>NW_026555343.1:1854116-4474250 GCF_029017545.1 Prosopis cineraria
TTGTGTTTTCTGCATTTACCTTTGTGTTGCTTTTGTATATATGAAGCTTGTGCCTGGATAAAAGAACAGGAAGGTGGTGGCATTGTTGAGGTTGGTAGTGAGTCAACTAGAGTGTAGGAGACTTACTTTTGGCAGCGTGTCAAGTGTAGTGTTTAGTTGTATGTTTAAAATAGAATTGCTGTTATGCTATGCAGATTGTCAATCAGTGTGTGTATCAATAGCATGGATCTTATAAGTATGGGTCGACGTTGAATTATGAGAAAAGTAATTTGAAAAATAAAGTTTAGTGTTTATTATAAGTATAGGAGAAATGGATCTTTTTTTATTATTCTCTATTTATCTTCACAAATCTCTCCACACATAATTCTCATATTTGATTTGAATACCGAAAGAATACCTACTATGATTATTTAGGGGGAAATGACAATTAGATATCGATAAGAACATGAATTATAATAAAGATTCATAATTTTTAAAATCTCAATAATAGATCATAGTCCTTAATTTATAATAAAATATATTTTATTGATTGATTTGAAATTTTACTATTGCATAAACAACTTTTAAAAATGGTTATTTTAGACTTTTTTGTTAGTTATTAGGGAAAAATAAAAAAAGAGAAGTGAAAAGTTAGCTTTTCACATCACAATTATTTAAATTATATGGAAAGCTAACTTTCCACAACAGTTATTACCTGAAAATTAATATCAAAATTTTTTAACATTAGTTTTCTATATAATCATTGTTAAAAGTTTAATTTTTTTTAAAAAAAGTTGTTTAATTTTTTGTACATCCAAAACATAAACCTGTAAATTGCATAGATTATACAATAATTATAAACAGCCAGCCAGCAAAATCAATGATTATATAACCAATTACAAACTATACTAAATATATATTAATAGAATGAACTAAGATAATTTTTGTCCCATATAGCTAATATGTTAATCTACATATATAATTGTTTAACTATTGAAAAACTATAAAATTTTGTTCAATCTCTTTAATTTGAAAAGTACTCTTGGAGAATTGTTGAGTCAAAATAACTTGAACATTGTCAATCTCTTTTTTATTATAGGGCTCTGTATTATCAAAAGTTTAAATAATAAAATTAATCAAAACAATACTTTAAGGAGTTAAATACAAAAATTTAAACTAAAATAAAAAAAATCAAACACTTTATATAATCTTTCAATACTTCCAACTTGAACTATCTCATACATATAGGGAATAACATAATATCCGCATTATGTGCTTCTTGATTGCTTATAGCACTGAAATAAATGAAAATTCAAAGTTTAACCAAACTATGTGAGGGATAATTAAATATGAAAGCTAAATGTTTGTACTTACATTTGGATAAATTCATTCCACTGATAATCTTTGCTTGTGTTCCCTAAACATAAATATATAATATGTCTCAAGCGTACTATTATTATTGTAAATGAAAAAATATTACAAAAGTATAAATATATCTATAAGTAAAGTTTTATATAGATAAAAACTTACTTGTTGAAAATTCATGTTAACTCCTTACTTGGTGCTCCGCCTCAAGAACAAAACTAATATACTGCACTTTGATTCTAGCAAAGAACACAAAATAACCAATGGTACCTGCAACATATAAAAATTTTGATGAGTATTTAATAACATATATGTATATACGCATGCACATGCATGTATGAAAAATACTTGCCCATCAATTAGTGGCATTAGATAACATAGCAATTTTATATTTAAATATATTTAATTCATCACATATGTCATCCTCCTATGTACTATGTGTGTGAACTTTTTACGTAGCTTCCAAGCACAAAAAATCCAAATGTGCTTTGCTTTCTCATTGCACAATAAATATTGTACAGATATCATTGAAATAAGATCAAAATGTTAGTTGTATGAAAATAAAATGAAAAAAATGAAAAAAGTAGATGGAAAAATTATAAGATGCCCAATTTGGCCAATGATATGTCTAACTCCTCAAAATTAAGGAACGCCTTAAGATCTCTTTTGTCAAATCCAAAATCATATCCCCTTTCCATAGCCACAACCCCAAATGGTATTTTAATAGTAATGCCTTCTTTCATATCTTTAAAAATTTCATGCAGTTGTGCCAAGCAAAGAAATTTAATACCATTTTTAGGTTCCTATTAAAACATAAAAAGAAAGAGTTATATAAGTAATTAATTAACTCAAAAAAAATAACATAACATTAACTTGTTTTGTACTTTTGGCAATGTCGCATTGATTTCTAACACAAGATTTTTAGGTTATAGAATAAATGAACATTTTGCTTGATCTACTGTTATAACATTAGAGATGAGAAATGGCACGTGTGCATTATTCTTACACTTTTAAACATGTGTAATTGTCACCCTAACTTAGTTAGCTGTAATATTCTAATAATAAATTGTGGACTCAAGTTTGTATATTTGACCTTCAGCAACAACACATTTTTTTGAAATCTCATGTAAAGATAACAAGAGGTTCTATTATCATGATCTAGTACAGGGGGATCAAGATTAATATTACCAGTGCCATTATCCCCGGTGACTTATTAATGACTCCCTATTTTGTATTATAATTGACATGTTTTTAGTTATATTTTGAGAGTCATCAATGAAAAGAGAAGCATTTTCTTGCATTTATAAAGAAAAATTAATTAAGTGTCTCATATAGATTTATTGTAATATTTTTAAGAAAATTGTTTAAAATGATGGAAATTGAAGCAAGCAACTATTCCACTTATATTTATTAATTGTTTATAGGTAAGGCATGAAAAATTAAAGGAAGAAAGAGAAAGGAGACAAGGAAAAGGAAAAAGTCACAACTACAAAAATGACTTTTTATAGCAGTTAAAATAACTTTTTACAGTAGTTAAATAGGCGATGTTGTTACAGGGGATATAAAAAGTTTAACTTTCTACATCGATTATACAACCGCCGTAAAAAAATATATATTCTACATCAACTAACTATAACCAATGTAGAAAATGGATTAACGATTTAAAAATTAAAAACTGCAGTACTTTTTATAGCGGTTGTGTTCCAACCGCTGTAGAAAGTTTAATATTTATACCAGTTTTTACATTAACTGATGTAGAATAGTAATTTTTACACTGGTTATTGTAATAATCACTATAAAAAGTATATTTTATTTTAAAAATAAACGTCCGTATTTTAAATTTACCCTACTCTGTATACAAAATTCTCTTGCCAAATCAGATAGCACAATTTATTTATAATTTTTAATATAAAATTAAATTAACAACTACCCAAAATTGAAAGTTATCTATAAACTATCTAAAATCTATTGAGCTATTCAAAACTAACCATTGTATCAACAAATATTTTAAAAGTTGTCTACAATAAACAAACTTCTTAAATTGTATGAAACTTTTTACAAAACTCACAAATTCTCCCCAAAATAAGTTGCCCAACATATGCGGATGCCTTCAATTTCAGTTTCAGGGAATGGATTCAAATTGTCAAACATTTAAAATATAATTTGTAAAAGAGGCTTATTATGTACTCTCAAATAACATAATAAAATATAACTTTTAAAAATATATTTACATTTTTTATAAATTTAATCATGCCTAATGTGATAATGTTGAGTATATGTCTCATCACATATAGGCTGCACAAGTTCATCTTCACTGATTGTCTACGACTTTGTATAAGAACAAATCATAAGAAATTAATAAAAAATCTTAGTAATGAAACATATTCATAAAGTATAGCATCACCTTTGGCTCGATCCATGTAGGATCCTTGAGCTCATGTCCATGCTTTTGTAAGACCATATTTTGATATGTTTTTATTGCTCTATGATTAAGATTACTAAGTTAGTAATTGAAATATTCAGTGTAAATTATATTAAATATTTTGCACAAAATATACTTACGAGTCTATCGTCTTCTTCATTTTCTTCTCAAGTTTGTAATGGAGGGAGGGAACATAAGAGATAATAGTATTGCTCTTCATTGAAAGAACAAACAGCTGCCAGTGGTCCCTGCAAAATATGATAAGTTAAAGTAAATCTACATTAAAAACTATTAATTACAAATTAATTCTTACGAGTGCATGTATGGAGCCATAAAAATATCCTTTTTGACTTCACATATTTTTTGTTGGAGATAATGGACCCTTAACTTTAGAGTATTCCCTTTCTCTGTTATGTGATGCGGGCAAAGGAATTCAAACTTATCACCTTTACTTGATGTGATGCACAAATGATAAAGGTACCTATAGCAATGCAATTGTGTTAGATTACTAGACTTGATAATTTAGTTAATTGCATTAAAGAAACACAAACTTACATTATAAATAGTTCAATGTGTGGTGTGGTAAGTTGACTATTGACAAAAGTCGAAACAAATCTTCCTGTTCAATTGTCACTATCATGTCTTTCTTACCCACAACCTCCGGATCCATTTTTTAATCTTTGAGTTTGAATGATAGATCATACACCATTAAAATAATTCATTGTTATGGAGTTAATTAATGAGGGTTCTGAAAGTTTTAGGAGATTCAATGAGGAAAGCTATTATACATAATAAAAAAAAAGAAATAGTTAATAAGAAAACATTTTAGGAAAGCTGCCACATAATAAAATTTCATACCACAGCTTGAACCATATTTACAAGTCTCTTAGGCCACAAGATAAAATTGCCAATAGCTTTTACTATAGTCTTTACCTCATTAGTAAGGAATGGAACTAACGCATTTGGCACTTTTAGATCTTCAACCACCACTCTTACTTGATAATCTTGAATTTGCTTATGGTGGATAGTTGACCTCAAGTTGTAAATGCTATTAAAAGCAACCAAGCGTCTATGAGGATCTTCTAGAAACATCTCGCATGGTTCAATAATGTTGTCACCAGAAGGACCTTTTGATACACGCTCAAGAACATTACTCCCTTTGTGTGATATAAAATTCAAGAGACGTATGAACTAGTTCAGTAGGCATATCCTATCGTGAGCTTATCATGCTCATCATCTCCTTCATTTGCTCCTTTATTTGTAAAAGCCGGGCTGCGAATGAAGCTTTAAACTCTTCTTTAGTCTGCTGCCTCACAGTGGATATATTGTTTCAAGCTCTTCTTTAGTCACTACACCTCTTGAGTTAGGGCGTAAAGGTGCTTCAAAGTTGTCTCTTATGCCTATACACGTCCAACGCCCCTCACATGACCCGAATGCTCTGATTTTCTGTTTGTAACTGTCAAGATATCATTTCTGCCCTTTAGAATGAAATTTTCTTGGGCTTGTTACTCCTTAAGAGTATCCTATAACATACAATTGTATAAGAAAGGGACAGGAAATAATAATTATTTACAATTCTCTCAGTTATCTTGTGCGTCGTCTCGCTTATATAACCTTTTTTGCCTCCTTTTTTGTATTGGTGTCCATATCTCCATTTCTCCTCTCGAGAGATGGGGATGGTAGAGAAAAGAGTATGGAGGGATTAGACCTAGCTTTTCTTCTCCCTTCTTATGTTTCTCCACCATCAATATATTATCAGTCCTAACATAACCCTCACGAGACAGTGTGTGGGGGCATTGATTTTATCGAGCAATTTCCTACCCTTTACCTCATTTTTCCTATTAAAAAATGAATTTTAAATTTTAAATTTCATGTTTCTAATTCTAAGACACAAAAGCAAAAGTACCTACATATTGTCTTTATTATAATTGCTTATTGGTGTCATGGCACCACAGAAAGTGTGACATGGCACTAGATGAAAATGCAGAAACCACAGTTTTTTTTAATGTGAAAATACCCTACAAAACTCTTTTTTCTAGATAAGAGGAGCAGTCTTTCAACTACTGTAACTAGAGAAAACCTTAGGAGAGCATGAGGAGATGTCTTGAAGCTTGGGATTAAGAAGAAGTGAAGTAAGTCTTCATTCTACCTCATTTTATCAATATTTTCTCTTATTAAATTTTTAAATTTTAGGTAACTGATAGGCCTATCACTATAAATTATATAATAATTTTTTTAAATTAGCTATGGGGCTAATTTTATTTTTTAATAGCTGAGGGGTATTTATAGAGATAAGTCCGAAGAGGGCCTGTCGTCTTAAATGATTTATGGTGACACTTCCTCCTAGGACCTGTCACCGTAAATCAAAAGCTAAGGGTTTTTTGACCCTCAGCTAAATTTTTAAATTTTAGGTAACTTATGGTGATAGGTCTTCCTTGAACCTGTCGCCATAAGTTATGTAACAATTTTTTTTAATAGTTGAGGGATTTTTCCTTTAGGTATTTTTTTAAAAAAACCCTAAAGTTATGTTAACAGGTCCACCTCAAACATGTGGCCGTAAGCTATGTAACAATTTTTTTTAATAGTTGAGGAATTTACCCCTTTGCTAACATATTACATAATTTAATTTGAAAACATTAAAATTATAATTAATAACTTAATTTAATTAGTCAATTTATTAAGTTTTAGTTAGACTAAATTAATTTTTTCTAAATTCACACATAATTAAAAATTAGAACTAATTTATTCAATTGTCACTTAGACATTTATGGCTACAGTTCTTTCTGTGGCCATAAATGCTATATTTTTTAATTTATTTACATATTTGCCGTCAAGTCTAATATTATCATAGTTATTTGATAAGTTGTAGTAATAAATATGTCGTTAAAGCTCGTGTTTGCACTAGTGTGATGAGGAAGGTGCCACTGCCTAGGGCAATGTTGTACATGACAATGCAATGCTTGGGAGCTATATTGGTGTTGTGATTGTGAAGGGGTTTAAAGCAGGCCATCTTAGACAGATAATTTGCACAATAGTTTGTGTCATGAGGCGTATAGAAGAGTTTGATATCTTGATAGGTCCACAAAAGGTCTTGTGTTATCAAAATCTCATCATAAAAAGGATGGTCATGAACAACTCCTTTATAGTGAGATTTATGACATCCAAAGAGTCTGAGTAAATCCACACTATTTCACTTAAGTGATTTCTACACAGATCAATCCTACATTTAATGATTTGAATTTCAGCAATAGTAATTGGGATGTTGCCTAAGTTATTGTGGAAACCTCTAATCCAATCTCCTCACATTCATGCCTAAATACTCTCAAGCTACTTTACACAGTTTTTGAAGAGCATGAACCTCTTCTTTTATATGACAGTAGTGGATATAGATCCCACTTGAATTGATTTCTTTTTAGCTTTTTTCTTCCTAGCTTACAGCTAGCCGTTTACAATCAATTAAAAAAAAAGCAGGCCAGTACGAGATGGTCGGAGGGGGGTGCCAACAATCTTGGAGACGGATACTCCATACGCAGTGGCCTTGGTGCCCAAATTGTTGGAACGTTTCTGCTTGTCTATGCTGTCTTCTACGCCAATGATGCCAAACGAAAAGCTCGAGACTCTCACGTCCCTGTAAGCAAAATCTTCTCCTATTAAAAAATGTATGAAATATTTCTTGTGATCCCAAAAAACAACGTGCCAGGAGTGAAGCCATGAGTTAAGTTTTGTGTGAATGATGACTAGGTATTGGCACCACTGGCTATTGGGTTTGTTGTGTTCGTGGTACATTTGGCTACAATTCCTATCACAGGGACTGGGATCTACCCTGCAAGAAGTCTCGGTGTGGCAGTCCTTTACAACAAGGATCGAGTTTGGGACGACTATGTCAAGGACTCAGTTGATGAGCACCGTGGTGTTCAGCACCAAAACACTACCGTTTGACAGTATTTTTTTTTAAAACACAAATTTATTATAATATAAATAATTATTATAAAATTATTATTTTAATATTTAATAAAGTAATAAATATTAAGATGTTAAAATTGAACCTCAATAGTTTAAATAAAATTTTGGTCTGAACACTGAGAACTGTACTAAAAAAATAAAAATAATTTAAATAATTTAAAATAAGAGTTGAGTCTAGCAAAATGAGCCAATTTTTACACTGTAATAAATCAATGTTTGAATTTCTATTAAGAGAAGTACCTACATTTATACTTAACTATGCCTCAAATGATATTTTCTCATAAATAAACAACTGTGCAAAATCAATAAAATAAAAAAATATTTTTTTATAATTTTATTTTTTTAATACAGTTCTGAACTGTTCAGACCAAAATTTATATATGAATTGTTTAAATTAAATTTTAATGAGTTAATCTGTTTATATTTAATTTTAACATATTAATATTTATTTATTTACTAAATATTAAATAATAATTTTATAATATTTATTTATTATTAGTAATAATAAATTTGTAGTTAAAAAAGTTAAAAAAAAAAAAAAGCACTGCCAAACGACAGTGTTTTGGTGCTGAGCACCACGGTAACCGATTCCTTGAGTCATCACCCCTTTTCTTCCCTCATTACAAACCATTCAACTTCAATATATACAATGGATTGCGTAATATACTCTTTCATTCAATGGCAATTTCACCGGTCAACTTTTTGTCTGCAGTGGATCTTCTGGGTGGGACCCTTTCTTGGGGCAGGTCTTGCAGCTTCATATCATAAGATTGTCAATTGTTCACAAGGGAGCACATTCTGCTCATCACCCAGCAAAGGATTTGGACCGTACAAATTTAATATGGACTGTTTAAATTTAAATATTTTAATTTATTTTTTATTTTTTAAAAAAAAATTTATAAAATTTTTAAATATATATATTTATTATTACATGTATCATTTATAATTAATCAGACCAGTCTAAATTTAATTTTAATTTTTTTATAGTTTTTATAAAGTGCATGATACGGATTTATTTTGAACTGTTGTTGAATCTAAAGTATAAAAGTTAAAAATTTTAAATCTAAACAGTACAGACTAAATCAGTATAATCAATTTATAAAAAATTATAAAAAAAGTAATAAAATTATACTCACTGATTAAGTATAAATGATACATGTTAATAATAATATATTTTAAAAGTTTATACATTTTTATTTTAAAAAATAAAAAATAAATAAATATTTAAATCTAAATTATTCAGATTCGTTCAGGGGATGAGCGCGCATCACCCCTGGTGAGCACCCTTTGTCATGAGGGCTCTGCCCTTCAAGTTTAAGTGACATTGCTTTTATAGAATCCCCGCGCGCGCGCGCGCTGTGCTTGCCTGGCGAAATAATAAATGGCTCAAATCCATAACATGAAGCCCAAGGCAAACTGAGTTACCATTATGTCTTGAATTTGTAATTTCATTATCCTCCCCAAAGACAATTGGGTAATCAAATGCATTAAAATTTAAATCGTCCTTTTCTCTCTCCCCTCCCTCTCCAATCTGTTTAGTTATCAATTAGTCTGTTTTGAATTTTACTTGTCAAGACTTACTTATTACCATTTTTGGTACAGTACTTATCACAATTTTAAAAAGATGAAGAAAGACAAAGACAAGAGAAGGTTAAAAAGAAAAAAGAAAGAATTGTGGGAACCTGATCTGGCTTCGGAGGGGTTATTGCATCCTTTTTCCAAATAATAAAAACAAATAACGCAGCCTGATTCTATTTTTTGGACTTTGGATTGGGCCTATTACTCTAGAATTGGACTGGTAAAATGTGTAGTGGGCCTAATTGTTGTCCATGAAGTGTAAAAAAAGAATGAAATCAACAATCTTGTTATAAAATTGTTCAATAACAAAATGTTCGTGGGCAGGAAGGAATCTTATATATTTAACAATTATGAAGAAGTTTTATGATGTTCGCAAGGTCCCGTGTCAGGCCTAACAGTTGAATTATCGGGTAGCTTAAGCGTCTAATTTGTCCCACACATGTTGATTAAATTGTCAATAAGCAAGATATATTTATATACATTCACACACCCCCCAAAAAATTAGTATAAACAGTATATCCGACAGTTCTTAAGAAACCATCCACAGTTCCACCTAATATATTTTTTCCCCCCAGCCTTTCAAATATCTATTACTTGCATCATGGGGTCACAGAGTTGGTATTCTTGTCTCTTCTTTTTCTATGGCAGATGGAAAAAACAGTATAGTTGAAGTTTAAACAAAAAAATTCTTGTCAAAAGTCCTAATCAGCCACGACAATTATTCTTTAATTTTGTTGTCACTATAAATTTTTAACGATGAGACTTTTTGTTATTATAATGAGGCTAAAGTATATTTTTTTATCCATTAATTTTATACAAGGTTACAATTTGATCCCTTAATTAAAACATCTTTTCAATTCACTAATCCTAATATCATTAATTTTAGATGATTACTTCTTATGTCAATCTTTGTTATTTAAAAAAATAAATTTAATTTGTCAGCATTTAAAATATTTTTTAATATTTAAAAGTTAAATGAAGGAATTTTTTGTGAATGAAACTAAAGGCAATATTAAAATTAAAAAATTAAAAAAATATTTTTTATAAAATTAAAAATTAAAGTGAAGAATCGTATAAATTTAAAGAATTAAATATATATTTTAGCCTATAATAATTATCTCAACCATGCCTTACGTTTATCTGGTCTCTTGTAGTAATTCCACGGTCATAAAACGTTATTGTCAAATTCAAAGATTTTTAAACCTTTTTCTTTTTTGACAGATAAATTCCCAAGTATTATTTTTTTTATCAGAAAAATAGAGAAGTACCTTGCCCGACATCACTTCTGCTCGGCTCTGAATTTTATCAGTCCAAAATGATTTGGCTTAAGCCAGCTTCTGAGCATTTGGTTGAACTCTGATTGTTTGCTAGTAATAGGAAGACATAATTTAATTAGTTTTTATCAAGTTGATACATGAACTATGTCGAATAAATGATATTAATAATATTTAAATAGATCGAGTGCACTACATTATTTATAATATATTCAATTAAAATATTTTAAATAATCTAAATGAAAATTTTGTATGATATTTTTTAAATTAATTTTATTTTTATACATAATGTACATTTAATTTTTTACCTTTTTTCTTTTACTATCGTTAATATTAGAATCAATTTACATTTTATGTCATCTAAATGTCATGTTTTTATTACGCAATGTACCCGATCTATCTAAATATTTCTCTTACCACCCGCAAACTCCCTTCATTTCAAAATAATTGTTGCTTTAGAATTTTAATTAAGCATTAAATATTTTCATTACATTTAATTTTAGCTCGTCCATAATTGAAAAAAAAAAGATAGTTGAGGTTCAAGTTCTAAAATAATATTTTGGCCAAAAAAAATTCTATAATATATATAATCATTTTAGTAAAATATCATTGGATTTTGTAACAAGTGAGATGATTTATTTAATAGTTTTTCTTAGTATATAGATACAAGCTTAAACCACAATGTTTAAAGCAGATTAAGTATTTTAAATTCCAATCCCCTTTCAATTTATGCATAAAAAAATTACACTAATTGACCCTTGACTATTGTATTAAGATTTAAGAGCAGATTCACGCACTTTTTAAAGGGGAACAATTCTTAGAAGGGAAGCCTCTTCCTTTTTTCCCTTGGTTTTCTCTTCACTTCTCTAATACTCACAATTCATATTATTTATTAAATAATTTTTAATTATATAATTAATAAGGGGTGAGGATGGAGAAGTGAAGAGAAAAGAAGGAAAAAGAAAAGGACAAGCTCCTTGTGCCCCAACCCCATAGCCATTTCATGTATGTGTGGGGTATTGGGGTTCGTGTGGGACTGTGTGTATACAGGTGAGCGGCCCAAAAAAAAAAAAAAACAACAGACAGACAGACAGACAAAGAAAAACTAATCCCTTTCTTCTTACATATACATTTGTGAAAAGTCCCAATAAAACTCTCTCATATTTTCATGTATGTATAATTCTAATTTCTTATTTATTCATCAACTAAATAAATATAAAATGCATATTATATTGATTTATAAAAATATTTTTAGTATCTATGCAAGATGAATATTATTTTTTATTGATAAACAAGAGTGAAATTTAATATTGATCAGGTATATGTTAGGTTTCTTATTAGATTTTTCAAAAAAAATTCTTGAATAAATTTTTATTACAAAAATTGAGTAATTAATTTAATAAATTTATTTTTATATATTTAATGTGCATATATTATGATGAGTCTCGGTTCAGTACATCAAGCATGCAGTTTTTTTTTAGTGTTTCTATCACATGCATAAATTAAATATATGACTTAGTTTTAATTTTTTAAAAAATATGATATAATTTTAAGTTATTCTTATCTTATAATTTTTTCCATTTTGTAAAAATATTTTATTAAATTTTTTTCTAAAAATTTAAAAAGTTAAGAATAAATTATCAGTATATAAAAATATTTTTATTTAAATTATTTGGCCCTCCCACCTTATCTACCCTGGTTCAAACCCTTGTACCGCATTGCATTAACACCCAACCATCTTTCCCTTTTTTTAAGAACCTACCCATATATAGTCAAGTTAGATTTTAATGAAGTTGAACACATTTTACGAAATTGGCCAATAAAAGGGAAAAATGTTACGTACGAAAGTTCTGTTATGTACGTACAAAAGTTGAACACGTTTACATACTAAAAATTTTTCTTGTTAATTCCTCTTGATATTGTTGTTGGTATATTAATGATATTGACACTGAAAATTTTGAAAACTAGAAAAAATTACACTTATACAATAATGATAGTTATTTCTAATTAGACGTGTTTTCTTGCGTGTATCTAGCCATGTAAAGTTGACAAAATAAATAAATAAATCGTATTATTTATAACTTATTAACAAAAGAATTCTATATAAATTTTATTTTACAGTGTATTTGAACAAATGTTTGAAACCCTCAATTGCATGTTAGAATAACATCATAAGTCATCAATTTTGGAGGCTAAAATCATGATTTTGTAAAAATATATCTAAACATCTATCATACATGTCAAAATCAATTATAAATTTAAAATCATAATTTATAAATATATTTAATATGATTTTTGGTAAATTTTTAAGGAGGTATAATTGAAGAGTTGGATTAAAAAGTAAGTAATGATAGCTTATGAAATAATCATAATTTTTGATTCATCATTGATTTTAGCGTGTATAAAAATGTTTAGGTATTTTTAAGGAAATCAGAATTTTTGGTTCATAATTGATTTCAACATGTGTTTGGATTTTAAAAAAAATCATGATTTTAAATTTGTAATTGATTTTGACTTGTTGTAAAGTGTTTAGATATATTCTCGGGAAATATAATTTTAATAACTAATTTTCAATTATGCTTAAGATTAATATTATTAATTAATTATACTATAAAACATAATTAATTATATTCAAAATCAATTATATTAATTATTTTTTTCATAATCAATTTTTTTAGACGAATATCCAAACAGCCCAAAAATGCTGGTATCTAATTCCCTGCACCCCGGCCTCACATCCAAAAAATAATAAATAACTTAATTATTTCATTTCCATTTTTGTGCTAGCCTAGCCTATTTATTGAGATTAGAGAGACAAATGAAAATTTCATCAGAGGAGTGAGAATAAAAATAAGAACAAAACTGGATAACGAGGAAAACAAAAGGACTAAAGGAGAGATTGATTCTCTAGTGAAGGGATAAACACTTTCAATTCAGCCAAATGTAAAGCATAAGTAAAATGACAAAAGTAATAATATATCCATGTATCTTAATCTTTGTGTGTGTGTGTGTGTCATATTTAATAGCCAGTAACATCAATCACCGAAAATTTCGTAGTTGAGTGAATTGGTAGTACGAAGAAAGCGAGAGACTTCCAGCAGTAATAAATATCAAGTATAAATACAGTTGCAAAACCACATAGTTTAACAAGCGATCATACCAATACGACTCTTTTCTGAAACTGATCTCTACCATGCATGCATGTTCGAAAGAATGTGACTAATAGTTGCTGTAATAATGGCATGCACATGCAATTAGCTGAAGAGAATGAATCAAAACTTTGGCATTCAAAGTATAAACGTGATAAACCGTGTGAGACCACGAACACGCGGAGGCTATTCACGTGGGGATCAATAAATGCCTCAAACTCAGAAGTCCAACCTAATGGGTTAGGCAGTAGGACTACATAGGAGAGAATTTCAGAGCCGTAATATTCAAGTTTGAAACTTGTGTGTGTAAGATTGTTGTAAACGACTAGCTAGTATCTGTTTTGTTTGCATTGTGAAGCAAGGCGGTGGACTCTAATTAATGTTGAAGTCGTCAAGCATCCCAAGTTTGGTGCAAGACGGCCATTTATTATAACAATAACAACCCCACAACATCGTGTGGCCCTCCTCTTACGTCTTATCTGTGTGGCACTGGTACCAGTAATTTGAACTTAGGACTCCAAAAATTTAAGAGCATATTTGAATAATTCTTAAAAATACATTTAAATTATGTTTATGATATAATTTTATCAAATTCAACAATAGTTACATATTTAAATAGACTTTTGTTAGATATAAACTAAAAACCAAACACATACTAACCCATACAGTTTGGTTCTATGACTTGATCAAAAATCTCCTTCCTTATTATCCTCTGTTTATTCTGTGTATTTTGATGACATTGGAATTTGTTGGTTTTTAACTCCGCCTATGTTTATAGCCGGTCCCAAGCCCGGGTAAAGGAGGAGGGTTGTGTTAGGCCATCAACAGCCAATGTAAAAATTTGTTGAATCTATCATGAACATGGACAATAGACGTATAATATGTTAATGCTAGGTCGTTGCCCGTAAGTAACGCGCTGCATGGCTCGAGTACAGTGATAAGTGAGTTAGAGCCGCTGCATCGGCGCCCGGATGTAGTGTTAAATGAGCAAGGGCTACCGCGTCATTCTGGACGCACGCGGCTAAAGAAGTTAGTCCATAAGAGCAAAATTAGATTTGGTACTTGGAATGTTGGGACATTAAATTGTAAATCTGTAGAGGTTGTGTAGGGGTTATGATTCAAAGGAAAATCAATATCCTTTGCTTGCAAGAAACAAAATGGCGTGGAGAAGAAGCTAAGGATATTCAAGGTTTCAAACTTTGGTATACAGGAAAAGTAGTGCACGCAATGGAGTAGGCATCATTATAGATAAGGAGTGGAAGAAGAACGTTGTAGAAGTTAGCAGACTTGGAGACAGAATTATTTCTTAAAAATGATAATTGGACGTGAGACTGTTAATATTTTAGCGCTTATGCGCCGCAAGTCGGGACAGAAGCCAGTCTTAAGGAATTATTTTGGGAGGATCTGGAGGGGTTGATTCGACACATACCACAAGAGTGAAAAGATTTTTATTGGAGGAGACTTTAATGGGCATGTCGGGAGGAAGCTGGTCAGTATGCGAGGGTGCATGGTGTTTTGGTTTTGGAGAGCTAAACAATGAAGGGCAAACTCTTCTTGATTTCTCATTGGCGTAATGATTTTAAGATTGCCAACACACTTGTTTCAAGAAGAGAGATGAGCATCTCATACACCCTACAAGGTCGCAGATTGATTTCTTTCGGTTGCAGATAGATTTGTGTGTGGAACAGAAGTTGTAATTTGGAAATGGTGATCCCTGGAGATGCTGTAAACGACACAACATAGGGCCTAGTCCTTGATGTGTATTATGAGTAAAATCCAAAACATGAGAAACCAGTATAAAACGTAAGTGTAGATTAAAAGGGAAGAAGGGAAGATATTTTCAAGGGGAGAACTATATTTTTCAAGCGAAATCGATTTTGGAGGTTTTGGATTCTCAGGAAGTGCAACAATATGGGAGGATTGGATGGCTAAAGTAACATGGGAGGTTGCAAAAGTAGTTTTGTTTTGGGGAATCGAAAGGTCCTGGTCCGAGAGATAAGGAGTCTTGGTGGTGGAATAATAGTGTACAGGACAAAATCAAGTATAAGAAGAACTGTTTTAAAAGCCATACATTTGTGTAACAATGAGGAAAATTGGGAGAGGTACCGTATGGCTAAGAAGGAAACTAAGAGAGCTGTGGGTGAAGCTCGTTCTAAAGCTTTTGAAGAATTTTATAAGAACCTTGAGACGAAGGAAGGAGAGCAAAATATTTATAAGATTGCCAAGAGTAGGGAAAGAAAATCAAGAGATCTAGAACAGGTAAGGTGTATTAAGGATGAAGAGGGAAGAATTTTAGTTACAGATGATGAAATTAAAAATAGATGGGAGACTTATTTTTCTAAACTTTTCAATGATGGAGAGGATTCATCTAGTAACTTGAGGATTTAGTAACTGGTGAAGGAGAACAAATTTGTCATTCTATCGAAAAATACGTGATAAGGAGGTAAAGGAAGCTCTTAAGAAAATGGCAAATGGTAGAGCCAACGGACCTGATTGTATATCTATCGAAGCGTGGAAATGTTTAGGTGAAGAAGGGGTGAGATGGTTAACTAAGTTATTTAATTGATTTTACGGTCCAAGAAAATGCCTGATGAGTGGAGGAGAAGTACATTAATTCCTATTTATAAAAATAAAGGAGATATTCAGAATTGTACTAACTATAGAGGGATTAAACTCATGAGCCACACAATGAAATTGTGGGAGAAAGTAATTGAGCACAGGTTGAGATTGGAGACAAGTATTTCTGAGAATCAATTTGGTTTTATGCCAGGTAGATCAACTACAGAGGCGATTTATCTACTAAGGGGATTAATGGAAAAGTATCGTTGTAAAGATAAAGATCTACACATGGTTTTTATTGATTTGGAAAAAGCTTATGACCGTATACCAAGAGAAGTGCTTTGGAAAGCGTTGGAAAAAAAGGGAGTACGGATTGCTTATATTAAAGCCATACAAGATATGTATGAGGGGGTAAAAACTAGTATAAGAACGCCTAGTGGTCAAACAAAGGATTTTCCTATAAAGATTGGGCTACATCAGGGATCATCTCTGAGTCCTTATTTGTTCAACTTGATTTTAAATGTTTTGACGGAACATATTCAAGAGGAAATCCCGAAATGTATGCTCTTCGCGGATGATATAGTTCTTATAGCAGAGACAAGAGAAGAGGTTAATTGCAAACTTGAGTTATGGAGGAGGACATTGGAGTCGAAAGGTTTCGTCTGAGTAGAAGTAAGACGGAATATTTATATTGTAAATTTGATAAAGGACTATTCGAAAATAATTTGGAAGTGAAATTGGGAGATCAAATTATACCTCAAGTGGAAAAGTTTAGATATTTGGGAGCCATTATCCAAAATGATGGCGAAATCAGTGGAGATATTTCACATAGAATTCAAGCTGGGTGGTTTAATTGGAGAAAAGCTAAAGGAGTTATTTGTGACCGTAAGGTGCCTAATAAACTTAAAGGAAAGTTTTATCGTACTGCTATCAGACCGGCAATGTTATATAGTAGTGAATGTGGGCTCTAACGGGACAGCAAGAGCATAAAGTTGGAGTAGCAGAGATGAGAATGTTACGATGGATGTGCGGACATACACGTAAAGATAAAATTCGAAATGAGCACATACGTAAAAAAGTGAGGGTGGCACCTATTGAGGAAAAAATGGTAGAAAATCGGTTGAGATGGTTTGGGCATGTACAAAGAAGACCAAGGGAGGCACCAGTGAGAAGAGTGGAACATATAACTTTGAGTCCGATTAAGAGAGGTAGAGGAAGGCCTAAGAGAACACTCTTGGAAGTTGTTGACGTGATCTCTTAATTAATAATATTTCTAAAGCTTAATAAATGATAGAGCACAATGGCGTCTTGCAATCCATGTAGCCGACCCCACCTAGTGGGATAAAGGCTTGTTGTTGTTGTTGTTGTTGTTGTTGTATTACGTACAAGAGATGGGATTTAACAAGTATATATTCGATGGATCAATGTTATATATGGATGCTTTGATCTTGCTTGAATCTAGCATTGAATACATATTATAACCCCCCATGTTTTTATATAAAGCACCTTACTACCTCACTAAAATGAAAGGAATTAAAGTTAGTTAAATTATTAATTTTTTCTAAAAATAAAATAAATTTTCAATCTATCCCTATTTAAATGAAATTTTTTTAAAAAATTTATATTACATTTTCTCTCATAATTAATTAGTTTAAATAGAAATAATTTTAAAAATTATATTTAATATGGTATCATGTGCCTTAATAATTACATTAATTAAGGACCAAATTTTTTTTCTAGAAGGTGCCCTACAATAAAGACTGGATGGAGTATATATATACTCTCACTACTAAAAAATATAAAAAAATTTTAACCAAATCACACTCTCAATAAGTTAATCATTTAATTGTCTTAAAATTTATATAATCTTTTCATATATAGTTGTCTTAATTTAATAAGGTGTCTCACTTAAAGGGGAATAGTTGAGTAGTTTATTTATACATTAAGGATGTATTTAGAAAAGTACTCATTAACTACACATTGATAAAACTAAAATATATTATATTTTTTAAGGGAAGGAGTATAGAGTAGTTTATTTATTAAGGATGTACTTAGAAAAGTACTCATTAATTACACATTGATTATAGTTGAGTTGAAAAGTTGTAATTCTGGTCGAGCTTTGATCAAGTCACTTCATAAAATGATATAGTTGGTGCATTAAATAAAAACATTAGCAAGATCTGAGTTTGGTCGATCGTGAGTTAGAATCACTAATTAAATAGATTTAAATAAAGCAGTATGCCTTGATTTATTAATTCCTGCGTGTAATATATCGCTTTATGTGTTTAACACGTGTGTGTGTGTGTGTGTATTTGTGTCCCTTAATTTGAAGAGCTCCAGATTAATGAGAAAATTACATACATCAAATTTTTAGTAACGATTCAACACTCATCACGAAAAAAGATTGACTTTCTACACATAATTAGTACTAAGTTCCCCCTTGGGTTTTATTTATGAGGTATAGAGGTAATGATTTTTTAATTTCCATTTATAAGTTAACATGTATTATTAAATTTTTATTACAAGTTTTTCCATTTACTCTATTAAATATTGGACAAAGAAAATATATTGCTTAGTTCAGGTAAAAAATTATTAAATTTTAGACATAATTAATAAATTTTTTATAATGTTATTATTTGGGATGAATATGAAACATCGCTCAAATAGGTTACAAAGCTAGTTGGATTGAGTAGTCGAAGCATCATGTCTAATATAAACAAAAGAGGCCGGCCCCGAAGCTCAATAAAGTCCACAACAAATAAACATGCCAAAATCTCGTCAGCTTCAAATATCAGACCGTTGGCACGAAGACATGATCCTAAATAATGTCGAAATCTATGCCCAAGTACGGTGAAATGGGCTGGTTATCAAAATAGAGAGATCGTGCCATAAGTTTCGCGGTATTCTTGATTTTTCGATAGAACGTGCTATATCCTAAAAGAAAGGTTTCTGCTATTCGACACTATAAATAGAAAGAAGAAAAACAGAGAAAGCCAGTCAAACACTCGATCAAGACTCACATATTTATATTCATTAGCCTTTTTTTAATTTTTAGTTTTTAATCTGTAACTCTTACACTTCAATCAAATTACAACTTGTTCTACCAAAACTTTTTATCTTTTTACATCTGAACGAACTATGATAAGGGAATTTGAAATTTTTTTCGTTATCTATTGAGACTCATAGTCTCTGGCAGGCCTGATATTTATTGTTCAACCACGAACAGTTGTCAAGTACATCACCACTAAACTTTTGAGATTATTATTGATTTATTGGCCCTAAATAATAACTGCTGCGTTTAGTGATCTAGTAATTAGCCAGGTTACGGGTGAAAGAGAAAGATGGCATCTAATGGTTTTATAAATGACAAAAAAAGCATTAAAAATATATAGTTCTAATTTGGTCCAAAGAATAAATGGTCAATTTAAGGATGAATGAAAAGGTGTAAACAATTAATCCAAAACCGACTAAATAGGCGAAGAGCAAGCAGTCCTGATGAAAAGGGCATATTCCCCTTGACCTTACATGTTGATGCCCCGTGAGAGGCGTGCCCTCAGTTCACGTCTTTATATTTGATGTTACATCTGTAACATCTTCACCGAAAGTTCAAAACCCTTACTTTACGTTAGCCTCATATTTGTTGTTACATCTGTAACATCTTCACCGAGAGTTCAAAACCCTTACTTTTTTTGAGCCTCACTGATTAAGATCCTGATACATCCACGGACTTAATTAAAATGTATCATGTATTTACAATAATACAGTCATGTAGTAGTATTAGATAAACGGTTTCATATGACTGTTAAATTCATCATGTGCGTTTGGTCTCTGTTTCGATCCACATATTAATTAATCAATCATCTAGATATATATGTATGTATGTATGTCCGTGCTAAGTCGGGCAATAATAATTGTGCACAATAGTATAGCTTTGGTAATATTGATTGACGGATCATTAGATTTGTGTCGGTTGAAAAATAGGAGTACCTAATGTCTTATGGAAAAAATTAATATCATGCTGTGATGAGTGCCTATTCTACTGATAAATAGGTATATTTTAAATTATATTTATTATTATTTTATATCTATTTAATTAATTTTTACATATTTTTATCTTATCAATAAATTATAAGATAAAAAAGAATTTTGTTATAGAATTTACTGAAATTTATCTTTTTTTATATTTTGTAGGGAAGAAAGTAAATCAAATTAAGGAAAATTAAGGAAAGAAAGGGGGGGGGGGGGAAATATAAAACAAAACAAAAGTTGTGTAGGTTCCACGCCAAAGGATTGAAGATCTCAACTATTGATTTGAATTATAATACATAAAGGAGCTATGTGATTTGCGTATATGAGAGAAAAGATATTTTGAAAATTGAAAACAATATAAAAAATAATATTTTAAAATTTTAGAAAGATTAAGAAATTTTATCTACTGAATATTATAAATAAATGCTTCTAGGGTTATTCAAGGGAATCTAACTTCATATTTGAGAGCTAGGAGGGAGAGCACCGAGTCTAGAAGAATTCCTCTGAGTTGGGAGTTTTTTCTGTTATTCTTCTTACTTCCTCTATATTTTCTATTAAGATATTTTATATTGACTTAATGAGTTATTACTAAACTTTCAGTCAGTGTAGGGAGTAACCTAACTTGAATAGATTTTGCTCTTTTTTTTTTTGTTATTTTATTTTTCCTGTTAAACTTAACATCTTGTATATGATATTTTAATATTTTTATTTATATTTATCTCTCTCATT
This sequence comes from Prosopis cineraria, assembly GCF_029017545.1. NCBI lineage: Eukaryota > Viridiplantae > Streptophyta > Magnoliopsida > Fabales > Fabaceae > Prosopis > Prosopis cineraria. The sequence goes on from NW_026555343.1 coordinate 1,875,164, forward strand.
TTAATTACTTTTTATATAGACGGCCTTTATAAAGATTGTTTGTGGAGTTTGATGGACTAAAAGGTGATATATTTAGACCTAAAGAGATAAACATAGATAACTAAATTAAAAATAATGTATAAATATGTGGTGACTTAGATCGTAACTCCATGTTTCAGTTAGAGAGTAGACTTTAGTGATAGCTAAAGTTAATTATGATTAAATATATCTTAACCTATTGAAAGCTAACTGAGATACTTTAGAAACTATTGTCATTATAAAAAAAAGGAAAAATAATTAACTAAAATAGAATACTCTATTTTGGTATGTGAATCCTGATCTCTGGCCCTCATTTGATTGGTTGGTTCATTGGTACCATCTCTTTTATTGTTTTTTTTTTTCATAATCGCATTATTTAAATTAGTTCTCCTTTTTAAAACTACCTTTTTTTTTTGCTTTCCTAAAATAACAGTTAATTGCTTTCCTTTAGGTTAAGCTTCTAAAATAATTTGAGATTTATTACTACATCGATTTGTGCACTTGCAAGGTCAATCAAGTTTTTTGGATAAATCCAACAAGTGCACGAGATTGATGTAGTAATAAATCCTAGAGTATTTCAAAAACCCGGAGTAAAGTAATTAACTTTGTTATTTTAGAAAAGCAAAAAAAAAGTTTTAAAAAGGATAACTAATTTAAATATTGCAAATACAAAAAAAGGGGAAAAAAGCATCCAAGGACCACAATGTAAAATTTATATCCCATAAGAACCAAATAATTTTAAAATAACTCTACAGTCTTCTAATCCTTTTGACACATTAATTTCATAGGTGAAAAGACTAAAATGCCCCTCATAGTTAAAAAAACAAAAGAATTCCAAGGGTCGTGGAATTAAACTCTCCTTTTCGCCACCTAAAAATCTTATTTCTTAAATAAAATGTCACTGGCATCAGAGCTTCAACAACCAGCCATTAGCAGCAAGGACTGTAGTGACCTCACCATTGGTGATAGTCCGACAGCCAGTGCTGACAACAGTAGAGGTCTCTTTCTTTCCTTTTTTTAACTATGAGGAATATCTCAGTCTTTTCGCCTATGAAATTAATGTGCCAAAAGGACTAGAAGATTGCAAAGCTATTTTGAAATTATTTGATCCTTGTGGGATGTAAATTTTACATAGTAGTCCTTGGATGCTATTTTCCTAAAAAAATAATAAGAGATGAAACTGATAAACCAACAAATCAAATGAGCACCAAGGATCAAGATTCACTTACAAGAATGAATTATTTTAATTCAATTAATTATCTTCCATTCTTTAATAGTAACAATCATTTTTAATATGTCTTAATTACCTTTTAGTAGATTAGGATGTATTTAATTAGAGTTAAATTTAGCTCACACTAAATTCTACTCTTTAACTAAATGATGAAGTTATGATCTAAGCCACGACAAATTCTTAAATTATTCCTAATCTAGTTATCTGTGTCTATCTCTATAGGTTTAGGTAAGTTTTTTACTTTTCATTTCATCAAACCACCCATAGACAATCTATATAATGGCCGACTATATAAAAAGTAATTAAAATGACAAATTTAAATAGAAATAGAAATATTAAAATCTAATAGACAAGACATTAAGTTTAATGTAAAATATAAAATACCCAAATAAAATAGAAAAATTCATCCCAATTAGGGTAGTGAATTTTTCTTCCACTTGATTGGCTAAAAAATTAGATAGAATGTATATCTCCCTCCTCTTGTTTGGTTAAAACAAAATGGAGGGAGGGGAGTAAGTTTTACACCCCCTCTTCCTAATCCTCCTCCTCTCTATCTATTTTTATAATAAAAAGATCAATATATAAATAAGCAAATTACAAAGATAAAGTCACAAAAAATAAAGTATGAAAAAAGACATCAAATAGGCATTGGGATTTTTCTATGGAAAGTGAAATTGCTCTGAAACCTTTAAAAAGTGAAGCAAGGTCTCTTTTGAGCATATCATTCTAAGCAAAAGAAACCAATATATGAGCAAAGAAATTCTTCCTCAAGCATGAGATTTACAAATACTTATCCTGACATCTTATACTCTGAGAATCAACTTGTAGTGTATAATCTAGAAAATGACAAACCACTTCTGGATTGACTTATGGACCCCTATGGAGAAATCACTTTCTTTTTATGTATATGGACTAGAATAATCACATAGCACTGATCGAAGATACAGCTTCTGAATATTTTAATAAAGCCAAGAAAATGACCGAGCCAGTTGGGTTAGCCATTTAGGCTCGTATAATAGGAGGGTTGAGCTTACAAATAAGACTTTAAAATAGTAAATCAAGCTTAAAAGGGCTAATGCTAATGGGCTCAAAATTTAAAGGGCTTAAACAAGCTAGCCCTAATGGGTCAAGGGCTAACTCGTTTAAGCTTGCTTATATGTTTTTTTTAATCAATCTACAGGACTTTAGTCTTTACTTCTCTTGGAATGGACATGTGAAAAAAAAATTTAAACCCAATATAGTCCACGTCTCATATCAGCCCATATCTATTGATGAGGAAGGGAAGGCAAAAAAGAAAAAAAAAACTAAATTCCTATCACAATTTTTTTGGGTCAAGAATCCCCTTCACAATTCAATCCTCATCTTTCACTTAATTAGATATTCACCTCACCTTCACTCACTCTTCAATATGTTCATGCTCACCACCTTCATGCCTTGCCTTAGCTTATACTCATGCATTCATACTCGTCGTCTCCATGCCTTGCTTAGTGGCCTTCTCTTGTAGTCGTGCTCACTGCTCATCATTTTCCATCATCGATTGTCCAAATCCTCCTCATTACTCATTGCTCACCGAGTCACCATTATCAATCCAAATCCCATTCTGGTAGTCCCTTAATCTCATCTCATCTCGATCTCTATTTGGCACGTGCATATAGGTTATGCTAGTTATGATTTATCAAGGGATCTCATCCTAAACATCTATCCCTCAGGGTCTCAATCTTCAATCATATCTTGATCTTGTATTGTCCCTTAAGTGATTTCTTTTATCTATAATTTATTAATTTTATGCTAATGTTTGACTTTGAGTATTTGTATGTATTGATTTAAATATTTGCATTCAATTATGGTGAGTAGATTCATATTTGCTATTATTTTATTTGTATTTCTAGTTCATTTATGCTGCTAATGTTTGGGTATTTAAGTATTAAAGTATATTGCTATTTGAGTTTGACATTAGTAAAAGGGCCTAAGCCCACAGGCCAGCCTAAGCCCGCTATATCAAGAGCCAAGCTTTACATAGGGCCTTAAAAGGAACTCGAGTTTAAATGAGATGGCCCATTAAAGGCTAGCTTGTTAAGGTCAGGCTGGCCTATTTTCCCAACTCTACATCTTACCCTAAGTGGTGGGTGGAATATAGCCTCATGGACAAGTTTTTTGCCACATTGGGTCAACTAATGATGTCTATCAAATACCTATTCCCACAAATAATAGTGAGAACATCATGATGTGGTGCCTTGCATTTGGTAGATTCATAATTAAAAATGCATATTCCTTACTCACTCTATTAAAGTGCATAAGGATTCCTTATGGACTAATATTTGGCGATGGCATATCGTCGAGAAAGTTAAGTTCTTCATGTTACAAGTAACCAATGAGAGAATTACCATAAACTCACTCAAAGCTTTGAGTGGCCTATCAAATATAGTTGATCGCCCTTTTGAGTGTCACTACAAGAAGAGTATTATTCATATATTTCAAGACTATTAGAGAGCGAAATAGGTATGAAGAGAAATTTTAAATCCTACTAATGTACTACTAGTTTCTTTTTTGGTGATTTACAATTTTGGCTTAAGTGAAATTTTAAGTACTATTTGGGACATGGGAAATTTTATAAATGGCTATGGACACCCATTTTCAGTTTGGTTTGTCGAGGACTTTAGACTAGCTATTGCAAATATATCTTTGAAGGCTATAATCCCGCACCAAATGAGACCCCTCATAAATGTCTCTACCTCGTTATGGAATAGACAGTGAATGATGAACTAAAGCACCCAATCTTCTAAGGAATAGATTATACAAAAATAACGACACCCACCCCTTGATTCTTTTGATCATGTAGATGTTGATCATTTAGCTTGGAGTTAGCATTGAGTAGCTTATAGAGGAATAATAAGGAATAAGGGAGAATAGGTGATGGGATTCCACAAAAACCTAGGTTCTTGCTTTACTATTGATGCTAAAATACTTGCCATCAAGATAGGTTTAGATGTTTGCCATCAGCTTCATCTCAACAAGATCAAGCGCTATTTTGATTCTCTTGAAACCATTAATCTCCTAAGATGGGATTATACCTTAGATCACCATTTACGTAGAGTCATGAATAAGGATCAGGCTTAGAGAGCTAAGCTTGGAGGTCATGTTTAAATAAGGGTTCGAGCTTAAAAAATTATGGTTTTTTTTTTTGGAAAATCGAGCTTCAGGGCTCAGCCTTAAAAAATAGGCTCAAGCCCAGAAAGCCCTCTAAGCCTTGTTTTCTAAAAGATCGATGCCAGTTCAAGTATTGTATTGTCAGAATGATTGATGTTGGTTCTTTTTTCATTTATTTTAATAGGATATTAACAAATTTTTTATTAATTTTTTAAACATGATTACTATGTAAGTCTATTTCTTGGTTTTGATTAATTTTGTAATCCATAATACAAAATTTTTGTATTTATCAAATTTGATAAGGTTGATCTGAATTGAAGATTTTTATTTTCATTTTAAAACTTAATCAATATTCTATACTTGGAATTATATTTATTTATTTTATTGAATTTCTTTATTCTTTTAATTTTTTTAAAAAATAAAACTGGTTATGGACCTGGCCTTGAGCTCTTATTTCACTTCAAAAGCTGACCATTTTTTAGGAAATCATGCTCAAAAGCCTAGCTCGCCCAATTCCCATCTCTACATTTGTATGAGATAATATCTTCTATCAAGGACTACTTGTTTATCAAGAGTGATGTAGAAATCCACCATACTTATAAAGAGAATATCCACAATGTTAATTTCATGGCCAACCAACTTATAAAGATGTCTTTGGTGTCCCATGTACCAGTTGGTTGTCTAAGCATGTATATAAGGACATACACTATATTTAGTCCCCTTTTATCTTTGTATTTCCCAACCTTTGCTTTCTTTTGAAATTTCAAAAGAGAGAGAGAGAAAGAGAGAGAGAGAGAGAGAGAGAGAGAGAGAAGAAAATGATACTCTTGAGAAAATCAAAATAAAGATTTAAGAGTCAATTAAAGAGGACTTGTAGAAAGCAACTAGTAATAGTAAGTCATTATTGAGTAAGATGATGGCTTGATAACAGATGCAAAAAAGATGCTCGATGGATTTTGTAGCTTCACAACAAAAAATGCAAGTTGATTGAACTTGTAAATGAAAAGAAGGTTTTTGCAAGGAAGGTGCAGATTCCATAAAAAGGACAAAATCTCAGCCGATGAAAACTTGTTAGAAGCTTTCCCTTCTGAAAGGAAATTGAAAACTTTATATCAGAGTAGTTACACTGATCCTATAGCAATAGGTCTACTGAATCTACGTAAGAGATTGAGATCTTTAAAATTTCATTTGCAATGGAAGGATCATATATTTTCCAAATGAAAGGTTTGTTTTAGCAAGCAGCAGTCTAACAATTTGGCAATTGAATGATTGAATAAAAAGCTTTTGAAATTATGTAATATCTTGCATTCATCTTATTAAAATTAGTCCACAATTTCCTGTGAGTAAAAGTAATGTCCCTTCCACTACCAACTAGCCATTTTAAATGATCAGTAACAGGACTTGATGCTTCTATTATTGCTTTCCAAAGCCAAAAAGCATTGTATGGTTTCTTTAGAGACCATCCATTGGCAAAGTCAATGTATTTAAGTTTCAGTGTATTGCCAAAAATAGAATGAGGCTTTGCAGAAATTATTCTCCACATTTGTTTAGCCAAAAGAGCAAGATTCATTTGGAGAGTACTTCTTATAATCCAAGACCTCTAGATTCCATAAGACTAACAAGTAACTCTTTTTTTTTTGGGACAAATTTGGAGGAATTATTAATACCCTCTCTCTTAATTTAATGTTCAGCTCAATGGAAGAAGGGAAGGGATTTTTGTTGGATGCATGTGCACTTGGTATTTAAATTCCTTCAAACATCAACTAATCTAGATTAAGTCAAGTTAGACCACATCAATGCTAAGCCCAATGAGCATTTAATGCAGTTGCATTGCATGTTCAAGGTTCAAACTTAAAATTTCTTATTAAACTAATACAACTCCTAATCAACTGAGTTATACGCTCATTGGTGAAAGGAAGAGGGATTTTAATGAAATGGGTGTGAGGAGAGGGGAAAGGTGATATTCATGGAGAGGACGGGAAGGTAAAGCTGTTAATACGATGTTGGTATACTAATTAATCTTTGCACATATCTAGTTTTATTTTTTAAAAAAAAACTTGATTTGACAGTCATCATTTAAAATTCATGTACATCACACTAATAAAAAATTTAAGGGGTGGTGTTAATTTTAAAATTTAAAATGTTATTTCTTTTCTTCCAATTATTATGAGATTTTGTACAATTAAATGAAAAAAAATACAACTATTGGTCCTTATATTTTTAATGTATTTTAGTATTAGTCCACATACTCATATACTTTTATTTCATTGTTTCAAGTCTTCTAAATTTCATATGTTTATAATGTTAGTCTTTATATTCACTAATGAAAGAGTTAAATTTGCTTATGTGTATATAAATCTGTTTAATTTTATTGATAATTTGATAAAATTATGATAAGTTGGACATGCATTGTATGAGCAAATGACTACTAATTTTTCTATCTATCTATCTTATCTATGTATTTTCTTTCTTCTAAAAATTTATCCATTGCACGTTTAAGGATTCTAATTTAATATCTTGCTTTTTTTGCTCATTTTTTTATACTACTTATCATAATTTTAACAAGTCAATATAACAAGTAATAGAATTTATGCATATCTTAATTACTGTTAAATTCTTATAGTCATACTTAAAAATATAAGGACTAATATTGTAGACAAATAAAACTTAAGGTGTAAAGTTGCTCTTATTAATCCAATACCATAATAACTCAACAAGGGTAATCATTGATATTCACCCGAGAGGAATTACCAAACCATAGTTAAACGGTTAAAATTAATTTGAAACTAAAAGTATTTCTTCCAAAACCCAGGATCTCAAGTTCGATCTTTAGTAAAAACAATCAAAAATGTCTTTATTAAGTCAAAAATCAAGAGTAAATGATTATGAAAGCATGAGATGCCATTTTATAATCAAAAGGACTCAAAACTAGTTAAGAACATCAAGGGAGGGAGTAAAAACGAAGGAATGCACATATGTCGTTGCTTATTCATCTTTGTGTTGTGTGCCACAGTATAGGCACCATGTGTTGTAGTATGCTGCACAGAATTTTGACAACAAAGAGTTGTCATTTGACAACATATAAGGCAACTTTTATTGTGCTCCATTTCTTCAATCGACGTCTGATTGAGGTAGTTTAGGTGTTTACAGAAGGCTTTTTTTTTTTTTATAATCTAGTTAGTGGCATAAGTTTTATTTCAAAATAATTTCACATAAGAAGTTGGATACCCAAACACATTTTCTCAACTTTCCATACTTTTTCACATAACAAAGTGTTCAAAATTTAACACATGTACCAAAAGCTACTATTAATATACCTAGATCATACCCAATGATGTAGAACTACCTGTACGACACACCACATGCACATAATAATAACAAAATCTCATATTTACTTCTCAACCCCTTAATATCAAAAACAAAAGGAGAAGTTTTAGTATTGCATAAATATTCATGCATAATGGATAATATAAATTATTTCTATACTTGTACTAGTATTTTGGTCTTATTAGAATTAATCAAACCTACATACATACTTTTTAGAGCTCAAAATACAACAATCAATCATAAACATCCCTATAATACAAGTATATTGAAAATGCATTTTCTATTTGGCAATATCTCATAGTTACACTAAATAAATTAAGGTAGGGAAGCTTTATAATAGGAATAATGTAATTCCTAAGCCTCTAAAGCTTTTTCCCTATCTGCACCCGAAATAGAGCCTGTAAAATGTTAAGATGGGTGAGTACAACCACTTAATAACTAAAGTACATCTAATCTACATAATTGCATATTAATTGACATTACACATAATTATATATGAAATACAAGCACATAGTCACATGGACATACTTATTTCATTTCACATACATGCATAATTATCATACATATCACAATCACTTTATAGTGTTCATTACCACAATACTAACGATCATATGTCAATGGAAATTTAATAGTTACGGGTTGCTACAACCTTAACAACCATGTGATACATTGAATAATATACATGATCAAACAACCCATATATCCTTCTTATACATTTCGATAGAAACTGTGGGCTATAATTCAAATAGGGCTCCATTTGCCTAGTTTACTAATCGTGAAGAGTGACTTGGCCAAAAATCACTATACTTACCCTTGAATCACGACTTCCTCCATTCTCGAATCCCTAAGGTGTCGTAAAATCCTAAGCTAGTCCCCTTAACATACAGGTAGAGATAGCTAGTTTCGAGTCCCTCAATAAATAATGGAATAAGGCTAGTTTCGATTATTGAAAGGTGGTCATACAATACCATGTGAATTTATCTACGCCTCTCCCTAGGAAAACTCCCACAAATGATTATGCAATGAGTTCATGCTTAAACATTTAATATATTCTCATGCACAAATGCAAGCTCATGTGATTTACATAATAAACTATCACATGTGAGCATTATAAACATTTTCAATTATCATACTTTACTTCTATTTCAATCTCATGTCTTATTTATGCATTCTCTACTTTACACACATATTACATTCACATCACTATTATGATAACACCATTACCATATCAACTAGTCAACTACATATTTCAACACTTAATTGTGTTATATGTGTGTGCGTGCTCATTTGAAATCTACACTTTACAATTATAACTAAAATGGGATAATTAACATTTCACTTGTTTTCCACATTTTATAATCATAGAACAAACATTCATGTATGTCATTTCATTTTCAAAAAATAAATAAATTAACAAACAACCACACAAAAAATATTTTCCCCAATTATCCTAAATCTTTAAGAGGTTAAAGATTTATCTCTGAAACAATTTTGCTTCCCAAGCTTGCTTGCAAGCCAAATAGGTGCAGGATGATTAATCCACAACTAACTATATCCAAACTCATCATTATCACCATTTACACAATTTAAACTTTCAATTTCAATTTTATAAATCCCCAAAATTCTCATTTCTAGTATTCAAGTTTACCCATTGGCTTATTAACTCACTTTAACTTGCAAGAGCTTCATTAAACTCTCAATCATCATTAATGGCTTCCTAACGAACTCCAACAACCTCATTAAATGGCATTTTCACTCATAAATACCATCCCACTAATAAAAACATGAAAACCCACTAGCATTTGGTTTAAATATTTTAAACAACAAATCTCATTAACTCTAATTAAATTAATAGGTTTGGACCCATAACCTTTATAAATTGAAAATCAACTCTCTTCAATAAACCCTATATTCAAAACTTTTGAAAATGGAAGAGAAATAGAGAAGGATTATGGAACTTATCCTTAATGTTTAATAGCTCCAAAATGTTCCAAAAATAAACCCTAGCAAAGCTCCAAGCTACCTCTCGTGTTTCCTCTCTTTTTCTTTATGTTTTTCATGTCAACTTTCATTTTATTTCTATAAAAATTGTGCCATGCGTTGTAGCACATGTCACAAGCACCGCAGCATGTGGTAAAAAAGGTTCCCTCACGTTTTTTGGCTCAATGCATTGCAGCACATGATGTACGCACTGTAGCATCTTGTACAAAGATATTCTTCTTTGTTTTTCTCCATTTTTGAAGTCCAGGTACCCAACTTTGCTCCAAACTCAAATTTAAAGCTGAAATCATAATCCAAAACATTTGTTAAGACCATCTAACGACACATTGCATTACTTTACTTAATTAATCCTCATTTAATCTAGTTAATAAGGGTTTGATTTTTCAAGATGTTACATAAGGAACTTGAAGCAATGAAATAAAAGTATTGAGACTATTAATACCAAAACATACTCAAAGCATAGGGACCAAAATTAAAGTTAATTATATTTTCCCTAATTAAAATGTTCTCATAACTCAAATCATATAAACTATCAACGTCATCACAGACTTGAAAAGTGTGGAAAGTGTTACATGTTTAGTAATATATATAATTATAACCAGCTAGAAAAATATAAATAACACATCAAAACAAAACCGCCATTTAGATTCTAAAGTGTGGACACCTCGAAGAGCTTGTCTCTTCTAAAAGGAAGCAAAAGGAAATGTTATTATTTGGGCTATTAATGCTAAATTCAATCAAGTTTTGAGACTTTATGTTCTTAATTAATTGAGAGAAAGGAAATTTTGACATAAATGTGGCTAATTTCACTGTGATTAAAGTTCTAACTGTTTTAACTGCAGTAGTAATCCACTAAAGAATGTAACTAAGAGTAATTGGGATTTAAAGTTTATAATTTAAGAAATAAATTTCCATATGATCAATTGCATAATCCAAGTCATGATCAAAATAATGAACTAATCTATTTTATAATTCTATACGTTTGAAGTATTAAGTAATTAAAGTTCCTTTAAACTTAAAAGCAAAGTCCTCAATACCTAATTGCAACTATTGAGATTCTTTATTTTAACTTCAAGGTAAAGACCTAAATAACCTAATTTTTACCTTCTAGGATCCGTTGTACTAACCCAAACTAAAATCCCTATTTCTTGATTAGTTAGGATTAATATATACATATATACATATACATATATATATATATATATATATAAATATATAAGTGTAAATCTTTGTATAGTACAACTTTAACGTGTGGACTTTCATAATTATTATTTAATCTCTGATTATTTTAACTTAACAGATCTTTTGTCGTTAAACAAATAATTTTCAAAAATTTATAAGGAAAAAAGAATAGGTTTGATAGGTCTGCTAAGAAATTCTGATGAATCAACAAAAATGCACGTGCCCTAATGGACTAACTTCGCTCAATTGAAAAGTCTCATTTCATAAATTGTTGAGAAATGATGTCATGAATAAGGAAGAGAATAAATGGATGAAAAGTAATGAAACAACACCATATCTTATCTTATTAAAAACTTTAAACCTTAAGTTTATGGATTCTCCTTCTTTATTTTATATTTCTTATAGCCCAAAATATAAGTATCTTTTAACAATAATCCATATATTAATAAAATTCTTATTTTTGTGAAAAAAATATATTGTTTTTTCTTTTTATTGTTAGTTCTAATTTATGATAAGTGAGAAGAAGTTTATAAATTCATAGACACAAGAATCAATATTAATAAATACAAGATTAGCTGAGAAAAAATGCTTATTCCCTCTAGTCTTATTTACAGGGTAAAGAGAGAAGATTTCTTTGTCCTATTTATAAATTATCTCATTATTTTTATTACAAATTTCCCCCTTTACCATCTAATAAATGTTGAAAAAAAAAATATATTATTAAAGTGTATATATATATATAATAGTAGCAAAGTTGAGAACTTATTAAATTTTAAAGCAAAATTAATGAATTTTAAAGTTTTACTTGGTTTTAATAAAATATGTTGAAAGTAATATATAAATAAGACTAGAAGAGTATATTTTGGATTGGAGGGAGTATTAATTATTAAGATCTCAATTTTGTTTGATATGAGAGTCCTCACATCAGTTTATGTTCAGTTACACTTAGATATCTTCACAATCTCTTCCTCAAATATGAGGACATAATTTTTCATATCAAAGATGTAACAAACATCAAGTCCCTACTTTTGTAATCAAGTCACATATTTATTTTTTTATGTATAATATACAAGCCTCCGTACGTGATATATTTAAATATTGGGAAGTTGAAGGTGATCGAAGCTATCAAGTTAACTGTTTCTTGCGGAGGAGAGGGAGAGAAAAAGACATGCAAAAGGAAGAGGAAGAAAAGAAGAGTAGAGATTGGTGTTTGATATGGACCGTGTGGAAACTTCTGGATTGAGTGATTTTGTTAAAAGTCAAACAAGCATAGATCATATTCACACACACACACACCCACCGAAGATAATTAAAGGGCGCGCGCACACACACACAGACACACCGAAGAGAATTAAAGGGCCAATTTTGTTAGCTCACACATAAATATCAATTCCAGCATGCATTTTCTCATATTAATTGCTTCCACAGCTTCATTTTATAAGATTTTTTTTTGGGAGTGATTTAATATTCTAAAATTACCCTTCATTATTTCACTCTGATCTCTAAATTTCCCTCTCCCCCTATTAAATAAAAAATATTTTTAAAAGTTTATTAGTATACTAGTATTTCTTTTTAGAAAAATTAAGATTCTAAATTATAATCCACTCAGATTTTAAAAAAAGATATAAGCTAATAATAATAGAAAAATATGGATAAAAAAGTATTAGCTTTCATGGAATGCTGCTTAAGTTATTACGTATCTTTCTTTAATATGAAATAACAACTTCTATTAGCCACATAGCTAAAAAATAACATAGAGGAGTTTATAATAAAAAATTAAAAAACATGTTAGGGAGGTTAATTTTAACCTTTTAAAGGTAAAAAGGATTCTGTATAACTCTTTCAAAATTCAAATGATTTTTGTATATTTTAACCTTTAATTAATAAACAAAGTTTATAATATGAACTATAGCTATCCCAAAAAATGGAAAACACTGCTGGATATCATTTGGCAGGTTAAAAATAACGCTTAGGAAATATGTTCTAAAGATTAAAGACTTGATACCTTATATCTGCTAATATTATATATCAAAATTTCCCAATACTTTTGATAATAGCTTGATTTGATAATTATAAAATGACTTTTAATAATAATGTTAATTTTGTAAGCCTGTAAACTCCTATATATTTGAAAAACTAAATAAAAGCGCACAACTAAAAAATTAGCTTGGCAAGAGACTAATATGATTGGGTTTAAAGGAAGTGATTATTCTCTCACAACGTGATAAATCTAGATTCATGGCTACTTGAGGCTTGGAAAAAGGTACTTATATTTAACGCTTAACAATGCCTAAAACAATATTACTTTCAATAAAAAAATACTTATGCATAGTATTATAGAAAATAGCAAGGCTCGTAATTTCTCATATTCTGTATATATACCATATGAAACAAAGGTTAAAATAAAGTGAACAGCCAAAACAAAACAAATTGAAGGCAGCATATGGAAGTGGGAGGGCTGGTGGGGGAAGTGATTGAAGCCAAATTGAAGGAGGAGATCGAATGAAATGACAGAAAGGGAACACAAAATAATATCAACGTAACAGAGAAAGCGAAGGGAAAAAGACACTCTCTGGATTTGAAGGCCCCATGTTCTTCTGCCTTTTCCTTTAGTCATTATTGTTTGGATTTCTAATGAATTCAAATTTACTTCAACATTTAATTCTACAAAGATAAAATTTAGATAGCAGTCTTCATGCACTTTACATAATTATATACTCCTCCTATATTATGTAATCAAAAAAGTCACACCAAATATATGTATTCTTCTTATTTGTCCCTTTTTCAATAATCAAATACATACGATGGATTTACTTATAACTAAACAAATTAAAGACTGAATCTTATTTAATACATCTCTTTTGATGGCTTTCGTCTTTAAAACTATATTGTTGTAACCAAAAAAAAAAATTAGTAAAGAAAACATGTCTTACTGTGAGAAAATGAAAAATCCCCAACATATGCATGTGTTGATTTTTTAAAATTAAAATACACATTTAATCATTTACATCGAAAATTAAAAAGAACTCCTGTTGAAGGAAATCCCTTCTAATGGTTAAGAATTATTAATCCTAAATTATTACTCGAATAGTATCTTGAACTCTAAACTCTTAAAATGAGTAAAAACTCCCTTTAACTTGTAAATTTTAAGCAAATTATCCCACATTAATTTACATATAATTATCATCATCATTACTTTTGACTTTGTGAAGCCCATTCAAAGGTTGATGTGACACTAATCCTCTTTTTAACGCGTGGCATGCCAGTTGGACTAAATAACAGCCAATGTTGCATAGATAAACAATAGGGTGTAATTTACTTAGAATTTAAAAGTTAAAAAAAATTTTTATTCATTTTAAAAGTTCAAGATCTAAAATGCTATTTGAGTAATAGTTTAAAATTTAAGATGCTCATTAACTCTATAATCAATAGAGATGGTTTGAAAAAAATTATAATAAATTTACTAGGAGACAAAGTAGATTAAAAACAAGGTCTTTTATTTAAAATTAAAAGAATATAGTATACATGTGACCCTTGTAAACACTGTATTTTATCCAGACATTATTTTTTTAATTTAATAAAAATAATAATAAATAATCAAAAAAATACAAAAATACAAAAATAAAATTTAATCCTTTTTAGGATTATATTTTCAAAACAAAAAAATTAATTTAATTGATAGGGTTTAATTTTATTTGAGATAATCTTTTGTTGGTTAAGATTTTATTTCATTAAAACAACCAAAAAATACAAAAAATTTAAAAAACAAAGTTTAATCCTTTTTAGGATTATATTTTCAAAAAATCATGCTTAAGTCTTGAAAATCCCCCCAAATTATTCAAAATATTCAAAAATATTGAAAATTAACTTTTGAGAATTAACTTTTTAAATCTTATTGTTTTTTTCATAAAAAGATAATAACTATATATTTTAAAATTAGATTTCTTTCTCTCTTAATTTGATTAAAAAAATATAAAAACCTAAGTTGCCTTTTACGGCAAGAAGACTGGACAGAAAATAGAAACAAAAGAAGCAGAGGCGTATGCTGAAGAAGCAGAAACACGAAAACAAAAAAAAGTACAGATCCTTTGGCACAGAAAAAAAAAGTAGAACCAGATAGCCATACAAACACGAAAACACTTTGAGCCAGACGCATGCATGCACAGCAAAACATAGTAGAAGGAGTAGCAAGCAACCAACATACGTACACACACTTTTGGCTAGTAGAAAAACAAAAACAGAACAGAAACGCGAGTTGCAAGCACATAAGCTCTTCTCACGCAAGCTCTTCACACGCAAGCTCTTCCCTGTTTTTGCTTTAAAAGGAGACAAGAGGCGTGCACGGTAGAGAGACCGAGAGGATAAAATAGTAGATGCAGAAAACCAGAAGGAAAGAAAAGGAAAACTGGAGACAAGAGGCACAAAGGAAAAGAGAAGAAAAATAGAGCCTGAGGACTAGAGGAAAGCCGAGGAAGGAGAGAGCACCGAGAAGGAGAGTAATAGACGAGAGAAAAATGGAAGAAGAAAGAGACTAAGAGATTGAGATTAGAAGCAAAAAACAGAGCACCGAGAATGAATGAAGAGGAGACTGAGATCAGAAGCAAGAACAGAGCACAAATAAGAGACACAAGAGAGAGAGAGACTAAGTGAGGCATGAAGAAGATGAAGTCCATGAATGACAGCAGGAGCAACAATAAGAGTGGGAATAATATTAATAGTAGTCGAAACTGGTTGGGGTTTTCTCTATCACCCCACATGAAAATGGAGGTTACTTCTAGCCCACCCCTTCATCATCACGATTATCATCATTATAATCATCAACCTCAAGTTTCTACTGCTGCTATTTCTAGCTCTGTTCTGACAACCTTCTGTCTATCGCCTTCTCAACTCAATAGTTATAGGATATGTTATAGTGCGGTGAAGAACCCAGGCTATCATTCTCCATTGACTGCCATGCCTTTCAAGTCTGATGGCTCACTTTGTATAATGGAAGCTCTGTCTCGATCACAAACTCAAGTGATGATGCCAAATTCATCTCTAAAACTGGAGGACTTTTTAGGTGGTGCAATTATGGGGACTCATGATGTAATGGCTCTGAGCCTCAACAGCATTTACTATGGCAACCAGGCTGCATAGGCTCAATCCCATAGAGACCATTCTCTTGACTTTCTTTTGGAGCCCTTCAAACAGCAAGACCCCATCTCTGTTCAGTCACATCCTTATTATTCTAGAAAAATTAATTAATCAAATTAATAAATTTAAGTTGTAATCATATTTACCGATTATATCTTTTAGTCATGTGATATTTTTAAATCTCTATAGACTTCTAGTATAATCGTGTTATCGTATAAGTCAATAAAGCTCTGCAGATATAATGATTAAGTTTTTTTAAAAAATATATAAATTATATATTAAATTAATTAAATTAAAGATGTATTTAAATAAATTTAATTTCTTTATCGTGTGAGATTTTGAAATCTTCGTAGATATTTAGGATAATCATATTATCATATAAGCTAATAAGGCTTTACAGGTATGATAATTAAGACTCTTTAAAAATATATATATATATATATACATACTTAAATAAATTATTACTAAGACTGAAAAATATAAATAAATTAAATTATTAAATTCTTTTATCATGTGAAATTTCAAAATTTTCACAGATATTTAGAACAACTACATTATTGTATAAACCAATAAGGCCCTGCAGGTATAGCAGTTAAAATTCTCAATCATAAAACATAAAAGAAAAATAATTTCAAACTCTTTTCTTTCTTTATTCCAAAAATTCACAATTTGAGAAAATAATTGAAATTAAATTATTTTTTACAATTTAAAACACACATATCAAAATTTCACAAATTATTTTATTTGCAAAATGGTGAATTATTTCTAATTAATTTCTCTTCAAAAAAATATTTCCATCAACAACTTTTAAGCCCAAACTACGTGAACTTTGATCCCCATCACAAGGTATGTAGGCCTTAGAGTCAGATTCTAGGTCAAGTCATCCCTCGATAAATAAATATTTCTCACTTAATTTTTATCATTTTTATATCAAACACATAAATATAAAAGGAATAATTAAAATAATTATAAAATCATATTAATAGAGCACAATAAATTTTAGATAACCATTCTCACAAACGGGTGTTGTGAAGTGTCTAACACTTTCGCCACACTCAATCGACTTGCGAACTTATTTTCTATTTTTGCAGAACATCTTTATCCTTCCTTTAAACGGTTTTCCAAGATTTACTTCAAAACCTTGGTGGCGACTTCTCGTTCATTCGGTTCCCACCCTGAAGGCTAGAACCTCCGCTTGTGTGCCATTCGCGTCGTATTTTTCAAGTGCGACAACCCTCTAACTTTACATATGGCTTTAGTTTGGTTCTTTAATTTTAAGAAGTATCTTTTAAGTCCTTTAATTATAACACTGTCAATTAAAAATAATTATTAAACTTAATATATCAACATGTAAGAATATTTTGTCAATATTTAAAAGCTTAATGTAAGAATTTTTAATTTTTTTGATGACACTGACGATATTAAGATTAAAAGATTGAAAAACACACTTTATAAATATAAAGGATTAAAACACAATTTTGTATAAAATTAAAAAACTAAGTGTACACTTTAGTGAAATTAAAACAAATTCCTCAACTAGTAAATCTTATATTTAGGACAGGAGAAACACACCCACATATATAGCGCGTGAAACACAAATGAGCATTTCTTAAATGATGTGACTTAAAATTGCAAGAAAATTGCGTACGGTAAACAATTAAACCAAATGAATGTATATGATGTTGCAAAAAAAAAAATAATAACAGGTTTAGCTTATTTAAATTGCATGAATTAGACGAGTTTCCAAAAAGAAAAGCAAGCGGGAGTGAGAAAAGACTTGGGGAATTGCCTTAAACTGGTAAATTCCGCCACCTTTAATTTCAACGCGCAACATAAACCAACCACCGATGATGCGAGCTCGTAAGTAATATTCTCAACTCCTATCAATGTTAATTAATAATTAATAGAAAAATATATCTACATATCCTTATAGTTTTACTCTATTTTAAATTAAATTTTTGTAGTTTATTTTGTTTTAATTGAACCCTTATAATTTGATTAATTAAATTTTTTTTAATATCTGAAAGTTAAAATTCTTAAATTTTTCCTTTTAAAAAACAAAATTAAGAAATTTTATATTTATTAAATGATTATATGAATTTAAAATTAATTACATAATTTTTATAACTCAAAATTTAGATAGTTAGGTTGTCTTCCAAACATTTCTTATACTTATTGAATTTTCATAAAAAAATTAATAAAAATATAAATAGTGTATTAAATCAAATTTTATTTTTTTATTTTGGCTTTAAAGTATTAAATTAATTTTTTTTCTTTGTGGAATTTAGTAATTCATTATTAATTTTAATTTTCAGGATCAACATATGAAATAGATCAAACTATGAGCACTTGATTAAAACAAATAAAATACAAGGACCCAATTCAAATCCAAGCAAAACCATAAGGGTATGAAGTTAATTTTTTCATAATTTATTCATACCGTACTAAGCTAAAGTGTCATGTTGACTACTTTTTTAAAAACATTAAGAGGCAAAAAAATTTATTGTATGTGCTTTTTTTTTAATCTCATTTATAAATTACTTTAAACATATTTTATATGAACAATAAAAAACATCAAAATCTGCTTTATAAATAAGACTAAAATGAATATTATCTTTGTCATATAAATAAATAAGGCTGGATAGTACGTATAGTAGAACTAATAACTAATTACAGCACATAATTAAAACATGAATCGGAGGAGATATATTAAACTGGAAAAAATGAAGGAAAAGGTCAAAGAAGGTGAAAGAAAGAAAGAAGGTATAGTTAATCAGTTGAAGAATATTTGGTTTGATGGAGAAGGGATAAAAATATTTTAAAGGGAAAGCAAGAAGGGAATATTATTTTATTACTAATGTAATTAGGGACATCGACTATGATTGGAAGAAAATGGAGGCTGTGTTGAATAAACTAGAAAGTAGGCTAATTGAATGAAATGCAGCTGTTGGCATCGACTTCCAACCACTTGCTTTCCTTCCTCTCAACTGCCCTAATTAGTACGTCAACACAATCCCTTCATTTTGCCTCTTTTTTCACTCCTCCTGGTTATTGTTCTTTTATTTAACTATTCTATTCAATTATTTCTGCTAATTTTTGTTCTTCTAACATCATTCATTTAAAAATATACATTATGTATAAGAAATTAATATTAGTTTGAAAACACTCATTTTTCTTTCATCTACTTTCAGTCTAATATTATTAGATTATCTCTTTCTCAAGGTACCAAGAGTAAAGAGTTAACACATCCCAATTAAATTGTTACATACATAATAATATTCAAGCTCCAAATCATTTGCTTTGGTGATGAGGATTTCTATTACTTACGTTAATTTTAATTAGTCTACACGATAAAATTTTAATCATTATTGACTAAGATCTTACTCATCAAAAATAAAATTGTCGGGATTTTAATGAATTTAATATACGCATAGATCCTACATATACAAAACTTGGATATGGAAAAAGATATGCGCGCAGGGTAGAAAGATACTAGCAATTTCTTATTAATAATGGACCGAAGAGACACGTGGAACAAACATTATTCAATATTCATTTTTAATATTTGGATCTCAAAAATTGTTCAACAACATCACCGTCTTCTTCCCCCTCCCTTCTTTTTAAACCACTTGCTCCCTCCCTCCCTCCCTCCCTCTCAAGCCTAACCATCCCAAGGCATCTTCTCTCTCATCTTAGAAATAGTCATGGGAGCTTTCCGACGTCGTTTTGAACCCATCTCGAAGTGCACCACCGATCAACGGTCCAACCAGACGGTGGCTTCCGACCTCGACGGCACTCTCCTCGTCTCCCGTAGCGCCTTCCCTTACTACATGCTCGTCGCTCTCGAGGCGGGAAGCATCCTCCGCGCCCTCCTCCTCCTCGCCTCCGTCCCCTTCATCTACTTCAGCTACATATTCCTCTCCGAAACCCTCGCCATCAAAACCCTCGTCTTCCTCACCTTCGCCGGCCTCAAGATCCGCGACGTGGAGATCGTGGCGCGGTCCGTGCTGCCCCGGTTCTACGCGGAGGACGTCCGCCCGGAGACGTGGCGGGTGTTCAACTCGTTCGGGAAACGGTACATTGTGACGGCGAGCCCGAGAGTGATGGTGGAGCCGTTCGTGAAGACGTTCTTGGGGGCGGACAGGGTACTGGGGACGGAGCTGGAGGTGACGGCATCGGGGAGGGCTACCGGGCTGGTGAAGGAGCCGGGGGTGCTGGTGGGCGAGCACAAGAAGGTCGCCGTGATGAAGGAGTTTGGGTCGCCGGAGAGCTTGCCGGATTTGGGACTGGGTGATAGCGCGAGTGACCATGAATTCATGTCAATTTGCAAGGTTGGTATTCCGTATTCATATCATATTAGTCGTACACTAAAGTAGTAGTAATATGTGCGCGATGTTTTCTGTTTTCAGTTTTCACCGCGAGAACTTGTTTTTCTTCCCACTTTTCACTTTTACTAATTAATTTATTACCTCATCTTAGCTTCCCGCTTCCCGGGGCCAGTTTTATCTTTGAGTTTATACTTACAACAGACATGACAAATTAAAATTTAAGTCTTACTATTACATCCTGCTAATTGATTACTACATTTTAATATATTATACATTAATAGATTGGTATTTGGCTCACATGCGGGATATAAACTGATTTTTTACTGTTATATATAAGTATACGTAGTAGGAGAAGAATAAAGTAGGAGAATAAAACTACTCATGGCACCTACGTTTTATTCATTGATATATTTCATCTGGATACAAATATATTATATCTATTCATGATTATTAAAATAATCAGATGCTACTATATGATCCATATTTTCCTTTTAATAATATATAAATATAGTTTGTACAACTGTAATTACTTTTTCTGAGGATATACCAAATTTTCAAAGTGAATGTTAATGGACTTGCCAAAATTTATATAGTAGGATTTGCTATTTTTGATGCACCCAAAAAAAAAATTCAATATTTTCCATGCAAATACTTGAAAAAAAGTTATTACTTGAACCAACGTTCAAAGCAGTTAATTTTATTGTCCGATTGAAAAAGATATGACCCACCTTGATAAATAAATAAATAAAAAGCTACATATAAAAGAAGAAGAAGTTGAGTTTGGGTTTGGTGAGAATGTTAATGGCCATGAAATGAGTCGCTCTTCACATGTCTTTCTTTTCTTGTGTTGAAGCTATGTATTTTTATTTCTCATGGAATAATGAGTCCTCCAACTCATATCTGTTGGCTTTCTTAATTTCCTTCACCTCCTATATCATACAAATGGTCCCCCTTTGTTGTTCGAATTTGGTTCGTTTTATAAATGCTATGCCCTCTATCATCCCTCAGATTCATGCGTTCTTAACTTCTGCTTTTCTTTTCTCTCATAACCCTTCAACTATATTTCCTACTATCAATATATAACTGATCTCATTTCCCTATTTTGCTATTTCTTAAGTACAACCCTCGTTTTACTTGGTAAATTGAGTCTTTTCGTCACTCTCCATAAGTTCCTCGTGTCTTACCCACTCTTTTTAACACACAACAGTCAATCCGGTCCCTGTATTTTGTTCCTCTCATGTGATAATTGTGAATAATCTTTGTGATTCGCATGGTTCTTCATCATTGAGTAGTATCTAAGCATCATTCTTGTGATCTTCCTTATTCAATTTTATTTTTAATTCCTCTGTAAGGGGGTTGTGCTTTGAGTCTTTTTTATTGAGTAATTTTATCGAACAACTATCATGCAAGCATTATGTTTTGTTATTCATGTAAAAATTTTCGGGGATTGTAATTTCAATCTCTCTTCGTATTGTTTAACGATTGCAGTTGAAAGAGCAATTCCTGTGAGTTTCCTTATTGACCTGCTGTACGTGTGCTCTGTAAATATTGGAGTAGTTCATGGGCTGAATTTCATTCACTGAGGAATGTGATCAAAGTTTTATCACGCAATATTTAAGTACGTAAAAAGGTCTTAATACAGATGTTAGTGGGCTACGCGCAAATCCAAGTTCTGTTTCTTCTTCATCGTGTAAAATCTATTAAAATTATAATTAGCATCGCCCTGCATAGTTTGTCATCACCGAGTAATGAGGGCGATACTTGTCAGTTGTCACTTTCTTATTGACCTTGTTTTACTCTGCAAATTGACTGTTTATCGGCTGAGTTTCGATTGTTCAGTAATGAATCATATCAACCAGCTATGATGCAACATGCAAGTGGATGAAATATCTTGTACAACTAATTATGAAACTATGTTAATTAATTACCCACCTTTTTAAATTTTGGACTGAAAAGTCAAAACTTAATTACCATGTTCTGAATTTGTGGCTCTGTAAGATAGGTAAATGTTCTGAATTTTTTCTTTCCTTTGCAGGAAGCATACATAGTGCTAAGGACCAAGTGCGAGCCACTACCAAGAAACAAGCTGTTAAGCCCTGTTATCTTCCACGAGGGTCGCTTAGTACAAAGGCCAACCCCTCTTGCAGCCCTCTTGACTTTCTTGTGGATGCCAATTGGCATCATACTCTCTATTTTAAGGGTATACCTTAACATCCCTCTGCCCGAAAGACTCGCTTGGTACAACTATAAGCTTCTGGGAATAAGGGTCATAGTGAAGGGTAGCCCACCACCACCCCCAAAGAAAGGCCAAAGCGGGGTCCTATTTGTATGCAACCACCGTACAGTTCTAGACCCTGTGGTCACAGCAGTTGCACTAAAAAGAAAAATCAGCTGCGTCACTTATAGCATAAGCAAGTTCAGTGAGATGATATCACCCATCAAAGCCGTGGCATTATCAAGGGAGAGAGAGAAGGATGCTGAAAACATTAAGAAATTGCTTGAAGAAGGTGACTTGGTGATTTGCCCAGAAGGTACTACTTGCAGAGAGCCATTCCTGCTGAGGTTTAGTGCTCTTTTCGCTGAGCTCACAGACAGAATCGTCCCAGTTGCCATCAACACAAAGCAGAGTGTGTTTTATGGTACATCCGTTCGTGGGTTTAAATTCTTGGACCCATACTTTGTATTCATGAATCCTGTGCCTACCTATGAGATCACTTTCTTGAATCAGCTTCCCGCTGAGCTGACATGCAGGGGAGGCAAATCTGCCATTGAAGTTGCCAATTACATTCAGAGGGTTCTTGCAGGGACTCTGGGTTTTGAATGCACGAATCTGACAAGGAAGGATAAGTATGCTGTGCTTGCAGGAACAGATGGGAGGGTTCCATCCAAGAAAGAGAGAGCTTGAAAATTGAAAAGGGGGACAAAATGAAGAAGGCGTCGTCCCTTTTGATTGTGTATCGGTTTCTCGTATGTTTCTAAAGCGTTTAGAGAGTAAGCATGATAGTAATAAGAATTTGATTGTAATGATGATGGCCATAAAAGTTCAACAATTTATATGTGTTCTGTCATTCTGATATAAAACAAAAGTATAGTTTCTGTAATTGGTGCAGTCATGAATTGTTAGCATAAGGCGGTCAAAGGGTTTTGCCAATACAGTTTTTGCAATAAACGATGACAGTTATGGCAAGGGGAGAGTGAAAGAGATGGGGCATCGAGGTACAGCTAAAAAGGCTGACATGCATGTCTAAAACAACATAAGTATCTTGTTATATAATGAAACAGAGATGCAAGTACGGTTAGGAGAAGTTAATAGGATGCTTGTATGATGTCGAGGCGTCATATTCACACAGCAAATTGGTAGACAGAAGGAGTAAATAATTTGGGGGAACACGAAGGGCACCCAATTCAGTTAGTTAAAAAAAGGCACAGCTCGATCATACAGGGAGTGGGATCACACACGAGAGAGGTAGCTAGCTAACTAGATTCAATCTACTGGACATTGATGTTTTAACGAGAGCTTGATTGGATATATTTAAAAAAATAAGAATAAAAGGATAAAAATAAATATAAAAAAATACTAAACTGACTTATAATTATCTTTTCTTATAAATAAGATCGGATGAAGACGATGACTTTGGTGGGCAGAAAAAGCTGACGCAAGAGGGACCAAGACGTGGAGTTTGAGGAATGTATGGGTGCTCAAATAACACAGAGCCACGTGCAAGTAACAGATGGGCCTTAATATCGGTGAGTTACTTCTCTCGTCTTTTTCCGGTGCGGATTCCGTAGTTCTATATGGACGCATGTAATTTCAATTTTTTGAATGAATAGTTCATTATCAATAAAGATAGTATAGATTTAAGAAAGAATGACAGTTAAAAACCTCACAAAGACATTAATCTCAATTAGATATTATATGATCATTAATTAAGATTAATATTCTTAGATGATTCTTAATTATCAATCAAAGACTATGATCTTTAATTAGGATAAAAAAACATATCTAACTTTAAAAAATTCTCTTCCCTAAAGATTAAAAGGTAACAACAAAACAGCTTATATCGTGTTCTTTATTCTTGTTTTTTGCCACAAAAAATCTATTCTCATGTGCAAAAAATGTGGCCGAAAAATTAATGGAGTGGATCATCATCTTCTCCTCTCTTGATAATAGGTAATTACATGCTTTATTTCTTTTATATCTTCTTCTTTGTCATGCACGTAAGAAAAATTTATAATTTCCTCTCCTCTATCATACACGCACGAAATAATTTTTATATCTTTATAAATGATATCTTACACAGTCTCTCTTTTATAGCTATGGAAAAAAGTAATTTTTTTTGATGATTAATATACTATATATATCGACACACACAATAAATAATTTCTGAGAATGATAGTGTTAAGAAATAAGTGAAAAACAAGAAAGATATAACATGGACGTTGAAATTTTTTTGTTCTATGATGAAAAGTGTGTTTATGTTGAAAAATGCAGCTTGGATGTTGAATTGTTGTAGCCATGGTTGGGACTACGAAAAAAATAGTTATAAAGTAATAAATTTGTATGCTGCTTCTAGTTGTTGAAGGTTTATTTTCCATATGGCAAGTATTTCAGTAAAAGAAATATTTTGTTATTTTCATGTTGAAGGACATTTTGTAAAAGATTTACAAGGAAAGATGACCTATGAAGGTGGAAGATTAATTTTTAAATTAATTAAAGAAGACATAAATCATGAAGAGTTATTAAAGATGGTGTCATTAATAACAGGAGTTAAAAGTATTGCAGCTGACTTGAAATTTACAGTGAAATTTTGCTATTGAATGACTTTTTATATACACATCTGTATTATATTTTTTGTACTTATAGAGGTAACAAGTTATGTAAATAAGTTTGCAGTTTACGTTGTTTTTTGGGAAGAAGATTGCAGAAGTACCATTTAGGTAGATAGGATATTTTTTGTATAAAAGAGGATGCAAATATGGTGTATATGTATTGAAATCAGTATAATATAATGTGGATGTCTATTTCAAATTTAAATATGTATAAGTGTAAATGCTATCATAGCATAAGACTACTGAAGTCACTAACATATCATAAGAATAGTGAAACATTCTATTACACTAAACACAATTAATAAATGAAACTTATGATAATCAGAGGATCAGCTCAGAAAGTGATTACCAAGGTTTACTCCAAAAGTAAAGGATCCCAAGTTTTTTAAATAAAAACAAGTTAAAATCAATCAAGATCTTTCATATCAGAGTAAAAATAAGTTTCAGAAGCATGAGATACCTCAGAGAAGTGAAAGAAATCGAAAATGGTTGAAAAATAAAATATGTGCTGTGATTCTGAGCCATGCGCCGTGGCTCGTGCACGCTGCGCCGCAGCGTGTTGCTCTTTGCGCCATGCACCACAGCTTAAGCACCATGCGTCATGGCATATTGCATGAAATTTTCACTGGTTCTAGTGTCATTTGATAGCAAAATCAGGGGAACTTTTGACTCACCCCGATTCTCCATCCAATATTTGAATGATGTGATTTATGTGTCTATAGAAAACTCTTTACATTAGCTAGGTAATGGCATAGGTTTCACTTCTAAAAAGTCACACTAGGAAGTTGGACACCCAAACGCATTTTCACCACTTTTCAATACTTTTACACAAAAATAGGTGTCCAAAACCCTCAATAAGTGCCAAAAGCTTTTCCTAACACCTGAATCATATCCAATGGACCTAGGACTAACAGTACAACACATCACAAATATCGAAACATCAGTATAACTAAAATTTACTCCTCAACCCCAATTTACCAAAAAAAAAGAGGGAAGGTAATTTGCAATTGCATTTAACTCAAATCATTCAAAACTTGCTTAAATCTTCATTTTTACACTTACACTAGTATTTTGACCCTATAAACATTTATATGAGTCTAGCCACTCAGTAATCAAAGTTAAACATATCCTATGCAATTATATATCAATTATAAAATAATTACAGGCACAAGGAGATCAAATATGTAAAACAAGTCCACATATATCACAATTTATTATTTATCACTTTATAGCTTTTTTACTCACATAACTAGTGCATTGTCACCATATTCTTCGATATGTGACATGACCCATACTCTTGTGACCTACCACCACTTAACACGTGTGACACGTCATATATTTACTTTAACAATAATCAACTAACCTTATATCCTCTGCATTTTCTCAAACTGAAACCGTAGACTATAACACTGATTAGGGCTCCATTCATGTGACTGGACTACCTGAGCTCACCAATCATGAGGTGTAACCCGGCCAAAGATTACAGGACTCATTCTCAAACCATGACTTCCCCCATTCTCGAATCCCTGGGGTGTCTCATAACCTAGGCTAATCTCCTCATTGAACCAGTGAAGAGAACTAGGTTCTAGTCTCTCGACAAACTATGGGATAGTCCCTCAACAAATAGTGGGACAAGGCTATACCCTCGTGCACTAGAGGGCAACCTCAATATGATATGGATTTTTCTCCACTCCTAATCCCTAAGCGAACTCCTGTTATTGATCATGCCATAATCATTACTCACTTGTTTTCACTTTTTCGCTTTCATATACTCACTTTTACAACAACCACGTTAGGCTCACGACTTTGCACTACACAATTGCGTATTCTCATCATTTCTCAAAGTCCATTGCTCATGAACACACAACTACGTCTACACATCATCACATTCATTTTTTAAAAGTATAGACATATTCTTAGTAAAATCCTCTTGACTTTGCATTTGTATTTTCAATCCAAAAATAACTTTTTCATGCACTCAATGAAACTAACATGTAATGTTTACTTTAATAATCAATCCCATGCATGTAATATTCACAATTTGCATTCAACAATCAATTAACATACAACTATTTAAAGTAGAGTTTTTTTCTCAATTACCTCAAATTTTTGAGAAGTCAAAGGTTTAGCCTTAAATCAACTAGCTTTCAAGTTTGAATTTCCACTCCAATAGGTGACCAAGAGCCAAAACTACAATCAACCAAGTTGACTTCCATCAATATAACAAACTCAAACATTTGAACCCTCAATCTCTACTTCTAAATTGGTCAACCTTCACTTTACAAGAGGTAGAGTCTAACCATTGGTTTAATAATTACCTTTAGCCTCCAATAGCATTAATAAGCCATTAAATCCCTATTAATGACATCACAAACTTCCAACCACCCATAATAAATGGGATTTTCGGGTATTAATAGTGCCTAACAACCCAAGACACCAAAACTCATTATACCTAAATTTAGATACTCTAATCTACCCTCATTAGCTCTATTTGAGTCAATAAATTCAGACTCATAACTTATATAGACCGAAATCCCACTTCCACTATCAAGTCCCAACCATAAACTCATAAATGTGGAAGAAATGTGAAGATTAATGAATATGATACTTACTTTAGGTATTTGTAGCCTTCAAAATACTCTCAAAGTCGTCCCTAAGCAAACCCTAATAGAGCATTAGTGTGTCCCTTCTTTCTTTCCTCTTCTCTCTATTTCTGTCTCATTTTGAGTCTGATAAACTATAAAAAATGGCCATGCGCTGCGGTGGACGCACAACGCATTACGGCACATGGCACAGAGAGGTCCTTTCTTGCTCAAAAATGGCTGTACACCGCGGCGAACGATCTACGCGCCGTAGCGTGTGGCACAACAATTTTAACTCTTCCTTTTCTTCTCCTTTCAATGCTCAGGTGGCCCGCCTCAATACCGAACTCATAACTAGGGCCGAAATACCACCAAATATGATTATTAAACCTCTCTGGCCACACACCACTTTAACTTACTTAATTACCTTAATTAGGTTTAATTAATTAAGGAATTAAAACTCAGGATGTTACAAATATTACTATTATAACTAGTGAAAACATAAAACCTCACTTGAAAATAGATTTTTTCATAATATTCCAAACTTTGAAGTGTAAATGCTGTCATAACATAAAACTTATTTTTGAAATGTTCCAAGGCTAGTTATGAAAATATAAACATCACTAAAAAAATCACTAACTTCAATGAAAAATATAAGCACTAATGTGGCAGTCAAGTACCACGGTTCCCTTAGCTATGGCATGTAACGCTTTTCGCAACGATAAACAATGCATTTCATGACAATTGTCATGGTAACATCCAAAGGTAGACTTCTAAAGTACATTGTTCCTCTGTCCGATGTTCAATTAGAATGATTCAAGTACTTATAAAAAACTTATTCAATTATCTAACTAATAATACTGGTTTCATTTCAAAATGACATTTCATTTTAAAACTGGACACCTGGTTGCAAAACAATCACTTTTTCAAAAGTAAAAGGTAGTCAAGTGTGCCGCAACCTAACCATTTGCAATTAGCCTCAAACAAGGCTCAAACCACATCCAGTGGACATTAAACACCTATTTGAATAGCTATACATGCAATGATATAATTCACAAATTTTGGCCATTTAAAAATCCCAATCACTTAAAATGGGATCAAATGCTTGAGGCATTACACACTGGAGAAATTGACCATTTCATGACATAACCAAAGCAATTATCTATCAATATGTCCTTGCAGTGGCATTTTAGCCCACGATATAACAATAACTCATAACAGTATCTCGATTAAAATGCAATTTCAACAAACACATCATGCAAGTACATTCAAAATTATATACAAATCCTAGTTGGCAACATACACACATGTACATACATATATACATATTATTTACATATTACACATAATCAAGGCACTATAAAAAGCAGTATGAAACTACTCCTTGCCTGGCTCTACCCCTTGGCTCCTACCAGTGCTATTGCCTGTAAAATAGTAATCATGAGGATGAGACAAAATCTCAGTAACCAAATAATCTAAATTATCTGTCCACAAATCAAACTATAAATAAAGCATGCAAGTGGGACAACTATAAATCATATGTTCACAATAAACAAGAATTGTCAATAAAATATAACACACATAATTACTATTCATTCAAACATAATCAACTACCTCTAACTGAATTTGTAGACTAACAACATATTGGA
Source organism: Prosopis cineraria (assembly GCF_029017545.1). Taxonomy (NCBI): domain Eukaryota; kingdom Viridiplantae; phylum Streptophyta; class Magnoliopsida; order Fabales; family Fabaceae; genus Prosopis; species Prosopis cineraria. Next base: position 1,904,592 of record NW_026555343.1, read on the forward strand.
CCAAATCTATATGACTAGACTAGTCCTAACTTACCTAATATAAAAAGCAATTTGGTTGAAAGTGTTATTACCATTTTCAAACTATAAATTCCTCCTTTTTAAATATTTAGGATGTCGTAATGCTATGGCTCACACATTTGTAGGTGATAATAAAGTTGCTAGTATAATAATCGAACACCAAAGCCACACATGATGTCAATAGTACCATATAAAATTATTACCTTTAGAGTAAACTCCCACCCGTTCATTAATCATGCAAAATTATACGGTAATGCATTCTAATGTATAATTAGTTATTTAATTCAAAGTCAATTATAAAACACATTTTGTAAGATTTCGTAAATTAGATATGTGTATGTGTGATGCTATTTTCAAAATCCTTTTAACGTTTCAAGTTTTCGAAACTATATTTATGAATGCATAAATCAACCCACAACACGCTTCCCTGTCGAGTGCTTTATGTTCCACGGCTCTTCGTTGCTATCTTGTGGAATTGCTTGTAGCAAAATCGTTTGTCCAAATGGCATCAGCAGATAGATCAGATTATGGATAAAAAACAAAAATGTTTCATGTAGATAAAATAAACAAATGCAAAATAGGACCTTTTCTATAAAATGTAGCAATTGATCAAAGATTAAAAAGGAAAACTCTATATAAATTATAAGAAAATCTTTTCACCAGAAATAATAAGAAAATATGGATACTTGTAGTTGTTAGCTTTTCAAGCCATAAAGTTTAAAGAAATTAACCAATCACTCTTATGAAGTTTTAAAAGACGGTTGATGTAAGAATATCTGTTGGGAAACTGGGGAGAAAGGGGCAAAAATTAGGATAAATGGGCTAATTGACCCAAAAAAAATCTTATATTTAAAAAATATAGATTAAATTTTTAAAAATTAAAAATGTGATCAATTCACATTAATATATAAAGAATTTATTATTGATATATAAAAAATTTATCATGAATATATGACAAATATAATAAATTAATTATAATATAAAATATAATAAATTATAAAAATAAGGTCATTTGCTCAATTTTGTCCCATAGCACAGGCCACCCTGCAATGGCTCCTAAAAATTAATAAATCATTTCCCAGGAAACCTGCTGGTCTGTGTCTGAGGAAAAGACAGAATGTTATGTGGAAAAGTAAAAAAAGATTTTTTTACTTGTACAGCTATATATATATATATATATATATATATATAATATTTTATTTGAAAAATAAAATTTGGAAAGTAATAAACAACTTTTTAGCCACAGTAAGTAAACGATAAACGTGAAAGTTGAAACGTCATGATATGCTATAGCCAGACTGGAGATTGCATTTATTTATATTTTTTTTCTGGGAAATCTCTGTTTCAAACTCTGCATGTAATGGTTTGAAGAACCATAAAACCCATTTCATTCACATTACTTGTGGATTGTTGACTCCTGAGGGAAAAATGAACGGAGTACTTGCAATGTAACGATTACAAGTTTCCGACTTGGCAAACCTCGTCTAATTTGGAATCCGTTCTTCGTGTCAGTGATTTTGTTCTTGAAATTGCTATCTATGTGGGATAAACCATGAACAGAGCTTCAAGGGATAGGAAGGTATGTGTGGGATAAACCAGAATACGCTTTCTTACTCTTTCTGGGTTCTCTTGCTGGGCATTTACTGGGAAAGGGAAGAAGTTTCGAGGTGTCCTAAAGCTCATTCAAATAGATTGTGAGTAATTCAACGTATTTGAAGGTTGCTGACTATTTTTATTTTTTCATTTGATGCATAAATGATTTTTCCCTCTGACCTGTATTTTAGAATAGGAATCTGATTGAACCTTGATATATGAAACCATTGGATGTAATTTAAATTAATCACTCACTAGCAAATACTTACCAACGCGTTTGTTTTGCTTTACACTCCGTACTGGAAACCTTTGACTTTATTAGTTTCTTGAAAATAAAGGATGCCTTCTGCGGTACATTTTACGCGCTGCCTCTAGTAGCTGGGTTCCGGCTCTGGTGATTGAATTTACATTGGCAATTTTTATTGATTCCAAGGCCTTCATTTCAAGAGATGTGGTCTTATTTTTGTTTTATGACTTGTTCTTGTTCATCTGCAATGGCAAAATGCCCTTTGAAGATGATAATCTATATTAGTATCGCTGCAACGATGCCTTCTATCATGTCTTGCCAATTTATTTCTCCGGTTCCTTCTATCAGTGTATGCAAGATTTAGACAGTATGAAAGGTTTGTAGAACTGATGAACAAGCTTTCCCTATTTCTTATTCTTGAAGGGGGTTAGCGCAAATTTTTGTAGTCCAGCACTTGACAATTGAGTAAAGGTGCTACTCCAAGAAAGCAAACTGTACCTGTGATCAATAATGCTGGTATTTGATGGAAATTAGGGAAAATATGTGGAATGTTCATTTACGGTTGTGAGATTAGGGAAATCTAAAATTTAATTGGCAAGGAAACAGATCTGAATTGGGCTGGATCTGAAAGGAAAACGGATTGAAATGATGCAGAGAGGAAATTAAATCCTCATTTGGCACTTGAGTTTGATTTTCTCCTTCTGCCATGGTGCTTTCCTGACTTTTTTGGAAGATCATTTGTATCAGGGGATGAGTCACATTTAATTTACAAATATCAGTTGACCTTTGAACTTCTGATCTTGCTGATCTTGCAAAGGAAGCAAATGATCCATTATTGGAGGTGATAATAGTTTTTTTCTTTTAAAATAAGTTCAACCATTTTATGTAAGCTGAATAAATGCATGTCTAACAAAATATGTTTTGCTTTCTCAATAGTAAGTTACATAATGGGGTCATCTTTGTGCATGTTGGAAATTGAGTGATCTATGGCATCTTCACTATGATTCTTTCTTTGAAAATCTTATTTGTTATCCTTTAACTAAAAAATGATTTCAATGTGGATGTCAACATTACATGAATGTGCTTTATATGGATCTAAAATATAATATGTGCTGTCCATTATGTACTCAATGAGAGAGAGAGAGAGAGAGAGATTGTTACACTCTTTAGGGTAAGTTGAATAATAGTGTCCTTTAATCTTAGCAAGAATTTGATTTAAGTTACATAAATAAGTAATTATATGAAACTGGTGGCATTGAAACTGTAAAAAGAACTGAATCTGACAGGTTTTGAGTTAATTGTCCTGCACTCTCCTTTACATGCTCGAACCATTTCACATTTCATCATTACGTGTTTCATTGAAACATGTCTATTTCTTGCAACTCAGGTGTCTTAAAGATCATGAAGTTATTGCAGCTATTGATTTGCAGTCCATGGCTCCAACCGGAGATGTTATCCAGGTTCTGGAAGACATAACTATGCCCATAATGCTGGCGTGTATATTTTTTAATATTACCTAAATTATTTCATAATAACTCAATTAAGTGAAAGTAAAAGTTGAGAACAGTGCACGTGTCATGAATCTTGATCTGCTTCAGAAACTAGATTGTAGGCTTTGTTCTTTACATAGAGTCTTGGGTAAACCACGTTAGTTATGAATAGTAAGACTTCTCATAGATTTTATATTGAATATAATGTATGTGGGTGATCAAAACCTTTCCCTTTAAATTTGAGTGAAGATCTCTGAGCTGATGTTGTTGGTTCTTTTTATTTTTCTTTTGCTATTGGGTTGGGTGGATAAGTTAACATTTTGGAGAGAAGCTATTGGAAATTTGGATTAGGGTTCACTACTGAAACATACATATCTGTGTTTAAGAATTTCATTGTTCGAGTCATTTAACAATTACACATTCGATGCTCCTCCATCGTTTGAATTTCAACCTCAAATTTACTGCTCCCTCTTAGCATGCTTTACGTGTTTGAGATCCTAAGAAGCAGTAAGGTTTTGGTCCTGGTAATTTGATCAGTCTCTAATAACATTGCTGTTTATTCACTAGTAAAACATGTGCGTATTGATATTCACTCTACATTTTCAATTGGCTTATTTTCACAACTAATAAGGATGATATGGACCCCTTTGAATTAATTATTCATGAAAGAATGACATTTGGATCCAAACTTTGTCCCTACTAAAAAAAAAAAAAATGATGTTGTTAATATAGTCTGTCATAGTTGTCAATCTCAAAAGGGTCATGCGTTCAAGGGACCAAAGTGTCACTAACTAGCTTACAAGGACCCAAATGTTATTCTCCCTTTTTTCATTCTTTGTATCGCACACCAGTTCACAATTAAGTTTGGCAGTATTACTAAATCTTATGCTAGATTGCTTCCAACTTGGTTAATCCTTGCAGGTTTAATTGATGTCGCCCATGTTTCTAAGGAAGGAGGGAAGTTTCTTTCACAAATATTTAGAAGACAACGCACAAGCCTTCTATAATGTCAGATTTGCTCTGTGGGAAATTTATATGGTGGGAACTTAGTTTGACAAATGCAAAAGGATTTTTCTAAATCTCCTTCATCCTTCCTTTTCCAGTTATTTTTTGCAGCGTACATAAAGAAGGAACAATAAATTGTTTTTTCAGACTTTTGATTAACACTTAAAATGAAAGTTACAAACCTAAAGGTTAATACCATATGACTGGTGACATGGAAAGCTGCATCTCCACAATTCATAGATGTAGTAATATCTGCTAAAAAAGAATGACAAAATCCTCTAATATCATTTCAACAAGTCTTGTAAAGGGAATCATGAGCCAACTAGATATACAAAGTAATATAGTGGTACTTTGTAAGAAAAAGAAAAGCACCAAGTTGCTTTCTAAATTGATTTGATTCATGATAGCATGCCTTTTGTATGGTTAGAAAACCCACTCATGAGAGTATCTGAAGTTTCAGTTGTCCTTTTGAAATTGTTGTGCAGTTCTATGTCCTTGCTGCATACTCATCAACTGTCTTTGAAAAGTGATACAGGCGTATTAACTGTCTTTGAAAGTACTCAGAACTTCTTCATGATATCATTTAATTTTCACCACAATTTTTTATTTTCAATCTATATGCCTAGATCACTATAACATGCTCTTGCTGCCTGCGTCACCTTTGCATTTGCAGCTGAAATTATTCTTCCCTGTGGCAACTTTATCAAAACCAAAAAGCAGCCGCAATTTAAGCACGGGTGAGGATTTTGGTTTCCCCTTTTCCTACTACTCTAACTTTTGAGAGGTATGCTTATCATGTTCTTTACAGTTTTCTTCCTCCTAAGTTGTCTTCCATTAGGAATTGGGAGTCATCACTAAAGCATATCTGTTCTGTGACAAATGCAGATGAACTTTGAATTTGGAACCTGTATAATTTTGACGTTACCAAGTTAAGGTAATTTTTACACAGGAAGAGAGGTGGTTGATCTTATTTGTGCTAATTTTCTCAAGGTGCTGTTTGGTACATTGGCATCTTGATGTCCCAAGGAATTGGATACCTATGTATAACATTACAATAATGAGATGTACGCAACAGTTAATATTCTTCTACTACGTACGAGATGTATAACACATAAAGTCAATGTTTGTTCACATTTGTTCCACTCAAACAACTGAAAAATAGATTTCAGGTGTTTGAAAAAACCAGCATTTCTATATATCAAACGCTGCAAGTGTTTTGAGGTTAACCCTTCAGGGGCATTTGCAGCCTGTGAAATTTTATTCCATTCCTGAAGGATTCAAAAGATCAGCATTGCTTGCCTGAGAAGGATGGAAGTTCCCTCTCGGATAGATAATGAAGGTAATAAGGCAACTCAGTTTCCTATATCAAACCTACGGAAATTGACAGGAACAAATTTTAATTATAGATTAATTTTCCTCAAATACAAATTGTTTTATTGCTTCAAAGTTAGATTCTTCAGCCCTTCTTGAATGCAATTCAATGAGCACAAGCATCACGTTCCAAGTAAAACGCTTTTGCTCATTTATCATCCTTTCTTGTTTTCATTGCTCTAATCTCAGTTTTTTCATTAGGCTATGATGATTTTATAGTGCTTGCAGATTTTAGCGGGGGTTGATTAGGATGCTCCAATAGGATCTGTATCCCATTTCTTGCTTTACAGTTCCTTGGTGGCCGGTGGGCATGATATCCACTACGGGCCGAGGGAACGGGAGAAAAAACTAGTCATGGAATCCAAGAATTTGAAATCTCACCTTGGATTCTTGATCATGATAGGCACTTTCTTTCTTTCTTTCTTTCTTTTTGGTATTTTTCTCTAGTAAAATATGGCTATTGGATTGACCATTATTACCGTACGTGTGAACTGTAGCTCTTTCTTTTTCTGCCTGAACTATCATTGCCTGCCTGGTTGGCATCTTCCTTTTTGTAACAGAGATTTTGAAATTCTAAAATTCTTTACAGATAACCGTCCAAGCTTACAACTGTTCCACTGGATGATGCCGATGGCGATACTGTTTCCTGAACGAGGTTCTTTCGACATAAGCTGAACAAAAAGACAAGGTATCCCGCAGATACTGTTGCCTCCTTTATTTCCTATGCTTTTTCATATGGCAACAAACACCAGTGATATCGATCCAAACCTGGAGGAACATGACTTGCATCGCAGGGTTGCTGGATCATCTAGGACAAATTTCTCTGGTCAAAGATTGCTGCACAACATTAAACTTTGTTGGATTAAGTATATATTAAATAGCTTAAGCCAATTTGATGGGATTTACCTTGAGGTTAAATTTTCTTCTTTTTGCCTAGGTTGGTACTTCATTGGAGTTTCAGAGGCTTCAAAACCGTACCAAATAGTATTGAACTTCGTTGAATGAAGTATATATTAGGTTTGTCTTTTTATCAAAATAGCTTAAACTAATTTGATGGGACTTACTTTAAGGTTATGCAGCTTTAATTCATTCTTCAGTTAATCAATGTGGGATTTTTCAATACATTCTAATACAGAGAATATATCAAGGGTGATATTGGTTGATTTTTACTGTATGGGTGGCGGTGGCTTATTCACTCAATGTTGGATGAAAAGCTATGGTGAGTATGTGAAGATAATTAGGAAGATGTATGAGCTGGAGTACCTAAGTCTGACACGAGGCCTGGATTCCCGGAAATGCTCCTATCCTACCTCTAGGCTTGAGATGTGAAGTCTGAATACTCCGTCCGGTCTTATTTTGTAAGTAATTTTTATTAATTTCATCGATATCAATATAATAAAAATATAAAAAATAAAATTTAATAAAATTATAAACATAACTTTTAAAAAATAAATAAATATATATTTTTTTTTCTCACTTTTTAAGGATAATTTATGTATTTTATTTAAAATAAAATATTACTATCAATTTAATAACTCGTAAAGTAAAACATTTTACCTTTTTAAAGGGTGACTAATAAAGTGAATTAAAGGGAGTGAAATTTTAGGTATGCTACGATGCAAGTACATGCAATGGCTCAGATTTCGCCTACACATGTGAGGTGGTGCAAATTTAATCTTGATCATTGCATGGTCATAGATGTGTTGTACACGAGTGTCTCCCACGTACATACAACAACCGGCAGCGCATTTGAGCCTGCTGAATTCAGGGTGCTTCTAGTTACGAACGTGGCAGCTACCACAGCTAGCCAGTCCTCTGAAATACTGACTCGGTTCTTATTATGAGACAAATTTAGAGGCCTTTTTTAAATTTCTTAATACAAGGTAAAGTTAAAGTAATTAATATTTTTTTCAATTTTATTCTCATTTATATATTATCATTTAAATTTCTAAACAATAACTTATTATAGTTATTAATTACAAAGAAGAGGGAATTGGGAAAGTTCCATATATTTTTAATAATGTTAAAGCTGTAAAGAAATGTTGGTGTTACGGAAAGGTTTCTTAAAAACAGAGCACGTTTTACTGCCAACTAATGATTCTAACACTTTAATCATTATAAATGAGCCAAACTATCTAACTGTTGTCATTAATCATCGATATTTATAAAAATAATAATTCCTATCCAATGCACGTGAACATGTTGCCTCTTCAATGTCATTGTTCAGCTTGAATTTGAGCCCTTGTGAGTTCCAGTTTCAGTAGGTTAAATTCTAATCCCCTCCTCTTTAGTCCAAAGATATGATGTTTTAAGCTCTGATAAAATAATAAAATAGAAGTCAGGAATATGAAAATAAACCGAGTGATTATACCAACTACCAAGAAGCTGGCAATTTAATTTGACATTCAAACGTTTGCAGCATCAAACTCCACACTTTTATGCGTAAAAGAAGGAAAAGAAAAGGTTTGTAAGGCGCGAGATGGACTGTTCTGAATCCGAAGGCAACAAAAGATCACCAACTGAACCCAAAAATCTTTACTGATACAAAACTTTCATTTTTCCTATCTTTACTGAGCATGTTAATCCAAATCAACAAAGCATACCCTTTTCTCTATTATACATGCCTTGGAATCTTACAAAAAATTGTCTCTAACACCAATTTGCAGAGAACTCATCTGGAGGGTCTCTCCCTGGAGGAAGAAGAGTGTAAGAACTCAATGCAATCTTCTACAGCCTCAGCTCTGTGTGAATCGGTAGGATCTGATAAAGAACGTGACCTGACCAAAGTTGATGAAGAAGAAACCTTCCTGGACGATCTTCTTCTCATGGAAACAACCCTTACAGTAGCTCTCGCCACCTTTGCTCCGAGCCGCAATAGAAATTTCACCGGTGAGAATCTCGGGTCTTTTGGCAATCGGAAAGTCCAACTTCCGATTATCCTCTTTCTGTTTCCTAATACTCTTCCACTTCGCTCACCATGCTTGAGGAAGAAGGTTGGTTTCTCATTTACATCAGGACTGAAACACGCCCTATTGCTTTTTGTTGACATCTGCGAGTGGGAAAATGGGAGGATCAATTGCAGAAAAACCAGTATTTGAGCCTCGTTTCGTGGTTATTGAAAATAAACAGAGAGAAACAGAGGAGAAGCAGAGAAAGAGAGAGAGTAGTTGCTAGTGGGTAAAGAGGGGGCAGTTGAATGGCCTGGCAGGGTGTATATATATAGACAAAGAAATTATAGGTAAGGAAGCAACTTACAGTGGAGATGGGAAAAAAAAAGTGAATTATTTCCTCTTGTCTTGTTTATAAATTATTTATATTAACCTTATTAATACTAATATAATAAAAATATAAAAAATAAAATTTAATAAAATTATAAATATAATCCTCAAAAAATAAACAAATTATATAATATTTTTTTATTTCTTCCTCTCTTATTTTTTAAAGATAGTGTAGACATTTCATTATGAAATAAAACATTATTATCAATATAATGATTCATAAAGTAAATCACTTCACTCTCCTAAAAAGTGACTAATAAAATAAATTAGAGGGAGTAACAATTTTCAAGAAAATTCAAATATGTATATGTTAAAAATGTAGACTCAAAATCATGAGTGTTTGGATTGGCTAGAAAAGTAATCCAGCTTAATCAAAGATCTCAAATCCAAGCCCTAGACATGCAACCATAATTAAATTATCTTTAAAAGGTATGCGTCCAAAAAATTGCCTGCAAGCAATCAATCAAATTAATTTCTACAAACGATTTGGAATATCAAAGCAAAAGAAACAAAAATTAAGACCTGATTTTAGTGTGCTTTCATATTCGAAACTTGAAAGTTCATTAGGCTTGAAGTATCAACTATATGGTAACCCGTCATCTTGTAGATGATATGAGATAGCAAGAAGGGTCAATTCTTCATTACCTAAATTGCAGGCCCTGATTCTAATATTATGTCAAGAATTATTTAACTTAATTTTCAACTGTTAATTGAAACAAGAAATGCTTTAATTATAATCTAGAATATGAATGATGCCAACGACTAAAGGGAGCGCTGTTTCAATACGCAACAAACATTTCAAATTGCAAAAGTTCAACTTGACCTTGAGAAAAGATGATATGATCAGACATGATGCAACTGCCTTGCAAAGATGAGTGATTTGAAATATCCAAAAGTATGAGGAGCATATGAAACAAAAAATCATTGAACTGATGCCTTGATCAGTTTATTGAAATATATATTTTGTTTATAATTTGTCTGACCACAATTCGATCATAATATTAATTATGAATCCTTGAACCAGTATTTTTAATGGTTTGGTGATTGATATGTTTATATATCTATATATATATATGGTTGGGATGAGCGTTTAACAGTGATGATTTAATGGGGAGGCCTACCATAATTAATTAAGCTAAGCAGTTTGGAACAAGTGTGATTCATGAACAGGAGGAAGAGTGAGAGAGAATCTGAGAAAGATGGAAAAGAGAGGAGAGAGAGGGAGAGAGAAGAAGGGGTTTGGTCAAAAGAAAGAAATGGTGGAGCCATGTAGAATGGAGAGGGAGACAGAGAGTGAAACTGTCAAAGGTTAACGCAAAAGGAGATTGATGGTATGGGTAACACAGACAGACACAGAGTATCCTCTTCTCATCAGCGTTGCTTTTAAGGTCCTATTTGTTGGCCCTACCCCTTGCTTTTTTGCTTCCACTCTCCTTCTCACTCTCACTCCATAAGCTTTAAATATGAGAAGAAGAAAAATATTCTATATGCTGATAGTCTTCAATTACATATATATGTGTGTTCTATTCGTAATAATAAAAACCTGAAATGTTTCACCCACCAAGTGTTTATTTTTTTGTTCTAGATAACATGGCACAGTTATGTTGTGGGTTGTGGTGTGAAAGGAGTGAGAGAGAGGAAGAGGGAATCAGTTTGAATATGGAGTTGACGTGAGAATTGGGGAATTTTGAAGTCATGTTTCCCTTTTCTTCTTGTGGAAGCTACCTGGTGGTGCACTCGAAAATTCATGAGTTCCATTCCATTATATGCAAAAGTAATATATATTGTGAACATACTATTAGATATTCGCCGTTTATTTAACGTATCAAATGGGTTAGGGTGTTGAGTTTCTTTTCTTTTTTTTTTCTAGTTTGAATTGAATTTTAGATTTTCACTTCAATAGTAAAAAAGACATATTGAAGATTCTTCTAATGATTAAAAAAAATTTCTTTTTGAGAGGTTAAATTTGTTATTACCGATTAAATTATAAGCTAATACTCCTTTCATATTTATTGCTGTTTTATATATTTTGTTTTATTTAAAAATATATTTCATTTGGGTGTTCTATTGACTTGATTTTATGTGGAAATTTTCTAAAAGATAAGAAGCTCAGCTCCATTATAGGGTCCGCTTCTTTTAAATATTAACTACTACTTTTTTTTCCCCAAAGGAGACTAAGCATAGTCAGGAGCAAAAGAGTTGAATGCATTTATGTTGTTTGTGAGTAGGTGAAATTGGTGGTCACCTTTGCTCCTTCTTTGCTTCTCTGCATCCAAGAGCAAATTTGGACCGTTTAAATTAACTTGAACATTTAGATTTAATTCTTTTATCTTTATTTTTATTTTGTATTTATTAAAATAAAACGTTTATAAAAATTACAAAAAAATATATTGTAATAAATCTGATCATGGATAGTCTAGATTTCTATAAAAAAATAGGTCAATTTACAAAAATTTTAAAAAATTATGATATTAAATTAGATTGTTCAAATTAAATTAATATTGTCTAAACTGATAATGAGCATATTTATTTAACTTATTTTATGAATATTTATTTTTGTAATATAAATTTAGATTGTCTAAATTGATAATCAAATTTATTACAATATAATTTTTATAAATATTTTATTATACAAAATATAAAATAAAAAAAAGATTAGATCTTAACTTTTCAGAGATTAATGCAGAGGAAGAGGAGCAAAGGAGGAGCAGAGACACAGAAGCAAAGCCGACTCCTTCGAATTGGGCCAAAGAAAAGCCTCAGCCTACCTACCTGCGTTGTGAATGGTGAGGTTTGTGAGGATGGATAGCAACAATAATCACATCATAAATATGGAGACGTAGTCAATGGGCTTTAAAGGCTGTCTTAATGATGCCCTCTTTTTAGTCTTTACTCACGTGCCCAGCATTAATTAAACACTCACCAAACTCTTTTGAATCACTCTTATGAGCTTCATTGCTTCTAAAACATATTTCCTCCATTTTTATTTATAAAAAAAAATTATATTATTTAATTTAAAAAATTAATTAACTATAATAATTATATCTAAAAATAAAAAATAGATTAAAATATTATATATTAATCAATATAAACAAATATTAATTATTTTTTATTAATATAAATTATAAAAAATAATTTAAAAATGTATAATAAATATTTATTAAAATAGGTGATTATCTCTATTAACTAACTGGTGAGAGATAAGAATGAGAAATGAGAGGACTAGTGAGACTAATTAATAGAGACATCAATAATGAAAATGTGAAGAAAATAAAATATTTAAAAAAAGTGGAATTGTAAATAGTTATGATCTAAAAGAAATTTAAAATTATAAAGAAATTCTAATAAAATATAGATTTGGTCAAAGACTATTTATGTATCCAAATAAATGACTTGGTTCAAATTTAAATATACTCTTTTTAATCCTATTTATTGAAATAAAAAAAATTAAATCTCAGTAGCTCTCTTTTAAAATTTAATATGTTTTTACCTTTATCTTTAATAAAGACAAAAAAATCCTTAATCATTTTTTTTATCATTTAACAATTGCATAAAGGTAAATATGAACAAAGAAAATAATAAATCGTCTTATAAATAGAATAAAAATTAATCTTCTATCTCTTTCTTATAAATAAGATTAAAGAACTAAATACAAATCTTCATGTATAAACACACCCTTAATAAATTTGTCCTCCTTTCTCTTCTTAACCGTCCTCCCAGATTAGATAGATTTAGAGGGATTATTAAAATCCCTCCTCCTATTCATTTTACTAAGCCAAACAATGCGTAAGTTTGAATCGACTAATAAGTAAAGAACTAAGCCCAGTTTTTTGTCCTAAATAAAGAAGATAGTTAAAGGATTTATTTTGGTTATAAATGTAATATATCATCACTTTGTCTCATAAATTTATATTTTTTTAATTATTCATATTGATTGACTATAATAAAGGGGAGTTTCCTTCAATGGGTTAATTTCAATGCAAAGGATTCAATGGGGGTGTTTTAGAAAAATTAAATTAACTGATAATTTCTTTAATCTCTATAAATTGATTATTATATAGCTCCTATATTTAGGATTGAACAGTACAATGAGATGACCAGAGCAGCTTTTAATTACTAAGCAGAAATCATTGAAGAATTATAAATTGCTTCATATTTAATTTTAAATATCTAATTCTTTGTATCGATTAAGTACACGAATTTAAATTGTTGATCAAGCCAAGCAGTCCACAATTGATAAGCTAAAATAGTATTTTTGGAAGAATGATTGTTGGTTGCTTGTTTTTTTGAGGCATTGTTGTATTTATGAATCAATGTAGAAGGAAATGTGATTTTGTTTTTCATGCATCCTTTTTTATTTATCATTCAACAATAATAATTAAGGCATAGACTGTTATAAAATAATAATAATAATAATAATAATAATAATAATAATAATAATAATTGAGGCGTGGACATTGTGGACTGATTTTGCTGTGCCCCGTGTAACGCACAAGGAGGAAAAGCTATTTAAAATTACAAGCATAGAATAAAACAAAGAAAAATGAAACAAATGTTATAAAAAAAAAAATTCTTCCACGCTCACTCTATCATTAATCTTAATTAAGAGGATATTCAACTTGTTAAACAAAACAATGAATACACGCCCATTCATCCATATTCTTGATCTCCAACTAGATACAACATTCAAATGTTTTTAAACTAAAGTATGCATTTAATCATTTAATTTTATATAAGATTTTAATTAGATTCTTAATTTTATAAAATATTTTTTTTCAATCCTTTAATTAATCCTAATTTCTTTAGTTTTAAATGATAATTCTGTGTAAATTATTATTATTTTAAAAAATTCAGCTTAATATATCAATATTTAATAATATTTTTTTAGTATTTAAATGTTTAATATTTAAAACTAACCGTGTTAGAGTTAAAGGATTAAAAAAATATTTTATAAAATAAAAAATAAAAATGAAACTTTATATTAATTTCAAAGCATTAAACATAGTTTCACTTTAGTGAATGTTTTTATTATAAAAGGAAAATAAACATTTGGCTTTTTTAAGGTATGAAAGGTTTGTCCATTATCTTCTCGTGCCATCAAGAAATGGATAACAAACAAGACAATTAGATCTACAGCTTTTGATTTCCCCCATATTTTATGTTAAGTAGATTGTGAGATGAATTATTTATTGGGAGAATTATAATTAAGTTTTCAATAACAATTAGGTGATTAGGTCATGATAATTTTTTTTAAAACTAAGTTGTAAATATTAATTTTACTAATTATTTTTGGTTAAAAAATTAAATAACTATTAATTTTGAAGTTCTATCAGTTTATAATTGAGATTTCTATTCACAACTATTTAGGTCGATATTTACAATTTATTTTTTTTAAAATTTTGTTAGAATCTAATTATCATTGATTTTGATTTTGAAACTTCTTTTTTTTTTCTCTCTACGAATTAATGAATTATTTCTTGTGACCCACATGTTAAAATCAAGCTCTTAATTAATTATAGATAAGAAACTAATAATGTATCCATGCAATGCACGTATTTCATATTACGGCTTTTATAAATAGGCTCAAAAAAATAACATGTAGCAGGGATGTTCTTCATATCATCCTATACATAGTGGGGTTGTATAATTATAATTATTAATATTAAATATGTATATTATACATAAACAAATGGTAAAAAAAATGCATACTATGTAAATGGATATGATAGGAAGTAAATTTAAAAAATTATAATTATTTAAATTAAATTATTGAAGACTTTTCTATAAATAACATTCAAAGTTATATATCTAGAGCGACCATCATTGTCAAGAATTAATATTTTTAAACCCTTTTAAGTTTCAAACATGAAAAACAACACATAATTGGTCGTAAGTGAAAATAGGATGATGCGTGTACAAACTAACATAACATAGGCTCTAATCCTGGCTTTAATTAATGGGCATTGCAAATGCCAATATAATGGGAAACTACCCCTTCCTCATAATAAATGGCAATCTTGAATTAGATGAATATATAGCAATATATGGTATACATACTTTCATCCATTTAGTTGGTTCACACATTTCTTGGGCTTCAAAAACATATTTTTCAACTCATATAAATATAAGACATGTATTATTGCACAACTTTATATACTTATTAATGTTTTGGTTCACATTAAAATAATTAGGGCACCCACTTTAAGCCTTATTTCATAATTCAGGAGACTTAACATTGTAATTTAATATAATTTGAAATATTTGTAAAATGAAAGTCATTAAGTAAATTCATGTCCCCATTATCTTTAATTCACTATCCAAGCTCAATATACAACTTTCTCTCCATAGGAGCAGGGATAATATATACCTATTTATTTCTTCAACCACAACCAATATATATAGACGCTAATATAACCCTATTTTTAAAATATGAAGAATTAAATATATTGGTAATGAAATTTTTAAAAGTTGAATTAATGATAGACTTTATTAAATTATCTAAACCATCTAAGAACAAGACAATTAAGATCTTAATATTCACAAATCATTCATTAGCTCCAACAACAGTCTCATCACAAATTGAGATAATCTAGTTAGTAAAATCTTGAATAGCACTAATAGATGCTCCATTATTTATTGCAAGAAGTCTCATGTTTATTATTAGTGGAAGAAGTTGACAGTTGTCTTAAAACAAAAAGTTAATAGTAGCAAAACTGTGGATACCGTATTTTGTTTGGCAAATTTTTTTTAATAACCAAAAAATATAAAAATATAAAAATATAAAAATAAAATTTAATCCTTTTTAAGATTATATTTTTTAAAAAATAGTTAATAGGGTTTAATTTTATTTTAACCTAGATAATATTTTGTTACTTAGGATCTTATTTCTTTTATTTCATTAAAAATAACCAAAAAATATAAAAATAAAATTTAATCCTAATTTAGGATTATATTTTCAAAAATATATAATAATCTTGCTAAAATTTTTAAAATCTCTCTCAAATTATTTCAATCATTCAAAAATATTGAGAGTTACATTTCTCTCATTAAATCTTTTTTTCATTTAAAACAAAACACACACACACACGTGTGTGTGTGTGTGTTAATTTAATTTTAAAAAAATTAAAAGCAAAAAAAGGCTTATCACAAGCCTTATGCGGTTCACTACACACACTTTCAACACAGAAAAAAAGGACAACCGCACAGACATGGCCACATAGCTAAAAAGAAATGCAGAAGAATACTAAAGGCAGACGCAGGAAAGATCAAACATGAAAAATGCTCAGTCATGTAGAGAAAAGTGGAGAAACACAACACACACACACACACATGCAAAGAAAAGGAGTCAGAGATACATGCAGAAAAAGAAACACATGCACGTATGAAGAAGCAAAGAAAAGCAAATGCTGGATAGGCACGCAAGTAAAAGAAACTGGGGTTCAAAAACAGAGAAAAGGAGAAAGAAATAGAGAAGACGTGCACAGCAAGAGGAAGATATTGAGCTTAAAAAATAAAGGGATCTCTCACACAGAGTCTGGAGGAAAAATAGAGAGCAAAAGGAGAGCACAAATGAAAGACACAAGAGAGAGACCAAGAGGGAGGGAGGACTGGAGACAAGAATAAAAACTAGAGGAAAGGAAGGAAGAAGGAGGAGAAGATGGAGGAAATAAAAATTGAACGAGAGAGAGAGCATAAGGACGAAAAAAATGAAAAACAAAGCATAAAGAAGGAGCAGTAAAACTGGACGATAGTAGAAAAAGAGAGGAAGAGAAGAGAGAAAAGGAGGGAGCACTGATTCAAAACTGAAAAAAGAGAGCCATGTAACATCCTGATTTTTATATAATAAAGAAATTGTGGAATTTAGGTTTTGAGAAAAAAAATGATAATAATAGGAATTTATATTATTTGAGGTTATTTAGAAATAATATTATGATTAGGTATTTAATTATGAATTTAAAAATTTAAATTTAAAATCACATAAGCAATATTTAGTTAAGATATAATACATAAATAATTTTTTTTATGTGTGTGTTAAAAAAAAAAAAGAGAAGGTAGAAGGAACAAAAAAAAAGGGGGGGTGGAAGGTTGTTGTTTCTAAGTCCCACATTGGTTAGATGAGGGAAGAGAAGAGGTGCCTTCATGTATAAAAAGGAGGGGGTGTGTGCATTAGGAAGCATGAGAGGCTAAGATGCAATTTAGAGAAAATTGCAACTTTGGGCCCAAAGGTTTGAATAATTAAATTCAAACCTATAGTTTTTTTTTAATATAATTTTGGGACTCACAATCCCATTTTTATATTATTTTTCTCTCTTCCTCTCACGTTGCTCGGCGTTTTCTCGCAAGGGGGGATTATTTTCTTTTTTCTTCAGGTATGTTCTAACTTTCCTGTTTAGATTAGCATTTAAAAATTTATTTAATTACAAAATTAATTTTATAGTTATTTTCTAAATAATATTAGCTTTCTAGTGATATGATTATTTTGTAGGATAGAGTAAATATTTTGATTAGAATTTTTCTATAGGATAGTTAATCTGATGATATGATGGATTAAAAATATAGGTTAAAATTCTTAGGGATATAGTAAATATTATAGAATATTTTCTTAAGGTTGAAACTCATGTTTAAGAATTTTTGAGTTAAAATCTAGATCTATATGGTTGAATTTATGTGGAATCTGAGATGTAGGGATAAATCTATGATTATTAAATATTTATTTATGTAACAGTACGGAGCCACCCCTTGGGCCTCGACTCGGTACTGGACTCTGGCCCATCACTGGACCAAAGCCGACTTTCCCACAGGTGGTACTGTGGTTATTCCTCACCACTGCCTCTCCAGGGTCTTTTGGAACCTCCCCAGACTCGAACCTCCAACCTCTACCACCTTAATGAAGTTGAGGCGAAGTCTGGTACCATTGGGTTTGACTCAATGGTACCAGACTTCGCCTCAACTTCGTTAAGGTGGTAGAGGTTGGAGGTTCGAGTCTGGGGAGGTTCCAAAAGACCCTGGAGAGGCAGTGGTGAGGAATAACCACAGTACCACCTGTGGGAAAGTCGGCTTTGGTCCAGTGATGGGCCAGAGTCCAGTACCGAGTCGAGGCCCAAGGGGTGGCTCCGTACTGTTACATAAATAAATATTTAATAATCATAGATTTAAACTTGCGAAAAATCGGTCTGTAAATTTGAGGGTGTTACACATTGGTATCAGAGCATCATGTTTCGAGCCTATATTTTAGTAACACTTATTTAAACTTTTGTTTGAAACTATTATTTGTGTGAATTTAATATGTATTTATTATGTGTGGTGCATTGCATATAGTCGGTTGGCAATATACATTGTTATGGTGCTTCTCATTGTATGGCCATTATATAGCTAGGCTAATTTTATTATTTATATCTTGTATCCTTTAGGAGGGGAGAGAAAATGCCTGTTACTCGTGGTAACTCAGGATTCCAACATGAGCACCTGCCACCGCCACTGCCAAATGAGGAGCCTGACTTGGCGGAATTAAGAATGCTTGTAAAAACATTAACAGACAAGGTTCAAGGATACGAACAAGAGTTGACGGAGCTAAAGAGGCAAAAGGTAACTGAAAATGGAGATAGGGCTCATGTTGAGAGTCATGTGGGGGAAGGCAGTTCCTCACATCCTGCCACTCTGAGAGATCATGAGTCTAGAAGGAAAGAAATTAGGCAGGAGGAACAGAGAGCCCCACCGACCATTACTGATGTGTGGGAAACTGTTAGGAAGTTTAACCCTCCTACGTTTGATGGTAACCTTAAACCATCCGTGGTAGAGGAATGGGTGAAGAGACTCGAATCCATCTTTCGAGTAGTCACATGCACCAGCAATCAAAAAGTACAAGTAGCATTAGTGCTCCTAGTGAAAGGAGCAAGAGATTGGTGGGAGACAGCAGGGCCCAGGGATGATTCTACACTCACCTGGGAGGAATTCAAGGAAAAATTATTTAGGCATTACTTTCCATCAGAGTTAAGGTCTGAGAAGGAAGCGGAATTCCATGCCTTTAAGCAAGGGAACCTCGATGAGGACACATTCATTGCTAAGTTTCAGGAGTTATCTAGATACTCCACGTACCTGCAGTATAGGGATGATTCCGAATGGAAGGCTAAGCGCTTATTGGAGAAGGCTAGACCAGAATTGAGGGAACAATTGGCTCATCTAGATATCCGAGATTATGATGAAATGTGCATAAAACTACAAGTAGTAGCTCGCAGTAAGAAGGAGGTTGAGAGAGAGAAGAGGGGTTATTCATATAGTAGACCCCCAACCTACCCTCGACCCACCGGAGGCATTATGAAGAAAAACCATCAGGGTTCGAGTAGCTCATGGAACCAAGGAAGGCAGAAGGGTCCATTTCAAAGGGGCCAAGGACAGAGGAGCTATCATAGTAGTTATTACGGGTCACAGAGGAGCCCAACAGTATCTACCCCTGCCCCGAGTACAGCGAGCTCTCAACAGTGCACTAAATGCGGGCGTCGTCATTTCGGACAGTGCTGGGTCTGTTACATTTGTGGGAAACCCGGTCACATTGCAAAGTTTTGTGGGGACAACCAGGGCTCAAATATGAAGAACCCTTCCCAACATCCTACTGTCTCTGGTCGTGTGTTTGCTCTTACTCAGGACACCATGAACTCCCCAGATGCCATTAGAGGTAACATCAAAATCCTTCATCATGATATTGTTGCACTATTTGATTCGGGTGCTACACACTCTTTTATTTCTGAAACTTGTGTAAAGAACCTTGATTTGCCTGTGTGTATTTTACCGTTTGATATGAATGTGTCTACTCCTGCGGGAGAATCTGTGAGGACCGCTAAGGCATGCCTTAACCTAGTAGTCGAGTTTAAAAATAGGAAAACAACTATGGACTTAATTATCCTACCACTGAGAGGTATGGATGTAATTGTGGGAATGAATTGGATGGCTGCAAATGGTGCTATCTTAGATTGTAGAGAGAGGAGTGTGTCTTTATCTTCTTTGTCGGTGACCCCAGTCGAGACTCAAGATCATGTTTTCTTGTCGGCGGCGCAAGTTGATAGATGTATGAAGAAGGGTTGCCAGGCCTACATGGTTTTCTTCTCTATCCAAGCTAAGATTGATGAAGGCGTGAAGAATATCCCAATTGTCAAAGAATTTGCGGATGTATTTCCAGACGAAGTCTCCGGTTTACCCCCAAAGCGCGAGGTAGAGTTCTCAATTGAATTGGTACCCGGTACAGGGCCAATTTCTAAGGCTCCTTATCGGATGTCCCCTTCAGAGTTAGCGGAACTGAAAAGGCAAATCGAAGAGCTACTTGAGAAGGGTTTCATCAGACCGAGTGTTTCACCTTGGGGATCTCCAGTCCTTTTTGTAAAGAAGAAGGACGGAAGCCTCCGATTGTGCATTGATTATAGACAATTGAACAAAGTAACCATCAAGAACAAATATCCACTTCCGAGAATCGATGATTTGCTGGATCAGCTTGTGGGATCCGCAGTTTTCTCAAAGATTGACTTAAGGTCAGGGTACCACCAATTGAGAGTGAGAGCAGAGGATATACCTAAGACAGCATTTCGGACGAGATATGGGCATTATGAATTCATGGTGATGCCGTTTGGACTTACGAATGCTCCTGCGGTATTCATGGATTACATGAATAGGATCTTTCGACCCTATTTAGATAAGTTTGTAGTAGTGTTTATTGATGACATTCTTATTTATTCAAAGGATGAGGAGGCTCATGGTGAACATTTAAGAATCGTCTTGCAAGTTTTGAGGGAACATAAGCTTTATGCCAAATTAAGCAAGTGTGAATTTTGGCTCCAAGAAGTAAAGTTTTTGGGCCATGTTGTGTCCAGAGATGGAGTTGCGGTGGATCCTAGTAAGATTGATGCAGTGATGAAGTGGGAACAGCCAAAATCTGTTACAGAGATACGAAGCTTTTTAGGTCTAGCAGGTTATTATCGTCGCTTTATTAAGGGATTTTCGCAAATTGCGATGCCCTTAACTAAGCTAACTAAGAAGGATGCCCCATTTATTTGGACTGACAAATGTGAAGCTGCTTTCCAAGAATTGAAAAAGAGGTTAACCACTACTCCAGTATTGACTATTCCTGACCCTGTGGTGCCGTACACTCTGTACACTGATGCTTCTTTAAAGGGTTTAGGATGTGTTTTGATGCAAAATGACCGAGTGGTTGCCTATTCCTCCAGACAGTTGAGACCACACGAGGAAAATTACCCTACTCATGATTTGGAGTTAGCTGCAGTTGTGTTTGCTCTAAAGATATGGAGACACTACTTGTATGGATCTAAGTTTCAAATCTTCAGTGACCATAAGAGCCTGAAGTATTTATTTGATCAAAAAGAGCTTAATATGAGGCAGCGACGATGGATGGAATTTCTAAAGGATTATGACTTTGAATTACATTACCATCCGGGTAAGGCTAACGTGGTAGCTGATGCCTTAAGTAGAAAGACTATTCATGCTGCACATTTGATGGTTCATGAATATCATTTATGGAACAGTTTTCATGATGTTCCAGTAGATGTGATTGAACATCAAATGGCCGCACTCCAGGTAGCAGACTTTGAGAGCAAATTCTGGGAAGATCTCAGAGTCTCACAGCAAAGTGATGACTACTTAAGGAATATAAGGAAGGAGATAGTGGTAGGTAAGGCCCCAAATTTTACCATCTTGAGGACACAGTGATGAAGTATAAAGGTAGAGTTTGTGTACCTAATGATCCAAGATTGAGGAATATCCTTTTAGAAGAAGCTCATAGGAGCAAATATACAATTCATCCCGGTATAACTAAAATGTACCATGATTTGAAGCGAGGTTGGTGGTGGCCAGGAATGAAGAAAGATGTAACTGAATTTGTTTCTAGATGTTTAACGTGTCAGAAGATAAAGATAGAACATCAGAAGCCAGCTGGAACACTGCAACCGTTAGATATTCCAAAGTGGAAATGGGATGATATTTCTATGGATTTCATCACTGGACTGCCAAGAACACCCTCGAGTAAGGATGCTATTTGGGTGATAGTAGACCGACTCACCAAATCAGCTCACTTTTTGGCGATCAAGTTTACCTCTACATTAGAGAAATTTGCTGAGATATACATTAAGGAGATAGTTAGACTTCATGGTATACCCTCTAGAATTGTGTCAGATCGTGACCCAAGGTTCACTTCAAACTTTTGGGGTGCGCTACAGAAGGCTATGGGTACCAGACTGAGTTTTAGCACCGCATACCACCCCCAAACAGATGGACAAACAGAGAGGACGATCCAGACTTTGGAGGACATGTTGAGAGCTTGTGCCATTGAACTACCAGGTAGTTGGGATAATCATTTGCCATTAGCTGAATTTGCTTATAATAACAGCTATCATTCTAGTATTGGGATGGCGCCTTATGAGGCCTTGTATGGAAGGAAGTGTAGATCGCCTTTATGTTGGACAGAATTAAGTGAGAGGAGTATCATTGGTCCAGAAATTGTAGAGCAAACCACCCAGAAGATTGCAATGATTAAGCAAAAATTGCTAACCGCTCAGAGCCGACAGAAGAGCTATGCTGATAAGAGGAGACGGCCGTTAGAGTTTGAAGTAGGAGATCATGTATTTTTGAAGGTTTCTCCAGTGACAGGCATTGGTAGATCCATTAAGGCAAAGAAATTGACACCTAGATTTATGGGCCCGTATGAGATCTTGGAGCGAATTGGATCTACTGCATATAGAGTTGCATTACCTCCACAGATTGCAGGTATCCATAATGTGTTCCACGTATCACAGTTGAAGAAGTACAACCCGGATCCCTCCCATGTTATTGAACCTGAAGAAGTAGAATTGAGGGAGAATTTGACCTTTAGATCCGAACCGGAGCGAATTGAGGACTTTAAGGACAAACAACTACGCAATAAGACCATCCGACTCGTGAAGGTGATTTGGAAGGGTGGAGCCCTAGGTGATGCTACTTGGGAGACCGAGGAGAGTATGAGGCGAGATTATCCACATTTATTTGCTTAGGTACATAGTTTCTAAGCTTATCTATTAAATTTTGAGGACAAAATTTCTAAAAGGAGGGGAGAATTGTAACATCCTGATTTTTATATAATAAAGAAATTGTGGAATTTAGGTTTTGAGAAAAAAAATGATAATAATAGGAATTTATATTATTTGAGGTTATTTAGAAATAATATTATGATTAGGTATTTAATTATGAATTTAAAAATTTAAATTTAAAATCACATAAGCAATATTTAGTTAAGATATAATACATAAATAATTTTTTTTATGTGTGTGTTAAAAAAAAAAGAGAAGGTAGAAGGAACAAAAAAAAGGGGGGGTGGAAGGTTGTTGTTTCTAAGTCCCACATTGGTTAGATGAGGGAAGAGAAGAGGTGCCTTCATGTATAAAAAGGAGGGGGTGTGTGCATTAGGAAGCATGAGAGGCTAAGATGCAATTTAGAGAAAATTGCAACTTTGGGCCCAAAGGTTTGAATAATTAAATTCAAACCTATAGTTTTTTTTTAATATAATTTTGGGACTCACAATCCCATTTTTATATTATTTTTCTCTCTTCCTCTCACGTTGCTCGGCGTTTTCTCGCAAGGGGGGATTATTTTCTTTTTTCTTCAGGTATGTTCTAACTTTCCTGTTTAGATTAGCATTTAAAAATTTATTTAATTACAAAATTAATTTTATAGTTATTTTCTAAATAATATTAGCTTTCTAGTGATATGATTATTTTGTAGGATAGAGTAAATATTTTGATTAGGATTTTTCTATAGGATAGTTAATCTGATGATATGATGGATTAAAAATATAGGTTAAAATTCTTAGGGATATAGTAAATATTATAGAATATTTTCTTAAGGTTGAAACTCATGTTTAAGAATTTTTGAGTTAAAATCTAGATCTATATGGTTGAATTTATGTGGAATCTGAGATGTAGGGATAAACCTATGATTATTAAATATTTATTTAAGTATGAATAGGTATTTTTGAGGTTATAGAAAGGTGATTTGAGGCTTCAGGATAATTCTAAAATTTTTAATTTATTTTTAGATGAATTTTTAGAATGTAGAAGGATGAAATTGCGATACTAGAAGTGAATTGAGGATAAAAAAAAAATAGTTCATTAGGGTACGAGAATTTTAGAAAAGAATTTGGGAAGTTAAATAAGGCATAAATCTTAAATTAGTGTTAATATGGACTATAGATTTAAGACTTTCTAACTCTTTAAATTAGAGTTATTTATTTTAATGTAAAATTAATATATAGTATTGTGAAATAATTATGTAGATTATATTGACAAAGATAGTGGTGAAAAAGGAGTTGTGAAGGGGAACTTGTTATTCAAGACACAAGGTAACCATTATTAATGTGTTGTGATGAGTGTGTTTGTGAATGGTTATGTGTTGTTTTGTTGTTTGGAAAAATTATGAATTATTGAAAATAAATACTGTATATACTTGTTTGAAATTATTGCCAAGTGGGTTAAAAATTTATTTTTTATTTATCATGATGAGATATTATTGTTCGGATATATTCCTGTTTGGATATTTGAATGATGCATGACTTGTCAGGGTATTTTAATGTATGGTGTTAATGGGAATTTCTGTTCGGTTAATTATTACCACGTGGTAAGCCCTCATTGGACCCAATGAGTGGCGTGTCGCTTGGTCCAACTCACCTTTGGCCGGGTGATTTGGCGTCCGAGCATGGCGAAAGGAGGATATAAGGTGCAGTCATGCAAATTAAATACTTGTTCGGTTTGTTTGAAAGTATTGTTCGGTTAAATGTTTTGTGTGCCCACTTAGCAATCGCATGATTAGTTACATCCGCATGCATCATTACATATTAATTTTTGGTTACTGGGACTTTTAAGTCTCATTCCCCGTGGTTAATATTTTTACAGGAGCGAGTCCGGCCGAGAAAGCACCAGAGGTGTAACTGTGGTGTATGAGACACCATCTTTTACGTTGCCTCTTATTTTAGATTATACAATGTATCTTGTGCCAACTTAGGACATATCTTCTTTGTGAAGCATGTAAACTCTAATCCTTTTTATTAAAAGTATTTATATGACCAAGAGGATTATGTCTGTCCCTCTTGATTTATGATCTGATTTGAATAACATGCTATGAGGATCATGTCTGTCCCTCATGGTTCTAATTGTTTTTTTTAGATATTTTAAGACCTGTGGTATATTGTCTTGGATGTATCGTGGTAGAAATTTTTCTACCATGATAATGGTTTTAATAATTTGCGAAAAATCGGTCTGTAAATTTGAGGGTGTTACAAGCCATAAACGGAAAGTAGAGCATCGAGAAGAGGAGGAAGAAAAGAGCACGAGAAGCAAAAAAAAGTAACAAAGAAGAAAAGACCGAAGGATGTGAAACAGAGGCTGAGGGGGAAGGAGCTATTAGGAGATAAACCGAGAGAGAGATGAGACAAGAACGAGAGAAAGATAAGATAAGAAGGAACTATTTTGGCTGGAGAAAAAGAGAGAAAATGAGAGAGAGAGCTGAGATGAAAACAAAAAAAGAACTATCTTGGGCTAGAGAAATGGAGAGATAATGCTGACAGAGAAGAGAGAGACCGAAGGGGTTGAAAAATAGAGCAAGAATGAGAGAGAAGTATAACAGAGGCAGTGAGAAAGAAGAAACGAAGAGAGGCGAAGAAAGTTGGACATGAAAACTGAAAACAAAGACAAAGAGAAAGAGGAAACTGAGATCAGAAAGGGAGGAGTTTGCTGGACAGAAGTGGTAAGACGGATCTGAGACGTGCTACACACAAGTTTTCTAGTCTGCTTGCTTATGAATTTGAAATGCTCAGTTTGATTTTGGTTTATTATTCCCAAACAAATTTCATGTTTAAATACTTGTCCCACATTTTTTAAATAAAAATTAATATGATTGTCATTTTTTTAAAAAAAGAAGAGTGTGAAAAAAGGGTAAAAAAATTGAAAATAATAATTCTTGCTTGCTATCATAACTAAGCTTAATTTGATTTTAGGCATAATCTCATTTCAAATGATGAAAGAATTAGTAAAATTATTAAACAAGGTCTTTAAATGTGTTTTTAGTATGAAGGGGCATATTAATATGTATGGGCATGATTTTTCTTTTATCTCCATTAGTCCTAAGGTCCTTTACTTGTCAATAATATTGTTACACTCATATCGTATGGCACTCTCTATCATGATTACATGTACGATTTCATTTATTATGACAAGCCTATTTTATAAAAGGCAAAGGGGAGAGAATTCGATTCTTACCCAATTAAAAAAAAGAAAAATAAAATAAATAAGAGAAAATTTATCTCTAATCATTTACTTATCGTGTGAGATTTTAAAAATTTTTACAGACATTTAAAGCAATCTCATATTGTGTCAATTAATAAAATTTTACAGGTATAGAGATCCAATTTATGCGTATAATCAATGGTTTCAATGACCAACCGTTAAAACTAACTATCTTTTTATAATCAAAATAATTCATTTAAGTTCCATATGAGATTTCAAGAATCTTCATACAGATTTAAATTAATCACATTATCGTGTGGGATAATAAGTCCTCGCAGACACAGTGATTCTTAATTTTTATAATAAATAAATGAATTTTGTAAATAATCATATAATACACAATTTAGAAAATTAATTAACCAAATTAATGCAATCATATTTACTAATTATATCTTTTAGTCATGTAAGATTTGAATTTTCGTAGACTTTTAAAATAATCGTATTATCATATGAGTTAATAAGACTTTACAGATATAAAGATTAAGATTTTAATATATATAAATTATATATTAAAATAATCATATTAAAAATATATTTAAATTTAATTCCTTTATCATGTGAGATTTTAGAATTTTCGTAGATATTTAGGATAATCATATTACCGTATAAGTCAATAAGGCTTTACAAGTATGATGATTAAAATTCTTCAAAACATGTATATACATGATAAAAAAATTATTATTATTAACATTTAAAAATATACATAAGAATATAAATAAATAAATTAAATTGCCAAAACATCTTTTATCGTGTGAGATTTCAGAATCTCCGCAGATATTTAGAGCAATTGCATTACTATATGAACCAATAAGGTTCTACAGGTACTGCAATTAAATTTTCAATTACAAAATATAAAAAAATAATTTTAAACCCTTTTCTTTTCTTTAACTTAAAATTCAAAAATTGAGAAAATAATTAAAATTAAATTAACTCAAAATTCAAAAATTGAGAAAATAATTAAAATTAAATTACTTTTTACAATTTAAAACACACATATCAAACTTTCAAAAATTATTTTATTTGCAAAATAGTGAATTATTTTTAATTAATTTCTCTTTAAATTTTTTTCACCATCAACTTTCAAGCCCAAATTACGTGGATTTTGATCCACATCACAGGGTACGTAGGCCTCAAAGTTAGATTCTGAGTCAAGTCCTCCCTCATAAATAAATAAATATTTCTCACTCAATTATCATCATTTTTATATCAAACACATGAATATAAAAGGGATAATTAAAATAATTTTAAATCATAGTAATAGAGCACAACAAACTTCAGATAATTGTTCTCATGAACGGGTGTTGTGGGGTGCCTAACACCTTCCCTACGCTCAACTGACTCCTGAACCTATTCTCTGTTTCCATAGACCATCCTTATCCTCCATTAATTAGTTTTCCAAGATTTCTCTCAAAATTTTGGTGGCGACTTCTCGTTCGATCCAATTCCCACTACAAAGGCTAGGACCTCCACTCGCGCGCCGTCTGAGTCGCATTTTTTCAGGTGCAACAAAAACAATGTCTTTTCTTGACACCTAGAATAACAATAAGGCCGAATTTGCCTTAAATCTCCACCAAATATAGTAACTTTTCCTCCAAAAGAAAGATAACTAACTAATAGATTTCTTAACTTTAGAACATTCTTAAAGCATCTATCATGAGTTTCAAGACAAAACTTATATGCTATTGGAGTCTCATTTTATATAATCAATAAAGCGTGAACCAATAATTTAGCCAAGTTGCTCCAATATTTTATACTACATATAGTGTTTTTTATCACAAAAAGAGGAATATAAAATTGTGAGTGAGTTTTCTGTCCTCTTAGGAGCATTAGAGAAGCTATTCTGCTTGATGCTACATAGAGAACCATTTTAGCTCTACATATGCCTTCCTAATACCACCATATCCATACAAGGAAAAAAATATCATTTATCAAATTCAATAGCAACAATAAATTTATCATGAATCTTCTTTTTCTCGTAAGTTAAGCTTTAAAACAACCTTATCAATTCATTATCTAATGCAATTCTATCATAATTTAGTTCATTTCTTATCCCACTTACATCCAAGCTTAACATGTCAGGTAAAGGTATAGGCTCATGATTTCTAGGACTTTTTCTATTAGATTACAATATTTATTTTTTTAGTTTCACTTAGAACTAGTAATGTGAGTTGATCCTGCAGGTCCAACCTTGCCAAAGAGTAGTGGGTTGGATTGCATAATCTAAAGTTTGGTTAGATGTATGCTAATCTTGAATTGCACTATTTATCCATAGGGATAACCAGCTTATAATTTTTTATTTTAAAATTTTTCATTATTTAATTATTCATTCCTTCTTCTAATCTTCCTCATTTTTGTTCCACATGTAATTAGAGTAATCTTCTTATATATTATACTAATTAAATAATATTATTTAATTAGTCTAACATATAGCTAAAATGAAATAGTAACTATATTATATTATTTTCAAAAGTTGAAGGAATAAGTTGCACAATAAATAAGTTCAGTATCTATAGTGCTATTGAAAAACTTAGGGGGTAACTTGCTCATTTAGGCAATTATTTAATATTATTTTTTTAATAAGCAAATATAAATAAAATTATTTAATTGGCAAATATAAGTACTTTTAACTTTCAAACTCAAAAACAATTAATATCTTACCCTTCCAAGAATATTGAATCTCATGGGAGTTCATCAAATTCCAATTTTTCACAATGGTTTGAGTTTTATAGATTTAAATATAGATAAAAATGAATAAAAATAATTTATATATCTTGTAACCATTCTTTTTCTTTGTATATATACATATTTAAAAATTAAGTTCAAAAATAGTCACAAACAAACAATCAAACTTGACCTCTAAAGCACAAAATCATTGAAAGAATACCAAAACAAAATTTTACTTTTATATAAAATCAATCATGCAAAATAGGCTTGATGATGTTACAAAATTAATTAAAGGTTAAATGGTGAACTTGTCTATGCACTATAGGTCTATAAACATTCGGTACTCTAAACTCATTTTGGTATAATATTCTACTTCAATTTATAATTCATATTTCTATTTACAAATATCTAAATCAATATTTATAATTTATTTTTAAAAAATTTTGTTAGAATCTAACTGTCCTTAATTTTGTTTTTGAAACTTCTTCTTATATTTTTTAGGCCAAGCTAATAATTAGTGAATTATTTCTTGTGACCCACATGTTGAAATCAAGCTCTTAATTAATTATAGATGGTCAATATGTGTGACTATGGAATATCCGATGTAATATTTTTTTTTTTCCTTTCCATGATTAAGTTGGAGTTCTGTTTTCTCCTCTAAAATTAAATAATCGGGTTATGAAACTTGAGGGCAATCATCCATAGATCAGGATCTAAAATATCTCTTGTGGGCATCATAAAATTAAAACTAAATGCTCATCAGCTATCGATAAATATATTATCAAAAAATTTGAATAAATATATCTCAGTTAAAGGCCACAATATCTGAACATCTTACACATAAAAAATTCCATAATCAATAGAAAATTTATGTTATATCGCACTATTAATAATTAATAAACTATGGAAATTGCCAACTCTATACAACGAATAAGGAAACGTCTATATGTATATAATTTGGATATAAGAGTCAAGAATCATATCTTGCTATTAAAGTTGAATGGATGATACATCACCTCCAGTTGATAATTGATAAAGACGTCTTCACATAAATTGTGGTGATGAAATAATTAACTTATCCTTTCTCTCTTACCAATCATCAGGCCATTATATCAGGGGTAGATTAACTTAATTAATTAGAATGAATGATTTTTTTTTTTTTTAGTTTGAATCTATATTTGATATCAGCGATTAAGTTTTATCATTTTATTTTTAATATAAACAATATTTTCCTAAGTTAACATGTAGAGTATTATTTTGATCTCATCAATACTATTTCAATCCTTAATATAAAACAAAGTTAATAAATTTTGTGCTTCTTAAGAAGAAGAAGAAGCTTCAGGGGACTTGTTGGGCTGCAACTTGAAGCCAGTCAGTGACCTAGATCATGAACTTGTGATTCCCAATAATGGATGCATGATTAGGAGCGCTTGGCTTCAGAAGAAATCTGAAGACACAGAGAAAGAACACCAACTGCTTGCTGCATGCTTCTAAGGCATCAAGGCGACCAGGTCCATCGCACACGACGTGGTTCGACCAGATCGCCATGATGAAACCGCCACACTCAGTCGCATTTATAGAAAAAATGATGAAGAGAAGACTGAATATTCATGGATGGAAATGATACAATTTGACAATGAAATTGATCCTTCACTTAAAGGATTTACAATACTAATCAACCCACTTGGGTGATGAACAGATCTCTTTTTAGGAACTAACTTGAGGTGAGGACCTATGTTAACCTCCCTCTTGAAGATGGGATTAAACCCCCTTACTCAACACACAATGATGTGGCTCCTTTATATAGATTTAGGATACCAACTAACTATGTAATTAAACACTAATCACTCTTAATATTCTAACTCCTCCCCTCAAGTTGACACCCCTTTAATTCTAGTTGCTCAACTTGCCAACACGAAAGGAAGAAGGGAACAACAATATCATTGGAATATTAACCACAACAAAACACAATTAATTGATCATCTAGACCAATTACAAATTAAACTATCCTATACTTATAGGATGAAAACAATGCCTTTCAAAGGCAATCTTCTACTCTTTCTTCTCCATCAACTTCCATATTTTCATCAATGTTTGGTTATCCTTGGCATGCTTGTGTACATTCATTAAACTGTTGAATGTTAAAGTGGGCTTAATCCCTTTAGCTTTCACCTCACCAAAAAATGTACTTAAAGCTTGATGAATCAAGCCAATTTTGTCCACTTTCATAGTCTCTGCAAGTGTCTTCAAATCACCATGAAAAATGCCACGGGATCTCATCATGTATTCCATGTCACAAAACTCATGGAAATATACCTTTGACTAACTCTAAAATTCAAACCCTGTATGGAACATATATTAAAGAATTCACACTGATCACGATAGATGCTAAGAAGACTACGTTCATATACAATGGGAAGAATATCTATAGTCTCAACTGAAACCACATTCATAACTCATATTCCATTATTAATAGTCTCATCATGCTTGGTGGAAATGAGGATAGTGTGAACATAGACAACAACCATGGCACCATTGAGTACTTAACTATTATTGGTGTCTTACTATTTGATCTTAGCCTAGCTTCATTCTCCACAAACTCCTCAACCCTATTAAATTTGAAGGCACTAAGCCATACAAGGAATTATCACTTAAGATTAGGGTCATTACTAGAAGCATGTTCTGTAACATATCTAGGCTTATGTTGTGCACACATATACAAAACCTTAGACCATCTCACACCACAAGAGTAACAAATTGCATGAAACCCAAAATAGAATAAAGAAGAAGGATTCGAAACAAGAAATAGGGGAGAACATTTAAACAACAAGGTTGACCTTCAAGATCACTTGACATATGGGACTTGAGCTAGACTGAGATCCTAATGAGAATCTTTGAAGATTTCTATGTATTTGCCCATAGTTGAAAATGATGGAGGAAAAGATCAATGGTTACTATCATATAATCTTGTCGCGGTGGCCCTGTTTGGCAAACTCTCCTGCTACATAACTTGCAGTGACTCATCATCTAAGGATCACAAACTCATAAGCAAATCTAGTGGATTTAAAAGAACATCTGCACACATTCACTAAATTTAGTTTCTTCACATGCAAAATTACCGATGCGAAGCGAGAATGACTTAACTCATTCTGTTACTTGACTCGCTCAGGTATGATTGCTATTTTTCTCTTACATCCCTAAAGGATTTCTCTTACATCCCTAAAGGACATTGATGGCCTTTGATGTCATTTCCAATCTCAAGCTCACTGGTGTGATGAAATAAAGGAGGAGATGAAGAAGAGAAGCTGCAGAAATTTGATACCCTAAAAAAGAGAAAGAAAAAAGGCAAAATCTTGTGCATAACCTAGGTAAACTAAATCTGATCTTGATTTTCCAACGGTGTTTATGGTTTGGTTTTCGCTTGAGAGGAATACTTGGAGGCAGAGACAACGAGGTTGGAGAATGATAATAAAGAAGGAAAAACCTTAGACGAGGGAAATAATGTGCAATGCAGTATTCTGCGCTTGAACAAGAAATGCACCATGTTGCAAATCAGAAAGGTCACTAAATCTTGTCCATGATGGTCCCAAATTCTTAATCTTGGGCCCCTTCATTGCAACTTTTGCCCAAGTCTTGAAACTTACTCAAGCGCAACTATTGATATTATGGTTTTGAATCTTGGTTTCTTGGTGGTTTCTCTGCTAAACCTCGATGATCATCCTCTGAACAATCATAAGGCCTAAAGATGGCTTGCTCTTGATACCATGTAGAGAAAATGATGAAGAGAAGAATGAATACTCACGGATGGAAATGATACAATTTGACAATAATTGATCCTTCATTTGAAAGATTTACAATACTAATCAACCCACTTGGGTGATGAACAAATCTCATTTTAGGAACTAATTTAAGGTGAGGACCTATGTTAATCTCCTTATTGAAGATGGGATTAAACCCCCTTACTCAATACACAATGATATGGCTCCTTTATACAAATTTAAGGATACCAACTAACTATGTGATTAAACACTAATCACTCTTAATATTCTAACAGTGTCACTTGTCATTCATATTCATAATATTCTACGAAAGCTTTGGTTAAAAAAACTAAAGGAAGAACGAAAGGAAGAAGGAAGAAGGAAGGAAGGCATAAAGAATATTGGAAAAAGGTGCATTAGAGAAGGGAGAATCATCGAATTAGATCAAATCCCACCAATTATTCATCCTCTTCCTTCTCATATCTCTCCATCCACCTCTCCACAATCGGTGTAGTTGGCCACATGCTTTCTGACTATAGCAATTCTATTTAGTCCATGTCAATACTATTGTGAAGAGAGAAAGACAGAGAGAAGGAGGGGGGAAGAGAAGGCTCAGTGGGCCCCAACATGCTTAAAGGAATGGCTGTCAGTTCTAAAATAACAGTAGGGCAAGATTGTCCAAGTCTAATGATTGAACATTTAAAATAGAAAGAATTATATTAAAATCTTATCTAAAACAATTAATCACTACAAAATTTATTGATCATTAAACTAAGGTTTGATTGTGTTATTAATGGTTTCAGTTTAATTATTAATGAACCTTATAATAATTAATTTATTCTTGTGGGGTATAATTCTCCATTTAAAATATATCAATGACCCTTTTCTTAAACAAGTTTCTATTTCTAATAAAATTAGAAAGCTACAGAACTCAAAAAATCATGGCTTTAAAGCCAAAAGTGGAGCCCTAAAGAGTTTGAGTTTGGTATCAAGACGTGAGATAAAATGCCCTAGAAACAAAATGTCCACAAGTAGCTCAAAAAGATAAGCATTGTGATCTAAATTTTAAAGATAACCCGAACGAGTAGGAAAAGACAAGGACCCAATGAAATATTATATACTCTCCCTCGTTCCCTTTTGATTCCTCATTGTCCCACCATGTGAGAGAATATCCATTACTGAGACTCCCTTCCTCTTATGTTAGATTCTTAGATTCCTTCATTCAAAGTCTCTTTTACTGTTGATTTTGATCATAAACTATAACATGAAGCTGAAGGCAAGCACCTTTATATTATACTCTCCGCATCTTTAACCATCATGAGCTCAACTTCCATAAATCCCTTTGTTTCTCCTCATTGCCTTTTATCCTCATTCCCGTCTTCTTTATCTTCTTCCTTACACTCTTTACCTTGTGCTAGGTTTTATCAATTTCAGTATGTAAGAGCAATACCCATTAGTTTTTCTTGAAGATTTTACCCTTTGCAAGGGTTAAAGAGAGTGAATAGTAGAAAAAGTTTTGTTCTTGAATTTAGCAATATGACCATTGCGGATATTAATCTCCATGACAAAGAAGAAAAAAGGAATCCTCCAACTTTACTAGATTCTAAGAACAATTTGAGGCCTCGTCGAATTGCTCTCTTTGTTGAACCTTCTCCTTTTGCGAGAGTATTATGACTAATAGCTTCTGCCTTCTTCATTTTTTGCATTGTAAATAAGTTTCAAGTGTCCATTTTAGCTGATTGTGGGATATATGAAATCTCTTTACGTTTATCTTCCTTTCTTTCAGATGGCATCGAATTGAATGGCACTTGTTGCTCTTATTCAACATTTACTTTATGGTGTTCGATGAATTGACTGAGAGAGCATGAGTTCTAGCATCAAAAGCCTCAGACTTTTATACTGCTTCCCACTATTAATATTATACTCAGCTTATATATTTTCTTGAAGTTTAATGTTCATGTTATCTGCCCGTATTGAAATTAAGAATCTTAAGATA
This sequence comes from Prosopis cineraria, assembly GCF_029017545.1. Taxonomy (NCBI): domain Eukaryota; kingdom Viridiplantae; phylum Streptophyta; class Magnoliopsida; order Fabales; family Fabaceae; genus Prosopis; species Prosopis cineraria. The sequence goes on from NW_026555343.1 coordinate 1,939,321, forward strand.
TGGCGGATGTGGTCTTTATACTCCTCTTTAAGTGCATTCACTATAGTGAAATTCTTCCTTTATGTTGGAATTAAGCTGGCATTGCTTCATCAATGTAATCATTTATTCCTTAATTGTGAATACGGTGTAAATTCTTGGCTTGAACTAGCTTATCTTGAATTCTTTCTAGTTAATGTTGACGAACAATTAATATTTTTAGTTTTAGTTGTTGCTCGCACTGTAGTCTATATGAGGTTGCACTAGCCACTACACTTGCCATTATTCTTTAATAATATAATAATTATTGAATTGCTGAGTCTATGAGAGAAAATGATAGGTGAGGGCACAACCACTAGGTCAAAAGATTATAATATGGGTCCTAGCCATAATGAAAAAGAATTGATATTGTAACCTTTTGAGTTTAAAGTTATCCAATTGAGCTGAGAGGGAGTTCAATCTTTAGGTGAGTAAAGTGTGTTAGGAGAGTTCTAGCCTCTTGAAAATCCAATGTGTTAGGGTAGAGGAAGACCATTTTTCTTCATCATTTTTTCTTTGTAAGTGACTTATGTTCTAGGTTGTTACTCTGTGATGTGTATTATGTACTAATCCTTACCTTGTAACTACATTCAGTTCGGTATGTGGGTGAGGTTAGCTTGAATCATTATTTCCCTTGTAATCCAACTTTATTACTCAACAATAGTATTTTCAACCCCATTTAAAGAGTGTTTTTTGGTTTTTACTTGTTTTAAGCTTATTAGAATAAAGGGTTATTTCATAATCCTTGGTGTGATAAGAGACATGTACTATTAAGTTTGGGGAAGGAATTTATGTCTTCATTCGAACAAAAATATTTATTTAAAGCAATATCCATTTTGCATATATGTCTCAGGATATAAGAATCGATTTCAAAATTTTATCAAATACCTACATGAAATGGGGGATGAGGTATTTTTTCCCTTATCCCTATATTTCTTCTATATGTGCACGTGTTTTTTTTTATCTATGTGTGTTGCTTTTATTTGATATCCTCAATTATTTAGAGCAAAGCTAGAATAGATAGCGCCAGCATTATCATTTTGTTCGAGAAAATGGTTTTACTAAGTTGATTTCCCTGTTTTATTAATTATTCAAACTGCCATCTTGTGCTTCTTATTGAATATCTTGAACTGTTAGTGCCCTAATGTTAAAACTAAACTTGATTGATGTGAAGTTCATTATTGTATCAGGATTCTCTCGCTGAAGTTGCTAGATAGCTAGTTAAAAGTGCCCAGTTTATAATATATGAAATTAATACACAATTTCTACATACATGTCTTAACATTAACATTGGCTTTATTTGTGACTGTTGTAGATCATTATCATGACTACACATGAAGGAGTGCCCTAGGAATTTTATAGAGCAAAATAATTGGATCACTAAGGTTAAGTTAATTATTTTTTTCTTGATGCTTACCTCACTCTCACTTTTTTCTTTATCTATTGTTTCTTATATTTTAAAATTGTTGTTCTTGAATCTTAAGTTGTGTTTCTTTTTAGCAAAAATAATGTGGCATTTCTTGTGATTTTCTTTTGATTATTGATCCTCCTTGTTGAATTGTGTGTGTAAGTATAGTTTTAATCACTGACGCTTCTTTTTTCAGCAATTTCAATACATAGTTTTCCTTGTCTATGGTATCAGAAAGTTCCCCTCTCCTTGACATTTAGTCCAAGAATAATTTTAAAGGTTGCTAGATTTAAGTCGGATATAATTCACTCATCATCACATAGCATAATGGTTGGTCAACAACTCATGTATCCTCTCTTATCTATTTAGGCACATTACATTTACAAAAATGAATATACATGTAGTGTATTCTTAAATAAATAAAAAGAAAGAGAGAGATTGGGTGGAAAGGTGAAATGTAAGGCGATATAGATTCACATTCTTTTGAATCACTCTCTCTTGCCCCTCTGAATGTATGAATGTAAAAGATCCACTTTGCACATTCATTCTACTTTGAGGATACTGTAGAAAGAATTTGACCCTGGCGATATTTCAGGTTTTTGGTGCCCTTATCATAGCGAAACTTTTGTGGGTGCCTCTTGCCCTGTCTTATCATACCTATGTACCTGTGCAAGTAGTATCTATGTTCAAATTTTTCTACCTTTACACATATAGCTTCTCACTTTTGATCGGAGCTATAATAGCTTATCCAATATTATCTTTAGGTATATTCCTAGATACACCTTTAGTTGGCTGGTGAAGCCTATGTAGATGATCGTAAGTATGTGTCCTTTCTTTCAAACTTAATAGGATTAAGACTCAATTTTTGTGAACATGATATGAACTTTTCATGTTTTGTATAGAATTTCTTCATGGGATGGAAAATCTAACATTGGTTCCATTAGCTGCTATTGGTAAAGATCTTAAAGAAGCTAAAGCAACAGTAGGTGAACATAAATATCCCATTCTTAAGTAGTTGTCTCTTCATTATTGTCAGTTGTAACATCAAAGTTAACACTCTTGTTTCTACTGCTCAATGTCTAGCTAATAGAATTCATCTTTAGAGCAAGGGTGTTGACTCTAAAAGTTTCCATCCTCAATTTTAGTCAGATGAAATGAGACTAAGACTTAGGTAGGAATCTTCTCACATTTCTTGTCATATATATCACTTTGACATGATAGGATTTCATCTTATTACCTTAAGTTGTGTCAAATAGCAATGGTGAGCCTGAGAAGCCGTTGATAATACATGTTGGAAGACTTGGAGTTGATAAGAGTTTGGACTTTCTCAAAAGGTAGAGTCCTTCATTTGGCTTATCACTTTTCTTGAAATCTATTGCCCATCTTGAAAATTAGAATATCAAGCTGCATAGGCGTTATGGTTATCACTTAGCAACAAACTTTGTAACTTCCCCATTTAACAAGCAAGATGTTTCAAGCATCATGGTCTGAATATCTATATATTGTCTAACATTTAAAACACTTGATTTGGCAAGGTCATTGATAGACTTCCTAAAGCAAGAATAGCATTCATCGGAGATGGTCCGTGCAAGTAATTAATGTAACTCGTCACTATTAGTATACCATTATCTCTAGTCTCTGTAATCACGTTACAACTACTTTTACCATAAAAAATTTTCTCATTTAAAAAAAGGGATATAGCACCTTTTACCAAATAAATTTACTTCCCAACTAGTAAGGAGGAGCTGGAGAAAATGTTTAAAGACATGGCTGTAGTATTCACAGGTATGTTAGGAGGGGATGAATTATCCTAGGCATATGCAAGTGGAGATGTCTTTGTGATGCCTTCAGAGTTAGAGACACTCAGGGTTGTGGTCCTGGAGTCAATGTCTTTTAGCGTTCCTCTAGTGGGAACGCGTGCTAGAGGGATCCCAAACATAATCCCTATAGACCAAGCGGGTAAAATTGGCTATCTCTATACTCCTGGTGATCTTGAAGACTGGTTGAGCAAATTAAAGTCACTGTTGCACGATAAGGAGCTGAGGGAATGATAAATGATAATTTTATATATTTTTATTCTTTTAATTTAGACTTTTAATTATTTATTTAAGGCTAATTGAGTTTAATTAGATATTATTTGATTTTATTAGCTAATATTCAGTTTTGGAATTTTAACTAACTAAATCTTTGATTTTAAAATATAAATAATATCTTTAATATTTTTGCACAGGTGCTATTTAATTTTATTTTATTTGTGCAGATTTTCTAGATTCAATTTGAAAGATATTGATGAAGAATATTTTGGATAAGAAGAATATGGGCATGCTTGGAGATCAAATCAAGAATCAAATCTTTAAAATTTTATTTGAATTTATTTTGGATTATTTAGTGTAATTTTTAATTAGGGTCCACTTTTCATATATATATATATAATAGATGGGGGACGGAGAGGAAGACGATCTGGGAAAAAAAAAACGAAAGAAGGGAAACAGAGCAGCGATCGCCATTCGTCTTTCCTTCTTCCAATTTCTTGGGTGATGGCTTCTCAATTTTTCATTTCATGTTGTTTGATTTTTAATTCTATGGAGAGCTAATTTTTTTTTGGTGTGATCAATCACAAACCATGATCCTAAATTTTAATCAGAGTCTTTAATATTCAGGAAAGATTTTATTTTAGCTTTATTCCAATTTTCTCTTCTTCTCTCTACCTCTAAATTTTATGCTTTAATTACTATTACTGATTAGAGTAGCTTTATTGCATAATTTTTGAGTTGTAAATTTTATCTGAGGTTTTAATTGCTATAATCGATTGATATAGCATTGTAAGAGTAATTTGGCTTGGCTTGGGTGATTATCCATGCTTTGTTTTTGGTGTGGCTATAAAACAATTGTTAGGTTGTGGGTTAAAGGAGATTTCAATTAATCTATAACTTAACTTCTTGTTTAATTCTTGAATGATAATTTGAGAAATATTATAATGAAACCAGAATAATAAAGTTGAATAAAATTAATTTATTTTGTAGACGAGGAAGGTTAAATTTAGGTGATTGGGTTGTGATTGATTGCGCTGCTTGTTGTCGGTAATTTTCTTAATTGAATTTCCTCTATTTATTTATTTATAATTTAGTTTTTAATTTCATCATAAAAAAACCCCCCCATTATTTACCTTTTCATAATCATAATTTAAATAGTTACTCTATTAACTCTTAGGGAGACAACCTAGGTTGCACTTTACTGCAAAATCTAGTTTTTATTAATTTTGGTGCTATTCGACAGTAGTGTCAAAATTTTGGCGCCGTTGCCGGGGAGTCAAAGGTGTTAACTTTTTGAGTTTGGTTATTAGTTTTTTTTTCTTTCTCATTATTTTTATTTTTTTTATTTTTTTTCTCTAGTATTTTTTATTTTTTTCAAGATTTATTATTATTTTTTGTCTTTACTTGTTTTAGGTGTTTTTCATTGTTTTTCCAGTTTATTAGTGCATGACAAGATCTTTACAAGATAAATTAATTGATTTGAACTCTGAGATTGAGAGAACTTGTCGTACTAACCATAAAAATCAAAAGCACCATAAAATTAGGGATAGTGTGATCTCTGAAATTTTGTCTGAATTGATTGATAGCATTATTAGTGATTCTAAATCTGACTTAGACTCTACAGTTAAGTTGGAAAATATGGCTGAAAATAATAATGGTAATAGAACAATTAAAGAATTGGCTGCTCCTAAGGCACACTATCAAAATTTATGCATTCAATATCCTAATTTAGATGCAAATGCTAGTTTTGAATTGAAATCTGGTTTAGTACATTTGCTACCTAAATTTCATGGTCTTGCAGGAGAGGACCCGAATAGGCACTTGAAGGAATTTCATATTGTGTGCTCCACCATGAAGCCTCAAGGAGTTTCAGAAGAGCAAATCAAATTGAGGGCTTTTCCTTTTTCATTGGATGGAGTGGCAAAAGATTGGTTGTATTACTTGCAACCAGGTGCCATTACATCTTGGGATCAAATGACACAGTTATTCTTAGAAAAATTCTTCCCTGCCTCTCGCACAGCTGCAATTAAAAAGGATATTTGTGGGATTCGTCAGATGACTGGGGAGACATTTCATGAATATTGGGAGAGATTTAAGAAATTATGTGCCAGCTGCCCTCACCATCAAATGACCTAATGGTATGCTTGAAGACATTCTAGTTAAGGTAAAAGATTTAGTCTTTCCTGCTGATTTTTATATTTTGGATATGGGTAAAAATGATAGTCATGGGCCACCACCACTGATTTTGGGTAGGCCATTTCTTAAGATAGCTAATACTATCATTAATGTTAAAGATAGTACTCTTTCCATGGAATTTGCAGGACGTGTTGTTCAATTTAATCTTTTAGAGGCTATGAAACATCCTATAGAGGATCATTCTGTTATTAATGTGAGCATGCTTGATATGTTAATTGATGATACATATGATGAGCTTTACAATGAGATGGTTTCTAGTTCTCTTGAGATTGTTGATTTAGATAGCAATACACATTGTTCTGACTCTATTATTTATGAAGATTCTTCTGACTGTTCTGGTTCTGATGATATTGTTGAGTTATTCAAATCCATGCATGATATTGGCATTGAAACTTCTAGTGACTCTGATATGATTGCTTCTGACTCTGAAAGAACTATAGACTTTGCTATCAACTCTATGTCATGTAATTCTATTAATAATGATAATTCTAGTATTCTAGAACAAGATACTGCTGCTTCTTTTGATGGAATGCAGGTTTGTGGAGTTGATGAGCTAACTATCGACAAGCTAGTTCCCTCTATTCAGCAGCCACCTATACTTGAATTGAAAGATCTACCAGAACATTTGAAATATGCATTCTTAGATGAAGGTAAGAAATTACCGATTATTATAGCAAAGGATTCTGATCCTTGCCAAGAGGTAAAATTGTTAGAGGTACTGAGAAAGCACAAGAAAGCTATAGGATGGACACTAGCTGACATTCCAGGCATCAGTCCAGATATATGCATGCATAGGATCTTAATGGAAGACGGTGCAAAGCCATGTAGGCAACCTCAAAGGAGGCTTAACCCACTTATCATTGATGTGGTCAAAAAGGAGGTAACAAAACTTCTTTCTGCAGGTATCATTTACCCTATTTCTGATAGCCAGTGGGTGAGTCCAGTACAGGTAGTGCCAAAGAAGAGCGGGATCACAGTTGTAAAGAATGAAAAGAACGAGTTGATTCCTATGAGAGTGCAAAATAGCTGGAGGATGTGCATCGACTACAGGAAGCTAAATGATGCAACCAAGAAGGATCACTTCCCTTTACCTTTTATTGATCAAATGCTAGAGAAATTAGCAGGCAAATCTCACTACTGTTTTCTAGATGGTTTTTCAGGTTATTTTCAGATTTGCATAGCTCCAGAGGACCAAGAGAAGACAACATTCACATGTCCATTTGGCACATTTGCTTATAGGAGGATGCCATTTGGATTATGCAATGCCCCAGCCACATTCCAGAGATGCATGATGAGTATTTTTGCAGATTTGCTAGACTATTGCATAGAGATTTTTATGGATGATTTTACTGTATATGGAGATTCATTTGATGAGTGTCTAGTAAATTTAGATAAAGTACTTGAGCGATGTATTGAGAAAAATCTTGTATTAAACTTTGAAAAGTGTCATTTCATGGTTAGACAAGGTATTGTATTGGGTCATGTTGTTTCTGAGAGGGGGATAGAAGTTGATAAGGCTAAGGTAGATGTGATTACTTCTTTACCTTATCCTACTAGTGTTAGAGAGGTCCGTTCTTTCCTTGGACATGCAGGATTTTACAGGAGGTTTATACAGGATTTTAGCAAGATAGCCTTACCACTCTCAAGATTGCTGCAGAAAGATGTGGATTTCAAATTTGATAAAGCTTGTGAGCAAGCATTTGATGAGTTAAAGAAGAGATTGACCACTCCACCAATCATTCAACCGCCAAATTGGGATTTACCTTTTGAATTATTATGTGATGCTTCTAATTATGCTCTTGGCGCAGTACTTTCACAAAAAGTTGATAAGAAATCACATGTCATAGCTTATGCTTCCAGAACTTTAGATGCAGCCCAAGCCAATTATACTACCACTGAAAAGGAGCTTTTAGCTATTGTTTTTGCATTAGATAAGTTTAGATCATATCTTTTGAATGCAAAAGTTGTTGTGTTTTCTGATCATGCAGCATTAAAGTATCTCTTAAGGAAGTCAAATGCAAAGCCACGATTAGTCAGATGGATGCTCTTGCTACAGGAGTTTAACTTAGAGATAAAGGATAAGAGTGGAGCTGAGAATTTTGTCGCAGACCATTTGAGTCGCATTGAATCTCCTATGGTTCCTTCTATTCCTATTGATGATAATTTTCCTGATGAATGCTTATATGCTATGCATGATGTTACTCCTTGGTATGCTGACTTAGTTAATTACTTAGCTGCCTCTGCATTGCCTGTGCATTTAAAGAAACATCAATTAGATAAGTTCAAGAGGGAAGCTAGATATTACATATGGGATGATCCATACCTTTGGCGCATATGTAGTGACCAGATTATTAGGAGATGTATTCCTGACATTGAGTTTGAATCCATATTGCATTTTTGTCACACACTTGCTTGTGGAGGACACTTTGGTCCACAACGCACTGCTAGAAAGGTTCTTGATTCTGGATTGTACTGGCCTACTCTATTTCGTGATGCATATACATTTTGTAAACATTGTGCTAGATGTCAGCATACAGGAAATATCTCCCGTAGAAATGAGATGCCTCAACAACCTTTACTTTTCTGTGAAATATTTGATGTATGGGGTATTGATTTCATGGGACCTTTTCCTGTTTCATTTGGATTTGCTTACATTTTACTAGCTGTGGATTATGTTTCTAAGTGGGTGGAAGCTAAAGCCACCAGAACTGATGACTCTATTGCTGTTGTAGATTTTGTTAGATCACATATCTTTTGCAGGTTTGGTATTCCAAAGGCCATTATCAGTGACCAAGGCACCCATTTTCGTAATCGGAGCATGCAGAGTTTATTGGGTAAGTATGGGGTCGTGCATAAGATGGCTACCCCTTATCACCCCCAAACTAATGGGCAAGCTGAAGTCTCGAATCGAGAGATAAAGCAGATTCTTGAAAAAACAGTGCAACCTAATAGGAAAGACTGGAGTAAGAGACTTGATGATGCATTGTGGGCATACAGAACTGCCTACAAGACTCCAATCGGAATGTCTCCTTATCGGCTTGTTTTTGGGAAAGCTTGTCACTTACCTGTGGAGATTGAGCATAAAGCTTATTGGGCAGTAAAGCAGTGCAATATGGATTTAACTAAAGCAGGAGCCCAAAGAAAATATCAATTGCAAGAGCTTGAAGAATTTCGCTTGGAAGCATATGAAAATTCAAGAATCTACAAGGAAAAGACCAAGTTAATACATGATAAGCTGATAGTTAGAAAAGAGTTCAAGGTGGGACAAAAAGTGTTACTCTATAATGCCAGATTGAAACTTATGCCAGGAAAACTTCGTTCTAGATGGGAAGGTCCTTTTATAGTTACTAAAGTGTTTTCTTATGGTGGAGTAGAGATTATGGCAGAATCTACTGGAGCAAAGTTTAAAGTTAACGGGCATCGGTTAAAGCATTTTTATGATGGATTTGAGACACACATTGTGGAGGAGTCTTCCCTCCAAGATAACACTTAATCGATCAGGTTGTATCATTTCTCTTCACTTTTAATTTACATTTTCCTATACATCTTTCGAACTATGTTCTACATTGAGGACATTGTAGATTTTAAGTATGGGGGGAGGTTTTTTTGCTGTTTCTAATTTTTTTTCTTGTTTTCATTTTTTTTTATTTTTGTGTTCTTGTTTTCAAAATAAAAAAATAAAAAAAAATAATTTGTGCGAAGTTGCAAATTTAAGACAATTTTAGTTTGAATGCATTTGAGCATGATAAGTAATTGATCTTATGTTTAGAATTTAAGTTAAGTGGCATGAGTTTGGTTTCAATGAATTAATGTGATAGCCTTTAGCTTGTAAAGATTTGAGCCTAATATTATTCTCTTTTTGTGTGTATTCTGCTATCACTACTCCCACTCTAGAACTTGTCTTGATTCTTAGTTGAGACTATAATTGCATATGCTTTGCATGAAGATGATTTAGGCATTCTTTTAGCCTACTTAGCCAAATAGCCATCCCATGCAATTTATCCCTTGTTAGCCCCTTTGAGCCTAAACCTTTTCTTTAAAATTTTAGCCAATTGAAAACATAACCTATAAAAATATTTTCCTTTCATTCTTCTCACCCCACTTTAGGTGATGAAAAGTGTATTATAATATTTGTTGGAATGAAAGAATATGCTTGAAGAGAGATTTGGGTTATTTTGAAAAAAAAAAAGAAAAAAAAAGCAAAGAAAGAAAGGAGAAAAGAAAAGAAAAGAAAAGAAAGAGCATAAAAGTCATAACACAACAAAAAAAAAGGTGCATGAAGCAAAGGAAAGGAAAACAAAATAAAAGAGAAAAATAAACCCAAATCAATTTATTTTGTTTCTTTCATTCTATATATTTCGTTTCAAATATACTTTTCATTATCCTAAAGTTTATTAACCTTCATTTTCCTATATCATACCTTTACCTAAGCCCCATTACAACCTAAACTAAAGTCCTATTGATTCTTACATTGCATATGACATAAATAGTGGAGACCTAGATGATAAACAAGCCTATGGTAGTGAGGTTTTAATAGGGGAACTTGAGTGAAACACTTACCTATATACATTTGAGAGTTGAGAGTTAAACACTTGACCTTTGTGAGGGGCTATTGCTTAATTTATTCTTACCAAATGAAATTGCCATGATACTTGTTATTCTCAATATAAGAGATATTGATTAAAGTGTTAAAATGTTGAAGAGCTATAATTATTTCTTATTCTTTGTTGCTTCCACAGTTCTTTTCTTGAAATTTGAGATTTAAGTTTTGCCCAGGAGTGCAAAAGTCTAAGTGTGGGGGAATTGATAAATGATAATTTTATATATTTTTATTCTTTTAATTTAGACTTTTAATTATTTATTTAAGGCTAATTGAGTTTAATTAGATATTATTTGATTTTATTAGCTAATATTCAGTTTTGGAATTTTAACTAACTAAATCTTTGATTTTAAAATATAAATAATATCTTTAATATTTTTGCACAGGTGCTATTTAATTTTATTTTATTTGTGCAGATTTTCTAGATTCAATTTGAAAGATATTGATGAAGAATATTTTGGATAAGAAGAATATGGGCATGCTTGGAGATCAAATCAAGAATCAAATCTTTAAAATTTTATTTGAATTTATTTTGGATTATTTAGTGTAATTTTTAATTAGGGTCCACTTTTCATATATATATATAATAGATGGGGGACGGAGAGGAAGACGATCTGGGAAAAAAAAACGAAAGAAGGGAAACAGAGCAGCGATCGCCATTCGTCTTTCCTTCTTCCAATTTCTTGGGTGATGGCTTCTCAATTTTTCATTTCATGTTGTTTGATTTTTAATTCTATGGAGAGCTAATTTTTTTTTGGTGTGATCAATCACAAACCATGATCCTAAATTTTAATCAGAGTCTTTAATATTCAGGAAAGATTTTATTTTAGCTTTATTCCAATTTTCTCTTCTTCTCTCTACCTCTAAATTTTATGCTTTAATTACTATTACTGATTAGAGTAGCTTTATTGCATAATTTTTGAGTTATAAATTTTATCTGAGGTTTTAATTGCTATAATCGATTGATATAGCATTGTAAGAGTAATTTGGCTTGGCTTGGGTGATTATCCATGCTTTGTTTTTGGTGTGGCTATAAAACAATTGTTAGGTTGTGGGTTAAAGGAGATTTCAATTAATCTATAACTTAACTTCTTGTTTAATTCTTGAATGATAATTTGAGAAATATTATAATGAAACCAGAATAATAAAGTAGAATAAAATTAATTTATTTTGTAGACGAGGAAGGTTAAATTTAGGTGATTGGGTTGTGATTGATTGCGCTGCTTGTTGTCGGTAATTTTCTTAATTGAATTTCCTCTATTTATTTATTTATAATTTAGTTTTTAATTTCATCATAAAAAAACCCCCCATTATTTACCTTTTCATAATCATAATTTAAATAGTTACTCTATTGACTTTTAGGGAGACGACCTAGGTTGCACTTTACTGCAAAATCTAGTTTTTATTAATTTTGGTGCTATTCGACAGTAGTGTCAGGAAAACCATGGGGAAAGCTACACGAGAAGAAATGGAGAAGTAAGATTGGAGGGCAGCCACTTGAAATATTTAGAACGAGAATTACAATGCTGACATATGGTTTTGGCGTAAGAAAAGAGCTTAGCTACTAAGACCTTTACGATGGCTGACAAAACGTATCTTTCTATCTCCAAGACTGAAAGCCATTAAGTGCAAGTAAAAGGTGAAGCGACATGCAAGTAACATTTTTCAAGTTCAGGCTGGTTTGCAGCGAGCTTTGTGGTGACTTCAAAGAAGCCTTGTATTGTATGGTGCAAGATGGATGAATGTGTGATCGATTGTGGTGTTGCATCTCATTTAGTGTATTTATAATGGAATGAAAATTATGGAGTCTTTTGCTTTTATGTCATGCCATGGCTATTGGACTGAAAACAAAACGTGATGTCGAGTGTCGAGTGAATCTAGTGGGAACTACTTGAAGAGAAATAGTTGCTTGAAATAATAACGTTACGTATAAAATTATGGTGCAAGTGGTTTGATGTTTTCATTTTATTAAAATTGCGTGAATGCAAAAAAATATCCATGAGCACTAGAGATGGAAAATAAAGTGGGTAGAAGTAGGAAGGTACAAGGTTTCCCGAAATATTGGATTTGCATTATCGGATGGACAACTAATTAAAAGCCCATAGCTCCAAGCCAACCTTTCAACTTCCATATCTTGTAGCTTTTCCCTTGGATCTTTGGATTTGATTTGTTATCATTACAAGCATTTTTTTTTTTAAAAAAAAAGCAATGTGGAGATTGGGACTCACCTGATTTCTCTCAAATTGAGAGGTTGGACCATGCAAAAGGCTACTTAACTGCATTTGCTTGTTTTCTGTCTTTTTCATTTTGATTTATTCATTCAGTCGTTTGTTGCCCACCCTTCTTTCTTTCATGTGCGCATCCCTTTCAGTATCTCTCAATCTCTTCATCCCTTCTCTCCCTTCTATTTTATTCATTACAATTTATATAGGGAGAATGGCAGCAAAATCTCAAGAGAATAAATTAATTGCGGGCACTTCTCTTAGAAGAGATTCGTTTGTCATGTTGTATGGGAGATTTAACTACTATTGATAATAACTTGTTATTTTTAACTTTAAACATTTATATATGTGTTCTCAAAATTTAAAAAGCAAGTTACAAAATTATCATTTTAAAATTGTAAAATTAAAAACTAAACTTACAAATTGTGTTTCTTAAGAAAATAAGTTACAAATTAATCATAATAAAGTTGTAAAGTTGAAAAATTTAAATTACCAAGGGTGTTTTAGACTTTTTTCATTATATAAAAATTTTATTTAATGACTAAAAAACTTACCTCACATGACATTCTGAAATTGTTTGAGACTTCGAATGAATAAATTAATTCCTTTAAAATTTAGTTGTCCTTCCCCTTTATATATATATATATATATATATATCCTTTCATTTTCATGATTTGAAGCCCCCCCATAAAATCCATACTTCCCTTACTTCCCTCGCCTACTTAAGTATACCTCGCTCTATTATTTTGATTTTGATAAGAACACTCCCTATTTCTATTCTTAAAACATGATCTTATGATGATTATAAAATAATCTTACAATTATTACCGTTGAATTCTTGTGCTGTTTCAAGTCTTTAAGTAAAATGTTAGTAGCAAAACATGCAAAACTTGTAATTTAGATATAAATTTTCCCCGGTAAAGTGGGAGCTTTTTTTTTTATTTTCTTTTTGGGGGGGGGGCAGGGATAAAGTAGGAGCTATTTATGTGGGACCCTCTTGTCCATATCAACATAACTAGGGAGCAAATTAAAATCCATTGAATCAAAAACTCACTCTTATCTTTTTCTTAATTAAAAATAGAGAAGGCCACGACACATGCTAAGTTAAATTCAGGGCTCCCCGGAGCACAGTCTATTTCATAAGCTACCATTTAATCTCCTTTGACATCAGTCATCCATAGTCTTATCCTCAAACTCTCGCCGTCCCGCACACACTATCATTATCTTCCCACAAACTTTACTTTAAAACCCAAACTACATGCTTAACTCATATGTTAATAGAACCATTCCATCGCTCACCTCAATAAATTAATAGGACAACCACCAAACATCCTCAGTCCTGCTTCTCCCTAACCTTTTCTTCTCCTTTTTTTTTTTACTTTTTTTTTGTTATGTTATTCGATATGCGTCACCTGGGAAGTGAAAGCTGCATTGCCCATTTTTTTCAGAAAATTACTAGCGAAACACTGCCATCACACAACTTTGAACCCACCACACGACCGTTGACCAACACTCAAGAACGTAACCCTGTGTCGTTTTGTGGCCACACGCTCCGTCCCGTCGTTTCCGGCTTTCATCGACATCCCTGTCCTTTAAGCTGCCACTTCGCGACGAACTCACACGATCGGCGATACGTACTGCATAAACTCCGTGTCGTTTTCCAGTCCAGCCATGGTCTCCGGGGCCAAAACGACTTCCAGATCAACACTCCCGTTTCCTTCTCTTCCCGGAAACGCCGAGATCTTCCCGTCAAATTTGTTGGCCTTCCCGCTTCTGACCGCCAGCGGTCGGCCCCATCCGAAATCGTTGTCGTACATCGGAAAACGCGGAGAGCTACCCATCGTGATTGATGCGCCGTCGAAGTTCCCCAGCGGAAACAACCTCGGGGCGTTCTCCCAATCCTCTATGCCGCGCGCACCATAGCGTCGTCGTGCGCAACGACGTTTTGGTGGAGCAGATTAGCACACCACCGCAGATCACGAGACAGAATCTCGCCGACTTCGGCGACGGTCGGGATGCTCTGAATCGCGTTGCCGAAGTAGTAGGCGTCCATCTTCGGCCTCAGACGGTGGCGACAGTTCACCGCCATGCGAAATGTCGACGTTTTGGACGGATCTAGCTTCCTCGCACGTGTCACGGAGCGCCACAGCTGAGCAGATAAGGATTGGAAAGACGAGATCTCTCCGGTCCTGGCTGGTACGTCGTTGTTAACTGCCGTTATCTTCCCGTTAGTAACGCCGTTAACAGTTTTCCAGCTGTCGTTAACCTGCTTCCCCATTACCTCCGTGGAATTCGCGAAACCGTTACGGCCGCCACTGTTAGCTCTGAGCTTCAGCTTCTGAATTGCGTCCCTGCTGAAGTGGAAAACTCTCTCCCGGAGAGGTTGGTCGGCGTCGAAGGTGACCCTGGGGCCACCGGCGGGGACTCTCAGCACGGCGGTGGAGTTGAAAACGGTGTCGCGGGTGAAGTCTGGCGAGTTGGATATCTTCTTCGCGCCCTTGCAGATCTGAGCGAAGGTATTGAAGAAGTGCCAGAAGGAAGTCCCGTCCGTGACGGAGTGATTGACGGTGCATCCTATGAACACCCCATCGGCGAGCTCGGTGACCTGGACTGCGGCGAGGGGGTTGTGGTGGCCGGAATAAGAGATGGTGTTGTCGTAGGTGAAAAATTCCTTAAAGCAATTGGGAACATCGACAAGTTCGGGGGAGTAAATCGAGCTGACAAGGAGATGTTTAGCCCTGGCCTGAACAAAATCGACGCCGGCGTCATTGCAGAGGATGTGGACATAGCCGAGATCATCGGTGATGAGGCGGCCAGCAAGGGCGGGAAAATGGGAGAGAGCGAGGGAAAGGGAGTGTTTGAGGGAGACGATGAGATCATCGAAGGAGTAAGGCGGGAGGGGGAGGAGGACACCCTTCTGAATGTAATGGCAGGAGAGCATGGGGAGGTCGGAGACGGAAAGCTTGAGAGTGGTGAGAGGGGATTTCTGATCGGGGAAGATGGTGCATTTGGAGAAAATGGTAGTGGAAGAAGAAGGCATGATTGATTGCAGAGCAGAGCAGAGAAGAAGGAGAAGAAGATGAGAGTGAACAAACAGAGGCAAGGAAGGGAGTGAGTGAAGGGAGGGGGGAGTGAGGGGGATATATATAGAGAGACGAAGGGAGGCTTGGGGGGATGATGGGGAAGGATGCGATGAATGGAGTGAGAAGTGCGATTACAGGGGGAAGTATCGGAGTAGAGTCGTCACTGACAGGGTACTAAATATTTGTTATTTGAGTGTTAAGGTTAATGGGAGGAAAAGATAAAAAAGGAAAGCCTGGGGTGACGTTGCAAGGGTGGAGGACACTTGGAGGAGTGTGGATTTTTGATAAGAATTTGTAAGCTTGGATTTTGGGAAGGAGGATTATAGGAAGCTGTGAAACTCAAGCCATTTTATTTTCCTCCGCAACAAGTCCCAACCTTCTGCCCCCTTCCAGACTTATCGTGACCTCCTTCCGCTTCACTTTTTTTTTGGGAGTGGGATTAATTTATGTTTTTTTATTGCTCGCAGAGCAGCTTTTTATTAAATATAATCCCGTTTGACATATGATTGAATAGTAAATATATGCATTCTTTATGATAAGAATTAAACTTCAATCCATCGCATTGGAAATGACTGGTATTTTTTTACCAAACGTAACTCCTATTATTTGAGGATTCTTTCAGGTTTGGTCATTTATTTTTAAAGTGATTTAGTATTGTGCAGTATTTGAAAACCGGTTAATCTTTTATGAAAAGAATGTTAAAATAGTTTTATCTAAAAAGTTTTTAAAATACCAACAAAGATTGTCTAATTAACAAGGATTTGGCAAAGGTACGTCAGGGAGATCTAATTCGTTTTTTTTTTTTTTTTTTGCCAAGAAAAAAAAAGTTTGGAAAATGTAGTTTCAAATTGTCACTCATCATTAATTTGTTTTTTTCCCCCGAGACCGTAACCATTAATAACACACAATTTTTTCTCTCCAGTGATCATCCATTGCCCACTTAATTACATTATATTTTTTTCATCTTAAATTATAAAATACTTTTAGATAAAATCTCACGTATCAATAAAACTCATTAAATACACTTTACAACTTTATTTTTTAAGATAAAAATATAAAATTTCAAAAATATTCTTTATTTAATACTCTATTAATAAAATAATATTAAAGAGAGAAAATATATGAGAAGGATAATATAGGAAGAGTATCATTAATGAAACCTTATTTTCATCAAAATGTCTTATATTTTAAAATGTTAAATCTTCCTTAAAAATGTCTTATAATTTAGGATGGAGGGAGTATTATTATTTGTAAATGTGAAATTAAATAAGAAAAATAATAATTAAGTTTCAAAAGAGAAAATTAATAACAATTAATTCATCAACAAATTTTTGTAAAAAATAAGTTATAAATATCAATTCAAACAGCTGCGAATTGCAAATATAATATTTAAATTTTAAATATAATAATTAGTTTGTAATTTAAATTTTTATTTATAATTGTTTGAATTGATATTTATAATTTAATTTATAAAAAAAATATTATCGGGAACTTAACTATTATTAATTCATTATTTTAAAATTTTATTGTCATTCTCTGAATTAAATATGTAAAATAATCAAATCTTTTGTCTTGGGCAAGGGAGATTTAGAAAACACAAAAATAGAATGAAAAATTAGTTGAGTTTTTTTCCCTTTGTTAAAACTGGACTGAAACACTAAAACTACAAAATTGACTAATAACTACTTCGATTGCCCTTTTTGGTCGTCTGGCCTTGACTAATAACTACTTTTCTTTATGCTGCAGTTCAGTTATGCTAATGCTAAGCAGCTAAAGCGCAGTGGCAGATTGAATTTACTCACATATTATTGGAAGTTGATAAAATGTTTAATGCCTAATTAAGATGCTGATTTTAATTTACCAAGTTTAGGAATAATGTGGGTTTAGGGTACTTTTTCAACTTTGATCATCTAGGTGGCATCTGGTCCACGTCTGCACCACGTAAGTCCCTCCACTTGCGTGCCACATGCGCAACTCGGGGTCAAAACTTTCCATTAAACAATCAGAGTTAGGTTTCAATTAAAAAAGGTTTACATTGTATTGATTCAGATACTTGGTGGGCAAAATTACTCTTTCCTTACTTTAGGATGCTTAAGGACAAATGTACACTTTAACCCTTAAATATAAGAGGAAAAAACTATCCATTGTTCTTATATTTAAAAAAAATTATTTTTATGTCATAAAAAAAATCTTTTTACCCTCATCAAGTTAGCATAATTAAGTTAACATCATTAAATAACAATAAACACGTAAAATAATCAATAAGGACACTCCAAAAAAATAACCTGGAACATATTCATTAGTCTGAAGTGTATTTTCTGTGCTTGTGAAATAGTTATTTGATTTTTATAAAGAAGTCCGGAAGAAATCATTTAAAAAAATCACTATTTTCTCAACCTTTCTTCATGTTAAACCCCCGTGTGATTTTGAAATATACTCCCTCTGGTCTTAATCTTTAATATAATATATTTGGTGGGATATTAATTAGGTTTTTTCAATATTATTACTATTTTTTTCCAAATTTTAAAAAATACATAAGATAGCTTGAAACTCTTTGTTAACTTTTTATTATATATATAGTAAAAAAAATATTATCCGACAAAGATATATTGGATACTTTTATTAGTTAAGCAAATTTCTATATATATATATATATATATTCATTGCCGTTAATTATGGATGTAGTAGGGCTGCACAATCGATTGATTAAACAAGACTTTAGTCTAACTCAAAGTTTGGTCCTTTTAAAAAAGATTGAGTTAAGTAACCCATAACCTGGTGTGATCCTAGTATAACTTAAAAATAAATAAGACCGGACTAGTCCAATAGGACTATGAAATTAGTCCTGATTTTGTTAGCATCTCACTTTTTTTTTCTTTTCATTTATGAGAAGTAGCAATTCATTTTAACATAATAAACTCAATTAACATAATAAAATTACTTATAGTCATATAAAATTTATCACAATAATAACAATTATAAATTCACAATAATTTCTAACAACAAAAAGTATTTCAATTACAATATAAATTATTCAAATTAAACAACATTCAACAACATTAAACAACTTTTAACATGTCTAAAGTTCATTATATCAAGTTAACAATAAATTTTACTAATAAAAGGAGAATATTAAGATTGGTCAATGCTAGAATTTTGCTCAATATCATGCCTTCATAATATAAAACAAAAAATACTAGTTATTATTACAAATTAACTTATTGTATAATAATAATTAATAAATTAATTATAATTATATTAAAAAAAAAAACATACCTTTTGATTCTTGTACTTTACTTGTGTTTTACTATAGATCCTGTACTTTTTTTTATATTTTAATCCCTATATTTTTTTTTTTGGTGTTTTAGTTCATCTGAGATCCCTACATTTTGTTTAGTTTGTTCATTTAGAGACCAAGAATACCAAAAAATAAAAATATAAGGACTAAAAATACTGAAAAAAAGTATAGGGACCAAAAAGTATGTTTTTTCTTAAATTTATAGGACGAGATTAAGTGATCCAGATATTCAGTTTCTTATACAGTCCAACTCAAAAAAAAAGTCTAATCTTTTTTATCTTAGAAAACTAATCTTTATCTAGATCAAATAAGAGTGAGTTTGTCTTGAATTGAATCAGATTATACTGAATTAAAAGATTTTTACATAGCCTTAGGATGTAGCGCATATATCATACCACCGCATATGAACTTCGAGGATAAGCTTTTTGCTTTTTGGGTGACTGAATTAGAAAAGCAAAAAAGAAGCACGTTTATGTTATTATATTGACAAAAAGGACAAAAAAAGATAATTTTTTGATCAAAGGTTGCTGTTTAATTAAGTCACGTTTGCCACCATTAATAATATCACGAGGATGGGGGTTATGAATTCAAGTACGCACAACTAGCGTGACTATTATATGAACAAGTGGCAATGCATAGAAAGTGGTGGCTGTAAAATATGATTAAATTAAAGAGAAGACAAACACCAACGTTACTCTGCTAATTAATCTCTATATCACTTCATGAATTGGATTCTTCACACCTGTATTGCAGACCAAACATCACTTGAAAAAATCGCATCGCACTAACGACAAGTCGTTTCGTTTCTATCTCAAAAATATCTTTACACCGTCAAGTTTCCATAGCTTGTGACATTGGCCAAAATAAAACAAGAAGAGAAGCAAAGGAAGGGAAAAAAATGACAATATGTCTCTTACTCTCTTTGATATTTAACAATTTTGTCGGTACCAACTCATAATTTTTATATGTATTTTTAAAATTATAAGGACAAGCGTTGCATGCCGATCAAAGTAAAGGAAATATAATTAGAAAATACAATTAAAGTAAAGAGACTATTGTTATACTTTCTCTAGTCCTATTTATAGAGCCGAGAAAAAATAAATTTTTTGGTCATATTTATAAATCATGTTATTAAATTTTTATCATAATTTTTTTTTACCTTCTATTAAATGTTGGGGAGAAAAATTATGTTATTGAAGTGTGTATGTTTAATGGAGATAAAGTTAATGAATTTTAAGATTTTTCTTGATATTAATAAAATATGTTGAAAGTGACTTATAAATAAGATCAAATGAGTATTTTTTTTAAAAGGAAATAAAGAAAAAGAAAAAGAAAGCCAGTGACATAATTTGTTAATTAGGATTTAGGAATACGTTCAAGTGCAGAGAGCAGCACCTTCGTTCCATTTTTGTCTTTCAATTTCTAATTAATTTTATCTGTTCTAATAATTAGGTTTATGAGTTGAGTACAAGTCCTAATTAAAAAGGATTCGATGAGCAGCCAAGAGAAATGAATTAAGGGATCAGTGCCTAATATCTTCGACAAATTGTGCAATACAACAAAATGGACGGAATGATATTTAGATATTTACACTAATTACAGCAATAATATGTACCAAAAATAATTACAGTAATAATATTATTTTTACAAAATGCATAATTGCTACTGAAGTATAAAAAATATTATCTTAATTATGATCACATGTGCTCATATGTGAGATTAACATATCCAAACTCAAGCTTGAAACAATTTAAAAAAAGTAAAAAAAAAAATGACAAAAATGGTGAGGTGGGTCTCACTTACATTAGACTCACACAACCAAAAGTGAGGCCCACATTACTCTTTCGGGGTCCATTTGGTGGGAAGGATAAATATTTTTTTGTATGGAATGAAAATGAGTGAAAAAGAAAATGTCAAATTTATAAAAAAATGAAAAAAAATTTTGACAATGAAAAAGAAGAAGAAGAATTGACAATAATTTGAAGCATCAAAAGGCTAATTTACCCCTCTTTTTCAAAATATAAAATGATTTGGCATGGGTATTTTTGACTTTTTATGGAAATTCCTTTGTATATAGTAATAAATTTTAATTTTTTAATTTTTTTTATCAAACTTTTTTCACAAGAAAAGGTTTAACACACACATCAAACACAGCACAGGCACGTAATTTTCTTGTTTCAAATCACATGGAGCATTGAACCTATGACCCTTTGCCTAATTAAGACTTGAAGGAATGTCACTTGAACTACGACCTTTTTAATCATTTGAACTAAAAAACCATTTGTGCACTGAAAACCATGTCAGAATCCCTTGTCTGCTTTCCCACACACCGAAACAAGGAATCTTGAACCTTGCATCACGCACAAAAATTTTGCTCAAAAAAAAAAAAAAACAGAGAAGAATGACGCACAAAAACTTTACCATGTGTCAGACTTTGGTCTTTCTAATGTCTCTCAACTTTGGTCCTTTGGTCTTTTCAACTTGATTTACTTTTTTAATCTTTTAAGGAGATCCTAATTCTCAATAATTTTAATTTTAATTTCAATTCCAACACATAATACATACAAAAAACTAGCCTTACCTGATTGGCTCGCACGCCCTCAAATACGAGAAAACAGGTATTGCCATATCAAATGTTAAACAAATATTGATGATGTTGGTATGTATATGAGATGGCATGTACGTACATGCTCATCTTTATAACTTCTCTATTGACTATTGTATGTAAATGCAATTGTATAATCCATGCATGTATGACGTATATTAAATGCTAAACCAACATCTATTTGAGGACTAACCATCCCAATCTTCCATACTTCTTTTAATCTATTTATAATTTATTTTTATTAATTTCATTAATATTAATATAATAAAAGTATAATAAATAAAAGTAAGTGAAATACTAAATATAATCCTCAAGTAAAAAATAAAAAATAAGTCAATTATATAATATTATTTTTTAATTTTTTTACTTTTTAAGGATAATTTAAATTTTAAATTTAAAATAAAATAATTCCATCAAAAATATATTTTTAAAAATGACTTATAAGAGTAGTTGGAAAGGCAAAGGTAAATCTAGTGAATTCATTATAAAAGTCTCGGATATGTACAACACGAAAAGATCGATAGACGCGAAAATGCTCTCTCTCTCTCTCTCTCACGCACACACTATTCCTTCTAGTTTCGGTCTCTATTATAGGGTATTTCTTTTAAAAGAATTTGTTGATCTTCTATGAAATATCAATTATATTTTTTTTAATATTATCCTTATTTAAATTCATTAATTATATAAAAAGAATATAAATTAAATTTAAATATTTTTATTTAAATATAGGTAAAATTAAAAATTAATTATACTTTCAAACAATGTTACATTAATAACTTAACTACATCTTCTTAATTTCAGTAAAATAATTAAAGGTGTATTATAATATAAATTATATTGGAGAGAGTGGAGAGAGTATATATATTGCTGGAAGTATATACAAAGTTTAAAATCTGTTAGGTGAGAAATAAAAATTAAAGCATATGCCAACATGTAACTGAATTATTTGTTTTTTTGTCTATATTTTTCATCACTGATAGCTAGGTAGCACCAATTGTTTCAATTTTTATTTGGTTAAACGGTCTTGAATATTAACTAAAATCCCCCACACACACGCACAGGTATATGTGGGGAGTAGTGCTTCTAAAGAATTTGTGTGTTCATGCATCTGGAAGAGTTTTACCGTCGTTGACAATATTCTTTAATTTAAAAAAAGGAGAGATGGGCCATGCATATATAAAACTAGATAGTTCTAGCGTCATTGTGATATTGTTGTTAAATAAAAGCACTAGCTATTTAATATATTTTAGCCGCATTATACAACAAAAAGCACTTCGAATCTTTTCATTGTCTATTAGCAAAACCATATCTATTAATTCTTAACAAATCAGAGTCTTTCGTTCGCTCAAAAGGACAAGAATGTCTGTTCTGCAAATTGATTATTTAACTTCATACTATATATTCATGCTTTTTACTTCTTCTTCTTCTTCTTTTATGATATAAAACTTCATTCTAACTCTATTATTATCACAACCACAAGCTCTCTGAGTAGAATTCACCTCCAAAAAGTACCTTGTAGGGAGAGGATGCGTAGTTAACTTATAAATTACACTACAACAATATGGCTTCCTGATGTGGGACTCATAACATAACCCACCCCTCAAGAGCTGGCGTCCCTGATAGCTCACTCTCCATGATATTTCACTCGGCCTCCAGCTAGTCAACCCCTTTATAGGCAGCCCTTTCTGCAAATAGTAACTTTCAACGAGAGCATCAATGTCACGACCATAAACTTTTTAGGTAAAACTCACCCCCAAAAGGCGCTTCATAAGGGAAGGGTACCCAACTAACTTATAATCACACTCCACCAATGTGGCTTCCCAATATGTGACTTATAACATATTGTGCTCATCACATTGGTGCTTTCGTTGAAAGGCCGATGTCACAGAAAGGACTACCCACGAAGGGTTTGATCGGCAAGAGACCGAGTTAAGTGTCTTGGAGTGGAGCCACTAAGGGCATCAAATCTCGATGATGTGCCATTGTCACGAATTCCACATTAGAGAGCCTCACAAGTGGTGTGGAGTTTATAAGTGTGAGGGACTATTCTATTAATAGGCTAGTCTTTTAGGATAGGCTTTCCTTTAAGCTTGTACTTATCATATTGATGCTTTCCTTGAGAGTCTATTGTCACGAAAAGTGCTATCCATGAAGGGTTTTGACCAGCAAAAAGCCAAGTAGAATGCCATGGAGTGAAACAGCTATGAATGTTGGCTCTTAACAGGTGGTATTATCATGAGTCTAACGTCGAAGAAATTCACAAGTGGTGTGAGGTTTATAAGTTTAAGAGACTTTCTCACTCAATAACTTAATCTTTTGAGATGAATTCTCCCTTTGGACTTATGCTTATAGTTGCTTTATCATATTTATATTGTCATAAATTACAATTAATTGTATAATGCACTAAACATGGGCAGAGCCTTATTAATTACTATCTATGCTGCTGCCGTCCTATGAAGTTCGACTATTATTGTACACACAATGCAATAATACCTAACAAGTACCTATATATATAGACCAGGTAATTGTGTGTGTGTGTGTGTGTGTCTAGAAGAATATATAATTAATTAATTACTTGGCTACACGCACATCCTTTATAAATTATAACACTTTTTATATGTCATAACCCATCTATCTCATATCATATATATATTTGTTATCTCAGTTTCTGTTTCATTGCCATGCATAAGCTTAATTAGTTGGTACTTTGCAGCCGCAAATTATTCTCCGATACCTTCCTTTTAAACCACCAAACGTGCATCTTATACATAAAATCTCTATCAATTTCATCATTACCATCTAATTATAATTAATCTCAAAGTACTTGAACTTTTTATAACACTTGCGGTATGGTCTAATACCTAATTTTTTACTTCCAACTCATTTTTAACTCGCCTCTCATTAATTATATTATGCACATATACTTTATCTTACTCTTATACTCCCACTCGAGTGAAAAGCTTAGTCCCAAAATTTGTTTTTATAACTTAGGTTTATAATTAACCTCTTCTCTTGACTTCTCAATCAAAATTAGCTATCATCTTCAAAGAACAAGAATTTGGGGATTTTTTTAACTTCTTCGAGCTTAGAAGCTTTAAATAAGGTCAAACAAATAAAATCTGAAGGATGATCCCTAGCTAAAGGTTAAATCAATATCAATACCAAGATGATTGATAAAAAATAGGGTTAAAGAACAATTTCATCCTTAAACTATAGGTCCAGAAATGTTTGACTCTAAATTTATTTTTGATGTAATATTTTTCTTACCTTTTAATAGTAGAGCAATGTCGCTTCTACCATTAATAGAAATTTACTTTAAGTGTTAGTTGATCAAAAAAATTATAAAAAATAACCTAAAAATTATAGAAAAATAAAAAATTATAGAAAATAATCCAAAAAATTACTAACAAGGATCAAAAAAATTTTCTTGGTCCTTTTTTTTAATAATTTTTGATGTTATTTTCTATAACTTTTTGATTAACAAATGGTCAAAATTAACATTTGTTAACAATATGGGCAATATTACACCATTTTAAAAAATTAAAAGAAAATATTGCACTAAAAATGAATTTAGGGCCCAAACATTTTTAGACCTAGAATTTAGTGACCAATTTTCCATTTAACCCATATAAGGCAGGCTTATTTAAGATTAAAAAATAAATAATTTTTAGATAATTTAGAGATTTTATAAAAAGAGATTTATTTTATAAAGATTTTATAAAAAACAGATATTATTTTATGTTTGATTACAATAACAAAAAAGTGATTATTAATTAGGTATTTTTATATTGTATGATATCTTCATTGATTTTTATTTTATAAAAAATTTATTATTATATTATTTTAAAATTTTATGATATCTTTGCTTATTTTGCCTCTTTAAAATGCTTTCTCTCATGCATCGCGTTATATTATTTTCAGAAGCTACTCAAAGTAACTTATTAGAATAATTAGAAATATGATTTTTTTGGAATTTTGATTATTTTTAAAATTTTAAACAAACATAATATAAAAACTCATGAAATAGATTTTTAAAAAAATATATGATTTTTTTAATGAAAAAAAACTGGCCTTAAATATTTAAAATTATAATAAATTGAATTATTAGCTATGAAGAGTATGAATGGTTGTTTTAAGTCAAAATGTTATTATAAATGCATGAGAAGCCCTATATAGAATAAAATAAAGTTAACTAGAATGAAGAAAGAGTAGTGTACATGAATCTATTGAAGCTTTTTTCTTTAAAAATTACGTATATGTGTAGGCAGGTATATTCTTCAATAGATAATTGTCCAACTGACAGGAGGGCTAGAGATGAAGAGGGACAAAAGAATATTGGCGTCATTGGAAGAAAAAGTGAAAATGGTTTAATATTTTATTTTATTTTATTATAAAATCTTCCGTTTGATTAATTAATTAATTAATTAATTGTTGGTGTTGAGGAATGTGGAATGTGGAATGTGGAAAGTTTGTAAAGACCCACTAAAGATGGTGTTGGTGGTTAATTGCAATTTGGTAATGACAACTTAATAATTGGGAAGCTTCATGATTAAAAGTCCATGGTGCGTGAATGTAGTCAGTCAATCACAAAAGAGGTAGAGATGCGAATCTCATAGTCTCAGCGTTGCTCTCTCTCTCTCTCTCATTTATATTTATACTAGATTTCATGTCTAATTTGTCGAACCCAAATCCTCCTTCAACGTTCTTCATTTTTTTTTAAAATTAAATTAATACAATATTATGAAACTCTGTTTTTTTATAAATCATGATGATGATGATGATCACCATGTCAATTTTTCTATAAAAGTTAATTGTGTGCTTTCTAGCTAGTATTATGTACAATTAAATACAAGATAGTTACAAGAACACTATAGCATATATACTATGGTGGGCTAGTGTGGGATGAACAATATGGTTGACCACAACCTTTTTTGTCGTTATCGTGTTGAGGTTGGAGGGTTGTAATGTTCGACAATGGCCTTGTCATTTGCAACCTGTGGATGACTTGGCATCCTAATCACAAATGAAAATAAAAGGGGTTAAACTTTGTTAGAGAATAAATGTCACTTTGGTCCCTAAGTCATCATCTCAAGAGTGCTGTCCTACCATTTGCCATTTTAAACTTTTTCTTTCTTTGTTTTTTTCTTCCTGGTTCCGAATTGCCCCATTATCTCTCTCTCTCTCTCTCTCTCTCTCTCTCTCTCTCTCTCTCTCTCTCTCTCTCTCTCTCTCATATCACTTAATTAAGATTACAATCTTCAAAAAGAAAGATTATTTATTTGATACACGCACTTTCATATCTATATTAGATTAATAAATTATTTGTTCATTAAAAATAACTTATTTTTCCCTTTTTCCTTGCACTTTACCTATTAAATAGAATTCCCTCCCTTCTCATTTATAAGATATTTTTTGATAAAATTTTATATATTAATAAAGTTCATTAAATATACTTTATGATTTTAACTTTTTAAAATGTAAATATAAATTTTTAAAATAAACTCCATTTAATATATTTTTAATTGTGAAACATTAAATAGAAAGAGAATTTATAATAAGGAGGGAAAAGTAATATTAAAATAAAAATAACTAATAAAATTTTATTTTTGTTAAGTGCATTGTATTTTGGAATACTGAATTACTTTTAAAAGTGTTTTATAAAGTAGGATTGACGAAGTATTAATCTATCAATTGCCTGCGATTAGTTTTTATTAATATTGTTGCACCTTTGAGAATTCTCACAAAAATACATCCAAACGGTTTGAGTATTTCACTGTATAATTCCATCCCAGCTTGACACACATGAGTCGTTGAGTGATACAATAATACAAAATAAACTAATTGTTGATAACAAACACACATATGATCATCTTATAAGTGCATCTATTAAAACTATAAAATATTTGAATAATCAACATGGTGGATGAATAGGTTCACATACATCCTCTTAGATTCAAAAAAAATAAAAATAAAAGAGTAGAGGATTCAGTACCTACGTTTGCAATTGAAGGTCTTTTAATTAATTTTTCTTGAGAACAAGTAACATATAAAAAATGCTTAAATTGAAAAATCTTATGGTTCTTCAATTGATGTCCATGTGAATTTTTAATAATTCTTCGCATCATAGTTGACTCGGGATGACTTAACTGGTCATGTCAAGCGATAAATGTATCTTAATTGATAAATTTCTTGTTGACTATTGCATTTATTTCAACTATACTAATATAGCTATATAGTACAAACTAAAAAATAACATGGATAATTTTTTTATGACACATTTCTTTCCAAACCTAAAATCTATAATATGTAGAAATTCAACATCTTTCTCATTTGTAATCTCAATATGATACCCATTTCGACAGATATCTTTAAAACTTAGTAAATTTTTGAGACTTGGATGAATATAATGTGTCATCTATAATAATTTTTGTTCTTTTGAGTAATATTATAATTGCTCTTCTAAAGCTATCGATTAATTTAGTATTACCTACTATGATATTGATGCTTCCATCTCTTATTGTTAAATAATTAAAATATTTTTTATCTTTAAGTACGGTGTGTGTTATAAGACTATCCACGGAACATATATCTTCATTCTTGTTTCCAATGAAAGAAAAGGGAATATACATATTCTTCAACAAAAGAAAGAAAATATATTAAAATAAGTACTTAATAAAATAAAATTTATCCCAAGCAATAATGCTATTATTACAAGAAGACAAGAAAGCTAAATGAAACATAATTTAAAAACATAATTCAAATTATTCTAATTATTTTTCAACCAAACTTATCTAATCTTGATTTTCAAAGAAATCAACCACCTTCAAGTGTGTCCTAGCATTAAGGCCATTAATATCATCTAACTCATTAATATTATCATTTTTTGTATGTAAAATTCACCTCAACATCTTCATTTTGAAAAGTAAAATTTGATTCCACATTGTTTGAATTTTTTTTATGGAGGCTTGATAAAGCCTTGCTAGATGCTCGAGCGTATGATAGGTATGTGACCAATGCCCCTTCATACCACATCGATAACATTTATTTTCAATAGCTTTTGAAGGATGGCTTTTATCTTTTTTTTGTCCTTCATTATTTTTTTTCTTTTGGTGGGTATTAGGATAATAATTAGTACCACCATCATCATAATAATGGTAATTAGCACATCATTTGCCATGACTACGTCCATGGCCGCAATCGTGACCAAGACCTTAATCATGGTAATTACTACGTATAGTCACATTTGTTTTAAAGAATGAAGCTAATCTAGTAGGATGGATTTCACGATTTTTCATCAACAACTCATTATTTTGTTCAACCACAAGAAGATATGAAATTAATTTAGAATATTTTTTCAAACCCTTTTCACGATATTACTACTATAAGTGCATATTTGAAACTTAAAAAGTTAAAAATGTCTTATCTAACAAGTCCTCATCATTTATTTTCTCACCACATAATTTCAATTAAAAACTTATTTTAAAAACTATTGAATTATCTTCACTTACAGTTTTAAAATCTTATAACCTCAAATACATCCATTCATATTGAGCCTTAGGAAAAATTACTATTTTTCGATGATCATACCTTTCTTTCAGAGTAATCCACAATTTTAGTGAATCTTTTATTGTTAGGTACTTAGATTTTAGCCCTTCATGAAGATGATGATGAAGGAATATCCTTACCTTGGCCTTATCTTAACTACTTGCTTTATTTCCAATTAAAATTCTATTTCTTAAACCTTTGGCATCTAGGTGAATTTTAACATCTAGCACCTATGATAAATATTTTTTTTCCATAATATCAAAAGCCGTAAATTTAAGTTTAGTAAGATTTGTCATGATTCAAACTGAAATTACAATAAAAACTAGAATTATGAAAAATTAATAAATAAAGCATAGTAAATAAATATATATAAAAAAATCCTTCACACACTGACACATATACTAAAATGATAAATAACAATAAATATATTATAGAATATAATTCATAATAAGGTATAATATAAAGGAATGCAAATATAAACAACCAAACTTACTAAACAAATAAATCATAATAAAGAAAAAGAAATGCAATAAAGCAAATAAACTGATCAATAAATCAAACAGTTTATATGATATTAATAAATAAAACAAATTATTTAACAACATAAATTGATCAATAAAAAAAACACACATACACACATATTATAAATTTTGTGTTTGTTATGTGTGTGTGTGTGATATTAATTTAATGGAGGACTAAAAAATGACATAAAATACATAAAGAAAAATAAGTATATCAATCTTCATAAAAATATAGAACAACAAATAATAAAAATAAAGCAATGAATGATTAATGAGACTTGATTAAATTAAATCACTAATCATATAATTATTTTCAAATGAATAAAATGGAGAAATGTAAAATCATTTTATAACTAAAAAAATGAAAGGGATAGGAAAATTAAACAATAAAATATAATGTAGTAAATATATAAATAATACAACCATGTATGTTAATAGAACAATAATATAAAATATAATTATATATATAATATAAGAACACAATATTCTTACTAAAATCTCATATCTTATTTTTAAAGCCAATTTGTGCTGATAACATGTTATGAAAATAAGAAGAAAGAGAGGAAGAAAAGAGAATAATAAGGCAAGAAGAATTGAGAGAGAAAATAGAGTATAATTTATTCACTTGGATATCCAATGCTTTGTACATAGCCTCTATTTATAGGCCTTCAACTATTCAAGCCTAACCTTAATATTACAAATAAATAAAGAAGGACATGATTGCATAGTATGTTATCTTTGGAGGTTATAAGGCATTAGTCATGAGAAACTTCTTCTAAGTCATTCATTGGGAGGTTATGGGAGATGAAAAATCCTAAGCATTAAGTACTATAAACATCCACTCATATAATCATATAATATTCATAATACTCTCCCTTGGATGTCCATAACAAATATTGTGCCTCATTAAAATCTTACTAAGAAAAACTCAATGGGATAAAAACCTAGTGAAAAAAAAGGGATGCACAATATTTTTAAACATTCGTTAAAGTTACCTTATTAAAAACCTTTATAGGAAAACCAGTGAGACAAAACTTTAGAAAGAAAAAAAGAGTACAACATGATATTTACTCCCTATAGGCTCCCCCTAATAACAATATTACTTCACTCCCCCTGGTGATACCATCACTTTATATCTTTGAATCTGCGCATTCCAATGCCATATACTAACTTCTCAAATGTTGAAGTTGGCAGTGTCTTGGTAAACAAATATGTAAGATTGTCACATGATACTGAACATCTATATAGCCGCTCTTCAAAAGGTGATGATTGAAAAAGAATTTCAAAAAAATATGTTTTGTTCTATTTTCTTTAATATATCAACCTTTCAATTAAGTTATGCACGCTATGTTATCTTTATATAATATTGTTGGAATCTTTTTTCAACAATAAATCACACATTTTTTTGGATATGATGGATCACTGACCTTAGCCAAATAATTTTCTACTTGTCTCATTAATTGCAATTATTTATGCATGATTTGATGAGATAGCAACTAAAGTTTATTTTGTTGAACGCCAAGATATTGTTGTACCCCCACAAGTAAACAAATATCTAGTTTGTAATCTATGTTTTTATGGATCCAATCGAAATCCTACATCTGCATAACTAATAACTTGTGATCCAAATTCATTAGAATAAAATAATCCTAGATCAATTATCCCTCAAAGATATCAAAATAAGTGTTTAACTTTATTATAATGCCTTTTTGTTAGAGAAGAACTAAATCTTGCTAATAAATTTACAACAAATGCAATATCAAAGTCTTATTGAATTAGTAGGATATATCAGTGCACTTATGGTACTAAAATATAGTACTTTAAAGAAGTTTTTCATTTTTTCTCTTGAGAGTGAAAATGATCTTTTTTCATCAAGAGATCTTACAACTATCAGAGTAATTAATAGATATCTTTTGTTTATATAAAATCACTTTAATATTTTTTCAATGTAAGTTGATTGATAAAGAAAAATTTCATTTGTTAAGTGCTCAATTTGTAAATCGAGGCAAAATTTTGTTCTTCTTGATCTTTCATTTCAAATTCTTTCTTTAAACAATCAATTACTTTTTAGAGCTCTTTAGGAGTTCAAATTATATTCAAATCATCTATATAGACAACAATTATAATAAACCTTGATCGATTTCTCTTTATAAAAACACATGAAGAGATTGGATTGTTTTTATAACTTTCATTCAATAAATATTCACTAAGACGGTTATAGCACATTCTTCCTCATTGTTTCAATTCATACAAAGATTTATACAAATGAATTGCATTTTTTTTCTAGAATCTTTACATGCTTTTGGCAATTTGACTGCTTCAGAAATTTTCATATAGATTTATGTATCTAAAGAGCCATATGAATAGGTTGTAACAACATCTATTAGGCGCACATCAAGTTTTCTGTGTATTCCATCCTAATTAGATATCTTAAAGTGATTACATCCACCACGGGAAAATATGTCACTTCATAATCAATACCAGATTTTTGCATAAATCCTTGTGCTACTAGTCATGCTTTATATCTAATGACTTCATTTTTCTCATTTTGTTTTCACACAAATACCCATCTATATTTGACTGGTTCTACATTATTAGGTATTCAAACTACAGGTCCGAAAACTTCATGTTTTGAAAGTGAATTTAACTCTACTTGAATTGTATATTTTCATTTTGGCCAATCATTTTTATGTATGCATTCTTCAACCAATTTTGATTATAGATCCTTATTTTGATTCATTATTTTCACAACAACATTATATGAAAAGAAGAAGAAAGAGAATAGCAAGGCAAGAATAATTGAAAGAGAAAATAATAGAGTATAGTCTGTTTACTTGGGTATCTAATGCTTTGTACATAACCTCTATTTATAAATCTTCAACTATTCAAGCCTAACCTTAATGTTACAAATGAATAAAGAAGGACATGATTGCTTAGTATGTCATTTTTGAAGGTTATAAGACGTTAATCATGAGAAACTACTTCTAAGTTATTCACTGGGAAGTTATGGAAGATGAAGAATCCTAAGTATTAGGTACCATGGGCATCCACTCATATAATCATATAACATTCATAATACTAATAAGTTTTTAATTAATATCTTTTTTATATAAAAAACCCGCTTTCAATAAAATATAAATAAAAAATATTTTTTAGGGGTTGTTCATCTAGTGCCATTGAATTTGAATTGACAACATAATTTAATTTTCCAAAAATGGTGTTCATGAACTAGGCAGAAATTCAATATACAAAGCTCCTGTCAACATTTAACAGTGATCTGTCCAAACATGTAAAGAAAACAGTTAAGTCAATAGCTCAAAAAATAAGAACCTAAAATTGGACAATTTTTTTAAAAAAAATTAAGTTAATTAAAAACATAACTGTCATAAATTTTTCACAAATTAAAATCAAAATTTGACTCGTTTCTGGATATTCAAAGACGTCTCTCGTGTGTGTGTGTGTGTGCATAATGGGTATATATGGAATACATTTTTTTTTTAGCAAATATATGGAATACATTAAACACATGCAAAATAAGGTCAATAGACTACATTTCTACTAATGTTTGGTTATTTATACAAGACACATACCTTGCTTTTTTCTTGTTCACACACATACACAAATATTAAAAAATATTTCAATATATTTCAATCACCTGTTTGCTAGACATCATGATTCATATACTTTTGACATTATACCCTCTCCTTGTGTATATTTTCCAACACTCTTTAGACATAGTTGTTTTCCTTATTAATTAGTTTCAATATTTGACTGTATATGGTCAATTATTGTGTGTATATGGTTTCTTTTTTTCTTTTCAATGTCCCGTTATTACATCCCCACCAATTGCAACATGATGTAACATAGGAAGGTGCTATCTGACCAAAGTTCATGGTCTGTACTGTGTCTTCTTCAGCAAATTAAAGATAAGATGGTGATGTGTGCAGCCACACCACCTCATTTTGTCCAAATATTTAGTAATTCCGGATAGCTAGCTGTTTACGAGTATACATGATGCAAAATGTTCAACACAGATGTATGCAATTATTTATATATATTATCATAAAACTGCACATAAAAAGGCTGCTCGCGTGTTACAAAATTTAAGTAAAAGGATTATATATGACAATTATAATTATATTTGCTCTGAGTCTATATAAAGAAACTTCACAACTGGGGCTTATTAACTTGAGGAGCTCCCTCCCCAATAAGTCAATCTTTTGGAATGGTCTAGTGCTTTAAATTTCTGATCGCAGCAATATTATTGTGAAAAATCAAAATTATGAAAGAAAATGATAATAAAATCTATCTGAATTATATAAATGATTATCCAATTCCTCAAAACACCATGATTTTAGAGAAGTTCTTAGAAACCTCTGTGTCAATAAATTTTAAAGTAAAAGAATCATTTTATCCTTATTGAAAATAATAAGTTTCAATTATAATTTTTATTTAAAGAATCACAATTTTTATTCTTTAAATCACAACATTTGAATAAGGAATCACAATTTGTCAAGTGTAATATCTATTATTAAAAAAACAAACTTCAATCATAACTTTTACTTAAGGAATAACAACTTTTGTCTGATAAATTGTAAAAGTTGAATAAGAAATCACAATTTGTTAGATATAATTTTTATTATTAAAAAATAATTTTTTAAAATAACAAACCCTATTAATAACTTTTGTTTAAAGAATCACAATTTTTATTTAAAGAATCATAACTTTTATTTAAAGAATTATAAGAATTAAATAAGAAATTAAAACTTGTCAATAAGAGTAAAATGATCTTTTTAATTTAAAATTTATTAATAGAGAGGTCCCAGGGACTTCAAGAAAATTATAATATTTTAAGAGATCAGATTGTCATTTATAGTATTTACAGGGATGTTATTGTCATTTTTCCAAATTATTACCCCAGGTTTTTTGAATGATATTATTAGATTTTACAAATATTATATTTTGAAGTAACTCTGTCATAACTTTCTAAAGAATTACAAGTAAAATTGGGGAAGCAAACTTTGATCATTAAAAATAATTATAATCTTAAAAATTATTTAACATAATTTTCCTGAGATCTGAGTCCTCGGTTCTCATTTCTATTCCTACTTGGTTTTTTCCTTAAAAAAGAAAGGTAATTTTGAAACCAAAAGCATAAAAAAATTTACTTATTAGTTTCAAGATAAATTAGCCAAAACAAAAGGATCTGATGAATTATAATTTTATTATTTTCTCAAGATTGCACAATTCTCATGTCAGGTTTATCATATTATAAAATATATCCAATCTAGTCTCGCACCATTAATTTTATCAACGAAATTAGTGATACTTATTAATGCCATATAACAGAACTGATTTCATGATTTCATTAGAAAAATTCTTGGGATTAAGTTAGCACGACTGATTTAGATTAAAAAAAGAATAATCAGACTCGCGCGGTGGCTACACTCACCATATGGGTATTGAAATATGAATTATTAGAATGCAACTAATTTTTTTAAGGATCAGGTTAATAAAAATGAAAAATATGATCAGTCAACTTTAATAATTTTATGAAAAGAAATTCATCAAATTATAGTCATTCAATATATAAAAGAAATTAAATTTTCCCGATCACGCAATATGATAGCGCTCGCAGCCTTGCCTTATCTAACATATAAAACACATTCTTAATCGAATTCTTTATTAATAGAAGATATTAAAAAAATGAATTTAGTTGGAAGATACAGAGAGGATTGTCCATATGTGTGTTTGAATATATATATATATATATATATAAATTATGTATAAAGAAGAAGCATATATAATAATGTGTGCAATAATAGTCATCTGATATAACATTCATCAATGTCCTTCAGTTGGGTGACAATAGGGCCCTTTGGATTTGTATTTGGCTTGAGTAATATATATTGTTTTTTTATACCATATATTGTTTTAGCTTTTTCTCCAATATTAATATGAAATTTGTAAATGATGAATGCAAACATACACACTTTCAAGACTGTCATTGAGAAGCTGTTCTTATGATACGTCACTCATAATTCTGCATCCTTCTTCAATTATTCATACAGCTAGCTAATAGTCCAGACATGATGATGTCCCCGTTGGCTGCCCTTAGAAGATTATTCTCCTTTTATTATAAAAATAAAATATGCAATAATGTTTATCATGTATTTGGATCAAGTAATTTATTCACCACCACACAAGAATGAGCAAGCTAATAAGAGTGAGCACAACATTGATGTTCATCCTTTTGGATGTGACATGAATAAGTAGCGACAGCTTGGAAACAAAAAAAAAAAAATAAAAATAGTGAAAGGACATCACATCTTAATTCAAAATTTTAATATTCAAGATTATGAATTTTTTTATTTTATATTAGTTATTAAACCTAATTTTATTCAATATAAGAAATGGTTCATGTCCACTTATACTTAAAGAACCTAATAGGATGAACACCAAATTTATTTAATATATTTTTGTTAACTATTGGTCTATAATAATTATATTTTTTTATCTGGAGTTACCAGAGACATTTTAACTTCACAAAATCATTTATTTTAATTTTACCCCATTCCATTCTATATATGTTGTACCTCCAAGCCATTATAGCTACAAGAGTGATAGCTTTCAACAATAACAACAAGAAGTAAGGGAGTTTAAAGATAAAAAAAGAAGTGAAAATAATAAAATGGAAAGAAAAATGAACCATTTATATATGAAATGTTGGATGCACACTAGTACAAAAATTATTGTTTACAAGGGACTTTT
This sequence comes from Prosopis cineraria, assembly GCF_029017545.1. Taxonomy (NCBI): domain Eukaryota; kingdom Viridiplantae; phylum Streptophyta; class Magnoliopsida; order Fabales; family Fabaceae; genus Prosopis; species Prosopis cineraria. The sequence continues at coordinate 1,975,618 of NW_026555343.1, forward strand.
AATAGTGATTCAAAGGCAAATGTTATGGAAAATAAAGGCAGTGACATTGTTGTAATATTAGTTGTGTCTTTTGGACTTTTAACATTTGGCACATGCTTAACATTATATATTGGGAATGACTGAATTTACTAATGAGGTAAATATACTTTTGAAAAGTTACTTTTATTGTTATTTGAATTAGTTAGTTGATGTTTTAATTGTAATTTTATATTTTAATTTAGATATTTGACATTATAAATCTATTCTCCGAGGAAGAAGTTCATGACATCCTTTCAGGCTAGACACAATTTTTTGCATATGATATGTGAGGTTTAGATAATTTTTTAGGAAATTATATAAATAATTTGAGTTTTATGTAATTTCTATAAAATTTTGTATTGAAATTTGAATTGTTTATATGTATTGGAACCAGTTGGCTGGTGATAAATTATAGAAAACATTTTCATTAGCAAGAATTGGGGAAATAAGTAAAAAGAAATTTAATTTTTTTTAAAAAATAACTTTTAACAACATTTATGATCATAACTATTATTAAAAGTTTAATTTTTAACAGTGGTTGTTACGATAACTATTATTAAAAATCTCACCTTTTTTTTTCCAAAAATCTCACCTTTTCATAAATTTTGAGTGGTTAGAATTATATAGCACATGCTCTATCTAGTCCCTGTTATAAAGCACCTTTAAATACCTCATTCAAACCAAGAAAAGGCCATTAAGTTATTAATTTTGTATGAAAATAGAGTAAATTTACAATTTTACTCCTATTTAAATAAAAATTTTAAATTTGTATCACATTCTCTTTCATAATTAATGAGTTTAAATAAAGATAATATAAAAAAAAGTGTAATTAATACTCAATCAATTGTCTTATATTAAACATTAAAGAGAATCCTTCCAGAAATTAAAGTAACCTATAATGGGGATCATGGGAGGAGATAGATAATACTAGCACTAGTAATAATTAATAAAAAATATTTTTATTAAATAATAATTATGAAGTATGATATAATAGGATACAATCAGATATATAACCAAATGGGCGTCAAAATTGAAAATCAAGAATGGCATCTAAGATTATATTTCCATGCACATATGTATGTGGTAGAAGTGTAGGGGGAATCGTTAATTAGGGTTGTGTGTAGTCTATAAATGGAGTTGGCATATTAAGGGGATGTATGCAAGTACTGCTATCAAAGCGATGGTGTAATCAATTAATTGATTAAGGAAATTAAACCTGCGGATGTAGATTTGTTGAAAAGAAGATCTTCTTTGGTATTGGTGGGGACGCTCGACAATTTCTTGCACATGCATGGAAAATAGTACTAGACTCACTCAGAGAGATATGTCGTGTGATTTTTGTGTATGAGTAAATCCAATGGGTGTGAGCTAGCTTGCTACATTCAATGGCTTAGGCCAAAACACAGTGATCACAACAATACACACAGACATGTTTGTTTCCCCCTTATTTGTGTTGAAGACACATCACCACACATCTGCCAACCCTACCTCCTCTGCCTTATGGGACACACGTCCTCGCACAACCAAGTTTTTGTCCTTCGACACTAATTTATATATATAATGTCCTTTTCTTAGTTCCCTTTGGCCAGTTTATATTTTCAAACCGAAGCTTTTCATTGGATAAGCATTGGGTCCTCCTCACTCATCATTGTTGGCCTAATCCTGGCCCTTCATTTCACTACAAAGGATATCTGCTGTTAATTTTAAATTCATTTTTAATATTTAAAAGTTATATTTATGAACAAAAATTTTAAAAAATATATAAAAAATTTAATATTAAATGTGGACTGTGAAAATACATTTAGATAATACATTTATAAAAATTATAAAAATATAATATTAAATTAGACTGTTCAGATTATATTCACACTGTTCAAGTATATATAGATAATTAATTTATAAAATTCATAAAAAATAATATTAAATTTAATCATTTAAATTAAATATGTACCGATTAGACTGGTAATTGACAAATTTATTAAAAATTTGATATTTTTTATACATTTTTATTTTGATAAATATAAAATAAAAATAAAAAACTTAAATCTAAACTGTCCAGATCTTGCCAGAGCTGATAACTTAAATCATGTTAATGAGCACTGAAGGTAGCCCTGATTTAATATTAATTTTTTTATAATTTTAATTTTCACAAATATAATATTTATAATATTTTAAAATTAATTTAAAATCAAAGGTAGGGATCTTTTGGAGTAAAGGAGAGGGCCAGGATTAGCCCCAGCAATGATGAGCACGCGGAATGTGTATCCGCTTTTCACTGCACAAATGATATAATAATTACAATTATATGATAACATGGATCACAGGGGGAAAAAATCTTTGTGTCATACCAAATTAAATTAAATGATCAATCCTAACCTCCAAGTCAATTCATAGTACTTACTCAACTGTTCATGATGAGGTCTTGTCATTGCAAGTATTGTAAACTAAATCAAGAGTAATTAAATCTAGTAATTTCACATTTTAAAAAAAATATTCAAAAAATATAACTTTTAGTCGATGAACTCTGATTACTAATTAAGTTATTTATTTAGTTCCTAAACTTTAATTCTAAATAATTAAATCCCTATTATTTCTTGATTCAAAATAAGCAAATACCACTTTGGTTTTTTTATATTTCAAAAAAAGTACATGTAACCAAGGCACTAAAAATCAAATTAGTCATTGAACATGTCAAGATACTAATTCAAGAGCTAATGATTAAAATCGTTGTTGAATCATGATAAAGCCAATTATAAACAAATATTTTACTAAATTAGTTAAATTATTGATTTAATAATTTACTAGTTCAACTAACTGTTTTAATCCAAATTTTTATACTATGCATTTAACAATTCAAAGAATTTAGAAAAATGACTTATACTCTGGATCAACAAATTTTTGAGATAAATAACATATTTTAGATGGAATAAAGTGAAAGTTTAAACGAAGACTTGACATAAAAAAGATTAAACCTAGGTTGTAAAGTTTTTTTCTTTTTTTAAGAATACAAGGCCATGGTCAAATCTGTGCAAAAAGATAGTTTAGGTCATAATAGCATATAAAAGATTGCTACAACTAATTGATGAGATATCAAAATTTTGAACTTCTATATTCTCAATTGAAGCCTAGTGCACCAACCAATCAATGTAATTATTTACTTATCTAAAAACGTACTCGAAGGTGAATATCTAATTTCTCATAACAAATTTTTTAATTTTATTGATAGTTTCAATAAGTGATTGATTAATAGAAGACTCATTACGGATTGAGTGTGAGTGCTTTTATAGAGTCAAAGTAAACATTGACTTTGTTGAACTTTTCATTGCAGCAAATGTTAAGATCTTCAAGAATATCCATGAGCTCAGTAGCTATGCTAAGATAACATCCAAGATATTTAGAGAAGCCTCTAATCCAACTCCTTTTGTCATTCTAGATGAGTCCACCAAAGGCAACTGCACTAGAGTTATTTACTGATCTATCAATGTCAAATCTAACCCACTCTAGGGGCACCATTTTGTTTTTGATCTATTACTTTTAGGAGACAAATAGTTGAATTTTGATTAAAAGTTAAAGTCATTAAGAATATCTTGGATGCTAGTGAAAGTAATATCTTTGTCAACTATGCTTTCTTTAGAATAGATGTTTTTACATCTTTCCTTCCAAATGTTCTAGCATAAATGGACGAAGAGTTTTTGCCAATGGGTTTTTCTTGCACTTGGACGTCCTGCATTATTCTTTACATTTCAAAGTATTCATTCCTACAATGGAAGAGAAAAGAAAATATTAAGTTTAGTTTATTTCACTAATTTCATCCAAACCTTTTTAAATTTTCTGCAGTCTCTCAAATCATGGATAGATGAGTCCAAAGAGTTATAAAAAAAAAAAACATGTCCTAAAACAAGGGTTGGCATCATTAGAGTGGCTAAACTTAGATTGTAGGCAATCCCAAACTATTTTTTAAAAGAAGGATTTAATTTTCTCATGAGTAGGTTATTTTTAATCGTGGACCAAATTTCAGAGTCAGTATTGTCTCTATAGTTCTCAATAGCCTTATAAACAGATTTAATTATAAAGCTACCATCAGTGAAAAACCTTCAATAAAAGACATCAACATCTATAAGATGTGATGAGGTTGATAAGGTTGCAAACTTTGAAACGTGATTTATTTAAAGGACATTACGTACGTCCTCAGTATAGATTGATGATGTTTCTTTAGCTTTAACGTTGGCAGCTTTTTGCTAAAACAACGAAAGGAGTCCTTTTTTGGTGGTCCAATTTTTAATGCCAAATTGATGTAAGGAGCTTGTGATTCATTTTCTCTTGGCTAAGTTTGTGGAAAATGAGAGGGAATCATATCAAAGACTTGAATTCCCAAATTAGAAATATAAATGTAACCCCCCCCCCCCTTCTCACACACCCACACCCACCCCTGAAATCACGTGCAATTATTTCACATGCATTGCTTTTCATTGCCTTCGTGCTTCAACGACCTTTCACCCATTGTCTCCCACTACTCGCTTTCTTCGTTACCTAATTTCGTGCCTTTGTGGAGTACCTTTCTCTTTTGGTGTGTCTAAGGGACATGCAAAATAATAATGTTTTATTTTAATGAAATTGAATATAGTGGAAGGAATTGGTTCTTCAAAACATGATGAAATCAATATTTGAATCCTTGCCCAAAAAAGGTCCATATTTAGTGCCTCACTACTATGTTTTGAATAAAATTATTTTTAATAAGAGAATATTTATATATAATAAAAAATAATTATATTTTATATAAAATTTCATAAATTTAAGTAGACTCAAAATTTTAAATCTTAATTACCACGCAAGTTTCAGGTAGAATTCTAACATTTTATGCCCACACAATATATTTTGATTATGCATATGTTTTTTCTTATTGGATATAATCATATTTGAGACATTATTGAATGTTAAATGTGAACACTTCATTCAAACTTAAGTATGCTGCATTATGAAATATTAATCTCTTCTGTTAGACTCAAAGATTATAAACACTTAATATTGATGCATGTTTGGGGTGACAAATGCGTTCGCCAACATGAAAGGAAAGGGAAGCAAAAGTGAACTTAACAACATACGTTTTGACATTAGTATCAATACAACTCCATTTGGACTCTCATTTGAGTTTGCTGGTTCAACTGTGATGTCTTTCTAAGCCAAGTTATGCTTTGAAAAAGAAGAATAGAAGGCCAAATCGTCATATGTAAGTCTATATGTATTATATATACCAAGCTTTTCTTTTAAAAAAAATATTGGAATTGCACAATTTCAATAATACAAAAGGAGACAGTTATGATAATACAAGGAGAAAGGGTCTAAATCAAATGTGGTGTGTCTCATGTGATAATTAGAGTAAGAAGAGGGAGACAAGGGAGGCTATATTTGCTTAATCCCTTGCTTAAGTGGAAAACAAAATAAAGAAAACAAAATAAAGAAGAATATATGTAGATATAAATGAATTTATCACGAAAAACTTAAGTGGAGCATTTTTTGACAAAAATAAAGCATACGGTATCAATTGTACAAAGAGACATTAGTTAAATTTTTATTCGACAATTTATTGATGAATATTTAAATATTGCATATAAATTTTTCAAACCTAAAAGAAAATTATATTTTATTTTATATTGTAAGATTTCATGACAACATTGGTGCGCCTTTACAAGATTATTGAAAAGTTAAAAAGGAATATATTATTTGTTATTTTCAATTCAAATACAGTAGTGACCCAAGACCTCTATCCTAGATTTGACAAAGAGTATATGCCTATATATATATATATATATATCACACTCATTTTCATTCTTTATTTAGGAAGTTTTACGTTTTCTTTAATTTTTCAAAAAGTTTGTCCACAAGAAGTATAAATTAACTAAAGCGGGCATCTAAGAATTTGTTTGGTTTCCATTTTTAAAAATTATTTTTCATTTTAAAAAAATAAAAAATTATTTGGGGTATAAGTGTTTTAGGTTAACATATTTTTAAAATTTTTCTCAGTTTTCGATTTTAAAAAGATATTTTAGAGTTGTTCTCCTTTTTTATATTTTTAAGACACACTATATTTTTATAAACTAATTTTAACTATGATCAATTACTAGCATAGGTTACTACTATTAATCACTAGATACCACGACTATCAATTAATTTTTTAACTTTAAAATTGTTTTTAAATTAACATAATCAAAAATGTTTTATTTTTGTTTTGCTTTGAAAGACAAATTTTAAAAATTATTTTACAAAAATAGTTTTTAAAAATAAAAAATAGGAACAAAACTAAACAAGCCCTAAATTGTTAAACGCTTATTTTCTATTTTTTTTTCAAATTAATGTGAATCCTATTGCATTTAGCTTGACAAATAAACAACATTGTTCATTGCTAATGAATAATGAAATTTTTTAGAGTTTTTAATTATATTATATATATTTTTAAAAATAAATTATTTTCATTTTATCATTCTTTATACCACCAACTCTTTACTTATATTTTCCATGACAATTAGTTCCATAACAGATGTTATCATCTCATGTGACGAAGAAGGAATAAATTAATAAAAATGAAATCTTTAATTTTTCTTAAATTAAATTTCTATTAAGAAAATAATATCAGAGCTAAAAAATAATATAAGAACTAATTTGTTTAAATCTAAAATCTTGTTTAAGATAAAATATCAACTAATATTTACGATTACGATTCAACTTAATTTGTGTTGCTATGTATCTGCATATTCTCTACATTTTTTTTTTCACAAGCAAGGCTTCATAATAATTTAAAAAAAAAAATATTAAAGACAGAGCCCTTCATCATGGACTCAAATTTAAGAGAATAATATAGTCGAGAGCTTTTGAATTGCAGCAGACAGGTTGAACCCATGTGGTGTTAGTGTAACTGTCCCATCTAGGACGTTTGATAAATTGGGATCCTTACAAAGAATATTAATATGTATAACCAATCTAATATAATTATTTTTATGTGTAAAATATCATCAGTTATCATGCCCACACGGTAATTATACAATTAAATAAATAAATACACAACCAAATTAATATACCTTAATCTTATTAAATTATTAATTTATTTGACACAACTAAGCAATGATTTTGGAATAATTGGAAGAGTTGTATAGCACCTTCATGCAGGTCTACTACAGCATATCACTTGGACCCACCACCAATTTGTGCCTCCCCTTTGATACCTAAATTACTGGTGGGTATTACTAATTCTATTATTCCGTTTATATGGGGGCCAACAAAAGAAAGGCTTAAATATGGCACAACAGAAATAAAGTGTGCGAACAAAACTCCATAATTTAAATAAATGAGTTGTATTTGAATTGTAGCTGTAAACAACAAACGATAACGTGTATAACGAGTTTTATATTATCACTTTTATTTTTTATTTTTAAAATTGTCTTTATAGTCATTATGACAACCAACTAAGATAAAATTTATATACTTAGCTTTATATATTTAATATATTTTTATCCAATCAAATCAAGACACATGTATTTTAATATGTTAATAATATTAATAACAAAAATTTGTTATAGAATACTCCCTCCATTCAAAAATATAGGATATTTTTTGAGGAGTTAGATGTTAAAAAATGTAAGGCATTTTTAAATTTTTAAGGTGTAATTATTGCCTTTTTTTAAGTGCCCCTATTTGATAATGATATTATATTTATTGTAGGGTGTTTAATAGAAGTAAATATAAAAAAATGGGGTTAGTTGAAAAGTATGTAACTACTTTATTAGGGATGAGATTCAGTTAAAAATACCTTATATTTTTTAATAGAGAAAGTAGATAATATATAAAAGATACACATGCCTTTATTTAATTAAAAATAAACACTTAAAATGTATAAAATTAAGTATATAATTTGTTTCACACACACACACGATGATTTAGGGAATCTATTCACAAGGGCCTTATTTGCATGGATGAAAAAATTGAGTTTTTTTCTTGAAAAACAAACAGTAAATTGAGTCTTAGGACTATGTGAACTTAGTTTCGAATCAAGATTAAGAGTTTTTTTATTTAAAATTAAAAAATAAATAATCTTTAGATAATTTAAAAATTATTTTATATTTTTTATAGTAAATGGGGTTAAGCCTAAACAAAAAGTGATTATGAATTCGTTATTTTCAAATTTTATAATATTTTTCTATATCTATGTTTTATAAAAATAATTTATTGTTTAATTATTTTAAATTTTTATAATATTGTGGTGTTATCTTGCATTTTTAAAATATTCTCTTTCATTTTTTATATTAAATTATTTTTTAAAGTTACTTAATAACTTTTTAAAATAATCAAAAATATATTTTTTAATTTTGATTATTTTTAAAAATTAAAAAACAATATAAAAACTTATAAAATAGATTTTTTAAAAAAATTAATATTTATTCATAAAATAAACTGAAACAAATGAGCCTTAAAGTAGTTTTCATTCCAATTTCGATTCAAAGTATCTTTTATCTTCTTGCACTATTTATAAATTAATTAAATATTAATAAAAGGATTCAAAATTAAAATTTTAAAAAGGTTTATAACGGAGTGTTAAGTTGTAAATTTTTTATTTTAATCTTTTCGATTTGATAACATGATCATTGCACTTTGTAACGAAATAATTGCAGGTTAATTTGCTGCAAAAAAAAAATTGCAACATTTCCAGATTTTTTTTTTGTTGGGGGGATTGGGTCTGAAATTAATGCATCATCTGAAATCCAAGTTTGAATTATTATTGGGCTTATAAAAGGCTGTAATTAGTGTAGTTAAAGAATTGCTGGGCCCATTATTATCCACTAACGTTTCGATGCCAATCTAATTTAATTTCAGTCCTTTTTTTGCGTCCCTCCGCATCTCTTGCATTTAACATTCCTGCCTCTTTCATTTTATAATATTCAAAATTTTATTAAATATGTTCTTGTGAATAAAAATGCACAAATCAGGTACAGCAGATTACAAAAGTGACAAACAGTCAATAATTTGAAAGAAATATCCTACAAATGATCCAGTTTGGTTTAATTACTCTTCCCTGAAGAGGGAGCTTTAATTTCTTATTAAATTAAATTAACATGGGGGTAAAATCTTATTTAAAACATTTTTTCATTGGTGAACTCATATTCTTTTTAGAGAAAAATTTTATGATTCCCCTGCCCCAAAATTTGCCAATGATACTTCTATTAAATCTTCTTGTTTGCTCTATCTGGACCCTTAAAGTTCAGTGCTAAGAGAAAATATATGGAGAGATTATATTTATAAAAGCCAATATGTATTAGAATTAGAATTGTTATAATGAATGTAATGTGTCTCAAACAAGACTCGTAAGTCATGACACAAAGGATATGCAAACAAAGTAGTTTAAATAAGTTAGATTCTAAGACTTAATTACTAGTGTCAACACAAGTCTTATTTAAAAAGTGTTTCCAACGACATTTACAAGTTACCAAGTAACAAAATCTTTAAATCAAGAACAAGAGAACTCATTTTATAAATTAGTTCATCTAGTCAAAAATATAAGTATCTTTTAATAATAATTCATATACCAATAAAATTCTTATTTTTCATAAATATATATATATATATATATATTTACTCTTAGTTCTAATTTATACTGAGTATGAATGACATAAATTTATAGACACAAGAATATAGGTTAATTAATAAATACAAAGGGTAAAATGAGAATTTTTTTTGTTTTTGTTTTCACAAATACTAAGTTAAATTTTGGGCTAGGATTTGTCATGAGAAAATGCTTATATTTTGAGTGAGAGGGAGTAAGAATTATATTATTAACAATTAGATCAATCTTAATACGCAAAGCATGTGAATAATTGAATGCATACATAGTGTTTTGCACCAATAAATGTGATTTGGATATAGTGATGGCTTAAATCTTTTGACTTAATGGATGTTTTGTATGGCACGATAACAACCATTAGTTTAATCAAATGGTTGTCAAAAAATTTGTTGTATAATAATTAAAAAAACATAAAATCTCAAATTTTAAAAGGAGAGCATACATGAAGATTATGATGATTGTTTTAAATTTTTTTAAAAAAATATATTTTATTATTTTTTAATATTAATAAAATCTAATAATTATAAAAATATTTATTAAATAAATAAATTTAGATTACTCATTAAATTCAAACTCAAGCATATATGGGTTACGAGTTAATCCCAAAAAGGCAAATGTTACCCGCGCACACATTATATTATTAGTGCCTATGCTAATGAAACGAAACACAGCTCATGGCTTTATAATGTGATTCTATAGACCAATTAAACCACCTCTTTCACTAATTAATACAAAATTTTCACATAAAATGAAAAAGACCCATAATTTGTTCAGATTTTTGAAAACACTGTTGATTTTGATGGACCAGATGATGAGATTTTTTGTTTTCTGGTCTTGTCGTTTCATAGAGAGCACCCACCCTGGCACCCACCGTCACAGAGGCGATCGGGTTCAACGGAAGAATCAGAATCCCAGCCCAACAAATTACTTCTTCTTTATATATATATATACACTCCTATATATTATGAAAAAGGAATAAATAAATTAAATTATAGATTGGGGGTGAAAGGCTGTGGAAACGAGGTCAGAAATATGAAATAAAGTAGGGATAGTGCTTTCCGATGCAAACGTGCAGAGAAAAGCAGATTCTTTCGCATGAGTATTAGGTACAGTACTTTTTAGCTTCCTTGTGAGTTTTTGTTTTTGTGCATTGGATCCAACGTATCATGGGTTCATGGCACCGCGTCTCTGGCACAAAGTTAAATGCTGTGCCTGAATCAAAAAAGTAGGTGTGCCAATACACAAAGTCTCAAAAATAATTATAGAATTTTTGAGTTTTCTTAACCCAATTCACTTAAACGTGAAAATGTAAAGAAATTAGTGTAAAAATGTTTTTGATTAATGAAAATTAAAATACAGGATCACAATAATTACAACTTATGAAATAAAAATAAACTTAAGTCTAAATGTGGAATATAGGGTCAATAATTTGCAAAAATGAATATGAGATGGTATCTGGTGTTAGTTTTTTTTTTTCCCCTATCTTTAACTGAGCCCGTTCGTTTGATATCGTTGTGTTCCAAGAATCTGGAGCCTGCATGAGAAATATCCATAATCACTCAACATATAGCCCTGCGAGATTCATGACACTTGTTGTCAAATAATAATCTCATAATTTCAATAGTTTTCACTATCCAACCGTTTTGAATTTTAAAGGGCACATTAAGTATGTGCATGACACAATTCCTTTTGAGAATTGGCTAAGCCTTGTTTTCATTTAGGCCTGACATCATTTTAGTTTTTTTTTTTTTATAATTTTGGACTGACATTTCGTTTAATACCCAAACAGTCTCAATCATAAAACTAATTTATAAGTAAATCTTATGAATTTATAAAGTACTTTCACATCTTATAAAATTTGGTTATAATTAATTTTTTTTAATAAAACAACACAAATATCGTTGGACTTATATCTCATTAACTAGCTGAAATTGACCGGCGTTGGCCAAACACATTCGAGTTATTTCAGCCAGCTAGCTAACATTATCTGAAAATTGGTTCGTCTCTTTTCATCCAAGTCGCATCCGAACTAGTTCTGCAAAAAATCTACATCCACAACGCATGTGTACAAACAGACATATCATACTTTTTTTTTTTTTTTATCGACACAAGGAATGTCGTTTCTCGTCCAGATATATGGAAAATAGGATTGGATAATAAAATTTAAAGAACTAATTGAACAGGTATGGACCACGACAGAATACAAATAGAAGCAGTTAACTCAGTTGCATATATGTGCATCTTCAATGTTAAAGATTAGACAATATATTCTACACGAGCAGTCAACAAGAGATTCAAAGCATCTCATGACGTTGCGTGTATGTAATATGACACACTTGTCGCTTATATTATGGAGGGATGATCAGTATTTTCCAATCCTGAACATTCAAAATTATATAGTTGAGTGATCTTCAGTTTGATGCCAAAAGGATTTTAAACCTGGATCACACATGTTACAATGTGTTGTCAACATTTTCTTTGCGAAGGAATTGTGGATCACTTTGCTTTCCATCAATTGGTATAAGTGCTAATTATCAGCATCTATCTATATATAAATATCCAGGAATATTTTTTTCAATTTCATTAGTACGGACTCCACTAATCAATGTCGTCCCTTCTCCATTGAAATAATGCACGAGGTTCCAAGAAGATGAAGAATTAATGCGTGTGAATTCGAATTTGGGAAGGTTCATATCTGTCCCTCTTCACAGTGACAAGGAAAACTTGGGTGTCCTATGAATTTGGAGACTTTGCTGTCCTAAATCTTTAAAATAGACTCATTTCTTATGTATAGTTTGAGGTTCTTCCTATATAGTTGTTTCATGAAAGATCATTTACAATTTTTTTAATTATAAACAATCTTGTTTGAAATATATACTGTGGGGTATTAATATAGATACCTCTCTTAAAATAATTTGAACTTGAGTTAGTTACGTTGTGAGGAACTAGCCTCTTTTATTAAATTCAACCCTGTTAGTCGAGATTAGTATTGACATACTTATATTATATTATATTATATTATATACATATATATATATGGAGTTTTTTAATTGTCAGCATTTAAGTTTGAATGCTCATCATCAAAATAGAAAATAAGGGTTTGTTTGGTTTTATTTTCATTTTTTATTTTTAAAAATTGTTTGTAATATAGTTTTTAAAATTATTTCTTAAAATCAAATAAAATAAAAAATCATTTGGTTATATCAATTTAAAAATATTTTTAAAATTTAAAAAAACTGATAGTAATGGTTATAGGTAATTAATGGTGGTAATTAATAATATAAATTTCTTAATGTAGCTATAATTTTTAATAATCAAACGTAGCTTATTTTAAAAATAAAAAAATAAGTTATTTTCATTTTTATGTTTTAAAAAAAATGAAACAGTTTTGGAAACAATTAAATAAAAACCACTTATCTAAATAAATTTTAAAATTTTTTTAAAATTTTTAAAAACAAAAAATAGTTTTTAAAAATAAAAAACAAACAGGCCCTAAATCTCCTAACATTGAATTAATTAGTCAACCCTTAACTTCGATCCAAAAGGTCTTCATTGTAAAAGAATTACTTTTTTTTTTTACGGTCCCTTTCCAGTTATTTGTGGATTAAGCGTGTGTTAGAGAAAAAACGCAGAGACTAAAATCCATTATATATATGTAGGACACTTATATATAACCATTCTAAATTTTTAATTTGTTACGCTAGTGCAAAGGATATATTCACATTTCGTTTTAGCTGTCAATTGAAAAAATTGCGTTATTCCACCTCATCAACAACGAAGTGCATTAAAACCTTACTCTAAAAATATGTCGAACGGAAAAAATTCCAACTCAAATTGTTAGGGAAAAGCGGGAGGGGACATAACTATAACTTAATTGTGCAATATTATTGCGACCAGCTCTTCTCTCTCTCCTTCATCCATATTTTAGAGGGTATATTTATGTTGGATATCATTTTCTATCACCATCTAAATTTCTTGTGTTACAAATTATTTATTAATATACTGTTACATAGATGAAAATACCATTTTTATTGTCCTACAATTTTTCCATTCCGTAACTTATCCTATAAATTTTGACTTGAAACAGTCCAATCTCTATAATTCCTTAACTTAGAAAATTATTTTGAGTCAAAATTTAAAAATTGAGTCACTAATTAAAAGAAATTAATGCTATGGGACTAAAAGTTATATATATAAATATATATACATATATATATATATTATAAAAAATATAGGTTATTCATATATCATAAGTATGAAAAATAGTATTGTAACTTACTTTAAACTCCACAAAGAAAAGAAAAGAATGAGAATGCAAAAATGGAGGAAGAATGTTAGCAATAATAGGTAAAATTATAGTTTGAGTTGTACTTAAAGACACTGTTTTTAAGAGTTATTCCATCACGCTAGATTAATAGTGTGACAACTTCTTAGTATTAAGTAGATTGTTTTTACAAAATGAACAAAAACACAGAACAATAAAAATTTATAAAATAAACTCAAGTAACATCATAAATAAAGTAAAAGGAGAGAAAGCTCGAAAGTTCAAAGGTTCATCAAGAACCTGTAGCAAGCATTAAGGCAAATATCTCAAAAGTTGGGCAATATAAACACATTAAGCACAATTTCAAAAAAAAATAATTTCATATAATAATGGGGTTTAAATATATAAGTTACAATATAATTTGATTTAAATAGTAATTAATATTATTGTTTTATAATAATTCCTTTTTAAAATATTCAAATATTTTATAATATCCAACGAGGACAACAAGAAGACAGAAAATAGATTGAGATGCTTAGTGATGAGAAAAGAGAGAAGAAAGTGGAGCATGAGATGCTTCAATAAGTGGCCCATAGAGAGACGAAGGGTCAAGATTCCATGCATGTCAAGCTCTTTCACAGTTCCATTAGTTTCTTACACGACCTTTTGTGGACAGAGTCAGAGTCAGAGGAAGAAGACGACAATGTCACTATGAACAAATGCAATGTGACTCACCCCAACCATCTCCCCATTCCACACCACTTTCCCTCTTTAGTGTCCAAATAAGCTGCTTCCACTTCCCTTCAACACATTACCCCACGTGCTTCAATCTTTTCCTTTAATTTATCTTCATTATTTTTCTGATGAGTTGGAAATTCTGACTTTTTTTAATTACATGCTTAAACTATAATATTTACAAATTAAGTCTTAAACAATGTCGATGCCTCTGAAAGCTCTATATGCATGTATGGGCCCTAGCTATAGTTCTTTGAAAAATTTGTCAAAGAATATGTCAGTTAAAATTATTTATAAAAATGCGTTTATTCATGTCAAGGAAGTCCAAAGGGTATACAAGTAATTCACTCACGTACTTGCATGTTTGATTGTTTACACATAATTAATGTAATTTTTTTTAAACAACAAAAAAAAGTCACTTGAAAATCATAGTTCGCAAAATAGGATGATCTCATCTGATTTGGCGCTGATGCATGTCTCATTTAGACTCTCGATGTCCAAATTTTAAGGGTAAAAACCAGGGAGAGTCGATAATGGGAGGCACACAAAACAATGAGTGACTATGCATCAAAGTTTGTGCTTTTTTCATTCATGTGAGAACTCGGAACTGTTCAATTTATCCTCAAGACCCGCTGAAAAACGAAGAGAAATGCAACTCTTCCTCTCTTCCAAGGGTCATTCTGCCGACAAACTTCTTTGGTTCTTCCCAGACAGAAAGTTACACAACAGATATATGCTTACCGGGAATTCTCATCAAATTAAAACTACATGAATACCATAATAATAATAATCATCATCATCATCATCAGAAAATCATATTACACAACCTCAAGCTTCACATGTTAAAATAACTTCCCTGTATACATGGTTATCTGGTTCTTGTCCCGGAATTTTGATATAGGAATACAATATGTACTGATATCTTCACTCTTCAGAGTCTAATCACTAACCTCTAATTCTGAGTCCTCCACAACATCTACACATAGAACACCACGAAGCATGTGTGAAGAAATAAATGCACCATCATTGAAAAGGGGTTTAGCGTTTTAACACGTCCAGAACTTCATCTAAACCCTCCATTATATCCATAGTTCACTGATGCTGCATTGATTGCATCTGAAGAATGGTATCGTAAGGTCCATAATCACGTCCATGGAGCGTACCTCTGAGTATAAGCTGCTCCTGTGGTTTCGATCCATATGAAGAAATCCCATACATGGGTGCCAAGAACATGTTCTCGTTTGTGGGATTGAAATCCATTGGCATGTCATATTCCTGTTTAACCATGAATATCTGATTCTGGTGTGGATTTACAACCTTCGGGGGATGATTTGAAGAAGCAGGTCTGATACTGTTTGATGAAAGAGGTTTGGTTTCTTGGAGATTGACCATAGTGATATCATGGATACTGGATCTCCTCTTATCTTTCCCTCCTGTAAGCTGCCTGATGAAATACTTCTGAGCATGACTCGCAACCTGAGTAGGCGTCCTCGTGGTCACAAAATTGCGAGAGATGTTTCTCCAGTCCCCTTTGCCATACTTCTTCAGACCCATCAGAAATTGCCTGCAATAGTCAGCTATAATAATTAAATTAGCCATAATAACTAAAAGAGGTTCCTGTTATTAAATTCCAGTGAAGTGTAAAGCTATCCATGAACGTTCTTTAACAATTGCAGCTTGATCCTCAAGACTATTCATGTGGATTGAAGACCGATAAGCAAATGCAAGGGCCCAACATATGATTACAATTGATTACCAAACACTGACTAGCCAATCAATGCAAAATCAATCCTAATGTATCTTAACTTCTCAAACTTTTTGTTTCAACATCCTAGCTAGCCAATCATGGATTCTTGAGAATGATCTAAATAGGGGCGATCAGATCACCCTGGAAGCCACAAATATAAAACAATTAAAAAAAAAAACTAACTGACGTCAATTGATTACCTGTGCTCCTCTTCAGTCCATGGAACTCCTTTCTTCCTTTCGTGCTCAGATGGTCTAGTGGTCGCACCCCTTTTTCCACCAACAGTATAAAATTGGTTGAACCCATCAAAGCCTTGGCCATTGACACACCCGAATGTGAAAGATCTATCACTGTACCCAGGGATTGGGAACAGCCCTGCTTCAATGACACTCACATCTTCTTCCAGTTCTCTGTACTGTTTGATCACATCTCCCACAGTCTTGCCTGGAATCATGGCCGCCACCTTTAGCCAACGATCTGGCGTATCCGTATCATACAGAGCCAAAGCGTTCTCAAACCGCTTGTTCTCCTCCGGGGTCCATCTAGTTCCATTGCCTTCCTGGAACAACCAATTAGAGTTCTGGAGGTAGCAGGCTGGAGAGAGAACTTCAATTCCCCTGTTCATTGTTCTAGATGTATTGAACACAGCAGCAAACAAGCAAGCATGCCAAAGCAGATGTTAGAGAAATGCGCACTCTCTGTTTGATGAAAATTCAGAGAGAGAAACAGAGTGAGCAAGAAATGGCGAAGGGTTCTGGAGAGGCTTCATATGGCCAAAGAAAGTATTTAATTTAACCAATACGCAATTAGAAGGGAATCAGCTGCCCTTTTCACGTACCCAAAATACCTGAGGAATCTAGAAAAGGCTTTCTTTCCAAAACCCAAGGAAAAAATTCCAAATTCGACAGAGCAATGGGGGAAGAATAAACCCTAAACCTTTTCAGATCTACAACAGAAAAAGCCAAAACCCAGACCGAAATTGAGAAGATGAATGGAAAATGAGCAGAGAATAGCTAGCTTAGAAGCTTATAGAGTGATAATCAATAATGGAAACCCATTGAACAGAATGGTTTTGAATTGAAGAAAAACGAGAGAGAAATTGGGAAGAGCAATAAAGTTCAGAGAATTAATGAGAAACAGGCAGAGCAGTAGCATAGTTTGAACAGCAGAAATGTGTCAGCTGTTAGTACTGCTTGTGAGACAGCGATCGACTCTGGAAAAAAGGACGAGTAGAGGCACAGAAGGGTCAAAGGCACAGAAATATGATTGGTGGAGAGGGAGTTCGCAGGCGCGGCGACTACAGAGAAGGGAAGGAAGGAGAGGAGAGACGAAAGGGACTCCATCCTGGATAAGCATATTCTCTGTCGTTCAAGTTGAATTGCAGGCTTTTTTTTTTTTTTTTTTTGGGAGTTAAATTATGTGTTTATGTGTGAAGTTCTCTCATTTTCAGACTTTTATTTTGGATCCTCGGTTGGAATGCATCTATTCCTTTGATTTAGTTAATTTGTTTATGGATCTTGTTTAAGTGAATACTTCCTTCGCACTATATGGGATAGTTGGTGCTAGTTAAATAAATGTTAAAAAAAAAAATCATCAAGACTTTTTTATTATTAGTTTTGAAAAATAAATCTAATAAATAATTTTTATATATAACTATTTGTAATCATTTTAGCAAGTTTTATTATAAGTTCTTTTGGCCACTGTTTTATTGGTATTGTAAGTTAGTTAATTCATTTCGTCATGTCATGCATGAAAAGCTAAATACAAGTTCTAAGGTTTACACGTAAATAGCATAATTATTCATGATTGAAATATGTGAAAAATATTAAATAAATGGTAGCAAAATCATATGAAATCCAATCAAATATGTAGAAAAATGTTGAAGAATATTAATTTTGATCTATATTTCATATTTTATATTTGTAGCGTTGTTGAAATATTTTTTTAAAAAACTGAATTACTGAAGTATTGAATTGAGAAACTATTCGAGTAAGCTCCATCTCTTTAAAATTGACAGTAGAGCAAGAGGATACAAATTTGATAAAAAAGATGTCTAATTATCACATAAGCATTCTCAATGCGTTTATTAACTCAAAATTTTTTGCCTATTTTCATCACAAGAAGAAGGGGAAAAAAAAGGAAAAAGTGACGTTTATTTTTCCTAATTTTCTCACTTTTCCCGAAAAAATTACAATCAATTTTATTAAATTAAAAGGTATTTCGTGGTTTATTATTGTGTTTTCTTGATGAAACAAGCATGTTATTGTTAAAACCAATGAGTCATGGACAACTAAGCAAAGCTAATATTTCCAAATCTAGAAAGATTCCCTCTTGCCAATTTTTGGAAATTTTGGATTCGATATTGCCAGTTGCATCAATAATATGCCCAAAGCTGAATAGTTAATTCCTTTAGGGCCAATCACAGAGCATCATAGCATATTGCAGAGGAGGGGCTTTCGAACTTCTTCCCTCTGCTCCATTGCATGTTTTGGAAAAACGAATTGTCTTTTTGGTGAAAGAATTTATACCCTTTCTGTTTAAAAATATAAAATATTTTTTTAAAAATTAAATATTTAAAAATATAAAATATTTTTAATTTTTTAAAGTCTAATTATTATTTTTTTTAAAAATATCTTTATTAATGAATTACTTTATATTTATTATAGGGAGTTTAATAAAGATAAAATTAACTTAAAAATAAGTAACTACTTTATTAGAGGTGAGATTTGGTTAAAAGTGTCTTATATTTTTAAATAGATGGAGTATATTTTTAATTAATATCATAAATAATGAACTTTTTGTTGTTATTCTCAAATGCTCCATCCATTTCGAAATATAGGAAGAAATAATTAATTAATTCATATTGTTTAATAAAAATGGTTAAGTATAATAATTGATTTGAAATTAAAAAATTTAGACTAAATTATCTCTATAATTAATGAAATAAATTTATCTAATGAAAAAAAAACATTGGCTTTATGAGAGACAATATAAAGAAGTCATAGATGTTTCTTGAAATATGTAATTTTTTTATAAATAAAAATAAAAATAAACTTAGTAATTCCCATTCAAAAAACGAATGGAGTATAAGCATATTTAAATACTTGTATAATTTAGCCTGCTTTATGCAAGTTTCCACGCCACATATCTCGGGGTTTGACTAAAGGTTTGATGACCCAATAAAACTAAACACTTCCCATGAGTTCCACTTAAGCACGAACTTGCGTTGGTTCAAGCCTCTAATCCTCTGCGGGTGTGATGGATATGTTAATATCTTTGATGTTTGGTGCTAAGAATTTATCCCAAAAAGGCTTAGATCTTTAATGCTATGTTTGGATATATATATACATATATACATATATATTTGAATTTAAATTTGGATTTGAGTCAAATTCATTATTTGAATAATTAAAAATCTGTGAATTTAGATGTGATCTAAATTCAAGTCAAAGTTCTACCTTAATATCTTTGTAATTTAAAATCATTTCTAAATCCTTATTATTTGAAATTCTAACTTAATTTTTTTTATAATTTGACCTAAATTCATGAAGGCTTGATCTACCAACTAATGATAATTGAATTGGACCGCGAAATTGACAAAACTAAGGCACTACCATTAACCTAGACCAAACCATCATTGCCAACCAAGATTGCACCACCGACGCCAACCAAGATCAGATGGCTAACTTCCATTAAGATCAAATTGCCTCCATTGGTAGGGAGCAACAATCCAAACAAGAAGGTTGACTTCTACCGAGACCAAACCTCTGGCACCTTCCTTGATTGAACGGCCGACTTCCACCATGATTTGAACATCGACGATGACTGTGACGAAATCGTCAACGATTTGATCTCGATTAAAGTCATCAATTCGATCTCAATCAAAGTCATCGACCTAATCACAGTAGAAGTCGATTATTCAATCTCAGTTGCAAGCACAAATCCCAGTTGACAATGATGATTCGGTCCTAGTTACCTCCTAATTGAAATCGATCGTTTGGTCCTAGTCGTCGTTGTCAATTCTGTCTCCGTGGAAGTTAGCGGTCCGATCCTTGTTGTCACCGTGCATTCGATCTTGGTAAAAGTCAGCCATCCAATGCGATTGTTGTTGTAGGTTCGATTCTAGTAGAAGTTGACTGTCTTGTCCTAGTTGTCACCATTTGGTTATAGTCATCATCAGTGATATAGTCCTAGTTGACATTGATAGTCTAGTCTCGATGAAAGTTAGCCATTCAGATTATTAACTTTGACTGGGAATAGACTACTGACGTCGTCCATGTATCTTTTAAATTTAAATTTAAATTTAAAATTTAAAATTTTACTTTAGATCCGAGTAAAGGATTTTAATATTATAATTTAAAATTTTTTATATCATTCAAATAAAAATTTAGAATTTATGAATTTCAAGTATAAAATTTTAAATCCAAATTTTCAATGTAAATCCACCCAACCAAATGCAACTTAATATAATTATAATATAGTGATATTAAATTTTGGGAAAATTTCACCAAGAGCCTCAAAATGAACTTATTTATTATCTAGGCCCAATACTTTCTGAAAATAAACTACAAGCCCAAGGTCTTTTAGTGAAACAAAATTTTAGGTTTCAATTACAAAAATGCCCTTGACTCTCTTTTTCTTAAAAAAAATGTTCAACTCATTGGTTGTCGAGCGCTGTGGATATTTTGGCTTTCAAGCATTTTCACTTGTTATTGCATATTTTGGATTTTTTTTGATTTATATTCAAACAACTACTTATAAACACTCGAACATTACTTGTTCAGGGTTACTCTTATATTTTGAGGTCATTTAACAATTTTTTTATATATAAATAAGTCATATTTAAATATTTATAAATGATTGTTCATATATTAACAAGAAAGCATCCATAATTTAAAAAGCCCATGCAAATGCTTGGAAAATAAATTTATAAAATATATATTTTTTATTTAACATAATATTGATAACTTGTCAACACTAAAGAATGTGTTGTAAAAAAAATTAGAATAATTCAATTTTGAAAATTAACAATTTTTTTATGTATGAATATGACATGTTCTAATAATTCAGTTTGAATATTAATAACAAAATGTCCATGATTAACAAAAGCTTATAAAAATCCTTGAAAAAAAGTTTATAAAAGGCATATTTTTTTATTTAATATTAATAATTTGTCAACAGTAAAGGAATATGTTGTAAATATAGAATAAGTTAGGTTTTACAAATTGATAATTTTTTTATGTGTGAATAAGTCATGTTTGAATATTTATAAATGAATTGTTTGAATGTTAACAAAAAGATGTTCATGATTAAAAATGTTTGAAAAATAAATTTATAACATATAATTATATATATATACACACACATTTTATTTAGCATGGTATTTATAACTCGTTAATATTAAAGGAATATTTATGAGTGATTATTCAAACGTACGTGCGTGGGTTAAAGTGTTTGTTGGCCCAATGAAGAGTTCAAATCCATCTTTAGCCTTTTACCTTAATACATTCGTTCATTGTTAGACCATCGCACCAATGCCAAAGCTCCGATGGTTGGTGGCGGTGGTTTGACCACTAGCAATTGAAGCCTCGCATCGGCGAAAGAGCAATGACAGCCCACGACAAGGACACCATTTTTTCAAAAAGAAAGAAAGAAAGACAGTGGCATTTCGATAATTGATACATGAAATTTTATTACATTAAAGGACCTAGTGCCCACAGTGTATTTTCAGAATATAGTGGGCCCTAACAATAAATAAATTCATTTTGAGCGCCCTTGGTAAAATTCTCCCTGAAAATTTTCAGTGTTCGTTCAATTAATTTTTAAATATTTTGGCGGAATGAAAGGCCTAAAAAATTGCGCTTGTTGGACTATAACTTTGGGCAAAAGGCCTGGGTCTGAAAAGCGGCATTTCATTTCTCCAAATATTTGATACAAAGCCCAATTACTACGAACACAGCCCAAAAAGGGAACTCCTTGTCTCCATCTATATGGTGCTCACTGATTGGAGATTATGGATCAAGTTAAGTTTTTATATATATATATATATATATATATATATAACTAAGTTAGATTGGAGCATCGTCAATTTAATTGAAAGTATTTTTTTAAAATATTTTCTACATTTACACAAATTCAAACTTATGATCTCATGCTTAAGTGGCTATAAGCCCTTTTACTAGAACCATTGCGTATTAATAAATTAAGTTTTTTCATAGAAATGTTATGAAATAATCCGTATATACAAAAGAGAGTAACTAGGCTTGGGCAACGTACTAGTCAAATAAAACGGAAATGAATCTGTAAACTTGATCAGTAAATTTTATAAAGTTTGCATTTTGAAAGGAGATGGAAGATTTTATATTTTTTTAAAAAATAATATAATAGAAAAGTATCAGAAAAATTTAAAAAGAAAACTTACAAACAAATGTATGGATCTCGACTTTTAAAAGATTTGCTCCTAGACAAAGAAGCACTTCCCGGTTGTTAATTGGTTTGGTGCGCGCGTGTGTCATTGAGGGGTGAAAATCAATTGAATTGATCAGCATACAGTGATGGAAAAAGAAACATATGGATTTCATTGAACAACGAAATGATGATTGATGATATACCTTTGTCGATAGCAATCCATACAGACATTTCCCCAAATTAAAGTAAAAAACGGGTATACAAAAGCAACCACTAATTATTCTCCGCTCATTGAATTTGAATTTATTCAGAGTTCTTCAAGAAACTAAATCTGACATTGCTAACTCACCGAAAAAGAGAAAAGTGGAAAACATGTGCAATGTTTGCTTATTGAAATAATTAACCAAGTCATCTACATTCACTCTCTCTGGATCTGTGCATACCCTCATTTCTGAAATAGGGATGAGCCTTCTCTTGGATCTGTTGGCGATCACAATTATATACTTAATGAAGTGAAGTCAAATGTACACATATCAGCATTTTGGAAGATCTTTAGGTGGTGGAAGTAATGATTCTTTAGGACCTTTCCCATTGTCCACCAAAAATGCCATCTTTAATCCCCATGTTGTGTGCACCTCAAAATGGCAGTGCAAGAACCAAACTCCTGTATTAATCAAACACAACCAATTATATATAATAGTTAAAGTTAATTATTAATAGAGACTAGGGTTTGAGATAATGAGAAGTTTAAGGAAAAATTAATCACTCAGTTACTTGGTGCAAACTTAGTAAAATTTTGACTCATTACAACTCAATCTCCATAATTAATTTTTTTATAATTCAGTTACTAAATTTTGATTTAAAATAATTTAGTCTCTAAATTTTGACTCAGTCTATAATTTTGATTGCTTTGTAACTTAGTTACAAAACTTTGATTCAATCCCTATAGTTTAACCATCTAAAATACTAGTTTTTATAATTTAAAAAATAAAATTATTTCTAGAAACTCTAGGATGACTAATGTTTTATATAGTCAAAATTATAGAAACTGATAACTTACATTGAGCTAATGTTTAAAAATTGAGTTTTATCTGAGTCAAGCTATAAGAATTAAATTGTAATGAATTAAAATTTAGGAATATAATAGAGTTAACAAGGGAGTCAAAATATAAAAAAAAAAGATTAATTTTTCCAAGATTAAAATACCTGGATTATCTGCTGTGAACCTAAGAGCAGTCCAGCCACCAGTAGGCACTGCAACAGTGTTCCTCTCCACAGGATCTACTTGGTTAAACTTCTTGGGATCTTGCTCGGGGTCGTAATTCCCTACACCTCTCCCCACCACAAAGAAATTAAACCCATGAAGATGAATAGGATGGCTCTCTGGGGCTATCACCCCTGTGTCCTGCAACACCACCTGAATCGTCGAATTGTAGGGTACCCTATACAGCCTTGTCCCGTTCTGGGTTTGTATATTCTGAGTTATATTGGCTGTATAGTTAAACACGTGAGGTGGACTGGCAGGAAAATCAGTGGTAAACACCCCCTTGATGTTGAAGTAATGAGCCTGAAGCAAGGCCGTGTTTGGCATCACAAAAGTCACGTTATTCACTGCCGCCACAACCCTGCTTCCATTTCCTGCTTTGCATGTAGGGCACGGGTTAGCCCCTAATCCCACTGTGAATAAAAGTGAATGATCAATCTTCTGTGGAACTGTGGCGGGGTACTTTGGGGAATTCAGGCTTTTGAGAGAGTTGGTGAACTGGTTGGCTATTTGGGTGGCATTTTTGGGAGGAGGGGTGGTGAGAACCGTAGGGGAAGCACCGGAGAGAGGACTAGTGCCTGTGTAGTGAAGGGTGGCTGTGGCTGTCTGGTTATCTACGGCCACCGGAGCGTCCATGAAAGGAGAGGCTGCGATCATGTATTTTCCAGATTCCTGGTGTGCGGTTAGAAGGACGTTGGTGGTTTGGCCCGGAGCGATGATGATGGTGTCGGTGGTGAACGGCTTGACGTAGGTGGCGTCAACTTCTACGACGGTGACGCTGTGGCCGGCGATCTTGAAGAACAGTTCCTCATTGAGTGCAGCGTTGATGATCCTCAGCAAATATGTCTTCCCACTTTCTACCGGCAACTTGAACACATCTGCATATATACACGTCCACAAAACACAGCAATAAAACATAGTAATTTATGCTGGTTAAAAAAAAAAAAAACCTTAATTTGATTTATATATATATATATATATATATAATATTGGCATTCAGCAAAACACTTGCTTACACAATTAATTAATTCAATCCCTGAACTTGGTGTAACTCAATTGTAAACTATCTAATTTTTTGGTAGACTCGGTTATAACTTAATCATCTTTACGAAAGAGGAGATGATTTTCTGAAAGTAATATAGGAATCAAGAATTCGAGGGACTGAGTTCAGTGCAACATAACTGAGTGGGAAAACAGACGCCCAGCTCCTATAGGCTTCGGCCCAAAAGCTATTTTATCTTAAAAATTTTCTCTCTTTTTTTTTTTCAGGTACAGGCTAGAGCCAAATCTGAAAGACTTTTTTTTTTTGGAAATTAGGTTTATCATTATAATATTATAAATTTATGCTCTGAAATACAAATTAAAATATTCTAAATTTCAAAATAAAATATAGCCTAATTTTCATATATAAAAATATTCTGGAGTCAGAATTACATATCAGATTAAATGGGGTGCCTGGCCCTGTCCTAGGTCTGAAAAAAAATGTGAAAAAAGGTAACATAATAGAGTCGGCTTATATTCCGTTTCTTGGAAAAATTTGACTGAGTCAAAATGCCTTGAGCAATAAATAAAAATATATGCTCTATTGTAGCAGCGGTTTAGAATACCTTGGGTAGAACAATTGGCGACAGTGCCAGGAAGGCCATTGATGGTGTGAGCATCAGAGACATTGGGAGCCACTCCTGATTGGAGAGCTTCATTGATGACAGCCTCAGTATCAGATTTCCACCATTCTGCTAACACCAACACCAACTCATGGTCTGGTTTTGGGAAGGGATAGGGCACGCCTCGCTTCGGCAAGATCACTAAGGCTCCATGCACTGTTGCCCTTAGCCAGTTGATATGCCCGTGCCATAGAAGCGTCCCTCTTTGCCCACTAATGGTGAAGTTGTACACAAAGCTCTGCCCCGGCTGAATCGGACATTGTGTGATATAAGCGGTCCGTCAGCCCACCCGGTTCGCAGTTGCCGGACACCATGCCTGCATCCAACGTCCACATTGTTACTTCTCAATAATTAGCACTCTTCTGTCTTCATACATGTTCGTGTCTCTCTCTCTCTCTCTCTCTCTCACTTTCTTGCTGTTAACTGTTACGTACCAGTGGATGGAAACGTTGTGGTTGACGAGGTTGACGACTTTGACGATAACATTATCGCCTTCTCTGGCGTAGAGTGTGGGTCCTGGAAACTTGCCGTTGACGGTGACAATGGGCTTGCTTGAACACAGCCTTGTCACGTTCTTCGTCACCACCTGAGCCAATCACAACGGTACATGTATCCATGCATGTGCATGCTTGTCAAAGCCAACTCTTAATTATATATATGGACCATATTTGTTCAAACAAATATCTTTCAGAGAATTTGCAAATTAAGCGTTGTAAAGTACTAAATTAGCACACCATCATTAGTTGATGATTCAGAAAACCTACCTATATCCCTATATCCGATTTATCAAAGATATATATAATTGAATATACATACTCAGAATGTTTCTTTCATATGCCTTGGTTTACTTAATGTAAATAATTTACATAAAAACGCATATATGAATTCCACTCGAGATAAGGGACTTAGCAATAAAGTGATCAGCATGCAAAACATAAAATATGGATGAAGCCAATCAATGCTTCTATCCGAAAGTGCGCGCGCGCGCGCTTCATATTTAATTACACACACGCACTCCTGCATTCGTGCATTATTTTCAATACACTGCTATGTACTATACTTTTAGCTCTTAAACCAAAACATGTTCTTTTGTAAGAGCATAATAAGGAGGAAGCTCTACCAATTATTGATAATATCTCTCTTAAATTGTTATATATGTAAAGACTGGGATTGGAACCCCTAATAATTTATTTAAATGATAAGAGCTCCTACTACTTACACTAACTTTATTTTGATAAAATATGTTATTTAATTACACTAACAATGATAATCATATTGGTTAGCTACTAAACGAATGACATGTGTGTGTGTGTGTGTGTACTTACATGGAATTTGTAGTTTCTGACTCTGCAGTCAACCAAAGCTGGAAAAATGCAAGAAATGAGAAGAAGAAATGTAACGAAAGAATTCATATTCTCTCAGTCTCTCTCGATCTTAGCTAAAAAGCTGTGAATATAAGTTACTTTGTGTTGATTCTTCAACGACTGCCCAACGCACTGCCCTTATAAAGGCCCAAACAACAACCGGTACGACGTCGTTTTCATCCGGGTAGGTGAAGCCTAGAAGAAATTCAGTACCAGGTTCTTGGAAACTAACTTAACACTTTTGTTTCTCTGCCTAAAAAAAAAAATCAACACTTTTCTTAATTCTATTCTTAGTAATTGACAGTGGAAACCCGAGGTTATACGATTATATCTTTGCACATAGAATAGTACGTATTCTGGGTCCTTAATTAGCCTTCTTTTATTGTTTATGGAGGTCATTAAGCTTATTTAATTTGGTTGTAAAATTGTGTGCCCCAAGGTCCAAATATTCTTATATTAGAAGTGAGCTCAGTTTACTCATTTAATAAATGTCTCACAATATGACACAATAATAACTGTTCGATTTAATCAAATAATGGTCATAAAAGTTTTTGTTATATAATATTTAAAAACCATCAAATCTCAAATTTTTAGAGGAGATGAAGAGCGTTTTGATTATGATAATTTTTTTAATTTTTGAAATAAAATATATCTTAATAATTTTTAAGTATTGATGAAATATAGCAATTATATTATAATTAAGATACTCATTGAAAAAATTATGCCTGTCATTGAATCCAAATTCTCTCATACCCACCAAAGATTGATTAACTAACTAGCTTAAAATGCTGTAACTAATTAATTAGCATCCGTTGGCACAATTCTTATAATTTTTTTAAATTCCAGGCATTTTGGTAATCTATAATTAATAAGGTAAATTAGATTACCATATTTAATAGGGTAAAAGAACAAACTGACCTCTATAGTATTGGTTTAGGGATGTCTAAGATCTAAAACTTATTTTTATGCAATATTTTCTTTTAACTTTTGAAAACAGTATAATTTGACCCTTAATGTTAATATAAATTAATTTTAACAATTAAGAATGTTTGAGATTCTAAACTCATTTTTAATGCAATATTTTCTTTAATGTTAACAAAAGTTAATTTTATCTTTAGTTGACCAAAAAATGACATTAAAAACAAAAAAATACCAAAAAATTATAATAAATAACTCAAAAATTACAGACAAAGACCTAACAAATTACAAAAAATAACCACAAAAATTTTATTGATCATTTTTTCTGATTTTTGAGGTTGACCTTTTATGTCATATTCTTATTAACCAACGATCAAAATTAACTTTTATTAATGTAAAAATTATATTGCACTATTTTCAAAGGTTGAAAAGAAGCATTGTATTACAAATAAATTTAGAGTTCTAGACTCTCCTGACTCTATAGCTTAGAGACCAATTTTAAAAGTCCTTATTTACAAGACATCTATCAAGTAAACTAAAATTACTCACTCAAACTTTTTTGTGCTATTTAGTAATTTACATGCTATTATATGAACGATATAATTAGTATTAGCATTTTATACAATTTAATGCCACGAAGTCAAAAGCTACATAATATAAAAGAGGGTTGAATGGTAAATTGACATATAAACTATAGGTTTGAAAGTGTAAGCAACCTTAAGCTTGTTTTTAGTGTAATGTCTCCTCTCAACTTTTCAAACAATGCAATATAGCTCATACTTAACAAATATTAATTTTGATCGAAAGGATAAAAAAGTTCTTTCTTTTTTCCTATAATTTTTTAGTTGTTTAATTTTTTGGTCCTTCTCAATAATTTTTGAGGTCTTTTTTTATTATGTTTTAGTCAACTAATGATCAAAGTTAATTTTTATTAATGATATGGGCCACATTGCATCATTTTTTTAAAATTAAAAAAATATTATACAAAAAATGAGTTTAGACTTTTATGGTCTCAAACACTTTTGGACTAATAGTTTAGGAACCAATTTGTAATTTAATCTTACAAAATAAAACCATCATATATAAAGTAATCAATTTCGCCCAATCAACAAAGTATTATCATAACTCACAACTCTAATATCTTGATTGACACTCTCTAATATTTGACATCTATCTATATAGTAATTGAAATGATAGTGTAACAACCGTTTTCATTCTTGCCTTAAACCTACAACAACTCATTTGCCTCCAAATATGGTAAAAAGAGTTTAATTAAAGCAAAACCACTGAATAATTGCTATCGTAAAATTCAATCAATTATTTTGGAGGTGAAATACCCTTTTACTTGCAACAGCAGCAGTGATTAACTGAAAATCATTTACTTAAGAACAGACTCTTTTTCACCTAAAAATAACAACAACAACGACAACAGCTAACATAAGATAATAGCTCTTGATTTTTCATGCATTTCTCTCCTTTGGGCCATTGGCAATGACAAAGAATAATTAAATTTATGTTAAAAGATCAACCATTACTTTTTAGGAGCAGTTCTCAGAATTATTTGCAATTTGGGACAAATTAAGAATTTAAACAACCTTTAAATGTTTTTCTCAATATCTATGAGTGTAACTTACTTATATTCAAAACCGAAGGTCATGTTATATACATTACATTCTGAATATATATATATATATATATATTTAACTAACAACGGGAATTGAGTCTAGAGAAAAAAGACTAGAACTCTTACAGTGTACATGAACCAAAGTTCAACGCTGAAAGCTATGTGCATATATAGTTAGTTTATCCATGTTTGTAGGTAATTATATTGGTGAAAAATATTGTAGGTAGAATAATAGTGGGAGAGGCCAAGGAACTAGAAGATGGTTACTTAGTTTGAGAGATTAGACAAAAAAAAGGTTGAGCAATGGTTTTCAGCTCACATATCAGATAGCAGCCCTTATAATGAACATCGTCAGTTGAGAAATGGTTTTCATGTCATACATCGGATAGAAGCCCTTATAAGAAGATCATCATCACTTGTTTGAGAACCACGACTAAACCCAAATTAAGCATTGGTGGGTAAGTAGCAACAAATTGAATTCATCTTTCTCTTTTTGAGTGTTGTAAAAAAAAAAACTTTTCAATTCTATCTTTCATTAAAATTAATGACCATCAGAAAATGTATTTAAGAATTGAAAGTTTGGCAATCTCACTTGGTATATGAAGGATGGACAATATTGGAAAAAAAAATTAATTCACTACTACAACTTTACCTTATATTTAGGATCAAATATGACTTTAAAATTTTATCATATAATTAGAAGCGGATCGTATGAAAACGTAGCATTTACAATTTAGAATGAGATAAACAACAAAATCACGTGGTTTGGGTTCACGTACGGTCAGCGTGGTTGGAAAAGAGTCAATATCATGAAATTTGTTGATGATGTTTGATGGTTACGAAGTGGCACCTTTTAATATTAGAGATGAAGTAAAAATCAAGCAAAACCAGCAGATGGAGAGCATGTATTCTTACCTATCTCTTGATTATTTGATTTTTTCTCTCGTTCATTTGTTTTATTCACACCAAGAGATCACTTAGGAGTTTAAGCAAGAAGGAAGGGGCGTTAGCATTCAATTTAATTTATAAAGAATTTGCAGCTATATAATATAGAATATACCTTAATTAATATTAAGAGTTTAGATTTCTAATTATTATGTTCGGAGCGAATCTAACTAAGATTTGAGAGAGGTTTTTTTTTTTTTTTCCGCCAGCAGAGAGATAGTATGTTTTAGCCTTTCGTGGACTCAAGGAAATTTAATTTTTGATTTTTAAAATATCATAATTTTATCAAAATTTCTTTTGTGATAATAAATTTTAAATTAAAATATTGATAAATTGTAATTTCTTGTTCAATTCTTACGATTCTTTGAATAAAAGTTCTTATTCATTAAATAAAAATTATGATTTGAGCTTGTTATTTTAAGAATTTATTTTTAATAAAATAAATTATATTTTACAAGTTATGATTTCTTGTTTAACTCTTATAATTTGTAAAATAAAAGCTATTATTTTTTAAGCAAAAATTATAATGGGAGCTTGTTATTTTCAATAAGGGTAAATAATTTTTTTATTTTAAAATTTATTGACACAAAGTTCTTAAAAACTATAATTGAATCATAATATTTTGAAAGACTAAATTGTTATTTATACAATTCAAGATATTTTATTATTATTTTTTCTATTATAATTTGTGAATGTTCATAACATTGTCTCTTAGAATTCCATCTCATGGTTAATGCAATTTACCCATAGCTCTTAAGCAGATAGTTTTCTAACATTTATTCATATAACTTCCCACGATTTCATGTTGTACTATAATTAATGTAAAATAATTCTTTTATTTATAAATTTATAACTCTTGTATAGGGTTGGAGGCTTATGAATAGTGCCACATACCATTTCTTTTCATACCATTTGTAAATTTATTCATACCATTTGATATACCTAAGTCAATGAATATTATTCCTCCTTTCTCTGCAATTCTCTATTATATTGTTCATTGTTTTCATCTTAAATTGCTTTTATATTTCTAGTTTCATAACATTTTTGATGTTATAGCGAATGATATTCCTAGTAAAAAAAAAAAGACTTTATATGCGTCTAACTGTATGATCCTTATCTGAAAAAACGAAAAGTCCTAAAACTCTTTTTATTTTGGACCTAGTACATAAAATCCTTCTTTTCTACTATTTTCTTCCGAGCAAGATTATACAGTTATTTATTTTACCAGAATTTATATATATATATATATATTATATCCATATTTCTATTAAATTTCTTTTTCAAAGATAAAAAAAATCTAATGTAAATTAAAGCAATTGGCAGCTTTATCGATCACTTTTTCTTGTTCTTACTTTTTTAGTTTCTTGGATGTGTAGTGGGTAAAAGACTAAATACCCGAACAAAAATAATTTATTTTTAAATAACCTTCCTGAAAAAATTGTGCATAAATAATCAAGAGTTTCTTTGAAAAACATTACTTTATATTTCCCATCTTTTCTTCCTATTGCTTCATTAACAACACTTAAAGCATTTTTTCCAACTTTGACTTAAATTAATATCTGAATTCTACAGATAGAAATCAACAATGATTAATTAGTGATTAGGAGAATTGATCCGTTTCATTTACTTTCAGTTCGTTGATGCAAAAAGCTTCTGTCACAACTCAATTAATCTTTAATCTTCATATTTTTGGCCAGTAATTAACCTTTAATCTTCATTGATGAAAAGAAAAGCAATCTGACATGCAGTCATGAAGGGTTAATTGTCCAAGCAATAATTGTGTTACCATCTTAAGTATCCCAATGACATTGAGGCTTTATCAAAAGTTCACGGTTCATATTTCACTTTCTCTTTCCACTTGAAAATTCAGGCATGAAACGTCTTTTATTATCCCATTCTAGCCCCTTCACTTTCTTTCAAGCTTCTATTTAATGGCTTTCGTTAAATAAAATATTTGCCCTTACATTCAAGAGATAGAAATTATTTAACATAAGCATGTGTCCTATCCTTTTTTACTATTTTGTAAATCGTATTGTAATCTAATAACATATAAACTCTTTTATAAGTAAAAAGTTACCGGTTCAATCGCACTTATAATCTCATAATATTAGTACACGTCCTTGTAATTCAAAAAAAAATATATTTTACTATTTTTATTTCACTTTAAATGTACACATTGTAAGTTCATTTAATATATAAAAAAATCACACAAGCATGTGCTCGCTCTCGCTCTCTCTCGCGCTCCTTCTTTCTTCGTTCCTTTCTTGCCATTAAAGATGATACCACACTACCAAGCACAAACACAATTGGTTAGAGAAGCTGAAAACATTCACGGATTTAAGACTCTAACTTTACATTATAATCACTATCGTTAGAAATAGGGAAAGGCTAATATTAGTTGCTTTTGTTTGTTTAGTTATTGATTTAGTCTTCAAATTTAATCAACCTAATTCTATAAAGCACCGATATTTTAAATTGCCTCATATATCTGTATCAGTATTTAGATTTAAAACTATTCTATAAGATAATGTAATCTTATGATAGTCAAGAAAAAAAAAATATTGATACTGTACCTATTAGTAGGGATTGAATAGTAGCCAATTAGGTATAGATAGAATAAAAATACAATTAATGATTATATTTTATTTGGTATTATTATAAAAGATTATATATGTATCCTAATTTGAATTTTTTTTTAAATTAAAAGTATATTTTTAATATTTTTATAAATATATATACACATATTGAAAACATATCGTACAAAAATTAAAATATCAACATATTAAATATGTATCGTATCCAAATATGCGTGTCAATATTTTTGCATCATATATTTAATCTTTACATTTCATGAAATAACTAAATAGTCCTTAATATTCAAAGAGGTGTTAACATGGTTAAAATCTTTACGAATTAATGAGTTGACAATCATGTAGATTAATGGAAAAAAAAAAATTTCTATTTACATGAATAACAGGGGAAAAGAAAACAAACTCAAAAATTGAAAGGAAAAAAATAGCAAAAAAAAAGTTAAAAAAAAACGCTTATTTGTTTTCATTTATTCATCTGTACTTTCATGATATCATCAAACATTATTTACATCTCAGATTATTTTAAGAATTAATTTGAGTTTCATTTTTTCTTTTCTTTTTTTTTTTTTGCCACCGTATTTCAAGACTTAAAAAGTCTAATATTATAACTTAAGAAGACATAAATGATTACACTGATAAAAAATAAATTTAAGAAGCCAAATTAATCACTAAAACTTGAGTAGTAAAAGCTCCATCATCTCATGTTTTAATCATACGATTTTTTTATTTTTTTATTTTAGAAACTCATTCTATTAAAATGTTATTCTATCCAAAAATAAGCAACGAACATGTCAAATATTAATCTGAATCGTTTATAGCCATGCATTCATTTATTCAATATACAAAAAAACTATAATTACACACACACATGACTTTGCTCTTTCGCGTTACATATTTACTTTTGCAGGGAATTGGAACGAG
The DNA here is from genome assembly GCF_029017545.1 of Prosopis cineraria. Taxonomy (NCBI): domain Eukaryota; kingdom Viridiplantae; phylum Streptophyta; class Magnoliopsida; order Fabales; family Fabaceae; genus Prosopis; species Prosopis cineraria. The sequence goes on from NW_026555343.1 coordinate 2,009,688, forward strand.
TCAAACACCTTTCTCTTTGTGAGTTTGTCACTAATATGCTCATAATTTTTTTCCTTCCCTTTCAGGGTCACAAGTTTCGCTGGTCATAAAATGATGATAGCCCTCAAAAGCCATACATCATTCCTGTTGTCCTAATAAGTACACTTTTCTGCAAGAAACATCTTAACATGAGTAGTTCAATTTTATACCTTTACAAACAAGTCTCATTGCTAGTCTCCCTCGGGCAAAGATGAACGTAAACCCAGCACTTCTACTGCAGAGTGAAGTCTCAAATACCAATGCTTTTTTTTCTCTCTTCCTCTCTGTTTTTCCCAACTACATGACCAAGCAGAGATTTGACATTGAACCTCTGAATTTTTCCCATCTATTCAGACTCCTCAACCACACCTAGTAGTTTAAAGATGCTTATGACAAGACAGGAGAAGATGCCATCATCCACGGATCAGATGGCTGGTGCCGGAGAATGTTACATAGTGAGCACGAACGAGAATGTAAGAAATTACGTCAATAAAGCACCCCTTGCTCATTTTTTTTCATTAAGAGGTAACAGCAAACATAAAGAGCTAGATGAAGCATTTGAAGATTATGCTTTAGCTTACAAGAGATTATTCAGAAGCGAGAGCAAACTAGTGAGTCCGAAGCTCATATAAAAGACAAACCAAATGCTGATATTCGAGACAGAAACCTGTTGATAAAGTAACAATGCAAGGAGGCGGTAGAAAAGACCAAGAATGTAACCAGAGAATAGCTGGTAGCAAAAACCAAGAATGTCAGCTGGACCTGTGGAATATTCGATATCCAGCTATTGCCTCGTCCTCAGACAATGGGGGGAAGTTGCAATTGTTGGAGCTTCTGGTTGCTTTATCTTCTCAATTCATCTATAAATTTTTAAAAATGTCAAGCATAAAGACAACAAGGAAAAAGAACAATGACTTTTTTTTATAAAAAAAAAAAATGACAGTCCATCTCTTACAGGCGCTTTAGTTTGTTAAAAAATATACATATATTAAAAATGAGTATTGCCTGATACAATAACCCCAAGCGAATGCTTACAGCTTGGGCCTGACATATCAAGCATTTTTTTGCTTTGGCATCAAAAATATGTCATATCAGTGATATCACTGTAATCACCGAAATCTAGGTAATTGAGTTACCTTACGTGATGCTGATGAATCTCTAATATTCTATTCAGATAAACAATCAAACTATAGTTGTCTCAACTTACAGCTTTTACAAACGTACATGTATAATTAAAAGCATTATTATTCTAAAAAATGTCTATTATATTATATATACATATAATGAAAACCCATGCACGATCAAGAATAAGGTTCCTTCTTTATAGCTTAATATACCAGCATCCCACATGGATTAGTATAATAACTGCTGACTAACATAACCAACAACAAAAAGTAAACAGCCAGTTCATATCCAGCTCGGGCGAGAATATATTACAAAAATATCCCACAAATTAAAACAGATGATCCTTTTTGTTCAGAGAAGAAGGGTTAGATGACGTTCGGTGCACATGTTCCCCCTAACCAATTCAACGATTTCAAAGTCTCTTGGGGCTATTTAAAGATCAACGTGTCTTTTTTTTTTTTTTCATCATGAAATTTTTTGCATGCCCAATCACTGATTTTGAATAATGAGAGCTAAATAGACTAAAGCAACTGAAAGCAAGTAAAAAGGTATGATGGTGTTGATCGTGTAAGAACTCACCATCTTCCCTATAAAATGCAAAGTTGAATTATAAGCAAAGTCTGCAAAGTTGAATTATAAGCAAAGTCTGGTAAGTGTAATCCAAACTGTTACTTGCTGTTACTTACAATTTTAATCAGCTTCCCAAGAAAGCAGAAAAAGGATTAGTAAGCCCTTAAAGTTTAATAATAATCAATAGAGCTAATGCATACCTCATCTTGAATAGAAGTGTTTTCCTCCATCTTCTGATATATACATGTCATGTTGCTTATTGACATGCCTACCGCAAAACAGCACTTGAATCAGGAACTACAGACAGGTGACCAGTCCATTGAATCATCCAGATTTCAGGTGACTTTTCTAGAACAATTAAACATCAATGATCAGGATATCCAAACCCTAACATAACATAATGAGAACAGACGTATCCATTTTTGAGAAATTTTTTTGCTCCAACTCGGGAAATGTGAAGATGGAGCTGCATAGTGTATCCACTATCCAATAGGCACTCCCTCAAGGCAAGTTGAAGTGTACCCAACACCATTAAATACTCTGCTAGGGTTCAATTCCGATACTGCTAGCTCATTGCTTTATAGGGAAGCCAACAAGCCACTCATGAATTAATAGATTGCTACAGCTGACATGCTCAAGAAGCAGGAGAGATAATAGAGGTTGAAATTGCAATAATTAATCTCAGAGCCCAAAAAATGAAGCTCAAGCCCCACATATAATCACAGCTCTGACAAGTATATTCCATGTAATGACAGTTGGGACAAGTCCATGCCCCAAAGCTTCATCTAATAACCAAAGTGCATCTGTTATTCTACCACAAGAGCAAAGCCCCTTAAGAGTAATATTATATGAAATTATATCTGGTTGTAGCCCGTCTTCTAAAATGTGGCTCCAAATCTTTGAAGCTTTTTCACAGTCCCCAGTTTTGTAGAGACCATCCATTATGGTATTGTGGGTCACAAGATTAACGCAATTGGTCTTCCTAATCTTTAAATAGAGTTGTAGACCAAATTCCACTTTGCCATAAGAACAAAGTCCATATATTATAATATTGTAAATAGTTGCATCGGGCTGAATGCCCATGTGAAGTAGCTGATGCCACAACTTAAGGGCAACATCAATCTTCTTGCTTTGACAAAGGCCATCAATCACAGAGCTGTATGTGATAACATCTGGTTTCAACCCTTTATCCATCATTTCCTTCACGTAAATATATGCCTCAGGATATCTTTCCGCTCTACATAATCCTTTCACTAGAATATTATAGGAAACAACACTTGGCGAGCAACCTCTAGAGCTCATTGTCTCAAAGAATTCGATAGCCCTGTCAGGTTTGGAATGTTTTATAAATCCATCAAGAAATGAATTGCAGACATGTGGGTTAAAATTACATTTCCAACTATCCATCAAATTTACAACTCTAGACACTTCATCTAATTTTTCATATTTGAATAATGCATTGATCAACGTGGAATATGCAAAGGCATCCACATTACCTCCCCTATGCTCTGCCTCTTCCACTATCTGTAAAGCCTTATTCAGGTAACCATTCTTACACAAACCATGAGTTAAAATTCCATAAGTAGTGGAATCCGCAGCACATTCTGTGTCAGGCAAGATTTCCCATAGGGATATTGCGTCTTCTACCTTACTGTTTTCAAGCAACCCCATGATAAATATATTATAACTTCTTATGTTTCGAGAACCAAACATTCCCATCTCTTTCCACACCTCAAAACTTTCCTCAATCATCCCTGCTTTGCAAAATCCTTTAAGCATAGTATTACATGTAACAGTATCAGGGGTTACCCCACTCTTGATCATCTCTTTATAAACTCTTCTTGCTCCATCTAAGTTCCCAGCCTTACTCAACCCATGAATCAGAGTACTGTAAGTAAAGTTATCATGCTGTCGTTCATTTTTCTTCATCCGGTCCAATATATCCAAACTCTCATTGAACTTGCCACATTTGCAAAGACCATTGATCATTACATTATAAGTTACGACATTTGGATAAACCAACCTATCCTCCAACAATCTTTCCCACATCTCCTTAGCCTTCACAAGATCGCCACTTTTGAAGAACCCGTCCATCAACATATTATAACACATCACATCAGCATTTACCCCTCTTTCACTCATTTCGTCAAACGTCTCTAATGCACCCAATAAGTTTCCAGTCTTGGCCAACGAACTAATAAGAGTACCATAACTAAATCTATCAGGCTTCATTCCCTTATCCCACATCCATCTCAACAAGCCCTTCGACTTCTCAAACTGCTTCTTCTTACAAGATATCTTAATCAAAATATTATAGGTCTGCAAGTTTGGCACCATACCAACTGTCTCAAAATACGCAAAAAATGCTTCTGCCCTATCCCATTGATTGGACTCAATAAAAGCATTAAGTAACGAATTGTATGATCTTATTCCTGGTTCACAACCAAAAATTTCCCCCATTCGCTGAAACGTATCCAATGCTTGATCAGGCATGGAATATTTTGCATAGGCCTTAATCACCGTTAATGCGACATCTTCCGGGCACTTGCATTTTTGGGATCGGATCATCTCAAGAACCCGACCCACATGGACTACCAACCTTGGGTCGGATAGGCGTCGAAGAATGTGAAGAAAGACGTTGAAGGAGTGCTTGTACCCAGGACACCGAGAGGCGTCATCGAAGAGTTGGAGGGCGGAGTGGTGGTTTTTCTCTGCCTTAAGGAGCTTGAGAAGTTGCTTTGGAGAAAGAGACTTGGGAAGTTCGACCATGGCAAAAGTAACTCTTTGGGTTTCTCGATATTATTTTCAGTGAGTGGTTTCTCTGCATCGGTTTAAAAGGCAGCATCATAGTAGTATAAATAATACATTGGCTTAATGCATCTTCACCATCCATACCATGGCATTAAGCAACCCTGTAGCCAGTTTATAAGTTCAATCAACAGCACAATTCAGAATCCAATTCAATCAAAACCCAAATTTTCAAAATGAACTACAGCGAAGAAACAGCTATTACTAATTAGCAATCAGCAGAAACCAAATTCAGGCATTTGCACCAAATTCATGACAAATTTTCATAATATGCAGAAGCCAAAGAAACCAAGCCATTTTTACCAAACAACCCAGAAAAATTCAAGATTTTTTTTTCATGTTATAATCAATAAATCAGAAATCAAATAGACTGAATTCGATCAAAATTACCAATCAGCATACATGAGTATCTATTCAAAGCCCCTTCTTGAGAACCCCATCAAATATACCCCTCCCTCTCGATCAGGTCCTTCAAAGTCCCATCGTTTTCTAAACTTGCTGTCCTCTTTCTCCTCCTCGATTGAACTTAAGAGGACCGGTGGAGAAACTGAGAAAAGGAGGAGACTGGTCAGGAAGGAAGAATGATGGAGGGGGCCGTTTGTAACGGAGCAAGGTTGTGAAGAAAATGGGTCTGCGGTTGCGCTAGCGGCCTGCGCTGGCGGAAGCAGGGAGCAGAAGCGATTTTGAAAATTGGAGGGCCGTCCGGCGGAAAAGACTTAATGAATGGAGTAAAAGAACTTGGGATCTTCGATCTCTTCCTTAAAGATTGGGATGAGTCGATGCCGGTTGATGGTGTGAAAACACTTGCTGGTGTCGAATTCCAAAAGCCCTCAGGGACTGGTTCATACCCGTGCACGCCACTCGTGGTCGGAATCGAGCCCGGAAGGAAACAAAGTTTACACTCACAGGTTTAAGTACAGTAAGTAAACTTGAATAGGAATAATAAATAGAGAAAATTGTCAAAAAGAAAAAGACCTGACCAAATTTTATTTTGCTGAAAAAAATTTGGCGTAGATTAAAAATTGAGTTCCTTCAAAGCCATTAATTTGAAGCTTCAAATTGATTAAAATGCCCTTATCAAATTCTCTCCCCTCTAAATTCTAGCACCCATCACAATATTTGGCAACTTTCAGACCATTGGCAGCATGTATTTCCCTCCTTGCTCCTTTGTCCTTTCTCCTCTTTGAATTTGGGCTTACAAGACCACTACCAACATCAACCTCTTTAAAGCTGCTCTATGGCCCTCCCTCTCATTCACATCGTCACAATTCTATGCTTTGATTTTTAAACTAACACTTTTTTGTGTCATTAGCCATGGCTAAGAAGAAGAAGTATATGGCCTCAAGCCTCAACAAGGTAGATATAGTTATGAATCACCTTGTGCGTCAATTCTCAATTCATTGTGCTAATTTGATTTTGGGTTTAGTCTGGCTTTCTCTTTCTAATTGATATTAGGTTATATCTTTGCCTAATATGATGATCTATTTCTTGCATGAAAATTGATATACATGTTTACAAATTTTGGTTGAAACTCTTGTTGTACGTGATTATCTGTCAAGAAGTTTGAGGATTGTTATATCTGTTTACAAATCTATACCTGTTACTTGATTTGCTCCCCTTGAAATTGTGGGTATACTATGCTTAAGATTGTCTTTGTATTGGTGAAATTATTGATCAATTTCAATTTTGTCATTCATTTTTTTGGTCAATATTTCTTTTATGATATTTCCATCCCAACTCTTATGGATTTTTGTCTTCTAATTTTGTGGACATTTCAACATAATAAAGGCTCTTGAGTTTTTGATTTATCTATTAATTTGAAGACCCTTCACAAAGGCTTTTTGATTCACCCTTATTCTTGATATTTTGCATTCTCTAGATTAAACAAAAATTATATTTGGTCTTAAAAGCTTATTAGATACTTAATATTTTAATGATGGATATAAGATATGAATAACATATTTTATATAAAAAATCATATTAACCTTTTCAATATAATTTTTTTAAAAAAATGAGGATTATGTTGTAACAATTTTATTCCTAGTGTAATTATATTATTTTTAATAATTAAATTTTTATTTTTAAAAATTATTAATTTTTTAAATTAAATTATCTTGTATCTTGGACTTTGTAATTGTAAAGGAGTTGATACGATTTTATAAATATAAAATGTAAAAATAATAAACTCGCAAAATTAAATTAGAGGGTTTTGTAACAACCCTCACCCCACCCCACCGGGGGTCTTTCAAACTGGAACCTTAAGCACTCACGTAGCGAGCCCAACTTTTCTTAAGGTGGTATTTGAGTTATTCCTCACCACGCTAAAGAGGTTTTTTGGAGTCTTTTCAAACTCAAACCCCCAACTTCTACCACATTTAGATAAGGTGAAGTCTAGTATCATTGAATCAACTTTGACTCAAATACCATCTTGAAAAAAGCTGGACCCGCTACACGAGTAGTTAAGGCTCCAGTCCTAAAGACCTCCAGTGGGGTGGGGTAAAGGCTGTTACATAAAAAGTGATGGTGGTGACTTCGCCTCAACTTCCTTAAAATAGTAGAGGTTAGAAGTTTGAGTCAGGGGAGGCTCTAAAAAACTTTTTTGGTGAGGTGAGAAATAATCTAAGTACCACCTTAAAAAAAACTAGGCTCGCTACGTGAATGGTTAAGGCGCCGGTCCAAAAGACCCTCGGTAGGGTAAGGTGAGGTTGTTACAGGTTTGACAATAAAAAAGAGAAACTTTCAAAGAGCTGATTATTTTAACTTTTATCAAATAACGCATTCTAGTCATCAATGCACCAATCCCTATCAAGATTTGAGAGCATTTTTTAAGTAAATCAAATGTATCATGTCATTTGTAATTTGTTTAATAAAAACATAACATTCAGACAGTATTAAATATAAATTAATTATGATATTAATGATAGTAGATATAAAAAATGCAAGGAATTAAATATACATTGCATTATAAGAATAAAATTAATTAAAATAATTTTACATAAGATTTTAGTTAGATAAGTTGAGATATTCTACTTAAACAGATTATAAATGATATGACACACCTAATTTATTTAAAAATTTCTTGAGATTCAATGGGAAATAACCAAGAGGATTTTTTATTTTTTTTTGAGCAAACCAAGAGGAATTATAAAAAGTAGTTTAAAAGCTCCCGATATTCATATGAAGTTAACGGCTGTGATTTGCTCCCGAGATCCTCCCCTCACAAAATATTGCATTACGTGGTGCAATATTCACCTTTAGATAAATCTAAAGACTGAAATTCCGATCACGGTAACTGGTGCTGCCTTTTCTTTTATTGAGGCGAATTGGAATATTGGACAAATGAGGATTCATGCATTTCGTTTTGTATGGCTAATTAATCCTTCAGCTAGTTATTATCAGTGGTTTTATTTTCTTTCAAGTTTACGAACCAATTATTGCAACTTAATTGAAAAAAGCGTATTAAATTTAAAAGCTTTTTTTACGTTGGCTTTTCCCCCAATAACTCACTCATCCCAGCTGCAAAAGAAGAAATGCATGTCTTTCGTAGATAATAGAGAATTAATGCATCAAATCATTATGGTGAAATTGCATACCACATTTATTACCATTAACAACTCTCTTAACTTTCAATTACTTGTGGATGTGTTTAAACTTTTTTACTCTAGCTCTATTTTCCCCCCCTAAGAGCAATCATGATTTGCGAAAAGAAAAGAAAAAATCTCATTTAGAGCCTTCAAAATACAAAAATTTACACTGTAAGCTCAATAAAATCTAAAAACACACTACAAGCTTGAAGGCTCTTTTTTCAAATCTTATTGTGAATGAAAAAATACATTTGTCCTTATCTCAATAAAATATTTATGTACACACAACACAATACTTACGAATTCTCAATACATTATTCATACACGCATCACACATCCGGTGGACATTAACTTGAAGTATATTGTTTTAATAAAATTATGTTGTTCATTATGGACTTTATGTTGTACAAATGTTGTAGGTTTACATATGTTCAATGTGTTGAAAATTGATGGACATTATGTTAAATATTCATGAACATTGTGTTATTCATCATTTGTTTACTTATACATTTCACTTCAAGTTAAACTATATTTACTAAATATTTACTAAATTTGTGAAGATCATATTTGTGCATATATGGACATGCTCTTAAAACAAGGACAATTGCATATTTTTATTTACAACAAAATTTACAAGAAAGGCCTTTAGGCCTACATTACATTTTTAGATTTTATTGGGCTTACAGTGTAAATTTTTATGTTTTAAAAGAATATCCTCCCAAGAGAAAAAAAACAACCATACACAACTTTTTTTTTATGTGATTATTTGATTAAATTGGATTCAAGTATTATAGGATTAAAGTGAAAGTAATTTTTTTTTTTTTAAAAAAAGTTTGCTGCTTTCCCATTAACTTTAATTCAAAATCCCATATTTAAGTAGTCATAGCTTCTTTCACTAGAATCAATACATGTTAATAACAACACATAATTTATAAAAAACAATGCCTTTTTTTTTTTTGGAGCAAAAGAATGACTGCTTTGGTTTCACAATTTGTTGGTTGAGGTTTTTGTTTCACACTGAAGACAAGGCAATGAGCCAATGACACAGCTCTTTCCTTTTTTGTTTTTGGGCTGATCCGTGGCTTTTGGTTTGATACAAACATGGACACCGAAAACAAAAGAAGATGCTAAAGTTGGATTTGTAATCCCAATTTCTTTTTTAAAAATGCAAACGTGGAAATTCATTCATCAATCATAAGAGACAAACATCGATCCAAGAAAAAGGGGAGGGAAGGGGAGAGGGGAGAGAGAGGGAGAGAGAGAGAACAAATATGACTATCAGAAAAGGGTCGGCAATTTACCACCTTTCAATAAAAAGGTCCGCAATTTACAATTTCTTTCACATACAGAAATCATTATGTTTTATAAAACGAAAGAAAGAAAACATTATGTTACCTGCGAATTGTGGTGCTTTTTTTAATTGCTAAGGGTTGGATGCTAATCTAAATTCTTCTTCCTCTTCCTCTTCTTTTTTCTTTTTTTGCCAACCAATAACATTAGTACAAAGTTTGGATCTATGCGTTGATACATTTCCTCCACAACAATAAAACTTGGACAGCTGTTGTCGTTATTATATTTAATTTGAATTAGTATATTTTAAATACTTTTCAAAAAAAATGGTAAGTTGAATTGAAAAAATAAGGATGTCAATGACTAGTTATCCTAACAAAACAATCTCTCTCGTTTAAAAGAAGTTTTGAATTTAAACATAGTGTTGACGTATTTGTATACATGCATGAGTGTGTATATATATATATATATATATATCTCCTTAGAAGAGTTAAGTTGGGGGTCTTCCTTTTCTTTGGTGTTGGTCAAATCCAAAAGCATCTAATTTGACAAAGGTTTCCTCTGTCAAATTTAAAAGGAAGAGGGTTTGTGTGCGTGGGTGGTAATAGAAATAAAGATCAGAAACGATGTCGTAATTGCATGAAAAACACATTCCATTTTTGAAAAGCCCATGAAGAAAAGGCCCTAGTTTAACTGTTTAAGAAGTTAGGTCTTGTCTACGCTCACTTAGCCCCATCCATTACATACCTATTTGCATCCAAAGATACTTTGGGCTTAAATCAGCCCAACTCGTTCCATTCTGTAGTGATTCGTGTAGATGATTCGGAGGATTACGATAGCAAGAGTGTAAAGATGGATGCATAAGGGGTTGAAGCCCGAAGGGAATAATTAAAATAAGAACATTTACAATCAATAAGCATTAGTTTTAGTGTAAGGAATGTGACTGCTTAAACATAAAATCTTGGATCCAAGTCCATATAAATACAAAAAACAGTTTTAGAGAAGTTATTATCAATTAGACCTCATAATACTTGAATTTAACTCATATATGCAAGACAAATAGAGTCAAAACTAAAGGGAGACAGAAGCATAGGGTTATGAGCTTGTTTTGTGGTATCATTTGGCCTCTTTTTGACTTTCGGGACATAACTTAGGGTGGTGTGAGAGATGTGAGTGTGCGTGATGATGGAGCTTCTCCCTCCAAATAATATTATTATGGGACATGTGAGAAAGCATATATATATATATATATATATATACTTGTTTGTGATTGCAAGGCTTGGCAGTTGAAATGGATCCTACCCTGCATTGTATTTTATTTGTTTTGATTCCTTTCATATCCAAAGTGGGACATAATGATAATCTTTTATCTTAACCTCTTCATCATTACCGTTTAATTCCTGTCTTTGCTTAGTGCTTATCCCCTTCAGTCTTCACGTCTCTTCAATTCTCTCCTCCTTCCTCTCTGCTTTTATCTTCTCTCTTCACACACATCATGGGAGCTTCCCCATTCACTTTACTTCCCACCTCCTCCTACACATTTCCATGCCTTCCTCCATTCTATATATATTAGCTCTTGTATTTTTATAGTTATTTTTTTAAACCATGAGACTTATTTTTCCGCATTTTTAAACTATTTCTATCGTTAATTAAAACTCTAAACCTATCACCACGTATTTATTAGCTAAAATGTGCTAGATTTTGGACAAGATATTTTTAATTTCAACAGGCATTGATTCTAGTGAAAAAAAGGCTATAACTTCTTAAATATGATATTTCAAGTTCAGATCTGTAAATATAAATATGTATTTGAAATAGCTACTCTCAATTAATTCCAACAATATTCGAGTATGATCTAGTCAAATACGCATATAATTTTTTTTATTTTTTAAACAAAAAAGTTTTTCTGTTTTTTTAGCCCTTTTTTAACTCAAGTATTTTTCCCTCTTTTCAAAGACCATTTTTTGCTTTAGAAAACTGTTAAGATCATCTTTATTTTATTTATAATTAGAATGAAATTGAGAGGAGATTATATTAAAAAAACTAAATAAAAGGACCTCATCTTCAAGTAAAAAATTGAGCATCAAAATGACTTTTCATGTTAAATGGAAATCTTTACATGAGAACATTAATCTTTACAATAATTATAAACATACTGTATTAATTACCAAAAAATAAATATATTGTATTTTTTGTACAAAAAAATGTAACACCTAATGCTTTTAAGAATTTGTGCTCCAATTGTTTTTTCAAAAAGATGAATCCCAGCAATGGTATATTAATTAATAATTTTGTATTCTTAAAGTAAGGAGACTGAACTGAAAGGACGGATCATGGACTTGGACCGACAAAATCTCTTTTACATATATTTCCTTAATAGACAAGAGACCGACCCATTTGCCTTTCTCATGCTCATTATCAATTATTTCAAATGAAAAAAAAAATGTAAGATAGAAATACCATTCAATTCTGATGAGAAAAATGAAAATTTAAAGATAATTGTTTCAATTAATATATAAAAATTTAATATCTAGAGGACATTATGCTTAAATGATCAAGATCAGTTCTCCCTTAAAATTCAATTAAGATGCAGTATTTTATATCCATGAATATTCTTCTATAAGAAAGCAATCAAGGCACTATTGAATCTTAAATATAGATACCTCTTCTAGTGGAGATTTGAATCTTGATTTGCTACATTATGAGTGAATAGCCCTTCTCACTAGATTTAATCACTCTTGATTAATTAAGATATACTCCATCTGTCTCAAATTATAAAACACTTTAAAAAATTATTTTTTTATTAAATAAGTTTATTTTAATATTATCCTTTATGTTTTATTTAATTTATGTCCCTGTCTCATTTTAATATATTAAATAAATATTATTTTTAAAAATTTTTATGTTATTAAGTATATTTAATAAATTTTTTGATATGTAAAATTTTATTTAAAAATATTTTGTAATTTTAGCCGAGCAGTAGGTAAATGAAAAGTTTTTTCACAAAAATCTCGTTAAGTTTTGCACAAGGGAGGCTTTGCGGTGAGTCCACCGTTTTATTCTGTTTTAAAATCTGAGTCAACAAGGGCAGGAAAAATAATGAATTCCAAATAAAATCTATCAATCAAACATAGCTCAATGTTTAAGAAAAGAATTAAAGGCAGCATCGAAATCCAGTAAGAAATTCCTTATTTTCAGGGCAAGACGTGGAGAGAATGAAGAGATGAGAACATAAAGTCATAAGAATGTGAAAAAACCAACAGGCTGTAACCTTTTTTCTTTGAATCAAAAGCTGGAATTCATTCAAAATAAGAAAAGGAACAGTACAGTACACCTAATACAAATCTAAAGGAAGCAAACTCAATCATCATTCAGCTCCTAATATAAAGTGAGGTGGTGCATGATCAAAGATGTAAAAGGAGCTATCCACAAAATAAGCTTTCCTAGCAAAAGAATGAGCATGACTAATAACATTCCTAACTACAAAATTAATAGAAATGGTCCAATCAAGATAAAAAAAATTACAAGTTTTTTGAACAATATTATAGTAAAGGTGGCTTTTAGGATAACCTCAAGTGATGAAGTTAATAACTTCAATGCTGTCAGAATAAAAAGTTTAAGGTCTTGATAAATTCTCAAGACTTCAACAATGGTAGATGAATAGTTTCCTAATAACATGCAAGTTATTCTATAAATGAGATATCATGGGTTTGATTTAGCTTGTAATCTTAAATCATTTGTGCTGCCCATCTAGTTTTTTTTTTTAAAAAAAAAGGTGGAAAAATGCATGGTAAAGCACAGGGAGGGAGGTGAAGAAGATGATGGTGACGGAACAAGGGGAGGGAGGAAGAAAAGAATCTAAGAAAATGTTGTTCTTTTTACAAACATGGAGGGACCAAAGTTTCAGCACTCCCTCTGTTAGATTCTCTTTGTCTTCTTCTCCCTTCCTCTTCACTTATTTCCACTCCAACCCCAACCTTGTCTATCCTCAATTGACATTCATCCTCACTCACTTCTTTCTCCCACCTTCTATACACTTCAACTAAATACACATGAGCATGTCACCATGGCATCACATTTCAACAGGCTACCTCATACAACCCAACCCACTTTATTTCCATTCCTAATTTTAACATTAATCCCTATAAATATATTTTTAATATTTATAATTGTCACATTTTACAGTTTGGCTTTGATTTTTTTTTTAAAAAAAGTGAATCGAGTTAATCTCCAAAAAAATATACATTTTCTCAACCTAATTCTTTTAAGCTTTTACTTTCCCGAGTTCTCTATTTACCTTCAATAAAGTATTTAATTCAAGCTGTGAGACGAACATGCTTACTCATTCACTTTATTTTAAAATAAATCAGAATTTTTTTCATAAAATTTATCAAAATAAAATTATAAACATATTTTTTTTACTCCAAAAAAAAAAGTATTTCATAGACTTCATCTAATCTAGAATAGACCCCCAGCGGCTATCATTATACAGGGAGTCACCCTAGTTTTAAAATCACTTCATTAATATATAGATTACATAAACCTTTAAAATTATCAAAATTATACAAATCTCCAGAGGAATACAGACGTGTCTCAAAATAACAATAATGATAATATGTCTATATAGTGAGCCGCTTGGTGATGAGGTGGCAAATGAACCCCTCATTTTGAAAAAAATTATAAATAAGATTTGTAAATTTTACTTTACACCTTATTCTTGATATTTTGTATTTTTTGAATTAGATAAAAAATATTTATGCTTAAAAGCTTATTAAATACTTAATATTTTAATAATTCAAATAAAATATAAAAAAATATATTTACATAAAAGATCATATTAACATGCTCAATATAATTTTTTTTCAAAAATAATAATCAATCTATTTATGTTATTACAATTTTAGTATGATTATTATTTTAAAAAATTATTAATTTTTAAATTAAATTATCTTGCAATCCTAGTTTCGCTGCCACTGTATATAATTTTAATAAAATTGTAAAAAAAAAATCACATACAAGGTTATAATGTCAATAAAATTTAAAAAAAATGACAAAATAGAAAAATTCAGGGTAAGTTCAAGTTGTATGCTACTCACCAAGTCAAAAAATACAATACGAACATAAAATGTGTATATTTTGCACGATAATTATAATAAATAATCAAATAACAGAATCTGAAGAACGAGACTAAATCTAAAGCCTAGAACGTGTCTGTAAGACTGCAATGAACATATCAGATGCAATGATAAAATAAACGAATGTAATATCTAGTTGCGACCTAGATCCAGACTAAGTCACATGTAACAAAAGTTTGGCTCATTGATGCCGAGGAGAAAAAAGAACTCAACAAATTATGACAAGCAGCAAAACCAAGTGGCATGAACCCACCTTGTTACCACTTTCTCAGGAATATACGCATATCATATTTAACTAGTCATAATATTGCTCCTATTTACATATTCTTATACCGATCCACTATCCTTCTGCAGCATAGAAGACAGAAAAAGAATCCCCTATAGTGTCCAAAGCCAAAGCATGTTTCAGCGTCTCCCTATCATACGTCCCATCCTCCAAGAGGGCAAAAAAAAAAAAAAAAAAAAAACTCACTGGATCATCCAAGCCATTGACAAACAGCAACTATTAGTGCATGCATTCGTTCATGAGCAATTATCATAAAGCAAACACCGGAAATTCGTGTTATTAAGAGTAAGGAAGAAGAAGCATGCAATGCGAAAGAGAAATGCAGGGTGCTTTATCCAACCAACCAACCAAATAACCATCAAGAAGAATACAGAGGGCATGTGTGTGGTTTTACAGAACAAATGCAGCAACATTAACAACATCAAACCAAAAGAACGACCTCAAGGGACCTTTAGTTTTAGTACAATCGAAGCACGCTTCTAGCAATGGACTGTGCCTGGTTCGACTTGGTTTTGCCGGAGGACCCAACATTTCTCCATCCGCCTCCTACTCTCATGGGTGTCAAGTAGAATCGCCAGAGTCCATTGTCTGCGTCGCTAGTCGAATACCTCGCACTCCTATTCCTTTCCAATACAAACTCGTCCCTGTTGTCTCTTCCCTTGCTTCCATGAAAACCATTCTTCCTCATACTGCCACCAAATGATCCGTTCATACTATGTCCGTTTCTCCAGCTCACACTACTGTTGCTTCTCAACACCTTGGGATTGAAACCATTTCTGGTGTCTCTAATTCTTTCACTGCCCAGATCATGCCAAGATTCTGAGAATGAACGTTCAGTCCCATTGGTTCTACTATACCTATCTTCTTCCTCGTCTTTGTTTCCTCCTCGCCGATTTATTAAACCCCATATGTTCCACCCCTTGCTCCACCGGCGTGACTTCTTAGACGACCCTTTCTGGTCGCCAGCTCCGATCACAGACGCGGTGTCTCCAAAACCCAGTTCAAATGTCTGATCTGAGCAGTCATCTCTAAGAGAATTCGAGTTGGAGTCCCTTAAAATTCTATCGGGTAAGACCATCTTCGGGTGTACGTATTCTGAAGTGGCTGGAGTGACCTTAGCGTTTGAAGCTGACTTCAACTCGTCCATCTCAGCCACAACTGCTGCCGCAGTTTTTCTAACGGAATTGGACCTATCAAGGCTCTTCCTCCGGCGAGAGGATGAATCGGAGTAGTATTCTCGGGTCTGCGTTGACCCCCCCGGAACTGTCTCGCCCTCATTGATCGCATTCATTGGCTCTTCGACTGGGATTTGAGTATCGGACCTTAGAACGTGAACCGGCGCATCTTCCACCACAGAAAGCATTGGGGGCATCCTCGGAACAGTTCTTCCGATCAAGTAGCCATCCCAGGAAGCACGAGGCTCGTCGAATGAGTATCGAGGATCATCAAACGATATCCGGCCCGCATCGAGCGACATCCGGCCAATATCGAGCGAGAACCTCGGATCGGTGTCGCACGACCTGCGTCCAAACCCGTAATCGGCGATCTCTGACTGGGTCTCCCGGAATTGCTTTCCGATTGGCTTTTCCACCGGCAATGTGGCAGACCCGCCACCGCCTCTATGCTTCTTCATCTTCTGCTTATGCCTCCATTTCTGCAATTTTTTGCTGAAGACCGAAGCCGCAGACCAAAAACTACCTGCAATTTCTTTGAGATGTCTCCCTCCGGAAGTCTTTTTAGCTTGTGAATCGAGATCTATATGGTCCTTCATGGTTTTTAACTCTTCCTCTAGCTCCTCTTCCTCGACTATTTCTTGAACTCTGTTTTCAATCACATTCCCCGAATTGGGTTCCTCCAAAACCCTAATCCCGTCCTCGTCCTCGTCTTCCCCCTTGTCCTCCTCCTCGTCCTTCTCCTCAACGTTCTCCTCCTTGATTTCGTCCTCCTCTTCTTCTTGTGACTCTATAACCGGACCCTGAACACTGGAAGATGCTAAGTTCTTAGTTTCCGCTTCAGCTTCACCACTTCCAGAACCAGTTCTAGAAGCTTCCTTCTTAAAAGGGTTCCGCTCGTTGTCCTGATGGAAGAGATTCCAGAGAGTGCTACGAACCCTAACGTCACAAGATTTTCTTTGAGGCTCAAAAACCCCAGAGAAGCCCTCGTTTTTCGAAGCAGAGAAAGACTTGGTGCGACGAAGCTCAGGTAAGAATGACGATGAACTAGGCGGTCTGTTGCTACGACCGCCTGCGCCGGAGACGGAGGAGG
The DNA here is from genome assembly GCF_029017545.1 of Prosopis cineraria. Taxonomy (NCBI): domain Eukaryota; kingdom Viridiplantae; phylum Streptophyta; class Magnoliopsida; order Fabales; family Fabaceae; genus Prosopis; species Prosopis cineraria. The sequence continues at coordinate 2,026,769 of NW_026555343.1, forward strand.
GCTTGAAAATGGCTTTAAGTGCGGCGGCAGCGGTAGAGGAAATGGGGGGCTTGCGGGCAGAGGAAGAAGAAGCAGTAGAGGAGTTGGGATCGAGTACGGCTAGGCGTTCGCAAAGGCATATGGGACAGAATCCAGTGAAATGCTCTTCTGGATGACGGTCACAGGAGGTGGAAGGTCGGTGAGGCTGCAATGGAGGTTGTGGGGGCAACAATGGCGGTGGTGCTGCGGCTGCTGGAGGAGGAGGTGGTGGTGCTGTGGGATTGGCGGGGGGATTCATAACCGAAAATGGCGTGAGAGTGTGAGGATTTGAACTCTGATCATGTTAGGGGAAGAAGCTTGGAAGTGAAGGAGAGAAATGAATGAGACTAGAGTGTTATGTGCGCTTGTCTTTTTCTGTGTCTACGACAGGGAAAGAGAGAGAGAGAGACAGAGACCAGTTTGGTTCCCACGGACAGCGAGAAAGTTGAGAGGAAATTTTGAAGGGAAATACCAAGAGGGAAAATGTAAGAAAATATTTAAAAGAAAAAGTTGCCGTGCCAGGGTATAATGGGGAACTTCCCCACGAGTCGCGCGGCGTAACGGGTTTGAAGGGAAACATCTTTTTTATTATCCCAAAAAATCAAAATGTTCTTATTCGCCACCGTTGCTGTAAACGCGTCTGTATGAACAAAGAGTTATGATTGGATTCATCCCATTCACTCCCCATGTATATTAATATACCTATTAAGCAAATTTAAAATTAAAAAATAAAATAAAATATTGTGTTACTCCATGTGTGTGCATGCGTAACATTATTTTAATCTTTTAGTGTTCATAGATTTTATTTAGCTACATTTTTAATGAAATTAAATATACATTTTTAGAATTTATAACATGTAAATATATTTAAAATAAAACTATTCAAGAATTTAATTATTCAAATTCCATATTTTTAATTTGTTTATTTTTATTAAAAATTTTAATACATTAATCAAATTTATTTGTCTAATAATTAAATTCAATGTAACTTAAATTTTATTTACTATGTTCAAGTATAGACGATGTTCGTATATTTTTAAAGATCTATAGACATTTCAGTTATTTTTACCTAACAAAATGTCTCACTTGATCTAATATAAATATTATATGCTATGATATGCGCATAGCTCTTTGTAAAGGCTGTGTTTCACTTAAATTAAATTACAGGTTTGTCCAATGCTTTTTATGGCAAGAAAACACTAACAAAAATCTCACAGGATTTTTTGCCTTAATTTTTTGTGGGCCACATATTAGTCTGTGAAGTATTTTTAAAGTTATTTTTTATTTTTAATTATTAATGTAATAAACTGAACGGACTACGGAAAACAAATAATGGAAGTCGCTGTGCGTCCTTAGATCCCCCGAGCTCCGTTGTTTAGCGTTGAAAGAAATTTTTTTTTTTTCCTTCTTCCTTTGGGCTCGGATTTGTCACTATTTACCGAAACAACACTGACGTTGTCATTCTCTGATTTGATGGTCTCATTCTCAGCTTCGTGTGTATGGTCTCGTTACTTTCGTACTTCATATTCTCTGTGCTTTTTTTGTTTTTTGTTGACAAGAACATTTCCTCAAATATCTTTGCCTCTTGGAATTTTGTTGGGAGGGTTTAATAATTTTGGCTTAAAATGGTATATCCAGGGAGAATAACATCCATGCACTATTTAAAAAATTATTTACAGACAAAAATTAATATAAAATTATTTATTGTTAAAATATAATAAAAAAATATTTTTTTAAATAATATCTTGTTGAATATTGTTGCAAACTAGATCCAATCCTCCCTATTTATTTATTTGTAAGTAAATTTCAACATATTTTATTAGAATTGAAAAAAAAAATAAAAATTTATATTGTATAAACTAGAATCAATGTTGTATGCATTAAAGGTGATTTGGCCAAAAAAAAAAAGAGTTAAGGGACAAATCTACACATAAAGTAATTGGTTAGGAGCAACCAAGATTATAAAATAATCAATCAGGGACACCCAATTCGTTTAATTTGACATTCAGTTAAAATGATATTTTGTCACATAATATTCATACTAACTCATAACCTTCATAAAATTTCAACTAGAAATTTTTTGTCCATGTCAACAAAAAAAATGATTAACTTTTGCTTAGATATCAGCTAAACAGTCAATATTTAAAGAATTTGTTGAATTAGTCACTTTTACACCAACTCTAGCAACGTTATGAGTAGTTTTTTTATTTCAAGTTATTAGATGCCCTTGACTGACTCTTTCATGGGTATTTTTGCCTATTTTTTTAATCCATGTCAACAAAGACTGACATGTGATATGCACAGTTAGTATTTAACACCAAAAACTAACGACGTTAGAATAAAATTAACAATTTGATCACTTCTACATTCACTCACATAACGTTATAGGCATTCATGCCATTTTTTTTCACTTTATGGTATTGGGTGCTCTTTGCCAACTACTTTATGTGTAGATTTGCCTTTAATCCAAAAAACAATACATTAAAGTTGATTAATTGATGATCATTTTTGTATAAAAATGATGATATAAAGTAAATGGATAGTTAACTTAAATATAGGAAAATTAGTATGCAAACAAATGGAGCGTAATTGAGATTGGGAAGGAGACTAAAATGTATGAATTTGGGGGTTGGGTTTGATGAAGATGGTTCCAAATTTAAAAGATTCTTTGTTTTGTCGCTCAGAGGGAGAGGGAGGGAGGTAAATGAATCAGTATCACGCCATGGCAAAGTGACAGGGAAGGGCTTCCTTCTCACATTTCGCTTTCTTGCTTTTTTTTTTCTTTTGTCTGTCTTTTACTTTTACTTTTTCTTTTATTTTTTTTATTTTTTTGGTTTACTTTTCTGATTTCTCCACAATCTCAGTTCGCCTTTTTGTTTTTCAGCTTTGCTTTGCCTTCCCCTTCTTCATTCCTTCCCTATTCCTTCCACCAAACGTACTCTTCACATTCCACGTACCATTCTGCTCTCTCTTTTGTCTAAAATATAATATAATTTCATGTTGTACTTTTTATTCTTAATATGTTCTTCTTTGAAAATTGTATTTTCAATAAATTCCTTGGTCGTGTTAAAATTGGTTTAGCGATAAATAGCTAATGCGTTTTATAATACTGCTTTTCTAATGCAATCCATCTAGCTAGTGGCGCGATAATCAAATAAATTCAATGAAGCGAGGTTTTGACAATCAAATGAATAATTGGGATTATTTAAATACTTTGCCAACTCAGAATTGCATCTCATATTTAGAAGGAGAAATACAAATTCATCTATTTTGAAAAAAAGAAGGAAAAAAAAAACTCATGGAAAAGGCATTTCCTCCTCCTGCATCCAAAACATTATCAATGACTTTAATCAACAATCAAAATTCAACTGTAAGTCTTTGGACCATAAAAGCACCAAACAAAATGGTGTTCACTAGAATGTGGCTGAATTAGATCAGACATTAAAAACTCTATTGACACCAATGACAGCAATGAAGATCTCATTCATGATAATCAAGAAAATTAGATTAAGGATTTTTTAGATATATAAATTGTTGTTCTAACACTATCAATGAAATTATGGGTATCATAAATGACCCTAACCTTTGGTGAAAGCCTGAAATAATAAATTGACTAAAGTCAATGCATGCTGTAACACAATTAAAGCTCTCATGTTTATTTAAATATGTGATTACACCTATAACCATCATCTCTCAAATACTATAAAAAAAAATTAGGAACTTAATCATGAGGGATTAGATTGTAACTTTCAATAATATTTTTTTAAAGAAGCAAATAGATGCACAAATTGACTTACTCATCATACATTAAATAACTACTTTTTTTAGTAGGCAAATGTAAAAACATTTATAGGTGTGATTCAAATTACGATCTAAGCATCACAAGAATGCCTCTTTGCCAGTTGAAACAAAGGTTCTTGGTATGATTACTAGTCAGTCAGTTACATATGATTACTATTAGTCAGTTAATCTAGAGTCTCAAATCCACACAAGTGGTAATCCATGTATAATTGAATTGGTTTGTTTAACAATTAAAAAAGTACTCTATATGACAACTGTTGAATACTCCCTCACTTGTATAAGTCATCTGTTTGAAGAAATTGATGAGAATTTTTATATGTCATTTTGTATAAAAGGATTAACTATTAATTACGCTCTTCTAATTGATAGTTATATATTGAATACTCCCTCATTTTGCAAGTTTTATAAGGGGGTAAAAGTTGCATATGAAAGTATGTGTTTTTAAAGATGATACATTTAATAAAGATAAATTAGAGTATTTATTTTCTGTTTTAACTATATTAATGATTGAATTATCTATTTATCTTCTTTCAATTTGAAAATAGTATTATAAGTGACTTACATGGAGCAAGTGCTACATGATTACATTTTCTTTTTTCTTTTTCCCGACAATCCCATGCATGTTTAGAAGACTGATTTCATATATATAAGACACCAATGTCCTAAGGTTCTACTCTTTTTTTCAAAAAAAAAAAAAGGTCATCTACACTTTAAACTCCAAATCAATGTAGGATTAGAGGGGAAATTAAAGACGTTGTCAAAAGAGAGTCTTATTTTATGTTTAACTGTTTATAGTTTCGAATGCCTCTGATTTCCAACGAGTCTTAGAAAACTAAATACCAACATTTGGCAGATTCGTAGACATGGACACTTGATATAAATTATTTTAAGTTGGTTATATTATATGTGTCAACTCAAAGATTATCCAAGAAATGTTACAATCTCAATGTTTGACAAAATAAAAAGAATAAGCGGAAAGATGTTTTGTCTTTTTACGGCCGAAGCTTTGGTTGGATGACCTGAATCTGATCATTATTCTCATATATCCAAAGTCCACACGACATTGTGTACTATCAATTTTCTGGTATCCTATATAACTCCAACCACCTAAACATATCTCAGTGCAAATTTAGCCATTAGATAATATAAAACATACTTAGTTTTTAATTATTTTCGTTTCAATTAAACCCCATTATATTATTATTATTATATTATATATTATTATTATTAAAAAAGTTTCTACGACACACAAATTGTAGTTAAGGACTATATCCTTAACAATTTGAAACAAAAATGCTCGAGAAGTGGCCTTAACTTTTTGTTAATTACTGCTGCTACTATTATTATTTTGCTATAAGATTCACATAATAATAACTCCTTTAGACTAACCTGTACATATTTTAGTTTGTTTGGAGTTGTACTGGTTTAATTAAATATCTTGAATTCAAGTCTTGATATATATTTATATATATATTGCATTTAGTCTTACTAAAAAAGAAATATTTTTCAGCAAAATCTTTTGCCGAGAACCCCACATAATATAAGCACAAACAAAGCATGCCATTTTTCAAATATATTGACGTGGAAAGGCTTTGGTTTTGTTATTCTAGCATGCAAACAAAGTACTACAAGGAAATTAAATTAATTAGGAGTATAACACATAAGATTTGGCAGGATTATTTTTCAATCCTATTTTGTATTTTGTTCTCTAGTGAATAATTTTTTAGTCAAACTAATGGCTCCCGTCCAATTTTCTATGAGGTGGGACTGAGCCCCTTTCTTTTAATATTATTTACGTTTCGATATTAAAACCAATAAAAAGAACTACCTGAAAATAAACCGTCAGGATCTGTGACAATAGGTTTTTTCGGGAAAAGAAAAAAAATTAACAGTTGGAACTTATTTGTTTTAGCACTAGAAGGGGATAAGAACAAATAAAATCAATATCAATATCAATATATATATATATAAAAGCTAATATTAATATAAAAATTTCTCTGGATTCATTAATGAGATTTAATTTATTTTTTTATTTTTCATGTATTTTTATTTCACTTTCACGGGAGTATTGATTCAAAAGCAGTCCCATTTAAAAAAATGGCTCTTATTAGTTAATAAATTTTAAAATAATGGTAATATGAAATTTTTTCTTGATTCATTAATGAGATTTAATTTATATTTTTATTTTTCATGTATTTTTAATATACTTTCACAGGAGCATTGATTTAAAAGCAATCTCATTTTTAAATTTTATTAATCGTTAGCATTATTGCATCCAGCTATCCTTCTCTATCTATTATACTTTCCATACAATTTTAATTTTCTTAATCAATGAGATTAATTTATTTTTTTTTTTTATGTAGTATTTTCAATCTACTTTCACAGGAGCATTGATTCAAAAGCAATTTTATTTTTAAATTTTATTATTATTAACATTAACTCCGTTCGGCTATTCTTCTATATTCATTGTACTTTCTTATTCCTTTTCAATTTTCTTGATTAATAAGATTTAATTTTTTCTTACTTTTTATATATTTTTCTAATTCGTTGTATTCAATATCAATCAATTGTCATCCATAAATATTATCTGTAAAAAAAAGAAATAAAAGGAAGTTTAATTTTGATTTAGATCATCGATCCTTATCTCATGATTTTGCTCTTTAAATTGTGGATATTTCACCATACATTTCATATTGTTAAGATAATGCAACGACTATTTAAATATTCTAAATAGGAAAAACTTGAGTCATAGAGGTGTCTTTTTAGTAGCCATTTTGTTTTGCACATAAAAAAAGAATAGGAACCAAAAAATACAAAAAGAATGGAATACAATTAAAACAAAGGGATTCCTTTAGATTCTTTTTTATATTCATATTTATGGAAATATAATTTATGTCATGATTTATAAACTAGTGTCTAATTTTTTTATGTAATAAAAAATGAGGGGTTATTGAAAATTATAAAGAAGCTTTTTTTTTCGGCCAATATTCTCTAAGCACTCTAAGGATTGGTATTTTCTAGACAAATTTTTTACTATAAACTTGAGAATAAAGACAAGATATGTACAAATAAAGTATTCAAAAAGAAAAATGATTGAATAAAGGAACTTCTAAAAATTTATTTAAGATGTGTTGATGTAAATGGTATTGATAATGTTTGTTTAAATTCATTAATCATTAATTTCAACCTGTGCAACACACGCTCAGTACTTGTAAAAAAGAAAAAAGAAAAATGAAAAAAAGTTTAAGTTTGATTTGAATCATTGATCTTTATTTTATAGTCTTAGCTTTTCAAACTATGCATGTTTACCATACATTCTGCACTGACAAGATAATGCGGCAACTCTTTTCTTTTGACATCGAAAAAGCGAGGCAGAAACCATTAGATGGACAATAGATATTCAATTCTTTGACCATACATACATACATACAAACATAAGAAAAAAAAATATATCTTTCCTTCTTGGTGATGAAGAGGCAAGAGTGTGCTTTCTTATATATTTTAGGCACAAATCATTTTCTTCCTTCTGACCTTTTAATAGTTATATTTATAATATTTATAAAGATTAAAAAAGTTTAATAATTTAAAACATTAGCAATAAATTTTAAATTTAGCCAAAGACAAGATGTGTACATATAAAATATTCGAGAAAGAAAATGATTGAATAGAGAAACTTTTAAAAATTTAATCATCTAAAATGTATTGATATTAATTATATCAATAATATTTATTTTAAAATTGTTAATTCCAACCCGTGCAATGCTGGCGAAAATTGATTATCTAACACATTTTGCTGATGCAACTCCATGCCTAAAGAAAGTTGTCTATTAATGCTGAGAGAAAAAAGAACTATTTGATTACCATGCGATTTTAATTAATTACCACCTCAATGAGTTGACCCGGTTTTACAAAATTTTTAAACCAATAATAATTAAGAGATTAAAAGGTTGCTTAATTATGGCCTCATGGGTTTGTGTTTCTTTGAATTTGACTATAAAATCATTTTACCTGGGTTAAAACTATATCCCTCAAAAGAAGACAATTATTGCGACCATGTCTGAAATTATTTTTACAATTATATATACAATCTGTATTTTAGATAAATGATACAAAAACAGAAAATTTACTATATATGTCTATTTTTACACTGTATGCAGTGACTCTGATGAGTGCCACGAATCTTGATTGGACCATATCTAGGATTTTGAAGCTTGCCTTTTTGTCGAAGAATCATAATTGTATCAATTTAGAAGGACGATGGTAAATTAACGTTATACGATATTATTAAAATAAAAAAAATTTAAACTTAAATTTATCTAAAAAATTATAATTTTAATTTTATCTTTGCTAAATATGCATTGTCTTATACCCTCTATCCTCACGACAAGCTTAATCAACTTCACATTTATTAATAAATGATAATTATATTATTAAAATAATATGTAAGTTTTAAAATTTATTATTTTTTATAATCAATGACCATAATAAATTGTAGTTTAAGAATTCAAACTATGAAAAATAAATGAGGTATAAATTGAAAATAAAAAAGTTAATTACTCTAACTCTACCTTAAATTAAAGGAAAAAAAATCTTTTTTTTTTCATAAATTGTCTTATATTAAAAGCCAAAGGAAGTAACATACTTTATCTCAGCAATATTAGTAAAAGGAGAAACATGTAATTAAAAAAATCAATGACATAACTTATAAATATGATAAATTTTTTTTTCTATTCGTCTGTAATAAATATAAGAGGAGGGAGTATATAAATGTTTATATATAATAATGAAGAAAGTGAAAATATGTAGAGAGGGACATGCGCATTTTCATAAGATTCCACTAATCTTTGCGGAAAGCTATTATTCTCAGTAATAATTGTTGTCCAAATTACGTTTGGATCATTATTGTCCATGATTAATCACACTACCCTTTGCACCCTATTAAAACTGCTGATTCCTTAGTTCCACATATTCCACTTAATAATTCCATTGTCACTCTACAATATTTTCTCACAAGATTAAATAAAAAGGACTTTAATCCTCCCGAGATAATGTCATTATATTTTATCAATAATTTGTATGATTATAACACCAACATGAGAAATGTTTTATATACACTTGGGAATCTTATGCACCTTTCTTGCCCACAAAATTATAAAACAACGTAAGTATAAGGATATATTTATAAAATAATTTGATTAATGATTATAGAAGAATTGACTAAATTAAAAATTAATGGTAATGTTTTAAATAAATATAAATAGTAACGTATAACAATATTAACCTTCAATTGTTATTCCATATATAATGACATTCAATAAGTGGACATTTACATGGTACTAAATTAAGGATGAACTTGAGTTTTTATTTAGGAAAGGGGAGAGGTTAGAACAAGAATAATGATTGCAAAAGAAAATTGATGGAAGAGGACAATTAATTGAGAGGAAATGGCCCCACAAGATAGAGCACAAGTAAATCAGAGGCTTTATTGTTTTTGGGGCATAAAAATCCAAAGAGAGAATGAATATCCCAAACACTTTTTGTTTAAAGGTCTAAACAAAGCCTTCGCATTGGACCCAATGTGTCTCCTCTAAAACTTTGTTTCACATTTTGTTCCCCTCTTGATGGGACGCATTAGTTGGCACCATTTGCTTCTTAATCATTAATTATACCAAAATTAATCACTGCTTTTCTCTCCTCATCATTCCTTTTTACCATCCCTGTTTTCAAAATGCATGTTTCACATAATTGAGAATAAATCCCCTTTTTGGCCGCTAATCACGCCACATGGCACCCCTTCTCTAAATAATGAAATCACCCCCATTTTCATCTTAATTAATTTAAATCTCAATTCATAATAATTATTGTATAGCAAAACAAGTGTGCTCATACAATTTATTAATAATCAATACAAAGTTTAGAAGGTTTTGTGTCAAACATCAATTTCATATACCACCTTGCTTGATCCTGATTTTTTTTTTTTAAAAAAAGCCATGATCGTTTAAGTACATGATCTAGAGTTTGCGGATATATGAGTACGAAAAAAGTCTTTGAAAGAGCTACCTTCAGCTGATTCCAATAATACTTAAATTGATAGAGTCAAATAAGTATATAAAATATATCAACTTCATATGCTTGTCTTAAAAGAATTTATTAGTTTTATACTTTTATCTAAAGTGTTGTCTACATAATACTTGCCTTTTTTATCACGTTTACATGTCTTCTTATTAGAAATAATTATATTGAGATACAATTAAATATTAAATATAGGCATATCTCATAGTAAAAATTTAAATATTATTGGTTCACACGTTTTAAGTATTAGCCTCTTTTGTTAGACCCAACTCCTATTCATTATAAATTTGTCTTTACAAGCTATATTTCATATTATTCATCATCTGCAAGTGAAGGATAATTCTTTCGGCAGCTTATAATCTAAATAGATAAACAACAATTAATTTCCTTCACTTCAAAGGGCCCATAACATAAGGCAGTGCCTAAATTAGACATTAATGATTACACATTAATCTCATGAGCAATTAGGCTACTCGTGCATTAAGCCCGTCTATCAGGGCATCATGTCCTACACCTCAAACCACGAGTTACGTTATATACCTACCTCTTTACAAGCTATATTTCAGTTATTCATTCTGCAAGTGAAGGATAATTCTTTCGGCAGCTTATAATCTAATAGATAAACAACAATTAATTTCCTTCACTTCAAAGGGCCCATAACATAAGGCAGTGCCTAAATTAGACATTATGATTACACATTAATCTCATGAGCAATTAGGCTACTCGTGCATTAAGCCCGTCTATCAGGGCATCATGTCCTACACCTAACGAGTTACGTTATATATACCTTTTTTAATTTATGTGTATATAAATAATCATAACAATATTATCATTGCATTTTCTCAAGTGTTATAGAGTATTCTCACATTCTCACATCTTCTTTTCTGGCAAAAAAAAAAAAAAACAGTATTCTCACATTATTTATGATTTACACATAGGGCACACTTGTTCTAACTTTTTATATAGGTTAAGGTGCTTTTTTTTTAATTACGAGGCCACAAAAAACTGTGCAAGAAGATTAAAATCTAATTATATCTAAGGTCAAGAGGCTTCTACAATCTTGTGGGGGTACATCAAAAATCTTTATATTAAAGTTGGTACATATTGCTTGGTGAGCTAATAGATAAGCACATTTGTTTTCTTCTCTATAAACATGGCCAAAGATGACTATTCAATTTCTCATAATGAGATATCTAATATTTTTGATAATGTCGGATAAAAAGTGACTCCCAGAGTGCTATTACTAATAAGAGACAAAGCCTTTATCGAATCTGAGCAAACATTAACTTGGAAAAATTTCTCATTCTAGCAGAGGTTAAGTCTTTTAAAAATTTTCATTAATTCTGCCGTTGTGTTAGGGTGATAGCCAAGAAATTTCATCCTTTTGTCTAATTTTCTTTATTGTCTCTAATGATGCCTCCACAAGCAGTGGTGTCATTGTTGTTAACAGAGCCGTTTGTGTCTAGTCTTATCCATCTTGGTTCAGGTGGACTCCATTTGATGTCATAAGTAGTGTCTCCTTTGTACAGTTGATTGTATTTTGAAAGAAGCTTGAGGTCATTGCTGATTTGCTGAGTGCTGCAGAATGCAATGTTGCTATCCAAGACTTCATCTTCAGAGTAGAGTTTCTTGCATTTGTTTTCCAAATGTTCTAGCAAACTTGGTCGAAAAGTCTTTGCCAAGCTATTCTTCTTGTATTTAAGCTTCCTACTCTATTTTTTGCATTCCAAATTATCCATTCTTGTAATTTAAGTGAGAAAAAGGTGTAAATTTTCGAAGGATTAATTTTACTTTTAAACTTTTTTTTTCCAAGGAGTGCTAAACACCTTGTATCGATAAGTGGGGAAATTTTTTTCCTAAACTATTTGTCCATCAGCAAAAAATTCCCTCTATTAGTTAGTTGTTAATATTTTTATTTTTTGCTGTTGTGGCATGTGTGTGGAGCCCAAACATGGTAATAGGCAAGACTTTAACCATATCATTTAATGCTAATTTTCCTATAAACTATTTTTTTAGAAGCGCTGGACACTTTGAAATGTTGTTGGAATAAAATTTAATAAATATTACCAAAATATTAAATATTTTAATATTTAACAATTTAAATATTATTATTTATAAATATTCTTCAAAATTTCTAAATTATTTTATAAATATTAACAACTCAAATTAATTTTTTCATAAGTTTATAGATGAGTTGTTATTTTTTATATATTAATCTCCAAGTCTCTCTTCAAAATAGTGCCCAAATCGTTACACCTTTTGTATAGATTGAAACTTACCATCTTTTTAAGTAGTTAAGTTCCTTATATTTGCATGTTGTTTTCTATAATTTTTTTGTCCATTATGATTTTCTTCCAAAATATTGTATCACCTAAATTTAATACTCTGTGTATACTATAGTGTTAAGAGTAAAATAAAAAACATGACAAATCAGAACCAACAATATGTTAACAAAAATGCTTATTTGAAAGATATTACATGTCTATTAACATGCTACAAAAAAATTATTTAACAAGAGAATAATGAAGAGATGAGAGGAAAAAATTCCTCTGTTAATTTGGAGGTTCATTCCCTTCGTTTTTAATACAAAATTATAAAATATAAAAAATATTAAAATATTGAATTGAGTTTTGTAATATTTTAGAGGAAAATTATTAGTTGATTAAAAAAATTATATAGAATTACCTAAAAAATTTAAAGAACTTAATCAATATTAAAAATATAATTGATATATAAAATATTACAAGTCATTTATAAATTTTAAAAAAAATAGTTTGAGCTTTTAATAGTTAAAAAATAATTTATAAATTTAGAATGAATATTTATAAATAATAATATTTAAATTAATTAAATATTGAAATAGTTAATATTTTAATAATATTTATTAAATTTTATTTTAAAATACTTTAAGGTACCTAGCATTGATAGAAAAATACTTTAAAGTACCAAATGCTTCTAGAAAAAGAGTTTAGGGACAAATTAAGAGTAAAGAATATAATCAGAGTTTTACCTATCACTATGCGTGGACTCCACACACATGCCACGTCAACAAAAAACGACAAAGTTAATAATCGTTTGACGGAAGGAGTTTTTTGCTCTTTGAAAAAATAATTCAAGAGTAAAATTGCCTTACTTATAAGTAAAAGATGCTCAACATTCTTCAAAAAAAAGTCAAAGATAAAAATGTACATTAACCTTTTTATATATTATACATATACATATTAATCAAGACACTCCCTAAGATTTTATTTGTCATTCTAAAGTTTTTGTTTTGTTTCAAAATTCACTTTAATTTCAATGAAATATTAATTGTTTCTATACTATAAATGAAATATTAGACATAAACTTATTTTGCCTTTCATTGATAAAAATAATGATAAGTGAAGTACTTGTTTGGCTATGAATTAAAATAAAATAATTATTTGGTTAATTACTATTAAATTTTACTACATTGAAAGCTATATGATAGGTTTCTTAATCTATGTACCTTATTGTAGAAATATTTAAAATTAGAGGAGGAGATTAAAGCTATATGCTAATGTGATCAATGAATGCTTAACACTTTAAGCTCATGGCGAGTGGGTCCAATTCTTAATAGACAATTAGTGTAGTTATTACTTTGCGTAAGAGAAAGATAATTTGACGGCAAACATTGAAAAACCAAAAAAGATGCCAAAAGAGAATAGGAAAAGGATATGGGTAGCTGCCCCCCTCCATTCTGCTTTACTTGTGGTTTAAAATTTTAGTATGCAAATTAATAAATATAATTTATATGTCAGATTTCTTTTATATTTTTTAATATGTAATTAATTTATTAATTACTTATTTTATGATAAGTGAGTAAAAAAAATTTAGTTAGTGAAGATAAGAGGATGATTGAAAAGCACTAATTAATATTTTTCTATATTTTTAAAATAACAAATAAGTAAAAACTTTTTTTAATCAAAAATGATATTTAAAAGAAACGAAGTAAATGGAACCTACATTACAATGTTAGTAGTCAAAGTGCATGAAAATCATCAGTAAAATTGGTTTCTTGTGTCGAAAAGATTGAAGGAAGCAAAGATGAAATTTTCTTTTCCAAGACTTTTATCTTTTGAATACTAAAGTGGCGAAAGCAATTAAATTTATCTATGAAAGTTAGAAAGGATTGGCCATTGGCAAAATTGATTGACAAAATGTGATGATATTTGGATAATATTTTCTGAAATTGATTTTGATAATTGAAAATATTTGAATAATTTTTTAAAATGAATTATAAAATGAGGGAAACTAAAAATGCTCAAATGCTGAGAATTGATTATCAAATGGAGAAAAAAAAAACTTTTCTAAAATGAAATTTCACAAGCCAAATGAAGTTTTACAAAATTAAAAATGTTTGGATAAATTTTCACAAAATTATGATATTGGTCTTAGAATTGATTTCAATGGGGTATCCAAACAGTCCCTAATAGAGTTAAGCTAAAACTCCTTTTGAGAAGAATTCCTTTTTCTTGATTTATATTACTCTGGTCTTATTTATAAGTTACTTTTAATATATTTTATTGAAATCAAAAAAATTTTAAAACTCATTAACTTCACCTAAAAATTTAAGAAACTTTTAATTTTTTTCCTCTTAATATAATAAATATTTTAAAATATATTTTCTTTATAATAAATTTAAATAGGACAAAAAAGGGGATAAAGTATTTGCTATAATATAATTATTATTCAATAGTTTTTTTAAAAAATACTAACAAGAAAATAATCAAAATTATTTTTTATTTTATTTTAATAATGTACTATATATCAAATGGATTCTAAACATATCCATATAATCAAATATAATTTTTTTATATCATTTTTTTTGGGCAATATAATTTTTTTATATCAATCGAATATAATCTTTAGTATGTAGCCAATTGTAAACTAGAGAGTTGGGCTCAAATTAAGCTCGTATTTTTTAAAATAAAAATTAAGTAGAGTTTAAGAACTAAAATTTTATCAAGATTATAACATGTCTCATGTCTCAAGATTTAAAGAGCATTTACAAAAAAAAAATATTTATAGATTACCAATGAATTATGGTCTCATAAATTTGTATCTCTCTAACTTTCCTTCCCTCCTACAAAAACTTTACCCTTTTACTAAATTCAACTCTAGTTGATTTTATCTCTTTCTTTTTATCTTTCTCTCTCCCCCTAATTTTTCATAATATATTTCAACTTTAAGAGTAAAGAAATCAATGCTAAAGTGATAGAAATGGGAAGAGCTTTCCTCATGTAGCAAACGCCTTTGCCATCCTTTACTGCCCTCAGTGCTGCTAATTTGCTTTACTTTTGGGTCATGTTATTGCTCATTAGGTAGACTATGCCCATTAGCACTTTATTTCTTTTGGTTCTTTTTCGGTACTTCAAACAAAGTAAACAAAAGGAGTTCGACTGAGCCAATTGAACATAAACCTGGACAAAAAGAAAACTCATCTTAGTTCTTCATTTGTCATCCCTTCTTTCTTACTGATCTGAAAATATAAAGAACAAGGCAATTCTCTAGGATTCTTTACATTAAGGTAGTTATCACTAATTTAGCGTTAGCATGTATTGTTAAGCAATCAGAAACTTCCATTTCTCATCAGAAAGAATATGAATGAAATAGAATTAAAGAATGCTTTTTATTCTGACCTAGAAAAAACAGAATGCTAGTGTCTTTGGCATTTCGGCTATCCTGACTGATCTGCCTTGAGAAAAATTTCCCTTACAATCGATGCGATATTGAATCAAACAAATCATTCTTCGTACTTCTAACCAACCTCGCAACTGCATTAACTTTCTCAATAATTGATGGAAGAAGCTCAGCTGCTTCATTATATAACTGAGCTCCAGCTTCTTCTGAAGTCTCTCCTCCACAACTACTGATTTCTAATCTTGAAAATAACTGCACAGCAATCTCAGCTGCAGAATCCAATCTATTCAATGCATCCTTGCATGCAATTATGGTTTCCTTTGGTCTATTCTCTTTAGGAAGACTTTCTTTTCTATCTGTGTCCTCGCTCAGATCATTGTCAATCGAATTTTCTTTGACCGGGCGTTGAGTCAATGCACATGCTGAATTTTCGGAGCGTTGTGCCAAATTCTTGAGGTCCTATTGAAACAGTAAACATGTAAGCAAAGTAAATTGTTACTATATCTTAATGAAATTTCTGAGGAATATAAAGGAAACAGATTATCTGTATCATAAATGACACTAAGGAAATTCACTAACGAAAAAGCTTGATGAACTGCATGATCATGCGAGTAGTAATTAGATAATAAATTAACTTTATGTTCACTTCCAGTCCAAATATTTTATGAAGTTGTTTTCATCATATTTGATAGGTAAAAGTAAGGCATAGATGAATATGTCTTATGCCGCTTGATTTACCTGTTCCAAAGAAATTTTTACTTGTTCATTTCCCATCATCTGAGAGGATGCTTTTTCCAACATAGTATGAGCTGTGGTGTCTCCCTCATAGTTACTGGTTTCATCAGTGATATTTCTGACTGGAGTGCTAAATAGTCCCTTGCAGCCCCCAGGGTAACGATGCTGCACAACGAATCTTGCAGAGTACCTATGCAATAATGATTTTCGTGCCTCCATCTGCGTAAAGCCATAAACAGACAACACATTGAAGAAGAAACTATAAAACAAAATTTCAGGTAGTAGCCTTAATCAACAAGAGGATGTCATGCTTCCCTAGAGATTTTGGAGCAATTCAACCGCATCTATTTATAAACCTTACGTCCATTCTTAGCATCATAAATTTTAGTGCTTCAATACTCAAATCAGGAAATTGATAATGAACCATTTTATTAAAAATTGAGGTTTTGGATCCTTAGAAAAAAAAAAACGAAATCAAAAAGAACATAGCTGCACAATGAACCATTATCTATGGAGATTTCTAGTGGCGCATTTCAGAAGTTGAAGACAAACTTTCATCTGATATTGACAATATAAACAAGTCTATTCACAATTATTACATTTCATTCTGAATTTTATAGTAGGTAGCTTGCGATTTATGAGATTAAATTGAAGTAAGATGACTTTTCTAGGTCATGTTTAAATTCCATCCTTAGCCTTTCGGCCTTCCAGGAATTAGACTATTAATACATATTGCAACATGACATGCAAAAGGACTAACCTTTTGTGTATTTGATAAACTGCCAAAATGTTGCTTAAATAGTTCACTTTCTTCTTCAGGATGCATATTGTGTAAGTCGGACTCATTAGTTGCTTCTGAATCACTTTCATATCCATCTGTATGTAACTGCTCTGCTGTGCTGCCAGAAATTTGTTCAGGACATTCACAACATGATCCATTATTACCGTCGGAACCTGCAAGTTGGTCTGAGAAAAGATTCTGTTTTTCTCGTTTAATATGGCTACCATGCCCAAAAGAACTTTGGTCCCTTATAATCTCAGCCCCTTCTTGTCCTGCAACGAGCCATATTTGTAACACAAGCATCGCTTTTATAAGGTTGTAAGTTAGATAAGTTCACACTTGTTTGCTTTAGCCTCAGAGTTTAGCATGCTTCCAAAATCAGGAATTTATTGAGCCTGCCACCCATGCTAAAAACATAAATATGAAGAAAATGTGACAGATCATGCATGTGACAATAAAGATTGATTAGCACCACATATCAACAGCATCATTACAGGAAAATTGACGTCCTTTCTACAAATAGTTAATTGCTTCAACCCGAAATTTTCATAAATCATTTAATGCGGGCGTTGATGGAGAACAAGTGAGGGAAAGGGGAAGGGGGAAGAAGATAGGTGGCAGAAATAGAGATAGGGGGAGAGCTAAAGGCAAATATTTAGTCTCAATAATAATTCAGCAAAAAGTCTAAAAATGGAAATAATCAATGGCTACTTATGGAGCCCTAAATACAATAATAATAACAACTTAAACTTCATATAAAATAAACTCTAAAAAAAGTAAAAGGAAACCTAACTTAAACTTGAGCTAAAAGAAAGCATAAAAGAGGAAACAATCTAAGATCGCCTAATAGGAAACAAAATAAAATATTAAATAAATTCTTCCTAACTTCCCAGCAGAAGTATTTACCAAAATCAAACAAGTAATTCATTTAACACTTTGCATGCAATGCCATTTCCACTAGGTGCATAATTATGTCCGCGCACAAGTGATTATAGTATTAAGATTTGTGTTAGAAACACAATATTTTGTCATCAATAACATGTTGATTAACAAAGCCGGACTTCTTTCCTCTGATCAACATGGATGAAGATAGGGAGAAAAACAATGTAACCATAAAGGTTTGGCCTTACTTGAGGAAAACTTTGATATCTTTGTATCCATTAAACTTTGCATCTCTGGAGAGGACAAAGCATCCATGCAAACAGTATAAACAGAGAGCCAACGGTCGTCCAAAGCAAAGTTGCTGAAATTATAGTGAATCCATGAGCAAAGTACTCATGCCATCAGAGGTTAATGACCGAGACTCAATGCTTACCTGAAAGTTCCTTCTGGCCTTGAAAGACATCGAGATTTTGTACACCCAGGTGATGAGGAAGCATGATCAACCGGTACAGTAACTTCTGGGGATAAGGAATAGGCCTGGTCATCACCAATGAAACAGCCATTAGAAAGTAGAGCTCTTTAACCAAATTTTGAAACCATAAGCATTTGAGTATTAATTTTTTAGGATTCTCTTGAGAAAGTGTTTTTGCAAGTATTTAGATTATGTCATTAGAAAATTCCTTATTTAGATTAGGATGGGATCAATTTTCAATTGCATAGATAATTTAATCAAGTAAATTCCAAAGAACTAGCCATTAGAGGAATTTGAAAATTACATCCTCCCTCATTTTTGGGAATTCCACACACAGCACATGCACACTTACAATTTCATAAATATTAGGATTACACATATGAATAATTTTAAATACAAGGAATTTGCAATTCCCCAGAATTCAACACAATCCATACTGCAACATTGGATATTAACTTTATGTATTTCCACTTTCTTGACGTAGTTTTGTCTGTTCTATTTTCTTTTCTTTTTTTTTTTGGAAAACACAATTATCAGTCCCTATAGCTTCATCGGGTTTTGTTTTTAGTCCTTATAATTTTTTTTCCAGTGTTCTCAATCCCTATTAAGAGAGGTAGAGGAAGACCTAAGAGAACACTCTTGGAAGTTGCTGAACGTGATCTCTTAATTAATAATATTTCTAAAAGCTTAATAAATGATAGAGCACAATGGCGTCTTGCAATCCATGTAGCCGACCCCACCTAGTGGGATAAAGGCTTGTTGTTGTTGTTGTTGTTCTCAATCCCTATAGTTTTAAAAAGATTGGGTAACCTTTGTTTTCCAGGTCCTTATGGTTTCCATTTTTTCAGCGTCTTCATTTCTAACACTGAAAAAAAAATTATAAGGACTAAAAGCAAAACCGGATGAAATTATAGGGACCAAAGATTATGTTTTCCCTTTTTTTTTTTAACTTTCAAGATTTAACTTTTCACTGTGGTTATATTTTATTATTGATGAAAGTATCAGGCCTTCTTGCATCCTCTCTCCCATCCCCGTCAAAGAAAAATTCTTTCACTGGCCTTATACTGAACATTAGGGGCAAAAACCAAGATAGAAACATGCTGGAAATTCTAAAAAGGGGACCAGAAAGAATCTAAAATACATATACCTCTAATAAAGTGTTGTTTGTATTCTGGCAGACAATATTGGAGCTGCTCACTTTGGCTTGTGCCCATTTTGGAAGTCTTGAAACACTAAATTTAAAAGCTTTAGCCTCTCTATAACTGCTTCCTGGATAAGACATTCTCTTGCTACCTTGGCCATTGTTCCCCAGTGACCAGACATCCTCAGGATTGATATTAGATTGCTGCAACTGCTCTCCATAGGATCGTGGACGGCAAAAAGTAGCAGATTGAGCTAAGCTTCTTGGAGACAATGAATTACTTTTCTTCATTATATTCTCCAGTATTTTAGAAGACAAAGAAGCAGGCAATTTCCACAGGAAAACACAACCATAACCATCTACCTGAACGCATTAATAAAAAAGCATAGTTGGCTACAAGAAGAGATTGACAACCTTCTTTTTTCTATCATGGTGACAGGAAAAAGCTATTTAGATAGAGTCGAAAACAATAGAAAAGCAATTTGCATCGGAAAGGCATCTTTAATTAATTAATTAATTTTTGGTCTAAAATATGCATGTTCAAGTGGGAGAACTTCATTATTTGTGAAAATTTTATCGAGTGTTTTATCACTCTAGCAAACGCATTTAGCTCACATCTGCAAACACATGTCAAAAGCAAAGCCGTACTTCACATATAAAGCCATGAATACCCGAAAAAAATGTCAAATTGTACTGCCTAAAAACTCTGTCTACAAGGTGTGTCTTTTCAATGACCCATAAAAAGGGAACATTAACTGTTAAGAAACAAGAGCCATATTTACTCTGAAATGAACTTTTCCTTTACATTGACATTGCTATGCCAGAAAGAGAATACGGTAATGCTGTTATTCAAGAACAGATTAAATAAACTAGAGAGTACTTTGCAGGAGAAGACTAGAATTGCGGTACTTCTGAACTCCTAGTTGCAGTCAAAAGTCAAATTACATCAATTTTAAGGATGATTTTTTTGGAATACATTAAGGATGAAATGTTGATAATCTTGGAAGTGGTATCTTGAAGCCTCCAAGCACATCTTTCTCTTTCCTTCTCCAACATCATGCTTTGATAAGTGATTAAATTTAATCATTGAAGTCCTGAAGCACATGTTGCTATTTCACTTCTCCAATATCATGCTTTGATGTTCTAGATGATTAAACTTAACCATGGATCCATAAGACCTGAAGGCTAAAAGTATGCGCTTTCTTTTGGCATGTGACACTTCAATGTTATACGTCTTTAAACGTAAGCACAGTTAATTTCTTTGAGAAAATTGAAAACAGACAACTCTTAGATATTGCATACAGTTTTCTAAAATAGGGCTACAAGAAATGAAAGTCAAGCATGAAAAAATCTTACAGAAACTATATGCTTGCAATCAGGCAAGAAGATGATGCCAGTTACAACTTCAGCATGTCCCATGGCATTTGCAACCATCTCCCCCGTGAAAATGTCGTATATGCAGAGGGACTTGTTAGAGGATGAGCAGACCACATAAGTGCCACTTGGATCCATTGTAACCTGTAAACATAATTAATTCCCAGCAAAACAGAATTTTCACATTTCGTAATCCGCTTCCGACCATATAACTCACCTTTATAGGGTCTCCAAAATCTTTATCTTGCTTGTATGACCTAATTAGCTTTCGATCAGCGATGTCAAATGTGTTTATCTTCTTATCCTACGATTAGGAAAATAAAATCAGTAACTTCAAGCAATAGCATTATGTAATTACGATCAAAAGCTTCTTTGAAAAAGTGTGCTCATATAGAATTAGGTGGACTGAATGTTTTATGCTTTTTGGATCATCTTTTAAGTCACCAGTGAGCATGAATAGTAACTTCTGTTTACCATTACCCATATTACCTGCCCAACTGTGATTACAATCCCCAATCTTGGATCTGCAGCCATGTCATAAACAGTTCCACGCGAAGCCTTTAAACTATGATGCTGCAAAATTTTATAACCAGAATCTGCTATCCGAATGTCACGAAGCACCAGCGAACTAGAAGCATGAAACAAAGGGAACCATTCAATGTCAAAAAATGACAAAGTAGGGTTGACTCCTTATTGTGGCAACATTCTAATATACTGTTGATTCTCTTGAAATTCAGGGTAAAAAAGAAACATGATGAATCAGAGTCAGATATTTATTGTTCATTCTAAACCAATAAATAAGAAATATAAAATAGTTTTCAAATCCATTCTGAGGGAAACTGTTTCCAGGCCAATAAAAAAAAATTACAACCCTGATGTTCATAGATATATGATCTTGAAATGTGAAACTGATGCTAAAAGCAGCATCAGACTGTTGTAAGGTAGGTGGGCCGCACAAATAAATCATAAATTTCTTTCACTTCAGTCTCATTGACTACACAACAAGCCACTCATTACATTTTGATATGATTCAGCTGCTAAACAAATGAAATAAAGAAAAGCAAAAACAAAAAAAATTGCAGGCTTGTAACTTGCACAATTTAACTGATGCAAACATTGCATCAAATGTCGACTACAATAGTACTTACTGTTGGTATTGATTAGGCAGTATTTTCTAACTATAATCTCAACAGATTGCTAATGTTCAAACTTCTTTTAAACAAAAACTGAACATTGTCAGCCTCAGAATTGTCAACATGAAAATTGCAAAAGCTTACACAGTCCACTTTAGTCCTTCTTATTAACTTTTCAAAGTCATTATGATATATGTGAAGACAAACTCTATTATAATCTCTGTGAAGAGAAACTTGCATTATGCCCCCGCGCCAACAAAAGGACAAACCAGTACCAGCATACCTATCAGCACCACAACTGAGGATCTTGCAGTTGTTGCTTGTAATTGTTATAGAAGTCACAGCAGCTGAATGATCATCAATACTGTCAATGAGATTGAAATTTCTGCCATGTGCAACATACAGACAGTCATTTGATGATCATCAATCACTTAGATAACTAAAACACTTACAAGACATACCTTTCTACATCATAGAGATTAATTATACAATCCCTACCCCCCGAAGCAAGATAGCAACTGTTTTTGGCAATTTCTTCACATATGTCTTGGCCGCATAAAGTAAAGCTCAGTGCAAGGATCTCTGCCCCATGAGCACTCTGAAAGAACAGCCAATCTTTACTCTTTAAAAGTTTGCATAAATGACCATTAACAGGAGAGGGGGAAAACAGAATGTCATCATATAGCATTTTACAGCTCAGTAGTTTTGGTCCTTCTGCAAAAACATTTGGGCACCTCAGTTCACCTGAATGCACGTGTAATCTGATGTTTCAAGGTTGTATATATGAAGGTTTCCTTCACAATCACCAGCAGCAAGATACTTTCCATCTGTACTAACAGCAAGAGACCGAAACCCTTTCCTGCCAACATCTGCTTCAACTGCTTCATGTTCAAAAGTCCCAGTAGTTACTGCAACAAGAAAGGGGAAAGATGAAACATGAGTAGAAAAATATAAAAACATATTGCAGGCAGGCAGTCTTCAATGTGAGAGCCTAAACAGAAGGAAAGTGAATTGGCCGTATTACCTAAACTTGAAGAACTTGTTAATTCAGCCTTTATAGAGTGATGCTCTGCAGTGTCTTTTGGTAAATCAGATTGCAAAGCAAGATCCCATAGCCTTATTGTACCATCAGCAGAGCATGTTGCAAATGAAATTCCACCAGAACAACCTCTAGCAATGCATGCAAGGGATGGATCATGCATGTTTTCACAACATAGATTTTTGACATCCCATATACATGAGGAATGTGAAACTAGCACACAAAACCTTGCAGCCTGGAAAACATTGAAATTTTTCTTGCAAATCACTATTTTTTGTGGGAGGGGAGGCTTTAGTAGCTGTAACTTAATGTGCATAGATGACAAAATTTACCAAACATATGGACATAAATACCACAAAAACCAATTACCTGATGCACATCATGGATGCTCCAAATGTATAGAGTATGATCCCCATAAATAACCACTGTAGTGCAATATGGAGAATATTTTTAAGGCAGAAGGTTATGACATGTGTGATTATCAAAACAAGTACAATTTTGAATGCTCACCAAGCTTTTCTAAGGCTGAAAACTGACATGCAACTGCATCTGGCAGGGCAGGCAACTGTTGAAAGTCCCGCTTAGCAACTTCATCATAGCTAACTATATCTTTTTCATCATGAAACCTTTTTTCCTGTGAATATAATATGCTTCCAGCATATTCTAGAGACTCGGGGGAAAAGAATTGGACTATTCCATCGTTGCACGCACAAGCAATTAGCTTTCTTGATGTTGATAATGCAAAAGCTTTTTTTACCTGAAATATATAGTGACATTATAAGAGAAAATGAAGAAAAGGTCACCTGAAGCGTTCCCATAACTACTTATAACAATTTTAATCTAGTACAATTGACAATGACAAGAAAAATTTGAAGATTCAGCTGCCACAGCCAATAACTTCAAGCAATTTAAAGTATTTAAATGTATCAAGTATCAGAGATGAAGATTGTTTCTTTGCCTGATTCTGACTATTCAGAGTCAAACAGAAATAAAACTTCATCTGCTCCAAGTTAATATCAGGAAACATCAAGCTGTTAAGCCAAAGCATCAGTTTTCCCCTATTTTAGGGGCTCATTTAGTAAAAAATGGGAATAGGAAAGGGAATGAGAACGGAAAACCCCCCCCCAAAACATGGGAAGGTCTCTTTTCAAGTAAGTCATTCTGCCATCTACCATACCCAACTAAACATCCCCTCACCTTTTCACTCTCCTCAAATCCTTTTTCCATGTACCAAATGTAGCCTAGAACGTTTTCACTCTCCTCAAATTCTTTTTCCATGTACCAAATGTAGCCTAGAACCTACATAATGATGTCTTGAAACACCGGTGCCTTTTGGTTTTGCCAAAACTCTGGTGCCTGCTGGACCATGCCACTCAAGGGATAAAAACACTTTTTTACTTTCTGCATGTTTGACCACCACAAAATGCCACAACTATGGTGCAGCAGGTTTATGTTTTAGCAATGGGTGGAAAGGAAGGAACTGGAACTTTTGGTATAAAGCAAAACCAGAAGTAGAGTCTTTTAACTTTGACAAAAATAACCACTTAAATAAATCATTGTTACAAAAATTGTCACATATGTTATTAACATTGCTAAAACAGGTTATCAATAGATTTGGTCAACTGTAAATCACTTCTTTGCAATAATTCTTCTTGGAAAAAAAATTCTTAAAAAACCAGAAATCCTGTGACAAGCTAAACAGACTCTTAGAACTGTTACTTCACCATGGTCATCTAGTTTTTAGTCTATCCAAATCAAAGAAACAACTAAACATTATATCTGTCAAAACTTCCATAATGGAAATACACAGTAAGACATGCTTAATTTTATGTAAATGATAAGAGTTGAAACACCTTTAAATCCACTGACTTTTTGACGGCCAATCCAGAATCTATAAGGTGCAAAATTCCTGTGAACAGAGAGAGAATCAGCAGATCTTATGCAAGATATACTAATTGTTTAAAAGTCCAAAGGACAAGACATATCAATCTTAGAGTAGTTCTGAACTGAATCAAACCTGCATCAGTTAATGCA
Source organism: Prosopis cineraria (assembly GCF_029017545.1). Classification (NCBI taxonomy): domain Eukaryota; kingdom Viridiplantae; phylum Streptophyta; class Magnoliopsida; order Fabales; family Fabaceae; genus Prosopis; species Prosopis cineraria. The sequence goes on from NW_026555343.1 coordinate 2,051,912, forward strand.
TAAAGGGGAAAACTATCACCCGCTTGTTTGAAATTATTGCTCCATACAGAAGAAGCAATGGATATAAATGAGCTTCCTCTTTGAATAGCAAGGTTGGCAGGCTTTGCATGTATTGCCAGTGATGTCGTCCTGCCCATCCCTCCATTCAGTTGAGTCCTCCTAGATGATCCAAGAGCCCACAATTTCAAGTGCCTTTTCCCAGCAGTTACAATAACTTTTGCATCCAAAGAAAAGCCAACACTTGTGATACTAGAACAAGATGAAGTTGCTTGAAGCTTTGTAACCAGCTCACCACTTCGAAAGTCCCAAAGGTGTATATACACCCCAACAGATACCAGGTGTTTACCTGGGAAAGATATTATAGAATAAGTAAGAAAGAACACAAAATATGAATCAAGGAAAATGTAGAAATCGTTAAATCGTAACTAACCATTGGGTGAGAAAGAGATGCAAGCAACTCCATATAGATGACCTTTTAGTTCAGAGATAAAGGATAAATTAACAGAATCCCATACTATTACAGAGGAGTGGCGCCCTGCCTGCAAACCCAGTTAAATTGTTGTCAGATCAGAGTGTCATTAATGAAGCCATCATGTATTATTCAGAAAACTCATCGTCACTATTAACATAGAAAAGGAAAGGTTTTGTCACGAGCAAAATCACCAATAAATCAGGGGGGCATAGTTATATCTAACTCGCATCAGATGCAAGCCTGTAAATGCGGAATATTACCTTGTGTTTAAATTTTTGAGTTTCACCATTATTTATCTTGTTTCTAAGTAAGTTACTAAAAATAATGGACATGCCTGTTCGAGTGTAATTGTAACACTTGACAATTCCATCCTTGAGAATAAACTGTGACGAAATCAGTGTGGATGGAAAATTTAAGTGCCTGAAGATTGCTTCAATGATTCCTCTTATTCATCAAGGTTTCTATTGGTCTGAGTAAAACATCACTGAGCAAAGAACAGTCAACGTCCACTCAGAAGTTATACATAATAATGATTACATTTCATGTTTTAAGACAAACCTTCCACGTACTATCACTTGCAACAAGATGAAGTTATTTTACATGTGGGGTCTAGACTCTAGGGCTTCTTATGATGCTAATTTTTAAAAATATATTAATACCTCTCCAGCTGCAATAAAGTGTCCGTCCTGTGATAAAGCTACACAGCTCAAACGCTTTGGCGGTCGATGAGACACCATGAGGGGCGACTGAGTACCCAAATTGACATTATAAACAACCACCACGGAACCCGCCAAATAGGCAATTGTGGATGTCGAGATATTGGAAGCCAATCCATTGCTATCCTTGGTCGTCAATCCAATAATCTCCTCCAAAACCAGCTGAAAAACTCAAACATAAATAATATAAATAGGACAATTTATTTGGATGTTAAACTAGACATAATTTGACAGATGAGAAAAATAGCTGAAAAGGAACATCATTGCTCATTCAATATACAAATATACAAATACTATTTTCAACTAGCTCGTCTTTCTCGGAAATCAAACAGTAGTAGGGTTCAATTTAAGGTTTTGAAACGCAATGCGACTTGTTCGCTCGGAACCTCACCTTTGATGAATTATCGTCTCTCTTGAGCTTGCGACTTGGCTTCATTCTGATTACAGGACAAAAGAAGCCCTAATTAAGAAATGGCTTGAACCTTCGAGATGAGCTCACTGACACTGTAGTGCTTTGAGAGATAAGCGGGAAATTTGGGCAAATACAAGTGACAGGCTTCCAAGTTCAATCTTCAAACGACCGTTACGATTCCCAAGTCGCCTGACGGATAGCACGGTCAATCCAAACTTTAAGGGAAAATGACAGTGATAATTAGATCCAACAGTAAAATTAATAATAATTAGATTTTATAATTTTTTTTAAAAATTAAATTATAAATATTAATTTAAATCATTTAAAAAATTTTTTAGGATATAAAATTTATATTTAATACTTAAATATTTATTTATAATTAAAAATTTTAAATTTATAATCGTTTGAATCAAAATTTTAAACTTATTTTTAAAAACAATATTGAAAATTTAATTGTGGTTAAGATCTAACTATCATTCTCCTAAATTCAAATATACCACCAGGTCTAATTTTTTATTTTTTTTTCTTAAAAATAACCGTAACCACCTTAAAGTTTGAGTTGTTGATAAATTTTTTTTTTAACTTTTAAAAATTAATCTACCATTTAGTAGATAAAGAATGAAAAACATATTTATCTAAAGTTTTTAATCACAAAAACCCTAGTCCTACCTGTGTGATTGATATGGAAAAATCTTCTTTACATAAACAATGGAAGGCAATCAAATTAGGTCCTCGTCACAATAAAGAGCAAGAGCAGCATAATAGAGATCCATACAAACTCTTCCTCCTAACGACTTCTTAAAAATCAACAGTGATACTGCCTTTCTTTCAATCGATGGTGCAACAACCATTGAAATTGTACGTAATTATTAGAATCAAATCAGTCTCAGCTTCTATGGCAGAGATTTTAGCTTTAAAGCGAGCACTCTTATTGGCCAAGAATTTAAACTATAATAAAATTATCTTTAAAGGTAATTGCCTTAATCTAGCACGGTTTATCCAAAAAGATCAACAAAGTCTGGGCGAACGGTAGAGCAACAGCATCACTAACGATATCTCAACGCTTATGGGGTCAAAGGTTGGTTTTTTTCTCTCCTCTGTTTCACTTAAAGACAATTGTGTAACAGACTTCATAACTGCTTCTGCACACAAGAAGGTGGGTCTGATCGTATGGGTTCACACACCACCACCTTCTTTGTTTTCTCTTCTAGTCAGAGATGTTGCAGGCATTTTTAAATCGTTAATATGCTCTTAGGCTCCACAAAATCGAGATGGCATTGGTTGATTTTTCTTGCCTTTGTTTCCGCTGCTGTTGCATTATTATTATTATTTTTTTGCTCTCTTCTTTTTTTCTGCCTTATTTTTTTGGTTGCTCCTTTTTGCTATACTCTCTGTCTTTTGGCATTAATATGATGCACCTTTGGCCAAAAAGAAAAACATATTTATCTCATTATTGATATATTTTAATTTCTTTTTTAAAAAACAGGTAGGAGAATTAGTTATTAATTTGATATGTTAAGTTATTAATAAACCTTATGATATTTAAATATGTTGTGGAGAATTTGCATATAGTTCTTTCCATATATAAAAAGAGTATTTTTTTTAAAATAAAAAAAATGTTTGAGAGCTTATAATAGAATGAAGGGTAATGAAACAAAAATGTCCATAAAATTATTAGTTATGAGTATCCAATAATTTAAAGTAAGAAAAATAACAAGAATGCCATAATGTTATTTTGGTAGAGACAAGAGTGGCTAAAGTGTTAACTCTCATTAACCTTCTTTAATTTTCAATGTTAAACCCCTTTCTCTTTGCCAGGTAGGATAGAAAATATGGTGTGAATATTTTGACACTAATTTAGCTTAGCAGGTTCTCGCCTCTCTAGTCTCTCGATGGTTGACTCCTCAATCCTCAGTCTGTCTCCTCAAACCACCCCTCATCGTCTCAGCCTCTCCTGAAATCTTCCGAATTCCTCAATGATCTTCAGTTTAGCGTCAGCATTTACTCGAATCTTGGAATCTAAATCAAATTGAAACCTGGTCTCCTCAAGTATCCCTCGTGAGGCACTTCGAGCTCGGCCTCGAGTTCCTGGCTTTTACTTTGTTGAGTGTTGACCCTTGCCTCGAGTTCCTTGCTTTCGTGGAGGCCAAAGATCCTCACTTAGTCTCTCTCTCTAAGATTAGCAGTGACGCTCAACTCTCCATTCCTCGACTCACTCAGCTTAAGTTTGGGAATTGGGGATGCAAAGTAGAACCAATTCTAGAAATTAGAGTCATGGCTTCGAAAGCTACTTGTTTTAGAAGGCTCTCGAGGTATGTGAAGTTGTCGCTAGCATTCCCATCTTCAAATACTTTGCTCTTTGGTTTATGAGTCTCGGCTTATTCCTTTAATGGCATCGCAAATTCTGGGTTTCTCAGAGAATATCCACCTACCTCCTCTTTCATCCTCTTCTAGAAGCTTTTGCTCTTAGCAGTTTGAATGTTGAAGGCCCCGCTTCTATTGATTACCGGTATGAAGTCTTCATTATTTTACTTGGTTCATACCTTCCTATGGAACGCTCCCCTCCCAAGACTTAATATGACATGTCCCTTCTTCTTCAATGGATCTTGGTAAGTGATGATGTGGCTGATGAATCCCCAAGATGTCAACAATGTTGAATTTAACGAGATTATTGGACTTCAACAAGCTCAAGTACTCCTTCGCCCTTGAGTCTCTGGCCTCGAAATGCATCATCCCGTTCTGCTCCAGCAAGCCTGCTTCACCGCATTCTCTCTTTGGAAGTTGAAGAACATGTTCAACATGAACACAGGTCCATGTCATTTTTTCTATTTCAACGCTTAATGTTGAAAATTAATAGAAGTTAGTGATAGTTAACAGTTTGATTGCTTTTGTCTTCATTAAAATAATGTTATAGGTATTTCTGTCCTTTTTCTCACTTTAAGCTATTGAATGCTCCCAACAAATAACTTTATGAGTATTTTTATCAATGATTAAAAAACTGAATTGAACCGAACGATTAAACCATTGATCGATTAGGTCAATGGCTCGGTCAAGCTAAAAAAATCGTTTGAAGAGTTGAGTTGAATTGGACTATTTTGGACCGACGATCAAACCGGGAATCGAATTCGATTTTCAAAAATTGAACTATTCAAAAAAATACTATTTTCCTTTTTTTATTTTTTTTAGAAAATGATCAATTTTTTTAATTATTTGATGGTATGTTGTATCATATAATTTATTAAGTCACGATAAACTTAAAATATTTAATTTTATTTTTAATTTAAGTAACAATTTTATATTTATTTATTATATTTAGATTATTATATACATGTATAATTTTTAATTTAATTATTATGTAATTGGTTTAACCATTAGTCCAATGCAATTTGACCATTGTATTGGACTATGCAAATCGTGGACCGCTAACCTTTTTGGTTCAATATACAATTTTATTTTGAAAACGTTAATGTTCACTCCTTTACCTTGAAATGAAATAGAGCAGTAATTAAAGTATAATATAATAGGATAGGATGAGAATCTATCACATTTCCCCCCTTCTTGTATGCTCCCTTGGAATTATATAGTAAAATAAATTAACTAACTTCATGATTTTTAAAAAATGATAATTAATATTTTAAATTAAAAAAATTGTGAGACTTTCCAATTTCACTCATTCATTGAAATTAATAACCATAATAAAATATATATAAGAATTAAAAATTTACCAACAACTTAGTGCAATTAATGGAAGGCAATATAGAAAAAATAAATTAACTACTAGTATATCTTTGTCTTATATTTAGTATTAAATAGAACTTTAAACTTTATCATGTAATCATGCAACTAAAACAAAATAGAATATTCTCTTCAATCTTAACCAAATGAACTTTTCTTTCCTAGCATGATATAGACTGGTCACTCGCTCATAAAAAAAGCTTGTAACTTTTTTTGGGCCAGAAAAAAACTTGTAATTTACTATAGTTATAATCTCAAAACATAGTGTTTAACGAAAACATTTGACAAAAACAAATTCAGTCAATAAAAAAAAATAGAAGTCATCCTTTCCTAATCCTTTTTAAATGTTATTTTAATTAATTAGTTAGGTTTGGTATATTTTGTAAAGTCAAGATAAGCTTATGAACCCAATAATTTGTTTGGACAAAACTTAAATCCATTTACTTGTATCTACGACGTTGAATTCTGCAACCAAAATCTCAACACTTTGATTTTTAATAAATTAATAAAAATAACCCCCGATATTGAAAATATTTAATAAATAATTTGACAAAAAATCATTTTATTACATCATCTTGATGAATTTTTTTGATAATTTTGTGTTGACGAGTCTGATGGATACTATTATGCATTTAAAATTTTTACTCTAACGTGTCATGTGTGCGTATATATTATTCATACAAGATATTAGAAATTAACAAATCATATTATTATAAAATTATAAATACTACAACTAATTTTTATAATTTATACACGAGCAATGCATCTACATATTTTAAATAAAGGGTTAATGAACAAGATAAATTTTAAAATATTATGCAAAAAATACCTTAGACCTTGAATTCATAAAATGTATCAAAATGGATCCTAAACTTTTAAATTCATGACAAATTAAATCTCATTGTTAACTTTTTTCAACGCCATTATTGTTCATTTATTAATTAGCACTACAAATCTCAAACTATTATATGAGTAAAGTCTTGGACCATAAACTTTAAAATTTTAAGTAAATTACCTCCACCATTTATGTATAAAACATTGACTATTACGTAGATCAAATTAGCCTCACATGATTCGCCATGATTAACATATCGTTGGCCGTGGTGAATAATTTATAATTTTGTGAAATGACATTTTTACCTTTTTTTTGCAATGTTTTTCAAATAATTGGTACCCCATGATTCCATATATTGTATAACTCTAATTTAATTTATTTTAAATAATACTTATTTATTTAATAGTTAAAACTTAGAATCTCGTTGAAAAAGAAGTTTAAATATTAGAAAATTTTAATTAACTGATTAATTTGGATTTAAAATTCGTTAATGAAATTGTTGGCTTTCACATCCATAATTTGTAAAATCATTTAATACTTAAACTTCTTTTTTCAATGAAATCCCAAGTTTTAACCACTAAATAAATAAATATTATTTAAAATAAAATTAAATTAGAGTTATAAAATATACAGAAGCATAATATACCAATCGTTTAGAAACCATTGCAAAAAACACGAATAAAAATATCATTTCACCAAATTATGGGTCATTTGCTATGACCAATGATACGTTCATTGCGACGGACTATGCTGATACTAATTTGACCTACATAATAGTTAATATTCTATGTATAAACGATGAGAGTAATTTGCTCAAAATTTTAAAATTTAGGATTCAAAATATTACTCGAGTAATAGTTTAGGGTCTATGGCTTTAATTAATAAATGAACAGTAATGATATTAAAAAAGTTACTAGTAGAGTTTAATTTACTATGAATTTAAAAATTTAGGATCTATTTCATATATTTTAAGAGTTTAAGATTTAAGATGCTTTTTACATAATATTTCATGATTCATTTTGCTCGTTAATCTCTAAATAAATAAATTGCCACTTGAACAGTTGACTTATTATTTTTTTAATATATTTTTTTATTATTTAGCATTCCACTGCTGGCAGCATCGGCAGTAGGTGGCTGGGGGTTGTTGGGAGCACGCATCTACACGTTTGAGGGTTAAAAACAAATGTACGGATTAAAATATTTTGAAAAATTAATATATGAATTAAAGTATTTTCAAATTTTAAATTATTTAATTATTTAAATAAATCAATATAAAAATAAATTATTTTTAATTTTTAAATATAATTTATTTTATAATCTTTAGGATACATATTATTTGTTCATGAAAATGTTATTTTATTATTATAGACATTTCTTTTAAATTTAAATCTAATATATATAGTTTTTATCGCACACACTATCCTTTATTAAAGAAAACTTTGTTAGGCTGTCAGACGTCATATATAAATATATCGTGAATATCATAATTATTATTGTTACTCCTCCACCTCCTCCAATTTTTTATCAACATAAAATACACAAATTTATTAGTAAATAGTAATCTGTTAATACCTGAAAAATATCTCTCGGAATTGCGAGATTTGCCCTGACTTCTACAATCTTAACAATGATGTCCAAACATACTGTAGCATTCGTTTTCTCGTGTCTTTGCTGGGAAGACGAGAAAATCCGGATTGGGTTGTTGGAGACTTGACTGCTTAGTGCTTTCTTCCAGACCCATTTTCGCATCTCAATCTTTTAACCAGTAAGAATTGAGTTGGTAATTTGAGGTCAAATCCAACGAACGAATCTAAATTTATTTAAAAAAAATTAAAATTAAGCTTGGTTATATAGACTTTTACAAGACGGTAAGATATTTTAAATTTGATTTAAATAAACGGTTTGAATTAAGTCCAATAATTATAATTTTTAACTATATATATATATATAGTTGGTAATTTTAGCTAAGCTTAATAAGTCAATCTGAATTTGGTCGAAAAAAGTTAGGATTTAACTTAATTATATAAAATTTTTTAAAAGATCAAGATACTTTAAACCGAATCTAAATAGACTTAGCCTGAATTAAATATGATCCAAATAAACTCAACACGCCTGAATTATAAGTTATAATTAAAAAAGGCATTGCACTGAAAGTACGCAATTACCTCCACCAAAAATGAAGTTTCTCTTTGTGTATAAAAAAATAAATAAATAAAGTTTAGTTACTAGTATGCAATAACCTGACTAATAAACCTCTGTTTAGTTGTGGAAAAAATATAAATAAATAGACTGAGTTAATAGAAAATAAAATAAATTAAAATGAGATCACATATTCATAGAGTGATGTGAGTAATAGATAGAGAAGTGTCATAAAACGATAAATAGATGAGAATAAGGATTAATAATCTTGTTCATATTAAAGTTGACATTTTAAATGGATTTTCTAGTGAAAAAACCTGACAAATGGAAATAAATAAAGTTTCTCAATAAATAGTAATAAGGATGTACTTAATGCAAATTGATATTTTGAATGGAGATTTTGTTTTTAATTATTTGACTAATATTTATAATTTTACTATCTTTAGCATTCCTAGGTTGACTATTATTAGTAGCACTTGCCCATTTATTTATCCATAAAAATATCAACATCAATAAAATGGATAATTGTGAAAGAATATAACGAAAACAAAATCTAGCAATAAAAAAAAATAATAACGAAAACAAAATCTTGTTTCATTGATCAGTTAACATTGAATGTAGATTTGCACTAAAAACGCATGAGTGTAGATTTTTCCCCAATAATAAAAGAGATAAAAAGAAATAGATCTAGCATTGTATACAAAGAAAAAAAAAAATGGATCCAATGAAAAATGAAGGTGCGATCCTAATTTTCCTCATTATATTTCCTCTTTTTGACTATGAGGGAAATCCATTTCCCTTAATACTTCTTTTTCCAAACAATGTCCGGCGTATAAATAACGTATTAAAATGTAGCTATATAAATAAAAATAGAAAAAAAATATAACTTTGAGTTTTTTTTACTTTATTTAAATTTTACTATAGGTTCTTGTATTTTTTTAATATTGTATGTCCCCACACTTTTATTTTTTTATGTTTTAAATCACCAAAAAATAAAAATATAGAAACTTAAAATATTAAAAAAGTGCAAGAACTTAAAATAAAACTCAAGCAAATGCAAAATTCAAAGTTATAATTTTTGTTAAAGATTAAAGGGTATTTGTGTCTCACTCAAGACATGTGGTACAATTTTGCCTATCAATATTTGAAAATGATACATTAAACATCTTACTATTAAAAAAGTTAGCTTTAATTTTTGGTTGAAAAATTATAAAAAAACCTAAAAATTATTTAAAAAACTCATAAAATTACAAATAAATACTTTATAAAAAAATAACATCCATTAAGTATCTAAAATAATGATTGATTAAAATTGCATCTTCATTTTTAACATAAGTAGGATGGATAAAAAATAATATTTTTCTCCACTTGTCCATATGTAATTTAGAGGATTTAAAAGTAATTGAAGCGCTAAACTCTAATCCTACAAGTAGTCAGGCCCACCTTCCGTATACTCCACGGGATTGAATGAGAGAAATGAGACACAATTTTACATTTATTAGAAATATTTACTATATATGCTGCAATAAAAGTTGTTGTCATTTTTATATAAATGATGTTTTCGTTTGCTTGCTTTCAATTCTTCCGTGCCCTTCTTTTTCCCACCAACCCAGAAGAAACTACTTTCCGTTTCTTTCTTTTCTTTGGAGTTCAATCTGCAGTAGGCAGGGATCATCCAACGAAAAGCTCAGCTACCAACTAAAGATACGCAGGGATTTTCCCATGCTTCCATCATAAGACATACCTCGTCAACATTCTCCAAATCTCCATTTTCAAATTCCATGTGTCTGCGTCTCTGAATTTTTTCTTCCGTCTTTCATGGCGGCTACAAGCTCCACACAGTTCCTATCACATTCCTCACCTTCTTCTTCTCTCTTTTCTCCCCCTTCCGATTTAACGTATTTTCGAAATACTCAGTTACGATTCGCCTCCAGAATCTCGGAAAAGCCCTTATCCATAAGAGATGTCAGGAGAAGCAGAAGAGCAGGAACAGAGCGTGGTGAGAGTGGAACAAGGCGGCAATGGGCGGCGCCGGCGAGGTGCACGGCGGAGGGGGTAGAAGGAGGAATGGTGAGGAGAGAAGGAGGGGGAGTGAGGACAATGCCGGAGAGGCACAAGGTGGCGTTTTTGGTGGCTTGTGTAATGTGTCTCTGCAATGCTGACAGGGTCGTGATGTCCGTTGCTGTCGTACCTCTCGCTGCCAGACATGGATGGTCCAGTTCTTTCCTCGGCGTCGTTCAAGTATGAGGCTGTTGTGCTTTTCTCTGTTCTCTATTTTTTGTTGGTTGTGTTTTGGCTTCTTTTGGTTGGTTTTTGCTCATCAAAGAATCGAAGTGCTGGAGTTATGAAGCCGCGGACGAACCTCAATAAAAATAATCAAAAAAGAATAAAATTTTTGAAATTAGTGGGTAGTATTATACTTTACCTAGATTCACACTATTATTTATACACATCATAACAAAAAACAAAACCTCCTAAAGTTACATTTTATTTATAAGATAAAAATAATTTTTTTTTATTATTTTCATTCTATATCCAACACAAACTTCATCTAGTACCAAAACATGTGTCCTTTTTTTTTTTTTTTTTGGTCTCAGATAAACGACTCCTAAAAGCTTCAACTAAAATGTGGAGTATTATATATAACTGGTGAATAGGACTATAGGAGACTTGATAGATTTAATACTTTAGATCAATATATTGATTGATTTCATTCAAATGCGTAATGTTCTTGAGAATTCACTGTTCTGCACACGAAGCACCACCGTCAAGCAGTGCATTTCTTCATTTATTTCCTCAGTTGTTGTTGCATTCTTAGAAATAACTTTGCCATTTTAACAATGAAATGAGCTTAGTGGCTAACATGAAAACCCAAAATAAAAAAAAAAAATGGATGATGTCAAGTCATCATTCCTGTGGGGATACATATTGTCGTCAGTGATAGGAGGAGCTCTGGTAGACAGATATGGAGGAAAAAGTGTGATGGGTTGGGGAGTGCTTTTGTGGTCTTTGGCCACTTTTATTACTCCTTGGGCTGCCAATCACTCCACATTTTCCTTATTGATGGCTCGAGCTTTCTTTGGACTCGCTGAAGGAGTAGCTCTTCCCTCCATGACCACTCTCTTATCAAGGTGATGCTTCCTTCTTCATCCTCTTCCTCATCCTATTCTGTCTTTAAAACCGACATTGCTTCATCATATAAATTTTGCGTATTGCGGCTTCCCATTTGTTTACAATTTCTCTTATGGTATACAAGAGTGTTCATGTTTGTCAGCTTTCTTACATATTGAGAGATGACTTGATCTTCAAATGTGAACATAGGTGGTTTCCAAGTCATGAAAGGGCAAGTGCCGTTGGCATTTCAATGGCTGGATTTCATCTTGGAAATGTCATAGGCTTGTTGCTAACCCCAATTATGCTGTCGTCCACTGGGATTTCCGGTCCTTTTCTTTTGTTCTCATCTATTGGCTTTCTCTGGGTGTTGACATGGGCATACCGAGTCACCAATGATCCTCAAGACAGTCATTTCATCAGTAGATCGGAGCTAAGACTAATCCAAGCTGGAAAAACCACGGGTTCTTCCAAACAAAGTACCAAGTTCCCTCCCTTGCGCCTTTTGCTATCTAAATTACCATCTTGGGCTATCATTTTTGCCAATGCAACGAACAACTGGGTGGGTTCTATTCCTTTTCTTCAAGGTTAATACTAGTGTGTTCTTGTGGATACAATATAATTTGGCAGTGCTGATGTTGACAAGGTCACTTGCAGGGTTACTTTGTTCTCCTTTCATGGATGCCAGTTTACTTCAAAAGTGTAATCATCTCCTCAGTCTTTTGTCATTAGTTCTCTGTTTTTTTCCTTTTTAAATGTATTTAGCATCACCTACCAAAGATACATAGTTAATCTGTTTCTACATATAGGTATATAATGTAAACTTGAAGCAGGCAGCCTGGTTTAGTGCAGTTCCATGGGCAACAATGGCGATTTCAGGTTATATAGCTGGTGCAACATCAGACTCCTTGATCAAGGAAGGGTACCATCTAACATTTGTCCGAAAGTTCATGCAGGTAATGCTTTAGCAACCTCATACTAAAGGACTTAAAAAGTGCAGGTTTTACATGGAAACTGTAATAATCAACTTGTGTTTGACAAACTGACCCTGAAACAATGATATGCCGTCAAGGAAAAAATCATGACGAAACTATGGAATGTGAAATAACAATGTACCACCGAGAACATCTTAAATGTACCTTTTCATTTTAAAGCAATTAGAGAACTTGGAAGATTGTGTGCTGATCTTTTCCGTACTTGTAAATTACAGTCCATTGGATTCATTGGACCAGGTTTGTCCTTGCTCTGCTTGAACTATGCCAATACACCAGCAACTGCTGCTATTCTCATAACTGCAGCTTTGAGCTTGAGTTCTTCAGTCAGGCGGGCTTTATGCTCAATTTCAGTCAGGCGGGCTTTATGCTCAATATTCAAGTAAGTTCAGAGATAGATTCTTGGAAAGAATTGATCTGTCCAAGATAGCTAAACCAAGCCAACATAAATAACTAAACATATTAAAATATAGAGATTCTTAGTTATAATTGGTTTACAAAAATGTTTGCGGAAAAAGCAAATTGGATCTTCTATAATCATGTGGCTATATATTTGAAAAGAGTTAACACAAAGAAAGTTGACTGTTGTATGAAATTCACTCTCTCTTTAGTCTTTACAACCATTACCCCCCCCAAAAAAAAAAAGAAAAGAAAAGGAAAAAACTTCTACTCCCCCCATTAAAAATGTAAGGTATTTTTTGAGAAGTTGAATGTTCAAAAATGTAAGGCATTTTTAGTCTTTTGAGGTGTGATCATTGTCTTTTTTCCAAAAGTGCCCCTATTGATAATGACTTTATATTTATTGTAGGGTATTTAATAGGGGTAAACATGACAAGATAGGGTTAGTTTAAAAGTAAATAACAATTTTATTGAAGGGTGAGATTCGGTTAAAAATGCTTTACATTTTTTAACGGAGGGAATATTTTTCTCTAAATGTACTATAAGTGATCACTTTTGACTGTAGAAGATTCGATTTGCATAAAGAGGACATAAGTTTGACATATTCAGATATTTATTTTAGATTGGTTTGGTTTATCAATTTTCTGTGTGAGCATTCATTCAAATAAACTCTCATTACAAATATAGGAGTTCCAAAACACTCACCTTATACGTTTTACTTGTCAGGACATTGCTCCACAGTATGCTGGATTCCTACATGGTAAGTTGAACAAATTGTAGTTTTTCCTTTTCTGATTTTTTTCTCCTTTCCACAATGTCGTTTTGTTTAGGACGAGCTAATTTGTTGAGATGTTTATTATCATTACAGGAATTTCAAATTCTGCTGGAACTCTAGCAGCTATCATAAGCACAATTGGAACTGGTTATTTTGTGGAATGGTTGGGATCTTTTCAAGCATTCTTAACTGTAACAGCAGCGCTCTATTTTGTGAGCACAATCTTTTGGAACCTTTTTGCCACAGGCGAGAGAGTTTTTTGACATAAAAAATTGAAGTGTTCGAAGATCCATCTGCAACTTTAATATCTGAAGACATGATCCCCCACCCCCCCACCCTTTTTATCTGAAAGGTGCAACTGTCATTCTTCTGGCTAATTCAAACTCCACCAAAACCAACATATATATATATATATATATATTTTTTTTTTTTGAAAAAAGTAAATGTCTTAGTGATATGGGTGTATGTTGAATTATTTTGATATCAATCCCATATATCTCATTCTTCATTTACTCATCTTCGGATATATGTTATGCTGCTCAAGATGTCCATTGTCCAGTTAGTTCACTAATATAGCTTATCTGGGTGATTATAAACAAAAGGGAAATTTATCTTGGACATTGAAATATTGTAACCCTGAATTTTGTGGCAGACTTCAATTTTGTCATGTAATATATTTTTTCTGGGTCTTGTCTTCACCTGCGTGAGATGTGATACATTGATAATTAATTAATTAATTCATTATTTTATTATATGTGATTTTCTTCATTATTCTTTTGGGGGCCAAATTGTTTTCTTCATTATGTTCATATGATTAGGAGAATTGAATGACCATGATTCTGTGACCGAGTAAGGGGAAAAAATTGTTTGATGGGTGATATAAGAAATTAGTGATTTTTTGTGCAAATTTGCGGAAGCCGCACGTCTAATCTCCAATAAAACTTTTTAAAATATTTTCAGTTTAAATAATATCAATCATTAATGTTAATCATTAATATGATCATCAACCATGATCGATATCACTATACCCCTAAACCATAAAGTTTGCATAGACAGCAACATGTATTTATAAATACATTAAAATTTATTTGTCTGAATTTAAAATATGTTATGTATGCAAGATTAAATACATAAGTTTTTTTATTTCTCAACCTGTAATACCGGTTACCACTCATTATTTGTAAATAAAAGCAAATTACTTACCCGATACACACATGCTACTTTCTTGTGAAACAAAAAAATGTTGATGTTGGACTCAATTTATCAAATTAATCTTACACTTTATACTGACATTGTAATTTTTTTTTTAACCAACAACATTGTAAAATTTTAAAATAAAAAATATATTTGCATGATGATCTCTTAAAAAATATGACCAACATTTTTAATTTTTGGTATGGTTCCAAATTAATTAGATATATATTTACATAATTTTTAAAAATGTTATGTTTTTAATAAATGTGCCAAATATATTTTTTAAAAAACACTATATCATTTTTTGAATTATGTTCTTTTCTTTTTCTTTTTTGACATCAGTAATATGTTCTTATTTCTTACTAAACAACAGAGGTAAAAACTGGACAACGATTATTCGAATTCCAACTCACGGAAAGTGACAATTGGTACATTTATGTTTCAGGCCAAAATTTTTTTTATGCATTTTATTTTAAATATTCCTGAGAAAGAAAATATATTACTTTTGTCTTGTTTATCCGCTGGGGCATGCGTGGCACACACTCGATATCTATGCGGGAGTTTTCACTTTAAATTACATTTTTCTAAGCCAGAGTGAATCATATAATTAATTTTAAATGCTGGCAAAAAATATATATAATAAATTTTAATTATTTTAAATTACTTTGAAAATTGAATGTTCGCTCAGACCTAGAAGACAACCAGAACGCTTGACGTGTAAGTCTGATCAATAAATTCTAGGGGAAGAGCCCAGGTCCGCAACGTTCATCGATATCCACTTCGGAGTCCACAGTTCTGGACCTCGTCAAGATTCTTCATTTTCATCGTCTTCCTAATCTACTACTGAATTCAAGAGTACCTAAAGCCTCTGCAATTCAGTCCCTTAAATTTCATAACCATCTGAATCTTTTAGCTTCATTTCTAACTGGGGTTTTGTTTTTCCCAATCAAATCAAGTGGGTCCGCTTATGAGACTCTGGAAGCCATGAATTTTAGAAGCTTGGAAGATTTCTGGGCTTTCTACATGAACCAACATTCGAAGCCATCCACAAGGCGTTGGCACTTTGTGGGCACACTCTTCAGTATCATCTTCTTTCTCTGCTCTATTTTATTTAGCTGGTGGTTCCTAGTTTTTGTACCTCTCTCTGGGTATGGATGTGCTTGGTACAGTCATTTCTTCGTCGAAGGGAATGTTCCGGCGACTTTTGGACATCCATTTTGGTCACTTCTTTGTGATTTCAAGATGTTTGGGTTAATGCTTACAGGTGGAATGGATAGAGAGATCAAAAGACTTGGGAAAAGACCTGTTCTGCAAGTGTTCTGATTTCCATGTAAGCAACTTTAGGTCTTTTTAATTTTATATCGAGCAAACTAGTCTGTTTCTTGATTTATTTTTTTAGAAAAATAGGTCGCCTGTGCATTTCACAGAAATTGAGGAACGCTTGTTGTAAAGTTGATATTTGATATCGGTATGTCGCATTAATTGTTGGTCTTATACTTGATTGTAATGAGTTCGTTGGCCTCTATGCTATGACCTATTGGGCTGGGATGATTTTGTTAATTTTTCATGTCTGAAGGAACCTGTGGGTGTGCTATGCTTTAGATAGCTGGTTTGGACGATTTTTCTGCCCCATCATAACTGAAAGTTAATCCTACAAGCTAAAAGAGAACTAGAGGAATCTGGCTGGCTTACCCCAAGAATTCGAAGACGTGAATGTTGAAATCTTTTGCTAATGTCAAGGGTTCAATTCTCAACCCGAAATGAATGAATTACTGAAGAATCATAAAGCAGCTCTCTTGACAATTACACGTTTCAATTAATATTTGTTAAATGATTTTAGTCTGCCTTCCTTCAACATATCAGGTGGCATAAACTTATTGTGACACCTTTTTTATTTGCCTACTTTTTACACCTAAAACTTCACTTGTTTATGGAATAACAGAAAGCTAGCTCCGAGCTTTCAGTGTCTTTGCTGGAGTTTTCAGTTCCTTGGATCTTTTTGTTTTTGTTTTGTTTTTCTTGTGCAGTTTTATGAAGACGTTGATAGATTATAGTTAAAACTCGTCTATGACATAACCTGAAAACATAATGTCTATATTATTATGCTTAATTAATTGGCGAAAACATTTATACCAGAGATTTAAGTACACAAGCAATAACTTCTATAGAGCTTCCAAGTTGGTTATAATATGACAATGGATGCAATATCCTTCACTGTCAGCTTTCAGTCAATGGACCTTTTGAATGAGTGGGAATTAGTTGGTTCATTGTTTCCTTGTTAATTGACATTGGCCTTTTCAATTGAAGGTTCTGTATATTTATATTACCTTTACTGTCATTTCTTGTTTGTCAGCAAAAAAATTCATTATTGTCTTGTTTTGTTCTTATTTTTCATGCTTTCTTTGGAATATAGTTCTTTTATAGTTTTCCACCCGGAATTTTGAGTCTCTGCAAGATCTCAGTTCAGTGTGTTTATTCTGTCCAGTCTGTTAATACTCGATAACCTCTTTTCATGCATGCACCTCTGAAATATTAGCTGTGCAAAGAGAACTATATTCCAAAGAAAGCCTGAACGATAAGAACAAACTAAGACAATAATGAAATTTTTTCCACCCAGAATTTTGAGCCTCCTTGAGATCTCAGCTCAGTATGTTTAGTGTGTCCACTCTGTCAATAACCTATTTTCTTCCATGCACCTGTGAAATATTAGTTGCGCAAAAAGAGAGCTTTTAGTTATACCTAGTTATCCATATTCCCTGTCATTGTTTGCAATTGGAATCCCTAACTAGGGATCATTATTTTTATTAGTCAGGGATTACGATTAATGTTTTTACTGGGTTGTCAGGATTTGGACATTAGCTAGTCCATATCCTAGATAACCACTTACTTCATTCGTTTGCGTGCTTTGCGTTAAACTTCTAACTTCTAAAGCTCATATGTTTGTAGGAGTACCTACCTTGGTTTATCAGCTCCCCTTGATTGAAATAATTGAAACGAATTTTTTTGAGTTTCAAGAGCATTCTTGAGTGTTATCCTCTCTGGTTCTCCACCACCTAATCTATTAAAGATTAGTAAATCGAGACACTGATGATAATACAAATAAGTATGTCAGAAGTGAACTCCACTCTAAAGTGTACCTGGCATGTTTACAGTTCTATTCTTAATTGGTTATATTTTCTTGTCATTTTTAAACCGTTCCTACCTAAGAATTTCTCCACAAGTGTTGTACCTTATTTTGTTTTTATGGGCATTATGTTTACAGGTTTGTGAATTAATGACTTGAGATGTCAAGACCAAAACCAGTATGAGAAAGATGGAAGTTCAAATGCATGTTACAGTGTTTGAATGGGGAAGACAAGTGCTTCGTGGTTGGCCATCAATCTTTTCAAAATCAAAATCATTCTGAGTGTCAAGCCTACTAGACAACAATCAAGTTGACTTCACATATGTGGGAGACTGTAAT
The DNA here is from genome assembly GCF_029017545.1 of Prosopis cineraria. Taxonomy (NCBI): domain Eukaryota; kingdom Viridiplantae; phylum Streptophyta; class Magnoliopsida; order Fabales; family Fabaceae; genus Prosopis; species Prosopis cineraria. The sequence goes on from NW_026555343.1 coordinate 2,070,155, forward strand.
TATTTTTAGTGATATCATGGTATTCTATAGTTTTTATGTCCATTGAAACGTTAGTTGCTACTTGCTAGCCATTGTTGAGTCCTTAGTCAATAAATACTTTACTCTGTACTGATCTGAGATTCTCAGCAATACTTTTCCTGTCTAAGATTTTTCTTCCCTCGAAATTATTATAGAACAATTAACAAGCAGGCCATAATTATAAGAGAATTCAGTAGGATTTATCAGGCTTATTCTGCCTGCTTTGTAAAATAAATTACAGATCTAGCTGTCTTTAAGGTTTCTGAGGACTGTCTTAGAAGTGAAAAGCCTTTTAGTAAATTGCTGTGTAATAGTTTTTAAGTGTCACTATTAAGTGAATAGCCTTTTAGCATGTATGAGAAGTGTTACTACCAAGTTATCAAGACAAAAACTGCAAACAAGTATCTGTATGTGTACATATATTAACAGTGCAATCTATCTCAAACTCATTTTGAAGCTGAGACTGAAACTTCTTAAAATACATTAAACTGTTTGTACAGTGATTGAACTTCAACAAAATCCAGCAATAGAATCCAAATTCCAAATTCATCATATTAGTGAAAATATGAGCAGAATAAGTATAAAGTAATACGAATGGCTAAAACTCATCTTTATTTTTTTTTCTCTATCCCTCCCTTTTTGGTTCAGGCAATATTAATATAATTCTTATATCTACTAAAATCACATTGATTTTTTTTTTTCTCTATCCCTCCCTTTTTGGTTCAGGCAATATTAATATAATTCTTATATCTACTAAAATCACATTGATTTTTCATTTAAAAAAAAACATTGTTAAACAAGTTCACTAGAAGTTTTTTTTTTTTTGGGGTTGTGGTAGACAATTTTTTGGCGTAACAGGTGACGACAAGATTATAAAAAATCAGGAGAATCAAACAGAGAAAACTACATTTTTAATGATGGATTTTAAATATTTGAGAGAGATTTTAAATGTTGTGTATTGGTGGGAAAAAGAAACTAAAGGTAAAGAAATCGGGATGTTGCTTGGTATAAAAAAAAAAAAAGGCTAAAAGTTGCCATATATACATTTTGATATTTGAATATATTGGAAAGGTTTAAATTCACGTTCTCTACCTACACTCCACCTCACCCTTATCCTCTGAGCTAGCTTCAGAAGTGTGCTTTTAATTAGCCTGGGAAAAAAGATGAGTTACTTGTCAAGTTTTATTTTGTCTACATGAAGTCTATTTGTAAAACAAGGTAAAACATCTTTAGCTCATACTATTTTAAGAAACTTTTTGATGTGGCGGTGAATTCAGAGTTTCTCTACCTAGTGATCTCAGATGCCTACCATAATAATCAATGCTTAATTGTTCTCTAACTTAACTTATATTTTCCATTACTTTGATGGTGTTTAGGCTTAACTTAATAATGTCAGTAAATTATACAGATATTATTTAGATGTCCTGAAGTCATATAGATATTATCTTTAATCTATTCTTAGTTTACTATCTTAATTCCTTGCTGATACACACTTGGGCCCTCTTAGATTTGAGAGATCTCATCTCTCAAAATAAACTATACACCATGAAAGAACTGATGATCTGCAATGCTATAACTCATTTGTAATTTATTTATGTATGAAATAATCTCATAACTTCAAGACTTCCAATCACATAATGTGACAATGAAAGAACAAAACTAAGAAATAGCAACAGCCATTTCTTACACGTATTTTTCTTAGTATCTATAATACCGAACATTAACAGAGAATTTAAATACACTTGAGAGAATATCCTAGACGAGTTCAAATAATGAATTTCAATTGGAAATGATTTTGCGTTTTTTTTTTGGAATATAATATATATTTATGTGTGTGTAGGTGTAGATTGATAGATTAATTGGTTTAAAATTAACTTTAGAATGTATGTACCGTTATTTTTCTTTCCCCGATAAATAACAGAATGGAGTTAGATTTTTTAAAAAATACATAATTATTAGTCCTTATAATTTTTAATATGTTTTGGTATAGGTTCTTATAACTTTTTGATTACTCCAAGTTCATCTGATTTATTTCATTTACAATATTAGTCCCTCACTTTATTTTGGAGTATGCTCAAAAGGACGATGAAATGATATTAGTAGTGTTAAACATGTTAACATGCGATCAATGCTATTAATTTGTGCTGAATGGAATTATGATTTAACATATTAACAATATTGTCTACCTTGTTCTGTTTTAGGTTTCAATATATTGAAGCATAATTCCATCTCAACATAAAAATTAATGACAATAGTCATTGGCCATCATCATATTTAATATCATTAATATCAACTCATCCTTCTTTTGGACATATTAAAAAATAGAGGCACTAATGTTGTACATAAATTAAACTAGAAAGACCTAAAATAAAAAAAAAATTATAAGGACCCACACCAGAACACATTTAAACTATAAGATTAATAGTTGTATCTTCCCTTTATTTGTAATTGCTAAAGTTGCGATTGGTTATTCTTGCTTTATCATATAGTAATATTTGAGACATGTGTATGTGCCATGTTAGTGTAGATTAACACCTATTTGAGATATGTGTATGTAGGGATTCATATTAGTCTGCATATGAGGTGGTAATATACCAGATTTTCTAGGATACCGGATAATGAAGTGAAAAAATAGATTAACAAAATCCATTTAAAAAAAAAACATTCATATGATTTATTCTAATAGAGGATATTAGGCTTGTTACTATGTGAAGGGACTACTTTGCAGTTAATTTATTTGTAGTAGTTATGTATTGGAAAAGTGACAGTTAAATTTTACAAGATTGAATTAGTGATAGTTAAATCTTCAATAAAATTTTCTAAAAAAATGAATTGTAAATTTCTATTCAAATACTCCCTCCATCTTAAATTATAAGACATTTTTGGATAAAATTTTACATACCAATAAATCTCATTAAATACACTTAACAACCTTATTTTTTTAAAATAAAAATATAAACTTTTCAAATTACCCATCATTTAATATATTGAAAAGAGAAGTGATGGAAATTAATTATAAAAAAAAAGTAATATTGAAATTGATACATTTAATGAAATTTTAATATATTCAAAGTATGTTATATTTTGAGACAGAAATTTTTTTTTTAAAGTGCCTTATAATTTTAGATAGAGAAAGTAGTTATAGCCATAAATTCTTATTTCAATCTAAGAGTTACATTTAATATTTAAATATTTATTTATAATTAAAACTTATAAATTTGTAATTATTAAGATCAATACTTTTAACTTATTTTTAAAAAAATTGTTAAAAATTTAATTGTCATTAATTTAATGCTCAAGACCTCCCTTATTTCTTCACTCTTTTTTGGAAGGTCATCCATAAGTAGAAGATAGTTTGTTATGACTTTGGGATACCCCAAATTTCCAAGCCCCCCCCCCCAAAAAAAAAAAAAACATAGAAAAAAGACAGTTAAAGACCTCAAGAAAATTAATGCTGAATCAAGGCTTCATCAAAACTTATAATCCCAAATCCAGTATTCATCCTTCTGTTAGGATTGAAAATCTACAAAAAATTCTGATTTTGTATTCACTTTTTAGGATGCCCTCAGTTGTCATTTTTTTTAATAAAAAAAGGTCATAATAAAAATTTTGGAATTGAGCTGCTAGCATCATTTTCATGGAAGAACCAAAAAAACATAATCGATTAGTATTTGCTTAGACGCTGGTGAGAACTTCGTCTGAACAAAGAGTATTGGAACTAAGCCATGGGAAAAGGATAGACCATGGAAGGATCTTTCGTACTAATATACAGAGGATAAAAATTCTGACTCATCACTCGCGTAATGGAACCGGGATCTAGGAAACAGCTACCTTTTGAATGGCTTATAATCACTACATGAAACGAAAACTGATAATTTACATTGTGAACCTAAACCTAATTCTCTTTATCTGAATACTCAGGCCTCATTTTGAACTATGCAAACTGGATAATACAACTCAGCTGCACAGCAATACCAAAAGGCCTAGCTAATTACAAAATAGAAGCTAGCAGCCTACATGTGTGATGGCCACATCATAGTCAAATCCAATTACAAATTGAAATTAATCTGGTAGACAAGCATCAATAGATGCGGCTGAATTTGTTTTTCTCGATCAAATGCACTTCCAGCATCTTATTAACAGAGAAAATGTCACAGACATCAAATGCCAGTCTCACCAATCACCTTCGGCGTGCTACACCAACATGCTGGTGGGCTTTGCTCTCATTTTTTATCCTGTCGGCATACATTGGAAGGCGAATTATCTCGTAAATTTCATTCAACAAGACATCCTCCGTGATGTTGTCTTTTATACTCCGCATAACCTGTAGTATATTTAAAAAAAAAAAAGACAAATAAAGAAAGAAAGAAAGAAAACAGACAAGCTGAGCTCAAGTACAGTTCAACAAGCGGAAAAATAAAAGAGTAGTGGGCCAAGAGTAGGACCTTCTTGTAAGTATTAAAATCATTTGGAGTTGATTTATCCGTCCTGGTTCGCATGTATACCCATTCCTGTTCATTCAAATCCCAAGAACACTCTATGATCTTCCCCGAATGAAGCAAGGGATCTGAACCATCTGCAGATAGGACCATACAGTGAGCAATTGCAATGAAACAATCAGAAAGTAAGAATCAGTCACGAGCTAAAATCAGACTTCACATCAAAACAAATCACAACGGATAGTACTACTAAAACGTGCTATATAGAAACTAACAAAGCCAAGAGACACGACTTTCAAGTGTACTGCCAAGCATGAAGGCAGATTGCATCATCAAAACTGAAAGAGTGGACGGCATATATATATATATATATATAAATATTTTGTTTTTAACGGGAATGGATCTCATCTGACTGACCTCTGAATGCAACCCTATTCCCTTCCATGAGTTTCTTCTTTCCTCGTTCATGAAGGAAAAGTGATTGGTGATCATCGTCAATCTGTCCACGGAAGCAGATAAAAATTAGGTAGATCACCAGCAACAAACTGGAAGTGGAAGTGACCCAGAACAAGTAAAAAAAGCAAGGGAAATCAAACGCAATTTCCCAACATCATGTTATAAGCTGATGCTACAACCTCAAAGAGAAAATCTACTGAATTCATCTCAGGATATTTCCACTTCAGGAGGCCCTCATGAGTGCGGGGTATATAAGGATCATCCCAACCCTGACAATTCATACCATCAGTAAGGACCTAAATTCAATTAAAAAACACGAGGAAAAGAAAAGCAGAACACTATTAAGTCCTGAAGATATTCATCCTCATGCAGTAGTATGCAGATCCTGATGTGACAGCCAATGAAAGCAAACTAAATACCCTAAAAGGCTAGCATTGACACAGAAACTTCTTATCAACTTATCAGATGAGGGGAATCTAATTCTCACGTTAAGTATAATGACACTGATCCAAAACCCACCTGAAATATGAGGCCATCTGCATCATGGGAGAGTTTCTTAATGAATTCATTTAAAAGCTTTGTCACGGTAGAGAGCAACCAAAAATCTTTCCTCCTCACCTAATTCAAAATACAAGTATATCAATAGACAAGTTAACATGAAAAGGAAAATGACATGAAGCTTAAACTCTGTTCAATCTAATTCTAAGGTTAGTGATGCATACCCTGAATGGTTCCAGGTCATATCTATAATAAGGATTTCTGCTCTGGTACGTATTATGCCGTTCCTGATTTCTAGGTTCAATCACTTCTTTCTCAAGCATCTTCCACCTTTCATAGAACGGTCGCTGGACCAAAATTTAAAATTTTGAACACAATGAGCTAGGTGCAGTTTTTTTATCAAATATTCAACAAAATAAGAAAACATATTACATGTAACTAAACATACAATAATATCAAAGAAAAGCTTAGAATGAAAAGGAAATTTCAGTCGGGCAGCATGAATATCAACACAAAAAGGCAATTTCAAGGCAGTAACACCTTGGACAAAAATGTGAGATGTGTGGTATACCAGTGATTGCTAATTTGTGCAACCACATATTCCTCTCTACAATAATAGATGTCTAAAGGCTTCTTTGCTTGGGTACGGTTGATAGAATCAGACTAGAAAATATGAAAGGAAATAGGAATTTGTTAGAAAATTAGTGCGAGTCTCTTGAATGCCAAAACCTCTTAATAAATCAAAGGAGAATCTCCCCAATACAATAACAAATCAATTCCGAATCTGCCAACTGCTGCTGCCATACATCTATTTATAATGTAAAACGCACAATTGAATAAAATAAAGGGAGAATTACTACCAGGTCCCTCATAATGATTTCAACTATTCTAAAGTCTCATGAAATACATAAATTACTGCCAAGTCCCAAGTCCCTTCATTGTAAATAAGTTTTTTTGTACAATTACAGAAACATCATTATCTTATTTTATTTTTTATGCCAAAAAAATAAAATAAAAAACTCCCAGCCACACTCAAAGAACCACTACTGGGAGAAATATCATCAAACCATTGAAGAACTACCTGCAGCGTCCACCGCCATAGACCAACAATCAAAGATCAAACATCAAGGCAAATGATGAAGAGCATCACAAAATTAGAACACAAACCACTATCTCAATTCTTCATATTCTGCAACTCCTAGCAAAGGGCATTCAAACAAAATCGCAGGCCTCCTTTGAATATCAACTCGGGACACACAAAAACATAAAGCAATCACATGAACCAGAAGAGCATAAATCAGATCAGATTTCATAAAAAGCAACAGGAAAAAAACAAAATAAAAAAAATAGAAAAGAACCCTTATGGAAGCCATAAAAAAGAACCCTCCAAACATTGCTGCTGCCTCTTCTTCAGGATCAAAGATCTGGCGCCTTTGAAGACTGAAGATGGAGGATATATATGACAAATGCATAATGAATGCACAACACAAAGAAAGCCGCCAATGAAAATATGAGGAAAATAAGAGGGTAGAGTTTGAAGAAGGTGGCAGCAATGGCAGAGATCTGAGAAACTTTGGTGGAGGTTGCTAAGGGAAACACGACCGGAGATGATGAAGATCACACCAAAGTTGACATTGCAGACGATGAAGTTGAAGCAAAAGACACCATTGGCCGTCGCAGGTGAGATGGCATTGCAAGCTCGTTAGCAGAGAGGTGGTGGCTGGTTAAGGCTGAAGAGGGCACAAGGCGACAATGCGGAGAAGAAAGAGAGATAAGGGTATTTTTGTAATTGCATACAAAACTTATTTACAATAAGGGACCTGAGACTTGGTAGTAATTTATGCATTTCATGGGACTTTAGGATAATTGGAATCATTTCAAGGGACCTAGCACTAATTCTCCCTAAAATAAACTCCTAGGCACTATATTAACGTGACTACATGCTTCCTACAAAGTTGAATAGTGCCACCATATCACATTCTGCCTTCTCCAACTTCTAGGTTGACCTGGTCTGCCTCTACTCACTATTTCCATCTACCCTAGCTCAGTATTCTTTTGTTTCTCCTGCTGTAGGTAAATAGGCTATTGCATTATTGGATGTTTATCTCAATGGTTCCCACATAAACATTTATAGCATATGCCTGACTCTTCTAATTGAAGCAATCCTTTGTTTCTATGTATTACAGAGCCAACAAAGACACAATAACAAACAGGTTGAACATCTAAGAAAGAAAAATACAAAAGCATTTATTATATTTAATTTTTACAAGGCATGAAGGAAACACAGTTCTCTCCATCCCCTAGCCACTCCCAAGAAAAATAAGAATGCATATTGATCTTAAACCTGCCAAAAATGCAACAGGTACATTTGGGGTCAGTTTGTTTAAGATTATTTAAAAAAAAAGTGATTTTAGTTAAGTTAAACATGAGGAAGTTGTTGGGAGCATGGGAGAATCTTAAGCTAAACATGAAGGGTGTGTTGAAAAAAAATTTGTTGTGGGCTTATTTTGATAATCTATGTGGAATAGATTACTAAAATAAGTTGAAACCAGAATTTTTTTTTCCCAACCAAACCATGATAAATAGCTTAAGGTTCTCCCAACAATCCCCATATTCCCAACAACTTCCTCATGTTTAACTTAACCAAAATCACTTTTTTTTTTTTTTAATAGCCTTAAACAAACTAGCCCCCGGATTGCAACACAAGAAAGTGCTGGTTTGCTAACAGCAATAAGAAGGGACTAGACAATCTAGCGGGAAGTCATTAAGAATCCATCTACTGGTTCTCTGTTGACAATGAGTATCACCTATCAAAAAATAAACCTGGAAATTAAGGAGCTTAGTTGCATGGCAAATCTTGCACATTTTAGCAATGCATCACATGATTAGAGATAACAGCAAGTGGGAACCATAAATCTTTCCTCCGCAAGAAGTATGCACTGATGTTAGTTATAAGCAAAAAGCAAGCATCCAGCACTATAATCGGATGAGTTATAAACCAAACCTCTATTACTGATACGTGATTAATTGCTATCATATCATATATGAGGTATCTCCTCTCCTGTTTCTGTGAATCAGGCAATGTATCAATGATCATCTCCCCATCAAGTAATGTGTAGTGGTGGGTCTTCTCAGCCAAACCCTTAAAGCCAAATGTAACAAAATGTCAATTTGGGCATCAATAAATTAAAACAGTCTGACAGCCACTCCCAGGAACTTCCAGTACAAAGTTGCACACATACATCATTTGAGCCTCTGCAAGGAAACCTCATTTGCACCCTTCGAAAATTGAAACTTCTATCAATCAAGTAACATCCATCCATAGTTATTAGCATCATATATCTTGTTCCATCAGCTTTCCAAGTTGCATAATAATAACGCTGTCGTAGTAATTGTAAATTTTCCCTGCAATTTTAACATAATCAAATTTAATTAAAAGATAAGGAACAAGGCACTGGAAATAACTTCTACATTCAACTAATACAATTACCCCAAGTAAAATATAAAAACTACGGGTGTGTACAGATGGATGACAAATCTAAAGGCATGAAATGCCTGTTGAGATGGGGGCATTCCTCTCAAACCAACAAACCACTTATTCTCATAAATTGCACCTTCAACCCCCCACCCCCCCAGGGGCCAAAAAAAATAAAAATAAAAATTCTTGTTAAGAACCTTTTCAAAGAATTTGTTGGGAATGATCCAAAGTGCAAGGACATACCCAATATTATCTAAAATACATGAGAGCCTGTTTGAAAGGTAACTCAATGATGGACAATGAAGAAAAAACTAGAGCATAGTTTCCAAATCTGATTTCCACGTGACACACATCAAGAGAAATAGTTATATGGAGCCATAAAAGCAGAATATCATCAGTGTTTATCCGATAAGTCGATAACTATTGCAGACTAAACAAAGGGTTTGACATTATAAGAAGGTTTAGATTTGCAAATTTTCTTATCAATTACAAACCTTTACCTACTTGTAGAATGAGTAAGGAACCAAAAATAGGATTTGCAGGAGTAGATGAATCAAGATTCCAAACACACATCTTGACTCGAACAAAAAGGAACAAGAACTATCAAAAGACAAGAAGAACTAAAGCTCACTGCTCTCACACCATTCAGCTTTCTGATAACAAGAAAATTCATAGATCAATTGGAATTGGAATTAAAAATAGAAAGAAATTTTAGGATGGGAGAATTACGCATGGCAGAAAGCCAATAAAGACAAGGTATGATCCAGAAAAGGAATATCTTCCTCCCAAATATCTTCACAAAATCTTATTTTCATGCCATCGCCCACAAACCCACTTTAATTTGTATTAATCAATATCATAAGACGTTAAAGAATAAGAGAGACAAAAGGATGCACATAAGAATCCAAATGCCAAACATAAGAATCCTCTGAAGCCTGACTCTTTATGGCATAGGTTAATTAGCAACAAATAAGGGATTCAACAGATTGGTTAGGATGCCTCTGGAATTGGTGCTATTTACACAATACCTTTGAAGTTCATCTCTCATATATATCGTTTCTTTTCTCCCCTGCTTTCTTATAAGTTGGAATGGTACTTGATTAAAATTTTGGAATGACCAATCATTTTCATTGTCTGAACTCTTCCGCAGACTTATCAGCTAACTCTGTGCCATGTCTGAAGCTAAGATTTTCTTAAACTTGCAACATATTGAATTCACCTGGAATTGTCATTTCTCATTTTGTTGTTGTAATCATTTCCACTTCTGTCCTTAGATTGATAGAAGGATCTGGAATCTCGATTATTCAGGGTTACACAGCTGTCATTCCTTGATCAACTTATAATTAAAAACCCATTGGCCCAAAGCTTTTATTTGTTTAAGTAGTCTAAGAAGATCAAGGCTCCAAGGTAAAGGCTATTATTTGGGCTGGAGCACTCAATAAAATTACCGAGTAAGTTAACAAGCAAAATAAGGCTATTTCACCATGTAAGGCAAAATAAGGCTATTTCATCACATGTTTAACTGATGTGTTAGCAAGGTTCAGAAACAAAAGATAATCTCTTTTAGCATTTTCAAGTAGCATGAGAGATTGGAGGTAGACTGTTTGGAATCTTCAATAATTACTGGGTTTATCCAGCTTTCTAGAGAAAATATTAACATCAGGTTCAATGGTTTTAAGAATAAAGAACAGCATAAAGTCCTTTAACAGTCATCCTTTTTTGCAGGATTGCAACGACTGTGATGAGAACAGCATGAATCTTAAGTCAGAAGTCTTGTGCAATACATCTGTGGTAGACAGTTTTTTCGGTACTTCCCTGCTGTTTGCAGTCAACGGCTTTTTTTAGAGAAAAGGGAGAGGGGGAATGTCCCTTCTAGACATACAAAGGGGTTAGAAAACACCCTTATGTTATTTAGTTTATATTACTAATGCTTGTTTAGTTTTTTTATACAAAGGTTTGTTTAGTTTATATTCCCGCATAGTTTGGAAAAATCTCTGTGCTCCGTTGTTGTATTTTTGTTTCTCTTCACCAAATTCTTCTATTGAATTTAAAATATTAAAAAAAAATATACATCAAAACATAATATCTACTGATTTAAATAAGTTGGACTATGAACAAATAAAATTTGGCATAAAAATAACACAAGCGAAATATCCAAAAATTAAATTGCCTACAGACCTATTAAGAGAAACTGGATGGGAACCTGGAAAATGTGAGTGTCCTCTGGCCTGCACGCAGAGAATAAGTAAAGTGGTTCATAAATAGCTAAATCAGTACATGAAAATCATCAAACATAATGAATTAACGGGAGGGGGGAAGCAAGATGCTGGCTACAATCTCTGAAAAATTCCATATTGTCCACAACTTGAATCTATATATCTGTATAAAAAATAAAATCTATGAAAAGTCACATTGATCATAATTCACAAACAGCATGACTCACCTTAGACTTGTGCAAAGCATGGAACCCACATCATTATTTTAATAAATATACCATAACATATTGTATTCAATACAAATAAGAATATCTAAATAGTTCATCGTGATCATGATTAAGAAAAATAAAACAAAGTCATTTCAGAAAGGAAATGCCAGCCATTCCTAGAGAAAGATTCATGAAACACAAGAGGCATCTGCACCAAAATTGCACAAATTATCCATGAGAAGAAAAGGCACTGATTAGTTCTACAAATTATTCATGAAACATTGGAGCCATCCTCACACCAAAATAGCACACCTCACTATCAATATACCTATCATCGCATTAACAGATAAAACATAATTAAAAGCTTGCATGACAAGATACTGACAAGAAATCACCAATCCCGTCATCTTAAAACAAACACTTTTTTAACATGGAGGAGCAAAGTCCCTGAAACATATGATTGACCAAGCACTTAGCATTACAAATCAACAGGCCTGCAATGTGATATAATGACTAGGACCAAATGAGAAAATATCAACTGTGCTGGTACAAGAACTTGCAGTAGACATGCCATCAAACAGTTTATCACAATATAGTTGAATAAAAATGGATATATATACAGTAAAATAACCAACAATTAACATTTCACTATTTCCCTATTTGAGTGCTCAACACAGAAGGATTGCGAACAGTACCTCACATGAAAACCAACACTTTAAAAGGCTTACCCCAAAATTCAATTTAAGAGATTGATAACAGAACTGTCGAAATCCATCTTGTTGATCAAGAGGTATTTCATCTCCCAAAACATCATCGTTTGTCATCACTGCATCTGTCTCATGGTTCTCCTGAGATCATTAGAAACAAGGGTTAACAAAAGTACTAGCTTTTTCTCAAAGTTTCCATTGGATGAACAAGCAGCTTAAGCATGAAACTAGTTGACAATTAAGGTTAGAAAAATAATGAAGTACCATAAGATATTGTTGGAGAACCACAAGACATGGATTATTGGGCCTTAGCCCATTAGAGTTGTTTTCCCCCTGTTATCAGTTTTTGATAGTTCCGTTCAGGCAAGTAGGAGTAATTATTTCCGTTATGATTATTTGTTTAGAGTCCTAGATTTCAGCAAAATTCTAGGCTTGACTACCATTGGCCTATAATATGCGCTATAATATGCTTCACTAATTGAGTTGAATGGGCAATTATCTTCTGGTTTTCACCAGATATTATCGGCTGACAATGGACTTCACATTCCAAATATGATCGACAGTCATAAAAAAAGTACAACATTAGCTATCTAAGATGACCATTTACTTCCTTGCTACAGCTAACAGGTATGGCGGTTGTGCCAAGAGGAAGGAGTAAAAATAAACAAGTGGAAAGTGAGGAGATGGAAAGAGATGCATACGATGACTTCCTAAGAAAGTATCCATAATCACTTACATGCCTTGGTATAAGGAAGCATTTAAAAGGTAGCAGATAATAGTACAAGCCAAAATATAATAAATTCACTCCATAAGTTATCCATACCTGAGGAGGGCATGGCACTCCATCATCATCATCATCTGGCATTGCTTCACCATTGAGATCAAATTCAGAGGATCTCTTCCACTCTGGTGTAGGAGGACAAACTACCATTTCAGGTTTTTTTTCATGATAAAATGTGTACAAAGCATCAATATAATCAGGTTTATAAATTCCTGGGGGGCGTGCTTCAGAAAATAATTTAATTGCCTGCAGAACAGTCAAATTAACATGATGAAAACAGCACTTCAAACATCTGTGTGTGTGTGTGAGTGCACACGTGCAAGTGAGAGAGAGAGAGAACCATAAGGAGTTACAAACCTGGGTGACCGACATAGACATAGTGCGCATAAGATAATGGACAATCATGTATCCAGTACGATTATGTCCATGTGTACAATGGACAAGTATATACTTCTTTGCTTGTTTTTGACGTGATAGAAATTGAGTAACCTAAAATAGTAGATAATCACATGATTAAAGATTTGCCAACAAAGTTTTGATGATCTAACAAGGAGAAATTCAGTAATTTTGGTTTTCTCCAAAGTCACACAAAGCACTCGAGAAATTTGATTTTCTTGCTGGCCAAAGACAAAACGGAAATCTAATTTTTCTACTTTATGAATTGTTCACACATAATCAAATGCAAGCATAAGTACAATTAAAAAAAATATAAAAAGCCATCACAGTTCTACATAGATGTATAAATAAATTATATTTAAAATATATAGAGTTTCAAAAGGAAAGAAGTTTGTGCCAGTTGAATTTTCAGCATCTACTAGAGAATCAATTTTAGTTTACATTTATCTTCTAACATGAATTAATCTAAAAAATAATGCTTACACAAGATTTTTTTCCCTTTTTTTTGCAAAAGAAAATACAGCTTCAACACATCAACCATTAAACAACACTACAAACCAAAGAATCTTGAAACTACCAGGAACCCCCACTCTTCCAGGATGCGTTAATGAGATAATAATAGACATGTTTCGACAAGCAATGAATGACATGATGAACAAAAAATTTCACGATCTTCAAAAAAACTCAGGGAAACAAGAATATAAGAATGAAGCAAACCTCATGGACAAATTGATTCACAGACAAATTATCAGGTACAGAATCACGCCCCTTGCATTGAATCTAAACCATAAAAACGATCTTAAAACATCAGGACCAGAAAACGGTATCATAGCTTTAGAGATATAATTAAAAAAGCTCAAGCTAATAAAGGAAAATCGCCTGCCAGAAACCTTAATATGCTTGATACCCTCTTTCTTCAGATCTAAAACTGGATAGTAACGAGTAGTATTTGTCAGATCAATCACCAAACCAAGCTGCAAATCATAAGATAATGGAAAAGGGCAATCAGGAAGTAAACAAAACGTGTCACCCTACAGAAATGGGGTATTAAATCTCTCTTTTTAATTTTAATGCTGAAGACAGCAGTACAGATAGCAACTCCATTAAACAAATCCATCCCAGGATCTTTTCGCTTCTGCTCCCCCTTTTCATAGTCTTACTAACTAGTACAAATAGAATGAAAAATCCAATTATGGCCTACAAGAGAAGATGTGCAGGACCAACAATGAAGGAGAAACAGTGTCGCAAGTAAATCACACAATTGTTTATTTTCTACTTACTTTTCTCCCCAGAACTCGTTGTTGATGTATAACTTGTTTAAATGAGTATCTTCGACCAGGAGCAATACAGTCATTGAATGATTCACCAAGTGGAACCTTGGAAGGTATTAAGCAGTATATTTCCTGACCAAATGAAGGGCAATCCAACCAGCCTGCAGGTGAACCAAAAAAAATGATAATTCAGGATCACTTATCAACTTACACATACAGCCATCTGCAATCTGTTACATAAGACACATTCCAGTAATCCCCAATAACACAAAAGCAAAGCACAAACTACTCATCCTTCTGCAGTAGATGAACAAAACACAGTCATATAATGTCATATATTCACTTTCATCAAACCCTCCCCACTGCCCCAAAAGAAACGATAACAAACAGCATGGATAAAGAATTGCATAACAGATCACAAGAGCCCCTCCCTAAACGAAAGCTGAAGCAAAAGAAAGAAACCCCTGCTTTAACTCAAGAGTCTTTCAATCCCTTTGCAGATCCACCTCCCTAGAAAAGTCCGTATATTATTGACATTAGGTAATTAAAAGGATTGATCAGCCCATCAATGGACGTCCAAGAGCTGTCATATCACTTAGATCTCTTAATATCAATTTACAATATTGGTACTTGTCGGTTTAACGTCTGTTAATAGATTAATACACTTAATTTATGACAGAAAGCAGAAGTTCAAGTGCTAGACTGGAGTGTAAAAATTAACAAATTATACAAGGTAATGACACACTTAAAAGTTACATGATCTGCATATGACATTTGAAAACTCAAGAGTCAAGACAACAGAACAGTGCAACCTAGAATATCAATTCATATAGTATTTAATAAGGTAGTAAACTTAACAAAGTAATTATCTGAATTTTACACTTCTGAAAACCGAAGTGCTGTTATGAAATTGCTGGGAGGAGATATGACTGTAATCAAATTACTCATTACCATGATCAAGGCAGCAATTTACCTGGAGGAAGCCTACTTTTATCATATGACTTGAGAAACTTTGCATGAAAGGTCTGATCATAACCAGTTGTCGACTGTGATACATGGGCAGGTCTATCGTCTGTCCGTTCTCTTTTCAGCCGTCTTTTCCTTTCTTCACGCTCCTAAAAAGAGGCAGGAAAAAAGCCATTACACACTGATAAAAAACCACATCACTTGGATAAAGAAAGTACATCTGAAATTTGAATGATTATGAAATAGTCTGTGCATCAATGCTTGTTAGCATCTTTTATCCAAAAAAAAAAAAGGGCAGCGCATGTCACCAGATATGATTAGATGCCCAAAGAAAAAATTCAGTTGGGGATCTTGGGAAATTGGACAATATTGATAATTTATTTAACTAAGGAATCAGTTGCACCTCAACTATGGAATGGAAAGAGGAAAAACACAAATTAACCAAGCTATAGCTAATTATAGTACAAGGAAAACGCTGAGGAATACTGAAAATAACACATGAAGAGCAAAGAAAGACTCATGCACCTGACTTTTGAGAGGTCAGGCCCTCCCCACATGAAAACAAGCAATTGTTCTTCCTCAAACCTACTGGCACAACAATAACAACAACAAAAACAAACTTTATTGATTGCCTAACACCATTGCAACCAACTCGTCCGATATGTTATTCACCAATAACTCTTGACTGATAACTTCCTTGAATGTCATTTTTGGTCTTCCTCTACCTCAACGGCTCAACCTACTGGCACAAGCCCCTAAAAACACATCCCTGCCCACACACTCTCTCACATAAGAAAACAACAATTAGGTGCTCCGAGGTCGCTCCTCTTTATTGTCCTGATGCTGTGAGGCCTCAGCAGGCTTCTAACTGATGCACGCACAATCCCATTTGCTTAAGGATGGACCTTGGACACCTTTCCTAACATGTACTTGGCCCATTGTTACGTCAGATTTATCAGGACTGCAATCAGTTTTGGTTTAGTTAAATGAAAAATACAAGAAGCTAAATTTTGGGATTTCATTTTGTCCTTATTTTCTCTATTTTCAAAAGTAGCTACCACTTCAGTGTGTGAGAGCCATCCATTTCTAAGCTAGTTTCAATTCATAATTTTATTGACTCAGATACTATGCATCATCTAAAATTCAGCAATACAATTTTGGGTGCATCAAATTCATGTCCTTTCACAATGACAAGACATTTGAAGCAATTTTATTATACACTTCGTCAATACAACAAACCAGACACATGCTCAATATCTAAGAACAATTCAAGGCAAGAATCGATGTGGATTCCAGCAAAAGTTACTTCAAGTATGTGGATTTGCAAAGATACATGCAGGTTTAAGAAAAGGCTGTTTATTATATGCATATATTATGGTTATTGACCCGGTTTCCAATTGAGGGATATATAATAATTTAATTCATTCAATTTCCATCAGCTGTTATAAAATTAAAAGATCAATGCTTGATATTTTTCCAGGCCAACTATGGATAACTCCAACTGTACAATGTTATGTAATGCGTATACTTCTATCCAATTTTGGAAACAAAAGAAGACAAATTTCCAAGAAAAAATATGTTTCTTCATATGACGAGGGATACAGAAAAAGTAAGGACTAACATTGCCTCAATTTAAATAATAATACAGTTTTCAACTAAATTGAACAAAATTCTTGAAATAGCTGCATCCCAGTAATTGATAATTTCCAGTGAAGCAAGCATGAGAACCTACTTAGAAACAGTGATAGAGGGGGAAGGGCTAAAATATAAAAGAGGAGAAGAAATTATACACGACGTGCTATATCAACTGCAGTTTCTATGCGTTCTTCTGGTTGGATATACTCTTCTATATGTCTCTCAAAAATATCATCATCTTCCTCAGGCACCGGTGAGGCATTCAAGTCCATAGCAACAATCATTAAGTGCCAAGCAACATTCGCTGTAGTAGAACACTTACAGCCCACAATGACCTTGGTGTGTCAGGAACTATAATCTTTTGCCTGCATCATTTAAATAGCCAACCGTCACACCCACATGTCTAGCAAGACTAAAAGTTACCAACAACATATTATACCGGCTTATTGTGCAAGCATCAGTTCAACGAAATAAGCAAAATCTCCATGTTTTTGACAACCATATGAAACAGAGTAGAGAAACCAATTATTTAGTCCTCCTACCAACGGAGAACAGTCACCGTTGAAACCACAGTGTTCTCTTCGCAATCCAATTAACAAAAATCACCCAAATCCAATAAAAAAAAATTTCCACATTGCTTTTTCTTGCATCCCCATTTCCAAGGAATGATACATTAACAGAATCAGCGCAAAATATTCAACCCCTAGGTAGCAAAGCTCAAGCCATAAATATAGCATGCTTGGACAGCAGAGAAGGAAAAGCGTTCGAGAGTGGCAAACCTCCGTAGACACACGATTTGGATGGCCAATTCCCCTGTGAAATGACGACCCTCCTCTCCCGCAGAGTGTGCTCGTGTTGGATCCAAAAATGAGGGTCGCTTGATCACAGTAACACAGAGCTAATGCAAACAAGTTACAATGAAAAAAAAAAGGGAAAATAATGAAAAACCCTACAATTATGGTAAGCAGTGCTCGTTCTTCATGACTGAGAGTTCATCGAACACCTAAGGAGAAACAGAAATAGGTGGGGAAATAATGAAGGTTGGATTTAAGAGAAGTAAAGGTTGATGTTGCTTTATTCTTCTATCAATGAATGAATCAATCAAGCCATGTGAAGAAGAAAGGATGAGAACAACGAATGCAGGCATGGGTAGGCGAGGGAAAAAACATACGCGATCCCTGGCAGCTGAGAGATTTCAGAAATTAATTTTTAAGACACAGTAGCTTTTAATGCTTAAACTAATATACGCACCTCAGTTGCATAATTTCTTTTGATTAGCTAAATAGCTAAGTTACCGTAATTAACTATTCCCCCCCCCCCGGGGGGGACCACGAATCAATTATCCCTTTGATGGTGAAATTAATTATCATAATTTTTTAAAATATATAATAATAATATTCATTAGCCGGTTAATCTAATGTTTCCTCGCAATAAATAAATAAATAAAATAAAATAAAAAACATGGGCAAGCAATTTTTTTGTCTTCGATTTTCAAACCCACACCTCAATATAGCATCATGGGCAGAACATGACTGTATATGTAGCCTTTTTTTTTTTCCTTTAACCTTAACATGACCGAGTGTATTGCACATAAATGATTATAGTGAAATTATGTTTAAGGACCAAAATGATAGAATATTTGATATATAAAGAGACTACAACTAAGACTTATATTTAAGATGATATAACCATTTGAGGAATCACATTTAAGCAATGGCAAAATCAGGATTTTGAGTCAGGAGGGGTGAAATTATTTACATAGTCATAATTTAAAAAATAACAAAAATTATTTAATAATTACATACTTTATAAATTTTTTCTACATGGTTTCATGTTTTGAAATTGTTAAACAGTTGGCTCATTATCAATGCTTTCGAATATATCTTTTTCAATACAAGTCATGAGAGAATCATTCATCTATGGATTCTTCATTTGATTGTACAACTGAATTTTTACAAACTTTATAATAAAAAAAGCTCTTTCAACTATTGTTGTAATAATAAACAACACCATTACTAATTTCAAGAGAAGGTAAACTAATGAATAAATAATGTGTCTTTCAGTTTCAATTAATTTTTTCACAAATTTGTTTTGAAATTTCAAACAACGCAGGTGAGATTATTTTTTTTTATTTTCTTAAAGGTTTAATAAATGTTAATTTTTTATAAAATAATATTATTATTTGGGTATATTAAAATTGTGGGCTAAAATTTATTGGCTTTTGAGTTAAAAAAATTAATTTTGGATCTGAGTTAAAAAATAATATGAAATGATTTAAAATGCAAATTATAAAAAAGAGGGGTACAAAATATAAATGCCTATACCTCCATTCTCATGTAAGTAATTTTTCTCATTTGACATGTGACTCCACCACTGCATCTAAGGACCAATTTAAGAACATTTATGGTAAAAAAAAGGATTGAAAAAATTTTAATTTATTTTACAAATAAAAAAATTTAAATGTAATTAAAATTTATTGTAAAAAAATAAAAATAATTAATATATTTTTCTCATTTGACATGTGGCTCCGCCACTACATCTAGGGACCAATTTAAGAACATTTATGGTAGAAAAAGGACTGAAAAAATTTTAATTTATTTTACAAATAAAAAATATAAATGTAATTAAATTTTATTGTAAAAAAATAAAAATAATTAATATATTTTTGAAAAAAAAATCCTCCCACTGTCATTGCTTGTGCGGATCACTACTAGTGGTTGTCGATGATAGTTAAATTTTCAAGAAGGCAAAAATTTGAACTAATGAGTATGATCCTTTAGTCTTAAAATTTATTGCCACTAAGCTATCAATGCTTCTTAGACATATATTGCACAAATTTATAAATATTATCAACCTTGTTTTCACTTATCAAGAACTTAACTTGTCATTTCAAAAATATTTATTTGTTAAATTATTAATGAAAATTTGTTACAAAAATTTAAAATGCAAACGGCCAAAAATATATTTGTCAAAAAACTCATATGAATTTATTATTTTAAAAAAATTTACTTATCAATTTATTACGGTAAAATGTTGAAGAAAATTTAATGTGCACGAGTTGTTTTTTTTTTAAATGAAATGTACTCATCAAAGGCTTAAGAACTTATCACTTCATCAACATGAGCTTGTTGCTTTACTAATACTTATTGGCATATAGAATAAAGTTACAAGTTCCTCTTGAAAAATTGACAACTTAATTTTACTAAAATGATATGTAGACAAAAGTTTGACCGACTATAAAATGCTTAAGTTTATTTTATCTAATTTGAGTTGTGACAAAAAAAAAACCTTATATAAACTTTAAGCCATGCTCAAACTTTTGACTTATTACACAAGTTTAAATCTATTTTATTTGGCTATGCCTATCTTGACCTAACTTATTTTCATCCATCCTTGTGGGTAAAATTATCATTGGTGATGGAACTTGCAAAATCTTGAAACTTACGGACATGGGTACAAAATATTAAAACTCAAAGGCAAGTGATTTCAAATTTCAACTTGAATGCAAAATACTAAAACCTAAGCATTAAGTTTAAAACTATTCTTAAAGTGGGAGAGTGAGAGGATGCACTTGCTCTCTCGTAACACCACGTGGCTTTGCCATTGTTGTTATTCAATTATAGTAACAAACGCTTGAGACGAATGAGAGTCGATGCAAGTTTTATATGAAGAGGATATGCTAATGTAAAGGAGTTCATTTATGTCGGCGACTCTGTATTTGAACTTGCTTGGTTTTGTTGAGACTATTATATAAGATCTATATGTAGAAAATGCTTCCCATAGCTATGCCGTTTCAAGCATGCAACTTGCCACTTTTACTACAAAAAAAAAAAAAATTTGTTTACGTCTTATCTCAATCTGTGTGGAACATGCTTCACATAGTCATTACCGTTTCAAGCATGTAACTTGCCGTTTTTACTAAAAAAAAAAAATGTTCACGTCTTAATGTCTCAACTACTCTATATTGTGTGTATGAACTCCTGATTTGACAAGCAAAAACTAAACACACTTAACGTCAAACCACAAAATTCATTTGGGTAATTTAGGTCTCATCTCGACTGGTTAAATGAGAGAGCATGATTAAAAAATTTTTGTTCACACATATTAAATGGAATTGCTACATATAAAAGTCGCAATTACAAATCAAGAATTAATTATGGTTAAATTTTATAATTTACAACGGGGACTCCTATATTTATAAGTCTAAATCATTGTTTACAACTTATCTCCTAATGAAAATTTTCAAGATCTTATTAACTTTAAGTTTTGAACCTAACTACCATTTTTTATGGTTAATCTGAATTTTATTAATTTTTATGAGTAATAATTAGTATATTCTGTTTCATTTTTTAAAATCATTTAACATTTATTTTTAAAAATAAAATAATACTTGAACGGTATTTTATTATTATTTTTGATTTAATTTTACCTTGAGCAGCAGCCAGCAGAACCAATTTCTTCAGTATTTTTTTTTTTATAAATTTTTTCTCGATCATCAATCAGTCGTTAGCCCCTGGCACTTGGCAGATCCAGCTTCTCCAGGATTTATTATTATTATTATTATTATTATTATTATTTTATTGATCATCAATTGGTACTTTCGTTCTCACTCCTCGCTCCCGGCCTCTCGGCGCTTGGGCTTTCCTCCGATATCGAAGAGGACGCTCTGAAGCGAAGCAAACATGATCGAAGATGAGACTCTCTTTCGCGGAGCCCTCTTCAGCCTCCTTGCTATCGCTCCCCCAACCTTCATTGGCCTCCGATTCCTCCAAGCTCCATACGGCAAGCACCACCGTTCAGGATGGGGTCCCAATCTTCCTCCACCATTGGCATGGTTTCTCATGGAGAGCCCAACCATATGGCTCACCCTTCTCCTCTTCCCTCACGGCCGTCACTCTTCAAATCTTAGATCCCTAATCCTCATCTCTCCTTTTCTCCTCCATTATTTCAATCGCACCGTCCTCCACCCCCTTCGACTTCTGAAGTCGCCCTCATCGAAGACCGCGAGCGGGTTCCCGCTGAGCATCGCATCAATGGCATTCGCCTTCAATTTGTTAAACTCGTACGTGCAGGCTAGATGTGTTTCTCACTACAAGGATTACGACGACGGGGATGGCTGGTTCTGGTGGCGGTTTTGCGGTGGTGCTGTGGTGTTTGTGTGTGGGATTTGGATTAATGTGTGGGCTGATAGGGAATTGCTGAGGCTGAAGCGACAAGGGAAGGGGTATGTGGTGCCCAGGGGAGGGATCTTTGAGCTTGTCAGTTGTCCGAATTACTTTGGGGAGATAGTGGAGTGGCTTGGGTGGGCAGTGATGACTTGGTCCTGGGCTGGATTAGGGTTCTTCCTTTACACTTTCGCGAATTTGGGGCCTAGGGCGAGAGCAAATCATCAATGGTATTTGGATAAATTTGGGGAAGATTATCCTAAGAATAGGAAGGCCGTTATTCCCTTCTTGTATTAAACTTTCAGTAAAATGATCAGTTGGCATCAACGATGGCTAATCCTGTTTCGCATCTTCGATTCTCAATTGCATGTTATTTACATTCCCGGATATCTTGTACAGGAAGAAACTTCTTTTTAGAGGCCTGGTAAGTTTCCCATGGGTGATACCAATGATCAACTGCTTTTAAGATCTAACGATTAGTTTGTGAGTCCAATCTGCTTTGTGCCTCTGCTGCTTGAGTTGGTAGATCCATAATGATATGCATTTTTTCCCCCTTTATTGAACATTGGGAGCCTTTAACTGGACTAAACGTGAATCATCCTTGGAGAAGAACTCCTAAGCAATCTAGGAACAGCAACTGAAAGCAAGGTTCATCGAAATATGTATGGGCTAAAATCATGTGCTACTGTTGCATAATTGTACTGATGTTTTTATTTTTAGTCGTTATGTAACTTCAAACCCTGTGGATAAGTGCATGGGACCACATAGCCTCTGATTGGTTAACGAGGATGTTAATTATTGTTACTGTTGATCAGAGATGGTCCAGTGCTTGTGCTAGCTCCTCATCACTGTAAGAGAATCGGAAGCTGAATAAAACTGATTACATTGAACCTAACCAAATTAAATGAGAGTGTTACAGATCAAGTGCAAGTCTTTCGCCTATATATTTTATAGACTTAGCATCTGTGATGATATTATGCGGAAGATTTGTCGAAAGATGGTTACAGAATAATATTCAGATGTTAGTTGCTATAAAGATGTTTTTGCACTTACTTTTTGTGAAAATTAGTGCCACTGACTACCATCAATACGAATCCTGGTTTGTTCACCCATTTTTGGTTCTTCCTGTTCTGAAACAAACCCGTTTCCAAGGTCATGTCCCAGTGAAGATTCCAATAGAGTGAAATCTTGGGGAGACTGAAATCTCTGAATAAACGATCTGATCACCGAGAAACAGAGACAGAAGGCACTCACATGTATCCAGTCACCAGCCACATCATCATCTCAAACACACATAAATGCTGTTACAATCTCTGTTAGTCCCCGTTTAACATCAAGGAGTAACGGCTCAAACTGAGTAAACAATAAAGATTCGATAAAAAGAAATAAAATTTTAAAGACGAGATTAAAAATTTGGTGAAACTATGAAGACTGCTGTATTATTTTTCTCATGAATATATATTGACAATGACGTCATTATTTTGAATATAGCTCGAGGTGCAAATGTATGATATCCTTTCCAATTACATGCATAGTTTATAAGGCTTGAAGTTACGGTGCTGTTTTTGCGCATGCATGATTTTTTTGTCGTTAGATTTCAAGAAAATTGATTTTCGAAAAAAATGAACATAAATTCAAATCTAACTTGGCAACAACTACAATATTTTTTTCCTAGAAACATTTTAACGTTATCCAAACTAAAGTGACTCTAAAATCAAACTAAAGTGTCCCCAATTCAAGCTGAATAGGTTTGAAGTTTTATTGTACTAATCAATTTAATTTGGTTGATTTTATTTTTGTTTGTTTGTACAAAACCAAACTTTTTATTTGTCAACTGTACAAAACCAAACCTTTATCTTTTATTTCACCATTGACCACCAATTAGGGAGCCCAAACCCTGCCATTATACTGCCATGTATAAATTCTCAGTAATAGCTCGAGTTTTCAACCCAAATCAGTATAACTCCATTTTATAAAATTCACGCACACGCACACGCACACGCCATAGATATCGCATCCAATAACATTTCTTTCAGCGCATTTGGCCGACCATAAAGCATTTCTTTCACCGAAACTGGCGCGGCAGTCCATATAAATTATAGCAATATAATGGTAGATTAAAAAAAAAATAGAAAATAGTCGCAGATAAGCAATTTGAAGCACCACAAATTCATATTATTAGGGTCCTAAGACTCAAGAAATCTATACACTGTTCATTTAAGTCTATGAAGGGAGAAAATCCACTCATTAAAAAAAAAAATCTGAATATAACAAAAGAAAACAAAAATAAAGGCAAACAAGATGATGAGAAATTAAACGATTCTAAAGATGACTGAAACATCCTTTACTCAAATCCAAGTACAAAACGGTTTTTGCTTTGCTCACTCTTCTGGTCTTCCTTTGAGAAATGACAGAAAATATCGAGCCACCTGTTTCCATGGATTCTCCGTGGTGTTCCCTTGAATCCCAAATCTCGCATCCAATAAAGATGGTTATGATACCTGGTTGGTGTATCAGGAAGACACTGGCCCATTTTCTGCAGCTCCGTATTCACCAGCACTATTTATTTAGCACAGCCTGACACAGAGATGTGTCATATATACCACACGAAATAAATGTACATATGATGAAACTAAACACAAAGCCAGTGTTATGTTACCCTGTTCAATACTTCACAATCCAAAATCACATCAAACCGTCAAATAATTATGATTGAATTCTGAGGAGGTAGACAAAAAATGCCACTAGTGGTTAAGCGATAACAAAAAAATCACAAAGGGTCTGTATGGTTTCAGTTTTCATTTTTTGTTTTTAAAAATTATTTTACAATACAATTTTAAGAATTGTTTTTCAAAACACAACAAAATGAGAATCTTTTGGGTTATGTTAATTTTAAAATAGTTTTAAAATTATAAAATAGGCTGATAGTAATGGTTGCAGGAGGTTAGTGGTAATGATTTATCATATAATTTGGTCAGACTACCTATATTTTCCAATAATTAAATGCAGTGTGTTTTGAAAACAAAAAGTAAAATGACAAACAACTTTAAAATGTTTCCTAAAAATAAAAAATGAAAACAGTTTTGAAAACAATTAAATTCAAAACACTTATCAAATAATTTTTATTTTTTTCATTTTTTAAAACAGAAAACAGTTTTTAAAAGCAGAAACCAAACAAGCCCAAAGTTGAATGAGACGCTTAAACACAGAGCCAAACCACATAGGGGAAATTATGATTTACCCAAAGGGAGATTGAAATCGCATCTCCCTACAAAAGGTAACAGGAAACACTAGTATTCTAGTAAAATTCTAAAGATCAAGTGAAACAATATCTTTGGGTAGTCAGATATGATGAACTCACATTAAGAATAGGTGCGGTTTGCACCAACCTTCTCTCTCAACTCATCATGGGTGAGACTGTTTCCCGCTGGATCTTCATCTGATTCTCCAGAAAATTCATTCATGCCTGAAGTCTCAGATGTTAGATTCTCAAACTTCTCTTTTAAGCTAGAAGTAGACATGGTCTCTGCAAGGCTTTGCTTTATTTGTTGCTCCAAAGTAACAATTCTATTTTTCAAGGTCATGTCCGGATTGTTTCCTGCATTGGCAACCTCCAGTTTCAATAGCTCGATCTTGTTCTTAAGATCTGGTGAGTTTAGGGCATTTTCAATTCCCTTATAGATGTCTTTGTTTAGTTCCTCTATCAATGACAGTGAGGACTCCCCAATATTGTCCTGTGCCTTTCCTTTAACAACCTCAACCTTTAAGCCCTTTGACTTCAAAGCATCAACAAGTTGCAACTCAATCTCTTTCTTAAACTCAATGATTTTCTTTTTTAAGTCATTATCCAAATCCCTAGGGGAGGATATACCAGAACCTTCAACTTCAGCCTTCAACATGTCATATTTTTCCTTTGTATTGGGGCTGTTTACAATTTCTTCTAATTTAGTTGTGAATTCTTGCTTCAATGTGACAGCCTTCTTATTTCGATCCGTCAAAAATTTTACTTCACATAATTTTTTCAACATGCCAAGCTTATTTTGAAGCCTCTCATAATTGGGAGCTGCTGATAATCCCTGATTGAACTCCTCCTTTAGCTTTTCAAGCTTATCCTTCAGAACTGGATGAATAAGTTGGTCTTCTGAATTTGCTTTTGAAAATTCCTCCCGTAGCTTCGCCAACTTGTCCATCAAGCCCATGGCTTTCACTGCCTCTGTGTATTCTTGATCAACCTCATCTTTTAATTGCTGTAACATTTTTTCCACATCTGACACTGGAGGCTTGGTGGTGGATGTTTTGGCTTTCAAAATTTGCTCCTTCAGTTTCTCAACCTCACCCTCTAATTCAGCATCAGGAATTCTCTTAGTATTGGGATCTTCCTTCTTCTTCATGTTGACTTTCCACTTAGGATCAATAGTAATTCCTTCTTGGACGGCACCCATTTTTCGGAACTTGAGCATACGATGCCTTAGTAGCTCTTCTGTTTCCATCTTAGTAAGCTCCTATACATCAGACAAGCCAAAGATTCAAACTGATAGACGCTTCAATATTTTTAATTTTGCTAGAAAATTTGTTGACCTAAACCTTACATCCATGGCTTCATTGATCGCAAATTTTATCTGTTGAGATGTCCAAGATGGATCTGCATGCGCACCACCTAGTGGCTCCTATTAAATACGAAAAGGAAAATAGAAAAGAAATTCTATTTAGATACCATAGAGAATGAATGCTTTATAACACACAAAATGTGTGTGTGTGTGTGAGAGAGAGAGAGAGAGAGCAAATAAAAGCAGGGGGAATTACTAAGGATACTCCTGATGGACATCACATTGATAAAAGGTTGCTTGAGAAAAGAAAGGGGGGGGGTTGAAGACAAGGATTATGATAGATAGGATTATTACAGGAACAACACCATCTGCAACTCGCAATCTGCACAACTCTTTGGCCGTTATTCTCAATTTCTCAGCAGCCTGCAAAGGGCAATTTAGAAGAATATAATTTAATATAACTAAACATTATTATAGTGTGAATTATACAACGTACCCGCATGCCAACAAAAAATGCAATGCTTTAAAAAGTATGCAGACATCTCTTATTTTAAATTTTTCATACAAACTAAACCCCCTGGGGTTTCAAGGGAGGATAGTGTAATTTCAATAACCTGAAGGGTAGTCTCTAGTCACACACACTTAATATGCAAAGATACGGGCATATGCTATATAGTTTTATGAACCTGAGGAGAAGCTTTTGCAGTCTTCCACAAGATTGCTGCACAGGCCTCTGGACTGAACCATGACAAAAATGGACAGAAAACAGCAGAACAAGTCAGATCAAAGATTTGTTTACAAGTACAAATATTCCAAAAGTTAAGGAAAATTTATGCAAATGCAGAACCATATTCATTTGAAATGCATGTTGAACAAATCTGATCATGTAAATCAAACATAAGTTACCAGAATCATGAGCACATAAGCACATTGCTATACTATGAGAAGCATTCATATAAATGACAAATGGACATAAATAATCAGTTCTTGAAAAAAAAAAAAAAACCCATGAAAATATGAAGACAATTACTAATTACTACCTTCAACCATAGATAATAAGCAGATTTAAGATTATTAAAATAATCTCTCCAAGACTACATGAATGATAGACGAATTGCAACATAATGTAATATAGAGAGTGGGTAAAAAAATCCAAATCACCTGGCTACATAGAAAACTGCATTTTCAAGCATGAGTAATTTATTAGCACAGCCAATGGCAAGAGCACCACCAGAACCGCCTTCCCCAATAACTATAGACAAAATTGGCACCTTCAGTCCAAACATGGTTCTCAAATTGTGAGCAATGGCTTCGCCCTGCATGCAAGAAAAGCAGTCAAATAGGTTAACCTACTGCTTGGACAGAACCAAAGCACAATTATAATGCAAGCCTTAGTCAGCTACATACTTGGCCTAGTTCCTCTGATTTAAGGTCAGCATATGCTCCAGGCGTATCTATGAAAGTAATTATGGGAAACCCATGGTGATCTGCATAATGCATCATGCGAAGAGCCTTCCTGTAACTGTATGGATTGAAAATAACATTATCGGAGTCAGATGAAGAGAAATTTGATAATACCTCAACTTATTATGTTAAATGGAGTACTATATTAAATCAAGTTAAATACTCAATAATGAAATAAAAAATAGAGGTTCCAGTGCCCAACATACCCATGGGGAGTCGGCATTCCAAAATTACGCTGAATATTTTCTTTAGTATTTCTACCCTTTTGGTGACCTATGAACATGTATCTTCTACCATTTATGGTCCCTATACCAGTGACTATAGCAGGATCATCATAACCTGCCCGATCACCATGGAGTTCAACAAACTGCAACATTAGGAAATGTAAGACTTCCACTCACACAGGTTTGTTTGAAAACCAATAAATAATGAAGTTCAAAAGAGTATGCAAAATTACTATCAAAGAATGATGATATGTTGTGGACCTTATCAGTTATGTTCCACATATGATCAAGGAAAGTAGGTCTGTTAGGATGACGTGCTATGCCGACCCGTTGAATTGGTGTCAGGCGTGCATATAAATCTTTTAAAGCCTGAAATAACAAAGGCAGTTGTCAGAAAAATAAAGAGGAAACTACAATATTGAAAAATTGTCACTCAAATATAAGGAAAAACCACAGCAGTTCTAGCATTTAATACCACTTAATAAAGTAGAATATGAATCTAAACAGTCCAATCAATATTTTACAGACATAGGTGTGAAGCAGCTTAACTTGCCAAGAAGGGGATTGTGGGACATGCAATGAGGGAGTTTCAAAATGAATAATATTTAAGTTCAGGGTATTCATCTAGAGTAAAAATACAACAACAACAACAATAACAAGTCTTATGCCACTAGGTGGGATTGGTTACATGGATTATACAAGGCAATGTGCTCTATTATTAATTAAGCTTTTAGAAATATTGTTCGACAGAAATATAAGCTTCTAGAGTAAAAATAAATGTATTATATGCTACAACAGCCCTACTTGCAAGTACCTAGAAAGATAATAAGAGAGAAATATAACATGGGTCAGGGGGTAATTCGAAAGTAATACAATCAATAAATATATATATATATATATATATTGTACTTTAAGCACATTGAATAAGATAGTCTGTGGGTTCTTGGTCAACCATCAGTATTATAAACATCCAGGATTAACGTTTACGACACTCAAACCTGTCGGTACTTAGTCTCTAATAAGATGATCTGGTCACTGAAGTCTAGGCCAGTATCTTTTGCCATCTTCCGCACCTGTTTCGAAGCAAAATAGCATAATCTCAATGAGACACACTCTTACAACTAAATCTCACATAGAAGGGAAAAAAATGAAACCAGAAAATTCCAAATTACATCGTTGATCTTCTTTTCCAGTTCAACAAGCGGTCTTTCAAAATCCAGAGTGACTGGCTTTTGCTTCTCTTTCGGTGGCTTGAAATGAGAAAGATGAGAGAGCACTCCCCCTTTCACATCGGGGTCCGGGTTATCGGGCCAGGGGTATTCGTGCTTCTTCCCCTTCTTTATCTTCGCAGAAACTGTCAAATCCCTTCTCTTCAGTTTAAGGGGCAGACGTCCTAAAGTTTTTAAAGGGACACCACAGACACCGTTTGCTGAACTTCGGAGAAGATCCGAAGCTGAAGTCCCAGCAAATGCAATAGCACCATGAGATGCAGAAGCCATTCTCCGCACCGATCGATACCTACTACCTACGACCCCTCAGGAAAATTCTTCACAAACTGTCCAATTAAAAGCAAAAAAGAAAAAAAAAATTGAAAAACCAAAGTGAAGTGAAAAGCGAAAAGCATGTTGCTCAAAAAGGAGACAAATCCACCCAGACCCAAAAAGCTACAAAAACGATAGGTAAATAATGACGGCAAAGGATAACAACAAGTAGTCAGTGTTCCATCTCAGTTAAAATCATTCCAATGAATTCATCAACTTTGCTGAGTTTCATGTTCAAAAATTGAAAGCAAAATGGTGCACGAGTTCAATTTCCACTCTTTCCACCATTTCTCGAAACACAAATAAAGCATTCGAGAATAAATTCCAGAATCTTTTTATCAAGAGATTTAATAAAGAAAAGAAACTTACTCGTACTAGCGAGTAAAGCAGATTCCAGATGCAAAGAGAGGAAAATATTAGAAAAAAGGAAAAAGAGAACTGCATTTTCTCAAGATTACGACAGAAGAAATAGCGGGGTTTCAAGAGAAAATGAGAAATTACCGGAACAAGATAGACAATTTGGAGATCCCTGGAAAGGAAGAGGAAGAGACGATCTCCTATCAGATAGGAGATTGGACGGCGACAGAGAGAAAGAGAGGAATCTTACGGAATGATGAGAATTTAGAGAGGGAGAGAGAGAGCTGTCCTTGTGGAGATCGTCAATGAAAGAGAAGGGGAAGTTGTATTTGTAGGTAAGCTAGTTTAGGTGGCGATACTTACAATGCAAATGCGAACTGTGAATGTGGAGGAAGGAGAGGAGCAACTTCTCCTATGCGGGCGTATGTATTGTGGTTACGATGGGCCTTCATTTTTCCGTTTGGCAGTTAAAGAAAGACGCAACCTAGCTGTTTCCAGCTTCTGCCATTGCCTTCTTCGTCCCCCCCGATAACCCTCAAAGCGAAGTACGTGTTTGGCCCGCTCACACGGTGCCTCTTTTTCATTTTCTTTCTTTCTTTCTTTCTTTTTGGCAGAACAAATTTGGTGTAAAAAATTTGTTAGATTTCTGGGTTTTAATTATAAGATAATATTTGACTTTCTAAATTGTCAATCATTAAAATTAATCAATACAGTAAAATGGTTCTAAGACATATAACGTGGTATAATCAAGGGTGAATAATATTGAAAAAAACAATTATCTACTCCATCTTTATCTTATAATCTTTCTAATTTTTAATATAAAATAAAGTTTACCAACTTAGCATTTATAAAAATTTGAAATTATTAAAAAATATGTTACTCTTTAATTTTATCTTTCTTTATAATGAATAATTATATTAAATTAAATTGTTATGTAGAGATTTAAACCATAATAGTAAAATTGAAAAAAATATTTAACTTCTAATTTTGCATAATATTAAAGATTAACAAAATTTCAAAATTTGTTTTACTTTAATTAAAGATTAGAGGGAGTAACTAAGACCAAATAAGATTTTAAAATGTTATTTGATTTGATGACAGGAGGCAGCACATTATATATATTGACTATTGAATAATAAATGCTAACTAAAATAAAAACATTTAATTTATTTTTGGAGTAGTGTATATGTGTATGGTTAATTCCATCACATTAACAGATTGCCGGATGCTCTGGTGAAGCCCCATACTAGCGAAAATCCTGGTGTATGTCACCACCAAGATTTAATTTCATCACATTAAATATAATCACGTCACCACCAAGATTCTAATTTAAAAAAAAAATCTAATAGCTAAGTAGACAATTGTCACTACCAATTCATAATTGACATTTATGCGATCATCTGTGTCTAAATTCATGCAAGCTCGATTAAAATAATGTAATATTTAAGTAATTTACATTATCATAAGTTGTACCTTTTATTTTTTATTTAAAAATACAAGATACATTTTTTAGTTATATTTTTTTTTAATTTCATAATCTCTCTCTCTCTCTCTCTCTCTCTCTCTCTCTCTCTCTCTCTCTCTCTCTGTGGTCTTGACAATTTCATTACGTTTTTTTATTTTTATCTTTTTATAAACAAATCGATTTCCAACTGTTTACCTACAAAGAAAGTAACGCATCTGATTAGTCCCCTTGGACAGTCCACGTCGAAGCCTGCAAAGATGTTTTTAGTAGATTAAGTAATTGATTTCACAGTGAAATCCAACGCAATCATTAATTAAATTATTAAAGTAAATTTCTTAATCCTTAATGATGCAGACTTGACAAGTGCTCTTTGGTCCCAAAAAAAAAAAAAAGAACTGGACAGCTGCTCAATTCAAAGGCCATAGAAATGTAGAAAAGAAACTCCAGCAAAACGAGTCGATTATGTCAATCAGTATTTGGGCCTCCATTTGGCCCAATTATTTGGGCCTCCATTTGGCCCAATTATTTGGGCCTCTGAATTGCAATATAACTTCCAGTGGATGCAAAAAAAAGAAAAGGAAAGGAAAGGAACACGTGGCACTCGCATGCGTTGACTCATATCATAACGTTAACGTCCCCAAAAAGGGCAATAAACAAACACCAAAATAATGATGGAGAGGAAAAAACGATATTATTTTGCGTTCTTCCTTTTCACTCTTTCTCTACTTCCTCGAACGAATTTGTGATAGATTCTAGGGTTTCATTTCGTTTTTTTGACGTCAATTTCGTTCCGCGTCCGAGAGAGGCGGAGCTTGAGAGTTTAATTGAATATGGAAGGAGCCAGCAATGGAGGAATGTTGTACCACGAGGTACAAGAGTCGAAGCTATGTGCTGTGCATTGTGTGAACACCGTGCTCCAGGGACCTTTCTTCTCTGAATTCGATTTGGCGGCTCTGGCATCCGATCTAGATCACAAGGAGCGTCAGATGATGGTTGAAGGTGGTGTCTCCTCCGGCGACTTCCTTTCCGAGGAGTCTCATAATGTGTCCTTGGTTGGTGATTTCAGTATTCAGGTCGGTTCGATTTTTTTTTTCCAGAATTTTTTCACCCCTTTTCTCACTTACTCGGGATATAATTTAAAATCTCAAGAAAACATTTGCGGGTTCAATTTATTTATTCTTGAATTGCATGCAAAAGTGGTCATTTCTATATGCGTTATTTGAATGCAATGTCTCTTGTGAAGTTCCCGAAACTCTCGTTAGTTCTTTCCACCATAAGATTGCAGTAGTAGAATTTCAGTTACTGCAGACAAATCCTTTTGAGAAATCATTTTTCGTGCTGCCTGTTTGGCATGGGATGAGCTTTCACCGTGTATATAACTGTAGTTTACCGATTCAATATCTCATTAGACTTATTATGATCGGATCGCGAGTTGACATAACTACGTTTTCATGTGTAATTGCTTGTGCTAGTTAATTAATGACAGCAGGATGGTTCAGTGAAATGGTTTATCTTGAATTGCTATTGCTTGCATATATTTGTTATTTGTTACCTCAATAAGTCAAATACTTTATCTCTTGTTTCATCGTAATTGAAATTTAGATTGTGTCCGTGGCCCGTGCCTTGTTCTGTCAACTGAAGTTTCAGCAGATGCCCCAATATTCTCAATGATGAATCAATGATTAATCTCATGCCACTATAGGAAAAGTATTCTTTTCGACCTAATTGATTGAGAAATAATGTGTGCTTGATTCCGTGCAAGATTGAACACAGCTTCATTCAGAGGCTATTTCTTGTATATTTTTCATAAGAAAACTTGATTTTTGTACCTTTTAGCTCTGGTATATTGCTGTACTTTGTTGTCAAGGAATTAAAGAAAAGCATTTTTGCAAGTCTGAACACAAGCTCATTCAGGAGCTATTTCTTGTACATTTCACTCCGTCTTCATTCAAATCCATGGTTCTACATTAAATATGATGTTGTATTCTTTTGCTCGAGTATATCACTATATATTTTTTTAATAAAAAAATAAATAAAATGTATTTTAGTTAAAATTTATATGCTGGTAACTTAAGGCTATTGTACCAAGTCACTTTGACTTGAGGATGATATTTACATGCCTTTAAGTATTAACTTTGGTTCGGAAAAAAAAAATGTCTGGGAAGGGAAGGGTGTATGACCATGAGAGCTTTTATGATAAAAACTACGGCCTGCTTTATATTCAGAAGGGTCTTTTATGATGTTTCTTTGGGACAGTTTCTTATTGGTTTTTCTGTTTGCTGGTTTGCCCCAGTCATATATTAGCATGATCGGTGAAACTATAATAGAATATGATGAACTGAGTTGGGACTAGTTGCGGGCTTGCAGATGCATGTTATTAAGAAATAACCTCTGATCTTCTGTATGCACTATGCTTTTTGTATTTTAAACTTTATGTATGTAGAATTGTACCTAAACCTGATTCCCCTACTCCCTCTCCACGCTACCCCCACTTCTGGTCTTCCCTTTTTTTGCCTTACTCATTACTTTCTTCATTTTTTAAACATATTTCCCAAGTAGAATAATTAAAAAGTTTATTAAAGATTAATCTTTTTAGAGATTATTGGAGGGATTCTGAAGGTTTATGGTCTATTTCCAAGAATAAACATTTTTTCTGTTGATATTGATCAGTAGTTTTTGCTTTCCAAACCTAGCCATCGCCCTCTATCTTTTTGTGGTGTGATTCATATTGTATATTAGAGGATTCATGTAGTTATTGACTTCTGTCTTGCTCTTGTCTATTTATTGTTGGAGTGAAACCAATATCTTTGTATGATCTTATCAAGAGCAGCGGCTTTCTACAACATTAGGAAATAATATTCTCCTTGGTAAAATATTGATTCTACAGCAAAAATGCTTCTTTGGCGGCACAAATTAGTACTTGCATCCTTTCCTTTCCTAGCCTACATCACTCCTTTCTATGCAATTTAAGATTTGTCTAATTGTGCAAGCCCTTTCCTGTAGGTTTTACAGAAGGCTTTGGAAGTGTGGGACCTGCAAGTTATCCCTCTCGACTCTCCAATTGCTGAGCCTGCCCAGATTGATCCTGAAATGGAAAATGCTTTTATTTGTCATTTGCAAGACCATTGGTTTTGTATACGCAAAGTGAATGGAGAGTGGTATAATTTTGATAGTCTCTATGCAGCCCCACAACACCTGTCTAAGTTTTACCTTTCAGCCTATCTTGATTCATTGAAAGGCTTTGGATGGAGCATATTCCTGGTGAGAGGAAACTTCCCAAAAGAGTTCCCCATATCCTCATCAGAAGCTTCTAATGGTTTTGGGCAGTGGTTGTCACCTGAAGATGCTGAGAGAATAACTAAATCCTGCAACTCGATGCAGGCTCCACCTCCAAACCAGAAAATTAATGAGAGTCAACGACATTCTGATCAGTTTCTTTCACATGAGGATGCAGAAATGCTTTCAGACATGGAGGATGAGGATCTGAGGGCTGCAATAGCAGCTAGCCTGATGGATTCTTCGCCAGCCATGACATCTGCGGAAGCGAGTACTCCTTCAAATGATAATCAAAGTAGCCAACAAGTGATGAACGCCGGATCCAGCACCCCTTCAAATGATCTGAGTGACAAACAAGCGGTGGCGGCGACTGCTGAAGTTGCTGGTCCCCTAAGCAATCAAAGCAATGAACAAGTGGAAGAAACTGTAGCTGGTGCTCAACTAAATGATCAAAATAGCCAAGTTGCTTCCGCACCAAATGATACTTCTCGAAGTGAAAACCAGGAAAAACTCTGAGAATGTGCTACTCTTCAAATTTGTTTTCACTATTGAAGACAATAATTTATACCAATTAGGTGATGGAAACACACATCATTGGGTTAAAGCCATGGTCTTAATTTTAAGTGCTTGTTGCTTGAACTGGAAGGAAAATCTTGAAGCATTTCCATCATATTATAGTAGTTACCGAGTTTTGACAATATTAATATGTACATGTCACATTTCCATTCCAAAAAAGGTGTGTGCTAGTTCTTTTTTTTTTTTTGTAATTTTTCTTGTTTTAAAAGGCATGTAGCTAAGTGCTTCTCAGCTTAGTGATGAAGAAGAAAATAAAAACAGGAAAACACAGCAAAAATATTTTTCCCCATCCTTTTTTCTTTCCTTAAATCCCTTTTTATGTACTAAATGTTGTAGTCTTATTATCTCTGAGATCTCAATTGGAAAAATATTTTAAGGAGACAGCAGCTGTTTTCGTTTAATGCCCTTTCGGTGAGTCGGTTTTGGCCGGCGCAGCCATGACAAATCATTGCGTTTGTTTTTTCTCCTTCCTCCCCAAATTCAAGGCTTTGGTTTTTAATGGAAGGCGAATTCATGAAGTTATTTCTTTTCGTCATTATTTCATCTTCATTTGGTCTGCTTGCAAACAAAACGTTGGCATGGAAGCTATACATTTCCATTTCTACATACTCCCTCCGACACTAAATATATAATATTTAAGACGTTTTTACATGCTTATTTTATTTTTAGATATAAAAGGTGTTATGATATTTTTGAATAATTAAATAATTTTTTTTTATTTTAAAAAAAGAAGAGATATTAATTGTATGCTTAACATATCACTACTATGATATTAATTGATATTATCAGGAGAAAAATTAAAAAATTATTGTTATTTTAACTAAATAACAAACTTTTATTCATATGTGAAATTTAGTTAAAAATATTTTATAAATAAGGGAGGAAGGACGTAGTTAAGTGACTTTATTTAATCAAAGCTAGCATAAAAGAATAGATTTTACTTTTTTATTTTAAAAAAAATTGATTTTAGAAAAAATGGGTATGAGAATTCAACATGAGGCATGCTTTGCTATAGTGAGCTCTCTGAACAGGTCATGTGGTTTGCTGGAATCTTTTTTTTAATTATTATTATTATTTTAAGTTAGAAGTTGCTATAAGTAAAGATTTTCAGTAAATTTTAAGGTACAGAAAATTAGATCAATCATTAATTCAATCAAAATTAGGAGTTAAGTGTTTAATTGGGGTCGAACTCAAGGTCAAACTAGAGGCCAAATCGAGATTAAATAAACTAATTTATTTTAACTTCAACATAGATTAATTCAAATAAAAATATTTTAAAAACAATAAATTTACCTAATAATAAGATAAAAGGGACAAAAATTTGCAGATAAAAAATAATAACTAGTATATAATATTAAAGATACATGCAAATAATAATTTCATTTTAAAAAATAAAATGAAATATTTTATTTTTTTGGTAAAATATAAAATATTATACTTTGATAACTATTAATATTTATATAAGGGAAAATAAAGAGCTTTTCAAAACACAATGATTAAAAAATTAGATTGAACTGAATATTTAGACTGTCAATTGGAGCCATTAACGGCTTAGTTTGAACCAAAAAATTATTTTCATGATTGATCTAGATTGGACAGAAGTTGAGCTATTATTAAGCTTAAAATAAGAGTTGGATCGAGAATCGGAGCAATTTTTAAAAAATTAGA
This sequence comes from Prosopis cineraria, assembly GCF_029017545.1. NCBI lineage: Eukaryota > Viridiplantae > Streptophyta > Magnoliopsida > Fabales > Fabaceae > Prosopis > Prosopis cineraria. Next base: position 2,107,508 of record NW_026555343.1, read on the forward strand.
TAGTTGTAAACCTAATATTTAAAAAATCTTTAAAAATAAAAAAATCAAAAATTATAGATCTTGCTAAAAACTAACTTTATTTTTGAATAATTCATATGTATAAAATATGATTTGAAATTATTTTTTATAAAGATGTTGACAATTATATATGCAAATATATATACTTTTGAGTCTAATCATATTTAATTTAACTATAATCTATCTATATTTGATAAGTTATAAAATTATAATTTATAATATTATTAATTTACAGTTATGTTATGTCATTTCATTAACATGCTAGATTTTTCTTGTATTTATTTTATATATATTTAATATTATTTTTATTTAATTATTACATCACAGTTTACTTATTGGTCTAACTTAATTTGATCATGCAAACTATAATTTAGTGGCTTTTTCAATTCAATATTTAATCTGAATTTAAAAATATTGTTGGAACATATAAATAATAAACAATGTCGTTACAAATTTTTAGAGGCTAAACCTAGGAGTAACAGTTTAATAAAAAAATAAAGAAAGCCTAAGAGGCAGGAGCAATAAGCAATGGATACAAGTATCGTGGTGGTGGCACAAAAAGTGTGTTGGATAGTGTGAAGGAGATAATCATCTGACTTCTTTTCTAATCCTCATTTCATTGTGCGGTTCTTTCCTCCCTCCTTTCTATTTCTTATCATGCTCTCTCCTTCTATTTAAAATTTGTATTTGGTAGAGTCAAAAATAATGATCAAATTTAAAAACCCTGATTAGATAAAGATTTAAATTTAAAAAATTAGTATTTTTTGTAGAAAAATTAGGCTTCTAAACTTGACCCTAATAAACCTTAAAAAAAAAAGTTTGGGTGACCCTCCAAACTTTATTTCTCAAAAAATTGATAATTTTTTAAGTATTAATGTTATAAAAATAATTAATGTTAGTTCTTTTGCCATTAATTTTAACATGATATTGAGAAATTTTTTATTAATTTCTTAAATATGATTACTTTATAAGATTTATTTCTTGATTTTAATTAATGTTGTACTCTATGCAAGTTTTTTGTATTTATTAAATTTGATAAGGTTGATTTGAATTGAAATTTTCTATCTTTATTTTAAAATTTGATTAAAATTTTATATTTGTATTTATATTTATTTATTTTATTAATATTTTTAAAATAAAATAGGCTTATTGGCTCAACCCTAAATCATTTAAATGAAGGTTGGGTTTCAAAAATAGATATCTTTTTGAGAACCTAGGATCAAGGGCTTAAGCTCTTATCCCTTGAGAGTCAGACCTACCTATTTTCTTACCTCTAGACTATCAAGTGAGAGATTTGGCTCAAACATTTTATTATGGAAGGGAAGATTGCATTGTCAAGATTTGCTGGGCAATTGAGCGTAGAGTTTAATTTCAACAACAAAATATGGTCTATCTTTCTTTTTCTCATTTTTATTCTTCATCTTGCTAGATCTTCATGCATCTCTTCCTTCTTCTTCCATTTGGGATCTTCTTCTTCATTATTTCAACCATACTTTTTTTAAAATATTAACCCATCCAACTTGCTTGACCTGTGAGATTTGGCAAGTTAATCCAAACCAATTATATCTAATTTGAAATAGAAAATTCAATTGGACATGTGGCTAGTTAATAGGTTAGCAAGTTTAATCTGGTTTTTAAAAATAATGGTAAGTTCTACGAATAATTAATAAAATTATAGTCTACCTAAAATAAAATTGTAAATGAAAATGGGTTGCAAATAAGTTTTAGTGCATCTGACCAAAATGCATGTTAGCTATCAGATTCACATTACACCGATACTTTTTATATTTTTTTATTGAGCTTTCTAAACCTTGCTTAAGAACATCAAATCTCTTTCATTTGACCTAAGAATTAATTAGTTATTTTTTTTCACTTTTCAATAATTTAGTTTGTTCACCATAACATAACAATAAATAATTATATAGCATGTATATTAGTATATGTATTCTTATATTTATGCCCTTAAAATTTTAAAAATGATCATATCTTTATTTTTATCCTTATGCAGTGTCATATTTAATACACTTATCCACATCCATATTCCTTTCTTAATGTGATCAGCTAGAAGAACATTTTCTTTAAATAACACGCACTTATTAATCTGATTATTCCTTTCTATTATAAAACCCCAAAACAATCAAACATTTGTTCCATTTCAACCTGTCTCATTAATTAGTTATTATATTCCTTTTTTTTGGGCCAACTAATTATTCTATTCTATCACCAATCACCATTAGGAAAAATCAATTTATTAATTTCTATAATTTAAAATAAAATGTCTTATGATATATTTTGAACGTCTTGATAAGTACATATATTAAACTTAAATTAATCAGCTACAGATTTATACTTAATAAGAAAACAATCAAAATTCAGCATTTCAACCCATGTGGCTATACATAGTTTTCATCAAGTTAGTAAAAATCAGACCCTCAGCAAAGTACCAGTTCAAGACCTAACAATTAAATCTATCCAGATAAATAAACAAATTATCTCCTCAATTTTAGATTCAATAATATCATAAATTTTAAACTTATTTATTGTGTAAATTATTTTTTTAACTTTTGAAAACAATATAATTTGATTTTATTGTTAACAAAAGTTAGTTTTGATTATTAATTGATCAGAAAATGATAAAAAAAGACTCAAAAAATTATAGAAAAAGGACACATTTTTGGGGGGCCCTTGTCTGTAATTTTTTGATTTGTTATTATAATTTTTTGATATTTTTTGTAATTTTTTATTTTTTTATTTTTGATCAATTAATGATCAAAATTTAATTCAGAAGATAATAAATAAACTTTAGGCTTATGATATTATTGAATCATAAGTTCAGAAGATAATTTCTTCATCCACTCTTCGTAATTGTACTACGATTTTTAAGGGAGAATGAAAAGCAGGAGCAGCATGGCGCTTTTAGGCTGGAAGCAGGGACCACCAGCTGAAGCTTTCCGTTGTCATTCTTGTAATTTATTATTCACTGTTTTCAGGGACCGCTAGTCCAACAGGCAACAAAGGAAAGCAAGGGAAGCTGAATAAAACTATAAAAGCCCCCCCTCACTTCACTGCTTTTCCTATTTCACTGTGGATCATCATCGCAAAGCTGGCTCCTTTTTGGTGAGAGAGATCCCTTGCTGGATTCAACAGTTTCTTCCCCAGATGGGTTCATCTGATTCTGATCGATTGTTCAATAGGCAGAGAGCTCTTCATGAAATCCTCGGAGGTGGCCTGGGTAAGTCCAATCAAATCCCATAGTTTTTCTTAAATTTCTCAACTTTCTTGCTGATTTTTTCCGCAACTTTCAGTCAATAATTTCTTTCATCCAGTATCAAAATCTTCCCTCTTTGTCTCAATGATGTTTTATGCTTGTTCATTTCGCACTATCAATTCATTTAACCAATACTTTTTGGAGGAAAAGATGATACGACAAATGAAAAGAATTAGTGAGTAAATCCTTGACCTCTTCACCCAAAAAAAAAAAAAAAAAATCCTTACCTTACCTCTGTTCTTGAATCATCGTCATTCATCAATATAGTTGCAGATGTGATACTGTGGAGGCGAAAGAATCTAACTGTGGGGATATTGTTGGTTGCACTGGCTGCTTGGATCGTCTTTGAAAGATCTGGTTATACTCTTTTGTCGCTTGTTTCTAATGTTCTCCTCCTCCTTATAGTCATTCTTTATCTTTGGGCGAAATCAGCAGCAATTCTCAATAGGTAATACTCTCGCTATTTATTTCTTTGAATATATTTGGATCTTTCTTTCATTGTGCCCTTCTTTTAACTTTGAAGTGTACAATTATTAGACACAACAAGATAGTGGTATTGGAATCTTCAAATCTTTACAAACTACTGGTACATCACATTTAGTTTATTTTTTATGAACTAAAGTCGTTATTCCTCATTCTGGGCTTTTTTTGAGTGATTTATACGGCTTTTGACCTATTCCTTTTAAAAAACAAGGCTGGCATAATTTTTGTAGTTTAAGTTTGAATAGCATATAAATCAGAATTTGTAAATGCACTTGCTTCATTGTACATTGTTAGTTATGGCAGTATTGTGAAGAATTTCTAGTAACCTTAATGCTTTTTGCAGAATGGTGATGTACGTCTGTTCTTTTTGTACTTTTAGATTTATTTGCTTATAATTCTTGGTAACCTTATAATCTGGTATAGTTGTTCAGAGCAGTTCTGCGATTTGCTTATTTATTTAATTAATGAAATGCAATCTATTATAACAGCCACATTTTAGCCTTCTGAGAGACTTGATTACCAGAATTTTAAATGTACTGCTGAGTATTGATAGGTGAATCTTCAACTTATGACTTAATAGAGTGGGGAAATTTTGCATTGTCTTCAGGATGATTATCACTATCTAAGGTAGTAGATGCAACGTAAAGTCCTCAGTAAAGTGTTCTGGTCTTACGTTATTATTTATGTCCAATTCATTCTGGTATTGTGAAGATGGATAGATGCCTTGTTTGTGTTTTAAGTCTGAAAACCTGAAGTCCTAAAACTATAGTTGTCCTGTCACGATACATTGTTCCCTAGGGATTAGTTAGCTTGGTGGAATATGGAACTTCCTCTTTGACAGTGTTTTTCTATGGTTGGGTCTAAAATCATCTCCATTCTCTTTGACATCCATTCTATTTGTGCAAGTAAAGTGAAGTTCTGCTTGCCAAAAGAAAGAATTTTTTTTCAATTCTTGGGTTCATCAAATATAGTCTTTAATAAACACTGCATAATTTATTTATTTTTTACCCTTCCTCTCCTATTCTTTCTCTCTGTCTCATGCCAAATGAGACGTGAAATCTTAATATTCTCAGTGCATCACCAAATTTATGAAAGCAGGTTATTTATTTAATATAAGTAATGGAAAAGGATTAGCAATGTTGAGCAATGATAAAGAGTATAATGAACACTGTATAATCTTTTCCTCTTCCTCTCCTATCCTTTCTCTCTCTCATAGCAAATGAGACATTAAAACTTCATATTTTTCAGTGTATCACCAAATTTATGAAAGCAGTTTACTTCTCTCTCTGTTTTTTTTTTTTCGACAGACCAGCTCCACCTCTACCACAGTTGCATCTATCAGAGGAAATGGTCAATGAAGTTGCAACTTTCATCCGAACTAATGCAAATTATGTGCTTTCAGTTTCCCAGGATATTGCCCTGGGCAAGGACTCAAGATTGTTCTTGAAAGTAGCCATGTGCCTGTGGTTGATTTCTGCAGTTGGAGGCCTCACTGATTTTCTCACCCTGACTTACGCTAGTAAGTCTCTGAGTGTCATCTGATAAGCTAGACTCAATTTAGTCAGTACCAGTTGTTAGAAATGAAGTTCCAAAGCAGAAAATTGAAAAATGCTTAGGTGCAGGGTTTAGGTATTTTCCATCAACTAATAAAGTTTTACTGGAAGGTTTTAGAACAATTCTGGAGTGTAGCCTAGTCTGTTTATTGAAGATAGGTTCACCAAATCAATCTGATGAGACTATTAAAATCTTTTGCTTTTGTTATGTGGCAGGCCTTTTTATTACTCTCACTGTGCCAGCACTTTATGAAAGGTATGAAGATTTCATTGACAGATATATCTTGATGGGCTATCGGAAATCATTCCAATTGTATGCGAAAATAAATGAAGAATATATCAGCAAAGTGCAAAACTGGATTTTGGAGAAGAAAAAGCTGAGCTGATTTTTCTTACCGTTTTGGTAACTTATTTCCATTCTTTTCCTAAATGTTTCTTGGAGAATCATCGGTGAGAGTTTAATTGGAGTGTGGAGCATGGTGATGACTTCCCAGAACCTATTTGTAAAGAAGTGATTTTTGCGTTCTCCATCTTTGATGTGGATCTAATAGGTTTAAGTTTAACCTGAGAAAAGATACTGGTGCGAGAGAGTTTGGGACTATCTACAAACACTTCAGGGAATGTGCTGTTTGCAAGTATAGCTTTTTTCTTGTAATATATTTGCGTCATTCACACCTGAACCTTAATTATCTCCATGAAACTGTTTGTAGAGTTGATGGCAGTCAAAATGTTGCATCATCTTTTTTGCTTGGCAAATAGATGGCATGAGGCATCTCCCCCTGCCAACTTTCACTTCGATGATTTTTTGGGATACTAGTATAGGAGTGAAGTCGTAAATTTATTATGGTAATGTGAGCGATTGTGTTGTTTAGAATTTAGATCCTTTGAGAAGCGAATTTTATGATTTTGTTAATGTCAAGTGTTTTTCTGTCACGAAAAAAATGGTTAATTGTGAGAACCAGCCTTTCCATCACTAACGCTTCGTGCACTCATTGCAGTTACTAAGGTCTGAGACTGGTGAACATGAAATCTTACCTCTATTGTTCATCTTGTTTTCCTGAATCCAAAAGAAACTCTATTTCTAAGTAGCGTAGGCTACCCTATCAAAAGAGGAATCCAAGGGCTTTTCTTGTGAAAAAAATAGAAAATCAAGTGTCTTGTACATAGTTATGCTCAGATTTACCGGATTGGCTTGAGGGAGTGAAAAATCACACAAGAACTGGTGAAATATTTGTACATACTTGTGTTGGAGATATCTCAAAATTCAACTAGGAATCCACAAACAAACGAGACCCAAATATTAATGTTTAACTTAAGAGTCATGCAGAAGATCATCCAACAGATAAGTCAAGACTATGCATACAATAGAAAACAAAATAAAAATTAATTTTATAGATTTAACAACAATAAAATTTGATGACAACGAATTCGGCACATATATTTTTTTGGGTCTTAGAATACAAAATTCATTATCAATGCAACCTAATAGGTGCTAGATAATGTCAGTAACAACAAAGCGCTTACGTTTTATAAAACCAAATTTATCTAATAAGCACGAGAGCAGACTCTGTGACTCGGAGCCCGCTAGTCCTGACCACCAAAGGCTTCTCGAGTATCATGCTGCCAACCATAACCATGTCCATTGTGTCCAAACTCACCGGAATAATATTTCTGGTTCAGATGGGACATGGGCGGCAGTGGAGGTGGAGGTGGGAGGGGCATGGACTGTGGTGCCAATATACCTTTAGCGTCCCTTGGATCCATAGCCATGCCACCATGTCCTTGTTCAAAAGGTAGGCCACCAGTTCCTGCACTCAAGGGCTGGGGATAATTTGCTGGAAAATTAGAGCCGGTTGCAGAACCCGGTGGAAAACCAAGTAAGGAACTCTGGTCTCCACCTACTTCAGAAGCTGAGTCCTGCCTACGCATATCATAGGGGTTTACATAAAATGGCGGAGCTCCATCATGTGGTGGGAAGGGATGATAACCAAATGGCACAGGCGGATTCAACATTGCGTTAGCATTAACTGGCACAGCGAAATTGGGTGGCTGGGAAGGATGCATGGATGGATAATCAGGAAGTGGTGTCTCTGGTGTGACACCTCGGTGCCGGTCTGCAAACTGGGAAGGTTCTTGTAGAGGTCGCTGCATGTCAGAACTTTGTTGATAGAAGCTCTGAGGAATACCTCCATTAGAGCCAGACTGGAGATCTGCGGAGTGACTTTGAACTTGACCAAAAGAGGGTGGCTTTGGCTGCAAAGTCGGCCTAGAAGGTGGTTGGTCTCTTGGTGGTTGTTGACGAGCTTTGTCTTCTCGATCATTTAGCTGGGAATTTGAACCTGGAGAGAAAACAGGCCTTTGGGGAGCTCGAGCAGAAGATTCTGACATTGCAGGTTGCCGAACACCATGAGTCTCTGACTCATTTCCATCTTCTTTATCTACATTGGGGTGGAGAAGGTCAGCATGTACATCTTGGATATGCATTTCAAATTCTGACTTCTTCAAGAAAGACTTGAAACAGTGAGGAGCTGCACAGATGAATATTCCTTCCAACATTTTGATTGTCTGAATTTTCTGGATTCGTTCATCACACCTGTGTTCCAAGGAAGATGAAAAGTAATTACCCAATTTCATACTGTCAACTTCTATCTACAGAATCAACATAGAAGCCAACTTCAAGGTTGCATAATAATAAAAGTAACAACAAAGAAGACAAGTAACAGTGAACCAAAATGATGTGCTGAATCTCACTGCCTGAATTAAGACAGGCTGAGTACAGCTTCAAGGTTGCATAATGTGTCAAATACTTGAAATCAAACTCTTTCAAGCTTGAAAAGAAATCAGTTGGGGTTTGAAACTAAGACCTTGGACCTCCTAGATTAATTACTTACCATAAATAACACACCAAAGCAAAATCCAATAATTAATCTAAAGAAGGGGTCAAAACGAGACCAAAAGGACTGAATTGGCAGATATTCACTGCTTTGCTCTATGAAAAACAGAAGAGAAATATCCTTACAGATAGCACATTGAATCACTTCTAGCACAATCAAGACAGAAGGCATGCTCACAAGGGCTCTGCAAGACCATAAGCCTGTTAGTTTATAGAAAACCCACATCAAGTTATTCAACTCCATCAAATGCAGCTAAAGGAAAAGCACATGGAAGCCGTAAATCATAACATTGATATACTCCCTCTGGTCCTATCTATAGGGTAGGGAGAGAAGAATTTTTTTGATCCTATTTATAAGTCACGTCATTAAATTTTCATCATAATTTTTTTTTTACCCTCCATTGAACGTTAGAGAGAGAAAATATGCCATTAAAGTGTATATATTTAATAGAGGCAAAGTTGAAAACTTATTAAATTTTAAGAGAGTTAATGAGTTTTAAGATTTTACTTGATACTAGTGAAATATGTTGGAAGTGATTTATAAATAGAACCAGATTAGTAGCTTGCAACAAGAATCAATAATCTAAGACTAAAAGTAGCAAAATGATTCAAGTAAAACAGGTCATATCAATTCATGCCATTTCAACAAAATTTCATAAGTAGTGATCGTCAAAGAATTAGTTTAGAAACTCGAGAGAAAAAATCCCAAGGCTTGGAATAGGAATATAATGTTTGAAAGATACTGAGCTTGTATACTTCAGCAAAGTATACTCCCAGGAAAGTACAGAAAAGAATACAGTTGATGCTTTTACAAGAAAATTTCAGTGGTAGGATAACAACAAAATAAGCACATGAAAGAGAATTGAGCTACCACTCAAAACACAGAATTCAAGTGTTTTATACAAGTTCTTCATTCAAATTACTAATGAAAGAGATCTTTATGGATACAAAAGTATTAGCTGTTGAGATGGGAGAACTAACCTACTTAAATACCTATTGAGCATCCCATGCATATAAGACATAGTCACTAAAATGACTGGTCCATTTCTCATGCTTTTTCCAATATTTTTAATTTAATTATCAGGAGAAATTTGACACAAGTAAGAATGAATTATTCAGGGAATGCAATAATTACATGCATCCCTATAGCACATCTGACTTCACTACATTTTAAACACTTGTCCATTCCTGTTGCATAACTTAGTCAGCTGGTTGCATATTATTAATAATAGGAATGAAGCCAGCTGAAGCAACCATTCAGATAGCCTAATGCTTACTATAGTTTGATTTTTTTTTTTTTTAAATTTACTTTGTCTTCAGAGATGACTCAGGTTTGAGCAAATAAGATATCCTCTAAAGCCACCGTGTTGATTAAGCTTCCACGGAAGCTGAAGTGAAATCATACCAAACAACATGCTATATTATGAATAAAATGAGTCTAAAAAGACATTGAAAGAGGACAAAATATTTCAATAGTTACCAGCCGTCCATAGATTGCAATTGGGAAATCACAACGAACACAGAAATGGACACAGTCGCCACATTGACGACGAGATCTACGGCCAAGAGTCTTCACCAGTGAAGTAGCAGCTGCTGAACCGATGCCCTTTGCCACAGGAAGATCAGCAAGGACTAGATGATCGGGACATGTAACAGTAACAGTCTCAACAGGTGAGGACTTCACCCCTGCTAAACCTTCAGAGGCTGGAACCTTACTAAGCCGAATCTGAAGCATGTTGGACCAACTATTTCCCTGAACTCAAACTCTTGTAAAGAAAATAATCAGCAATTCAGTAAACCACGACAACAGATGCTCCCTCCTGCAAATAAATCAGAAGAAAATCAGTGAACATCTATACTCAGGCAGTAATCATTAATCAATATTAAAAGCAATGATAATAACTAGATCACTATTCAAGGATTAAACTATTGAGGACCAAATCTATGTTTTAAACATTTTTAAATACAATTTCCTCATATCCCAATCAGAAAATCATAAACACACGAGATGCAAAACCCATTTGATGCACATCAAGAAACTGTCAAGAAAAACCATATACAATTACAAATACAACACATCATAATCACCTAAAAGGATAAAAGGTTACAAAATTAGGTTCCAAATATCAATTATAAATTCCACCTTGATCATTATTTTCCCAAAGTTGAACTAAACCAGGATATAGAAACCATGAATCTCTCCCCCACACGCAACCCATCCTCTACTAAAAGAAGGAAATGTGAAACTGCGAGTAAGCCTTAAACAAGGCCCAGACAGAAGGGTCGACATAGCCAGAGTGGCTCAAGTCAAGAGACTCCTCGGCCAAACAATCAGACACACCAATGCAGAAAGAAACATGCAAATCATTCAGAACTTTCTTAACTACAATCCCAACCAGATCATCACGCTGATAGCACAATGAAGTTACAACTAGCAGGGGAGGTCTAAGCATGGTATTGAAAACCGGACCGGACCGGCCGGGTCAACCCGGAAACCGGTGAACCGGTCCCCTGTCCGGTCTGGGTTTGCACTTAACCCGGTGAGGGAGTGAACCGGTGTAACCCGGTCAACCCGGGTTCAACCCGGTATAACCCGGATAACCCGGTGGGTTGACTGGGTTAACCGGGTTAATATTTTTTCAGACTTTTACCCCAAAACGACGTCGTTTTTGATTTTTTTTTTCATTTTTAATTTTTCACAGCTCTGAGTTCGGAAAAAAATAACAAAAAAAAGTAAAATTAAAGTCAAAAAATAAAAAATTAGAGATAGAGCATGCTAAGTCCAAAAATATAGTATTTTATTATTGTTAGACTTTTGAGTGGTTGGATTTGGTTGAATGTTTTTATAATTAATGTCTTTTTATTTAAATTGTATTATTTTAATCATGACCGGTTTGCCACCGGTTCAACCCCCGGTTCAACCCTGATTGAACCACTAACCCGTGACCCAGTGCCATGACCGGTTTAATGACCGGTCCGGTTTTACGTACCTTGGGTCTAAGCCACTAAGGAACAATGATGTACATAGATCTCATAAAGAGGCTAGCAAATTCATAGGGTTAGCTAGCTTTGGCCAGAGAAGGAAAGCTAAATATCCTCTAAAATTCAACATATCAGACCTTTCTAAAATAATATCGTAGGAGCACTAATTTAAAACAAAAAACAAGACGCTCAAAAATCAACTCCAGCTCAATTTCAGTTTCCTAAGAGTTTATATTGAATCATCTATAGCCTCATGTCTCAAATATCAAAAGAATCAAAACCACCCTCTCACTTTCTTAGCTTACCCAGGCTAAATGTTCATAAATGTATCATCTACCATCATAGATGAAAATTTTTCAAAACCGTTCCATCTCAAGTCAATAATACATTGTAACCAAGGAACTCTAAAGCTCAATTTTAAATTTTTAAATCAGAATTTTAAAATTATGAAAATCCTGTAGCCCTAGAAGAAACAATTCGCCAAAACACCAAGCTTACTCACTAATATTACAAACAAAATGATGATTTATAAGCCCAAAGCCTTGGCTCAATTGGCACCTGACTAGACCTACAGACGGTCCTCATCTCCCACCCCAAGAGTTTCTCTTTAAACGCAAAAAATCAACAGAGAACGAGTAGTTATGGTGTGCAAATGTAAGAATCGGGAGATTCAAATAAAACAGAGAGCGAATCAATAACGCAAGGCAATAAAATGTCAACGTCAGGTATGAAGAGTATCAGAAAACATAATCCAGATGCATTTGAGCACACAAACAGAATAAAACCGAAGATGGACTAGAACACGCGTTAACTGTAATAATTCTAAAATTTTGGATGATAAGAACTAGAACACAAGTCGATGAAGTTCCACTGACTGCCCCAAAACCCTAGCATACGAGGGGAGAGATAATTTTTTTTTTTTCCAAATTACAGATTTAAGATTAAGAGTTGAAGCAACGAACTAGTAGCACAGGAACCGGCGCAGCTGCTTCATTCACGAGCTTGATGTCTCAGTTTTCGTTCACAACGGGGTAAAGGTCTCTCTGCCTGAAGTGCGAATGGGCAAGACGAAGTCCGGTAGTCCATAATTTGTTACTTTTTAATTGAAATAAAATAAATAAATATTTTTAAATTATTTTTAAATTTAATATTCACGCAAAATGTATTCTTTTTTAGTATATGTTATTTATCACATCTTCATTAAAAATTACGTAATTGTTCTATTTTGATTATCGTAATAATAATATTATAATATGTATATAAACTATTAAGGAAAACTAGATCATGTAATATAATTGCTAAATAATTCATTTGTGTTTATTCGCCAAAAAAAATGGTAGATTTGTTTTTTAAGACAAAATAGTACATTTGTTTATATACCAAGCATTTGCCATGCCAACTGAAAATATAATGACCAAACTATAAAAAGTATACAAATCTAAGAAAATTAATTATTTTATTCAAATAACTTATTTCAGCTTTTAATTTAATTTCCATGAATTTTATTTTTTTCATGTAAAGGGAGAGTTTATACGATTTTTTTTTATTAATGATTGTAATTGCAATTTTCTTTTACTTTTTAAATGTTATTCTTCATAGATTAAAAGCGCCGCTAACAGTCCATCTTTCCTTTATGCAAAGTAACATTCATTCTTATATTCGTATATTGTTAAGTCTAACAAAAATAATTGTTTCAACATACATACATACATATATATATATATGGCACCAATAAGAAACAGACTCTGGACGAAGAATTTAATTCTAATTCTATCCCGCCGATAGAAGTTGCTGGTATATTAAATTACTACTTTTAAACAAAAAATATTCTATCTCAGCCTTTAAATTTAAAGTTTAAATCACCAAAACGCAGCTTCCAGCCTCTCGGAAACGCGGGGAAAGATGAAGCATAGCTTCAACAAGCAGGATCTCTAACTTGGAGCTTTATAGCAATCAGAAATTATTCAGAGCTGGAGCACGTCAAATTTTAAATAGCTCATGAATACTTCCGTTCTTTTTTCCTGAAAAATGTTCTACGATATCCCCTATTTAAGAAAATGAAGGCAAGAGGATACATTATTTTCTCAACAGTTTGTATTGCACCAATCGTCGTATACCGGTATTTGCATAATTAACTCAGGATGACTCTATATTTCTGACGACCTTTTTAGCCTGTCGAGATATTGAGAGGGGAGTATAAATCAGCATGCAAGATCATAGAATATAATGCTAAACAGATAGATACAATGATATATGACAAAAACACAGATTGCTTGACAAGTTGATCTGACAAGTCCGTGTGAAATGTTAGGCTAATGAGGCGGTTTCCTTAGGTCTCTGAAAATATTTACCTATATTTTTATATGATCAGTCATTATTTTTTTTTTCATTAAGTAGTAATATTAATTATATATTTTTATTTGAAAATGAGAGTCTTGCTTAAAAAGAAAAAAAATACCAGTTATGATCTTAAATATCAGCCATGTTATGTGTATTTATTCTTCTTTTTACTTTTTATTTAAAATTGTGATTGTTTTAATTACTTTTTATTGGTGTTGATTCGAAGTGACAAAAATGTTAAATACAAAATTTGAATCTGGTTTTGATAAATTGAAAAAATAATATGAAAATAAATGAATGATAATATTTTAGGCTTTTTAAACAATTTTTCCTTAGGTACAAAAAATCCTTCACACGGCCTGGCTAATCAAATCAATGCCAAAGTTGCATTACATATGTTATAAATAATAACAACGAGTGAAATTTACAGGACAAGTATCAAACATCATATCGTATGTATTTTTCTCTTTAAAATAGACAAAGTATTTGACCTACCTGTTCTAAGGTTAGAAACATGATCACATTCCAGGACCCCAGCCGTCCAAAATTTGGGATGAACCCCTTATAAAAGGCAAAAGGTCCCTGCAACACAATAGATTCCATGACCTATCAGATCTGATAGAGGATACCCAAATGCAAAATAACATGGTAGGCCCTTAAGAAATGAAATACTAAGCTTCTACATATGGCCAACTGCTGTCAGGCACGGTATTGTGGATTGACATATAGATGGTGTTTATCACAGAAGCAAGGTAGAAAATCAGGCACAAGAATGGAAAATGCTCAGACAAACCAAAGTGGTTACAACTGCGATGTTTAAAAAAAAACAAAAGAAAAAAAAAAGGAACATAGTATTTGTAGAAGGTAAGTCATACATCGTTCTTCAAAGTTTTCACGAAACAATCGACAGTGCTTTTGTAAGTAGAGTCTCCCATCATTCTGGACTTAACCTGCATATGCACCAGAAAGAACATGAATTAATGGGCTGTTAGGAGTGCACAAACAAAAGGCTATTGATTTTTTTATCAACTAAAGAGAGAAAGAAAAAGAGAGACTTTATTATGTGTCCACAAAATGGGGATTTAGATTCCGTAAGACGTGGTTAGAGTCCATTTCATCCGTCTATTTGCAACTCGTGCTTAATCGTAACCACTGTTCTTTTATCTTGTAGGCTTGCTATCTATCGAAAAGGTTCCCTAAGGTAATGTCTAGCTTTTTTAAAAATAATAATAATAATTTGCAGCGATTTTCAACTTTATAACATTGTGAAATTATAAAATTTTTATTTAATATGCAATTGAAACTCAAAATATATAGACTGCGTTTCTCATTGCATCCAAATTCCAAAATGAACCTCAGAAATACCAGCCATAAACAAGAAATACTTCTTAAGCTCTAAAAGCCGTTATAATTAAAAAAGAGATAACCAAATCAGCTATAAATTTTCATGGGTTGAAGATGATAGACTACCACATCAACTGGAGAGCCAATACAGACAGCGAAAAACCCTGCCCCAAGACCAGCAAGGAGATGGGTTACAACATTGTCGGTAAAACCTGGGATTTTCAAAATGGTCTGCAGTCCAATTTAAGTCTCATAAGAAAGGGATTAAACATAAAACAGGGTTTAACTCCAAAAACAAGAGTTCAGTATCTTTTACATCACCTGCTTCACTTGATCGTAGCTGGCTAGTTCAGCTGCATTGATGATAGCATTTCTTGCTATATTGGGGCCAATCCCAGTCCAAAGAGCCCCAAGTCCTTCCTGTGTGTAGATATAGGTTTATGAACTAAAAAGGATCGGTCAATAATATCAGATTAAATCCACTCACCTGTCTCACAATTGTAGAGTAAGCATTTAATGATCCAGAGTAGCGCCTTGGTACACCGGGAGGTAATTTTCCTTCAGCCTGAAGTCGAACTTTCACAAGATCAGTTGGATTAGCTATGGTAATTCCCAAAGCACCTGTTCATGTGGCAAATGCAAATGCAAAGGGATCTCAATTAGGGTATTAGCACAATAAGATAGCATAATTCCTGCCAACAGAAGAAAAATTCTTAAATGTTCTCAAGTGCCACACCATTTGCATTCTCTTCAATAAAAAGAGTTCAAATCAAACAATATGAGACTCATTTACAACTAAAATAATGACAAGTCAAACAATACTGTACGAAGCTCACTCCATTATCCACTCAAATTATTACACAAATAGCGCATTTTGTTTGATGTAGAATTTTTTTTTTTTTTTAATTGAAGATGACACTCTAAGATTACTTGAGAATTTTTCACCCAAAAAAAAAATTGATGGGCATACAAATTCTTGCCAAGAGAATGCCAACAATTCAAAGATAAGCAAACAAATTAATTTATATTCCCATGGAACCTAGAATTGGTCTTACCAGTTGTAAGGGCAGCAAGAATTTTCTTTGATAATGGAACATCTCCAACAAAGTCACTTCCCACATAGAAATTCTTAACCTTTAAAATTTAAAAATCCCATGTTGAAAATCAGATGGCATAAACAAATATGAATTAAAAAAATCCATAAAGTTGTAGCACCAAAAACTTCAGAACTCACAGGTTCATATAACCCAATTCTTAACCCTCCAAACAAACATTGACGATGCAGTCCCGGCACAATGCCCTTCCAGAGTGCTGAAGCACCTTCTTCCCTTGCAATAGTCGCAACTGTCCCAAGCAAGCCCTTATATTTAGGTAAGATCACCGCATCACCAGCTGCAACTTGTTTTTGAAGCTGGAGCCTAACTTTGGCAGTGTCTAAAGGGATAGTGCATGCCTATTTTAAATTTAAATAAAATAGCTTGATAAATTTGAGCAGCTGGATTCTGAATAAAGAACAGAAATACAAATAAGAGCTATATGATGACTAGTGCACTGAACACTCAGAAGAGCACATGTCAATTTCACAGAAAAGCACTCAGGATAGTTGCCACATATTTCATCAAGGAAATTGCTACATAGATCTTTGTTACACTATGCAATAGGCAATAACTATTCCGTTTAGACTTGAAAAACAAACAGCCACAGCGAGTTGAGTACAAGTTTAAATTGTAGCGTTTCTAATTTGAATCTTCCAAGATCAGTGTCTTTGAAGCGGAAGAGACGGTAATACTTGTGAGACTCACGTCGTGTATTTCACCCAATCTATCCCCCCACCCTTTCCGTCTCTCTCTCACTGCAGAAGAGCTTATAACTTTGGACGATCTGAATCTGTTGTAGTACTGAAGATGGTTGGACCTCACGATATTTAGCTGAATTATGAATTTGATAGCTGAGAATGTTTATGAATTTCAAATGAGACAGTGCTGGAAGAAATAACACGCAAAAGCTGAAGCACAGAGAAACCAAGAAATTTACCAAACGAACAGGAACGGGATGGCATTAGCATTTAGATCCATACTATTATCATTCACAGAAATGCTACAAGAAATAAATAAATAAAAGAAATGATGGATTTTGCAGGCGATCATCACGAGGTTCCCCAAACAAGGGCGTCCAGGTAGCAGTTATACAAGAAAGAGCAAAGGCCATAAAGAATTGAACTACCTCGGCAAAACATGCGGCAAAAGCACTGCTGGCGAAGGTTCCAGCGAAGGAGATATTTGATTTGGACTTGCTATCAGCCACCATGGCTTCCCAGAGTTGAGAACTGATAAGGTTACAGGGAAATGAGTACTAAAGAGAAGAGAAGAACAAAGAAGGAATCAAAACCAAAAGGAAGAATGGAACAGATTCTCCACAGACACTGTAAACAAAATGACTTCGGAGTAAGAAGGCAATTAACAAGATGACAGAAGAAAATGGGGTTTTGGCGCAAATTGGCATCACTTGAGAAATGAATTGAGTCAAAACCGAAGCTTGCGCAATATGGGTCCCTCCCAGTGACCCTTTTTAAATAGATGAAGCTCGTGGCCAGAGTGGGAACTAAAATGTGATATTTGATATTACAAGATTTGAATATTAGAGTAATTTTAGAATATTATAAATTTTTTAAATATCGATATTGATTGGGCATAATTTTTATAAATAACATAACTTACAGTATATATTTTGTTACGAAATATATTTTAATTGTGTGTGTGATAAATTATTTGTCCAGAGTTAGCATAAAGTATAAATTGCTATTGCTTATACAGTTACCATTCTATTACTATGTCTCGAATCATGGAAGCATAGAATGACTTGGGTATTAAATTTCTATTTGTAATGTCGGGTTGTATATCTCAGGCCCAAACATAAACCCCTTTATAGAATGAGGGCTTTATCAGAATATAAAATAATATGAGAAATTATATGCAGTTTTCTCCTTTTTGTTTGAAAATGGGAGAGAACAACTTTACAACTGTTCATTCACATTCAGAGAAGAGGCAGTGTAGTGGGTTAAAATGCTAAGTATGTAATCTGATTTAAGTGTGCTCTACGAAGATACAGAACCTCTCTTCCAGTTTCTCTCTTTCACTCCTCTTTGCGTGTGCATTTGTTTTGTATTCAAAAACAAGTTTGAGTACGTAACTCCATTTCCACGTAAGACCCATTTGGTACGTCTCATCAGAGTGTGTTTCCTTTTTCATATTTTTATCGGTAAAATAAACAAAAGTTTAGGAATTAATATATCATATATGTTGAAATTATGTTTTAAATCTCTACAATTCTTTGTGATTATTTTTTTATATTATCTTAATATAAATCTATCATATTACTATTTGATATTTTAAAAGATATTTATTATTATTCAAAATAATATTTTTAATTGATTACAAACTCTATATATATCTTGTCTTTTCATCTCCCGTAGCAGAGACAATTATTATAATTTCTCATTTTTATAGTGAAATCACTCGCTCGTTGTCTGAGAGTTTTTTATCTCTCAAATTGAGGGATTTTTCACATTAAATTTATTGTGTCATCTTTTATCACTTTCTCTAACTTCTTTATTGTTTTCAATTGTTTTATCTTATTTACTTTTGCTTATTATTTGCTCACTTCCTAACAATATAAAATTTACAAAAATATTGCATTAGCTAGTCAAGTTATGAGATTTATAAAAAAGTCCCATTGGTTAAGTCGTTGGGAGGAAAAAAAATAGAAATCAAACTTAAGTAATACTAACACCTCAATTGTCAAAACAAATGTCACTTGAATTGAAAGTCTTGATATTCCCTCGAATGCTTTTCCTGCTCTTTCAAACATTTTTTTTAGTAGTGCATATATATCTTCTTTGAATATTCTTGTTACGATAACAAAAACAAATACTACTTCCGATCTTTATTATTAAAACACTTTTAATAATTTTATGCATTTTAAAAAAGTTGATTTTTTTAATATCATAAAAAATAATTTGTACTTCCTTTTTGACTCGTGACTTTTAATAATAATACAATTATATTAAATTTAAGGATAAAATTAAAAAAAAGTTGAAATATTACAAGAGATCCTACCTTTTGAACAAAAAATTACCTATAGAAGGTGCCTGACCGGAGGGAGTAGTTTAGGAAAAGAATCAAGGTCCTTCAAGTGAGTTAAGGTGGGATGAGAAATTACTTGAAGAATCAGAGACCTTGAATGACTTGATGTTTTCTCCCAAATAATTATATCATGTGGTTCTTTGTAGCAGTTTCACCTCGAAAGAAGAGTGATGGGACAAAAGAATTTGGAATGGAGAAGCCAACTTCAAGTTGAAAGGAGCAAGAAGACAAGGGGCGGTGAGTAAGAAGTAGGAACGCATTTGGCTAGTTGCCTCATCCTCCTTTGCTTTGCGTCCACTTCCTTCAAGTCCTTTTAAAGCCAACCTTTCATTGTTTTCCAATATATCGAAGAGAAAGGGACGCCTTCGTGGTCTTTAACAGTGTTCAATTCCGATCAAGGTTTTAAAAATTCCAAAAATCCATGATTTTTAACGGTGCTTAATGCTTTTTTTTTTTTTGTAGGTTCTGTAAATATTGTTTTCGCAACTTCGAAATGCAACTTTGGGGTTGATTCCTCTCTGTTGCAGCCGGCTGAAGGCTGTTTGTTGTCCTTGGGGCAGCAAGTGGACATGGTTCTTCATCAACAAAACCTTTTTGGGCTTCTTGCCTGTACCTCTGTTGGCCCCCCTGTCTTTGGAGTTTGGAGCCAGGGAGACAGAATTTCTTTCGATAGATACATGCAAACAGTTGAACTATTGAAAGATGATAAGTTATGCCCTCCGTTTCAAATTATAAAATAATATTAAATACATTTTATTATTTAAAAATATAAGATAATTTGATAAAAATAAAATTTTATTAACGATGCTTTTTAATATTACTTTTAAAGGGAAGAAAAATTTAAAATGGTTGTAAATTTAAAGTTATATTAATTGAAGAGTATTCTTAAAAGTTTATAATTTTGTGTTGAAAAGGTAAATTTGTACAATGTTATTATTGAATTTTATTGATGTGCATAATCTTATTTCAAGTTATCTTATAATTTAAAATAAATAAAGTACTTATATGATTACCTGATTAGGTCAAACTTAAATGTTATTGATCTCATATATAAGGATGAAGGATGACAAATGGAAGTTGCAGTTCATGCATCAAACGGCAGGGTTCATCCACACTTGGGCCATGTCCAATAACTCCTTTTCAGTTGCTTGCTAGTTTCCTCATGGGTGTTAGTTCCCTGCTTGGGCTTATCTTTGTTTCTTGACTTCTATCATTATTGGGTCTATTTGAGTCGCCCTTGTTGCTATTTTTCAAGTGAGGGTTTTGATGTTGGTTTTAAGAAGTCGGCCGGGCCTTGTGTCTTCCTTGTTGCTCTGTATTGCCTACTTTTATTTTGCATGTTTTTCTTTTATAGGTTTATGTTTAATTAATGCATTTTGTCAAAACTCTAGGACCCTTTTAGATTAATCACTTGCAAACGTGAGTTCAGCATTTTGCTGCATACTGCTTCTAGGTTGTTTTTGTTATGTAAAATAGGTTGCTAGAGAAAGTAAATGCAAAAATAGACTAAATTATTTTTAAACAAGCCAAGTTGGGTTAAAGTTTACAAGAGAATATCACGTGTTTTTTTTTAAATTTATTACAATTTTATACTTGGGGATGTCTTTCCTACTATTTTATGCTTCAAAACCAGGTTTAAGGTTAGGTATGGAATGATTTATTATTTTTTAATGTATACAAATATATTATTCAAGTTTGGAATTATGTAAGGGATGAATTATTAACTTTTAGATGTATGTAAAAATTATTTTTTACCTATTTGAAATTCAAGTCTAATCATATTTAAATTTAAATTAATATCTATCTATTTAAAGTTTTCATCCACCCTAAAGATATGCCAAAAATTAAGGTTTATATGATTGAGTGTACACACACATCATTTCAGTGAATTATAAATATGATAAAATATATATGTTAATTTGTTTAAATATGCATAAATTTTGAGTATCACTTGCAAAGCACACATCTGTCAATATTTAATTTTGAATATCCGATGCAAAGCACATATCCTCAATGAGGATTGATTTTCAAAGTAAAATATATTAAATATCTATACTCACAAAAATAAATATTTAATATCTATCATCTTAATTTTTTTAAAAAACATCCCTTCATTTTTCTTTCTAATTCTGCCTTGATCAATTATAAATTACCAAGTTAGGCTAAAAGTAACCTTCACATCCTCTCCTCTTGACAATTATCTATATTATCAATGGCTTCTACATTTTAAGATTAATGCCATTTGCACCATCAACACAATAAAAAGAATTAGCACATTGAGATTAGGGTGATTCATGTTCGAAAATTGCCAAGTAGAAATATATATATGAAAAATCCAACAACATTGAATCGTTCTTCAAAGATGCTAGAGTAAATGTTTGTGTTTTCTTTTTCTTTTTCACAATTTGAATCCCATCAATTATATCCAGTATATAATACTTATTTTATCTATGGGACAATATTGCCATAGGGTGATCGGATCTCCGCAGTCATTTGAAAGCCTTTTGTAAGATGTTTTTTAGATAGATTGTATCCATTTAAAATATATAAAATTTTAAAATTTAGGATCTCTTAATACTCCGAATCGTATCGAATAATAGATTACCCTTACAAGATTAAGTTCATGTTCTCTACTACTATGAAATTGCATCCTAAGATAGGTTTTATCCATCATTTTGGCTTCAATTTTGTTAATATTCTATATATTATAGATAGGGAGGCAACGGTTGACAATTACTTAGTTTGTATGTATTTAAATTTTTTAAATTTGTTATTTGAAAACTCTTTTTAATATGTTTAAGATAATACCCTAAAATTATGGTGTTTAGTAATTAAAGTAATTATTTAATGTAACAAGTTTGAATGATCTATTCTTTTCTATCTCAATATTAAATGATTTACCTTTTTTTAGATGTAATTGGAAGGTTACATGGAATTAGAGAGTTGGAAAAGCCCATTGACAACGCGGAAAAAAAAACCAAAAAAGATGGAATAGTTCGTATGTATTTAAATTTGTTATTTGAAAACTCTTTTTAATATGTTTAAGATAATACCCTAAAATTATGGTGTTTAGTAATTAAAGTAATTATTTAATGTAATGAGTTTGAATGATCTATTCTTATCTATCTGAATATTAAATAGTCTATGTAATTGGAAGGTTATATGGAATTAAAGAGTTGGAAAAGCCCATTGACCAGGAGGAAAAAAAAAACCAAAAAGGATGGTAATAAGTAGAAGATGCAAAGTAATATGGCATAAATTTCATATATTTATATATTTGAAATATTATTTTTTTACATTTTAATTTTTGGTGTTTGTAACCAAAATTAATTGAATTTTATTTTCATTTGAAAATAATATTATTTTATTTGTAATCTTGAGGTGTCAGGCAATCAATTGAATGAAACAATAAAGCAATTGATCAGCCAAACTTTTCAAATAAATTTTTACTAATAATATATAAAAATATTTTGGGTTTAAAATTTTGAATTCATTTATGATTTTAGAAAATATATTTAATATTATTAAACCTCTAAACTTTAACGTCGGCAGAAAAGATACTTTAAAATTAACATAACAACTAAATTTATTGTATGTACATTTTTAATGCTGAGAGAATCCGTTTGGGTACATGAACTTCAGATTGGATGCATACAAGTGTCAACCACATGTCCCTTTATTATAAACATTTTTTTTTTTTAAAAGTTAAGGTGAGTTGGATTCTAAAAGCTCATCAGGATTAATGCATGTCTTTAAGTTTAAAAAGTGTTTAAAAATCACCTGCTAACAATATCCATGTACTTTTAAAAATATTTATAAATCACCTACTAACAAAATTCTCATATCAGCAGTGAGATTTGAGTTGACAACTTTATGGGTTATGAGACAACTCTTTATCAACTGAACCAATCTTTATTAGCTTATTATATACATATTTTATTAATATGTTTTCTAAAGCCTAACATTCAAAACCAAAATATTTAGTTAATCCATATTTTAATCTAATACCTAATATTAGAAACTAAAATCATGGGCAGATAAACTATGGTTTGGATTTTATATTTTATTAATTTAATTTGATATGTTTGATATCGAAAATTTATTACTAAAATATATACACAATAAAAGAGCGATTTGATATGTTTGATATCGAAAATTTATTACTAAAATATATACACAATAAAAGAGCGATTACTAGTTTGCTGTATTATTTTTAAACCTTTAACTTCAATCTATCTATTTGAAATTCAAATCAACCCACTTAAATTTATTAGATGTATCCAAAATATTTAGTTAATCAATATATTAATCTAATACCTAATATTCAAGATTGAAATTATGGGCTAATAATATATGGTCATTTTATAAAATTTTCAATATCTATTCAAATTTTGAATATTGCATAGTCATATATTAGGATACATGGGTTGTTCATCTATACCCAAAATAATATATATATATATATATATATATTTATATTTATATTTATATAATACCTAATATTCAAACCAAAATTAAAGGCTAATTATATATTAATCTACTTTGACTTTGATTTACACAAAATACCCAAAATTGACATAATATACATCTATTCGAAACCATTTTGAAAGTTATTATAAACAAATCTATTTGGAGTGAGATTAAACCTTCGTATATTACAAGTTATTTGTTAAATATATTGAATTGTTGCCTTTTTTAACCAGCAAATATATTGAATTGATGCTAAAGTTATTATTAAAAAAACCATATATTTATATCACTAAAGTTTATTTAATGTTTTTATTTGTTCACACCAAGTCTACCTCCATATTTCTATTTCTGTTGATATTTATTTTGCAAAATAACCATAATTGTGTAATATCTTCAATCTCCTATTAAAGAGGTGTTCATTTTAGTGTCCAACCATGCAATGAACATTATTACTACTAATAGGAAAATACTTGTGAACAATCAAAAAATATTTAATAATATTTAATATATTTACCATCCTTGTTATGCAGTTGTTTGTTTGAGACATGAAAAATCAAATGAAGAAAAATTATTGGTGAGTATTTTATTATTTTTATCAAATAAAAAATTCATTTTTCTAATTAAATGTTGAATGTATATCAAATTACCATCAATTAATTTCAAATCATATTTAAAAAGTTGTTTTTAATAATAAATGAAGAAAATTTGTTGTGGAAATTCCATTATTCTTATCAAATAAAAAAAAGTTACCTTCTGATTAAATGTTGAATATAAGTAAAATTATGGCTGGTGAATTTCAATCATATTAAAAAGTTTTTTTAAAAAAATACATTTTTGTCAAAATATTTTAATACTAATATTCAAATGGATAAGAAATTACTCCAATAATTTAAAATTGAAATAAATATGAATGAAAATATTTTTTAATAAAATTTTAAACTTATTGTAATTTAAGAACAATATAGATAAACTTATCAAAAAAAGAATAATATAGATAATAAAAAATTAATAGATGAACATTTATTATTAATTAGGGGTGTACTACCAACCTGGTAACTCAGCAAGTCTAATCTTATGTAGGAGATTGAATTAGGCTAGACATCGAGTTAAGCTCAAGCCCATTGTATGAAACCTTGTATTGGACAAGTCAGTTCAGCCCGTGAATCGGCGACCCAATCTCTTTCTCAAATTGGGTTTTCATTTAAACCGGCCACTGACCTAACATGACCCGATTGACTTGGGATCAACTCGAGATTTTTCAACTAACTCGCCCAGATTGCTGGGTCATTCCAGTCACTTGTTTTTATCTTTTAAAATTATAAAAGCTAAATAAAAAGTAAAAAATTCAACTTAAAAATTAAAAAAGCGAGACAATGGAGGGCAAGGCAATTAAACCATATTTCATTGTCTGTGGTTTGAATTTTGAATAGAGGACTTTAATTGTAAATTTAAATTTAGAAGATTCAGTATTTTTTTAAGTTAACTGTGCCTACATTGTTTTAATCTTTCATTATTTGCTGCTGTTCATAACTTAGCATTTATTAATTATGATTGTCATTGTTGATGATTTTAGTGTTATTGATTATTAGTTTTAGACTTTTTAATGATTGAAGGATTGTAAATTGTAATTGTAAGATTAGAAAGTTGTATATGATTATTGTTAAACTTTTGGATAGTTGTAACTCTATAATTATTGTTGTATTAGAAATTAATTTTAAATTTAGTTGAACGTTTTCATAATTAATATATTATTTTAATCATGACTGGTTTGTCCTTTGAGTTGACCCTTAGTTTAACCTCAATTGAATCACTAACTTATAACCCATTGGTTTAACCAGTTTAATGAGCAATTTGATTTTCAATACTTCGATAATTTCAGATGAATTCATTACTCATGGACAATTTTCTTCTTTATATTTTTCTACTTTTCTAACAAATAGATACATGAATATGCACATATCCATTAAAAAAAAACGAAAGAGTTGCACTATTTATAATTTAAAAATAATATGATTAATGCCATACAAACATCACATCCATAAATATCGTAATTTTTGCTAGAAATATATATTTAAGGCGAGACTTTAAGTTACACGCTCTTCGAAGACTGAAGAGCCATATGCATGAGTTCTACCTTCAAGTTTTGTTCCGAAAGAAAATTAGTTTTCGATCATCACTACTACAAAATAAGTTTACAGGAGCGCTTTTTTTTTTTACTTTAGGGAGCGCTTTTGAAGCGCTCTCGTATCGAGCGTTCTGAAATGTATAGGAGCGCTTAAAAAAGCGCTCCTGTATATACGTTATACGGGAGCGCTTTTCGAAAAGCGCTCCCGTAAGGGAGCACATACGGGAGCGCTCTTGTAAAGAGCGCTCCCGTATGCAACCATACTGGAGCGCTTTTATAAAGAGCGCTCCCGTATGAACTATATAGGAGCGCTCTCTGGAAGAGCGCTCCCGTATGTTACTTTACAGGAGCGCTCTTCAAATGAGCGCTCCCATATATTACTTTAATTTTTTTTAAATCAGATTTTTTGAAATTTCTCCTTTTACGTCTCTTTAACAATGGCAAATCATAATATCAAAAATTAATTTAAAAATAATATTAACATAAAAATGTATATACAAGAAAAGAATTTGAAACTGATACAACAATTTCAATTTCCTAACTAACCTAGTTTAATTTCTAACAAGCCTAACAAATGAAACTATTGTTATTTTTCTAACATTGAAATCTAACTTCCTATCACAAACAGCCAATAATATATTTTGACAACTCTTCAACTAAATCTTCTATTTGCTCCATGGTAAAATGCGAACATCTTACTCCAACAAAATACTACACAAGATATGAAAGCAATATATAAGTAATTAACATTATATCAACTTAATTTCAAAGCTTTTGACTTACATTTTCAGGAATGATCAACTCTTGTTGTGTGATTACTTCTCTTATAAACTTTATAACATAGTATCCACACTCCCAACCTTGTAATTGTGTAGGTACCTACCTATAAAACAATAAAAGATGTTATTATCAAAATATGGTAGAAATAAATTCTAACTTAATTTAAAATATTTCAGCAATGAAGTTATATATATGAATCATTTCATCAAGACGGTCAATATCATATGTCCCACTATCACGATCAAATGTGGAGTAGCTCGCACTATCCCTCCAATCATTTGCATTATTCCTTGTCTCCCCATGCATGGTCTAACAAGTATAAGTTGGATCAATTCCATTACAGATTAAATGATCTTTTAATTCTATTGGCTTTACTCTTTTTCCATAGCAACATTTCAAACAAGGACATATGACTTGAGGGGAGTCTTGATCACAACAAAATGCAAATTCAATGAATTAATCTACACCATCCCAATATTCTCTAGATAGTCGATTAGCCGACATCCACTTATGATCCATATCACTAATATGATTATCAAAATTCAATAAACAAAAGACTTAGATTTCTATAAAAAAAATTCAACAACATCTTCCTTAAAAGGAGAACCTCCCAAATGATGAAACAATCAAATTCCACAACACAATACATTTAAACTAAAAAAATCAATTCATCCAAATAAAAATTTAGTAGCATAATGCATCTAAATTCTGTCAATCAATTGTAATTTAATTAATAACAATAATCTCCTTTAAAAGTATATTTCATAAATAAAATAAAAATATTCAAGTAGTTTCCTCAACTTTAATCTAATTATCAACTACAAATACTCCATAATTCTAATATAAATAACTCCAATTCATATATTATCTATAATATTGATTATTAAAAAATATATATGAAATTTATTCTCAAATATATATAAATATATCAATATATTACATTATAAATTAATTATTAAAAAAATACCTTCACAGTGTAGTCTTCATGGCAGTAGCGGAGGTCTTTGCGGTGTTGCTTCCTCGGCTGTACAGCAATGACACACGGCTGCAACGGAGGTCTTCACGGCGTCGCTTCCTCCGGTGTATAGCAGCGTCACAGATCTGGAACAGCAATGCAGATTTGGAATAGTGATGCAGGAGATGGCAGTGACGGCGACGGCAGCGCAAAAACAGAGACAGATGGTGCGACATGACACAGAAATGAACGAACAGCGATGAACACTGATTTGGAACAACAAACAGCAGCGGACGACGATCTGGAACAGTGAACAGTGGCGAACGACGATCTGGAACAACGAACAGCGGCGGACGACGATCTGGAACAGCGAACAGCGACGGAAGATAGACTGATACAGCGACGATCTGGAACTCGTTGGGAATGCACAACCTCAGCAAATGAGAGAGAGGTTTGAAAGAAACTCATGAATAGGGAAAAAAAACTGACGGGAGGCAGAGATATAAAAGACCACCTCTTCCGGAGCGCTCTTTGACGAGCGCTCCGGAAGATCAACTCTTCCGGAGCGCTCATTAAAAGAGCGCTTCGGAAGATGAGCTCTTTCGGAGCGCTCATTCTAAGAGCGCTCCGGAAGACGTCTTCCGGAGCGCTCGTCAAAGAGCGCTCCGGAAGATAGTCTTTCGGAGCACTTAACTACGAGCGCTCCCGAAGGTCTTTTTAAATTTTTTACAATATTTTATTTATATTAATTAGGAGCGTTATCTTATTGAGAAGCCCTAACATACAGGAGCGCTTATTTAAAAAAGCGCTCCGGTAAATTCCGCATTCACATTTTAGAGCGCTTTTTAAAGAAGCGCTCCTAAATACCCGCTCCTAAAGATATATTCTGTAGTAGTGCATGTTATTTAAATTATGACGGTGAAACTCAGTACTCCGCTCCTCAGCAAATTAGTATTTGATATAAATTAAATCAATTAATTGGACTGATTATTATTATCAATAGTTGAATGATAAGTTGATAGCTTCTATGTATTTGCACAAATTTGAATTTCAAAAACGTTGTCGGAAGATGGCCAACTTGATTAATAGAGAAACACCTGGTGTCATTTTCCACGAGTAACGTCTAAGTACAAACGTGAACTTTTTTAAGAAAATAAAAAACAAATAATATTTGCAGTTCCAATCAAAGAGTATAAAACCTCATAAACGATAAACAAACTGAAATAATTTCTTAGGCTGGCTAATTGTCTCTCTCAATCAATAACCTAGGACCACAAACAATTATATAACACAAAGAATAATATAAATGACATGATAAACAGGGATTAAATTGGTTTCTACATATGGGTTATAAGAAGAATCTTATGAATAAATAAATATAAAACATGACAAGGGAGGGGAAAAGAAAAACACAAAACCAGAATTTAATTGGTCGTGACGTGTGGAGGAGGTTACAACAAGCGCAGCCCGCACGACAAGATATGTAAGTATATAACATTAAACATATTACGAACATAAAATTTTTATAAACCCAGAAGTGGTCCGCCACAACAGTATTGTGTTTTTATTTTAAATCTTAGTCTCTTAGCATATGGAAACATCTGCAGATCATCTTGGAGGCTCCACATGGCGCTCCTTCGTGCCTTCACGCTTATCCTTTCAACTCTTTTTGACTCAGCTCTCTCTATCCCTAAACCTAATCCAGTTTAAGTAACTCCAACAAACCAGACAGGCATGGCGGTCATCTTCATTGCAAGTCAATGAAAGGTAAGTTGTCAACATCACATACAAATTTTAAAATATAAGCATCTCAAACCCACTTGCTCTTCATATTCTATCAACCCTTTCACCCATATATAACCTCGCAACCTGGAAAACAAGTTCATGACTTAAGAGTTAAGACCCTCTCCGATCTCTTTTGAATCAATTCTAACAATTTTCCCTCTCAAATCGATGGAAATTCAATTCCAACAGCCAAAGCAACAGCATCAGAAAGCAGGAATTCCAATCAGCAGAGGAGGGAAATTCAAAGGAAGGAACAGAAGCCGGAGCAACCCAAACAAGTTTGTAGGAGTGAGACAGAGGCCTTCAGGGCGATGGGTGGCTGAGATCAAAGACACGACACAGAAGATAAGAATGTGGCTTGGTACGTTCGAGACTGCAGAGGAGGCGGCCAGAGCTTATGATGAAGCTGCTTGCCTTCTTCGAGGAGCCAACACTCGAACCAACTTCATCACCCATGTCTCCTTGGATTCTCCTCTTGCTTCTCGGATTAGAAATCTACTCAACAACAATAAAACAGGGATTAAACAACAAAAACACCAACCAGAAGATCGTGTTGGGCCAGACTCTACCCCTAAAGCCAGAAGCACCAGTACTAGCACTACTAGCAGCAGCAGTTCTGGCAATAATCTTGACAACAATGAAGGTTCTCTTTCCAGTGGAACGATTCAAGATACCCATTTGCTTGATGATGGTTATAGACCAGATTTGAGCTACTGCAAGGAGGAATTTGCGTTGAGTTCAATGTCCCATCTTTCATGGGGCGGTTTTGGACCTGTTTTTGATCGGTTTCCTTTTGCTCAGGTTTCAGAGATGCCCAAGACTGAAGGGGTTGTGTCTAATACAGCTGACTTGGATCTTTTAGAATTTGAAAGGATGAAAGTTGAGAGACAAATATCAGCTTCACTCTATGCAATTAATGGGGTGCAAGAGTACATGCAAACTGTTCAGGACTCCAATGAAGCTCTGTGGGATCTTCCACCCTTGTGTTCGCTGCTCTGTTAAATTTGATGGTCTAAAATCTAAATGACCTTGAAATATTGATTTCCACTATCAAATTCAGTATTTTCTTTACCTTCATCTAAAATTAGGGAAGATTATATATGATCTATGATTGGTTGGAGTCACAACATGCAGAAAACTCTAGTGAGGACTGAGGATTGAAATTCTGTTTGTCTAACTTCTTTCCAAATGTCGGCAGGAAGTTACATGAGTCATATATTCAGGGACCGCTTTTTAACCAATCAATCTGTAAAATATCCATGCAGTTTTGATTCTCTTCATGACACATACCCAAATCTCTAAAACGTGAATACTCTGTCTATCACTATCTTTAATAGTAGAGTTTAGACTTTGGAGGCATTGTAATTTCATTTCCTTGAAATTTCCTTTGTATATTTATTGACACAAGAAAGGCCAATAAAAATTAATCTTGCCGACCAGATTATATCAAGGTCCAATGCTTCTCCATAAAACATGCATTTCAGTCATTGGGGCTGTTCATGATTTTGTTTCTCTAAATTAACATGCTGTTCTCTGCATGATGTAACTTTATGGAATTCAACACCGAACCCACTGCTTCCGATCTCTCGAAGATCTGAGGTTTGTGCATCGCGCGGAGGATATGGCATCTGCACCCAAGTCGGTTGCATGTGATCCTTATCAATTGAAAAGTGCTGGAGAGGATATTAAGCAGATTCTTGGAAGATGAGAAGAAGCTTTGGATCTGAATTTGTCAGCAGTGTGGTTGAGTTTGTGAGTGGTGAGCAAGTCGAACAAAGAGTAGTTCTGTAGTAGGAGGAGAGAGGAAGGAAACGTGTGAAAGAAACAGAAAATTTGCACGAGGTTGAAGGCAAAAGGAGGTGAAGATAAGCAAGAGGAAGAAAAATCAGAACGCTTGTTAGAAGAAAAGCTCCACTGGATGGCTTCAGGAAGAACGCTCGTTTGAATCCTAACATTGGTTGAAATTTTTTTTAATCCTCTAATGAATTTTTTACCTTCCAACTAAGGTTTGGGCCATCCCAACCTCTATTAAAGGGTAATCCAAGCACACTATATATTCATTTCCCAACCCTTGCTCTTCGTTGAAAGACGTACGTCAGTTTTACCTGCCCTTGTGGATCCAATAGGCATTTTGTTTTCAATAGACACATATTGTACTCATTTAATCCTTACATGCCAAATGGCTCATGCATATTACAATTAGGCATATTTAGAAAAGCGCCGGCAAAAACAGTCAACTGGATAATTCCAAAAGTTGAACTGTGAAGTGAGGTGAATTAAAACAACAACAACAACAACAACAACAAGCCTTTATCCCACTAGGTGGGGTCGGCTATATGGATTGCAAGACGCCACTGTGCTCTATCATTTATTAAGCTTTTAGAAATATTATTAATTAAGAGATCACGTTCAACAACTTCCAAGAGTGTTCTCTTAGGCCTTCCTCTACTTCTCTTAATCGGACTCAAAGTTATATGTTCCACTCTTCTCACTGGTGCCTCCCTTGGTCTTCTTTGTACATGCCCAAACCATCTCAACCGATTTTCTACCATTTTTTCCTCAATAGGTGCCACCCTCACTTTTTCGCGTATGTGCTCATTTCGAATTTTATCTTTACGTGTATGTCCGCACATCCATCGTAATATTCTCATCTCTGCTACTCCAACTTTATGCTCTTGCTGTCCCGTTAGAGCCCAGCATTCACTACTATATAACATTGCCGGTCTGATAGCAGTACGATAAAACTTTCCTTTAAGTTTATTAGGCACCTTACGGTCACAAATAACTCCTTTAGCTTTTCTCCAATTAAACCACCCAGCTTGAATTCTATGTGAAATATCTCCACTGATTTCGCCATCATTTTGAATAATGGCTCCCAAATATCTAAACTTTTCCACTTGAGGTATAATTTGATCTCCCAATTTCACTTCCAAATTATTTTCGAATAGTCCTTTACCAAATTTACAATATAAATATTCCGTCTTACTTCTACTCAGACGAAAACCTTTCGACTCCAATGTCCTCCTCCATAACTCAAGTTTGCAATTAACCTCTTCTCTTGTCTCTGCTATAAGAACTATATCATCCGCGAAGAGCATACATTTTGGGATTTCCTCTTGAATATGTTCCGTCAAAACATTTAAAATCAAGTTAAACAAATAAGGACTCAGAGATGATCCCTGATGTAGTCCAATCTTTATAGGAAAATCCTTTGTTTGACCACTAGGCGTTCTTATACTAGTTTTTACCCCCTCATACATATCTTGTATGGCTTTAATATAAGCAATCCGTACTCCCTTTTTTTCCAACGCTTTCCAAAGCACTTCTCTTGGTATACGGTCATAAGCTTTTTCCAAATCAATAAAAACCATGTGTAGATCTTTATCTTTACAACGATACTTTTCCATTAATCCCCTTAGTAGATAAATCGCCTCTGTAGTTGATCTACCTGGCATAAAACCAAATTGATTCTCAGAAATACTTGTCTCCAATCTCAACCTGTGCTCAATTACTTTCTCCCACAATTTCATTGTGTGGCTCATGAGTTTAATCCCTCTATAGTTAGTACAATTCTGAATATCTCCTTTATTTTTATAAATAGGAATTAATGTACTTCTCCTCCACTCATCAGGCATTTTCTTGGACCGTAAAATCACATTAAATAACTTAGTTAACCATCTCACCCCTTCTTCACCTAAACATTTCCACGCTTCGATAGATATACAATCAGGTCCGTTGGCTCTACCATTTGCCATTTTCTTAAGAGCTTCCTTTACCTCCTTATCACGTATTTTTCGATAGAATGACAAATTTTGTTCTCCTTCACCAGTTACTAAATCCTCCAAGTTACTAGATGAATCCTCTCCATCATTGAAAAGTTTAGAAAAATAAGTCTCCCATCTATTTTTAATTTCATCATCTGTAACTAAAATTCTTCCCTCTTCATCCTTAATACACCTTACCTGTTCTAGATCTCTTGATTTTCTTTCCCTACTCTTGGCAATCTTATAAATATTTTGCTCTCCTTCCTTCGTCTCAAGGTTCTTATAAAATTCTTCAAAAGCTTTAGAACGAGCTTCACCCACAGCTCTCTTAGTTTCCTTCTTAGCCATACGGTACCTCTCCCAATTTTCCTCATTGTTACACAAATGTATGGCTTTAAAACAGTTCTTCTTATACTTGATTTTGTCCTGTACACTATTATTCCACCACCAAGACTCCTTATCTCTCGGACCAGAACCTTTCGATTCTCCCAAAACTACTTTTGCAACCTCCCGTATCTTTTTAGCCATATCCTCCCATATAATGTTAGCACTTCCCTGAGAATCCCAAATTCCTTTATCCAAAAGATTTCGCTTGAAAATATCTTGCTTCTCACCTTTTAATTGCCACCACCTAATCCTTAGTGTTACTACTTGTCGACGTTTTTGGATTTTACTCATAATACACACATCAAGGACTAGGACCCTATGTTGTGTCGTTACAGCATCTCCGGGTATCACCTTACAATTTTTACAAAGTTTTCTATCTGTGTTCCTAACCAAAAGAAAATCAATCTGCGACCTTGAGGCTCCACTTTTGTAAGTGATGAGATGCTCATCTCTCTTCTTGAAACAAGTGTTGGCAATCTTAAAATCATACGCCAATGAGAAATCAAGAAGAGTTTGTCCTTCATTGTTTAGCTCTCCAAAACCAAAACCACCATGCACCCTCGCATACTGACCAGCTTCCCTCCCGACATGCCCATTAAAGTCTCCTCCAATAAAAATCTTTTCACTCTGTGGTATGTGTCGAATCAACCCCTCTAGATCCTCCCAAAATAATTCCTTAAGACTGGCTTCTGTCCCGACTTGCGGCGCATAAGCGCTAACAATATTAACAGTCTCACGTCCAATTATCATTTTTAAAGAAATAATTCTATCTCCAATTCTGCTAACTGCTACAACGTTCTTCTTCCACTCCTTATCTATAATGATGCCTACTCCATTGCGTGCACTTACTTTTCCTGTATACCAAAGTTTGAAACCTTGAATATCCTTAGCTTCTTCTCCACGCCATTTTGTTTCTTGCAAGCAAATGATATTGATTTTCCTTTGAATCATAACCCCTACAACCTCTACAGATTTACAATTTAATGTCCCAACATTCCAAGTACCAAATCTAATTTTGCTCTTATGGACTAACTTCTTTAGCCGCGTGCGTCCAGAATGACGCGGTAGCCCTTGCTCATTTAACACTACATCCGGGCGCCGATGCAGCGGCTCTAACTCACTTATCACTGTACTCGAGCCATGTAGCGCGTTACTTACGGGCAACGACCTAGCATTAACATTATAACGTCTATTGTCCATGTTCATGATAGATTCAACAAATTTTTACATTGGCTGTTGATGGCCTAACACAACCCTCCTCCTTTACCCGGGCTTGGGACCGGCTATAAACATAGGCGGAGTTAAGTGAGGTGAATTAAAACATTGAGGTAAAAATTGATTGATGTAAACCCTTGAAAGTTGAAACATGATTTGGACTGTCTATCAAGTGTAAACAGTCTAAGAAGTTTGAGTGTTTAAATTTTGAAGTTTTACAGCAAGTAATACAAAGATGTTTCGCATTTACTTATTTATAAAAAAATATAATCATTGATCTTATTTTCTTAGATTTTATTTTTAGTTTATATAGTTTTATTTTAATGTTTTTACTCTTTATAGGGACTAAAAACATTAAAATTATTAAAACTATATGAATTTAATTAACAAACATCACTCAATTTTATTAAAATTATAAGAATTAAAAATACTAAAAAAAAGCTAAAAGAATTAAAAGTAAAATTCCATAAAAAATGAGCACAAATTGTATTTTTCCTTTATTTATTTATAAAATTGTTCGTATTCAATATTATCGTCCCAGATTCCAATATTATTGAGATTGACTGGATACATCTCTTCTAACACGATTCATTCTTTTCCAATTCAACCAATGTTGGTGCCAGCTTTCATTTAGTAGATGTCAAGGATCTAGGAAAATTCTCACTCAATTTCCCTCATCTCTCATTGTTTGGTTGGCAAGAAACTGTGAGAAAATAATGTCAGCGACTCTTCTTCTATATGATCAGTCACCAAAATCTGGCCAGCAGCATTACAGGAAAAAATGGAGTGACAACACGGAATTTGATGATGAGATGAGAATGTATGGGTAGGCCACACGGAGGCAGAAAATGCAAAATAATGAAATATTCTGGGACGAAGAAGAAAGCTTATATCTGCATTCATGTCACTGTTATTGTCCCTTGCTAAATGCGTAGTCTTAGGTATATGTTGGAAGCTGTTTACTTGTAAACTAAATAAGGAATCTTTCTGGGAAAATGTATGCAGTTCTTGGCGTTGAAAAAGTTGTCAGGCCTTGGAAAATTAACATTGACAAATCTCAGAAAACTGAATTATACACTTACACACCAAAGATCCTCCTCTTCCCTTTCCATATATCAAATACAGTCACCTATCTCCGAAAAATATTCAAGAAAAGAAGGAAGATAAGATTGTACATGTTTTGGGCAAGACGATTATTAATGGGGACACTAAGCCCTAAGAGCTCTTAATGTGTTCCGTGTCTCTGCTCAAATCCCTCAGATTTCTCCAGAGATACCTTCCGCTGGCCATGTCGACGAATACCCAGAATCCGTTCTGAATCGTCTGAAACCCAAGAAAACATTGTGATCAGACATCAGAGAGGGAAATAAAGGATGAAAGCATAACCAAGAACCAATCGTAAAAAAGACGAAGAAGAAGCTGACCTCTTTCAAATTGAAATCATTGTTCCCGGGAGATTTGTCTTCAAGACTGGAGTCATCGGAAGCGATGTGAGGGTCCGGCGGCGAACGCACCGTCCTCCAGGCAAAATAACCGGCTAGCACGGCGGAGAAGAAGACCAAGATGAACCTGAGAGGGCACATGGGTTCCTCCAAGGAGGAGATTTCTGGAGAAACGAAGCAGAAGAATAGAAAAAGGAAAGGTGAACGTGGTGTCGGCCAAATGACAATAAAATGAAGGAAAGGAAAAGTAGAAAATTCTCAACAACCACGCGACTTTTCTTGTTTACGACCTCCAAGATTTTGGCATCACTCATCACCACCTGCTACATTCTTTTTTTGGCCGAAGTACGTACAGCTCATTTAGTCTTGTAGCGAATGTAGCCATTTGCCCATTACTCCAGCTCATACCAATGCATTCATTATTTGATAATACTTCAAGTGCAAAAACATCAATTCGTGAAGGGGTTAGTGATCAATATGAAGAGCTAGATTTCAATATGTCATATTAGATTCTGTCAATATTAAAAATACAGCGTGCTCTTTCTCATTCTAGATGTGCCTCTAAGGTTTGGTACGGTGCCATTTGTAAAGGCCAACCCATCGCATGATTGCATACATAAAGGAACGATTTTGCTCTTCTCCATGATCACCAAACAAGCAATCAATCCAAGCTTTATTTTCTCAGCAACTCATTCATTTAAAGAGGCTATGAATCCACCTGCATCAAAGGAGGAAACCGACTTATTGCGCAGAAACAACTCTAAACTAGATGAGGTGATGATCGATAAAGAAACAAAAGCTCAACAACATTCACATCCAGTAGCTCAACACCAATCACAAATCCAGACTCAACAGAAAAGCATGGACACCTATGTGGATTTCCAGGACCAACAAATGGAAGTGCAATCACACGATGTCCCTGTTAAAAAAGTAATCCATAGCAAACCTTTAATGCCTTAAGGAATTAAAGCTCCTATCTCCTATAAGGAGTCACTGATAGGCTACAATGGTTGCTATAAAATCAAAGCTGGAATGGAATATCTGAAAGAACAAAAAAACTAATGGACCAATACCCAGCCCTCCAAATCTCCAATGAAAAATGGAAGAATATATGCTTGCCATGGATGGATGCCATAGTCATCAATACTCTTGGATTACACCTTAATCCCAAATCTCTAAAGCCCAGGTTAGCTAAAATGTGGCAACTAAGAGATTTTGAATTGATTGACCTGGTTAATTGTTAATACATTATTAGAACTAATGATCAATCTGCCTATGATAAAATCCTGAACGATGGCCCCTAGACTATTTTTGATCACTGTATTCTTGTGCAACGTTGGGCACCCGATTTCAATCCGAACTCTAATATCTTAGGCAAGGTCGCATTATAGGTTAGATTATCTAATATCCCCATTCAATGCTATGACAAAGAAATCCTATGGAGATTAGGAAATTGTATTGGAAGAACTCTGAAAGTCGATTCCAACTCCCTATCTGAAACTGATTCTAAAGACAAACAGGGAAAGACAGAAAGAGGAAAGTTCATGAGGATTAGTGTTGAAGTTGACCTCCAGAAAAAATTAGTACCGAGGCTACTGATCAAGGATGAATTATATAATGTAGAATATGAAAGTTTAAACCTGATCTGCTTTGGGTGTGGATGCTATGCGCACAATAAGAACATCTGCCCCCATAACCCAAAGAACAAAAGTGAAAATCAACCTATAGAAGGAGAACAACCTATCGGGCAGAACAGTACCATCAACAATAACCTAAGGTACTCGAAGAAAGCTCAAGATGAAAATATTAACCAAACACCTCGTGACCCACTGAAAAATAATCCTGACCTGCCGGAAAATGAATATGGAGAATGGATGAAGTACAAACCCTCAAAAAACTCTCGATTCTCGAGGAACCTAGCGGATTTCCAGATCACACGTCACAATCGCGGACAAACCTTTGCTTCTAGATCACGATTTGACATCCTTACCGATCTCAACCAGGACTCTAGCGGCGCAAATCAAAGAGGACACACCTCCAACGGTCCATCTAAGCCTCCACCTACGAGGATTGTCAGACAGATTTGGAGGAGGAAAGATCTGACTGGTACGAAAAGAAATCGGGTAAGAGAGGCTGAAGAAGCTGATGAAGTGAGGCCGAGAGAAAGTAATGGAGGAGAGAAAATGGCTAAAATTGATAGACCTGGGCCGAGTTTCGAATGGGCAGGCCCAAAAACGGTCAGCTTAGGTAAAAAAGGCTACAAATGAAGCTGAGCCCAATAATGTTTTTATCAGACAGTCTAAACGCATTCATAACGTGGTTAAAGGTAGCAAGAGGAATCTGGGCTTGGCTGCTAAGCCCATAAACGAAGCAAGAAAAATAAATGTCCAGGGGAACAATCTTGATCATAATCTGACTGATAATGCTTTCACACCTGATATGAGTGTCTGGAAAAATAACAATGAGGATTTAATTTCCTCCAGCCAGCAAAATTACATCGTCATTTCCTCCTCTATATCTGATCATAATGAGCCTCCTGATCCTAATATCAACCTTAGCATTGTTCCAAAAACCCAATTCCATGAAGTCTCTTCTAAAGTCTTAGTGAATAATCATTCTGCTATGGAAGCTGAGCTAAACGAATCCATTCAAGGAAATGATGAGGATGATATTCTTGAGGATGATCTCTTAGATGAAGACTTTAGCAAATCTGCCCACTGCGATGATCTTAAGGATGATGATTTTAGTAATGATCATGATGAGTAATCTCCAAACAGGTTTATCTTCTCCTTTTCTTTTATTATTATTTTTATTATGGATTTAATTCGTTGGAATTGTAGAGGTTCCTGTGCTAGGAATTTTCCCTCATGCATCAAAGATATGACAAAAAATTTTAATACTCAAGTCCTAATCCTTCTTGAAACTAGAGCTAGTGGTTCTAGAGCGGATAATATTGTCAGAAAATTAGGTTTTTCTGACTGGATTCGTGTTTAAGCTACTGGTTATGCTGGCGGTATTTGATTACTTTGGAATAATGATTTTGTTAACATTGATTATATTTATTCTAATGTGCAACTGTTACATTGTAGGGTTAATATTTTAGCTAGAAATTGCTCTTATTTGCTTTCTTGTGTTTATGGTGATCCCAATCCCTTCCAACGTGATCTGCTTTGGGATTCTATCAATTCTCTTGCCCATACTATCATTGATCCTTGGCTCATTGTTGGTGATTTCAATTCCTACATTTCATGTGATGACAAGAGTGGTGGGGATAATTTCAATTGGAGATCCATGAAACATTTTAAACAATGCATTAATTCTTTCAATCTTCTTGAACTTGATTTCTGTGGTGATAGATTTACCTAGGAAAAAGGTAATGTTAAAGAACGGATTGACTGGGCTTTTTGCAATACTGACTGGAGACTTAAATTCCATCAAGCTACTTCCTATCATCTGCTTAGATATGGTTCTGATCACCGCCCAATTAGAATTCAATTATTCAAAGAGTCTCTTCATAAAAACCAGTCTATACCTTTTCGGTGCCATAATGCTTGGATGCTCGAGGAATCCTTTCATCCTATGGTCAAGGACTCTTGGATCAATAATAGTTCGACTGAGGGAGCCTCTAACTTTGCCAACAAGGCTACTACTTGGAATAAGGAGATAATTGGCAATATTTCTTCCAAGAAGAAAAGAATATGAAGAGATTGGATGGCATTGATAAGAACAAAAGCTACAAAGACAATTACTTCCTTCAGAAATTGGAAAAATCCCTGTGGGAAGATTACAATAAAATTCTTTTGCAAGAAGAGATGATTTAGTTCCAGAAGTCTAGATGTAAATGGCTTTTATAGGGTGATCAAAATACTAAATTCTTTCATATTACATCTATCATCAGAAAGAAAAGAAATCAAATCTTATCTCTTAAAAATGTTGACAACAACTGGGTGAAAGACCTAATTACCTTCAAGAACATGGCAGTTTCCTTCTTTAAAGACCTTTTTAAGGAAGACAACGATAAGGCCCAAACTCTCTACTGCCACTTGTTTTCCACCTCTCTCCCCTATCTAACTTTAATCCTTTTATAGGGATGTGTCTGAAGAAGAAATTAAAAATGCTGCCTTTGATATTAGGGCATTCAAAGCCCTAGGCCCTGATGGCATCAATGCTGGATTCATTCATTCTTATCGGAATGATCTTAAAGACAGCATTTTCAATCTAGTCAGAAAGGCTTTTACTGACCCAGATTTTATAAGGGAGATTAACGACACTTTTATTACCTTGATCCCAAAAATTGACCACCCTACTTGTATAAAAGACTTCTGGCCTATTTCTCTCTGCAATGTTAGTTATAAAATTATCACCAAAATTCTTTCTACAAGAATGCACACCTGCATAAATCATTTAATTGGTGATTATCAAAGTAGCTTCATTCAGGGACGGCAGAGTAGTGATAATATTATTATTGCTCAAGAAGTCATTCATTCTATGAGGAGGAAAATCAATAAAAAAGGATTCATGGCTCTTAAGGTTGACCTTGAAAAAGCTTTTGACAAACTTTCATGGAGTTTCATCGACGATACTCTTATCTCCATTGGTATAAACAATCACTTTAGAAAACTTATCATGGCAGCCATCTCCACCTCTCGTGTGAAAATCCTTTGGAATGGCGAACCAACTGAAGAGTTTAGGCCTTCTCGGGGCATTTGTCAGGGAGATCCTCTTTCCCCTTATATTTTTGTTCTCTGTATTGAATGGTTGAGCCATTGCATTCTTATTAGCATTGAAAAAAATGAATGGAAACCTATTAGACTAACACC
Organism: Prosopis cineraria; assembly: GCF_029017545.1. Lineage (NCBI taxonomy): Eukaryota > Viridiplantae > Streptophyta > Magnoliopsida > Fabales > Fabaceae > Prosopis > Prosopis cineraria. The sequence goes on from NW_026555343.1 coordinate 2,148,274, forward strand.
TAATGGGCCCCCTATTTCTCACTTGTTCTTTGCTAATGATTTGTTGCTTTTTGCAGAACTATTTATTTCTCAAATGCAAATCATTCTACAATGTCTCTCTGATTTTTGTAAAGCTTCTGGGCAAAAGATCAATGCTGACAAATCTAAACTTTTCTGCTTTAGAAATGTCAATATCAACAGAGCTTTACAAATTAGCGATAATCTTGGAATCTCTCTCACCGGTAACCTTAGAAAATACCTCGGAATCCCTATCATTCATGAGAAGGTTACGAAGCTCACTTTTGCACCTTTAATTGAGAAGACTAATTCTCGATTGGCAAATTGGAGAAGTCGTTACCTTAACATGGCAGGAAAATCGGTCCTTATAAAATATGTTCTTTCAGCTGTCCCTAGTTACACCATGCAAACTATGCTGTTACCTGATAACGTGTTAGCGGAGTTAGATAAAATTTCTAGAAATTTTCTTTGGGACTCTTCTGATGGGAGGAAAAAACCTCACCTTATATCTTGGGACTGTATCACATCTGATAAAAAGGTTGAAGGTCTTGGCCTTAGAAAACTCAAAAGCCAAAATATTGCCTTTATCATGAAGCTTTGCTGGGGCATCCTCACTAAAACAAATTGTCTTTGGGTTCGTGTTCTAAGGGATAAATATAATTGTAGCCGTCTGACTGTCCCTATAGTTGTCAAACCTAATTCCTGCTCCTATACCTGAAGTAGCATTTGTAAAATTTGGGACAAATTTATATCTCTAGTTGGTTGGAAAATTGGTAAAGGAAATAAAATTTCCTTTTGGTATGATAGATGGACTTCCCTGCCTGATCCTCTTGTCTATCACGCCTTTCATAATGCCGACTCTATTCTCCATACAAGAGTCTCGGATTTCTGCAAGCCCAACGGAGGTTGGAACTTAAATCTCATAAAAAGATACCTTCACCCAAATTGCTCTTGTTCAACCTCTGTTGGGCCTGTAGAAATCCGAGACTCTTGTATGGAGAATAGAGTCGGCATTATGAAAGGCGTGATAGACAAGAGGATCAGGCAGGGAAGTCCATCTATCAAAAGCCTAATAATAAAATTTATTAAACTATATTAAATTAAAATTTTCATAATTTTTTAGAAATTAAACAACACACATTTAAAAGCCTAGTAATAAAATTTAAATCTTAGTTAAAAACAATTTATTTTTTATAAATATACAAACATAATAATTATAAAAAAATAAAAAATATCAAAAATTTTATACTATACACTGATATTTATTAAACTATATTAAATTAATTTTAGAATAAATTAAAATTAATAATAATAATATAATAATTATAATAATAATATAACAAGGCTTGAAGGGCCACCTAAACCCGAATCCTTTTTTACAGGACTTATCAGGGTCAAGCTTTCAAACCCGATTACTTTTAAAAAAATTATTTTCAAAGCCCGAACCCTTATTTAAACATGGTCTCCAAGCTTGGCCCTTTAGGCCCGACCCTTATTCCCGACTCTACCTATCATTAAATCAGTTTAAAAGATGAATGGTCAAAATCTTAGTTCATTGTATCAAATATGTTGAAATTTATCTAAAATAATCAATAGGATGTGATATAAATTTGGCAATGATAAGTTGATCAAAATCTGGAATTAGTTTGAACTATTTCTTATTGAATTTTAAAAGAAAAAGTAATCCTCTACAATAATGGTGATTATTTAAATCAATTTATTTTTTCTACAATAAGGTGAATTATTACTTATTGATTTTTTTTTAGGTGGTTTCCCTCCACTATAAATAGAAACAAGTGGCTAGAGGTAAAACACACACCAAAACAAATAATTTTTTAATTTGTTCTTCCTCTCCCTCCCCCGCTCTTCAATACATCTACCATGCATCATAGTCTAAGCTTTAATAGTCTAAACTTGTGTGGATGGTCGAATAGATTCTGCCATACTTGAATCTGGTAAGACTCTGACCCGACTCTTTTTATTCAGTTTATTATTTATTTAATATTTCATCAAAATATAAACAAGTCATTTTATTAAATCAGACTTGTCAATATAATAGTTCAATAGTCTGCTAGTTATAGCTAGATTGAGTGTGTTTTTGGTTTTTAATTTACATTTGACAAAAATTTATCTCAAGAATTAAATTATTTGTTAGATTTAGCATAAACATATTACCTATGTAATTTGAATGTACTTTTGAAGGTTACTAAATAGGTCAAATCAATTTTCAATATTATACTGATATCTTTTTTTTTAAAGAAAATTTCTTGACCAAACATAATGAAAAAAGAACCCTTTAGAGTCTAAAATTTCACTTAGGAGTGCAACCAAGGGTAGTGAAATAAAATTAAAATGTAAATTAAAATTATCTCATTGTCCTTGATAGTTTAAGCCTGTTAAAAGACACTTATAAATTTTCATATTGAAATTGTTCATTTTTTATAATGAAGTGATTAATTTTCTTATTTGAGTCATTTATATACATATCTTCACTTAATTTTATTTTTAATGTTGTTATCATGGTAAAATAGTTGCAAATTTTTCATATTGTAGTTGTTTATTGCTCATATTTAAGTGGTTATTTTTCTTACAGGAGTTGCATATGTGCATAATTTCACTTAATTTTATTTGTAGTATTGCTATCATATTAAAAATAGAAATTCTCCAAACTGAAATTGTTCATTTATCATACTACAATAATTAATTTTTTTAAAAGAGCTGTTGATTCACATAACTTCACTTGTTTTAATTTCATTTCACTACCCTTGTTTTGCAATGAAATTTCTAACTTTAACTTTTGTTTGGTTGGAGGGAGAGGAGTTAAAATTTTCCCTCCCCTCCCCTCCCCTTGTCCAAATTGGGAGGCCCCCTCCCCCTCTTTGCCCTCTTCTCCTCTCTCTTGTAACCAAACAATATATATGAGAGTAAATGATAGAATGAAAAAGAATAATCATTATTAGAATGGAATGTGATAGAGTGCGCAAAGTGAGACAAAATGGAATGTTTCATTGTTTGAGAATTTTAGTAAAAGAATAAATAATTTTATTTAATCATTATTTAAGAATAATCATAAAATTAATATATTTGAATTAGGTATAATTATATTTTTCAATTTTAAGTTGAGGAGGAGTGAGAGTGAGAGGGTGTGAGAATGATAAAGATAATTTCATAAGAATATTATTTATATTATATTATTTTATCATCAACTCTCCAAATTGGAGGGTCAAGAAAAATGAATTTAGGGATAGTAAGGGATGACTTTAAAGGCTATCCAGGCCATTTCATTCTTTTTAAAAAATTTCTCCCAAACAATGACATAAGTTTTATAGCTATTCTATTCTATTTTATTTTATCTTACAAAAAAAAAACTTTCAAAGATTATTTAAAGATGTGTTTGGTTTGTGTAGATAGGAGGGGAGAAATATATATATATATATATATATATATAAAATTTTATTCTCATTTTATTAGTGTTTAGATACTAAGAAAAAGTATTTGTATCTTTTGAGTTTATTACGGAGAATATATTGATTAAGATGTGATAAATTTACCTCTTCTTTTGCTAATCCCCTCAAGTTAGAGGGGAGTTTGTAGGGAGGGAGAAAAAAAATTTTAAAAATTTTTCTTTCCCTTCCCTCCAAATGTTAAAGCCAAATGAGGAGTGGGTGAAAAAATTCTTCCTCTTCCTTTTAATCAAACAAAAGGCTTTTTGTTACATTTAGTCGAAGAACCTAGACTGAAATTTTTTCTAGGACGCACATTCATTGCATGGTGGGGCCAAGCTAAGCCCACTACTTCATAGCTTATCTTATAGCTATAGATCCCACTTTTGATGATCAACTCGTTAGGACAAAAAAAACCTCCACAGTTCACTAAATTCTTACATTTCCTGCTACTGAAAATATAAACATTTTTTTAAAAAAATTGATCTAAAATATAAAAATAACCTAGTATTTGTAACATTTTTTTTACATTTTACCCTATTTATTAACTTGCATTTTTGTCTTCATTAATTTATGACCATTCTCTTATTGCTCATAAATCTAAACTAACTGTAAAAAAGTAAAACAGTATATTTTTATGTGAATAAAAATTTTATTGATACGTGGATTATTATTAAAAGATGTGATATTTTGGATATACAGTAATTATTGTCAAGAATTAAGAATTAAGATAAAAGCTAAAGCTTGGTACCTAAGAACAGATTGTCGGCGGATAAGAACAGGGAGGCAGGACAACAATGAGTCGCTTTTGGGTTCTGTTCTGAGGCCAACAATTTTTTGGGTTTAGTTCTCTGTTCCCAGCTTTTAATTGATCCAATTGCCCATGTTATAGACAGCTATTTTGAGCCAGTGTATTTGCTACTTACAAAATCGGCGGAATAATTATTAGCAAATTAATTATAAATTTAGTTTTGATTTGAATCATTTGCACTTTTCATGTCAATTTATTGAAACTTAATTCAAAATTAATTTTTTAAAGTAGTTATATTTATATCAAGCATTTTATAATTAATTCAATGACGTGTATATTAAAAATGAATTTATGTTGGGTTCATTGTAGTTGAATGACTGAATAAACAAAAAACTAGATTTTGGCAAGTGCGATATGCGGGATATTTTTTTTCTTATATTTAATTATCAGAAAATCATGCTCAAGACATAGTTATTAGGTACCTCCAAGAACTTTTTAACATCTTAAAATGTATTGTTCTCATGTAGATTCAAGAAGGCAACGCCTATATTCGTGATTTTCTTTAATTAATATGAGGGAAAACTTTGAAATTTGGTTAAAAAATAATTTTTTTATTAATTTCTATGCCTTATAAGTATTATTAGATATTTCACTATTTGTTCTATGTAAATTAAAATCATAGCAAAACCATTTAATTTGCAATGCATTGCCTTTATAAACAATTAGCTTATTCTTACATCCTGGAAAATAAAAAAATAAAGGTGTGTTTTTGTTTTTGAAGTATTTTTTGAGGATCACTTGATATCCTAAAATTTTTATTATAATAATTTTGCTATTAAACTAATAAAAGTGCAGCAAATTAGACCTTGCTGTTAATTATTGAAAATGTTTAGTTGTGGTCAAAGTAGGGTCTAGTTTTTGTTGTTGTCAGGCCTCTTTCCCTTCTCTTTCTCTCTCCCTCTCTTTTTCTATCTTCAAATATGAATGACACAGTGGACTGGCATTTTGAAGCGACACACCTGAACATTGTGAGTAACTTGATGGTGAAGTAGCTGCTTTGGAGCACAATGGTTATGGGGCTGTTGGCCATGTTGTGGCCGCAAGTGACGTCGATTGTACCGGAGATGATGCAGTCATGGTAGAACTGTGTTGTGAGGGTGTCTTGGTATCCATTTAGATAGCAGCTGTAAAAGACGGCTATATGCATGGCCATGAAGCAAGGAACATTCACGCCTGCAAATTCATAATGTTTTGAGATAGGATCGCTGTGAAAATGACCATTGAAGTCTATTGAACTCTGCTTTTTAGACATTAAACAAAGGGAGATCGTTGCTGACGATTGAGGGAGAGAGAGAGAGAGAGATGAAGACGCCAAGCTTCGAGGTCAATGGCAACAGCGAATGTGGTAGAGATGCGAGCTTCAAGGTAGACGATGATGGATGCATGAAATATATAGAGGATTTTAAACTTGATCTATAAATAACAAAAAATTAGTTTTTCTAAAATGATCATAGATATTCTCCAAAGTAAAATTCATTATTTGAAAGGCCATTGCAAGAACATGTATTAATTTTAGTTGAACTCACAATATATAATATTTTTCTCAAATTGCCTGAAAAGGTTAGGATACAATATAATCTTCTAGCTTTTAGGACTTATTTTGCTTCAGCTTTTACATTTGATAAATTTGAGCTACAATATCACAATGAGAGAGTAGGTTCAAGATTTACCATAGCATTGAGTTGATATACACTCAAAGAAATAAGTAACAGAACTGGAAGAACAAAGAATTTGACCTCAATCATGGCGTTAAATCTAATACACCATTTTGGTTGCCACAAAAATAGGCATTTCAGCTTGACTAATAAATACAATAGCAAAAGACTAAATTTAGAGAAAAATGATAAAAATTCAGTATAAATAACCATGTTATTTATATAATTGAAGAACTATAGTTCCTCAAAATAAAAATGAAAATGAAAACTGACAAAAAAATCTTGATACGTCATCAGCAACCAATGAAACAAACCAAAGAAAGCATCAAGAAAAACCAAAGGAATGGCACATTGATAAAAAACAAACCTTCCAGAAATAAGCCTTGTGAATCTACTCCTCAACTTAAAATTAATAAGCCTCAACATTTTCTTCTTCCTTTGTGCCAATCTAAGAAGTCAAATGAAGAAACTTCACATCTCATTCTTTTTTTCACACCAAAGTTACTCCATCATCTTCCTTTTTTTCCTGTAGCCGAAAGAAAAACACCAAAGAACCTTAGGTATGCTTTGTTAAAATTTAGGAGTGAAAAATTGAAGTCTACTATCAAATTATCATCACACTCAATTCAAAAATGTTGTTTTCATCTACAAAAATGATGGAAATCCCATGAAACGAGTTCTTGCAAAGAACTACAATAAAGAGAGGGTAAAGCCAAGTAAGAAATCACAAAAAATCCACTAGAAACCTCTGTGACTAAAGACAAATCAAAGGCCACAGAGCCAGAAAATACCAAAGAGAGGACTTTTAAGTGACACTTACCCATGTCTTGAAATTATTCAAGATGAGTCATTTAAAATTTGAAAAATGGTCTTATTTTAAACAAAGAAAAAATAATTTTCATCAAGAAGTTTATGTTGGAACCTTTTTGCCTTAGATCTTGCTGGTGTCTAGGGTGATTTGAGTTAAACATAAGAAACTCTGCTTCAAGGAAATCAAGAAGTTCTCAGCTGTTTCTGCTAGCAATTCTCTCGTCTCCATCAGCCCTGAAATCTCTTACTATTTCCTAGGCTGATTTTGCTGTTGAGCGGCTGGGAATAGTTGTGGGTCTCAAATGAGCCCTTCGATGGCACACCAATCTTGAGGCTTCCACTCTGTTAGCAATCTCTAGAGCCGCACATCCATTGGAGAGGTCAAGGCAATCAAGCAGACACTTTAAAAAGAACAGACTCGAGTGTCAAACATCAGAAGGTCATCTAGTTTGGAAAAGAAAATGATGAAAGTAGGAACTAACCTGAGCGTCAAACATCAGAAGGTTAACAGATTGAATACACTTGGGAAAACCAGCAAGTAAGATCTTCTACTAAAGGCCTAAGGTTAGAGGCAGCCATTCATGGAGCGACAAGGCAAGGACAAACGAGGTTGAAGAAGGAGATAATGAAGATTCGATGGCCGATGGTTGCAGACTTAGCCAGAAGGGGGGAGGAGCTTGCGAAGTTGGTTATGAAAAAGGGTCGAGCTGGAGAATGCTATCGGATTGAATGAAAATGGGAATTGTCACTTGGGAGGAAAGAGGGGATGATGGAGTTTTGCGAAGGCTTGGGGTTTTTAGATTCCAAAGGCACAAATGTGAGGAGGCGGTTGAGAGGCTAGTTTTTTTTTTTTTTTTTGGGGTAATGGGTAAATGAGAGTGCATTAATGCTTGAACAGAGATTTCGTGAAGAGACCTATATCACTTTCCTCCACTGTTATTAGAGTACAAGGTATGCTAGCTTTAGATAGGAGATAATTGAAGCAACCAGAAGATAAAGATTTATTCAAAACCTGCATTAGATACTTTTCACTTTTTACTAATAAAATGTGTTAAACCAGAAATGGCCCTGACGGGCTTCATATTTTGAGAGAGAAGAGGAGTGTTTCCAATTTTACATGCCCAATAAATTTTAAAAATACCCCTAATTACTGTTTGTATAGATCACTTTTTGAAATAAATTTTTATAATATATTGATGATTGATAATAAATTTATTACTTCATATATTTTTTTGGGTAAATATAAAAAGTAGGTTTTGCCAGCAATATAAATTATCCTCGTCAAAGTACTAAAGGCAAAAGGCAGGCCTCTTTCAATTAAATTGCTAGAAATTACATAAATTAAAATCCAAACAATAAAATGTTCTATTCTATTTTATTATTTAATTATGTATTTTATTCTCCAATTTATTATCTTATACATGCGTATATAAAACTCAATCAATAAATATCATGTACTATATCTATCATTTTTACTATAAATCTTATATTGGTTTGATCATGGGTCCCACATTTATTTGGCATTGCATCCCCCATCTGAATTTTCATTAAACAAAACATTAAAAACGAAAAGAAAAACAATTGTTATTGTTCATCCATATGTAGATGAACAATAGCAATTATATAGTTATATATATATATATATATATAAATATATATATAAGGTTGCTTTTAATTGTGTCGCTAGTTTTGAGAAGAAAAATCACCAAGTGAATAAAAGAAAAAATATCAATGAAAGATCGTTGAGAGAAATTTATAGTAATCAATAATTATTTATTATCAAAGGTTAAATGAATATTTATCTATTCATATTAGTATTTTATTAATAAATTTTTATTCAAGTTTTAATAATTTATTTTAAATTAATAATAATTCATTTAAATTTTAATAACAATTAATTTTTAATTAATATAAATTTTTTCTAACAGTCATTCATGACTATTTTCTCTTAATAAAACCACACATATTTGCAAGAGTTATAATTAGATTCGTTGAATAGTCCAAGTCTATTCATCCAAGAGGAATTTCAAATCGGCCTCCCAATTCTTTGAGAAAAGCTTACTCATTCCATTCAGAGAAATCAAGGTACCCAACGAAGATGCAGGTTGAGTGTAGCATACCTAAAGACGATGGCCCCTTAGCATCATGTATTGGGTTCCAGGTTCAACACGATAATGTCAGTTGGCCAATAATCAGATACCATCCTGACCTGAGTCTTGAGGTTATATATGTGTGTGTTTTCTTATTTCTGACTCTTCGAAATCTCAATTACATTGTCAGGAACACGCGTGTTTTGCTATTGTACATAAAGAAACCGCAAGAATGACAGCATCAACACTTGACGGACTAAATTACAATTGTTTTTGTGAATGAGGTGAATGCTTTGGCACGATTGTCACTGTAACGAAAATTTTACAGGAGGGTGTGATTTAGATGGATTGGCATGAATCAATTTTTTTTTTAACCAATTTTTCTTTTTTTTTATTTTTTATTATCTTTTTTTGAACTTCTAAGGTTAGGATCTCCCCAAAAATACTTAAGATCTACTTGGTTGATGGAAAGAAGTAGAATAGATTGATAAATAATAAAATCATGAATTGATAGAGAGGCGGGAATGATTGGAAGGTGAGAGTCATGGAGTGATAATTTATAACTTAAAAAACATTTTAACCAAAAAAATATTTATAACAAGACTGCTATATGCTCATAAAGAAAAATTGAGGGTACTCTGTATTTTGGAGTGGATCAACAACTCCTCTGTTGCCATGGCACAAGTTTCAGGTATACCTCTTCTTGGTTTCACTGTAAAGAACAACGCCAATCACAGTGAGAGCATAGCCCAACATTCCTACTGTTGAAATTGGATTCTTGAATATTAATATTGACACCACCACTGCCACTGCCCCCTTTGCATTCCCTAAAACCTGCCAATATATTACTGGATTACGCACATGCACGAGATATAACCACAAGCTTTTTTAGCTGTTTAGATTTGGAATGATATATACATACCTGAAGAGTTAGGGCACTGGTATATTTGGTGACCAAGAAATTAGTCAAGTTGACAAAATAAGCAAGGGAGGAACTGAAGAGCAGAAGCCAGACGATTCTGACATCGTTTCTGGCCAGATTCATCGCGATCCAAATCACATCTTTCTCCATTAACAATGCTGCTGGAAGTAACACCACCGTTGCCATTGGTGCCATGTACATCAGCAGATTCATGGAATTCATCTTTTCCCTGAATATAAGAGAACAAAACAATGTATATATTGTTAGATTGTTTAGGCATAAGACTTGAGCTGATATGAAAAGTTCATATCAGATAAAGTTGTGTGGTGTTCTTCCATGGCTCTTTTCCTATTTGTTACCTCCCTAACACGCGCGCGCGCATATAACTTCTAATTTTTTCTCTCTGGAACGAAACAAAAAGAGAAGATGCCTACCCCTCTGAAGATAACAAAACGCCTTGCAGCACAGATTTAAATGCTCTTGCGGCAGTTGCTGAAACGCATACCAGAAATCCAAAAAGATGGAAACTTGGTTCACCCTACAGCAAAATGATACATGCATGAGAAGGATTTGACAGAATCGAACATGACTAGTAATGGGGGTGCTTCAAAAGAAAAAATGAGGATCAAAATCTGATTACCCCAGTAGCTATGACGACCCCTGCAACGACAGGCACGAGAGTGGCGTAAGTAACCCAAGCTTCCCTTTTCCTGTTCACCAGGTAAGCAAAAACGGCAGTGAAAAATGGGGTGGTTGCTCCAATCGCCTGGTTAAACGACACCGGTATATACTTGAGCGAGATGTTTCCGCAGACGATGGAGAAGCAGAAAACGACACTCAGCCCACAGATTTTCAGCAACTGGCTCCTCGATTTTATACTCTGAAACGGTACGACGTTCATCACGTAAACGGCAACGTAGCTGAAGAACGAGCACGCCGTCATGTGACACAGAGTGAGGAAAACAGGGTACGCGAACCCGTAATTGCTGAGCAAGTATTTGTTGAAAAGAAGAACACCAATGTTTGAACTGTACCAAGATATCACCGCCCCAACCGTCGACCATGGAATCTCGCTCGAAATCTCCATCTGGGTCATCACAAGTTGATCTTGCTAGCCGGGAATTCCTCAGATGAGATAAAGAAATATAGTTAAGTTTCGAATTTGAAGGTGATAATGTAATTAATGGTCAGAACTCAGGACAGAGAAGAAACTATCCTCTTTTCCCATTCTGGGAATTCCTCAGAAGAGAGAAGAAGAAGGTGTGAAGGCAAGGTAATGGTGAGAAGTTATGACTGAGAGAGAGTGATTGCAAATAAATGGAGAGAAGAGAAGGAGAGTCACAGAGATGTGAAATTGTGGGTCAGCTATAATTTTCAGAGATCGGAATTGGAAGCAAAATAAGCATTTATTTGATGCACGTTTTTGAGTTAGATGGGATTATTTTAGACGTGGGACTGTTGTTATCATACAGCTTAGAGCAGAGACAGAGAGAGAGAGAGAGAATGTCAGGGAGGTTTAATAATGAAGTGATAGCAAAATTCTTCGTTGAGATGTTATCAAGCTGCTAAGGACACATTTGGGCAGGGGAAATTGAATTACAAGGTGGTTTTAATGTATCATGTGCATTTCTTCAAGGTGAGGAAATTGACAATTAAATATGTAATTATTTTAACATTCATGAATTGGCCAGTAGCACACTCAAAGGTTTAATAAGCTACAAATTATTGAAATCTTTTAAGTTATTGTCACGTTATTGAGAGTTGAGATTGTGTACATTGGCCATTGGCCTGGGTTCCAAGCAAGAAAAGGTCAAAACTTGGCAGTGATGCGTAATAATAAATGGAAAGAGTTGAATCCATAGAGGAAGAGATAAAGAGGGAGGCTAATAAGGATGTGTGGGATATAAAAGTTAGACAAAGGAATGGCCGGCCTGTGATTACAAGGTGGTGACCACCCTGAACACCTTGCGTTTGGCTGCCGGCAACCCCAAAGCCCTTTTCCTCTATTTGTTCAACATAAATAAAACTATACTATCTCTTGTCTTTATTATAGAGCGCATCCTAATTTTTTTTTAACACTATAAGATATTAATTACATTTTTAATATTTTTTATTTAAATTCATTAACTATGAAAAAGAGTTCAATTCAAATTTAAATTTTTTTATTTAAATAGGAGTAAAATTAAAAATTTATTTCATTTTTAGACAAAATTAACAACTTGACTGCCTCTTATTGATTTTGAAGAGATAGTTAAAGATGATTTATAATAGGGATTGGAGCAAGCATTCTCTTTAGTCTTACTTATAAGACAAAATTTTAAAACCTTATTTTATTCCAAATATTATATAGACAAAGATTTGGTAGTTAATTTTTTTTAATCTTATCATTCCTTAACTACAATAAATTGTTCACATGCTTTTGATTTCTATAGAGCATTTTATTTCGGTTATTAACTTATTAAGGGTAAAATTGAAAAGTCATATATTTTATACAAGTTTAAGGTATTACTACATTTTCTTAAGGTAAAAAAAAAAACTACATTTTTTAAAAAACCATAAAGTTTGCTAACTTTGCTCCATAATTAGGATTGGAAGGAGTGTACCTTATCTAATCTTATTTTAAATGTGAGCACTAGTTAAAGAGCTTGTTTTGATCAATTTGTAAGACTTTAATACCACTTGTCTGTCTTATTAATTTTTTTTTTCCAAACCTAACCCGGTTTATTACACACTATTTTCACTTCAAAATATTAGGAAGATTTAATAGAGAGGTATTTTTATAAAATTATCATATATTTGAACACATTAATAACAAATAACCAACTTAACTGGTTTTCTAGTCTTCTGAATTAGTTAATTAGTTTCTACATTTAAAATATGTTGGAGTAATATATATAAAGAATCGCATGAAGCCATGAACCAAACAACCACAGGATAATTATTATTCTCCAAGACTTATTCTTTGTTAAAATAAAACATCATTTTGTTGCATATGTTTTTCTTGTTATCCATGTATGATTATTCATACAATCCATGATGATTTTCATGAATGAACTTCATTCATGAAAATCATCATGCATTGTATGAATATTAATCATATATAATTACAAGAAAAACACTTGCGTCAAAATAATATTTCATTTTAACAAGAAAAACATACATAGCAGTTGCCATAACTTTTAAGCATCAAAATTTTCAATGAATGAGCGTGCATGTTCATGGACAAGCTCAAGTGTAAATGAGACTTGGGTTCTTGAATTGAAAGGCAATAAAAATATGAAAACCCATTCAAGATTTTGATGTGAATTATGAAATATAAGCTTTCAAGGGAATTCAGCGTTGGTACTTATTACGGCTTGCTCCTCGACAAAAGACAAGCATGATAATCGATGCGTAGAAAAAAGCAAGCATCGAAAGAGAATAAAATCTATATATAATGAAAAATACCAACATTTTGTGTAAAACTTCTCAAATTTTATAAAATTTTAAATATGGGTAGATCTGAAAATGAAAGTACAGAAAATTAATTCAATTCATCATGATTTGATCCATAACTTATAAGGTTAGATGATTTCTAAGTGTCTCTAAATTCTTTTTAAGTTTTGAGACATGTATTGATCTTGCTAATATCATAAAATTCAACTCACCTAAACTTTTGTCTATTAAAAACAAACAAAAAAGAAAATGGAGGCAAGCCCCAAATAAAAGAAAGCATCCCACCTCATGGCAACCAGCTCTGGCTAACCAATTAGCTAGCAGGATACAAGATCTGAAAACAAAATGCAAACCAAGATTAGCATTATCCTTGAGCATATTAGATAAATCAGCAACCAAATCATTAGCAGGCCTTGGCCCAAAAAAACAAAAACATAAGGGCAATCTGGGCATATAGCCCGTCCCAAAACAGGTCCACCACAGAGCCTTGTGCATTTCTAAAAGCAAATCCAGAGCTACCTTTAACAGAAGCAGCATAAAAAACAAGCATCCACGTTAAGGTGGAAAGAATTTTCGGCTTGAGAATCCAAAAATCAGAGAGACAGTTGCTAGCTAGTCTGCACTGATTACCCAGGAAACATCAGGAATTGTACTGATTTCAAACACCTCATTGCAATCGGCTTTTCAAATGTACCAACACAAATAAGCAGCTAATTTGAGCTTGATTATAGTCATTGTTCTATAGACTATTTAGAGTCACATATATACAGCCAAGATTCAAAACTTCAAACGTTAAATTCATTAACAGTCAAGTCCAAGGCGCAGTGAAGGCAAAAAGAAGAGGCGCTACATTTCTGCTCCCAAAGAGCCTCTCGGATGGGCAAGGCACTGAAAGTCAACTAGTTATTGAACCAACAAAGACACTAGTTCAAAAAATCAATTCCTAATCGAATCATAGTCACATCAATCTTGAACAAAGTATTTTATTAAAATGATTAAGATAGTTCACCTATTTATCAATTTGATTGACCCGGTTTTTAATATTGTGATAATAATAGGCAATGCAAGGCTACAAACCCTCCAAAGCAAGTAATGGGCCTTTGGTTGAAATTTCAGAGATCCAATTTATTTTCCAAAGATCATTAAGAGTGCATGAAATAAGGCCCTGAAGACTATCATATACAGGAAAGGAGAGATTTATAGACAATCTCAATTTTATTTCACAAGTTCTTTTACAACTGAATGGGTATTTTGTGTGTGTGTGTGTGTGTGTGTGTGGTGCAAACAAAGGGCTTAAGCCCACAAGTCAGAGTGGAGGCTCATGCCTATTCAGGGGATCACTTGAATAGGTAAATATCTTATTGCTTTAAATGCATTGAAGTCCTATATAAAGAGGAATTACTTCAATTATTAATAAATTTTATAGTAATTAATTTTTTTATGTGAGATTTATATATAATTTTTCCTATCTTATTTCACAACTTTTATACTTTTAAAAGTGAATATATATATATATATTATATTTAAAAAATAAAAAGAAAATAGGGAGAATTTTAGTTAAGGATCATGAAAGAGATTTAATTTGCCCAAAAATATTTTAAAATTTTAATTCAGTCAAAAGGAGAAAAGTCAAAAGAATTTTAATGGTGAAAGGACCAAAACTTCATGTATTATGCAGAATCATTAGTTGTTAATTTTTGTATTGCACTTATTAATTTATCAATATCACTTGTAAATTACATCTATTTGTCAAACAATCAATAATATTAGTTGTTAATTTACTAACATTAGTTGTAAATTACAAGACCTGTCAAAAATTAACAATTGATGTTAGTAAATTATAAGACCTATTAGTAATTTACAACTGATATTAGTAAATTAATAAGTAAAATTGATAATTTAACAACTGATGTTGTTGCTTATTATTGAAAAATTGATATCGATTTTTCTATAATTATTAATATATCAACTTATATAATTTACAACTCATATTTGTAAATAAATAAGTAAAATAAAAAATTAACAATAAGTAATTTTGCATAATAAGTGAAGGATATTTTAATTTTTTTATCGTCGAAATTCTTTTAACTTTTTTTTCTTAGATTGAATTGAAATTTTAAACTGTTTTTGAACCCACCTAAAATTAAATTTCTTCCTTGATTCTTAGTTCAAATTGTCCCAAGAAAATATATTTTGGTATATTCGACAACCTCTACCAAAATGAATTTCATACACAACAATATTTTTGTTTTTCTTTTTGTTTTTGTTGTTTTGTTTTTTGGTCTGCATGAATACATGGATTGAAGCCAAGTCACTCAGAAGAAACTGGAAGCTCCACGTCACACCACCTCCCCCCGCTCCCCCCGGGGGCGAAAACAAATTGGAAAGTAAGCAGACGCTCACTGTTACTGAAAAACAACAGAAAAGCGAGTCCCTAGGAAGCTTCTTCTTCATTTCCCATCTCTTTTTCCATTTTGCCTTTTGGATTCGGTTGATTAATTCCACTTGAGAAATCAGAATTTCCCATATCGGATTTTTTGCCTGTGAACTCAACTATGGCTTCCGTGCATGGCCCTTCATCGTCCCCTTTGAGACTTTTTGTGGACAAAGAAAGAAACAAAGTGGTTGTGGGTGAAGCAAGTGCAGCTCTCACAGACGTTCTCTTCAGTTTCTTAACCCTTCCTTTGGGAACCATCGTTCGGCTTCTCTTCAACAAGCAAACCTATTTGAACAACCTCTACCAAAGTGTCCAACATTTGAACACACAGGTACATGCACTCATATTTCTGAATGTACATGTTCAATTTTATTTTTTTAAAAATAAAAATTGTATGAGTGAAACAAAATTTGCATGTGAATAGGTTTTGTGGAATGGAATCTGTAAGAAAATGTTGTTGTGTCCGCGTAATCCGAGCCAGAAGCTTTGCCAGAAACTAAGATTCAATGTGGATGACACAGAGCCCACCAAATATTTCATGTGTGGCTCCTGTAGAGAGTCTGGCGATACATGGGTAAGTACTTTTGCAGAAGTGAGTTGCACATGTGGAAAACTGATGGACCAAGAGATGAAGGTGGAGGGGGAGGAAGATAATAATCCAAAAGGAGATGGTGTTTTTGTTAAAGGCGAGAGTATGTATTTGATCTTTGATGATTTTGACAGTACGTCAAAATTCTGCATGTAACACTATCCATCAGCTCGTCCAACTTGGCTACACAGACTTCACCAAGCTCACTGAAATCTCTCCAAACGTTGGCTTAAACCAGGTCATTATTGTTATCGCTTTCACTCTGTTTCACTTAATACACATGTAACACCTTGGTTGAATTTGATGTTCCATGTGTGTGTTTTAGATTATGGAATTGTTGAAGCGTGCCTTGATCTCAGCATCTCCTCTCACTGACGTATTCTTGGCTCCAGAAGCTGGTGGATCCAAGCCTGTGTCGTCTTTTGCAGCTGGACTAGCTTCGCAAGATGTGCATGGGAGGAATTCTTCATATAATCTCCAGATAACAGTGAGCAAGTCAAAGAACAAATTCCTGTTTGCTGAGGAAGATTTCGCTGATTTTCTATTCAGTTTCCTGGCCATGCCTCTTGGATCTACTCTCAAGCTTTTAGATGGCAATGTCAATCTGGGTTCAATGCATAATCTGCATAAAAGTGTGAAGGGTCTGAATCCTTCATGGTTTGGACATTATCGCTCTCCATACTCTCCATTCTCTCCATTACTGGATCTAAAGGGTGCTTCTCAATATGGCTGTAAGAAGCAGAGATTAGATGTCCTAGAAGAAGAAAGGCCTAAATACTATCATGGCACAGGCGTCTATTGAAATAACACATGTTATTTAAGCAATAATGGAGTGATTTCGAAGGACCCTGCTAAGACACAGAGTCCATCGCCGCTGATGTTTCATGACCCAAGATCTGCTGATGGAAGGAGAGGATGCGTGGGATTTGTGAGAAGACCAGCACTTTTTGCTGTGATGGATGATCTCAAGTCAAGCCATTGACATCTACTTCAAGCATTTCGTTTCTGCAGAAATTGAAGGTCCCTCTGAACGATTTGGAACAGCATAAGGTGACAATTCACAAGACTGAGGTAAAATTTATGCTCTTGTGATTTTCTGGAAATTAAAGACTGATTTATTAGGTGAATTAAGAATATGGAAAAAGCTGGGAAAAGTTGTTATTTTCAATATGAGTGTTACATCAATCATCAATTATTTTGCATGGTTCAGGCACTGTGTCTGTTGGGATCATCTTTGACATCCCAAGCTGCATTGATGAATGGGCTTTTCTACCTGGTGAAGAAGCAAAAAGAAGAAGCGACCAATGTTGATCCTACTCGGCCCGCCTACTGAATAATGGATAATTGTATTAAAAAAACAAAGAAACCAAAGCTTGAACTTTTTGCATCTGGTTATAAGGGAAGGGGCATTCTAGAACTTCTTCATTAAGTTTGGATATTTTGATTTTGCATCAGATGGCAATGGCAATATCTTGCATTAGATATATGTATGGAACTTAAAAGTTGTGATGTAAATAAATAGAATTGTCATAATGGCAATATCTTGCATTGGATGGAACTTTTATATCAGCCAAACACCAAAGACAACAAGCATCTAGATATTTTAATGGAACTTAAAAATGTTGTGATGTAAATAGATAACTATCCACTCGTTACTTGCATGTGGATTTTGTTATGATAAAAGTGTCAAGATAATCATAATCATAATTTTGCCTAAATATTAAAAAACACGATGAGTCATAAAATAATTATAACCATTATTAAATCCATGCACATTTTGTCAAAGTTATATATTAAAATTTATGTTTATAATAATAGATATTAAAAATGTACACCAGTCAAAATTAATGCACCTTTTGATATTCTTTATCATAATCCGTATAAATATGAATTGATTAGAGTTATGAATATGAAGAGAAAGTGAAAAGTATAGAGTCATTTTTGGTCTTATTCCATGCAAGGTACAGTGCACTAGGGAACCTATTTATGTGTATAAATATAATTTAATCATACATCTAAATTTGATATACTCTTAAGGCTCTTTCATCACTCTCATACGCTCCATCCTCGAAGCAAAATCCTATTTGAGAAATTTTACCTAGTAGATTTCGTCTTTGCTTGCTAGCTAAGTTATGGTTTCCATGCAAGACCAAGCATCTCCTTTGAAACTTTTCGTCCACGAAGAAATGAACAGAGTGGTGGTGGCTGAAGCAAGTAGAGATTTCGTAGATGTTCTGTTCAGTTTCTTAACCCTTCCACTGGGAACCATCATTCGACTTCTTTCATTAGAGATTGGTTGCATCAACAACCTCTACCAAAGTGTGAAAGATTTCAACATGCAGGTAAGTTGAATTAAATAACGTAATGTTGCTAAATTTGTATGTGAAGCTGAATTAATTTGTCTCTACATATATAGGTTTTCTGCATGAAATCTGTAAAAAAAAATGCTACTGTGGCCGCGTAATCTGTGTGGAAAACTGTGCCAGAATCTAAGATTCAATATCGATGACACAGAGCTCACCAAGTATTTCATTGATATGTGATTCCTGCGGTGTGGGTGGTGGAAAATTGCCTAGTCCTTTTGCTGGAGCGAGTTGCTCGTGTAGGAAACTGATATGGCCAGTGAAATTAAGTTAGAGGGGGAGAGAGATAATCCCAAAGGAGATGGTGCTTTTATTAGAGGCGAGAGTATGTACTTGATCTTTGATGATTTAAGAGTTCTTCAAAATTCTCCAGCAAACACTGTCCACCAACTTCTCCAACTTGGTTTCACAGCCTTCACCAAGTTCAATCAAGTCACTCCAAATGTTGGCTTAAACCTAGAAATATTTTCATGAATATTTCTTATTTTCAAATTTTATGGAAGCCTTCTCTTAAAAACAAATTCGTTTGTTAAAAGTATTATATCCATTCTTCTTCTTCTTATTTTTTTTTTTACAGCATAAAACAACTGAACAAATCTAGAATGTATAAACAGTTCTGATATTCTTCATATATAAAAGCGGGCCTTGATCTCCAAATCTCCTCTCAGTGATGTATTCTTGGCTCGGGAAGATGGTGGGTCTAACCCCACATTCTCTTTCATACCTAAACTAGCTCCATCAAAGTGCCGGCCTGATCATCGTGGACTAGCTCGAAGTGTAAATGATTGTGTAATTAATCTCAAGATAACAATGAGAAAGTCAATGAACAAAATCCTGTATACTGAAGCTGAGGCTGATTTTTTTTTTTTTTCTGATTTTCTGTTTAGCTTCTTGATAGTTCCCCTTGAATCTACTCTAAAGCTTTTAGAAGGCAATGTTACAATGGGATCTATGCAAAACCCGTACGAAAGGGTGAACGGGACGACGTTCATCACGTAAACGGCAACGTAGCTGAAGAACGAGCAAGCCGTCATGTGACAGAGAGTGAGGAAAACAGGGTACGCGAACCCGTAATTGCTGAGCAAGTATTTGTTGAAAAGAAGAACATCAATGCTTGAACTGTACCAAGATATCACCGCCCCAACCGTCGACCATGGAATCTCGCTCGAAATCTCCATCTGGGTCATCACAAGTTGCTATCTTTCTAGCTGGGAATTTCACAGATGAGATAAAGAAATATGGTTATGTTTCGAATTTGAAGGTGATAATGTAATTAATGGTCAGAAATCAGGACAGAGAAGAAACAATCCTTTTCTCCCATTCTGGGAATTCCTGAGAAGAGAGAAGAAGAAGAAGAAGAAGAAGAAGAAGGTGTGAAGGCAAGGAAAATGGTGAGAAGCTATGACTGAGAGCGACTGATTGCAAATGAATGGAGAGAAGAGAAGGAGAGTCACAGAGATGTGAAATTTTGTGGGTCGGCTATAATTTTCAGAGATCGGAATTGGAAGCAAAGTAAGCATTTATTTGATGCACGTTTCTGAGTTTGATGGGATTATTTTCAGACGTGGGATTGTTGTTATCATATAAGGCCGTTTGGTATGATGAGATTAGAAGGGTTGAAATGGATATGAAAATAAAATTATTTTTTTTTATATTTGATTGGCTAAAATTACATGAAATTAGACTTGTACGTAAAAGTCATTTTCATCAAAATTGATAAAATTGAGTTTCATATAAAAAACTCAATTTTTAAAATTCATCTTTTCAATTTCTGTTTTTACTCTTTCTCTCATCCACCGAACTGATGGCAACTTTTGCCCAATGAAAAACTGAACACATACTAAGCCTTGAGACACATTGCAATTTAACTCACCTAAAGTTTTGTTCATTAAAAAAAAATGTAAACTAAGATTTGTATTATCCTTGAGCATATTAGATAAATTAGCAACCAAATCATTAGCAGGCCTTGGCCCAAAAATTAAAAAATAAAAAACAAATAGCAGGCCAATCTGAACATATATGGCTCTTCCCAAAACGGGTCCACCACAAAGCTGTATGCATAATTCTGAAAGCAAATCCAGAGACACCTTTAACAGCGGCAGCATAAAAAACTAGTATCCACGTTAAGTTGGAAAGAATTTTCGGCTTCAGAGTCCAGAGTTCAGAGAGACTGCTGCTAGCAAGTCTGCACTGATTACCCAGAAAACACCAGTCAAACACCTCATTATACCAACACAAATAAGCAAGTAATTAAAGCTTGATTACAGTCATTGTTCATGAGATTATTGAGAGTCATACATTTAAAAGCCAAGATTCAAACTTCAAACCTGTTGGTCAAAAAAAAAAAAGAAAGAAAGAAAAAAAGAAATATTAAACCTCAAAGGGCAAGCGAACCACACAAAGTTAAGGCATGTTCAGTTGTTCTCCAAGGGGCGGTGAACACAACCAGAAGAGGCAGATGCGCTACATTTATGTTCCCAAAGAGCCTCTCTGATAGGCAAGGCAATGAGAATCGACAGGTCATTGGATCGATTAAAACACTAGCTCAAGTGTTAATTCACCATTAAAATATAGTCAAATTAATGATAAATAAAATATTTTATTAAACTAATTAATATACTAATTTAATGATTTACTAGTTTAATACTGCAGCTACAAACCTTCCAAAGCAGGGGGCAGACCTTTGGTTGAAATTTTGGAGGCCCAATGTATTTTTCAAAGAATATTAAAGCCTTGTTTGATTGTTACAAGAGACAAAAATAGAGTGAATAAAAAAATTAAAATAAAAAAGAATTAAATCATCTTTTTCCTTTATGATAAATATAATAAAACTTAATATTATATGCTACAAATGTATAAATTATCATACCATTAAAAAATCTTATAAATCATGATTCTTAATTATATTGATTAGGAAAATATTATTCATCTATTCCTCTTCGCATTTTAATCATCTTACATTTATTTTTCTTTTCTTTAATTGAGAGTGTATACAATGAGGCCTTGTAGAATATCATATACGGGAAAAGAAGATTTATGTACAATCTTAATCTTTTTAATGCAAAAATTTAGGTGTGTTGATGTTAGCAAGGGCTTATCAATTCTAGTGCAGACCTCCGAAACTTCTAAAATGTTTATAAAACTACTTACAAACTATTTATCAATAAAGTTTTTATATTAGCAATGAGAGTTGGACCCATCACTTTATGAGTTATAGACTAAATTTTTATTAACTAGATTAATTTTTGTAGGTATATGCAATCTCAAATTTAATTTTTCATTGTCTGTATGAATGGATACATATAGATTGAAATATTGAAAAAATGTTCTTTAGAAGCGAAGGATCCTCCGGCGCTGGACTTGCAAACGAGTTTTGGAGCCAAGTCAATGGACGAATCAGAACAACCGCAAGCTCCATGTCACTCCACATTTTCCACTCAAAGCAAACTAGCGTTTACGCTACTTTTAAAGTAATATTTTAAAGTTTTTTAGAATTGTTTTACATTATAAAAAAGCAAGCTCTATGAAATCCATATGATCAGCGCAATCAACATATACAAAAATATTAATAATAATGTTTGCAATTTGTTCAATAAACAATAAACATGATAATAACTAATTAAATTCTCAATTTGTGACTGATAAATTTTACACATGCAGTGGGAGGGGGTAACATATGCCAATATATACTCATTTTTTTATTATTATTTGTAGAGTTATTTCGTTCTGATTTTACATCCTGAAAAAAGTTTTAACATTAAAAAATATACACTAAGATACAAATTTGTGTGTTACAATTTACTTAGTCTTCCACTTACACATAAACTAACTTCATTTATTGTCCATTTTTATCTATGTTGCTTGGTAGAACTGCCTTTTCATATTGTACATGGCCAAAGAAAAATGATTTCATTTGTTACCAGATAAATCTGTTAAATATGCTCTTCTTCTTCTTCTTCTTATTATTGTTATTTTGAGAGAGAGAGGGATTTGCAAATCTTATTCATGGCTAACATAAATTAAAAAGTATTTTCTTCCCAGCATTAACATTGAAGTCCGTGTGAAATGACTCTAGCGCTAAAAACACCCTTTTTCAGAAAAGAAGAAATTAATTTTCACAGAAGCCTGTATGACACTCACCCATAGAGGAAACTCAAGATTTGAGTCAAATCATAACGCTGACCATGTAAGCTTTAAGTTAGCAACTGATGAATCATCAAAAAGAGGAGTTTTTTTTTTAAGAAACAAATTCAGTCAAGGACCCTTGACCAAACTTAATAAAAAAAAAGACCTCATAATTTTTGAAACTTCACCGAGGGATCCGTACAGAATTGCTCCTGAATTTGTGATAGAAATGATAAAATTATTCTCATTTAAATGAGCAACATAAATGACTCATCCGTTCCCATACTGTATGTTGTTCATGTATTTACGGAATGTTGTTTGTTTTTTTACTTCACTTGTTTATAGGTCTAATTTTACTTAATTTTATTCCGTGTTAATTTCATAATAAGATAACTTGTTTATTCTCATACTCTATGTTGTTCATTTAATTATTAAATATTGTTCATTTCTTTACTTCACTTATTTGTAGCCTTTAGAATGAAATTAAATGAAAATAGGCCTATAAACAAGTGAAGTAGGGAAATGAATAACATTCTGTAAGTAGATGAACAACATAGAGTATGAGAACTAACAAATCATTTATGTTGTTTATTTAAATAAGGACAATATTGTTATTCTATCACAAATTCAACAGAATTTCCGTACGGTTCCTTCAATGAAGTTTTAAAAAATTTGAAATTTTTTTTATTAAATTCGGTCAAGGGTTCTGACTGAAATTTTTTCTTTTTTTAATTAAATCGGAAATTTCATGCTGTTGGCAAATGATCAATTGAAAGAGAAACGTTGAAAAAAAGCCTCATTCTCCAAGATCTCTGCACCTTGATCTCCATATCTCAACGCAATTGTTAACTTGAATGCATTGTGGATATATACAGCGTTCATGTGACTTCACTATGAGGATTAAAATTAACAACTAATTAATTTCAGCCAACTTTATTCTTTAAAAAAATCAAAAGTTATATAAAAGAATGATCTAATAGTATGTTTATACAAAAAAACTCTTCTAATTAATTGGTTCTGAATATTTCCACAATCAATTATATATTCCTATTCTTATAAAAAAATTATATATTCCAATTAAAAAAAATCTCAAGACTAAACACCACTAAAATGCCAAAGGCAAGAAAAAAAAAATGAAAGGCAATCAATTTTGTTTTTTCTAATCCTCGTTCATTGCCATTAGTCATCTCTGGTCTCTTTATTTTGATGTATGTATGTATATATGCATGTCATGCATGCATGCGTGTATAGATGAAACAAATTCAATCGAAGAGCTTAGAGCTCACAAGAAAGAACAAATAATGATAATGGTTCGAGCAATAATAAGATGGAGACACCTCCATCCATCGATGTCAAATTGGCATCATCACGTTCTTCTTCGCCTCCATACTCAACTTCCTAAACACTGGCATCTTGATGCTGTTGATACTGGCTTCAACCTTAATAAACCATGACTCCTGGACGATGCTGAAAAAAAGCTAAAATTAAAACGAATATTGAAAGAAGCATTAAAAAGCTGCTTACATGATTGAATATTCAAAATTTTCAAAGCTTGTGACCAAAAACATTTCAAGGCCAATGAATGCCAGAACTGTACAATATGAGACACAAACAGACTGACTTTGCTAACTTGTCATGGTCTGTGCTTTAACAAATTTAAGGAATAACATCTTGCGTCTTTTAGGCCCTGTTTGGTAGTACAGAATCCTGAATATGGAAATGGAATTTGGGCAGGAATCCGAATAGAGTAGCGTTTGATATATATGAATCAGGATTCTTAGGAATCCTGATTTAATGAAAAAATGCAGAATCAGATTTCATCATTCTATCTATGGAATCGAGCAAACTCCCTGGAATTCAATCTTTTCTCTCTTCTACCCTTCAACTCATTTGCCGTCGAATCCGCCTGAACATCATCTCTTTGTTGTTGGCAATGGTAAATGATGGAAGCACCATCATGACCTGCAACCATCGCCTTTGCCTTTGCCACTCGCCATCACCATCGCTTCTAACTTTTTTGTGCCATCGACATGCCATTTTATGAGTGTAAGAGGTTTGTTTTCTTGATCTGTAGCTCCCTCTCCACTGTCTTCTTCCCCTTCTATTTTTTCTATCATGAGTTACCGGAATCAATAAGTAGGAAAAGGATGACATTTCCAGCAATGGCGACGACAAGGTGACCACCAATGATGACTACCTTTCACCGGCATCGGACGACAACGTCCTTCTCTACAACAGGCTCAGCATAAACTGCAATAGGTTCTTTGTGATGCTCCTTTTCTTTCTCTCTCTACTGCAGACAGGTTGACAGCTCCATCACCGGCGATGAGCCACCTTTGCTCTCCATCGACTCAAGGAGCTTCACACCACCATCACAGGTCGACGACTCCATCATCCAGGGACGACCTGCCTCCGACGACCTCTCTCTCTCTCTCTCTATTGCACACAAGTCAATGACTCCATAACTGGCGATGACCCTAATTCTAGATCTTCGTCGACTTAAGGAGACACACACCACTATCACAGGTCGATGACCCACCTCCCATGACCTCTCTCTCTCTCTCTGTGCGTGTGTGTGTAGGTGTTCCTGGTCTGGGCATGAATATCTAGCAATGGATGTTGTATGAGCTATGTCGTTGAGCACCGCTTCTTCGTCTCGGTGTGAATCTGGCAATGTATAAGGTGGACGAGGAAGACAAAGTAGGTGGGTCTTGGGAGGGTCATGATGCTTAGACTTGATGTAGAGGGATCTGGTAAAAAAAGCTATGCAGAGGGAGTTTTTTTTTATTCAGGGATATTTTAGTCTTTTAATATGTAGATATGCAGATTAAATATTAAATAATATAAGGATTTCATGTACATACCAAACACACATATATAATCCAATTTTAATTCCAATTCCAATTTTAATTTTAATTCTGATTTTATCAAAAAAAATTTCATCATACCAAACGAGGCCTTAGTGTCTTTTGATCAATGGAAGCAAATTTTGCCATTTTCAACCTGTGAAGCTAATTAATTGAACTTGTAAAACGTAGCTTGTAATCAAGCCACATCAAGGGAAATGTCCTTTTCTTTTCAGCTATTCAAAGGGGGCTGCAAAATTCATGTGCTGTCAAAACCCTTCTTCTCTATAACCTGATATCTTAGAACTTTGTGATAGATGAAAAGTGGGTGGATCTTTTTAAAGGTATGATAGAGACTTGAGACCAAGTGCCTCCCACAAATAGTGACGAGTGCATGTGAATTCTGACATCTTTGTTTTGTTTTTTTAAATTCGTTTGGTACTGCTTTCAGTTTTCAGACCCTTCAAGGTCTCCGAAGTGTGCTCATTACGAATAGATAATTGATAGACTATTGACATGGAGACATATCAATATCAATGCAGACATATAAAGGGCAGATAACTAGATATTTTTAATAAAAATTCATACATGAGTTCGCTCATGTTGACAAAACATTACCATAGATTTAACTTTTTATATGAGATATTTTATATCAATTGACAGGCAAATGATATAAAAAATTAAGATTGATAATAATTTTATAATTCTCAGCTTATATGTTAAATTCTTTACATCAATTTTTTAAGATCTGATGTGAAAAAATACTTTTTATATTAATTTTTAAAAAATAATATTTTTACAGAACTAATATGAAAAATAATATTTTTACATCAATTTTAAAATTTTTAAAATTTAAAAAATTAAGTACTTTTTATATCGATTATAATTTTAACCCATGTAGAAATAAACTAATGCAAAAAAATCTTTTAAATTTTTGCATGGTCTTCCTCCTCTCACACAGATGTCATTTTTCACGATTTCTTACTTATAAATTTGATTTTCTCTTTAATCTTCATTATTTTCCTTGTCCGAAATTACAGATCTTCAATGGTATTGATTCTTTTCACCTATTATCATCCTCTTCTTAAAACCCTATCTTCTATTTTTTTCAAAAATCTTCCTCCCCCTTCTTCATCTTCTTCATTTTCAGATGTGCTGGTGTTGCTTTTTACAGCTAGTTGCTTGTGGGTTTAGTAAAAGCATTGATTCCAACCACTTTTTTAGGCTCAAATTAATAAGGTAAGATTGTTTAATCTTATTTCTACCATATAATCTCTTCTTTAGGCTAGTTTTTGTAGAGTTTATGGTTAGGAATTTCGTTTTTGAAGATACCCAATCATTGAATCTGAATTTTATGATGATTTTGAGGTTAAATATGTGTTGTTTAAGTTGTTTTGGTAGTGATTATGACAACAGTGAACTTAAATCTGAAACCTTAGACAAAGTGAATGAATTTTTATGATGATTTGAGGTTGTGAAGGTTAAATAAGTGGCATGCAAATGTAATAATGATTATGACGATTAAGTTTAAGGGTTTAGATGGATTTAACAATGTTAGCTAAAGAAAAGTCATGATTATGATTTCAATATATATCACTTTCAAATATTCTAATGGATTTAACAATATATATTTTATATATGCTCTTTGGTCTTATTTTTGTTTTTCTTTCATTTTCATGACTTAAAAAATTCATTATCTTTAAATCAATTATATGTATGTTTTGGTGCTAATGAATATATGTAGTGATAAACATGTTGTTCTTAAAATCACCTATTAGATTTATTATATTAAATATGCTTAAGGATAGTATACTCTATCAAAATAATTTAAGCCATTTGGATAGATACTTCCTAAGCTTGTATATTTATAATATATCTTTTAATCTTCAGATGTAAAATTTCTTTTATGTTCTAATATTTTCTCTACTATTTTTTTCTCATTTTTTTCTTCTTTTTACTTGGGCTTGTACTTTTTTTTTTAATTTTAAAGGCCCCAAATCTATTCAATTTCTTCTTTTTCTCTCTTTCTTATTTTGTTTCAATCACTTGTTGTTTTTTTATCTTTAATTCTTTTATTTTTTTAATCTCTCTCTCTCTCTCTTGGTTTTTTTTGTCCTCGATCGAATGGCTCTAACATCATATTAGATTTCTCATATTAACTATGCTTAAGGATAGTATACTTCACCAACATAGCTTAAGCCATTTGGATAAATATTTTTAAACTTATATATTTATAATATATCTTTTAATATTTAGATGTGAAACTTCTTTTATGTTCTAATGTTACCAGCTAAGTAAAGTTTTTTTAGAATCCACTATTTTATACTAGTTCAAAACTATTTAATTTAATTTTCTATGAATATATTAGTCACTACATGATCTTACTCATATATAGGGCAATGAGAACATATTAATTGTTCTTGAAAGAATGCACATAAGTTCAAGAATCCTATATGGATTAGACCAAAGGTAAGTGAATAACATTTTATGAACTTATTCAATCATTTCTTATCATTATACAGAGCCATAAACAAACAATAAAGACTAACTTTTGCAACCTTTATGGAGAGTTTGTAAGTTTAGATAGTTCTAGATAATTTTAATAAGTTTATTGAATTTAGGCAAGTTTTGAATATCTTGTGGTTAGTTCATAGTTACAATTTCAATTGTTTGTAAATTGTAAATGAATTATGTTAGATAGTTGATAGTTTTAAAAAATAAAATAGATTGTGTTGTTTGGATAAAAATTTTATATGAATTGTGCTGTTTGTTTGTTTATTTTTATGTATAGGGATGGAGTAGTATATGAAAATATTATATATATATATATATAAAATTACTTTTTACATTAATTGTAACCACAATCGGCATAAAAAGTTAATTTTACCTAATTTTTATATAAGTTATTTTTACATCAGTTGTGGTTATGACTGATGTAAAAAGTTTTACATCAGTTGTGATTACAAACCATGTAAAAAGTGAGTTATTAATTTATTTTTTAAAAAAATTAGATGACTTTCTATATCGGTTATATAAATAATGGATGTAGAAAATAATTGATGTAAAAAGTTAAGGATTTTTTACAGCCTCTGAAACAACATAGTCTTGTAAATTGATATAAAAAGTTATTTTTAATCATTGTAAAAAAACCTTTTCTGTTATAATGAAACATCATTGAATACAACATTATTATATGAAAAAGAGTTTTAGGAAAATAGATAATCTAAGAGCTATTTGATAGAAAACTCTTCACCTAATACTTTTTTAATTCTTTTTATAAGTCATTTCTACTAATCTCATCAATACCGATATTAAAAAAAATATAAAGAATAAAAATGTGTAGAATTCTAAATGTGCTCTTAAATAACAAATTTAAAAAATAATGCCATGTTACTTTTTCTTTTTTATAAAAGGTAATTTTAAAAATATATTTTAAATATTACCTAAAAAGTCACATGTGACTTATAAATAGAACCAAATACATTTTTTAAAATGTGTCTTATAAATAGAATTGGAGGAAATACTTAACTACATTAAATTGAACCCAAAACATCATTGAAATAAATACAAGCCTCTAGTCTTATAGACTTATACAAAAAAGAGATCCATGATAATAGATAATCTAAGGGCGATACTTAAAATCACATGCTTTATTATTTCATCACAATGATTATCTTTATTATTTTCAGTAATTTTAGTAGTTACTTCCACATTCATGTCTCAATAATAGCAGATGTCATAATGAACTTTCACAGATGCCAAATGAAAATGTAATTCCTTACCTCATTGTGTTAAATGCCTTTGGAATCCCAAACCATAAATCAAAATTAATCAAAAGCATTCCTAATTAAAGATATCCTTTATATATATATATATATATATATATTAATTTTAATGCATACATACATATGAAGAGACTCTCTGGATGCAGACCTAGGATAATAGTTTTTCGAATACATAGCGTGAGTTTGCACCAAAGGTTGGTGGTCCTTGTGGTATAGTATTTCTATCTATTGCATTCTCGTTCAGCTCAGCCTGAAAAATTTAAAAAAAAAGTATTGACTTTATTCATTGCAGCAAAATTAAAAGCAAGCAAGGTGCGGGGCCTTTTACAATTGCAAGTTATAGCATATTTATTTTTGGTAGGTGAGACCTTTAAGGTCCATACTTCTTCGTTCCAAGTTTATATTCCTCCTATTAAAAAATAAAAAAAAACATTTTTAATTAAATTTTATTTTCAATAAAATAGTTACTTCTATGTAAATTAATACTATTTTTTTATATTTATTTATATTTAATAAGGTGTTTTACTTTAAAATAAATATAAAGTGATTTATTCATTAAGAACGTTTTAAAAAAATATAATGATTATACTTTAAAAAATTAAAAAAAAATTTCATTTTTTAACATATGATCTCTCAAAAGATGTTCTATATTTTTTAACAGAATGAGTATGTTGAAAGCTAAAATTTAAGGTTGTTTTATTCCTAACAATTTCTTTACTTCCATATTTAGAACTTAACATGACAAGTTAGTGCAACCTAGAGGGATAAGTCTAAAAATTAAATCAAACTTATTGATAGAATTAAGAAAATTCCCAGGTATACACAGAGTTAGAATGAGTGTGCAAATTAAATGCATAAAAAAAATAATCTATCTTAATGATAAGCCCCCTTGTGTAGGCCAAACAATTATCTAATAAGCATTATAAGAAATGATAAAATCATGGTGCATAAGGTATCACGACAATAATGATTTCCCGTAATGGCAGAAGAGTACAACATACTTTTACTCTATCAATGACAGCCTGCAGCGGCATGACAATTGGCAGGACCCATATGAGTTTATTGAGTTTACCTAATGCGGGGCAATCCATCAATGTAGTTTAAAAAGAAGCAAAAGAGAACAAAAAAGATATTAATTTTTTAAAAATTAAATCAGATATTAAACCAAATAAAATAACAAGTCATAATTTTTATGATTCAATCAATTAAATCATTGATCGAATTAATAATATAATAATTAAATAAAAATAATAATATATATATACATACATAATATATATATATATATAAGAAATAAATATTATTTTTAAAATAACTTAACAATAAATTTTAAGATTAAGGATGAATTAATATTATATATCAAGAAAAAATATTTTTCAAAATCTTATAAAGGTTCTATTCAAAAATAAAAACTTTTGACAAAGTTCATTATTTTTATAATATTAGAGTAATTTTCTTGATTTTCTCGTTATTTCTTTTTTTTTTCTAATTACCTAACTGTTTATTGTATTAAAAATATACACGTGTCTAAATAATTAATATTTAATTATATATATATATATATCTCTCTCTCTCTCTCTCTCTCTCTCTCTCTCTCTCTCTCTCTCTCAAAATTACCGTATACGTACATCATGCTGTATCGTGTCGCTACCCGGTGCTTCATAGCAGCTGATTAATTCCACTTGAGAAATCAGAATTTGCGATATCAGATTTCTCGCCTGTGAACTCAACTATGGCTTCCGTGCAAGGCTCTTCACCGCCCCTATTGAGACTTTTTGTGGACAGAGAAAGAAACAAAGTGGTTGTGGGCGAAGCAAGTGCAGATTTCATAGACGCTCTCTTCAGTTTGTTAACCCTTCCTTTGGGAACCATCGTTCGGCTTCTCTCCGACGAGCAAACCGATCGATCACTAAATGTTGGCTGCATCAACAATCTCTACAACAGTGTCCAACATTTCAACACACAGGTACGCGCACTAATAATTCTGATGTACATGTTCAATTTTATTTACAAATTAAAAATTGTATGAATGACACAAATTTGCATGTGAATAGGGTTTGTGGAATGAAATCTGCAAGAAAATGTTGTTGCTTCCGCGTAACCCGTGCGAGAAGCTTTGCCAGACACTAAGATTCAATGTGGATGACACCGAGCCTACCAAGTATTTTATGTGTGTTTCCTGTAGACGGTTAAAGGAGAAATGGCTAAGTACTTTTGAAGGAGCGAGCTGCACATGTGGGAAACTGATGGACCAAGAGATGAAGGTGAAGGGGGAAGAAGATGATAATGCCAAAAGAGATGGAGTTTTTGTTAGAGGCGAGAGGATGTATTTGATCCTTGATGATTTGACAGTTCTTCAAAATTCTGCATGCAACACTATCCACGAACTTGTCCAACTTGGCTACACAGACTTCACCAACCTCGCTGAAAAGTCTCCAGACAATATTGGCTTAAACGAGGTCATTATTGTTGTCGCTTTCATTCTATTTCACTCAATACACATATAATACCTTGTTTGAACTGTTGTAATTATATATATATTTATGAATTAACATTAATTAATAAGTCCAAATGGATTGATTCTTATGATCTTGTGTGGATCGTAATAGGAGGACCACATAAGTGAGCCCAATGGGCAGAGGCCCAATTCACAACCCAGTAACCGTCAGTTATTTCATATCTCTTAACTGACTGAGTCAGAGATAATAAAATATATAATTATTTATTATTTAATAAGGCGGTTACCGATCTGATCTATATAAGACAATTAGTCAATAACTGCAAAGACACACAACTCAATTTCTTCTATTATCTCTGAACTCTCTAAAAGCTCTGGGGGCCTGTGGGTTGTGCACCTGTCTACACTCGAGGTAATTGAGATTTCTTTAACACTCATGAATTCTTCAGGCACGCATGAATTACTTTATTCTATCATATTTTATTATACATATAAATTGAGATATTCAGATTCAACATTAGCTTAAACGAGGTCATTATTGTTGTCGCTTTCACTCTATTTCACTCAATACACATATAATACCTTGTTTGAACTTGATGTTCAATGTGTGTTTTAGATTATGGAATTGTTGAAGCGTGCCTTGATCTCAGCATCTCCT
Source organism: Prosopis cineraria (assembly GCF_029017545.1). Lineage (NCBI taxonomy): Eukaryota > Viridiplantae > Streptophyta > Magnoliopsida > Fabales > Fabaceae > Prosopis > Prosopis cineraria. The sequence continues at coordinate 2,180,698 of NW_026555343.1, forward strand.
CTATCTGACGTATTCTGCGCTCGAAAAGCTGGTAGATCCGAGCCAGTGGCGTCTTTTGCACCTAGACTAGCTTCACAAGATTTGCATGGGAGTGATTCTTCATATAATCTCCAGATAACAGTGAGCAAGTCAAAGAACAAATTCCTGTTTGCTGAGGAAGATTTCGCTGATTTTCTATTCAGTTTCCTGGCCATGCCTCTTGGATCTACTCTCAAGCTTTTAGATGGCAATGTCAATCTGGGTTCAATGCATAATCTGCATAAAAGTGTGAAGGGTCTGAATCCTTCATGGTTTGGACATTATCGCTCTCCATACTCTCCATTCTCTCCATTACTGGATCTAAAGGGTGCTTCTCAATATGGCTGTAAGAAGCAGAGATTAGATGTCCTAGAAGAAGAAAGGCCTAAATACTATCATGGCACAGGCGTCTATTGAAATAACACATGTTATTTAAGCAATAATGGAGTGATTTCGAAGGACCCTGCTAAGACACAGAGTCCATCGCCGCTGATGTTTCATGACCCAAGATCTGCTGATGGAAGGAGAGGATGCGTGGGATTTGTGAGGAGACCAGCACTTTTTGCTGTGATGGATGATCTTCAAGTCAAGCCATTGACATCTACTTCAAGCATTTCGTTTCTGAAGGGATTGGAAGTCCCTCTGAACGATCTGGAACAGCATAAGGTGACAATTCACAAGACTGAGGTAAAATTTATGCTCTAGCGTTTTTCTGGAAATTAAAGACTGATTTATTAGGTGAATTAAGAATATGGAAAATGCTGGGAAAAGTTGTTATTTTCAATATGACTGTGACATCAATTATCAATTATTTTACATGGTTCAGGCACTGAATCTGTTGGGAGCATCTCTGACATCCGAAGCTGCATTGACCAATGGGCTTCTCTATTTGGTGAAGAAGCAAAGAAAAGAAGCGACTGAGCGGTAGGATAATGAGTAATTATATTTAGAAAAATAGGAAAAAAAAAAAAAAACAAGAAGAAGCAACCAAAGCTTGAACTTCTTGCATTTGGTTACAAGGAAAGGGGCATTCTAGAACTTGCTGTATTAAGTTTGGATATGTTGATTTTATATCAGATGGCAATGGCAATATCCTGGATTAGATATATGTATGGAACTTAAAAGTTGTGATGTAAATAAATAATACTGTCGTAATGGCAATATCTTGCATTGGATGGAACTTTTATATCAGTCAAACAACAAAGACAACGAGTATCTAGATATTTGTATGGAACTCAACATTGTTGTGATGTAAATAAATAACTATGCACTCGTTACTAGAATCTGGATTTTTTTATGATAAAAGTTTCAAGATAATCATAATCATAATTTTGCCTAAATATTAAAAAACATTATTAAATCCATGCACATTTGTTCAAAGTTATATATATTAAAATTTATGTTTATAATAATAAATATTAAAAATGCACCCCTTTCGTTTAAAAATATAAGAAAATTTTTGAAAAGTTGGATATTTAAAAATATAAGGTATTTTTAATCTTTTAAGGTATAATTATTATCTTTTTTAAAAAAATATCCATATTAATAATAACTTTATATTTATTGTAAGATATTTAATAGAAATAAATATGAAAAAATAAGGCTAATTTAAAAGTACATAACTATTTTATTGAAAAATAAGATCCAATTAAAATGTTTTATATTTTTAAAGAGAGGGAGTATACTAATCAAAATTAATGCACCTTTTGATATTCTTTATCATTATCCGTATAAATATGAATTGATTAGATTCATGAATATGAAGAGAAAGTGAACAGTATAGAGTCATTTTTGGCGCTTTTCCATGCAATGTACAATGCGCTAGGAAGCTATGAATGTATTAATATAATTTAATCATACATCTAAATTTGATACGCTCTTAAGGCTCTTTAACAGTATTTTAAGGACTGGACATACTGACCGTCCGATTGCCCCCCGCTTTTGAAAACGGCTTGGTCAAGCTACTTGGACTGTTTGGACAGTTGGATCGGGTTGAGTCGGATTTAACCGGGCGGATTTCAGTACACTGGATTCAAACCGGAATGGGTCTATAGCCAGTCAAACGGTCTGAAAGGGGGAAAAAAGAAAAGAAAAGCCTCCTGACTCTTCAGTTGATCTCGCAGCGACAGGAACTGGGTTCTGGCTTTTTGTTCTTCACTTCTTCAATCATTCAGCTTTCCTTTCACGTTTCTTCACACAATCAGATCTGCTGCTGTCGTCGTCCGTCTTTACTCATTCCATCGGCAACAGGAATCTTCCCTATTCCTGTTTGTAAGCCTCCGTTCGTGCGTTGCTACTCGCTAGTCTGTTCTTCAATTACTGAGGCTGAGCCTGTAAACGTTTGAGACTTGAGAGAGACATGTGATAGACACAAAGCACGGGGAAGATGGATACGAAGAGGGAATGAAACAGAAGCTAAGAATATTAAATGGTGACTTTGGGTGAGGAGGTAGTTTTAGGATAGAACAGGGGAGGAGCTATCTTCAGATTGGTTCAGTTTTATTGAGTCTTGCGCTCACTGCCAACTTTGAAAGGGGGAAAAAAAAAAACTCAATTTTGTTTTTCTACTTTCGTCGCTCCACAGCACATATAATTTTTTTTCTATTATTTTACCTAAAATAAATGATTATAATTTTTCATGCTAGCTTTAAATATTTATTTTAGTTTTTGATTAAAAAATAAATAAGACTAAATAAATAAAACTACATAATATAAACAATAAATTATATATAAATATTATAAGTGTTACATACCATTAAAATATATTTATAAAAATATTTTACTCTTTTATTAGTTAATATTAATTTTTATATTTTTATTTTATTTAATTATTTTATGATCAGTTCAATCATTGATCTAATAGATTAAATTATAAGAATCAAGCCTTTGACATGCCTTATTCGTTTTTTGGGTTTAACATCCTGGTTTTAAAACACTACCCCTTAATCATTCTCATTCGCTACCGTGTCCACTGTTCATCATTATCATTGTTTATCAACTTTTTCTTTCTTTCTTTTTTTGAAGGTAAGAAAAATTATCAACTTGATATATATGTGAAGCTGAATTTATCTCTTCACGTAGGTTTTCCGGAGTGAAATCTGTAAAAAGATGCTACTGTGGCCGCGTAATCCGTGCGAAAAGCTGTGCCGGAAACTAAGATTCAATGTCGATGACACAGAGTCCACCAAGTACTTGATATGTCACTCCCGTGGTGTGGGCGGTGGAAAATTGCAAAGAACCTTTGCAGGAGCGAGTTGCTTATGTCGGAAACTTATGGCTAGTGAAATTAAGTTTGTGTCTGATTTTCAATTTATTAAAAATTTATTTATTAAAAATTAATTTAATAAAATTGAGTTATTATAATAAAATTTAAATTTAAATATATTTATTAAAAAGTCAGTTCAGTAAATTAAAAATTGTTTAAATTATGATAATAAAATATACAATTATTACAAAGGACATTAATTCATAATAATTTATAATTTTTATTATATAAATGTAATATATTTAAAATGTTTAAAAATATGATAAAAATATTAAATGCCATAAAATTTAATATATTAAATAATAAAAATAAAAAAAATATAAAGTTTGATATATTAAAAAAATTATATAATAAATAGTTCACCAGATATTAATATTGACAATTAACATGATTGATATATTAATTAATAATAGTATAAAATATAAAATTTGATATTTTGGACAAAATTATATAAATAGTTTGAATATACATCAATATTAAAAATTAACAAGATTAATTATTCAATCTATAATGCTAAAAACTTGATCTCTAATAATAATAATTATTTAAATAATAATTATATTTTTAATAAATTAACAATATATTTTAAATAAAAGAATAATATATTAAAGGAGTAGCATGGTCAAATAATATCTCATTTTTTAAATTCACTTTTCAAATCCTCTTTCAAGTTACTTTTGCAAATTCACATTTAAATCATTTCAGAAAGTACTTTTTAAAAGCATATTTTCTCAATTATTTGATACCAAACAACTTTTACATCTTAAATGTTAGAAAGTCCTTTCTAAATATGAAATGTAGTTTACCCAAACATATCCTGAGTTAGAGTGGGGGAGAGATAATTCCAAAGGAGATGGTGCTTTTGTTAGATGCGAGAGTATATATTTGATCTTTGATGATCTAAGGGTTCTTCAAAATTCTCCTGCAAACACTGTACATCAACTTCTCCAACTTGGTTTCACAGGCTTCACCAAGCTCAATCTAGTTCAAGTCACTCCAAACGTTGGCTTAAACTAGGCAATATTTTCATGAATATTTTTTATTTTCAAATTTTATGTAAGCCTTCTCTTAAAAACAAATTCGTTTGTTAAAAGTATTATATCCATTCTTTTTTTTCCTGAATAAAACAACTACGCAAAACTAGAAGATGTAAACAATCATTTTTGATATTCTTCACACACACACACATTTGATTTAATTTATTTATTTTGCCATTAATCATATTCAATACTGCCTGAAGATTAATTAAAAAAAAAAGAGTAGGATTCGAAATACCTTAATTGAACTTGATGATTAATGTGCTTACACACATAAATGTGCGTTTTACATTGAGGTCTAGTTTTTTATTTTTGGTCAAAAGAAATTCATTCAACAAAATAAGTCAAGACAAAAACCCAATACAAAAATTTAGCCAATACCAGGATGAGAATTCAGACCATCTAAACATAAAATACTATCAAGAGCAGGTGGGGGCACAGGGGCCCAACCAAAGGGGTACACCTCCTCATGGGACCTACTAGCAAGCCAGTATGCTCCTAGGTTAATAGATATAGGAATCCAATGAAAAATAATAGCAAAAAATTTAGACCTAGGCTCTAAGATATTAGAAAGTAAATAGCTAGATTTCCTATCAAGACCAAGACTATTGTTATTAGTTGCATCCACCAGCAACTTGCATTCAAATTCAAATTCCACATAGAGAAAACTGCAATTTAAAGCCATTTGCATCCCTTTTCTCAAAGCTTTGGCTTCTGCCATCAAAGGAGAAATAGCCTTACAGGAGCAAGACATCCAATCTGCAAGCTTTCCAAAAGAGTCTTGAAACATAACACCAACCCCACCTTTCTTGCCATCACAATTAAAACTTCCTTCAATATTACATTTAATGAAAGGATCAGAAAGGGAAAACTAATGTGGTTGAGTAGCGCACAACACATTATATGAACTAGAGCTAGACTGAAAGTGATCTTCCCAACCATGAGCCATCTAGAATTCACACAACATAAATTCAGCATGATTAGCAATAAAAAGAGGATCAATATTAGTGAGACTATATAAGCAAGAGCATTTACATTTTCAAATTTGCCAATACATCATATCAATTAAAGCTTTCCTGAAATCATCAAAATCAGAATCTAAAAAACACTAGTGTAATGTAACATCTGGGACAAATTAATCATGATTAGTTAACCTAATGATTTAGATTAATGAGTTAATGAGGTGTATGGCTAAAGGGGCCTAACTTGGTGTAATTGTTGTGATTTTAGCCCTAGAAGTGGGTTCAGATCGATGGCGGGCCACCCGAGTAGGGAAAGAGGAAGAAAGAATGAAGGTTTGCCCTTTATGCCACATGTTGCGGCACGTGATCAATCTGCCACAGCGTACAGGGAAAATATGAAAGTAATAGGCCTCTTTGTGCCATACGTTGTGGCAGAGGGCAGCGTGCGCCATGGCATACAACCAAAATTCTAATAAATCAGTTTGCATTCTATGTAAAAATAGAGAAGAAGAAGGAAGGAAACTGAAGAGCTCAACTTTAGCTTTGCTAGGGCATATTGAGGGATCACATTAAGGATAGATTGAAGCTCCTAAACACCTAAGGTAAGTAATCTAAGCCCTCTTCTTCCTTTCTCTCCTTCATTTATGATGATTTGTGATAGGGTTTGAATTGAGAGATTAATTTTTGGTCCGTAGGATTATGTGTCCATTTCCATTGATTAAAATGAGTATAATGGGAGTTATCTAAGGTGTTGGAATACCACATTAATGATTTTTCAAGTGGCAAGTCCATGGGGGTAGTAAATACTCAAAAATTAATATAAATGTGATAGTTAGGAGAGGTTTATGTCTATTAATAGTGGTTTGAAGAGTTATTAATGATAATGTGTATTAATGGAACTTAAAGAGCCCATTGGGTGTGAATGGGTAGAAATTTATGGATTGATAGAATAGACATGTGGAGTTTGATATTGGTGAATCCTCAAAGATGGGATTATGATAATATTCTTGATTTTGATTGTAGTGTGAGTTAAATTTGGCACCATTCAAGCTTGGGAGAAACTTTGGAAGTATTTTTGTGTGAAGGGTAAACCTTTGACTTCTCAAAAGTTTGAGATACCTGGAAAAAACCTAATTTTTATAATTGAATATTAATTGTATTTGTGAAATATGGTTTATGATTTAAATTAATGATGCATATTGGTAATGTGTTTGACTTGTAAAATGATTTTGAAAAGAAAAACCTCAATTTTGCCACCCCTTATGATTTGTGAACTTGATTATGGTTTGTTGTTATGGGTGGTGATTTGTGATATGACATGTATTGACTATGTGGAGTAAGTGAATATGAGTATGTGAGATTATTTGCCATAAATTAATTCTTTGAAAAGCATATTATGTGAGAAATGTGCATAGCATGATCATTGGTGAGAGTTCACCTAGGGAAGAGGAGTAAATTAGTTTAAATCCACGTGGTGCTAGTAGTGATCGTTGAAATTGGAAACTTGCCTTGGCACCGACCATTGAAATCGAGAGGTAGTCCTTATCCCATGGTTGATTAAAGACTGTCCCACTTGTTTTATGAGAGATTTGGACTTAATTAGTCTCTATTGGATCATGAGGAGGCTAGATTAGGAATACAACACCCCATGGTTGTTAGTATTGGAGGAAACCAGATTACATAAGTGAGTGAGTTTATCGTAGCCCAATAACTCCTCATAAGTGGAAGGCTGGGTTAGTCCGTGAAGGACGTAACCACGTGATAACCACCGATTTTATGTAGAAGGTAACAAGAGGGTATAAGGTTGGCATTTAATCATGCATATAAATTCAGCCACATGGTTTTTAATATTGTGGTCCAGCATGTATTAGGGGTACATGGTTGGTAGTATTGCGATCCCGTATTGTGCATTGTGATTTAAAAAGTGGATATATGTGTTTTTGGGCCCATTCACATGGTTGTTAGTTTTATGATCCGCGGCTAAGTTTTCACATGTGTTATCTATGTGTTCGCTTGTTTGCATCTACCCACAATTGATATACAACTGTATAGGTTAGGTAAAACTTGGTTACTGAGTGATTGTACTCACCCCTTAATTCTCAATATTTTAAGATCTAGCTCTTTGGATCCGAGTTTGGGAAAACATATGGAGGCTTAGGATTGTGGAGTAATCATCTACATGCCTTTTTTTATTATTTTCATGTATATATGTTAATGCAATTGCCAATTAGGATCACTTGACATTATTTTACTTGCATTAGTTTGTGAATAACTTGTGTATTTTGTGCCTCGGGTTAGTGAGTTTTAGTTGTAAACCTGTGGATAGGGCTAAAATACTCGTGCAAGTAGAAACATGTGTATTTTGAAAGATTTGGAATGAAAATGATGATTTTGTGCAACAATTTCCTCCCCTTTTAGTGTTTTGTGAAAATTGGGGTTGAGTAGTGACTTTATAATATAAGTGTTTTTGATTGTATATGGTGCATTACACGAGTCCGCTATAGTCTATTGAGTGTTGTTGGATGGTAGATGTAGGCTTTTAGCACTTGTAGTTGAGTTGGAACACTAAAATTGTGAGATTTTTGTGAAAAGTAGTCAAAATAGGTTTTAGTAGCCAACTTTTTATGGAAAAAGAATTTGAGTGCGAAACCTATGCCATTAGCTAAAGTTAGGAGAAAGCTCTGTGTAGACATTGAAACTACCTCAATCGAATGTCAGACGGAGATTTGAAATGCATCAGAAGTTTGCCCCTTATGCTGTCAAATTACAGCACTGATACTGTCATTTCGTGCAATGGGCCGTGGCATATGGCACAAAGAAGGATGAGCCACGACACATATGTCGTATGTTGCAGTGCACATGTCATTTTTTGTACAAAATTTATTTTTGAGTTGTAAAATTCAGTGTTTTGGGTCCCATTTGATTTTTAAGCTTTCGCACTGTTTTCAAACTCTGATTTGAGCTTAATAAGTATTATTTGAGATTTAAAATGTTGAATTTAGGATTCCATTGTACATGATTTGAGAAATTTTCTTTTTTATAAAATTTTACAACTTCGGTAATCCTTTTAAGGTTAATCCCTTGATTACTTTGATTTTGGAGTTTATTGTGGATCAGTAAAGGAGATCTTACAACTTAGTATTAGTTTCTCTAGTTATGAGGATTGGTTTATGGCTTGATATGAGGAGTTTGCTTGTGAATAGTGCATTTGCATATAGAACTTGACAATTAACATTATACACATGTTCTTTTTCCCATTGAGCTAGTGCTAATCTTAAATTTTGGCCTAATACTAGGGATTGTCAGTAAGACCCCTGGGATTGTCACTAAGGCACAATCTACAGCTAGGAATACTAGGGATCTATAGGTCATTCTAGAAACTTAAATTTTAGCTAGACCCAATACTCTAACAAACTTTATCATCCAGAAGCTTGCGACCTACCAAAATACTCTGCCAAAGCCATAAGGCTTAAGATCCCTGCTCGGCACTCATAAAATTAGATTTAGGAAAGTAAATTCCTTTCAGAACTTGCACCCATAGTTCATTAGGTTCATTAAGAATACGCCATCCTTATTTTGCTAAAAAAGCAATATTAAAATTTAAAAAATCCCTAAAACCTAAACCACCCTTACATTTATAATGTGCCATTTTATCCCAAGCCACCCAATGCATCTTCTTTCATTAGCTTTTTGTCCCCACTTAAAATTAGAAATCAAACTATTCAAATCTTGGCAAACTTTTTTTAGGAAAAGAAAGCAAGACATTGAAAAGGTTGGAATAGCACTAGCCATAAATTTAATAAGAACTTCTCTACTAGCAAAAGATAAAAACTTATTTTTCTAACCTTAAATCTTTCTTTTGACTCTATCTTTTACAAACACCAAAGCCTATAACTTAGATCTACCCCACAGCACTGGCAAACCCAAATACTTCCCTGGACAATCCACCATCTGTATATTAAGGAGATCACACAACTCTTCTCTAATGGTATTAGGAGTACCACTAGAGAAAAATAAATAAGATTTTTATAAATTGACTCTTTGCCCAGAAGCATGACAATACAAATCAATAAGTGACTTCAAAACAACACAATTCTGACTATTAGCTTTAATAAAGAAGACTAAATCATCAGTAAAAAAGCTATGGGTGATAACAGAACAATTTCTTACAAGCTTCACACTAGTAAGTAAACTATTTTCAGCAAAAGTAGTAATCGTATTAGATAGAACGTCTGCAACAATGATGAACAAATAAGGAGACAATGAGTTCCCTTGGTGGAGACCACATTGGGGAAGAATTGTAGCTAGACTTCTCCTAGCTATATGGAGATTAAAAGAAATAGAGGTGACATAGGTTATAACTTTATCAACCCAACCACTGTCAAAACCCATTTTTAACAAAACCTCTTTCAAAAAGTTCCACTTTACCTTATCATAAGCTTTATATATGTCTAACTTCAAAGCTAATTCCTATTTTTTTCCAATTCTTAGTTCTCAAATAATGGAACATCTCATAAACAATAACAATGTTATCTTGGATATGTCTTTTTGCAACAAAAGCTCTTTGATTTTGAGAAATCAACTTAGGAAAAATATGCTTTAGCCTAGATGTAATAATTTTTGAAATAATTTTGAATGAGAAATTGTAAAGGCTAATAGGTTTGTAGTGCCCCACAGTCCCAGGCACTTCAATCTTAGGAATCGTGACTAGATTAGTATTATTGATAATATCGATTGGATGATTATGATTGAATAAATCACTGACAGAATCACAAACCAAGTCCCTAATAGTGTCCCACGAAAAGTGATAAAAGATACTTGAGAAGCCATTTGGGCTAGGTGCCTTAAGTTTACCAAGATCAAAAGCAGCTCTTCAAATTTCATCTCTAGAAGCAAGTCTCAATAGATCTTCATTCATTTGGGAAGTAACAACAGGTTTAACATAACCAAGAACTTCATTAAAATCTCGAGGTCCTGTCGTAGAAAAACGATCAGTATACAAATTCTTGAATTGATTATCAATCTCCAAATGATCTTCAATTCAATTCCCTTCAGGATCTTTTAATATAATCACCTTATTATGCTGCCTTCTCATAATAGTAGATAAGTGAAAGAAGCGTGAATTCTGATCTCCATATTTGAGCTAGTTAATTCTAGCCATTTTTCCCTAAAATTTTTCCTCATTCTCCCACCTACATAACAATTCTTGCTTGAGCTCCCTGACTGTATTTTTTTTACAGCATCCTAATCCCCCATGTAACACTATTTCAGCTTTTCCTTAATTTGAGCTATTTCAATTTGATTATTCCTAAAGTGCTCACAACTCCACTTAATCAAGGCTTTGCTTGTAATGCCCAGTCTAGCTCTTAATTCGTGAATAAGTATCTCTTGAACCTCCAAAGCTTGCTTCCAACTCTTGTTAACAACGCTTTGGTATTGGGGGTGAGAGGTCTATATATGCTTAAATTTGAAACTTTTTTAACCTTTAACATCGACATAATGAGAGTGAAGAATTATAGGGGAATGGTCAAACCCTACAGGCTCCAAATTAAATAAAATAGCATTAGGAAATTTAAATCTCCACCTTAGATTGCAAATAGATTCGTCCAAATGCTTGCGTATAAAGTCAGCATCCTCTCTCTTGTTAGCCTAATTAAAACATTGCCCTTTCCAATCCAAATCTAATAACTGATTAAATTGCATAAAATTAAAAAAGCCATGAGCATACTTATTAGGACGCACCCTTCCACTTTCTTTCTCTCTATCATAAATGAAATCGTTAATATCACCCAAGCAAACCCAAAGTTCATCACATCTAGGATTTAACTGAGTAAGCAAAGCCCACCAACGTTGCCTTTCATCAAAAGTAGGTAGGCCATAAACAAAGGCAATCTACCCTTTGAGATTGTTTGTACCACTTTTAACCTTAACATGAATGTTATTCTTAGAAGAACTATAAATATAAATGACCACCTCCTCTTTCCACAATAAACACAAACCACCAGAAAGCCCTATAGGGTCCACATAAGTCAAAAAATGAAAATCAAATTGCCTATAAAATCTCTCCATTCTAGCTTGTTGTTGTCTGGTTTCGGAGAGAAAAACCAGATGGGGTCAATATTTATTCATAAGGAATTAAAGATTCCTTTCATGTCAGAAAAGACCCTGCTCCCTGATAGTTCCAAGTTATAGCACTCATGGCGACTCAGTGGCCTTTGACGGTAGGCCACCACACCTTTCAATAGCATCAACAATAAATTTGACATCCACTGCATCACAAATAGACACAGGAACCTCAACCAGCTTAGAAAAGCCTTGCTTCTTATTTTCCTTCCCTCTTTGCTTCCTATTTTTTAGAGAACAACAAGACTTCTTCCTTTCAACAAACCTTAGTTTCTAAATAGAACCATTATCTTTCTCACTTTGTGGTTCAAAAACTAATTTCTTGTAGATTATAGCCTTCTTAGCAACAAAATCCTCCCACTTTTCACCACGACCTCTTTTCAGATTAATTTTAGTTAATTCCTAAATCAAAATTTTCTTATAGATAAGAAGCCTAGGAATAATCTCAAATGGAATCATACGCTTCTCCTCTTCAAATGGAAATTCAACAAAATAGGAATTACTAATCTGAGGGCTTTTAATTAAAGGGGCTTTTTGTAGTAGGCAAAAGGGACTTCTTCACAGGTACAATAACTATAGCATTAGATGGGCTTAGAATTGAACATTAATTATCCTTTGATTTAGTAACCATTTCTGGCCTCTATGCATATGAATTCCTAAGCTTAGGCCCTATATCCTTATCTTCCCCTACTTATACCCTTTGTCTTTTCTTTCCTTTATACAGGTGTTGACCTATTAGCACCCTGTGGTAAGTTGCTAAAACGGACTGTCTTTTTCTTCTCTACCATAACAAAATCATGTTTTATATCTAAAATAACATAATCACATTTAACATCTCCCATACTTGAATGGCCCTCACCCACACTCCTTTTAGAATCAACTGAGTCACGCACCTCCTCCATATCCACTGAGACGCATCATGGATAGAAATGAGAGCAGATATGTCTCTTACTGGGCTAAAACCCAATGAAGCATCATACAAAGGAATATCAGGGTTAACTTTAGACATTACTCTTTCCTTCCCACAGGATCACTGATCATGCCCAATAATTCCACATTTATAACAAGAGTTTTTTAGTTTTTCATATCTCATATTAACCCAAGCATCAGATAACTCTAGTCGAGATACCTAAAACCCAACAATAAGAGGCTTATGATGATCAATCTCAACTCTAATTCAAACAAAATCTTGAAATAGGGCATTGTTAAGCTTCGAGTATTTAAAAAAATAACCTTCCCTACTTGGCTACCCATTAGCAGAATATTTTTCACCGTCATAACTTCCTTTAGGAGGTCCTACGCTTGAACCCAAAAGAGACATTTCTCCAGACAAACCTCATAAATGGACAACAATAGCGGTCATGGCCACACATGCAATAAATGACTAGATACATTCTAAGGGCCATCATGAATAATATGATCATAATCAATCTTAGAAGAAAAACTAAAGATGTACCAGCCACTATGCTCATTCATTTCAACTTTCTCCAATTCTTCAACACCATTTTTCAAAAAACTCTTGATTCATCCATTTATCAGTGAAGAGCTTCCCAACGAGCAGACATTCTTTCTCAATTTGAGCAATTGCCTCCATCTACTCCAATGATATTCTTTGTTTACTAGCAGCTTTCGTCATTACAAAATATAAAAAAGCAAAAAAAAGTAAAAAAGATTGCAACAAAAGAAAAATGGAAGACGGTAGAAGGATGAATAAAAAGACAAAAAAGGGGAAAAGTAGAGTGAATGAGAAGCAAAAAGGAAAGAGAGAAGGAAAGAAAGGACAAAAGAAAATTCAAAGATTCTCTCACTGGAGAAAGGGCTCAAAAAACTTGTAGATTGAGGTCTAGTTAAAGCGAGCCTTGATCTCCAAATCTCCTCTCAGCATGATGTATTCTTAGCTTGGGAAGCTGGTGGATCTAACCTTACATCCTCTTTCATACCTAAACTAGCTCCATCAAAGTGCCGGCCTGATCATTGGACTCGCTCAAAGTGTAAATGATTGTGTAATTAATCTCAAGACAACAATGAGAAAGTCAATGAACAAAATCCTATATGCTGAAGCTGAGGTTGATTTTTTATTTTTTTCTATTTAGCTTCTTGGCAGTTCCCCTTGAATATATTATAAAGCTTTTAGAAGGCAATGTTACAATGGGATCTATGCAAAATTTGTACAGAAGCATGAACGGGATGACGTTCAGCAGTACAATAATGTTTGAATTGTACCAAGATATCACTGCCCCAATCGTCGCCATGGAATCTTGCCCGAAATCTCCATCTGGGTCATCACAAGTTGCTATCTTTTGAGCAGGAAATTCCTCAGATGAGATAAAGAAATACTCTTTTGATCCTGCTTATAAGTCACTTTCAATATATTTTATCAGTACCAAAAAAAATTTTAAAACTCATTAATTTTGTTTTAAAATTTAATAAGTTTTTAACTTTACTCCTATTAAATATACATACTAAAATAACATATTTCCTCTCTTCAACATTCAATAGAGGGTAAGAAAATTTATAATAAAAATTTAATAATGTGACTTATAAATAGGATCAAAATAGTTCTTCTCTCTCTGCCCTATAAATAGGACGAGAGGGAGTATAGTTGAGTTTCAAATTTGAAGGTGATAATGTAATTAATGATCAGAACTCAGGGCAGAGAAGAAACTATCCTTTTTTCCCATTCCGGGAATTCCTCAGAAGGTGTGAAGGCAAGGTAATGGTGAGAAATTATGACTGAGAGCGAGTGATTGCAAATGAATGGAGAGAAAAGAAGGAGACTTAAAGAGATGTGAAATTTTGTGGGTCGACTATAATTTTCAGAGATTGGAATTGGAAGCAAAATAAGCATTTATTTGATCTACGTTTTTGAGTTAGATGGGATTATTTTCAGACGTGGGACTGTCGTTATCTTATAGTTTCTTTCTCCAGAAGAGAAGAGCAGAGACACACACACAGAGAGAGAGAGAGAGAGAGAGAAAGTTAGGGAGATTTTAATAATAAAGTGATAGCAAAATTCTTTATTGAGATGTCATCAAGCTGCTAAGGACACATTTGGGCAGGGGAAATTGAATTATAAGGTGGTTTTATTGTATCATGTGCATTTCTTCAAGGTGAGAAAATTGACAATTAAATATGTTATTATTTTAAGATTCATGAATTGGCCAATAACACACTCAGAGGTTTAATAAGCTAAAAATTATTGAAATCTTTTAAGTTATTGTGACGTTATTGAGAGTCGAGATTGTGTACATTGGCCTGGGTTCCAAGCAAGAAAAGGCCAAATACAGTTAAACTTGGTATTTATGCGCAATAGTAAATGGAAAGAGTTAAATCCATAGAGGAAGAGATAAAGAGGGAGGCTAATAACTAACAAGGATGTTTCTATGTGTGATATAAAAGGTAAACAAAGGCATGGCCGGTTTGTGATTACAAGGTGGTGACCACTCTTAACTCCTTGCATTTGGCTGCCGGCAACCCCAAAGCCCTTTTCCTCTATTTGTTCAACATAAATAAAATTATACTATTTCTTGCCTTTGTTACAGAGCACATTCAATATATATATATATATATATATTCCTCTTAATATAAGACACATTATGAAGTATTAATTACATTTTTTAATATGTTTTATTTAAATTCATTAACTATGAGAAAGAATTCAATTCAAATTCAAATTTTTTTATTTAAATAAAAGTAAAATTGAAAATTTATTTCATTTTTAGACAAAAATAATAATTTAACTACATTACCTTGATTTTGAAAAGATAGTTAAAGGTGATTTATAATAGGGCTTGGAGGAATTATTCTCTTTAATCTTAATCATAAGACAATTTTAAAACCTTATTTGATTTTAAATTCTCCTTCCGTTTAAAAATTTAAGGCATTTTTAACCGAATTTTACATTTAATAAAGTAGTTACCTACTTTTTAATTAACTCCATCTTTTCATATTTACCCCTATTAAATACCTTATAATAAATATAAAGTCATTATCAATAGGGATACTTAAAAAAAAAAAGGCAATGATTACACATTGAAAGATTAAAAATGCCTTACATTTTTGAACACCCAACTCTTTAAAAAATACCTTATATTTTTTAACAGAAGGAGCATTATATAGGACAAAGATATGGTAGCTAATTTTTTTAATCTTATCATTTCTTAATTGCAGTAAATTGTTGACATGCTTTTGATTTCTACAGAGCATTTTATTATGGTTATTAACTTTAATTAAGGGTAAAATTGAAAAGTCATATATTTTTATACAAGTTTAAGGTATTAACTACATTTCCTTAAGGTAAAAAAACTACAATTTCTTGAAAACCATATAGTTTGTTAACTTTGCTCCATAATTAGGATGGGAAGGAGTGTACCCTATCTAATCTTATTTTAAATGTGAGAACTAGTTGAAGAGCTTGTTTTAATTATATTCGTAAGACTTTAATATCACTTGTCTATCTTATTATTATTATTTAAAAATAACCCTATTTATTACAAAATATTTTCACTTCAAAATATTAGGTTGATTTAATAGAAGGGTATTTTAATAAAATTATCATAAATTTTAACACATGAATAAAAAATAACCAACTTATTAAAATATGTTGGAGTAATATATATATATATATATATATATAATGAATTGCATGAACCAAAAAACCATAAGGTAATTATTATTCTCCATGACTTATTCTGCATTGAAATAAAACATCATATGATGCATATGTTTTTCTTGTTATTCATGTATCAGTAATTATTCATACAATGCATAGTCATCGTGCATTGTATGAATAATCATATATAATTACAAGAAAAACACTTGCGTCAAAATAATATTTCATTTTAACAAGGAAAACATACATAGCAGCTGCCGTAAATTTTTTATTAAGCATCAAAATTTTCAATAAATGAGATTACATGTTCATGGACAAGATCAATTGTAAATGAGACTTAGGTTCTTGAATTGAAAGCCAATAAAAATATGCAAACCCATTCAGATTTTGATGTGAATTGTGAAATATAAGCTTTCAAGGGAGTTCAGAGTAGTTATTGCAGCTTGCTGCTCAACCGAATACAAAAATGACAATCGATGCGCAGGAAAAAGCAAGCATCGAATTAATGAGAATTATACAGCAAAAAAAAAAAAAAAAACCAGCTATTTTGGCAAAACAAAATGAAAAAATGACAATAAAATTTTTTCAAATTATGTAAATGATAATTTGATATCTTAAAATGTTATAATACTAATGAAATTCCTAGAGACTTTTCTATTATTAAAGAATTAATATAAATGATCAAATTATCCTTAGTTTATGATTTCAAATGCGAATTTGAGAATTGATGTTGTATTCTTGCAATTTTAAAAAGAAAAATTGTGAATATTAGAATAAAACTTGTGAATAGTAATTGATATTTGCAACACTTGAGGATTATCAAAATTTTAAATGTAAATTAGTGAATTATTATTGAATTCTTGCAATTTTAAAAGGAAAAGTTATGAATCTTAGAACAAAACTTGTGAATGACAATTGATATTTGAAGTAAGGCTAATTTGGTTATTTATATTAATTCTTTAATGATAAAAAAATTTCTAAGAATTTCATTGATATTATAATATTTCAAGGGACTAAATTATTATTTATATAATTTGGAGAGATTTTATTGTCATTTTTTCAAACAAAATTTATATATAATGGGAAATACCTGCATTTTGTGTAAAACTTCTCAAATTTTATATAATTTTAAATTTTGGAAGATCTGTAAATGAAAGTATAGAAAACATATGATCCTTCTGTAATTCCGTACAAAAAGCTTGATAAAATATCTCTGCTTTTTTTAAAAAAATTAAATTAAATTAAGTTCTATATTATAACTTCTTTTATACCTTGATCATAAAGGTTTCAAATATATAAAACCTCTACTCACGTCCCACCCATTTCTGACCCCCCCTCATAATGAAAGTTTAATCCATCACCTGCTTACAATGGAAAAAGATTACTATTTTTTTAAAAAAGAAAAGAAATAAAAAATTAGTTCAGTTGATAATGATTTAATATATAACTTACTAAAGTAGTTAACTTATAACTATATCTTTCAATTTTTTTTAAAGCTTTATTTGGATAACCCACATCCCACTCTCAAAAAGCGAGATGTGCTTTCTCACTTTTAAAAAGTAGGATATTGTTTGATTATTATATTTTACTCCAAATCAATTTTCCATAAGTGTTTATTGAATGTAGATTTGGTAAAAGTCATGGGGACAAGCTTTTACAATGTGGTGCTTCAAAATTTTTAATGTTATAAAATTTTATAAAATTTTTTAAACATTTGTAATATATTATATTTGTATAATAGAAATTATAAATTATCATAAATTAACATTATTTTTTATAATTATATATTTAAAAATATATTTTACTGTATATAGTCTAAAAATATTTTCATTTACCAACTAACTTTAAAAAAAATGTCCAAATATAAATTTCATTACAACAATTGATTTTTATTAAACTGACTTTTATTAAATAAATTTTTTACAAACAGGCTTTTGTCTAATGACAAACCAAACATGCACTAAGCTTTGAGACATATTGCAATTTAACTTACCAAAACTTTTGTTCATTAAAAAAAAATGCAAACTAAGATTTAGTATTATCCTTGAGCATATTAGATAAATTAGCAACCAAATCATTAGCAGGCCTTGGCCCAAAAAACAAAAAACATATAAATAAATAGCAGGCTGATCTGGACATATGGCTCTTCCCAAACACAGGTCCACCGCAAAGCCTTATGCAAAATTCTAAAAGCAAATCCAGAGACACCTTTAACAGCAGCAGCATAAAAAACAAGTATCCGCGTTAAGTTGGAAAGAATTTTCAGCTTCGGAGTCCAAAAATCAGAGAGACTGTTGCTAGCAAGTCTGCGCTGATTACCCAGAAAACACCAGTCAAACACCTCATTATTGCAATTGGCTTTCCAAACGTACCAGCACAAATAAGCAGCTAATTAAAGCTTGATTACAGTCATTGTTCATGAAATTATTGAGAGTCATACATTTAAAGGCCAACATTCAAAACTTCCAACCTCAAAGGGCAAGCAATCCAAAGTTACGGCATGTTCAATTATTTTCCAATTAAGGATGCGTGACATTTATGTTCCCTAAGAGCCTCTCTAATAGGCAAGGCAATGAAAATCCATGGGGCATCCAACTGATTTAAACACTAGTTCAAGCGTTAATTCACAATTGAAATATAGCCAAATTAATTATAAACAAAAAATTTTATTGGATTAATTAATATATTAGTTTAACAATTTATCGGTTTAATACTGTAACTACAAACCTTCCAAAGAAAGTGATTGATCTTAAGTTGGAATTTTAGAGACCAAATTTATTTTCCAAAAAAATATTCAAGTCTCATTTGGTTGCTAAAAAGAATAAAAATGGAATGAATTAAAAAAGATAAAATAAAATGAATGAAATCACCCTTCCACTTCATGGTAAATATAATAAAACTCAATATTATATATTACAAATGTGTAAATCATCACATCATTCAAAAATCTCATAAATCATTATTCCTAACCCTATCAACTAAAATTACCCTTCTTTCTTATGAATATGATTCATGTAACATCCTGAGATTTTAACTTTGAAATTTTAAATGTTTAAGAAGGATTAATTGATCAAAATAAGTGATTTTATGAATTAATGATGGTTTTGGATCACTACTATGATCATTAGACCTTTGGGCAGCTGTGGAGATGAGTTAGGGTGGTGTTTGGGTCAATTGGGCCCATGTGCAAAGCCCAAATTTTTCTAAGATTTGTTGTGCTATTTGCAACAACAGACACATGATGCATCATGGTGAACGAGCCTAAATTTTGTTAAATCAGGTGCATGATGACGGAACAGAAGAAAAAGGAAAAAGAGAGATTGGTGAAAGCACAACTTGGCTCTGCTAGAGCTTCATCTTAGGAGCATTTTTTTAGGGCATCTTGAGCTTGGAATCGTCATTGGTAAGCTTTCTAAACATTCTCCCTCT
Source organism: Prosopis cineraria (assembly GCF_029017545.1). Classification (NCBI taxonomy): domain Eukaryota; kingdom Viridiplantae; phylum Streptophyta; class Magnoliopsida; order Fabales; family Fabaceae; genus Prosopis; species Prosopis cineraria. The sequence continues at coordinate 2,200,144 of NW_026555343.1, forward strand.
CCCTTTATGCAAAATTTTTGTGATTTTGAGTATTGTTGGGGTTTGATTTCATTTTTCTGGAGTTGTAACCAAACTCATTGGCTTAGTTGGGGCCTTGAGGAGTTAAATTAAACTTTTTTGTAGTGATTTGAAATTTTTTGTTAGAGTTTGGACAAACCCTAAGTTAAATTTCAGAGTTTAGGAGTAACGCGGGATAAAATTTATGTTTATTTAAGTGTGTGGGTGTTACATGGAATTAATGGAGTATGATGGAAGAGTTAATGGTATTAAAGTGAGATTTTTGGTATAATAGATACCCAAAATTAGACTAAAAAGGTTAATTAAAGTGAGAACTAATTATTAAATATATAATTTTATAGATTAAATATTGATCTAGCGTTGTTATACTACTTGACATTTGTGAGGTTAATATTTGACCACAATAACTCTTTTAGTGATAAAAGAGTTGAAGTAACTAAATGATTTAAACTTATTATTTATATGTTTCGATGGTTATGTGAAATTGTGAAAAATTATACTGTTGTTTCAACTAGTGTATTAGTAATATATATAATGTTTGGAATTTTGGAACTCTATGTGAAGTGGAATTTATTTGTATTTTTTTAGAATTTGGGTTTTTTGAAAATAGGATTATGTTAAAATCTAGACACGCACACACATTTGTGCAACTAAATGATTGGTTATAGTAATAATTGTCCAAGAGCAATTGCATGTATGTGGCTATATGTGTGAAATTATTGAGCATAATCATTGTGAAAAGGTGAGAGTTCGCCCTAGTGTTGTCAGAGGACATTATATGAAATTCATATGATATATTAGCATCGTGGAGGTCCCAGTGCATAGTTTTATTCTTGTTTGAAAATCCATTAGTATTTAAAATAAATTGGGCATATGACACTCTGGGTATTCAAAAAAAGGGAAAATTTATAGTTCATAATGGGTGAAGGTGCTTTTGGTCAGAGTTGCCTCCTATGATTGGTAAGTTTAAACTAGTTTAGTCACATGGCCTTAGTTCTATTGAATTGTCAGCCCATGAATTCAGTCGAAGAAACTAAGAAGGGTATAAGGCGGTGTATTAATCATGCATATCATTTTTGTATAGCCTTGTGTATCTGTAAATTTGATATTTTAATCATATGTTTTATTGTTACTTCATATAGCACTAATTGTTCTTATGCATGAGTAGTTTAATTAGATTATTTAGTTATTGAGTCCTCAACTCATCCCATATTTATGTTTTACAAGTGAAGGCTCTAACATGGGCAAAGGGAAGGAAGACTTGGTTGGGGATCTGAGGAGCTAAGATTTATATAGCTCTTCCCTATTCTTTTGGTTTTGTAACAAAATGTATAAATATGTCAATTTAGGAACATATGTTGTTTTGATTCACTTACATGATGATGTGTGATTGTGGTATCTCAGTCTAAGATGTTATAACTGTGATGAAATTTTGTAAAAGGTCAAGATATTAGTGCAAGTAATATTATTTGTTTGGTGTGTTTGATTAGTCAAGGGGATTGTGATATGTAAATAATGCCACCATTTTGATTTATTATGAAAATGGGCTTTAATGGCCAATTTATGTTTGAAATGCAAGTATTGTTGTATGATTGTTTAATCAATTTGTTTGCAGTCCATTTGAGTTAGTTCAATTGGTTTCAAAGTCATTGGTACTAAGTTGGGAAAATTAAACACCATTGTGTGTGCTTTAAAAGAAAAATAGATCAAATTATGTTTGGATATCTAACTTTTGAATAGTTGAGTATTTGATTGTAAAACCGATGCTAATGGCTAGGCAACTTTGAGAGCTACATGTAAACACTAGAATCGCTCAAATCAAATATCAGATGGCAAAACAGCGTGCTCTGAAAATTGGTCTTGAAATGCTATCATAATAGTTATTCATAACAATAGGGGTGCGCTACAGCATAAGGTGTGTGTGTCGCGGCACATTACACAACGAGAGATCTGATCTCTCTGTGCCATCCATTAAGGCAAATAACACAAGAGCTGTAGTAGACAGTGCATTTTTAGAGAATTTCTAGATTGCTCCATTTGATACTTTTAAGGACTACAATTGATTTCTATATTTTCACTATTTTATTTAACTTGTTTTAAATTATGGTTTAAGTTCAACCATCTTTTCAAAAAGAGTTTCTTAGGATTTCAATATTTTAAACTTTTCTTTAAACCTTGAGTTATGATAACCTCATATAAAAAATTTAATTAATATTAATTATCATAATGGTGATTTATGTCTCGTGTTTTGTGTCCTAATAATGTTAAGGAGGACATTACAATTCACCTATCCTCCCTTCACATTTAATAATCTTACATTTACTTTTATTTTTTTAAATCAATTTCTTTCTAATAACCAACTATGACATATTGAGTGTATACAAAATGCCTTGTAGAATATCATACAATCCTTCCTTTTAAAAAATATAAGGTAGTTTTAATCTTTCGAAGTGTAATTATTGCTTTTTTAAAAAAAATATTCATATTGATAAATAACTTTATATTCATTGTAGAGTATTTAATAAGTATAAATATGAAAAGATAGGTTTAGTTTGAAAGTTGGTAACTACTTTATTGAAGGATGATATTCGATTAAACATGTTTTATATTTTTTAATGAAGAAAGTATAAGAAAGGAAGATTTATGTGCAATCTCAATTTTTTTAATAAAAATATAAGCACATTGATCCTAGCTAGAGCTTATCAAGGCTAGTACATACCTCTAGATTCTTAGAATGTTTATAAAAATACTTATAAATCACTTATTAATAATGTTTTCATATTGGCAACAAAAGTTGGACCCATAACTTTATAAATTATAAGCTAAATCTTTATTAACTAGATCATTTATTGTTATATGCAATCTCAATTTTAATTTTTCATTGTCTGCGTATGAATAGATACATATAGATTGAATTATTGAAGAAATGTTCCTTAGAAGCGAAGGATCGTCCAGCGCGGGACTTGCACGCGAGTTTTGAAGCCAAGTCAGTGGACGGCTCAGAACAAACTGCAAGGTCCACGTCACTCTACTTTTCCCACCAAAATCAAATTGGAAAGTAAGCAGAAGCTCACCGTTGCTGAAAAAACAACAGAAAAGCTAGTTCCCACGAAGCTGCTTCTTCCTTTCCTTTCTCTCTTTCCACTTTCCCTTTTGGATTCAGCTGATTAATTCCACTTGAGGAATCAGAATTTCCCATATCAGATTTCTTGCCTGTGAACTCAACTATGGCTTCCGCGCACGCCCTTTTATCGTCCCCTCTGAGACTTTTCGTGGACAAAGAAAGAAACAAAGTGGTTGTGGGCGAAGCAAGTGCAGATTTCATAGACGCTCTCTTCAGTTTCTTAACCCTTCCTTTGGGAACCATCGTTCGGCTTCTCTCCAACAAGCAAACGTATCGATCACCAGAGGTTGGCTGCATCAACAACCTCTACCAAAGTGTCCAACATTTCAACACACAGGTACGTGCACTAATATTTTTGAATGTCCATGTTCAATTTTATTTTAAAAAATAAAAATTGCATGGATGAAACAAAATTTGTGTGTGAATAGGTTTTGTGGAATGGAATCTGCAAGAAAATGTTGCTGTGTCCGCGAAATCCGTGCGAGAAGCTTTGCCAGAAACTAAGATTCAATGTGGATGACACAGAGCCTACCAAGTATTTTATGTGTGGTTCCTGTAGAGGTTTAAGCGAGAAATGGCTAAGTACTTTTGAAGGAGCGAGCTGCACATGTGGGAAACTGATGGAACAAGAGATGAAGGTGGAGGGGGATGAAGATAATAATCCAAAAGGAGATGGTGTTTTTGTTAGAGGCGAGAGTATGTATTTGATCTTTGATGATTTGACAGTTCTTCAAAATTCTGCACGCAACACTGTCCACCAACTTGTCCAGCTTGGCTACACAGACTTCACCAAGCTCACCGAAATCTCTCCAAACGTTGGCTTAAACCAGGTCATTATTGTTGTCGCTTTCACTCTGTTTCACTCGATACACATATAATACATTGATTGAACCTGATGTTCAATGTGTGTGTTTTTAGATTATGGAATTGTTAAAGCGTGCTTTGATCTCAGCATCTCCTCTCAGTGACGTATTCTTGGCTCGAGAAGCTCGTGGATCCAAGCCCGTGTCCTCTTTTGCACCCAGACTAGCTTCACAAGATGTGCATGGGGGTGATTCTTCATATAATCTCCAGATAACAGTGAGCAAGTCGAAGAACAAAATCCTGTATGCTGAAGCTGAGGAAGATTTCGCTGATTTTCTATTCAGCTTTCTCACCATGCCTCTTGGATCTAGTCTCAAGCTTTTAGATGGCGATGTCAATCTGGGTTCAATGCATAATCTGTATAAAAGTGTGAAGGATCTGAATCCTTCATGGTTTGGACATTATCGCTCTCGATACTCTCCACTCTCTCCGTTACTGGATCTAAAGGTGGCTTCTCAATATGGCTGTAAGAAACAGCGATTAGATGTCGTTGAAGAAAATAGACCTGCATACTACTATGGCACAGGTGTGTATCGAAATAACACTTGCTATTTAAGCAATAATGGAGTGATTTCGAAAGACCCTTTTAAGATACAGAGTTCATCGTCGCTGATGTTATATGACCCAAGATCTGGTGATGGAAGGAGAGGATCTGTGGGATTTGTTAGGAGACCAGCCCTTTTTGCTGTGATGGATGATCTTCAAGTCACGCCATTGACCTCTACTTCAAGCATTTCTTTTCTGCAGAAATTGAAGGTCCCCCTGAACGATTTGGAAGAGCATAAGGTGACAATTCACAAGAATGAGGTAAAAATCTGCTCTTTTAAAGACTAAATTATTACGTGAATTAAGAATATGGAAAAAGCTGGGAAAAATTTGTTATTTTCATAGCTGTGACATCAATTATTTTACATGGTTCAGGCACTGAATCTGCTGGGAGCATCTTTGACATCCAAAGCTGCATTGACTAATGGGCTTTTCTACCTGGTGAAGAAGCAAAAAGAAGAAGCCACAACCTGAACATTTTGTATCTGGTTAAAAGGGAAGGGGCATGCTAGAGATTTTGTCATATATTTAATTTGGATGTTTAAAATTTATGCTAGTTTTTGTAAACTTAAAAGAGTGAAACAATTGTGCGCAAGTGATGGAATATTATTAATAAATAATATATCGAAAAAGGAGTCGGATCAAAGTCTTACCAGATTGGGGCGTAATAAAATCTACCTGACTACTCACATGAGATTAGACTACTAAAGACTTATTAAGGTAATAGAATTTTCCAACTAGTAGAATTTTCCAACTACCTACATAAGATCGGACTACTAGAGTCTATCACCTTTATTCACACAAGTTTAGACTACTAAAGTCATATTTAAGGCATGGGTGCACATCAAATGAATGAATGAACATTGAGAGAAAGCTGTTCACTCCAGGGTGAGTTTTTCCTTCAATATTCATCCATCACTATTTATATTGTGGAGGTCATCATAAAAAAGATAAACACAATTATCATAATTCGCCTCATAATAAAGGAAATAATTTAATTGGAATAATCACAATAAATGTGGAGAATGACTTCCTATTTTGGAACCACCACTAATTCCTGAATTTCGATCAACTTTCATAAATCCAAAATATGTCAAACCTCCACTAATTGATTCAACAAAATGACCCAATTTTCATTAGGGGTGGATAAATAAATTCCAACAACACGAAAAACCTCAAATGCTGAATATATGCATTCTGTTAATCTTGTTAACCTGAACAAACTCATGGAGAAAAGAGCACAAACAATTAATCCAAAAAATGAATTTGAACTAGAAATCAATATTAACAAAACATATAATTCTAACAGGTAATTCGGGTCAAGCCTGACAGGCCAGCCCGAATTTACCTGAAAAAAGTTAGGACTGAACTTGACTATATGAGTTTTTTCAAGAGAGTGTAATACTTTAAACTTGACTTGAATTGAGCCCAATCTGAATAAGCTCAACCATTAAAATTTTTGACTTTTTATGTATATAATGTTGATAATTTTGGTCAAATTCAATGAGTCAGTCCAAACTCAGCCAAAAAAAATTAGAGTCAAGCTTGGCTATATTAGCTTTTTTAAGAGAGTAGGATATTTTAGCCTGATCTAAATAAGCCCCGTTCAAATTGAGCTCGACCCAAATAAGCTCAACCAGCCCAAATTATCGGCTCTACATATAATGAATCTATCCTTTAGTGATTAGAACTAATCCCCACATGAGGTGAGGGATATGACCTTGGCTTAGAATTAGAAGAATCTATTTCAATTGTTGTTGTGAGATGACCAACACTAGTTATTTACGTTGGAATTACATCTACTACCTCATTGGGAATGGATATATTAATGAGTAATTATATGGCATTGATGATCAATAATTCCTTATATTTAGTTTAATAAGACGTGACTAACATTGTTCCTGATTAAATCCAACTCAAAAAAGTTTACCTACGCATTTAATATGAAATATTTTATAATATTAATTTCTTTTAATATGAAATGAATTATGATGATTAAAATTTCTCATTTCCTGACTTACACTATAAATAATTAAATATAGTGGTGGTGGTTGAAAGGAAAATTCACCCCATAACAAATATCTTTCTTTCAATATTTGTTTTTCTCTCACCCTCTCATGCATCTGCTGTGCATCAATAAAAGACTTCCCCGGTTAATAATTTTTATAGGTTCCGGATTATTATTTGTTTATAATATCCTTCAATTTTGATGGATTGTCTTCAAGTGGTGCATTGACTTCTTGTTCAAGCAAGCATTTCAGCACTGCCACTTCACCATAGCATTTGATGTGTATTGATTTGATCAGGGGAGGTGTAAATAAATAACTATCCATTCATTATTACTCACTAGCATATGATTTTTTTAGGCAAAAATATATTTTTCATTCTTTAATTTTATATAAAATTTTAATTTAATTTTTTAATTTTATAAAGTATTTTTTTTAATCTTTTAACCTTAATATTATTAGTTTTAAATGATTATTTTTTGTTTCACTCATTATTATTTTAAAAAAATTAAACTTAATATGTCAACATTTGAAGATGCTTTGTTAATATTTGAAATTCAATGTAAAAATTTGTCAAAATAAAATTAACAATATTAGAGTTAAAAGTTTAAAAAGACACTTTATAAAATTAAGAGATGAAAATAAAACGTTATATAAAGTTAAAGGATTAAATATATACTTTAGCCATTTTTTTATTAAAAAAGCTTTAAGATAATCATAAAATATTGTGTAAAGTTAAAGGATTAAATATATACTTTGACTATTTTTTATTGATAAAAGTTTCAAGATAATCATAATTTTACCTAAAATTTTAAAAACATGATGAGTCCTAAAGTAATTGTAACATTATTAATTACATCCACATTTGGTCAATGTTATATATTTAAATTTAAATTTATAATAATAATAATAATAATAATAAATATTAAAAATTTAAATTAATCAAAATTAATGCACCTTTCGGTATTCTTTATCATTATCCATTTTAACATGAATTGATTAGATTCATGAATATGAAAAGAAAGTGAAGAGTATAAATTTAACAGTCATTTTCAGGCCAAAGAAAAATTTAACAGTCATTAATGCTCTAGGGAACCTATCTATGTATAAATTTAATCATACATCTAAATCTGATGCATTCTTGAAGCTCTTTCATTATTCTCTTATGCTCCAGTCTTTACTGTTCAAAGATTACTTAATTATAATTTATAATGAGCACAAACTTAAAGAGAAAACCTATCTTAAAATGCTAGCCTTTTAAATGAGAGAGCTCTTTATATTTTTAAAGACAAGACTTATATATTTAATATATTTTCATCCAATTAAATCAAGATATGTAAATTTTAAGATGTTAATAATATTAATAAAAAAATTTATTATAGAATAAATAATCTATAATACATGCATATGCCTTGATTTAATTGAAAACAAATACCTTAAGTATGTAAGGCTAAGTATGTAAATTTTTCCTTATCTATAAATCTTACTCAACTTGTGAGGCTTCTTGACATGAAACTTGTGACAATATCATCCCATCAAGAGCCGACATCTTCATTAACTTCACTCTATCATGATACTTCACTAGGCCTCTTGCCAATTAAAATGTCGATGTGGATCTTATGACACAACTCCTTGCGGAATCAGCCAGCGCCATCCTCAAAGCAAATTTCTATTTGAGAAATTTTACCTAATAGATTTCATCTTTGCTTGCGAGCTAGGCTATGGCTTCCATGCAAGACCAATTATCTCCTTTGAAACTTTTCGTCGACAACGAAAGGAACAGAGTGGTGGTGGCCGAAGCAAGTAGAGATTTCGTAGACGCTCTGTTCAGTTTCTTAACTCTTCTATTGGGAACCATCATTCGACTTCTTTCACTAGAGATTGGTTGCATCAACAACCTCCACCAAAGTGTGAAAAATTTCAATGCACAGGTACGTTGACTGAAATAACGTGGTGCTGCTGTGTTCCATTTTAGAGACCATCAACTTTTTCTTTTTTCTTTTTTGAAGGTAAATTATCAACTTGATATGTGTGTTTGTATGTGAAGCTGAATTTGTCTCTATACAAAGGTTTTCTGGAATGAAATCTGCCCAAAAAAAAAAATTATACTGTGGCCACGTAATCCGTGCAAAAAGCTTTGGCAGAAACCAAGATTCAAGTGGATGACACAGAGCCCACCAAGTATTTGATATGTGGTTCCTGGGGTGTGGGTGGAAAATTGCTGAGTACTTTTGCTGGAGCGAGTTGCTCATGTGGGAAACTTTAGGCTAGAGAGATTGCAGAGAGATAATTCCAAAGGTGATGGTGCTTTTGTTAGAGGCGAGAGTATGTATTTGATCTTTGATGATAATTATTTGACCTAGCCAACACTGTTCAACAACTTGTCCAACTTGGCTACACAGATATATTAATTAAAAAAAAAAGATGATGTATTCTTGGCCTTGGATCCATTCTAAAGCTAGTAGGCAAGATGGATACAGGATAGAGAGCAGGATTCAAAATTCCTTTGGTTGGACTTAGTTGTGCTTTCTTCATTCATGTTTTTAGATTATGGTGTTTTAGTGGGCCTTGATCTACAAATCTCCCCTCACTGATGTATTCTTGGCCTTGGAAGATGGTGGATCTAACTAGCTCCAAGTGCAAATGATTGTTCAATTGATCTAAAGATAACAGTGATCAAGTCAATGAACAAAATCCTGTATGCTGAAGCTAAGGCAGATTTTTCTGATTTTCCATTCAGCTTCCTGACAATGCCCCTTGATCTATTCTAAAGCTTTTAGAAGGCAATGTTACTGCCGGATCTATACATAATCTGTGCGACAGTGTGAAGGGTCCTATTAGCTGTTGGGATTTGAGAATGGAAGAAAAAAGGAGCTTAATCGAAATTAAAATTTTTATTACAATCTCAAAAAGAAATACACCACTCTTAACTTTTCTCACTTCTTCTCAGACACTCTTTCTTCCGTCACTCCTCTCTCTTTCCTTATTCTTTTATTCTTACGCCACGCCCCGCCACACCCTCTTCTCTTTCTCTCTTTCACTTCCTCACACTCTCTCTATTGCTCTATTCTTTCTTTTCGATTACTCTCTCCATGTCACTCTTTACACCTAAACTATAAATAGCTTCTATGTCGGTAATAAAACTATGTGGACAGTTCTTCCCCACCGGTCCACCACCATTAGCCTAGAATCTACTGGAAGCTTGAGAGATAACTTAATAATATAACCTAGAAAATTCTAGAGGGAGAGAGAGTTGGTCGGTGACATCTTAACACAGCATCGCAGAATCTAAATTACAGGATTTAAAAGTGGCTTCTCAGTATGGTTGTATGAGGCAGCCATTTTTCTTTTCTTTTTTTTTTTGAATGAATGTGAGGCAGCCATTAAAGCTCGGTGGAGAAAAAAGTCCTACTAACTTTTCATATGGAAACGACATAATTTGAGTAACCAAAAATGGATATGCTTCGTGGTTAACCAAAAATGGAGACGCTTCATGGTACTGGCACCACTGGAGCTATAATATGGAACCCATGAAACTTTTCGACCGAAGATGTGCTGATGGAACCCATGCTGTGGGACTTGTGAGGAGACTAACACCTTTTGTTGTAAAGGATGATCTTCACGTCTTTCCATTGACTTGTACGTCAAGCATCTCGTTTTTGCAGAAATTGAATGTCCCACACGACGATTTGGAAGAGCATGAGGTGAAAATTGGCAGTATTGATGTAAAAATCCATTCCTAACTGATTTCTAGTAAGACCGATGATATATTAAATAATGTAAGTATATGAAGGCACCAAATCTGGCGGTTGTAAGCTCTAGTGGGTTGCACAATGACTAATTATTTTACATGTTCAGGCACTTAATCCGGTGGAAGCATCTTTGGTTGTCGAAGGCTGCATTGACAAATTAAATGGTCTCTTGTACCATGCGAAGAAACCGAAGGAAGAAGCCAACCTTATTGGCCCAAAAAAAAAAGCCAGCCTTGAACATTTTGTATCATATAACAGAAGCTGCATTGACAAATATCTGTTGGAAAATTTTTGTTTCTGGATATGAGGGAAAAGGGCATTCGAGAACTTCTGCAATAAGTTTGGATGTTTTGATTTTAAGCACAAAACGATTTGTTACTTTCTTAGACTGAGAGTGAGAGTGAGAGAAATATATTGGTTTAGAAAGTCCATGGTTGATGAGAATGCTCCTGGCATATGATGACTGGTATCCTCAGACCTTAAATGCTATGGTGATATGGTCGTATGGTCCTTCCCTGCTTACCAGAGATGATGCGAAGTGCTTTCATTGATAGAATCTGTTTCAGCAACCAGAAGAAAAAATTGCTTAGAGGTAACTAGCTCAACTAAAATAGAACTGTCATGACGGCATTAAAATAGAGAGGAGACATAATAGCAATATAACGCGTTAGATGAAGAGGAAACGAAGAGACCATTGTGCAGAGAAGTGCACACCAGGAAAACGAACCAGGCATTTTTGTGATATAATACATATCAGTCAAACATCAAAGACAACGAGCATCTTCATATATGGAACTTCTAAGTTGTGAAAATAGTTGGAGACCATAGGAAGCTAAGCTATCACCTTACCAATTGCTGCGCGCGCACAAAAAATGAAGTTTCTGAAAAATAACGGTGTTACTGTGAAAATGAGCACCTTTCAATCTTGACTACATTGACTTGAATTACCCGATAGAAATGTCCTATTTAGGGTGATGAAGTTAAGATCATAGTTCAGAAAGTTGCAAGAGCCTGTTTCACCTGTTATACGAGTTTTGGAGGAGCAGGGTCTTTCAGATGCTTTGTGTCTAATGCAAAGAATCCAAATGTGGAAGAGGACAACGACATGGATAAGAAACTTATCGACCCACTACGTCCTGCAAAAACTGAATGTTCCTCTTGACGATAGTATGTTAAAAGCATTGATTAGGGGATGAGAAAATAAGAAAAATCCGTTGTATATATAAATAAAACTCGTTCCTGTCTTGTAACTTTTGCATATTTATATGAACCAGATTCATGAATATGAAAAAGAGAGTGAAGGGTCATTTAACTCATTAATGATAAATTGAGCCATTTTAACTAATCTATTTTTAATATAGTAAATAAATATTAAAACATTTTCATTTATTTTGATATGTATTTAAGTATCAATTACTAATGTAATCATTTTTGGTGTATCATATGCAATATACAATACGCAACGGGACCTATTTATATATGAATTTTTCAGATCAAAAAATCTATATATAAATTTTAATCATATACGTCTCGCTGTCCTAAACACTATTAATCACAACACCATACTCAGAAAAATCCAATTTGAGAAATTTGACCATAACAGATTTCACATCTTTTCTTGCAATTGCTAACATGGCTACCATGCGAGAGCCTTCATCTACTTTTCGGCGATGAAGTAAGGAACAAAGTGGTCCGAATCAAGTAGAGATTTTGTAGACACTCTGTTCAGTTAGTGGAGAGAGTGTATACTTGATCTTTGATGATTTAAGGGTTCTTTCATATTCCCCAGCCAATCCTTCACCGACTTGTCCAACTTGGCTTCATTGTGTTGTTCACATGTGCATGTTTAGATTGTGGACTTGATGAAGCGGCCTTGCTCTCCATAAATCTCCTCTCAGTGATGATTGTTATCTCAGAATAACAGTGAGCAAATCAATGAACAAAAATCCTATATGCTCAAGCTAACGAAGATTTTTCTGATTTTATATTCAGCTTCCTCAGTCCTCACCATGCCTCTTGGATCTAGAAATAGCATATTTTGTGTAGCCAAAAATGGAGTCACTTCAAGGTACTGCAGAAGTTGAATGTCGCTTTGGACAACTTGGAAGAGCATGTGGTGAATATTGGCATGAAAATGAACTCTTTTCTTCCCTGTCTTCAAGATCAGGTTGAAGACGCTGTCATTACGTACATTATGTGAAGAGTACTCGCTTTTTCTCGGGAGCTTAACTCTAAGATCTTTTCTCATAACTCAAGGTTATGAATTCGCTTCCCAACAAGCAATCGCTTCCTTTTTAACATAATCTTATTTTCTTTCCTCTAATCCTTTCCCACACTACTCTTCTAAATTTCCTCTACGAGTGCCTTAGCTCAAAACTAGTATCAGTTATGTTGGAGATAATTAGGGCAGTGGTGGAGGAAAGTTGGAAGTTCTGAGAACACAGATGTTGGTTGAAAGCTTTAGTAAATGCTAATGGTTGGAAGATATGTTGAATGTCGGTATATGGTAGTTTTGAAATTATCCTATGGCTCATATAAGGTTTGAGGAGTTGTAAATCATGGAAATTTGCCTATGGTGACTTGAATAACCTCATAGGAATTTTCCTATAGTCGGCTTTAAAATGTTATTACTTATAGGTTAACAAATAAATACTTCTTCCTAAAATTTGATATTTGATTTATTGTTAAAAAAACCAAATGAATGCCCCAAAAAAAAAATCTTATGAGCTAGTAAAATATGCACGAATATTTGCTACATAGCACCAACATAGTAACAAATGAAACGTGGCGGTCCCGCAGGGAACGCCACTATGTGACAAGTGAAAACTGGAGGGGAAAGGGAAAGAAAAAATGGGACTGGTATTATAACGTGCGCTTTGGTTTGGTTTGTTGGGGCTAAGAACAAGAACCCGCGTTTGCAAGAAAGTGGACCCCACTCCTCCTGTTAATCATTGGTTTGGTTCAGCCCGGCCGGTTGCGGCAGATTATATATCTCTATTTGACTTATCGGCAATTCAACTTCCTTAGTGGCAAAGGCAAATACCTTGAATAAAATGCTTCGTACCCACTAGTCCTCGTGTCTGATTTCTCGGAGAACAGATAATTATCAATATGGAGCAGCCTCTGCTATCGGGTACAGAATTTTCGCCGGCAAGTTTCAATTTTTAGCGATGCTTTTCAATGTTACTCGTCTTTTTAATCTTGGTTTCTTTTGGGTGTGATTGGATCTTATAGAAACGAGACGTGAATCGGCTGATAGAGAGAGTGGAAAGTGGAGCGCGTATCAGTATGCGGGAAGGACGGGTTCTGGGATTCCTACTAATTCATCATTGGCTGGCACTGAGGTGACTGTCGATGAAATTCGTTCTGCCGCCGCTGCTTCTTCCGATTATTATCCGCCCTCTATTCATGGCGCTTTGGTGGGCTCGCCTGAGCCTGAGTCTTATCCTCCAGGTGGGTAATCTTGTTACTCCCAATATTCATTTCACTTGTGTCAAGTCTTATGAGGTTAATGTCCTAAGAAGCACATACTGACACAACAGGTTCCTGTTAATTTCAAGTTTCATCACTTTCATGTCACATACGGGTGTCTGGTGTGTCAATATCGGAACAATATGACTGTGTCGTAGACTCATAGGTTTAAAGTTCATGTCGCTTGTTCTGATTTTCTTTCCAAAACTATTTCATGGATGTGCTGATTCACGGCTTTTTTTTTTAGCTCGGTGAAGATGGGAGAAATTACCGGTTTCAAATTAACAATCTTTATGGAAACATGTGACCGTTTATTTTTCTTTTTCCATCATCTTCTGTAATTACAAGGCAAAGATGGACTACAACTTTTTAAGTTTTCTTGCTTAAAGTTTATTTCAAAATTCTACTGGCATTTTGTAAGCCTGGATGCTATGCTTTGTTGCAGAGCAAGCTATTGTTCCCCAAGTAGGATATGCAGGAGACTACAGTGGAACCAGAGCTGAATACCAGAGGTATAACTGATAGGGACTGTAAACTATTTCCCCTCCTGGAGTGTTCATGTTCAGATTCTTTGCCGATCAAACTGTATAATAGTTCATAAAAGAAGTGAAATCTTGGTTCTATCCTAGATTTCTCTCTACAACTGCTGAAATTATAGTGACGTGTAAAAAGTATGTCGTAAATCATGGATTACTAAAATGCATATTTTGCAAATTCTTGATGAAAGACACTAATGGTTTAACTACTATTCTGTATAGGTGAGGGGTTGATTTTTCAGTTGAAGTTACTATTCTTTCTAAAGTTAAACAGACCATAAGAGATCCAATCAACTTCATCTCAGTAACTGCAATGCATCATTATGGAGCATTCTTTGTGATCATTACTTCCAATGGTGATGCTGAAACATGTCCAATCAGTGTAGAGTTTATTTTTTTAAAAAAAGAAAGTGTTGCTGTTATTGTGCATTGTAGAAGCTACACTATAGACCAAGATTTGATCGAGCTGGTTAGCTTGCCAATTACAAAATTTATATGGGAGATCGGTGTCTAGTCTTCACTTGGTACATCTACTGTGCTGGGGCTTTCAGAACAAGTTACAAGATAGTTGCAGTTTGAAATTTGGAGTCATAAGAATTCAATAGGAACTAGCTATTTAGGTTTTCTGAGTGGTTTAACTCAAGGCTAAAGGAAGTATAAATAGGAATGTTTTTTTTGAATTATGTTAGAATCATAAAAGTAGTTAAAACAGTTCCATAATAAATTCCTTCATATTTAGACAAGTTAGTTTGATTGATGTCAGCAAATAAGGGGTAGACTGAAACTTGGTTTCGATCGCTTCGGTTAGATGTTGGTCTCCAAAGAATCAAATTATCTTGGCTTCTTGAAATTGTGAAATTAATGATTTTGGGTTGACTATATCTACTTTCATATTATGCACCATCCATAGAATCACATGCAAATGATAATGTGTCATGTATACAGCATGTAAAAATATTATAATTTTAGAGGTTGAGGTAACATTATAAAAGGGACCATTGTTTATGTTTAAGATAGAATATACTCTCTCCATCCCTAATTATAAGACACTTTTGAAGGAGTTTCTCCATTTCAAAATATAAGACACTTTGAATAAATTAAGATTTCATTAAATGTATCAATTTCAATATTACCCTTTCTTTCTTTATAATTAATTTCTGCCCCTTCTCTTTTCAATATATTAAATGATGGGTATTTTTGAAAGTTTATATTTTTGTTTTTAAAAGATAAGGTTGTTAAGTGTATTTAATAAAGTTTATTAGTGTATGAAATTTTGTCTAAAAGTGTTTTATAATTTGGAACGAAAGAAGTAATAAATACTCAAATGGGTTTGACATTTGTGAGAAATACATTAGTAGATTTCACCATTTAATCATGTCTTAGGATCATTGGAGTAGTAGAACGTTTTGTTATCAAGATTGTATGCATATTTATTGATAACTCAACATAATAGTCATGTCTGCTTTTGCATAAAGTTGCAATGTTGACACAAATCTTGTAAAATGAATTATCTATTTTTAGGGGAATCCTGGATGAAGTAGCAATACGAGAACTGCTCATTGATCATGTTGGTCATCGCTATTGTTGGGGTAGCCGTCCTGCTCGAACGTGGAAAATTCATGCTGTGGAAGACTGCAATGTTTATGTGGGAACTCTAGATACTTTTATTGAGGAAAGAGAGGTCATAAAAGAGACTGAGCCATATACTGGTGGCAGTGTAGATGGAAAGCATAATGGGCCTGAACTTGGTGTCTGGGAATTGGATTTAAGGTCTCAGTTTCCTGTGCTGTTTGTGCCATACAAAGAAGTGCGAGAAAAGATTCCTCATTCTGAAATTATTGAGAAATGCCCCGGTAAGGATTTGAGATTTGCTCTCTAGTTTTCACAATTCAATATGTATTTATTTTCTAACATTTTCTTTTTTTTTTTTATTTCCTCACAAAATCATGGAAAATACTTGCAGCTTGTGAAGGACGAGGTAGTGTTGTCTGCTCTGTATGTAATGCAGACCAAGAACCTGGATATTATAAAGAAAATCAGATGACCAAATGTATTGCTTGCCACGGAAGGGGTTTGATTGCTCATAAAGATGGATCTGATTCAGTGTGAGTAGTTTAATTGCTCAAGTGGAGATTAGATGATTAATTGAAGCCATGATACATGGGATCATGAGCTTTAATGATTGATGCTTGATGTCCAACTTGTTATTCATAGCGTGGATTGTCTAGTAAAACTGTTGTATTTTATTTATGCTGCAAAGAACTTAGCAAGGCACAAGATCAAGAATTTATTACATTTTAAATTCAAGGTTAAGATCTCAAGGCTGTGCTAGTTTCTATGAAGGCATCTGTTTATTTATACTCGTGGTTCACTTACATTAAGTTTTCTTGCAGATGTGTTAAATGCAATGGTAAGGGAAAGATTCCTTGTTCAACTTGTGGATCTCGTGGACTGATCAAATGTGCGAGCTGCAAAGGAAGTGGCTCTCTTTTGGCACACAACGTGGCAGCTGTTAAATGGTATGTCTTTGCTTATGTACATTCATGTTTACCTAATTCTGAAATTCATATCAGACTATCATCAAGTCACGAAACTCTGCATCATAAGAAACAAGCTTCACTAATAGGTGTTGGTCCTAGTGGCAGGGACAATGAAATTGACTGTCCCTGAGCTTTTAGATATTACCATGTGATGAGAAATATGGCAGATAGGATGAAATGTTGGAAATCTCACAAGCTTCCCTGTTCACTATTGTGCAATATCTGTTCTTTCAATTTGCTTGTGGCGAGTGCACTGTCCTTATACAATGCCCTTGTTTTTTGTGAAAATGCAAATTAAGAGAACATTTATACGGTACAGGAAAACACTGTCAACTCGAAAAGTAAATGCAAATAGTGGAGCAGCATCGGTTCCGGACGAGGTTTTCCATAGAGCCAAAGGGGTTCAGTTGTGCAACACTCAGGCACAGCAATGCACTCCAGGCTTCTTTGCTGATTCTTTCTTCCTCAACAAGTTTTCCTCCGAAGTCATTGCAGAAAGAGCCGCGGTACCTGTCACTGCAAGGGTCATCTGTGAGAGGCACACCATCTCGGTTGTGCCGGTGACTCGGGTCACCATGGCTCGCCGACGGCGATCTTTCAGCTTCTATATCATAGGGCATAGCAGGGAGGTGTACATGAAGGACTATTACCCTGCTAGATTTTGTTGGGGTTTATGCCCTTGCATGGAGTGGTTGAAGTTGTGATCCGGAAAAATCTTCATCCTATGAGCATTATGGCCTGTTTTTTATTTCTCAGATATTTGAGAGTGTGTTTTGCTCTGATTGTTTTTAGCAGTCAGAAACAGATTTATCGGTTCAAGGGATTGTATATGGAGCACTACACCAAGTGAAATATAGTATCATGTTGTATTCATTGTGTGTTAGTTTAATTCATATTTTATTGTGTTGGAAGTTTTTTATGCGTATTTTATTTCAAATTTAATAAATAATAATATGACATTATAACAACGTATCAAACGGATTGGTTGTTAACATAGCACAATAATGCCTTGTGGATTTCATCTAGTGGATTAAGGTTTGTTATAATAAATAATAACAACATTATAACTTGTGAAGAGAAGCATTTGTTTCTGGTGAGTTTTGGAGCTAGTATCCTGTGTTTTTCCTATTAAACGTTATTTTTACTAAACTGAATTTTTGTAAAAATTGTTGTCTATGGTACTGTTTACTATTTTCTCAAATCAAATCCGTGCAACACACAAAATTCAAAAAATTGTAAGAAATAATAAAAATAACAATAATTCAGAGCTAACTGAGTGGATAAGATGACACCTCAACATTTTGAATTGTAAAATTTAATTACTAATGTCCTTTTATTTGATTTTCTTATCAAAATGAAGTTGTTTTTCAAAATAATTTTCGGAAGATGGAAATGATGTATTTGTTGATGTCTTTAATTGCTTTCTACTTTACTTTCTCTGTTATTTAGATTCATGTTTGTAGGGTTCTTTCATGAAAATTATCACGCGGATATCTTCCATTAAATTTTGTATATAACGATAAGCGTTAAATCCCGTGCGTTGTACGGATTTATCCCAATACAATTAAGAGAAAAATCTAATAACTCAAACTTTTAATTTTTAAAAGTCAATTGATATTCTAATTTTAGAAATATTTATTGGTTCCAAATTATTTTTATTTGTATTATTTCTTACAATTTGTTGAATCCTGTGCGTTGTACAGATTTGATTTAAGAAAATTGTAAAAGTATCACAAGCCACAACTTTTACAAAAATCCAATTTAAGTAAAAATATTGTCTTATTAGATAAAAACATTTACATACATGCATATATAAATACAAACACACATTCAATTTAATGAATTTTCTCTCCCCTTCCCTCCAACTTAAGGGTATTCCTTCTCTCCCTCCCCTTTCCCACCCTCTCGCTTACCCCCACCCACTAACCATATAAATGGAATCCTGTGTGTTACATATGCTTGTTGCAAAAAAAAAAAAAAAAAATTCAAGATAGTATAGATAACAACATTTACACAGTTCAAATTTAAGCGTCTGCGCGCACGAGTGTTATGTTAATGAATAATAGATTCTTTAGTCATGGTTCATGTTGAAATGTGGAAGAAATTTTTTACGTAATTGATTTCTTGTTGTAAACATGAGATAAATCAAATATCTAATACTTTTGTTATTACCCTAATTTCAAAAAATTCCCACAAAATGAAGATTGAATTGGCAATTATTAACGTGGGTGGTGAGTATATCTCATTATCTTGTGCATTTACTATTATGTTAATATATCTAATAATTTTGTATATCTAATTACCAATTTAGTGTATTTATTTTTTTGAAATTGGAATTTTCAAATGGAGATTCTTTGGATGGGAAATTGTGATTGGAGAATTTTTAAATTTTTAAATTTATATCATTTTAGAATCAAAATCTAACTTCGAGAAATGTAATCAGACTAAGTGATACATTGTAAAAGCAAAATATAGATACATGAACGCAGGTTTCAAAATGATGCTAAAGTAATGATAGGATCAGACTTCAATAGGTATCAAATGTCTGGAAGGATGTTGCAATTAATGAAAAACACATAAAAGTGATACTATAAACATCCTCCTCAGCCCTATTTATAAGCTAGAGAAAAAAAATAATTTTTTTATCCTATTTATAAATCATGTTATTAAAGTTTTATCATAAATTTACTTTTATATCTTTCATTGAATGTTGAAGAGAAAAAATATATTACTGAAGTATGTATATTTAACAAAAGTAAAGTTAAGAATTTATTAAATTTTAAAATAAAATTAATAAGTTTTAAGATTTTTTTTGACACTGGTAAAACATGTTGGAAATAACTTATAAATAGGATCAAAAAATATATCTTCACTGTTAATCTTCACTAATGCATGCACTAAACATCCTCTTGCCTGTCTCAATAAAGATATCATATTATTCCTGGAAAGTTAAGAAGCACTCATAATGGAAGGCCTAACGAAAGGCCTTTTGCAATGTGGAAATATGAAGAAGTTTCCAAATTAAACCTCAAATGCTCAGATGCAAAGTAACGATAGCAATAGAATTGACGAAAGAACAGCAATTTGGTCTTCTAAAGAAAGAACATTATATTTAGTTCATAATCTCGTATAGGAATCAGATTGAAGAAAAAATAAATTAAAGCAGAAAAGATATCATGGGAAACTGAAAGTCGAGGATGCTATGCTTGTTGTATAATATGGGCATAGATATGGCAGCATTAGACGTCAAGGATGCTAATCCTATATGCATTATAACAACCTCTTTCTGCTTCGAGCATTTATTTAAGGAAAAATTGCTACTAAATCCCACAGAAGCATTTCAGTTACTCAAAAGTCCCATGAAATGAAGAAATTAACTAAAGTCCCGAAAGACTTTTGGGTAAATAAGTTTTGTTGTCTAATTACTATATTAGCCTCTCAATATTCCCCTCCCATATTCGAAACACTCTCTCCCCCCATCCTTGCTCTGTCAAAAACAATGGCCTCCGTGCGTTTCCAACAAAGTCTTATGTTTGATAAACTTAGAATCAATGCCTTGAAGTTCCACCAACAATCCAAGGATATCCAAGAGAAATACTTGCAATTACAAGCCCCCTAGCTTATCCACTTATTGGAAAGAGCAGAGACCTACTACCTACAAGAAGAGACAGGAGAACAAACTTATTGGCTTTTGGCAAATGACATGCCCTCCTTGCTTCTAGTCTCCAGCAAACGACGTCCTCCATCCTTTTGGTTTCTGTTGAAGCTTCTTCCCCCTCATCCTCCACCAAATTCCATCAGTCCAAGCTCAAAACTTCTTACTCTTCCTCAGCCAAACGATCATAATCTCCTCCGTCGAAGCTTCTCTTTCATAAACCCCATCATTTCTCTTCCTGTATCATAGATCTCCTTCAATCCCTCCTCTTTCTTTTGAAATTTGTTCTTTAATTTTTTGGAATATGAGAATTTGTTAACTATTGTTTGATTTTTCTAAACATTCAATAAGGATGGCTTCAATTTTTTGAGATTGTGTGATCAATCATAAGGAAAGTTGATAGCTGAAGGTTGATTGTGTTTAGGAAGAAGGGTAGAGTTTTGAGTACTACTGGAAGAAGAAGATTCAGAGGGCAATCTAGTAATTAGACAATAAAACTTATTTACTCCAAAGTCCCCTGGGACTTCCAATTAATTTCTTCATTTCATGGGACTTTTGGATAATTGAAATGCTTTTCTAGGACTCAATAGTGATTTTCCCTTTATTCAACTCATGCAACTCTCTAACCATATACAAATTAGCAATGAACTATAGTGCTACATTTAAAGAAATTTTCAAGAATTCTTCAAAAGCCTCCACCAATGTACATTACTATATCATTTTTCCCATCAAGCTCACTGATTTTTGTTTTTTGAAAAAAAGTACAACACAACATTGACCTCTCATTGAGTTTCTAGATTGACAAAAGGATGAAGAAAAACAAGGACCTAAATGTAAGAGAATAAAAATGAGAAATTGTTCTACAATGAAAAGGAGAAAGATGCATGCATTAAGCTGGGACATATTATGTTGCCAAAGGAGGAAGGGGGTTTTAGGCTAAGAAAGATGTCATAAATGAACGAGGCTTTAATTCGGAAAATTGGCTGAAATGTGGTGACAAAGCCAGAGAATCTTTGTTTTCGAGTGTTAAAGGGAAAGTATGGAAGGAAAGCTGATTTACACCAATTTGTACTGCAAAAAATACTGACTCTCATTTATGGAAACATTTAGCTGTTATGTCACCTAAAATCATCTCAAAGATTTGTTGGGAGGTGAGGAATGGGATGTGTAACATCCTAAGTTTTAGTCTCCTGATTAATTAAACCTAATTAGGATAATTAAGTAAGTTAAGGTGATGTGTAGCTAGGGAGGTCTAATAATCATATTTCATGATATTTCAGCCCTATTTGTGGGTTCGATATCAAGACGAGCTACCCGGGCATTAAAAGGAGAAGAAAAGGAAAAATTGATGGTGCTGTGCCATATGCCACAGCGCACAGACGTTTTTAAATGAGGGAAAGACCTCTTTGTGCCATACGACATAGTGCATTATGCATCTGCTATGGCGCATAGCCATTTTGTGCAGTTTATCAGACGCGAAATAAGACAAAAATAGAGAGAAAGAAAAGAGAAAACGTAGAGACACACTAAGCTCTACTAGGATTTACTTGTGGACGACATTGGGAGTATATTAAAGGCTATAAACACCCAAGGTAAGTATCATACTCATTAATCTCTTCATTTCTTCCACATTTAAGAGTTTATGATTAAGGTTTAATAGTAGAATTGGAATTTCGATGCATATGGGTTATAGGTCCGAATTTATTGATTCAAATAGAGTCAATAGAAGTAGATTAAAGTATCTAAATTTAGGTATAATGAGTTTTGTGTCTTGAGCTATTGGGTGCCATTAATATCTAAAAATCTCATTTATTATGGGTGGTTGAAAGATTGTGATGTCATTAATGAAAATTTAATGACTCATTAATGTTATTGGAAATTAAAGGTAGTTATTAAACCCAACGAAAGTCAAAATTTGCAATGGTTAAGAAAGGTGTTAGAGGAAGAGGTTGTGCAAAAAAATAGATCACTGCCTTCTCCCTATGAGACATATAGATATGATGAAATTAAGTGGCACAGAGGTGTTAATGGCAATTATTCTGTGATAGGCATGGTATTGAAACCCGGACCGGACCGGCCGGGTCAACCCGGAAACCGGTGACCCGGTCCCTTGTCCGGTCTGGGTTTACCCCTAAACCGGTGACAAAATAAACCGGTGTAACCCGGTCAACCCGGGTTCAACCCGGTATAACCCGGTTAACCCGGTGGGTTGACTGGGTTAACCGGGTTATTTTTTTTGAAATTTTTTTTTTCACTTTTTATTTTTAAGAGTGCTGAATTTAGAAATAAGATAACAAAAAAAAAGTAAAACTAAAGTCAAAAAATAAAAAATTAGAGATAGAGCACGCTAAGTCCAATTCAGATTTTCAAACAGCATTTATTTCGGCCTTTCATCTGTGTCTCTCCTCT
This sequence comes from Prosopis cineraria, assembly GCF_029017545.1. NCBI lineage: Eukaryota > Viridiplantae > Streptophyta > Magnoliopsida > Fabales > Fabaceae > Prosopis > Prosopis cineraria. Next base: position 2,223,065 of record NW_026555343.1, read on the forward strand.
CTCACCCTAACCTAATCAGTGTCTCTTCTCTAGCTTAGTCTCCGTCTCTTCTTCAGGCTCCAGCTCTATCTCTGTCTTTGCTATCTTCATCTCTTCTCCAGCTTAGTCTCTGACTCTTCGTCTTTTTTCTAGCTCAATCTCCGTCTCTTCTCCAACTCTATTTCCATCTCTTCTCTAGACTTTTAAGATTGAAGAGTTGTAAGTGTAATGATAGATATTTAAAATATTGTATTTTATTATTGTTAGACTTTTGAGTGGTTGAATTTAGTTGAATATTTTTATAATTAATGTCTTTTTATTTAAATTGTATTATTTTAATCATGACCGGTTTGCCACCGGTTCAACCCCCGGTTCAACCCTAATTGAACCACTAACCCGTGACCCAGTGTCATAACCGGTTCAATGACCGGTCCGGTTTTACGTACCTTGGTGATAGGTATGTACAAAACATTAATTAGAGGTGAGAGGGGTGAAAAGAGGATTTGGAAAATGGTTTAGAAATGGAGTGGTACTAGAAGAATTCAAACTTTTTTATGGCTTATTGTACATGATAGATTACTTACAATGAGTAGAAGACATAAATTCATGGGTGGTAATCTGAATTGTATGAGATGCCAAGTGAAGGAAGAAAATCTGATACATATCTTAAGAGATTGTATAGTGGCTAAGGAGGTGTGGATGGCTTTAGATAGAAAGGAGGTGAATGATGATTTTTTTTTCTCAAAAGGATTGCTAGTTTCTGAATAACTTGGGTAAAGGTGGTGAATGGATTATATTTTCTTGGGTTTGTTGTTGGTAGTTATGGAATTGGAGAAATAGATCTTTGTTTGAAGAAGGTCTTGTTATGCCCGATCATCTTGAAATTATTATTAAAAAATATGTTTGGGAGATATGTGAGATGAGAAGGAATCAGGAAGCTTGTAGACTAAAAAAAGAAAACAACAGACCTTTATTAAATGGTTCTTTCCTCCTACTGGTTGGATTAAACTAAACTTTAATAGTGTTGCTAAAGGATGTCCTAGAAGCACAGGGTATGGAGGGGTGTTAAGAGTTGCGAATGGGAAGTGGATTTGTGGATTTGCAAAAGAGGTTGGTATCACTGTTGCAATATCAGCAAAGTGATAGCGTGCTGTCTATGGCATAATATTGGCTCAGGAAATGGGTTTTTCTCAATTGATTGTTGAAGGGAATTCCTCTACTATCGCAAAGCTACTGCAAGATGCTTGGGATGGAATTGAGGTAAAAAAAATAGAATAATCAATACTATCATGAAAAACTATAATAAAGATTGGCAGGTATGTTTTACTCATACCTATAGGGAAGGAAGTTTTTGTATAAATTGACTATCAAATTATAGTCTTAGTTGTGGGGAGGATTTGAATGATCCTCCTGAGAATATGATAGATTTGTTGCATAGAGATACTGTGGAAGTTGCTTGCCCACGTCTAACTTTGATGTAATTGCTATTTAATTTTGGACTTTTTACCCCATGGACCACAAGAAAAAAAACAGAGAGAGAAATTGGCCTTCACTGTTGCCTTAATGTTGGCTTCAACTACACCATGAAATCAAACATAAATTAAGTAACAAATTAAATTCATTTAATTCATGCCTATCTTGCGCACCTAGAACACAAGAATCTAAAATTGGAGGAGAAATAGTACAACCCCAAACCACAATCTTAATTAGAAGAATAGTCAACAAGAAGCTAATGAAAAATTTTAAATTTAATTTAAACTAATGAGATTATTCATGGACAAAGAGAGGAAATGAATTTGATTGAGAAAAGGGTGGAAGATATAAAACCTACAAGTTCCATCAAAGCAAGCAGCAACAATAGCAGCAGCAACACTATAAAACAATAAAGATATGATGATGAGCAAGAGAAAATAGTTAGTTTTTCAAATAAATGAACATGCTAAGACAAGATCAGCAGAGGAAAAAGGTAATGAAAAAGAAATTATGGAAGATGAAGTCAAAATTATGAATATAAAAAAAACCAATATAGAGAACAAATATTCCATAATGCGAATCTCTCACCCGTTAGCTATAAAATCTCTAAGTAGACAAATCAAGTTATCCTTACTAATCTACCTTAATCTCCAAAGCTAAGATAACCAAAGGAATAACCTAAAAAGATTACTGACTTTGTAAATTTTTAAGATTTGAGATTCTAAGTTTCCATAATTTAAAACACTTCTAAATCTCATATATTTATTGAAAATCAAAATAAAATCACTATATGGAAGCATAGGAATCCAAGTTACATTATAGCATTTGCAAAAAAAAAAAGTGAAAAAGCATCAATTTCAATAAAACAACTTGATGCATCATGGCATGCTACATGCAAGCCATGGCTCATCAAGCTCTATGTCATACGCTGTGGCACATTATACAAAACTTGACAACACAGAGCTGTCACATGATAACACTTAGGGCAAATTTCTGACACGCCTCAGCACTCTGTTTGATGTCCAATTGAAATTATCTAAGTATCTATAGAGAGCATTCTCTTAACTCTAACTAATGGCATGTATTTCACAACTAAATTATTTTTCAATCAAAAGATGGACATCAATTTCTAAACTCACTCCTTTTTTTCACAATAATATACAACCAAGGTGTCCATTTCATAAAACAAGAACTAAAAGCCTACATAAACTCTTAAACCACACTCAAACGACCATACAGAACTCATACAACACACCACAGCCAAACAATCACCCATAAAGCATAATTTCAATACCTAAACCCTTGATTCACAAAAACATAAAGAGGAGCTAAATTCACATATAAATCATAATATGCATTCATTTACACCTTTCCCTATTTGCACTAGTATTTTAGTCCTATTTAACTTTACAACCACATTATAAATAGCCCAAGGCACAAAATACATATTCAAATCATTTCAACAATAGTGTAATAAAGATGAATCACATGTAATCTTAGTTGGAAAATAACAATTCAAAATACACATAATTAACTATGAGGCCTAAAAGTAAGATTTACATAGAATCCCATGCCTCCGATTGTTTTTTTGGTCCTAGTCCTAGTCCAATGAGCAAGTTTTGTAATATTGAAGAATGAGGAGTGAATGCAACCATTCAATAACGAAAGTCAATTTAGCCTTTGCAAATGCATATCAATTAATTGTAAATACAATTGGTAATTATAATTCTTTTAGCAATCAGTATATACATATCTTTTAACCTTGACCACAATACTAACAATCATATGGCCAAGTACAAATGAACATCATCACATATAATCAATACTGCATATATAGGGTCACAATAATAATAATAATCATGCGCCCCTATCAAGATGCACCGAAACACAATAATAACAACCATGTGGTCAGAATATAAAATGCGTGATTAATGCCAACCTTATAGTCCCTGATACCTCAAACATGAAACTGATGGTTATGTAGTAGCTATGTTCATAACTTGAACTAATCAAGCCTTTCACCTATAAGAAGCTACTTAGCCAAGTCTAACTCTCTCACTTATGATTTATAATGCCCCCCAATACTAATAACCATGAGGTATCGTACCTCTAATCTAACTTTCTCATAAATCGATTGAGACTAGTTAGATTTAAGTCTTTTAAAAAATAAGTAGGACAGTCCCTAATCAACCATGAGACAATTACTGTCTTCTAATTTCAATAATCAATTTTGAGGCAGACTTTTGATTCCAATGATAAGCCACCACTTCCACATGGGCTTAACAAATCTACTCCTCTTCCTATAGGTGAACTCCTGCTATAAATGACCATGTCATGCACATCAACATATAGTATGCAAATTCATATCATTCCAAGCATGAAAATTTATTTTCATAATAGCATGCTTCTTACTCACAATATAGCATACAATACATATAATCACATTCTCAAACTCCTATTTCATTATGCATAAATAGAGTAAACCCTCATTTCTCACCATTTCGCTAACATAAATTCATACCCATCAAGACTTGCCAAGATTTGCATTAAATAAAATTTATAAGTATCGATAAGTTTCAAATCCTTTTTTTCTTTAACATAATTAACTTATACATAAAAGTATAAACCAAATTTCCTCCGATTATATCAAACTTGTGAGAAATTAAATGTTTACCTCTCAAAACACAAACTTCCAAAGCTCTCCTCAAACTTGAATGGTGCCAAATTTTTTAATCTACAATTTAACCACAAGGATACTCATTAATATCCTCATTCAAATAATTTATAACACTCTATCTCATCCTTTCCAATTCACATAAAAAATATAATATAATCTCCCACTTCTCCTCACACCTATTAAGTTTACTAGATTTCTTTAACTCACATTGTTATTAATGAACCATCAAACTACTATTAATAGCCATTAAACACTCCCAGCCACTATCATTAATGCAAAATTTAGACATTAATGACATACACCAACCAAGAATGTGTAAAACCATTATTATTAGATTTAAATAACCTAAACAACTTTCATTAACTCTATTTAGCTAATGGGTTCGAACTCATAACTTATATGGATTGAAAATCACTTTTTACATTCAAACCCTAAATCAACACTTCAAGAAAATGGAATAGAAAAGGAGAAGAAAGCTTAGTACACTTACCTTACGTGTTCTCTAGTTTCAAAATGCTCCCAACCCTCCAATGTAGCAAGCTCTAGTAGAGAATTTTGATTGCTCTTCATTTTTTGTTTCTTCCCCTTCTAATTTTCAAGTCTAGTCATGCCTAATTTTTGTAAATTTTTGACTACGCATTATGGCACACATAGCAAACATTGCAATGCATGACACAGAGAGGCTCAAGTTCATGAAATGGCACACATGCACCACGACAAAGGTGGCGCACGCCACAGCATGTGGCACAAAGCCTACTTCTCTTTTCTTATCACTCTTTGATGCTCATGTGGCCTGACTTCATTTTAAACTCGAATTTAGAGCTGAAATTATAATCAAACACACTCATTAGACCTCTCTGGTCATATGCATTATTAATTAACTCAATTACTCTACTCTACTTAATTTGATATTAAATTTTTGGGATGTTATATTAGCAACCCCGCAGCAATGATGAGAATGGAGGAGAGAACAAAAACCGCTAATCAAAGAGGATGGAGTAGGAATCTATGGCCAAGCTCAATATTCAATGAAGGATGTCTGGCGGGCAATCGAAGGAAGAGGGCTCCTCTTCCCCTCCTGTCAATGCCATAAATATAGACGATGGTGGCCGGAAGAAAGAAAGGGATTGTGATGGACTTGGTGAGGTAGGTTCTGCAATTTCTTTGCACCATATTCTTTCCATGAGATCGAGAATGTAGAAAGACTACCATCTTCTACGCTTACTTGAAGACCATTAATTTAAAATTTGAAACTAAAAAGTGCATGGGGAAACGGATGGGGTGATAACCATAATGGAGACGACAACGGAAGTTATTACTGGCGAGAAAATCGGAAACATTGATTTCGAAGTTGAAAAATGAAAGAAGAGAGAACGAATGAAAAACAATATAAACATAATGAAACTCACCAATGATAATTCAAAATTTGCCACCTACCAAAAACACCAACGAGTGAGGAGGGAGAATTAAGTTTAAGACGAAGTTAACAGCCCAATGAGAGAAAAAACAAATTGACCAATCAGGACACTTTTCCATGAGATTTGTATATGTAGAGTTGATGATTTGCATTTATTTTACTCATCAGTTTGCTTTAAATAAAGCACTGCATAGAATTATCAATTATGGAGCAATGCAAAGAATCTCAATCATGAATGCTAAATAGGGATGTAGTTAGGGACAGGCTGAGCAGAGCATTTTGATGGAAGGTTGCGCTAGTCTTGCTGGCAACCCTTGTATGGTTCAATCAGAATATGTACATTTGGATTGTATATTCTTATTTTTTAAAAAACAATTTGATAATCAAATTTAGGGAAAATTGGAGAAAAGAATCTAAGAAGCAAATTAATTGAATAAAAGGACCTTACTTGCCGCACATGGAAGAAAATATACAGAATCATGGAAGAAAAAATGAAGATTTTGAATATGGTCTCTCTATTCATCATGGAAGGACAACTCACAACCTTTGATTAAAGCGCAATCAATCACTGGTATCTCTTGATTAATTAATCCACTTTGTGTTGTCTCAAATCCCCCTAACACCTTTAATTAAAACTAGAACATGCTCCCTTCAAATACCAAAAATACAGGTTCATGCTCATCCTATTTTTCATAAACAAAACACCAAAATTGAAAAATAAAACTGAGAATAACAAATAAATCACACCCAAATAAACAAATACCAAAAGAGTACTGCAAAATAGGGTAATTACTCTAAAGTGCTTAAAAATTTATCTTACATAATTTTAGGATTTTTGTTATAATGTTTTATGAAGTTTGTTAGTAATAATTTTTATAATTTTTTCATCAAAATATAAAATAAAAAGAAAATCAAATAATACTCATGTTTTAAGAGCAACTGTAATGTTATCTTGTTAAAAATAAATAAATTTTATGACAATTATATTTTCAAACAACTGTAATGGTTGAAATACTTATACATAAAAGACTATTATAAGATTAAAATAAGAATTTCATTTAGCATTTCAAAACTTTTACAATATGTTAATTTAAGAGGTCAAAAATATAAAGTTCTTATATTTTACTTAAAAATTAAAAAGTTAAGAGACCTTGGTTTCTGCTGATTCCCCTATTTTCAACTGTCACATAGGGTGATCACGAGTGCCATCTCTGAAGATCAGGTTAAGCGCTTCTAATAGAGTCAGTGAACATGAACACGGGGGACAATTGATTTCGCTAGCACACTTTCATTCCAGCATGTATGGCTAAGAGTTCAGCTTCGGTACCGGAGACAAAACCCAACTTTTGTCTGAAAGCCTAGGATTCTTAAGCCTTCAGAATTTCTGATTACACCTCCACATGCTCCAAGACGATTTGGTTTAACAGGCATCCACGTCAATGCGTAAAGTAGATAGATCTTTGTTTATTTTTTGGCCTAAAAAAGTAGATAGATTCAATTATAAGCTTTAAACATGCAGTAAATAAAACTTTTTTTAAGCAGTGCCTTTGTTTAGGAAAGTTGATCAAATTGGTTCACATTTCATTTATTGTCTCTCCTTTTTTTAATAAAAGCATAGCTAGAAAATCATAATAAATACTTTAAACAAAAGACTAATTTTTTCTTACAAATAGGAATAAAACTTCACTTTTAAAATTCTCTTATAAATAAGAGTGGAGGAAGCACATTATAGCATTTCAAATTCATACAAATTATTTACTTACTGCCTAGTACTATAAAGTTAGATATTTAGATATTGTCGAGATTAGTATTCATGATGTTATTTTTTCCATTCATAAAGTTTGAATCGTCAGCCTTATTTCAGGCCCCAAAAAAAAAAAATCGTCAGCCTTATTTAAGGAATATTGAGTTCTTTCCCCTCAATTCAACCATTCTTCGTCTCACTTTATATATTTTAGTCATCAGCGGAAATTTATTCAAATCAATCTAATAAAAAATATCATTAGTAAGACTTAGTTTAGTTTTGAAACCTTAACCAAAACCTGAACCATATCTTTTATGTTTTTAAATATAATCACTTCTTTTTAAATTACAAGATATTTTTATACAAAATCTTACGTACTAATAAATTTTATTATATACACTTGGCAATCTTTTTTTTACAACAAAAATATAAACTTTTAAAAATATTTTTCATTTAATATATTCAAAAAAGATAGGGATGAAATTAAATAAAGGAAAAAGATAATATTATAATAAACCTATTTAATGAAATCTTAATCTTTTTAAAATGTCTTATATTCTAGGATGTCAAAATTTCCTCCAAAAATACTTTATAATTTGGGGCGAAGGAAGTATTATTTATGAATAATATTAGACTATTAATGTTTATTTTTTAAATTTTGACTTCAATTAAAGTCTAGTCTAAACTCAAAATACTTTAATAAAATCTTAGACCAATCAATTTGTAATTTAACATGTTTTCCTCTGTTTTAGATGTTAAACTTAACCAGGACCAGTGGCCAAGATTACTTCATAAATATTTTTTTTGGATAATTTTAGATATAGATAGTACCTTTCTTTGATTTAAAATGAGTTAGTTTTCATTGTAGACATCAAGATAATTTGTAATGAAATTTAACTCATGTTATTTAAAAATGCATATACTCTAGTATTTATTGATAATGAAATTTGAATATTTTCCTTTTGGATATAATATTTAGGAAAAATCATGATGAAGGACCTCTAGAGCATTTTATTTTAAGAAAATGACTAAATGATTCTAAATTCATTCTGCATGATCAATGAACCAAAATATAATTTAATTTTAATATGAAAAGACAAAATTACCTCTCATTTTTTTAAAAAAAGATATCCTCACTACCACCACCCCGATCACTAAACCAAAAAAGAAGATTGACCAAATTTTTTTAATATGGCCAAGGGGGTTTGAACCCACATCCCCTTGGCTATCAGAAAGATTGTTAGCTATTAATTCCTTTCAATTATATAATACAAATATTTATATATATTTTTAACTTTATTTTCACTTTTCATGCTAATACTTATAATAAGCTTAATGGTTATTGTCATTTTATAAATGACTACTTGTTAAATTACTAATGAAACTTATTAGAAGTTTTAGAAAAAATATAACTTTAAGTCCCTGGACTTTACTCACTATTAACTTTTAAAATTTTATGTCATTTCATCACATTTTATTTAGATTTTGGTATATTTTATCTCAATTGTATATATTTTGGTTGTCCAAATTAGAAAAATGTGTATCTTATTTTGGGTTTGCATATTTGGCTTTAGTTTGAAATTTTTGAGCTTAATTTGTGTTTTTTTTAGTTTAAAATTTGATTAAATGCATTTCTATAGTTTTTATTGATGCTTTTGGATGAAGAAATCAAGTACATAAAGAATAAATTTTGTTAATAGCAAAAATAGTGTAAAATTTTCAAAGTCGTGACTTTTGTCGCTGTCAGCAAAACACTTTATTTTATTTATCTAAAAATGCTTGGGTAGGAGGCATATACACTGAGAGCTTGAACTAGAATGAATTCTACTCACTTTAAGACACAATTGGAGCATGGGTGTGCTGGGGTTTAAACATTAGAAGAGCTTGGAGCAAGGGATTGGAGTTTTCAAGACATTTGGAACTCCTTTTCTTTAGTTTTTCTATTTCTCTTCCCTTTGTCTCTTATAATCTTAAATGGTTCCAAGTTTTTTGTATATTTATAGCTTATGGATGATTATGAATAGCTAAATTTTTTGTTTTAGGATTATCTAAAACACTTTTATGGATTAACATTAAATTTCCCATATCTTTTTGTGATTAATGATGCGTGTGTGTGTGTGTTTTTTTTTTTTTACTCTTTTCTTAATACTTTTAAGTGTTTAGCTACCACTTAAATGTTGGATTCACTTGATTGATACTTAAGAGAGCTAGATTGAGTGTAGAACTTAGGTAAAATAGTGCAAAAACTTGAAGTTTACTTATTGAATGGATGGTTATGTTAGCAAGATAGATATACTTACTAGCATTGTATAGCCACATTAGAGTTAGTGTTTAAATTTGAGTTTTATTAATTGTAACAAGAGATTGAGTAATTAATTTAACTAAAGACTTATTCATGACTTGAGAGAACTTATCCAAATATTTTTAAAACTTTAGGTTAGCATTTATTTTTATTAAAAGCATTTAGGAGAGGAGATAATTTTGGTGTTATGAAATGCAATAAGGATAAAAAATCCTAGGTTCCATTTTTTGCTTAAAGTTTGTGAATAAATTACTTTTTTTTAGTATTAATTTAGTTTACAAAATTGACTTTCTCCTATAATTGTGTTTGACTCAACTTGATTGAATTCACTTCATTTTTTGTTTGATTGTTGTTTTTAAACAAATCCTAAAAAAAAAATGATACTTTACTCTCATTGTATTACTTGTTATAAGCCGTGCTATTGTGGAGAGCAACACTCACAGTTTGCTATAGGTCCCTGCACTTTTTTTGTATTTTAGATCCCTATACTTTTATTTTTTTTAATGTTTTAGGTCCCTAAATAAACAAAGTATAAGAACCTTGAAAGGACTTAGAATACCAAACAATGAAAAAGTAGAGACCTAAAATATTGAAAAAAATTTAGGGATCTATAGCAAAACGAGAGCAAAATGTAGAAATCAAAAGTTATATTTTTTTCAAAATTTTAATATGCATTAATTTTTATAAATGTTTACTTGTTTTTATTACTAAAAGTGACAAGTCCCTATTGGTAATTTAATAAATAATTATTTGTGAAATGACAAATGTCATTGCTAACTTTAAAAATTTTTCTTGATCATAAAATGACAAGTCTCATTATTGGCTTTGAAAATTTCTTCTGATAATTTGACAAATAAATTTTAATAAAATAACAAGTTCATATAATCTTTTGATGTGTAAACTTTTGGTAATAAAAATAAATAAATATTTATAAAAATCACTTTAATCTTTAACAAATCTTTATTGTTAATTTAAAAAGTATTATTAGCTTTAAAAAAATTTCTTAATAATTTAACAAGTATATTTTAGTAAAATAATAAATTCATATAAACTTTTAAAAATAATTAATGATTGCACATAAATTTAATATTTTTTTTATGTAAAACAGGTAGTCTCACTTTTAAGTTACAAAAGTAATTCCTCTTAATCATTAAATTATAATCATTTCAGTTCTCTCTATTCAAAAAGTAAATATTAGATTTTGGTAAAAAAAAAAAAGTAACATTAGATAAGCATTATTAATAAAATCTTACTTTTGTTAAATTGTATTATAATTTGAAACAATATAATACTTCTAAAATTATTTCATACTCCCTCCATTAAATTATATAAGATATTTTTAACTAAATTTTATATCTAATAAAGTAGTTTTTTATTTTCAAACTAACACTATCTTTTCATATTTATATTTATTCAATAAGAAGTTTCACCCTAAAATAAATATAAAATAATTTATTTAATAGAATAATTTTTTTTAAAAAAATAATAATTATATTTTAAAAGATTAAAAATATTTAATATTTTCAAACATTTAATTTTTAAAAATATACCTAACATTTTGTTGGGAAGTAATTTTGAAAGGAGAGAGTAATGTATTTTATAATAAATGTTTTATTCTTTCTTTTTTTTTAGATACGACGGAAATAAAAAAATGTTTTATTTAAATTGGTTTATCATCTCCAATGAGTGCGCAACACGGCATAGACGCTGCGGAAGTGCGGAACACAGAGAACGTGCTGGCATTTCGCAATCAGCAAAGCCTGATTCTCCTGTTTCATACCTTCTTCATTATTAGCCAGCACCTAGCAGCCCCTCCGTCACTACGCTACCTCTTCCCCCCATCGCTTCTCATGCTCTCTAGCTTCCCATCCGTCTTCTGATCAGATGGGTCCGTAATCCAACGGTTGATAAATCACCAAAGGATCATGATGAGCCTCAACGGTCGAGTAGAAAAATGGACCTAATGGAGCAGGGAAACCGACAGCGGGAAAAGACAGCTATTCGGTGCGGATAATTGGAACGCGGTTCCCTATAAAATGACACGTGTCACCACTCATTTCTCATGTTCGGAATGTTAGTCAGAAAGTTACGAGAAAAGCTAGTCAGACAACTAAGATTGCATTGTTCTCTTCCACTCCAACAACGCGCCGTGCCATGTTACCGTAACTTGTATTCAAAGCCTTTGTTTTGCTGCATGAAATTCCATCCCCGTCCGTGAATGCTTTGTCTGTTCGCACTACAACTTATCATTATCTCCTAACTACTATTTTCCCTGCTCTGTCTTTTAAAATTTTTTTATCCTTTAATATAAGAAATTATTAACATATTTTTTAATAAATAAATTATTATACTCTTATTAAATTAAAAATAAAAAATATAAATACTTTTATTAATTTATTTTAAAAAAAGAGAATATTTTTTATTTACACTAATTAAGGATAAAATTAAAATATTAATATAATTTTAATTAGATAATTAATTTTTATTAATTTACGTAATTTGATTAACAATATTTTATATATAATGACGAAAAAAATATCTACTAAATACTAAATCAAACTCATGGGTTGGAGATAAATATAGGATTAAGGTGCCAAAATATCTGCAACTTTTTTTCTTCAAAAACTTGCGATATTCTTGAGTCCAAAACAGTGATTGAATACTTATTAACATTATTAAAAAGAAATTAACCTTTTACAATCCGTTAAAATATATATTTTGAGTATTATATAATATAATGACATGTCAATTATTCTATAATATACATCCTTGATCTTGTATACTTAACTAAAATGTCTTATCATATACTTAAAGCGCTAATTTTTATGAAAAAAAAATTGAATTAAGGTAAATGAATTTTTTTCACAATTTAAATTTACACTCTTTATATATATATAAAAAATATTTTACTGGTTCAAACTCTGAAAAACTTGCCTCTTAGTTCAATTTTACTTTGAGTAACGTTGCGACAGTTTTCGTCTTTCAAGGGATTCAGTTTGCTACCGTCAAGTCATATTTGACTAAACTAACTTCAGTTAATAAAATAACAGTTTTTTTAAACAAATTGTGGTGGTTTATAATTATCCTTATAATTGAGACAGAGTTAAATCACCCAGAGAAACCAGGCAAAAACTAGTTGTTAAAAAAAATGAAATACGCTATTTTAAATATTTAATTAATTTTGACTCAAACGGTTTGGATTTTATTTTTTATTTTAATTTTTTTCATAATAGAAAGTTAGTGAGAAATTTTAAAAAATACAATTTAAATAATTTAAATTAAATACTGAAGATCTAAATGTTGATTTAAAAAATATAACATGGTGTATGACTTGTCTCGAGACAACATTAATTCCAAATGGAACAGGCAAAAACCGTCAAATCCAATGAACGATGCAAACCATATCGTTGAACTTGGTTTACAGAGCAGGGTTTGTTGAATAGGTTCTAATTAAGTATATATCTTGCCTTTCAAGTCATTTCATAGATAATTAACATATTCATTACTCAAAGGGGCAAGTCCAACTGGGTGCTCACTGCAAAAATTGAATTAGTGAATAGCTTAGCCTTACTTAACTAACAAAATTGTTGCTTTTTGGACTGCAAGGAAGTCTGGAAGGGTGTCCATGTCAAGAATTCATTTTTTTTTTTTAAAGAGCAAGTCTAGCTTCAAAATATTGTAAAAAATATCGCAGACAAGCTTTTTATACAGTAATAATAATAATAAAAATAATAATAATAATAATAGTTGTAGTAATAGTAATAGTAGTAATAATAATGATAACTATCATATGATTAAATATTGAAATGATTTTACTAATATTTAAATTTTTACTATTTTCAAGGAAATTCATAGCAAAAGTGTGTAAAATAATCCCTATAATTATACATAACTCTACTTCATACCAACGCAATTTTTTAAATCATATGAATAATAATTAGTTAATTTTGATCCCCGTCTTAAAATAGGATCTTGAGTCTTGTGAATTAAAAAGAAAAAAAAAAAGATCTTTACCATTATATGACCTAGCTACTTGATGCAAAGAATTAGGTTCAGGTTCAAGTTCAATGTATTATGAACGTAAAGAGTTCCTATTTCCTAATGACATGAATAAACTTTAAAATCATATGAAAACGATTTCAAATAAACTTTAAAATAAAGGGTATCATCAATCAAATATCAATCAAATATAAAATTTATGTTATGTTCATGAATCATGAGCCATCAGCCCATATAACATTCATAGGTTATAAATGATGTAATTTATTTCCGAACCTCCGTATAAGAATAGACTAAGTACATTACTAACTAATTTTTATCATAAACATAAAATAAAAAACTGAGTAAAGGTAAAACGATAGGGAATCTTATTTCTCGATTGAGCAATCAATAAACCAATGGCCAAGGAATTAACCGGGGGCAAAAACGTCATTATGAATAAAATCATTTTCACGATGAGAGAAGGTGGTGCATATATAACCGGACTAGCAATCCGAGATCGAAGAATGGCGCATTGCCTGGTCTGTTGTTCGCCTTTGATTTCGGAGTGTCTCCTTCTCACCTTCTCAAACCAACACAGCCATTCAAACAGGCGAACCCTCCCTCCAACCTTCAACGACACCTCTCCAATCCCCACATTTTCTCTCGCCCACCACCAAAATTGAACATAACTCTTGGGACTCCTTCTTCCGACGAAATTTCAATCTTTTTTAAAGGTTTTTCAGAATTTGATTGCCATTTATAGATAATTTTCCGGCACCGGCGATGTCGTCTGGCGGTCCTACGGGCTCCTGCAACACCAGCCCAAGGATGTCGGGGCCTACCACCACTAGACGACGCGTCGCAGACAATATGGACGCCGAGAAACAGACTGCCTTTTCAGATTTCTGTGAGGTCGAACAAGACGACACCAACGGCTCTAATGCTTCTGTTTCTGCTTCTTCTGCTGGGTCCCACCACCATCATAACAACCACCTTCACCCCGTGATTCGGTTTCTCCTGCTTCGCATGCGGATACTCTTCTTTGTGTCCGATTCGTTCGTCCTTCGCATTGAACACTTTTTCCTCTGGCTTGCCACGGTGATTCAGTCGATGAGATCCGGCAAGAACAGGGGTCGTAAGATTCTAGGGATTTTTATGTTCTTGATAGTTATACCTCTTATCGTGAAGGTATCGTTGATTGGTGGTCTCATGGAGGTTAAAGGGAGGAGTATAGGGCATGGTCATTTGATCTTGCAGAGGTTCAAAGAGGACTGGGTATCGGCGCAGAGAGTTCTCACCGAGGCCCAGACGGAGCCCTCCATGCCCAAGCGAGTTCTTGAGAGGGTATCTGTAAGTTAACATTTCTCATCGCTTTAATCAGTGTGTTGTTATTAAGAATCTATCGCTTTCATCTGAAAGGAAATAAAGTTCCATACAGATCCTGTGTCTCCTCATAAAACTCTCTAACTTTTAGGTGTAATTAACTTTGGTTTTTTGGTAATTTATTGAAAGTTAAATCTTTAGAAATAATAAGCTTATTATGAACGGCCTTTTTGACGAGTCACTTGATGAAAAAGAATTGAGATGCAGGATTTTGTTACTTTGGAGGGCTAAATAACTATCGGAAACAGAAGCATCAACCTCTTTCTTGTTTTTTTGTTTTTTGTTTTTAATTGTTTTTTGCTTTGGGGTGACCCCGTATAATTCACGGAAATGTAAAAAAGGTAAATTTTAGTGATGGAGCTCAACTTTTCGAATTGCTTCTTTTTCTTTTTTGTTTTTATATGCATATCAATTCAACTTTCGTTTGATTTTTCTTCCAGTGGTGGGGTCAGACTTTGGATATTTAATCAAGCTGTTTCATTCGTAATTTCTGCTTTTTGGGGTGCGAGTTTTGGTCTTGGTTTTAAACGCTGATGATGCTTTGCTGTAGCATTCTAAGCAAAATTGGTAATATTAATTTTGCCTTCACACTTCGTTGACTCAAAGGCTGACGGCAAAAATGCCCCTTGAATATTAGGCACTGGCAAAGGTGGCGCTGACCAAACACTAACATGGATTTCAATTTTTCCTTTTCATTCTCTCATATGGCAGCTCGTGCATGTTGATTTGATTGATAATATTTGGATGCTTTTTAATTTCTTGAGTTGTAATGTTTTTCTTGGTAATATCGCTGCTCCTGTGAGAACATGACGGTGGCATAATTATTATTTCTTTTACTTTTTTCTGTTCTTTCAATAGACTCCCGAGATATGGATGAAACCCAATAGCGACAACTATTATAAATGCATTTCACGATCCGGGAATAGAACCGGTTTGTACTAATACTCTTGATTTTTGTCAAGCATCGCTGCGCTAAATTCTAAATGAAGGCTTTGCTGACTTGTCTTTCCACTTTTCTGTCTTTCAGAGACACAAACAAATGGCTATCTTCTTGTTCATGCTAATGGCGGGTTGAATCAAATGAGAACAGGAGTAAGCTTCCCTTATGTTTCAACAGTTTTTTCCTAAATGGTATTTTCTCGTCTAACTCTTGGAAGCTTTCACTGGCTTTGCAGATATGCGATATGGTTGCAGTGGCAAAGATAATGAATGCCACCCTTGTCCTTCCATCTCTCGATCATGATTCCTTTTGGACTGATCCAAGGTCAAAGTTTCATTTAATAAAAGTGGTTCTTGCAAGTAAACTTCTCATATTGTCATTTCCTCCAACACGTAACGCGCCTAATATTTTTCAGTGGCTTTAAAGATATATTTGACTGGAAGCACTTCATCCAAGTCTTAAAACCTGACGTTGAGATAGTTGAGTATCTGCCAGTCAAATATGCAACTATAAAACCTCTCGTGAAGGCTCCTATTTCTTGGTCAAAGGTGTGAAATCCAGTTTGAATGCTTAACTAGATTCAAACAATCATCTTAGTGGTGTAGTGTCCTTAATCACAGATGTTTCATTTGCAGGCTAGTTACTACAGAGGTGAGATTCTCCCATCATTAAAGCGACATAAGGTCATTCAATTTACACACACAGATTCCCGAATAGTCAACAATGGCCTTGCTTCCTCTCTTCAGAAGCTCCGATGCCGTGCCAACTATGAAGCTCTAAGGTACATCCCAGACATTGAGGAGCTTGGGAGGACTTTGGTTGATAGGCTAAGAAACTATGATGAACCATATATTGCCCTTCATTTAAGGTATTTTAGATTATAATAGTCCTTTCTCGTTACTTATTACACCTGTGATACATTAAACTTAAGTTTTCTTTTCTTCCTTATTTTATATTCAAAATAGATACGAGAAAGATATGCTAGCTTTTACTGGCTGCAGTCACAACCTTACTGCCGAGGAGGCTGAGGAACTTAGAATAATGAGGTACGGAGTCCAGCATTGGAAGGAAAAAGACATTGATGCTGTTCAACGACGACTAGAGGGTGGTTGCCCTATGTCCCCTAGAGAGGCAGCTATCTTTCTCAAGGCCATGGGTTACCCTTCCACTACAACAATCTACATCGTTGCAGGGCCTATATATGGTCGCAATAGCTTGTCTGACTTGACTGCAGAGTATCCTAATGTCTTCACTCATTCCACCCTTGCAACTGAAGAAGAGTTAGAGCCTTTCAAGCCATATCAGAACCGCCTTGCTGCCTTGGATTACATTGTGGCGCTGGAGAGTGATGTCTTTGTTTACACTTACGATGGAAATATGGCCAAGGCTGTGCAGGGCCATAGGATGTTTGAAGGATTCAGGAAAACAATTAATCCTGACAGGTAAACATCAATCAGATGCCATTATCATTTTTGTTTGGGTAAATTACAGTTTAGTTTTCCATGCTTTGGTCCAAAATCATATTACACCAGGTGCTTCAATCCAGTATCACTTCACCATGATGGATGTTCCATCTAAAAATTGAATCGAAATAATCGTGTCAACATTTAAATGAAAAAAAGTTGTGTTGAAAGTCTGTAGCACTTACATTGTTTATCATTCTAAGATTCACGCGATAGGGGAACAATTATTTTGAGCCAAACCACGAGATGAACTTTGATTTATCATTTTCTTTTCTTTCCAAGTTTTGGTTGGCATGGTGTGGTTGAGATGCACTGATTCCCCCCCCCCTCCCTAAATCTATTTCAGAATGAATTTTGTTAGATTGATTGACCAGCTTGATGAGGGTACCATGTCTTGGGAAGATTTTTCTTCCAAGGTTAAAAGTCTGCATTCGAATCGGCTGGGTGCGCCTTATCTTCGGCAGGCAGGTGAGTCACCTAGGATGGAGGAAAATTTTTATGCCAACCCCTTTCCTGGTTGTGTCTGTAACAAATCTCAGGAATTCATCACAAGCCTGAAACTTGACCAGAGACTGAATCTAGCTGCTGAGTCACAAAGATAGTATTTTTTCCGCTATGACTATCCCATGCACCTTTGTTCATGATAGATTATGAATTTATGATGTCACTGCCTAAGAGGCACATTCGGGTTGTGGTGGAAAACGTACTTCATTTCACAGCCTGGTTGATGGTAGGCTGCTGTGAATGATCAAGGAGCTTTTCGGGTTTTCATGCCACTAAAAGAGGAGTTTCTGTTTAGGCAAATTCCGTGAGAAGGTCAAAAGGAGGCCAAACAATGTAGGAAGTAAAGGCCAGTCGCGAGTTAGTTTATAGTGTGAGATTGATTGAGAATTTGAGATTGGAGAGTATATATCCCCATTGGTCTGAGAGTTATACCATTCGTTCGTTCATTCGTTGATTCTTGCTTTGACCATAAGTTGCTCACAGAGAGAGCATCATCTGATTTTTGAATGTAACATTTGATACAGTCCGGAGTAGAAGTTTAGCTTCACACGTTGACGTAGATGTATTGTTAATAATATATTCTGTTATTTGGTGTTGCCACTGTACAATTATTATTCCTTCATGTACTGAAAAGGTTGTGATTTTGAAAAATTCAAAAGAGTTCAGAGATGCTTTTGGTTAATTTTTAAAGCAAATACAATGCAAGCTTCTTTGAAAAAATTATTTGCATTTTGGCCCTGCAAATACTATGCGAGTTTTTTCTAATGAAAATGTGATCCATTACTCAAAAAAATACAAAGTCCAGAGTAGAAGCTAAATCAACAGCTTCTTATCATCCGGATAAACTGTAATTTTATGGAAACAATTTAGTCATGGGTCAAAATCTTTTAATTTTTTAACATTATCAGTAGGAATCTGAGGTATATGATATATCATAGAATTTTCAAGGGACATTGTTATAATAGAAAAATTGGCTATAAATTTAAAAAGAATTAACTGCAAGAAGTTACTTCATTATAAATAAGAGGTTCTTGGGCTCTGATGAATGCTTATTATTCTTGTTCAATAATAGTAGTTCTCAGACATGGAAGGATAATCTTATTTTGCCAATGAACCAACTTTCTCATAGCGTAAAATCAATGTATCAATCAAATAACATTATTAGTAAAATAGAAGCTATATATTATTCACAAGTTCTAAAAAAATGGTTGATTTTTTATATTTTGCACAACATAGTGGAAAATAATGATTATAACTTCGGACTCTGAAATTTAAAATAACATATCTTTCTCACATGAGTGATAATAATTATACATCTTGGCATATTTTTTCAGGTCAAGTATTTTTTCTCAGTTTTTTTTTTTGTCTTAATATGTTTAGGTGGAGATAAAATAGGGTCTATTTTGTACATTACATAAACAAGTCAAACTATTGCACCATCAGACTAGTGACTACTCAAACCTTATTTTTCAAGGCTTCAAATCTTACCTTCCATAATTAGATTTCTAGGAGGCTTGTCACCTACTTTAATTAAGGTAACAAAAATGTGATTAAAAAAACAGCTATTTGTCCTTATATAATAAAATATAACAAATGCCTCAAATTAAACTCTGTTGAAGGATTTGACCACAGAGAATTAGAGATGTACTTTTGCAATATTCCCACGCAGTCATAACATCCGACGGATACCCAACAGGTACGTTGGCAGAGTCATTCTATACCGTTCGATCCTGGCGCTGACGACTGCCAAGCAAACTGTGCAGTCCAAATGGTGGAGGGGGTTTCGATATTCCTAAGATGTTCTTCTCGAAATTTCTAAACTTCACGGCGGGGTTTTCTGTTTGTACACCTCATCATTAGTTGCCGGAACTGGAGTTTGCCGTTTCTGAACTGTTTCGTTTTTGGGTTCATCATTTTCACAGGTGAGAACGAAAGTCTCCTCGTTCTGATCATTTGAATCTCTGCTTTGAGCCACCCTTCGGTGATCTCATCCTTGGGGTTGTAAAATCTTTAATTATATGTTTTTTTTTTTGTTGATTTTACTAGATATGAGTTTGAACATGGGGCTTTGTTGCTTATGATCCATTCTATTGTATGTTGGTAGTTATGGTAAATTTGTATAAATTTGTGTTCCTGGGGTTTTAAGTTGATAACGTCAATAATAGATTTGTTTCGGATGAAAGGATTCCCAAGTTGTTCTTGCTGACCAAACTGACTGCAAATTACTTCCGATTTTTTTTTTTTTAAAAGCTCTCGATCTTTGCCTACAATGAATAAGCGCGAGAAATGAACTGTGCAAAATTAGGATGCCAATATTGAAGTATACCTAGATTTCCTTTTGGATACCTGAATTCCACGCCTTCCCGACTCTGAAGCACCTATGATAACACTTCAAATCAAATTACATTTGAAGTTTAAACTCTTTATATCTTGTGGCCATGTGATCGTTGCCTCTTTTCTTATCTATTTTGTTATGGCTATTACTCACAATGTATCTCAGAACACGAGTATACTGTATAGACATATATGACATGAGATTTGTAACACCTGAGGGGCTTGAAAGATTGTTGAGAAACAGGATCTAGCCACAACCATAGGGATATGACATTAACTATCAAGAAGATCTTTTTGTTTCAATTTTCTTTGGGTTCCCCGTTGGTTGAGCCTTAGCATTAAACATTGATGCATCTTGAACCAGTTGGATTCTTAGTTGACCCCACCAATGTTTGGTAGCTCCATGGTCAAATTCTTTCTCACTCTCTTCCCTTCATCATCCTTTGTTTTTCCACTAGTAAACATATGTTTGCCATTCTTCAAAGTTGGTAAAGTGTGTATCTATGTTGATCGTAAAGAATTATTTGGCTGTTGATATTGTGCAGAAAATGGGTTTCTGGACCTTGTTAGAAGGGTTTCTGCTCTTTGCAAATGCATTGGCAATACTGAACGAAGATCGTTTTCTTGCTCCCAGAGGATGGACAATAGCAGAAGTAACTGGGCCCAGGAGGAATACTCTCAAGGGGCAGATTGTAGGGCTCATACATGCATGCCAATTCTTGAGACTTCCCCTTATACTGTTGAATATCATCACCATAATTGTGAAGCTCTTCACTGGTTGAGTTGGAGAGACTGAATGAAAATCTATGTTCACTTTATGAACTTATAAGCTATACCAGCATCATCAATCGTGTATTGTTATTTTCTGTTCCCACCTGCAGCTGCATGTCGTTGCTTTTACGGTTGCTTGGAAATGGAATGTGAGGGAATTTTAATTTCTGGAGCCTCTGGAAACTATGTATAGATGTAACAAATTGAGAAAATGTAAAATTTATTTTCTATCTATGTTGCGAATTATACAAAGATGATTTTTTTTCTCGATATGTCAAGCTTAAATGTTTGATAGGTATGCCAGGGCCTAGGGAGATGAATGATCAAGATGCTCGTATATCGATCTCAAAAGGGAAAAGTACCATTTACCTTTTTGAAATCTAGTTATAACTTTAAATTTAACATATAATCAAGGAATAATAAAACTTTTAATATTTTAAGATTGTTTTAGTTATCGATTTAATTTTTCAAATTTAATTTTTATTAATTTAGCTTAAATTAATTATCAATTTAATATACTGTGTTAAGTATATTGATAAATTATCATGTATGTATAGTTAAATAATAATAAATTATCTTTTAAATTAATTTGATTTTTATCAATTTAGTTTTCAGTGTTAAAATTTTTTCCTTCTGTTAAATTTAAATTTCAGGAATTAAAAATTTTATTATCCTATTAATCAAACACATTTCTAAAAGGAGGATAGAACACTCCTCGTGTGCTGGTAGAAAGAACACTTCTCATGTCATGAGATTAATGTCATTTTTGAAAGTTTAGGAAAGAACAAAATGAAATCAATAGTGATGGAATGAAAATTATTGTTATTTTTGAAAGTTTAGGAAAGAATAAAATGAGATCACTCGTAATGGAATGAAAATTATTGTTTCGAGAGATTTTAATAGTTGGATTTCCATGAAAATTAATTAGAAGAAATTGGCTTAATGACTGTGAAAAATATATTAACAAAAAATTATTGAAGAAGTTTTTGAAAATTGTGAAATGTGGTTTATTTACAATTAATTGGGGTGTGATGTTCCCCTTTTATTCCCAAAACAAATAAAAAAAACTTGTACAAAAGAATAGTAAAATTCTAGTAATTGAATGATTATAACTGTGACCCATTAACAACTATATGCCACTTCAATATTTGAACACTTTTGAGTATTTCATTATTAGTTTAGTGGGCATAATATATTTTAGATTTGAGAATGAGAATATTCAGATTTGAGGAGAAATGATCTTTTGTAATTTCAATTTAACTTGAATATTAATCCAGCCACATTGCAAAATATTTGAAATGTTAGGTTATTATTTTTGTTCAATCCTATGTGTAAAAATTCCAATTAATCATAGAGATTTTTTTATGAAAGAAAAAAAAAAGAAAGTATTTTTTTTTCACTCAAGGTATTACCGCAGTCGACAACCATAAGGCTAATCTCTCGAGGAATTTGAGTGCTATTTAAAGGGTTATCCTCTCTCAACTAATATCTTTTTATACACACCTCCAAAAATTAAACCCTAAAATAATATTTAAGGAGTCCAAGCTACTATCATCTATGTTACATTTGCTACCAACTGCTACCTCTATGAGTTGAGTGATCGCTCTGGCAAGTGTACGAGATCACAGTAATAAATTACCCAGAGCATTTTAGGTGTCGAACCCACGAGGAAGTTAAACTTTTACTAATTTAAATAATTAATAGTTTAAGAAAAATAGATAAAATGGATAAATTTGATAAAAATATAAGGAATAAAATTAAATCAAGAAAATAATGATGATAAAAACACAATCACTTGAAGCATTGGGATTTAGGATTCACCCTATAGGTTGCTAGTTTCTACCTTTTGAGTTGACTCGAATCAATTATAGTGACAACTATTCCTAAGGTGTCCTAATATTCTCTGAATTATTAGTTCTTTTTTAATTAGTCTTGAATTCATTTTCGCGATACCCAAACAACTAATTAAACTGTGAATCTATAGTTTAAGTCACCATAAATTTGTAGAACTATCCCTAACCTAGTTATTTATGTTTATTTCTCTAGATCTAGGTTCTCTCTTCACCTCCCAATCTATCAAGATTATCCATAGATTTGATTAAATGGTGGCCAGTCATTAAATTAATATGAAGAACAAAAGAAATAAATATAATTGAGAAAAAGCAAAAATATTCATAAATATAAATGCAAATAGTCAAAATAAAGGAAATAGAAAAATAGCTCCACAATTGGGCTAATCCTTATCCCAACTGGGTAATTTAAAAACATATAATAAAATCAAATAAAATCATTCTAAAATCCCCAATCATGAAAAATGATCACAGAGAAAATTAAGGAGTAGAAAAGAAATAATTATAATTTGTGAAACTCCTCAATAATCTCACTTTTAACCTTCAGAATGCTTTCACAAGCTCCAAATATCTCAAAGAGAATTTTTAAGGTACTTAAATAAGTGATTGGATGCCTTCTCTCTTGATAAAGGGAGTATTTATAGTTAAAGTAGAGGCTCTTTCTTTTGTTCCTTGTCGATGTGAGACTCTAATATATATATATATATATATTTTTTTTTTCTTTTATTTTATTTGGTTTATTCTTTTTCTCTACAAAATATAAAGATAAAAAGATATGAGTAAATTTTATATTAAAATTTCTTTTTATCTTATAATTAAGTGATGAGGGAAAAATATATAAATATCAATTAAATAGATATGAAATCTTAATAAATATAATCAAATTCAAACTAAAATTTACACCTATTTAATTATAAAATATGCACTTATTAAATTCCCCCACACTTAGCTTGTTGCTTGTTCTCAAGCAAATACTTCAGCGTTTAGCCTTATTCTTTAAATAAGTATATCAAATACAGGAACTTTACTCAAAGTACTAGTAAAACTTAATTGTATAACCAACCTACAGAGCTTCAATGTGAGAGAGAAAGCTAATAATTATACTAGTACCACCACAAGGAGTGAATTAAATTCTGATTGAGCACTTATCTGTAAAATAAATTTGTCTATACCCTTAGACTTTACCTATTTCCTTTTTTGAGTTGGTGCAACAGGGTCACCATCCTTAACTATTCATGAATTGCCTTTCTTTTTAAATACTTCTTAGGTCCTTTTGACGTGAACCCTCATATTGATGATATAAGGGTCCAGTTACTCAAACTTCAAGAACTTTATTGGCACACTCTTGATACTTACTAAGCTGTTTGACGCGAAGGCCAACATTGGTGATGAAGGTCCCCGATTACTAGGCCTAGTTGGCATCAGTGGAGTGGGTACTCAGCAATTTTTTTCTCTCTCTTTTTTTTATAGGATCATTCCCCCTTTTAATTACTTTGCAAGGTGTTAGCTTTCTAGGCATAGATATAAATAATTAGGATAGATAATTCATGCATTAAATATATTTTTGATAAACTCCTATGGGATATTAACAGTTTTAAATTCTTTTTTCAAACACATAGTTACCCTCAGTAGTTATATAACTAAATAAAATAGTACAAAAGAGCAAAAAGTTGTAAAAAAATTCAAAAAATTTCAAAATTAAGGCTGATTATAGCATGTAAATTGCTAAGGAAATTATAACAGCATAAGCAATAAAAAATTATCATAATATTCCCTTCCCCACACTTAAATTTCACATTATCCACAATGTTTGCAAAAAAGGAAAAAGATATAGGAACTGAAACTCTGCTGATTTAATTTTTTATATATAACTTTAATAACCTTTAAGAAGCTCCCTTTTAAGCATTGTAATCCTGTAATTCATCTTAGAGGGAGTTTTAGTGATCAAATAAAATTTTATGGGGATAACAGACAGTAAAAAGAAATTAAAATAACAAAAAAAAGGAAATAAAAATAAAATTGGGTTGCCTCCCAATAAGCACTACATTTAATGTCTATAACTAGACATTGCTGTGAAAATCAAGAGATTCCTTTTGAGTATGGTAGAAATTATTGTCCTCCTAAATCAGAAGACACCTTCTTATTCCAACTAATATTTATCTTCTCCTTGGAGAGGGTTCTTGTTAATGAGTAAGGGACTTTCCAATTTGATTTCAATATATGAGTGATAGAGCTTTTGTGAGGACTAGTGAGCAGATTTTTAGGTTGCCTTTATAGCTCCCTCCCTTCTCCATTGCTAATTTCCTCCTCTTTATTTTCTAAAGTATGTAAGGGAGGATCTTTTGGGTATTTCTCCTCTTCCTGTGTCACTTGTATGCTACATAAATTTAAATATCTCTTTTTCCTCACCTACTTTGAATATTAATTCTCCCTTAGGCACATTAATTAAGGCACCTCTAGTGGCTAAAAATGATCTTCCTAATATAAGTGAGACATTTCAATTATCTTCAATGTCTAAAATAATAAAGTCTGCAGGAATATAAAGTTTACCGACTTTCACTATGACATCCTCAACTACACCATATGAATATTTGAGTGATCTATCTGCGAGTTGAAGAGTCACATTGATCGGTTTGATATTTATTATACCAAGTTTCTTGCATAGAGAATAAGGCATTAAGTTAACACTAGCACCCAAATCACATAAACAATTTTCAATAATATTACAACCGATATCACAAGGAGTAGTGAAACTCCCTGGATCCGTCAATTTGGGTGGTAGCTTTTTTTGTAGAATCGTATTACACTCTTCTATAAGTGTAACCGTGGCATATTCTTCTAACTTTTTCTTGTTTGAGACCAGATCCTTGATATATTTGGCATAAGCAAAGATCTTTGCCAATGCCTCTATAAAGGGAATATTAATTTGAATTTTTTTTGAACATCTCAAGGAATTTTTGGAAGCCTAAATTTGAATCTTTTTGTGGAAGGCACTCGGGGTATGGAATGGGGGCATATAAGGTTTGGCTTCAGAGGGAGAATGCCTACTTTTAGTTCCACTATCGACCTCTTAGGATTCCTTACCATTCTGTATGATGACTACCATAACTTACTCTTGTGGATTGACTTCGATATTGCTTGGAAGTTTACTTTGACTCTTTCCAGTAACTAAGCTAGCCAAATTGTTTATTTGAGTCTCCATATTCCTCAAAGAATTACCCATTTGAGATTCTATATTCTTTATAAAAGCTTGAGTTGAAGTAATTGTTTGTTTTAGTTAGTCAATCTCTTGATTAATACTCTTCATGCTATTCACTTGGTAAGTTGCCATTTGAGCCAAAGCTTCCTCCAACTTCGTTGTACGATCTTCAATTATGTTTCTTTATTGTTGAAAGCCTGGCTGTGCTTGTGGCCCCTGAGTAGAGAAATTCTTCCAAGAGAAATTTGGATGATTTCTCCATCCAAGGTTATATGTGTTGGAGTATGGGTCATTCCTTAAATTAATTGGATCATTACTAGCTTCCATATAATTAGCCTCCTCCACATAGTCACCATCACAACATGTATGAAGAGAATTATTAGTAGAAGAAAGGGAATTAACAGAACCAAAATTTTTCAATAATAAATTCAAACTCTTTATTAAATCCCCTAGTTCATGTGAGACATCTGATATAGAAACTTCATTAACCATCGCCCTCTTTCCTCAAACTGCCTCCTGCCTTCAATTTGCTGCTAGCATTTTATAAATCTCCTCCCTTTTTTCAGCTGTCATATTACTTGGATCACTTCGAGCTACATTATCAACTTTTGATTGGCATTCAACATTAAGCCCATTATAAAAAAAAATCCATCAAGAGTATGTGTGGAAATTGGTGATGAGAATATTGGCTTATGAGGAGATTATAACGTTCCTAGGCCTCATGAAACAATTCACTATTTTGTTGTGTGAAGAAGTGAATTTTATCTCTTAATTCTGAAGTTTTTTAAGGAGAATAATATTTCAATATAAATTGCTCATACATCTCCATCCAAGAGCTTATGGAAGCTTCTAGTAATCATAAAAGCCATTGACAAGCTTCTTCTTTTAAACAATACAGAAAGCAATGTAGCTTTAAATCATCATTCGATAGATTATTTAGCGGTAGTGTATCAATTACCACATAAAATTCTCGTATAAAATCCAAGGCATCTTCAATTCGGTGCCCGTTGAAATTAGGTAGCGCATTTAAGTAAATATTCTTAAATTCATAATTACGTGTTCTCGTACTCAGTTGGATGCATGACAGATTAGATGTGATGAATGGGCATTGAATATCTATAAATGTAATGGATGGCTCTAGAATAGTTTCATCACCCATCTTTCTTCTTCTTTGAGATATATTTTTCCTGCAAAATCGTTCAATTTCTAAATTAATAGGAATCAAATTTAAATCACCAGAACTTCTTAGTTGCATAAAAAAATAAAATAAAAAATTAAAATGAACTAAAAATTAAATAGTTAGTAAACTTGTGACTTCCCCGGCAACGGCGCTAAAAACTTGATCACTCTCGTAAGTGTATGAGATCACAGTAATAAATTATCCAGAGTATTTCAGGTGTCGAACCCACAGGGAAGTTATACTTTTATTAATTTAAATAATTAATAGTTTAAGAAAAATAGATAAAATGGATAAATTTGATAAAAATATAAAGAATAAAATTAAATCAAGAAAATAATGATGATAAAAACACAATCACTTGAAACGTTGGGATTTAGGATTCACTCTATGGGTTACTTGTTTCTACCTTTTGAGTTGACTCGAATCAATTATAGTGACAACTATTCCTAAGATGTCCTAATATTCTCCTGAATTATTAGTTCCTTTTTAATTAGTGTTAAATTCATTTTCACGATACCCAAACAATTAATTAAACCGTGACGTTATAGTTTAAGTCATCATAAATTTCGAGAACTATCCCTAACCTAGTTATTTATATTTATTTCTCTAGATCTAGGTTCTCTCTTCACCTCCTAATCCATCAAGATTACTCATAGATTTGATTAAATGGAGGTCAGTTATTAAATCAATATGAAGAACAAGAGAAATAAATATAATTGAGAAAAAGCAAAAATATTCATAAATATAAATGTAAAGAGTCAAAACAAAGGAAATAGAAAACTAGCTCCCCAATTGGGCTAATCCTTACCCCAACTGAATAATTTAAAAATACATAATAAAATTAAATAAAATCATTTTAAAATCTTCAATCATAAAAAATGATCACAAAGAAAATTAAGGAGTAGAAGAGAAATAATTATAATTTGTAAAACTCCTCAATGATCTCATTTTCAACATTCAGAATACTTCCACAAGCTCCAAATATCTCAAAGAGAATTCTTGAGGTACTCAAATAAATGATTGGATGCCTTTCTTCTTGATGGAGGGAGTATTTATAGTTAAAGTAAAGGCTCCTTCTTTTGTTCTTTGTCGATGTGGGACTCTAATATATATATATATATATATATTTCTCTTTTCTTTCTATTTGATTTATTCTTTTTCTTCACAAAATATAAAGATAAAAAGATATGAATAGATTTTGTATTAAAATTTCTTTTTATCTTTTAATTAAGTGATGAAAAAAATATATATAAATATCAATTAAATAAATATAAAATTTTAATAAATATAATTAAATTTAAATTAAAATCTATACCTATTTAATTATAAAATATATACTTATCATTGAGATTTTTTTTTTTTGGGGGCCAGCAAAATGAGATTGGTAACCGTCACGCGTTCATCTAATTTAAATAAAATTTAAAACATGACGTTTGAAGAATCTTTGTTGCCCCAAAGCTTGGGGGCAAGTTCATGTTCAGTAATTATGAATGGTTCTTTTTCTTACACATTCTGAGAGACGTGGGCTCCAATCGTTGAATTTAAATTCAGCCCAAAAAAAAAAATTCTATTTAAAGTTTTTGCATTGAATTTATCTTCTTAATAATGCACTACTCCATGCTAATGACAACGTTAATTGCTTTGTAATGAATCATAACGCATTATTCTTTATGGTTATGATATCAATTCCTTTCTAAGTATGAGGTTTGCGGACCAACTGCAATATCTATATCAATTAAAATAACACACATTCGGTAAGGTGAAATGATTAAAACATAATAAAATTAAATGAGTTGGACGGGAAATAATATTTGCGTCATTGCTTTAAGCAACTAAAAAATATTCTCACAAAAAATATTATCCAACGTAAATAAAAAAAAAATCTCTTCTAATTTTAAAATATCTATCATACTAAACGGCAAAGAGGAAAAGTTACAAAGTAGATAGAATTACTTTTATTTCGAGCCTTTCAATTTTCGAATTTAACAGAATCGACAATATTAGATATCAAATTATCACAGTCACTGTCATTATTACTATTGTTTTTATTATTATAAAAATGACAAATAGCAATACAATGAGTGAATGAGGGACGCTGTTGTTAACCCTTTTTGTTGGGCTGAAAGGTTAACTGTTAACCTAATCAATCATATTAGTTAAGAAAATAAGAGAAAGAATAACCAGACCGAAATTATTAAAAAAATAAAAAGAATGACCTTGACCAAGTTTGCATTATTGACAAGGCAAAGAAACTGTAAGAAAAAAATTCAAAAGGGAAAAAGAAAATACCACAGATTTTCAATTCAATTTTTGTCTCGAATAATTAAAAAAATAGCATATAATTTTTTTTCCATTGATAAGATTTCAATCCAATTACAAATCTCCATAGAAGGAAAAAAAAGTTTTGAAATCCAGCAATATTATTGTCTGGATAGTAACGCCACCAGCTCATTGAAAGAGAATTTGACCTCTCTCCTATTTTTAAAAAATAAAAAAATAGACTGGGTGGGAACTGAGATGAGTAGTGTTTTCAAATTTCAAATTCAAATTTCAAAATTCCGCAATCTTGTCCGTCCATTCAATCAGCCCGTTGCGTTCCTCAATCACAACCCTTACTCCCCAATACCAAGAATTCCACGGCTCAGTTTCACTCAAATCCAAATCATATTCGCTTTCTCATTCAAGATCTAACCGTTGCTCCTGCCACAACGCCAATCACTTTTCTATAAAAAAGAATCTTCATTCGTCCCCACACTCACGAGCCCTCGATCTTTCTCTCCGCTCCACTTCCCTCACTGTCTTTTTGGCATTTCTTCAAACACCTTGAACCCTTCCTTTTCTTATCTTCTCCCTTCTCTTCGTTTCCTTTCCTTCCTTTTCAGATCCAAGATGCGTGAGATCCTTCACATTCAAGGTGGCCAATGTGGCAACCAAATCGGTGCCAAGTTCTGGGAAGTGGTATGCGCCGAACACGGCATCGATCCCACTGGAAGGTACCATGGAGACTCGGATCTGCAGCTTGAGAGGATTAATGTCTACTACAACGAGGCCAGTTGTGGGAGGTACGTGCCGAGAGGTGTGCTTATGGATCTCGAACCAGGAACCATGGATAGCATCCGATCTGGACCGTACGGACAGATTTTCAGGCCCGATAACTTCGTCTTTGGACAGTCTGGTGCCGGAAACAACTGGGCGAAAGGACATTACACTGAAGGCGCGGAACTCATCGATGCCGTTCTTGATGTTGTACGAAAAGAAGCCGAGAACTGTGACTGCTTGCAGGGTATGTTTTCTGATTTTTTGTATTGACAGAAATTAATGTCATATTTTGTTTATTTTCCTGATTTCTCCTTGTTTAGTGTTTTGGTATGTGTTTCGTTGCTAAAATTGACACTGAAACTTTGTGAGGTTTATAGATCTTTGCTCTGTTTTGCTGGTAAGTGTTAGTTATTCTTTAATAAATGAACTGTGAATGGTAAGCATTTAAGTTTTCCGCTTTCAAAAACATGCGCAACTTCCACTGTGGTTTTCAGATCTCCTGATCTGTTCTATGTCTTATGATTAGATGTTTCTTTAAAATTAGTTGTGATTCGTTGATGGGTGTGTGTGTTTCTGATTGAGAAATTGTAACTTCCGGTATTTTTTAAAATCTCACGCCATTTTTTATGGACTGAAACTTGATGTTTCCTCTATGACAAATGAAATGCAACGATTTTTTATCCATTATCTCTCTCCGCTTGCTAGCTGTGTACGAATTTGATCTTTACTTTGAGGCTGACTTTGAATTTGATGCGGTCTGTAGGTTTCCAAGTGTGCCATTCTCTCGGAGGAGGAACAGGATCTGGAATGGGTACTCTCTTGATTTCAAAGATCAGAGAAGAATACCCAGACAGAATGATGCTTACTTTCTCAGTCTTCCCTTCTCCCAAGGTCTCTGACACAGTGGTAGAGCCATATAATGCGACGCTTTCTGTCCACCAACTAGTTGAGAATGCAGATGAGTGCATGGTACTTGACAACGAAGCACTTTATGACATTTGCTTCCGCACCCTGAAGCTCACTACTCCTAGCTGTAAGATTTTATGCCTTCATGTGAATCTTTATGAATGCCTCCTAAAATGATTATGTGTACTCGCTGTTGCTGTCTGAATGACGCCTGGTGTTTCCTTAAGTTTTGTTCTTTTCCAAAATTGTGTAATTTAATTTAATTTAACGTTCATACAGAGCTGACTATTTTAATGTCCTAATGAGCAGTTGGTGATCTGAACCATTTGATTTCTGCAACCATGTCTGGAGTGACTTGCTGTTTAAGGTTCCCGGGTCAGCTGAACTCAGATCTCCGCAAGCTTGCAGTCAACCTTATCCCATTCCCTCGTCTTCACTTCTTCATGGTTGGTTTCGCACCTCTGACCTCGAGAGGTTCTCAGCAATACAGAGCTCTTAGTGTTCCTGAGCTAACACAGCAAATGTGGGATGCAAAGAACATGATGTGTGCTGCTGACCCAAGACATGGACGCTACCTCACCGCCTCAGCTATGTTCAGAGGGAAGATGAGCACGAAGGAGGTTGATGAGCAAATGATCAATGTCCAGAACAAGAACTCCTCATACTTTGTGGAGTGGATTCCAAACAACGTGAAATCAACTGTGTGTGACATTCCCCCTACTGGGT
Source organism: Prosopis cineraria (assembly GCF_029017545.1). NCBI lineage: Eukaryota > Viridiplantae > Streptophyta > Magnoliopsida > Fabales > Fabaceae > Prosopis > Prosopis cineraria. The sequence continues at coordinate 2,254,933 of NW_026555343.1, forward strand.
TGAAGATGGCTTCCACTTTCATAGGAAACTCCACATCAATTCAGGAGATGTTCAGGAGGGTGAGCGAGCAATTCACGGCCATGTTCAGGAGAAAGGCTTTCTTGCATTGGTATACTGGTGAAGGAATGGACGAGATGGAATTCACTGAAGCTGAGAGTAACATGAACGATCTTGTTTCGGAGTACCAGCAGTACCAGGATGCAACTGCTGATGATGAAGAATATGAAGAGGAGGAGGAACTTCGAGAGTATGACGAGTAAGGGTACTGTTGTGTGCGTCTGCTGCAACTTCCTGTTGCCGGTTCATTGATAGTTCCGGCTGGTTCGCTTTAGGCATATATATGATATTCAAAAACTTGTTTCGGGTTTTAATCTGTTTTCTGTGCTATGTACTTTTGTTGGTTAGTACTTGCTACTTATGAAAGACAAGTATGGTTCAAACAAATGCTAATATTGTTTGGAATTGGATTCGTTATTGAAAAAGAGATCCCATGTACCAAACAGAGAGTCATTCAACATGCTTATTTTTATTTATTAGTACTAATAATACAGAAAAAGCATAAGAAATGAAAGGTGTTAAATTTCAAGAATAATCTTCAAGTAAGAAAAAAGCAGGAAAGTAAATATAATATAATATTATTGTTTTTTCTCTTATTTTTTAAGAATAGTTAAAAGATTTTAATTTAAAATGAAATAATGTTATCAACTAATAACTTATAAAAGTAAATTAAATTGTGCTTCTGCCTTCAATATACTGGATGAGAGAGAGTACAAAATAGTCATGTCACGAGAACTTGTGAATGCGCATTTCTTGAATCTCATTTTTGCCCACTACAAAATGGAACCAGGGATAGTGGAATAATATCTCATCGCTTTTCCTTTAAAAAAGCAAAAAATTATTTCTCTCGCCAAGTCTTGTCAAGTTTTAGGCAGCTCGTTTTGAAAGTTTTTAAAGCAGGGTTCCCATTTCCCAGGGCAATGAATGTCTTCTGGAACATAAATTGCTTATTTTTGGTAATACAATGAATTCAAGGTTCTAACTTTTCAACTAAACCTTACATTTTTAAACATTTTGGATGTTTGAATTGGAGCAAACTTGTATTTTTTGTTTCATTTATGCATTTTGTGGCTAAACAATATGGATGAGAGGAGAGCTCTTCCCCTTGTTTGGTTAGGAACAAATAATTTTATGAAATTAACAATTAGAACTCATTATTTTAAATAAAAGATATTAAATCTAAAATGATAGCAAAAAACGATACAATTAAATTTAGAAGGTCTATTTCCCTACTTCCCAATGTTGAGGAGCAAAACGATACATTAGTTAATTTAGGGTACAGCAAAAGCTTGGTTTTTGAAGCGGCATAGGTTCAAGTTTTTTAATCCATTCCTCTATGTAAATTAATCCTAAATCTGTTTCACCGAAAGGCTTAAGCATAGAGTTTAGTCACAACAATGTTTCCAGGACTAATTTACGTAGACAAATGAAATACAACTCGAAGACAAAATCATCTACTTCTTCATACCACCATTGATGCCACTTTTGTCCACAACTTTCTTGTATTCAAACGCCTCATCCACACACTCCTCCGGCACCACTGGTCTTCTATTCCCAAACTTGTTCCAAAATAGCACAATGAAACCTATCAATCCTCCAAATCCAACCCCAATCAGCATTGCAGAAACTACGCTGAAAAAGCAATCACACTTTGGTTCCACGCTCAGATTTTCACTCTTCTTATCAATAGCATTTGGATTCAGAGGCTCTGAATGTATCCAATATGGGAATAGCCTTGATGTGAAGTTCCATAAATGAAGAAAACAGGTTTCAGATGTGTTCTCCTCCACAGTACTAAATCCCACAAACATTTCCTTCTTCTCTTTCATGGACATGTTGATTTTGTGCCATAGAAATGGATGAAATGGCCTTAAATTGCCATATTGACTCAACCTGACTTCTAAGCGTGAGGAACTCGCTTTATAATCAATCCAGACATGAAGCTTTTGCTCACTTTTCATACCCATTTTCGCAGTGGAAGCAGCGTCATTAATTTTAGCTATAACTGAGCTACTATTTCTACCATTACCATCTCTTGAAATGGTTACTTCAAGAACATTACCCAGAAAGTTTCTATTTGTCAATTCAAAAGAACTCCCATATAAGCTATCATTACCAAACGCTACAACAAAACCCAAACCATTCTCTTCCTTCGAAGACATGGAAAATGCAAAGTAAGTCGAGAAAGAGACTAATTTTCTTGATTTACCTTCCACAAGCAAGATGGGTTTCTCGTACATGACTCGTCCGGTGCCGGAAATTTGAATCGCGGAGCCATCATCAAACGGAACGATCTTCGCATTGCCAAGAAGAACCACAGTAGACTTAAATTCCAGGTCCTTTTGAAAATCCGTAAACGAAAACGAAGCGATTGGGTCGGAAGCTAGGGTTCGGTGGAAGAAGACGAGAAAAAGAGCAAGTACGGTGAAGCGAAGGGAAGTGAAAATTGGGGCCATAGTGAAGTGGGTTTCAGATTGAGCTGAAATGGAATTGGTGGTTCCAATTTTGCAATAAAGATGAAATGGGGTGATTTTGGAACTGAGAAGAAAGAAGAAGAAATGGTGAAAATTGGAGACGGTGTATTGTAAGTGTGACTTACTTGTTTCCTTTTCTGAAACGGCGTGGTTCACTCTTGCTCAGTGGAAGCTGATGACGACGCAGGGAACATGTGAGTGGGCTAGTCTCCATAAAAGCTCAGCTTTTCAAGAATCTGGTTTGACCTCTTTACCGTGCCAGCCATCACAAATTCACAATTGAGGTAAATAAGAGTAATGTTTAGTTTAATTACGCTTTTATTTTTTTTTACGCTGTAAAAAAACGTAATGTCGTGTTAAAAATTACTATTATTATTAAATAAAATATTATAAGAAATCTGGACATCTTCTGGTTGATTCTAAAATTGGTGCTAAAAAGCATATAATATCATCTTCCATACATCTCATTTTACAAGATGTTTTTTTAATTTAAATTATAAATATCAATGAAATAAATTAAACATAATTTTAAATTTTAAATTTTTAAAATAAGAAATATGAATTTATAAAAATACTCTTCAATTAATAAATAAAAGAAAGAAGATATTTAAAGAATGAAAGATAATTTTGAAATAAATTCATTAATAAATTATTATTATTTTTAAATATATTATATTATAGAACATCACATCATTCTAAATATTATTTATTCCGTATCAAATATAAGACACTTTAAAAAATATTTGATATTCAAATGTATAAGATACTTTAAAAAGATTAAAATTTTATTAAATAAATTTATTTTAATATTATCATTTTTCTCTTTATATATATTTAATTTATATCAACTCTCTCTTTTTAATATTTTAAATGAAGGATATTTTAAAAGTTTATATTTTTGCTTTAAAAAATAAAATTAACTGTATTTAATAAAATTTATCAATATATAAAATTTTGTTAAAAAATATTTTATAATCTGACACGGATGTAACACATTTTGTAAAATGAAGAAATGAAAATAAATATTTTTTCCAGTAAAATTAATAGAAAGAGGAGGCATCTTTAGTCTTATTTATACATGATATATTATTGTCATGATAGAAATACCAATAAAAGCTCCATTCTAAAAAGTTGATGTATTTGGATTTTTTTCCTCATCATTTGAAAAAAGCACTCAAGCAAGGAGAAATATCATCTCGATTTATATCAATTGAATAGTCTTCAGGCCGTGGGGCTCAACTTTATCGAACACTGTCCTTCTGTCATAGAATTTAACACTCCCATGTAGAATGAATTTAGTATAAAATAAATGCTATGAAGAACAAGCATTTAATTTGTTGTCTTGGTAAGATCAGCTAAAATTGCTTATAGTATTTCATGAACCACCCCACCCGCGCAAATATTGTCAATTAATGAGATTTTATATATGCTTTCTCCAATTCTATATATAATGCAACTTTTAAAAAATTAGTCATCTTGTAAGCTTGTTGAAACGTCAAATATTCTTTTTCATACATGCCTTGTATTAGAAACTACTGTGATGTAGAGATAGTAATTCACTAATTAATGAGATCAGATCATGCAAAAGTCGATCTATATCAAATTGTTAACATTTCAAGGCAAACGTAGCATATTAACTTATAAATATGGGTGACAGTTTTTTTGTTAAAATAAAGATGTACTTTTAATATGTTTATAAATCTCCTCATAATTAATTTAGGTGCAGTGAAGCACTCCATTCAAGTCGATCAGCTTAAAAGTTTGGTGTTTTTGGAGTCAGATTCTGGTGTTTAGGAGGCTTTCGTATTATTGCATCCCAAAAGAGACTTTTGGTCAGGCGCAGGGAATATTCTTCTCAGTAGAGATTAATTTTTTCCATAACACTGAAGACAATAAATAGATCATTTCTAATTTAAGTTTGGTTGATACACAAAAACAACGAAAAGGAGAACTTAATTGGAAGAGATCTATTCTTCATCTTCAATAGTTTTGAAGAGAGAGACGGAATCTGTTCGCAGAAAAAAAAAAAAAAAAGAAAGCAGGACTTTTGCAAAGAAAAGAGAGTGACAAAATGGGGCATAAAGGGCGTGTTACTCACACACACACACTCCCCAATACAAGAGCCTGTGGGAGATGGAGATTGGAGAATATCAAAGTCATTTTCGGTTGTGGGTCTGTTGAGAACTGCAAGAAATACCATTGGAGAAAACAAAAGAGTCCCAAGAAATTCTCAATCACTTGCCACGCAAGTTAGATATTTTCACATCTGGGGAAGTTGGGAGTCTTGAATGCATAGTGGAGGGCACATGATGAACTTCCCCAAGCTGAAACCAAAAATTTATTAGCAACAATAGACCACTGAAGATGGTGACAGAGTAAAGACCAAGTTTCACGTGGACGGGATGTCCATCCAATGCATATTGGAATTGAATTCAATATTGCTATTACTATAACCAGATGCCTCTCTCTCTCTCTCTCTCTCTCTCTCTCTCACTATGTCTAATCTAATCTAATCTATTGCTAATCTAATCTTCTAGCTTCACGTGAACCCTCCAAGAAAATTGTCTACTTCCATCTCGGTCAAACTCTATCACCTCTCCAGTTCAACTTTTATACTCTCTCTCATCCTAATTGCAGGACTCTTTTGAATATTGTGCTTTGCTCCCTCCGTTTTTATTTATAAAAAAAAAAATTATTATTTTTTATTTATTTTTCTATACAAATAAAATCATCTATTTCAATAAATATTTATTACACATTTTTTAAATTATCCTTCATAATTTAAATTAATAAAAAATAATTAATACATATTTATATTAATTAATATAGAGCATGTTAGTTCAATTATTTTATTTTTAGACATAATTATTGTAGTTAATAAATTTTTTTAAATTGTATGATATAATTTTTTTTATAAATAAAAATGGAGTGCTCTTTTATAATAATACTAAATTTGTCTTCTACATTAAATGCATTTTTAATCAAAATACCCTACATTAAAACCCAAGTCTTTCTTGGTAAAAATTCCTTACTAAGTCTCTCATTCCCTAATTATATATATTTTTTAAAACACAAATATCAAGAAAACACTGTAATTTACAATATAAGGCCTTTTTATCAAATGTTTCCCATTTTACCTTTGTTGAATGTTGATGAAAGAAAAAATGTCATTAAAATATATATATTTTTTGAACCACAATATAGAGCGCTTTCTAAAATATTGGCTAATTCAAAATAAGGGCATTGTACAAAATTTTAGAAATCAAGACTTTAATTCACTTTTTTTAGAAATATAAATTAATTAATAATGACTTATATTATCATTTAAAGGAGGGAGTATATTTAATAGAGAATAAATTTTTAAATTTTTAGACAAAATAAATAAATTTTAAAGTTTTTTCAATTTTTGATGAAACATGTTAGTATTAAGTTACATAAATTGAATAGGAGAGAGTAGTTGATATTCAAAAAAAAAAATTGTTTTTCTTTTTCTAATTACTAGACCGATTAAATGCTTTGGGGTAGTTGTGGAAAAGTAACTCGAAAATTTGACACATTGATTACAGATAATTAATTTAATTAATCTTGATAAATTAGTTAACACGAGGAATTAATGGATTTTGAATGAGGCATGGGATGGGATCAACAATACACGAGTCTTTGTTGTCAAATACATTTAGATCTTACTAAATATTTGGTTAAATTATTGTTTTGGACCCGGTAAAACCATAGCAGAGAAAAGAAAAAGAAGGCAGCAAGAGCATGACCACACAAGCAATTTCAAAGCAAGTTGGCCTCACTTTTATGCCTTTTACTTTGGTTATTTCGCTTTCGCTAGTCGTTTATAGACATTTTGCTTCATCTTTACATCGGCTATAAAACAAGTGTTGGACCAGAAGAATATATATATATATATATATATATATAATTGGCACAAAGGAAGAACAAGATTTTACCCCAAAAGCCAAAGCTCTCAGCATTTGAAAGCGTTGGATCCCCACTGCAGTAGCTGTATTTTAGTGGATGGCTACTGCTTTAAAGTTTTCATGATATTCAACTTTTTTCATCTTTTTGGGTGACTACTCCAACACAACTTTGGCCAACTTTACTCCCATTAAACCCAACAAGATAAAAAGTTACGCCAAAATATGATAAGAACAATAATAGAACCAGCTTTTTAAATGTCGCGCTTTTTCTCTTTGAAATCAAAATGTGGGCTTCCTCAGTAATTCAGACGGCACAATGGAATTATATCTTTTTGCATCTCTTTAAACTTCATTCTTGTGCAATTTTTATTATATTCCTATAATAATTATTCAGTAGTTTCTATGCTTTTTCATTATTTTTTAGAAAGGGATATGACAGTCATTTTTAATATTCTAAGTCCCCCCTACCTCTTCTATTGTCAGTATTGTTTTGTACACTAAATAAGCTCTAAAGAGTAGGTGACTGAGTGTCCAGTTTTTCAATAGTGTGATTTCATGAAGTTTTTTTTTTTTCTTTGTTTTGTTTTTTAATACAAGGCCTCCATAGGCATCATGCGAGCGAAACCTGATCAATACAAATTTGGAAACAAAATATCTTTACACCTCGAGAGAGGATTTTGGTAAATTCTATGGAAAATACTAGTGTTGAGAATGATGTGCCATCCCATCAGCATACTTGTTCCTATCCTTAAAAGCGAAATCAAAAGTAACAGTCTAGTTACACCGGATCATGATCAGATCTTCAATGTTTTTAATACCTTTACTCATGTCTCGTGCTAACCAAATTCAATCAAAATGAATCTAGTGCTGTATAAAGGGGAATATGAACTTATAAGAGAGACATTTTATTTTTTACCTATGATTTGTAGCACTGAAATATGGCTATTAGATTTACGTGTCATTATTACGTGTAACCGATTGATTCAATACAATAGTTCAAACTTCAGGATTAAATCATTTCTATCATCCCCAACTGGTAAGCGATTCAATCATTGGTGACTCTTGTCAGGTTTAGCAGCTTTCAATACTTTATTTTGATGAAGACAATTAAATGCCCATATCATGTTTAATTGAACGCTCCTTAGTGCTTAACTTTGTTTAGATAAATTGAGCTGCTCATGTAACCTTATGCTCATGAATACAATACTAATATTAAATTCAACTCAATACATCTTAAAATGACTGATGTTCTCAAGTATAACAAGAGGTTTAAGCACGCTAAAAGAAGAATCCAGCTACCTTCAACTGCTCTCGTGAAGAGAATTGCTGTGCTTCGTCTTGCACATCAACTTATAAGGTTTTGCTTCTACTAGCAGTTTCACTTTGAGCATTTTCTCTAATTCCTTCTTGTGAGAACTACATCAGTGAAATAATTTTAAGTGGGTTGGACCAGAGAAATTTCTTTTGACCAAGGAGGCTCTTGTAAGTTGTGTTTGTCAGGAGAATATACATCACTTTTAGGTTGAAAAATAAGCTGCGGAGCTGCGCTTTTGCACTTTTGAAGAATACATGGCGAAGACAGCTCACAAACTTGACTTAAGGAGTGGGATTAAGCACAAGTTATGAACAAGTTATTTCCTTCTGTAATGATCATTATAGCCTTCTCAACCTAGATATCAGTCATCCAACAGCACATTCTGAATATTACTCTAAACTTTCTTTCAGTCTATAGCAAGCTCTACGGATTGAAAAAGGTTTTCAAACGCTTGATAAAATTTAAAGCTAGTTACATGATCAACTAACATAAAACACATACAAAGGACCAAAAAGAATAAACATTCAGTTAAGAAATTACTCAAAAGGCTCTGAACAATTAGCTTGTAAACAAAATCCTAAAAAGAATTTTCCTTTCATGGGAACATCAATGGAGATAATAGGCAACTATGAGATGCTGATGTTAGAGAACTGCGTTACATAAGAAAAAACACTTTTCCACCTGTCGTCTCTGTTGTTTTTCTTTTTCTTTTTGGGTTTGTTTTATATGAATCTCTGCTCATATAAGTAGAATGAAAAGGAAAATTCAGCTAACACTGACAACTCCGGGGTTCTAGTGTATAGGAAAACTACACATCAATATTGAGAAATAGAAATGTAATCAAGCATGGAACATTCAATTTTTCATCTGAAGCACCAAACTTGAGATAATATTTCAATCACTGCTTGCATCACAATTAAGCTTTTTAATGGACTGTGAATTCCCTAACCTTTATATGATTCATGATTCACATTTAAGCACTTAAGAATAATTTTAATTCTAAAAAAAATCTAAAACAAAAACTCCATTTACAACTGCTGAAAGCAAGCACTGGATGCCAGCATTTTTCCTTAAATTATATGCAAAATTATTGACTAAATATCTGTCCCCTCATTGAAACACTCCCACGTTTACTTATCCTAAGAATCATGGCAGCATTACTATCTCAATATTGAAAGTTTAAAATAATTATAAAGGACACTAAGCAAATACAAAATTGTGAAGCATACCATTTCAGATAGCCTACAAAGATCAGCTTATCTCTCGAGCAATTTTACTGGCTTCTATGTCGACAATATTCTCCTTACCAAATAGAGTAAAAGCCACGGTTGCCTGTAAGAAAAATGATGCGTTAGTTCAAATACAGATTGAAGAAAAATGCTGGCATGAAATTAAAATTTCACGTAATTTTGACCCTTCTTCCCCACTAATTTACACATTTGAACAACCTTTACAGCCATTTGGAACAATATATGCATTTTTTGATAAAAAATTTGGACCAATATATTGGGCAATCATATTCACTACATCAAGCTATGTCAATTTTGTTAAGGAGGCAACTCACTAGTTTGGTTTTGCGATTCAGCTTCTTAAGAGTGCCTGTGAACCCTGCAAATGTTCCAGAAAGAACTCGAACAGTTGAACCTGGCTTCAGAGTAGATGATTTTTCAATGGTCATGTCAGAAGTTTTGCTCGACTTCCTTTTTGGCTTAGAATCAGCTTCTGATTTAAAACCATCATCTGATTCCAACTCTGCTTTCAGAACCTCAGAGTTCAGGACTGCATTTTTCTCTTCTTCCTCAAATGTTTGGTCAGCTTTTTCTTGCTCTTCTTTTGCCTGCCTAAAGATTTCTTCCATATCATCAGCAGATACTGGCTTAGGCCTGTTAATCTGCCTCTTTCTGCAATGTAAATGGTAAGAGTACTTTCAATAAGGCTAAGTTAGGGAAGCATGTATTATAATACGGACAACAAGGACGGCAATGCCAAATAGACATTTGATATAAGGCCTCTGGAATTAGCAATCAAGGTCACATATGAAAGCTAAGAAGACCACCCATAAAATAAAATTTAAAAAAAATAGCAAACGGGTGAAAAATCTTGGGGAGAATCACAACCAACTTAGGTACCTCAAAACAAGAACCTTCTTGAGTTTGAAAACTATGTGACATGCTCCACCCAGTCCTTTTTATAATAGACCAATAACTAAGATATCAGGACCATAGAATTCATTTGAAATTAATTGAAATCAATAAACATATTACCAATATAAATTTCTTTCCAAAAATACCCTTATTTAATAATTGATTGGTGACTTTTAATAAATAAATACTTCTTTTTAATGAGAATAACAAGGGAAATTTTTAATAAATGCCCTCAACAAGAAGTTATTGTTTCTTAAATAAGACCATGAAAACTCTCTTAAAATTCTCTTATAAAAGAGTCCTGAGGTAGTACTATATTAACAACTTTTTTTTTTTTTTTTGACAAAAGGAATTGAGTGTCTATGTTGCTCAGAAAGACTTTAGCTGTGATTCTCCCAAAATCTTCATCTGTTAGGAGAAACCAAATGGGCGGATAGAATTATCACCCATTTTTAATTAAAGCCAATGCTAAAATACTTATATATCTAAAACTTCTTGGTTATCTTGTGGCTTCTTCTTTTGCACAAGAGTTTTTAATATGACCTTGCAGTAAAATATACAAGGCTCAAGATATTAACTATTTCACTTGCCGTGATGCTACTTTTAAAATAATAGCAATAAGTTTAACACAAACACCATACACTTAGTTACTTACATGCTTCCAACCTTAGAACCAAGAAATCCTCCAATACCATCATACTCTCTTATAAAGTCGTGCAGCTCTTTGTTCAGTACACATCTAAAAAAAATACAACCTGGGAATAGGGGCCTTGGTGTAATTGAGTATGATCCATTCTTTAATCTCCTTTTCACTTGGACGGCTGGAGCATATAGCTGAAAACAAACACTATCAAATTCAAAAGGTAAAAATAGATAAATAAAAAAGACGACATAAAACAACATTTCTTAAGTTGATGCTTCCCATAGAGTTTGTTTTCTCATCTCATCAGCTAGTAGGGTGTTTGGTATGGTCAGTTAAAAAAGTCAATAACCCATAAACTCTTATTCTTCATAATTCATCCATATAATCCGATTAATCTACAAGATTAATAGAGAACCCAAGAAATGAAACTCTGTCAAACTTTATTAATATATATAAACGAAATAACATTTCATTGTTATTACTCCCTCTGGTCTTATACATTAGTCAACTATTAGAACAAATTGATGGTCCTGTATATTAGCCGCTTTGCATAAAAGGGGAGAGCATTATTTAGCTTTTTCCAAAAATGACCCTTGCTTACGAAATAAATAACTTTAAACAGTAAAACGGTAGGCCATAGATTCTAATTCTCTAAAATTTTCTTGCTTAAACCAATATAGTAAAAGCAAGGACAAAGACTCAGAACCATAAAATTGACTAGACTCGGAGTTACTCAATTCACATCTCAAGTTAATCCACCAAGAGCCTAAGAAGAAAATTTAAGATTGCTTGAGAGCCTGGAAAATGAAACACTTTCAAAGTGTCTGTGAAGAAAAAGGAGACAACATTTCTGAATTATTATTGCTCATGTATTTTGCCAACAGCTGAGAGAGGTGTTTGGTATATTCAGCTAAACAAGAAATCGACAAACTAGAAATTCCTATTCTTCATCACTCAGTAAGAGAGGAAGAGTAAAAGCATAGCTTTTAAATTCCCGTTCTTCATTATTCATTCAGACAAGCAAATAGAGTAAATACTATGGTCCTAAATTTGAACTAGCTCACGACAAAAGGTATCAATTTCACAGCTCTTACTAATTAATTCATCTAGGGTGGAAGATCAGAAATCAAATTTACAGAACAAGAATTTCGATTTATAGCACTTACGTTGACCTGTTCAATAACTTTTCTCTATTGATCAGTTCAATAATCCGTACATTCTCGATTTTATAATTCATCCTTGCCAACAAATAGACTAGTGAGTACAAGCAATGGTCATGGAATGGAACTAGCCTACAGCATATCCATTTCGAAGTATAACACTCAATTACCTTAAACTCTAAATCGGGGAAGTTCCTAGCCAGCGAGCGAGCTAGAAGTTGGGCAGTGTCCTGACCCCTGACCCGAGATCCTCGAATAACCCACCACTGGGGACCCAATTTAGCGAGGTTATCGAGGTTAAGTTTCTCGGTCCAAGAAGTTTTCTCCTTCTTGGGTTTCTTGATGAGCCTCTCTTCCACCTCTTCTCTCCAATTCGTAGTGGTTTTGCTCTCTCTCCTCTCATTTCTAAGGCGTCTTCTCTCTCTAGCCGTGAGCTCTTGAATATCGGTGGAATCAAGCGAAGCAGAAATTGATGAGCTAAAGCTTCTGGTTTGAGGAAATATGAAAGAGAGAGAAGGGAGAGAGGGCGTTGAAAGAGAGTGGAAGCCAGGATTCCATAGCAGAAGCCCCTGCTTCATCTTCGACAGGCTACAAGCGGATGGTTTGATAAGGCGCCGTTATGATTTTCCATATTTTTAATCATTTGCCGTACCAAGCGTCATTTTATCGATTGTAAATTTTTTTACTTAGATTATTGATTTTGCAAAATAATTTTTAAATAATAATATGAAAAGTTTTAAAAAGCCCGTTTGAATTTCAATTAAATATAATTAATTTTAAAAATAATTAATTAATATTATTGAATAAAATTATATATTTAATTAATTATAAAAATTTAAATTTAATTAATTGTATTCATAAAATTAGAGATTTGAAAAATCTTATACAATTAAAGTTAGAGGTTTAAAAAATTTTATACAATTAAAACCTAATATATTTTAACGAGTATGCTTAATATTGATAAGGGAGATTCAACTGTCATCGCTTTCGTTATTTGACAAACTCAATTTTTTATGTAAATTATATATTCATTTAACAAGTGACAATAGATAATTAATAAATATTGTCAAGAAATTAACGAGTAAAGTTATGCAATTAACAAGAAATCTGGTTGTTTTTTTGAAACAACAGTTAAACTAATGTTGTTATGATATTAACAAGTCAAGCTGGGTAATTAACAAGTATTGTTGCGTAATTGACAAGTAAAATTACATGATTAACAAGTAATGCGGTTCAGTTGAAGGGGTCATGGATTTGACAAACAATTAACAAGTCTTATTAAGGTATTAACAATGACAGTTACATGATTAACAAGTAATGTAGCTCTATTGTGAGAGTCACGAACTTAACAAGTTAAGTAATTGACAAGTCCTGTTAAAGTATTAACAAGTATAGTTACGCGATTAACAAGTAATTTATTTCTGTTCCAGGAGTCGTGGGTTAACAAGGAAAGTTAAATAAATAATAAATCCTTTTAAGGTATTAACAAGTAAAGTTACATGATTAACAAATAAGGTTTATTATATATATAATTTTATACATCGTATAATTAAATGAGTTAAGTGGTTTGGTGGTGTAAAACTTTTTGGTGAACTAAGGAGTCTTGGATTCTACACCCACCTTAGCCACCTTTGAAGAAATTAATTTTCCATAATTCTCCAGCCATTATCGACGGTGGGTCAGTTGACAGGCAGAGCTTTGGCGACGGAGGTCCAGTGGCTACAGTCGTAGGCAAAGCTCTGGTCACCGACAACGGTGCTCCAGCAACAATGGTTGGTGGTTTTCTTGTTTGTATATTTGAATTGAGTGTATTTTGGTTTTTTTCTACTTTCAACTTATTTTCAGTTTAGTTCTATAAGACTGAACTGATATTTTGAAATTCTTTGAGAGCCACGTGAAGATAAGTTGCTTCTGTGATCCTTAAATGAAATTCTCCTTTTAAATTAATAATTAGATCTTTTTTAGTAGAAATATGGAAACACTTGTTCTCTATAAATGAAAAAAATATCAAGTATGCTAGAGACACTGAATCTTTAATGAAAACAAAGAGTTCTTGGGCTTTCTTATTACAGTTTACTCAAATGTCAAGAGACAAAGGAATTGAAATAACAAATGTTTGATTAATAAAATATGCAAATTACAAAGTCATAAAGATTACAAAGATAAAGATGACATTAAAAACTATATGAATAAAAAGTTAAAAGTGCAATGGGCTTAAGTGATTGATTGTTGTTCGGTCCTTTCTCTTTATGACCTTCTTTTCCTTTTATATTAGTTTAGCCGAGACGGTTGCCCACAAAATCTAGAGCTCGTTCACAAAATATCGAGGATTTAATAGGCATGGCCTGTGATTCATGGCATGATCTTCCTATTTGCAATGCATATAGGCTATCATTAACTGCCAGCCTGTGTCCCTGAAATATTCATAGATAATGCCCATGACCTTGCGAGATTTAGGCTTTTTAGTCTTAAGGGGTTATAGACCCGAATTGACCATGATCTGGACCCAAACTTGTTATGGGATCGCTTATTGGGCCTAACTTTTTCATTTATCCAGCCCAATTTATGCTATAGCTATTGTGTCCTTTTAAATAAACATCGCTCTAGTTTTAGCCTAAATAATGCCCTCACTTGTTAGTGGCTAGTAACTATAAGCCTATAAGCCATGCAGCATGTTTGAAAGAGATTTGAAACACCATTTCATTTTTGTGTGTCTTCTGAAAAATATAAATTTTTTCCTTTTCTTTTTGTCAGTTCTTCCAGTATACTCTACCATTTCTGGACCCTTAAGCTTTCGCTCTTTGTTGCTTCCACATCTTTGTTCAACAATATCTTCCTCTTCTGCTATTGCCACTTTCAATGCTATAACATCCTCAATTTTAAACCTAGATTAATTAAGCTTAAATAGATTAGTACAGTGAATCTTTGAGGTGTGTGTGGCCAGAGATGCCTAACGACCGTGTTTGATCTTGATTTCAGTTCTAAACGCGAGTTCAAAGGAGAATCAGGTCACCCGGGGATAGAAGAGGAAGAATTTCTGAATGGAGTGATTATGTGCCACACATCGCAGCTTGTGGTTGGTCCGCCGCGGCGCATGCATGCCAACACGCTTGAAAGAAGCTCTCTATGCCATGTGCTACGGTGCATTATGCGTCCGCCGTGGCACATAGCTAGAATTTTGCACTATTGAGTCGCACATTTGAAGTGAAAATAAAGAGAAAATAAAAGAAAATGAACGAGTGGCGAAAAAGATAAGCTAGGGCTTGAAGGAACTGATTGTTGAGAGTAATTTGGAGTTCATAAATACTAAAGGTAAGCTTCCTAACTTAAATCTTCCTCTCTTCTTCCATTTTCTTGATGGTAGATGTTAGGGTTTGATTTCTAATGGTGATTTTTGATCTATAGAGGTTATAAGTCCAAAAACCTATTAACTCAAATAAAGTTAATGGGGGTAGATTGAGTTAAGTAAAATTGATATTTATGATTTTATGATGATTGGTAATTGGAGAACATTAAATGTCTGAAATTCCCATAAATTTAGTGGTTAGGAATAATGTAGCTTCATTAATGCCCATTTAAGAGTTTAATGTTATAAATGAGAGTTAAAGGAAGTTAAGAAACCTTATGGGTACTTTTACATGAGTTTAAAGTAAAGCTTAAGTATTAAAAAATGATGAAAATGCTAGTGAAAAATAGCTAAAAATAGATATTGATATTTTGCACAGTAAATACTTGTAGTGTAATTATCATTGACACCATTCAAGCTTCTTGGAAGCTTCAAAAGCGAATAGTTGAGGGGTAAAACTTTTGATATCTCAAAGGTTTGAGGTAACAGGGGAAATTTTATCTTATGCTTGTGTGTGATTATTGGTTTATTGATTTATGAATTATCATTTGAAGTGTATAAGTTTAAAGAAATGCAAGTGTGGCTTAAATCATGAAAAAATCTATTAGATCAAATTTGTGAGTTTTATGCCTTATGATGCAAAATTTCCCTTGAGAATAATAGTGGTGGGTTTTCATATTATTGTTCATTAAGAGTGCAATGACTTCTATAAATTGAGAAACAAAATGAATCTTTATTTAGAAGGAGTTCAATAATGTACAAAAATAGGGAAGTCCAATGATTGTGCAATTTAAAGCTCTATGAATTATATATGTGTGAATTATCGCATGAATGTCCATGGCATGATCTAAAGAGACGGGAGTTCTCCTAAGAAGCAGAATAGATGATAAATCTACGTGGTAAGGCCCCATCCATGTGATGGACAGCCTAGATTGATTTTATCTATATCGTCCCACTTGTTCAACAAGAGACTGTCCTACTGGTTCAATAAGGGACTTGAACCTAGCTAACTATCCACCGGTCCAATAAGGAAGCTAGTCTAAGGTGTATGAAATCCCATAGTGTGAGAAATGAGAGAAACCATGATACATAAGTGAGTTGGGTATGCCTTAGCTGGGTAATCCCCTCATAAGTGTTTAGGTTAAGAAAGTCAAAGAATATAAACTATCCCATTGAGTTATAGCCTACAGTTTCGTGTTAGAAGAATAAGGACGATATAAAAGAGGTGTGATCATGCATATAGTGAGAAAAGGCACGTGTTGTCTATATTGAGTCCAAAATGTGGATATGTTGAGTTGAGTAATAATTTTTTCCATACACTTGTCAATAAATTGTGTGAGCAATTTTATTTATATGAAAGATGCTAAAAGCATTGTCTTTTTAAGTGAATGCCATTATGTGAGCTAAGTTGTGAATTCTTCTTTCAAATGTTTCTCATAGGATAAAGTAATAATATTTATTGCCATTTGCATTTAAACTAATTGATATGCATTAGTACGGGCTAGTCGGACCTTGGTTACTAAGTAGTTGTACTCACCCTGTTATCTTCAATATTTCAGGGAATAACTCAAGAAGTGAAGACAGAGGAAAACAACCCGAGGCTTAAGATCACGATTCATTTGTAATAGGTCTTTTTATTTTTGGTAATTTATGTGTATATGACAATTTCGATTGCCAACTAGGATTTTCCTTTTTGTTGCTTACTTGCATTAAGTGAAATATAAATTGAAATAGTATTTTGGGCCTAGAGAGAGAGTTGATTATTATGTACTATAATGATAGGGCTAAAATATTAATGCAAGTGAGAGTAGTAAATATTATATGATGATTTGAGAAATATTGATGAAAAATGTGGTAAACTCTCCCTTTCTATGATTTTAAGTTAAGGGGTTGAGTAATGAAAATTTGATCTGAAAATATTTCTTATATTATGTGGTCATATGGTTGTTGGTGACTTATGGTCCTTGGTATGTGTTTTGAACATCTGAGATTGTGAAATTGGTTATAGTAGTGTAAGTTTTGAAAAGGGTGTCCAATTTTTGTTTTAAAAATAATTTGAGCCTAAAACCAATGCCATTAGTTAGAGCCCAAAAAGAGCTTTCTGTAGACTTCTAGTTCACGTCATTTGAAGGTTGGATAGAGATTTAGGGTGCATCGAAAGTTGGCCTTAAAGCTATCAAATTGACAGTAGAACTCACTGTCAAAATTCATGCATTTGCACCGCAGCACATGGCGTCACGAGCCGCGGCACATGTCACAGAGGGAACACACCACAGTGCATGTTCAATGAGCCGCGGCGCACGCCTTTTAATTTTTTAAAATTTTTCTTGTTCCAGATTTTTGCACTTATATAACCACTTATGTAATAATTATTTGCTTTCATGTATTTGCAAACTTTATTTTGCCTCTTTGCAAGACTTGATTGACTTTAAATTTATAATCTTGGAGTCCTCATTTTGTTAACTAATGAGAATTTTGTATTTGATGATTACTATTATCTCATTTTCCTAATTACTTGGGATTTGAGTTTTAATTGTGGGATAAAAGGAAGAGGATATTACAGATGTTACTCAAACCAATGCTCCTACCACTACCTTACTATGATAAGTGTTCTTTCTTAATCTCACATTTTTCTTAGTTTGAGTTTCTAGTCTAATGTTCTTTCTTTCTTTTTCTTAGTAAGTTTTATTGTTCTATTCATGTGTTAGTTTTTGATAAGATTCTTTGCTTAGGTCAAATTCTTACGTTTTTAATTAATGCTAGTTTCAGTTTACCCTTCTTCTTCAATGCTTTTCCTTAGAGCTTTCGCTCGGCCAATCAAAGCAACGTGGGGATTTTGTCTATAGCTCTAAATGTATTAAAGGTGGTTAATTTAAGTTTTAAATTCATTGATGAAAATTTTGGCTTTCGCATCCATCGTTTATAAAATTCTATGATACTTAAATTTTTTTTTCAAATGAGGTCCCAAATTTTTACCATTAAATAAATAAATATTATTCAAAATAAGACAAATTCAGAGTTATAAAGTATACAAAAATATGAGATGCTAATCGTTTGAAAAACACTAAAAAAAGGAGCAAAAATGTAATTTCACAAAATTATTGGTCGTTAATCACGGCCAATGATACATTCATCACGATGGATCACGGTGAGGCTAATTTAGTCTATATAATAATCAATATTTTATACATAAACAATGAGGATGATTTGCTCAAAATTTCAAAGTTCAGGGTCAAAAATGCTACTCGCATGATAGTTTAGGGTATATGGCACTAACTAAAAAATGACACATTAGTAAGGGACTAACATGTTAGCATTTAACTGGGGCCTATGGTAAATAGCACTGCATTAACAAAAAAGATGATGGTAGGGTTTAATTTTTCATGAATTTAAAAATTTAGAGTCAATTTTGTATATTTTAAGAGTCTAAGGTTAAGGTGTTTTTCGAGTAATACATCAAGGTCTATTTTGCTCATTAACCTGATTAAAAAATTAAATTTAAATTCACAAAAGGTGATATTTGTAAATTTAAGTCAAGCTATATATTTGATTTTATTAACTTTTAGAAAATATAAATTTTTTTATTTCTTTCTTAAATAGGCAAACTTCATAGTTATTTCCAGATATCAACTTCAGATAATTTAAATCCTAAACAATTATATATAAAATTGTTATTGTGTATATTAACAATATAAAAAATAATTTATTATTTCTATATATATGTTGCGGTCTCTAAAAATATACTATATATTATTATCACATAAATTAAAATTTAAATAATAAAACATTTTATCTTATAATTTTTTATTGTACAATTTATTATTTTATATCTATAAAAAATACAAGCAACAAATAATTTATTTTATACCTATGATTTTTATTGTGAATTTTATATTCCCTCCATTAAAAAATATATGACATTTTTAATTGAATTTCACTTTCAAATAAAGTTATTTATTGTCAAACTAATTCTATTTTTTCATATTTAATCCTATAAACATCCTAAAATAAACATAAAATAATTAATTTAATAGATATTTTAAAAAAATAATTACACTTTAAAATATTAAAAATATCTTACATTTTTGAACATTTAATCTCTTAAAAAATAGCTTTTATTTTTAAATGGAGGGAGTAACTCTTATTAATTTTTTTTTATCATGAACCCTACATTTATTTATTTTTTATTATGAAGCCCATATGATATTTTAACATGCAAAGTAGTATTCTTTTTTTTTTTTTAAAATTGTTACTGCTTATTTAACTGGAAATGAATGGTAACGATAAATGTGTGTGTAAGTAGAGTTGAAAATACAGGCGAGCTTGACCCTTATGGGCTTGAGCCCTAAAGCTTAGTTTTTCATTTTGAGTTTCATTTCTCAAACCAAGCCCTTATGTGAAGGGTTTAGGGTCGGGCCCACAAGCCTCTTTTTAAAAAATAAAAAAATTAAAATAAAATTAAACATTACTCCCTCCGGTCCCATTTATAAGTCCAATTTTAGAAGGTGTATTTAGTCCCATTTATAAGTCACGGTGCATCTTTTTAGGTAATATTTGAGAAGTATTTCCAAAATTACCCTTCATGAGAAAGAAAAAGTAACAGGACATTACTTTTTAGATTTGTTATATAGGGGCATGTTTGGAATTTTACTTACTTTTATTCCTTGTACTTTTATTATATTGGTATTGATGAGGTTGGTAGAAATGACTTATAAATAGGACCGGAGGGAGTATAAATTAATTAAAATATTTTGAAATTAAAAAAAATTAAAATTTCCATTTTTTTAGAAATTAAACAACATGCATTTAGAAGTTTAGTAATAAAATTTAAATCTTAGTTAAAAAATAGTTTATTTTTTATAAATATACATATATAATAATTATAGAAAAATAAAAAATATCATAAATTTTATACCATACACTGATATTTATTAAATTAATTTTAGAATAAATTAAAATTAATAATAATATAATGTGTATAGAATTAGGTGAGTAGGTCATTGGTTTCAAACACGTGTTATAATAATAATAATAATAATAATAATAATATAATAGGGTTTGAAGGGTTGCTCGAGCCCAAGCTTTTTTTTACAGGATTTATCAGGGCCAAGCCCTCAAGTACGATTACTTTAAAAAAATTCATTTTTAAAGTTTAAACTTTTATTTAAATAAGATTTTTAAATCCGACCCTTATATTCGGCTCTATGTGTAGTCAGCAGGCTGCTCCAATTTTTATTTTTTTTCCCTCCAAATAAAATTACACTTGTCAGCTTAGCGAAGAGCGAATTGCTATGTTCGTTTGGCAGTTTGCCGCCAAAACGCCCGAAATAAACTCCCAGAATTCGGCTTTCGCACGTTCGTTCCAAAATTTCAAAAACCTCCCGCGTTTCTTCCCAATCTCATCCAATACTTTTTCTTCCATTTTCAGCCCAGATGCATATCGCATTTCTCATACCTTCTCATTTCCCTCTTCCTCCGATCTCAATCTTCCTTAACCACCGAACCGATTTCTTCTTCCTCCTTCTTCCTTGCTGCCTCAATTTTTCCGAAGATGGGGAAGCAATCCAAACCCAGAAAACCCGAGGCTTTCGGAAAGGGGAAGGTCACTCCTATTCAGATCGCATTCATTGTCGACAGGTACTTATGCGACAACAACTACTCTGAAACTCGCTCCATGTTCAGAAACGAAGCTTCATCCCTCATTGCCAATTCTCCAATGCAAGAGGTACGTTTGCTCATTTGCTTCTTCGTCCACATTTTTCGTCTTCCTCCCTTTTAGATCTGTATCTCCTGTTCGTTAATTGTATATTGTTAAGTCCTATATTCATTTTGTTATCGGAGTTTCTGAGGGTTTGGGTCTTGATTTTCGGCGACGTGTGTGTGTGTGTGTGTGTGTTTTTTTTTTTTTTTTTTTTTGGTGGTACCAGGCACCCAAGACATTGTTGAGTTTGGGAGAGATGTTGGACGAGTATATCTGCTTGAAGGAGCTGAAGGTCGTATTGGACCAGGAAAGAGTCCGTATGGATCAAGAAAAATACAGGGTTCAGATGTTATTGCAAGGCATGCAGAATGTTATGAACGCTTATAATGCAAGTGGGAGCCTTCCAGGACCTGCGCCAAATCTCCCAGCATCTGCCGCCAAATCTATGGTTCCTCAACCTCAGATTAGCAACAAGTCTCCCTCCGGTACCATCCCTATATCCAGTAGTTAATATTTCTTGTGTTCCGTAATTCCGGCGATCGTTTAGGAGTTCTACGATTCAGACATTTTCATTAATTAGTGATTTAGTGTATATATATTTCCTGGTTGGTCTGTACTCAATTACGGGGGATAATTTGATGTTTTCTTTTAAAGTGTGTTAGAAGATATGTTAGATATTATCATTAATAAAATCTCACTTAGCAACTCAAATTCTTCAGTTGAACTGCATTTCTGAAGAGTTGGACAGGTTGAAGTTGGTGTTTTCTTTTAGATATACTTCGCTAATGGCAGTTAATGGCAACTAATTAGCAGGTGTACTTGTGATTTTGGTTCCTAAGGCAAATTGGAAACGTGTAGATGACTGCAACTCAATTGGGAGGAAAGGGGGTGGGGTGGCTGTAAAACTCCTACTGATTTGGTTGTGCTGTGGTGTCTAAATTATGTTTACTTCAGCGTTTTGATTCAGTTTCAACCATGTGTAAACTTTGCCAAGTATATTCGTCTTTGCTATTTAATTAGGCAATCCTACTCCAATGCAAAACACAATGAATATACAAATTCGGCCTCAATCTACCAACACCCATGCAGAGGTGACACCCATGATGAATCTGTCAGACCGAAAGAGAAAGGATGCCAAAGTCATGGATGCCCCTTCAGCTGCAAAGAAATCACGTGGTAGATCGTCTGCCCGGAAAATTCCAAGCCTAGGTATAGCTATCTCTTGACTCAGAATGTAAGAAGTACATTACTATAAGCTAGTATTTTATTGGATTAATACATTTCAGCTTTAACTTCATTTTCAGGTCCAAACACACTACCCCAATCTGATAATGCTGTGAATGATCAATTAATTGCTCAGCCCTCTTGTGCTGTTCAATCATCACCTGACAATTGCATGCCCGATGGGACACAGGTTCAAGGATCTACTGTTGCTAAATGCTTGTTCAATGAACCTTCACATTCTATTCCAGCCAATTCGCCAATTCTAAAGACGCTTCCGAGAGCAAATTCCTCTCACAGTGACACGCATGTATCTCCGCCTGAGATTTCTTCAGTTGCAAATTGCAACAAAAGCCATGCTTCTCGGGAGATTACTCCCACTCGTTGCACTGTAATTTCAACCAAAAGAGTAATGGTCAGTCCTGCAAAACAGATGGCTTACATAGAGAGGCGCCATTGCATTTCTCCTCTTAAACCAGATTCAGAAAAGACAAGTAAGAGGGAGCATGTAAGGAGCAGGTTGGACTTTGATGGCTCTGATATGCCAGAGAGCTTGGACAAGCCATCATCTAATGACATGTCCAGTTCCGAGTCTGATAAAGAAATGGACATTTTTGACATTGACTTTCCTAACTTAGATGCTTTGGGAATGGATTTCTCGTTCACTGAGATGTTAGGGGAACTAGACCTTCATTGTGAAGGCATTGACTTTTCTTGCCTCCCAACATCAAACCTGTCCGAGGATAATGCTTCAGGGTATTTTTCTGTTTAAACCTGTAGTTCTCTCTTATTGTTGATTCACTTTTTCTATCTGATGTTATCCCATTACATGAACAGGCCATCTAATGACTGTGATCAGGCTAACCAAGTCATGTCTGAAATGTCTCCAAACGCGGCAGAAGTCCTATCGGAGAAGGAAATGAATATACAAGGTACTGATAAATGAAACTCATCTGTGTCGTAAACAATTTTTGAATGAGCTAGAGTTTACTAAACCTTCCATTTCTGCAGGTCCTGATTGTTTGACTGCAATGAAATCCGTCACAAAATGCATAACAATTTTAAGCCCTGGTAAGTTCTTTCTTCAAATGTTCCCTGATTTTTGAATGAAGTAAAACTTCAAATATTTCCATCATAATAATAATAATGCTTGAAAAACGAAAATAAGATTGAAACTACAAAGTTCTGTAAGAGTCAAAACATCAATTGTTCTAAATTTTTTATTTATATTTGTTTGCAATATTCCATTATTATATATTGCATCATTAATTCATTACATCATGCCTACAGTGAAAAACCACCAGCGCCTGCTGGATCAAGACGACTCTAGGAGAGGGTGATTTGTCAAGAATGAAGATGTAAAGAATAACTCAGACTGACTTGGCACCTGCACTTGCTGCAGGAGATTCTTGTGTTCCGAAAGATGGCTTCTTGCAGTTGCTCGTTTAGGATAACTCATTCATTCACACTCAGATTACATCAGCCTAATTTAGATTAGTTATATTTTGATGGTAACTACCCATGTTTAGCCAATTAGTATGTTTAGATTATCCGAAATAGATAAATTATTGTATACAGTGGTAAGAATGGATAATGAGAAGAACAGGTGAATATCGTAAACACTGGTATTGCGTAATCAAGAGTTTAAGCATTGAAACCCGTAACTTCAAAAAGGTAGGTTTAGTTTTTCCCTTGCAGTCTCCAGAAACTGAAAGGAACAAAAAGGAATTCCAGGCGGAATTTTCTATTGGGTTAGACGATGTGCTTCCGTGGACCGTTTGCCTGAATCAGGGTGATAAGGCCTGATGAAAAGCAATTCTTTAATATTCATTTTTATGGGGGAACAAATTGCCAGTCAATCTGTTTATTGCTTTTTGACTGGTGGTGTTGCCTTCAAAATGATTCCTTAATAAATACACTTTTCTTTGGATGAATCTTATACTATTCTGAAAACCAAAAAAATTGGCCCCAAGTTATTAAAGTTCAGTTGATAGTGACATTCGTTTAACTAGAATATGCTGTAGTTCCCAGTATACAAATATATATGGTGGATGCTTTTTGGATATTCCATTTACATGATTCGGATGAAATTTTATACACAGTGGTGTCCAGAATAATTGAAAGATCTGGAATCATTTTTATCAAACCAAAGAAGAGCTTGGTAAAAAAAAAAAAAAAAAAAGTTTCTTCCGGGGACCAATTATAAAGAATGAAATAAGGAAGAAATATAAATCTGGCTTCAAAAATACTTTTGAGAGTGAATATTGCTTTAGAAGATTGAGTCCAGCATAATGTTGACAAACAAGTGTCTTTGGATCAACATATGAATCAAGCTAAATACTTTTCCACCTTCTCCACCTCTTCTTTACTGCCAATGTACAGTGGAACGCGCTGATGGATCTGTTCCAAAAAAATAAAATAAAATAAATAATAACATACATGATTATATTTACACCTTACTTGTTATGAATCAGAATCAAATGTGTTTGGTTGTGCGTTGAATTTGGTCAAAACCACATCTTGATCAAAGTATTCTGAGAATAGCTTCGAGCAAGATAAGGCTTTCTGCATTTTTTTTTTAAAACAAGGTGTGTGTGGGTGTGTGTGTGTATTCTTATATTTTTTTATACAAAAAATTTAATAAAATTACGTATGATCTTCCTTATCAAATCTAATCATATGATGCCAAGTCAAGTGCCTTTTCTTTTATAGACTATCATAATCTCTTTAAGTATAAGAGACAAGAAACGTACTTCCAGGGGTTGAATGTCAAGTATTCTCTGATGGCCATCAGAGCCTTTACCACCAGCCTGCTCTACAATGAAGCTCATGGGAGCACACTCATAGAGCAGCCTTAGCTTCCCATTCTTGCTCTTCTTGTCTCTTGGGTACCCATAAATCCCTCCATACAGCAGAGTCCTATGGAAGTCCCCTACCAAGCTCCCTATGTACCTTGCCGAATATGGCTTCCCTGAAGGGCCCGGGTCCTTCAGATCGTCTATGTACTTCTTCAACTTGTCATCCCACAGCTGGTAATTCCCTTCGTTGAAGGCATAGATTTTGCCTGCTTTTGGGATCTGAATCTTCTCTTGTGTCAGCACGAATTCCCCGTACATGGGGTCCAACGTGAAAGCATACACTCCTTGTCCCAGTGTGACAACGAAGATGACGGAACTGGAGTACATGCAGTATCCTGCTGCTAGCAGGTTGCTCCCTGGCTGGCACACGTTCACCACGCATCTCTGCTCTGCTTTGTCAAGCTGCAAATCAAAATCTCAAGGCATTGAGTTTATAATTAATATGTTGAAGTGAGTGGAGTTGATGAATGTGAGGTTGGGGGACACTAACAGTGGGGTCTTCGCCGACGTCAGCGAGGCACTCGTCGTTGGGGCTGTAGATGCCGAAGATGGATCCCGTGGAGACGGCAGCGTCAATGTTGGAAGAACCGTCAAGAGGGTCAAAGACAACAATGTAGTTTCCTGAATAGCTCTCTTCCACTGCCACTGGCACATCCTCTTCCTCTGACGCTATTATTCCTGTCCTCCCACTTGATCTCAGGCAGTTTGAGAATACCTGAAATTGTTAACATATTCAATGAACCTAAATTAATCTTTTATCATATGATATATCATGTAAACTAACAACTTGATCCTTAAATTCTTTTGTTTCTTTTGCCTGTACTCTAAAAAAATTGATGAGCATACTAATTAGTAATTTCTTGTTTAAATGAAAAAAAAATCATACTACATTACTTTTTTCTATATTTTTGGTGACTTAATACAAAATTCATGTTAAATATATAATCAAAATTAAATTTTATATTTAAAAAGAATCTATATATTAAAATGGCAAATAGTCAGGAAAGGATGGAAATACAGAAATCAGATATAATAAATTGAAGAAACACTTCAACCATCCGTTGTAGTCTAGTTGGTTAGGATACTCGGCTCTCACCCGAGAGACCCGGGTTCAATTCCCGGCAACGGAACGTTCATATTTTTCTTTTTCTAGAATCTTGCAGAACGGCGAAACTACAAACCTCGTTGGAGACGACGTCCAATTTCTTCTGGTCTTCTCCTTGGACGTTAACGGCACCCTGAATCCCTGTGAGGTTCGATATGTTTGCTCTCTGAACCAGAGACGCTATTTGCTTGCACGCCATTGAAATGCTTGACAACACTATCGTCAGCTCTGCGTCTATCACCCCTGCCACCTCTTGCTTCAACAGCCACCCCGTCAGCGTCTCTATCTCATACCCACTCTTTTTCTTCGTCCTCGCCGTCGCTTCCGCCGCCGATCCCACCGCTGCACATCTGAATCCGCCCTCACCCGCTTGCTTTTTCCTGCCGCTGGTGTAATTTGAAGCACAAAGATCTGATTTTGGGTCGAAGACGCATAACTGGAAGGGACAGAGACGCGAGGGAGAAGCAGAGGACGAAGAAGAAGAAGCTGATTTTGAAAAAACAAAGTGGGAGTATGCTGTTGCTGCTGCTACGGCAACCATAGTTATGATTTATTGTTCTTCTTCTTTGGGTCTTTTTTTAAAAAGAATTTTTTGTGTGGAGTTTTGAGCTTCGTCTGGTACTGGGTGAGTGTGGATTGTTTTGTGCAGATGTAAGACTGGGAAGAGATTGAGATTTGTGAGGTGGTGGGTAAGGATCTGTGGTAGTTAGGGACCCACTTATCATCCTCATCTCATTTTCAAAAAAATTGTGATTGGAATTGCTTCAAGAGGCCAGCCTTATTGCCGCGAGGGATTGTCAATTCGACAATTTCTCTGTACTGCATCCAACTGTGAAGAAATCTGGCCTTGCACTCTCATTTTTGGGCGAGATCAACTTGACCTCTTTTTATTATCCGTACAATATATTTATTTTTACGGAACAATGTAAATAAGTTTTTTATATAATTGCGATACAGTGATGCTGATACTTTGGTGAATTTAGCTGACTTAAATGAACTGTACGAAGCTGAATTCATAACTTCAATGTTTGAACACTAATAGAATTTATTGTTGTGCAACACCAATAAGCAATGCCGAATTTAAATTTTACAACCTCTGTAAAAATAATAGATAATATGTTTGTAGGTACTTTTATTTCTAACAAGTCCAGTCCACTATTTTTTTTTCATTTGTTAAAAGAGTAAAAGATCTAAAAATTTTGATTATTGCTTTTGCAGAATAATAAAACCTGATAACTTCCAAGTATTTAAGTCATTAATGATTTAATTGAGTTATACTGAGTGAGCAAAGTTCAATGTGTCGGGTTTAGAAAGTCCACCCTTGTTGGATTTACTTTTATCAAACCTACATTATTGAATGAGGCTCATTTGAATATTAATAAGATGTTTGGGTTCTTGAGTGTAATATTCTCCTTTTTGTGTGTAGGAACAATTTTTAGGAGACGCACCTTTAGATATTACCCATGTATACAGGTGAAAGTAATATAGTGTTGAGGATATAGTTAAATTTGGACAATTAACTCCATAAGGTTATTCTTGATGAATACTTCATTCTTTGCTCCTCTTCCTCTTAGTGGTGCATTTGCTATGAATTAGAGGCAGAATTTGAGTAACTCAGTCATTCACATAAAAGTATTATTTGATGCACTAACAGGTATGCCTTTGAACTCCTAATTTCTACATCAGTATTAGAACATATGTTTGATTTTCTTATAGTAAATAATGCAAATTTCATTTGCCATATATGTTTTGTTATTTTTGTTTGGTTCTATATTTTGTGATATGAACATTTTGTGTGATATCTTGGGTCATAAATGAGTAGACTAAACTTTTGAAAGTTTGTACACGTTGGATGTAAAACT
The DNA here is from genome assembly GCF_029017545.1 of Prosopis cineraria. Taxonomy (NCBI): domain Eukaryota; kingdom Viridiplantae; phylum Streptophyta; class Magnoliopsida; order Fabales; family Fabaceae; genus Prosopis; species Prosopis cineraria. The sequence continues at coordinate 2,282,745 of NW_026555343.1, forward strand.
CTCCATGCGAGATACATAATCAAAATTGCCAAACATAAACAAAAACCAAAATTTAGGTTCTTAAAAATGACATTTTTTAAGCAAATGGTTAGTACTATTGTGTAGAGCTCCAAAAAAAAAGGATACCAAAAATGCGCAAAAACAAATGTCAGACAAAGGAGATACGATGCTCCGAAGTTTTAGGTTAGATAGAGAATCGAGTCATCGTGACTTCGTGAGAGGTTGAAGACAACCCAAACTGATATCGTTTCAATGCCCATAAAAAAAAAGTTGTTGTAAAAAAAAAAGAGGGGGGGAAGAAAGTGGTTTAGGCTAAAGAAGAGAGGCCTAACTAAAAAAAAAAGGTTTTTGGGTTTTAAGCCCAATAGTCTAAGGGTTTTTTCTAATTTTTTTCCAACAAAAAGTTCTGGATCTGAGTCAAAAAACTAGTCAACCCTTTAAATAAAATGATAATGTTTTATGTTAAATTAAAAAAGGAAAAAGAAAAAGTGCCAAGTGCCAAGTAGGGCCATCGAAGGATTTAATAGACGCGTGAATCGCACCATTTAAGAGGTCTTGGTGTGTGGAGTTTGTCCCAATGGTGTGTGTAGTCATCTGAGGTCTCTAAGGTGGCACATGGCTTACACTCTTCTTCATTGAAAGTGGGCTTTATTGGAATTTTCCTATCTTTCTAGAATTTTTGAACCGAACTTATTTTAGCGCCTTGTAAGGCCCGTGAAGCATCTGATTGAGATATGGTTTGTTTCTAAAAATTCCTAAATCTAATATCTATATTTTGATATGTAATTTGCTTATTTTTAAGAATATTTGAATCAATTTAAGAGGCTTTCAATGCTTGTGTGAGTGAATTTAAATATAAGGGTGAATTTTAATTATTTAAAAATCATAAAAAATAATTATAGTCATTTAAATTATTTATCATATGGATAAATATGAATTGTTAATACACCAAAAGCACTAAAATGTTGAAGAATATTTCTCTAAAAGGTATTTTAGATAAAACATTTATTCTAAAATGTGATCCTTTGAGTAAGGATTCTGAAAAGAGATGTATAGAGACAAAAGTATCACGTGGTGATGATCTAAAAAATGACCTAAATAGAATAATTGTTGATTCGAACCAAACATGAACCATAATTTAATAAAAGTAAAATATTTTTAGTGAAATGTCAATTGTAAAAGTACAATAAATATGAAGTTTCACAACTAACCTTGAGCAAGTTTTTCTGATGTGAAAAAAGGAGAGAGGACATATGAACAAGTATAAAAAAAATAATACTTATAATAATATAGCATAAATTAATTCCTCAGAATCACTTCTTAGGTGGAGTATTGATGCTTTAAATAAGTTCAATTAAACAAGGAATAATTTTTCTTACCTGAAAGAGTTTGGGAAAATGTTATACTAAATTCATTTCCTAATTACAAAATTTTAAATCTGATTAATTATGAATCATTGAAGAGACAAAGAGATAACTATACATATGTGTAGGGTTGAAGTTAAACTCCTAATATGTTGAAGAAAATAGGAGTAAGGCTAAGGCCATTTATATATGGTTGTCTCGATTCCCAAACTGAAAAATGGTTTAAAAGAAAAACATATGGTCTAACCATATTGGGAAGGATAAGGCATTACAAATGTCCTCTCTAGATTTTGAAGAAGTTAAAAACAAAAATCATCTCATCTAAATGATAAAACAAAATTCCTTATAAAAATTAAGGACATAAATGCTTTTATCATGAAAATAAAAATGATAAAATGATAAGTGATAAGAATACATGAAAGTACCTACTTATATGATTATCTTGTACTATTTGATTTTGTGTTTTCAAATATGTATAAAGACTATGTGTTTGTTTTTTTAGTATCATGAAGTATGTTTTAGACATTATTTTATTAAATGTTTTAATATAAATATTGTTTGCTTTATTTGAGTGGGAACTCTTATAAAATGAGTTTGTTAGTCGTAAATGAAAATCTATTTTGAAATACTCATATAAAATTCTTGGTTGATGTTCATGGCATTATTAGAATCCATGTGATAGGAGATGCAAATGTAGTCTTTTAACCATGGACCTGATGGTGTCATTTTTATTCTAGTTAAGAATGATACAAGTATATGACATTATATGCTTACTGAGTTGTATTGTTGGAATTTTTTTTGGCTCAATTAAATAATAGAAAATACTATTCATATGGAATACTTTTGTAATTGAATTGAGAATAACTGCCAAGAACATAATTGCTGAATTGAATAAAGGGTATAACTTAAACAGGGACAATTGGGATATCTGATACCGAAAGGTATCATACATATTAGAGGAACAAGATGCAATTGAGCCATTGACTACACTAATGATGGATCTTAGAGCTAGGAATATAGCCTAACATAGGAGGGATTGTGAGGCTTACATGGCTTGAAAAAGAAAAACAACATTGCATACATTACCTTATTGAGTACAATAGTTAATGACCTGATGTGCGAGCATAAGAAATACACTACTACAGGCCATGTGGATCGCACTAAAGGATAAGTTTGGAGGTACTTCCACCAAACTAAGAAGGTTGACGATTAATTTTTGACACCCATCATTTGAAGCCCTATACTCATATAAGAAAGCATCTATATGAGATAGCTAACATTATCTAAGAACTAAAAAAAGTTGGGCACATATTATTTGATGAATAGCAAGTTCAGGCTATTATAAGATCACTCCCTTCTAGCTAGCAGTACTTGAAAGTGAATATGACCCATAACGAGAATGTTGTCACTTTTGACAATATAACAAAACATTTTGAGCTCGAAGATGAATGCCTTGAGGCTTATAAATCCTTTAAATTGGCATACATAATTGAGGAAGTTGTTCCTTTTAACACCCAACCTAATTCCTAAAAGGGTAAAAAGGTTAAGAAGGATGGATTAAATTTCAAGAATAAGAAGTCATTTAAGAAGAAGGGCAAGAAACGTGGGAAGAAAATTAACCTAAGAATGGTTGAATGCTATACTTATCATAAAATAGGTCACTTCACAAGGAATTGTCTTGAGTGAAATAAATAGGATAAAGTACTAGTAAATTGAGTCAATACACATATTTCAAATGTGACAAGTGATCTATTTTCTAACAAAATCTATTTATTCTTCTTGAATTATAGACTCAAACTCCACAAGAAGAAATGATAAGGACTAAGGATCCCTCACAGAGTACTGTCACTTGTTGAATTAAAAGAAAGTGGCTTTATATCAGTAACAAGACAAAATTGAGGAATTTGCTTTATTTGGTGAAGAAGACTAAGACTCTTTATAGTGTCTTTTAAGTACCAAAGTACTGACGGAACATTGTTTTTTAATTTTCATATTATAGGTTTATTGTGAACTTTCATGATAAAGTTTCAAACATTACAAAATGAATAATTTATTTTTCATTCAATTTTTCTTTTAGGAAGTTCTTTGGATATTGTTAGTGACAGTCACTTTTATAAATGTTTTAACTTTAATATTGATATGAGTAATAGACGTGCTAAGGTTAGAACATATAAATTAGAATAGAGTGAGTAAAACTAGCTAGATAAGAAACACTAAACTCATTTTCTAATGAGAAAATATTTTTATATGAGAATTGTCTAGCTGATAAAGTAACGAGAAAACCTTTTAGATAAGAGAATTAAAATAAAGTATCCATTACAACTCTTTCATTCTCATTTATATGGTGTTGTAAGTGTGAGGGAAATCACAAAGTTTTAGTAAATTGTTAATAATTATTCATGATATGATCATATGTATTTGATTTCACAAATCTACGGCTTTTGAATGCTTTAGAGAGTACCTAAGTGAGGGATAAAATCAAATGAACAGTAAGATTTCTTGACTTGTTACTGATTAATTGAGATTGTAAATATTTTTTTAACCAATTGAACTAACTCTGTGAAAAGAAAGGGATAATTAAGTGGTTAACTATCCCAAACACTCTACAATAAAATGAAGTTGTTGAAATAAAATACTATTAGACATTGTTAAGTCAATAATAGCATAGACAAGTCCACAAATTTCATGTTAAGGATACTTGACTAATAGTTATTGTTAGACATGACAATATGCCCTCAATGTCAGTCACATCCACACCCTTTAAGTTGTGGACATAATGCAAATTGAATTTAAATATCCTTAAACTATAGGGGTTAATTGCAATGTCCATGACAATTCCCACAAACATGGAAAAAAAAGTCTATGAGGGAAGGAATGTATGTTTATTAGATACTTTAAGCAATCAAATGGTTACATTTTTCATGAGTAAAAATAAAATTAAAATTATGACTGAATTTGAATTAAGAGGTGTCACATTTCTTAAAGAATGAACTCCTTACCTGGGAGGAAATTGTTCATATTGTATTTCTTCATGAGACATGGAATAAGGCAATATAGAACAAGATAAAGACCTCAATCATCCTAGCATATGTTGATGTGAGTGGGAGCTTTGATAGTAACAAAGAGAATGTCCCTAAGAAATGCTTCTGCATGAAAGAGGAAACATTCATAGTTACTTTAAAAGAGAATGAGGAATCATGTTCTATATAAGTGAGATAAAATAATGGAAGAAGAAAGTGAAAAAAGTTCCTTATATAAGTGTTGTTGTTATGGTATGCAATAACACATATAAGCCTAATTATCTATTTTGTAGTAAGATTTATAAAGTGTTACTAATCCAACCACAATAAAAAAAAATACCAAAAAGTAGTGAAAAGAATTTTGAGATGCTTGAAGGGTATTACGTTGTCAAAGAAATTGAGTTTATAGCATGTACTGTAATAATATAATAGACTATATGGCTGAGAAGTTTCATGGAACGCTTTGAATTTGTAAATGAGGCCTATAAATCTAGTGTACATATGTGTGTAAACATTATAGCCTTTACTATGCAAGAATAAGACTCCAAGTATCATAATAAGATTGAAAATGAGAGTGCAAATTATAACTTTGCATGAGCTGTTATAGCACATGTAGTTGTATTTATGCAACTAAGTCCTACATAGTATGTGATAAGAAATTCCCTTACAAATCTAATAGCCAAGGAAGTGTGCATAAAATGTGTTAAGTCCCTTTGTAACCTCCTTGAGGTTAAACCACAAATTAACTCCAAAACATAATTATCTGAAGTTTTAAAAGAAGAATTCTCTAAATTAATTCAAAGAAATCTTAATTTGCCATTTTAAATCCCAATACATAAATTTAAGGACTTTAAATTAGAATTTTAAAAATAAAGCGAAAGCTTGAAAATCAATTGGGACCCAAAAAGTAAGTTTTAAAATCCAAAAACTATTTCTATGCAGAAAATGACACGTGCGCCACGATGTGTCTTCTCTGTGCCATACGCCACGGTGCATTGCACGAAATTTGATAGATCGATGCTGTCATTTGATAACATAGGGAGTGGACTTTTGACAAGTCCTAAATCTTCGTCCGATGTCCGATTGAGGTGATTTCAGTGTCTACATAAAGCTTTCTTCTAACTCTAGCTAATGGCACTAGTTTCACATTTAAATTTATTTTCTATCAAAAATTGGACACCAAAACTCATTTTGACACATTTTTATAAAATTTCTTAAATGAGGTGTCCCAACTCAACCACACGTGTCAATAGCCTATACTAACCCTCCGACCATACTCAATGAACTCTTGTGAACTCGTGCAACACACCACACACAACCAAAATTACTTATTTCACAAAATCATCACTCAACCTCAATTTTCACAAAACATAGAGGAGGAGGAAAAGTTACACAAAATCAACTATTTCATTCAAATTTCTCAAAATATACATATATTTATACTTGCATAAGTATTTTGGCCTTATTCCTGGGTTCACAACAAAAACTCACTAACCCTGGGCACAAAATACACTAGTTAAAAACAAAATCATGCAAGTAGTATACCAATTATGACAATTAATCCTAGTTGACAATTACATCAATAAATATACATGAAAACAATTAAAGAGAGGCATAAAGAGAATTTACTCCACAAAACCTAAGCCTCTGTATGTTTTTTCCGACTTGGATCCAATGAGCTAGGTCCTAAAAATATTGAAAATTGAGGGGTGAGTGCAACTATTTAGTAACCAAGTTTTACTTAACTCTTACAGTAACATATTAATTGTAAATAGATGCAAATACGCATATAACACATATATCACATAGTATTGGGCCACGGTTTACAAAACTAACAATCATGTGATCGGGCTTACTACAAAACACCATATCATGTTATTTTTAAAAACATAATTCAGGGTCATAAAAATAACAACCATGTGCCCTTAACAAGCGCTGGACCATAAAACTAACAATCATGTGGTCGGACTTATATGCATGATCATATGCCAACCTTATATCCTTCTGTTACCTTCGACACGAAATTGGTGATTATCATGTGGCTATCGGGTCAGGATTAACTCACTCACTTATGTAACTCAATTTCTCACAATACTAACAACTATAGGGTGTCATATCCTTAATCTAGCCTTCTCATGAACCAGTGAAGAGTAGTTAGGTTTGAGTCCCTCATAAAATAAGAGAGACAGTCCTGAATCAATCATGAGATAAGGGCTACCTCTCGATTTCAATGATCGGTGCCAAGGCTAGTTCCCAATTCCAACGGTTACTGCTAATAACATGTAGATTTCAATCAATCTACTCCTCTCCTTAGGTGAACTCCTGTCAATTATCATGCTCTGCACATTTCACATATAACATGCATTTTAAAAATCATTTCTCAAACAATGAAATCAGATAACACATATGCTCATAATTAACTCATATTTCATTACAATTCTCCACCCCTATTTATAAATCACAATTAATTTCACAAAATGTCAAGGGTGGTAGAAATCAAGATTTTCTTTCAAAAGAAACCATTTCACAATCACGCACTTGCCAACATGCATAATCAAATTAACCATAAAACACATTACATATACAATTAACATACAATTATAAAAATTAAGTTTCCCCTAGTTACATCAAACTTTTGAGAGGTCAAAGGTTTAGCCCTTACTATATCAACTTTTCCAAGCTTCAACGAGTTTGAATGGTGCCAAGACGAACGTCTTTACAACTATATCACAAGGATATCATCATCATCTAACTCTTTAAGCTTTATCAATATAAAACTCCTCATACACTATTTTAACCGACTCATAATGACTACCCATTCATACCCAATGGGTTTATTAGATTTTATTTATGCACATTATCATTAATTACACCTTAAACCATTATTAATACACATTAACCTCTCCCAACTATCTCATAAATACCAATTTCAGATATTAAATGCTCCTATAGACCAACCACTTCTAAAATCATCAATGTGGTGTTCTAATATATTAAATCACTCTCATTAATCTCATTTTAACTAATTAAATCGGACCCATACTCCTATGAATTGAAAATCCATCTCTCAATTCAAACCCTACCATAAATCATTACAAATGAGGGAGAGAAAGGAAGAAGAAGGCACCATGATCTTATCTTGAGTGTTTGGGAGCTTTAATCTATCAACAATGAGACCAAATGTCGTGCCCTAGCAGAGCCAAAATGAGTTCTTCATCTTCTTCCTCTTCTCTTTATGTTCTTTTCATGCAAAAATAAATTAGATATATCTGATTTTTGACTGTGTGTCACGACCTATACTGCCCTTTGCCACTGCGCATGGCATAGAGGAGCCTGTTACATTTAAATTGTGTTCGTGTGCTGTGACGGACCAACCACGCGCCGCAGCATATGGCACAGAACACAACTTTTTACTTTTTTCATCCTCTTTCTTTGCTCGAGTAGCCCGCCATCAATTTGGACTTACTTTTAGGGCTGAAATCACAACAATTATGCCAAGTTAAGCTCCTCTGGCCACGCACCTTATTAAATCACTAAATACCCTAATTAAGTTAATAAATCAGGATTAAAATTTTTCATATATTACACCATTGGCATGTGTAGGAAATGAAATAGCATACATAAAGTAGTTTTTTGATGAAAATTATTTTATTATCGTTAAACATGTATATGTGAAAGTATATAATGTCCAGTATGTCATCTAGGTAGAAAAGGTTAGCTCCCTTAAATAAGCAACCACATTTAAAGCTCAAGAGGAGTGGATAAAGTTAAGACATTTGTGTTCACCAGCAAGACAGCAAGAGCGCAAATGTGGAGGAAAAGAAACATAAACTATATGTCACCTCAACATAAAAGGAGGAGTATGTTCAGATGAGAACCATATATATATAGATTGAATTATAGATTCTCACATTTGTGATACCTATAGCCAGACAACAAATTTTTCAAGTTTGACATCATGAGAGATGAGTAAAAGAATTTAGGTTAGATACTATATGTGTGTAAACTTAAGTCTATGTAGTGTTAATAATAAATGAAAATGACGTACGCTCTTACAAGAAAGAGTAACGTCATAACATGTGATTCATACCACATGTACTTAAGAACTGCAATTTGGAAAGCAAGTGAAAAGATCTCTACTTCATTGTTGTGTGAGTCCTAAGAAGGAATAATCTTTTCATAGAGGTCCTTTGACTTTGATAATATCATGAAGATAAGTTATAGTGCCTGCTACTTTAGCATACATCTTGTGATCATGATAGATATGATCTAAAGGTAGATTACTTGATATACATATACACAATTATGTTAGTATCTGAGATTAATCCTTTATGATATCATTTTATGAATTTCATAAGTATGGACACTGTACATATGAGAAAGGCAATCTGAGTCTTATACTAACTTAAGAGGGGTTATATTGATTAAGAGAAAAGTGTATATAAGGTACATCTAGGATATCCAAGGCATAAAGTCAACATAAGAACGAATCAGCTTTAAGGTTATTTTGTGCTGGTCTGTAATATGATTTCTACTATAGATGCCTAAAATGGAGACGTCAAGCATATGCAATTATGGCAAAGCAACTGGTATGAAAAGAAGGAAGAGAAAGAGATGGGATTAATAATATCCAATCTACCAAGTGTGAGTAGAGAAGTTGGATTTAGTAAGTTTACCCTTGGTAGATCTGGTTTTAGCCTAAATCTAAGCCCACATTGTTGAATGTGGCTCACCTAAGTATTAATAAGATATTTGGATCCTTGAGTGTAATATTCCTATTTTTATGTGTGTGAACAATTTTCAAGATACGCATGTTTGAAAACTACCTATATATGTGGGTGGAAGTTATATAGTGTTGGAGGATATAGTTAATCTGGACAATTGACTCCATAAGATTATTCTCGGTGAATAATTCATTCTCTACTCCTTTTCCTCTTAATGGTGTATTTGCTGTGAACTAGAGGTAGAGTTTGAGTAGCTTAGTCATCTGTACAGAGGTATTACCTAGTGCACTAACAAGTACGCCTTTGAACTCCTAATTTCCACATAATGAACTTTCTAATGAAATTGAGTAGTGTCATAATTATATAAAGTAATCCACCATAATGAATCCATAAATACAAATACCAAATATTAAAACTATGAGGGTGTTAGATTTATGAGCAAAAAACAATCAAAATACTTGCAAATAATGAAAAGAAAGACTTGAAAGAAGAAAATATTACACATTTATAATACAATACATTCTAAATAACTTTTTCACTCTCTCTTTTCTACACTACTTTATGACATTTCTCTCTTTTTCACTTTATGAACAAATGACTTGTCTAAATATCTTATTTATAGATGGAGGAAGTGCTTGCTCAATAAGCCACTCATGTTGTTTGAAAGGTTACTTTAACATAAAAATATGCATTGTCTTGCTTTCAAAGTTGCTATTTTAATTTTTTTTATTTAGTGTGTTTATTGAACTGTAAGAATGGTACTTAAAAGTGAAGTAAGTGTTATTGTGTTCAAAAAGCTTAATTCAATACCAAATAATGTAGAATCACTTCATTCAATGTGGCAAAAGTTGTTGGAAAAGAGTAAGAGGATGAGTAAGAACACATGGAAGTAGAAAGCAAACGGGTGTTTGATGTAATGAGTGTGATTTCTCACTACTCTTGTGATCAACGGTGGAGCCAGGACCCCAAGTTAGGGAGTGCAAAATAATTTAATAAAAAATTAATATCTTTTAAAAAATAATAATTATACTAGAACAAAAATTATAATAACATAAATATTTTTACCATCATTTTTCATTTTAAAAAAATTATATTGAATAGATTAATATGATTTTGCTGTTCATATCTTATCTATATCATTAAAATAGTATATATGTAATGAAATGTTTGAGTTTAAATATTTTTTATTTAATTTAGAGGGTGCAAAATATTAAGAGTAGGGGATGCAAAGTTGTAAATTTTTACATACTCCACTTATTATTTTCCCCAAAGTGAGGGGGTCATTTGCACCACCTTATCTCAATGTGGCTCTGCCATTGCTTGTGATAATGTCTCTCTATCTACTCCTATCATAAGATATTTTAATTAATTTTAATTTTCTTCTTGTGGCTGAGTGGAATCTAGGTTCAGCGAAATTGAATTGTTGCAATTTAGATCTTTATTCAATAATAATTAGTCCATTATTTTCTTGCGCTATGGGACTTGTTATTTTGTAAGGATGATGACATTGTTGATGAGGATGAAAGATGATTGAATCAAAAAGGAAAGAATTGAGTCAAGAAACAAACATTTTGAAGACTAGGTGTCGTCACCTCGTATTGCAAGAAGACTAATTTAGAAATCAAAATTGTGTCGTATTTGTGGCAACTAAACAATCCTTCCGATGGATTCTTGAAAGGCCTAACAAGACGATAATAGTAACTGCAGCCCTTAGAATCCAACAAGAAAAACAAGAATTTGGACTTCAATGAAGTTGGACCTAAAGAAATACAATTTGTATTATGTCAACAACCACTCAATGAGCCTAGAATAAAATACAACTTTCTTATTGAATATGAATTACTGAGTACAACAATCAGGCCCTTTGAATATATATAGGCCAAGCAACTAAAGTTTAGAATACAAAAGCAATCTGAACCTTAACCAATACATATTACATAAACAAATCCTAACTAACTATGATACAACTAACAACTGCATTTTGATGCAACAGTGGGGCCGCATGAGTTCAGGTTATGGAAAATGGTTTCTTGAAATTTAAGAGCAGGGTTGCTCAAGAAATCTGTTGCATATTCGTCCAAACTCAGCTATTTCCTAACCTTGTTATTGATCGAATAAGTACCTTCTTTCAACTTTGCCTCAATGCTTCTATCCTATAGATCCCTCATCCAACATAGTAACTAGAGGTGATGGTGGCTCAAAGAGCTATCCTTGCAATACCATATTCCTCATGGTCTCAGTTGCTACCAATTCCCCCCACGAGCCACAAGAACCATGGAACAATTCTTATTAGCATCAAGCATCTTGAAGCGCCTCAACATCTTAAGCTCTTGTAAATTAAATTTTAATTTTAGATGAAAATTACTTGTTTAATGAAAAGTAAATGACAAAAATACTTTTTTTTTGTACAACGACTTTTTTTTTTTTCACTTCAAAGACATTACTATTTATAAGCAAAATTTAGACCATTGACTTATCACCAAAATAATTCAGACCTTTGATGCCTAAAATGCAAGGATCCATTTTAAAGGTCACTGCTATTTTAGAGGAATAAAGAGATGTGGGTTCCGAATAAAATGAATCTCACTTCTATTTTCTTTTATTTTAAGGGAAGTGACTTCAAAATATTTATTCAACCTATAATCGATTCAATTTAAGTAGTTCATTTTTTTTTTGGATAATTTTAAGTAGTACTTTTTTTTGTATTTAAAAGTTTAGGCGAGTTAAATTCTAGGAATTCACTGAGGCCATGACATGTTTCTAGGATGGATTGGATACACACATTCACACAAAACGTACATAATACATAAACAGATTATATTCAATACTCCTATTTAATAAGTAGTTATTTGTCTTTAAATTAATCTCATCTTTTTAAATTTTTCCCTATTTAATAAGGTGTTTCATCTTAAAATAAATATAAAGTAATTTATTTAATATGGCACTTTTTTTTAAAAAAGACAATAATTATATCTTGAAAGATTAAAAATACTTTATATTTTTTAATATTTAACCTTTCAAAAATGTCTTATATTTTTTAAGAGAGGGAGTATATTTTTATCCAATCAAATCAAAATAAGTGAATTTTAATGTTTTGATAATATTAATTACAAGAGTTTGTTGCAACATAAATAATATATATAGAATTCATATGTTTTAATTTGGTTGAAAACAAACACATTAAATATAATTTTTTTCCTATATATAAACAAAAATTGTGGAAATTGGACTCGATTCTGGTCATTATAAATGAGAAATATAGGAAAGAAATATATCAAGGGAAGGTGAGTGCATATTATACGCAACATTACTCTGGTCAGAAGATTATAATTTAAAAAAATAAAAAACAATTGATTACTATTTACAGCATGACCGTATGCTTCTTTTGGTGCAATAAAATAACAACAATCAAAGACGAGAAAATTCAGAAAATACTGCATACAAAAATTCAAACGCGCGATCATGCTTACGTACGGAAGGAAGAAAATTAAATAACGAAGAAGATTACAAATGAAAAAAGAAAGCAGAGAAAAATCCCACACCAAGCATATGATAAGCATCAAATCCATCAAGCTGAAATTGAAAAATAATTATGATTAAAAAAATTTTAACAAAGGTTAATCTAGTTGGTTAGAATTTAATCCATAACCTATAAAGTTTTAAATTTTTCTGCTAATGTGAGGATTTTATTAGTTGACGATTTATAAGTATTTTTATAAATATTCTTCGAACATAAAAGCAGACATTAATCTGGCAAGTCCCCAGGACATGATAATTTAGGAGTGATAGCAACTTAGCAATGGATAGAACAAAGTCCAGGAACTTGAAGTTTGAAATTGAAATGGGGGAAAAAGCAAACAAAGAGAGAGAGAGAGAGAGAGAGAGAGAGAGAGAGAGAGAGAGAGAGAGAGAGAGAGAGAGAGATTTATGAGTGAGGAAGTGCATAGCATACGTATACCAAAATAGCGCTTTTGCATTTTCAACGAACCATAATTAATTCCATGATCAGGTCGGTCTGACTCTCACAAACTTATAATTACTGCCATAATTAACATTTTATTCTTTACTACAATAGCATGCGTTAAAATTCGATGAATCGGTCTTTGACAACTCTTGTTTGTTTGTCTCTAGACTTCACACCACCATGTTCGAAAAGTTCCCTGATTTGAATTTGCAAACTTTATGGTTCTTTACACACATCGATTAATTTCCATTTGCCCATTAGGTCTCAGCCTCTAACTATATATATTTGTATATATAATCGGGTATTATGTTGTAAATCTTCATCATAATCAGGTATTTTTTTCAAAAGAGCCATCTTATATTATGATCTATAAATAGTTAACACACACACACACACACACACCATCCAACGTGAAACTCTTCGAGTGAAAAAATTATAGTAAAAAGTTTAAGATACACCAAAAGTTATATGTAAGTATGTATGTTAGTCCAGCTGACCCGTATTTAAAAAAAAAAAAAAGGTTAAACGTACCGATTTAATTTCTAAAGGTTGACTTTATTTTCTAATAAAATAGTTGCTATTAGCCTATCATAAAAGCTCTCGTTTGAAAGAACAGTTTGTATAACAAAACGGAAAGTCTTCTGCTACTATTATTTAAACAAGAGAAAATAAATAGAAGCTTAGGCTTCTAGATCCACACATAATTTAAAGATAATGTAAGTTATTAATGAAAACAAAATAAATTGATTAATTGAGAATCAGACAAGATAGTAGATAGCCCGTAATGGGTAAAGAAAATATGAAGTTGATATTATTAATTTCTTTGACTAAAACAAAGATATATTATTAATTTCAACATTGTGAACCGGTCAAGTAATATGGTTGAAAAATTAGGAGAGGCCAATGTCATCCCTTCATTACTGCATTATCATCCCTCTTCCCAATCAAACAAATTAAACTAAGAATCCACATTACAATTACAAGTATACAAATGAATACACAAAACAATCTTCATTATTTATTTTTCTCAAACTCTAACATAGATTAAAATGATTTTGTATATAATTGATGGACTCAGCACCGAGTAGGAAGATCAGCTGGAGGAGCAGGAAGTGTGGTTTCTGTTGTTGGTCCATTCTCAACCTCAAAAGCCATCGTAAGTCCCCAAGTCACGTGATTTTCAAGATGACAATGCACCAACCATATTCCTGCATATACAATATAATAAACAAGAAATTAATTAACCAACTTGAAATACTTTTAATTAAAAAATCACAGTAAACCAGGTCAACATAATTAGTTAAGGGAAGAGATATGATCGAACCTGGATTATTCGCTTGGAATCTGATGACGGACCAGCCTCCGAATGGAACAGCAACAGTGTTACGAATCTGAGGATCGTTAAGATTGAACTTGGACTCATCATTTGAGGCGTTGTAATTCCCTGTCCCTTGAGCCAGAACATGGAAATTGAATCCATGAATGTGCATAGGATGGTTCTCAGCAGCAAGTATGGCCGTGTTCTGAAACACGACCTGAACCGTGGAGTTGAACTTCAACGTCTTCACCTTCGTCGATTTCGGTGCGAAAGCCAGAGTCATATTGTTGTTAATGCTTGGGTCGGTGTAGTTAAACACCAGAGGAGGCTCATCTGGAAAATCTCTGGTGTAAACTCCACTAGTAGAGTTTCTGTAGAACGCATCCAACATCGAGAATCCTCGTCCTCTGGGAAACACAAACGATTCGTTGTTCATGCTCGCAGACAAGCGATTACCATTGGGACCCTCACATGTCGCATTTTGTAGAGTACAGAAATCGAGCCCGATTCCGATAGTGATGAACATGTGTTCGTCCACGTCTTGTGGAACTGGGACCCAGTGGGGGCCACCAACTAACCCTGTGATGCTGAGGTAGAAGTTATTGGCCGTTTGGGTGTCGTTGTGGGCAGGTAAGGTTGGCATTAGGGGTGTCGTTGAGGTGGATCCGTTGTAAACGACAATGCCTGTGGTTGTCGTGTCGGCCAATGGGACCACCGAGGCGTTTAGGGTGTTGTAAGCAGAGGCAGCCATGTAGTATGAACCCACCGTTTGGTTGGCGATGAGGAGGGCGTCGACGGTCTGGCCCGGCGCTATCACGATGATATCGGTGGCGTAGGGATTCGTGTACGCGGCGTCGACCGCGACAACAGTGAAGGTGTGGCTCGCTATCCTGAAGAAGAGGTGTTCATTGAGTGCAGCGTTGATAATGCGCAACAAGTAGGTCTCAGCTTGCTGAACCTCAAGTTGGAAAGTCTCTGTATTAAACGAAAATTAATATCACAGTAAGACAAAGGCAACACACACACACACGAGTGTTTAATGAGGGTGAATAATATGCTGGACTTACGATTTTGAGAGCAGTTGTAGAGAGCTCCGGGCAAGCCATTAATGGTGAAGGCATCGGATATTGTCGGAGTACCACCAAATTCTATTGCTTCCTCCTCAACTTCCATAACATTAGCATTCCACCACTCACCTGCAATGATTTTAGAATGATTTTTTTTGTTTTGTACGAGCATAGGGAATATTAGGTTCCATCAACAGCAATGATTATCTCTTCCAAAATATTGGGCAAAGGGCAAACGACCTCTTCCAACTAAGTTGTTATTATATAAAGACTAAGATCGAACTTCCAACTGATTTAAGCGATGAGAGTTAATTATTCTTACTACACACGCCAAGTTTAGTTGGTTAGGAAAAAAATTATTTGATTTGTTACTCACCAAATACTATGGGGACTTCTTGGTAAGGTGCAGGGAAAGGGTAAGAGTTTCCTAAGCGAGGGCGAATGATGAGTGCTCCATAGACCCAAGCACGAAAGAAAGAAGAGTGAGCATGCCACCAAAGAGTTCCTTCCTGCTCCGTTACATTAAATCTATATGTGTATCTTTCTCCTGATAAGATTGGACACTGTGTTACATATTCAGGACCATCTGCCCATTGAGTCATCAATTGAAGTATTCCATGCCTGCATTAAATTAACAATATGTTAAGGAAATCTCATCCAAATTTATATATAGCATGAAAACTCAAATTTTATTCCTCATCATATGAAACTCTATAATAAATTTAATCAGTCTATTTTAATTTTATGTTTTGTAATTGGGATTATCCGTGAGAGGTCCAAGTGGAGGAAATATTGATTTCTGAATTTGTTAGAACCGAAAAAACAAATAGATGCGTTCGTTAGGGAAAGTCTAGACGAATTATAAAAGACATTTCATGAAAATGATATAGAGAAGAAAAATGTTACTATAAGGTAACAATATATATTAGTCAATTCTTACGGTCAAACTATGTGATGTCTCTATTTCTCTAATGTAACTTCCTAGTTAAGCATCAGATCCATTCATTATATTGACCAGGGAGAGATCGTGAGAGGTAAGGTTGACATAGTCAAGCATACAAATTTTATTTTTCTCTAGCCTGCAGAAACATATGTATGTATGTATGTACCAATGAATAGTGAGATTATAGGGTGAATTATTGATGGCGTGGACGACAAGAGTGTCGCCCTCTCGAACGTTAATTGTTGGTCCTGGCAAGCTTCCGTTAACTGCAGCTATCACCGTTTCATTGCACAGTCTCTGAATTGTCACGTTCGCTACCTGCAATAATTATTAGATCTCACAAATCTCAGTAATGAACCATTTAAGATGTGAGACACTGTAACCGGCTAGGTTATATACGACCATATATAGTTGGTGAAGTAAAAGATATATTTAGATTTAGCAGAATAAAGGATAAAAGAAATTAGCTGGGATTATTAGATATTCTCATTACCGTAAACCTGAATCAAACTCTTAATCCAAACACATGCAAGCAGATATTTAATTAAGTAAATGATCCATGAAAGAGATGACAAAAGGATGAAGTTTAATGTATAGCACTTACTTCCCACGTGTATTCCAGTACATCAGCAGAAACCAAAGAGGAAGAGGAAGCTAGAAGAGCAAGAGCCCATGCCAGAGATAACAATGAAGTTCTCATGCTGAAGAAGAGACAGTGATATATATGAAGCGTTGTATTTTAAGAAGCTCTCTCTCTCTCTGTGATCTGGTCGATATATAGATCCCAGACTAATAAGGCGATTGCGTATGTTCAATATAATAATCCAATAGGCTTTGATAAGAATTTGAATTTTCGACAAATTACGTAGTATGAACATATATCATCTTTCGATCAAATCGTTTATAAAGTTGGTAAATATAACGGAGAAATTAAAATGACATGGCCAAGGAGAATATATACAGTATGGCAATAAGCTGGTCAGATAATTGTTATTATACTATTACCGTGTACTTTGAATTTCGGGGGCTTCTGACTCTGCGATATATTACGAATTTAGTACCAAATTTAATTATACATATGCGCCCATAACAGTCACATGTAATGAATTTCCTGGTTTCAAAATGATCCGGGGAACATCAACTTTTACCAGTTCAAATTAAAGTTTGATAAGCAACCATAAAGTATTTTGAAAAATTGTTTGTATATCGATCGTTATCTTCATTTGTTTTAGTGTATTTGTGTATAGGAAGAAGTAATTGCAGTGGAGCTAACGTATTGCGGAGTCAACTGCAAATTTTTTACAAAATTTGGCCAGATATTCAATATTTCTTAGCTCGGGTGAAATCATAACATTTTTCTTTTTTAACATATGCAATTTTTTGTAATAAACAAATTAATACTATTTTTTTAAAAAATTTAAACATCTCTTCTATTTTAAATATTTTTTGTGTTTTTCTAAAATAATAAAAAATTGTAATCTATATGTTGGTGTTAGTTCTGGTTTTGGGTGCAAAGTGTTGTGCCTCTTCAGAATTGCCAAGTATGCCAAAGGAGTAAATCCTCAAAAGAGTGATTAATGTTAAAGCTGGTTTAGAGATAGGAATACAACTACTAAAAAAATGCAAATTAATAAAAGAATTTAATAAGGGATTGTCAATTCCTTTTTAAAATAATTGACTAGAAAAGTAGTGAGACCTATTTATACCTCTCTGAAATGAAAAAATTAGTGAGAAATTAGCTAAAGATTTTGTATTACTCTCTAAAATAAGATAATTAGATATAAAAGTAGCATGGCATTTTTATACCTCTTTAAAGATAAAATAATTATTGAAATATTAAAGGTGATAGTGATGAGGAAATTAGTAAGGAATTCTATCCCTAACTAATCACTACAAAAAATTAATTTTTAGTAATGACATTTAATTATAAATTTAATTAATTTTATTTAAAAAATAAAAAAATGAAATTTAAAAATTAATTAAAATATTTATAATAAAATTATTTAATATTTAATATTTGTTTCATTTTAAGTTCATTCCTAACAAAAAATAATTTTTTTTGAAAAATATGATACGAAGAGTAGTATAAATATAAATTAGTTTATCATGTTAATAATTGAATATGTATGTATGTATGTATGTATGTATGTGTATGCATATTTTTAATAATATATTACTCCCTCTGTCCCAAATTATAAAATACTTCTAGATAAAATTTTACATACCAATAAACATCATTAAATACACTTAATAATGTTATCTTTTCAAAATAAAAATATAAACTTTTAAAAATACCCATAATTTACTATATTGGAAAGAGAAGAGATGAAAATTAATTATAGAAAGACACAAGGTTATATTAAAATAACTCTATTTAATAAAATTTTAATCTTCTCAAAATATCTTATATTTTGATATGCCAAAACTTTCTCAAAAGTGTCTTATAATTTAAAATGAAATAAGTATTTCATATATAAATGTATAGTTAAATAATAGATATTTAATTTTTTATATAATAATTGTAAATTCATTTCAATTCAAGATGCAAAGAAGGGGGCATAATACTTGAAAAATAGGGGGTCAAGAAATTTGGCAAAGCAAGGGATCGATTCCCTAACTAAATTAGCAAGAGAATGTATTTCGTTGCTAAAATTAGCGAGCTTGTTTTCCTCTACGAAACTAATTAGTTTTTATATAGTGATGGATTCATCCCTTGCTCAAATAAATTTTTTCAATAGTGTCATAGAAGTGCGTGTGAACACAATATTGCATTACTAGGTAAAACAAACTAACTAGCCTAGGAGGTTAGACTAAGAGATTGAGATGACATTTGGGCAAAGTTAAAAGATCAAGGTCACGTGAGTTGAAATTGAAGTTGATACTGGGTCGATTGGTTGTACTCAAAGCAAGTTTGATTGTTGAGTATTGTAGGTTGAAATGAGAGCTCTTAGTTATGCGCTCGTTGCCTTTTATATGGAAAGGCAACAATGTGTTCCTTTTAATTTGAGTTGTCACCAAAAGGAGCAATAACTATTCGTGCCTATATGAGGGCCATGGGTGTGCTTCATTGAGGGTGTTAGCATGGTGAGGTGAATGCTCCAAGTTTCTTGAGAAGTGAAGAAAATGACCTTAAAACTTAGTTGCCACTCTGTTGATTTGTTGAAACATGATGTTTTACTAAATCTTTTCATGGTTTGGCCTTAAGGCTGCATTTGGTTTGAGAGAAGGGGAAGGGAAGGGAGGGGAGGGATGAAGGGGAAGGGAGGAGAAGGAGGAGGAGGAGAGAGGAGGGGGAGGAAAGGGGAGGGATGAATCCCTCCAATTTGGTGGGGTGGTTTTGGATGGGAGGGGAGGGAAAATTTTAAAAATTTCTCCTCCCCTCCACCTTACCAAACAAAGGAAGGGGAGGGGAGTTCCCCTTCTTCCCAACCAAATAAGCCCTAAAGGGTTGTAGTCTAAAATCTCCCTCTAAATTGGGTCTTATTGGATTCATCTCAGGACCAATGCACCAATTTTAGTCCAAAAACTATACAATTTTTTATTTAAAAAATTGTGTGGTATTTTTTCTTTTAGAAAATATATGTAATTTTAAAATAATTTATGAAAGAATGATATTGATTCTGAAGTAGATAAATTTTTTATTTTAGAAAATATACATAATTTTAAAATAATTTATGAAAGAATGATATTGATTCTGAAGTAGATAAATAAAAAACATATAACTTTTCTCTTTCGCTTTCTATATAATTAATTTTCATCATCATGGCGGTCTCCCTGACTTACTGTCATAATTGACATTTGCTTTCTTTGCTGCATTAATTATATGTGTCATAATTCGATGAATGATTGGTCTTTGACAACTCTTCTTTGGCTGCCTAGACTTTACACCACCATGTTTGGAGTTTCCTGATTTGAATTTGCCATCATTATGAGATTCTTTACACATATGCATATTTGCCCATTGTGTCTAAGCCATTAATTAGTTATATGATTGCCTATTATGTTGTGAGTTTTCATTTCATTCGTGATTAGGTATTTTACCAATCTATCTTATAAATAAATAATAATCAACGCACACACGCGCACACACGCGGAACGTTTTTGGAATATTCACCTTTACAAGGGAGAAAATTATAGAAGAAATTTCAAGATGCGCCAAAAAAGTAATATATTAGTCCTAACTATAGTAGTTTTTTTTTAAATAAAATATATCGATTTCTTAAGGTCTGATTTATTTTCTAATATGATATTTGTGATTACAGAAGCTTTCGTTTGAAAGAAAAAGCCTTCTGCTACTATATATTATTTTGGAAGTAGGAAATAAAAGCTTAGGCTTCTTGACCAGGCCACATGCATATAATATGAAGGTAATGTTAATTATTAATGAAAGCGAAGTAAATTGATCAATTGAGAATCAAAGAGGATAATAGCTAGCATACAGATCACAAAAAAGTAGCAGATATTATTAATTTCCATGTTGTGGACAAGTCAGGTAACGCGTGAAGCATAGAGGCTAAATGTTTACCCTTTTATTGCTACGCTCTCTTCCCAAATCAACAAATTAAATTAGGAACCCACAATATATAGAAATATACAAATGAGCATTTAAAACAAATCTTTATTTCTGTTGCAGAAAAAAAAAGATCTTTATTTCATTTATTTGTTTAACTCCAAGATATATAAATGGGTATTTTTATAAAATGATATGATTTTGTTTATAATTGATGGAACTTAACACTGAGTAGGAAGATCAGCTGGTGGAGGAGGAAGTGTAGTTTCTGGTGTTGGTCCGTTCTCAACCTCAAAAGCCATGGATAGGCCCCAGGTCAAGTGAGTGTCAATGTGACAATGCACGAACCATATTCCTGCGCATACACAAGAAATTAATTAATCAACTTGAAACCAAAAACTACTTCATTTATATTAAAAATAAAATAAGACTGTGCTGTCTGCAATATCGATAAATGAAGAGAGGACCAAACCTGGATTATTTGCTTGGAATCTGATGACAGCCCAGCCTGCAAATGGAACTGCAACAGTGTTACGAATCTGAGGATCTTTAAGATTGAACTTGGATTCATCATTTGAGGCGTTGTAATTCCCAGTCCCTTGAGCCAGAACATGGAAATTGAATCCATGAATGTGCATGGGATGGTTCTCAGCAGCAAGTATGGCCGTGTTCTGAAACACGACCTGCACCGTGGAGTTGAACTTCAACGTCTTCACCTTTGTCGATTTCGGTGCGAAGGCCAGAGTTTGATTGTTGTTAAGGCTTGAATCAGTGTAGTTAAACACCAGAGGAGGCTGATCTGGAAAATCTCTGGTGTAAACTCCAACACTAGCGTTTCTGTAGAACGCATCCAACATCGAGAATCCTCGTCCTTCAGGTAATACAAACGATTCGTTGTTCATGCTCGCAGACAAACGCGTACTATTAAGCGGACCCCAACACGTGTTGTTCGGAAGATTACAGAAGTCGAGCCCGATTCCGACGGTAATGAACATGTGCTCGTCCACGTCTTGAGGAACTGGGACCCAGTGGGGCCCACCGACCAACCCTGTGGGCCCTGAGTAGAATGTATTGGCCGTTTGGGTGTCGCTGTTGGGCGGTAGGGATGGCATTAAGGGTGTCGTTGTGTTGGATCCGTTGTAAACGACAACGCCTGTCGTGGTCGAGTTGTTGTTCGTGCCGTTTAGGGTTTGGTAAGGAGTGGCAGCCATGAAATATGAACCCACCGTTTGGTTGGCGGTGAGGAGGGCGTCGACGGTTTGTCCCGGCGCCACCACGATGATATCGGTGTGGTAGGGATTCGTATACGCGGCGTCCACGGCGACGACGGTGAAGGTGTGACTCGCTATCTTGAAGAAGAGGTGCTCATTGAGTGCAGCATTGACAATGCGCAACAAGTAGGTCTTTCCTTGCTGGACGTCAAGTTGGAATGTCTCTGTAACATATGAAAAGTAGCAATATGTGTGTATGTATATATATACGAGTGTTTATTTGATTCATGAAGAAAATGATTCATTCATACGATTTTGGGAGCAATTGTAGAGAGTTCCGGGCAAGCCATTAATTGTGAAAGCGTTTGATATCCTTGGAGCACCACCAAATTGTTGTGCTTCCTCCTCAATATCAATAACATTAGCATCCCACCACTCACCTGAAAGAACAGTCAACCACGTCTCATCAATAAAATGTCTCCTATATTTTTAAATGATTTTTTTTAAGTCTTATTTGACAGGTGTACTTCATTAATTACCAAATACTATAGGGACTTCTTTGTAAGGTTTAGGGAAAGGGTAAGATTTTCCCAAGCGAGGACGAATGATGAGTGCTCCATAGACCCAAGCACGAAGGAAAGAAGAGTGAGAATGCCACCAGAGAGTTCCTTCTTGTGCAGTTACATTAAATCTGTAAGTGTATTTTCCTCCTGACAGGATTGGACACTGTGTTACATATTCAGGACCATCTGTCCATTGAGTCATCAATTGAAATATTCCATGCCTGCATTTAATAATATATTAAAGAAATCTCATCCAAATTTGTAACATGAAAAAACAAATTTCGTCCAATAACGCATTACAAGCACAAGTTCAGAGAAAAAAATTCATCTCATAACTAGCTTATTGGATGGAAAATTCTTATAACTTCTAAATCATACTTTTTTGTTAAGATTTCTTCCAAAGAAAGATATTGAATTTTTCTTGTTAGAATAGTAGTAATAAGCAAATACGTGCCTTCCATACGGAAAGTCGAGAACAATAATAAAAGATATTTCATGAAAATGGCATGCATAGGGGAAAAATGATACAAGATAACTGTATTAGTCGAATATTCATAAGGTCAAACTATAGGGAGTCTATATTTCTCTAACATAACTTCTTAGTTAAGGATTAGATTGATCAAATTGACCGGGAGACATGGAGATATATATTTAGGATATAAAAAGTTTGATAATATATATGTGTATGTATATACCAATGAAGAGTGAGATTGTAGGGAGACTTATTGATGGCGTGGACGACAAGAGTGTCGCCCTCTCGAACGTTAATTGTGGGTCCTGGCAAACTTCCATTGACAGCAGCTATCACCCTTTCATTGCACAGTCTCCGCACTGTCACGTTTGCTATCTGCACACACCCAAACTCATTTAATTGAACCATCATGCTTAACGGAATAATGAAGTAAACGATATAATAAAGAGCACGGTGTTGGGACGGCAATCCTACAGGCCAGGTTAATATACGATCGTAGTTAATAATGAAGTAAAAGATATATTTAGATGCAGCTGAATGAAGGATACAAGAAATTAAGTATGAATAGATATTCTGATTACAGTGAATCTGAATCAAATGCTTTGATCGTTGAAGAAAATGAGCGAGTATTAAGAACTTACTTCCCACGTGTGTTCCACTACAGCAGCAGAAACCAAAGAAGAGGACACTAGCAGAGAAAGAGCCCAAGCCAGATATAACAATGATGAACTTCTCATGCTGAGAAGAAGAGATGGTAATATGAAGCTTTTCTTCAAGGGAAAGAAGTTTTGTATTTTAATGAAGCTGTCCCTCTCTCGTGTTGTCTATATATATATATATAGAGAGAGAGAGAGAGAGTCCCAGACTAATGAGATAGCGTGTTCAATATAATAATCCAATGGGCTTTTAGAATAATATGGCCCTTTGAATTTTCGACGCATTACGTAGTCTGAACACATACCATCTCTTCCGATCAAATCGTTTAAAAGTTGGTAAGTAACGAAGAAAATTACATGGCGAAAGGTGAATGTATTGGCAATTAGCTGGTAAGATATGTACTTTTTAGTTTTATTATAAATAACTACTATTGCCGTAAACTTTGACTTAATTTCTGGGGCTTATGGCTCTGCTACATATATTATGAGTTTACCACCAAATTTAATCATACATATGCAGTCTTAACAATCGAATCTCATGATTTCCTGGTTTCAAAATGAAGGAACATCAACTTTTACCAGTTCAAATTAAAGTTTGATAAGCAACTTACAGTACTTTGGGAAATTGAATAGACCCACAATATATATGTACAAGGGGAGAATGACAGAGAGCTCATTTTTCAACTTAGATCCCCAAGTGCAAACTCCAAAAATTTACAAATTCAGCTTTAAATTTTACAATTTCATCGTGATAAATTTGCAACTTGTTTTTTAAATTTTAATATGGTTGAAGAATAAATAAATTTATTTTTCCTATCAAAATTTAAAACATAAGTTGCAAATTCATCACAATGAAGTTATAAAATTGAGAGTCGACTTGCAAATTTTTAAAAGTTGGCACTTGAGATCTACATTGAATTAATTAATCTTTTTAGGTTCTCTCTGTCATGGCAAGAGACTTATTTCATCAATTAGATAAAGACAATTCAAAAATAGGTCATTATAATTTCACTAAAGAATTATTATTGTCAATACAGTTTATGTGTTCAAGCTAGCTAGTACCAAGGTCAGAAGACTTAGTGCTGAATATTTCAAGCAAATGGACCATATTCATATTTTCATAGTAAATGGGAAAATGTGGTAAAACAGGGGGCAGGAGCCATTAATTAGTTTAAAATATATACCAAGATAAGAATAAATGATGTATCAATATATACATATATATATTCTTAGGTTTGCTTAAATTATGCAAATATTTTATTTTTAAAATATGAAAAAAATTAAAATATAAATTAATTTCTGTTTTAATAAATAAACCTCTCTTAAATGAACTTAATGTGCAATTTGGTAACTTTAATATAATTTATAAATATAAATTAAATCTTTCTCTTTCTATATACTGATATTTTATTCATATATATGATACCGAATTAATCCATAGCAAATTAACTTCATCTAGAAACAGAAGAAAATGTGGATATGTGGACTTGACCGATCCTAAGGCCAGCTAGCTTGCCTCGTCGTTGTGTTAGGCAGATGTTGACTATTAATTTAAGAATTTGAATGTTTTTGTAAATGAAAACGGCGAGCAGCACAGTACACAGAACAAGTTTTGCAACTTATTGATGCTTTACTAATCAGACCAATAAATGTTAATTTATGTATAACTTCCAACAAGGATTATGATTTTAAATGATACTTTATTTATCTCAATAAAAGCATATTATTGACAATCTTTGTTATGGTGTTCCTGTAGGGATCGATTAACATTTGAATTTGTTTTTTTATTACCAACTAGTCAACCTGTCCTTTTTATAGAGATAACGAGACTCACACTGGGAAAAACTAATAAATAATTAAGCAAGAGGAATGACATTAAAAGACCAAAAGTTTTGAAAATCTCAAATAAGGACCAAATATTTTTTAGTAAATTGGTCTAAGGAGATTCATATTTGTAAAAAAAAAAACTAAGAAATAAAAAAATGAAAAAAAAACAAGGGGAATGACATTAAAAGACCAAAGGATTTGAAAATAAAAAATAAGAACCAAATATCTTTTAATAAATTGGTTTAAAAATTTGATCATTTAATAATTTTCAACTATTAAAACAAGAATTTATAAGTGAAATTCGAAAATTTGTAAAGGAAAAACTTACCAAACTTATCACCACTTTTAATGCTCTGTCACTCTCATCATCTTCTTATTTGCAATTCTTAAAACACGAATTTTCATGTTAGATTTATTAATTAATGAAAGAACAGGATTTCCAAATAATGATATATTTGACAAGTTTATCATTTATAAATTAGCAAATCTCACTCGAAAATTTTTGTTTTGAGGGTTGGAAATAATGGAATAAGAGCAGAAAACTTTTATATTAATTATTTTGGTCCTTATTTAAGTTTAATTTAATTTTTTAGTCAATTAATGTCATCATCACAAAGAAAAAAAACACACTGGCAGTGGTATTCGCTTAACTTGCTCAAAAGGCTAAAATCAAGTCAACAAAAACATGCATCATTGTATGGGAGGATTCAAGAGTAACTGCAAGCCCCCCTACTCTTTTTAAAGCTTTTTCATCCTTGAATCAAAATTATTGTTGAATCACTTATTGATTTTTTTAATATTTCCTTCATAATTGTGGACCACTAAAAACTGTAATAATGGATCATTTTGAAATGTTATGATATTCTTTAATAGAATCAAGAATATTAATTAAGTATTATTCGATCAAATCCTAGCCATTATGTATGTAATAATCTAGTTGGGAAATGTCTATTATCTGCTCTCTGTGTCTGGAGAAGGAGATATTTTTTGCTATCAGCAAAACCTATTCCTCAATTATGCTTTCCAAAAATGAATATTATTTAATTTTAGTCACTTTTCTTAATTGTCTGATTAAATTATAAGAGTTTTATAGCTGAGAAGTAATAGTTATAACTGATAAGGTCAAAATTTGGGATCTCCGTTGCTTCAGCGTATACTAGTTTTACTTTGATGATTGAATGGGAGAAAAGTAGAAAAGTAAATGGAGAAGTATGGTTGAAACCATGAATAGTAATTAAGGTAGCAGGGGCACTTGTTGAAACTAATTAAAATCAACGACGACAGCTTTTTCGCCTATTGTTTTCAAATAATTAAACTTCTAATTATAATTTTTGAAAATCTAAATCTCCGAGCCCATCTTGAACTACAAGGAATTTAGAGCAAAAAAATTAGATAGATTAATTATTTAGCTTTAAAAATACCTTGTTTAAAAAAATCTCTAACTAAAGCATACAATTTTTTTTATAAGTAAAAGAGTAAATTGATCCTTATATTATAAGTTCAGGAGCATCTTAGATCTTAAACTCATTTTTTATGTAATATTATATTCTCTTTTAACTCTATAAAATGGTGTAATCTAATATATACTGTTAACAAAAATTAACTTTAATTGTTAGTTAATCAGAAATTAATAAAAAAAGATTTGAAAAATTACAAAAAAAGAATCAATAAAATTTGCTTGCTTCTTTCTGCATTGCTTTAAAATTTGACATAAAAACTGGAACCCAGCATGAAAAGTTTTTCCTGCATAGTGAATTCACTTACATTTAGGTATTGCAATATATTATTTCTAAGCTATCAAATCAGAGAAGCAAATGCTTCTTTCGAATTGATTAGCAAAATATGCCCAAAAGATGTGAAGGGGTTTTACAACATTGCTATCGAGCCACCAGTTGGGAGTAGGACGACTTGTTGGCTTTTTTTTTTTTTTTTTTAATATGCAAATTAAACTAAGCTTAAGGCTCATTAGTTTTATTTTTTTTATTAATGGCTTGTTGTAAGAGCGCTTTAATAAACTGTTAAATGCATTTGCAGCAGATATATACTTATTTAGTTATGAAACACATTTTCATGGTTTGAAGAAATTGCTTCAACTAGGATTATAACATTTTCCTTTATACAAAATATGAAGTGAATCACGCTATTAATAACTTATGAATATAATAGTTATAGATTTTAGATTTTATACAAATAAAGAGACGGTAGTTGAGTTATTGATTAATAATTTTTTAATTATCTTCATTTAATGATTATTCAAATAAGGATAATAGTCTCCAAGGGGCTGTGGCTGTGATATAATATAAAATAATCAAGTTGAATTTTCAAAGTAAGAAGTTAATCCGTTCAGTACGTAGCCAGCAAATCGTTGAAGTTAATTGAAGTGTAAGAAACAATATCCGCCAAAGAGAAAAACGTGTTAATTAATTTCGCCATATACCGAACAAATTTGAATATATTATCATCATCTCCTTTTTCTGATGAGTAATGTCTTGGGATTTCACTAATTAATTAATTATGACCCTATAATGATACTTATCCAGCCCTATGGAATATCTTGATGATGCTCATAGTAAACTACATAATCATGAATAATTAGTTAGCCATTTTCTATCATGAGACACATAACTCACTCTCTCTCTCTCTCTCTCTCTCTCTCTCTCTCTCTCTCTCTCTCTCTCTCTCTCTCTAAACACCAGCTCATTTTAATCATTTCTAACATGCAGGTTTGGTTTGGATGGAGGAAAAAGTTAAAAAGAAAAAAAAAATGCATACTAGGATGATAATTTTCAAAAATAGTAAATTTTTTCCATCCAAACGGAGGGTTAACTTATTATCTGTATTTTGGTTTCAAACCTTGAAGTTTAACTTAACAAAACAAATTATGATTCTTAACGATGATTGGTTAGGTCAATATTTCCCGATGATTATTCACAATTGTCTATAGCTATGATTAGTTTAATTAAGATTATTGTAACTATGAGGAACTCATATGATGTACTAGTTAAATTGATCGAACTAAATTTTTATTGATTTATTTTCTAAAATAACACATATGATAAACTATTTTTGATTTTTTTTGTTCATCCACATAAGCCGTAAACCAATAGCATAGATACGTTTCCTAAAAAAAAAAGCTGTATACTCCATCTGTTCAGAAATATAAAGTATTTTTTAAGAAATCAAATATTTAAAAATATAATATATTTTTAGTATTTTAAGGTGTAATTGTTGTCTTTTTTTTTTAAGTGCCTGTATTGATAATGACTTTATATTTATTGTAGGATGTTTAATAAGGATAAATATGAAAAGATAAAGTTAGTTAAAAAGTAAATAATTATTTTATTAAAAAGTAAAATTTAATTAAAAATATTTTATATTTTTAAACGAAAGGAGTACTATATTTGTTCGCAAATAAAAATTGCATCTAGAAACCGAAGAAATCGCATGGCATCTTGGACTTTTGCTCAAGCTAGCCTTGTCGGTGAGTCAAGCAATGAATATTAAATACGGCCTATGGTTCTATTTAATATTTACATAAGTTATTTTTAACATTTTTATTAAAAGTAAAAAAAATCTTGAATATACTTAAATATACTTTAAACAGGTTTGCAATTTTATTCTTATTAAATATACTTTAAACATAGATTACTGTAACATTTAATAACTTTTTTAATATTTAATAGGAATTGTATTTTACAAATAGGATCAAGATAAATAGTATTTCTTTATCCTATAATTAAGACCAATATAGCCATAAGTAAAACCTGCTGGTGAATTGATCGAAATGGGCTCTTTCAAGAAAATTATTTATTGATGTTATTTGATCACAAGAATGATTGTGAGAGAGATTCTTTATACTTTCAGAAGAAATAAGGACTAAGTTACTTAAATTATATTATTATTTCCAGAACAAGGAAAAATAAATTATAGTTAAAGTAAAATAAACCAATATATAAAATATAACAGGAAAAACATACTTTTAAATCTTTACACTTTTCTCATATTTTGCTAAAAATTTCTATACTTTTTTTCGATGTTCTAAATCTTCTATATTTTTATTTTTTGATATTTAGATCATTTCAAAGTTCCTATGCTCTATTTATTTGAAACCTAGAACATAGAAAAAAAAGTATAGGGACCTAGGATCTAGAATACAATATATATATATATATATATATGAACCTATAATAGAATACGAGCAAAATATAAAGATCTAAAATTTTTATTTTTTCAATATAATAATATTCCCTTGTTCTATTTGAAAGACTAGATCTTATTGAAATAATAAGTAAAGTATGGTAACTGCTCTTTCATTTTACAAAAATTATAGAGATCTCTCCTTTATTTTTAAAACTCATAGTTTAATCTTTAACACCATTAAAAATATTTTATTAAAGATTTTAAAATACTAAATTTTTTATTTATAATTATGTTAAAAATTTAAAAATTATTAATTTTCTCTTATGATATAATTGTCTACTTTCTCTCAAAATTTAAAAAACTTTGAATAATTAAGAATGCCAATATTTACAAAAATAAATTTAAAATTTTTATGCTAACATTAATGAAATTTAAAGAAAAATAAGAAAATTATGTTTTAATTTATTATATTAAATTCTTACTTCATAAATTTTTTAAACTGCATATTTGAATATTATTTTAATCAATTAATATATTTAATTTTTTAAAAAATTACTAAATAAGTATATTTACATAATTAAAAATTAAAAATGCAAGTAAAAAAAAGTAAAAAGTGTCTGCATTAATTTTTTTTTGAGTAATTTAATAATTTTTGGACAATACTTATATTTAAAGAGAGATATTTTGATTCAATATATATGATTTAATAATCAATTAACGGTTGGATGAATATAAATAAAATTTTAAAAATAAAAAATATTTATATTTTATAACTATTATAGATTTTAAAAATAAAAAGATGATATAAAAAAAAACAAAGAAGAAGCGCAGAGTGCTTTACTCTAAAATAATTCATCTGATGAAAGCAAATAACATCAACACCATTAATTATGCCATAATATATTTTGCGGTGATACGGCACATGCATTACGCGCGTTGGCAATAGCTTTGAATTTTATTAATTTGCTTATTTCAAACAAGTCAGTGAATACTAATTTTAATTTTAATTTGCTTTAAAATTTTAATACAGACAATTCTTAAAAATGTTTGTTGCATTCGAACTTAACCCAAAATCTCATATTTATTAAGCTATTATAATTGCTTTCGCTAGGACTAACATATAGGGGGTTTAGATTAATTTCAACGAGAAATAATAATACTTTCAGAATTTTAAGATACAGGCCGAGAGATAGAATAATAATTAAAAAAGGTTTAACATGCACATCGCCTCTATTAACATATTTATATTAATTTAAATTATATATTTCTTACATTCATGTCTTTCGATATTTTAAAATTAGGTCTATTTTTATATATTATATAAATTTTGATAATTAAACCACATTATCCATACATACCCCATAAAACAATTTTTGTAATATATTTAAGGCAATTAACTTCTTCAATATATTTATTTATGGCTAAACATTAGAATATTATTATATCATTGTTAAGTACTTGTTGACAGGGTTTTATTACCAAGGTGATTCTATCCAGCTTATAAGTTCATGAACAATGAATAATTGTATAAAAAAGGTATTATTACGTCACTATGGTCTTCATAAACAAAGACAAATCCAACTCATCATCACGTAATTAATTAATTTTGGCTAAACATTAGAATATTCTTGTTGTCAGGTTTGTAGTGATACATTAATGAATGAATTAATTAAATTACGTTCTTTTATTAAAAAAAATAGAAATTGATGCATCCGACGACGACGATTTTTCCTCCGGTGAAACATCTGATGACGACTTTAGAAATATAAAATTTTGCTGAGAAATATACAATTAATTAATTTTTAAGTCAGATCATATCATTTATTTATTCTTTCATTCTCATCATTATAAATTTATAAAATATTTAGTCGATCATTTGAAAAATAATAATCAAGTTAAAAATTATCAATTTAATCCGTAGAGACTTATCAAACATGCACTAAGAAAGTCCAAAAGTATGAAAGAAACATGTAAAGTGTGGTTGTAAGTATTCATTTTGTATGGAAGTTCATATATTCAAACTTCTTAATTACTTTTTTTTTGTTAAAAAATATAAGGTATTTTTAATTGAATTTCACCCTCCAATAAAGTTATTACCTACTTTTTAACTAATCCTATCTTTATATATTTATCCCAATTAAACACTCTATAATAAATGTAAAGTCATTTTTAATAGGGGTACTTTAAAAAAAAGTAATGATTATACCTTAAAAGACTAAAAATATTTTACATTTCTTAACATTAAATTCTTCAAAAAAAAATGCCTTATATTTTTGAACGAATAGAGTACTAATTAATATTATTTAAAAAAAAAAAAGTTCAACACGTTCTTCTGAGTTCTGATGCTAGCCAATATCCTATGGAGGCTGTTATAATTACGTTTACGCGTGTGCAAAGAAACTTCAGAAAACCTTTTTTGACTAATGGATTAATTAAAGTGATTAACATATAATTAACCAATAATTGTGTTTTCGCCTTGAATTTGTGTTTTACTCTGAAAGGCGTAACAGATGCACACATATGCATGAAGGCTAAGCATGACATAGATTTGTAAGTTGGGTTGGACCTAACTTTCCTAATTTAGATGTAGAATAAATTCAAAATTTTGATTGTTTGTGTGTGTGTTAGCACTTAGAAAAAAAGCTCAAAAAAAAAATGAAACATCAAAGTAACAAATTAAATTTCATTGCTTTTCGGGATTTAATTAATTCATAAATACCCTTCAGTTCTTTTAGGAACTCAGGCGTGTTGGCTTTTAGTACATGAAGATACTCAAGAGTAAGTTTAAAATAATCATTATAACTTACGCTTAATTAGGGTTTTTGAGATATGGAGACGAGGGACTCTTAATTAAAATAATTTTATATTTTATTATCCTTGTGATAATATTATTAAATTTCTAAATTGTCTTTGACCCTCCCCTCTCCAATCCCCATTGCTTGGTTGAGCCAAGCACAAGGAAGACTGAATATGGTGACATAGCTACTCCAAAATGATTGCCACTAATTATGGTGAAATTTGTCAATGTTAACTAATACATTGAAAATATTCAACATAGTAACGATTGTATGTTCAAGGCATCTCTACAATATTTCCTACTCATGCTTCATCGCACACACATTTATATATCAGCCTATCTTTCTAGTTAAAAAAGGATAAAGAAAATTGCAAAAAATAAGACAGATATTAAGGGCTTATTTAGTAACCTGTTCTAAAAACAGTTTTCTGTTCTTCAGAACAAAAAAATTTATTTAATAACATATTTTTAAAAAGTATTTTTCTAAAACAAAAAAAATATTATTTTAAAAAATGAAAAAATAAAAATAACTTTTAGATGTTCTAGAGAATAAGGGAGAATGAAAAATTTTATTATTTTTTTGTTTTCAAAACATATTTTATAAAACATCAGCTCTCAAAATAATAAAATAAAAATAATTTCAAATAAGGTCTGAATTTGCACCTTTAGTAGTTCGGATTTTGTGTGGTCATAAAAATAATTTCATATATCATCAGTGGTTGCTTGGTTAGTCAAGTCTTGAAGGCACTCAATTTATATAGTTCATTTTTTTAGTTTTATATGGTAAATGGATCTCATTATTTGGTTTTTTTATAATTATAACAAGTAAGTATATAGGTATAAAGGATGTAAAATGATTTTTTTTTCCTTTTTTGATAACAAGGATTTTTTTTTTTTATAACAAGGGGGCAGACAAAGCTACTTACATAAGAACCATATTAGCCAGAAACAACCAATCATGCTCTAAGATATCCTAAAGGTCATTCGAAGGTTGGAAGATAGCATGAAGCTCAGGAGTTACAGCCATTCCAGGCTTAGCAAGAAAATCTGCAGCCATATTGCACTCACAACACACATGATATGAAGATGAATAATCCCAAAGATCTTTATGCGGGCGATGTTGCCTGAATTGTAAACTTTGAGCTTTATATCCCAAAGAAAAAGTTGTACAATATATATATGTGTGTGTGTGTATCCTATGAATTGAAACTCACTCTTTGATTGATCAGTTTTTGCCTTTTTGGCACATGACTGTCACAAGGCACAAAACCTTTTACCAAGTTTCTCAAACTATTATTAAGACTCGAACTTTCATCATATTTTTTTGTAGTAAACTATCTGGTAGCTGAAATTAAAGATCTGACTAATTTAGATTAAGTTGGGTTGAGATTCTTTTGAGTGGAAGCTCTACTTCAAATCTTCCTATATTTTTAGAACTCAAATTTAAGATCATTAGTTGGACTGATACAACTCTTTTGGCAACTGAATCAAATGGGTAACTTTTGTCATATTTAAATAGGAAGAGTCTCTTTACCAAAAACCAAAAACATAAAGGTTCTCTCAAAGATTCATTTTGTGCATCAGGAATAAGGCCAGCCCATGTTAATTTTGTTTTGACCAGCCCAGCCCAAGTCATTAGTCTCCTATTCCATTAGTCTTTTGTCTTAGGGAAACCAACGACCTGATTCTTTTCCCAGAAAAAAAAAAACAAAAACAAAAACAAAAACCAGTGTAGCCACATTGAAAGTGGAAAACCATTAGAGCAAGCATTTAGGGTATCAGTGGTTGAGTTCAAAATTTGGGCCATATAATTAGGCCTGATTTAAATGAACTCTGAAAGCAATTGGGTTGTGTATTATAAATTAGTGGGTCCTATAGTGTCCATAAAGGAGAACAATCATCTTTTGAAATAAAATCAAGCACGAGCAACTTAATTGCCATTTGCTTACTCAGCATTTTTCAAAAATAACTTGTTTAGTGCTTTTTTTGTGAAATTAGAACCATTGATTTATTTTATATACTATTATCAACTTATATTTCTCTTTTAGAGTAAATTACGCAAGTTTTCTATTCGTTTGACTAATGACATCTATTTTTAAATTTTAAAATATACATTTCAAGGGAAGGTCATATTTTTTACTGTACATTCAAGAAGGATGTCTTATAAAAAATTAAAATCAAATTAAAATATGGGACAACCTTTTGGATCAGAAAAAGCAAACGCCCACTTATCCACACTGATGCGGCACTAGAACTAAAAATAGCACTTATTTTTTTGGAAGGACTGTAGAAAATAAGAAATAGAATTAATTTGAGTTAAATAGATATATTTAGTTTAATAATTTAAGTGTCATTTATTTTGTAAGTTCTGTCGTTATAACAGAACTATAAATACTCTGCAGTTGCCTTTGATGAAGTTAGTTGAAGATTACTCATGTCATTGGATTTACAGCTAAATCTTTTCTCAATGATAGATTCCATATGAATCATATTCAGCAACTTAACAAGGACAAAACTGGGTCCATATATATTTTTAATGGAGGTCTAATTTCCAATCAAATCTTGCCATATGTGATTCTATTATGAATATTGTATTGCAGAATTCAGAAATCTTATCTGCGTGAATTTTATCATTAAAAAAAAAATCCTTGTGCTTAGTTTGATTGGAAAATTGGACCTCATGGATAGACATAAATTGTCCTTTTTTTGAAAATGCAAGAATACAATTTAAAAAAGGGAGAATATCACTGAATGAGCCCAAAAGTACTTTTTTTTCATAAACAGATCAATGCAATCTGAAATATCATGAAAAGACCGAAGGGCTGAATTACAAATTCACAATTTAAATTTATGGCCAATCACCATAATGCCCTTCACTTATTCGAACAACAAATGTAATTAAAGAAGATATAAACTTCGCGACAGGTCGTCGTCTCGTCTTTCTGGTAATTTGAGAGCAGAAGATGACGACGACGAGTTAGCACATCGGGAGATCAGCCGGAGGAGGAGGCACGCTGGTTTCCGGCGTGGGTCCGTTCTCCACCTCAAATGCTGTCGCTAGCCCCCACGGCAAGTGAGCATCTATGTGGCAGTGCATAAACCATATACCTGCAAAGGCATCGATCACCACCATTGCCATCATTTTATCAATCATTCACAATCTAACTAGCCTTCATTTTCGTTTAAATTGAGTCTCAAGAAATGAAAATCACCTGGATTGTTCGCTTTGAATCTGATCACAGCCCAACCTCCCGTCGGCACGGCGATCGTGTTACGCCTTTGAGGATTCACGACATTGAACTTTCCGCTATCTCTCATCGCATTGAACACCCCAAAACCTTGAGCCAGTACGTAGAAATCGAACCCATGAATGTGCATTGGGTGGTTCTCTATCCCCAGAAATGCTGTGTTTTGAAGCACAATCTCCACCGTCGAATCGAACTTTAACGTCTTCACCTTTGTTGATTTCGGCGCGAATATCTTCGACAGGTCAAAGCTTATGTTTGGGCTGACGAAGTCAAAAAATACTGGAGGAAAGTCAGGGAAATCTCTTGTGTACACTTCTTCTGGCTTGTTTCTGAAGAATGCTTCCAACATGGACAATCCCTTGTTGCTCGGAGTCACGAACGACTCGTTGTTCATGCTCGAAGAGAATCTAAACCCTAGTGGGCCCGCACACGTGGCGTTGTTTGAGCAAAAGTCTAAGTTCAGCCCCAAAGTTATGAACATGTGTTCGTCCACTTGGAGTGGACAATCGACCCATTGAGGCCCACCGGCGAGCCCAGTGAGATTTGTGTAGAACCTGTGGGCTGTGGTGGTGTCGTTGAAGGCGGGTAATGCCGGCATCAGAGGAGGGCTTGCACGGGAGGCCCCCTTGTAAACGACAAGCCCTCTGGTTGTCGTATTGTCGAACGCTATCACTACAGTGGTCACGTACGCGGAAGATGCCATGTAGTAAGAACCAACCGGCTGGTCAGCTGTCAGGAGGACGTCGGTGGTTTGGCCGGGGGCGATGACGACGACATCAGTGACATAGGGAGTCGTGTATCCGGCATCCACCGCGACAACTGTGAACTTGTGATTGGCTAACTTGAAGAACATTTGATTGATGAGATTAGCATTGATTATGCGTAACAAGTATGTCTTCCCTTGCTTCACCTTCAACTTGAAAGTAGCTGTATTACATGAGCATGCATGTGTATTCACGTAAGAAACTATATATAGTGAGACAGCAGACTGAAAACTTGGAAATTAATGAATCTGTTAGAAATGAGAAATGACTGCCCAGTGTTTTCCAAAGCTTAAGTTTATTATTTTGTGTTAGGTATTAACCCAATTTTATTTAATATAGGACTTCTTATATCAGTTCAAGTTTACTTACACTTAAACATTTTACTAGAATCAAAAGATAAAAAGATGTTGGTAATTAAGGAAGATGACGTACGATCTTGAGGGCAATTATAGAGATCACCAGGCATGCCGTTGATGGTGAAAGCATCGGAAATAGGAACAAGGTCACCGGTAACTTGAATTTCGTCAAAAATTCTGTTAATGTCAGATTTCCACCACTCGCCTGAAATTACCAAAGGTATTTTTTATTTCTTTTGTAAAAAATGCCTGCACTTGTATTAAAAAAGAAAATAAATCAAAGAGATAATACAGTAAAAAAATACCTAACAGAATGGGGACTTCCTTGTAAGGTTTAGGAAAAGGATAAAGGCAACCAATTCGAGGTCGAATGATAAGAGCACCATAAGCATAAGTACGAAGAAAAGCAGCATGAGCATGCCACCACAGAGTACCTTCTTGTCCTATGATTGTGAACTTATAAGTATACCATTGACCTGGTCGAATAGGACACTGTGTTATATATTCGGGACCATCTGCCCATTGGCTGCTTATTTGAAAAACCCCATGCCTGCATTTACATTTACATATAATCCAGTTATACTTCATTAGTAAACAAATACTGACCATTTGTATTTTGAAAAAAATGGTTGTCACTTGTCATATTCAATCAATTTAATTAATCTTTATTTTTTATATAATTATATTCCAGCTTGGAGGATTCACGCGTTTTAGAAGAGAAAATTTATGGAAATACTATTTGTCAATGTAAACACAAGCTCTTGTTTGCTTTCGAATCTGGCAAAAAATAGTTGTGAATTGTTCAACAAATCTTTATTGGTCTCTTGACGACACAAATGGACATTGCATGATATGCGTGGCCAACGACCAATTATATATATGATTTATAATTATTCGATGAGCTCAACAATTTTGTCGGTTTTTGTTAGATAAATAACTAAATTGCTAGTACGTATTATATAATATATTGTTAAAAAACTATTTAATTTAAAGTATTGAAATGAAATCACTTGATGAATAAAAAATTACCAATGAAGAGTGATGTTGTGAGGAGAACCGTTGAATACGTGAACGACCAGAGTGTCATTCTCTCGTACGCCAATTGTGGGTCCAGGAACCATTCCATTAACTGCAGTTATAATTTGTGTATTGCACAGACGAGTCACGTTGAAATCCCTCACCTGCAATCATATCAAACCTAAGTATACAATAATTATATAGAACAATATAACTTTAGATCCTAATCTTTCTATAAATTATCGATTTATTAGTCCCTGATTTTTGGCACAGTTATTGCGGTATAATTGATTTAAAGAATCATAGTGACTGAGTTGTATGGAACAAGAATCTACATTGACTAAGTTGTTCCAAGTTAAGAAATCAGGAACTGCATTTATAATTGAGAAAAAGTTCAAGATAAAAAATTGTGTTTTCCCCAATTATATGGATAATAAGATTCAAAATTTCACTCCCAAATGCTTTTCAGATATCTTACAGCACAAAAGATGATAACAACAGTATAACTTACAATGAAGGAATGTTCCACTATAGCAGCAGTTGCGAAGGAGGAAGCTAGCAGGGCAAAAAGTGAAAACACCAGAAAAGCTTTCATCTTTGAGGATGATCGAGAAGATATTAAAGACAAGAAAAACCTTGCATGAATCTGAGACTATATGTGTGTCTGTGTGTGAGAAAAAAAGCTAAGAGTGCATATATTCGAAAGAACAAATATCTGAATCTGTGTTTGTGTTCTCTCCAGAGGCAAGGACGCAGGATTTATGGATTGATACATCCAGTTATATATAGTCAGAGAGTTTGGTAGCTTTAATCTCCATATGATTGCGTGTATTTAGAATATATTATTAATAGTTGAATAAATATTTGATCCAATGGGCTTTCCAGAAGCATTCTGAAAGATAAAGATTAACGTTTGTCCGTCTGCAAAACAAAATAACGAGTCAAAAATATTATTTTAATCCCAGCGATTTGAACCCATATAATATATATATGGGATTAATTAGTTAATTACTTAATGTGTTTGTCCTAGCTAGTATCGCTTTCGAACTCGGAATTTTCTGCTGCTTACCCCTTCAAGATTAGTTAAATTAAACGTACATTTGGATAGCTTGTAGTTGTTGATGACTCTCATAATAATTAAGTGTTAATTGAATCAATTTAGAAACACAGCAGAGATCAAGACTCATTCTAGGGTTTATAAGTTTATTTTACCAGGCTATCTGTATATTTCATGACATGAAGATCAGAATTGAAGCTCCATCAATTATCATACCCTTTAACATACAACATTTAAAAAGTTAAACAAGTTAATTTAATGCTTTATATTATGGTCAACCATATTTCAATTTTTACCTCAATCAATTGCTTAATGCTTTATATTATGGTCAATCATATTTCAATTTTTACCTCAATCAATCACCAAATTACTGCTACTGTTGCTACTGCTGCAACGACGACAACGACCACCACCACCACTCAACAATTTTTATTATTTTTTAAAATACAAATACAAGTTATTTTTTTATCTTTATAATTACATTTTAATTCCATTTTTTACTCCCTCCATTCAAATATAAGACATTTTTTGAGAGGTTGTATGCTAAAAAATATAAGGCACTATTTATAGTAGTTTAAAGTGTAATTAATTTGTGTTTTCTCCAAAAGTGCTCATAATAAATAAATTATTTTATATATATTTTTAAAGTAAAATACCTTATTAAATATAAGTAAATATGAAAAGATGATACTAATTTGAAGATGATTAATTGCTTTATTGGGAGATAAAATTTAATTAAAAATTATGGCATACATTTTTAAATTGAGGGAGCATTTGATTAGATGTCATTTTATGTGCTAAATTGCTAAAAAAACTATGAATCTAGGAACACATTCTGCAGGTGCAGTACGTTTAAATTTTACAGTTAATTAAAAATGCTGTCAAGAAAAAAAAAATTAGAATAACCTACCATTAGGTGATATAGAAATTCGAAAAGGCAAAGTTAATTTGAACAAAATATTTGTGTGTCTACATAGAAAATTAGAAATATACTCCATTTAGCATATCCTTCAATCTCTCTCTTCAGCATAATTATATGGTACAGAAAATTTCATAAGTGTATATAGATTGCTTGTTTGTCATGCTAATCTCTGATTTGGAAGGAAACTCGAGGGTGAAGGAGAAGCAAAAATTAAATATTATTTTTTTGTTTATTAAAATATAACACGCATTAAAGTTTTAATGTAACGTGCACATCTTTGTCAGAATAATTATTCAGCTTATTCTGATATGATCGAGCTAGCAAATTCAGCGAAATCTCTTCAAGGAATAAAAGGAATATTAAATAAACTAAAATCCGAAAACGCCGTGTTTGTTAATTTGTACACCTAACAAGTTCATCATGATTTACACTAAGCTGTTAGCTTTGCGGGAATTGCTCACAGCGCGCGCGCGCGCCCACACACACATATATATATATATATGACACATGGGATTACTTGGTCCTTTTAAATATTTACTTATTTCACTTAGTGTGTGTGTATTTTTACACTGGTTAAAATTGACATTCCATGCTAGTTTGAGAACGGGCATATAACCTATTGAAAAATACTTAAATAGATCAAATGCGTCACATCTTTTATAATTTGTCCAATTAAAATAATTTAAATAAAATCTTGTGTGATATTTTTTTTAATTAATTTTATTCCTATAATAAAAT
Organism: Prosopis cineraria; assembly: GCF_029017545.1. Classification (NCBI taxonomy): domain Eukaryota; kingdom Viridiplantae; phylum Streptophyta; class Magnoliopsida; order Fabales; family Fabaceae; genus Prosopis; species Prosopis cineraria. The sequence continues at coordinate 2,323,423 of NW_026555343.1, forward strand.
ACATATTTAATTTTTTACATTTTCTCTTTCTACTATTATTAATATTATAATTAAATTTTATTTAATATTTATTATATTTTTATTAAATAAATTATAAATGAGAGGGTGCTCGTGGATTACTTAAAAATTTCTCTAAAGGGCGACATTTATAGCGTGATTTTTTTATCTTCAATATTTATATTAAAATTTTAAAACATATTGAATCTTTTTTCTTGTTTTTTTCCATTTTATATCACAAACAAATATGTTGTGTCAATATTTGTTTTGGTCATCATCCATTTTTTAGCCGCTGACTTTTTTTTTCTTTTTTAGTTTATCTGATATCGCTTTGAATTTTTCATCACTGACAGAAGGTTATGACTTGCCTTTGCTAAAGCAAAAAGGCCACTGCTTTGGTCGGGGACTAAAATAATTCGTCTGCATGAAATTTTGACAACTTTTTTCAGGAAAAAATGACAATTGTAGATTTTTAATAAATATTAATCCTAACTTCAGGCCTCGAATAATTGAGATCCCATTAAGGGACCTTGGTCATTATTTGTAATTAAAAATGTACGAGGTAACAAAAGTACTCTTATGAACAAATGGGAAAAAAAAAGGCTAATTAAACATTTAAGTCATCTGTGAAATTTTGAAAAGTCACTAGAAATTCATTGGAGAATCAGTTGTGTAAATATATGACGCTCAGTTATGAATCTTAAATTAATCATTTGTAAATATTGACAACAAAAAATTACAAGTAATTTGTTTGAAATTCACTACTTACTGTCATATATTCATAGCTATCTCTCCATCGATTCCAAATGGCTTTGTAAAATTTTACAAATGAGTATATATATGTACTGACTCGTCAATCCTAAAATTTACTAAACAAAATTTACAACAAACTTTAATAAATTTTTAACTTATTTTTCTAAGAATCACACGTTGCTTCCCTTAATTTATCAGATGATTTATTTGTATATTGATAAGTGTAAAAATTTACAATTAATTGACTTATAATTTATAACTGATTCTCCAACAAATCTCAAGTGACTTTGCAAAATTTCACAACTGAATTCGATGTTCAATCAGCTATTTTATGCATTTGCTTGTGAGAGCAATTTTGTAAATTAATATACATTTTAATTGCAATTAAGGACCATTGTCACTTAATTGAATTCTAATTATTGAGGGTCTACAATTGTCATTAATGTTTTTGTGGGTTCTCTAATTATCATTTCCTCATTTTTATGTCTGTGAGATGATATCTACATTTAATTTACGTCACAACAAACAAATCCACAACTAATTAATTAAAAAAAATTTAAGCTGCTGATTCTATCTCTTGATAACATTTTTACATTTTTCACCTGAATGTCGCTGCAACTTAGCCTCTTTGAAAGAGCAAAGGATCGGATCAGTTGGTTAATGGGATTTCATCTTCTTTGCTTTTTTGGGTTTGATGTTTAATTTAGTTGTGCTATCATTAATAATTGAGTGTTTTATTTTTGGGATAAAGTATATATAGTTGGCTATTAATTGGATAAAGTCATGTCAAATTTTATTATCAACAATTTAAAACTACCGTGGTCTAATTCAATTTATTATCAAATCCAAAAGCACGCATCAAAGGAAAGTCAGCTCCTCTATAAAATTAAAATCAAATGCAAATCTTTTACTATAAATTTTTGACAAAATCAATTTTCAAAGTTTTTCATTCTAAAATCCCTAGTTTTGATTATTTTCACTGGGATTATAATCACTAGTGAATGATAAGTTTGTGCGACTGCGAACAAAGACAAAAGACTAATAAATTATATTTGAGCTTTAATCAGATGATTTAATATGCTTACATGAGACACTCAAAATTAAGCTTGGAGTCCAAGGTTGTTTTAGTCCAGATCTTACTAATTCAAACGTTGACGGCTTCTTCCCACGTTGAAAATTAATTAAAGAAAATTTTCATGTAAATTGACATCTTTTTTATGGTTACTTGATCTCTCCCACAAGTATATAAAATTGTAGTAATATATTATTTAGAATATTTTAAATGTCAAACCCACAAGAAGGCTTAGCTTTACTAATCTAATTAAATTTAGTCCAAACACAATATGAAAATTGAATGAAAATAACAATTTTATAAAAAAAACTAATAATAAAATAAACAAATGTTGATCCAATCAAAAAAGAGTGCTGGGAATTGAATTTCACCTACTTGAATTATTAAATTTCAATTTTTGAGTTGAGTCTTTGCAATTATAGTGACAATTATTATTAAAGCATCCTAATTATCTCTCAACTAATTAGTCCTAATTTAATTAAGGTTGAATTCACCCTCGTGCAACCCAAAATATAAATTAGAGTAAAATACATCAAGCACCCTTATATTATGATTTAATTACACAAACATCCCCTCTATCTTGAAAACCAATATAAATCTCCCTTAAAATTAAAATATGTTACATAATTTGAGATTTCATTTCCATTTATCTAACTATTAGTTTACCATAAAGTTTGACTTTTAAACTTTTAATTTGACTAAAATGCCTCTCTTTAACATAATAATTTTCTAAAAATCTATATTTTTCAAAAAAATAAATAATATAATAAACACAATTCAAATTTTTATTATAAAATTTATTAATTTTTATCATATTATAAAATTTTATTATTTTAAGTTTTATCAAATTTATAGAAAATTATTTATTTATTTTTTTAAAAATTGCTAAAAAATATATTTTTGTTCATCACATAATATAAAATGATATGAGTTTAAGAGATTATATAAATAATTTAAATTTAAAATTTAAAATTTTTAAACATGTTTTTATATCAAAATAATATAATTTAGGATTTATTAGGGTGATGGGTAGATTAGTAGACAAAATTTGTTTTGATATAAATTTTAATTTTAAAATAAGTTCTTAGAATCTTTTTATAATATTGTTAACAAATTTAATGGATTGAACTAAATTATATTTTTTTAAAAAGATGAGAGATCTGTGTAATTAAGGTAAAATAAAATGATAGTCAAAAGGTACTAAAAAAGATCCATAAATTCAATCCCATATGAGCTACATCATACTTAGTTGGGACTTTAGCAACACATAAGAATAAAAATTGAAATAGAACTGAAATCCGAAATCATAGAAAGATAGAATGAATCTTGCTCGACTACTTCAGATTGCCTTTAAAAGATTCTAAAATCTCCCGAAGTTGAGTATTAGCCTACTGGCCAGCCAAGGGGCCTTGACCCCAGCTGTGGTAAATATCGGCTTTTGAAAAATATTAAAAACTCTTATTTATAATATCTTGTACACTATATTTCTTAATCCTTTCAAAGTGTCAAAATATTATTTTTCTAGAGATTTGATTTGATTTAAAATCCAATCTTTTATTCCTTCCCCAAACTATATTATGCTCTCTCTTCTGTTATTTATTTTTTTCTTGAAATTGTTGTGTTTCCGCGCCACTTATTTTCTTTCCTCCTTTAATTTCATATAAAAAAAACAAAAAGATATGAATAGATTATGTTTCAAAATCTCTTCTTATCTTTATAATTAAATAATAATTCTTATGATATGACTACTAATAGAGGGAATGATCTACGTAACATGTGGACTATACTCTGAAGGCATATGTTTCGTGTGTATATGCTTTTAATAATTTGATTTATTTTGATGAGACACCAAGAGCAACTTTTGGAGGAGGCAAAAACTAATTTTCTTTGGGCACCAAATTAAAAGCAAAAGACAGGTCTTTATCAATTAGTTTTGTTCGATGCATGCAAGTATATGAACTTCTAACCACCGAAGTTTGGTTAAAAATTCAAGAAATGGATTTGGAGCAAAGAAACCACTCTTAATATAATGTCCTTTGTTTGTTTGTTTGTTTTTTTTTTTTTTTTTTTGCCTGAAGTGTCGGTGTTTTGGGCATGTGACACGGATCAAATTCTAGGAAGATCCCTTTCAGGTGGAAGCTTATACATTGATGCATGTTACTGCATTTTCAAGATTCAAATTTCATATCTTTGATTAGGCTGATATAATATTACTTGTTGAATCAAGTATCCTGTGGTTTTCCTCTTAATGTCTTTGGAAGACCGTTGAAAAGTTCACTTTCATATCGGAAAAACCTTTTTTTTTTTAAATGGGTACAGGACTTTCCCATCTAGATAGATAGTAACTAAGTAAATTATTGTCACTTCCTTTTAAAAGCCATGATATATTTACTTTTTGCCCCAAATGTTTATGTTCAAATATATTCTTATTTTTTCACTCACACGGAACATAAAAATCGATTCCGCAGAAAACTCATTACCGTTGTTCCAAACTTAACCTTATTATTAAGTGATTTGGCAAAAAAAAACTTATTTTAAGTGATTTGGCCAAAAAAAAACCTTATTATTAAGTGATGATGACAAGTCATTCTATTCACGCAAGCCTGAGCTGGTCGTATATATTTTATAATTTATTAAATATTAGTTAATATTTTTGGGCTGATCGCTTAATTAAAGACCGCGGAGGAAAAATTGTCAACTATATATTATTGATTGCCATGCTGTCTCGTATATTTAAATAGCCAAAACATTCTCCATGTTGCCGACACAAGCTTTGCGATGTGAAATGATGGATAACATATATAAACCCTAGGATAACGAATTTATTTGAGATAGTACAAATCTACAAACTTCGTTGAAGGAATCATGATAGCTCATTGGTTTGCTAATTAAAAGTGTACACTTGAAAAATGACTTCACACCAATTAATTCTGACTCTTATATGGGTAGGGGGAAGTTGTGAGTTCATTAATTGTCTAATACTATTTTGATAATGTGCTATATGTGTTGTGAATTCTAATTAGAAACATGCATGTATGTGCGTACGTATGCAGCAGTATTTTTACCTTAATTTCCCATAATAAATATATTAGTCACAGGATATGCTTCCATAGTAATTAAATTATATTATTAAGAACTAATACGACGAGCTCAAAATTGGTTGAGACAGAAGTTTCAAGTTGAAAGGACCAATACATGGAAGCTTCTCTTTGGCCAAATATATATATATATATATATATAGAAGCTTCATGTTCTTTTCGTAAAATATGTGTCAAAAAAGGGCACAAGAATTGAAGTTTCTAATAACTTCATTTTCTTTTCAAAAAAGTCAACGATATATATTATATAACCTGTGAGATTTTTTTTCTTAAAAAAAATAAGCGTGTTTTCTTGAAGGAGATGTTTTGTTTTGATACGATAGAATATACCATATAACAAAACATAAAAGAAGAATGGGAAAACAGAAGGTCATGACTTTTTGCCTTTGCTAAAGCCAAAAAAAAGTCATTGCTTTGGGCGGGGACTAAAATAATTCGTCCGCGTGAAATTTTGACAATTTTTTTTTTTCAGAAAAAAATGACAATTGTAGATTTTTTAAAAATATTCATCACAATTTCAGACCTCGAATAATTGAGATCCCATTAAGGGATCATGGTCATTATCTATAATTAAAAATATATGAGTTTATAAAATTAACCTTATGAACAAATGAAAAAAATAAAAAGCTAATCAAACATTTAAGTCATTTGTGAATTTTTGAAAAGTCGCTAGAAATTTATTGGAGAATCAGTTGTGTGAATATGTGAGTCTCAGTTATGAATCTTAAATTAATCATTTGTGAATATTAACAACGAAAATTTACAAGTAATTTGTTTGAAATTCACTACTTACTGTCATGTATTCATAACTATCTCTCCATCAAATTCCAAATGGCTTTGTAAACTTTCACGAATGAGTATACATATTTAGTGACTACCCAATCCTAAAATTCAGAACTAATTTTAATAAATTTTTAACTTATTTTTCTAAGATTCACATCTTGCTTGTCTTAATTTTTCAAGTGATTTGTCTGTATATTGATAAATGTAAAAATTTACAAGTAATTGACTTAAAATTTACAATTGATTCTCTAACAAATCTCAAGTGACTTTTCAAAATTTCACAACAGACTTTGATGTTCGATCAGCTATTTTATGCATTTGTTTGTGAGAGCAATTTTGTAAATTAATTTACATTTTAATTGCAATTAAGGATATGGCCCCTTAATTGAATTCCAATTATTGAGGATCTAAAATTGTCATTAATGTTTTTATGGGTTTCTCTAATTATCATTTCCTCATTTTTTATATCTGAGATGATATCTACATTTAATTTACGTCACAACAAACAAATCCATAACTAATTAATTAAAAAAAATTAAGCGGCTGATTCTCTGATTGGCTGTGTGCGTACGTAATTTGCTGGAACTTCCTTCTCTTGATAACATTTTTACATTCTTCATCTGAAAATTGTCGCTGCAACGTAACTTAGCCTCTTTGAAAGAGCAAAGGATCGGATCAGTTGTTTAATGGGATTTCATCTTCTTTGCTTTTTTGGGTTTGATGTTTAATTTAGTTGTGCTATCATTAATAATTGACAGTTTTATTTTTGTGAGAAAGTATATATATATATATATATATATAGTTGACAATTAATTAGATAAATTCATGCCAAATTTTATTATCAACAATTTAAAACTACCGTGGTCTATTCAATTTATTATCAAATCCAAAAGCACGCTTCAAAGGAAAGTCAGCTCCTCTATAAAATTAAAATCAAATGCAAATCTTTTACCATAAATTTTTGACGAAATCAATTTTCAAAGCTTTTCATTCTAAAAGCCCTAGTTTTGATTATTTTCATTGGGATTATAATCATTAGTGATTGATAAGTTTCTGCGACTGCGAATAAAGACAAAAGAATAATAAATTATATTTGAGCTTTAATCAGATGATTTAATATGCTTACGCTAGACACTCAAAATTAAGCTTGGAGTCCAAGGTTGCTTTAGTCCAGATCTTACTAATTCAAACGTTGACGGCTTCTTCCCACGTTGAAAATTAATTAAAGAAAATTTTCATTTAAATTGACATTTTTTTTATGGTTACTTGATCGCTACCACAAGTATATTGTTATCTATAATATTCTTCAAATATTTTCTATTATTATTGTGTATATATCTCAATCATTATTAGGAGAGATTATTTAATATTATCATATAATTATTTGTCATTATTGTATTATTTATTTTCCGTATATATATAATGTATCATTCATCTCAATAATAGATATAACATTTTTCAATCATTCTCTAATTTATCTCTGTTCTCTTTGATAGCTTTCATGATACCAGAGCCATATAATATTTTTTCCCACAATAAGTCAGTTTTTGAAGAGCATTAGTTTTCCTTCGCAACAATGTTGTTGTCCTTCGTCAGAGTTCATATCCATCTTAAATCTATTTTCGCATATCCACAGGGTAGTTTTAGTAAATTGACCTTTACGGATTCGTTAATCGTTGGATCGTGCTGAAATTTGGTCAAAAGGTAAAGAACATCCAATGCATCATTTTCAACTATCAAATTATTGATTAGTTTCTTGATGTGAGCGCTATGCCATTTACACTACAGTCTCTAGTTTGGGTTTTTTAATCCATCATTCTCTTTTATAAGCCTTTATTTTCCTTTGAAAGAAACGAAAAACTTAGATGTTACTCAATCTCTATTAGTCACATTGAATGGTTGCAATTACCATCTTTGGTTGGAAAAATGTGATATTGCTCATCCTACTTTCGGATCCTCTCTGATTGAACTTGAAACTTTGTTGCACACATTCATTTTCAGTTCCTCTAGTCCATCTCCTACCTTATCTACTCTCACTGATAAATCCATTTGGTATTTTGACTCTGCTTATTGCAATCATATGACAGGTTAGGAAAATTTCTCCTCCTTTATAACATCTAACTCTATTGTCTATCCTATACACACTATTGATAATTTTCAAATGCTTGTTAGTCATATTGTTACTATCTCTTTACCTTCTGTATCCATTCATGATACATATTTTGTTCCTGCCATTAACTTTAACCTTCTTTCTATTGGACAACTTGTTAATATGGGTTATGACATGTTATTTAATAAACATGGTTGTGGTGTGATGGATTCTTAAACAAGATAGGCTGTCAAAATTGGGCCCAAAATTGGTCACATGTTTGAGTTCACCTCAATGCACCTACATGAGATCACTGTTCCCATATTGTGTGCTGCCTCCACATCCTCTTCTCCTAATTCTTCCCTCAACTTATGATGTCATCATCTTGCTCACCCTTCTTTGAGTAAATTACATCCTTTAATTTCTAATAGTCTTTTAGGTCATGTTCGTAGTCATTTTTTGCAATGCGTTTTTTTGTTAGAATGCTAAACAACCTACTTTGTCTTTTCATAAAAATAATTCTATTGCTGCTTCTCCATTTGATTTGATTCATTCTAATGTTTGGGGTCCTACGTGTACCCCCTCTATGGGAGGATCCCGATATTTTATGATTTTGTTTGATGATTTTTCTCGTTTTACCTAGATTTATATGAGGAAACATCGATATGAGTTATTTAAACTTTATATCAAATTTGCTACCATGATTCACACTCAATATTCTAAAGTTATTAAAAGTTTTCATCGTGATAATGCTTTAGAATATTGTGATTCTAGATTACTCACCTTTCTTAATTCTCAGGGTACTATTTCTTAATATTCTTGTCCTTACATGTCTTAACAGAATGGTCACGCTAAGCATAAACACTGTCATATTATTGATTCTGTTATAGCATTTCTCATTTCCTCTTCTTGTCCTGAATGATTTTAGGGTGAAGCAGCCTTAATCTTTATCTTTTGCTTTAATCGACTCATATCTCTTGTCACCGATAACATTTCTCTTTTTAAGCGTCTCTATGGTTATCCTCCCAATTATAGTCTTTTGAAAGTCTTTGCTTATGCCTGTTTTGTTCTTCTTCCATCTCATGAGACAAATAAACTTCAAACTCTTTCTCGTATTTGTTGTTTTCTTGGTTATGATTCTGAGCATAAGGGTTATTGTTGTTGGGATCCTCTTTCTCACCATATTTGTATTTCTTGGCATGTTGTCTTTTAAAAAAATATCAAGTTTTCATCTCTAACTGATCTCTCATCATTTTCATCTTCTTCGACTCCTATTTTTATAGATATTTCTACTGATCTTGTTCTCAGTGATTTAATTGCAAATTCTTCTATTGAGCTCATTCCACAATCAATGCTGTGGCTGCTCTGAATGTGCTTACTGTCACACCTATTGCTCCTTCAACATAAGTCATGCCTATTGAGCCCATATTGTCCATAAACTCTTGGCCCAATTGTGTAAGAAATTCTCCCTCTTACCTCAATGATTACTATTATTTTCTACCATTCTATAGTTTTAGGAACCCAAATAATTTAAGAAAGCCTCTCATGATCCCCTTTGAAAGTAAGCTATGGATAATGAATTGTAGGCCCTGAATAAAATGCATACTTGGGATCTTGTTGGTCTTCTTCCTGGTAAAACTCTAGTTGGGTGTCGATGGGTCTACAAGAATAACACTCATTCTAATAGCTCTTTGAAACAATGTAAGGCTCACTTGGTGGCCCAAGGATTCTCTTAAGAGTATGGTGTTGATTATGAGGAACTTTTGCACCTGTTGCTTATATGACTTCTATTCATAACCTTCTAGCCTTTTCTACTGTTAAGCACTAGCCTCTTCACGAGATGGATATTAGATTGCCTTTCTAAATATAGATCTAGAAGAAGAAGTATATGTAAAGCCTCTACCCAAGTATTAACATCCATAGGCCAGGTTTGTCATCTTCGTCAAGCTTTATATGGGCTCAAGTAGACTCTACGTGCATGGTTTGCTAAGTTTAGTAACACTATAAGTCAATTAGATTTTTCTTGTAGTTCGCACGACTCAACTCTTTTTGTTTGCTCCACTGCTTATGGTATTGTTCTATTGCTATTGTATATTGATAAGATGATTATCACAGGCAGTAATGATATGAGAGTTCAAGAGCTCAAGACATACTTAGGCTAGTAATTTGAAATGAAGCATCTTGACTTATTGAACTATTTTCTTAGGCTTGAGGTCTACCATGAGAGTGATGGTATATCTCTCTCAAGTTAAATATGCCATTAATTTGATATCTCGAGCTCACCTTTCTAATGAAAAGGTTTAAATCACTCCTATTGAATTGAATGTTCACTATACTTTCACTGATGGCAACTTGTTAGATAATCACACCTATTACCACCAGCTGGTTGGGGGCCTCATCTATCTTGTTGTCACCCATCCTAGCATTACTTATGCAGTTCATGTTATCAGTCAGTTTATTTTTAAGCCTTACACAACTCATTATATAGCAGTTATTCATATCATTCAATATATCAAGGTACTCTGTATCATGAGCTTTACTTCTCTACTAGCTCTACTCTTGTACTATGAGCTTACTCTGATGCTGATTGTAACATCTTGGATTTTAACTATGATAATTTACAATGTTTATAAGGGTATTTTAGTCAAATTAAGTGAATTTTTAGTTAATAATGTTTTAGGGAAAGTAATGTAGCTAATGGATCCTTGGACAACCATAGAAGAGGGCTAGATTGGAGTATAAGCAAGTTATGGCATGGAGACAAGTTCAAAACAAGTGTGGAGTTCTCTATGACATACCACGATGCATGTACAAATTTTTGCATTTATCAAATCACAAAATTAGACGTAAAATGAGGAGTAGGAAAGAGATATCATCAGGAGACGATGGTAAACAACTGGTAGGTGCTAGGGCTCAACCTTTAGACCACATTGGAAGTATTTGGAGCAAGATTTAACTTTGGGTAAGCTTCCTACACTTCTCCTTCTCCCTAGATTCAAACTTTCTAATGATTTAGGGATTTTGGGGCCTTGATTTCATGTTTTCTTAGGTAATGGCTAAACCTATTGCTTTAGTTAAGGTCTTAGAGAGTTAAATTAAGCCTTTAAACCTTTTATAGATTTCATGAAGATTTGGAGTTGTTGGTTAGAGTTTAGATGAAACTTAGGTAGAAATTGGATGATTGAGAGCAATGTAGGTAATGTAATGGTATTGTTTATCTATTGGGATGTTGGAAAAGGTTTATGTAATGTGTTGGAAGGATTGTTGGGGTTAAATTGAGGTTTTGATCATAATGGGTACCCCTAGTTCTACTATTAAATGGGTGATTAGTAAGAGAATTTGATAATTAAGGATTTAATTATGTAGATTAACCTTTGATCTAGCATTTTGGTGCTAGTGATGTGTATGGAGCTATTAGTTGACCATGGTAACCCTTTTAGTGACAAAAGAGTTGAGGTAACCAGATTGTCTAATCTCCCTTTTTATGTGTTTGGAAAGTAGTATGTAGATTTAAAAGTAATGTTTTAGTTTGATACTAGCCTAATAATAATATGAAATTATGATTTTGAAGTTATGAGAAGTGGAATGAAAAGTTGTTTTAAAGTTTTAGTATTTGAAAAGCTAAATGCTATTTTATATATAATTACTTGTGAAATTATATGGTTTAAGTGAAAATGAAAAATTGTGACAAATGATATGTTATAGATATGTATTAGATGTATTAAGCATGTTTGATATGATCATTGTCAGACAGTAGGAGTTCACTCTAGTGTGTTGTCAGGATATTGTTTGAAAATCCATATGGTACACTAGAACTGTGGAGGCCCCGATGTTCAGTATTATATTATTTGAAAGTTTCAGTACTATAAGTGGTAGATTAAGCATCGACACCCTTAGTAATTGTGGACAGGGAGAATCTGTGGTCCATAGCGTGCGAAAGCGCTCTTGGCCGAGGCTACCTCCTACTAATGGTAAGTTTGGGCCTATCAAGTCACATAGACTTGGTCCTATCGAATTGTCAGATCACAGATTCAGTTAAAAGACATAAAGAGGGTATAAAGTGGTGTGTTGATCATGCATATCATGATATAACTTTATGTGTGGATTTATGAGACATGTTATATGATTTACTATGTCACTTCACATACACACAAATTATTCTCACACACGAGTAGTTGATTAAATTATTTAGTTATTGAGTCTTCGACTCACCCAATGGTTATATTTTATAGGTGAAAGCTCTGATTGGAACAAGGGAAAGGAAGGTGCAATTGAGCATCAAGGGGATTAACTCTCAATTGTATAGTCCTTTCATTTATTTTTGGTTTGTAATGAATATTGAATGCATATGCCAACTTAGATATATATATATATATATATATATATGTTTGCTACCATGACAGTGGTCGCCCGTTGTGGCACATTGTCTATCACACCATAGTGCAAGGCATAAAGACAAGCATTTTTCTTTATGCAGTCTACCACAACAGATGATGCATTGCACCGCGGCGTACTGTGCCTATATGACTAAATATTTTGTTGCTTTCATTAGCTTATTTAATTGGTTTTAAACTACAGTTTAAGTTCAAACAATCTTTTGAAAAGGGTTTTCTCGAGATTTCATTTTTTTCAAATACTTAACCCTTGAGTTATGATAACTATTTATGGGATTAAGGTAATCTCAATTATTATAATGTTGTTCCGTATTTGGTGTTCTATGTGTTTGGTAATGTCAAGGATGACGTTACATCAATTGGGATGGTGATCATGATGATTGATAGTCTATGATAGGTTTTTGTATTTTTCTCAGTCATTCCCTTATCTCTTGGAGAAGAAAGAAGTAGATATTAGCCTCTCACTTCAGTATTGAATTGGAATATTATGCACTAGCAGACACTACTGCTGTAATACTTTGGCTTTGTTGGTTATTTGATGAGTTAAAAGCATCTCATAACTCCTCCACAAATATTTATTATGATAATCAAGTTGCAATCTAGATTGCTCACAATGATATGTTTCATAAGTAGACCAAACACATTGAGATTGACTATCATTTTGTTTAGGGCACCATCCGACTTGTTCTAATTTGAACCAGGAATCAACCAGCTGATTTGTTTACAAAGTATTTTCTTCCATGCCACTTTTAATTTCTAGTAGACAAACTCAAGTTTCTCTTTGTTAAGCCATCTTGAGTTTAAAGGGGATATTATCTAGAATATTCTCTAAATATCTTTTATCATTATTGTATATATATCTCAAATATTATTAGGAGATATTACTTAAGATTGTTATATAATTATTAGTTATTATTGTATTATCTATTTTCTTATGTATATAATGTACCATTCATCTCAATAATAGATACGACATTTTTCAATCATTTTTTAATTTATCTCTTTCGTCTTTGATAGCTTTTATTTACAAAATTGTAATGATATATTACTTGGAGTATTTCAAATATCGAACATACAAGAAAGCTTAGCTTTACTACTAATCCAATTAAATTTAGTCCAAACACAATATGATAATTGAATGAAAATAATAATTTTATAAAAAATTAATAATAAAATAAACAAATGGTGATCCAATCAAAAGAGTGCTTGGAATTGAATTCACCTACTTGAGTCTTTGCAATTATAGTGACAAGTATTATTACTAAAGTGTCTTAATTATCTCTCAGCTAATTAGTCCTGAGCTAATTAAGGTTGAATTCACTCTCGTGCAACTCACAATCCTAATCAAATTCTGAAACTACAATTTAAATCACCACAAATTTTTAAATCCATATCTAGTTTAGTTATTTATGTTTATCTTTTTAGATATATATAAGCTCACCCTTCATCTTTCATTCCTTCAAGTTTACCCATAAATTAGGTATTATGTTGATTAGGCATAAAATCCACAAGAATAGCAAGAGAGAGATAAATATAATTTAAAAGAAATACAAATTAGAGTAAAATACATCAACTACTCTTATAACATGATTTAATTATACAGACATCCCCTCTATTTTAAAAACCCATATGAATCTCCCTTAAAATAAAAAATATGTTACATAAACCTCCCTTGTATATTTGAGATTCCATTTCCATCTACTTAATTGTTAGTTGATCGTAAAATTTGACTTTTAAACTTTTAATTTGACTAAAATGTCCCTCTTTGACATAAAAATTTTCTGAAAATCTATATTTTCCAAAAAAATAAAAAATATAGTAAATACATTTTCAAATTTTTATTATAAAATTTATTAATTTTTATCATATTATAAAATTTTATTATTTTAATTTTTATCAATAAAATAACATAAAATGATATGAGTTTAAGAGATTCTATAAATAATTTAAATCTAAATTTTAAAATTTTTAAACATGTTTTTATAATGAAATTATGTAACAGTCAAAGTAATATAATTTAAAATTTATTAGGGTGATGGGTAGATTAGTAAATAAAATTCGTTTTAATGTAAATTTTAATTTTAAAATAAGTTTTTAGAATCTTTTTAAAATATTCTTAACAAGTTGAATGGATTGAACTAAATTGTATTTTTTTTTTAAATAGACGAAATGTCTGTGTAATTAAGGTAAAACAGAATGGTAGTCAAAGCATTTTACTCTATAAATTATATATTCATGAAGCTCAAATTTAAAACAATAGGTACTCAAAAAGATTCATAAATTCAATCCCAGATGGGCTACATCATACTCCTAGACTCTTAGTCGGGAGTTTAGCAACACATAAGAATAAAAATTAAAATAGAACTGAAATCCCAAATCATAAAAAGATAGAATGAATCTTGCTCATGTACTTCAGATTGCTTTTAAAAGATTCTAAAAGCTCCCAAAATTGAGCATTAGCCTATTGGCAGCCAAGGGGCCTTGACCTAGGTGTGGTAAAGATCAGATACTTTTGAATAATATTAAAAACTCTTATTTATAATATCTTGCACTCAATATTTCTTAATCCTTTCAAAATGTCAAAATATTATTTTTCTTGAGATTTGATTTGATTTAAAATCCAATCTTTTATTCCTTCCCCAAACTATATCATTCTTTTTCTTCTTTTTTTGTTATTTATTTTTTTTCTTGAAATTGTTGTGTCTCCACGCCACTTATTTTCTTTCCTCCTTTAATTCTTTTGTTATTTTTCCTTTAATTTAAAAAAATATATGAATAGATTATGTTTCAAAATCTCTTCTTATCTTTATAATTAAATAATAAGAGAAAAATATATAAAAATTAGTTAAATAGATATAAAATGTTAATAAATATAATCAAATATAATTCAAAATATATACGTATTTATCTGTAAAATAGTCTCTTATCACTATTAGTAGAGGGAATGATCTACGTAACATACGGACTATGCTCTGAAGGCATATGTTTCGTGTGTGTATACTTTTAATAATTTGATTTATTTTAATGAGACACCAAGAGCATCTTTTGGAGGAGGCA
The DNA here is from genome assembly GCF_029017545.1 of Prosopis cineraria. Classification (NCBI taxonomy): domain Eukaryota; kingdom Viridiplantae; phylum Streptophyta; class Magnoliopsida; order Fabales; family Fabaceae; genus Prosopis; species Prosopis cineraria. Next base: position 2,338,666 of record NW_026555343.1, read on the forward strand.
AAACCTAATTTTCTTTGGGCACCAAATTAAAAGGAAAAGACAGGTCTTTATCAATTAGTTTTGTTCGATGCATGTAAGTATATGAACTTCTAACCACCGATGTTTGGTTAAAAATTCAAGAAATGGATTTGGAGCAAAGAAACCACTCTTAATATAATGTCCTTTGTTTGTTTTTTTTTTTTTTTTTTTTTTGCCTGAAGTGTCGGTGTTTTGGGCATGTAACACGGATCAAATTCGAGGAGGATCCCTTTCAGGTGGAAGGTTTTACATTGATGCATGTTATGCATTTTCAAGATTCAAATTTCATATCTTTGATTAAGCTGATATCATATTACTTGTTGAATCGAGTATCCTGTGGTTTTTCTCTTAACGTCTTTGGAAGACCGTTGAAAAGTTCACTTTCATATCGGAAAAACCTTTTTTTTTTTTAAATGGGTACAGGACTTTCCCATCTAGAAAGATAGCAACTAAGTAAATTATTGTCTCTTCCTTTTGAAAGCCATGATATATTTCAAATGTATTCTTATTTTTTCACTCACACGGAACATAAAAATCGATTCCGCAGATAACTCATTACCGTTGTTCCAAACTTAACCTTATTATTAAGTGATTTGGCCAAAAAAAAAAACCTTATTATTAAGTGATGATGACAAGTCATTCTATTCACACAAGCCTGAGCTGGTCGTACATAATTTATAATTTATTAAATATTAGTTAATATTTTTGGGCTGATCGCTTAATTAAAGACCGCGGAGGAAAAATTGTCAACTATATATTATTGATTGCCATGCTGTCTCGTATATTTAAACAGCCAAAACATTCTCCATGTTGCCGACACAAGCTTTGCGATGTGAAATGATGGATAATATATATAAACCCCTAGGATAACGAATTTATTTGACATAGTACAAATCTACAAACTTCGTTGAAGGAATAATGATAGCTCAATGGTTTGCTAATTAAAATTGTACACTTGAAAAACGACTTCACACCAATTAATTCTGACTCTTATATGGTAGGGGGAAGTTGTGAGTTCATTGTCTAATACTAGTTTGATAATGTGCTATATATGATTTAAAAATAATGTGTGAATTCTAATTAGAAATATGTATGCACGTACGCACGTATATAGCAGTATTTTTACCTTAATTTCCTATATTAAATATATTAGTCACAGGATATGCTTCTATATTAATTAAATTATATTATTAAGAACTAATACGCGCACAAATTGGTTGGGATAGAAGTTTCAAGTTGAAAGGACTAATACATGGAAGCTTCTCTTCGGCCAAAAAAACAAAATAGAAGCTTCATTTTCTTTTCAAAAAAGTCACCGATATATATTAAATAACCTATGAGATTTTTTTAAATAAAAAATTAAGCGTGTTTTCTTGAAGGAGATGTTTGGGTTTGATACAATAGAATATACCATATTAACAAAACATAAAAGTATCATATACAAGTCCCACTTAACATAATTAATTACTCCCAAATTCATTAATAATTGAGTTTAGGAGAATAATAATACACTGTGTTATCATTCTTTTAAGCTCTGTTATTAATGAACTTGAGCTAATTAATTGTGTTGAGTAAAACTTTAAAATAATTTTTTCAAAAACAATCTTCGTTGTCGGAAATACTGCAGAATATGATAATATTAGTTTGATATTCCCTCAAACTTCGTCGTGTTATTTTGATTTGCAAATTTTGGGCTCAGTAGTTTGGGCTTAATATTTGGGCCATGTAATTAGGCCTGATACACAAAATCCTCGAAGCAGTTGGGTGGTGTATTATGAGCCGAAGAGTCCATTAGGAGAATACAATTAAAGTTTAAGAGGGCAGGCATTTCATAGTCAATTGAAGAAACAACAAAAGAAGAAATTCAATGCTAACATGCATACATGTAAATATAAAATTGGTCTCATTGTGGAAAATAATTGCAAGGATGTACCGGTCAAGAGATAAGCCGGAGTTATTACACTTGGGAAGAATCAAAATCAATCCCCCAGTCAAATAAATTTAAATTATGTAAGTAAATCAAGAAATCTGCTAGTAAGTAACAAGAATAAAGTAGAAAATGAATATAATGCAGCAACAACAACAACAACAGTATATATATATATATATATATAATCTAAATCTTGCAAAGGCAAGAACTAGCACTTGGGGAGATCATCAGGTGGTGCAGGCACTGTGGTTTCAGGAGTGGGCCCGTTCTCTATCTCAAACGCCATAGCTAGTCCCCATGGCAAATGTGCATCTATGTGGCAGTGCACCAACCATATACCTGTTATTTCCCCCCAAAAAAAAAAAAAAACATTAACATCTTCACCGTACAAAGGAAAAACTAATCATTCAGTATAACTTTAACTTAATTAAAACTCAATTTTTAAATTTTAACTTAGTTAAAATTCAATTCTTAAACTTTGTTTAATTTTAAAATTTTAACTTTTGCAACTCAATCTTTATAATTTTAATTATTTAAAATATTGATCTTTATATTTTAAAAAATAAAATTATAAAAAAAAATTATTCTCAAAATTGAGTAAAATGTATTGAATTAAAGTCTATAGACTAAGTTTCAATAGTTGAATTAGAAAAAGTAATTTATACTGAGTTAAAATTAAACTATACCTGGATTCTTTGCTTTGAATCTGATGACAGCCCATCCTCCGGTCGGCACCGCAACAGTGTTACGCATCTGAGGATTCACCAGATTGAACTTTCTCCGATCCCTGTTTTGATTGAACGCTCCAAATCCTTGAGCCAATACATAGAAATTCATCCCATGAATATGCATTGGGTGGTTCTCTATCCCCACAAAAGCCGTGTTCTGAAACACAATCTCCACCGTCGAATTGAACTTCAACGTCTTCACCTTCGTTGACTTCGGCGCGAATATCCTTGACAAGTCAAAGCTTATGTTCGGGTTCGTGTAGTCCAACAACACTGGAGGCTTGTCTGGGAAATCTCTTGTGTACACCCCACTCGCATCATTAAAGAATGCTTCCAACATCGACGAGCCTTTGTCACTTGGGATCACAAACGACTCATTGTTCATGCTCGCAGAGTATCGAAACCCCATTGGGCCAAGGCACGTGCCATTCTGTGCACAAAAGTCCAAATTCAGCCCAACAGTAATGAACATACGCTCATCCACTATGCGCGGACAATTGATCCAGTGAGGCCCACCGGCAAGCCCTGTGATATTTGTATAAAATTTGTGGGCCGTTGGGGTGTCGTTGTAAGCTGGCAACACCGGCATCGAAGGAAGGATTGCCTTGGAGGCTCCTTCGTAAACGACAATCCCTCTCGTTGTCGTATTGTCGAATCCTATGACTTGTGTGGTCACGTATGCAGAAGCAGCCATGTAGTAAGAGCCCACTGGCTGGTCGGCTTTCAGGAGGACGTCGGTGGTTTGCCCTGGGGCGATGACAACAACATCGGTGACATACGGAGTCGTGTACCCGGCATCCACCGCGACAACTGTGAACTTGTGATTGGCCACCTTGAAGAACATTTGTGAGATGATATTAGTGTTGACTATGCGTAACAAGTATGTCTTTCCTTGCTTCACCTTGAACTTGAAAGTATCTGCATTATATATATACAGGTTTGAATTAAAAGACTACATATATATATATATATATATATAAAATATTATATAACAATCATATACATGAAACTTCAGGAATGGCACATACGATCTCGAGAGCAATTATACAGATCGCCAGGAAAGCCATTGATTGTGAAAGCATCGGACGGAGGAACTAGGTCGCCGGTAACTTGAATTCGGTTGAATATTTGAATAATATCAGATTTCCACCACTCACCTGCAATTATCAATGGTAATTTATGTTAGGAATGAGGAATGACTATGATATACTAGTCATATTTTTGCCAAATAAAAGGGAAATATGTAAAGAAATACCTAAGAGAATGGGAACTTCCTTGTGAGGTTTAGGGAAAGGATAAGGGCGACCATGTGGGGGACGAATGATAAGAGCGCCGTAGACATAAGTACGAAGAAAAGAAGAGTGAGCATGCCACCAAAGAGTTCCTTCTTGCCCTTTGATTGTGAATTTGTAAGTATACTTTTGACCCGGTCGAATAGGACATTGTGTTATATATTCTGGACCATCTGCCCATTGACTCCCTTTTTGAAATATTCCATGCCTGCATTTACATATTGAATTTCAATTATATCTTGATAGTAAACAACTAATCACCAACTTGTTTATATACACTACTCTATGCATAGTTGTGTATTGTCCTATCAAGTCAATTCTAGTATTTATTTATAGGTTCTTAGTTCCAGCCTGTAAGATTGAGGCTACACTCAAGATCTTGTTTGCTTAAAAGTCTTACCAAAAATTAGAAAAATTGTTCATCCAATCTTAAGTGTGCGAGCGACATAAATGGCCAACACGCATAGCCGCATATGGATGTCCCCTGGTGAACCAACTACGATGTAGTTGTTTGATGAGGTTGGTTTTCGTTATACGGATATAATAAAATATTGTTTAGAAAATTCAACTTTTGAAATCAAATCGCCATATTATAAAGTGACAACATCTGATATATGGCATCAGCATGCATATATATATATATAGCAAGGTGGCTGAAAAAGTCGTTACCAGTGAATAGTAACGTTATGGGGAGAAGCATTGAGCACATGAACAACCAAAGTGTCATTCTCTCGTACCACAATTCTGGGTCCAGGAACCCTGCCATTAACTGCAGTTATCGTTTGTGTATTGCACAGACGAGTCACATTGAGATCCTTCACCTGCAAAATTAATCGCATATATAAAAAGTTTCAAATTTCAGTAATCCGATCCTATGCATGAACAGAAGTGCTTCTTAGATATCTTTATAGCAGAAGCAGCATAAAAACGGAGGGAACAACATTGATTACTTACAGTAAATGAATGCTCCACTATATGAGCAGATGAGAAGGAGGTAGCTAGAAGAGCAAAAAGTGAAAGCACCAGAAAAGCTTCCATTTTGAGAGGAGAAGAAATCTTAGACAATAAGGAGAAAAACTGGGAGCCTGAGGCTATATATGAGAAAGACTAATTAAGAATAGGATTGAACGAACAAATATCTGAGCCTGTGTCTGTGTTCTCTGCAGGCAAGGTCGCAAGATTTGTGGGTCGATCCATACGGATATATATAGTGATCAGAGTGGGATATAGTCAGAGAGATTTTGAAGCTAGCTTCCATAGGATTGCGTGTTTGCTTAATTTAATGTTATTTGAATAAAATAATGATCCAATGGGCCTTCGAGATGGATTCTGAAGGCTCAAGGTTTTATCTCGGCTAACATATAACAAGTCAAAACTCGGAATTTTCTTCTGTTTTTTTAACCTTTTCAAGATTAGTTAAGCTTAGGTTTGTAGTTGTTGATGACCTCTCATAATTAAGTGACTCCTGAAACTAATAAGAACGCGGCCCTCCAAGACTTGCTCAAGGTTTGTGAGTTGACACAACTTTTCAAACCTTTTAACGTACCGCGTTTAATTAATTATTAAAAAGGAGAACAAATAAAAAAACAAGTAAAGTCTTTTATTTTGATGTTACTTCCATTCTGGGTTAATTTAGTTCTTTGGATTGAATCTCTTTTAAACCCATTCAGTAAAATTTGTATAGGGATCGAATAAAAAGAATGAGAGAGAAACGAGTCAAGTTTTTTTTCCCAAAAAAAAAGTCACTTATGGATTTCTATAATTTTCTCGTTATTTGTTCTTCAAATTAATATTCAATATTTTTTAGGCTTTTTTCAAATTTAAGAAAAAGACGAAGACGAAAGTTATTTTTAATCTTTATAATAATTGTTTATTTGATTTATTTCATTCTTTCTCCCAAACAAGTTAAAAAACTATGGATCTTACAAAAAGAGCACATTCTCCATGATATATTTGAGTTTTACAACACATTTAACTATAGATAGAATATATATATATATATATATATAACACTCTAAATATGTAAAAAATTCAAGATGTACTTTAACTTGTAAATAATGTTCCTTTTTATATTTTTTATATGTTATATTAATTAGCATTCATGATACCTTGAAATAATTAGAATTTCCTAGTTTAATATCGAAAAACGGATCAAATTTTTTATAGTTTTAAAATGCACATACTGTCATGCAAATTAAGGGCTTATTTAAAATTATTTTTGTTTTATTATCTTGAGAATTGATATTTTGTAAAATATATTTTAAGAATAAAAAATAATAAAAATAGATATTTTTTTAATTCTGTCTTGTTTTTCAGAACAATAATTCTAGAATACTTAAAAGATGTTTTTGTTTTTTCTATTTTCTATAACAATATTTTTCTTTTTTGTTTTTCAAAACACTTTTTAAAAATACCTTACCAAATAAATTTTTTTTTTGGTTGTGGAGAACTGAAAATTGTTCCCATATTTTTAGAGAGAATTACATTTAGGTCTCACATAAAAAAAATTAATTAATATAAAATCTATTAACAACTGAATTAAAAAAATTAACAACACAATCAATTGTTAATTTTCTTAGTTCAGTTGTCACTGAATCTTGTAGTAATTAATTTATTTATGTGATATTTTAATGTAATTCTCTCTATTTTTTAATTCTCTAACTGGGAAGGAAACTCAAGTGTGGAGGAGAAGCAAAAGTACAAACTTTAACGATTTTTTTTAATTTAAGATTATATATCTGCATTTAATTTACGTTGCAACAAACAAAATCCAGGACTAATTAATTAAACAAGGAGGCATGTCATTATTTAATTTACGTGTTTATTATAAAGTTTTCAATATTATTCTCAGCAAAAAAATATTTAACAACACCACACAAACTCCTTATGAGATAATGCAAAATGTTGAAACTTACGCCCAAATTTGATTGACATTTAAACCAAATTTAAATACTCTAATAGATTTTAATTTTTCTAACAAAAATTATACTCTAATTAGTAGATCTTGATTTCTCATAATTCACCATGAGAAATTTATATACTATATTTTAGGATAAAAGAGAGCAAATTGATCCTTAAATTATAGTTGAACGTCTAAGACTCTTAACTTATTAAATATGTAATATTTTTTTAACTTTTAAAAATAGTACAATTCGACTCCTAATATTAACAATAGTTAGTTTTAACTATTATTTAACTGAAAAATGGCCGTAAAAAATATTTAAAAGGATCACAAAATTACAACAAATGACTTCAAAATTACAGATAATAACTCAAAAAATTACAAAAAAAAACTAAAAAATTATATTGGACAATTATCAGTTAAAATTAACTTTTATTAATATAATAAATGATTAAATTGTATTATTTTTAAAAGTTAAATAAGAAAAATATTGCAGCTCTTGCATGTGTTAATGGGTTTCATCCCATTCTTTTCTCTCAGGATGATTTAGTTTGTGTTATGCAGCAAGACTTGCGTACTGCAACTTAGTTTTCTTTTGTTTTTTCCTTGTTTATCCCACAAAAACCAAAAAAAAAAAACACACAAAAAGAAGAAGACGAAGGGGAACGTTGCACATTTAATAAATTTAAGATCCTAAATATGTCTGGACCTATAATTTAGGTTCTTAAGAATCAATTTTCTCTTTCACACTATATTTCACATACATTCTTATGTCTAACTTTCCCAGCGCTTCAGAGATTTTCATATTTATATAATTTGTACCGCCAAAATAATCCTCATATAAAGTATATGTTTCTTCAGTGACCGTCTCTGAATAATGATTGGCGACTACTATTATTTTTCTGGAGAAATTATAATCAACCATCAATCAATGATAGGCCAAGCCAAATTTTATTATAAAGAGATTAAAGCTACCATATTCTCCTAATCTATCTATTGTGTCAAATCTAGAAGTACGCTTACAGGAAATCAACTCAATATACTCCAATATTCAAATGCAAAAATATTTTAAAATACATTCAAACAAAAAACTTTTACCATACATACACATACATTATATATTTACATTGTACACACACTTGAGAATGTCAAAATATTTCCTTATTTTTTATTATTTATAAATATTTTTTTATTAAAAATAATCATATTTGAGGTACGGTCAGACACTTCTAATATTCCAAATTCATTTTATTGTGAGGACTAGCTTCTTTTATTAGACTATCCAACTCTTAATATTTTATTATTGAAAACATCATTTGTGGCCTTTTAACTCTAATTACCTATTTTTGATTTTTTTTTCTTGGGAATTCAACCATAAATTTGAGCTATAGGTGATAAACATGCTTCAAAGCTTGGAGTCAATTCAAAGGTTGTTTTTCATGTCTTACTAATTCATACATGGACGTTTCTTCTTATTGAAAACAATGAAAGAGATTTTCATCATTTTAAATTGTTGTTTCTCTTTCTGGTGAAGGAATAATATAGAAATTATTCAATTCCCTTCTAGACGCGACACTACATGCTTCGGATCGAAGTCTTAGCAACATAAGTAATACAACTCTTTAAAATAAATTATTCAGATAAATAAATAACTTCTTATTGATCTATCTGGTTAAATTATATTATACGCTTTGCATCCTTTTTATTTCAAAAGTCTCACGCTTTGTATCCTTTTTATTTCAAAAGTCTCACATTTGACCTGTACTGTACAGACATTTTCTTTTATATAATTTCTATCAAAAACAATTTTTTTATTACCGCCTGAGTTAAGCTGCAACCATTGAAAGCAGTTGTTATATCTTATTCTTAATCAATGTGATAATAAAGCTCATGAAATATTTTTATTTTACAAATAAAACGATGTTCATTGATAAATAAAGATAATTAGTCGAGATTTATTTTTAAAACCAAAAAGAAGTCAAGTATATGTTTAAGTTAACCAAAATTTAGTATGACTTGTTTTATAAATAAAAGGGGAAATTTAATTTGCACTCATCCATCTCAATATTTTGAATTGCAGTCCTTGATTGCAAATATTTTTTTTTTAAATACTATGCTTGGCCTGCAAGGGAAAATAGAAAGAGAAAATGAAAAGAAGAAAAAAGTGAAGGGATACAATTTTTTTTCATTGTGCTTGGCAAAGTAAGAGACAACAAAGAAGAGGAAAAAAATTGTTAATTTTATATGAACAATAACAATCTTATTATTTATAAAAATATTTATATATAATGAAATTTAATATTTTAATATATTATATATATAATAATTTCTATCATGTATTATTGATTGAATAAAATTATAATTACAAATTATTTTATTCAATTTATAATTTTATTTATTAAATTATTAAATATGTATTAATTTTGAAATTTTGAAACTACAACCAAATATAATGAACTTAGCTGAAAATTTAAAATTAGCATTTATCTAATTAATCTAAAAATTAAATATATAGCTTATTTAACAAAAGTCTATAATCAAAATATAATCACACTACAAATATAAAATTTAAAAATAAAATTTTTTCTCCAAAATCTTTCCATATTTATAGATATAAAAGTTGAAGTTAAAAACATATAGATCCTATATGTTATTTTTCTCTTACTTTTATTTATCCTCGTGGCCAAATAAGGAATAGTGCTATTTTCCCCCACTTTTCTCTCACTTTTCTCCTTCCTTCACTTTTTTCTTCTGTCAAGCATGACATTAGTGAAGATACCAGTCATTTTACTGAACAATGATGTTATATACGGTAATGAATATTGAGCATAAAGAGACAATAATAACAAAGAATTGGGGTAGCACACTATATATATTTTATATTGGTATTGATAATATTAAAAAATGGAAATTACAAGATCTTGTTCAGTAAGCATCACCTAAAAGATACGAAATGATGGAGGATATGTAAAAAGGAATAAAAATAAAATCCTGCGATAACGAATTTAGTTGAACAACATTTGGTAAAAGAACTTTAAATAGTTGCTCAATCAAAAGTATACATTTTAAGAATCATTACACGCCAATTTTGACGTTTAATACAGAGTGGGTGGGGGGAATAGGTTGTGGCGTTCATAACCATCACTTTAATTAGTTTATTAAGATTATTTTTATTTTTTCTTTGATGCAATAATTAAGATTATCTTTATATACAAATAATATTTGATAACTTGCTGAACATGTTATGATTAAAAATCATAACATGTTTGGAGAGCTTGTCAAGTAGTTCAAGTAGCTAGGGTTTAAGATCTAGCCCAATCAGTTCATAAATTGTGTTGGAGTAGAGGACCCAATTAGCTTTTGTAATGTTGGAAAAATGTTCAACAAGCTAAGATAATCCCCAGAAGAATGAGTGCATCCCATTGTGAAGATATAAAAACGATAGATGGCAAATCTGAATTAAGGCTCAGGTTCTGGTAATGGAGGAAGCAAAAGTTTTTACTCTCTCCTCCATCGGAAGTTTTCTATTAACTGTAATATTTAATAGTGGCCATCTAAGATCTTCCTTCAATTCAATTATTTTATAGTCCAAGGACTCTGATCTAAGGTATTTCTATAGCAGATGACTTGATGGAGGATGATGATTTGTGTTTATGGATTATATATTTATTCTACGTACGGATCTAGCAAATGGCATGCATATTTAGAATTTGAGTATCATGAACAAATATGATCATACAAGTAAAGAAAATGGAGGTAAGTGCTCACAAATACACACATGCAAATACCTACATTGACCGATTGATATAGAACAATAATAGAACGGTATATATCACACAGAGTACATCTTCAAATTCCTCTGACAACAGAAATCCTGTAATATTATTATTTTCTTAACATCTTCACATCATCACAAGTTCACAGCAGAGAATTTGTTTTGTGTTTTAACAGTAGCCTAATTGAAGAAGAGATATTGAACCAATGAGTTCTGGGCCTCATGTATGAAACACAGCTCCTTAACTTTCTTGTCTTGCCACAACCCACTATCTGCAATCCAGCTGCAACTATATATACACATACATACATATACATACATACATACATATCAGCCTCCTGGAAAGAAAAATAGCAGCTGCATTACTGTATAGTTGCAGGTCATATTATTCTAGCTTGTTTACGTACTTCTGCATTTCATTTGTATAATCTTATATATTACTCACTGATCGATACCTTAATTTAATTAATATTGGTTAGAGTTGAACGACTACAGTAGTTCTTCATCAGTATGATACTATAATGAGTTTAGAAATATGGATTTTTCTGTTGATCTAATACACTTGAGCAAGAAAATTATTTTTCATATATAGGAAGTATTTGGCAGACTTGCCACTGTAAATGAGAAACAAGAAGAAAAGAGAGATTTGAGTTTGTAAGAATCAAGTGTAGTAGCTCCTCTGATCTGACTGATGCGGAAATTACGGTTTAGTTGCTCTCATGAGTGTCACTTTTAGTTGATCTCAAGTGAGTTTGTTCCACCTCTTTCGTTTTGATTTGAAAGAGATTCCCAACCATTTCTTAAAAACTACTTCACGTTTAAAGTGGTTTGTTCCTTTTTTTTTTTTTTTAATTGCCTCAATCCATCAGTAAGTGGGGTTTGGAATTCCAAAAAGAGAGAAGCTGTATGATCCGTAGCTTTTCATTTATAAACAACAAAAGAAAGAAAGAAGAAAAAAATATTTCTATATATAAAAAACTATGAGATGCACCTTATCTCGTTTTTTTAAATATATTGTCATATTAATTAAAAAAATATTTTTCTATGTATCCAAGAAAAAAATATTTCTATATATATATATATATATATATAAAATGCACCTTATCTCATTTTTTAAAATAAATTGTCTCATTAATTTAAAAAATATTTTTCTATATATCAAACATTTTATTAATATAGATGAATTCCAAAGGTTTCATTCGCTTCCATCAACGTTTTTTTTTTTTTGGAGGACAATTGAGGATAAAGGATGTGTTTACTTGGAATTAATATGTAATTTGAATTCTAACAATAGGTCTAGAGGCAATTTAAATCCTATACTTGTATTTGTTACATTTTAAATCCTTAACAATTAAATTTAAAATAATTTCTCCTTCACTGTTAATATTAGATGAACTTATGTTATTTTTTAAATAATAGGGCCTCATCACTTGATCATTGTCTCTCTCCTTCTATCTTTCTCTACTCACTCGCTCGCTCTCTCCCTCTACCCCCCGCCTCTCATCTTTACTACAGAGATGATGCCACTAAAAACAGAGCACTATCTGTAAGGTTGCTCTTACCAATCCAACACTTAACCACAATTTCATAATAATTAATCACAAGACTAATCCAAATGAATTATCCAACCATGGTTGACATATTTGAAAACAACATTAAAGATTTTCAAAATCATATAAAATTTTTCAAGATTTATGAACCCAAGTTTTACAACTTTAATATACTTTAATTTAGTTCCAATAAGTTCAAACCATAGAAACAAGTATAAAAGCATGAGATATAATTTTGTAGTCAAAACCCTTGAAAACTAGTTGAAAAACATCAAGTTAGCAAAAACAGAGGGATGTGCCACAACTGCTTCTCTTTGTGCTATACACTACGACGTATTGCATAAAATGCCAAATTTATTGTTGTCAATTTGATAGTAATAGGGGCGAACTTTTGATGTGCTTCATTTCTTTGTCTGACATCCAATTGAAGTACTCTATGTATTTATAAAAAACTCTCTTGGAGCTTTAGCTAATGGTACTAGTTTCACTCACAAATCATTTCTCTATTAAAAATTAGATATCTATTTGCAAATGTTACTACAATTAAGGAGTTCAAAATTACAACCAAGTGCTATAAGCTCACAATTATCACTAGATCACACTTAAGAGACAAAAAGATACTTGTACAATACCACAACATCTCAGTATTACATATATTACCTTTTTAATACTCAACCCACTAATATCAAACATAGAAGGGGGAGTCATTTTCCTCATTAAACCTTATATAAATCATTTCAATCATACATACATTCATTTCCTTACTTGCAGTAGTACTTTGACCCTATCTAAATTCCTTAAATGATTGCATACAACCTAGAGCTCAAAATATAACACTTAACTCAAATCAAACATACAGTATAAGTAATCACAAAGTTTAAGGTTCCTACTTAGCAATATCACATTTAAATACACATCATAAAAGCAAAATAAGGGAGGCATACAATGAGGAACTAATATTCCTAAATCTTTAGAGCTTTCACTCTATTTTAACTCGAGCTAGCTCCTATAAATATTGAAAAGAGATGGATGAGTACAACTACTCAATAATCAAGATTAATCTAGCATATATACAAGCATGTCAATCAATTATATAAATGCAAGTGGTATAAGTAACCAATTCACATATTCACATTATTATAGAAGTCAATTCTCCATCATAATACTATTATCCATGTGATTCATATAACATCTTGAAAATCTAAACCTAATTAATTAAGCTTAATCAAGGTAATTAATTAATTAATGAGATGTGTGGTTAAAAGGATCTAATAAGTGTATTTGATTTTGATTTTAGCCCTAAACGTAGTTTTAAAGTATGGTCAAGTGGCCCAAGCATCAAGCATGGAGAAAAAGTGAAGAAAGTCCTTTGTGCCACATGCTGTAACACGAGCAACGTCTACCACAGTGCATAAAGGAAATCAGCGTGAACTGGAACTCTCTGTACCATGCGCCATGAAAGGAGACTATGTGCTTCACGCCACATGATCAAAAATTTGGTTAAATCAATTCATGTCTACGTGAAAAACTAGAAGAGTAAAGTGGGAGAAAATGAAAGGCATGATTTTAGCTCTACTAGGGCACACTATTAGAGCCATTAAAGATATTTTAAAGCCTTATAATACCCAAGGTAAATGTAATGTACTTCCCTCTTCTCTCTCTACTTTTATCTTGTGAGCAGTTAAGTTAGGGTTTAAGTATTAATGATGATTTTTAGTTTATATGAGCTATGAGTCTAAACTCATTAGTTAAAATATATATAATGAGAGTTGTTTATAGTATTTAAATCCTATAATAATGATTTTGTGAGTGGTTAATAGTTGGGAGCCATAAATATCCAAAATTTAGCATTTATGAGGTGGTTGGGAGTGTGTGTAGATCATTAATGGTGGTTTAATGACTCATTAATGATAATATGGGTTAAGGGACCCTAGTAAACCTATTGGGTATGATTGGGTGTGAGTTCATAATTTTGATAAAAGAGGGATATGTGGAATTTAATGTTAGTAATTGCCCAAAATGGGATAATAATATTGTCCTTCCAAAATGATTGTAGTGTAACTTATTTGGTATTATTCGAGCTTAGAAAGAAGTTTTAGAAGTTGGTATTGTGAAAGATAAATCTTTGACCTCTTAAAAGTTTGAGGTAATCGAAAGAAACCTAATTTGTATTGTTAAATGTTAATTAGATAGTTGTTAAAATTAATGATTTGAAACTTATTTGATGTTAGAAAACTATTGATGGAATTCTGGCAATATGGTGGATTATGTGTGAAATTATTTTGAAATATGGTGAACCTAACTAGTCTTTGACAATGAAATTTTACTGTCATAAATCATACAATGGGTTGCAGCGCATGATGCCTCACACCGTAGTGTATTGATAGTTAGTCGTGGCACATATGCTATTTCTGCACTATTTTCACTTGTTTCAATTTTTATGTAAATGCTTTAATTTTTCTTAATTCTCTAGCTTCTACATTGTTTTAAAACTCTAATTTGAGTTTACTAAGAGTGAGTGAATGTATTTTAAATGTTGAAAATCTTAAGATCCTATTGCAATTGTTTAAAATTGTTTCTTCTACTTGTAATTGTGAAAACTTGGTAATCCTTATTAGGTTCAAACCTTTGATTACATCAAAAATTGATAATTAAGTAAGAAGATCTTACAACTCAAACATCATAATATAATGAGGTTACAATATTAATAACCATATGCTCTTAATAATAGTATGCAAGATCAACTCCACTCTTATACCCTTATTATGGCTCCAACATGAAATCATGAGCTATTTACTTAATAGGGTTCATCCATGTGATGAGACTACCCAAGCCTCAAAGCTGCTTGACCAATGCTACTGTACTCACTTATGATTCTTAGTTTTCCTTAAATCACACATTATGAGGTGTCATGTCCCTAAACTAGCTTCCTCATAGAACAAGTGAAAACTACTTAGATTTGAGTCCTTTGTTAAACAAGTAAAATAGTACCTCATAGAACATTTGGGATGATATATATATATATATATATATAAAGGCAAGTACCATATGGATTTAAAATATCTACTCCCTCCTAAGGCAAATTCTCACCTTATATGATCATACAATACACATATACTTAACATATAGCATGCATATTCTTAATTATCATGATTGGCATGCAATTTCTCAACAACATTTTCTTCACATCATAATTTTCATCTCATATCACTTATTTTACACTTTTAACACGAACTTGCTTTATAGTTCTTTTTAATCTCATTATGGTCTTGCTCACACTATCATCAATCATAAATATCAATATGGGCACATTCCATTTGCCAAAATCATTTAAAAACACATGTTTCATGCCGTACTTGTATTTTTGTACAAATTCAAAAGCATAATCATATTTTTAAAACAAATTTACAAACAACTATAATTAATTAACAAGAAAGACATGAGCCAAATTTTTCCTAATTACTTTAAACTTTTGAGAGGTCAAATGTTATCCCTCAATACAAGTACTTCCAAAGCTTTCTTAAGCTTGAATGATGCCAATAGGTGGTTAATCTACAATTAATCATACCTAACAATCATTAATACCTCTATTAATAAAATTTCAACCCTTTACTTAACACTTTCACTACTCAAAATCCTAATATCTGGTATTTAAGCACACCTATTGGGATTATTAACTTCCTTTAGCTCACATAAACTTTAATAAACTCTTAAAGTATTATTAATGGCTTCTAATATTTCTAACTGCTACATTCATCACAAATTTTTAGCTATTAAACTACCAAGAACACACCATCCACTAACCTTAAATAGCTTGAAGAACTTTTATTAACCCTATTTAAGTTAATAGATTTTGACCCATAACCTTTAAAGTCCAAAAATCACTTCTCCAAACAAGCCCTAACTCAAAAAATCTCAAAAAGGGGAAGGGGAAAGAAAAAGAAAGCTTGGGAAACTTACTGTAGGTGTTAGCAAGCTCCAAAATGTTCCTTAATCTTTAAGGATTGAAGCCTTAGCAAAGCTTCATGTATGCCCTTCATTTTCTCTTTTATTCTCTTACTTAAATCTCTTTTCTCTCTTTATTTCTCAAGCTGAATCACGTTCTTATTTCTATTAGATTTCAACTATGTGCCTATAAAGAGCATCCCTTCATGTTTATTAGATTCATGCACCATGGCAAACATTACATGTGCCGCGAAACATGGTATAAAGACATACCCTCCAAGTTTTCTTTCTCTTTCAGGGCTTAAGTGGTCCAACTCCGTTTTAAACCCAATCCTTAAGCTATAATCACAACCCAATAAGCCCAGTAGTTCTCTCTAACCATTCATATGCCCAATACATACTTAAATTTGCTTAATTACCTTTGATTAGTTTAATTAACTAGGGAGTTAATTTTCAGGATGTTACATCATCACCACCATCTCTCTTCCACTCTCTCACTTTCTCTCCTACATGATTAAGAATATGAAGTCTCTCTTGTTCTCTCTTTTGCTTTCTCTCGCTCTCAGTAAGCTCTAGCATGCAAGTCATAGTTAAGAAGATGGAGGCTGATCTTACTACTGTGGACCAAGCTCTCAATCTTTCAAATTAAAAGTTCTAGTTGTTGTATCTGTATGAGTTTATTAGAATAAATAAACTAGATCTCTCATTAGCTTGAGTTTAAGTTATTTCAAATGTTGTTGATGCATATGTCAATTGTCTGATGATTAGAGATCTCAAAGTTCATAGTTACAAAGCTCAAAGTTCTTAGACCCTTTATGCTCACATCAATTTTGGTCTTTTCATGAATGGGCCATCTTCTCGTGGCTTTCACTATCTTAAATAGACTATACATAGCATTGGGAATAAGGAGGAAGGAAGTGATTATGGAGTACTGAGACAACGTTGCCTTCACCCTTGGCATAGAAGGTGGGGATGATAAGGGAGGTGTTGCATCCATCAATGAAGCAATTGTGGAAGAAGAGGTAGAGGATGACAGTGATAACAACAGTCTACTTAAGAGAGAGAGATCTCTCATCACTGGGAGTAAGAGAAAGAGAGTGGAGGAGAGAGCAGGAGAGGGAGTGAGAGAGCAGAAGAGAGCAGAGAGACAATTATGATGGGCTCTATAATTTTAAAAGTAACAAATGTTACTCTCATAGTAATGGTAAGTGAAAATTGTTTTAAGTTTAATTGTTCAAAATTTAAAATGTACTCCCTCCATTAAAAAATATAAAGCATTTTTTAAGGAGTTGTATGTTAAAAAATGTAAAATATTTTTAGTCATTCGAGATGTAATCGTTACCTTTTTTTTTCTAAAAGTGTCTCTATTAATAATGACTTTATATTAATTATGGGGTGTTTAATAATGGTAAATATAAAAAGATAATGTTAGGTTAAAAATAAGTAACTACTTTATTGAGAGGTGAGATTCGATTAAAAATACCTTATATTTTTTAACGGAGGAAGTATCAAATACCAGTTTATAGTTTAAATCACTCATGAGCCTATAGTTCAAGGTTCAAATTATATATTAATCTGTTTACTTTTATTCATGATAATTTTTCTTTGTTGAAAATGTGATTAAGGATGCAGCAAAAATTAAATGACCAAATCTCACATTTATGAAATTCAGTTCTATTAATTTATAATTCTTATGAAATTCAGTGCTAAAAGTGTATAAAAAAATAACAAGATATCAATTATATTATCCATCTGTTCTATGCTTCAATTTCTGCCATCTCATTTATGAATTTTGATACTTTAAATTTCCCTCTGTTTTTTCATTTTTTAATAAATTCAAGTCGCAGTTTTATTTAGCGAATTATCAGGAGACTTTTTTTGTCTCTACAACAACTAATACTCAATTGCAATTAAAAGTAAACTATAATTACTAACAGGAAATTAATCTAGCTAGTGAGAGGAGCTCGCCCAATCATATTTTGAATGGAATTAACTTCAATAGAAAGACATATATGTGCATAATGAAAAAAAAAAAGGAAGCAAACTAAAATCAACAATTGACAAAAAAGAAAAAATAAAAATAAAATTCAAACTTGTATCAGTCTGTCATGTATTTCTGGAGGGGGGAAAAGGCAGTTAATTATTAACTCAAACTTGAAGCGTGTGTTGTAAGTTGGAAAATGACATAGCCTGTGCATTGGACAAAAGAAACAGAACAAAATCAAAGAGTGTGAGGCATGTAAAAGAAAAGCAGACCAAGGTGTGAAAAAGTGTGAGTCCCATGGTAGTTAATTTCATAAGCTTTGCTTAAGATGTTGAATCTTCTTTTTTAATGTCATATCTTCTTTTGACTAAATCCCTTCAACACATGCTTCACGTTCAAGCTATCTTCTTTTCATTGCTAATTAAAATCATATTTACTTGCTTGACCTCCGACAAGACTTCACCGAGAATGACTTATATATATATATATATATATTTCCTCAACGTATTATGAGACTTTTATAGATTTTCAAGCTCTAATTCGTGGAAGTTACTTTCCAATTTCAATCTCGTTCGCTCAGAAATCACATGAAGTCACCTAGCTAGAATTTTATTACGAGAGTTCACTTGGAAAATCTCGTGAAATTTACAGTGACTTTTCATATAACTTTTAAATTATAAAGGGGAAGTGGAGAGCATATCATATGCCCCTTCCTCCATTAAATAAAAAAAAGAGAAAGAGAGAGAGAGTATCATATATCATATCATATATATTAATAAATTGCCGTCTGACAGAAGTTACGAAGGAACTACACTGAAAGGCAACCCAACCATTTTTAAACTTTGATTAAAAAAATACTAATTTTATTTTTTAAAAAAAATAAATTGTAATAATTCTTCCCTTAAATTAATAAAATCTACTCCCATATAATCTTGGTTAACATATATTAGTATCACACATAAAAAAGTATTATTCATCCCATCATTTTTTTAAAAGAGAATTACATTAAATTCCCTTTTAAAAAAATTTATCATAAATAAAAAATAATAATAAATTTTATTTAAAAAAATAAGTCATATTTTTATTTCAAAAACAATCCATTCACCTTAATTCTCATTTGTGATTAATTTTTTTTGAAAGGGATTAGTTGTGATTTTATTTTTAAGGGTCAATTACTCATCTCTCAATTTGAACTCATTATTGATTTCTTTTTTTTTTTTTTTGGTCCCAGATAAATTGAAAATATATACACACAGACACATATATTTCCAATTTCGAATGCTTCTGCAATCTCAACCGTAGATTCTGCATCAACGTCTCAAACTAAGCTGAAGCTCCAACATCGACACGCATCGACGGACAGAATCAATATAGCCCAGCGATTATTCTGCTCTATTATTATTCTTCGAATTATTTGTAAGCTTCTTCCAGGTCTGTGTCCCACTCCTTTATCAGCGAAGAAATCTCAGAGACCGTATGTGCATCACTGGACATTTCTTTCCTCCTACGCAGACCGCAGGGTCAATGTCGATGTCTTCTACAAGAGCACGAGTCTGTGTCTCGTAGACCATTCTTTGCCTCCTTAATACTCCTCTCCCCACCACTTCTCTGTTTAAAGTGAGCATTCTCGATCTTCGAGCCTCAAATCATTCCCAACTCCTTAATTTTTTCCGAGCAAGCATTATTGGAGTGGAAGGATCACCTAATCCAATTCCGATTTCTTTAATCCTTTTCTCTCTTTCCCTCGCCTTTCTTCTTCTATAAGACGTCGAGAATGAAGTGAAGGAGCATTTCTTTCATACTCTGTCCTGTTGGGTCTCTGAAAATGTCGAGCATACAGATGCCCCATGTAGATTTAGAGCAAGGAGGTCACCATCGTTCGGTTGTCGCGAGTGACGTCAGCGCTGACGGGAGTGTATGCTTCTCTGACGCCGATGATGGGTCCTGCTATTCTCATTTCTACTCGACCTACGGTGGTTCATACGACGATTGTAGTTTCGCGTGCGTTTCTGATTCTGAGGTTAGATGTGTTGCTGATTCTAGGAGAACTTCTTCTGTGACTGATTGTTCGGTGGAAGTGGAAATTGAAAGTGAGGTTCCTGAAATTAAGGTGCATTTGGCCAAAGTAGAGAGAGATTGTAGGATTTGTCACTTGGGTTTGGAGAGTGATAGCAATGATGAGTCTGGGATTCCCATTGAATTGGGATGCTCTTGTAAGGATGATTTAGCTGCTGCTCACAAACACTGTGCTGAGGCCTGGTTCAAGATCAAAGGGAATAGGTGAGTAAACCTAATTTGTTTTTATTTCTGTTGTAATGCCGAAACTTGTAGCACCAGGGCTTGTAACAACCCTCTTCATTTTGGGTTGTTGGAAAATGAATGTTGTTTGGTAATCAAGTTACTGTATCATTAATAGGAGTGCGTGTTTAAAAGGTTAAGTTTTTAACGTTATCCTCCATGTAAAATTGGAGAAAAGAAAGTGGAGAGGGTAAAAGAGTAAAAAAACTATTAACAACAACTTATCCCATTGCAAATCTCTTAATTTGAAAGGGTTTGAAATTATGGAGGATCATAGTTCCCAAAACATCTGATCCTTTCATTGTTAATACATCCAAACAATGGTTTGGATGCTTAACTCACCTCACCGACCCCTGACACCCAAACAATCCCTTAACATTGAGATGAGCTTATTGACAAGTTGTGTCTGCAATGTATTTATTAACCTATGTCTTGCCCTATTGAAAAAAAATCCACAAGCACTCAAGTTTTTTGTGTTTTGAAGGCTCTGATGTTGATGATTGAAAGGTAGCACAAAGCCATAATATTCAACTAAAGTATATAGTTTGGAATCTGATGCTGTGGCGGGTTGTTAATTAATTAAACTAAATAAAGTTAAAGAAGATGATGGAAGGAAGAAAAATGCTTGGGTGACACATATTTTAGAAGGTGTAAAGAAGGTAATGGGTCAAGGCAGGCTCTCTTATTTCTTCAAGGATAGGAAAAGTTAAAGAAGATTACGTTATTTTAAAGCAGATGATGATGGAAAAAGAAAGGCGTAAAGCCATCAGCCAGTCCTGCTGAGTCATTGAAATGTCGGAGTACAGTGGGATTCCCTGTTGCTGCTTCTTTTTTGAAGTTTAGTAATCTCACACTGCTTTTTGCTTCTCTCTATCTCTATTAAAGATGAGATTATATTGTCCCCTTCATCCTTCTATTTACATTATTCATTCATTGTATGCCACCTGTCCTGTCTGATTAGACACATTCACAGGTCTTCACTTGACATTTAAACTTTTGAGGATAATGATTATTGACACCCTAAATTTTTTATCCATTAATTCCAGGTCCCAGGTGTGTGAATCCTATGTTGCTTCTTTTTCCTTGTCTCTATCTCTATTAAAGGAGATATTAGATTGCTGCCCTCATCGTTCTATTTGCACTATTCTTCTATGATATACCACCTGGTAGGCATGGCAATAAGAGTCTCTACCCAAAAGTTTGAACTTTTGAGTTGCAGTGGTTCTTGACAACCTAAAATCTTCAATCCATTAATTGCATAACCCAGATTGTTCATCTAAGGTTTAACATCGCAGATTATTTTATTTTTCATCAAAGTTTCCAGTGTCATAAAGATTCTGCATTTTCAGTATTATGTTCAGTTCCTTGCAGCATTTCTTGAAGTTTAGTTATTTCCATATTTATTGCACTTTTTCAATAGTAATGCTATACTGAATGCCTCTGTCCTCTTTGTGGATTTGAATTGCCAACTTTAGCGGTCCCATACATTTAGCGTTTCACTCTCTGGAATTGACTATATCAACGTCTGAAAGAAATTGAAAGGATCCAAATTAGTGTTGTAGTGTTCTGAAATTTTGATGACCTTAGGGATAAGATACTTTGTGGTGGACAGCAGGCCCTTCTTGCTCCACTGTCAATAAAAAGCTATTTGTTGGGCCATTTGCCAAGAAAAAGGTTTATTGTTACATTCCTTTTTTTATTTTTTTGGCCAAAGGTTTATTGTAGCTTCTAATAGAGATGCAAATCCATCCCAGTGCATGGCTTGATAGCTAAATTAAATATTTAAGAAAAAAATCTATGGGACAGAATGTGAATATGTACCATTTGGAATTTTCTCTAAGTTTATGAGGTGATGCTTTACTTGGACGGCAAATAATCCCTGATATTTTTCTTTTTCTTTGTCTGCGGGCTTTGATTTTATTATTTGATCCTTTGTCAAACAATCATGCAACAGCAAAAGGGAAGGAATATTATATACAAGATGTGAGCTGGATAGACAAGTGCTGAAAAACTTTAAAGCACATAACCATGAACTATTTCTGTTTAGTTAACCCTCTGCTAAGATATCTTAGTATAAATTGTGATGATATCTAATTTGTTGAAGTCATCTTAGTGTATAATTTATAGTAGTGGTAGATTTTGGAGCCAACTGGTTTTTAATATTGAGTCTCTTCTGTTCTGTTTCTGTTTCCTCAAAATTATCATAGGACTTGTGAAATTTGTCACTCGGTCGCCCGGAATGTTTATGGAGGGAACAAGGAGGTAACGGAGCATTCAAGTGAAAGCAATAATGCTCCTAGTGCAGCTGCAACAGCAGTCTCCACACCAGCACCTTCTGCGGAAACTGGAAGATTCTGGCATGGCCATAGGTTCCTGAACTTTCTGCTTGCTTGTATGGTTTTTGCTTTTGTCATATCATGGCTTTTTCACTTTAATGTACCTTCATCCTAATTAACAGAGAGGCAAAGTTAAAAAAAAAAAAAAAAAGGAAAGAAAAGTTGTTTTGGGGGGGGGGGAGCCAAAAAAAGGGGGAAAGAACAGGAAGAGAGAAAGCCTACTCAAGCAAGCACAGTAAATTGTTGCTTTGAGGATGAACAGTTTCAGTTTGAGGATCGGTCCTCAATTATTGAGGACTATATAACTTGTGTTTAGAACTGTAGAATGTTGTATTGAAATGTAAAGGTTCACGAGCGAACCCAGGAAGAATTCTTTATGGTGGTCAACTTTTGAGTCAAATTTTGATTCATAATGGATTCTCCTGAGTTAAATTATGCATGCATGTGAAAACAATGAAAGTTAGCTAATAATATCTCAAGGGATTAGCTCAATTAATGAGAGATTTACTTCTTAAATGATTTCGCTTATTTTTCTTCTCACATGCTAGTCATGTGAGCATGTCTCGTATGAAATGGTCATCTTAAAGAAATTTAGTTGATCACTTCATTCAAGAAAGAAAGAAATTTAGTTGATGTATTTGAGTCTGTTCATAACGTAATTCTTTTTTTTTTTTAATTATTATATCAAGTTTACCTACTATTGTTGTGGCGAAGTTCGCTGATAATAGGAGGCTGCAAACAAATAATTTCTTCCCAATGACCACAATATTGATAAATTAACATAAAGCGCAATCCGTTTTTGAACCATATAAATTTTAATTATAATTGATTATGTTATAACGCAATCCGTTTGGATACTGTTTTTTTAAAATTAATTTTGACAAAATTGAAAATATTTAGATAATTTAATCAAAATTACTTTTAACTATATAAATTACTATATAATTTAAATCTTAAATATCAAATATTAATTTTTTGAGGATATAAAATTTAAATTTTATTAAGAAAAAAAAGAGAGAAGAGAAGAGAGTTTTATTTTATTTTTATTAAATTATGTGCTTTATTTATAATTTTTTTTTGGGCCTTTCTTTATACCTTTCTCCAACATTTTTTGATAAATTTTTAGTAAACAGCTGATGGAGGGAGCTTACAGGAAAACGTGTGCGTCTTGTCTCAGAATTGATTTTTGAGCTTTTTTGAGTGTTTGAGTAAATTAATTGAAAAAATTGATTTTGGGATAAAAAATTAATTTTTTTCCCTATCCAAACACACATTTAAATTAGTCTATGTCTTATTAAATTTTTTAGGTATAGTGAGACATGCTCATATACCTAGTAGTTCAGTTAAAAAAATGCATTTTCACCTGCACCATAGAGAATTTAATTTCTCTAGAGAGTGACTTTGACATTTACATGCATTGAAACACGTACAAATGCCAAAACAAATAAATTCTATATAATTGGAGAAACCAATAAAGGGAGTAAAAATGATATAAGTAACGTTTTTTAAAAAAATTAAAAAACTGTTGTGGATAAGTATTTTAAATTTAATTATTTTCAAAACTATTCTCATTTTTTGCTTTTACCAAAAAAAAAATCTTAAAGTCATTTTTTATTTTTGTTTTTTTTTGTTTTCAAAATACATATATTTGAATATGGAAAACTATAGCCACATTGAACAATTACTATTATAAGCCACCACCATTAACTGCTAACAACCATAATTATCAATTAATTTTTAATTATAAAATTCTTTTTAAATTAATACAACCAAACAGATTTTTTTTGTTTTAATTTTTTTTAAAACTATATTGCAAAATAATTTTAAAAAAAATGAAAACAGAAACCACACATCTCCTTGTACATCAATATGAGGTTATAAGATTGAAATGTTAGTGTGGGTTCCATCTTTATTCATTCTCTTCTGTCCCGTACTCTTCGGGGATTGGGTTTAGGGAATACTCTTACCAAAAACAATTATTAGAAGCCTAACAATATGTGCCTGGACGAAATTATCAAACCGCAACGTTCACAGGTCGATCTACGCAGCAAGAATATGGCTTAGGCCTACATGTTCACAGGCCTTTTAGAATTGGATTGGGTAAGCTATCTCAATCCAGCCCATTAAGGCCTGCAAAATGGGCTTCAGGGCTTAACTGCTAGCCACAAAAATGTCAGTTCATATCACAAATGTGAGTTGATCTTACATTTTCATTTTAAAAAATTGAGTTACCAATGACGGTTGGATGATTGGGCGGGTCTAACAAAAGCGATGAGTACATCATGACAAATTAAAGCTTAAATTTTTATTAAAAGAGATATTTATATTTAATATTTAACCAGATCTCTTATAGAATTGCCTTCAATAATAAAATATTTGTGGACAATAAAAAAAGAATTGATATTTTACACGTGCCATTCCCACACACATACCCACACATTTCTTTCAACTTGTAAAGTACAATGTTTAACATCTAAAATCTTGTGAAATAAGAGTCTCAAAACTAGCAAGTTATTTCCCTTAAATGAATGATTTCAAAGAAGAAGAAAAAGACTCGAAATTGTAATTTAACTAAAACTGAAGATTGATGGCAATTTCATCACCAAACCTTACGCCAATAACAAGTGAAGAATGGTGATCTCAGCCAAAAAAACAAAAAAGAAAGAGAGAGCGAAAAGGTTTAACTTTCTTATGATTGAATGTGAAGCATGATATCATGGTCGAAAAAAGAAAAATTCAGAAGCATAATATTCTGTCCCCACTAAGGCATACTGTAATCATAATTATTATTTCTCAATATATCTTTTGTGTGGGGTGGGGGGGGGGGTTGAGGATCTGTTTTAGTCTCATCCTCATATTCACACGATATTATTCACTATAAAATAAAAATCCATGTAGGATAGAGCTGATTGGGAATTGTGAATAGGAACACTACATCCCAAAGATTGGATTCGAATTTCATGAGATCCTTTTCAAGTGAATAGACAACCAACACAAGTTTAATACAAAACCACACAAATCACTATAAAACTCTTGGTCGATGGATGAGCCACGCTGTGATGATGCAGAAAACGATATTTGAGATGAGAATTATTATAAAACACGTCTTGTAATTAGAGTTCGGCGGACCAAAAACAGAAAAGAAAATATGTGAGATTGATTCATTTATTAACCACTAAAATGATAGATACAGACGAAATTTCTCATTTTCTAAGATGGACCCTTCGCAGTAATGCTACGGTGCTATGAGATGAGAGAATGATACAAAGAAATAGAAATGTATAGGGTGATTTCAGTTATTTAGGCCATATTCCTTTGAGCTTCTGAAGTGAAACTTGATGCATTTGTTAGAATATGATGAAAAGGCGAGAAATGTGGAAGCAATCAGTGATGAAAGAAATTAAAAGAAGAGAAAATGAAAGCAAAAAACACAGTGGCCCTCATTTATGCCCTTTTTGCATCACCTCCCTCTTCTCTCTGTCTCCTCTTGTTTATGTATACATATCGTCATTGTCCATTCTATGTGTATGTGCATGTATATATGATTCCATATCTTTACGTGATCTCTGCAATCAATTTCATTTCTGCTTTTTGGTCCAATCATCAATCCAACCTTATCTTACTTTGCCCGGTCCTCTCTGTCTCTTTTATCTCTTCATCTGCATGATAGCAATAACATATCAAATACCAACCTACATATCTATACGTCTCATAAAAATTCTATTAATCATACTACATCATGATGCTTAGAGTTATCATACTTTGTGTGACAGACAAAATCTATGCTAATCATGAACTCTCTCAAAGTTTTAAATACATATATAAATGATTAAAAAACCGGACCGAACCGAAAAAAAAAATCATATGGAAAGTTGGTCTAGATTATGCTACTTTGGACTAGCAATCAGACTAAGAATCAGATCCGATTTTCAAAAGCTAGACTATTAAAAAAAATGCCCTTTTTCTTTTTTCATTTTTTATCAAATTTTTTTATTTTTTATCAAAAATCAATTTTTTAAATTATTTAATATTATGTTGTATTATGTGGCTTATTAAGTTATGATAAAATTAAAATATTTAATTTTATTTTTAAGTTAAGTGGCAATTTTATATTTATTTCTTATATTTAGATTATTATATACATATATAATTTTTAAATTTAATTATTAAGTCATCGATTCGACCATTGATCCACCTGGGTTAGACCATACAAACCGCAAACCATTAATTTTTTTTTTGTTGATTCAATATCTGATTTGATTTTAAAAACATTGCTATATATTTGATCCTAAATAAAAAGGCAAAGATGTCATGGTTATTTTTTTTTAAATGAATTAATGTTGACCTTCCTCAATTGCACAAAATCATTATTCCTAAACACGTATGTTATTGTGGTCACTAATTTTAGTGAATGACAAAATTAAAAAGTCATATATTTTTCTTACATGTTTAAGGATATTTATTTATTTACTATCTTTTCTTAAGAACCATAAAATTAGTTAACTTATTAATAGGGGTTGAGTTTAGTGACAGAAACTAATCCCTTATACTATAGTGTTAGAAGAAGTGCTCACATTTAATGTTTGATAATATTTTGAATAATATTACTTCCAATAAAAAAATACTTATTCACAATCAAAATAAAATTCTTAACTTTATCTTATAATTAGGATTGAAGGGAATATATAAAAAATGTTAGAAGCCTCTTATTAGGTAATATATGTAGTTATTTTAATTAATATATGTGATGTTCTTGCAATTAACTAATACTATAAAATATAAAAAGGCATAGCAAATCATGTGATCTATAAATCATACAAATAATGTGATTTATTTTAAAATGTTGTGTATAACTTGAAAAGCGACTTGTCTTTAATTATTTGTATATCTCTCGTCAGCATATGTGCTTGCCTCCAGAATTTATAGTTACATGTCTCAATCTGTAACACAACAATAAAATGTCACAAAATTCATGCACCAACTATCCATCGCCAAGTTCCATGCTACAAACTGGCCAAAGAAAAAAAAATTCCATGCTACATTACATACTAACATACAAGTATTGTTTGATACTAATTTTTTTAATAAGATTTTTCTTATATTATATATATATATATATATATATATTTAGTGGATCTATACTAGCTCTTCATTCTCGTCATATCCGCATCCTTACAACAAAGTGACTTGAAATTAATTACTTTCGAGAGTTAGATTAATAAAACAATAGAAATAAGCACATGATCTCATAATTGGCGTCAGCAATCCATGGAATATAATATATTATCTTTTATTTACTAAAATAATTGTGATTCCAAGCGTCAGCGGCGTCAGCACTTAGGCAAGCATTTTATTTAGGGGAAAAAGAATTAAGAACCCTACTTTGACAAGGTTAAGTTACAGTTTGAACGAGTTAGAAGTGAAACTTTTTTAATTAATCATAGACTTTTTAAAAGTTCCAAAAAATAGTACAGGTAAATATTTAAATTTTAGGGCTAAATGGTAAATTCTCCCTACATTATAAATCTATGAACATTTGAGACATTAAATTTATTTTTGGTACAATATTCCCTTTTATCTTTTGAAAACAGTGCAATATTACCCCTATTATTAACAAATATTAACTTTAATTATTAGTTAATTAAAAAATTATAAAAAATGATCAAGAAAATTTTTTGACTCCTTATTTATAACTTTAACAATTAAAGTTAATTTTTATTAAAAGTAAGGGCCATATTGCATCATTTTTAAAATTAAAAAGGCAAACACTAATGATCTCAAGATTGAACCTACAATCTCTTACTTATAAAAAAATTTATATGCCACTAGATTACAAGGTCATTGATATCGTTTTAAAAAAAAAATTGAAGGGGGACATTGCTCCCAAACATTCTTGGTTTAAAAATGAAATTTCCTTTTAACCCTTAAATTTATTAAGCTTATACTACATATGTATATATTTTCATTTACTCAGAAAAATTAAAATCCGTGTGTAAGGAATGATTTAAATTATTATGATGGTTTGGTGTAAGTTTTGCATAGTTAAGATGATTAGGTGGAATTGCCCTTTGTTGTTGGGTCATCTCATGAGTTTGCAGACATGTTTTGTTCTGACCTTTGGTTAATTCATTGACTCAACTCACCTATTTTTTTTTTAAAAAAAAAGAGTAGCCTCTATTGTCTCAAATTGATAGAATAAATTATTTAAAAAATCACTAAAAGATCGAATGATCAATTTTGAACACATTTTTAAAAAAGTAAATAAATGCACGGATGCCTGTTCATTAAGCATTATGTGACAACTTAGATATTATGATTATTAATTATGCGCCTAACAGGGTGCAAAAGTTTCGCGAGTCCTAACCTGACTCGATTTTGCCCTCTTTACACCATTTTTTAGTCGACCGGTACTCTACAAAAATTGATAGAATAATGGGAGAGGGTGATAAGGCGAAAATGAAGATGACGTGATGAGAAATGAGAATAATGCAATTGAATCGAGTTGGCCACATGACGTGATTGCTCACTCTAACACGAAACAGCACCGTGTGGTTGGGGACTGATATATTAAAATAAGCGAATGAAGCAATAATAAATAATATTCAAAAAATAATAAATAATATTGTACAATACTGTGGAGAAGGATGATACCTCATTTGAAAAGACAAACTGTGCAGTGCAGCACTCAGAGAGAGAGAGAGAGAGAGAGAGAAGGTGAAGTGAAGGAGGACATGTGAAGAACAGAGCAGACGCACGTGATGTCCCCTCTGCAACGGGACCCCATTTCCTTTTTCTTTACCTAAATTTGGATTCGGGACAATGCCGTTGGATTTCAATATTTCCAGAAAATTAATTCAGAACCTAACCTTTCATTTTAACCCACCTTCATGTCTCGTTGATATCAGATATACATTCCACACCAATGACACAAACTGAAACCCTTCAAGCCATTTGTCATGTCAAGTTCAAAATCAAATCCTTAATCAGTTGCGGGTAAGCACTTTATCCCATGAAAATAACAAACCTTGTAAACTACTTCACAAAAAAGATATGTTTAATATATCTACTTGCAATTAATTAATTTGGTCAACTCATTGAAGGGAGCCTGCTCAGAGCCCCTAATTTTCGTTTAAGCACATGCAGGGTCAAAAGGACAATCCTGTGCATGTGCTTCCTCATGAAACTTGTCTCTCATTGGACGCACCGATTCACGTTCCATTGCCTGGTTATTCTATCCAATCCCGTCATTTGCGACAACATTTATTATACTAAAGATAATGCAACTACGACAGAGAACAGTTGAAGATATTTACATGAACTCAAATGACACAATAATCCAGTCACAATTCCCTTGAATACAAATTAGGTTGTTACTTATAAATTATGTGGTTGATCAGGTAACTGAATCTTCTAATTGAAGGTTGAGTCCTTCATCTCATTTGTGTAGCAGAAGCTCCTATATTTGTGAGCCATTCGTTGCAAAGTCAGCTTGAAATGTATTGCCATCTTCCAGAATCTTGCCATTTACCTGAGTTCTCTGCCTCTGAGCAATTTACAGATACCATGTTATGTCCAGATCATAGACACAGACGTTTTACTGAAAAGACGAGACGAAAGGACCAAAAAATAAATTCTGAGGGAGACCTAGTCTGCAAATTTTATCCTAAATGAATCGAGTGGAGTGGAGATACACATAGGCATGTGAAAGGTGGGCCCAACTGAAGAATATGTCTAACATGCTTATGTGTATCTTCATAATTGACACGGTCTGCTTATCTATTATAAAACGGTCCTATGTAAGAATATCTTAAAGGACAAATAGATTAATTCACAGTACCCTATCTGTAGGGTCTCCAGAATTCCCATTTAAGAGCTTGTGAGACTCTTCTTTGATTCTGCCGTCCTTGTCTTTAGTGCTCAACGGTAGCAGCATGGTGGCTGATGCAATGGAACGGTCGGGCATTTCTGCAGGACAAAACAAGTGAGCACAACAGCACATTGCTCCTAAACCAACATGACAATAGCATAAAGCTGCACTCGGTGGATCTCATCAAAAATTTGCCTGACATGCTCAATTAACATGACAATAGCATGAATGAATCCTTTGGTAATCATACATTAACATGGAAGCGTGTCAAAAAGTGAGCTTGATTGGCCCAATTTTTTAGATCTGTATATCTCATGGACCCAATCTACAAGATAATTTTTCCCCTAGCATGATATAGAATACTGAATAAATGCCCTAACCTGGTAATTTTTTGTCAATAAAAAAGACCACCATGTTAACAGTATACCTGCAAAGGATCACAACATTAAATTGAAAGGCACAAACAAAATCTTTCATTTGAAAATCAGAATATGCTCCTCACCAGGCAACAACTATATCAACTGTGTAATGTTTGCGAGATGCTATTATCAAAAGGCTCTGAATAACAGCAAGAAGCCATGCTAATTGCTTGATGACCCTGAAGTGGATCATCAAAAGTCAGAACCTACGCTAAAAAACCATGTATGAATGAAAGTTTTTGCCCATTTTTATAAGCATCTAACTCAACAGCAGCAAAATATCTACTTATTTAATAAAAGAAAAATAAGAAACACAACTTTACCTTCGTGTGCCATATTTCTGATATGTAAGTACGAAGACTAAACTAAAGATCATGTGTGATGAAAATATCAAATCACCACATCCATACAGCACACCATGAGGAACTGCACATTGAAAACCAAAAGAGCAAAAAAAATCAAACACTAAGGCATTGAAGCTGAATGGCACCAATACAGCAATGCCTACTAACAATTAATCAAGAGGACTTCAAGAACACTATCCGGACGAGGCAGTGTAGCATGTTTTGAGCCCTGCATGATGCATAAAGCATATCAGAATTATGATCACAACAACAACAAGAAGCCATATCAGAATTATGATCACTTCCAATATACATATATATATATATATATATATAGTTTTTCCACATACACAATTTAAACACAGTATGGACACAATGTTTTAGAAAGCAACTAAACACAAGCAATTATACCTGGCGGCAATGGTAGTTTGGACCAGGAAGCTGTGTAGAATAAAATGTGATGATACGAAGGCATTGGCAAGCCTATAGCAAACAAATACATATGGTTAAACATCATAAAAATAAAAACTACCATATCTCACCCATTTACAATAGCCTAGTGATGTGGAACAAGAGATTGGAAAAGAAAACGAGAGAAGAGTAAGAGGGTGAGGAGGAGCATGAGAGTCTGAAAAGGGGAACAAAGAAACTGAACTCTGAAAATATTCCTTCTTAAATCCAAAAGTTATTCCAAAACAATATCATAGACCTGTATATAGGAACTCAGGATATAAAAAAGGAAGGAAATAAATAAAATTAAATACTTCTAAGGTTTCTAAACAATCTAGGACTTCCAGTACTTATCTTTGGTCCTTACCAATAAGCCACTCTTTGTCAATTGATGGAAGATGGATAGAGATTAAGAAAGATATTATGCTTTGATAAGTTGGGTCAAAAAAACTATACATTTAAGAAAACGTCTAACAATAAGCCACTCTTTGTCAATTGATGGAAGATGGATAGAGATTAAGAAAGATATTATTTTTTGATAAGTTGGGTCAAAAAAACTATAAATTTAACAAAACGTCCAGCAACACGGTTGCATAAAGTCCTTGCTCATAAGAGACGACAGTTAAATATGATCTTTGCAATTACATAAATGCATAGAAGCACAACTAGACATGATTACTTAATAATAACATCATATATGCTGACATTAAACATTGCATTTATATCAGGAAGTAAGCTATCTATTGCTTCAGTATGCTATCACTTCAAATACTAGCGTTAGGAATAAAATTCCCAAAATATAAGGTCAGCTTAATAACCATGATTTAATCACCACTTACAATTAAGAATGCTAGAACCCTGCACCATATTAGAACTGTGGAGATCTTTTTGCTCTTCAAAATCAAAGGATGAAAGGTCCACTGCAAAACCCCATAACAAAGAGCATATCATAAATGACCATGGAAAAGTTGATACATGGGAAGCAGAACTTACTAAAAAAAAGGCACTTAAATGAATAAATGACAAATTAGGGAGGAGGACATAGGTGCATGACTATCTGAAAGTTAGTCTCAAGCTGAAGCTTCAGCATCAATTAGCATAATAGCAGGACACCAAGCAAAAATTGAAAGGAAAACAGCCATTCAATCAAAGCAAGATAATCTTTCCACATAATTGGTGCTTGATTTCAAAAGCATAAAACCTCAAACAAAAAAAAAATGAGAAATAATTTTCTGCTCTCTGTTCATATTTTCAACAAATCATCCTCAACACAAGAACACAGTTGTCAACTCCAAATTACCCTAAACGTGTTAGAAAGATTATGTCTGACTTTCTAATAAACCTTAAAGAGCTCCAATGGTTTAATTTCAATGAAACATGCACATCTTTGGCCATCACCAAGCAACCTGACACTAAATGCGTTAACTTCATGTATTTTCATAGGAAAGAAAGAGAAAGAAAGGAAGTAGAAGTTACTATGAGAACTGTTATGCCACCATGACCTCGATGTTATAGCTAGATAAAATGTAGCCTATAACAGGGACCGCCATCTTCAAATATCAATAAAATTTGCTTCTTAATATGACTAAATGAGTGCAGATAACACGTAGCCAAGTGGGAGAGGGAGAGAAAGGGAGTGGCTACACTTACCAGAAAAAAAGATAAGAAGATAAAGGTAAACAGGGTTTCGCTCATGTAAGCTTTTTCTTGTCCAAGCTCCTACAACAAACACAAAGATTAGAAATTGAAAACGCATGGCCAAGGCTATGAAAAATAACTTAGAGGAAAAGATAAAAGGAATTGAGATTACAGACCGGAAGAAGATAGAACCCAACATCCTGAAGAATGGGGCCAGGCCTATGAAAATAATGAACACCTCGAGCAGCCAGCCCATGTACATACTGCACGGAAAGAGTAAAAAATTTAGATAACGACCTTCAGAAGAACCTGATATCGTGCGCCCTTTTGAACATAAAAAAGTCTATGATAAAATATTTCTGCTCTGTATTTGTCTTCATCAACTGGCAGCAGGCTCTTAAAGGCTTCAAATGAGGAAAATAAAAAAACATTGATCATCTTGGGACACAGATAGACCAAGAAATCCTCAAAGACTTGAATGAATTTGCAACTTAGATGAAATAAGTAATCGGAGAGTCCACCATTGATTTCAAATTTCATTTGGTATGCAATTATTGATCAGGTATGGAATGTCAAACCACGAGAGTTGAAGAACATGACAAATGATGTTACAACCATTTACTCGTATCTCGACCCTTTTTTTTTTTTAATAAAACTGTAAGACTGTACGCTTGATTTTAATTACTGAGAAAATATGGTTCAGTCGCTATACCGCAGATGATAGAAAACTTTTTCCTAACATTGAGGCGAGCAATCTGTAAAAGTACCAACATGACAAAAAGCTTTTGCAGCGATCAAGTAAATTTCGCACAACTAGATGTGAAGTTTATTTTCATCAATTCCCACTCTTCAAAAGAAAGCAGAAAAAATAAACTTTATAATCCTTTTCACAAAAGGAAACCGGAGCTCTCGAACAATATTTTCAATTAAGTAATAACATTGATCAAAATAGAGAGACCTGAAAGACAAGACCAGCAAGAAGGTATTTCCAATTCTCCGCAAGAAGGTTGATCTCCGTGGTTGCCTCGGAGCAAAATCTCTTCCATAGCTACAAGTCCAGAACCCCCAAAGAAAAAAAAAAATCAGACAAAGGCAAAATAAATTAGAATCCCGGATGAACAAGTAGCAAAAGCGATATGGGGGGGGGGGGGGCTGAGAAACCAACCTTTGACGCCTCCCGACCAATGTAAAGCGACATGTTGTTGTTTTTCTCCTCCCTTATTTACTTGTTTTAAGCGGGTAATGATCAATTCCATATTACTTCATAACCACACCCCTAAGGTCAACATGATTTCCCACAACAATCTCGTTAAAACCCAAATTCAATTAACCCCTTCTTCTCTTTCTTATTCTGTTAAATCCACCCTTCCCTTCTATTAAACACTCCCGGGAAGCAGAATCAAGGAGGAACGGGTAGAGTATTCGAACAAATAGGAGGGAGATCTAAGAAGTGAATGAGGAAACTATAGTGATGAAGATCAAGAGTACCCAGATGATCAGAAAAGAAGAAGAAGAAAAATTGAATTGGAAGAATCAACAGAGAAATGTTTTCGAAACTGAAATGAAGGCTCAAGCATCAAAGGGGCTTCTTGCTTTGTCTAACTTCTATGCAAGCGAGTTGAATCCGGAGTGACAGTTGGGAAGCGAAGAAAAATAATACTACAGAGACAGACGTTCTTCGCATACATTTATATATTGAGATGAGATTTTGTGATAGAAATAAAGAAAAACAGAACAAAGTGAAAGTGAGAAACATCGCCGCTTCTCCCTTTCCTAAACGCCAATCCTGTACCCCCCTTCTCTCTTGTCAAGGTGGTGAGAGAATCCTCGGTAGAATCTTCCAGCATTTGAATTTGCAATTTTTATAATTTAATATTTTAATTGCCATTTCAACCAAAAATACAGGTAATTCGTAATTGCCGTTTTACTTTGTTATGGCCATATATATTTCCTTTCTCAAAAATGTCGAGCAATCGGCAAATCCCAAATTCTGGGCCGGGACTAAATAACTTTGTCGATGCATATGCGTAGTAGCTCAATTTTAATTTTTACCAACATGTTGGTCCTACTAAAAGAAAGTATGGTCATTTAAGCACTAGATTTTCAATTTGAATGTGAGAATGCAAAAAATGCCCATAGGAGAGATTCTTTAATAAATTTGATAATACTTGAATCTGATTTAAGCCCATGGATAACAGCATCAAAAAGAGATGTAGCTCAATTTTTAATGTTGTATTTGCTTCTTATTTCGGTAGTTAGAGAGACAATTTTAACCCATTATATCAAATCAAACTGCAATATACCAAGGTCTGAATAAAAAAAATCCATGAAATCTCAAAATTTACTTTAAAATCTTGTATTTTCAGTCGAAGTTGCTTATTTGTTATATTGAATTTATTAATTACCGTTCAATAATTGTTAATGAAATACTTCAATTGACAACTAAGCAGCAATAATTAACAATTATTCAGCCGCGATTAACAACTTTGATAGAAGACTTTGAAATACTTTTGTGATTTTATGGGGCTTTCTGAATTTAAATTTTTCTCATGTGAGTTTAGAGTGATTTTTCCATATATTAATGTTACGTGAGAAGGGTCGAGGACTTCCAGAAGCCATAAGAAACATTTGATATTCATAGTCACAGAGATGGTGTCCCAAAACTAACAAGTTTGGTGAGCAGAGAAACTTCGGCATGCCATGACGTGTGCAACGTGAAAGGGGAAAGGCATGCAACATTGAGTAATTATTGGTTTTAAATTTTATCTTGTCAAATTGGATGATGGGAATGCCAGAAATCCAGAATAGATACGGCTTGCGAATGGCATCTAAATCCACATCTGCTCCTCTACAGTCAACATTTTATGCTCTCAGCAGGCCCCAAATATTCTTTTCCCAAAGCTGTGGGACACGATCTTTATGTTCTCAAAACACATTTGGTATGTCAAACTATCATAGTAACGCTATCCAGGTCAACTTGGCCAGCATGAATTGATAAACCATACAATCAGTACGTTGATCGATTTAATAAAAATATTTTGTTTATAACCCATTTGACCATAATATGGCTATAATTTTAATTATTAACTCTTAAGCTAATAATGTCTTGATTGATTCAATTACTGAATTAATTTTCAAAACCTTACAAAATATAATTATGTGAGTGGTGGAGTAACTTTTGTATAAATTTTATTTAGTATACATATTTATCATGTCAAAACACTTCTTTCAATTCTCAAATAGAATGAGACAATAAGATAAATTAATTATTTAAAAAATAAAAAGTGTTTCGTCAAAGCCTCCAATACATGAACACATGAGTGAGGGTAGATTTGAAGACCAAAAAATTTGGTGAGAAAACCTGAGGGCATTAACTCTAAAGTCAATGACATCTTCTTCTTCCTTGTCATCATCAGTTGCGGCCGTTGATGGCGAAGAAAGTGTCTCCATCATCCTTGTTATCATCAAAGAAACGAGGGTTAGTCTCTCACTTAGGCTTGCCATTGTTGTTGTTGACGTACCTAGTTCATGAAAAATAGCTTCAATTTCACTCCTAGAAAAGGCACACGCACGCGTTTAGTTTCCACCTACATTCCATGCAAACCCTCTCGCGCCTTCCTTTCCCTCCTACATCTCATTTTGGATAAAGCTATGTAAAGGACTGTCTCAACAAAACGTTGGCCTAACTTGAAGTTTGATCTTTTTTTAGAAAAGAATTAATGTAGGCAACAAGTGATCTAATCTGATTTGATCTTGATATAACTCGAAACCAAATAAAACCAAATTGGTCTAGTAGAACTGGAAGAGTTGATCAGTTTTTATTCAGACGGGGTTGTCTCGAATTGGACAAGACTAGCGAACTTTTTGCACAACCATACTTTTGGACATTTTGGTGAAACGAAGACTGAAAAAAAAATGTTGTGATGATTCTATTGTACCAAACAAACTATAAGAATTAGAACACTGAGTAAATGATAATTAAAGACTTTTTAAAAATATTAATAGCAATTGAAAATTTGAAATGCCAAAAAAATATCATGGTCTCTATTTGTAATTAAAATATTTTCAATAATTCAAATAACTAATAGAAAATCACCCATGAATTTAAATAAAGTTGATTATAAATTTAAAAAAATCACTTGTGAATAAATA
This sequence comes from Prosopis cineraria, assembly GCF_029017545.1. Lineage (NCBI taxonomy): Eukaryota > Viridiplantae > Streptophyta > Magnoliopsida > Fabales > Fabaceae > Prosopis > Prosopis cineraria. Next base: position 2,376,294 of record NW_026555343.1, read on the forward strand.
AAAAATTAATTATGAATGAATAAATAATTTTACGAATAGATATCATCACTTGTAAATGTAAAAAAATCATTTGTAAATTTTAAAAAAAGATACTTGTAAATTTATCAAAAATTAGTTGTGAGTAAATATTAAAAAAAACAGAGAGAGAGGGTCACTAAATCATTGCTTTACATTTAAAGTTATTTATATTTATTCACAACTAAAGTTTCGTACATTTACAAATAATATTTTTTAAATTTAAAATTGATTATCTTTAAATTATAAGCGATGCATAAATTTATAAGACTATTTATTCTTTTACAATTGAATTTTTATAAATTTATTATTAACCTTTTTAAAACTTACAAGTGAATAATTTTAAATTCATAAATGACAACTTATAAATTCATTCATTTACAATTGACTTTTTGTTAATTCACACATAACATTACTTAAATTCATGAATTAAGTTCCATTAATTATTTTAATAATTATTTATTTTTAATTACAAATAAACATCATAATCCTTCCATAACATTTTAATAATATGATGTCTTGAATTGTCACTAATGCTTCACGGTCTGCAATTGTCATTTTACCTGGAATCTAAGTTTTGGTAAAAGATCATCGGAGCAAATTAAAAAAGTGTGTCATCTTCAATCTAGATTATGCATATATTAACATAAAAATATTAAAAATATAATAATAAAAATTAAATTAAAAATGATTGTCCATTATTATTAATTTAAACAATCTAAAAGGAGTGCTGATCGTGATTGCTCAATAACGCCAAAAATGCCCATTGATATAACACACAGATACCACCTCATAAAGGTGAGCCAATCTTTTACGGCTAAAGGCATTCGCTTGCATTATATATATATATATATATATATGGTCAGGTAACAATTTATAAAATTATTTAAAAATATATAAATTTCATTACCAAGCACGCATATAATTTTATTTTCAATCAAGTTCTGTATTTAGTATGTCATTTAGAAGAGGGGCAGCATGTAGAGCTGCATAAAAGACCTCAGATTTCGTTCATTTAAAATTGGAACTAAGGGGATTTTTTTTTTTTTAAGGTTGAGAGCGTGGATTTTTTTTTTTTTTGGGGCCAAATATCCTTGATGAAGAGAGGTATTTTTAGAAAGCAATCCGGAATTCCGGAGCAATACTACTGAAAATGAGATTGTTTTAGCATATACAAAAAGATTGGGATGGAGATGATTTGATTGAGGTGATGGGGACATCAATGGAAATTCCAACAGGTTTTGATGACGACCGAATTGGACGATGAGTTTACAAGGGGACTCGACGTGACGGCACCAAGTCCACTTGCACTCAACCTTGAATAATTCAGTGCCAAATGTACATTAAGAAATGATATTAAATAAGTTTAATAGTTATGAATTAGAGAACATTTCACTGAGAACACTTTAATCTAACTTAATTTTAATCAAAATTACAAAATTTCTAAAATTTCACTATAAGCCACCAAGTGATATGCTTGTCCCAATTCTTGATGTTGATTTCATACTCATGATTTGAGTTTTGATTATGCTGGAAGCTTCATCAAGTCTCATGAGGAGCTCATATAAATAATCTCTCTCCTTCATATCAATTAATTGCTGCCAATATGGCATGAGCAACCCCTACACTCACATTTGAGAAACAGCATAATAATCTCTAACTCATCCCATAAACTTAACACTTTGTGTAGTAAGTTGGCACCAAGGTTCAATCCTACCTCATCATTGCCATAAATTGACATAACTCATATGCATATAGGGAACTTTCCTTTTCAAATTGTTCTTCAAGACCGACTTGTATCTCACGTGTTGTCTTTGCATAACATATGTTAACATATGCATCCTTATCCATTGTACTTTTCAACTATCTTTTTACCATGACATTGCTCTACATTTATCGACTGAGATCTAGTGAATCAGTCGAAAGCATTAATTACATCTATCAATGAAATCATTTTTTTAAAAAAAAAAAGTGTGTTTCGCATGTCATTCACCCACTTTGCATAATTCCCTTCATTTAACAACTAACTCACATAGATTTACATAGGGTTATCGAATGGTTGTAAGTAGTGAGGCGATGACACATCAACTTCACTCTTGCCCTTGGTGACTTGTTCATCAGACTCATTACTATTCATAGGTAATGTAATTGCGACCTACATTTTGATACCATAAAGATTTTGACAAAGGAATGGCTTCATTCAACCAATAAATGTGTACAATACATTACATATGTGCATACTATAACTCTAATGTAATCCTCAACCTATGATATACTTGAATCTCATGTAATCATATCTACATAGTATACATTTCAATTAAATATTCTGCGATCGCAATGAAACCACAATTCTATCAAACAATATGAGGACCCACACTCAATCCAATTCCACAACGTCCGCATCATGCATTCCTTCAACACCTACATGAAATTAAAAAAAAAGAAAAACAACCTAAAAAGGCTAATATGATAACTAAATTGGATTGCCATTTTTAAGGAATTGAATTACTCTGTACTTTCTCATCAACATTACAAATCATGATAGTTGGTCTGCACATGGAGAGTTCAAGATTCATGGTTCAATGTGGAAGTTCCGAATTCACTTTCCCTCCGTCTTGTTTGTTCTTTCTCATGCTTCTTCCCAACCAACCATATGCCCCAACTATGATATCCCACTCAAAACAATGAACCCTCATAACTTAGTTCAAATAAATAAATACAAGCACAATTATTTTCCTAAGTCATATTTATAAGGTAAAGAAAGAAACTTGTTCTATTTATAAATTATGTCATTAATTTTTTATCACAAAGTTTTTCTTTTACCTTTCATTAAATGTTGGTGAAAGCAAGTATGTAAATTTAATATAGATAAAGTTAAAAATTTATTAAATTTTTAAAAAGAAGCAATGAGTTTTAAGATTTTTTTTTTATTCTATTAAAATATATGGGAAGTCACTTATAAATAAAATTGAAGGGTACTTCTTAATTTATGTAACCTATTCTCTTTCTCACCTTAAAGTCTTGAACCATTCACAACAACTATTTTATTAATTTTTAAATGTCTCCAAATAATTGTTTCTTGTTAGCCCCCGATGGAGTGTGTGACGTATAAAAACATTGTTTTAACATGATTTAAAACTCTTAATAATTAATTAGACATCATATGAAGTTTAAAGGAGTTATTGGCAGAAAAAGATAAAATCTCAAAAAATATAATACTAATTTATCAATTATATTTTATTAATAAAATACTAGATTAATTTACAATAAGAGAGATTAATTTTTGCAATGATAAAAAGAACATTTTCTACACATAACTCGGAAATTACACTCACACATTTGACCATTTAACTTGACAGTTGTATTAAATTCAGGAAGGAAGCCAGATTCAAACTTCAAAGTACAGGTTTACTTACTCATTTCACTTCATTGTTATCCTTATTATTTTTATATTATTACCCATTACAATTTTATATTATTTTATATGCATTGGAAAGCATTAGTTGCACGATCCCATTGACATTTCTCGCAAAGTTCAACTGATTCGAAGAAATATCTTCTTGCATGTGTCAGCTAAAATTTCTTCCACTGTTTTGTCCGCATGATATTTTATAAAGAATTAGGTTTTGGTGTGACTTTTGATGCTTGGTAATAATACTTTCCCTTATAAAATGATAAAAGATACACAGTTTTAAAAGTTTGTAGCATGATATTAAATAGTACAAATTATATGATTATTTCCACAAAATAAAATTCATTATGTTATTATTGAAAACTATATGTATTAATAGTAACAATAAAAACAATAGCTTCTATGTTTTTTCTTCTTTTGAAATTCCGTTGCTTAGGGGCTGCGGCTTAGCCACCAACGACTAACCAAAACCATGACCTTGTTTGCTTGTCTTGTTTTAACCCCAGCAATAAAAAATTTTTAAAAAATACAATCATCAGTATAATTTTATCGAATATTACTTTTAGTCTTTAAAATTTTTTTACAATATTTTTAATTTTTATAGTTTTAAAAAATTGAGTAATATTTATTTCTCAAATTCTTATAGTTTCAATTTTTTCAGTATTTTTTATCCTTATAAAAATTAAAAACACTTAAAAATAAACTATAAGGATTAAAAGTAAAATTTGATAAAATTATAAGAATTAAAGATTATGTTTTCTCTCAAAATTATAATATGGAAATGAATTTTGTCTTCTTCTTGTATAATATTCACGCGAAAATTTTGAAAGGAGACAAATAAGAGGAAAGAAATTAAACGACGAAAATAGAGCATGAGTTACATTTCTATAACAGGAGTATTGATGAAGTCAAAAATAAATGGTCAAGTGCACCTTCCTTTAATATTTGATTTAATTGTTTTTTGTTATTTCAATGCTCAAATGTCTTTAACAATTTTATTTATTATGGCTGCATATGGCAGGACTCAGACCTTGATACTTCAAAATATGCTAATTTGACTTTCTTGATCAATCAAAATAAACGCAACTTGATTGATTTAGATGTTTCTTGAATGTAAATTAGAATCACGATACTCATAAAAGCTTCATTTTTCGTATTGTCACTGAATCAAACGGCAACAAAAATTAATATCCGTTCTCATGGATTTAGGATATGTTCCGAACAAGTTGCTACGAAAAAGGGGGCACTAAATTTGATTTGAGAATAGGCCTAAATAATTGATTGTGAAATAAAATTAAGACGGTGGATGCTTAGTTGGGAAAAAAAATTGCTTTGGGATTGTCCTGATAACCATTTTCCACACAGCACATATCACAGAATAACTTTACGAAGGTGACAACAAATAGGCTTAGCTCATTGAAGTTGAATAAATTCCAGCAAATTTAAAAAAGTTATGTTGACATTTTAGGCATTGCTATGTGAGAAGACACAATAATCTAATTAGGTGGGAATGAGTTGTAGGTTGGAGAAGTTTAATGGAATGTTATTAGAAATTATAATTTTTTTAATTTTTCATTTCTTACTTTTCAAAACTAATATTGGAATAAAAGAGAATATGATCTGGGCCAGCCCAACATGTTGATCATTTCCGTGTAACACTGACATAACTTTTTGGGTACGCAAATGTGGCCCAATAAACTAATACAATTGTATCACATATAGTCCAAAAATATCTATAAAGGTTTAAATGAATCAAAAAATTTGTTAACTGTAACCATGTGTGAATCATTTTCGCCCCACAAAAAATGCGAATAATACTGGCAAAAATATTTGAATAATATACAGAAGGAGTTTACCAATTAATTGAACTTTTCACAACTTTTTTCAAATCAATATAACGATATATTAATGTATATAATAAACCTTGAAATAAGCTCCCAAATCTTTTGTAATAGGGAAAATATCTGGGGCTTTTTTTTTTTTTTTTGGGTGCTGAAAGAGAACACGATATGTCAATAATCAAAATAAAACAAGCAATACCCCGATAAAGGGCAACCAAAAAAAAAACCAAAAAAACAAAAATAAAAACCCCAAAGATGACAAACCAACAAAAACAAAGAAATATAAATTCGAATGCCAACAAAGAGAACATCCTAAAACTCAATTTGACAAGATCTAGAAGAAAAGTCAATGGGGGTGGAGGTTGAACAACTCAATCTAAAGAACACACCTCTAAATTTATTGTAAGAAAGATCCCATTTGCAGCAAGATTTAAATTTTATGGGATCCGTTTAAAGTTACAAAAGCTTAGTGTTTGCCCGTGATTCAAAAAATAATCCACAATGGTAAAGCACTTCCATTCAAAGCATGAAGCAATACATCTTACGATTTCTACCAAGGGGAACCAATTCGACGAAATCAACACCTTATTTGATAGTCCCAAAAAAGAATGGCACTCTAGGCAATAATTCAAGGCTTTAATAAAATATGTCCCTTATCTAATCACAATTAGTTACCAAATCCAAGATAATCAAGGGTATAACCCTAATAAAAATTACCAACTTTGAATTTTATAGAATGGTGATCCCAAGTTTTTTTAGTTTCAAATAGATTAAAATCACTTATTAAACTTGTAATTAGAGCAAAATAATGTTTCAAAAGAAATCTAAGGTATTCGATGCTTTCGAAATATTATTTTACTCTGGTTAAAAGTTCAATAAGTGATTTTAATCAACTATAAAAACTTAGGATCTCATTTCTACAAAGTTCAAACTTAATAATCTTTATTGGGGTTAGACCTTTTTTACCTTAAATTTGGTAACTAATTGTGATTAGATAAGGGGAATATTTCAACTTGTTATTAGTTTCTCTAGCTTTAAAAACTGGTATGTGGTTGGGGTAAGCGTTGCTTGCAAATGTGTTTATGCATTGCATATAGAATTGGTAATATCTTCTTGCACATGTTATTTTCCCTTACCAAGCTAGTGCTAACTCTCTTTTCCCTTTAGGATTACTTTCATCTATAGGAAGGAAGGGTATGGTGCAAACAAGAGCTATGAATGCCAGCAACACACTAGAAAATGTGCTGAGACTGGAACAAGGTGGTCCAGTATCAGTGAGACAACAAGTAATACCGGCTAGGTAAGAACAATAGTTGGAGCTTCAACAGGGCAATAGTAGTGATGCCTTGAAAGAATTGAGGCAAATGACAAGAAGCACCTAGAAAAGAATGGATAGTTATGATGAGATTATCAGAAAGAGACCTGGGAAGAGCAGCAAGACTGTAGAGCAAGGTAGGGTCGATTATGAGAAAGCCTGAAATGATATACACGCTGAGGTGCATAGGTATGTGGAGAAAGAATACTATGATGAGAGTATTTTTTAGAGGCCAATGTGATTGGTATGGCCTAGGAGAAGTGAGTCAGAAAGCTCTATTGATATAACTTTGAAGAGATTCACAAGGTTAAATCCTTCATCTTTTGAGGGTTTAATGGAGGATAGAGCAGCAAAAAAATAGACAAACATACTTAAGACTATCAGTGTCTTTCTATTACAATCAAGTGTCATACCATTGGCTAACAATCAATTCATTCCTAACATCACATCAATGCCACTTAGAGGTAAGCAGATTAAGTCAATCATAGTGACTCTATTACCAAACTTCAACTCTAATTTCAAACAAGCCTGACTGATCCTTACAGATGCACTAGCTGATACAAACACATTAATGGAAAATGGCATTTCAAGCACATGCAATTTCAATCTTTTTGCACACTTATCAAAAATAAAAGAGTGCATGGCACCAGAATCAACTAAGGCATCTATATGTACAACACACCACATGAACTTTTACATTACAATATCAAATTTTCACTTATCAACCCCTTTAATACCAAAAACAGAAGGGGGAGGCTTTAACATTGCATTTCAAAATCAATATTTATAGTTGTAATCAAATGAACATCCCTCCACTTGCACTAGTATTTTTGCTTTTTCATACACATGAACAACTTACAAACAATTTCTACTATATTTTATAGGCTTTAACTCTAGTGCAAACAAAAAAAAGGCTCCCAAGGCTTAAAAATCTATGATTCCTACTGTACAGCCTCTTAACTATATTTTTTTCTTTATGTAATAATTGATATATTGCCAATTAAATTTATATTTTGCATACACTTACACTTTTGATGTTTATGACTTTTGAAATGTATTTTGGGCACTAGATTGTTGTTTATCAATTGATTTAAATACATAAAACGAGTTGATTACTCAAAAACATTCAATTACATGTGATACAAGTTATAATTCGATAATTCATTTTATTTTCATATATCTCATCTCAAATCACATAGTATATTGCCATAAGACACACATGCATACCCAATTCATTTGTTCCTTACTTATTGTCACAATTTAGGCAACCATATGATAATGGCACATTCATTATCCCAACTTGTCACAAGCTTAGCAACAATGTGACACGTCAGGTAGACATATATGCATTATTGAACCATCACTATACCCTTTTTATTTTCTCCGACTAAAACCATAGGCTATAATATCAATCAAGGCTCCATCTGTGTGACTGTACTACTCAAACTCAGTAATTGTAAAGTGTGACCTAGCTAAAGATCACAATACTCACTCTCAAACCATGGCTTTCCCCATTCTCAAATTTCTGAGGTATTGTATTCTCTAAGCTAATTTTTTTGATAAACATATAGAGTTAGTTAGGTTCTAGTCTCTTAACAAACTATAGGACAACACTATGCCTTCGTGCACTGGAAGGCAACCATATATATCATATGAATTTTATGTACTCCTCTCTCTAGGCAAACTCTCGCTAACTTATCATGCAATGTACGATATTCACTCATTTCACAATTTTATTATTTCAATGTCAATACATTAGGCTTACGATAATTGCTACCCAAGCGAGCATCAATATTATTGTCACACATATCACATATACTTATCATTTTCAATCTTAACACAATTATCTTTATCCTACTATACTAAATCATAAATCAAATTCATCATACCAATCGTCAACTCCTTATTCCAATACAACATCATAGTTTGAAATTCATTTCAAATTCACCTTTGCATGTTGGTCTAAATCAAAGTGAATACACTATCATATGTTTCATAGCATGTTTACACATTCATAATCACAATTATACATGCAAACAAACACATTTCATGTTACAATGCAATTAATAAACAACTACCCAAGATAGGGTCCCTTCGATTACGTTAAACCTTTGAGAGGTCAAAGGTTTATCCCTCAATAACTTGCTTCTAAGCTTGCTTTCCAGGTCAAATACGATGCCCGAATGATTAATCTACTATTAATCAAGTCCAACTCATCAACATCATCAAATACACACTTCTAAACAGTCCCTTTTCACTTCTAAAATGCCAATACCTTTATTTCTCACATTTAGGCTCATCCATTCGGTATATCAACTCTCTTTATAGCTTCATTAAACTCTCACATTATCATTAATAGCTGAACAATCTTTATAATTTTATATTTAATACCTATTTTCAAACATTAATTGCTCCCAATTGTCACTAATGTCTAAACCAAAAAATTTTAAGTTTAAATACTTAAAACAACTCTTATTCACTCCATTTGAATCAATGGATTCAAACTCATAACCTATATGGAACAAAAATCATCATTCCAACTAAAACCCTCACTTTAATCCTCATTAAAATGGAAGAGAAATGGGGAAAGGAGTTTAGGAATCTTTTAGGTAATTGGGAGCTTTAAACCCTTTAAATCCTTTCCAAAGTCGTGCCCTAACAAAGATTTCTTTGTTCCTCTCGTTTTTATTTTCCTTTCCTCTACTTTTGACACTAATTCATGACTTAAGACTATAGAAAATGGGTCATGCGTAGCAACGCACGCTGCTTGTGCCGTGTGGCACAATGAGGTTTTACCTCTCTACTTTAGTCTATTGTGCCACAGTGGACCATGCCTACACCGTAGCATGTGATATAGGACCACACACCTTCATTTTCTCTCCCTTTTTAGTCTACATAGCCCTTACACAGCCTTGGACCCACATCCTAAGGTCATTATCAAGCTCAAAAAGGTTCTTTTATCCTCTTCAACCGTTTTCTACATCAATTTTACCAAATTAACCTTGAATAATTTATTACTAACTAAAGGATTAAATTTTCAAATGTTATACTTAACATCGATGTAAAAAGGAGAGAGAATGCTAATAAAGGTATAAGAGAAAAAAAGGGAGAGAGGAGAGGCAAAAGGAGAATAGAAAGGAAGAGAAAAATTAATTCCATTCATACCAATCTATTACAATTTAAAGACCTATTTATAGATAATATATTAAATCCAAACTACCGCTATATCCCTAATTTCCCTAATATTTCTAAATCTCATTATATTAATACTCCCCCCAACAAGAGATCCTTACCCTCAAGGATCAATATAAAAGCAAAAAATATATCTAAAATAAGACTTCTCTAGTTTTTTTTTATACCTCAAGCTAAAACTTATAAAAGAAAATAATTTGAAAACAAAATTAATGGACATTAAAAACCTAAACTTGTTGCATTTTTCCAAAAGCCCAAAAGTATAGCAATTGTCCTTCAAACCATAAGCCCATTATGAAAATCCACAAGGACTCATATAACATCAATTGTTGAAACTTAAGGCATTGTACTTCTATATCCAATTTCATGGCCTAAATTCCATCCAAAACTTTTAGGGCTCTAAATTTGAGAAGCCCAAATCTCATCTAAATAAGGGCTAATAACACTTTTAATGAGCCCATGTCCACTAAAGTTTCAATGATTGGCACATAAATCATACTTAGGGCACACTTAGTCTTGTAGGATGCTTAGAAATGTAGAACCCATTAATCCTTGATGTAAATACTCGCTATCAAAAAAGCATGTTTGCGCCGCCAAAGGAATTTTAAGAACCTTCAATGAAAACCTGAAACCCGTTATCCTTTTGCCAACACCATCCAACTCGATGTCTTTAACAGCCTTACTTGACCCAAGAATAATGTTTCTGCTTGATTCTACTCTAGGTTGTACTCAGCTTTCGATCAATATTCCTCCTCCTGCATCATGGTTAGACCTTCAGAAGTAAACTAATGATCTGGATAATTTCAAAACTTGAAGTATCACACCTCTGACATTGATTTATGTGAGGCCACAGTAGTTAGGCATCAAGTTTTTGATTTGAAACAAAGACTATAAAATCATCATTTGAATCGTAGAGGAATCTTGATGAATGGAATTTTGGTGCTTGACTCAATGGTAAATGCATTGGCAGTGAATGGCCAAGAAGACACATGGAAAAAGGAGAGGCAAAAATTAAAGTCAGAGAACCATTCGACATCATTATAACTTTATGTTTCTCCATCTCTTCACTATCTTGCTTCTTTTAGTCTTCCACAATGCTTGCAACGACGTGATCTAATTTTAAGGCATTGACTTTCCCTGTCTTATTCATTTCATCCTTCACCTCTTCGTTAATAAGGGTAAGTGTTGAATCTACACTAGAGTTCATGACAATTGGCACATCCATGCCTTTATCTTTCTCAATTGCTACTTGTTTACAAATATTGAATTCCTTTGAAATGTATTCATCTTCTTGATTGTCATATTTCGTCTTCTACCCATATCTTTGCTAATGATTAGCAACTTTGTCTACTTATTTCATTGGATTGTCTTCAATTTTGATTTCAGGATGTGGTTTTACCTTTTACATCGCTGTCTTCAGTAGTTGATGGTGGCAACTCTTTTTCTACCCTCGAAATAGCTTCTACTGCCAATCATTTCAATAGTTTAAGAGGAACTACTATAAGAGAGGTAGAGGTAATTATTGTCTGGTACAAGCATTAGTTGACAAACACAAAAAGCTTAGCTGGGATTTCATGCATCTATCGAGAAATGTGAGACATGGTTTGCTTGATCTCACTGAAGTCCTGAGTCTGTTAGTTTAATATCTGCCGGTTGCATTAAAGCAAAGTTGATTGCATCTCCAAATAATATTTGAGAGTAATAATATGTTCATTGGATCGGCTCTCCAATAGAGCCATAGTCAAAGTGGAGACTTTGATACTTTTGATAGAGCTAGAAGAGAAAGAAGGAGAGAGAGAAGAGGCAAAAGGAGAATATATAGGAAGAAAAAGATTAATTCCATTCATACCCATCTATTACAACCTAGAGACCTACTTATAGAGAATATACTAAATATCTAAACTATCTTTATATCCCTAATTCCCTTAATATTCCTAAATCCCATGTATCAAGTACACACACAATGCAACAACCTTGATACAACAATTAGGTAGCACTTGAACCATAAAAACCATCACTGAAAACAAAAAAAAAATCTAATACAATTGCCACAATCTATATCATCAAACTTGAGTCTCTCATTAGTTTCATCATTTTCTTTCCTATCTACTTTTTACACTTTCATTTCACTACACCAATTATTGGTAGCTCAAAATATGATAAAATATGTAGCAGTGATTTTCTAACCATACTTCTAAACCATGTAATTAACAGTAAGATTCAACACAACATAAACCTCTATGTTTAAAGAAATTTTAACACAACTAGCTATTAGAGCCAGCCTTACTGATTGAAACATAAAAGGTAAAAGTAACCAAAGACAGAACATGGCATCCCTTATCTTAAACCAAATCATACCCACAAATAGCAGTATGTAAATAGTTTTAAGAGAGTTAACCAATATAAAGAAATGAGGCACCGAGTTGGGTAAAATCACATGTTGTTCTTCAATAAATTTATAGATGTACCTTACCAGGTTCCTAGATTCAGTTCGCTTAAATTTACTAAGCTTCTTCCCTGCATTAGCTAGCTTAGCTTCTTCCCCCCTTGTTTTTTATTTCAAGACACTCTATACTATTATTAGTCTTAAAGGCACCCATCGAAGGTTATCAGCCCCCCTCACACAATTGGAGAACCTCGATATATATATATATATATATATGTATGTATGTATGTATGTATGTATGTATGTATGTATGTATGTATGTATGTATGTATGTATATGCCATTGCCATAATCAACACTCCTTGTCAAAATAGATTACCATCAACCTTTCTTGCTGTCAAATCACTTCCATCCCCACCATAATTCAAAGCAAAACTCTCTCATGTTCATTATTAATCAATTCACCTTCTCCAACACACACCCAAAATATTTCTCTCAAATAAATTTAAAAGAAGTTTCTCTTGAATTTTGCTTAGAGAAATTCTCTTAAATTATTCACGAGAAACATCTTCTCTTAGATTAATTCAAGAGAAATTTTTTTCTTCAAAATATTTTGAGAGAAAATAAAAATTCCTATAAATTTTATCTCACTTAAATTTTTTGAAAGAAAATTCAAGAAAAATCTCTTTTCTCATAATTTTTCTATATTTTCTCTCAAAATAATTCTAAAAAAATGTGTTGTTTTATTGTAGTGCATTCTTGCTGTCAAATCACTTCCATCTCAACTATAATCCAAAGCAAAAACCCTCTCATCCTCATTATTAATCCATTCACCTCTTTCAACACACACCCAAAACCACACACCTACCCACCCTACCCCCACATCTTGTCACTCCACAGCCACTGAAGAGCATTGTCAAAGAACACTTCCCATTAAAAAAGAAGATCCTCTCCATAGAGGGGAGAGCTCTGAAGAGAGATCACCTACACGAAAAAAGGGCTGAGTTCCTTGGCCAAAAAAACCAAGTGACATCATGCAAGTAGGTTCCTTAAAACATTCGAATCCCTAGCATATTATCTGTGGCTGAATAAAAAAAAATCTTTGTGAAACTAATAAATAAACAAGAAATCTGTTGAATTTGATTTTTTTTTTTGTTTGCTGTTGGATTTTATATTGAGAAAATAACAATAAAATCCCTCCAAAATATATAAATAATAATTTGGTCACTTAAAATACCATAATTTCCATGAAGTCCCTATAAATTTTTTTATCATTAATAAATTTATATAAATTACTAAATTGCCCTTATTGAAAATAAACTATTCACAAGTTTTGTTTAAATATTCACAATTTTTTTCTTATATTCGCAACAATGCAATAGCAAATAAGAAATTAACAATGCAACAGCACAACTTTGCATGTTAAATTTTTTATTTATTGTTGCATTGTTACGAATATAAAAAGAAAAGTTGTGAATATTTAAACAAAATTTGTGAATCGCTTATTTTCAACAAAGATAATTTAGTAATTTATATAAGTTCATTAATGATAGAAATTTTTTTAGAAACTTCAAGAAAATTATGACATTTTAAGATATTAAATTATTATTCATATATTTTAAAAAAATTTTATTGTTATTTTTTCTTTTATATTTTTCACTCTAGCACTTGCCAAAATTGTTCTTGAATAAATCACACAGACGACAGCGTTTCGGTTGGTGAGGGCTGAGGATGACTGTTTGAGCTGACCGTTTCCTGTTCCCTGCCGTCGTTGTAGCAGGGTTGACATGATGATTGGGGACGCATGGCGATGAAACAGAGATTGGCCGTTGGGGTCTTGGAGGAGATTCGACGGCGGACGGCACACAATTGGCCATGAAACTCAGCTTCGATTCTTCCATTCAAAGTCAGATTTTCTTTGATAGATGAAACTCTTCACATATCATTCTTCTTTTTCTCAGATTTCAATTCAAAACTCCAAATCTCGATTACATTGAAAAACAAATCATATTAAATAAAATCGCTAGCTTCAGACTCAGCTTATCTGTTCAGTGGCTTTCGATTAAATAAGTATGATAGTTTTATTGCCCGGGCACATTTTGAAAGCAATCCAAACCATTCAAAGTCAAAACTTAAATTCATTTCGATTGAATAAAATGAAAAGGGAATGCATGTTACTCACCTTCTTCCTCCTTCATTCAGTCCTCTCTAGCGGAGGCTGAAGAGCTGAATGAAAGTGGACGGCCAGATTATATTGAGACGAACGGTCACGATTTCTCCTCTTTTATAAAACGGTGCACTTTAATGCTGAGTGCCTGGTGATCTGAATTGCTTCTTCCGGGCTGATAGGATAGGTTCGCGTCATAAACCCTACTTCTTATTACTGAATTACTGGCACCTCAATTCTGGAGATCCAGTTCGCAACTTCATCTATGGCGCTCCAAGGAACTGCCCTCTCCTTCAGTGTAAGCTTCCCATATCTGCTTCCCGTCAAAAATAGCTTCTATTAGCTTCCCGTCTCACGGAAGAGGATTTGGGTTCTGACGAACCTGCGCGATTGATCTTATTCTAGTGTTGAGTTTCGACTTGCATACTTGATAGTTTGGCAAAATTTATTCGTACAAGTTCCATGACTCTTCTTGCTTCGATATTGTTACTCTGACGGAATATGGGATATGATTCATATGTACTCAAGTTTCCTAATAGCTGGGGTGAATACACTGCAAGAAGTTTTATTTGATAGGTTGCTGAGAATTATGTTTCTTTTCTTCTTATTCTTTTTTTAAAAAACAACTTCAAATTAGAATCTGATTTTATTACTTGTTGTCTGTGTAAATATAGATTGATCTTGAATTTTTGTCTATGAAGGGACTTTCTTCCACCACGAAAGAGTTTAACTTCTTGCCCGGTTCATTTAATGATAGCTTTGGGAAGCTTCAACATGTTTCTCTGCCTTCATTGACAAAAAACAAGGTAGTCTTGGGCAAAAGCTTTGGAAGATTGAGTAAGTCTATTTTGCTTAGGAAAAAGTAGTTCATGTTTGACTAGGAATTTGCTTACGATATGACGACTAGGTTTTAGTGAACCACCATATTGGTTACCTTTTGTCATTTCTTCTTGATTTTGCTCTAGTTTAATTTTCTTCAAAACAAAATTTGGATACGAATTTGAAGTTTCAGGTACCTAGTTATCCAATAGAAGCATGGTATGTGCATGTCTTGTGTCCAAGTCAACACCCTAAGATTGGGCTATTTGAAAATTTTTATCTAGATGTCATGTTTGGAGAACTTGACTGCAAATATGTAACTAATTTTGTTCTTCTGAATCCAGCAAAGCTTTCAGGGTTCATTGTTGATTTTATACTGGAGCTTCTTTAGTATTCATCTGACCAATCTTCTAGTTTTCTGTCAGGGAGACTAGTTAGAGTGAAACGAGAAGACTCTGAGAGTATGTGGAGCAGTGAGAGCATTGTACTGGATGAGCAAACTTTGGAGGAAGAGCTACATAATGCCATTGCAGAAGAGAACTATGCTAAAGCAGCAGAAATCAGAGATGCTCTGAAGAACCTTCAGAAAGACATTAAGGCCACGGTATTGGGAGCCAACAGCCGGTTTTACGATTCTTTTAGGACTGGGGATCTTGCAGCAATGCAAGCTCTTTGGGCCAGAAGGGATGAGGTATGCTGTGTCCACCCTGGCTTGAAAGGAATATCTGGTTATGATGATGTTATAGAGAGCTGGAATTTTGTTTGGGCAAACTATGAATTCCCATTGGAGATTAAGCTAGAAGACATCAAGGTTCATGCTAGAGGGGACATGGGATATGTCACATGCATGGAATTTGTAAAGACAAAAGGAGGAAGATGGGGAGGACAGTTTGTGACAAATGTGTTCGAGAGGATTGATGGCCAATGGTTCATTTGTATTCATCATGCTTCCCCAATAGACTTATGAATGCTTCAAAGTTTGCTTCTGACATTCTCCTTATCAATTTTGTTTTGGTTTTTCACTTTGGCTGATGCTTCGCTCTCATATTCAGAACTCATTTTTTAAGTTACACGTGTACTGCATACATAATCTGTTAAGAGTTGTAATATTTTGATGAATAAATGAATCCATGATATATGGGAACCTGCCTCATACCGTTTTGCCCGGTCATGCCAGGTATTTACTAGGTTCACCATGTCATGGAATGAAGTCCAAGATATTTAAGTTCAACGAGCTTGTTTTTTCGCCTTTGATATGTCAAATCATTTGAGCTTGGATTTAGAGTCGAAGACTCGTTATGAGTGGCAGTGTCCACTTTTGTTTGATATGATACAATAATAGCTGGCGTCCATTAACCAATGTTTGGTAAAGATTCATTTTGCATCTCTTAAATTACAACATAGAGGAAAAGTACAATCTTAGCTATGAAGTTTTGCTCATCTTACCTTGTATTTTACTATGAGAGACTTATATACTTATTCTCATATATTTAATATACTTTTATTTACTTAAATTAAAAAATATGAATTTTAATATGCTAATAATATTAATAATAAAAATTTATTATAGAATAAATAATTTATAATACATACACATGTTTTTATTTAATTACAATAAATACCTTAAATATATAAAGTTAAATTTATAAGTTTTTTCCTTATACTATTATTACATGTTTTCAGAATTGGGTTGGGCATTATATTGGCTGGAAAACTAGTTTAAGGTTCAATGGTCAAACTTGAATCAATGTTAATTAAATTGTTATATTTTAATTAGATGTTGATTTTTTTTTATAAAATTAAGTAAAGAAAGTAAAACAGGGAATATTTTTTCAAGAAATAAGTATATAGATTCTAATGTCAAAAAATAACTATACAATACTTAGAAAGTAACGAAAATATCATGAATTAAGATTTTCATACTAGCATACAAAGATTAAGCTATACTACTACAACTTAATAATAGAGTTACTAATTTTAGTTGATGCAAGGTGAGATGTAATCAATGTATTTATCCTGAAAATTCTCCTCACAAATTAAAAAAAGCACTTAATTCTTATTAATGGAGTTCATTACCCATTAAGCGACTCAACTATATTGAATGAGGAGTACATCTGAAAAGATAAATGTTTTGGGAGCATTAACTCTGCATTGGTTTGTGTTAGTTAAAATATAAAAAATATCTCTTAATAGTAAACGCTAAACAAGAGCAACCAAAAAATTATAAAAAACAAAAAATTAGGGTCCGTTTATCAACCTATCCTGGGAATAATTTTTTATTATTAAAAACAAAAAAATATTTGGTAATGTATTTTCAAAAAATGTTTTAAAAAATAAAGTATTGTTTGAAAAATAGAAAAACAAAAACATATTTTAGATGTTTAAAAATTATTATTTTGAAGAACAAGAAAAAATAAGAAAGACACATTGATGGGAAAAAGAAAAAAGAAAAGGACATAATTAAAGATTTAAAAAATTAAAAAATTAAATATATTTTATTAGGATATTTTATTAATTAGAAATATTTTTTTTAATTGTCATAATATTTAAATTATTATTATCTTTTTATTTAATTTTAAAATTTCAAGAATTTATCACATATAATTCTAGGGTTAAGGTTAAGGCTTATAAATACCGTCTTAACTCATTTGTTTTGTAAACGTACATTTGATTAAATAAGAATTATCATTATCTTACCTCTCCTCTTCTGATTTCTTTATTCTCACTATATTATCTTTACTCTCTTTCTTGATTTTCTATATCCTCTTTTCCCTTCTCCTTCCCCCCTTCTGCATCAACTGGTGATAGGAAGAAAAAGAAGCAACTAAAGATATTAAAGATTTGAAAAGATTGAATATATTTTATTAAAAAATTTTATTAATTAGAAATATTTTATTTTAACTATTATAATATTTGAATTATAATTATCTTTTCATTTAATTTTAGAATTTCAAGAATTTATCACATTTAATTATAAGATTAAGGTTGAGGTTTATAAATAGCATCTTAACTCCTTTGATTTGAACATACATTTAATTGAATAAGAATTACAGTTATCTTGCCTTTTCTCTGAGTTTTCTCTTCTATTTATTCTCTCTATTGATCCTTTTATCTTTTTTCTATATTCTCCCCCTTTCCTTTCTCATTCTACATCAATTGGCATCAGAGTCAGGTTTCTACCACTCCGCTTCTATTACCAAATCCCTTCTTAGTACCAAAAACCATCATACGAAAAGGCTTTAAGAGATAAGTTTATAACTTAAAGCTTCTTAAGTTACTCAGTTAGGCTCTTTGATCCTAAAGTTTAAGTCCCTTGCTATTTGTCTCTTTTTTTTTATCCTTTTTTTCTATTATTCTTGTTTGTTTCCACTTTCATTCACTTTAAGCTATTCTATCATATTTCTTTCTTTTTGATATTATTTTATTTTTCATATTTTGCTTCCTTCCTTCCTTTATTTAATTATTATTTTATTCAACCCTATACTTGAGTCAAAATCCACCATGGGCTAGCCAAAGTTTCTATCGATTTTTTGAAGGGGTGTCCAAGCCCTTAAAGGTTATTGTGAAGACTTCACTCAAGTTGTTACTTATTTAGCATGTTTGATCCCTAAGAAATTTTAGAGTTTTCAAATGATTAAACTTGTTAAATAAGGTTTTTCATCTTTTAGGTGAGGGGTAACTTGAGAACCTTTTCTTAAATAAAATATTAAAACTTCCCAGTCAGAGAGAGGGAGAGAGGGAGAGAGAGATCTTACCTTCTATTGCCTACAATCACCAACAACACAAAAACATATTATGGCTTCATTTAATTGCCGATATGATTATATTGATTATCATTAATATACTTATATTGATTCTCATCGATATAATTATCATTGTTAATATGATTATGCTACTCATCACTACTATGATTATGTCAATCATCATCAATGTCACATTAGTATGATTTAGTTGACCAATCAGACTTATATTTCATATGTTCACGCCTTGGACTGGTGAGAGATAAAATTGATGAACTCTAAAGCTCCATTCGATCCACATTAAACAAACAACATTACTATCAAGTTAAGAAAGAAAAGTTGTATCAAAAGGAAATAACTCCTAATCCTCTTGATAGTATATTAAAACATTATAAAAATCCTAATATTTTGACTTCTGAAGGAGATAATATGCCTAACCAAAACAATGTACCTATATTGATTGTACTAGAAAGTAATATCACTGCTGATTTTAAGATTGAGGCATGTGACGACATAAAAATTAAATAAATACAATCGAATCATATTAAAGCTTTTGCTCATATTCTAGATATAAGCATTGTTGATACTCAAGAGGCAACTCTTAATTAAAAAGAACAAAAATTATGGAAGCAAATGCTACATATGCTAGTTGAGAATTTTAAGACAATTAATGATGGTATTCAATTTCAACCGACTCTTGCTTTGCCTAATTCATCTACTATACCCTCTAATGCTAATGCTATTGCAAATATGGAAGCTATTACTGTTCATGAACCATACGATCCCCTCCAATATTATCTTATTTGTTGAAAAGGATTTCCAAAATTATATATTATGCTTCTACATGCTCAAATTGTTTGCTGTTCACATGATATCATTTATTGGTATTTGATTTACTGAAAAGGATTTCTAAATAGAGACACAACTTAAAATCTCTTGATCACATCATACTTCCCGAACATATCCCATTGTAATTTTAAGATTTTAAGAATTTATCATGTTTAGTTCTAAAATTAAAGTTGAAATTTATAAATAACACTTTGGCTCATTTACTTTGGACGTACATTTAATTAAATAAAAATTACTGTTATGTAGCTTCTCCTCTATGTTTTATCTTTTCTTTATTCTCTATCGATCTCTTTATCTCTTTTCTATATTCTTTACCTCTTTCCTTCCCCATTCTATATCACACATATTTTCATTATTTTTGTTCTTAAAATGTGTTTTATAAAACACCAACTTTTAAAGTAATAAAACAAAACTAGTTTCAAATAGACCCTTGGTTTGAGCAGTCATTCTCTATACAAAACTCTTGCTCCCCACCCCTGGGGTAACGAAGAACAATTAAATTCCTCTCTATGAAATGGGCAATTTGACCCGACCGATCTACACATTCATTACTTTCCACACACTTATGTTTCTGTTGAAGTCATATATGTCATACCATACACCCTTCTGGAGTTGCAAAGGGTGAATTGAGAGACCCTTGCAGCTTCATATTGAATCCAAATCTAATAATTAATACATTTTAACCTTGCCAATGACAACTTAAATCAATAACTAATCCAAATCATTCCGGACTAAAGTGGGGAGGACATATAAATTGTACTCCATCACTTAAAAGTTAATGCCAACTTACCAAGTATGCATCGTACACAACATTGAAGATGCATGCCATGGTATGTCAACCGATCTTCAGCTTCTTCAGCTGCTATTTAGTAACTATTACCAACATTTAACTTTTGTTGAGCCATGTAACCAAGCGAAATTTTTTATTCAGCCACCTAATACATTTAACCATATCAATAGCTTAGGCTAAAGGAGTGGAAGGGAAGTTAGTCACTTGAAAAACTAATGTTCCTAGTTTGTTATGACTCATGACTTGTCTTGAGTTTTAGCGGCAGCTATTTCTGAATCTAGCTTGTTAATTAGCTACTCACTCACATGCTCGGCCACAGAAATCATATCAAGAATGATGCTAGGATCCAACCCTGCACCTCCTCGTTTGGTTATACCACCCTTTCCTATTAACAGAAATAGATACAGCAGAACTAATTTGTGATTCCTCTTCCGGAGTGGAATCAACAATATAGTGCCACTGTTGAATATTTTTCACAATATACCATAAATATAGGACGGGAGAGCTATACTTGCGACACGCCACGAGTGGAACCAAACATGTTTATCATGTAATTTAAGGTTTCATGCTGTGTCGAGTGAGAGGGTTAAAAGATATGTGAAACAAAAAACAACCCTTTTTTTGAGGTCGTATTTCATCATAGACGAGGAGAATAGGACCTTAGTCAGGGTAACTACAACAGGACCGCAGAAGTGTCAGACAGCAGAAACTCATCATCGCTTGTGTTAGCTTCTGTTTGCTCATCACTAGATGCACCTGCAACAACATGGATTCTTGGGATGCCCCTGTTGCTCAAAGCAGCCTTGAAGAAAAACAGGAAGTCATCAAGTCCTCCGTAAATGCCTTTAGCAATAGCAGTGTATTCTTGAAACCGTAAAAAAGAAAATCAGTGTGGAAAAAAACAAGCCAAGCATACTGTTTTCAGTATCCCATGTCTTTTGGAAACTTCTGAGCATAGCCAGATACTACTACTACAAAATAAAAGGTTATTTCACAGCTTTCCCAGTGCCCAGATATGTGTCCTGTTATTGACAGCTCAAAATTGATGCATGGAAAAAGACTGAGAATTCTAGCCTGTTTGGATAATCCTCAAAAGCACATTTAAACCACATCTGGGATGTGTTTTTGCCATGTCCAACAAATAGTTGGATCTTCCAAATGTGCTTTTGTCAAATGTAAACTGAAAACTAAACACACACTCCATAAGCATTAATTTTATTGGCATAAAGGGATAACATGAGAAATGCTAATTTGCAGTTTTGTGTGCCAAAAACCAAATATAATTGTCTTCCAAGCTCACAATAGCTTGAATAGTAAAGACTGCTACCTTAATGGAGGCTCCAAGGGCATCTAACAAATTTCCATCTGAGCTGACCACCAGCCCATCAATATAAAGTTCCCAACAAATTTTTCCCAACACAGCAAGAAACAAGGAGAAGTCAATTCCAGCACCTAGGAAAATAGCCTGGCAGTTAAGACTAGAATTTAAATTTCAATACAAAGAAATAACGCAGGAGGGAAAACATATGGTAAAATGAATACAGGCCTGCCCCACTTTTATCACCCAAGAGACAACGCTGAAGAGCAACTGACAGTTCTGTTGACAATTCCTCACCTCCTCTACCCTATGTTGAAGTATAAATGGACAAACAGGTGTAGCCAAAAAAGATACCTATATTTAAGTTATTAACTGAATAAAGACCTAAAATATGTTCCTTAATTCTTGCAAACTTAAAACCTATTGCTCCGTCTAGTAAATTTCAAGGATGAATACTTTGCTTTGTTAATAATGCTCATAGGAATCAAAGTTAACTTATATGGAAACAACCACCATACCCATAAGGCTTCTCTAAACAAAGAGGTTGAGAAACTGGCAGAGTTAAATAGGAAACCTCAAAAGCTGGCTCTGCAGTTGGGACTGCAATCAATAAGTATAGAGACTCTACCTTTGTTAGGTTGCAGTGAGTTTGGCTTTCCTAATTCAGCCTGCACATAAAGCCAATATATATCATGGTTTAGTCACACGGCTAACAAGAAGCTTAAGTGGCTTATACAATGATACAAAAGGAAGCTGAGTCCTAAAACCATAAAAAACCTTCACACTGGCAATGACATCTGTGGCACCCATTCTGACTCTTGCTGAACCATTTGCCTGTCATGAAGCCCATCAAACGTAGAAATTAAAACTACATACAACAACAACAACAACAAGCCTTTATCCCACTAGGTGGGGTCGGCTACATGGATTGCAAGACGCCATTGTACTCTATCATTTATCAAGTTTTTAGGAATATTATTAATTAAGAGATCACGTTCAACAACTTCCAAGAGTGTTCTCTTAGGCCTTCCTCTACCTCTCTTAATCGGACTCAAAGTTATATGTTCTACTCTTCTCACTGGTGCCTCCCTTGGTCTTCTTTGTACATGCCCAAACCATCTCAACCGATTTTCTACCATTTTTTCCTCAATAGGTGCCACCCTCACTTTTTCACGTACGTGCTCATTTCAACATGAAAAACCACATGGTCACAAAATAACTACATAGAGCACGCAAAATCCACATGGTCAGGCAGCCATGAAAAACCCTGGGTGAAAAGATCAGATTACTCTTTCAATTCATTTGTGTACTGCCTGAGGAATGACAGCAGTTTCAATATAGATGGGTCGAAATGTCAGTCTCTTTCAACCATCAAAGTGGAGGTCCTGAGCAATACCACCTTGTATGAATTGCTTTTCTTTCAGGGATAGACCCACCATTCTTGCACATGTGAAAATTGTGCAAAACCTTTGACAATAGTATAGTCTGGAATTCTCCAAAATCCTTCACAATTCAAGAAACAATAGCTCCCATTAATATTAGATCATAAGGGTGTTACGGGAGGGATTCAAAATTTCAAATCCCCTGCCCAAATTCCCTGTCAAACTTATAAGAACACTCAACATTATAAAACTACAAAATATGTATTTCCATGAAACAAAAATAACACTTAAAATGCCTCACAATAGAAAGACAAACCCAAATACACTATCATGAGTACCTCACAAGTGAAGTGGCCTTTATAAGTATGAGGAGCTCTCTCGGCGTAAGCACCAAAGGAGTACCTCTGAAGCGTGAACATGGCAAAATGGGCGCCAGGTTATCCGACATGAACACGCGTGGATGCGGCGTGTCCATTTTTTTTATTTTTTTTATTTTTGCGAAATAGGCTGACACGGGCAGGTGCCGGTAGAACACAGCATATTGGGCATTCTTTTTCCCCACGAACAGATGCCCTACTTCACGAGACGTCGACCGATCCCTTTCATTCCTGAGTCCTCGCCTGACTCGCGTTGCTCTGTCTCTAACCCAGTGAACTTCTACTGTCGCCGACCGATGTCCTTCCCTCCTCCTCCGTTGAGCTCGAGCGGGCTCCTCCATCACTCTGTGTCTCCGAGCCACTATCGCTCTCTGTCGTAGCCTCCTCAGTCACCGTGTCGCCCTCTGTCTCTCCTTAGTAGTGAATCGCGAGGTAATATTCTTGAGCTTGGCTGCTGTTCTTTGTTATTATGTGTACGAACTGATCGCTGAAGGTGGAGCTATTAAGAAAAAGTTTGGTTTCCCCTTTCATCCGTTGACTTTAATTTTGAAATCTTTCACGACCCTATTAAAAAAAAAGTTTGGTTTCCATGTGTTGTACTACTCTCATCTTCTATATAAATTATTTTTACCAATTTTATTAATATTAATATAAAAAAATATAAAAAAAATAAAAATACATAAAATTTTAAATACATTTTTATATAAAAAATTTTAAAAATAATGTCATATTATTTTTGAGAAAATTTGCTCAATGGCCTCAAAAAATACAACTTCTATAAATTATGGAAGAAGTTTTTGAATATTTTGGAATATGGCCCATTCAAAAATAAATTAGATGTGTTTTTACTTCTTTGTCCTCAAATCCGTTCAATTATTTTTAATAACTGATGTTATTTTTATTTGATTTTATTTCTTCATCCAGATGGTTATTTTCATCATCTTCATCAAGGATCGCAGAACGTATCTTATCGTGCAATGCTTGCCTCTCTCTGTTTATCTTCTCTGTTTTTCCCAGACATTGTCATTACATTGAACAGGAAACTGCATTATCGAATAGAAATTGTCTTGTATTCATTTTTCTAGAGGTTGAAGAGAATCATTCATAATCGAATTTCCATCATCTTCATATATTTAGATAATATATCCATTGAATTAGTAAATCATCTATTTCTAATCTATTTTTTGTTGTCATTGATCATGCAATTTGCTTGAATTTCAAACAGAAAACATATTATTTTCTCACTGTTCATGATTTTTTATTTTTTATTTCGGGTATTTGATTTTCTATGATCAGTTAAGACGTCTGTAATTTTTTTCGAACCTAGTTTGATCTGATTTGGGTGAAGGAGTATGGCGTTTTTGTGTTTCTAATTAACGTTAGTATATCATTGATATACTATAGTATCTCATTGATGGCAATTTCGTGTTTCTAATTAACGTTAGTATATCATTGATATACTATAGTATCTCATTGATAAGTAATATCAGTGATAACTTATCAACACTATGTCATCTTGTAAATATGGAGATACTTAATGTCATAATTTCTTATGATGGAAAATGAGATTTGAACAACCGTTATGTCGATACAAGGTAGGATGTTTTTAGCTCTGAATAACAGAGAAATCAGGAGGTCTAGGCATTTGATATACAGCCCTACATCAAGGATTCTGAAAAAATACTTGGTGAAGTAGGACGATTTTTTCTCTTTGATGCCATTGACAGAATATTTGCAAAATCCTCGCTTGAACTCTAGCTTGAATAACACAGTGTCATCGAACTTCTTCACCTTGAAGCTGTAGCAGTAGTTGTTCCTTACCTCGGCAGCATTTTTGATTTTTGACACCAAATTTGTGGCAGCAAGTCTGCCTCGCTTCACCTTGCCTCGCGTTCATGTGTTTTTCCAGATGAAGGCAGAGCTTCAGTTTGCCTCACCTAGCGTTTGTGTGGTGTCCTTGCTAAATCTCTGACTTCATTTGTCCACCGGCGGCAGCTATTTCGTTACCTGCTGTCAATTTCTTCGCCCACAGTCCAAATGCATAGCACTACCTCCAGGTCTTTGTGTGGTGCAAGCGAAATGCCATCTCCAAGTCTCCAAGTTTCTAGTTTAAGAAAGGCAATGAAGGTATTATAGTCTTTAAGCATTATTTTGTCTTTTGGTCCTGAGAAAAATTAGCAGATCGGCCATTCTCTTAATTTAGGAAATGGTGAGTTATTAGTTTTATTCAGCTACATAATATTGGCTATATATGCTAAAGCCCCATTATTTTTTTATAAAAAATAATTTTAAAAATAATTTTTAAATTTACTTAAAAAACCGCATCATAACTTATAAATGAAATTAAATAAATCTTTTAAAATGTAATTTATAAATAGGTCAAAGGAGTACACATTTTGTAGTTTTCGCTTCAATTTCCCTCTTCCATTTCTTATTCACAAATATTGGTTGATAGATATTGGATAGTTTTCATGGTTACAATTATGACAAGGCTTGAATTTAAATAATTTTTATTTGTTTGTTTTAAATTTTGATTACCTCTCTTCATGTTAAACTATGTAGAAAATTGCTAACAATTTTTTAATATTTATTAATTTAAGTTGATCATTATTTTTGCCACTTGATAGTGCTTATTTATTTACTTATTTATGTATATGTATCTAAATATTTAATATTTAATTATTTATATAGCTGTACCTATATGCTAAAATATTTGAAAATTACCATATCCACGTATCATGTCATATCATATCCAATATTTGTACTTGTATCAATGCTTCATAGAAGAAAACCCATTCCAAAAACCTATTCTGTTTGGTAAGAAAAGTCTCTCATACTTATAAATCTTACTTCACTTGTGAGGGACAATGCCACCTCATTCAACAGTTGATATTTTTAGCAACTTAACTCCACACCACTTTACTCAACCTTTTTATAGTCAAAACCTCTCATGGATAACCTTTTCATGACATTAAACTCTCAATGAAAGTATTAATATCACGAGCATTAAGCCCAAGTGCCAATAATTCAAGCCTACTTAAATAAAACCAACCCAATCAGGCCCAATCAGGCCCAAACTTTATGAAAAGTTTAAATCGCTAAGCTCAGTCTCAAATCAATCGGGCGATTCAGGCCGGCCCAAATACTAGCATATAATCAACGTTTTTTTTTTTTACCTTCGATTTCAATATACAGATGTTGTGAAAAACAGGATCAAAGACATACATCGGATTATTGGACTCGGGAATGGGGTTTAGGAAATAAATGAAGAAATCATCCTTCATCAAGATTCAAGCATATGAATTTCAGATTTCAGCCAACAATGTACTAGTAAGCATTCAGAACACGCTAGCAGAGATGAAGGCAGAAAGCATTCAGATTTCAGCCATTGGATTCGGTGATTCAGCCTGGGGTTACAAAATAAAAAGAATATAACTGGAGCTCGTGGGCCTCGGTCTTGGCCGTGGGTTCAACCATTAGATCCATATTTTACGTTCAGACAATGCCAACGTGAATGAGAAAAAAAGAAAGGAGAAGAATAAAACCACTTGAGCTTGTGGGTCGTGGCTGTGAGGAGTCGCCAAGCAGAGAAGTTGGCCGAGAGGAGTCACAGATGCAAAGAAAAGCGTCGAGAAGAGAAGGTGGCTGAGCAGAGAAGACAGTCGCAGATGCAAAGAAAACAGTCGCCGAGCAGATGCAAAGAAGATGGTGAGACGGAGATGCGAGAGAGAAATCAGGGAGGCACACTGGACTGAGCTCCTCCAGCTGCTTGACAGTCGACAGGCACAAGCACAGCCACTCGGTCTCTCGGACAATCAAGAAAGAGTCAGCGCGGCAAAAGATCATTTACTGAAAATTTATTTGACAAAAAATAATTTAATAAAAATCAATTATTATAATAAAATTCATATTTTGATACATTCTTTTCAAAAATTAATTTAATAAATTAAAAATTATTTAAATTAATGATAATTTATATTTTAAACAATACTTTTAAATATGTAATGATAAAAAATTATTAATTTATAATAATTGATAATTTTTATTATAAAAATTTAATATATAAAAAATGTAAAAAAATAAAATAACATAAAATTTAATATGTTTAAATAATAAGAATAAAAAATATATAATTTAATATTAAAAAAATAAAACATAATAAAAGCATTATAGTCATTTATAAAGTCCAACTCCTATTTTTAATTTCAAATTTATTAAAAAGTTAAATTGCTAAAATTATATTTTAATCACATTTCAACTCACTTTTAAAAAGTTATTTTATTCGCATACAAAATATCTAAACAATATTTAACATTTGAAAGGTTAAACATTGAAAATTCAAACACACCCTGAACGATGGAACAAAAGAGGAACTAAAGAAGGAAGGGTGGGTAGGAGATGCAGCGTTTTAGCCATTTAGCTAAACAAAAAAATAATAGTGTTTAAGCGGATATTTGAGCTGGCCGAATCTATCCTAACCTCTATCACGATTTTTTAATCCCAATAGGATGTTGTCGAGTTCTTACACACACCACGATTCGGCATATTATTTCATTTATGAAATTCATGCATATTTATATTCTATTTTAATTGTTTTATTCATAAGGAGATAATGTACACTCTAAATTTTCATATCAATTTTTTTACAAAAATATAATTTAATATTCATGTATTAACTATTAAAACACTTATTGTAACAGCCCTCCGCTCACCCCGCCTCCCCGAGGTCTTTTGCGGCGCTGAACACTCTCCCCCAAAGGCCCATAACAGGGCGACCCCACCTCTAACGGTGAGTATCAGGAGACAAAGGCTTCCCCGCAGTAGTATGCAGGATTATTCCCCTTGTGGAGAGCCTCCCCAGGTTCGATCCTCCAACCATTGAGTCAACTGATTCAATGGTACCAGGTTCAGCCTCAACTTTGTTATGTAAGAGAGGTTGGAGGATCAAACCTGGGAAGGCTCTCCGCAAGGGGAATAATGTAACACCCTCAAATTTATAAACCGATTTTTCGCAAGTTATTAATTCAAGAAATCATTTTTTTTCATTGAACCCTTATCATACCCTTATCATGGTAGAAAAATTTCTACCATGATACATCCAAGACAATATACCACAGGTCTTAAAATATCTCAAAAAGCAATTAGAACCATGAGGGACAGACATGATCCTCATAGCATGTTATTTAAATTAGGTCATGAATCAAAAGGGACAGACATAATCCTCTTGGACATATAAATGCATTTAATAAAAAGGATTAGAGTTTACATGCTCCATAGACAAGATATGTCCTAAGTTGGCACAAGATACATTGTATAATCCAAAATAAGAGGCAACGTAAAAGATGGTGTCTCATACACCATAATTACACCTCTGGTGCTTTCTCGGCCGGATTCGCTCCTGTAAAAATATTAACCACGGGGAATGAGACTTAAAAGTCTCAGTAACCAAAAATTAATATGTAATGATGCATGCGGATGTAACTAATCATGCGATTGCTAAGTGGGCACACAAAACATTTAACCGAATAATATTTTCAAACAAACCGAACAAGTATTTAATTGCATGACTGCACCTTATATCCTCCTTTCACCATGCTCGGACGCCAAATCACCCGGCCAAAGGTGAGTTGGACCAAGCGACACGCCACTCATTGGGTCCAATGAGGGCTTACCACGTGGTAATAATTAACCGAACAGAAATTCCCATTAACACCATACATTAAAATACCCTGACAAGTCATGCATCATTCAAATATCCAAACAGGAATATATCCGAACAATAATATCTCATCATGATAAACAAAAATAAATTTTTAACCCACTTGGCAATAATTTCAAACAAGTATATACAGTATTTATTTTCAATAATTCATAATTTTTCCAAACAACAAAACAACACATAACCATTCACAAACACACTCATCACAACACATTAATAATGGTTACCTTGTGTCTTGAATAACAAGTTCCCCTTCACAACTCCTTTTTCACCACTATCTTTGTCAATATAATCTACATAATTATTTCACAATACTATATATTAATTTTACATTAAAATAAATAACTCTAATTTAAAGAGTTAGAAAGTCTTAAATCTATAGTCCATATTAACACTAATTTAAGATTTATGCCTTATTTAACTTCCCAAATTCTTTTTTAAAATTCTCGTACCCTAATGAACTATTTTTTTTTATCCTCAATTCACTTCTAGTATCGCAATTTCATCCTTCTACATTCTAAAAATTCATCTAAAAATAAATTAAAAATTTTAGAATTATCCTGAAGCCTCAAATCACCTTTCTATAACCTCAAAAATACCTATTCATACTTAAATAAATATTTAATAATCATAGATTTATCCCTACATCTCAGATTCCACATAAATTCAACCATATAGATCTAGATTTTAACTCAAAAATTCTTAAACATGAGTTTCAACCTTAAGAAAATATTCTATAATATTTACTATATCCCTAAGAATTTTAACCTATATTTTTAATCCATCATATCATCAGATTAACTATCCTATAGAAAAATCCTAATCAAAATATTTACTCTATCCTACAAAATAATCATATCACTAGAAAGCTAATATTATTTAGAAAATAACTATAAAATTAATTTTGTAATTAAATAAATTTTTAAATGCTAATCTAAACAGGAAAGTTAGAACATACCTGAAGAAAAAAGAAAATAATCCCCCTTTGCGAGAAAACGCCGAGCAACGTGAGAGGAAGAGAGAAAAATAATATAAAAATGGGATTGTGAGTCCCAAAATTATATTAAAAAAAAACTATAGGTTTGAATTTAATTATTCAAACCTTTGGGCCCAAAGTTGCAATTTTCTCTAAATTGCATCTTAGCCTCTCATGCTTCCTAATGCACACACCCTCTCCTTTTTATACATGAAGGCACCTCTTCTCTTCCCTCATCTAACCAATGTGGGACTTAGAAACAACAACCTTCCACCCCCCCTTTTTTTTGTTCCTTCTACCTTCTCTCTTTTTTTTTTAACATACACATAAAAAAAATTATTTATGTATTATATCTTAACTAAATATTGCTTATGTGGTTTTAAATTTAAATTTTTAAATTCATAATTAAATACCTAATCATAATATTATTTCTAAATAACCTCAAATAATATAAATTCCTATTATTATCATTTTTTTTCCTCAAAACCTAAATTCCACAATTTCTTTATTATATAAAAATCAGGATGTTACAAATAATCCTGCATACTACTGTGGGGAAGCCTTTGTCTCCTGATACTCACCGTAAGGGGTGGGGTCGCCCTGTTGTGGGGCCTAGGGGGAGGGTGTCCAGCGCCGCAAAAGACTTCGGGGAGGCGGGGTGAGCGGAGGGCTGTTACACTTATTATGATAGAAAAATATCTAGCATGATAATAAAGGATAAAATTAATTTTTCAAAATATTATCATGATAGAAATAACTTTAAATATTATTTTCAAAAACTATTATGATATAAAGAGAACAGCCATGGTCATTAAGAATCAAAAGCACCTTTTAAAATTTATCAAAGATAAAAAGAACTTTCCTACAATAAAATATTTCACAAAACAAATTACCACAATAAAAAAGGTTTAAATATGATAAAATTTAGGAACTAAATAAATTAATTAAATAATTGTTAGTGAAATCGTTATCAACAAAGGTGCCTAATGGAATCCCATTTCATGCAAGTATTTAAAAATTCACCAATAGATTGAAAAAAACATAAGCAAGCAAAAAGCGTGGTTTTCAGGGCATTTTAATCCCAAACATGGCCGAACACAAAAAATAATCAACAACATCAACTACATATACCGAGGGTGTAACTTAAAATTCTCAAATTCAAAATCCACCCTCAACAATGTTTTATAACATTCATTAGACCTCCAACAAATTAACCATAAAACATGGGAAAAGACCAAGCTCAACTCAACAGAGCGAAGGAAAGAGAAACCAATGGTGGTCTCGAACAGTGATTTTGGATAGGAGGAGTACCATACCTAGTCTGAGACGGCTAGTGATAAAAAGGCCGTGACAACGATGGAGGACGACTGGCCACGATGACTTTCGATAGTGAAGAAGATAGAAGATGACCGTGCCCGTTCAAGGAGGAAGATGGCGGCAGAATGGTGCCTAACTGGGGATTTGGAATTGCCTTCAAACGACGTCGTGCAAGAAGAGAAAGTCAATTAAAAAAAGCAAAAGATTCGCACGGTTTGTGATTTGTGAACGACGGCGAAGTGCAAGAGAGTCAGCTAAGATTGGGATTTTCTTGAATGGGCCATATTTTTTAGCCCATGTGATAATGGGCCTATATTTGATCTACTTTTTATATTATCATTTGTTTTAGGGGGAAAATATTTGTCTAATGATTATTGTCAGTGCTGGGTATAACATCATGCAGAAATTGCAAGCCGTATCAAAACTTCACCTATTTATGGATGAAATTCTCGGAAATTTGCAGCTGCAAGTAAATTGCTCGACTTCATTTTTATACATGAAACTGAAATTCTTAATGATTTTTTTTGCCAGGTAACTCTTAATGATGTTTGGTCTTCGTCGGTAATTTGTGGTTTGCCATAATTTTGTAGCAGACTCTCTGCTTTCCAGTTAACAGCAGCATATGAAGAAAATGATCGAATGACTCTTTAATTCGATAGTTTCCAGGTGCTGCGCATATTATCACCCGTTAATTATTTAATTATATACTTCTCTAAGAGTGTTAGGATATCATGGTCCAATTCAAAAACTTGAAGGTACGTATTGCGTTGGCGTGTTTTTTCCCTAGATAAAAAGAAAAAGTTTCGAGAGATACGATATCTGGTGACTTCATAAATGCAAGGATATGAAACGACTTCATAGCACACTTTATTTGCGACACGTGTAAAGTTTCCCGTGAGGGCCCAACCCCAACCCCATTCACAGAAAAGACTTGCCTCACAAGTAAAGTCTGCCTGCCCAGACAGTTATTCGCTCTAGACTTGGAATCCGCCCTGGCCAGCCATGAGGCTTCCCCCCTCCTTCGCCTCCCTCTCTATTTTCACAAGTTAAAAATTAAAAATATTAATTAGTTCAGCGAGTTGAGTAAACATTACGCCTCAAAGATCCAGCTGCCCCCACCAAGGGCAAAGCAAAGGGTCGATATTTTTATGCCTCTTAGGGCGAACAAAAGCCCCTTCCCTCCCATAATTAATGACTTTTAAGAAAGTTGCTCATTGCTGAAGAACCTCACAATGGCAAGAAACCATTCACTCATCTTCATTTTCCTCACAGTTCTCTATCACTGCCTTAAATGAGCGTTTAGAAAAATAGTGTGGAAAAAATAACGATGACAGAGAACTAGAGAGATTCTTGAAAAGCCACTTTTCAGTAGCGAGTACTCGCTGAACTGGAGACTTCTTAAAAGATCGAATTAAATCAAACATTCATCAAATCTTGGACAACGCCGAAGCTTCAGGTTAAAACAAAAATACAAAGACCGACAAGAGACAGGACCTGACCAAATGACCCCGTGCGAAGAAAACAAAGGCAGTGAAATAAATCAAGGGAACAAGAGCAAGCAGAGAGAAAAACTGATAAAACCCAAATAATTTATTATTACTAATATAATAGGATAAGTAATGGGCGGAACAGGATTGGAATCTGAAATTGCTGACATACTTCAAATTCTGGTGTCACCAATTCCACTGGGATACAATATAAAGGGGAAGTATTTTAATGACAAATAAATCCCCCATCAGAAATTTGCTAAAGCTTTACTTAAATCCTATTCGGCTTTATCTTTCTTCATTGACTTGACTTGCCGATCTTGTTTATTATCCGCACAACAAAACAAGGCAGAAGTTATACATACTCTACCATCCATTGCTTTTGTCTTTTACCTTTTGACTGTGCCCCGAGCCCATCAAAACGAACAAAAGTTACTGCTATCACTGCATCTACTGCTGTGCTCATCATTCATCCGGCTTTAAGCAGGGACCCCTTTATTTTGCCCTTTTCATTTCCTTGCTTGCTTCTATGGCTAATAATCCAAAAAAAAAAAAAAACACGCCTTCTTCGAAAATAACTGCTTCTCCTTTAACTTCCCTGCCAAACCACCCTATTTCTTCTCTATAACACTATTCTCCTTTAGAAAAACCTAATCAAAAATTAAAGTTCCTAAGCAAAGCACTGGTAACGGTTCAGTTCAGATTAATAAGACCACTCCGGAGGGAGACGGATTTCATTGTTCACTGGTCGCTGCTGTGGCCGGAGGTAACGACTCTGTTGAGAAAGGTTATGGTCATTTCGAACATATGAAACACGGCCATCTGCAAAAGGCACAGACATTTAAAATCCGATAAATAAAACATAGTTGACAGAAACTAGTGGTAAATCATCTCAAGTTTAGGACAAGAATGCCCAGGATCTTATTACCACTGTCCATGGGGTAACATCCATTTACACGAGGCTGATATTGAGGCTGGCTTCCAATCTCAAACTTTAGATTCAGGGCCTGTATAACTCTAGCAGGAACAAGCACCGTCGAACAAGCTGGAGAGAGGAAAAAATCAACACAAATTTAGAATTTACATTTATTATAATCATTTTCTAAAATAAAATCACTAACACACAGGCGACAGTCATTAAAGAGAAACAAAACGATAAAACAGGGCCAAAATACAACGATTTGCAAGAAACTTAGAGAACATCCGAAGGATTTTTGTTGAGAAAACAAGAGTATACCTGGCTTCCTTCTTGACTCCGCAGGCTTGTCAACTCGACGAGGCAAGAAGACGCCAGTTCCGGCACATTCCCTTTTTCCGTTAGGGTTTTCAAGAAAAACGGCTCTCATTCCAGACCCAATCTGCTGCTGCTTCGCCTGAAGAGGAGGCCATACAGATGAAGACAAGCCCACATGCCGACCAGCGTTTCTGCCGCCAACAAGAGCCTCGCTACTCCTCACTCCTCTGTTTGAGACCGTTTGCTTGATTTGCCTCTGTTGGTTAAACCCACTTCCGGAAGCCGCCTTTGCCATCTGTTGCTGCCTCAGCATCTGGAACTACAACAGAACAAAAATTAGCCACAAACAAGCAAAAATACGAAACTCGTATATTCATTATAGAACCACAACGGGGCTTACTTGGGCTATCTGCAATTGCTGGTGAGAAAGCGACGATTGGTTGTAAAATCCTACATCAGGATTGGAGCTCTTCACAGGCAAGATCACGGGAGAGGGCTTTCCGGAAGGAGGACCCAATAGCCCTCGATGGTTGAAATCATAGCCATCTTCATTCATCTTCATCCTCTCCACTTCCCAGGCGGCTGCGCGTAGTAGATCCCACGTTGCCCTGGGAGATGATGCCTGGGAAGCACTATTGGGACTACCATGGCTAGAAGAACCTTTCCGGTATCCACACTCACTCCCAAATGCGCAAAGAGTGGATTGAGGCGAACCAGATAAAAACGTAGCCTACAACAAAGAAAATCTTATTAGCGCCCGATGTATAATGAAAGACTAAGTCATAACGACCTATATACTGTTTCATACCTTGGATTTCTTAAGATTGGAAGCAAAGTCCAGATCAAAATCAAGGGTGGAATGAGCCATACGACGGGTTAACTCGGCCATGTGCTCTTCCTCATCACTCTCCGTTTCGCTTGAGCCTACCACAGACTCAACCGGAGAACTGAAGTTAGAAGGAACTCCGGTGAACACATTTCCGAAGGGGTACTCGGAAGGAAACACGTTCTGGAAAGGATCAGCATCGTCGTTCTTTGCCTTGCCGAAACAGCTATTCTTCTCCATGGCAAAGTCGTCGTCCACGAGGATCTGCGGTGGCAGCCAGAACTCACCGTCATCCAAATTATCAGCCATGATCAAACACTAAGATTTAAAGGGTGACTACAGAGAAAGAGAGGCCGTTAAAGAGAGGAAAAAAGGAGGAGGAGATTTCGAGTGTGGAAATGGAAAACTGAAGCACGAAAGTGAGGAAAGGATTTGCTGCTTCGTGAAGATTTAATAATAACAAGTCGCAGAGGTGCAGCATGCAGGATATGCAGAGTCACAGGGCCCCATCACAGCCAAAAAGCAAAAGACGCAGAGGGTGGGGGGGAGAGAGAGTGACAGAGGAATGGAATGGATCCGACTGGCAGGAGGGGATCTGAAACTTTTCAACGAAACGGAGCCTGCTTTTCAACCCACAACAAAACGGTGAAACGGTTTTCCGTATTTTTTTATAAAATAAAAATATAAAATAAAACGCAGTGAGAGTGTGACTGTGTGAGCATAAAGCGGCAGTATCTCCAGAGGCGGAATGAAAGGTCAGTGACATGAAATTGACGCTCTTGGATGAACGCGTCTAACACGCTCCACCCTGCAGAAAGAGAGCGTGGTTTTTTTATCCAAAAAATACGTCACTGCAAGGAAATGTATTATGGAAAATACTAATTAATAAATGAAACGGAAAAAGTTTGTAAGATACCTTCCACTCCTCATTTTAATTTACCTAAAGCGAGTTGAGATGTCAAGATATGGCCATGAAAACATTGCCATTTTGCGAAGCAACATCCTTAACCCGCTGTATATTTATGGATCTGTCCAAAAAAAAAAAGATCTTACAATTGAGTAGTATTTAATTAAAAAATAGAATGCTATTCTTATTATCCTTTGTTATTTATTTAATTAGAGTGCACATTCCCAGCCTATGAAGAAGTTTGAAATGAATTAGATTACTCATAATTTATGCATAATACAGGAGTGTAATTTTTAATAAAATTTTCTAGATGACATGCTTATTTATTTTCTACATGGATGATAAATATGCTTGTGGAACTATAATAATGATGATTATAGAAACAGGGCAGCAGAAAGAGAGAAGAGTGATGGATGCATGTGAGAGTTAGACGGTGGAGTCACTTTTTGGGAGGTGCTCTCTGGTGATTGTCATCCACGACGTGAGAGTCGCGTTGCCTTGTCGCTATATTTAATATTTTATTTTATCTTTTTAATTGAGAAAAAAAATTAATAACATTTTTTAATTTGGACTGTCATCTGTCCAGTACATTCGCTCCCCGTCCTACGGACTCCACTTGGCACCGTGCCTGTAATCCCTCGCTCCCATTTTTTGCCCATTTTCTTTTCATTTTTTTTTTCTAGGCTTTTTGGTTGAGAATGCTTTTCCTTTTTCGACCTTCCGATATTTCATCTTTTTGGCCCAGCATCCTTCGCTTACAAGTTTTCGCATCAGTGTCTATCCGCTTGTTCGTATCCCACTACTGACATTCATTTTATTTTTTCAACTGCACACTGGAGTTTTTTAAAAAAAAATCAAACGTATTTTATTTTCAGTAGATCCAGCTCCCATGTGAGTTCATTTCATTTTTTCTTTTTAAGTGTTTTATACTGAGTTTTAATTTGTCGGGCCAACAATTTTTGGCATTTGGAACTTAGGTGTAAACATGGAGAGTAAAGGTGGTGTTAATAGATATTAAGGGCTGTGACTAAGGGAAGGGATGGTGTGATACTGATAATCTAAATATGTAATGATGATAAGGAGATTTGGGTGGTGAGAGTGAGGTGACACACTCGGGGGTTGGGGGATCAATTGCTTCCATGTTAAGGTTTTTGGAGGGGATAAGCCGGTGGTGGTGGCGCCAAAAATCTCACGGATGACGTGGCTTGCCTACCCAACGCTGTCGTTTTTGCCTTACCATCATTTCGGCGTGCCCCTTTAACTTCTTCTCTGATTGGACCGCACTCTATTTTATTTTATTTATTTTTTCCCCTCATCTCTCATTAACTGCTCCTACGTAAATTATTAGTATTGGCTCCAAGTATTAATGTTACACAATTTATTGAAGAAATAACAAGCGGATAGAAATCCTTTTACCAATATGTACATTAATATTAATCAGAACAAAATTTTAAATGAAAACGGATAATTATGCAACATCACGTCCATGTGCTGGTTTTTGTTTTTAGTCTCAATGATTTATTTTCATGTTTTTATTCTTTTTATTAACTTTATTTAAATATCAGTTTTTGTATTTAAAAATGCTCAAAAGTATCCTTAGATGGTCCAAATGGGATTGATTTTTATTACGTGGACTTAGCACCGTTAAACATGTTAGTTAACTAGAGGAAAAAAAACTGTCTAATTAAAAAAACAGAAAGAAGAACCACATCATTTTAGAAAAAAGGAGACACATTTTAGATAGAGCGACCAAAGGAGATTGGGAACCATAAAAATAAACTACAAACACTGAAAATAAAATCTGATTGAAGTAAAGGGGCTTGATGTGATATTTGTCCTTGTAGGTTATGGAGAAGAGTTCTATTATTTTTCTATTAGTATTATTTAAATATGTTAAACAAGTTTTTGATTTTGATAAACATAAAAGATGTGGATTCATGGATGAAACAAGAGGACTGAAGGTGAGAAGCACCAAGTAAGATAAACACAAGGGACAAGATATAATTAGTATCATCATTAACTTTAAAGAAACGAAGGATTGATTCATAATCCCTTTCTGATCATATATTCGAAATTTGGGCGCCGAAAGAGTCGATCTGGGGAATACGACCTTCTCATTCTCGTCCTTTGCACTCCTTTTTGTTACGCTCTTACATGCTACTTCGTATCAAATTTACTAAAGGCGTCTTTGAATGAATAAAAATTTGAATTTGAATTCAGATTTAAACTAATTTTTTTTATTTAGATATACATAAATTTATAGATTTGAAATTGAACATTTCAAATTATAATTCTTTGACAATTCAAATTCATTGTATAGCCTAATTATTTAAAATTTTAATTATTTTAAATGTTTTATTCTCTCTATATCTCTTTAATTGATACATTTATAACTTTTGTATATTTTCGCATCTCTTATCGATTAAAAAATAAATAAAAATTATCATTTTTAATCTTTCATTTTCATTTGAAATTCATTTCTCTTATTTATTTGAATTTTTTAAACTATCTAAATAAAAATTTTAAATATATAAATTTCAAAGATTATATTTAAAATGTAATATTTCAAACGTAAACTCTAAATCCATAAACCTAATCACTACCTAAATTTTCTCATATTCTCATTTTGACCATTCCACGTCATCAATCTTTTTTCTTCTTTTGCAAGATAGAGACACTTTCAGTCATGTATTTTCTAATCAATTTACTCTACGTTCGGTGAAATAAATTATTTCAAATGATGTTCCGTGTCTATATTATCTATAATTCAATTTTATATCAAAATTGGGTTTTTGCATTAGACATAAGTCAATCTGACCTTTGGAGCTGATAACCAAGCACACGTAGCGAATGGGAATTATATTGAGATAGTTCATTGTTTTGAGAGGTTAGCTCTGTGTAATATGGTTCATGAAAAATCACACTGCATTATTTTAGAATAGTCTCATAAACATTGGAGATTTAATGTATACTCGTATAATGGCTTTCAAAAAAAAAAAAAAACGGTTTACGTGCAACCAACTAAAAAGATGAATGATTTTAAAACATTCAACCAATATAGTTCAGACGAATTGATATGGCAGGACCAAAACTTTAGTCTTCAAATCTGTCTCTTTATCCTTCCTAAGAACCAGAGCATATATATGACAAGCAATCAAATCTTGAAAAATGAAACCCAAGCATGCTTGATATTTTTCTCTGTTTGGAAAAGCCAAACCGGGAGGAAAAAACAAATTTATCTGCGCATCATGCGATCACATGTGCATGTTATAACTTGAGCATTTTAATATTGACCCTAAACAATTCTTTGCGGTGTAGTCGGAACTTCTTTCTATCTTTATTATAAATTATTTTTAACTGTCTCATAAAAATTAAGAATGCCAAATAT
The DNA here is from genome assembly GCF_029017545.1 of Prosopis cineraria. Taxonomy (NCBI): domain Eukaryota; kingdom Viridiplantae; phylum Streptophyta; class Magnoliopsida; order Fabales; family Fabaceae; genus Prosopis; species Prosopis cineraria. Next base: position 2,415,750 of record NW_026555343.1, read on the forward strand.
AATTAACTCATTAACTTTATTTGACAAAAGAAAAATGAAAAAAATTACATATTGGTCCTGTGGAGCAGATTTAATTATCAATAAGTCCTACAAAAATTGGCCAAAACCACAATCAGGTCCTTCGAGCTTAAGTGTAATTTAAAATTAGGTTGTAGAGACAATAATACTTTTATTAAACATACAATATATTAATGAAATAATTAATTTACAACTATTTTATCAGCAATTTGCAAATATAATTTTAATTTTTTATGATTGTAATTTCAGATATCCAATAATTAAACAATCATGTCTTACTAATAAAATTTAATATTAATTATTTATAATTACTTTATCAGTAATTTACAATTATAACTTTAACTTTAACTATTTATAATTGTAACTTTATGTATTCAATGATTAAAATAATTGGTTAATTATTAGATATATAAAGTTACAGTTGTAAATTATTTGACTAATGTAATATATTTGTGTGTGTGTGTTTAATAAGGTCATTATTGTTTGTTTATCCTAATTTTAAATTACAATCAACTCTCAAGGAATCCAATTATAGTTTGTGAATTTCATGTGATTTATTTGTAAATAAATTTACTCCACAGAACTTATATGTAATTTTTTTAAGAAAAAATTTTTAATTTTACTCAAATTTAAATGAAAAGTTTTTAAGTTTGCACTACATTCTCTATCATAATTAAAAAATTTAAATAAAAATGATGCTCAAAAAATATAACTAATATTTTGCTAAGTGTCCTGTATTCAGGTTTATTAATTTTTTTCAGATAAGTCTCATTATAACAAAGACGAAAGGGAGTAAGTAACGAATAATTTAATGAACACGCCATGGTTGCTTGGTTTGGGTGCCCGGTGATAAGTGAAATGCTAGCGCACGCTTGTACGAACTAAAGAGGGCGTCACTTTGCTCGAAATAGATAATGTCAGTAGAAAGAACCGTGTTTGCCTACTCGTGAGAAATTGTGCTACGCACGAAACATGAAAAGTAGAAAACCCTAAATATGTATTTCTTTGCAAATTATCATACCTATCAGCAGTAGCAAAACTCAGAATCTAGAAGTGCAAAATAATTTAATTAAAAAGTTATTAAATTTTAAAAATATTAATTTAATAATTAAAAATAAAAATTATTTTAGAAATAAAATTATAATAACATAAATAAATTGATCATCACTTTATTTGGTCTTTTATAAAATTATGCTCATCATTTTTTATCTTAATCATTAAAATATTACATGTCTAATAAAATTTTAAACCCAAATATTATTATTCAATCCAAAAGGTGCAAAATATCAAAAATAAAGAGTTTAAATTTTTAAAATTTACCTACCCTACTTGTAATATTTTTTAAAGTGAGGGGATGTATTTGCACACATTCACCGTGGAGTGGCTCCACTATTGTCTACTAGCATGTATAGAAATCTAGATTAACCCATTTGGTTGAATTAGTAAGTCATCAGACCAATACATCAGTCAATTTAATAAAATGCTTTGTATTTTTCGTATTTTCTATGTAAAAACATATTTTTCTTTCGAAATGTAATTGCGCTAGGGGTGTTCACCATGTTTGGGGTCTGATTGGCTTGGTGCTATTTGTATTTGGACAACCTAAGCTATGCATTATTGTTCAAAACTCATGTGTTCAATCAAAAAAGATTATAGGGTAAAGATGTAAATTTAACCATTAACTATTTTTTGAAAAGCATCTGGTTACCTATATCATGAATCGATGCGAAATAAATCACAAGCTTTAAAAAATAAAACATACAACATCTCTTGTTAAATTTCAATAGACAGACATTAATTAACCATATTTTGACCCAATCTATATCTATGTGGCTATACATGTGGGCATTGTTCCTTACATCTCTCTCATACCTTGCTATATCTTCTTCTTCTACTACCAACAAGAATTGAAACCAACCTTCATCACATCTAGATTTGCAAACAACTCTTGGCTTGAAACTGGCTCCAACCACCCAACCCAAGCCATTATGCATCTCCATCGCACAAAGAAAGGTGAAAGAACATGCTACTATTAATAGGCTGAGAATGATCAATGTATGTTTCTATAATGAGGCTCTCAAAGCGTTGACTATAATGATGCTGTAATAAAACCATTTTCAAATTTATATTGGTTATCTGACTTATGGTGTGTTTTTCTGTTCTCACTCTCACTTGATATTTTTTCAACTAATTTTAAGTTTGTTTGACTTTAAAAAAGTATCACGTGCTTCTTTATGCAGTTACACTTAATTTTTGACCTAATAAAGTCACATTTGATTTGTTTTATAAAAATTAAACTTAAGATCTCAGTTGTTAAAAAAAATACTTTTTGATTGCTGAAACCCTTTTAGGGTCTGTTTGGTTCGAGAGGAGGGGAGGGGAGGTGAGGGGAGAGAAGGGAAGGGAAGGGGAGGGAAGGGGAGGGGGAGGAGGGGGAAGGGAGGGGAGGGGAGCTCCCCCCCAATTTGGAGGAGAGGCTTTGGAGGGGAGGGGAGGGAAAATTTTAAAAATTTCCCCTCCCCTCCTCCTAACCAAATGAGGGGAGGGGAGGGGAGGGGGCTCCCTTCCTCCTAACCAAATGAGGGGAGGGAAGAGGAGCCCCTCCCCTCCCCCCAACCAAACGGAGCCTTAGATGATTAACCATAGTTGAATAATCCTATTAAATTAATCTCAATGATTACTAAGTGTATATTTGGTTGGGTATTGGATTCATAAGAGCAATCTTACAAAAGGCAATAAAGGAGACATGGCAAGATTGGTCGAGTGAGTGAGATTAGAGGAAGCAATTGATGGAGGCACAAGTGAAGAAGATTTGTGAAGGAGAGTGGTGGCAACAGTGGTAAAAGTAATGTCCTGGGACTTGGAGAGATAATCAATGATATAAGAGCGAGGGAGCGTGGTGAGGATGCAAGGAAAGAGAGGGAGAGAATGGGGGCGATGGTTAGGGTCTGTTTGGTTCGAGGGGAGGGAAGGGGAGGGGAGGGGAGGTGAGGGGAGAGGAGGGAAGGGAAGGGGAGGGGGAGGAGGGGGAAGGGAGGGGAGGGGAGCTCCCCCCCAATTTGGAGGGGAGGCTTTGGAGGGGAGGGGAGTGAAAATTTTAAAAATTTCCCCTCCCCTCCTCCTAACCAAATGAGGGGAGGGGAGGGGAGGGGCTCCCCTCCTCCTAACCAAATGAGGGGAGGGAAGAGGAGCCCCTCCCCTCCCCTCCCCTCCCCCCAAACCAAACGGAGCCTTAGAGAAGAAAAACAATGCACGTGTGGCATGACAATTCTTTTTTTTTTTCAATCTGTTTATCATAATCAACAGAAGATGCCAGTTGCCTTGTTTTTTAAAGTTAATAATTTTATTTACATTACCCGATAGTATAGGTTGTCCAATGATTTTCAAAAAAAAGTTGGTGGTTGAATTTACATTTTTATCCAATAATATATGAGATCAAGTTTAGCAAAATGAAGTTCGCCCAAGTACACGCGAAAACACTAGTAATATGATTTGGAAAGGAATATTAGTTAATCACTATAGCCGTTGACGTTAAAATCATTTTTCAAAGTATTTTCTTAGAATTAAATGGTAAACTGACCTCTCAGCTATAAGTACAGGAACATTTAGGATCTCACGTTCTTTTTTTGTGTGAAGTTTACCTTATACAATTCAAAAGGGCACAATATAGCTATTATTGCTGACAAATGTTTACAAAGAAAAACTTCAAAAATTATAAAAAAAAAAAACTACTAAAATTTTCTTAATATTTCTCATAATTATTTTGGTTATTGTATCGTAATTTTTAGGTCTTTTTTAATCTTTTGAGTTTTTTAAGTAATTTTTCATATTCTTTTATATTACTTTTGATTAACTAACTAATAATTAAAATTAATTTTTATTAATAATTGAGATAATATTATACTATTTTTTAAAGTTGGAGGAAATATCATACAAAAAATAAGTTTGAGATTTCAAATCATCCTAAACTTATAATTAAAAGGTGAATTTATCATTTGAACTTTTTTTTTTTTTTTTAAATCCTGAACAGACCAAATCGTTTTCCCCAAGCACGGACAATGGTTAAGGTGGCAACTGGTGAGTAATGCTGCCATAGTACTCTGTGAAGGGTTCAAAACTGTAGGGGCTTCTGGTCAAAAAGAAAAAAGAAAAGAAAAAGAAAAAAAACCGATTGCGGCATCCGGGCATGTGAGCCGAGGTGAGGGGTCTCGGAAGAGGGACGGAGCGGGCAACATGGAGACATGTAGGTGGGGCCCAGGAGGCCACGCAGCTCCAGTCGACAAACAGACCAAATGGCCCAATCCCTGTCTTCTGTCTCTTCCTTCGCATTTCACACCCCCTCCCCCCTCTCCCATGGCGCGTGCTTTCCACCCCCGACTGTTTCTCCTTCTCTTCCACTAACATCCTCGCCTCCTTTGTTTCTTTTCTTTTTCTTTTTTTAAATATATAAATACGTTAACCATAATCTTGACCCGTGCATTTCAAGGACCTGTTTAGACTGCTAGCTTGTTTGATTTCAAAGGTTTAAAATTATATTGTAAAAAATTGCAATTACTAATAGGATTGAATAGAGATAAATTCTTGTATGGACTGACACGTCATCTACATCATGTTATGTCTAATAAAATTATATTAATTCAGTTACATAAAATTTTACGTATTATTATTTTTAATAAATTTATTTTTTGAATAGGGTGTTCTCTAATTTTTATTTTTTATCATTATTAATAACATAATTAATTTATATTTATAATTATTTAACATAAAATATTTTATTAAACAAAACATGGATCCCAGCCTCATGGAATCCATGCAGAATTTTCCAAAATGTAGCGAGTGGCGATTGAAGGCGTGAATAGAGGCGAGTGGCATCCAGTTGGGCTTGTTCATGTGGGCCTTCACCCCCCACCATCCTCGCTCCTCCGTACCACTTCTTTCAGGCCTTATCGCTCTATTTCTCTATTTCTTTTTTTATCAAAGATTTTAACAAACGCGTCTCGGCGATTGAATTACTAATGGGTTAGAGGTTAATCCAATTTAATCATCAAATACCGTGCAAATCAATATCTGAAATTTTTTGGTCGAGACACACAAAATATTTTAACATTTAAAAATTCTTCCAATACCTTTCGCCCAACGTGCCCCGTGTTCGCTGCGTGTCTAGTGTCTACTGCCAAACAAAACATATTTCTGCCTTTGCATGTGTCCAGGAATACGAATACAATGTGTTGATAACATATCCGTATCTTTCTTTTCGTCACTAATCACCATCTCCTTGTTACTCCATCGTAGTACTCACTGCTAAAGTTGTCTATAATGTTCCAAATTTTTTTCATTTTACCTACCGTCTCATGTTAAAACCTAGAAGATAAGTTGTAAATTACATGATCAATAGTGATGTATTTTTCAAACTTCTTATTGACTTTCCAAAATTTGATGCTAACATGCAACTAATATTCTACTTTCTCCACTTAAAAATGTAATATATTTTTAATCAAATTTTACCTCAAAAAATATTACTTATTTTTAAACTAACATCATACTTTAATATTTATTCTTATTTAATAAAATATTTTACTTTAAAATAAATATAAAATAATTTATTTATTATGAGCATTTTTTAAAAAAACTTATTAATTATATCATGAAATACTAAAAATACCTTATATTTTTTAATGGTGTTAGTAACTTTTAATAGAAATTAAAAGACAAGGGTTTTGGAATGCCAACCGCATTGAATCTAACACGGATATATGAAATTTTTTTAATTGGTTCTCTAATTTTCAACATAGAATATTGAAAATACTTGTTACAAAATTTTAATATTCATCTCTCACAATTTACCTTGTTTTTTTTTTGGGGGCCAGGTTTGGCACTTGACAATTGGCTGTATACTTTACATTTTACAACTAATCTTCCAAATATAGCATGGAACATTTCATGGGAAATTTTAATTATGCAATTTTATATGATCATAATTCAGTAATTTTTGAAAAAAATTTTGTCTTAAATTTAAATTAAGTCGATGTATTGGGGCCAAATTTTCATTGCCCCAATTTCTAATGGACGACACACTGCTTTTGTTGCGTAATTACTGATTGGGATGCGATAGAAAGGCTAAAGGTCTATATCCCTCCAACCATCCCTCTGGCCCCATTCTTTCTCTATTTCACACTTTGAACCTCATTGATTACTCCGTTCCCTCTAAATTTAATCTAAACACTAAAAAGAATGTGTACTATCTCATAGTAATATGGTTGATTTTAATCAACTTTTTTTTATCTGACATGTCCTCAACATACATAAAAATTATTCAATGTACAAAACCTGAGCCATCTGTGAAACTTTAATTAATAACTTTAATGAAACCACAACATAAAAAAGTGTTCATGTAATGATCTTATATGAGAAAAAATATCCCACAGAAAAATCTATAGCATATGCAATTGTAAGTTTTACTCGGGAAAAAAAAAAAAGGGTAACAGCGACCTTGAGTGTGAGATGCTCCATGTCGGATAATCATGATTTTTTGTGTGAAATGTTCATTGACAACAATTAATACATTATTAATAATTGAGGAAGGAATAGATGTCTGAATTATGAATTGAATGATGCGCCCCACAAACATTTTAGCTTGAGTATCATTGATTGGTGTGTGTGGGCGTGGTGGATGAAGCAACATTATCAAGCAAATTAGTACTCATTCCATTTAGTATGATAAGGCATTTTTTCTGAAGCATCATGAAAAAAATACTAGTATAAAACATTTTGGGTCTTTTAATATATAATTAATATGTTTTTTTAATTCTTAATTAAGTTGTGTAATTAATAAAAAATTTTAATTGAGACAAGGGTAAATAAAAGTGTGTAATTTTAAAACTCATTGGGAGATGTAATTTAATTTAAAGTATTTTATAATATTAAAGGGATGGAGTAAATTATATATGTGTGTGTGTGTGTGGCCAATGATTAGGGCGTGGCCAGCAAGTCTTTTTTTTCCACAACGTAGAAGGTTGTTAATTATTAATTATGTTATAATAACATTATGTGCATCATCACGACCATACTCATTGCAAAGATGGTTCACTATTGGGATCGGAATCTGATCATTAATAAATTCAAACCGGTTTACATGGTGCCCCACTTCCTCCTGATTCATCCATCACCATGTTCTTTAGTGTTCATTTTCCTTTCAAAAAAGTTGAACGGCACAAGATTGTCACAAGTGTGAGAACCGTGTTAAAGTAAGTTCAGAGTGATGAATTTAAAAACGAGTAGTTCAGTGAAATGAAGTAGGGGAGGATCATAGTCAGCAAGGCTAGTTAAATCAATAAACCACAGGACCAAAACTAATATCTTTATAAGTTCAATGAAATATTACCTGTCCATATTTTAACTAATAACTCTTAAATTAATGTATTGTTGAGTTCAAGTACCAATCTAATTTTTAATGCTCTAAGAGACCTATTCTATGGGGTGGAGAAAGAAGAGGAAGGAGCATGTGAGCTTGATTAGCGGTGAAGTATGCGGTTTGGTGGGATAGGGTTTGTCGTTTGCAGGTTTAGATACTTATTTACGCGCTTATCACTGACAGACTCGCTGTCTATGGAAGCGTCTCAACTAGAAAAATAGATTCTTCTTTTTTATGAGACAACATTGCTTTGACTATATGTTCCCAATGCATCATATTCATTTACTACCCACTTGAATTGTTCAATATGTTTAGCCCCTTCCTTTGACCAACACAATAGCTATCAATCTGGGTCACATTTATAGCCTTTTCCAATATTAGCATTTTTTTCCCTCTTAGGACTCGACTTGTAAATTGAATTTAGATTCATTGGTAACAAGTAATGGTTATCGATGATTTATTATTAAAAAAAAATTCTTCATGTCAAGATGCATAGTTTGATTTAAGATTAAACAATGTGCTAAGTTAAAGCAATTTTGAATTTCTAGGTAATATTATAGGATAAATTTCACTGCTAAGGTAAACATCAATCCTTGTTTGATTTGAGTAAAATGTAGGGGGGATTTTAATTAAGATTGATTTAAAAATAATAAAAAAAGTAAGATTGGGATTTTTTAATAAATTTTTCTCACCGTTTTTTCCCTGTTTAAATTTTATAACTTCACTTCTCCATTTTCTTAACGGAATTTATTAAAATTTTTCCATCCCTCCATTCTCTTGAAACAAGGGTCGTGATAAATCATGTGTTGAGTCTAGTTTTAAACACCATACCCATTCCTTTTATCATTATAAGGTATTTTTAATCTAATTGTATCCCCAATGACCTAATTATTGTTTTTAAAATTACATTTTCATTTTTAGTTGACATTTATTTAGGAAGTATTTCAATTAGAAACCTTATCAGTAAAGTAACGGTATTTTTGACAAATTTTATTAATTACGTCTTAAAAAATTTAAAATATTTTATATTTTTAAATATCATACTTTAAAAAACTATCTTATAATATTAAATGGAGGGAATATATGATACCTTTAGGTGAATATATACAGAGATGAATTTGGGGGGCTTATTTAACTTACATTACAGGATAATCAAAGAAAGTGATGGGCTATGGATGGTGGAGGACAGAGGATAACAGATGTTAAATTATGTTTTTTCAAGAAAAGGTAAGACCTAAACCCATGTTGTGTTGGCATTAGGGTCAGATATCAAGAAAGAAAGTGGATTAATTAATGTGTGGGTGCCCAACGTGGGGACCCTGAATCCCGGTTCGTTACCAAACCAAACTGTCCTCATTATTATTCTCTATAAACCACTTTTGATTCTTTTTTTAATAAGTTTGTCTAAATTACACCAACTTCCCCTGCACTTATCCTAAATTACACTTAACATCATCCTTTTAATTTTCAATTCCCTCGCACTTATCGCTATCTTATTTCATTGAATATTCTTAGTGTTTTAGTCACTAGAATTAAATTACGTTGGAAAGTCCAAAGTCATCTGGAGAATTTAGTGCTTTTTTTTTAAAAAAAAAAGCAATCCAAGCATTCGCAAGTCCTTGAGTGTTTGATAATTAATTAAGAATGATAATACATGAAAATGTAATGTTGACGCATGCAGATCAAAGTGGTCAAGATGCGTAAAAGTTCCAAGGAATATATTTCATTCATATATCCCCTCAATAACTGAAGTCACGGGATAGAATGCAAAATTCCTTGAACGAAATTCCACGTTTTTTATGTTTAATGTACAATGAATCTATACTTTTCTATTCATTCATACTTGTTTGTTTACGTTTATCCCTAGCTAGCTGAGATTCATGCTTTGCTTTGCATTGAGTCCATACACGAACGTCAAAACCAAGCAGGTCCTGAGTTGTTTAAAAGTTTGAATTTGTAAAATAAGACAGCCAAGCGTCTAGTTAATTTTGAGACAGGCTTAACGGGGTGGGCATGTGAGAAACAAGTTGTGGAATAGCTTTCAACGGAGGTTGCGGTCAAATACTGAGAAGGGATAAAGAGATTATAGGCCTCGTGAATGAAGGTGGAATAGCATCCAATGGACAGGAATCGTGTCCTCATGACAGCCTCACAAATTAACAAGCGTGTATTCAGATAATAAGGTTGTTAGGACCTCAATCTCTCTCTCTTTCTCTCTGTGCGATCAGAAACAAATAAAAATGGACCAAATTAGATGCACCGGACAAGAATGTCAGAATCAATTCCACTGCCAAATTTAATGTTAATCCCCCTGAACATCATTGATACACAACACACCCATGAATAAATGTGATGTTATACTGACCCCATATGCCCCATCTCTCATTGGATATTTGGATCCTCCCATCCTTCACTCTCTGCATACAGAAAATGCTTCCTTACTTAAACATCCATCAATATTACACAATGTCCTCTCATTCATTTATTCATGTTCTCTTCGTATCCACTTCGCTTTCACTCCATTATTAATTTGGTCACCCATTTCCGAACGCACTAACTTCATCCTCTCAATCATACATTTATATTCTTCTGATTGTTTATTTTTTTGGCAGCAGAGGAGAAACACTCATTGAGATTTCTTCACATGATTAATGTCAATCTATGTATTCTCTTAGTCTTATTTATGAGAGATGTCATTAAATTTTTATCACAAATTTTTAGATAAAATTAATGAGTTTTAAATTTTTTTAATTTTAATAAAACATATTAAAAATGACTTATAAATAAAATTAAAAAAGTATTTCATAGCACTGATATATATAATCCGTATGGTTTTAATTTTCCCACCATAATAGAAAGGCTAGTGTGGCTTATTGTAAGCAACATACAGGCCCATTACAATTTAGTGAGAAGGAATCTGAGTTTTTGGGCCGACACTGGGCCCTTAACCCGATCTCTTAACTCTTTAATTTTTTTTGGGATTGTGACAGACTGCCTTAATTGCCGAGATTAAAAAAAAGGGATGGTATTTGACTATTTAATTGGAATTCCAAATGGTCAAAAGGCCATTATAGTTGAGCACGGGGTACGGAGAGAAACTTCGTAGCACCTTCCCGAGTCCATTCTAATTTCTAATTCAGACATTTCTCAATCAATAAACTTCTTCCCGTGCATCTGACTTTAGAAAAAAATATTTTTAACTTTTAATAATTATTAATAGTCGGCATTAATGCATATGGATGCGATATTCATAAAATCAATAATTTAAATCAAACTCAAACCCACATGCAAAATTTAAGATTGAGCCTGAAAAAAATATTTTTTTAAATATTTGAGCTCAAGAAAATTTAAGCTAAATCTGATCGGGTTTAAATTTGACTTGAATATCCAAATAATTTTTTTTAAAAAATATATAATATAATAAAGATTAATTAATTTTTTAAGTTTTATGCCATTTTATATTAAAATATCATATATTTAAATGCATTGCTATAGTTATTTTTTAAAAAATTAAAAATAATTATATTTTCGTATTTTTTATTATTTTTAGTTAATGAAGTAACTCAAATAATATTTAAAATATATTGTAATATTAATTTTTATATTTTAAGACATAATTTTTTTTTAAATTTTTTTGAGTCTTATACATTATTTGCATATCTAAAAATATATATCTTATATTTTATATTTTTATAAAATAAGATAATTAATTTTAAATTAAAAATAAATTTAAAGCATGTATGAATTTTTGACTCTATAACTACATAAATATATTAAAAATTAAGAATAAACTAGAGTAAATATTCCTTGTATATAGAGGATTAAATAATGTAAAAAGTTAAAAAAATAATTAAAAAATAGTATGTTACTCATAATTAAATAATTTTGTTTCATATAATATAATGATGGCTATTTTTTCACATTCTTAAAAATAAAAAATACAATTTATCTAAAAATTATTAAAAACTTTAAATTAGTCGGAGAAATAATTTAAAATTAATGATTTAACCGTGATTAAATTGAGATCAACTTGATTATAGTTAAAATAATATATTTTAATTAAAATATATAAAATATTTATATATAATTATGATAAGAGCAGTATTTAAACAATTGAGACAATAATTTACAAGTAAAAAAATATTTATGAATAAATTACATATAATACAATAAAACAGTAACAAAGCTACTTAAGAACAAAATTGATTAATTAATATTTTTTTAAATTTAAAATAATATTTTATGTTCAACAAAGTTATTTAAAAAATAAAATTGATTTAAAAAATAAAAAATATTTTTAAAAATTTCAGGTGTTAGGGTCGGCTCAAATAAATTCAAAGTTGTTAGGGTCGAGCTTTATTATGTAGATTTTTAAAAAAATATAATATTTTAAGCTTGATTTAAATAAGTTTGATTTGAATAATTTCAATTTACCTAAATTATCAACTTTAGATATTTGAGGGTAGTTTTTGTCGAGAAGCTGAACTATAGAGTTTAACTAACCGGGGAAGATGGATGTAGTGGATTCCAAAGAAGGCTAACACGAGTAGGAAAAAAGACTCGTTAGCATGCTTCCTCCGTCCATATCCTTATCCTTGTGCACCTGACTTTTTTTTTTTTCTCTAAGAAAATATTAAGATTGATGTATATAACTGGAAAAGGATGTAAACTATTGTCTTTGTTCAAACCACGACATTGGATTACAAAAAAAGCTTAAATATTTTATTGCTTTCCCTCTCTTAAATTATAAGACAATGTTAAAAGAATTTTTATTCTAAAATATAAAACAATTTGAAAATGCTAAGCTTTTTTTTAATGATACTTTTTAATATTATTCTTTAAGTAAAAAAAATTAAAATGATATTGTAATGTAATGATTAATTATATAAGGATATTTTTAAAATTTTATAGTTTTTTTTTAAAAATAAATTAATAAATTATGATTGTTGTATTTTATTAACATGTGTAATCTTATCTTAACTTATTTTGTAATTTGAAATAAAAGGAGTGCCTTTCAACAAGAGCGTGGAACTCGTGCATGGATGGTGCAGTGGGGGTAGGGGCATGACAGACTTTCCAGCCTCATTTCCTTCATCTCCCATCTTATAATTCGACCCCATCCTTAGATTAAATTTGACAACGCTCAAATACTCCTCCATCTACTCAATTATATGTGATTTTCTAAAAAGATTTTTTAGTCTTTCACATGAGATACTTGAACATGAAACATTTGTAGGATATTAAATAAGAATTAAATATCATCTTTATTTTTAAATTGTACGTGAAAGGTCACAAATGTCCTTAAATTTAACTATGGGTCGATTATATCCCTCAATTTTAATGATTCTCTCTGTTATCATTTTAATATTAAAAACATTTAATATTCGTTAGTTGTCAATGGATCCCATTATTTTTTAATATTTTTTATTAAGTTAAAAGTCATTTTTGCTCCTTAACTTTTATTCGAATGATTATTTTTAACCCTCAACTCAAATATTTTATAATAAAAAATATAAAGTGAGGCCTACCAACAATAAGAAAATGGCAAGGAGACGACAAAGAGAATTTTTAAAATTGAATGATAGTGTTAATTCATAATTGAGTTTAAAAAAATTTGTGATTTTTTGTATATAGTTTAAAAATAAAAATAACCCTTATTCCATTACATGATATATTTTTTAAATATTATCTTTATTTAAATTCATTAACTATGAGATAGTATGTAATATAAATTTAAAAATTATTTATTTAAACAAAAGTAAAATGAGAAATTATTTAAAAATATTTTTAAACAAAATAATAAGTTACTTCATCTCTATAATTTTGGCCAGTTAAAGGTAACTCACAAGGAGAACCGATAGTATAAGCGACCAGTTTAGTTTACGTAGAACAACAAATTCAGTGGGAGACAATTTCGTTTACGTTTCATTTGAGTTGTCGCCTGGCACAAGGATAAAAAAACTAACCTGAGATAGCGTCAAGGTAAATCCAAATCCCGCGTTAGCTTTCTGCTTCACCTCTTCTTATAAGAAACAGACAAGAGCACCGAGGCGCAAGAGAGAAAGCAACGATGGGAAAGGATCGGAAAGTTGGTGTGGCTATGGACTTCTCGGGAGGCAGCAAGAATGCTCTGAAATGGTCCCTTGAAAATTTGGCTGATAAAGGCGACACCTTTTACATCATCCATGTCAGCCCCAACTCTCTCGACGACTCTCACAAAACTCTCTGGGCCAAATCCGGTTCTCGTAAGTTTTCCTCTTCCCCTCTTTGATATCTATGAATCGCCATCTGATCTCGTTTTTCGACCCTCCCTGCTTCATGCTCTGTTGTTCCGCATTCCATCCGATTCGCTTGCAGCTCTGATCCCACTGACACAGTTCAGAGAGCCAGAGGTCATGAACAAGTACGATGTTTCAATCGACATCGAAGTTCTTGATTTGCTCGATACTGCTTCCAGGCAGAAAGAGGTTCTCTCTCTCTCTCTCTCTCTCTCTCTCTCTCTCTCTTTGTGATATCTGCAAAAATAAGTTCACTCTCTGTTTTCCGTCTGATTTCTGGAAGATTAAGTTCAAGTTGTGAGTGAAACTGAAATGATGGTGCAGGTGAATATTGTGACGAAATTGTATTGGGGTGATGCGAGGGAGAAACTTTTGGACGCGATCGAAGATCTGAAGCTGGACTCTCTGGTTGTAGGAAGCAGAGGTCTTAGCACAATCAAAAGGTCAGAAATTTTCCGATCCCCTGTTTTTACTCTTTAGATCACGTTACAATATATGTTAAATTACTCGGATATGTGTTGGATGGATGAAATGTAATGTTAATCTTGGGAGAGAACAGGATCATACTGGGAAGCGTGAGCAACTTTGTGATGACACACGCTTCTTGCCCTGTGACTATTGTGAAGGATTTGAGCAGCAGCAGCAAGAAGTAGAGACATTATCATTCATCAAATTGGGACGGAGCTGCTACTTTGAATGTTCTTCTTTTCTTGTATTTGATCTCATCTCCTTGTTGGTCGTGTGGCGTGATTATTCTAAATGGCGTTCCCAATTTCTTCCCTTTGAAATTTTCGAATAATGCAGCTTAAATTCCATCGCCGAGGGTATGAATTAGTCCAAATTTCATTTAACTTGGACACTTTAGATCTAGTTCTATATTCTTAATGCTTTTTATTTTAGTATGTGTGTAATTTAAAATAAAGACAATATTTTAATGGTTATCACTATATAAATCTTATTATATCATGTGCACTGTGAAAGGGGGTGATCCAAGGTCCCTCTTTTTACCCAATCTATTAACAAAGTTTTAACTGAACATAGATTTATTTTTTAAGTATTGAAAGTTTAAAAATATAAATAAAATCATTAGAAATGTGAATGACCATCCAAAAATAAAGGGAAGAAAAAGATATAAGACACCACATCTTAATTACGCTAGAATTTATAAATATTTTATTTTATTTTATATTATATTATTTAATGTAATTTTATTCAATGTGAAACTTAACTTTATTCATATTTAAATAAACTAACAAAAATAATGAAAATGAAAGCAGACGCATATGTTTTCATAAACTAAAGGCATGATTGAAATTTGAGTGCAAAATAAATCCTCAATTATGATACATATTTTTATTGTGGCGTGAAACATGAGATTACAACATGCAAGAATTAACCCAAAGATCAATCCATTCGTCTATTTGGAAGCACCGATGCACTGAAAGCGAGTTTTGTAGTAAGCAAGAAGATAATCTTTCGGAGGCAAAGCTTCTTTTACAACTGGATGATTCAGAACTAGATGACTCCATTTCTTCAGCTTTGGAAATTTCTCACTTGACAACTCAAGCCCTCCAGCTTCTTCAATCAAAGGCAGCCAGAAAGCCAAGAACAATCCTGCAATGTCCACAAATCCAATTGAATCTCCACTGAAGAACTCTCCTTTCAGTTCATTTTCCAGAATCCTCAGACCCTCCGACAATTCTTCACCACCTTTCTCTCTCTCCTTCTCATCAGGATTCCAAGCTGCTTTAAATGCAGCAGGCAAGACCTAAACTCAGACAATAAAAACATTTGTTCAGTTACTCAGCTCCAGATATCCAGAAGCATATTATGTATTTTCAAAAATATGAAAAGGAGAAATCCATGTTTGTTGATTACCTTGTCATCGATGAACTTGGACCAGAAACGAGCCAAGGCTCTGCGGTAAGGGTCAGAAGGCAAGAGAGAATAACCTGTCCAAGTCTCGTCGATATATTCGACAATCACAAGTGACTCACAGATTGGCTTTTGGTTGTGAAGAAGCAGAGGGACCTTCTTGAGAATCGGATTGTACTTGAGAAGAAGATCACTTTTGTTGGTCAGTGATTCATGAATGTATTCATATTCCACTCCCTTGAGTTTTAGAGCAATCTCGGCTCTCGTCACATATGGGCTTCCTACAATCCCAAAAAGCTTCACTTGTTGATTTGAAGGCATGGCAATAGTATATGCTTTTGCTGGGAACTTGAAGATCTGTGTTTGAGGGTTTTATGGTCACCGGGTTTGTGATTTTCGTTTCTTAAATAGCTATGGGTAGCGTAGGGATGGGGCGAAGGGAAAACCAAATCCGCTTCTGGAGGGAAGGAATGATGCAAGGGATTACGTCACCAAAATATAAGCAAAGTACCACTAAAATTCATACTCTCAAGTCTCAAGTAATTATATATTGATTTCTTCCTTTTTCTTATGATTAGTTTTAATTTATGATGGTTGAAAATAAGATATAAGTACACAAAAACAACAATCTATGTTAATGAATATAAGAGGTAGAATGTAAAATATATTTTTTATAAATATTAAATTACTTATATCTTGAATCAATATTAACAGAAGGAAACATTAATATATTAAATTGGAGGGAGTAAGTTGTACTATAAAAATTGTCTATTCAAACTCCCTTCATTCAATATTATAAGATATTTTTAATAGAATTACACATTCAATGAGTTAGTAACTTATTTTTAAAATTACATACTCTTTTTTTATTTATTTATATTTAATAAGGTGTCTTAATTAAAAAAATTTATTAATTACATCTCTTAATTAAGTGTGTTTTTAAAAAATAACTCTTTAATTTCACTTTGAAAGATATATTTGAATATGTAACCTAAAAAAATGTCTTATATTTTTAAACAAATGGAGTAATAATTTATTGAATATATATCACAATTTAAGGTGCACTTACTCTAAATAATCAGAGTATCCCCAAACAACATTGCTGAAACTTGGAAGCCACCTTTTTTTTTTTTGAAAAAAACTAGAGATAATTAAATTTTCAGTTTTTCATGTTTGTTTTAATTATCAATTTAATTTCTCAAATTTAATTTTAATTGATTTGGTTCTTTATGTTTTTTAAATTATTATGTTAGTTATTTAAATTTTAAAATACAAATTAACTATCCAATTATTCTATTGTATAACATATATTAATGACTTGATATCTAAATAAGAACAAATTAATTTAATTTTTTCAATCTAATCCTTTCTATTACGTTTTGTTATTTTATTTTGGAAAAATATAATCTTTAATCTTTATAATTTTATCAAATTTTACTTTTAATCCTTATAATTTTTTTATAGTGTTTTCAGTTCTTATAAAGATTAAAAATACTAAAAAAATTAAAACTATAGGGACTTAAAAAATAAAAGCCATCCAATCTTTATAAAATTATAAGGACTAAAAATATTAAAAAAAATTATAAGGATTTAAAATAAAATTATATAAAATTATAAGAGCTGATGATTATATATTCCTTTTTATTTTTAAAAATTTTCATGTGTTTACCCATTCACATGATGCTGGTGATGTAATCTCTTGCGTCACCGCACCTCATCAAGATAATCGATTTAAAATCCTTGTTTAATTACTTCAAGCAATACCACTATTTATTTTGTAATTTCGAATTTAAGTTATAAAATATAGAGTTACATTATATAAAAATTTTAAAAAGGTATTTTCAAAATATTTATGAGGCCATTAATAATAATAATAATAATAATAATAATAATAATAATAATACATTGAGTTTTCAAAGATACAAGGCTATAAAATTAAAAAAATACCACTTAGTTTTTTTTTTTTTGGGAAGAAAGAGGTCAAAGCCCAAGAACTGCTATTAATAAAAGAGTTGGGAAACAAATCCATACAATCATTTTGAACAAAAGACTGTAGATAGTTAGGAACACTATTTAAAAGAACAGTAACGTTAAGGCCTTCCTTCGCAAGTCTGTCAGCAACCTTGTTTTGATTCCTTGAGATGTGCTCCAATTTAATCTCCCATTGAGAAGTAAGAAGCTTACGACTTTCCAGGATGACAAGACCATGCAGAGAGGGTACGTTGGAGTCACAAAGAGTGTCGACAAGGGGTCTCAAGAGTCAGATTCAACTACTAGTTTTTTAAGTCCCATGCCATGTGCCAGTTGAAGACCTTTTAGGCATGCCCATGCTTCAGCGTGAAAAGGGTTACATTGGCCTAATTCCTGGGTAAAACTAGTAAGCCAAAGACTAGAATTGTCACAGATGGCCCCACCACTGCCAGCTTTCATACTGGTTTGTGAGACTACACCATCAACATTCAATTTAAACCATCCATGAGGAGGGGGCAACCAGCTAAGGTTGGTGTTGCTAAAGCCAACATTAGTACTAGGTAATGAGTTAGGCTTAGAAACAAAGGATTTCCAAACAACAGAAATAATCAACAAAGGGTTCTGCAACTTTTTAAATTGGGGCTAGAATATCATATTGTTTCTCCATTTTGATAGGTGCCAGATGGAGACTCTCTAGAAAAGGTCTCATTTGGATATAGTGTTGTTTCCTGGATTTCTCTTCAAATTCAAAGCAATCCAATCTCTTACAAAGCATGAGAAGAAGGTATGTAAGTATCTTGGATCAACGAACAAGCATCAAAAGTCTTGAGCATAGTTGCAATCTCTTAAAATATGAATTATGTCCTCATCCTTTTGTTGGCACTAGGAACAAAGAGGAGAGGTATGAGACCATGAGCTTCTCCATGCATTTGTTGGTAGAAGGTTGTGGAAGACCATCCATAAGAAGAATCTAATTTGCTTTGCTCCCTTGCATTTCCAAATGGACTTGAAAACATGACTATGGAGGTTGTCTAGGTTTTTCTCAATTGAGAAGTAGGCACTCTTAATTATGAACTCCCCAATTAGTAGTTTTGGCATGACATTGCTAGGAATTATGTTGGATTCTGAAATCCCAAGAACCAAAGGCAACCCAATCTTTGCCCTTCTTGTGTTGTGAGTGGTTGAAAACATAAGTCCTTAATGCGATTTCTTGGAATTAGCCAAAATTTCAGTGAAGAAATTGATAAAATGCCCATCTCGAATCTACCATTTTGTGCCTTGATCAATAATTTCCTTCTATTGACAAATGAAGTGCCATAGTTGTGAGTCTCTTGACTTAGCTTGTAGAAGGGAGTCTTGCTTTCTCAGCATATATTTGTTTTGTAGAACCTCAGTCCATAGACTATTGGAGCCAAAAATAAGCCTCCAAGATAGTTTTGTTCTACATGCTCTATTGACAAAAGTAAGTCGCTTAAAGCCGAATCCTCTATACATGGTTATTAGAACCCAGACTGGACCGATCGGTTTAACCGAGAACCGGCCAAGTATTCGGTCTAAAAGTGATGCAAAACTGAGGGGAGAAAGTGTAACATCTCAATTTAAATTTTAATAGTTAATTTGGATTAATAGAAATTTAAAAAAAAATATTTAGAGGTAAGCAAATTAGTAGGAGATGATTATTAAATCTAACTTAAGATATAATTCTAAATTAAAATTTAAAAAAAATTTAAAATTTAAAAAAATTAAAATTAATTAATTAATTAAAAAACTATTAAATTATTATTATTATTATTAAAAGAAAAGGAAAAGGTATAAAAAAACAAACAAACAAAAGAAAGAAGAGGAAGAGAAGCTTTCGGCATCGTCCCGTGTAATGATTATCTATATATATAATAATAATAAAAAAAGAAGAGAGAGGAAAGAGGAAAATTTTAAAAAAATTGTGGGACCCACTCTTTATTTTAAAACCAACAGACTTCTCCTACGTTTTTCATTTCTCTCCTCTTTTCTTCATTCTTTCTTGCACGACACAGAGAGCGAAAACAGAGACGGCGAGTGCGACACCTGCGACAGAGCTGATTTAGAAGGTGAAGCTCCATATTAGGATATTTCAGATGAGATTTTAAGTATTCTAAGACTAAGTAAGTATTCTAAAATTTTTCTTAGTCATCCTTTCTCTTTGGTTTCTGATTTTGTGGTGGTAGAAAATTTAAAATTTAGAAGAAGGATGAATTTATGTTGAATAAATATGGTTTTTGAGGTTGTTAGTAGTGTAATAAATATTCTAGAGTATTATTTTGTTGATAGAATTGGAATTTGAGGCATTTGAGTTTATCCTTAGATTTCTATGGGTAGATTTTTGGTTAAATTTGAAAATATAAATTAATTTTTTGATATTTAGATGATTATTTGAGATGAGAAATAAATTATTATGGCTATAGAATAATGATTCTAGGCTTGAAATCAAGTTTGTAATTTTTGAGTATTTTTATGTGCGAATTTTTGGAATAAAAAGAGAAATTTTGATATTAGAAAAAATATTTGAATGAAATTATTGTGAAGGAGACTATTGAACCAAGTAGATAGGTTCAAATACATGAAATTAAATTTTAGAATTCAAGAGACTAAGACTAATTTCTTAAAAAAATATAAATAAATAAATAAATATAAAATAAAATAAATACTTAGGTGTTAGAGTATGAGTGAAAATTATGTTAATAATATTATTGACACATTGGACATGATCAATTGTAGATTAGTTTTCTTTTGACACCATTCAAGCTTTGGAAAGCTTTGGAAGTGTTGTAACTTGAGGGATAACCTTTGACCTCTTAAAGGTTGAGGTAACCGGGAGAAATCTATTTTATGCATTTGTATGTTAATTAATTAATTATGTTGGTGAAACAAAAGAATATCTATATATATATATATATATATCTAAATTTGAAATAGTTGTTTGTAATGCATGTGGCTTTGTTGAGACCTTATGATTTGTGACCAAGTTAATTGTGACTTGGTATAAGTAATGAGATTGATGTTGATGATGATGTGCACAATCTTGACTATAAATTATGAATTATATATATGAGTTTTTAAAATGCATTTTTTTATTAGTATGATCATATGGCGGGAGTTCGCCTTAGTGAAGGAGTTAGCGATTACACAAAATCCATATGGTACTTGGCTATTAACCGATAATCCTAGAGGTTATAGCCGCTACTTACCTTGTAAGGTACTGTAGCATTGTTCCTATCAAGGGACTTGACCCTACTGGCTTACCTGGAGTTTTGGGTAGAGCTAGTTTTAGGTATGACATCCCATAGTGTGTGATTTGAGAGAAATCGTGTTCATAAGTGAGTAAGGTAATCCTGGCCTGGTAGCCCCTCATGATATGATTAAGGCTTTGGGTAGTCTCACCACATGGATGATCCCTTCCGGTTGTTAGCCCACGGATTTCTTGTCAGAGGAAATAAGGGGGATATAAGGAAGAGATTGATTATGCATATTATTATTATTATGCCATTTGAGTGATTGATGGCTATGTTGAGAATATGATTATAATTGTAGAAATGAGAACATGTAGTAATTATGCGAATAATGTATATGTGGCTATTTGTGCAAAGTTTGTACTTAACTTTATTCTTGAGATTATTCACATGAGTTAGATGTTAATGTGATTAACATGTTATTAATGTGATTGTTTACATAGTCACTTTGATAAACTTATTAGTCACTTGTATTCATGATTAATTACCATACATTTGTACAACTTAGATGTACCTTAGTTACTGAGTGGTTGTACTCATCCCTATCTTTTAACATATTACAGGAGCTAACTCATCTGAGAAGAATAGAGGAAAGGAGCATTAGGCCAAGTGATAATAATCACTTCTGTAAGCCTCTCTCCTTTTATGTTGATATGTGTATTTAGTTTATGATATTGTCAATTAGAATAATATATTCTTAATCCACTTGCACTATGGGTTTTGTGTTAGATAGAAAGACATTTTGGGCCGTTGAGAATGTGTTTTGATGTTTGTATTATAGTAATGGGCCAAAATATTTGTGCAAGTAAAAATAGTTATTATCATGCTTAAGCATATGTTTAATTAAATGATATAAATTTTTAAAATATTTTAAAGACTTGGGATCCCTTTGTATTAAATAGTTTGTAAAAAAAAAAAATACATGTCAAGAATTCATTTAGGTTAATCTCATAATGAATAATCCATTTGGGTTAGTTCTTGATTAACCATTATTAGTGTGATGACTAAGTCCTAATTTAGGACGCAGTGACTCAGTGGTACCAGACTTCACCTTAACTTCGTTAAGGTGGTAGAGGTTGGAGGTTCGAGTCTGGGGAGGTTTCAAAAGACCTCCATGAGGGTGGGGTGAGGAATAACCACTATACCACCAGTGGGAAAGCTGACAATCATGTGGTGACATGTGTGTTGTCCAGCGCTGGGAAAAACCCTGGAGAGGCAGTGGTGACCCAGAGGGCTGTTATATAAAAGGCGCCTTTTATGTAATAGCACGGCCTCACCACTGCCTCCCCAGGGTCTTCTGGCGGTGCTGGGACCCCTCCCCTCACGGGGCCCAGATCCAGCATTCCCCATTGTACCACAGTGGGGAATGCTGGATCTGGGCCCCGTGAGGGGAGGGGTCCCAGCACCGCCAAAAGACCCTGGGGAGGCAGTGGTGAGGGCCGTGCTGTTACAGAAAGAACTGGCTATGAACTGGGCTCAAATCAGATTAAACCAAGAGAACCGATAGTTCAGATGGTTCAGGTTTATTTCTGCCTCACACTTTTTTTTTCAATTTTCTGGTAGAAACAATACAAACAAAAATAACCTAATCCTAATTCTTAAACCTTTCAGTCGCACACAAACACAGTCCAGACCAGAGTTTACTTTCCTTTGCTCTGTCTCAAAGCCTCGAACGTAAGTTGTTGCTACTACTGAGGTGACCTACTATAGAACTAGTTTGGCGACTTGTTATAAAACCAGTTCGACCTAGTCCTTCAAGCTTCTGTAGAACCAGATCTGGTAAACCTCCTGTGAGATGCCTTGAGCTGCATGAAGAGCTTGAAAAAACTCTTCTCTTTTTTTTAAAAAAAATATAAAACTTTCCCTCTGATCTTTGAAAAGGTTGACAATTTTTTCGAGCTCCGTGAGATGTCTTCTCATGTTTTTGCAGAAGTCTTTTATGTGATTGAAATTTTTTATTTTCCTCCTATTTATTTTATTTTTATCTATTCTTCTAAAAAACCTCGTCTCTCTACCTTCACAAATGAGATTTGTTTCCTACTGGCATTGTGCCCTCTGCAATTAAAATTCTCACTTTATTAGCATTAAATTTTCTTTAGTTTATTATTTTTTAATATATAATATTTAAAATATATTAATTTAATTACAAATGGTCTGACCCTGATCCGACCTTCGTTTGACCTTTGAATCGTGAACCAGTTCCTTGACCGATTCAATGTCCAGTCTGATTTTAATAACATTGCTCTATAGGCTTCAGGAAGAGTAATCTGGTTCCAATTAAGTGGGTGATATCCATTTTTGATGTCCTTCTAAAAAAAATTCCTTCGTGATCTTTCAAATTCATTGCAAATAGTGATAGGTATCATAGTGACTTGCATTGGATACAAAGGAATAGTGCTCAAGATTGATTTAGCAAGGGTGATTTTGCCAGCAGTTAGGAGACAATTGGCTTTCTATCCTGCAAGCTTTTTTTTCACTCTCTCTATTAAGTATTAAAATCTTTCTGTAGGCCTTCCTTGCTTGGAAAGAAGGAAACCAAGATAATTGCCAACATCATTAGAAATCTGCATATTTTTTATTCTACCTTTGATTGTTGTAGGCACATTTTTGGAGACGAAGAGTGATGATTTGGCATTGTTGACTTTCTCTTCAGATGCTGCACAAAATGTGTTTTAACATCATTTAAATGTCATATTTTTTTATAGATGGATTATAAATGACATGGCATACCATATCTATTTAAAAATTTCTCATGAAAGATAGGCAACAATGAGCTAAACGACAAAAGCCATCAGGTTACCATGATGCATTTATATTTATTTATGAGTTAAGGGTCATTTTTGTTCTTGAACTGTATGTGAAAGGTCACAAATGTCCCTAAATTTAATTGTAGGTTAATTCTGTCTTACAACTTTAAAGATTCCCTTCCTTATTTTCTTGTTGTTTTCTCATCGTTAATTAACCATTAGTGAACTCACATTATATTTTTAAATATTTTTTATCATAAAATATTTGAGTTAAGGGGTAAAAATGACCCATAATTAAGTTTGGGATATTTGTAACCTTTTGTATATAGTTTAGAGAGAAAAAATAACCCTTAATCCTTTATTTATTATCTTGTGTGGGCATTGTTGCCTAATATTATTTGCCAAAGTAGATATTATCAATTATCAAATAGAGAAAGGAAAAGAATTTTTTTTAAAAAAATTATCTACTTGTTGCGTTAAAAAATGTAAGGCATTTTTAACAGAATCTCACCTTCAATAAAGCAATTAATTATTTTCAAACTAACATCATCTTTTTATATTTATCCTTATTTAATAAGGTATTTCACTTTAACATAAATATAAAATGATTTATTCATGAGACCACTTTTGAAAAAAAAAATACAACAATTACACCTCAAAGAAGAAAAATACAACGATTACACCTCAAACACTAAAAGTGCCTTACATTTGTTAATATTCAACCTATAAAAAAAGATGTGTCTTATATTTTTAAATGAAAAGAGTATATTATTTGCCCTCTTGAATGTGATAATTGTATCTTTTTTTAATGAAAAACTAAAATACATTACTAATCAAACTAAAACAACACAGTCTAAGCAATGTTCAAAAGAAATAACAACACTATCCTCTTTTATCATCCTCCACACCTAAATTGGGCATGGATGATGATCAAAGAGGTAAAAATTAATAACTAAGGAGTGAGATAAACTTGTTAGTAATTGGTAACTCTATTAAAGTCCCTATACACATGATTAAATTTAATTTGGTTCTCCATAAAAAAGAAGTAGGGTTGTTCATTGAACCTGAAAACCTAGTCTGTCCAGTCTCACCCAGCATAAAAGATCTTATCTAACTCGGTGAGAATGACCTAGATGAGAGATAGATTGAAAAGGATTAGGTTTCATGTTCAGGTTAGACTGAGTTCAAGATAGGGTGTCTTGACTAACATGTCTGGTTTGACCTAAGGGATGTTATATATTATACATATATACACTTATGATATGTGACGTCATTTGTGAGAGGGATCTAAAATCCTTAGAATTACTGTGGCATTCCTTTGAGATACTAATTTTGATTGGCCATCTCATCCTCATTGGAAGCCAAAGGCTTGGCGCTCTGTTGCCTCTCCATGTTGAATATCTCCTTTCATCTTCATTTTTATAGTTTCTTCTTGCTTGGAATTATGCTTTTTAGTTCTCACAATCACTTGATCTGGACTTTTCCATGCTTGGTTTCTTAATGGTCGATGCTTTCTCTTTTCTTCTTGATTCTTAGATTTGCTTGACCTCATCTTCGTCGTTCTCAACTTATAGCTTCTATTCTTAGCTGTTTGCACAACGTTCTCACCATTGATGGCATTTTTTTAATATATCTTTATATCGGCATTCCATTTTCTAAAGGGTTTATGCATTTGAAGGTTCAAGTATTTTATTATATCTTTTTGATATGGTCTGATTGTATATTGTTTTGGTGATATTGTAAAATTATTAGTGTTTTGCTCAGATATTGCATTATTGGAATATTTTTTTTGCTGATATCATGATCTTATTATTGGGATTCATGTCTTGTATCTTATTTTTGTGATATGATTTTTTTTCCTTCACTTTCAAATTGAATTGATTGTTCTTCTCTATTCTAGTAGCTCGATCCTAACCCGGATAGCCAACCTTGGTCTACTTTGTCTTGGGTAAGTTTGGGCAAAGACCAGACTTTGGCTTTCATAAATCAAACCTTTCTTTGTCAAGATCGAATATTAGGTTTACTATAAACCTAGTCTTTCCCGATCTTTGTGTATCCCTAAAAAGAAGGACCTAACTTGGTCAATAATATCCTTAAAAAGATAGTTGACATTGCAGCCATGGAAATAATTGTATTTTAAAGTTTCAACTTTCATTAACTAAGGATTAAGAAGGTTTTATTTTTCATATTTATCATTCAATTCTATCAATTATTAATTGAGAATTATATCCAAGTCAATGTATATGATACATCTAACACATTAAGTATAGCAACCGTTCTTTTTTATTAAAATTACAAGCTTGAATGGATATATCTAACACATGTAAATTATAAAATATGTAAGTTTAGAATATCAAACATTATAGAGAAAATAATTTATTGTAAAAACTATACTTTAATCCTTAATTTTATCACAAGAAAGAATCAAAAGATTGAGTATTCAAGATATGATTTATTATATAAAATTAAGACAGTATTAGATAAAATATTATTTTACAATTTTTTGATACTCTACAATTAAGATAGGGGGGAGGAGACAAGAATTAGATGATATAAAATTAAAACAAACATATAATTTAATGAAAATATTTTTAGAAAGTTTTAAATAAAAAAATAAGGTAGTGTTTGAGGAGGTTTTTTTTTTCAAATAGAATGGAATAGGATTGCTAAAATTTCTATCTTATTGTTTCGGAGAATCTTTCAATAGAAGTGAAATGACTTGAGATGGCCTTTTAAGCTATCATAAACTCATTTTTTCTAACCCTCCAATTTGGAGATAATGATGTAATGGTATAATACAAGTAATATTATTGTAAAATTACTCCATCCTTCTCATTTCTTCTCATTATTTCACTCTCTCTCACTTTGAAGTCAAAAAAACACAATTATATTTAATTCAAATATATTAATTTTGTAATAATTTTAAATAAAATCATTCATTCCTAAAATAAAATTTTGAACTAATAAATTGTTCTATTTTGTTACACCCCATCTCATTCCATTAATGATCATTTATTTATTTTATCATATACTCTCAAACACATCTTGAGAATTTTAACTAATTTAAAAACTTTTTTTTACTCTTGATATATAAAAATTAAAATCCAATTAATTAATTATTGGTCAAAAAATCATTATTTTTTTAATACAAGGCCACAGATAATCATGCAAGATTAGGTCAAATCAAGACGCATAAGAGTGCGACATTCAAGCGGAGGATCTTACAAAATTAAGATGTTGATGTTGTCATTCAAAGCTTGTTGAGCCAACTAATCTGTACAATTGTTGGATTCTTTAAACACTTGGCTGAAGTTGATGACCCAATTCCTCATGGTGAGGGCTCTAATTTTGCTTATAGCTTCGTTGAAGGGGTGGTTGGAATTGTGGTGATGTTAAATAAGCGGTAAAGCTTTATTGGAGTCAGAGTAAACATTGACGTGGGTAAATTTGTAATCTCTAATAAAGAAAAATACCCTCAAGGATGGCCAGGAGCTCAGCAGTAGTACTAGGATGATCATCAAGGTATTTGGTAAAGCCTTTTATCCAATTACCTTGGTCATTGTGGATAAGGCCACCATATATAGCAGCTCCATTGGTGAAGACTGAACCATCAACATCTAACCTAATCCAGCCAGGTTTAGGTAGAGTCCATTTAGCAAAAGATCTGTCATAGTCCAAATGCATATTCTCAATTTGATTTTGGAGACAACTGTCATTGATGATGTCTTGGGTGTTGGAGAAGATGATATCCTTGTTAGGAATATGGTCTTTAGAGTATTTATAAGAGTAGCGGTCTTTCTAAATATTCCAATAGCAAAAAGTTATTTCTAAGTTTCTTTTAGTGTTTGGGCCTTCAAAATTGTTCTTTGCATTCCAAAGAATGCAATCCTGCATGGAAAGAGAGAAGAAAGTATTAAGTTTTGAATATTTTACTAATTTCATCCATACTTTCCTTGATTTAATACAGTCGCGTAAAATGTGAATGGAGGAGTTAGGGGAGTTGCAACTGAAGGGGCAAGCTCTTATAGAAGTATTTGCATTATCAGTTTTGAAAAATTTGGTATGGAGATGATCCCTATAGCTTTCCAGAGAAAAAAACTTGATCTTTTTATAAATAGGCTATTTCCATATAGTAAACCAAATTTTGTTGTTGGTATCTTCCCTACAATTCTCAATAGCTTTATAAGCAGACTTGATGGAGAAGTTATCATTCGAAGAAGGTTTCCAAATAAGAGTATCATTTTCTTTATGAGGGTTAGGAGGTTGTGTAACGTTCTCACTCTACTAAATACAATTAATTGATGAAACACATGGTAATCAAAGGATTAGCTTAAAAAGTGATTACCAAGGTTTAATTCAAAAGTAAGGGATCCCAAATTTTCTAAATAGAAATAAGTTAAAATTGATCAAAATCTTTTATATTAGAGTAAAAATAAGTTTTGAAAGCATGAGATACCTTAGAAGAGTAAAGAAGGTAAAAAAATTATTGAAAAACAAAACATATGCTGTAATTCAGAGCCATGCGCCGCAGCTCGTGCATGCTGTGCTGTAGCGTGTTGCTCTTTGTGCTATACATCGCGGCTTAGGCACTATGCGCCGCGGCGTGTTGCACAAAATTTCACTAGTTCTGCTGTCATTTAATAACAGAATTGGGGAACTTTTTGACTTGCCCCGATTCTCTGTTCGACATCCGAATGACGTGATCTAAGTATCTACAAATAGCTCTTTACATGAACTAACTAATGGCATAGGTTTCATTTTCAAAACAAGTCACACTAAGAAGTTGGACACCCAAATATAATTTGACCACTTTTCAATACTTTTACACAAAATAGATGTTCAAAACCCTCAACAAGTGCCAAAAGCTTTTCCTAATACTTGGACCATGTCCAATGGACCTAGGACTACCAGTACAGCACGTCATAAGTATCGAAACATCAATATAACAAAAATTCACTCCTCAACTCCATTTAACCAAAAACAAAGGGGAAGGTAATTTGCCATTGCATTTTACTCAAATCATTCAAAACACGTTCAAATTGTCATTTTTGCTCTTGTATTAGTATTTTGGCCTTATGAACACACACACACACACACACATCAACATACATAAAGGCTAAAGGCTTAAAATACAATTCTAACATTTTCAAACACCAAAATAGTGCAAGTGAGGTAATATACATCTTAGAATTGGCAAGCCATATACTATTACACAATTAAAGTTAAACTAGAGGTATACAGTAGGAATATGCTAATTTCCTGCCTCTTTAGTCTTCTCCCTCTCAACACCAGAGCTAGAGCCTAAAAAGTATTAAATAAGAGGAGTGAGTCGAGCTACTCAGTAACTAAGGTTAACCCTACCCTATGCAGTTATATATCAATTATAAAATAAATATATGCACAGGGAGATCAAATATGTAAAATAAGTCCACATATATCACAATTTATCATTTATCACTCTATAGCTTCTTTACTCACATAATTAGGTGCATTGTCATCATATTCTTAGTTATGTGACATGACCCATACTCTTACGACCTACCACCACTTAACACGTGTGACACGTCATATATTTACTAAGGCAATGATCAACCAACCTTATATCCTCCTTATTTCCTCAAATTAAAACCATAGGTTATAACACTGATTAGGGCTCTGTTCGTATGACTAGACTATCCAAGCTTACTAATTGTGAGGTATGACCTGGCCAAAGATCATAGAACTCACTCTCAAACTACGGTTGCCCCTATTCTTAAATCCTTAGGGTGTCTTATACCCTAGGCTATTCTCCTCATTGAACCAGTGGAGATAGCTAGGTTCTAGTCCCTCGACAAACTATGGGATTGTCCCTTAACAAACAGTGAGACAAGGCTATAGCCACCATGTATCAGAGGGTAGCCTAATTACCATATGCATTTTCTCTACTCCCAAATCCCTAGGCAAACTCCCACTACTGATCATGTCATAAACAATATTCACTTGTTCTCGCTTTTCACTTTCATATACTCACTTTTACTATAACCACGTTGGGCTGACGAGCTTGTGCTACCAAAGTATGTATTCTCATCACTTTCTCAAATTTATTTCATTGCTAATACACAAATATCTCTACTCATCATTGCATTCATTTTTCAAAACATACGTATTTTCATAGTAAAATCCTTTTGACTCTGCATTTTGCATTTTAAGCCAATATAGTATTGTGCTCAATCAAATTTTCATATACTCATTGAAAACTAATATATAATTTTACATAAAAATCAATCTCATGCATGTAACATTCACCATTTGCATTCAATAATCAATTAACATACAACTATTTAAAGTAGAGTTTTTTCTTGGTTACCTCAAACCTTTGAGAGGTCAAAGGTTTACCCCTCAATCAATTAGCTTTCAAGTTTAAATTTCCACTCTAATAGGTGATCAAGAGCCAAAGCTACAATCAACTAAGTTAAATTCCATCAACATAACAAACTCAAACATTTGAACCCTCAATCTATACTTCTATATTGCCCAACCTTTACTTTACAAGAGGTAGAGCCTAACCATTGGGTTTAATAATTACCTTTAGCCCCAATAGCATTAATGAACCATTAAATCCCTATTAATGGCATCACAAACTTCTAACCACCCATAATAAATAGGATTTTTAGGTATTTATGGTGCCCAACAACTCAAGACACCAAAACTCATTATACCTAGGTTTAAATACTTTAATCTACCCCCATTAACTCTATTTGATTCAATAAATTCAAACCCACAATCTATATGGACTGAAATCCCACTTCCATTATCAAATCCTAACGATAAATTCATAAATGTGGAAGAAATGGAGAGACTAATGAGTATGATACTTGCTCTGGGTGTTTATAGCCTTCAAAATACTCTCAAAGTAGTTTCCAAGAAAACTCTAGCAAAGCATTGGTAAAGAGAAAATGGCCATGTGCTGCGGCACATGGCACAGAGAGGTCCTCCCTCGCTCAAAAATGGCTGTGTACCATGGTGGACGATTTACGCACCGCGGCATATGGCACAACAACTTTAACTTTTCCTTTTCTTTTCCTTTTGATGCTTGGGTGGTCCGCCTCGATACCGGACCTATAACTAGGGCTGAAATAGCAATAAACATGATTATTAGACCTCTCTGGCCACACACCACTTCAATTTACTTAATTACTCTAATTAGATTTAATTAATCAGGGAAATAAAACTCAAGATGTTACAGGTTGAACTAATAGGATAGAGTTAACCACTTCCAGGTGAAGGTAACGATTAATTTTTCCAATATTCCATCATACCCATGACTAAGTGAAAATCTAAAACTCTAGCATGTAGAATAGCCTAAGCCTTAGGAGAAGCATTCATAACAAAAGGCTCAGGAAGAGGAGACCACCTATCGTACCAGAAGGATATTTGATCTCCTTTACTGCCTTTCCAGCCAACATGATGTATAAAGGCATCTTAAACTTTACAACTACTATTCCAAAGGTAAGAGGAGGAATTAGGTTTGCCGACTAGTGGGATAGTGGGTTTATTGCATTTATATTTATCACGAAGGATCCAAACCTAAAGATAATTAGGTTTGGTAATAATTCCGTAATAGAGTTTTATAATGAAAGCAATATTTTGGTTCTTAATTTCTTGACCATTTTCTTTTCCTTTAGTAATATTATCCTAAGAGAAAAGATGAGGTTTTTTTTTTAACCATCAAAGGAGCCCCAAAGAAAGTTATGAGAACTTTTATCTAATTTAGAGAGAACATTGTCAGGAAGGAGCATATTTTGTATAAGATAGCTAGGAATGGCATATAGCACAGACTTTATGAGAATAGATTTTTCTGCAATATTGTGATAGGAACTTGTCCACGAAGATAAATGAGAACAAGTCTTTTAAATAAGAGGAGCAAAAGTTAATTTAGAAGCTCTTTCATGCAGAATGGGAATCCTAAAATATTTACCAAGATTCCTAGTAAGTAGGATTCTTAATTCATTGTTGAATTGTAAGGCTCTATTAATGTTGGCATTTTTGGAGCAATAGAGTTTTGATTTAGCATTGTTGATTTTATCCTGAGGTATTGCAAAAATTGTGAAGACAATTTTAAATGATCCTAGCTTGAAGAATAGATGCATCTGCAAAGAGCAATAAGTCATCAGCAAAGAAAAGATAGGAAATAGGTGGTCTATTAGTAGTTAGATTAATAAGTTTCCAATCATACTTATCTATACTACTAAAAATACAGTGACTTAATCTTTTAATGCAAAGTGAAAAAAGATAAGCAGAGAGAAGATCTCCCTGCCTAATACCTCGAGAAGGCTTGAATTCATGTGATGGTTCTCCATTCTAAAGGACTTTCAAGCGTGCAGAAGAGACGGCTACTATGATGATTTTTTTTAAATGGGAATTTATTGTAATAGCTTGGAGAGTATAATCAATGAAGTTCTAGAATAGTCTATTAAAAGCCTTTTCAAGATCTAATTTGAGAGCCATGAAGCCTCTTTTTTCAGTTTTAATTCTTATGGAATGTATAACTTCTTGAGCTATAATAAAGTTATCACTGCTTTGTCTTCCTTAAATGAAACTACATTGGTTGTCCATAATAAGATGATTTATACAAACTTTGAGGTGATTAGAAATGATTTTAGTGATAATTTTATGGCTCATATTACATAGATATTGGATAAAAATCTTTCATGCAAGTAAGGTGATCCAATTTAGGGATAAGTGTAATGAAGGTGTCATTAACCTCAGTGATAGTGTTTAGATCCCTAAAAGCCTTCTTAATCAATTTAAAAATGTTGTTCTTAAGATCTTCCCAATGGGTATAGATGAAATTAGCATTAAGACCATCAGGATTAAGCGTTTTGAAAGCTCCTATGTAAAAAAAAAACTGTCTCAATTTCTTCTTTAGTAGATTCTCTATGGAAGGAGAGTAGTTGGGTATAAGACAGTGGAGGAAAAGTTCTATCAGTAATGAGCTTAGGTTTGAAGTAAGAGGCAGCCAAGTTTGTGAGGGAGTTTTGCTTGTGAATCCAGTTGCCATTATCATCTTTAAGAGATATGACTTGATTTCTTTTTCTTTAGATGATAGTAGAGGCATGAAAAAATTTTGTGTTTTGATGACCCCATTTCAACCATTTGCATCTGGATTTTTAGTAGCAAATTAATTTCTCTTGGAGGAAAAACTTATTGTAATCCTTCCAAAAGGATTTCTCTAATTTTTTAAGGAAGTAACTGTCTTTGAAATTCCTTTTCCAGTCTATCCCTTTAAGTCCTTTTAGGATTCTCCTCTTTTTAGTAGTAATACTGCCAATATTGTTTTCATTCCATTCGGATGCTAGCTCGATGAATTTGGAGATCCATTCTATCTAATCTTTACTATGCCATGATTCATTAATTAGATGTTTGAAGGAATCTTTTAGAGACCATGTGGCATGATATTTGAAAGGTGTAGCTCGCTAGTTCGTAACACTCTTATCATCAAGTTTAATTCTAATCAGCTGATGATCTGAGCTATATTTAAGAAGATGATAGTTATTGGTATTAGTAAAGGAAAGTCTCTATTCAATCTTGTAAAAGGCCTATTCAAGTCTTTCCTTAATATTTCCTTTCTCCCAAGTAAATCTTTCTCTGGTGTAATTAAGATCCAAGAGACTAGAAAGGTTGATGCATTGTCTAAAGAGTTTCATTGATCTCTAATTATAACCATTACTACCACATTTGTCTTCGCGAGATAGATAAGCATCAAAATCACTAACAAGAAGCCAAGGTTCATTTATGTTCCTGGACAGATTAATGATTGTTTGTCAAAGATGGTCACGATTGCAAGGGTTAAAGTCCCTATAAATGCAAGATAAAAGATAGGAAGAATTATCATAGGGAGTTGTGACTTTGAAATGTAGGAGCTGCACATTAGAGTAAATGTACTTAATTTCACTATATCATTATTCCAAATCAGCCAAATGCCTCTAGCATATCCAATGGCTTCAACACGAATCCAATTAAAGAATCCCAATTTCCTGACAATTTTATTAGCTTTTGCACTATTAGCTCTAGTCTCATCCAGAATAAAAATATGAGTATTATAGTATTTATCAATTTTTTTAATCCTGGAAGGAAAACTTTTAGCACAAGAACCCTTACAATGCCAACAAATAATATTCATAGAAAAAGATAAAAGGAAAGAAGAACCTGTATAAGGATTAACCGTAAATATCTGAATGCATTCCCTCAGCCTAATCATCGTTGAAGTCATCATTTTCTATATCTTCATTGAAAGGATTATTTTTAAAATTTTCATCAAGAACATCATCCTCTATATCTTCATTGTCTAGATCACCCACAAGAATGATATTTTCTAGTTCCCTTGAAATTTTGTTTTGGTTTGCCATTATAATGTCATCACTGAAGTGTGTCTTGGGGATGATAATGGGAAAGGAATTTGGGTCTGGAGGTTTATTTTGGTCTTGGGTTAGTGGTTGAATTTTTTTAGGTGTGTTGGTATTATTCCAGACATTTAGATTCGATGAAAATATGTATTCTATGTTTTGAGTATCATTATTAGGTTTATCATTATTGGTTGTGCTAGTAGGTTGAGAAGAGGAGCCCATGTTCCTTTTGCTTCCTTTTACAACAAGGTGGATTCTTTTATTGGGCTTGCTTGATACTTTATTAGGCTTCTCTTATTCTTTTAATAAATCATCATTCAAGGCTTTTAGGCCTTCCCAAAAGAAACTAGGCCTAGTTTACTTTTTTCTTATTCTTCTCATCCATCGTCTTTCTATTTCAGCACATAAATCATTTGTGTCTTCTGCATTACAATATCTTTGTGTGGGTTCATCATTTGCATCATTTTGTCTCACTCTTTTAGACCCAGAGAGGTCTTTCCTTCTCTATACTTTTCTGACAGTATTACTAAGGTAGTTCATAGGAGGCTTATTTTGCTTGATTTCTTCACTGCCTTTTTTTGATTTCGCTGCCATTGACCTTCTCAAGGTTAGATAAAACATCAAATTTAAGATTTAGAGGAGAGATTTATACCTCAGTTTGCTTGAGTAGGGTGTCCATGCCACTGATTGGAAAATCTGCTAGTTGAAGGCTCGAAGTTTCTACCCATTGGGTGCCTTGTGTAACATGATTTGAAAGGCCTTTGAGGCTTATTCCATTCACCATAATCCTCTTCCAGTAAGATTTTTGATGATTCATTAGAAGTTGATACTGGCTGGTTGTATGGGTTAGTTTGATTGATTTATTGCTTATTTTGTGCTTCCTTCCTGTTTTGCTTCTTTTGCAAATTTTCTGGATTATGGGGGCAATTGCTCTTATTGTGACCATAGCAGCCACACCTAAAGCAAATGAGATTGAGGCTCTCGTATTCCATATTAGAGAGTTCATCTTTGATAAGCAGCCTTGGAACAAGTTTTTTTGCAAATTAATTTCTACATTAATTCTGATAAATTTACCTCTCTTTGTTTTCCTACTTATTTCCTAAGAATTTGATTCTAAAAGTGTGTTTGTATCTACTTTAAGAGTCTTTCCAATACAATTTCCCATCCTCCAGAGAATGTCTTTATCATATCATTGAATTGGGACGTTTTAAAGCCTAACCTGTAGAGCAATCTTACTTAGAGAGTTAGTGTTAGGATTGAAATTTGATGACCATCGCTAGACAAGGATGTAGTGATCAAAAATAGTCCAAGGACCACTATTTAAAATATGCTCATATACTTTAAGGTTTTTAATTCTCATGATATAATAGCTGTCTACTGAATCAATCAGCTTAAAGTCTTTAAGATTTCACATTTTAACTAATCTTGGCTTGAGGGATCTCGGATGAATTTGGATGCCAAGGGTGTTGATCACCAATGCATCTATCCAGGGTAATCAAATATTTTTCCATTCTTCATTTGATATCGAAACCATTGGGTAGCGATCCATGAGATTCTTTATTGATTATGAAGAAATCCATTCCTTATCTAACTCTTTGGCAAGTGTGGTATTAATATACTTAGTATCTTTTGCTTCTCTGATTTCATAGCATCCATTATAACTGATTAGGGAATCTTTATAGGAGGTTAGGGAATTCCCTTAATCATGTCTTCATTACTGGTAGAAACATTGTTTGTTGAATTCCATTTTTGGATTTCCATCGGTTGAATAGCAGGGGAGACTTGTTCATTCACAAGTTGTTTGTTTGTTTTACTCTGTAGAGTTTGAGATTATACCATGATTTAATCTTTATCAGCCATATCATCGTCTAACTTCGTCACATTTTTGTTTAGCAGATCCATTTCTTCTTTGGATGCAGGTGGATCCATGTTCTCTTTGTCATTCATTAATATAGAGAGGGTGAAATTTAGGTCTGGAATGAATTTAGAGTTCATTAAGATGGAGACTGAGTTTGAAGAAGGAGGCTAAAAGGCAAATAATTAAGGAAGAAGATAGATCTTCTTTTCTCTAGAAAATTAGAGAGAAGGGAGAATTTCTCACTCTTAATTTGTCCTCTAAATCAGAAAACTCTTTACTCTAGGCAGCCTTTGCACACTAAGTCACTAATCAAAATAACAATAAAAAATAATAATAATTATTTAAGTATTAAGCATTTACCATGGTTGTTGGCCAATAAAAGCATTGACGGTGGTGATGTAATCTCTTGCATCACTTCCAAATTTTCATTTTAAAAAATTAAAATTTTAAAATTAAGATATTGACTTTTAATTTTAAAAAAACACTTTATTGACCGAATCTGGCTTCATAAGAACCTGAACCAGAAACTCACGAACCATAATTAAAACCCATAATCTCCAGATCTGATATTCCATTCTTTAGAGAAAACAACCACATCAATGGCTTCAAACCAACAAGTGAAGCTTTTCGGAACCGTAGGAAGTCCATTCGTGACGAGAGCAGAGATTGCTCTGAAACTCAAGGGAGTGGAGTACGAATACGTTCTCGAATCACTGACCAACAAAAGTGATCTTCTTCTCAAGTACAATCCGATTCACAAGAAGGTCCCTGTTCTTCTTCACGACGAGAAGCCCGTCTGCGAGTCGCTCGTGATCGTTGAATACATCGATGAGGCTTGGTCTGGCTACCCAATCTTGCCCTCTGATCCTTATCACAGAGCCCTGGCTCGTTTCTGGTCCAGGTTTATCGACGACAAGGTCATTCAACAGTTCAAGCTAGTTCTTGTCTTTTCTCTGTTAATTTTCTCTATAGGAATTTGAATGATGAGTCGTTAAACAAGTGTTCTGCTGCTTGATTTTAGGTTTTACCTGCAGTATTTAAAGCAGCCTGGAACCCGAACGAGAAGGAGAGGGAAAATGGTGCTGCAGAATCAAGAGAGGCTCTGAAGATTCTGGAGAACGAGCTGAAAGGAAGGTTCTTCAACGGAGATTCGATCGGATTCGTGGACATCGCTGCTCTGTTCGTCGCTTTCTGGTTGCCAATAATTCAAGAAGCCGGCGGGCTTGATCTGTACAGCGGTGAGAAATATCCAAAGCTGGACAAGTGGGGTCAAGAGATTCTGAATGACCCTGTCGTGAAAGGAGTTTTGCCTCACAGGGAAAATCTCCTCACCTTCTTCAAAGCTCGCGTGCAGAGCATCTTTGGTTTGAAGTAGATGATCAAAAAAATTACCAGTAATCCATGTTTGAGTTGGTAAATTATCAAGTGTTGTGATTAGGAATCGAAATAAGATGTGTAACTAGGGTTTTCTCTTGCAAAAGAACCTGACGTGACTATCACTTTGTTTAGGGTCATCATATCACAAATCGAGTTCTATTGAATGTTGTCCTTTCTTGATTTTCTTTTTTGTGAGCTTTATGAATTGAAAGCACGAGGGGTCTCCTGGAGGGATCTCTCCTTTTCTTTTTTCCCTTTTTTTTATCACTTTTCCAACAACCTTCATCATTCATTATTATTTTATTAAATAATTTTTTTAAATTATAAAATAAATAAAAAGTAAAAATTAGAGATATAAAAGAAAAAAGAGAAAAAGAAGAGAAAAAACAAAGAGGAGAGACTCCTCTCCCCTCTTGCTATCTGGCTCCGGCTTCATATCCCTGAAGATCCGTAAATGGACCGACTTTTGCACTTTAATTGAAAGGACAAAAGGTTACTCATTTGTTTTTGGAATTACATGGCCACGACCCACGATCTTAGTTGCGCAAGAAAAAAAAAGGGGGGGGGGGGGGGTGGGCAGGATCAAGTCTGATAATAAAAGAGTTCTGTGCCCTCAAGGTGACTTGTTGATGATCCTCGTATCATGAAACTTGGTAAGTAAGCCCGTCGACAGGTTCAGTTGGACTTCCCAGACATCAGCAACTGTTGCAAGACAATTATTGGTAAAGAAAAAAAAAAGTGGATTCAGATTGTTGTTTTTGTTGGGCTTGGTCTTCACATTCTGTAGAGGTGGGCTGATTGTAAAATATACAATACTGGCCCTGGTCATTGACAATGTGGCCATGCACTTTTTTGGATTTCAATAAACAAATGTGATATGATAAATAATGGAATGTAATCCGAAAAATGAGTCACTATTATATAATGACTTATGATTAAGGTTTGTTCAACTTTTTATACTTTTTTGTATAAATAGTTATGAAATTTTGTTTAAATACTATTATATAATAAAAAATTGATCAATTTAATAGAAACAAACACACTCCTTTCATCATCACTTATCACCTTAATTAGTGCAATAGGTTGGTGCTTGATCAAATGTATTGAAACTTACAAATCCATCATGTGCGTTTGTAGCCAAAATTGGGAATATAATAATTAGTAATTGGCTTCCAGTGTGCAATATTTAAAGAAACACACTAATTTCTGTTTAAAAGTATATATCCTAACTTGGTCAATAACATGCATAAATGGATGTTGCAAAGAGGTAACATGTGATTTTTGAATAATACAATTACCACGTTGAGTAAATCATCCACTTTTTTGTTTGGGTCATGAAGGGCTAACACAGGAAAAACAAATATTCCATAAATCAGCGTATCGATGAGTGAAAGTGTTTGATATGAATGTGTTGAATTTCCACCTGCCAGCCTTTACTGACGAGTCTCTTTATCTTGGAGCTTTTTGTTTGTCTAATCTCGGATCCTTTTAAAATCTAAACTACCCTTCTTCAACTACCCTTTTCATGACTGTCTCTCTCTAACACCATTAATCATTTGCACCAAAATTAACCAACTTTACCCACACCCTTCCTATATAAGAAACTGAAGAACCTATCACCTTGTCACGACATTGGTTTTTTTCATTAAGAGGCCAGCATCACAGAAAAAGTTACCTACGAAGGGTTTTGACCAACAAAAAGTCAAGTAAAATGTCATGGTGTGGAATTGTTAAGGACGTTAGCTCTAATGGGTGGCATTATCATGAGTCTCACATTGAAAAACCTCACAAGTGGTGTGAGATTTATAAGTGTGATGGACTCTTTCACCTAATAGACTAGTCTTTTGAGATACGTTCTCTCTTTGGACTTGTGCTCGTCACACACTCACAAACAAGGTCTTCAGCAAAGAGATAAAGTATGTAGCCAAGGCTCAAAAGCAAGAAGTGAGGCTTTTTGAAATCGTGGGTAGCTTAGAGATGACGAGTGTAGAAATAGCTCTATAACTTAAGGGAGTGGAATATGAATACCTTCATGAGTCACCCACCAATAAAAGTGATCATCTTCTCAAAGTAAATATAACCTAGTTCACAAGAAGAGGTCTCCATGCTCGTTCATAAAAGCCCATATGTGACTCTTGTGATTCTTCAATATATTGATGAGAACTGGAAATCTCATTCCACCTTGCCTTCTGATCCTTAACATGCTATAACACCTATCATACTATCTAGATACTTAGCAAACACTTGTTGAAGAATAAAGGCTCCATTCACTTTATTTAATTCTAAGCATAAAATTTTTTTTTGACATCATAATTAAATATAACCAAATTCTAGAAATCTCAAATCAAACCAGTTTATGGTGGACTACCATCCAATAACAATAAAAACATATAGAAAGAAAGAAACATAGTCCAAAAAAGATAAAAAGTCATATAGTCATGACAAAAAGTAAATATAATCCTGCATGTACTGCGAGGAGTACAAGAACCAAAGGCTTATTCCTCCGCCGCCTTCCTTTGATTCCTATTCAGGCCTTCACCTGAAAAATGTTAAAGGGGTGGTACTAACGTTTCAGTAACCCAAAATTTAATCATACATGTACAAACTACAACCACACAATCATATAACTAATATACAAGTGAGTTCATGAGAATTATTCAGTTATAACATAAGAATTTCATAGGATATAGCTCGTAACATGTCGACATGCAATACCAAAAATCTTCTTTATTACTCCATCCACCTTTATTCCGCTAATTGGAACCATAGGCTTAAATATGGTGTGGCCGTTTAGCCCACATGCTGGACTAACCAAGCTTATCTAGTGCTCGAGATATACATGGCCAAAGGTACAGAGCCCAAGCTCAAACTATGGCTCTCCTCCTTGAAAAACCTTAATCAGGAGATGTCACTGTTCCACATTTCCTTACAAACCCGATTAGGTAAGTATTGAAGAACAGGGCTTTGAAAAAGGCTAACTACTTTGTGTGCAGTATAGGCAAACCATGTGGTCACTAAATCATATATACATCAACATCGTCATCTCCTCATCAACCCATCCCCTAATGCATACTGCACATATACAACATTTACATCGTATACAATCATACTTGAAAAGAAATAGAAATATCTCATTCGATCAACTCAAATTACAAGCATGCTTGAAAGAAATAAACCACTCTTAAATAATATATACCATTTCCATTAAATAAAATTTATTAATATGTATTTACAAGCATGCTTGAAAAGAAATACTAACAGTAATATATAGTTGAGCTACAAGCATATTTGGCAGAATTTAAGTAACATATAAATTTTCTACAATTAAATTTATGATTATACGCATTCGTTATCAAACACAAAGCATTCACACATATGAAAAAACCTCGAGTTACCTATTCTCCTCGAGCTAACAAGTAGTCCCACAACAAAAAAATCCAAGCAAATAAAAGATCTCAGATAGAGTCTACAAAAATCACATCATACAAAGATATTAATATAAAATTCAAAGTCACTAAAATTATCCTAAGACTATCATAAGGTTATTCTAAAATTATTCTAAAATCTTGAAGCTACCCCAAAGGCCAAAAGTCGTCTCGTTTAAAACTATATAATTTTTTAATTAATTATTGAAGAAAATAAATATCATGTTATATTTTCTTTTAATGTAAAATTCATATTATATTTATATTATATATGTACATATAGGCATCAACACAATTTGGTTTGACATAACATCTCTATTAGCGTTGCAAAGCCGCAGCTTCCAAGTGGTGCGTGTTTTCTATGAGAAATACTAATTAAAACTCTATCGAGTAATTTAAAGAAATTAATTCGAACAAATCCTTAAGTCTTAGATGAGTCTCTTCATTCTGAAGATCAAAGAGGCTACGGATATGGCACTATTCGCATGTGTGCGAGATGTACATCAAAAGGTAAAAGAGGTTACCAAGCTAGAAAAAGACAAATTTCAAGAAAGAAGAATGGGTGAGTGGAAATATTGCGTGTGTGTGTGTGTTATTGAAATATTATGTGTGCGTGTGTCAATAAATAATACACACACACACATACATAACTATATTTGTGAGTTGATGCTTTGATGGTGACTTGCGTACACTAGAAACAAGATGGCCAATGGAAAGACAAGAAGAATGAAAGGAAGAAAATTATCGGTGATCAGGAGAGAACTCGACAGCATCAGGACTGGAGGAACTGAATGAATAGAAAGT
Source organism: Prosopis cineraria (assembly GCF_029017545.1). NCBI lineage: Eukaryota > Viridiplantae > Streptophyta > Magnoliopsida > Fabales > Fabaceae > Prosopis > Prosopis cineraria. Next base: position 2,457,165 of record NW_026555343.1, read on the forward strand.
AGGGTTTTCTCAAGGTTATAATTTAAACCCATTGATTTATAAAATTAAACTAATTTCCTTTTCATTAGTTATTATTATTTTTATAATATCTTTAAAGATAATTCTAGAATAATCTGATATCTTTTAAAACTTAACAAGATTATTTGACTTATAATATCATATATATATATATATATATAAATAAGTTAGTTTCAAATATTTATTAAATTTAATTACTTTAGTTATTTTATATATATATATATATATATTTATTTATTTATTGTCTTATTATTTTAGGCCCAATAAAATTCAGGACATTACACATGCAGCCTTGTCTTCTTGGTCCAAGTGCATCGACGATAAGGTAAGCAAACTCTCTGATTTTTTTGCAGAAATTTTGGTAATTGAGTTCATAATTGCAAAGTCACTAAGCTTCTCTTGGCATTTTTTATGAACACTCAGCTATAGGCAAGTTCTTCCATGGAGATTCAATTGGGATTATGGACATCGCTGCTGTGTACGTTGCTTTCTGGCTGCTAATAATTCAAGAAGCTTGTGGCCTTCATCTATTTAGCTTTGAGAAATGCCCCAAGCTTGAGAAATGGAGTAGTGAATTTCAGGATCTCCCTTATGTGAAACCAATTATGCCTCCCAAAGAAAATCCTTTTGCTTACTATAAAAATATCTTTCAGAGCCTTGGTTCTTCCAAGTAGATGAACAAGGCATGTAATATATTATCAGTGATGGATTTTTGATTGAGTTAGTTAATTACTGAGTGTTGTAATTTCATGTCAAGATAAAAAATGCATCTTAACATGAGAAATAAGTTTTATAAAAGTTTAAATTTTAAAATAAGACTGCCAAGTGTCTGGTTAATTTTGAAAGAGGCATAAAGAGGTGGACATGTAAGAAACAAGTAGTGAAATAGTTTTTTAAAGGAGGTTGTAGTCAAATATTGAAAAGGTGTAAAAAGAGGGCCCAAGTGGTCTCTACACTTTTAAGGGAAAAACCACATACTAACATAGTAAGGCCCATAACTTTGTGATTGGTCCTCTACACAGAATGGGCCATCTTGAGCCCAATCCTAAGGAAAACATTACTGTACATCAAAACATTGTCCAGCAAGAGCCTAATTTTGATGTTTCTCTTGGGCATGGAGAACCTGCAGTGTCTGGTTTAAAACTACATGATCAAAGTAATTTTGAGGAGGAGCTTCTACCATCACCAAAACATCTAGGCCCTTCTCACGGTACTGTAAATCATCAAAACGCATCGTTGGGAGAAACTAATGACTTTTGGTTTGAAGCCCAGGATGAGGTGAAAGACGGACATATGGATGATGATTAGGAGGAGATGGTAAGTGAATCTCTCTTGTAATTATTTTCTCTAGTTGGCTTCTCTTTATCTTTTTTTTAATGAATATAGTTTCTTGGAATTGTCGAAGCGCTGCCTATAAAAATGTTATTGGTAGAATCCATGATCTAATGATGAAGAGTTGGAATATTGACATTTTAATTTTATTTGAACCTCGGGTTACTGGAAGGAAAGCTAACAGGATTATTCCTAGATTAGGTTTTAGCGATTGGATCAGAATGAAATCAACAGGTTATGCAGGGAAAATCTAGCTATTGTGGAATTAAGAAAATTTTGATATTCAGTACAACCACTCCTCTACTCAATTCATTCATGCGAGACTTAAGGATATTAGTAATCAATCCTTTTGCTAGCTAACTTGTGTGTGTGCTGAAATAAATCTGTACAGAAGAAAGGATCTATGGAAGGATATTCATATCTGAGTTGCTATCTAATGATGCTTGACTGCTTCTTGGGGATTTTAATGCTTATATGTCTATCGAAGATAAATTTGGAGGATCTCAACCAAATGTTATTTCGTCGAGAGATTTTGCTGACTGTATTGATAAATCTCAAATTCAAATTGTTAACATTGTTGGTCAGAAATTCACATGAAAGAGGAATACCTTGAAAGAGAGAATTGGTTAGGTATTTATGAACTTGGCTTGGGAGAATTTATTTTCTCTCTCAATTGTTCATCAATTACCTAAATTTGGCTCAGATCATAGACCTCTTTACTTTTTTCACTAGTTGAAATGGTTTGAGAAAGCAAGCTCCTACTTTATTTTGCTATCAGGTAGCTTGGTTTAGAGGATGGCTTCACAAATATTATCCATAACTCATGCCAGATAGATGATTAGAATGAAAAGGTGAGGAAATTCATGTAGAATGGTACTATTGGAACAAAAATATTGTGGGGAATTTTTGCTCTTAAAAGAAGAATATTATCTGAAGAATTGAAGGGATTGAAAGAGCTTAAGGAAGAAGAGACAACCAACACCTTGTGCAAAATAAGAAGGAATTATGAAAAGAATACAACAAGGTGCTTTCACAAAAAGTATTATTATGGTACTAGAAATCTCAAAGTCAATGGTTAAAGTGGGGAGATAATAATAGTAAAATTTTCCACACTTCTACCAAAGCGAGAAGAAGAATAAACCATATTGAAGGACTAAAAATAAGGACGGGGAGTGGATTTTTTATCAAGAAGGCTTAAAGAGGGAGGCAGTAAATTACTACAAAAATATGGTTGAAAGTAGCTCTGTGCCCAAATCCTCAAGCTCTCAAGAAATAGTTTCTCGACACTTAGTGATAAAGCTTTATCCTTCTTGCATAGGGAGGTGACTAATGAGGAAATTAAGGCAGCAACTTTTGATTTTGGAACCTTTAAGGCCTCGGGAATATATAGGCCACAAGCTTTCTTTTATCATGGATTTTGGCACACTATTAGTGATGATATTTGCAGTTAATGAAAGATACTTTTCAAAACATGGAGAAAATTGAGATAATAAATGACGCTCATCTTATTCTCATTCCCAAGATTGAAGTTCTTGAAACTATAAAGGACTTCAAGCTAATTTCTCTTTATAATTAAGTTACAATTTTTTTTCAAAAATATTAAGTAGAAGGTTGAAACCTAAAACCTATCATGGGAAGTTTGGTTAGTAAAGATCAATGTAGTTTTATATCTAGAAGGCAAGTGGAGATGACATTATCATTGCATAGGAGGTTGTTCATTTCATGAAGAGCACAAAAAAGAAGAAATGGGATGATGGCAGAAAAAGCATATGATAGGCTAGAATGAAACTTTATTCAGGGCACCCTTTTAAGAGTGGGTTTTTCTCCTAACTTATTTGATATCTTTATAGGCTGCAGTAGTAGTTTGAAGATACACATTATTTGGAATGAGAATCCTACTTAGACGTTCAAGCCTATTAGAGGTATAAGACAAGGGGATCTAGTCTCCTTTTATATTTTCACTTTTTGCATGGAAAGACTTAATCACATCATTTTGGATGCCATTGAGGAAGGAAGGCCAAGCCTAGTAAGATTATCTCCCACGAGGTTGGATATATCCCTCTTGTTCTTTGCATATGACTTAATTTTATATGGTGGAATGTATGATGCATTGCATTTCTAAATTCTATGAAGCTTTGGGACAAAAAAGGAACAAGGCCAAAACAAAGTATGTTTTTCAAAAGTAGTCCATTTCTACAGAGCCTATGATCTAAGCTCAAGTATGGAGGTAGGATTAACTACTAATCTAAGGAAGTATCTTGGTATCCCTCCCATCCATAGAAGAACTTCCTACTTGCGATTTGTTGCAATTTTAGAAAAGTCAAGGAGAAGATTATCCAGCTAGAAAGGGAGATTTTTAAACATGGTAGGAAGGACTACTTTATTTAAAGTAGTTTTATAGGCCCTCCCTTCTTATCATATACAGGCGATGCTATTACTTAAGAGACTTATAAAGGAGTTAAAGAAGACTAGTAGGAGCTTCTTTTAGGGAAATTGTCATGAAACCAAAAGTCTTCATCTGATATCTCGAGAAACTATAACAAAGGAGAATTAAATATATCGTGAATCAAACACAAGAGACAGAGAGGAACAGTGGAGGAAATGGTAGAATATGAGAGGAAATATATCTCTTTAATAGGGCAAAGGATTTCAAGCACCTAGGAGTTGGTTTTGACTTATCATCTTTTGAGTAAGCTTCGTATCTCCTTCCTCTCCCTATCTACCCTTTTTTTTTTGTTTAAGATGTAAGGGAATGGAGACTAGGTTGATGGAGGATTTTTATCTAGCTCCAATGACTTGTATAGGGTTGTTGGGAGTTAAATTGAGTCTTTGCATCTAAGATTGATATTTATTGATAAAGTTTTGGCATTTTAGTTAAGCCTTAACTTCAAATGGAAGGTTTGAAATTGTGAATCTTATATTGGTATTAATTGGTCTAGTGGGAGTCGTATGAAACTTATGGAGATTAATTAGTGCTTATAATTGTTCAATAATAGAAGTTAAGAGTTTATGTTAGTTTAATCATGCTATTAAGTACTTATGTTAAATTAGAAAATTGACATATAGTGTTTAATCTTGAATAGGGGTAAGCATCAATCAGTTCGGTACCAAAATGTGTAAAATCGATCGACTGAACAATATTAAAAATATAAACTAAATAAGAACCTAACTAAAATTTGATAATTTGGCTCGGTTATACAATTCAGTTTTGGGCTTCATGTTGGGATACTTGGACTTAAGCCAATTTTAATTTTTATTCCTACTAAAACAAATAAGATTTATAAATAAAATTGAGCTTATAAAGTGATAGTATCCCATTTTAATGAAGGGTTAGGGTTTTAACTTATTAGATTATTTTATATATATATATATATATAATAATTCAGTTGGTTCTGTCCATTTGATTTTAAATCTTACTAACTGAATCGAATCGATCAACCAAAATATTTTTCAAAAAAAAATTGAGTCAAAAAACTAAATAGACCAAATTAAATAATAAAAATTTGATTTGATTTTCAATTTTACTCACCGCTAATCTTGAAGATTGACATGTCTCAAGTGTATTTTGAGCAATTGAAAGTGCGAAGAGTAATAATTTCTATGGGTAACCTTTTAGGTAATAAAATGGTTGAGGTAATTGGATAATGTAATATGTTCACTTGCTTATTGAATTGTTTATAATTTTATGAAATGACTGATTCATGTATATATAAATATAGTTTTGAAAACCTAAAGTCATAAAAGAATTTTGAAAATAACATTATATATATATATATATATATGTATCTAATTTATGAAATCTTATAAATTGTGTTATATATTGACTTTGAATTGTATAGTGAATTATATATAAAAATGCATTATTTGTATGATTTTGCATGATCAGTAAGAAGGCGGGAGTTCACCCTAAAAAAAATAGATAAAAATTCATATGATACTACCATTATCATTGAGGCCCTGGTGTTCCATTATTATTCTGGCAACTCTATTATCACTTGCAAAGATGCAGGTTGAAGCACTACGACACTTCAAGTATTCAAAAAGAGAGAATTCGTAGTCCAAAAGGCATGACGTATAGAAAAGTACCTTGGAACATTCCGCCTTAACTTATCAAAGCACTTTTTTAGTTAAGTGTTCCTAAAGACATGTTTCGGAATATGTATTTTATAGTAGTGGTTGGAAAGTTTTTTATGATGAGTCTTAGAAGGCTGGATCTTGTGCCTAGTCATCTTTTTTTTTTTATGTTGCTGTTGACATTGATTTGATTAGGAAAGCCCCCTTTTCTATGTTATGAAAAAATACTAGTTGATCTAAATTTGATCAAAAAGAAGGTTTTATCAGGTTAGAAGTTGACAGGGTTGTGAGTTTTAATGGTAATGCTGAGCGTGGAGGTGTTATCTGGGATGAGAATGGTAGATGGAAAAGGCTTTTGTTGTAAACTATAGTCCCACTGACCATGGCAGAAGTTCTTACTATCTTTCAGGGACTTGTACTTTGTTTGAATTGTGGTTACAGAAATAAACAAGTAATTTCAAATTGTGATGAGGCTATGAATATGTTAACCAAAGGTTGCAAGGAGGAACATCCCTTGAGAAACATTATTGATGACACTAGAATGTTGATTCATAGGGATTGGGATGTAAACCTTACTCTATAGAGAAAAAAATGTTATGAATGATAGGTTAGCTAAGTTGTCCTTTGATTTAGATACTAATTTTTACATCTTTGATTATCCTCTAACTTCCTTTCAAGAGTTGCAGAATGATGAGGGATCATCCTCAATTTGAATTTGACGGTTGTAATGTGATTTGATTCGTAATGTTTGCTTCAGTTTGAGAGAGGGAGGGAGGCCTTGTGAATGAGATGGAAGAATATCATGCAATGGACGGGAATCGTGTCCTCAAAACAGCCTTACAAATTACCAAGTGCGCATTAAGAATTTGGTCAGAAGATCTACATCTTGAAAGGCCATACTTGGGCCGAATTTGAGTTTTTGGGCCGACACTGGGCCCTTACCAACGATCTCTTTAATGTAATTTTTTTTTTGGGTTTTTGACCAACTTCATTGATTGCCAAGATTTAAAAAAAAAAACACTGCAATAATTTCTTCAAAGTTAGAATTTAAAATAGTCAAAAGGCCATTATAGTTAAGTACCGAGAGAAACTTCACAGTGCCTTCCCGAGTCTACTCTAATTTCTAATTCAGGCATTTCTCAATTAATACGCATTTGACTTTAGGAAAATATTTTAATAATTAATATTATTAAGTCCTACACAAACAACAATTGAGGGCAGTTTTTGTTGAGCAGCTAAACTAGAGTTTACTTAATCGGGGAAGATGGATGTGTAGGATTTCAAAGAAGGCTACCATGACTAGGAGAAAAAACTTGTCAGCATGCTTCCTTTGTCCATATCCTCATCCTCGTGCATTTGACTTTTTTTCTAAAAAAGAGAAAATAAAAAAAATAATTATTTGATTATTAGAATTTTGATTCAATTATAATTTAATCTCTAAAATTTGATTTATTATGATTTAGTCTTTTATAGTTTTGAGTTTTGGCTCTATTGTAATTCAACCCCTCAACTTTAATTCTTACAACCTAGTCACTATAGTTTTATCTATTTAAATATTGGTTCTTGTATTTTAAAAAATAAAATTATAAAAAATAAAATTATGTTAAAATTTAGGACTAATATTTTAAATTACTAATTTTTTTAATCTTTATAAATAATATAAAGATTAAAATTTTAAAATAGTTTTACTTTTTATACTTTTATTTTTTAAAATATAAGAATTAATATTTAAATGGTTAAAATTATAGGACTAAGTTGCAAGAGTCAAAATTCAGAGATTGAGTTATAAATGAGTCAAAACTATAAAGATCAATTTACAATGAGTCAAAATTCAGAATTGAGTTATAATTTAGTTAAAACTATAGTGATTAGATAATTAATTTTTCTAATAAAATATTAAGATTAGATAGTGTTTGAATTGATAGATTTGAATTTTAGATACATTTCAAATATCACATTTGAAATCCTTGTACTTAAAATTATTTGTTTGGATAATTTAAAAAACTTTAAATGAAGAAAAAAGATGAGTTGAGACTCAAAATAAAAATAAAAAAGAAAAATTATATATGGGTCTCACAGAGTAGATTTATTTATAAATAATTCCTGTGAAATTTAGAAACCATAACAAGGTTCCTTGAGACCTATGCGTAATTTTAAATTGAAATAAAAAATAATAATACTCCTATTAAACATATATATATTACATCAGTTAAATAATTAATAATTATTTTATTAGTAATTTACAATCATAATTTCAACATTTTATAACTGTAACTTTATATATCCAATAAGTAAAATGATTAGTTTAACTATTAAATATGTAAACTTATAAATATAAAAAACTAAAGTTATAATTATAAATTATTGATGAAGTAGTTGTAAATAATTAATGTTAAAGTTTGTTAATAACACTTGATTGTATAACTATTAGGTATATGAAATTACAGTTATAAAAAGTTAAAATTATAGTTGTAAATTTTAATGAAGTAATTGTAAGTTAATTATTTGATTGATATAATGTATGTTTAATAGAGGTATTATTATCTTTGACGTCTAATTTAAAATTACACTCAAGTTTTAAGGGATTTGGTTGTGATTTTTGAATTGCATGACACTTATTTATAAATAAGTTTGCTCCACAAAAGCTATACGTAATGTTCCCAATAAAAATTTAAAATAACAAGTTTATATTTATTTTTAATCAATAATAGATGGGAAAAAATATGAGAGTCATAAAGGTACTGATAGTAAAATATGATGAGAACAGAATGCTTGGAACGATTAAGTGCGTATTTAGTTTTCAATTTTTCAAAAGACCAATTGCTAAAAGTTCATTTGACAAAAGTTAATTTAGTGAAAGTCAATTGTTGTAATAAAATTTGTATTTAAATATATTTTTTAAAATTTAATTTAGTAAATCAAAAGTTATTTGAATTATGATAGTAAAATGTGCTTTTGAATGTATAATTATTAAAAAAATATTAATTTATGATGATTGATATTTTTTATTATATAAATGATTAATTATTCAATTTATAATGTTAAAACTTGTTATCTAATTATTATTATTTAAATGATAATTATATAATGAATATTTTTTAAATAAAAGAATAAGAGATTAAACTTAAAATAGTATGGTCAAATAACATTTCACTTTTTAAATTCACTTTTCAAAAATTTCATTATTTTTTAAGTTGGCTAAAATCACATTCAATTATATATAGAAAGAACTTTTTAAATGGACTTTCTAAAAAATACTGGAAACTAAGTAACATCTGAATCTAAAATTTATTTTAAAAGTCTTTTTGGAGGTCTAAACTAAAAACCAAATGAATCTTAAAATTTTAAATAACTAAACTATAAAGAAAATTTGAAATTACGAGAAAATTTCAAATCCTTCGTTAATCTAAATACATGATTAATGTACATAAGTGGATACGGATGTAAATTATTGTTTTTGTTGAAACCATGACATTGGATTACAAAAAGAGGTTAAGTGCCCATTTAAATTTTAGTTGGATGTAATAGATTATAAAAATAATTGATTAAATATTAAATTTTAATCATAATTGATTATGTTATAATGCAATATATTTGGATACTATTTTTTTAAAATTAATTTTAATAGAATTGATAAAATTAATTTTTCTCTATCAATTAATATTTTATTTAAATTAATTTTATAATAAGTGCTAAGTGGAGGATGGTAATTGACAGCAACTTATACTAGTAACTTTTTTAAAGATTAAAAGTTTAAATTTTATTGAGAAAAAAAAGAGAAGAAAGTTTAATTTTATTTTTATTAAATTTTACACCTTTTTTTATAATTTTTCTTAGTCCTTTTTTTATAATTTTTCTCAATACTTTTTGATAGCTTTTCTGTAACAAATACAGCTTAACTAAAAAGTTGATTTTAACCCATTTAATCGATTATCTCCTTTTGTTATTGTTTGGATAATTTGCCTTTAAAAATTGAGTTACTCCCAAAAAATCAATTCCTATGACAAACCAAATAGGCACTAAGTGTGTGTTTGATTTTTAGTTTATCAAAAGTCAATTTAATAAAAGTTTATTTGATAAAAGTCAATTTGGTGAAAGTTCATTTGTTATAACCAAATTTGTGTTTGAATACTTTTTTTTCAAAAGTTAGTTTAGCAAACTAAAAATTATTTGGATTAATAAAAAATTTGTGCTTTTGAATATGCAGTGATCAAAAAGGACATTGATTTATCATAATTTATAATTTTTATTATACAAATATTATATATTACAAATGTTTAAAAAATGTCTAAAAAATTTCCAATAACATAAAATTTAAGATGTTAAATAATAAGAATAAAAAATATATAATTTAATATTAAAAAAATGTAATAAATAATTTAACATTCATTAATATTGAATAGTTACATTATTAACGGTTCGATCTATAATATATAATTTGATCTTTAAACTATTAATTTGAAAAAAAGTAAAACTTACGGATATTAATTTGAAATCAGGGTAAGCTATAGGACTTACAATACTATTCTTGCACAAACTTTATAATAATTTTGCTCTCTTCTTCGAGCAAAGAATATCTTTTTGGTGAAGGAGCAAAATTTGGTTACAAGAATAAAAGAAAATCAAGATGATGGAGGAGAGGTGGCGGTGATGAAGCTCAAGAGGCCAACAAAGCAAGAAACCAAACTCGAGAAGGAAGAGGGACCCAAGTTTAATTTGTGACAAGATGACTGTGGAGACGCAGAGGAGAGACGGTAGAGAGAAGGAGGTGCAAGGTGAGAGAGCTCGAGTAGAAGAGATGGGAGCAACAATAAACACAGGCCTTGAGTGCGCATGATAAGAATGAAAATAATGGAGGATATTATGGTCAAATGTAAAAGTAGGTACTAGTTTGCTAATCACATTCACATTTGAAAAGCTACCCAATGGGGCTTTAAAAAATTCATGTTTCACCCCATTCCAAAAATCCTTTTCAGAAGTCCTTTTAATTTGATAAATTGATCCCAAATAATATTTCATATCTCAAAAGTAAAAAAATACTTTTGGAATGTGAAATGTGAAGTTTCCAAACATATCCTAAATATTTTAATACTTTTCAATGGAGAGCGTGGAACTCATGCATGGATGGTGCAATGGGGGCACATAGATTTTCTGCCTGGAAGCAGCAGCAGCAGCAAGAAGTAGAGACATTATCATTCATCAAATTGGGACGGAGCTGCTGCTTTGAATGTTATTCTTTTCTTTTTTTTTTTTGCATTTGATCTCATCTCCTTTTTGGTCGTATGGCGTGATTATTCTAAATGGTGTTCCCAATTGCTATCCTTTCAAATTTTCGAATAATGCAGCTTAAATTCCATCGTCGAGGGTATGAATTAGTCCAAATGTTATTTAACTTGGATACTCTAGATTTAGTTTTATACTATTATTATTTTTTATTTTAATATATGTGCAATTTAAAATAAAGATAATATTTTAATAGTTATCACTATAAAATTATATCATGTGCCTTGTAAAAGGAGGGAGACCCCAAGGTCCGTCTTATTACCCAATCTATTAACAAAGTTTTAACTTTGAGAGTACGAAAGAAAGTTTAAAAATATAAATAAAATCATTAGAAATGTGAATGACCATCCAAAAATAAGGAGGAGCAAAAGAGAATTTAAAACAAAGAAAAGCATTAATAAAAAAAATTCAATCAAGAGAATTTATTTCGGCGCGCTCGCCACGACGAATGACACGAGACATATGTCTTGCAAATGTACCTCTAGACACAGCCTAAGTGCCATGGTTTCACTCGCTGTGGTACATAATGCTGTCCCTTGTGGTGAACAGTGTCTTGAATGACAGCATATTTGCTATCATGGCAACATTTAGAGGTGAACTTTTGAAGCATGTCACCGTTCTATTTGATGTTTAATTAGAGTTACTCAAACACTCATATAAAATTTAATTAGTTATCTATTTAATAATATTAGTTTCACTTCAAAATAAAATTCATTTAAAAACCAGACATCTAATTGTGAAATGATCACTTTTTTAAAAGAACAAGAACGTGCAATTCAAGTGTCTCAAATTTTCATTTAAAATTATAGGTGTACTTTATTGACTAATACAAGAATTTCATACCATATACCAATCAATTCAAGATCAGATCTGAATTCTCAGCACCGCCGTGGCCGAAAATCAACAAGCTTTTTGGAAGAGTCGGAACTAACAAGCCCGCCTTTGGCGAGAGAAGACTATTTATTTATTTTTTATTTTTAAATTGACTAATTCATATTCCTCCAGAAGAAGGTGGAAGGATAGATGATAATGACCTAAAAGACAAAAGCCATCGGATTGATAGGCCGCGTTCATGCGTTTATATTTATTTACTATTTTGTGTGAGCATTGTTGCATGGCCAGCATTATGTGCTAAAGTAGATATTATCATTATCAAATAGAGAAATAAAAACAACTTTTTTTAATTTATCTCAACCATTTTATTTCTATTATAAAATTTTTTCAATTATTTTATTGAAAGTAAAAAAAATAATTAAATTTGTTTGAAAATATATTAAATTTTTAATTTTATTTCTATTTTAATAAAAAAATTTAAATTTATATTATATTTTTTTTCATAGTTAATAAGTTTAAATAGGGATAATATTAAAAAAAATATAAGTTTTGCACATTAAGCACGAAAAAATTCATTTAAAGTGCCATGTATACACACACACTACTTGCCCTAGTCAATGTGATAATTGTATTTTGAAGTTTTAAACGTCCTCAACTAGTGATTAGGAAGATTTTATGTTTTATATTCATCATTCAATTTTATCAATTATTAAGCGAGAAATATATCCAAGCTAATGTATACCATGATACATCTAACACATTAGTATACCAACCGTTCTTTTTTATTTTTTGGCCTAGTTTACCAGGTTACCACCTATTGATATACAAAAGATAATCAAAATTATTATTATTTCCTCTGTTTTCATATGTGACTCGTTAACGTAATGAAATGAAATTTGATGGTTGATACCCACTACAATTGACCTAGAATAGTTTCTTACTTCCTTATCGTACATGTTAACCCAACCCTCTCATTTTTCTTCGCATATATGCATTTCCATATTATACCCTTCACATTCATTTTTATTTTTTTGTTTATTCCTGTAATCTTCTTTATTGAAAAAAGATTATTTCTTTTTTCATTTTTTTATTTCCAAGTAAGATTAATTATAGGACTAAATATATTTACCTTTTAACTATGCGTTTAGAAACATCTGATATCATAAACTTATATGTAGTGCATTTTTCTCTATAAATATCTGAAAATGATGCATTGAATACCTTATCATTAAAAAATTAACTTTAACCATTACTTAATTCAAAAAACTACATAAAAATCTTCAAAAATAAAGAAAAAGACTCAAAAAATTACAAATAAGTACTTTATAAAAAAATTAATGTTAATTAAATCCTTATAATAGTGTAAGAATTTACAAGTCTTCCTTAAAAAAAACACATTCATTTAAACATTTACCTTTTCAAATGTTAAGGGGGAAAATTGCGCAACATGAAAATTCAGGATATCAACATTCTTGAGCAAATATAAAGTTGAGTAATAAAATGAACTGTAACCCTTAATTCAATCCTAATGCACGTTCAAAAGGTTGAGTATTCAAAAGACAGCTTATTTAATAAAATTAAGACAGCATTAAATATTATTATACAAATTTTCCCTCTTCATGCCACTCCACAATTCAGATAGGGGGAATTTATTTTTTTGGTCATATAGAGAGAGGGGGGATTGGGTGAGATAAAATTGTAATAAACACACAATTTAATGAAAATATTTTTAGAAAGTTTTTATAATTTTGTAAAAAAATTAAGAATTTCAAGTAAATTTAAAAATTTTTTTCACTCCTTGTATATAAAAAAAGAATCCAATTCATTAATTATGAGGCAAAAAAATTCATTATTCAAGCATTAAGCATTTACGTTGCCGGTCAATAAAAACATTTGACATTGGTGATGTAATCTCTTGCATCATTTATTCCCTATTAAGATATTGACCTTTAATCTTAAAAAACACTTCATTGACCGAATCATCTCCTAAACTTTGGCTGTATAATTTTTTTTTTTTTTTGGGCCAGAACTTTGGCTATAGAAGTTATGAGAACCTGAACCACAAACTCAGGAACCATAATTAAAACCCATAATCCCCAGATCTGAGAAAAAAGCAAGCACATACATGGCTTCATCAAACCAACAAGTGAAGCTTTTCGGAATCGTAGGAAGCCCATTCGTGACGAGAGCAGAGATTGCTCTGAAACTCAAGGGAGTGGAATACGAGTACGTTCACGAATCACTGACCAACAAAAGTGATCTTCTTCTCAAGTACAATCCGATTCACAAGAAGGTCCCTGTTCTTCTTCACGACGAGAAGCCCGTCTGCGAGTCGCTTGTGGTCGTTGAATACGTCGATGAGGCTTGGTCTGGCTACCCAATCTTGCCCTCTGATCCTTATCACAGAGCCCTGGCTCGTTTCTGGTCCAGGTTTATCGATGACAAGGTGATTCAACATTTCAAGCTAATTCTTGTCTTTTCTCTGTAGGAATTTGAACGATCAGTCGTTAAACAAGTGTTGTATTGCTTGATTTTAGGTGTTGTCTGCAGCATTTACAGTAACCATGAACCCGAACGAGAAGGAAAGGAAAAATGGTGCTGCAGAATTAAGAGAGGGTCTGAAGACTCTGGAGAACGAGCTGAAAGGGAAGTTCTTCAACGGAGATTCGATCGGATTCGTGGACATCGCTGCTCTGTTCGTCGCTTTCTGGCTGCCGATAATTCAAGAAGCCGGCGGGCTTGATCTGTACAGCGGTGAGAAATATCCAAAGCTGGACAAGTGGGGTCAAGAGATTTTGAATGACCCTGTCGTGAAAGGAGTTTTGCCTCCGAGAGAAAATCTCCTCGCCATCTTCAAAACTCGCTTGCAGAGCATCTATGCTTCGAAGTAGATGATCACAGAAATTACCAGTAATCCATGTTTGAGTTGGTAAATTATCAAGTGCTGTGATTAGGATTGGAAATAAGAAATGTGTAACTAGGGTTTTCCCTTGCAAGAGAACCTGACGTGACCATCCCTTTGTTTTGGATCATCATATCGCAAATCGAGTTTTATTGAATGTTGTCCTTTAATTTTTCTTTTAAGAAAATATAATCGTTGGTCCAATAATTTTATCAGCAATATAAGAATTTAAATAACAAAGATCACCTAATTATTTTAAAACTTTAGAAATTGAAAATACAAAAAAATTATAGTAATTAAAAGCAAAATTCAAGCGATTGTGTTTTCTTTCTTTCTTGATTATTATTATTATTATTATTATTATTACTATTATTATTATTATTCTTATTATTATTTTGTGCGCGTGGGGTTTTGAAAAGGTTCGTAAATGGACCACTTTGCACTTTCACTGAAAAGACAAAAGGGTACTCTGTTTAATTTTTGGAATTACAACACCACAACCCACGATCATAATTGTGCAAGTAAAAAAAAAAAAAAAGAGTCAGGTCTGATAATGAAAGATTGGTAGAATGATTGGAAAATTTTGAAAGAATGAATTAATGATATTTATATTTTGGATAAAATTTTTTATAAAATGAATTATAAATAGTAATTTAAATAATTATAAAAATTATCATTGTTGTTTAAATGCTTCAAACTTTTGAATTTACAATTATTAGGTCAATATTTTTTATGTATTTTTAAAACAATTATTAAAAATTTAACTATAATTAATTTAATATTTTGGAACGAATGAGTCATTCTCTCTAAAAGATTTCTATACCTCAAGCTCAAGGTGAGTTGCTAATGATCCTCCAATCATGTGACTTGGTAAGCAAGCCAGTGGAACAGTCTCAATTGACCATCTCCAACTGTCGAACATCAACAACTGACGTCAAGAAAATTATGGGTCAAAAAATTTGAAAAAGAAAAACAAGTGGATTTGGGCTTCGTGTTGCCATTGGGCTTGGTCTTCACATTCTGGAGAGGTGGGCTATAACGATGCCCCTGCGTATAAAATAGGAAAAAATATTTTCGTTCCTGAAGTATTTTTCAAAGAGGATTCAGAATTCTAACATTTTTATTGAAGCAATTTTATTCTTAAAGTTATGAAAATAGAGCATTTTTGTCTTTGACATTGAATTTTCTAAATGTCAACATTGAAATTTTGACGGAAGGAACAAAAACGCTCTATTTTGATAATTTTAAAGGTAAAATTACTTCGATAAAAATGTTAAGATGCTGGATGCTCTGATCAAAAAATACTTTGAGGGTAAAAATATACCTTAACCTTATAAAATTCTTTCCTACCAAATTATCAAACATTTTTGGAGAAAATTTGACATTTCCAAATATACTCCCTTCGTTCAAAAATGTAAAGCATTTTTTGAGAAGTTGAATGTTAAAAAATGTAAGGTGTTTTTAGTCTTTTGAGGTGTAATCATTACTTTTTTTAAAAAAGTGCCTCTATTGATAATGACTTTATATTTATTATAGGGTGTTTAATAGGGATAAGTATGAAAAGATAGGGTTAGTTGAAAAGTAGGTAACTATTTTATTGAGAGTCAAATTTGATTAAAAATGTCTTATATTTTGAGTGAAGGGAGTAAGATATTTTGAAAATATTAATATTTTATTAAATAAGTTTATTCTAATTGTAATAACAAAAAATGCCCTTAACAATAATAATAATAATAATAATAATAATAATACTATTACTATTACTACTAAATAATATATACTCCCTCTATTAAAAAATGTAAGGCATTTTTTGAGGAGTTAGATGTTAAAAAATGTAAGGCATTTCTAGTCTTTCGAGATATAATTATTGCCTTTTATTCAAAATTACCCTTATTGATGAATAACTTTATATTTATTGTAGGGTGCTCAATAGGGATAAATATAAAAAGATAGGGTTAGTTTGATAGTGAATAACTACTTTATTGAGGAGTGAGATTCATTTAAAAATTCTTATAGTATTTAGGCTGCCCTCCGGTATACGGGGGCATAGGCTTGTCCCACAGTTTGTTGAGAAATTGTCCCATAGTTTGTTGAGGAATTAAAACCTAGCTATCTCCACCGATTCAATGAGAAGAATAGTCTAGGGTATGAGACACCCTAGAGATTCAAGAATGTGAGAAGCCGTAGTCTGAGAGTGAGTCATGTGATCTTTAGTTGACCTCACGATTGGTGAGCTTGGGTAGTTCAGTCACATGAATGAAGCCCTAATCAGTATTATAGCCCACGGTTTCAGTCTGAGAAAATAAGGAGGATATAAGGTTGGTTGATCATTGCCTAAATAAACATATGACGTGTCACACATGTTAAGTTGTGGCAAGTCGCATGAATAATAGGTCAAGGTCACATATTTGAGAATATGGTGACAATGCACCTAGTACATGTGAGATAAAGAAGTTACTAAAAAAAATGAAATGATGAGTTATGATATGTATGAATATGCTTTACATACTGGGTTTCTTATGCATATACTTAGTTTATAAATGATATATAACTGCATAGAGTAGGTTTAACCTTAGTTACTAAGTGGCTAGACTCACCCCTTTCATTAAACACTTTTCAAACTCTAGCTCTAGTGTTGAGAGGGAAAAGGATAAAGAAGTTAGGAATTAGCATATTCCTTTCTGTATGCCTCTAGCTTAGTTTATTTTGTGTGATAATATATGTTTGTCAATTCTATGATGTATACCATCACATTTACACTATTTTGGTTGTTGGGAATGTTAGATTTGTATTTTGACCCTTGAGTCCTTATGTATGATATATATTTGTTAATAGGGTCAAAATACTAATGCAAGTATAGAAATAGACATTTGAGCATGTTTTGATTGTTTTAGGTGTAAAGTAATGCCAATTGCCTCCCCCTCTATTTTTTATAAACAGGAATTGAGGAGTGAATTTCTGTTATACTGTGGTTTCAATGTATGTGATGTGTTGTACTGGTAGTCCTAAGTCCAATAGACATGGTCCAAGTGTTAGGAAAAGCTTTTGGCACTTGTTGAGGGTTTTGGACACTTATTTTGTAGGAAAGTTATGAAAAGTGGTTAAAATGTGTTTAGGTGTCTAACTTCCCGGTGTGACTTGTTTTAGAAGTGAAACCCATACTATTAGCTAGTTCATGTAAAGAGTTTTTCATTAACACTTGGATCACATCATTTTGATGTCAGATGGAGAATCAGGTCGCGTCGAAAATTTTCCAATTCTGTTGTCAAATGACAATAAAATTAGTTGAATTTTTGTGCAACACGCAGTGACGTATGATGCTTGAGCCGCAGCGTATGACACAAAGAGCAACACGCTGTGGCACAGCGTGCACAAGCTGCTGTACACTGCTTTATCACACATTAAAAGAGTTGTTTTCACTTGTTTTTTATTTCTTTCACTCCTTCAAGATATTCCATGTTTTCAAAACTTAGTTTTACTCTAATATAAAGGATTTGATTATTTTAAACTCATTATTATGTAGAAAACTTGGAATTCCTTAAATTTAAACTAAAACTTAGTAATCATTTTTTTAAGTTAATCATTTGATTATCATGAATTTTATTGGTTAATTGGGTTTAGTGGAGTGAGATGCTACATCATTGGTACCATAAGGATTTCTATCTACTCTCCCTAGTTGAACTTCCATCCTCTCACTAATCATACACAATCATGCAATAATACATTCTCAGACACAATTAGCTATTTAATCTATCAATCAATCATATAACAATTTATAAATTCATAAATTAAATCTCTATATATATGTGTGTGTGTTTATAAAGTATTAGTATCAAAATCCTTGTAAACAACTCAATATTTATGAGCAATCATTTCAAAAACTTATAAATAACTCAATATGCAAATAAACAAATTAGATTATTTAGTTACCTCAACATTTTCATTATTGAAAAGGTTACCTGTGGAAATTATTGCTCTTCACACTTCCAATTGCTCAACACACTTAACCCATGTCAATATATAAGATTAAGAACTATATATCAATTTTTCCATTTAACATAGGCGCTAAATGGCACAATTAAGCTAACCTAAACTTCTAACTCTTATCATTGAACAAGTCTAAGCCCTAACTAACTTCCCAAGCTTTGTCTAGCTTTCACTAAACCAATTAACACTAATATAGAGTTCTCACAACTTCAAACCTTCCATTTAAGGCTAGTATTAAGCCAAAACCTAAACATTTAATCAACACACATCAGCCTTGAACACAAAGATTGAATTTAACTCCCAACAACCCTATAACAACCATTAGGCCAGATAAAAAATCTCCGTTAACTCAAAATTCAATTTCCTCAAATGTCAAACTAAGGTAAAATAGGGTAGATAAGGAGAGTAAAGGCTGACTCAAAAAATGATAGGTCAAAAGTAACTTTTAGGTGTCCGAAATCTTTTACCCTGGCAAAACAAATTCTTCCTCTCCTTGTTTTGCCTCTTCCTCCCCTTTTTCATCTCTATTTTTCTTGTGTCTAATCTAATCCTATTTTACTAATTCTAGCACCATTCATTGTAGCGAATGGCTCAGTCGAGCCACATGAATTGTTGGGCCATCAATCAAGTTCAGTTGACCTAATTACCATTTTAGCTCTAACCTAAAATGTCCAAGCATTCTAATAAGTCCATTATCAAATTCAAAAACATAATAAAATCATAATTATAGTCACTAATTATCCCTATTAGTAATAAATTTTTGAATTAGAAATTTGAAACGTTACAAAATACACTTTACAACTTAATTTTTTTAAATAAAAGTATAAACTTTTAAAAATATCTTTCATTTAATACTTCATTTATAAAAAAATATTAAAAAATGTAATTAGAAGAGTAATATTAATAAATTAAAAAAATTATTATTATTAAAATATTATTTTTATTAAAATATTTTATATTTTGAGAGATCAAATTTTTTAAAAAAATGTTTTATAATTTAAAATTATAGGTGTACTTTATTGACTAACACAAGAATTTCATACCATAGACCAGTCAACTCGTGATCAAATCTGAAATCTTAGCACCGCCGTGGCCGAAAATCAACAAGCTTTTTGGAAGAGTCGGAACTAGGGCTGTGCAAAAGTCTCGTGGTCTCATTCGGTCCAGTCCGACCCATGAAAATCCGGTCCTGTCCAGTCCTGTAAAATGTTGGTCCTATAGGACCAAAAAGACCAAAAAGATAGGACTGATTTTTCGGGTAAGACCAGACTAGAGACCAAGTATCTGGACTAAGTGGTCCGGTTTGGTCCTATATAATTATTTTAATATAATTAAAATTAATTTATAAATTATTAATTAATAAGCTTTAGAAAAAAAAAGTCTTAATCCTGCCTTACACTTTGCACTTTGATTGAAAAAAAAAAACCTCAATACTGTTACTCAACAGCACTTAGCGTCTTAGCCACTCACTCAACTTTGCTTTCATTCTCAATTTTTTCAGTGCGCCAAAGCCCTAGCCCCTGCCTTGTACTTTGCACTCTGATCTTGATCTGTTCGAACTTTGAAGGAACATGTCTGTGGGCTGATTTTTATTACTTCTGTTCTTGCTGATTTTTTTCCTTTGGTCTATTTTCGGTCTTTCCTTTGATTTTTTATTGAAGTTATGTATTTAAATCATTTGGAGTTTGGACTATAACTAAAATATTATTTTCTTGGTGTTAGAAATTATTATGAATTTATTATAATAAGTGTTTTTATTATCTTAATTGAATTTGTTAAGTTGAAATAGATTATTGGTCATCATAGAGAAAAAAAAGAATAAAAAGGCCAAGTGAGTATTGGACTAACAGGACCAGTCTTCCAGTCCTATGGACCAAGTCCAGTCTTGTTAATCTCCGAGTTTTCACAGGACCAGACCGGACTACGGGTTACCTAACCTAATCCTTTTCATGAAAAGGACCAGACTCTGGGTTAGGCTAAAGTTCAGTCCCGTCCAGTTCTTTTGTGCAGCCCTAGTCGGAACTAAGAAGCCCACCTTTGGCGAGGGAAGATTATTTATTTATTTATTTTTAAATTGACTAATTCAGATTCCTCCAAAAGACAAAAAACCGTCGGATTGATGGGCCGCGTTCATGCGTTTATATTTTATTTACTATTTCGTGGGGGCATCGTTGCATGGCCAGCATTACGCGCTATAGTAGATATTATCATTATCATTATCATATCATTATCATTATCAGCTATCAAATAGAGAAATAAAAACAACTTTTCTTAATTTATCTCCACATTTTATTTCTATTATAAAATTCATCCAATTATTTTATTAAAAGTAAAAAAATAATTAAATTTGTTTGAAAATATGATAAATTTTTAATTTTATTTCTATTTTAATTTAAAATTTTCAAATTTACATTATATTCTTTCTCAAAGTTAACAAGTTTAAATAAGGATAATATTAAAAAAAATATAAGCTTTACACATTAAGCACGAAAAAATTCATTTAGAAAGTGCTATGTATACACACACACTACTTGCCTTAGTCAATATGATAATTGTATTTTGAAGTTTTAAACGTCCTCAACTAGTGATTCGGAAGATTTTATGTTTTATATTTATCATTCAATTTTATCAATTATTAAGCGAGAAATATATCCAAGCTAATGTATACCATGATACATCTAACACATTAGTATACCAACCGTTCTTTTTTATTTTTTGGCCAATTTAAGTTTACCAAGTTACCACCTATTGGTGCACAAAAGATCATCAATATTATTATTATTTCCTCCATTTTCATATGTAACTCGTTAACGTAATGAAATGAAATTTGATGGTTGATACCCACTACAATTGACCTAGAATAGTTTCTTACTTCCTTTTCGTACATGATAGCCCAATCCTCTCATTTTTCTTCTCATATACTCCCTCTATTTCAAAAGATACACTATTACAAAATATCTCCTTATTTGGCGATTATTTTAAAAGTTATTTGACAGTTTTTAACTGTTAAATAATGGGGCATTATATATTTATTTGACGGTTAAAAACTGTCAAATATTTCACAGATTATTTCATGATTATTTTAAAATAACTATCAAGTAATCACTTAAATATTTACATATACTGCAGCAAAATACTTGATGGTTATTTAAAATAACCGTCAAGTATTTAGTAATATTTGACGGTTATTTTGTAACAAGCGTCAAATATGTTTTCGCAAATTCTGTGTGCCAAATACTTGACGGTTATTTTAAAATAACTATGTACTTAACGGTTATTTTGAAATAACTGTCAAGTAAACTTATACTTGACATTTCTTTCTAAATAACCGTTAGGTATTTATGATGTGTTTTTTTTTTAAAAAAAGCAACCCCCTGCAAATACAAAGTAATCAAAAATATATATCAGCCAGCCAACGATAAAAAACAATTGAATCATTATTTATATTAAAAGTATAATTCAAATATCTTTAATTTATCTTATATCTACGTATATTCTAAATCCGATGTCATAAATACCTACTTTATAAGTTTAAATTTCAAAATTAATTGGCCTCAGACATAAAATTGATCAAAAAAATAAATGTGTATACCAAAACTAATTAGGCCTAACCACTATTGCTATCCACATGTTAAACACGGCCTGAGCTACCTCTTCAAGGGTTTCCTCTATATGTGCAGCTGCATAGCAAACATAATAGGCATCCTCGAAGTACTGTATGCAAAGAGTTACAACAAATTCAATTTAATAGCCATCTAACAAAAGTTGTTAAAATTTATAATTTAAATATCATTAAATTTAATATATACCTTGTTAGGTAATGTGGTAGGGACATGGGTGATAATGTCCTTCAAGAATCTCATCAAGCAATAGCCACAGTCATTACTCTGATCTAGCTGGAGTGGACATTGTGAAAAAAAATCACATATCAATAAAATAATAGTTAAAAGGCCACGGTTTGTTAATTAAAAACTCAGTCCATTAGATTTACCTTAACTGTGACCCAGAGCCCAGAGCTTATGGCGGGATATGGTAACCTCTGATCCCTCCTCCTTTAATTATTTCTGCTCAATGCCTGCATACCCCAACCTCCCTGCTCTATAAGGATATTCGTTCTTCACTACTCTCTCCTTATTCTGTGTACTTAATTCCTTGACAAGTTAATAACAAAAATTTTTATTAGTACAACACATATAATCAATAAATAATACCAAACTTAAAATTTAAGAAACATTAATATTTTGAATTCCTTCTCATGACGTGAGGCAACAAAAGCATCCCAATCCTCTTATTTTACCAAAGGTTGTCATAAGGGAGGAACTCGAGCTACAAATTCAGCATAAGGATCTTTCAAATATTTCTGTGTGATAAAATATCTGAAAGACCGCAGTGCCCTCTCAGCCTTTTATAGGACAAAATCTTGCCTACTCTCATCACTGTTAAATTCTAACTACAAAATAAACTAAACAACATATCAGATACATTAATTTTAAAAATAATTTATATCAAAATATACTTAGTAAAATGTAATTTACTGCTACAGTATCCCAAATAAGAGCCTTCGTGGCCTTATCTACTTTACGCCATGATTTTACTGTGATAGGCACAGTAGTCTTTGCCACCACCCCAATATAACTTATGAATTTTGAGGATTTAATTGCTTGCCCTTTTTTGTTCTATTGCACATCAATTTTTTTCCTGTAGCTCTTGTTTTTATCACCTTTTCCATTATCATTAGGCCCTGTTGAATGTTATTATACTCCTGCTCTAACTGTTTCTATGTCCTCAGAACCTCAATCGAATTTGTAGCTAGAATTGATAGAGGGATATCAATAGACTCGCTATCAGAAGCCATTTATTTATAAAGAAAGACAATTAAATCAAACATTAAATAACTTAAATAAAATTCACATAATTAATTCAAACATTAATCAACTTAAATAAAAAAATACAATTAATCAACTTAAATGAAATTCACACAATTAATTCAAACATTAATCAACTTAAATAAAAAGAACACAATTAATCAACTTAAATAAAAAGTTTTATCATTCAAGTTCTTATATAACTTAATTATACTCAATCAAGTTACCCAACAATAATTGATATAAAAATTTTATCCCAAAAAATTCGGCAACATAATAGCTAAAAAAAAAGAGTTTTTCAGGTTTTGAACCCTCTCTTTATTCAAAAATTTTATCATTCACAAGTTCTCATATAATACTTATACCCAATCAAATTATTCATAGCAACAATTAATACAAAAATTTTGTCCTATAAATTCAATATAACTCAATCATATCTAATTAAGTTATCCAACAACAAAATTAATCACCATCACCACAATAAGGGAAGCAAATTTTCAACAAATTCATATGATGCCCAACAGTAAATTAATTTTCATATAATCTTAAATTTAATTTTAAAACTAACAAAGAACTGAAAACCAAAGCTTATATACATTTAATCACAAATCGTAGTTCTAATAAACAAAAAATTCATATTCCAATTGCTAATTCCAATCAACTCCCTAATTACAATCAATTGACAACAATATCACAGGGAAGAAGGATAGGCCAACTAATTTAAGAGAGGTAGAGCACGAGGATGAAGAAGAAGAGCAGGGGAAGGAGGAAAGAAGACAACTCACATTTTGCACTGTTGAAAAGCAAGTAGGAGAATTTGAGGTCAGATTTACCCTAAATACTAAACCTAAAAACAAATTAAACAGATGAAAGAGAAATTAAACTTACATATGAAAGACAGAGAATGAACCCAAAACGCTCGAAATGAAGACTTGGATGAACGAACAACCCACGAACCCCAAAAAATGGAACCCACGAGCAAAACCCAAGAAGAATCGAGTCTAAATCTGTGTTTTTGAGCAGTTTTGTAATAGAAAATGATTTTCGAGCACTCTGAGTGTGTCTTTGAAAACATTCGAGTTGCAGAAATGTGAAAATAAAAGGTTTTGGAGCGTAAATTTAAAAGACAATACTTGATGGTTATTTCATAATAACTGTCAAGTATTCCTTATTTGACACTTGTTATTAAATAACCATCAAATAAAATGTAGACGTACTTGACGGTTATTAGTAAACAAGCATCAAGTAATTAATTTTTTTTATTTTTCCTTTTCAACTATATATTTAATGCTTTTTTACAAATAACTGTCAAGTACTCCAAAATATACTTGACGGTTATTAGCAAACAAGCGTCAAATATATTTATAAAAAAATTAAATCTGGGATGCAGATATACTTGACGGTTATGCCAAAACAAGCGTCAAATATATACTAAATACTTGACGGTTGTTTTGAAACAACCGTCAAGTATTTAACGCCTTTTTTATTTATCATTTTCTACTTATAACCGTCATATATAAACCATCGTATTTAGCTTATTCTGTTGTAGTGATAAGATATTTTTAATTGAATTTTACCTCCAAATAAAATAGTTACCTACTTTCAAACTAATTATATTTTTTCATATTTACTCCTATTAAATACTCTACAATAAATATAAATTTATTCATCAATAGGAACACTTTTAAAAAAAAGAGGCAATGATTATACCTCAAAAAATTAAAAATACCTTATATTTTTTAACATCTAACTCATCAAAAAATACATTACATTTTTAAATAGAGGGAATATGCATTTCCATATTACACCTTTCACATTCATTTTTATTTTTTTGTTTATTCCTGCAATCTTCTTTGTTGAATGAGATTATTTCTTTTTTCATTTTTTTATTTTTGAGTATGATAAATTGTAGCACTAAATCATTTTTATCTTTTTCACTTAGAAACATTCGATATCCTAAACTTACATATAGTGTATTTTTTTCTATAAACATTTGAAAATGATGCATTGAATACCCTGTCATTAACAAGATAACTTTAACCATTAGTTAATTCAAAAAACTACATGAAAATCTTCAAAAATACAGAAAAGGACCCAAAAAATTACAAATAAGCACTTTATAGAAAAATTAATGTTAATTGAATCCTTATAATAGTGTAAGAATTTACAAGTCTTCCTTAAAAAAAATTACATCTAGTTAAAAAAAAACACATTCATTTAATCATTTACCTTTTTAAATGTTAAGGGGAGGAAATTGCCCAACATGAAAATTTAGGATATCAACATTCTTGAGCAAATAGTTGAGTAATAAAATGAACTGTAACCCTTAATTCAATCATAATGCACGTTCAAAAGGTTGAGTATTCAAAATACGGCTTATTTTATAAAATTAAGACAACATTAAATATTATTATACAAATTTTCCCTCTTCATGACACTCCACAATTCAGATAGGGGGGATTTTTTTTTTTGTTGGTCATGAAGAGAGAGGGGGGATTAGGTGAGATAAAATTGAAATAAACATACAATTTAATGAAAATATTTTTAGAAAGTTTTGATAATTTTATAAAAAAATTTAAGAATGTCAATTAAATTTAAAAACTTTTTTCACTCCTTATATATAAAAAAAGAATCCAATTCATTAATTATGGGCCAAAAATATTCATTATTCAAGCATTAAGCATTTACGTTGCTAGCCAATAAAAGCATTTGACTTTGGTGATGTAGTCTCTTGCGTCATTTCTTCCCCATTAAGATATTGACTTTTAATCTAAAAAAACACTTCATTGACCGAATCGTCTCTTAAATTTTGGCTATATTAGTTATGAGAACCTGAACCACAAACCCAGGAACCATAATTAAAACCCATAATCCCCAGATCTGATATTCCATTCTTAAGGGGGGAAAAAAAAGTACAGACATGGCTTCAAACCAACAAGTGAAGCTTTTCGGAATCGTAGGAAGCCCATTCGTGACGAGAGCAGAGATTGCTCTGAAACTCAAGGGAGTGGAATACGAGTACGTTCACGAATCACTGACCAACAAAAGTGATCTTCTTCTCAAGTACAATCCGATTCACAAGAAGGTCCCTGTTCTTCTTCACGACGAGAAGCCCGTCTGCGAGTCGCTTGTGGTCGTTGAATACGTCGATGAGGCTTGGTCTGGCTACCCAATCTTGCCCTCTGATCCTTTTCACAGAGCCATGGCTCGTTTCTGGTCCAGCTTTATCGATGACAAGGTGATTCAACATTTCAAGCTAATTCTTGTCTTTTCTCTGTAGGAATTTGAACGATCAGTCGTTAAACAACTGTTGTATTGCTTGATTTTAGGTGTTGCCTGCAACATTTAAAGCAGCCTGGAACCCGAACGAGAAGGGGAGGGAAAATGGTGCTGCAGAATTAAGAGAGGGTCTGAAGATTCTGGAGAACGAGCTGAAAGGGAAGTTCTTCAATGGAGATTCGATCGGATTCGTGGACATCGCTGCTCTGTTCGTCGCTTTCTGGTTGCCGATAATTCAAGAAGCCGGCGGGCTTGATCTGTACAGCGGTGAGAAATATCCAAAGCTGGACAAGTGGGGTCAAGAGATTGTGAATGACCCTGTCGTGAAAGGAGTTTTGCCTCCGAGAGAAAATCTCCTCGCCTTCTTCAAAACTCGCTTCCAGAGCATCTATGCTTCGAAGTAGATGATCAGAGAAATTACCAGTGATCCATGTTTGAGTTGGTAAATTATCAAGTGCTGTGATTAGGATTGGAAATAAGAAATGTGTAACTAGGGTTTTCTCTTGCAAGAGAACCTGACGTGACTATCCCTTTGTTTTGGATCATCATATCGCAAATCGAGTTTTATTGAATGTTGTCCTTTAATTTTTCTTTTAAGAAAATATAATCGTTGGTCCAATAATTTTATCAGCAATATAAGAATTGAAAATATAAAAAAACTATAGTAATTAAAAGCAAAATTCAAGTGATTGTGTTTTCTTTCTTTCTTGATTTTATTATTATTATTATTATTATTTTGTGCGCCTGCGGTTTTGAAAAGATTCGTAAATGGACCACCTTTTGCACTTCCATTGAAAAGACAAAAGAGTACTCTTTAATTTTTGGAATTACAACAACACCACAACCCACGATCATAGTTGTGTGATAATGAAAGATTGGAAGAATGACTGGAAAGTTTTGAAAGAATGAATTAATGATATTTATATTTTGGATAATTTTTTTTATAAAATAAATTATACATATCAATTTAAATAATTATAAAAATTATAGTTGTTATTTAAATGCTTCAAACTTTTGAATTTATAATTATTTAGGTCAATATTTTTTATTTATTTTTGAAAAAAATTATTAAAAATTTAACTATTATTAATTTAATATTTTGGAACGTATGAGTCATTCTCTCTTAAAGATTTCCATAACTCAAGGTGAATTGCTAATGATCCTTCGATCATGTGACTTGGTAAGCAAGCCAGTGGAACAGTCTCAATTGAACTTCTCCAACTGTCGAACATCAACAACTGACGTCAAGAAAATTATGGGTCAAAAAATGTGAAAAATAAAAATTTGGGATTCGTGTTGCCATTGGGCTTGGTCTTCACATTCTGAAGAGATGGGCTGTAATGATGCCCCAGCTTATAAAATAAGAAAAAATATATTTTTACTTCTAAAATATTTTTTTAAAGAGGGTTCACGATCCTAACATTTTTATTAAAGCAGTTGTGTCCTTAAAATCATCAAAATAAAGCATTTTTATCAAAATTTTTAAATGTTAATATTGAAATTTTGATGAAAAGAATAAAAACGCTCCGTTCCGATAATTTTAAAAGCAAAATTGCTCCGATAAAAATGTTAGGATGTTAGATGCTCTGATTGAAAAATGCTTTAAGCACAAAAATACACCTTAACCCTATAAAATACTTTCCTCCCAAATTATCAAACATTTTTGGAGAAAATTTGACATTCCTAAATATAAGATATTTTGAAAATATTAATATTTTATTAAATAAGTTTATTCTAATTGTAATAACAAAAAAATGCCCTTAATAATAATAATAATAATAATAATAATAATAATAATAATAATACTATTGCTACTACTACTAAATAATATATACTCCGTCTATTAAAAAATATAAGGCTTTTTTTGAAGAGTTGGATGTTAAAAAATATAAAGCATTTCTAATCTTTCGAGATGTAATTACTGTCTTTTGTTTAAAAGTGCCCTTATTAATGAATAACTTTATATTTATTGTAGGATGTTTAATAAAGGTAAATATAAAAAGATATGGTTATTTTGATAGTGGGTAACTACTTTATTAAAAGATGAGATTCGGTTAAAAATATTTTATATTTTTGAATAGTGGGAGTATATAATATTAATAAATAAATAAATAAACACGCACGTGGGCAGCTGATGCTTTATTCTCTTCCATCCATTTCTTCCATATTCTCGACTTGCAGCAATCAGAGAGAGAGAGAGAGAGAGAATGCACGAGAAAATCCATGTCCTTCCTTCCTTTTGTTCTTCCTCCTCTGATCACTTATGTCAATCACTGGTGATCGTGTTGCCACCATCGCTGCCGTGGAGGTCCATTCGTTTAGTATTCTTCCTCATCCATGTTTCTCGTCTTCACTCCTCTTTCCTCTTCAGTCGCTGCAATAACGTACTGAGTCGTCCTTGTCTTAGTGGTTCAGCACTTGTTCTTCCTCCTCGTTCCCTTAGCTTGATCGGGTGTGGGTATGCTTTAAACCTCTCCTCCTTGTTTTTTTTTCCTGTTGCATGCCATCCAAACGTGTGAGTGTATCATTTGGGTTGAGGAAAATATTGAATCTTTCTCCCTATTCTTGTTGATGCATGAAATAGAAACTAGATGGAATTTAAAAGTTTAAAGGGTGCATTTTGACGGATAATTTCACCCAACTTATTTTGATTACTGTAAAAGGAAGGAAGTGCGTATAGAATCTCTCTTTTCCTGAGCCTAATTTGATTTTTGATGGAAAGGTTGAATTGTACTGTATAATATTGATATTGGAGACTCAATCGATGATGAAGGATGAACTTTGACTTGTTTAAGTAGGTTGTGGTTGTATTACCATTATGACAGATTTTGTTTAATTTATAGAAAATATATATTAAAATTCTAATACATTTGATAGGGTTATTAGAAGAAGAGAAAAATTGATTGAAGTTGTAAGAAGAAAATTTTAGAACTAGGTAATATTTCAAGTAAGTAAATAACTTTTTTCAATAATTAGAGTGATAATCTTTCTCTGACTTTATTTTTTGCTTATTCTAAATAAATTTTCCTACTATACCTTTATGATTAAATTGATTTAAAGTATATAAATATTTTATTTATTATTTGAATTTATTTATGCAGTTATTTTCATGATATTTTATTTTTTAAAAGTATTATACATGCATAGATTAGATAAATTATTGATAAAAATATCATTTCTATCTTACAAATTAAAGGACAATTTGAACTATAAGGACTTTTAAACTTCATATATGCCAGAAATATTTTATGGGATTGAATACAAAATATTAGTTGCTAACAACAATTTCATTAGTCCTTAGCATGTCATGACACATCTAGCTAGTTAGTTACATTGGAGGTGCTCGCCTCGTGTGTCAGCCAACATATATGGAAGGGATAATGTAATTTTGTAAATATAATTTATGCCTGTTATTCATAAGCTTTATGCTTATACCTATTTTTTGTAGTTTCTTCGGATATGTTATTTATCCTCACAAGTTGTGTATTCATGCCTAATATTCACTATGTTGAAGTCCTAATAAAAAAAATAGGTTTCCAAGTTATATTTTCATTTCTGAAAGATGAATTGTAACTTTATAAATTTAAAAATAATATTATATATATATATATATATATTATATTGTGGTTATGATTTTTTGTTGTCTCCTTACTATTATTATCATCAAGTGAAGAAATTGATCATAAATTATAATGTTAATTGTATAGTACCATTAGCAATGATAACTATCTATTTATTTCTAATATATGTATGTATGTATGTATGTATGTATGTATGTATGTATGTTGATGATTATTGTTTCTATTATTATTAATACTTAGGGATGTTATTTTACTGAAAGACTTTTTAATATTTAGATAGTAAAAGTGGACCTGCTCTTTAGTAGATCTCGTGGAATTTCTTGAGATAATAAGCATTTTGTTGCTCTAATTTTATTGTGGATTAATGTAAACATTTACTCCCTCCGTTAAAAAATGTAAAATTTTTTTAAGGAGTTGGATGTTTAAAAATATAATACATTTTTAGTCTTTTGATGTATAATTATTGTCCTTTCTCCAAAAGTGCTCCTATTAATTAATGACTTTATATTTATTGTAGGGTGTTTTATAGGGATAAATATAAAAAGACAGGGTTAGTTAGAAAGTAGATAACTACTTTATTGAGGTGTGAAATTCAGTTAAAAATGCCTTATATTTTTTAATGGAGGAAGTAAACATTTTGTTTTTGTTCTAAAGTGGTTGCTCCATGAATCTTATAGACAAGATCCTTATTTTGAGTATTTTTTATAGGTTGTAGAAATTTTAGAAAGTTTAGGGGAGGCTCTGCCAAAGTTTTTGCAATGAGCTTGTATATTTTGTTCCTTTTAGCTTATGTTTATGAATATAAATCATGGTAGTATGATAAATCTGTAATAAATATGTTAGGTATTGTATGAGATTAGGCTTATAGAATATCATTTTTCTTTATATTTTAGCTAGTCATACTTTGATATTTCGGGGGGTGACATTGAGATTATCCTTTTTCTCTCTATTTATTTCATCCCTCCTTCTTTGCAATATATCAAATGAAATACATCTATAAAGTTTTATATTTTGTTTTGAAAAAATAAAATTGTTAAGTGCGTTTAATGAAATTTATTGTATAAAATTTTTTTTAAAAATATCTTATAATATAAAATAGATAGAGTATACAATAATGGCCCTAGTCCTTGACATTGTGGCCATGCACATTTTTGGATTTCTTTAAACAAATCTAATATGATAAATAATGGAATATAATCCAAGAAATGAGTCATTATTATATAATGACTTATTATTAAGGTTTGTTCAACTTTTTATACTTTATTGTATAAATAGTTATGAAACTTCGATTAAATAATTTTTTCATCATTAAGCACCTCGAATCTATTGAAAGTTCAAAGAAACACATCTCTAGTTTGTATTTAATATACATAATTCGTTTTTTTTAAGTTATGTTCGAAATTAGACACCTAATTTACATGTATTTAGATGAGATGATTAATTAAATTAAGGTAAACATGTAAGTTTTTAATAAACAACAGATTCAGTAATTAAAAATTGATTGCAACTTAATCAATAGAAACAAATAAATCACTTTCATCATTTATCACCTTAATTAGTGCAGTAAGTTGGTGGTTTGATCAAATATATTAAAACTCACAAATCCATCATGTGTATTTGAAGCCGAAAGTGAGCATATAATGATTAGTAATTGCTTTCCTGTGTACAAAATTTATAGAAACACACTAATTTTTATTTAAAATATCCTAGCTTGGTCATTGGTCAATACTATGTACTCTTTTCACTTAAAATGCAAGACATTTTTTTTAGAGGGTTGAGTGTTAAAAAATGTAAGGTATTTTTTATATTTTAAAATAATTAATATTTTTTTTTAAAAGTACTCACAATAAATAAATTACATAAATATTTACTTTAAAGTGGAACGCTCTATTAGGCAAGACTAAATATAAAAATATAATATTAATTTAAAAATAATTAACTATTTTATAAGAGTAAAATTTAATTAAAAATATTTTATATTTTTTAAAAGGCGTTGCAAAGCGGTGACATGTGATTTTTGAATAATACAACTACCAAGTTGCATTTATCATCCACTTTTTTGTTTGGGTCACAAAAGGGCGATTGCAAAAAATCAACAAACATTCCATAATGCAGCATGTAGATGAGTGAGCGCGTTTCAGGATATGAATGTGTTGAATTTCCACCTGCCAATCTTCACTGACGAGTCTTTTTATTTTGGAGCTTTTTGTCCGTCTAAGCCCGGATCCTCATAAAATCTAAACTAACCTTCTTCAACTGCCCTTCTCACGACTGTCTCTAACACCATTAATCATTTGCACCAAAATTAACCAACTTTACTCACACCCTTGCTATATAAGAAACTGGAGAACCCATCACCCACAGACCAGATCTTCAGCGAAAGAGAAGAAGTACGTAGCCATGACTGAAAAGCAAGAGGTGAGGCTTTTTGGAATCGTGGGTAGCCCAGAGACGACGAGTGTAGAGATAGCTCTGAAACTCAAGGGAGTGGAATATGAATACGTCCATGAGTCGCCCACCAACAAAAGTGATCTTCTTCTCCAGTACAACCCAGTTTACAAGAAGGTCCCTGTGCTCGTTCACCACGAAAAGCCCGTATGTGACTCTCTTGTGATTCTTCAATATGTTGATGAGACCTGGAAATCTCATCCCATCTTGCCTTCTGATCCTTACCACGCAGCCTTGTCTCGTTTCTGGTCCAAGTTCATCGACGACAAGGTAACCAAAAACTCTGGCTTTTTTGCAGAAAGTTTGGTTCACTAAGCTTCTCTTATCATTTTTTATGATCATTCAGCTATAGAGGAGTTTAGTGCCTGTTTGGTACCAAAAGATATATAAGCTGATATAGTGACTCGTCATCACTTGCAGGTGATACCTGCAATATTCAAAGCAGCCTTGAACCCTGACGAGAAGGAGAGAGAGAAAGGCAAGGAAGAAGTATCGGAGGCTCTGCAGATAATGGAAAATGAGCTGAGAGGCAAGTTCTTCCATGGAGATTCAATTGGGATTGTGGACATTGCTGCTGTGTACGTTGCTTTCTGGCTGCCAATAATTCAAGAAGCTTGTGGCCTTCATCTATTCAGCTCCGAGAAATTTCCCAAGCTTGAGAAATGGAGTCGTGATTTTCTGGACCTTCCTTACGTGAAACCCACTTTGCCTCCCAGAGAAAAGCCTCTTGCTTACTACAAAAATCTCTTTCAGAGCCTTGCTTCTTCCACGTAGATGAACAGGGCATGTAATGTTACCAGTGATGCATTTTTGACTGAGTCAGTTAATTATTGAGTGTTATAATTTCATGTCAAGATAAAATTTATATGCATCTTAGCGTGAGGCTAGCTCCAGTGTTAAAAGTGACACTTGATAAGGACTTGAAAATAATGTGCATCCTAGGGTTTTCTTGGTGGTTAAGTGCTAATTGGTTTATTGTGTCATGTTCATATGACAGTGTCTCCAGTAACTTCTCAAATCTTTTTTTTTTCTTTTAAATCTTTTTTAGTACTTATTATCTGTTTCATTGATCTTGCCACTGCGTATGGGCTTTTCTAAATCGGGCTCCACCTTTTCCATTCGGAACACGCCTGACTGGCCCAAGTTGTAGCTCGTGCCCATAACCCGTTATACCGTTACCAGCATTGGGTTAGGGTCATTGGCATTGACCAGCACATCTTTACTTTCTTTTTTTCTTTTTCTTTTTTGCATTATCTATAGGTATTCGTATATTGGAAGTAATTATATTTAAGACATTGTTGGGCATTATATATAAGCACTTTTCTCAATAATTGAACAAATTGAATTAAATATTTGGATTAGTGCGCCAGTTTGATTAAAATCTTAGAGTGGTTCTAGAAATGTTATCATTATTATTGAGTATATATATTTGAACAATTTCCTTTCAGATTCTGTTCATTAGGTAAATTACTATCGCCCAGTGTGCACATGGGTTTGATATATGCTTCAATTACACAATTATTCTCTCTATTGTGACCATTTGTACAAATCCTTTTAACTAGAAGCATGATTTTCAACCAATAGGTATTGATTCTAGTTGAAAGAGTTATAGTCACTTAAATATGAGTTTTTAGATTTGAGTTTATGTGAATAAAAAAAAAAACTTTTATGAGAGCTATTTTTAATTGAGTTTGATAGTGTTCAAATTTGGCCTGGATAGTCATATAAATAAGTAGGGTTTACATAATTAAAGTAACATAGAAATCCTGGCAATGCTTAAATTAGACACATTTATATTATGTTTGTTAAACTAATGATGCAATTAAAATACGACAAACATTAAGTTTGAAAATTAAATTCAAACAGGGGATATGCTTAAATATTTAAAACTCTTAGGAAGAAAGGAGGGTTAGATAGAGGGGATGCAAAAGTAGGTATGGATTAAAAGAAAGTAGAGATTAAATGTATATCTTGAGACACAAGTGATTGTGTGAAGATCCAAAGAAGAGGAGGACACCAACTTTAGTTGTTAGGAGTTATAGCCGTTGGTAGAATGAGCCTTTCATGGAACTCTTTCTTTTCGTTTTTTCATTCGCAAATTCTGTTGGGAACAACTTTCTTCGTTATCATCATTGTTATGATCAATTGGAAAGTGTGTGTTAGTTTTGGTTTGGAGTAGGCTAAGCCTTGTAAGGAAAGTTACTAACTACTTTCTCATCACCCCCTAATCATATTTAGGTTTAGCACAAGTTCTATTTTTCTTGTAGGTTCATTTTTATTAAATGTAAATAAATTAAACCCAATAAAGATAGACACGTAATCATAAATATTGTCTACTTTTTTTCTTTCTTTGAGAATGATAATGAAGTCTTAAAAGAAAGAATACATGATAGTTAGATTCTTGATACAAAAATTTTAAAAAAAATAAATTGCACATATAGATATAAATAATTGCAAATTTAGAAGTTTTGATTTCAAAAAAAATTAAATAATAAATGTTACTCTCATTGTGAAATTAGAATCTTTATATGTAACTTATTTTTTTAAAGAAGTAATCAAAAACTTAATATTCATTAATTTTTTTAAAATTTTTACTGTCATTAACATTGTCTATCTTTTCTTTGTTTTTTTTTTATTTGGTTTTCTGATTGTGTCAGAATCAAGCATTGTTAATTGAGGTAGTTATTTTAAGAATGTTTTACACATCTACACAAATTTAAACACAAGATCTCAATCAATATTTATTGGTACATTGTCTACCTTCTACAGTGCTGGTACTTAGGATACTCTTTTGTGGGGCACCTGACCCAAACATTGACTGGGTTTTGTTAATAAACTAAATTAGGGAAGAAATGTAAGCACATGAAATGAAATACACTTTTGGATGTGAGAGGGTTCTCATTTTTATTTTTAAAGTATGATATTATTTTTTAGACCAACAAAGTGTGATATTGTTGAATTGAGAATGAGACATCATGGGGCTCTGATTTAAAGAAAGGAGAAAAAAAGGACAAATTAGGGCGGAGCCGAAAAACAGAAAGATTTGTAATAATAACTTATGGCTCCCAAGAGCTGCTTAGTAATTTAAGAAATGGGAATGTCTTTCAATCAAATCATCAAATTAAACTTTTATTTTCTTAACAAATAATTTAATTTCCATTATTTTCCCTAAAAAAAAAAAACTTTCGAATGCAATGTCTCAGTTGCTTTCATCTCATACAATTAAAAAAAAAAAGATACATAACTGATTTTTGTAGGAACAATAATTTATAATCAATATATTACAAATTATATCAAGCCCTTTGATTGAAATAAGAGAAATTCATAATTTAACATTCTATCCATTCCTAAATTAAAGTTAACTTATTTTTTCTATAAAAAAGTAAAAGGTGTTCAAAAATAAATATTTAAAATGCAAAAGAATGGATTTAAATTTCAAGAAATGAGTTGTGAAAGAATCTTATAAATACCCCAAATTCATAACCAAAATATCAAAATTTTAATTCAGGCAAAAAAAAATTAGTTTCTTAACTGTTTTGCCCAGCTAATTGTGATCAATTGAACGACAATCACAATTAGTTAATTTATTAACATGGAATGGACAAATTTAAAAAGATTGTAGCCTAAAAATAGGGGACAAAAATTTAAGAAAAAACATACATTTTTGTCCCTGCATTTTACTTGTGTTTTGTTATAGATTCCTGTACTTTTTTTTTAGTATTTTGGGTTCCTATACTTTTATTTTTTAATATTTTACATTCATCTAAGATCCCTCCACTTTATTTATTTTGTTCATTTAAAAACTTAAAATGTTGAAAAATAAAAGTGTAGAGACTCAAAATACTGAAAAAAATGCACACACCTATACCAAAATACAAGCAAAGTATAAGGATGAAAATGTATGCTTTTCAAAATTTAACAAGTTACACGTGTTTCAATGCCTTTAGTGAAGTAACAATAACAGGGGTGAAAATAGGCCATAGAGGCATATGCCTTAACCTACTTCAAGCCCAACTTAGCTTATTTACTAAATAAATTCTAGTCAAGTTTAGGCCTTTAATTAGACCTATTTAGTCAAATAGGTCAGGCTTAATTTTTTAAGGTCTAGCCTATGAGCCTGACAAGCCAACCTATTTACATAAATATATATATATATATATATATTATGTAATATATCACACATACATTAGTTACACCATTTGATTTTTAATTAATCTATTTTTTAATTTTAGTTATGTTTTCAATTAGATTGAATTTATATAGTGATTCCAATGTTATTAATTTATTATGACTTATATATTAATTTTAACGTTATTACTTTATTATTGTATTGTATTGTATTTTAATTTTTATATATTGTAATTGATAACTTATGTTATATATTTATATTAACAATCTTAAAATATATTTGAGAAATTTAAAAATAAAATGTGAGCTTATTTAAAAAGTTTATTTTTAAATAAGCTTTTAGGTTAGGTCAATTTTTAGGTAAGCTCAGGCTTGAGCCGTAAGAAATGCCTTATACAGGCTTTAGGTTAGGCTTAAGTCTCGAACCTATCATATAAGCTTAGGCTTATTTAATCAAATCCTAACTCAGCTTAACCTATTTTCACCTCTAATAACATAGGTTTTAGTTTTCAAGATATACATTAATTTTTCTGTTGATTAATGGATTTTCTGTTGATGAATGGATTTTAGATATTTTATTAATTATGATTATAATTAATTTTTTTGGGAAAATCATACTTATTTTTTATTGTTTGACATGAAAAATACTAAATGTAAGTTTGATGAAATATGAAATAATTTCGTAAAAAATATGCTCAAAGAAACTAATTTAAATTAGCATTTGGACAAGTGAATTTAAGTTTAAATTTTAGGTTTAAAATTCCATATATAAAAATAAAAGCATATATATAACTTTATTTTCAGAAATACTCTTGTTCAACGATAATCTTAATAAATTGATTACTTATTAATGAAAATTACCTATTTTCTTTTAAGTTTTAAATGAGGGAATAAGTAAAAAAATAAATAAATACTTTAGACAAAGACTATTTATTACTTCTATTAAAAAATATAAGGTATTTTTAATTAAATTTTACCCCAATAAGGTAATTATTTATTTTCAAACTAACCTTATCTCTCTATATTTATTTTTATTTAATAGAGTGTTTCACCCTAAAATACATATAAAATGATTGATTAAATAAGGACACTTTTAAAAGAAAAGATATAATTATATTTTAAAAGATTAAAAATATTTTATATTTTTTAATATTTAACCTTTAAAAAAACGTGAGCAATATTTTTTATAAATAAACAAAAATAAAAATAGGGTCCCAAAATTCTACTGTAAAAAAGAACCGAGGCATCATTGTTCATAGCATAGGACGATGTATAACTGGAGCAGAAATTGGGTAGCCATTACAAGACAGATCCGTGGTTTTCACGATTCCCATGACACTTCTTTATTTTATTTTCAAACAAATCTCACATCGATCAATACCCTTATCGTTTTTCTTAAGCAAAAGCTGAAAAAGTAAATATTAGAGGGAGTGAGTTAATTTTGATTATAATAACGAAGAAAAAAGCTCCTCCCTCCAAACAATGTGATTTTTTTTAAGAAATTATATGTTAAAAAAATATAAAATATTTTTAATATTTTAAAATATAATTAATATTTTAATAAAAAATATTTATAATATATAAATTACTCTATAGTTATTTTAAAGTAAGATATTTTATTGATATTAAAAAAGTAAAATATTTTATTAAAAATAAATGTAAAAAATAATGTTAATTTAAAAATAATTAATTATTTTAATGAATGAAGGAAAGAATGGTAAAGAGAACATTATAATCAGGAGCAAGCGAACCTGGGACTCTGGGAGGTCAGAAAGTGGTTTTTTCCTCCATTTTTTTTTTTTAAATGCCCGTCACACAATGAGCTTTCGGTAGTTTCAGTAATCATCACCACTTCGCCCTCTACATATAAGAATAAGAATCGGAGGACTCGCCGTATGGTCCATAGGCTTCTCTACATTGTCCAATCTCCTCCTCGTAGTGTTGCCGGTGCTTTCACCAACAAGAAAAGGAACCCATTGGTGAGGCCTGTAAGCTTCAAAACACCAAATCCTTGGAAGCCCATTTTGAACTTTGGGGATTCTGGGTGTGCCAATGTCTTCAATTTCTGCATTGCGGATTTCGATTCTCACATGGGTTGTGCTCGACAGGGCTTCAGTGTAGTGTCTTCTTGAAGAGAAATAGTTACAATGGAGGGTTTCACAGAGAAGAATGAAGCTGTGGAAGGAAAAAAAGAGGATAGACATGGCGAAAAAATTGAAACTTTTGTTGATTTCGTGGAGGAAAAGGGTCGCGAGAGCAGTTCCAGTTCTGAATTTCTATCATCTGAGACTACAGGGCATGAAGAACAAAATCAGAGCAGTACTGAGGAATCACCTTCTCCACCTTCGACAGTGGGATGGCCTGTTGAGGAAATGGATGATGGAGAGAAAAAGAACTTGGATAATAAGAAAATGGAGAAACAAGTTTCAGTATTATCTGGTATGGCCACTCTGCTTTAAGAATCTATGAGGATTTTTAATTATTCTCGCTGAACAAAATAACGGTATTAATTTGGTTCTTATTCTCTCCACTAGAGATTGAGATGATGAAAGAGAGGTTTGCAAAGTTGTTACTTGGAGAAGACATGTCTGGTTGTGGAAATGGAGTCCCTACAGCGTTGGCTATATCAAATGCTATAACTAATCTATGTGGTATGAAAATTCTCGTGTTCTTGTATTATTAGTATGCTTTCTCAATCAATTAAAGGTTGTTATTATGTTTCTTAATTATTAAACGTAGCTTTGCTGCTCTTGCAGCCACCCTCTTTGGGCAACTATGGAGACTAGAACCGGTGCCTCCAGAGAAAAAAGCGATGTGGAGAAGAGAGATTGAGTGGCTTCTTTGTGTCAGTGATCATATTGTGGAGTTGACACCTACATGGCAGACCTTTCCGGATGGAAGCAAGCTTGAGGTACAATTGTACTCATACTTTCATAATGGATATATGCATCTGTAAAGTTTGCTGGTAAAAATGGCAATGAAGATAGTTTACTCGTTAGGGATACTGATGGCAATGACCAAGATTACCCTTTTTTACCCTCCCACCCACATTTGCCAAACATATGGCGTCCAAGTCCGCCATTTTGGCATAGGAATCAGTACAAAGTCGAGTCCTAAAAAGGTGTGAGCTGAGTTGCGTATTTGCTTGATGTCACTGTTGTGGCATTTGAAATGCAGGATCTACATAACAAAAATTTGCACTGAATCTCATTTTTCTATTAGTTCTTGCTTGCTAAATTTTCTGGCACAGCAAAATATATATATATATATATATATTGTACTATCATCTTTGCATTACCCTAAGTCAAGAAGTGTAACTTAATGATTTATAGTCATTTAATTCTTAGGATTATTCTTGATTTAACACTTTCCCTCTCTTTTTCCCATTTGTTTGGGTGGGAGTCAAGTCATGGATAGATCCATGCATGCAGCGACCTTCACTGCAGTCCCCCAAAGACAAAAAAGTCCCCCCAAAAATTTCTTATGATTATTGATCCGACACAAAAATAATCTTGGGCTCGGCCCCCCTGCCAAAAATCTTGGCCAAAAAAGAATTTCATTCTTTCTAATGGTTTGCTTTTGTATATTGGTCGCCCTTCCAAGTATGGATTGGCTCTGCCCGAGTCAGGTTTGTGCCTTGCATAATCGATCTGCTTCGTGTCATCTAAGTTGATTTAATTTCATTATTCATATAAATTTGTTCTGTTTCTCTTGCAACTTTTTGGCTGCATCCTAAGCAATTGATATCGATGCTATGTTTGTCCATATTTTGTCTACATTCTGGGCTAATTTTGTTTACTCTTGAATATGAATCAGGTCATGACTTGTAGACCCCGCTCAGATCTTTATGTCAATCTGCCAGCGCTACGTAAATTAGATAACATGCTTCTTGTAAGATTTTGCAGCTTCAGTGCATACTAATTCTACTTCCAGAAGAAAGCCTTTGAGCATCATTCTAAACTCAGGTCTTTTCTGCAGGAAATATTAGATAGTTTTGTCGATACAGAATTCTGGTATGTTGACCAGGGGGTTCTAGCCCCAGATGCAGATGATGGTTCTTCTTCTTTTCGGAGGGCAGTTCAGCGCCAAGAGGAAAAATGGTGGCTTCCAGTACCCCGAGTCCCTCCATGTGGCCTCCATGAAAATTCAAGAAAGCAGTTACAGCACAAGCGTGATTGCACCAATCAAATATTAAAAGCTGCAATGGCCATCAACAGTATCACTTTAGCCGAAATAGAAATTCCAGACGCATATTTGGAGTCGCTTCCCAAGGTATAAATGAGCCATACTATTTCAACTACCAGCTGATTAAATTACACAATCTGTTAAAACAGCAGATCTGGCCTTCTTTCAGAATGCAAGAGCCAGCTTGGGGGATCTTATTCATCGGTATATTTCATCGGAGCAATTCTCTCCGGAGTGTCTGCTTGCTTGCCTTGATTTATCCTCTGAACATCAAGCTATAGAGATTGCCAACCGAGTGGAGGCTTCTATCTATATATGGCATAAAAGGACCAACTCCAAACCTGCCTCCAGATCCAGCTCAAGATCATCTTGGGGCATGGTCAAAGATCTGGTGGTTGATGCTGAAAAAAGGGAATTGCTAGCTGAGAGAGCAGAAAGCCTTCTGCTATCGTTAAAGCAACGTTTCCCTGGCCTTCCTCAAACAACCTTAGACATGAGCAAAATCCAGTATAACAAGGTTGGTATTCTTTATGTTCCAGGTTGAACTCCATCATTTCCATAAGGACAGAGCTGAAATGCCACTTTTTCATTTTATTTATCAAACTAATTTCAATAAAAACAGGACAAGTAAATGTTTTCTACAGTGTAAGATCACATGATTAGCTAGCTCTTCTGTCAAAAAACTTGTTCCACATGTTATGTTTTAGTTTTGCCTGTTCCCTAGTAATAAATTTGGTAATTTACTCAAGGTCCTTCAAATTATTTTGTGTAGGATGTCGGGAAATCAATTCTAGAGAGCTACTCTCGGGTACTGGAGAGTCTGGCTTTTAACATCATAGCACGTATCGATGATGTGTTTTATGTGGATGAGCTGACCAAACATTCTGATAACTTCTCATCACTATCAAAAGTCGGAGTAGTTGCTCACAGGAGCATTACAGTGCCATACACAGTTCCGGTCCCGAGCCCTCCATATAAAACAGCTTTTACCACACCGAGCTTTTCGCCAGCACATGGCATAAGCCCAGTGAAGATTGAAAAATCCCAATTTATGAATAGCAGCAGAAACCTTCCTCATCGTGGTGGAGTAGGCGTGAAGAAAGTTTTGACAGATTTTCTTAGTATTGATACAAAAGGGAAGGGCCATGGCAGCAGCAGCCCAATTGAGAAATTAGTTCAAACGCCAGAGAGGTCTGAACAAAAAGCAGCATTTGAAACAGACTTGGAGTCTTGTGAGTGCACAGAAGAAACTACCAGCCCCGAGAACATAAAGGACCAAGCATGGGAAGAGTGAAAAGAAGTCGTTTGATCTCGTTTCGGAGACGCGTAGTACTGGCCTTTTTGTTTCTTCTTTATATGTATATGTAATGCATAGAAGGATTCCCATGTTTAGAGTGGATAATAGCATCTTCCTTTGTCGTTTATATATTATCTTCATGCGGTGCGTCTGTTCGGCTTGTGCTTTATAGTCGATTCCTTGTACCCTTGTACCCGACTCCGGAGCGGAAGTTGATTCTGAATTGCATTTTGCCCAAAAAAAAAAAAAAAAAACGAAGAAGAAGCAAAAGGCGTGGAATCAAATGGGGCATTCCGAGAATTGAACTCGGGACCTCTCGCACCCTAAGCGAGAATCATACCACTAGACCAAATGCCCGAATCTGTATTTTTAATTTAGGCCTTGCTGAAATTATAAATGTGGTTTCTTTTCTTGGCCACTGCATATCAGATGGAGCTTTGTCAGCTAAAAATGGGTTGGCTGGAATAGGCGTGATTTGCAGAGGTGAGAAGGGGCACTTTGTGTATGGGTTTGGGGAGGTGGTGGAGGCATCATCTGCATTTATGGTGGAAGCTCTTACTTTAAGGAAGGCTATTGAGTTGGCCAAGGGACTTTGTGGTAAGAGGGTTTGCTTTGAATTTGACTGTGTTGAGTTGTTTAATATGTTAGATAGCAGAAATCTGTTGACTTGTGATTGGAAGTGTGTATACCTGGTCAAGGATATTTTGTGGATGGTTGATACCATGAGCAATTGTTTTCTCTCTCTTATTCAAAGGAAATGTAATAAAACTACTGATTATTTAGCAGTAACTGTTAAAAGGTTGATGGAATTTTTGGGTTCAATATTTTTCCCTCCATCTTCCCTGACTGAGTTAATTTGTGCTGATAATGTTAATATTTATTGTGAACACCGTATTTTATCCGAATCCTAATAAGTAAATAAGATAATATCTATAGTAAAATAAATAAAAAAATGAAAATAACAAGAATAAAAAAATATAATATTTTACAACAAGAATATATATATATGTGTGTGTATAAAAGTTGGGTATAAAGATAATAAAAAAAATATATTCAAGCGAGATCATAATATAATAATTGAAATAATCAGAATATAATATAATATGAAATTATAATTTAAAGATTTCAATATAATATAATCTAATCTTATTTGAAGATTTCAATATAACCTAATATCTAATATTAAGATTTGAAGATTTTAAAACAATATAATAATCAAGATATAATAATAGAAAAGATAAAAATTAATATTCAATCTCTAAATAATAATAATAATATAATAATATATAAAATACTAATATTAATCATGATAGAATTGAGATAATAAGAAAACCTTAAATGGATGAGTCTATATAAAGAAAAGTAAAGATAAAGCGTAAGACAATTAAAGAGAGATTCAAAAAAAAAATTGTGAGAGAAAAATAACATGATAGAAAATAGTGAAACAAGAGATCTGATTGATAAAGGTAATTAGAGATAAGTTCATCTCTCTTAAACTTTATAAATGCTTGCACATCTTATTTTTCCACCTTCTATTTTCATTAATTTATTTTTTAAATGAAACTTGATCATTCACATAATTATTATTTGATTTGACCTCTTGTCTTTCAATTTAAGATTTGAGTTTGAATCCTCTATTTGTCTTCTTACTTTCTCTAAATGCATGATCTCATAGGCTTTGAATCTTAACTCTTTGATTTTGAATTCATTGTTTATGCCCACGTCTACCAACACATACCACTTTTTAAGCTTGATATGATGCTTG
This sequence comes from Prosopis cineraria, assembly GCF_029017545.1. Classification (NCBI taxonomy): domain Eukaryota; kingdom Viridiplantae; phylum Streptophyta; class Magnoliopsida; order Fabales; family Fabaceae; genus Prosopis; species Prosopis cineraria. The sequence goes on from NW_026555343.1 coordinate 2,501,143, forward strand.
ACTGAGAACTTCTTTTACTTTTATAATAGCATTTGGTTGTAATATATAAAAAAGCTTGGCATCATAATTGAATTTGAAAGTATATATCATGTGAAAATCATTATAAGGAACTTTGGAAAAAGCAATTTCAAAATTTAGATCTCAAATTTCTGTTTATTGATTTCTCATTATATGATTTTATATAATTTGTTTGTTATGAGAGACTTTTAAAGTCCTCATAAATTTTTAAATTAATTAATTTGGTATACATGTGGATAAATTATCAACATGTACATATATAAAATTTATATCATTTTGATTGCTTGAGACTTTTAAAGTCTTTACAAATTTTATAAATTAATTAATTTATCTTACACAACGATAAATTATTGTATGTATGTAGTTTTGATATCATCAGTTGCATGAAACTTTTAGAGCCCTTACAAATTTATAAATTAAATAACTTATCTTATGCAGTAATAAATCATCACGAGTACATTTTAAAATATTTTATCTTTAAATAAAATAAATAAATAAAATAAAATATTTTTTCAAAGTGAATGTATGAAATTCTCATAAATCTTATTAAAATATTTTTCCAAAATTATTTCTTAGAGTTTTGCCATAAATAAAGAAATAAAATATTTTCCTGAATAAAAAAACACAAACCAACATTAAAACTATTTTATAAAATAATTAATAACATTTTTTTAGAAAAAATCTCAACCAAGAGGTACACATTTTTACTCCGAATTACGTGAGCTTTGATCTCTCAAAACGGTACGTAGGTTTTAAGATTTTATCTTAGGTCAAGTCTAATTTATAAATAAATAAAATTTTTTCTTTTATTTTTCTAACTTTTTTTATCTTTTTTTTATTAAGGATAATTAATATATTTTTAAGGCCATTTAAATTTATATAGTTAATTTAAAGTAACCATTCACATAAATGAGTCTTGTTACTTAACACTTTCTTCACATACAATTGATTCCTTTATTTTTTTTTATATATATAGACTATACATTAAAAAAGTTTTTAAAATCATCTGTAAAATTTGGATGACGATTCCAAATATTTATATTTTATATTTGATTTTTTTTTTTTCAAAAAATTTTGAATCGGGCGCGACACGTATAGATCACATCAGAATGACAGGTACACTGCATTGGATAGAGTAGGCGTTGGCTAATCTTTGTTGCCTGGTAATGAACATGGTTCGTCGTATTTTGTTGTATGTTTTTTGGTTTAGGTGTGCGATAGTTTGTATTCTTAGGGTGTTTTTTTTTTTTAACTTCAGCTATTACTGGTTGTATTTTTATTTTTTGATGATTAATAAAATTTTCATTTTTCTGAAAAAAAGATCTGTTTATTTTCAGTTTTTTAAACCTTTTTTTATTTTTAAAAATAAAAAAACTTAAAAACTAATTTGAACAAGTGTTTTTGATTTAATTATTTTTAAAAATGTTTTTATTTTTTATTTTTTAAAACAAAAAATAGAAAAAACTTTAAATTATTTTTATTTTATTTTTCTTATTTTTAAATTATATTATATTTAATTATTAAAAACTACAGTTATTTTGATTAATTTTTACTATAAATCACCACTATTAACTACTTATAACTATTTCTATCAATCTACTTTTTAATTTTAAAACTGATTTTAAATTAATATAACCAAAAATTTTTATTTTATTTTGTTTTAAAAATAATTCTAAAACGATATTAGAAAATAGTTTTTAAAAATAAAAAATAAAAACAAAAATCAAACACGCCCTTGCTCTCTTTGCTAGCTGGCCAAGAGAGTTTTTTCAAATTCACTAACGTCCTTACCGTTATCGCGATGTCACTATAAATTTAATAAAATCATGCAACGCATCAAAAGTTCACACTCCATCCCAGTTGCTGCCTTTTATCTATTTAAACAGAAAGGGGGGAAAAAACTCTCCCCTAAGGTAACGCTTTAACAGGTTTTGTTTGGTCAATGGGAATGCAATTAGCAAATGTTAAAGTATTGTTATAAAAGTCAAGACAAGCCTAAGCATCGTAGTCGTTGTAGTATAGTGGTAAGTATTTCCGCCTGTCACGCGGACGACCCGGGTTCGATCCCCGGCAACGGCGATCTTTTTTGTGTTTTTTGTGAGTTCCTTAGAGCAATGTACTCGGAAAAGTTGAAGCCCAATAAAAAGAATCGAAGGCCCATATGGCTGACACCCTCTGGTTCAATAATTTTGCCACCGAAGCCAAACGCGAGAAAGCTTGGTATTAATGGGAGAAGAGCTGCATCAGCCTTTTGGCACAGCTTGTGGTGGTAAGGGACTCTGCAACGTTATAGTACATTTGTATAGAGTAGTTGCTGGATCTGGACAAAAACCCAATCAGAGGCCTGCCCTGTGGGAAAGCTGTATTATGAATGACGATGAAACAGACGCAAGTTCAATAACAGAGGGTCCTATGGAGCTTCTAGTTATGCCTTTTAAGCACTGCAGGCTTTGATCCCAAGGTCGAGGGTGCACGAGAATGTCGAAGTTCTGCATCTGGAACTAGAATCTCGGCTCTTCTGCTTTCTCACTGCTCAGAAAACCTCTGCAATTAATGGCTTCCTTGTTCAAGAGCCCACAAGGAAAGTGGGCAAATACTTCTTTTCTTTTCTCTGTTTGGTATGTTGAAAGGAGTTTTGATTTTTTGTGCTGAAATCCATCCATGATTTATTTTAAGTAGACTCTTATCCATGGGAACTAGTCAAATCTTGGTTTTTCCACTCAGGTGAGTGATCATAGTCACTGTAAAATATAAAATACCTTCAGTCTTTTTATCAGAAACAGATAGCTAATTCATCTGAACGAACAAATGTAGTTATAATACATAAATATGTTATTGACGTGATTCTTTGGAGACAAGGAGAAGGAAACAGGCGCTGTCCCACCATTGATGGGCATGGAGCCATGGACAAATATAAAATAATTATGCTTGCTGGGCCACAACTTTCATACAATTTTGTTTGAATGTAGATAAAAATATCAATGATTTCAAGATAAACATAAACATTGTGAACAACTTCTGCATCTGCCAAAGGCATTAATGCCTAGTGGCACTAAAGATGCCTTCAAATGGGATAAGTTACAAGTTGGAACTAGATAAGATTTAAGTAAATATGGTGAAGCGCGCGAGTTTTCCGGTGCAAAAAGCGTAGGATGTGTAAGTGATTAAAAAAAAAAAATCCAAATTATCATGCCCTTTGGCAATTCTTTGACTTCATTCTGCTGTTCAAACATGGTTCATGGAACCTATAGCCTTTTTCCCCCTCCAGTTTCTCCTGTTTTCATTGATTGTTCACTTTTAAAACAGATTTTATCTGACACACAGGGAATATATAATTTACATCTGAGGTCAAGTTTACCACTGCAGCCTCTACACCCATCATTATCAAGGTCTGCAATAATGGCGAAAGAATCTACATGGACAAGGGTATCAGTTTCTCTGAAAAAGATGTATGTAAGTAAATCAGTATGTCAGTGAGAAATATTGGAATAGAGCATCTACTTTTCAAGACCAAGTTCATCAACATGTTCACATCATGCAGCCCCAGACCGAAAGGCATAAACATTCATATATGAATCACTCTCCTTGTCCCGTACTGATTCAAGAAACTTCTTACCATTGTCAAAATGAGTTAAGCCTATCAAACTACACCTTCAGTTATTCTCTATCATTCTCCTGATCTTGTTAACTAACCTCTGTAGAATACGATGCATAAGAATCTTGTCGTGTCTCATAACCTACACAAAATATCTGTACCTTGCGGCTGTCAGACTAGTAAATTACATATTCCCTCTGACTTCATCTTACCAAAGTCGGTTGTTTTTAATCGTTTCGTCACTCTGAGAGTTACGTCAACTCCATAAACGGAGTGGTCCAGACAAAACCTACCAAAAAAAAAAAAAAAACCCCACTTACTAGCATTATGGGTCAGAGCAAGAAGACAGTTACACAGGGAATATGTCTACGTGGTTAGGGATAGCATCAAATGAGCCATTTTCATCCCCACAACATAAAAGGCAACAAATTCACCAGCAGAGAGGCTTTCTCACAATCTATTAGTTTCAGACTCGGCTTCACCCACAATATGAGTAGCTGCTAATAATAGATGCATATTCATCATTCTGAAATACACATTAAACCATGCAAGAGTTTTTTTCTACGTTATAATTCTGGAATTTCAGCGACATCAAGAGTAGTTTGATGGTAAATTGGGGTTCCTAGGCAATACAACCTTTACATTCAACGATACAGAGAGCAAGGAAAATGTTTTTTACAGTAAAACAGAAAGAAATACATAATTATAATCAGAGGTTCATGTTATGATTCTGTTGTTTGGCTGGAGAAATCAACTAGCTTGCCCACAACGTTCTCACTACCGTATTAACTCGAATGAAGAATTATACCGCAGTAAGACTTCCTATTTACCTGCAAGGCAAGCAGTTGACAAACAAATCAATGCAGCAACAAAAGATCAGTACAACTTCTGCCTCAGTTTTGTGAGATTTTTTGAATTCAAGAAAGTAAAAACTAAAAACAATGATCATTCAAATCCACAGGTAGTCAAATATGATAGAATCTGAATTTACCTTGATAAGCTTATTCAATGGCAAGTATGATCTTAATAATAGAGAGAACCTGCATCCAGTGAGTTACAAGAAAGAAGCTGAATGAGAAAACAATGAAAACGATACTACAAGCCATGTTCAAAATGTTAAGCCACAACAAAGTAACAAACCTTGCCACCAGTTTCCTCTAGAAGCACTTCCTGAATCATCTTCTCCCCCATCTTTCTTGCACTGATAAAAGTCATGTCAGAGACTCCAGATAGCAGAAAAATATCAACCAAGTGACTCTTTTTTTAAAAAAAATAAAAAAAGGCTACTTGTGTTGAACTCTATCCAGGGCTCAACAATCTCTCTTGATTACTACCTAGTACTTTATGATCTTCAATCACGAATTCTTTATTTCAGAGGGGTTGGCATGCTTTAATATTATTTTCAAGCTCATCCATTGAATTCTACTAATAACACACATTTTCTTCGTACAGAGCATTTAGGATAATATTACTCCAGAAGAAATGGGCCTTATTTATTTGGAATACAATACACCCTTGAATCAATATCTTGGGAGTTGTTTATAACTGATTAGCATTAAACAAAAGCACTCACCAAAGGGTTTGGTCCTGCACCCTCTTTGTTCTGAGGATGAGAGTATATATCCTGCCCACCGTAATAGATTGACGAGCTAAGGTGACAAGGTTGAACTCTTTGTTCCTGATAAATGGAACTCAAATCCTTATTTGAACTGCTCTGATTTTCAGCCCCATTTCCCCTGATGTTACCATCTGTGTGGGCATCCAGTATATGGTAAAGATGTAAAAATAATTTTTTACAGACTAATCTACAGCTAATAAAAGGTTAGATACTCGTGTATATATTATAAATTCATAGTACTTCATATATGCAAGATATAAATTAGGTAAGTTTTAGGCTAATGAACTGAAAAACACTAGATTTAGAGTATAAGTCAAACCAAATTTTGTTTCATCAAAGATGATATCACAACACTAATTGGCTCCCCCATAAAAGATTATTTGTATCACTTCATTTCTGGGGACTCCATTCAACAATCACATCACTTCTCTTGTTGACACTTTGGTACTACTTTATTACTCGCGGAAACGAAATTGATTCGACATATCAAATTTTCAAGTAATGAAGTTGTGCAAAAATCTGAAATCAAGAGTTGATATGGGGTCCTTCTTTTAATAATCAAAACTCTTAATGATCGTGTTTGAACCCACTAGCAGACTTACACGATACCAATAATCGTTTTCGACACACCCAACACCCGGTGGGTTACATGGAGAACGTAGAAAACATAGAGATAACAACTAGGAGACCAAGGCAGAAGCCTGAATTTCAATGATCAAAGCTGAAGCATATAAGAATGGTCAATAGTACAACTTCAAACATTATCAGAAATGATAGAAACAAATCAAATATGTAAGAAGAGCCTAAAATAATGTACCTACCTGCTGTCCCAATTTTGGGGCTCCATGTCTCACTGGCAGTTTTGACACCCACTCCAGAAGGCAGAGAATCATTCCCTGGCACCTGAATCAAAATGTCCAAGAGAAGTCTCAGGGTCATTTTTTATCTGAATATAGATATGAATGAACCCAAATTCTAGATTCAAGGCAAAACTTCCACAAGTAGATGAATTTAATCTCCAGCTCTTTGTTATTTCAATAGGTATAAATGATCATTTCCTGCTCATTTCTTTTGTTCTTCTGAACACGCTAAGATTGGAATACAATGGTGGGGGGAAATTAATGGAGAAAATGCAAAGAATGAATTGAACTTCCAGAATTAAGCTACAGATAATGCATAAAAAAATTAAACAGAGAAGAAGCTCTGAAAACGAAAATGTCACCTTAGATGATGGAGAAAATATAGACCCTAAAATCCCAGAAGACGACGATGGAGACGGATCCTTAGAGCCAAAGAGTTCAGAAGTGAAGGAAGAAGACGACCCAACTCGATTCTTTCCCTCCATTATCGTCCCAACCTTAAAATTCTATATCAAATCTTTCACTGGACCCCTCAAAGGATTCAAATCCCGCGCAGATAGTACTTCAAGCAGGGTCTAATAGAATCTTCAATGAGAAAAAACCAGCAAGCTATTAATTTTTCCTTGGGAAACAGAGTGAAGGAAGGAAGGAAAGAAAACGAAATAGGCGAGAAGACACGTGGAAGTTTCGGTCACGACGGATAGAGAGGGAGAGACTAATTCAAATGATAGCGTCGTTCATAGCCCCATTTATAAGGCAGAAAAGACGGCCTCTAAGGTAAAAGTCTCAATCTTTTTGCCACTTGCGTTATATTTTTGTTGCCTCGTTATTCTTTAGAAACATAAACAGAAACAGAGCCTTCTTTCTCTTCCTCTTCCTCTCCTTCTCCGCCCTTTTTTCTTTTTTCGTTTCTCGTCGTCCTTCAGCACCGTCAAGAGGTTAATAGATTGGTGCCACGTGGCTAGCGAGCATCAAAGACGGGACCCACAAGCAATCCCAACCATTTACTGCCACGAGTACCTAGTGGATAACAACAGCTGAAAACTCAGGATCGATTCAACCCATGAATTTGTTAGTGACTCGATCACTTTTTTAGTCTGAATTTTCACTTAAACTGATCAGTCATTGATTTGGCACGACTTAGCTGACCCGGGTTAATCTAATCAGGTTACTGGGTCAATAAGATCACTTTTCTATTTTTTTAAATTGTAAAAATTAAATAAAAAATAAAAAATTCAGTTTGAAAATTAAAAAAGTGAAGCCATGAAGAGTAAAGCAATTCAATTGAATTTCATTGTCTATGGTTCGAACTTTAAATAGAGAGCTTTAATTGAAAGTTCAAACTTAAAAAATTCAGTATTCTTCTAAGTTAATTGTGCCTTAGTTATTTTAATCTTTTATTATTTGTTGTTGTTTATTTATTTGATTATTGCTTAGCATTTATAAATTATGATTGTCATTATTGATGATTTTAGTATTGGTAATTATTAATTTTAGACTTTTAATGATTGAAGGGTTGTAAATTGTAATCGTGAGAATGAATATTTAGAAAATTATATTTTATTATTTGTTAGAATTTTGGGTGGTTATAATTCTATAATTATTATTGTATTTGTATATTGTGCTAGAGATTAATCTTAAATTTGGTTAAATGTTTTCATAATTAATATCTTTTTATTTAAATTATATTATTTTAATTATGATCGATTTGCCTTCTGGGTCGACTTCCGATTAAACCACTAACTTATAACCCATTAACTTAATCAATTCAATGACCTATTTAATTTTCAACACCTTGATAACAGCCTTGTGCTTTTGGTTAGGTGCTTCTTTCTCAAAAGGGCAGTTTAGACTTTGGCATGATCCTGCTTAATTAGTACCTTGATGATGAATTTTTCAATACGTAAATAATTTTTTGACTTGATTTTTAACTGCCTTCATCAAATAGAACGAACTTACACATATCGCACTCATTGAGGGTCAAACTCGTAATCTCCCACTTAAAAAAATGCTTAAAGGAAGTGTTTGGTGTCATTAGATTATAAGACTGTATGTGGACTTTTTTTGGACCTCACTTAATATGTAAATGTTTCAATTTGTAATGATAAACAATATTGGCCAGGGAAAAAATTGGGAGAGCAACCGGTTTATAATACATTTTATATTCCACCTTCCAATATTCTAAACAACTTGAGCTTAAGGTAAGTTAATTCAATTCTTTTAACTAGTTAAACTTAACACCCCACCCCACAATGTTTATTAATAAATTGATTTCATTCATTATATTGTTGTGCTAAAGAATAACTCAAGATGAATTGAGCATAAGTTCTAATGGTAACTCTTGAACATTTAAATGCCTTATGGCCGTCGGGTTAATAAAAATGCTAAAATTATGAACAATAAATCAAATTAATTGGATTAAAGCTGGATAGATTTAGACAATCAAGAAAGTGGATAGACTTGAATTCTGAAACTTTAAGGAAAGTGTTTCTAGTGTGTGTGTCTTTTGGGGATGAATTTAGAAGATTAAAACTTGACAAACCTAAATCGTGGGGGAAAAAAAACTCACACAGAACAAGTAAACTAGTTTTTGAATACAAACACTGTACAGTGGGGGATGTGAAAAAGTAAAGTAGGTGAATTAAGCAAATTAATTAAACGGGGAGATGGATTGGAATGAAATGGGTTAAAAGTGAGAGGCGGGGCAGAATGAGGATCTGAGGAGGATATGTTGTCGGAGGCAAAAGGATGAGAGTGAAGGATTTAAGGTTGGAATAAAATAAGGGGTTAGATTTGGGTGCATTGAATCACGTACAACAAAATGGGACACCAATGGCATTAATTGTCATCTTGGGACTTTTATTAGCATGGGTTTGGGTATGGTCAATTTCACTGTGTTAACTTATAAATGAAAATCAGGCCCCCATTCATGAACCTTCAATTTTTTTAGTCTTAAATAGGTATTGTACATCTTCAGTTTTCCCACTAAAATCTATGTGCGTGTATACATGTTTCAAATCAGAGAGTTTGTAATGAAAGATTAGACAATGATTTTTGAGTAAGTTTTTTAAAAAGCAAACAAATATGTTGATATGTTTGCACACTAAGTTTCTCCGGACAATTTTGACCTCATTATTTATAATGAATTGCTTATAAGATATAGAATCATTTTGAATTGTAATATGACCTAACTTTTGTAACTTCTGTATGATTTTTACCATGGCCTTATAAAAAAAAACATAAAAAAGATGTAGACTTCTCTATTTGATATCTTGATTTAGGCTTACCCAACATAATAACTGTTAACCCCCTACCCATATGTTGACATTCATTATGTTCATTGTTGAGGTTGTATTTAGTAAAAGGGGCTAATCTTTCATGGCATAACAAATCAATGTTAAAATTCTCATTAGAAGATGTATTTATATTTAATACTCAACAGTACCTTAAATAAGATTACCTTTAATAACATAATATTGGTAGGAAACTAAAAAAAAGCACTCATCATCTTTTTTGTGTCCCATTTTTATACTACCTTTTTAAATGAAGAAAAAGTTCAGGTAGATTGAGTTTTAGAAACTCGTTTAAAATTAGAACATGCCTGTAAGCTCAAAGGGTGCTTATGGATCGTCCATTAACAAGATCCTTATACTAAAAGCAAGATTTAGTTCCGTAATCTTGTGAATTATGAGCTAATTTCTTAACCCATTTCTACACCTCCTTTTCATGAATTTATGTTCAAATTCATAGTGAGTTGATATTAAAAATAATTATATTATTGGTAGGTTATGATGAATATAATTGTTCTTAGTTTCCGATTTTTTTTAAAAAAATTCTAATCATTCTCCAAGTATTTTGTATGCCTCCTAATTTCTTTGATACTTTTCACACATTTTAATAAACTTAAATGTTTAAAAAATATCGTGCTTAAAAATTCTTCAAAAATACTTTTTTTTTCAATAACTTCTATTCCATTCATTTCACGCACAAATTAAGATATACAATTAATTAATATTATAATTTTCTTAAAAAGGTAATATGCCCTGAATTTATTTTATCTGTTATCTCCGTCATCTTTCTTACACTATAATCAAAGTCGAAGTTAATAAAAATAAACTTGTTGGAAGTTTGAGAAATACTCGTATTTAATAGTCGACTGTCTATGGAACAAAATTATTCTTAATAGAAACAGATCAGTATGAAATAAAAAACAATAAGAATTAATATTATCTAAGATTTTTAAAATGACAAATGGGTAAATAAAAACATTTTTGAATATTTAATTATTCTAAAACAAACTGAAGGATTCTTAAATTAGACATGCAAGTGTGATCAGATCAGCGCGCTGGTCTGAAATTGGAATGATTAGGGATGGGGTCAAGTCTGAAGTAACAACATAATCACCCTCATAGGAGTCAAATCAATCGAATATCTGATTTCCATTCTCATCAAAATCTCCACTAATTGTTTTCCCATTTTTCAAGGTCATTGGAGGAGAAGATGCGAGGGAAGCCAATTAACGTATGTCAAACAATAAGTGCTAATATGACTTGTGGTCGTGGATAAGATTAAGATCAGAGGGTAGAATCATGGGCTTACACCAACGGAGGTGGTAGAAAATCAAACAAATTGGATTAAGGTGATTAGGACTAGTGGATGATGAAATTCACATGATCAGAAAAACGGTGGCAGACACATCAGAGATTTAGATAAAGACAACAAATAAACGACATATAGATGATAAGGGTAGTCAAGTGGACACACACACACCCGAGGGGTTTGAGAAGTGGGGTTATTGAATTTCCCAATCAATATGACAATAAAAACACACACACACACACAGACATATATAATTTAAGTTATTTATTTTTATAAAAATTATTAAAATGATTTAAAATTTTTATTTTAATATTTTTTTTAAAGGGAAGCAACCAGCAATCCACGCATGTATATTGGGAGAATCGCATATAAGGTACTACAAAAAGATAATTGCTCCTAAGGTCCAATAAATTTTGAAAATATTCTGCATGCCTAAGGACCTTATTTGTAATTAATTTTGAAGCCCAAGGGGCTAAATTTTCTCCATAAGAGGACCTCGATCTGGGATGTTTCTTCACTTGCTTTCATTGTTGGCCTCACCGGATGTCTTGAAATCGTGCGCGAAAGTCCAACGACCAAAGAAATTTTCTCCGTCATTTAAGCTGCCAGTGCCATCGAAATTCATTTTCCTTTATTTTTCACTCTGTTTCAGTTTTCAAAAACAGGGGCGATGAATGATGGAATAAAGCCATGGTTCAGTGGGTTTCGTGGATTAAAATAATTAGAAGCCAATTCAAGTTTTGTGGGACGAAAATTGCAGTTTACCTTCCTTGCTTTTTCGTTTGCAGCATTTTGAGCAAAAAAAGCCAATAAAATCACATATCGGTTTTAACAACAGGAATTCAATTATTTACAATAAAAAAGTCCGTTTATTCAGGAGTTTCAGAGAGTTTATAATTGAGCGCGCAAGATAAAATCTACAAGAGAAGGTTCATAAATAAAAAGTCCAATTATCTATAAGAAAATGTCCATACATTTACGAGAGTCAATAAAAGTTTATGCTCGGACAAAAACAAATTTATAAGTTAGCTAGAGAAAATCAAGAATAAAAGGTTCGCAAATAACAAGAAAATAAATTATTTACAATAAAAAGATCATGTATTCACAAGAGTCTATGAGAGTTTATATTTGAATAAGAAAAAATTTATAAATTAGCCAGAGAAAATTTACAATAAAAAGTCTGTAAATAACAAAAAAAAGTTTAATTATTTACAGCAAAATATCCATGTAATTTATGCATTTTGAAAATAATTTGAACTGTAATTTATACAAAATTTAATGTATACAAACTTTATAAAAAATGTATACATATAATCTTCAAAATGTATAAATTACATGGACTTTTGTAATAAATAATTATATTTTTATTGTTATTTATAGACCTTCTATTGATTTTTTTTTGTTAACTTGTAAATTTTCTCTTGCTCAAACATAAATTCTCATGGGCTCTTGTAAATACATGGTTGCAAATAACTGAACTTTTCATTTACAAAAAGAAAATAATAATTAAATTTTTCTTGTTATTTACAAACTTTCTCTTATAAATTTTCTCTTGTTAACTTGTTCAAGCATAAACTCTTACAGAATCTTGTGAATAAATGTATTTTTTATTGTAAATAATTGAACTTTTTTTGTTACTTTTTTTATTAAAAAATGTAAGATATTTTTTATTGAATGTCACTTCTCAATAAAGTAGTTATATATTTTTAAACTAAACTTATCTTTTTATATTTACTTCTATTAAACACCTTATAATAAATATAAAGTTATTTATCAAAGGAGAACTTAAAAAAAATAATTACACCTCAAAACTCAAAAGACTAAAAATGTTTTACATTTTTTATTATTCAACTCCCCAAAAAATGCCTTATATTTTTAAATGAAAGGATTATTTACTTATATTCTTTTATAAATTTTTTGATGAATTTATAAATTTTCCTTTGTGTATAAGTGAAAGGAAGTGAAGAAAGATCCCAGATTGTGGTCCTCTGATGGAGAAAATTTCAGTGGGTTGGTTTTCCTGATCAGGGTTTGTCTTCTGGGGTTTGAAATTAATCATGAAATACAAATGTGTATAATAGTTTCAATTAATGGGGCCTTAAGAGCAATTATCTTTTTTTAGGGCCTTATACGTGATTCTCCCATATACCTTTCTTCTACATGTGGGGGTCGCCGCTTGTATTTACTTTCCAGCTTCCATCCACGTAGTGTCGCCACTTTTCGTCTGCCTCACCAGTGCACTCAATTTTGCTCAAATAAATGAATAATTGTTTCGATCAGATGCAAATCAGTAATTTTACATAATAATCTCATTTTCATTTCTTGATTTTATGATAACCTATTCTTTGGCCATGTTATACTTGAAGTTTAACTTTTAAACAAAAATTTTGTCCCAAATAATTTTAATTCAACGATGTTAAGAAAATCATTTTTGAGTGGATTTGCAAATTGAATAGATAAATTGAGAAAAATTAAAAAGAAAAAAAACGAAAATTTAAGATGAAATTATGGATCTGTATTAAAAAGTAAATTTAAGAAGTATCGGTAAAATTGAAAAAGAATATCTTACAAAGTCCATGACAAGTTGTGGTATATATAAGTCTCAAATAAATAGTATGATCAATTATTTATAAGAACAAAACTAAGACACTGATGTATAATTGCCGTACTTTTTTCAATTAATTTATATATATATATATATATATGATATTTAATATTAGCGGTTTATATTCAAACATTGTTGAGTGTAATTGGGATAGTTTTTTTTTTTTTTTGAAAAATTGTTTTAGCATAGATTCAGACTCAACTCACTGTGCTTAAGCACTTATAACATCTGAGAGTGTGCTTGTGTGTGTGTGTGATAATATAGATGACTAAAAGTAATAATAATAATAACAATAATAAGAGGAGAGAAAAATATACAACGTTGCCAGCTTATATGTCCTGCTCTAATCTGCCCAATGTTCAATCCCCTCGAAATATTTAAGAGACTCTTCTACTATAATCAAACCAATTACAATCACAGTAGAATTTACATCGAGCTCACCTACAACTCACTGTTCAACTAGGATTTTTATCTCAGTTCAACCAGAACTAAACACATAAACTTTCATACACCTCACCTAGAAAAATATGAAATTAAAGGTTCACTAAGGTTGCTCTCAGTGAGCTAAATGTTAGATATTTTATTTTATTTTATAGTATATTTTATTGTTAGTTATTATATTTTTAGTTGAATAAAATATTTTAAGTGTGGCTTGTTAGTGAGTTGTTGACTGAGTTTAAATTTAGGAATATTATTAGTCATTTATTTAATTAAATAAAAATAGTTTAAAAGTAAATGACGGCTATTTAAGCGAGGGTATTGTGTCTATCAGAAACTTAATCTCTACTCTTTAGGATTCCTTGACTAGTAATAGCAATTTTCAATCCATCACCATGTCTTTACACTAGTCAAAAGATACCCTAGTAATCTTTTCTCTAGCCAAATTTTTTTAATTTTAGTGTTCTTATCTAAAGATGTTACTTGTGGACACTTTACATCATATCAATAAGCAATGGCAAGAGATATTTCATAAAAGGTTCTGTTGCAACTCTAACGTATGATTATCTTAAAATTATATTATCAATTTATTATTATTTTTTCCCAACATGTGGCATCAGAGCTAGGTTCTCAATCTTCTCTATCTTGCTACTTAATTTTATCTATCAATTTTATATTCTAAATCACTATTTGTTTTGGGTTAAAGCCATGCATTTGGATCTAGATTGGCTTTAATTTTATATCTTTCTATAAATTAAATAGGCATTCAAGTATTTTAGATTACAGCAATGATATTCAAGTTCAATCTCTCTCAGCAAGGTTACTTTAGGGTTTTGATCTGGGTTAGGGTGTTTTGGGGAATTCTGATTTTTGGGCTTTAGTTGTTTGGGGTTGCATTGTTATCTTTGCAAGACTTGTTTCTTTCAATAGTATATTTATTTTCTGGCATAAAAATATTGTTAATATTTAAATTCAAGAGTTTTTCAATTCAGCGGCACTGTTGTCATCTCTTTATTACGTGAACAAAAACTGTAATTGTTAAATAGTGCAAAAACAAATTAGGTAAAGAAGCAATTGGAATTGGAGTCATATGTGGTGGGGAATGGAATCTTGTTTTCCTATGGTCATATAATTCACGTGGGGAATGAAACGAGTTTGACATTTTGTTTTGGTAACTTTTGAAGTGTCTGGTGTGAGTAAATTTAAGATATATTTCAAAAAGAAAACGAATGAATTGAACAGTCTGGATTGGAATCATAGGCTAGGATCCTCATACCTAGTTTGTCAAAACTCAAACTCCGACATCCAAAGGCCAAAAGTACATGTGCGTGCCCAGAATTAGGTACGAACTATGTTGATGCATGATAATTGAGTTTCCCCACTACCCCGAAAGCCATTTACATCCACACAATAAAGGATCAGCAGCAAGGAGAAAAAAAGAAAGAAAGAAAGAAGACGAACATAAGTCACAAAGATACAAAACTATATCATGTCAGCTCATAAGAGCATCTTATGGGACACATTACAAATTATTATAATTTATTTATTTATTTAAATGAAAAGAGTTTTTACCATTTATGCTAATCTTAACTAATACCTTTATTTTTTAAAAAAATATGATCTTGATGACTTTGTATTGTCGCTTCCTACATATCTAGAAATTTCTTAATTTATAATGATATGACTTTTCAAAACACACACACATTTTTATTCTGAAAAATATTGTGACAAAATAATATTGATCTATATGATATAACATCATGTCACACTTTAGAAAGAGTTTTATTAAAAAAAGTTTAGGTGAGTCTGTGAAAATATTTATTTATGAATTAACATTAATTAATAAATTCAAGCAGATTGATCCTTATGATCTTATGTGGACTATAATAGGTGGACCACACAAGTGAACTCAATGGACAAAGGTCCAACTCAATAGTCGTCTGTTATTTTCTATATTTTAATTGACTGAATAAGAGATAATAGAATATAATTATTTTTAATTATTTAATAAGGCAGTTACTAATCTGATCCTTATAAGTCGATCAGTTGATAACTACTAAACACATGATACATTTTTTTTCTGTTCCACTATTTCTGAACTCTTTGAAAACTCTGAATATTAGTGAGTTGTGCATTTGTCTACACTCAAAATAATCGAGCTTTTTTGAGCAATTTATGGATTCTTCAAGTTCACACATATTATTTTATTCTATTATATTGAATTATATATGATTAAGATATTAGATTTAACAGGGTCAAATTTTAGGAACTCACTGAAACTAAATTCAAATAATACTTAGAGCTATTTATGTATTATAAATTATCTACCAACAAGTTGTGGGCAAAATTCTTATAAAATAGACCAATTTTTGTTGGTGTTTATTCACATTCCACTTAAAATATTCAAACTTATTTGTTCAAATAAAAAACACGTACGGAATATGGTGATCTAAAATATTTTGTAGAACGCACTTACAACAAATCAAAGTTTGATGATAATTATGAAGATGTTGAATTGGCATGAAGAGCACGCGTGTGCATAAAAGTAAATAAGATGGAATGATGAAACTGAAGACGCGGTTTGGCATATAAGGTGGTCTTTCTTACTTATCACTAAACTAGAGGAGGAGAGTAAAAGTGGGTTCATATTAGCCCTACATAATGGGCCATGTAAGATTATTGGCGTCAAGTCTTGAAACAAATGATGGCATTGGTGGAATCATACCGTTCTTATATATATAATATAAAATTTACAACGTTCGTGAAAAACAAATGAACTTTTTCTGACTGCTCATGGAATTCACGAAGACCCAAATCTTGTTAATTAATAATTATCCTAAATCTAACTAATTAGTCATTTTTCTTTTTCAAACATAAACTTGCTTTCTTTTGGTCTTTCAAGTTTTACTTTTCAATTAAAGCCAATAGGTTTATATGCATATATAATATAAAAACTCCAACAAAATATTTTTCATAATTATAAATAGATAGTACTACTTATAAAATATAATAATAAGAATAAAAGAATAATATTGGAACAAGTATACTTAAAGAAATTTATTTTTATTAAAATGTTTTATATTTGAGAACAGTAAATCTTATCTAAAAATGTTTTGTAAACTGAGATAGGGAGTATTATTTAATAGACAATGTTAAAGGTTGAAAGCATTACAGAGTCATCTATCTCTTCATCTAAAGGAAACACATATAATACAGGAGGTTACCCAAAGCTTTGACAAGCATAGTCAATTAATCTTTTTTATTTATTTATTTATAGGGCAAGCCGAAGCTTGATAATTGCAGCTAATTAGTCACTAGAGCATAGTGTCATGAGGCTATTATTCTCTCTCGAAAGATTAACCCATTATATCGTACAGTGTACCCTTTTATATAATTAAGACCCTTCCCAAGTCTTTTTAACGTGGGACATGACAGCTCTCCTGACTAATCTGTGACGCCCTATTATGAGTGGCCTATTAGAGGGATTCATCGATTGAACAAATTCAAGTCTAGTTCTAATACCATTTTGTTTCAATGCCATTACTCTTCCTCCAAAAGATTAATTCATAAGGATATGTAAAGCACTCATTTATATAGCGAAAACTCTCCTCAAATCCCACTGACATGAGACATAACAATAGGATCTGTTTATCAAAACAGCAAGCAGGAATCTGAGTTAACATCCGTAAGCTAGGCGCATCAAAAAATATGTTCTTTGCTTATAAATCAGCATAGCAGATTGAGTTGCGTCTAGTACAAATGACTTCCAAATCTCCCATAAAGACTCATAAGATCTCAAATTTGATAGAAGCATAGTCAATTAATCAGAAGACCAACTTCATCCACAATTTATTTTTTAAATTTTTTTTAAAAAAGATTGAACAATGAAATATTAAAAAGTTTATTTTTTAAGTGAAATAAAAATACCAAAGTTAAAAAATAAATGGAACAAATGACTTTAATGAACTAGTTTAAATTTATCGATTCATTTTCTTAAACCTTGGTCCATCCCCATCATTTAACAAAATTTATGATGCTTTAATGTTATTTTTGCCCCCTATATTCTTCTGCGTATTTGAAAATATGAGTGATATTGATAGTGATTGAAAAAAATTAAATATTACTCCTTTGGTCTAAAATATAAGTTTTTTTTTTCAGTGCTACTCTTGGTCTAAGGTATCCTGTAAAAAAAATTTTATTTTATCAGTTATATTTATTAATCTAGATTTTTGTGTTTACTATCAAATTATAACATTTTTCTCACTTATTATAAATTGAGACTAAGGATAAAGAAAAGAAAAAATAATATATATTTTTATAGAAATAAAATTTTTATTGATATACAGATTATTATTTGAAGTTATTTATATTTTGGACTAAAAGGACCAATTAATAGCTTGAAAATGAAGTAGTAGTAACTTATTTTGCTTCCCAAAGTTATCATTACCATGCATGTTTCATGAAATAATCACTCATTTCATGATGAGGAATTCCCTATTTAGTTAGTTTTTAGAATTTGTATAATATTTTTCTATGGACATTGTAAATTAGGGATCCTTAACCATCAATTCCCCTCATTCTTAAGCATCAACCTTCACCATTATAGCATGTATTTTAATTAGCATGTCCGATCCAAAAATATCTGAGCAGTAAATGTGTGGGCCTAGACCTCATCTTACCAACAAATGTGTGGGCCTAGGCCTTATCTTATCTTATTGGGCTAAAATGCGACTTCTCCTTTCAGGTCTGTGATATTTAGGGTTCTATCTTCTATTTTGTGATGCAGCTGATCAAGTAGCTGTGTTTCATCGGTCTAATTTTGTTCACGTTGAACCATCTTTATTGATTTTCATATTTAATATTTCGCAGGTGCTCTCTAAAAACCTTTTAAAAACTTACAATGAGGAATACTTTGTTAGTCGTTGTCCCAGAAGGGACATGATAAATACTTCGTAAACACAGAATAAAAGCATACAAAGTCAACGTAGAAACCAGTTTTTCATCGAATACTTCAGTCATAAATTGACAATTAAATATGATAAATGATTCTTTTTTAAATATCTGGGTTTAATAATTCTTAACTGTTCAACCATGTCTCAAAATTTTGTAGATAACTATAGAACTTAAAAACGACCGACCAAAAAGAACTTAACCGTTGTATGGATAATTTTATTTCGCAGTATAGATATCATGTCTGATGTCATAATGTTTCTAGATTTAAATATTAAATTTATAATAACTTTTGTCGTTGTTACCAACTTCGCGTCATTTTCGTTATGACTATCATTCACATTTCTAAAAACCAATAAGAAACAATAATTAAAAAAAAAACAAATGCAAAATGCAATAATTATTATTTAAATTTTAAAAATTTGTCAGTTTTTTATGAAATGATATATTGTACATGGAGAAATAATCATTTTATTAACTAAAATGAAATATATAATAACTGTTTTTATTTAACTAAAGTAAATATTTTTTAATATTTAATAATCACTAAAAACAAACACCCCTTCATTAAAATAAATAAAATATTTTTAATTGAATATTATTTTTAATAAAATAATTACTTACTATTAAATTAATTATATTTTTTTATATTTATTTTTATTAAACATCCTAAGATAAATATAAAATTATTTATCAATAAAAATATTTTTTTAAAAAAATAATAATTATATTTTAAAAAATTAAAATATTTTATATTTTTTAATATTAAATTTTTAAAAAATATTTTATATTCTTAAAGAAAAAGAATATATCTTTTCTTAAAAAATCAAAATGTCAAGCAGCGATCAGTCTTTAAAAACGAGAGTATGCCCTGTGCGATGCACAGGAAACGTCAGCATGTTTTTTTTTATTTTAAAAGAATGTTACTGTTGTTTTGTTTTTACTGTAGAACAAACATTAAAGATAGTATTATTATATTTTGTAATACTTAATTATCATCTATAAATTTCAGAAGCAAATTTTTTTTTTTTTTTTCTTGGGTACTCGCACAAGATCTGAAATCCCTTCTTCTTTCCATTCCCCTTCTGGACTCACCAATGAAGAACCTATAAGTACACTGTAAACTTTCTTGCTGATCTTCAAAGCAAATACAGGATCTAACCCAGTTCCAGCAGAACCACAAAAAGTAACTCCTGAATTAGAGCAAAGTATTCACAAAAATCACACAGATCCAAGACACGAGAGAGTATTCTGATATTTCTGTAGTATATAGTATCCGTGATTCTTCCAAAAGGTACAAACGCAGTGAAAAACCAGAAAATTAAATACACAGAAGAAGATCATAACTAGCTAGTCTGATATTTCCATGGAGAACACTGCAAGTTAGAGCAAGAATCTGTCCACGTGCTTGTGCAGGCACCACCAATCCCATCACAACACTTGCACACAACTCCGAGCGAAGCCAAGGTCGTCTCCGAGCCTCCTATATATATAATCACCAAAACAAGAACAAAATAAGCTGATATATATATATATATATATATATATATATATAACAAGCACTAAAATTGATCTGGGATTCTCAATCCAAAGACAATCACTCAGAAAAAGAAAGAGAATCAACAAAGAGATTAATTACCTTGATGGGATTTGAGGGAGAAGGGTCTTGCTTCTGCAACTGAGGGTTTCTGTGAAATAGAAGACAACATGAGAAGCAGAAGAAACAGAGGACACTTATTGAAACACATGTTGACTCCGAGATTCAGAAACCCTCAGAGAGGTTTAAGAAGAAGAAGAGGTGGTGGACTTATAGGGTCCAGAAAGGGGAAAGGATATTGCCCGGAAAGTCTCAAAACCATAAATGATTGTGGGGAAGGAATCACAGCGAATGAGAGAAACAATAGTGAGAGGATTACCTAGAAGAAATCATTTTTTATTGGGAAAAAAATAAAAAAAGTGGGCCAGTGTTTTTGGGTGGGAGTGATGAAGTAATGAAGAGGAAGGGGCTGGGAAGCATGAGGTTCTTCTGGAAGACCTACACGTTTACCACTTATTTACGTCTCTATTACTGTGACGGCTCGCAAGGTGGTCCCACTTCGCCTTCTAATGTGTCTTTTGGGGCACTTTTCTTTTTTGTATTTATAATTGACTTGGTTCTTTTTAAACCCGTCGTAATCATATTCAATTTTATTATTTTTTAAAAATCTATATAGAATATATAATAAAACTGATAGATACTTCCACCAATTTAAAATAAAAATTTAAAAATAATATAACTTTATATTTTTACATTTTATTTAATTTTTGAGATAAGTTTTGAAATCTAAAATATCAAAAAATAAAAATATAAAATCTAAAGCATTAAAAAAATATATAAAAATTTATAACAAAACAAAGGGATCTAAAATTATACTAGATTTTCTCTGAAACTTAGACCCAAAAAACCGTGAGCGGCAGGATTCGAACCTGCGCGGGCAGAGCCCACATGATTTCTAGTCATGCCCGATAACCACTCCGGCACGCCCACAATGTGGTCAACCAAGCCAAAAGTTAAATTCTATTAAAAATGGCCGAAACATCACCAAATAACCTAAAATGGAGATGCGGGGTAGCGCCTCTCGCATGCTAAGCGAGCGCCCCACCATCTGAGCCACATCACGCGTGTGCTGACATTATAATTAATTTTATTATATATAGTCGTTCTCATTTTCATACTCCAAATTTTAAACAACCTTTCATTTGTATATATCAGATGCAAATAAATTATTATTATTTTTCAATATTAGAAATTTAATTACAATATTTTTTTAATTATCGTGTGGGCGTGTCAAAAGATAAGTCTTGTATTGCCTGCATGAAAAAAACTTTGAGAATATAAGTACTGAAAGTGAGCTATTAAATGAGTTATGATGAGGATAAGTTTTAACACTTTTTTACGAAATTTTTTTTGCCAAAAATTGAAAGTATTTATTGTAGAAGAGCTTTATCAGAAATCCTCTATTTTACCATTTTAGAATTTCAATTTCAGGCTGAGGCTTTATGTCATTAACTGGACCTTAGTTCCCATAATGATTGGAACGGATCGGATATGCTTTCATTGAATGTCAAACGGTGGCTTATTAAATGGGAAACTTTATTTCTTTTAATATTCATTTTAATGGGCAAATTAAGTTTGTTCCAATGTACATAAACGCTCCTCTTTAATGCTATTTTATTGTGTTCAAATGGTGAAATGTTGGTGCTTTAATTTTTACGAAATGGTGTTATCCAATTAGTACTTATAAATAGCCGTGCGTGCATGAGACTAGCGTGGAGTCTTTTGAGTTTTCAGGTAGCTATCTTTCACTCTTTTTTATGAGTTGAATTTTCACTTTAAATTATCACGACATAATTTTAGGAGGCTCTGACAACTATGCCAAAATTGCTGTTAAGGTTAGTATTTTTTGACACAACTTGAAACAAATTTTATACTATTATTGCCAACATATATTAGTTACAATTTTTGTCTATCCATATGATTTGGAAAACCAACAAAGAAACTTTGTGGATTCATGAGAAAATGTCTGAGAGCTTTAAGGTCAAAGGATGAATCTGTCAAAGCATAAATTTCAAATGCTACATAATCCTTTAGATCTTATGAAAGTAGCGCAAATGGATGGTAAACATCTAGCAAGCAATTTACTTGAAACTATTGTTGAGACATATCTTGGGTTTGTGGGTGTACAGTAGAGGAAGGAGATCAATAAGAGTGATTGGGAAGCTGAATAACTTGACAAGGAATAGATTCTTTAAAAGACACTTGATGCCTATTGCGCTTTCCTAGTTAAAAAAAATTAGTGTTGGAAATTTGCTAGGAATAGGAAATCAACCAAATCATCCCCTTCTTACACAAACAGTAATTCGAGGCATGACTTGCATTATTGTAGGGTGAGGAAAAATAATAACGAATGTTTTCTTTGGAATACTTTTTTCAATCTCAATGAAACTAGTCAATCTCAGATGAAAAGCTGTAGTAGAGCTACTTCATTTGTTGATTCTGAAACAAACAAGATGGATACCTTCATAGAGGAATTGTTGAATCATTTCTCGTAGACAGCTAGCACAGGTTTGGATTTTAAATTATTGGGAAAAGGTAAATTAGAAGAGAAGGTTAAGATGTTCTATGGTATGGAGGACGTTGTGATTACAAGGGAAGAGATGGAATGATATTTTCTCAAGATCTTCAATTTTTTGACTAGGTGGCCTTTCATGCCAATTTACCTAAATGAAGGAAATTTTTTAATATGAACAGGGATGTAAAAGGAAAGGTGATGTTCTCTCCGATGTTTTTGCTCACATTTCTATCAAAAAGACTAGGGAAGTGGCCTATGGAAAGCTCCCCCTAGTTCCATAAAAATCATTACTTTGAATTGTCGTGTCTTCAGGAAAATTAAACCATGGAAGCTCAAAGGCTCAAATTTATTTTGCAGCAACATCTTCTTGATTTTTTATATCTCCAAGAAACTAACGTCTCTTTAGATGCACTTGTTAAAATTCTAGCTTGATTCGGCTTTTCTTCTTTTATTGGCACAAATATTGTTAACAAAGGAAGGGTTACTTTTATGGGATAGTCGAATGGTTATAACTCTCTTGTTATAGAATGTAACCCCAACATTTGCCATTGCTACTTTGATAATCAAATCTCTAGCTTTTAGTTCTATATCTCATTCATCTATGGCCCTCCTTAATTTCATAATAGGTCCTTACGTTAGGATTTGATTCAGCAAAATGCACCTTCAATTAACAAACATTGGCTACTTATTGGTGATTTTAATCAAGTTTTATAATTGAAGGACAAACTTAGCTCTTATGGAGGCTCTAGTACCTTTCATAAGTTTTTGCACTGCTTGAATTCTACCAAGTTAATTGAGATTCAACAGTTTAGTCCAAAATTTACCTGGACTAATAATAGAAAGGGAATTGGTCTTGTAAATGAATTTCTAGACATGACTTTCTATAATCAGGAATGGTTGCAAGTCCTACCTAGTTCTCATATTATGAATCTAACCTTAGTTGCTCTGATCACTGTCTTATAGTCTTTAATAGCTCTCTTGATTTAAAACCTCCAAGAAGACTTGCCAGATTTGAACGTTTCTAGACCAACTTTCCTAAGTGCGCCAATATGATTGTTGATTACCAGCAGTAAAATTTTCAAGGATCTCCAAGTCATCATTTGCATTGCAAGCTTACTATTACCCTTGACTCTCTTTCTCGATATAGTAAGAGCAACATTGGTAATTTGGCTTATCATATTTCAAAATTGAAAAGGGAGTTACAACAACTTACCACAATAAGAGATGAATGCTTGGATAACCCCTCTTTGGCAAATTCAGAAATGATTAAGTATCATTTAGTGTTCCTATACGATTGTTAGAATAGATACTGAGAACAAAGGGTTAAGCTCAAATGGAAAACTAAAGGAGAAAGAAATACCAAATTTTTTCATGCCATGGTAAATAATAATAGAACCAAAAACTTTGTCAGATGCTTAAAAAGAGAGGACAACATTCTTCAAGTTCAGCCTTAGACTCCTCTAGTCTCTTCCAGGAATTTGATGACTTGTACATCCCTTAAGTTTCTAAAGAAGATGCCTTTGCTCTTGGTGCTTTAGTTATTGAACAAGAAATCACAAAAGCAGTTCTTTTAACTTTTAAAAGACAACTTGCTTGGTCTAGATGGATTTCATGCTTCCTTTTATCAAGACAACTATAACTTAATTAAAGGTGATGTCTTCTAGATGGTTCACTTTTTTTGGCACTCTAAGCGTATACTTTCAATTTTAAATAAGACCTACATTACTCTCATCAGAATGCATACAAGTCTTCCTAGTATTAGAGATTTAAGACCAATTAGTCTTTATAATGTGATGTATAAAATTCTCTCAAAAGTGATAAGCAATAGAATCAAACCTATTTTCCCTAAGCTTATCACTCCTTTTTATTCTACTTATGTGAAGGGTAGATTGATCACTGATAATGTCCTTTTGGCTGCTAATTTGATGCATCATATTCATATTGCTAAGGTTAAACATAGGAAAAGCTTTAAAATTGGACTTCACCAAGGCTTTTGATAAAATTTCCTTATCATTTATTAAAGCTGTTCTTTTGAAGATAAACTTTTCAAAAAATCTTGTTAACTTAATCGTGAATTGTATCACTACTATTTAGTTTCAACTTCTCTTTAATGGTAGGGATATGCCATCAATATCCCCCTTTAACGGTATCAGAATAGGGGGAAAGGGTTTTCACTTTTTTATACATTCTAGCAACCAATATCCTTTTCAACTGAATCCTTCAAAAACAAGAATTTAGCTCACTTAGAGGGATTAAAGTTTGCAAGGATTCTTACCACATTACTCATTTCCTTTGTGCAAACGATTCTATACTATTCTTTGAGTACTCTACTTCCAGAATTTAGGAATCAAGGGTATCCTATTCACTTTCAGGAAATGGTATGGCTTGAAAGTCAATAAAAATAAATCTTTTCTGGTTCTTAGTCTAAATATTACACCTGACTTGGGGGCTTACATCTCTAATACACTTGGTTTTTCTATTTTCGATTCACTAGGCAAATACCTTAGGACATGGGAGGACACTGGGATGATAAATATCCTTTATGGACAAATTCTGGAATCAATTGATAGAAGAATTACTTTATGAAAAGCCAAATTTCTCTCTCAAGCTTTCAAGGTCACTTCAATTAAATCCGTGACATATACTTTTAATTAATATCTATTTGCTCTCTTGCCTCAAGTTGCTAAGAAATCCTTGCTGCTCAATAAATGCATACACATTTCTTTTGGGGTTTTAGTCTTGAAAGGAAAACAGTTCATCTTCCAAAAAAGAACTTGCTTTTTACTCCTTTAGATTAAGGAGGCTTTGGCATTAGATCAACTTCTGAGATGAACATGGCTTTATTTGCTAAGCAAATATGATAGATTATGTCTGCTAAAGCAGGTTCTATATTAGGAAACACTTTGAAGCTTAAATATTTTGACTTATCCAAAAAAATGCAACCTTAAAAATCCATACAATGCATCTTGGTTTTTGAAGGTTATTTTAGAATCCAAAGACATCATTATCAACCAATTGTCTTAACAAGTTGCTTCTAGTACAAACATTCCTCTTAATCATAAGTTTGGTGAAAGCCTATTAATGGGGTTTTAGCTCAGCATCCCTAAATTAAGTGAGTTAAAGATATTGTGATTCATTCCTTAACTATCTAGTCTTCTAAATGCTAGAACAAAAGGCTTCTCTATAAGATTTATAGCACCAGTGATGCTCAAGCTATTCAAAGAATTAAATTGACTTTATTCTTATATATTAATTTGGAAAGGCAATTTATATGGTTCTTGTAAGATCTTCCTTACTAATTAATAATTAACTTTAAAATTGAGATAATTACAGGACTAACCTAAGTAAATTATCAAGTTTGTAAAATTTATATAAATGAGATTCGAAGTTTTCAAAACTTAACACGCTAAAAAAAATCATTTCATAAACTAAAATTAGAGCACAAGATGTATACAAAATTATGAATATCATACAAGGTAAGATAACATTACATTAGAGTCAAAAGAACAAAAATAGTGATTCTGGCACATTATGCCACAGCATAACATGCAAAACCCATGACAACATGGATTTGCTAGCCAAACTTTCAACGCGCCTCATTTTTCCTTTCGATATCTAATTGAGGTGATCTGGTGTCTACATAAAGCTTTCTCCAAACTCTAACTAATGATGTTAGTTTTACATTCTAATCATTTATTAATCAAAAGTTGGACAACAAAATGCAAACTTACTTATTTATGCTTTCAAAATATAACTAAGGTATCCAAAATCACAACTAAGTGCTATAAGTTCACAACCATCCCTAGACCACACTCAATATCCTTAACAAGACCTATGTAACACACCACAACATTTCAATAACATGTACAACACAATTTTAACGCTCAACCTCTTAATTTTAAAAATAACAGGGGGAGTCTCAATCATGTAATCTCACATCTAAATTACCATTATTCATAAATATACTCACTCCTTACCTGCACAAGTATTTTTGCCTTATTTAGATTTCATATTTAATTCACATACAACTTAGAGCCTAAAATATACAACTTCGATCAAGAATCAAATAATACAAGTAAGCAAAAGCACGCAATCTCCTAGTTGGCATTATTAAGAAAATTATACACATAAACTCTTAAATAAACGAGGCCTATAAATCTAGGATAAAAATCCTAAGCCTCTAACTGTTTTCCTTGGTCCTATTCTGATGAGCTAGTACCTATAATATTGAGGATATAGGGGTGTGTACAATCACTCAGTAACTAAGGTTAATTTAGCCTATACAAATGCATGTCAATTAATCATAGATATGCAAATGACATATTCAAATAAAACATATTCACATATTAAACTATTCAATTCATATAGTCATAAAACTAACAACCATATGATATTACATTATTTAGCATGCAAGGTTCACAACACTAACAACCATGTGACCTTTATAAAATGTGTAAAACCACAAAAATAACAATCATGTGGCCATATGATGATATGCATAATCAATGTCAATCCTATATCCTCCTAATACATTCAATATGAAATCGATGGCTATTTAGTAATATTTGTCATCATCATTGGATTACCCAAGCCTTCTACTTGTAAAGAGCTGCTTGACCAAAGGCTACTACATTCACTTATAAGTCACGGTTTCTCCCAATACTAACAATCATGGGTGTCGTACCTTTAATATAGTTTTCTCATGACATGATGAAAACTAGTTAGGTTCGAATCCCTTGATGAATAAGTGGGACAATAAAATAAAAAGGCAAGCTATCAAGCTCTAAATGGCGGTCCTATCATATGGATTTCCAATTTCTACTCCTCTCCCTATAGACAAAACCCCCATTTCATATGATCGTGCAATGAAATCATGGCTAACACATAATATATGCCATTATTCATCAAGTTCTTTACATGATACGCACATATCATATTCATAATTCTCATACTCTTCTATATCCCTTCACAATTTCATCACTTTTCAAATCTATGATTTCTTCAAATCATGCTTAAACAAAGCATAAAAAATCATTTCATACAATCAAATTTTTTTTCACAACAAAACCATTAAATATTAACTCTATGCCATAATTTGCATTCTTTCATATATTTAAAAACATACTCATATCTTTAATTTAATTATAAATGGCTATAACTAATTAACAAATAAATGCACAAATTAAATTTCTCCTAGTTATATCAAACTTTTGAGAGGTCAAAAGTTTAACCTTCAATAAAAATACTTCACAAGTTATACCAAAACTTGAATAGTGTATACGATGATTAATCTACAATTGATGATACTAATCATCATTAATATCATCATAAACGCTTTTCCCACTTTTATAAATCAATACTTTAATCACTCAAAATTTTAATTTCTTATACTTAAACATAATCATTAAGTTTACTAACTCCATTTAGCTTTCATAAATTTAAATAATCACTAATATAACACCTAACAATCCAAAATCATACTTTAGAGGTTTAGGGTTTGTCCAAAATGGATGACCCAAAATTACAATCTTGTAAAAAAAAATTTAAAATATGTGTAAAATATTTAAAAAACTCCCATTAGTCTTATTTAAATTAATGGGTTTGGACCCATAGTCTTAAATCTAAAAATCTTTATCTCCCAACCTGAAATCTTACTTTCAAAATGCGTAGAGAGAAGAAGAAAGAATAAGGAAGGTATAATTGATTAGTCACCTCTAAAATGCCTAAAAGTTGATATCCTAGCAAATAAAATACTTTCTTTGTCGCACCCTCTCTGTTTTTTGGTGTCTACCTCTAGTTTGAATTGTTTTTGTGTTTTTTAAAATAGTTTTGAAAATTATGTTGTAGCGTGACATATAGTGAGCTAAAAATCCAATTTTTTGCTACAATTTGAGCTCAAATGATCTAATTCATTTTCAAACTCATTCCAAAAGCTAAAGCCAAACCCAATAACTGGCTCTAATTATCCTCAAACTCAATTATATTTAAATTTACATAATTATTCTTCATTAGATTAATAAATCATGGGAAATTTTTTAGATGTTATGGTTCTTATTTTGTTAAAAGTGGCTTTCTTCAAATCTCAAGGTCAATGTCAAACAGAGCCAGTAAATCCTTTAGGAAGATCCTTTGAAAGATTCATTTGCCTAAAAAACAACTCTTGTTTATTTGGAAATTGATTCACTCAACCCTTCCTCTTGGAGATGTTCTCCAATATCATCACCCAAGGTGCAATATCAGTGTTTTTTTGGTTACTTATACTTTGAATCTGTATCTCATCTTTTTGGTGGTTGTAGTTATGTGAAATCCATTTGGTTTGGAGCTTTAACCATTCAATCTTCCTTCTTTGAAGAAGTTGGTTTGTTTAGGTGGATTACCTCTACTTTTTTGCAGCTGCATAATGATGGTTTAAACCTACATATAAAAGGTATAATTATTTTACTTAATCTGATTTGGAGGAAAAGGAATCTATCTTTTCATAAAGGAATTATATTGTGTCTTGCAGAGGTGATAAGAGAGTTTCAACAAACTTGTTTTTATCTGTTAAATGTTTGTCTATGGTCTTATTAGACTAACCACAATGTTCTCTTCCTCACTCGGCTTCCTCTTCTTACTTTTTAAATAGTGGTGTTGGAATATCAAGTCCTTTGGTTTGGAATGTTATAATGAGGAGATATAAGATTAATGGAATTACATTTTACTCAACTTTGTTCTATAGCAATTTTGAGTACACGGTATCAAATGGAGACATTTGTTCAGTATAGAACCCAATGCTTCAATTTGCTTTGTATTCGAGCTACTTGAACATGGATCAAGCTTATCTCCATAACATCCTCTCTCAACAAGCTTGTGATCGATCCCACAAGTGCATGAGATTGACATAGTAATAAAACTTCAAAATATTTCAGGAACCATAACCAAGGGAAAGCAGTGATCTTTGCTATTTTGACAAGACAATTATTGATTATAAAAGAGAATTAATTAAAGCATATTAATTAAAATAGAGATAAATAAATACAATAATTAAAACAATGATCCAATTAATCAACTAACGCTAGGAACTCTCCTACTCTTGCCCAAATGAGATTTCAAAGCAATCTAATTGACAAATGCTACTAAATTATCTTAACTATCTCTTGATAAGTTATGGTGTGCCTGATTAAAGAATTAGCTCTCGCTAGACCCCGAAACCTCTAATAAAACCCATTAAGCTACGATCAAAGCTGCTATTAGATTATCTAAATTCAATTATTTATGTTTATTCTCTCAAGTCTAAATCCACTCTTCTCTTCTTGGTACATCAAACGAATCTATAAATAGAAAGTAAGGTGACCAGCTAAACATTTCATAATAAAAGCAATGAGAATGGGTTCGAAAGCATAAAAACGAGTCTTTCACAAACAGCAGGAATCAAAAGCAAAGTGAGTAAATGGTAGGTTGATCCCGGTCAGGCAAACCTTACCCTGACACAGGATTTAGAAACACATAATCATAATAAAATCAACAAATCCCAGCAACAAAGGCGAAATCAGATGAAAAGTAGAGAAAAGGAAGTATAAAAGCAACTCCTAAATCAGAATAATGGTGCTCTCACTCCATCTCCAGCTGTCTATTGCTCAAATGAGCGATTAGATCTCTCTTTAAGAACCCTAGCTCTCCTTTTTTTAAGTGTTTCCCTCAGCTCCTCTGAGAATCTCACTCTAGATCACGCATCCTCTTCTTTAACTTGCCCTAATTTTGCTTCAGTGTTTTAATATAGTTCTACCACGTGTTTCTGTCATCAACTGGGAATGGTCGTGGCCTTCACAATCTTGTACCGTGGACGATTGTGAAATGAACACTCCCTCTCGCCCACAACCTTCATCCGCGGATGAGCGAAGACTTCCTTCATCTCTCGATCGCAGACAGTCATGGCTCACGTTATCCATAGCCGCAAACGATTTTACACAGAGAATTCAAACTTGCTCTGGACCCTTTAGCCACAGATGGGGGTGGTTTCTTCACATTCACACCTACGAACAGTTTGTGATTTCTGTAAGCTTATCTGCGGAAAGTAGAGGATGTTCGAGCCTGCTATATATTCTTGGCCTACTTTACTCTAGTTGTGCTCGATTTTCTCTCATTTTAACTTTTTTTCCCTCGATCACCATAAATGAGCCACAAGTGAGACTATAAGACATATTCTTCCCAATTTTAATGCTATAATGTTTCATTTTATTCAACAATAATTGCCAAAATACAGTAAAATGGTGGCTCATCAAGTTGCATCTTCCTCCAACGTTTTCGCAAGAAACTCTTCCATGGACTATCATCAGAACATTACATGTTCCAATCTTTAGTACAAGACGTCCACCACCTTGTCTATTCAGCACGGTTTGAGTTTAATATTTTTCATGGTCCTTCTCTTTCCATGTTTCATTGTTCTTTAGACCGTTTTATTACTTATAATATTATTATTGATCTTTTTATAAAAAAAATTAAGTTATGAGTTAGATATATATTTTATTCATTATATAAAATTTAAATAAACAATAATTTTATATTGATATTAATTGATTGACCAACGAGATTCATAATCACGTTTGAAGAATGTCAAAGAGTTCTTTTAGATTTCAGTTGGGTATAATAGATTATGAAAATAATTGATTAAGTGATAGATTTTAATTATAATTGATTATATTATGACGCAATCTGTTTGGATATTATTTTTTTAAAATTAATTTTAACAGAATTGAAAATATTTGAATAATTTAATCAGAATCAATTTTAATTATATAAATTATTATATAATTTAATTCTTAAATATAAAAAATTAATTTTTTAAGGATATAAAATTTGAATTTTATTAAGGAAAAAAAACAGAGAGAAGAGAAAAAAATTTAATTTTATTTTTATTAAATTTTGTGCTTTATTTATAATTTTTTTCAACATTTTTTGATTAACTTTTGATAAAAACTGATTCTATCAGCTTATAGGAAAACGCACGTGACATGTGAGAATTAATTTTTGTCTTATTTTTGACTGTTTGAACAATTTGTTGAAAAAATTAATCTTGGAGGGGGAAAATTGATTTTTTCCCTTATCCAAACACAATGAAAAGAATCATTTGGAATAATATTACAATAGCTCGCCTAAAATGCAACGAACATCGAAGTATGGATTTCATGTTCCAAACGGAGGAATCGGTAGAGGATCAACCAAGCAATATCAAAAATTTTCTTTTGAAGACAGCTTTTAGCATATTTTCAGGCTAGCCTAAGGGATGAAAGACAGTACAAAAGTAGAAATTGTTGGGTGAATTCAATTTACGCAAAAAAGAAGAAGAAGAAATAAATAAATAAATAAAAACAATGATTGTTCGGAATATATGCGCAAATTTTACATGAAGATATATCATATTCATTTATAATTGATTTGGCATAGTGCTACAGAAAAGGTGAAAACAACAAACTTCTGGCAACAAAACTTATCACTTAGCTAATTATAATAACTGCTTTAAGCCCCTCCAATGATTCTCCAAAGAGAAGGGGAGGGGAGAGGGGTTTTCATAGCAAAGATATTAGCGTCTGACACACACAGCATTAAATGAAATCTGAATCTCTCCGAAAATGTTGTAGGTCTGGATGAGTGTCCTGCCCAGGCCTCCGAGGATTCCTGCATTGGGGAAAAAAAGAAAAAGCATATTAGTATGATGACTTATCAGCATTATACTAATAACCAGATTAAAATGTACCAACACAACTTGTGTATAATCAGCAGCAATACATAACTAGATCATCCCAAAAGAAAGTGATATCTTAGAGGTACTAACTAGTTCAAACATAAAATAGCCTTTAATCTTCTATACAATGGTTGAAATCAATACTTTCAAGATCAAATTCGAGCTATTTCCTTTTCTTTCACCTTCCCTTCGTTTTTCTTTTTTGAAATCCAATATCCTCTACCCCTTGTTGAACCTTCAACATCCTAGATTAATGAAACACCTTCAGAAAACAGAAATAAAGAAAAACTAATGTATTCCTCAAGAGCCCTTTGTAAAGGGTCAAACAACAGACGACTTCATTGCTGTTATATAATATATAATTATAATTTATCCATTAACATATAATTATAATTTATCCATTCTGCCATACCTAGCAAACCTGTTGGGTTCAAAACCAGGAACACCAGGGGGGCCATATGGATCAAATCGAGCACCCGGAGGAACACCCCTGTTTAGATAGATACAATCATCACAAACTACGAAATATGCCCCAAGCTAGAGGTAAAGCAATATTGGAAAAGGGAAAAAAGACATGACTTACGGTTGTCCTCCTGGGAAACCAGGCTCTCCACCAATACCTCCAAACCAACGTGGGTCATCAGGCCCTGCTTCCGCATTTATACAAAACAAACAATTATGATTATCTAAATAACAATCAGAACCTAATTACATGCAACTATATTGATACAACATAGCTTATAGCCCCATACATACCTACAAGCATACTCCCACCACCGCCAGGACCACCCCTATTATACCAGTTGAGAATTTTCAGGGGAAAAAGAATTGTCAGAATAGACCAATGGTTTTGGATGAGGCTGAAAATAATATAGAGAGAGATATACCTCATGGGATAAACTCCAGCACCAGGCCCAGGGTACAAATCACTTCCCCAATCAGGATTTATCGGAGGATATATAACTCTAGAAAAGAAACGGCATAACAAAAATGAAAACTAATAGTCAATGGAAAATTACGAGTCACTTATTAAAGAGTTCTTATTAAAATTTGAGAGTTGAACATGATTATTATGTCCAAGGAAAAATTTAGAAGAGGAAGAGTTGATAATCAAGAAAGCATGGCACACAGGCAACCAACTGCCGCAAAGCATACATGCATAAAAGGAGCATTGACTAAGATAGACTTGAAGAAGATGCCCAAGCTCACGTGTTCTCAAAGGTCAGAGCTTAACTAATGTAACATTTAATATGCAAGTGTGATTCGGTTCCCAAGTCTATTCCTGTGACCGACTGCCTCAATACTAAACGTGCCTTTACTCTTAGGTCGGTAGGAAAACAAGTCATGGAGATGCCAATAACCATTCTACACACTGAGCAAGAGGAACTGGCTATAAGACAATATCGATTCCAGGAATCAGGCAATTATCCAATCTTAGTCACAATTATGATGTCATTTCATGATATTATTCCATGTAAAAATCACAAGGACAAATGGAATATACGTGACAAGACAAGAATTGGAATATGACTATATGAGTAGCCACTCCACTCATTCTGATTCCTAAATGTCTCATTGTGAACCAAACATGCTCAGTATCTCTTTATACAAGGTGGGCTCAATTAGTTTGTATTAGCCATTGACAGTACCGCTTTTGGGCTACTAAAATTTAATAAGTCCATATTTTTTATCCCAAAAAAAATCCGTCTTTCATATTGAGTGGGAGATAACATACATCTTAGCCAGATCATTTTAAGAATACTACTATCTTAGAAGGAAAGCAGAAGGCAAGGTCTGATTCGGGGGTATTATTTGAATACAAGGCTTTCACAGTTTCTCCTCCCTCCAGGATATGCAATGCACAAAGGGCATAGAGAGAGGTTCTGTGTAATACAGTGTCGCAATTCAATCCACTGGCAGCATCTAAACTCTAAACAGATGTTAAACTGATTAAAATTGAAATCAGTATAGCAACGCAGCCACTTACCCTGAAGGATGAATTGGAGGACCAGCTGGATCGTGAAATCTAGCATCAGGCTGATGTACTTCTGACCTTGATCTATCACCTGCTTCTGAGCTGTGAAAAGAGAAATGCAACAATTTTACAACGAGGATACCAGATCTCATTCACGGGGCAATGAACTTCAAATATTAGCAAAGGTTCAAATCAAAGACCCAAAAATTCAAAACAAGTATAGCAGCCAATTTTCTCTTTATTATTCAAGCATGTACAAATGGCCGCACATACAGGCATATATACGGGTGGGACTTCAGTGTTCTTTTTCCTTGGGGGTCTAGGTGGCTGGAGAATGTACCAGTAAAACAGTTGCAAATGTAAGGGTGCTTATGCGATTCCAACTTTCTTGATGATTATTTAACTTGGAGACAACAACTCAGCCTTTGCCTTTAATTTTTACTATTATTAGGAAAAAACTGTATAATTATCTATGTGCTGAGTGTTAACCTAAGCCTTGAGCTTGGATGCTTAATCTTAACTCAGACATTCATACAGCTAAGCTGCTCTGACATTGGTATGTTGTAAATTATATTTGCCTAAACAGTTCATTTATCAAGTCCTTTATGAAATAAGGGTCAAGTTTCACATGCACCGGACCATATGAGTAGAAAGAGTAGAAAACACAATAAACTTCAAAATAACAATAAAACCCTTAAAATACTCCCTCAAGTTGGCACTTACTCATCTCTCTAGAGCACAACTAGCACTAGCAAAAGTCATTCACCCATATAAATTAATAGAGCACAATAAAACCAAATATCCTTCAATAGCAACCCAATTTTGACAAGTCCAAGCTTTTACTATCTCAGATGCAAAATGCAAATACTAACTAATCTAGGCTGGTGAGACTTCAATTCGTCAAATTTCAGCACAGGTTAAAACATTCATATTGCAAAAAGAGATTTACTACCTCCCGGGATTACTTGATGAGCTTGGTTTAGAGGAGCCCTCCAGTTTAGAGAAAACTTCCTTATCCAGGCTCTTCACTAACTTATCCAAATTTTTGAACTGGTCCGAATAATTGCTGCTTCCGTTGTCTCCAGTATAGTCCCCAACACTGAAATAAGAAAACACAGTCCCCAGAACCGTTAAATTTCTCAACAGCAGTTCGAAGTTGGCCTTTGAAACCACAAAAACAGATCCCTTACTCAATCTCAAGATGCACAGGCTCAGAAGATCCATCAGACAAAGCATCAACGAGTACTTTATCATTCATCACAAGGCACTTGACCAAAACTTTCTTCGAACCCTTATCAGGGTTCGCGTAGACAAATGCGTACTCATCGTCCAGTTCATTCCAGTGATCAACAGACACCTCATCTACACAAAGTTACAAGATTCAGAAAAGGTGAAAGGAAAATTGAATTTTGAGGGGCAAAAAGAGAGAGAGAAAACACTCGAGAGAAGTGAATACCAGTAGAGGGGTTGGAAAGGGCGGAGTCAGAAACCGCCTGAGGACCTGTGGCAGTGAGGACATAACCAGAGGCGAGGAAGGAAGCGTGAACGGAAAACGCGATTTTGTCGTAATTATTCCGAAATGTTGGCCTCGCGGCCCTAATCACCGCCATCACCGACTTGTCGCTAGCCATCGTCGTTTATTACGAGTAGAAGAGAGGAGGACGAAGAACTAAGAATTCAAGGGTCGCGGTTGCAGAGTCTTCCGAGTTCAGCCTAGCTGAAAGAAATAGCAGCCTCTCCGGCGTATCTTGGGTAGTAAGAAAGTAATCAAATTTTCTCCGTTCTTTGCGGAACACTAAACATATAGAAACAGCACGATCGCCCGATTTAGAGAAAGCTACTGCGCTTTACGCTGAAGAGAAACCCTGATAGCAATTCTTTCAGTTTTTTATTTTTTTTTTCATTTTATTTTATCGTCTTTTTTTTCATCCCTCTCTAATCTAGAGGCATTACTGTTATTATTGTTGTTGTTATTATTATTATTATTTATAGAAACTTTGTACCCCTCCGTACTGTAATTGATTGATGATGAAGAAAATAATTGAATAAATATATTATTCATAAATAATTTAAGCTCAAGTTAAAATTGTACCAGATCCCAAGCGTTCAACACCAAAACCTACTGAGAGAAAATATTACCTTAAAAGAGAGAAAGAAGGGTAAATATAAGAGTGGCTATTCAACCATACTATTTTATAATTCTTTTAAAAAAATTGATTGAAACTTTAATCTTTTAAAGAGATTTATATTTTTTTAATTATGCTTTATATTTTCTCTAAATATCATTATAAATGTTTTAATTATCAATTGAAATTTTAATAGATCATTTTTTCAAGAACATATTGGACTAGTAAATAAAATAGGTATATAGTTAAAAAAATTATAACAATACAATGACTCATTTCTCCACGAACGTATTGGCCCTTCTTGTTCTTGGACAAGAAAAAGTGAGATATTAAGAAAATCTCATAAATAATTAGATTATTAATTTTACCAAACATTTGTAAAGTAAAATTGGTCAAAGCTGCTCACTTTCACCCGCGAATCATCAAATATGTGTTCACCAACGATCTCTACAATCAACGAATGTTGAGTATAAGTATAAAGGAGAAGCAATGATAAAACAAGAAAAGACTTAAGGTGAAGAAGGAGAATCTCCATTCTTATGGTGTCTTGCAGTGGCTCTGATATAGCAGAACACAGCGACCAGGAAGGTGGTGGCAAGCCCTCCAAGAATGACTCCTCCTCCAGTTATTGACTTATCAATCGAGTGCTGAGAATGCTTCTTCTGTTGAACAGAGTTATAATTATCAGTCCTCTCCTCATGAATCTCTGATCGCCATTTCTTTTCACTCACAGGCGCCATTGATGGACGTAGTTTCCTTATCTGTACTGCTTCTACTTCTGTGGGCGAGGAGTTGAGAATGATGATGTCGATGATGAGCACCGTTCAACAACCATGGCTTCATGTTTATCACTAGCCATAGCTAGATCCACAACAATAATTCCCACCACAAAAATCACAAGAAGCTTCACCATTATATTTTTCGCAGATTCTATTTAGATTGGTTTTGGGTTGGCTATCTGTGTACATACATAAACACACACACGCACATACTTATAAAAGCACCAGCACTATGCATGGAGATCCTAAAAACGTGAAGCTTGAAGGAAATTTCCGACCGTTTTGGATTTATTTCTTAAAAGGGTGAATTTATAAGTCGCTTGTAGGTAGTTGCAATTTGTTAATGTAGAATTGTCGGGTGAGAAATAGGAGGAATTAAGGAAGGTGCACGTGGAAGTGCTAAAATATCAGAAATACAACTGATAAGAAACAACCAAGGGGAGCAAGTGTATCACATGGTTGTTTACATGCATGCAGCTTTTAGAGTTGGCGAATGCAAGCTGGTTCCATTATTATATAAGTATATTAATCAACTTAGGCACTGATGAAAGAGATTAGTAGTTGCTTAATTTACATTTTACAACAAAAGAGTCTAATTTCAGCGACTCAGATTACGCTTTTTGTTCTCTCAATGTGAAAAAACAATGATGAATGCTATCAGTGAGAGAGACATGAGATTTTATTGTTTACTCCATCTCGATGGAAGAAAGAATTGATTGAAAGATTTATGAGAGAGCCCAGCTATGATAGCTTAATTCTGGACATCGTTCCAGAATGTTATGGATTAAATCATGTAAAGTGTGATTCTTATTGACCGTTTTATTGTCTTTACAGGGATTCATCAATACATAGAAACCTAGGCAAGGAAACAGAACGGTATCTTTGTTTCGATCCTTGTCACTAGAATGTTATATGTTCTTGGAGGTAACTTGACTTTGATTTGGTGATCTACTTGGAAACACAATAAAACACAGAAACAAACAACGCGCATAATTATCCACATTCATGCTTCTACTGAGAAATCCAGGAAATCTGGTGTGATTAAAGTCGTTAAATAATCTTGTCTTTTAAATAAATCGAGCCTAGCTAACAGGCCATTGAACTTGATCCCTGCAACAACAACAACAGAAGCAACAACAAAAATTAAAAACAAAGAAACAATGATATGAGTATTGAATTTAGGTAAGTAGAAGAATAAGAAAACCTGGAGAACAAAATCAAAAGGAAATGCAGATGTAATCAGATTGTTAGAGACAACGTATAGGATTTCAGAGTATTGCCTGTGGT
This sequence comes from Prosopis cineraria, assembly GCF_029017545.1. Lineage (NCBI taxonomy): Eukaryota > Viridiplantae > Streptophyta > Magnoliopsida > Fabales > Fabaceae > Prosopis > Prosopis cineraria. The sequence goes on from NW_026555343.1 coordinate 2,539,826, forward strand.
TGGGAGGGCCATAGCCATATTCTAAAAACATATGGGAAGCATCCAGGAAAGAGGAAACCTTGTTCATAAAAAACAGTGTTCCTTTTATGATTCATAAGGGAATCTAGGATCATACATGTCTCTCCAGAAGGCACATGACCCTACAATATGCAAGTACTAGAATATAAGCTCGTGTCCTTGGAAACAAAGACAAGATGCAAGTCCAATACTCATGAAGAGGAAAACAGCAGACAGATGAGGAAGAAAATAATATACAAATATACATATATAGCTGCGTGTAAAGTTGTTTACTTGTTTTGTGCCGTGTTGTGGACAAATACCTCGTTACCAGGAGCCCGCCACAGGGTTCGATTTGATTGGCAATATATGTATTTGTGTCAGATGGTTTCTCTGGAAGATGGGGTTGTGATTGGATTTGGTTATTAATGATTATCTGTCACAAGAGAGACCTTGTTAGTTTACCTTATTAGTATTTGATTCCAGAGCCAGCTCACATATGGTGTGTGGGTTTTAAACAAACTAATTCTTTGTCAATGTCATTTCGATCTTATTAAGATGTGAAACTTCTAGCTCTTGCTTCAAATTGAAAATAAAATCAAATTTAAATAATCTAAATCAAATGTTTTTCCTTAAAAACTTTAAAGAAACTACTGTGGTTAAAACCAATAATTTGGACTAGCTCAAATAAAATACAAAAAATTATGTCACATCCAATTGAGTTTGGGCCAAAATACCGGAACAAAAATAATATATTGTGTAAAAATATATAATATATTAAATATTAATTAATTCTTTAAGTTTTAGTTCATTTTGAGTTAAAAAATTACTTCCTCTGTTATAAATGTAAGGCATCTTTTAAAGAGTTAGATGTTTAAAAATGTATAACATTTTTAATCTTTTAAGCTGTAATTATTATTTTTTTTCAAAAGAGCCCCTATTGATAATGACTTTATATTTATTGTAGGGTATTTAATAAGAATAAATATAAAAAAATAAGATTAGTTAGAAAGTAGTTAACTACTTTATTAAGGGATGAAATTCGATAAAAAATGTCTTATATTTTTAAACTGAAGGAGTATATACTTAAATATATTACTATAGATCTTTTTAAAAAATAAAAATATTTACATTATTTTATTTGGTGTGGATGAAAAAACTTTCAAAAGCAAGTGATTGAGTAAGAGTTTTTTTTTATCTTATTAAGTTTAATATAATTTATTTTAAATTACAAAAGAACTAATGTTTCCTTCAGATAAATGTGCCCGAATTTCACCAAAAATATATAAATGTACCAGAAGGTCCATCCTTTTTTTTAAGCAATTTTTTTTTTTGTACAAGGAGAGTTTGTTTATTTTTTGATACAGACACAAGGATTGTATTTAATTTACTACTAAAAAAAACTTTAATAGCCAATTGCTGGACAATCAATTGGGCCTCAGCTGAAAAAGGCTCTGAGAATGTATGGACTCACGTATGTGGATTAAAATGTATTCATAGCGATTTTATGGGTATTTGTTTGCAGGTGGGTTTAAAGAAGGCCCACTCATCATGAATATAGATCCTCCAAAGGAGGCAAATTGACCTTCATGTTGAAAAAAAATAAAAAAAATTATTTACCACAATACTACACTTTCAATAATATTTACCTAGATATTATAAATTAAAAATTCAGTCTGATTAACACCAAGTTTCAAAAAAATTTGGTCAGAAGTGTACATAGAAGCTTTCTATTTAATTTAAAAAAATAAATATTTATCCCATTGCACTATTAAAAAAATTGAATTTAGCGAGGGACGAATCCCTCGCTAAATGCCATTTTTCGTAACTAAATTGTATTTTAATTATGAATTTTGTTTCTCACTAAATTTGTAGTTGAAAAAGGGCTCACTAAATTTAGTAAGGAATTGTATTTTCCTCACTAATTAGTGAGGAATTTAGCAAGAGATTGAATCTCTCGCTAAAATTAGTTAGGAACTGAATCCCTCACTAATCTCTCGTTAAATATGCTTATATTTAAAAATAATTATACCACATCACCCGCCATGTGTGATGTCAACTTGTGACACGTCATCAATAACCTCATGTTTTGTCAACTACCATGTCACCAATCATCTCGTGCCCTATCACCCACTACATGTACGATAACTCATGACACGTCATTGTCCACCTTACACCATGTCACTTGCTCCTTACCATATCATATATTCATCATGTTTATGTCAAAGCCAAGGTTTAAACCCTTGACCTCATACCTTTCAAGCTTTATGCCCTTCTTCTTTGCCAGTTGAACTAAAAGGCACCCACAAGCATTATATGATAAATTAAATATATATATATATTATTTAACTACATAAATATATCAAATAATATATTATAAAAATACACATATATACAAATTAAATTTTATTTTCAATTATTAATATGTTAAAAATATTTATATTTTATTTAAATTATTCTTTATATTATTTTTTAATAAAATATTATTTTATTAATGAAAATCAACTTAAAATAAATAAAATATTAAATAATTTTATTATGAATATTTTAGTTAATTTTTAAATTTAATTATTATTTTTAAATGAAAATAATTAAATATATAATTAAAAGTCATTGTCAAAAGATAATTTTTTTGTAGTAATTAGCTAGGGATAGAATCCCTCGCTAAGTCCCTCGCTAATTATCTTATTTTAGAAAGGGATTGACAATCCCTCACTATTTTCCTCGCTAATTTTCTTATTTTAGAGAGGGATTGACAGTCCCTCGCTAATTTTAAGTCAAGCTACGAAATCAATATCCCTCACTAATTTCCTCACTAGCTTGGTATTTTAGAGAGGAATAGATGATCCCTCGCTAATTTGCATTTTTCTAGTAGCGTTATCTTCCTTTTCAACCAATTTTTTTTGTTAGATATAGGAGTTCTATTTAATGTAAAAAAAAAATTAAATATATATCTCATACTCTCTCTCTTCTCAACCAAGTTTTAATTAATTATCTAGATAAAATTTAAATTATATAATCTTTATTCTAACATCATTAACTCCATTAAAGACTAAATAATCAATTTCAGTCCCTAATCAGTTGAAATTGAAATTGAAATGTTAATGTCTAACACAACATTAGAAGCTTGTATTAATCAAGTAAATCATCATGAATTTCTAAAATCATTAAACAAGATACTCTGATTGATACTAAGTCATCATATGTGTAAAAATAATAAAATTGCTAACATATTTTATATACTAAATCACTGTAAATTCCTAAAATTGTCGATTAAAATATTGTGAATGATAATAAGTCATTATAACATCTCTATTTTTACTCCTTAAATATAAATAAAAAAAATTTATAATCATATAAATATTAAAGAAATTGTGTTTAGGAAAATACATTAATAGAGTTTAATTTTTAAGATGTTAAGAAAATACTATAAATATTACATAATATGTGGGTGGGGGGTGATTTTATAGATTATTAATTATTGAAAATAAAAGAAGGAAGAAGATTAAAAAAAATAAAGAGGAAAGAGATGGACATTGAAACGTGGGACCTACTAACTTATCTTATCATTTTTAATCTGATTTTTTTTTCTCCATGCATCACTTCCTCTTTCTTTTTTTCCATGTTCCTTTTGCATGGTGCACAATGAGAAGCTGAGACATAGAATGAGCAAAATTTTATAGATTGAGCTTTATAATAGGATACATTGAGTATGATCTCAAGCTTTTTCAGACCATTTAAATATTTTAAATATTTTTTTAATTACATACTCTTTTTGGTTTTTGATTTCTTAATGATGGAAAACCTAAAGTTTAATATAGTTTTAGTTTTTAAGGACTTCAATTGATTATTTTATCTTTAATAGAGTTAATAATATTGAAATAAGGTTTGTATGATTTAAATTTTACCTAAATAATTGATTAGAATTTGGCTAAAGAGAGATAAAATGAAACATATATTTAATTTTTTAAAAAATTAAATAGAACTTGGCTCAAGTTCTATATCTGACGAAAAAAAATGGCTAAAGAAAGAAATGATGAGACAGATATTTATTTTTTTAAATTAAATAGAACTTGATTTGATAGAAGCCAAGATCTATGTACGTTTCTAACCAAATTTTTTAAAACTCAATGTTAATTAGACTGAATTTCAAATTTGAAGTATCTAGGTAAATATTATTGAAAGTGTAGTATTATGGTAAATATTTTTTTTTTTACAGCATGAAGGTCAATTTGCCTCCAAAGGATTTTATATTTTAGGTAGGTGATTTTGAATATAAAATAATATTTTATACTCAATATAAATTTTGCATCATGACAAAAGAAAAGTGAATATAAAATAACACTGGTACTTTGTATGTAAAATAACTTATTTCAATTCAAAGTTCGCGTTCGTTCCTAGAATCAGATTTCATTCCTTCTGTCGTCAATGGAATGGCATTCCTTTGAATATTGGAATGGCGATTCCCAAAGGAAAGAAATGATTACTAAAGAATGAACCAAACACATTTACTTAAGAAATTAAATCTCATATTCCATCCCCGCATGAATAGTGAGAATTCTATTCCCACCTTTCAAATGATCGGCTCTAGGCTGAATCTTGTTGAAACCCCACACACTAAATAATAGTTCAGTGGATTTCCTTCTAATCAATTATGAATGAGATCATGCAAGTGCTGTTTGACGCCGAACTTATAATTAAAAATGTTTATGGATATATATATATATATATATATAGTGATGCTTTTATGTTATTTAGATTGAAAATTATTTCAACGTTTGAATAATTTGGTGCCCTTGATGGCATTTCGCTAGGACATACTTTTAACTTTGTGAATTGTACCTTAGGCTTTTAGGGAAATGATGGCACACTACACGCATTAATTCCTCTCATCGCCCTTTCTCTTTGACCTCATAGGGATTAATTAAACTAATCACGTGAACTTCATGAATTTTGGCTATTATATTATATATATGTAAAATTTTATAAGATTTGAGAATACTCATAGCTAAACGTAATATCAAGCCAAGATTTGATTAGGCGCATTACGGATATATTTAACACTTGAAAGGCATCAGATACTTGCGTGATTATGAATGTTTAACAAATTAAAAGCGGATGGTCTCGGGATAATTAACTTTAGAAAAGCCAATTTCAAGGGCTTTTACCTTCAAGATTAGTATCTGTCCTATTCCTAGTAGAAGTTACAATGGTTGTACTATCCTCTGGAAATGATGACTATGTTGATGAGGTAATCATTGAATCTGACTATAAAATCTTAATAGATTGTCTTGCTAAGAATGAGTCTCCCCCTCTTATTGGAAATGTAACATCTTTTCTGAAAGCATCCTTCTCATGAGAAATAACCATCCTGATTTTGCAAGTCCTTCGCTAGAGAAAAACGGAAATCAAATTTTGCTAGTCCTCAAAAAAAAATTTTTTTAACCTCTTGACTAGGTTATGATATATGTGTATATTATTTGTGCAAGGGGTTTTGGGATCAATCTCCAAGTATTCAAAATGGGAAAAAATTGTGCATGCGCATTATTTGTGTGGTGCATGTGTGTGTGTGTGTTTCCCTTCCCTGTAATGAATGGTTAAGTTAGGATAGTTAAAAAAAAATACAGAATACCATCTTAATTAATCTTTTTTCCTTCTACGAAATTTTTTTAATATTTTTTATGATTTTCTTGATAGTAATTAATATTATTTGGAGCAAAGGACCACTTTATGTTTAGTCATGAAAGTAATTTCAATTCAAAAGGAGCCTAGCTCTAGATAATTATCCACAAGCATTATGATTTTCATCACGTGTGTGTGTGTATAAATTATACAATGGCATCTCCAATTTGTGAAATAGAAAGACAGCAAAACGTCTAGTTTTCAACAATGACTTGGAAATCTTACCAACTAACATCACTAGAAATGATATAAGCCAATAAGAAAGCGAAAATGCATTTTTCCTCTTACGGATATATATACGTGGTGATTGATATATATATCCACCAAGTTAGTGGAATTAGTGTAGCAAACTCAAACAAAAATACATGCAACCAAGTGAAGAAAAGTGAACACAAAATCTTGAAGCACAACTCTGCAGATTCTCCTCGACAACTTTATCGTACTGTTGCACGTAGCTTTCAAGATTCAACAGTATAACATGTGCTTTGTGTGTTTCATATGTACTTAATCATTTTCCTTTCTTGGTGTTTCTCCCGCCCCGTGCACACGCTAATTAGATTAACTTTCTTTCTCAAAAAATGTGTCAGTATGATGAAAAATCAACGGTGTTACGCATATTTATATTAGCCACGAAGGTCTAGTTAAATAACACATTCCTTTTTCTTTGCTCTAGAATTTCACATTCTAATTAATCTGAATGGTGATGGCGACTACACTTTGATTATTTTCTTGATCTCCTTTCAATTTTGAGTTCAAAGTATGTCAATTATCAATAATTAATTTTATTTTATTTTAATTTAATTGCACCTCAAGTTTTTCATGCACCTTAAAAAAAAACAAATTGAATTCGTCTACGTTGATATGGTTTTGTTTTGTTATCGTGTTGTTTTTCCGTTATATATTCTAATTTAGTAGAGGAAAATGTATTGAAGCACCTTTTAATAAACTAATAATTGAATTAGAATAAAATAAATAGACGAAAATGAAATAGGAGATAGAGTTAAATTGACCCACAAAATTAGATAAAATTAAAATATAAAAATAAAGCTTAATATCTGAATATAAATATCTACAATAGTATTCTAAAGTTATTTAATTTTTCAATAAAAATAAAAAATTTTAATTTCAAAAAAATAAAGGATTTTAACAATCAAGAATTAACAAATCTAATGGATTAAATTATAATAATTAAAACGAAATAAAATACAGGAATTTAATTTAAAATTAAAAGAAACTATGAGGACTTGCAGATTAATTTTTTTATTTTGAATATTTTTTTACGAAACCAAATATTTTATTTTTTACCCGAATAATTATGAATATATAGGGAGTCACGTTGTCACCGACTTAGAAGGAGCTGGGTGCTGGTCTCAATCATGAAATTTAAATTTTTTTTTCCAGGATAGCAGAAAAAAATATATCTATTCACACTACTTCTATTGGGAAGAAAGTTATGTTATTCGATCCATTCCCAAATGCAAAAATTGGCGCAAAGATTCTTGTGAACTGAAACAATTGTCATCCATATCCGTTGAATATGATGAAATTAACAAGCAATCATCAAGCCAAGTTATACGATGACGTTGATGTTTCATTGATATGTATGTATAAAGAACAGCTGGAAAACTTCTGGTTGAAGATCGACCATATATGGATCACTTGTTAATTAAAATGGACGAGAATTTATAAGACTTGGAGCGAACATTTTAATATTATTTTATTTAACAATCCTTCCATACATTATAAAAAAAAAATTTCATAATTTTTATTATGGTTTTGTATTAAAAAAATAATGGACGGCATGGTCCAATCCCACTCTATATATTGCTCTCGTGTTCAATTCTTCTTTGCTCATCATCATGGATTCGTATCAATATCCTTATACATCCTTCCAATTTCAAAGTTCAAAGAGAACGAAAATCACGTGCTGGATTGAAAATATAAGGAGTAAGAGTGGCTCAATCATTCATAATTTTCTGCACTTGAATTTGGTAGTGATTAATTAATTAATTAACGATAATTAATCGACCACATTATTATTAGGTTCAACTAGTTGTGTTGTGGCGTTATTGTGCGAATGATCGATGAGAATGGAAGTGGTGTGGCCATAATTGGTTTTGGTGATGAATTGCAGCCACAGAAATTAAAATGCCATAATTATATTATATATATGAGCTTAATCATGAGTTGACCCTTGCCATATTGCAAATTCTTTAATAAATCATCAGCCTTGCAACTAGCCTCAGAGTTTAGACTTTAATTAGATACTTGTTCACATTATATTGGGATTGCCAATTAGTTGAATTAGCTTTTAGTGAATGATGTCCCCTCTCCATTGAAATATGTTGCTATAATGGCAAACAACCCAAAAGAAAGATATAATCCGAATCTTAAGCTTCTGACCAAAAAAAAAAAAATCTTAAGCTTGATTATATATATTTATATATATAAAGTGAACATGATTTGGAATTGGATGGCAACATATACATACAAGGATTCAATTTACCTACTTTAATAATTCCAAACTTCAATTGGTTAATTAAGGTTTCATGCTGTCATGTCCCATATCAAAGTGACATAGGGAGGGTCCTGTCCTAATGGGTTAAAATTTTATGGAGAGAGTAACGGCTCTGTAACAGTGTACTCTTTCATATCACCTACTTCCTCTTATCCTATTTATAGGTAAAGAAAGAAGAATTTTTTTTCTATTTATAAATCACGTTATTAAATTTTTATAATAAATTTCTTTTTTTACCTTCCATTGAATATTTGAAAGACAAAATATATTATTAAAGTGTGTATATTTAATAAAGTCAAAGCTGAGAACTTATTAAATTTTAAGACAGAGTTAATAAGTTTTAAATTTTTTTTGGTACTGGTGAAACATGTTGGAAGTGAATTATAAATAGGACTAGAGAAGTAATTAATATACATTTTGTGTCGGGCAAGACTTATGTATTTAACTTTATATACTTAAAGTGCTTGTATCCAATTAAATCATGACATGTAAATTTTAATATATTAATTTAATTAATAATAAAAATTTATTATAGAATAAATAATTTATAAAAGATTCACATATCTTAATTTAATTAGATACAAGCACCTTAAGTATATAAGTTTTTCCCTTTTGTATATATACTCCCTTTGTTTTTATTCATAGAAGAAGCCATTACTTTTAGTTTGTTTTTTTTATGTAAGTAAAATTACATTTTTTAATAAGCATTTATTACAAACTTTTTAAAATTGTTACAATCTTGATTTTTGAAAATTTTCCATATATTTCTAACCATGTCTTTGAATAAAATAACATAATATTTAACTTATTCAAAACATTCTTATTAAAAGGTAAGAATATAGTATAATTGAAAAAATATATAAAATTAACTTACCTAATACCCTATATTTGGGATAAAGTGAGACCTCTAGTGTAACATCTTAAAAATTTAAATCTGATTAACTAAGTTTAATGAGGGTCATTAAATGAATTAATGTGGTGTGTAGCCAGAGGGATCTAAATTATGTAAATAATTTTGATTTCAATTCTAGATACAGATTTGAAGTGAAGTCAGGCCTTTCAAGTATCAAAAGAGGAGAAGAATTGAAGAAGGTCCTCTGCGTCACATGTCGTGGCGTGAGTAACATTTGTCGTGGTGTACAGAGGCAACCAACGTGGCTAGGCCTCTCTGTGCCATGCACCACAGTGTGGGTTAAGTGCACTACAGTGCGTGGCCAACTTTTTTAATATGCTAGTCACGAAACAAATTAAAACCAGAAGAGAAAAGGCAAAAAAAATGAAATGCACAAGATTTGCTCTGCTAAGGCACGAATTTAGGAACCATTGGAGATATTTTGAAGCTTTCTAACACCTAAGATAAGTATATTATACTTCTTTCTTCCATTTTCATGAAGGTTAAAATTAGAATTTGAGTTGGAAGAGTAATTTTTAATCTATATGAGCTATGGATCCAAACCCATTTGATTAAAATAGATGTAATAAAGGCTGTTTAAAGTGTTTAAACCTTACATTAATGATTTTAAAAGTTGTTGATAGTTGAGAACCATTAATACCTAAAAATGACAATAAATAAGGTTGTTGGGAGTGTTTGATGGCCATTAATGGTGGGTTAATGGTTCATTAATGACAATGAGAGTTGTTGAGACTTATTAAACCCAATGAATATAATTGGGAGTGAGTTTATGACTTTGATAAAAGGGAGAATATGGAGTGAAATGTTAGGAATTCCTCATAAAAGGATATTAATAAATGTCCTTTTAATATAATTAGAGATTAATCAATTGACACTATTCAAGCTTGAGAAGGAGCTTTGAAAGTTGGCATTTTGAGAGATAAATTTTTGACTTCTCAAAGGTTTGAGATAATCGGGGAAAAATTAGTTTGTCTAATTGTTTATTAATTAGTTATTTGTTGAAATTAGTGATTTAGAACTTGTTTGGTGTTTGAAAACTATTGATGCAAATGTTGGCAATGGATTATTTCTATGTGTGCAATTGTCTTGTATTGTGGAGAACCATATGCTTGTTATCTACATATATGCCTAGTGATGATGATTAGAAAGCATGAAATTACGAAAATGAGAAATATGCGATATTTAACATGTGGAGTATGTTGAAGTGAGAAAATTATATGAATATGATAGGAGATTGTGATTTGTGTTAAAATGACATATTAAGTGTCAATATATGCATAGTATGATTATTAGTGAAAGTTTTGTCTGGGAAGAGGAGTAGATTGATAAATTCACATGGTCATGGCAAATTACCATTGGAATCGAATGCTTGTCTTGATACTAACCATTAAAATTAGAAGGTAGCCTTTGTCCCATGGTTGATTGAGACTATCTCACTTATTCTTAGAGGAAATCAGACCTAGCTAGTCTCTACCAATTCATGAGGAGGCTGGATTAGGGGTACAACATCTTATAGTTGTTAGTATTGGGAGAAACCACGGTACACAAGTGAATGAGTTAACATCAACCCGGTAGCTCATCACAAGTGAAAGGTTGGGTTAGTTTGAATTGTGAACGTAGCCACTTAATAGCCACATATTTCATGTCGGAGGTATCAGAAGGGTATAAGTTGGCATTGATCATGTATTTAGTTCTGATCATATGATTGTTATTATTATAGTTCAGCATATTTTAGAAGCACATGGTTGTTATTTTTTTGACCCCAAGATACAAATAATGATTTGTTCAATGATTGCATGCTCGATCACGTGGTTGATATTGTTGTGGCCGAGGCTATAATTGCTTTATCTATTTGATATTGGAGTTTATTGCCATTTACATCCATTTTTAATTGATATGCAACCGTATAGGCTAAGTTAACATTAATTATTGAGTGGTTATACTCATCCCTCATTCTTCAATATTTCATGGCCTAGTTCATCTGATTAGGATTGAGAAAAATGACTAGAAGCCTAGGACTGAGTGAAAATTGTATTAGTAAGCCTCTAGTTTTACTTATATGTGAATTTTGATGGTTGATTTGCCAACTAAGATTTCATTTCATGATTTTGTCTACTTACACTATAACTAAAAATATTTTGTGTATTTTGTACCCTAAGCTAGTAATATGTGGTTGTAAAGCTTGTATAGCGCCGAAATACTAATGCAAGTAAAATAAAGTGTATTTTGATTTATTTGGATTGATATTGATGATTTTGTACAAAATTACTTCCCCCTTATGTTTTGTGAATTAAGCGGTTGAGGGTGAAATGTATTATATATGCTTATTATTTTGGTTGTGGTATATTGTACAAGTCCTAAATGATTCATTGAATGTGATCTTAAGGTTGGTGTAAGCTTTTGGCATATGGATGAGAATTTGGGCACCCTAATTGTGAGTTTTTATAAAAAAAATGAGTGAAATTGGTAATGGATGTCTAACTTTTGATAGAAAAATAATTTGATTATCAAACTTGTGCCATTAGCTAGAGTTAGAAAAAAACTCTCTGTAAACACTTAAATCACCTCAATTAGATGTTAAACAAAGAAATAGGACTTGTCGAAAGTTCATCCTGAGTGCTATCATTTGACAGCACTCAGGATGAACATTTGACAGCAAAATTTATTATCAAAATTGTGCAATGTGTAATAATGCATGGCACAAAGACATACACCCCACGGCGTACCTGCAATTAACATGTGATGTTTTCTGCACAATTCACTATTTTAAAGTTTTTATGCAACTAACTAATTCTTTTTTTTTACCCCCATGCTTCCACGCATATTTTAAACTCTAATTTGAATACATTGAAAGTATATGAGAGTATTTTAAATATTAAAAACTTGGGATCCATTTGTGATTTGTATGATTTGATAAGTTTAATTAGTTACTTTAGTTGGGTAACGGGGGAGGGAAAATCTTATTGGTCTCTCCCCAAATTCTATAACTTGGTAATCTATTATGTTTAGATCCTTAATTATGTTGAATTTGATTCTTAATTGTATTTAAGTAAGGACAATTTTACATCTACAACGTCATATATTGTGACTTGTAAGGAGTATAATTAAATATACGCTCCCTTTGATTTTTATTTCAAGATACGTCTAAACATCACATCAAAATCAAATAGATAAGATTAGGTTATTAATTAAATTTATATGAAAATGAATTTTTTTTTAAAATTTACCCCATGTTTAATATATAGGAAAAAACTTGTATACTTTAATTTACGTATTTAAGGTGGTTATTTCCAATTAAATCAATATAGTTATATCTTTTATAGATTATTTATTTTATAAAAATTCTTATTATTAATATCAATATATTAAAATTCACATATTTTAATTTGATTAGATAAAAATATATTAAGCATGTAAAGCTACGTATATAAATCTAGCCTTTTAATATAATGTAATTAATATTTGACATATATATTATTTTTAACATGTGCCTTATAATAAGAACTTGAAGGGTACTTAATTAGAAAGATTAAGCATTTTATTATGAGAGATTAGATTATCACTCCTAACCATATTTTCAGAAAATAAAAAAAGTATACAAGCTAGCTTGCTTACCAAGCATATAAGATAATATTAGGATTTTTATTCAACCACCTATAAAATGTAGAGATAGTACAAACATACCAATAAAAAATCTAATAGTTTCAAACTAAGCCACAACCCATGCACACAAAACAAAAAATAACAAAACACAACAGGAAATAACCAGAGAACAGAACACGAACATAGTACAAATTATAAAGGAGTAAAAATGAAGCAGAAAATCAACCTATACTTAGTGACCATATTGTTCACTAAAGTCTCACTTTTTTAGTGGAAGGAACAGTAATAGCAGCAACAAAAGACAAAACGAAAAGAAGGACGAGACTTGAGAAGGCAATGTGAAGTCAAATCTTGTGAATATATATAGAAGCTAAATCACATCACATGCAAAGGCAGATCATGACACAGGATTCTTTTTCTTTTTTAATGGATACAGAAAGATATTTTAGACCAAGATAAATTGCATGGTAAATTGTTTTCGTATGGGAGAGAATAAGGAAATTCATAAAATTAATGACCTCGTACTGTAAGGCTTTTTTTTTTTAACTACTAACAAATGTTAGTCTATTTATAAAAATTTAATTTATAACTTATAAGATTGTGAGTTTAAATCTTGTGACTGACTTGAGGCTTTTATTAATAGGCAATCTATAAATATATTTATAAGTATTCTTTAAATTATATAAGAGATATGTTCTAATCCTGGTATCCCTTTGAAATCCAACTCTATCAAAATTAACAGGAAACAAGAGAGACATTTCATATATTAAATGGATTCAATGAACATTAATTGAAGCCACTGGCCCCAAAAAAAAAAAAGAATTACGCAAATGCATTTTATTATGAAAAGTTAAATCTTCTGAATATATGAAACAACCGGTGGTTGAGAAAAAACGTCTAGAGGCAAATCAAATGGAAAAGATTCTTTCAACCATGAAATAGCAAGTGCTTTTTGTGCTGGAGAATAAGCAAATTATAGATGGAATTTTTTGCATTTTAATTATTCACACTTTATTTTTTCCATATTCTTAATGTTTATTACAACCCTCTCTTTTTCCTCTTTTTTCTGTATCAGGAATTTATTCTTTTCTTGTCATATCCTTGTCTTTTGGTTAAAAAATTTACTGGACTTGAGCATGCTTGATTTTTCCCCTCTATATATACTACAACGGATATTTGTTAAATTATTTCTCTCAAAGCAAGTTTTAAAAATAATATTGGAATATTCAACCAAAAAAATAATATAGGAATAGTTTGTTGTAAAAAAATTTAAGAGAAGAAATAATGGAAAATTTTTGTTCTTCACTGGAACTAAAGCTAACACCTTTAGATTATATTTGATAAAATGTATTAAATATGAAAATACATAGTATTAAAGGCTTTAAAATCTAAGATATAAAAAAAGAAAGGCTTTAAAATTTTTACATAATACTCTTCTCATTTAAAAATAAGATATTCAATCGAATGATACTCTTGAGGTGGTTTTACAGGAAAGTTTAAGTGGTTATAATTAATTACATGATTAATATTTCAGAAGCCTTTTACAAATTTTATAACATTACATATGATGCTCATCAATTATTTTATTACATGATATTTATTTCACTTGTTACTTTATTCAGTTTCTTTTTTAAAAAAATAAAAATCTCGTTGTCCTCACGAAGTTGACCTTGTTGATAGTCAATTAATTTGTAAATATTTCAGTCAGTATTTTTGAAACATGGAGACATCTTCTGGTACTAGCTAATGATAATCAATTAATTTGAAAATATTTCAATCATTTAAGTGAAAATGTGTTAGTTGGGGATAATTTATAGTTTATAATCTACAATTTTATATTTTATAATACTCCTTCGTCTCAAATTATAAAATACTTTTAAATAAAATCTCACATACCAATAAAGTTCTTCAAATACACTTTACAACCTTACTTTTTCAAGACAAAAATATAAAATTTTAAATATACCCTTTATGTAATACTCTATCAATGAAAGAATATTGAAGAGAGAGAATATATGAAAAGGATAATATTAAAAAAGTATCATTAATTAAACCTTATAATTAATTTAAAATGAAAAAAATATATTATAATTATGGTCACTACGAGGGAAAAAAAAGACTTCTTGCAGTAATAAAAAATTATTATCAAAAGTTTAAAAGTCATTATTAAAGGATTTTAATGATGACTTTTCGCCATCAAAATGTTACTATCAAAAGCTTTGTTGCCAGTATTTTTTTTAAATAACAAACATTATCATTGCTAAAAATATATTGTTACCACCAAAGATGGTCACATGGATACCGTATCATCTAACTTTTTTTTATTTTTATTTGTTAGTTTTTTAAACATAATATAGTAAAATAGTAAAGAATAATGTAAGCCCCACAATACAAGAGATATGTGTAGGACTTACAAAAAATAAATTGTTGATATGAAACTTGAAGTTAAGAAAGAGTAAAATATTTCGAACTTTGTTTTATTTTATCTTCATTGATGGTGCATTTTTTATGTTTAAAACCTATACTTCTTTCGTTTAAAAATATAAAATATTTTTAACTAAATTTCACCCTCAATAAAATAGTTACTTAATTTTCAACTAATCCTGTCTTTTCATATTTAGCCATGTTAAACACTTTATATAATAAATATAAAGTCATTATCAATATGAACACTTCTGAAAAAAGACAATGATTACACCTTGAAAGATTAAAAATATCTTATATTTTTAAACATATAATTTCTTAAAAAAATACCTTATATTTTTAAATGGAGGGAGTACAAACTTTTCCTAGTATGAATAGTTAGAAAATACAAATATCATATCTATTTATAAGATTTTATTAACCTAACAATTAATTAACCATTAAGTCACATATGTTAGATCAAAATATCCCTCTTTAAATATAAATATTGTCTAAAAATCCTTCAAATTACTAAAAAATTAAATTTAAATTATTTAAATATATTTATTCAGTAATTTTTTAACAAAATAAATACATAAATTAGTCAAAACAATATTTAAACACGCAGATAAAAAATTTATGAAATAAGATTTTAACATAATAAACTGCTTGATATAATTTGCGTATATTTTTCTTTAAGTTTCATTAATTTTAACATGAAAATTTTAAGTTATTTATTTAAATATTGACATGTTTAATTATTTAAATTTTTTAAATTGGGAGAAAGATTAGACAATTAGATCATAAGGACAAATTAAAAATTTTAAAATTTTTAACATAATTACAAATAAAAATAAGAATTTTAGAATTATTAACAAAATATTCCTAACAGTACTGAATATTGGATTAAAGTATAGGTTTAGAAAAAAAGAGAGAGAGAGAGAGAGAGATCTTTATAATTTTAGTTAGATTAAAGGGAGGTTATTTTATTTTACTCCAAAAATTGTGTGGAATTTGTAATAATAACATTCTAAATTGTAAAAAAAAATAGTTATGCAACCCAATAAGAAATTTTTCATTTCTAGAATTGTAATTTTATATAAATAATTTGCTGCTTATGTTTTTAACATGATAAAGGTGATAGATTATGTACAATAAAAATAATTTGTTGTTTAAACTTTTAGGAATCATTTGGTTGTAGGAAAGAACATGAATTTAGTAGATTTTTTTTTACCAAGGTGAATAGAATGAATTAAAGAAATAAAATAAAAATAAAATGTGAGAACAAAAGAAAAAGTGAGAATAACCATACTCTTTTAAAATCTTGTGAATCATAATTCACAATCTCATGAACTAAAATACTTCTCTCTCTTACAAACATAATTGACCTATTTTCCTTTCATATTTTGATCATTTTTTTACTTATATTTTTTAATTCATTTCATTTACATATTTTTTAGCAACCAAACATCTCCGCAGTATGTGCTATTTATGCAGTGTAACAAATTGTAGAAAATGATACATTCTTATTAAAACAATTTCTAATGCACATGGCTCATGGGATAATATGTTTTAGAATAGAATATGATATGATGTTTAACTTCTTAACACCCACATACATACATTTGGGGTAACAATTAATAAAATATAACAAATTATTGTATAGATTTATTTGCATAGAGTGAAATTTTTTTAATAAAATAATTTTGTATGTTGTTAACATGCGAACGAATAAAAATTATAAAATAAAATAAGTTGTTTATGTTCTTTATATGCATGAGTAATAAATTATAAAGTAAATCGTGTTATTTAAATTTTAATTTATGCGACAATGATATATCTTGAAATAACAGATTGTTCGTTGAAATTTCAATATGCATGGGTATTCAGTAACAATTTTTAAAATAATTTATGTGAGAATATAAAACAAGTTTTGTTTATAAAATGAAAAAAATGTAATTATTTATAATTTTATTTTATAATTATTTATTTATAATTACTAATAGAATCTTATTTTATATATTATAAACATTAACATTTGCTGTAAAATTATTTATGGGGTGAGTACTTACTTAATATTTAACTTTTATTAATTTTATCCCGCGTTTAATTAGGGGAATATGTTTTTATTTATATTTAAGTGTTTATTTATATTTACAAGTAATAACTTTTAAATTATAATGTGTTTTTTAAATTTTAATTTATGTGGGGATCACATATAAAAAGTTTTTATATTTTTTATATGCACATGATATCATATTTTAAAATAATTAGTGCAAGAATAAAATAAATTATTATTTATATTTTTATTATTTATAAATATTATCATATTGAAAATAATCCTATTCAAGACCTAGTGAGTCATTAAATATACCTCTACCGACAGTGATCAATTTTTTATCTTCCTATTATTATCTATATTCTTATTATTCATCGATTTAACAATTTAAAAGAAATAATTTGTTCATACAATTTTAAAAAAATCTAAAACAAGATTTATGTTTTAAAATTTTAATTTATATGAGTATAGCAATTCATGGGTTAAAATAAATTGTTATCTATATTTGATTATACATGATTATACATGGATTAAAATAAAATTTTATAATTTTATTTCTATTTTCCAATCACAAATATGATGGGTAGTTCTTTTTTATTAGTATAATTATTTATTTGTAACCATTTATACAATTTTATTTCACACTTTTTATAAACTATTATTTTTTATAAAATTATTATTTACTCATAATTTAACTTCTATTAATTTTTTATTATTTGTTTGGATCAAAGAAAATGGTTGGGAGGTGAGATTTTAAATTTTAATGACTTAAATTTTAGAAAAACAGAGGATTATGGATAGAAAGTTTGATAACATATTTGTCTATTTTTTTAAAAAAAATTGATCTCATTAAAATTTTTTCGTCCTTTTTTATTTTCTTTAAAAAGAGGTTTAATATTCCCGTGCACAAAATCTAGTTTTTTTTTTTTGGCACAAAGGGCATAAAATCTGGTTAAAACTGAAATATCTCTCTTTATTTTCTTTTGGTTTGCAATCATCCAAAAGCAAAAGACAATTTGATTTTATCCACAAGAAAAGCACATACTCCATGTTTTTTAAAATCAGTGCCAGAAAACACTCGAACATTGACAGTGTAGGAAAGAATTCCACCAAGTACTGTGCCTAAAATAAAGGTAACCAATTATTTCGGATTTTTTAACCAACTAGGTAATAAATGTAGATAATTTCTATTGTCGTTTTATGTATATATCATATAATAAAGAAATTCGAGGAAGACTTCATGCGTCAAACGACTTTACTGTATGCATATCTTTAATTTTGAAAGAAGAATACATATAATAAGTTGATTCAATAGTCAATATATCACGTCTTATTAAAAAAAATTATTAAATGTTAATTTTATAGATCCCTCTCAAGCATATACTCTTATTTTAATCTAATCCCAATTAATGGGATTCGTACTTATACACTCTTTTGTACGCTTGAATATTTCACGTCCAAAATGATTAGTTTGAAAAAAATGGCTGCATCGGGTGTATGAGATGAAGCGGTTTTCAACTTTGCTATTTTTTGAAAAAAAAATATATATGTTGACACTTCCAAAAATGATTTATTGCCTTTTAAGTTTTTTCAACCTCAAAATTGCCTTTGAAGTTCGGCAAAATAAAATATCCATACTTCTCAAAAAAAAAAATGCACATTTGCGGCAGAATTTCACTTTTAAGTTCACTTCAATTAGAAACGCATGTTTATGATCATTTGAAATATATGCATACTTTCCGTTCTTTGGGCCAAAATATTCGTATGTTGCTTTTTTTTTTTTTTTTTCAAGGTTGAATACTCCTTCGCTGAACGATATCCAAAAACAAAATACTCTCTTGGAGTCACAACATAGAACATTAATATCTACTTCACAATTTTTAAAAATATTAGATAAAATCTTACTTTTTTTCATCTTATTTATAAATTATTGTCAATATGTTTACTAAAATTAAAAAAACTTTAGACTTTATTAATTTTATCTAAAAATTTAATTAATTTTTAACTTTAACCTTATTAAATATACATATTTTAAAAATAAATATTTTAATATTTAAGAATATTTCCGACATTTAATAGATGCAAAAAGATAAAAATGAATACAATAATTATTGATGTGCTTTATAAATAAAATTAAAATAAATATTCTCTCTGCCGTATAAATAAAGTTAAAGGAGTAATCATTTACAAAATTATAAGTTTGTCCAATTATACCCTTATTAAATACCACATATATGTGCTTTTTAATATTGATATAATTAAAATTTTAACACATCATTTTTAATAAAAAGCAATAAATAAAGTGAAGATGTAGTTAAAATACTCTTTCAGTCCTTTTTGTATGACAGAGAGATAATATTTATTTTGATTCTATTTATAAGACACATCTATGATTAGTACATTCATCTTTATTATCTTGCCCTTATTAAATATTGTAAAATTTATTAAATGTTAGGGTATTTTATTTGTAAAATATGTATATTTAATAAGGATAAAACTAAAATATTATTGAATTTTTAGATAAAATTAATATAGTTTAAGATTTTTCATAATTTTGATAAAATGTGTTAGAATTGACTTATATATAGGACTAGAAAAAGTAACTAATTGATTATAAAAACTACCTGATACCCTATATTCCCTCCAATCTAAAATGTAAATAGTCTCATATTAATAAAGTCTTAATTCTCATAAAAATATATATTATTTTCTCTTTTTACCTCTAGTCTCAATTACCAATGCATTCTATGATGAATGAGAAATACATTTACACGAATATCTAGATTAATAAATATAATAAAAAAATGAAAAAAATTATTTATATATACTAGGCTGCTTATATTTTAAATTAAAAGTAGTTCAGGAAAAATATTTATATTTTGCATCGAAGGGAGTATTTTAGACTAGGCTTCTAGAAAATGTCCCATGTTATATGGTCTCCATAGATAGTAGTACTACCTTTGATTATATTTATAAGTCACTCATATTTTATCAAAATTGAGAAAAAATTTAAATTTTATTAACTCTGTATTAAAATTTACTCCTTCAGTCTTTTATGTATAAAGTGTTTTTAATTAAATCTTGTATACCAACAAAAGTTTGTTATTTAGTTGATAACACATAAAATTACAATAATTTTTTAGTTTTTTCTAATAATATTGCAATTAATATTATGATGATGGGTAAAATACACAATCAATGTCTCTTTCATTTTCAAGACAATAAGGGTAAAATTATCTAATTACTCAAAATTATTAAGACATCCCTTATATTCAAAGACAAAACAAGTTAAATTAAATATTCTACATATAGAGACTGATGGAGTAACAAATTTTAACCTCTACCTCAATAAGAACAAAAATAATTATTTTTAATAATTTTTATATAATTTAATAAAGGAAAAAACTAAAAATAAATATAAAAATAATAAAGTGTCTAATAAATAAGATAAAAATTAATCTTTTCCCTTTGAAATAGAAGTAGAAGAGTATATAATTAATTTGAAAAATTCACAAAGCTGAAAAAAGGGCATAAATTTATTCAAAAAATAATAATAATAATAAAATATCTTCAAATTATATAAATAATAATTTAGTCCCTTAAAATATTATAATTTTATTGAAATCCTTAAAAACCTCTTTGTCAATAAATTTTAAATTGAGACGACCATTTTACCCTTAATGACAAGTTGTAATTTCTTATGCAATTCTTACAATTCTTTGAAGAAAAGTTGTAATTCTTTAAACAAAAATTGTTAATGAGGTTTGTTATTTTGAGAATTTGTTTTACAATAATAGAAATTACACTTAATAAATTATAATTTCTTATTTAATTCTTATAATTTACAAAATAAAAATTGTTATTCCTTAAGTAAAAGTTGTAAATGAGGCTTCTTTTTCAATAGTAGAAATTACACTTGATAAATTATAATTTTTTATTCAACTCTTGTGATTTATAAAATAAAAATTATAATTGGAGCTTGTTATTTTCAGTAATGGTAACATGATTTTTTTTTACTTTAAAATTTATTGACACAGATGTCTCTAAGAACTTCATTAAAATATTAAAAAGAAAAAATGATAATAAAATCCCTCTGAAATGTATAAATGATAATTTAGTTTCTTGAAATGCCATAATTTCTCTAAAGTCCTTAGAGACTTTTCTATCATCAATAAATTTATATAAATTACTAAATTACTCTTGTTAAAAATAAATGATTAACAAGTTTTGTTTTAATATTCACAACTTTTTTTTATATTCACAATAATGTAACAATAAATGAGAAATTAACATGCAAAGTTGTAATTTGCTATTGCATTGTTGTGAATATAAGAAGAAAAGTTGTGAATATTTAAATAAAATTTGTGAATCATTTATTTTTAATAAGAATAATTTGATAATTTATATAAGTTCATTAATGACAGAAAAGTCTGTAAGGACTTTAAGGAAATTATTACATTTTGAGAAACCAAATTATCATCTATACATTTCAGAGACATTTTATTTTTATTTTTCCTTTTTAATATTTTAAGGTATAATCATTGTATTTTTTTTTCAAAAGCGTCCCTATTAAATATTCACTTTATATTTATTTTAGAGTAAAATATTTTATTATATAGAGATAAATATAAAAAGATAGTATTAATTTAAAGACAAGTAATTATTTTATTAAGGGCTGAAATTTAATTAAAAATGTATTAATTTTTTGATAGAGGGTACATTTTACTTTATGTGAGAGGAGAATAATGTGCGGCAATTCCTTTTTATTTTGGCAGCAATGTGTGGCTAGGTTGATGAAAAATATATTCTAATTCGTCCTTTGGATTTTCATGGGGGAACTATTCTTCGGCCTTAAAGTATATTGATGGGCCAATAATGACCCTCTAATCAGTCTCACTTTCTTTCAAAAACACATTACTATTAGACCCATCTAAATATTATTGTACATATGTGGTCCCTTGATGTGAGAAACTCAACACGGAATGGATTCTATTCCTTTGCAACAACGACATATTCTTTTATTGAAAGTGACCTCCATTACATATCATTTTTTTACAGCAGTACTCTTATTTTTGTGTTTTTTTATGTTATTTTTATCAAAAATATATATTAAGGGATTGCTTGGGTGGTGGAGATCGAACCCAATAATTGAAGAAAAATTAATTGACGGATTGTTTGGGACTAAAATTAGTATTACGGATGGGTTGAAAGTTGAAACCCATCAATTGGTGATCATTTATTCAGATCCGTTCCATCATTCATTAAATATAATCAAAATTAACAGATAAAAGCACTAATAAAAAAAAAGAGTTCGTAAAAAGTCTTAGATATTTTTAAAACATATGTGCATACTTGTTGATTCATCACTAATCAGTAGGTCTTATACAAGCAATTTAAATATATAAAAATTTTATAAAGTTATAAATTTACACTGAAGTACCTTATAAGTTTTTTAATAATGAAGAATTATTAATTAATAATTGAAAACTTCAATAAAAGACAGTACGAGATTTCAAAATAGTTTTATAATTATAATTTTGCAAGATTTTTTTTAAATATTTAGAATTAGATTAGATTAGTCAAGTGAGACGTGAGACTTTTTCCATATATAACGCAATATTTAATGACACCGATACAAGAGGTCGTTCCCGGGGTTATTTTTTTTTGGTTACTATAAAGAGTAGCTTCGCTAACAAAAGATAATATTTTTCTCGAGACACTAAAAACAATGAATGGATCTCTCTATATTGAATTGCTACAATATACTCCCTCGGTAGGGATTGGGACATGGACCCTCAACAACTTGGTTTAGTGAAAAAGAATATGATAAATTAATTAATATTCTCTTTATTTTTATATATAAAAAATTTTACATCACATAGTTTAAAAAAATTATTTAATTATAATAATTATATTTAAAAATAAAAAAAATTAAAAAAATTATTTAATTATAATAATTATATTTAAAAATAAAAAAAATAGACTAAAATATTTTATATTCTCTTAGTTAAAAAATGTAAGACATTTTTTGAGAAATTGAATATTTAAAAATGTAAGGCATTTTTAGTCTTTTGAAGTATAGTCATTGTCTTTTTTTTAAAGTATCCCTATTAATAATGACTTTATATTATTGTAGGGTGTTTAATAGAGGTAAATATAAAAATATAGGGTTAGTTGAAAAGTAGGTAACTACTTTATTAGAAGGTGAGATTCAGTAAAAAATACCTTATATTCTTAAATGGATGGAGTATTAATTAACATAATATGCATTAATAATTTATTATTAATATAAATTATGGGGAATAATTTAAAAATTAATAATAAATATTTATTAAAATATATGATTTTATTTATAAAAATGTCTAAGTACAATTTCTCTAATAAAACCATGGCGGTATAACTTTTGTTTTGGTGCAGAGAATTTTGTCTCCCCCAAATCGCCATTATTGCAAGAACAGCGAGAGAGGAAAGCAACTTTACGGAATTTCAACGTGCAGCTACAGCAACAATAATGTCCGGGTCAAAAGGTAGAATTTTTATCGCCCACGCTTTATGCATAATTAAAATAAGTTATATTCTCGTTACTTATGAATAATATACTTTTTGTTATTTTACATAGAAGTAGTTTATAAAATAATATAAGCATTATCGCTTTGGAAAGATATATGTACGGTAAAGTAAAATAAGAATCCTGTTCATAAGTGTTGATGTGAATTTATAAATAGGACTCCCTCGTAATTTATAAGGGAAAGATTTAGATTCCAAAAATATAAAAGATTTTGACAAAAAATAAAGTTTTATTGATGATATTATTCAGTTTATCCTTTCATTATATTCTATTAATTTTTAATATTTTTTAATAAATGAAGCATGTTTTTAAAAGTTTATATTTTTGTTTAAAAAATAAAATTATAAAATACATATAATAAACTTTATTGATATATATAATTTTTTCTCAAAATTACATGAAATATAAAATACATGTAGGAGGGAAAGTGGTGTATAAGAAAGAAAACTGATGAATAATTTGGAAATTGCGAGTGAATCATATTAAACGGGGTGACTAAAATAAATGCATGAGATTGAAATTGAATGATTCGGTCGGCGGTCATGAAATTTCTCTATATAAGGAACCCCAAGGTAAAGTTAGTCTCTGCACTACTAGTCACACCTCTCTCTCTCTCTCTCTCACACACACGCACTTGTTCTTCTTCTTCTTCTTCTTTCTTCTTCTTCTGGTGTTGTTGTGACAGTATCGATTAAGGTCATCATAAAAGCTGGTTGAGAGGCATGGCGAAGAGAAGAGCAGCAGAAGTAGAGAGTGGTGGTGGTGAAGTGGACGACATGAAATGGGTTTATGATTCCTCCGTTGATTACAAAGGAAGAATTCCTTCACGACCTTCCACTGGCTCTTGGAAAGCTTCCTTCTTCATTATCGGTTTGTTCCTTTTCATTTCTTCATCATCCATCTGCTTTCTTCATGCTTCTTCTCTTCCCTTTCCCTTCCTTCAAAAGCGATTAAAATATTAGTTGAAGCTTGAAAGGTATATATAGTCAAAGTTACGATGTAGTCCATCCAGTGATATGCTTTCTTCGATTCCTTTAATTTCCCCAAGCTTCTTCTCTTCTCTTAAAAGTTAAAACCCACTTCCACCAGGACTGTTCTGATTTTCTCTAAGTTGTCTTGGTTTTGACGCCTTCAATTAATATATACTCCCCCCACTTTAATTCACAAGGCACTTGCACATAAAATTACGTATATACCAATAGAATTTATTAAATAATTTTATAATTTTAAGAGAAGAATATAAAATTTTAAAATACTCTTTATTTAATATTTTATTTATAAAAAAATATTAAAGTGAGATAATAGAATAGGAGGATAATATTAAAAAGCATCATTGAAGCTTTATTCTTATCAAAATATATTATATATTTATATTTTAGAAAGCTTGATCTATCTAAAATGTGTTATAATTTATTATGAAGATAGTATTATACTCCTCTAGTCTTATTTATAAGGCAAATAAAGAAGAAAAAATTTGATCTTATTTATAAAACACTTATCAGTTTTCAATGTTTATCTTTACATTTTTACTCCTTTTAAATACTTTAAATAAAAATATCACTAATGAGATTTAATAGCATTTATTAGGATTAAAGGTAAAAATTTATTAAATTTTAAATAAAGTTAATAAAGTTTAAGATTTCACTTGATAATTTCGGTAAACATATTAAAAGTGACTTATAAATATGATTACATAAAATATAATATATTAATTCAAGTTGGTCAAGTTGGTTATTTTTTGGACAATAGCCATTTATGGCAGTTTCCGAACTAAACCCATTAGCTATTCAAAATGAATGCCCTTCTTAAAATAAGGATTTGCAAGTGTTGCTTGTTGAATACGAATGAATATTGTTGGCATAAACTTTATTTTGGAGTTTGTCCTCTGTGGCCACGTGATGAAAACATCCATTTGATATTTCCTTTTTTTATTATTTTATTTATTTTAAATTATAAAATATTTTTAAATAAAATCTCATATATTAATTAATATTTTTTAATAATAAAAATATAAATTTTTAAAAATATGCTTCATTTAATAACTTTAAATCTACACTTAATTATTAAATATAGAGAGAAAAGATTGGGATATATAGATAGATTACTATATATAAAGTATTTCAGTATATCATTGTTCGTAAGTAAAAGTGTAATAAAGTATATATCAAGCTATTTTATTGTTCTTGATAAGATGACATTAGAATAAACTCATTATAATTTTTGAAAAATATTTTCAGGGCTTTTTAACTTTTAATGTCTTGTATCAATATATCATAAACTTCAAAGTTAGAAACTTTATAAATATCTTATAGTTTTTTTTACAAGATCCAATGTCTTAATATAAAGTTTCATTTCCTTTTGTCTCTTTATCAATATTTTCTTTCATATAATATCCCTGTTTATTGGGAATTTTTTTCAGTACACGTTAAATCTTAACCACTAAATGGTGTATTCCCTTTCGTCCCTATAGGCTATATTATAAGGCATACACCTTCCAAAAAAATTCTTTTAATCTTTAACATAAGACAATTAAAAATTATTGATTATTATTTATTATTTTTTATATTGTAAATTTAATTTTATGCCCATCATATATTGTATATCTCTCCTTATTTTCAATGGGGGCAAAGTTAGTTAGAATTTTTTCTATTCTAAGTGTCTTATAATAAGAATTAGGGAAGATGTGGGTAATTTTGGAAAAGTATGGTAAATTCTTTATATATTAATTACAACCAATCAATTTACTAATTTTTTAGTTCTACGAATTAGTTAAAACGATATTATATATTTAGGACTGGCAACTTATTGAGTGGAATTGAAACTGTCTTTGACATTAGACTTTTTGACTTGATTTCTTCTATTTAAAAAATAAAATTAATAAATATTGAATTCCTTACCACTCAATTAAAATCGTCGTTGATAGTAAAGAGTTTTAACCATGACAAAAACACATCAGCCGCACGTACCTCGAGTGCCAAACCGAGAGTATTACTGTTGATGTTCCCTTTTAAGATTTCATCTTGTCATGTTATAAGTGCTTAGAACTTTGGCATTTGAAGTATTTATTAAAGTGATGAACTTTTAATTTTGTCCACTTGGTTTTACGCATGTCACTTAATGCAAAGTTGACCCCAGCGCTTTACAAATTGATCTTATCTCCGGCTTATTATTGAATTAATCAATTTTTTTTTAAAAGGCAAGGTAATACTATATATATATATATATATATTTATATAATATTTTATATTTTTATTTCCACTGCCTCATAATAATAACGAAATAATTATTATTGAATGTTTAGTTCAACTGATAATCAGACAGCACGAGTTCAATTCAAGCTTTGAAAATGCAGTAACATTAATGGGATAGATTCCTCTACAAGATAGTTCCATCTCGATCTATATTAGTTTGGATCTCATTAGAATCTCCTTAACTCTTATTTTGGGTGCTTTACACAAAAATATATATATTTATATATATAAAATAAGAAATAATTATGACCGCTTGGAAAAAAAAAAAAAAAAGGACTCGCTGACTTGTGGAGGCGACACGTGGAGAGGCCTCAAAACATTTATATGACGCTGGCACTAGAATCCGCTCTATACCTGGCAGGGTCTAGTCGACTTCGAGAACTACGAACTATTAATGCAATGATGCTTCATTTGTCAAAGAATCATACTAATTGGAGCAGTTCGCTGAGGTTTTCGACTATTCATGATCCTCTTGCACTAATACTGATACGTATACGTAACTCTCTGGTGTAGACTGTAGAGACAAGAATTTCTCAAGGGAATGGTTCGAATTGTTTGTTCTGTTCTGGTTCCGCACTCAGCTCAGTACTAGCGCTTGATTCAATATTCAAGAGTATCTTAATACAAAATTTAAAATAAATCACATCAATTATTCGTAAATCAACAACACCACGCCACTCGCTTGAATTAATACTCCCAGTGTTATGTTGCAGCGATTGAGTTCAGCGAGAGGCTGAGTTACTTTGGAATAGCGACGAGCCTGGTGATATATCTGACCAAGGTCATGCACGAGGACCTCAAGACAGCAGCCAAGAATGTCAACTATTGGACAGGTGTCACCACCTTGATGCCCCTCTTCGGCGGCTTCTTGGCCGACGCTTACTTGGGCCGTTACTTCACCGTCTTCGCTTCTTGCATCGTTTATCTCTTGGTACACTTCTTATTCATATCAGCCTCACTTATATATGTAAATGCATATAATCTACGTGCCCTCCTCAAAGTTTCTCTCTCTGAAAAAACAGGGTCTGGTTCTTCTTTCTATGTCGTGGTTCCTGCCTGGTTTAAAGCCTTGTGATGCTGCCGTGTGCACTAAACCTAGAAGGGTTCATGAGGTGGTGTTCTTCCTTGCCATATACTTGATATCAGTGGGGACGGGAGGGCACAAGCCTTCCCTGGAGAGCTTCGGAGCCGACCAATTCGACGACGAACATGCCGGGGAGAGGCGGCAGAAGATGTCCTTCTTCAACTGGTGGAACTGTGGCCTATGCAGTGGACTCAGTCTTGGTGTGACATTGATTGTTTACGTGCAAGACCATGTGAACTGGGGAGCTGCTGATCTTGTCCTTTCAGGGGTCATGGCTTTGTCGCTAGCCATTTTCTTAATGGGAAGGCCTTTTTATAGGTATAGGGCACCCACTGGAAGCCCTTTCACCCCAATGCTGCAGGTCCTTGTTGCTGCCATCTCCAAAAGAAAGCTTCCCTATCCTTCCGATCCTTCTCACTTCTATGAGGTCTCCAACTCTCAGGCCAACGATGCTAGACTTCTCTGCCAGACAGAGAAACTCAAGTGAGTGATGCTTTCAATTCAAACCATTCTATTATTATGTTATTGAAAACAAAGTCAATCCTACATTTTAAACTAGTCCCTTTCTAATTCAATTAAATGTCTTGTTCCTCATCAATTTGATCATAATTCGACAATGATTTTAACATTTAATGATTGAACTAGTGCCTTACGTTGATTCAATAATCAATTCCATAGCCAATCTGATTTTTAATACATTATAAATTATAACCTCAAAATTATACTTTTTCATGGGCTGAGAGTGGCCTCAATTGATAGCCCAACTTCCCTATTAGACCAAAAGACTCAAGTAACCAATGCTTTTAATTCAAATTATTATGGTATTAAAAAACTGGATCAATTTAGCCGGTTAAACCATTAAAATGGTAAGCTGGAATCAAGCAGTTTGACTAAGGTTTGATTATTAACCCATGAACCTTGATCCATTGCAGTACATTATAAATTATACTTTAAACCAAAAATTTTACTTTGTCATGAGCTGAGCTGTCTTTTTTTTCTTTTTTCTTTTCTTTTTTTTTTTGGTACATAAGAGGGCAGAGCCTGACAGAAAATTAAATTAGTGGGGGGGTTGAGATCCCAAACACTCTGAATTCACAAGGCTCTTAAAATTGTTATGAACCGTATCAAGAAAATTAGCTAAAGATGAGCTGAGCTGTCTTAGTTGATAGGCCAATAGGTAGTTCAGCTAATTGGGACTACCATTGGGTTGGCCCATGTCAAGTCCAATGGGCCTGCCTCAATTTGTTCACTCCTAATAATACCAGAGCTCACAATGATTTTGACTTTTCACCCAAGGACAAAACAAAAAAAAGAAGATTCAATCCAAAATGTCCACGTTACATTTAGACTCATGAATTTGTAAATGGTGTTTCAGATTTCTGGACAAGGCAGCGATTCTGGAAAACAACAATGGAAGCTCATTAGAAAAGCACAGTCCATGGAGACTAGCAACAGTGACGCAAGTGGAAGAAATGAAGCTGATCATCAACATGATCCCCATCTGGATATTCACATTACCATTCGGAATGTGCGTCGCTCAAACCTCCACATTCTTCATCAAGCAAGGAACCACCTTAAACCGAAACATCGTAATCAACAACACCAACTTCCAGATCCCCTCAGCCTCAATCTACACGCTCTCCGCCATTGGAATGATAATCGCCGTCGCCATCTACGACAGAATCCTCGTACCCTTCTTCAGGAAACTCACGGGAAACGAAAGAGGAATCACCATCCTTCAGAGAATCGGCTTCGGAATGGTGTTTTCTGTGAGCACGATGATAATAGCAGCATTTGTGGAACGCAGAAGACTCGAAGTTGTTCGCAGGAATCCGTTGGAAGGTTCGCTTTCCATGAGCTTCTTCTGGTTGGCTCCTCAGTTTCTGGTCATGGGTTTCGGAGATGGGTTCACACTTGTGGGGTTACAAGAGTACTTCTACGATCAAGTGCCTGATTCCATGAGGAGTCTGGGGATTGCATTGTACCTCAGTGTGATCGGGGCGGCGAATTTTCTGAGCAGTTGGGTGATAACTGTTGTGGACAATGTGACCGACAAGAGAGGAAAAAGTTGGTTCGGGAAGGATTTGAACAGTAGTAGATTGGACAAGTTTTATTGGCTTCTGGCGGCAATAACGACAGTGAATTTGTTTGTGTATGTATACTTTGCTCGTAGGTATTCGTACAAGAATGTTCAAAAGGCTGCCGTGACCGATGTCTATGAAGGTAAAAGTGACGATGGATCCCAAGGCACAATGGTTTAATTTCAACTTAGTTTATTAGACCGTGTAACATATCTATATATATAGAAAAAAGTGGTGTGTAATATAATACAATGTGAGAATTCGTCCTCTGATGCAAATTTCTCATATTCTAGCTATATGTCCTAGAATTTCTTAATTAACATGGGAAAGAGCTAGGCTGGCTTTATATTTTCGTTTATCATGCATAGGATAATTAAAGCTTATTGTAATCAATTAGGAAGTGTATTTTAATTAATTTATCAAGCGAATTGTTTTATTATTATAAATCTAGTTTTCTATTTGATAATCCTTCAAATTAAGTTGGCTCCATCATTACTTTAGCATTATTGGTCCTTGTACGTGAAGATGCTACAATATTTTTTGGCGTGCAAGTGTTGATTAATAGGACGAAAGGATAAAAATATCGAAGAAGTTATTATTAGAAGAATTTGATAGCCTAAAAGTGAAATTTAACGGTCAACGTTGTTGATTTTTAATAATTTGATTACAAATGTCTTGAAAAAATAATTTCATAAATACACATACATTTTTCATTCTTTTAGACTATTGAATGCTTTTAGCCTATTTAATAATGCACCAAAACTTCTTGGTTGACAAATTTTAAAAAGTAAAAGCTAAAGTATATTTTTTATCCTTTAATTTTATATTAGATTTTATTTTAATCTTTTAATTTTATAAAGTGTATTTTTAGTCCTTTAATCCTAATATCGTTAGTTTTAAATGATTTTTTTGTGTCAATCATTGTTATTTAAAAAAAATTAAACTTAATAAGTCATTTGAGAATGTTTTGTCAATATTTAAAGTTTAATGTAATTTTTTTTTTGGTGATAAAACTAATGGTATTAAAGTTAAAAGATTAAAAAAACACTTTTTTAAAACTAAGAGATCAAAATGAAATATTGTGTAAAGTTAAAAGACTAAAAGTATACTTTAGCCATAAGTAAAATAGAAATTTTGAACTATAGTTAAATCTTACTCCCTCCCATCCCGTTTATAGAGTATACAGAGAAGGTTTTATTGTCCTATTTATAAGTCACATTATTAAATTTTCATCACAAATTAATTTTTACCTTCTATTAATAAATGTTGGAGAGAGAAAATATATCGTTGAAGTATATATATATTTAATAGGGAGCAAGGTTGAAAACTTTTTAAATTTTTAGATGGAGTTAATGAGTTTTAAGATTTTTCTTGATTTTGGTTTTTCTTGAAAACTTCTTAATAGGAAGTGACTTATAAACATAAGCAAAGTAAAAAACAATGATCTGCAAAGGTGCAACTAGCAAAGGATTTGTAGCATCTTTAAAAAATCTTTATAAAGAGCTGAAGCCTGATATTATGGTGCTGTTTGAGCCAAGAGTTAGTGGATAACCACTAAGCATACTATTCATAGTTTTGGGTTAGATTTAGTGATTTGGTTTGAGCATAAGGGTTTGCTAGGGGTATATGGATTCTTTAGAATGTGGAGGGATTAGGATTATGTATCTTAAAGAAGCATGAGAAATTTATACACTACTACTTTGTCTCATTTGTCTCATCAAATGCTAAAAGATGGTTTTTTACAACTGTATATGCTAATCCATATGAAGATAGGAGACGTAGTCTTTGGTAGGAATTGAAGGAATTGGAAGAAAACTTGAGGGAGCCTTGGTTGCTTGCAGGTGATTTTAATGTTATTGCTGCTCCTAATGAACAATGTGGTGATGCTATAATTAATATTAGAAGCTATAATCTCTTTTGTAACTGGATGAATGACTGTAATCTAATTGATATTGAAGTAAAGGGGCCTTTTTTTGCTTGGAAAGGGCCTAAATCGAAAGGGTATGACAGAATCTATAAGAGATTGGATAAAGGTATGTGTAATGTGCAGTGGCAGAATTCATTTCTTGATGTTGTAACTAAGGTTGTTACCAAGCTTAATTCAAATCACCATTCTTTATGTATTGACATTAATCCGATGAGGTCTTGGAAGGGTAAGAGAACTTTTTGATTTGAAGCTGCTTGGTTATCTCATGACCGGTCCAAAGAGTTCTTAGCCAATAATTGGGGCTCTAGCATGGAGACTCCTGGAGCTCTTAATAGTTTAAGGAAAAACTTGTTAAGGTGGAATCGTGAGGTGTTTAGGGTTATGGATAAGAGAATTTATGAGTTGAAACAGTAACTTTATGAAATTCAAAGTATGTTTGATTGGCAAGATGATGTGGATTTGTTGATAAAGGAGGAAATGTTGCAAATAAAACTTAATGAGGCTCTTTGTCAAGAAGAGATTTTGTGGTTTTAGAAATCTAGAGGGACTTGGATTAAGCAAGGTGATAGAAACACTAGGTATTATCATACCAAAATTTTAATCAGAAGGAGGAGGAATAGGGTATGTATGCTAAAAAATGGTGATGGGACTTGGGTAAATGATGAGGTAGAAATCATCCATTTGATTCATGATTATTTCTAAAATTTATTTAAGGAGGAGGTGGTAAATAGAGGTTGGTGCATAACAAATAATTGTTGGGGATGATAAGGTCTTGAAAGAGTAGGAAGGCTATTATTGGATGAGAAAATTAGAATGGCTTTTTCTTCTATAGAGAATTAAAAGCACCTAGAGAAGATGGTTACCCTGCTATCTTTTATCAATAGAATTGGGAAGTGGTGGGGCCTAATGTCATTAAGTACATTAGAGATTTATGGGATGCTCCTGAAAGGTTAGTGGAGATTAATAAGACATGATTAGAAATGGTGCCTAAAGTTGATTAGCTTGAATTGGTGCCTCAATTTAGACTTAGTGTACTGTGTAATGTGTTATACAAAGGAGTGATGAAGATATTTGTGCATAGACTAAAAGGTGTCTTCAACAAGCTGGTTTTTTCCTATCGAGCGAGTTTCATTCATAGTCATTGCATTCAAGATAATATTGTTATTGCTATGGAATTAACTCACATGATGAATAGAATGAACAAGAAGAAAGGACTTATGGTTATTAAAGTAAACCTCGAGAAGGCATATGACCATATGAATTAGAATTTTCAAATTGAGGTTTTGCATGAGATTTGGATTCCACATCATATAGTTGAATTGATGAAGTTTTATATATGCATTGTGAGTATGTCTGTATTTTGGAATGGTGGCAAGTGAGAATGGTTCAATCCTTCTAGGGGGTGTTTGGCAAGGGGATCCTTTGTCTCCTTATTTGTTTGTATTAGGCATGGAAAAGCTTTTTCATATGATTTTGGAAACTGTTGAGAGTGGAAGTTAGAAACCATTGAGAGTTGGTAGAAAGGGAACTCTGATATCTCATTTAATGTTTATAGATGATCTTCTTTTATTATATGAGGCTGATATGAGACAGTTGATTAATGTGATGGACTGTTTAGACAAATTTAAGGAGTATTCTAGACAAAAGGTGAATAAGGGGAAAACAAGTATATATTTTTTCAGAAATATGGATAGAGTTAAAAGGAAGAAATTATGTGATGTATGTGGATTTCAAAGTAAGAAGGAATTAGGAAGGTACCTTAGTGCTTTTATCAAAAATGGCAAGGCTTATAGAAATAAATTTTTGTACTTAATTAATAAAGTACAGATCAAGCTGAGCGAATGGAAGAAGAAAAGTCTCTCATTAGCTAGGAGGCTTAATATTGTTCATCCAGTGTCTTCTCAGATAGCAATGTTCACTATGCAGCATACCCGAATTTCTATTGGGATGTGTAATAAGATTGAAAAGTTGTAGCATGAATTCATTTGGGGATCTACAGTGAAAAGGAGGAAGGTACATGTGATAAGTTGGGATTTATTGTGCAAACCTAAAGAGATTGGTGGGTATGGCATTTGGGACATGAAGCTGATGAATAAAGCTCAGGTAGGAAAAATTGGTTGGAATATGTTGGTTAAGCTAAAGAGTATTTACTCTCAAGTTTTACATGATAATTATGAATGTAATGGTAATTTATTTGTTGATTATTCAATTAAAAATATTAATTTTTATCTTTAGAATATTTTAGCTTCTGTTTGGCCTAAGATTCTTGATATATTAGTCTGGGATTATAGAGATGGTAGTAGCATTAATTTTTAAACTAATCTTTAGTTAAGAAATAATGTAAATTTGTTAGGATTATGTCATTCGAATCCTAATGGCAAATAACTTATATGTAAAGTGAAGGACATGGTGAATAAGCAAGAAGAATGGGAAACGCTTTATCTGAAAGATTATTTGAGAGATGAAGGGTTCTTAAGACTACAAGCAGTTCCCAAAACTGCTCCTATGTTTGGAAGGGATCGAATTAGATAGTGAGGTTCTTATGATAATGGCTATTGTGTCTGATATGTATTAGCATTTAAATGGGATTGATATGTCACATAAGGATAGGATATGGAAGAAAATATATAGTTAGAAAGGGCCAAGAAGGGTCTAAGGGTTTCTTTAGCTAGCTTTTTATGATAGGCTCTTTACATCAATTAGAAGAGCTAAGTTGATGGTCTATAAGGCTGTTTGTTATAGATGTGGTAGGGATGATGAGGATTTATTGTATGCTCTACGTGATTGTGATGTGGTATCAAAGCCATGGCTTGATTTATAGTGTACAAAAGTTGATAATGTTTTCTTTAGCTAAATCTTCATAATAGTTTAATTTTAATCTAAATACAGGTGTGGATTGGGGAGAAGATTTGCTATAACATGCTGGTGGTAATGGAATTGGAGGAATAAGATGATGTTTGAGGGGGGATATAGTAATGGAGGTGACTCAAATAGAATTATCAAAAGGTTTATTAGGAATTGACAAATCTAAAGGTAAGTTCGGTTTTACCATAGAAAAGGATGGTGAGCATTGATGTTAAATGGGAACCTCCAATATTAAGTAGTGTAAACTAAATTTTGATGGTGCTGCGACATGGGAGAGTTTGTTGGTTGAGTGTGGAGGTATTTTGAGGAATGAAAGTGGAGATTGGATTAGTGGGTTTGTGAAGAAATTAGGTGAGTGCTCAAGATTTAATGCAAAATTATGGGGTGCTCTGTGAGGTGTGAGATTGGCAAAGGAGATGGGTATTGAAAATTTGATTATTGAAGGGGATTCTCAAGGATAAGCATATTAAAATAGGCTTGGGAAGGCGATGCAAATGATAGCAGACTACTTGTTCAAATGGTTTTGAATGAATGTAATTGGTTTAAGAAGATTCAGTTTAGACATGTTTATAGGGAAGGTAATAAGTGTGAAGATTGGCTAGCTAACTATAATTTTTAATTTTGATTATGATATTGTTAGGCTTTCTTTGTTGCCATCTGAGCTAAAAAGTATTATGTACAGTGATTTCTTTGGAG
Organism: Prosopis cineraria; assembly: GCF_029017545.1. Classification (NCBI taxonomy): domain Eukaryota; kingdom Viridiplantae; phylum Streptophyta; class Magnoliopsida; order Fabales; family Fabaceae; genus Prosopis; species Prosopis cineraria. The sequence continues at coordinate 2,575,473 of NW_026555343.1, forward strand.
TTTCTTACCTAAAGGAAATTTTGATTAATGAATAAGTATAGATGTTGCCCTCATTCACAAAAAAAAGAAAGAAAGAAAGAAAAGAAAACAATGAATACTTTGACCTCCTTGTCCTTGGTTTTTTCCCTTATGCCCTATTTGGTATGGGAAAATAATTTTGATGGAAATGAGAGTAGAAATGAAAGTGAAAGTGGAAATGAAAATGAAGGTAGAAGTTAAGTTTAGATGTATGTTTGGTTTGCAGATGAAAGTGGGCTAAAAATTTTATCTAAAAATTATATTTATATTCTGAAATGACCAATATGCCCATCAATTTTTTTTTTAAAAAAAGGTCTCCATCTTCTTCACAAGTCTCAATCATCATTTCACTAACATGAACTCCATTGAAAATTATGGAATGCCCAACAAATATGAATTTCTAGCAAACAACAAATCCAAAACAACAATCAACTTCAACATTCATACTTAGAGTCATTGAAGAACATGAACTAGATTTTAGAAAAATAAAATGAAAAACATGAGATATAAATTTGGAAGTTCATGAGAATTTGAACCGGGAATCAATGGGAAATACAAATCTGTATTTTCTTATACAGTTGTTTCTCATAGAAATTGCACTAAAATCCAAAAATATAGATTTATGAAAAAATTTCAAACCTCTCCTCCTCATCGTCCATGCCTCAAAGAGAAGAAGAATCAACAAACAGAAATCGAAGAGAAGATTCAACTAGAAATTGAAAGAGTCATTGTCGTCCATCATTATCAATTTCATAGGGTTTCATCCTCATCCATTTGTTCATAGTTGAAGAAAAGATTCAACCCAACATCATTGTGGGTTCCATGGGCTTTCTTCTTTATCCATCTGCTGTCAAAGAGAAGATTCAACCCATCATCATCATTTATCATGGGTTTCATCCTTGCCAAAGTCATCGCTGTCCATCACCACCATTGAAGTCACTGCCCTCTAGTTCACAATCCCTTCCATCATCCCCCAATGTTGATAACAAGGAGAGATAGGGATAAGCAAAATAGTCAAAGTTGGAGCTTCCATAGAAGTAGAACTAAGTTCCATAAGGTTGGGTGTGGAACTCAATTCCATCAATTTTGATGGAAGCCAGGTCCGTAGGAAAGCTAGTTCAATCGTACCAAACAACGGCAAAGCCATCCCCCCAAAACTCACTCATCCCTTCACAACACTAGGGAGGAGAAGAAAATTTGACTATTAAAGCCCATGAACAAGAGAGAAAAAGAGAGTCGCAAGAGTAAGGGAGGAAGAAGATGTAGATGATATGAAGGGAGAAAAAGGTGACCACATGAGATAGTGAGAGAGAATTGAGATTTGGAAAATAATTTTTTATTTTTATCTATTACTCTCTTTCTCTTTAAAATATCGAATCTCACCTCCAATAAATTAATTAATTATTTTTAAATTAATATTATTTTTATATATTTATTCTTATTTAATATGATGTTTTACTTAAATGTAAATATAAACTAACATAATGCATCAATTATGATAGAGAATATAATATAAATTTTAAAAAAATTATCTAAACAAGGATAAAATTAAAATTTTATTATATTTTTAAATAAAATTAATAATTTAATCATCTTCTTAATTTCAGTAAGACAATTAAAAGCATTATATAATAAAAATTTAAAAAACTCATTAATTTTTTAAAAATTGGCCCCCCTCAACTTTTGAAACTAGTCTACCATTGGTACCAAATGTGTGAAATTTCACTTTTGCTCTCACTTTCACTCTCACTTTTCTGGCCTATCAAGTGAGCCATTAGTTCAGGTATAGTGTCATTAATTAATCATGTATTTTCTCTAATTCTACTTATAAATTATTTCTATTAATCTTATCAATATCAATGTAATAAAAATACAAAAAATAAAGATTAATAAAATTTCAAACATAACCCTCAAAAACTAAATAAACTACATAATATTATTTTTTATTTCTATCTTTTTTACTTTTTAAGAATGGTTTAGACATTTTATTTAAAACAGAACTTCACTATTAATTTTATAATTTATAAAATAAATTACTTTATCTTTTTAAAAAATGATTAATAAAGTAGATTGGAGTGAATATCCGGGAGTTTATTTCTTTTGGGGCCAACACTGTTCTCGGGACTTGACAGTTTGCACATATCGAAATGGAGAAAACTCGATGTTACGTTTCGTCCATTGGGAGAATGACAATCTCAAAGGACCCTACCAGCTTGAGCCCATACCCAAGTGTTTTAGCCGAAGCATAAAACCATGAGACGCGAGCGAGCCGGTGGAAAATATTACACTGATATAACTTGAAAATCAATTCAGAAGCTTCTAGTTGCAGAAACTTCACGCACTTGGATAATATTCTTAAAATCTTCCCCAGATGATATAATATTCTTATAACCTTATACTGATACTTTTTAAAATAGGATATAAGAATCATTTTTATTTATTTTATTCAAATTTAGGTATGCATAATAATTGCAAAGATTAATTAATAATACACCCTGTTTTGGATGGTGGAAGTGGGACGATTTTTTTTCTGATATAACTGATCTGATTGATGCTCTTTCGTCGAGTGGATGATGAGCCTAACGCACTCTGAAGTTGCATCATCATTCTGTAAGTAAGCCCGCCACAGGCTTCATCAATCTATCGGTACTTTGGTTTTTTTTTTTTTCCCAAAAAAAAGATTTTTTTTTCCCAAAAAAAAGAACAAAGCAAATTTGTCTATTATCATTTATCAATATCAGGGACACCCACATAAAATTAGAGAACAAGCGAAACATTAATAATGCATCATAAACACTCCCCAACCTCGCCTTGTTTCTTTCAAGAAAATTATTGACCATAATTATCTACCTGAAGAATGAACATGGACGGGGTTATTAAGCCTTCAATAAAAATATATAAACTCAAATCGACATCCACATGAGGCGTAAGTTGGAACCCAGTTGAACCACCTTGAATGCATGAAAACGCATATCCATAACACAGTTTCAGACCATCCTGCGCCTGGAAATTGCATAGGTTCCCCTTCTTGCAGACCCAACAAGGAAAACATACAATGGTGTGCCTCTATTTCCCATCAGTAATAATCAGCTTAATGTAAAAAAATCTCATATCAAATAAAACTTTAACTTGAGATTTTGAACTAAGATACAGTATTAGCTCCTTTATAAATGCATTTTTTTTATGATAGGAAAATTGTGTGAAGTGAAAGAACCTATAAATTAAACTCAAATATTTGTTTGCCTAAATACCTAATTGAGTGTAATACATACCAGTTAGACATGACGACAACCCCAACAAAAAAAAAAACAAAAAATTTGCTTCAACATCAACAGTTTTATGCATTATTACGACTGTCGATGAAGATAAGTTTTGGACTGTATAATCCCAATTCTGATAGGCAAGCAAGGATCGTTTCATTTCACTTCACCAATTGAATTTTGATGTATTAATTATTAATCCATCTTTTTCAGAAGGAAGATGAGACACGGCAGGGAAAGTAGTGTTGGCGGTCCCCATTCCGTCGCTTTTGCTAGCAAAGGATGTTGCCGACGCAGTATGTGTGGCTTTCCACTGTTTCCCTATTGTCCTTCAAAGGCCAATCACAAATTTTAGAGAGCAGTGGATTGGTTTGCTTTAAATTAATTTGGAAGCTTTCAACTTATGGCCTGCTTCATCACCCGAAAGCCCATCCCAATTGCCCAGAAGCCGAAAGTGCCACAACAAACATTGGAAAAGGTAAAAATGCACTGCTACAATTTTCCATTATATTACGCCGTTGGAATTTCACTGTCACGTACATTCAATTAGATTGTTCTTGTTCCGTTAGTTTTTCTTTTTTTTGGAACTCCACAATCCAAATAAAATATCAATCAAGATTTTGATCTATCATCCTGAGATCGACATTTACGAGGATATTTCATATCAACAATTGCCGAATTAACCAAAGTAAATGAATGAAAGCTAAAATTCATTTTTCCAGAGCAATAGGATAAGGTTAAAACACACACACACACACACAAGGCTCTAAGGTTATCGAACCTGCTATGCAGCGAGATGCACCCAACGAGCTACGCTTGGCACGCCTTGGTTAACAGCAAATGCCATGTAGTAACCTGGCGGAGCAACGACTGCGTTAGGTGGCGCTGTACACACAATCTTGTACGTTCCGTCACCGTCCGGCACGGCGGATGTAACGGCTAGTTTGACCAGCCGTTGACCATGAGAAAAAGAATGCGTGGCAAATGGTGCGCTTCCCAGGTTTACTTCCACTATTCCCACCACGGGCAATGAAACCGATATAAGCACCTCGAACTTTCCACCGTAGCGTACCGTCTCCGGTATCCTCTGCATTGCGGGTCGGATATTTGCCCTATCTGCTGATAAATACTCCGGCGAAAACGCTTCAATCCGCAACTCCGTCGGGAATTCAGCATCCAATTTGTAGAAATAGTGTGGATTACTTCCTGCAAGCAACACCCTCCCATCTGGTAATAAGTTTGCTGTTGAGTGGTACAATCGGGGTATTGTACCTGGGTTGAGGGTCATGAATCGCAACCCGATGGGTTGGTCGGGTCGATATAAAAGCGGATATAAACACGGGTCTGAGGCCATCTCAAACCCCTGCGTCCCCGATTGCGCTCCGTTGATGATCAACACGTCGCCAGTGGGAAGCATCACCATGTCTCCCATGATCCGACCCATCGGCATATCCTCCATTTGCCAAACCGGATTTGGATCCGTGGCGACAATCCGGCCGCAGCTGCCGTGCGCTGGGGTATCGATGCTCTTTTGGAGAAACGCACCGTACTCGGCTCCGCCGCAGATGACAATTTCCGCCGTGGAGTAGTCCCCGCGAAGGGCCAGCATTGCCGACGATCCGGCCGACGGGTAGTTCCTTGGGCCTCCATCCAACGGCGGAAAATTTTTCAGAATTTTGTTGCTGTGATAATCGTATAACACGGATTTCGTGTTGGCGAAGATGAAGAGATGACCGTTGGGGAGGAGGTGCACATAAGGGTACAAGTTGTCCATCTGGGTGTCCTCTACGTCAGCAAGAAATGGGAACGAAACGGCGCCATTCCTCGGCGGGTAATATTCCACCGTGTGAGCTCCTCTCCCTCCGACGATAATTACTGAACCGTCCGGTAATATCTGGTTGGTGGCATACCACCTTCCTTCTGCTAATTCGACGTCGTTCAGCTCGACCCAGTCACACGACCCGTTCGGTTCGCACGGTTCGAACTTTCGTATCTTCTTTAACCCGTCCATATCCCCACCCGTTTGCAAGAGGGTACCATCAGGTAGGAACTGACCCGACGAGCACCAAGTATCAGTGAGTATCATGAGTGGTCGGATTTGGTTGGTTTGCAAGTCTAATTGAACAGAGTGAGCGTAGCAATCGCGTTTCAGAATGGGGTCGTTTTTGTCGAAGCGGCAGCGACCTTTGATGAGCATTTTTCTAGAAGGTCCGATGTTGGTCCGGTCGAGCAGGACGACGGTATTGAAGCGGGTGACGGCGGTGTGCATGGAGGCGATGCCGGCGTTGGGGACCAGCACCTCCCAAGTGCCGGGAAGCTGAGCACGAGCGTGTACAATTAAAGAAAGAAGAAAGAAGAAAAGCGATAAGGAATCCATGTGTGAGAGAGAGAGAGAGAGAGGGGTGAGGAAGTGAGGTGATTCAGACGAAGCTTCTATATAAGGAAAACGACGAGGTGTGGTGATTGAATGAGAAGATGAAGATCGAATCAATGTGGGCCGTTGGATGTGGACAGTTGAAGGGTAACGGACAGGAGACTAAGCAAACTGTAGTACAGGGAAGGGCAGAGGAAGATGGGTGACGTCAGAATGAGAAGAGGGAATAAAACGTGGAAGATTTGGACACATAGGATGCGAGTGGCATGTGATGCATACCACGTGGCAAGATGCTTTGTATGCATTCGGTTTAACTGGCAAGTAAAAATTGGACGTTTAATTTCCTTATTTAAAAAATTATTAATATAAAAAAATCAAATATCTTAAATTATTTGGAAAAAAATATTAAATTATATAAATTTATTTATTTAATTTTTTTTCATATTTTTAACTGGAAATCATTTTCTTGTAATTAATATAAAAAAATTAAACGAACACATCATCATCATCATCATCATCATTTTGATGAACCTCCTAATCCTTTAATTAGATCTGAACTTTAATGATTATATTATTCTTTTAGTTTTGATAGTCCTCCCGTTCTTATATATAAAACAAAAATTATATCATATAATTTAAAAAATTTGATTAATTATAATAATTATGTTTTAAAATAAAGAAATTAAACTAAAATGCCTTATATTAATTAATATAAACATGCATTAATTATTTCTCGTTAATGTAAATTATGAGGGACGATTTAAAAAATATGTAATAAATACTTATTGAAATATATAATTTTGCTTATATAAAAAATAAAAAAAAAGTGATAATTTCTCTTATAAATAAAAACAAAATAGTAACTAATAAGATTTTTCAATAATTCACGAGGAAGAAACCTTTCATTAATTACAATCTCATAATCACACACAAGGAATCCATTTGACTATGTTACAATAAATAAATGAGTTATTAAAAATTCTTGACCTTAAAATATTATGCAAAAAGTACCCTAAACTTTGAACTTTTAAAATATATAAAATGAATCCTAAACTTTTAAATTCATAACAAATTAGCCCACTGTTATCTTTTTGTTAATGCCGTTATTGTTCATTGTACTATTTATCATGAGGCCCAGTCAAATGCTGATGTGGCACTCTCTTACTAATGTCTCATTTATTAATTAGCGTTACAAACCCTAAACTATTGCACGAGTAGTCCTAAACCCTAAACTTTAAAATTTCAAACAAATTACCTCGACTATTTATATATAGGATGTTGACTATTATGTAAATTAAATTAGTCTCAGCATAGTTAGCCGTGATGAACGTATCATTAGCCACAATGAATGACACATAATTTTGCAAAATGACTTTTTTGCCCTTTTTATAATATTTTTCAAATGATTGGTATTCCATGCTTTCGCATACTCTATAACTTTTATTTAGTTTTATTTTGAATAATATTTATTTATTTAATGGTAAAAATTTGGTATTTCATTTAAAAAGAAGTTTAAGTATCAGATGATTTTACAAATGATGGATGCGAAAGCCAATGATTTTATCGATGAATTTAAAACTCAAATTAACCGGTTAATTAAAATCTTCTAATATTTAAACTCCTTTTCAATGAAATGTTAAGCTTTCACCATTAAATAAATAAATATGATTCAAAATAAGACTAAATTAGAGTTATAAAGTATATGAAATCATGAGATACCAATCATTTAAAAAATATTGCAAAAAAGAGGGGCAAAATTGTCACTTCACAAAATTATATGTCATTCACTGCAGCCAACATTGTGTTCATCGTAACAAACCACACTGAAATTAATTTGATTTACATAATAGTCAACGTTCTATGCATAAACAATGAGGATAATTTGCTCAAAATTTTAAAGTTTAGAATCCAATATGCTACTCACGCAATAGTTTAGGGTCTATAACATTAATTAATAAATGACACATCAACAAGGGACTGTCGTATCAACATTTGATTGGGTCCCACTGTAAACAGTATGGTGAACAGTAATGCATTAATAAAAAATAATGGTGGAGGTAATTTGCTATTAGTCGAAAAGTTTAGAATTTATTTTGTACATTTTAGGAGTCTAGGACTCAAGGCGCTTTTTCGCATAATACTTTAAAATTTAAAATGCTCATTAACTCTAAATAAATAAAGATACAATTAGACATGATATGGTTATCTATGGAGCCAATTAGTCGCCTAGGTATTGGGGCAAAAACCTACCGTGTTTCAATCTTTGATGCTTAGCTTCTGACTTCTTAATAGCAATATTCGTATGATTTAAATTGTAAAATATATTTGGGTGTTAAGATCTAGGAAAAATGATAATTAAATTTATTTGAATTATATAAATGATATTTTGAACCCTTGAAATATCATAATTTTTTTAAAGTTTTTAAAAACTTTTTTATCATTAAAGAATTAATATAAATGGTCAAATTGTTCTTAATTTAAACTCGTGAATTGCTTTTGAATTTTTATAATTTTAAGAAAAAAAGTTATAAATCATGTAACAAAATTAATGAATGATAATTGATATTTGTAACATTTGAGAAATGTTAAAATTTCAAATGCAAATTTATGAATTACTGTTGAATTCTTACGATTTTAATAAGAAAAGTTGTGAATCTTAAAATAAAACTTATGAACAAAAATTAATATTTAAATTTAAAATAATTTAATCATTTACATTAATTTTTTAATGACAGAAAATTCTCTAGAAATTTCAAAAGAATTATAACATTTTGAATGATCAAAATATCATATATAATTTAAAGGGATTTTATTATCATTTTTCCTAAAAACTACTAGAGCTTATGATTTCTTATTTTTTTATGGCTCATTTGAATTATGAATACCTATCTGTATCGTACCCCATTTTTACATCTTGCAAGCATGTTCTTTAAAATTGTAATCTGAACTTCTAAATATTTCAAAAATATTTTTATTCAGATGTAACAATAAATCTAAAACACTTTTATAATATTACAAATATCATAAATCATCAGGTTATAATTTAAAAGAAATGTAAACAATAGTTTCTTTTAACAACCATTGATTTTTTTAAAATTTTAAATTCCTAATTTTTTATTTGAGTTATAGGTTTTCAATTTGTTATGAAGCCTCTCTAATCTACCCCTAGTGTCCAAGTCTTTGATTTTTTTGACAAGGAAGATTTTATGCAACGCAAACTATCTTACCTTTGAAAGATATTATCAAATTATTTAAAGGCTCATTCTCGTTCTTCCCACTAATCCATTTCATTCCATGGAACAATACAGCTGCTGAGATACATACACTTGCTATATTATGATATTGTAATTCGATTTTATTAGACAACCACTTTACTTTTCTTCTAAAATACGACATCCAAATCAGACCGCACTAAATATAATATTCTCCTATAATTATCTTTGAGAAAACTTATTAAATGGATTATATTTTTAAGAAAAAGTAGGTCAGGTATCCTCAAGAAACTTATCGAATGAATTATACTTTGGGAGGATGACAATCACATATTTGTGAAGGTATTAATCATATTTGAAGACATTGAATTATTAACACTACGATAAAATACGTTATCGCGTAGCCCAAAAAGTGTACTGGTTAAGGCAAAACCTGTCAAAATACATTTTTTTTGAGTACTCCTATATGTTAGGCCTTTCAGAATGCTATAAAATAAAAAATATTTTAAAAAAATATTAAAACATTTAGGAATGCTCTTTTTAACCTTTTGGCTCCGGAGGGCTTATGCCTTTCAGAGCACTCATAGAATGAGCAATCCAAGAGGGTTATTGTAACATCAATTTAAGATTCAATTAAGTAAAGTAGAGAAGAGTAACTGAGTTAATTAATGTAACGTGTGACAAGAGAAGTTTAACAAGTATGTTTGGTTGTATTTTAATCATAAATTTAAATTTGAAGTGAAGTTGGGCTATCTAAACATTAAAAGGTGAGTAAATCTAAAAAGGTATGTCTCTGTGAACACAAAGAAAAAAATAAAGAAGGAGGGCTTCTTTGTGCCATACGCTATGGTGTACGGCTAAAATTTCTAATAAGACCACTCACAAATTGAGATAGAAATTAGAAGAGAAAGAAGGAAAAAAAACGAAGGAGCTCGTCCTTGCTCTGCTAAGGCTTGAAAATTCGAAGCATTAAAAGCATTTTAGATCTTTTAATCACTTGAGATAAGTTCCCTAAGCCCTAATCTCCCTTTTTCTTCCATTTTCTTAAAGATTTGAGTTAGGGTTTGAATAAGGAAAGTGATTTTAGATCCATTTGAGTTTTGGGTACAAACCTATTGATTTAAATAGAGTTAATAGAAGTTGTTTGAGGTATCTAAATCTAAGATCTATGAGTTTACAAGTTTTGGTAGTTGGGAGGACATTAATACATGTTTAATGTCGGCTTTACTAATTAATCTTACATTTTGTAGTCATCAAAATCTAATAAAATAATAAAGAAGTCAATCAAATCAAAAGAAAAGCTGTTGAAAATAAATTCATTGAAAGGATCTACCTTTATTACTAAGGTAGGGACAACCAACATAAAATCTATTCAGCTAAAATATCCTCATTAAATTATACTTGAAGTGATTATATGGACAACATTTAAAAATAAGATTCGTGAAATAAAATTTAAAAAGGAGATTTAAGGTGAAGTGATTAGTGGAAAAATTAGTGGTTGAAAATATTAATGAGATTTTGAACAGGAATTGCTACAAACCACACAAATTAGTTTATACATGAGATACTTCTTAAATTTTATTATTTGTTGTGGTATTTATTTAATATTAGTAGTGGCTATTTCTATTTTTTCATTTTAGGTACTTTTGTCATAATTTTGTGGTGCTAGGCTCAATGATGATAAAATTTTCATTTATTAGCCCTCACAACACAAATACCTATAGTGTTGATTATTATTCTAAAAAAAATTATCGATGCATTCAAGGCCAAAAGCAAGAGAAACATGTTATTTTTGTTTCTTCACAATTCAGGGTGAGTTATTATTAGTATTTATCTTTAAATCTAGTTAAGATTTGAGTTAATGAAATATTTTATCTTTTTAGACAAACATTATGTGCTTGTTTTATCAATCCATTCCTCCCTGCGATTTATTATATTAACTCATTAAAAGATAGTGACTTTAAAAATTACATATCTAAAAGGACATTATTTAATCAGTAAGTTTTTTATTCTATATTCCTTATACATGTCTATTATAACAATTAGAGTAAGATTCTCAATGGTTATGCTTAATTTTAATAGGGTCGTAGCACGTTAATGAGGTGGTGAGTGTCTCCTTTTAAATATTAAAAAGCCTAATTCTATTGAGTTTTATATGTGGAAAAGAATAGAGGTTTGTATTATTTGCTTAATAAAACAAGTTGGTGTATATATAAATGATTATTTGATTGATATTTTAATTTTATTATTCTGAATATGCTATTTTAAATTAATGTAAAATTTCTAAATTTTTTTGGAACATCCAAGTTATAAGGTAAACTCTATCAGATTTTCATCAACAGATCAGAATTATATATACAATTTCATTCATAAAGTGTTAGTAACTAAGTTGTAATTTGTTTCTATTATATTTTAAATAGTGGTATCTTTTATTATTTTATAGGTACCAACAAAGATACAAGGTTGAGAGTGTGGCTACTATGTGATGAAATCTATGAGAAAAGTAATCACATAATAACAGTTGATCATTCTTGAGAATGTAAGCTAAGTGTTTTAAAATTAAATTAATATAATGTTAATTACTTATATGTTGCTTTCATTTCCCATATATTATGTGGGAGCAAAGACTTCTCATTTCAACATTGAGCTCATAGAAGAGTTAATTGAGGAGTGATCAGAATATATAATTGATTGTTTGTAATAGATAACTTCTAATATTAGAAAAATATCAAATGTTTTATTTGTTAAAGTATATTAGTTAGGAATTTAAAGTAGTTATTTTATTTTCAAGTTCTTCTGTTATATGCAACTTTTATGTTCAATTATATTGTTTTTTGATTGGTTCTTGATATTAGGATTAATCATTTGTAAAGAACTATAGGAGAAAGTTTTAAACAATCTAAAATAAAAAAAAGTAAAACAATATACAAGAGCGTTCAAAAATAAAGTGCTCTGATATGTAAGGCATACTGGAATAAGGGTGTTCAAAACCGATCCAAACCGAACGGACCGATTCAAACCAACCCAAACCGAAAGGAACCAATCAAAACTGATCAACAATCAAGTCTGTTTCGGTCTTTAGGATAAGGAAACCCAATGGTTTGGTTCAGGTTTCGGTTTTAAGAACTAAAAACCAAACCAGACCTCAACTAGACCTGATTAACAAAATGTTATTTATTTATTTATAAAATATTTAACCCTTAATCTTAATCCAAATAAATCCAAACCCCTTTATGCCTTACCCAACCCATTACCCAATAAATAATTAGTAGCCCACTTCCCAAGCCCAAATGAGATCAGGAGAGGAGACCATCAGTGATCAGGCTCAGACTAAACTTTACATCACAGACTCACAGTCACGCCTCACGGTCACAGTCTCACAGATTCATCACGTAGTGGTTCAGCTTTAGCCTGGCTAGAGTCATGACCTGTCTTCCTTTACGTGTGGCTCACACTTTAGGTTTAGGTTTCCCTGTTGCTTGAGCCTTGAGGCTTGCACAATACGCATCACACAGACACACACAGACTGCAGAGAACCTCAGAACCAAGCCAAAGACATAGACGCAGAGCCAAAGATAGACAGAGTTAGTCTTGGACGATCGATGACGAACACATATGCAAAGTTCAATACCCAAGTCGCACATGAGCCACAGTCGTCGGCCACTCACAGCGTTGCACATAGGCCACAGTCGTCGCCTGTCGGTCACTCACAGCGTTGCAGACTAGAGGCAGAGAGTTCGTCATAGAGCAAAGTGCACTATCGGCCACTTAAGTTCAGTTTTCACTTTCTGCAGTTCCACTTCCAAGTTGTGCACACTCACACAGGCCTCAGTCGTCAGCCACTCGCGACGTTCCAGAATAGAGTCTACTCGAGTTCAGCTTCTACAATTCTACTTTCATGTTCGAGCCACAGTCTAAATCACTTTCTGCATTTTACTTCCCTATCTCAGTTGCCTGGACTCTAGAGCTTCGGTTGGTGTAATAATCTTGTTTCCTAATCCTAGCCATCTAATTGCCTTGCCACCATTCTTATTCTTATCTTGGTGTTTAGGTTGACTTAGATTTATAAATGTGTTTATTGATAAAAGATTGTTGCCTAATTAGGTTGACTTGCTCTGCAATTGATAAAAGATTGTTGCTTTGATTTTAAAACAATATAAGCAAGTAGGACTATGGGGTAGACCGGTAGAGCAAAGAGGCCAGAAGGGACCACTTGTTTTGTTTTGATATCATATCAATGATATGCACATGAATACCAATAGGTAATAGAGTAAATATAATTTTTAACTTTTTTAGTAAAGAGGATAGCATATTGTCTTTTTAATAGAACAACTTAATTTAATTTAATTTATTAAGTTATCTTTCCTTTCATAATATAATGCAGAATTATTTGTCTTTCTTGAGAGGCCACTTGCACAGTGCATATCCTAGAGTTTCAATATGAGTGAAAATGAGGTAAATATTTTATATGGTATTTTTTTTACAAAAAGCATTTAGTATCATATTTGATTGATATAATTGCTTATTTTTTTTAGCAAGAAACATATATAGAGTTGATGGATGTTCATAATGATGATGAGCAGCCTAAGAATAATTAGCCGGAATCAATTAACAATGCTCATGTAACTATGGGCTCAAATTAACAAAAAGAGAAAGAGAAAGAGTAAGAGAAAGATCAAGAGCAAGAGAAAGACAAAGGTGAAAAGCAACCAGAAAATTCAAAAGTTACAGGTAAAAGAAAACCAACTAGACCTGAATCTTAGGTATAAAGTCATTTTACTTTGATGGAGGGTTGTGATCCTGAATTTCCAAGGGCAACATGTAATTGGTGTGGTTTTGATTATGCTTATCATAAAAAAAGAAATGGCACTTCTAACATGGCAACACATTTAGAAGAAAGATGCAAGAAATTTGGTGTTAGAGATATAGATCTTAAACAACTTAAACTTTCCTTCCAACAAAAAAAAAAGAAGAATAAGGAGAAGGTTATGGAACTAGTTTGAAGGAGGTGACATTTGATCTTAATTCTTGTAGGCAAGCTCTTACTAGAATGATAATTGTTGATGAGCTACCTTTTAAATTTGTTGAGAATGAAGGTTTTCAGTATTTCATGGGTATTGCACAACCTCTATTTCCCTTTCCATCACGTACTACAGGAGCTAGAGATTGCTTAAGTCTTTACTTGTCTAAACAAGCTAAGTTGAGGAATATATTTTGTAAATCAAAACAAAGTGTTTGTTTGACCACTGATTGCTGGACATCTTTACAAAATATGAATTACTTATGCCTCACTGGACATTTTATTGATGATGAGTGGAAATTGCATAAAAGAATTTTGAACTTTTGTCAAGGTGAAACTATTGGTGAATTGATTGAGAAGTGTTTGTTAAGTTAGGGAATTGATAGAGTTTTTATAGTTATAGTGGATAATGCCTCAAGTAATGACACTGCTATATCTTATGTTAAAGATAGGATACTTGATTGGAATGGGCACATTATGAAAGGAGAATATATGCATGTTAGATGTTGTGCACACATCTTGAATTTAGTTGTTAATGATGGGTTGAAAGAGATTGATGATACTTTAACAAGAATTAGAAATGCAGTTTAATATATTCGTGCATCACTATTACGGTTCCAAAAGTTCAAGTCTTGTGTAGAGCAAACAAGAATTCAAGAAAAGGATATTGTGAAGTTAGATTATCCTACAAGATGGAATTCCACTTATATAATGCTTGAAAGTGCCTTGAAATTTCAAAAGGCATTCAAGAGATTAGAAGAAAAGGATACTACTTTTGCAATTGATAAGGAAGGACCCCTAACCACAAAAGATTGGGAAAATGCACCTGTTTTTGTCAAGTTCTTGAAAATGTTTTTTGATGTCACCAAAAAATCTCTAGCTCATTGTATGTTACATCTTCTTAATATTTTCATGAGTTTTGCTTAGTAGTAAAGACTTTGAATGATATGTGTCTAAGTGATGATCCTTTGTTGAATTCAATGGCAACGAAGATGAAACAAAAACATGACAAGTATTGGGAGAATGTTGATAATTTGAATATGATGATCTTTATAGCTGTGGTGCTTGATCCTAGGTACAAGTTGAAATTTATGGAGTGGAGTTTGAAAAAACTCTACAATGAAGATATGGCTGAATATTTCACTAGGCAGGTGAAAGAATTGGTCTTCAAGATGTATGATAGATACAAGTCTTTTCATGGCCTCAAAAAAAGTTCAACTAATACTCAATCCCCAAGTGAAGGAAGGTGTTTCCTATGATGATGGTGAAAAAGATTCATTTACAATGGAATTTGATAAAGTTATGAATAAAGATGATAATATTAAGAATCAATTAGAGTTGGACCTCTACTTGATGGAGACTAGAGAAAAAACAAATCCTAAATTTGACATACTTAATTGGTGGAAAGTGAATTCATCTAAATATCCTGTCATTGAACAAATTGTTAGGGATGTATTGGCCATGCCTATCTCCACTGTAGCTTCTGAATCTACTTTCAACACTGGGGGTCGTATACTAAATGAGTATAGATGTTTGTTGGGTATCAAGACGGTTGAAGCCCTTATTTGTACAAATAATTGGTTTCGATCTGCTCCATTAGCAAGTGATGTTAAAGAGAAGGTAGATGAAATTGAGAAAATAGAAATTGGTAATATTTTTACAATTGAAAGTGATGTTTATTTAGTTTAACTATTTATTAGATTATTCATTACTTTGATAATTTTTTTTATTATTATAGATCTTGGTGTTGTCACTTTAAATGAAGATAATGATAATTAGCTATCAAGATCTTCTAACCTCTTTTTGTATATGTAATTGGTAGTATTTTTATAAATTGAAAATGATGTTTATTTAGTTTAATTATGTATTAGATTATTTATTGCTTTGATAATTTGTTTTATTATTATAGATCTTGGTATTGTCACTTTGAATGAAGATGATGATAATTAGCTATCAAGATCTTCTAACCTCTTTTTGTATATGTAAGTACTAATGTACCATATAGTACATATGTGTCAATTATTTTATTTGTCATAAAATTATTCTTTTTATTTGGGTATTGACTTGTTTTCTTCCTTCATCCCAGGTATTATGCCTCATATAACAATTGATTGATGCTTGAGATGGAATGATTTTTTTTTTGGATAATTTCAAGCATATGAATGTCTCTTTTTGGTTTAAGGACAAGTTGTGATTAAATATGTCAATTTTTTTTTGGATGCTAGACATCTGGTATAGTTTAAGCGAATATTATGATAGATATTATGATATTGAGAAATGATTGCTAAAGACATGGGGTTACATAAATTGTATGTGTTAAGAAATGAGAATCTAACAATTAGTATCATCTTATTGCTTTAGATTAAGACAGCAACACTTGGCAACTTTTTGCTTTCTCTATATTTGAATAATTATTGGCTTATCACATGGCACATGCACACCTTCAAGGAAGTCAAAAGGCAACAGCATGAAGCAGACGTGCACAATTGCACATTTCTCTAATACGCATGATAATTATGCTTTTAACTAAGAGAGTTTAATAATAATTATAGAAAACTCAAACAGGGTCAACAACTTCTTAAAAATCCTCATTATATATAATTATATATTTATTACACGTGCTATGATTATCCTTTAATTAGTTACAAGTTCAAAAGTTTCATATATTCAATTTATTTACAAGAAATATTTTGTTTAGAATTTTTTATAGTTATTTTTCATTATGTATTACATGTTAAAATATAGATATGTAGATAAATAGTTTTAAATGACCTGAATAAAAATTCATAATATTAAATAATTTTAATCCTAAATACTATTACTAATATTAATTTTTATGATTAATTATTGTTAGCATATTAAAATTTTATTATATTTTTATGCCTCTATTTATAAAAAAAAGGAGTCAAAAAAATTAGGCTTAATGAATATGGATAAAAAAGAAAAATAAATAAATAAATTCATTAAAACTTAATCCAGACATTAACTAAACTGAATATAAAATCGAACCAAACTGATTTCAACAAAAACCGATAAGATCCCATTAATAAGTAAACCGATTGACAAAAACCAAACCAAATCGAATCTATAAATACCCCTATTAATTGGAGTGCTTGGATGAAGAGCATTATATGGGAGCTCTCCCACTTTGAGTGCTCCAGTATGCTCTACATACAAAAGCTCTCATGTATGCCTGTAGGTCTATCTATATGGGAGCATTTACAATAAGAGTACTCCCGTGGATCCATCTATATGAGCACTCCGATAAAAGTTTTTGGTATTAGTGTAAAATGTTATGGACAATTATCTTTATTTACAATTAAAAATAGATAATTATTAAAATAATTGATGGAAGATCACTCATGAATTAAAAAAAATTAGTTATAAGTTTAAGAAGTGTCACTTTCTAATCAATGAAAACTTAATTATGACTAAATAGATAGTCTTATAAATTTTTACCTCATCATTTGTGAATTTAAAAATAGCCATCACTTGTAGATTTTAAAGAAAGTTACTTATGTGAATTTATGCATTATCACTTCTGATATAGAAATAGCCAATTATTGTGAATTTAAGAAAGATCAATTATAAATTTATAATACATTAGTTATGAATGAATATAAATAGTTATATTTGTAAATATATTATTTAGGAACCATCTCCTGTTTCTTCACATCTATTTATATTTTATTTTTCATAATTTCTCAAGTGAATTTTTAAAAAAAATTACAAGCAGTTATTATTGGTGAATTCATAAAATTATATATTCATTCATAATTAACTTTTCATAAATTCAAAAATGATATTTTATAAATTCACAACAACTATCTTACTATAAATATTCATCAGTAACCTTCCAGAGGCTATTTCAATAATGGGAGGTTTTTATTTTTAAATAAAGATTATGATCCTCTCATAACAATTCAATAATTTAAAGCCTTTGGTTATATCATTAATATATCAGATATTCTGTAATTGTCGCTTCGCTTTATATTTTTGGCCAAATATAAGATGATATGTCCTCTAGAAAGCGTCTATCCGCCGGTTATCAGCCACACATACACATATTTCATTTGGTTTAATTTGTTCGTATATGGAACTTGAATGTTTGCATTTATTTAATGACACTTTCCCTTTGCATAATAATTACAGTTTAATTATTAAGGGTTAATATATAATTTAAATCCTGAATTATAAGTTTAAGAGCGATTTGAATCTTAAATTTTTAAAAGATACATTCTAAACCTATTCCAACCTAATGGATTGTTCAAATTTAATGGTGGAATGAAATTACCTCAATTTTAATTGTTTATGACTCATAATGAACTTTTTAAAATTTTAGAGTTTAAATTATTCCTGGACCTATAATCTAGGATTCAAATTACATATTAACCTAATTATTAACTCTTAAAATCAAAAAAGATTTTTTTTTGCATAAAGAATTAAATTAAAGACAGAAGTATAGTATGCATTACATCTTTATTATTATTTAATAATCATGTAACCTTTTATTTACACAGAAGATATATTTTTTATAAAGTTACTTTTTTTCTATTTTCTATTCCATTATATATTAATTAGTCTATCAAATATGTACTAATATAATGTTTGGTCATGATTTTACATACCCGGGACTTTTTGGAACTTGATCAGCAAAGCGTAAACTTTTCTCTTTTTTTATAAATAAAAAATAAGAAGAGTGATAATTAGGTCTCAAAAAAATAAATTAATGACAGTAGGTTCTTGATAAAAATTTTTATAAAATGAATCATAAATATCAATTCAAACAATTACAAATAAAATTTTTTGTTACAATCTAAAAATTATATTTGATAGTTAAATACATATTTGCAACTGAAACTCCTATATTTATAATATTTTGGATCAATTTTTTTAATTTATTTTTTTAAAAAATTTATCAAGAACTTAATTGATATTAATTTATTATTGAGATCTAGCTGTCATTATTCTTAAAAAAAATACTTTGGCACAATATACTTATTAATAATCATGTGTTTGCTTTGTAAATACTCTGACTACTGATTGTTAGTTTCTTATCTCAAATTCAATTTGTCATTTTAGACGGATATTAGCTTGTTTAAATTTAAATATTAAGTATTGAAATCTACAACTAGTATTTTTATTTCTATATAATATGTAAATTTTATTTATATGAATTAGTTGGAAGTGATGCACAACTACAATAAATAGTAGGTAATCTCCGGCTCGAAATTGATGATCAAAGTGTAAACTTTAAGATAAAGATAAAGATATATATATATATATATATATATTTGGGTTTTTTTTTTGGGGGGGGGGTTTCGGGGGAAGGAGCAAAGCAACTTCCTCCAATTTCCCCTTTTTGGCCAGTCGCAATTAAAAGTCTACAGAACTTTCCTTGATTCTTTTTATTTTTGAAGAACGGAGACAAAGGCCATTCAAGCTATACATCAATTGTTCGGTTAACTATGTTAGTTCTTTTATCTTTTTATATTATTATTATATCTCTTTTCTTTATTTCTTGAGAATTTAAATTTGGGTATTATTATTATTATATCTTTGAGTTAAAAAGTTTCCATTATGCTATTATTTATCCCATACATTGAAGGGGAAAATATAGTTTTAATTTATATATAATACTATTATTAATGGGCTTAAAAGCATCAAATTTAAATAATTAGCGATTGGGTGAGATCAAGTAATTAAATTATTACATCGTTTTAATCATGTACAAATGTAAAAAGGTTGAAAACAGCTTCATAAATCAAAAGGTTGGGATTCGTTGGAGTAGTCGTGGAATCAAAGCAAAATAAAATTAAATCAAGAGAAAAGGAGACAAAGTGAAGGCTTTTACATTATAATTACACATACATAATTTTTGCTTTAATTTTTTATTTGGTTCTTTTTGCAGAGAAGCTATTGATCTGATGAATGCACTTTGATTGCCCTTCCCATGCTTGGTGGCTTCAAGGAATCATATTCCATGCTTCACACCCACTATTTCACATGATTGCCTCATTGCCAGCTTTTAGGGCCCTTTACTACATATTCTGTAAAATTTTCATGTTAGACAAATAAAGTTACCCTTATCAATCCTCCTTAAATTTCAAACATCATGGTAATTATCAATTTATCAAATTTTACAAATGGGATCCCCAAGATTTTAATATTTTTAAAACGTTCTAAATTTTTTTCATGAGTGAAAAGTTAGAGTTTGATTAACATATGGAAGCATGGGATTTCAAAAAGAATTAAGACATTCACTCAAAAATTGAAAAACAATGAAATAGTATAAAAACAGGGACATGCGCCACAATTTGTAAGTTTTTGTGTTATGTGCCGTGGCACATTGCATGGTTTCGACAGTAGATTTATGTTGCCATTTGACAACAACTAGGCAAACTTCTAACATGCCTCATTTCTTCATCTGATATTCGATTGAGGCGTTCTAGGTATTTATAGCGAGCTTTCTTCCTGCTCTAACCAATGGCTTTGGTTTGATGCTCAAATTATATCTCAGTCAAGAGTTGGGTACTCATTTTAAAATTCACTCCTTTTTACAATTACGCACAACTTGAGTGCCCAAAACCCTTACCAAAAGCCAAAAGCTACAAACACCACCGAACCACATTCAATAGATCAAAACGGACCTATACAATACACCACATCACTAACATATCACATAAAATATATTTTTATTGCTCAACCCCTTAATCACAAAAATAATAGGAGGAGCTCTAGTCACAATCTCATCAATTAATCATCATAATTCAAATTTCATGCACAACTCTTACTTGCACTAATCTTTTAGCCCTACTATGAATTTCAAAATTAGAACATATGCACCTTAGGGTCCAAAATACATAATACAATTTAACGAAAACATATAGTGCAAGAATGACGCAATCATGAATTCTCCCTATTAGCAATATTATGTAGGAATATACACATTAATACTTAAAAAGAAAGGGAGGCCTGCAAATAGGATAGTAATTCTATGCCTTAAGCTGTTTCCCTCTGTCTTGTCCTCTTGAACTAGTTCCTGTAATATTAAAAATAATAGGGTGAGTACAACAATTTAATAATCAAGGTTCATCTAACTCATATTAATTCATGTCAATCAATTTAAATGCAAGTAGCAAGATAATATTCTCAATTCATTTAGTATGATCAAGAAGCATTAATCACAATTCTTATTCATATCAGCATATATTCATCAAGTAGTGACTTATTAACACATTTTCACATAATATAATACTAATCTCATGGTTTTAATCACTAGCATCACAATACAAATAATCATGTGCTCTTTTATCATTATATGTATAACCACATCTCCCTTATATCCTTCTTATTTCCCTAACACAAAACCACGAGCTATAACACATTGGGATCTTCTATGAATTGAGACTATCCTAGTCAAACACACATGAGAGTTTACCCAACTAAGGTTTCTCAACTCACTTATGAGTCACGGTTTTCCTCAATTCTCACATTGTGGAGTGTCGTTTTCTCTAGAATAGCTTTCTCATTAAACAGGTGGATAATTAGTCAGGTTCGAATCCCTCGTTGAATAAGCAAGACAGTCCCTCATTGAATATGTGGGATGATGAAAATGATAAGCCTAAGTAAGCCATCAAGCTCTAATAAAAGCCTTACCATGTAGATTTCATTCTCTACTCCTCTTCTAAAGCAAACTCTCACCTCTTAAGATCATGGAATACATAACAATGTAACCTTTCAAGGCATGCAGTTACTCAGTGTTCAGGCATGCATAACATCATCATGATACTCATCTCATACATGGACATCACATTGGAACACATAATCAAATCATCTAATTCCTCAACTACTCATTTCATTGAACTTCATAAATACAACTTTATTAAACTTTAGAAAACTCTATTTCATTGAACCATTCACACATCAAGTCATTAAACTTCACTTAGCACATAATCATTCAACTTTCTATCTAATCATATTATTGAACTCTGAAGAAATCATATCATAGCACTCCATTAATAATGTTTCATAGAATTTTGCATATACCATGTCATTGAACTCCATAAAACTTTACTATAAATTTTTAACATTTCATGTCACACTTGCATTAAGCAAGTTCACACATTTTAAATGTTAGGCACAAATCAATAAATTAATTAACACACAATATCACAAAAGTAAATTCTTCCTGTTATTTTAAACTTTTGAGAGGTCAAAGTTTCATCATTACACACTCCCAAAACTTTCACGAAACTTGAATGGTGCTAAATATGCTCACTCTATAATTGGTCACAATATAATTCATCAATACCTCTTTTTGGATAGTTTTTACTATTAACTCAAATATTATTCACTCTTAAGATTCAATCTCTTCCCATAAAAGAGTACCCATAGGGTTTTTTAACTCCTTCTAACTCACATTAATATCATTGAACTCTTAAATAATCATTAATGGAGCCACATTTCCCCAACTACCATATTTATGGTGGGATTTTTGAGTATTTATTGCCCCCAACCACCGACACTCACAAAACCATAAATGTTAGGTTTTATTAGCTTAATCAACTCTTATTAACTCTATTTAAATCAATGGGTTCAAACCTATAGCCTTTGTAGACTGAAAACCATCTTTCTCAATCAAACCTTAACTTTTCACTAGAGAAAATAGAAGAGAAAGGGAAGAAATAAGCTTAGAATCCTTATCTTAAGTGTTATCTAGCTCCAAGATACTTCCAAACCTTTAAAGAAGCAAACCTTAGTAAAGAAATCTCGCCCTTTTTGTTTTCTCCTTTTCCTTCCTTCTCATTTTTCAAACAGACTACAATTGTCTTAAACAAAATTTTGGCCATGCACCATAGCACAGCATGTGGTGCATGGCATAGAGAAGCCTTACCCAGGCGTATTAGTACACATGCATCACGACGGATCATTCACAAATCACGACATGTTGCACAAAACCTCACCCTTCAGATTTTCTCCCCTTTTCACATTTGAGTGACCCTACTTTACTTCGAACCTGCATTTAGGCTTGAAATTATGACCAAACATACCTGTTAGACTGCTCTAGCCACAGACCTCATTAAAAAAAATTAATTACTCTATTCAGGCTTAGTTATTCGGGTTTAAAATTTTAAGGATGTTATATATTTGCTTGTAGATAAATGAGGATACTTCCTTCGTTTCTATTTATAGAAGAAACTATTATTTTTACTTATTTTTATATAAGAAAAATCACATATTTTAATAAACATTTATTACACATTTCTTAAATCACCCCTCATAGTTTACATTAATGAGAAATAATTAATGTATGCTTATGTTGATTAACATAGGGAATTTTAATTTAATTTTTTTATTTTTATACATAATTATTATGGTTAACCAATTTTTTAAAATTGTGTGATATAATTTTTTTATATATATAAAAACGGAGAGAGCACATACCTAAGACTT
The DNA here is from genome assembly GCF_029017545.1 of Prosopis cineraria. Classification (NCBI taxonomy): domain Eukaryota; kingdom Viridiplantae; phylum Streptophyta; class Magnoliopsida; order Fabales; family Fabaceae; genus Prosopis; species Prosopis cineraria. The sequence goes on from NW_026555343.1 coordinate 2,598,813, forward strand.
CAAGTTGGCAAACAAAAGGGGATAAAAATTATTTTTTCTATAAAGGTATTAACGATAATTGCACATCTCGAATTATTATTGGAGGAGTCCTACTAATGAAGGGGTCATATTGGAGGACAGTTTCAGTGTCATGGTGCTCATCACATAATGAATAATCTGGATCGTGCAAATTTAAATATTTTATTTTATATTTATTAAAATAAAAATTATAAAGTTTAATAAATTTACTTTATTATTAATCTGAATAATGCAGATCTAATTTGAGTAATTTAATATAATATTAAATTTCTTTATAATTTTTATAAGTTGATTATTCAGATATACTTTGAATAATTTAAATTTAAAATTTTCAAGTTACAATTTCTTTTAGTTTTTTTAAAGTTTCAGTTTGACTATTATCTTTATTTTTATTTTTTAATATTATATTTACTAAAATAAAAATTTTAAAAAGTTTAATATTAAATTCAGAATATCCAAAATTTATCTGAATAGTTAATTTATGAAAGGTATAAAAAATTAATAATAAATTAGACTATTTAAATTAAATCAGCCTTGTCTAAATTGATAATAGAATTTATTTATCAAAATTTTATAATACTTTATAATAAATATAAATAAAAATATAAAAATAAAACCTTAGGTATGAGCAGCCCACTGAAGCAAAGCGCGTCATATTCCGTGAGTTATAGGCATAAATTTCTGTTGTCACCAGGCGAAGTAGCGATGGAAGCCTTGCTGGAGAAATTTGTAGAAGTGGCCACTTCTTGAAAAGATCAAAACTTTTCTTTGGCAAACAGCCTATGAGTGACTGCCCACAAACCACTTTGAGAGCACCCTTGTTTCGGTGCTCAGCTATGAGCAATTTAATTTAGACGGTTGAGATTTATCAATTTTATTTCATATTTTAATATATTTTATACTTTATTATATATATTTATTAAAATATAAAATTCAACAAATTTATTTTATCATTAATTTGAATAATATAGATTTAATCTAGATAGTTTAATTTAATCTTATTTTTTTAAAATTTTTTTAATAAATTGATTATCTAGATTTACTTTGAAAATACAGTTTTAATTTGGATGGTCAATTTATAAAATTTTTTTAAAAAATAATATTAAATTAGACTATTCAAATTAAATTTATACTGTCCAAATTAATAATAAAATAAATTTATTAAAATTTTATATTTTTTTATAATAAAATAAAAAATAAATTCTATAAGATCTTTGGACGATCCAAATGCTCATCAAGTGATGAGCATGACCGAAATCCTTCGATACATTTCATTCTATCCGCTCATAAATTGTTTAAATCATTTCAGGATTTTTTAAAAAAATAAAATAATTAAATAAAGGTATGCTCGTAACACGCTACTATGGGATCGATCACTTGCATATGAAAAATAAACAGGTTAACAAAGTAATTTGGTTTTTCTTTTGACCTTGAGAAAAAGTCATTGTTGTACATTGCATCACAAAATAGAATAAAAACGAGACCAATTTGCAAGCCGATAGGCCCATATTTAAAACGTGAAGCCCATTTTATCTCCACTGTTCTCGTGGCCCATTCTTACTTTTGGGATAACAAGGCCTACTCCTATCAAATGATTCTTGGCATGAAACGCAACAAATTGATCTCAAGAATGAAATTTAAGGTGCTCAAAATTGAATTAGTTATTGAAAAGATTGAATTGTTAGTTTAAAAATTAATAATTAAAATCACAATTAAATCATGATTGGACCAGTCATTAATAAAACATTTCATTAAACTGGTTAATATATTAATTAATGGTTTGTCAGGATGTTAGACTAACATATTGGGTTGACCCAATTTTTGATAATATGTAATTTAAATCATTTTCAACTATAATTTTATAAGTTATTCCTGTGAATGGATGATTTTGATGTCCACAGTACACTTGATTCAATTACCATCTTTGATTGATAAGCCTAATTAGAGTATATCATCACGATTGGTCGTGATTCTACCTCTTTTATCTCTTACCATCATTTGGTTTATGATTAATTAAATTGCTTTGTTTGATTATCTAATGTTTTCGTGGGGCCATCGCTCGATGGAGCTGCAGTGCCAGCAATAATGTCAACTCTAATTAACTATGCAAAGGTGGCCAGAAGTTTGAGCCGATGACCTATTTGTTTATTAGAGCATTTGAGGTTATTAAACCAATAGGTCCTTTTAGTTATATAATATAAAATAATATATGATACAAATTTAGTTTTCAAACTTTTCTTTTTAATGAATGTTGCTAATTCTAGAGGAGTGTTGTTAAAATTCAAATAACTTAATAATATAATGGCTATCTATATTTTCATGTATTTTGAAGAGTTTCATTGGTTAATTAGAGAGTCACCTAGAGATTTTTGATTGATTTTCTCGTGTGTAGTGTTTATTTCAAGTGCTAGTTAGCTTGTTTTATAAATATTATGTTTTAATTTCTTTTTATGTCAAATTTTTATTATTAATTTAAGTCATTTTAATTTTAGAAACCCCTACAAAAGTTTGAAAGATATGGAACAAGAAAAACATGATGATTTTAAAAAAGAAATTGGAATTTAATGGTACTTGCTACAGCAACCACTATAGCAGGTCAATATTATAAAGCAGATTATGAACTAAAAACATAGCACGTTACATTGGGCACTACTGCTAATTTTGCACTAGAACTCATAGTTCCAATTTTTTAGATGGAAAGCGTTAAAGAATAAGGTTTCCAAGTAGTTCAATTTAAGAAAGCATTTGGTATCAAAGGGGGCAATTTTGGAAGGTTGGCATTGATCTAAGAGCTTCGAGGAAGACGATTCATCCATTTTTGTGATTTCATCTAGTTTAATCTTATTTTTCTCCTTCTTCTTTAGTGTTTTTGATTTGGCACTTTCATTTTGCTGCCATGGGATTGAGATTATTAATGTGCAATTAGATTTTCTTCATAACCTAAGCAACTATAAACTTGTTTATGTATTAGGTACTATTTTTCCAATTGTTTTATGATTAATGTTTGTTTTGGGTTACTTAATCTAATTTAATTTGCCTTGTTTGATAATTGGCTACCATTAAGTTGAGATTTGAGGTTTTAGGGTTTATCTTAGAAAAGAAAATCTTAGATAGACCTTGAGATTAGGTAATATGGGGTTATAATTTATTCTAATTTATCATTGGGATAGGAATATACTTCTTGGACCCATATAATCATTTTAGAATCATTGAATTTCTAATGTCTCTTGGATAATTGTGTTAAAATTAGCATTCTTATTTAAAATATGACTGTAATTAATTTAGAAGACAATTTTAACTAAATAGACTCTAGACTAATCAATCAATATTAGTAATAAGTAATTTGGTGGTGATAAAGCTTAAGAATTACACAAGAATAGGAGCTTAGGTCATTTCTTTTATGGAATTATTGTTTGGTGAAATTATTTGTTTTTGCATCTTAATTGTTAACTTTTCAAGTTTAGAAACTTTCAACCATGATTTGCTTGACTTGAATGAAATTGAGAATTTAATATCTATCTGTCATTTTGTTCGATTCTCTGTGGGATCATCCTTGATTTACCATTAATTACATTTACGACCTATACATTTGCAATGTCTATTGATTTTTGAGTGCATTAAGTTTTTGGCACCATTACTAAGAAATAATTAGAAATATATGTTTTAAAAGTCTTTAAAATATGTCAATACAACAAATTTCTAAAAATTCAAATTACAATTTGTTAAACTATAGATATCAACTTGTTTGAAATTTGATAATTTATTCAAGCATTGATAAGTTGTTAATATTATCCTAAATAATATGTATAAATTATAAATTTATTTTGAAAGCATGACAAATAAGAACCTTGTAAGAACATTAATGTCGGATTAGGACTTTTCAATATTGATATTCTCAAATTTCAGTACTTCTTCTATCATGTTTCAACACTAAAGTTCTTAATTTGGTATTAACATTCTTATAAAGTCCTTACTTATCATTCTCCCATTTATTTTTTAATGGAATTAGGTTTGAAAGAGTTGTTAATTCCACAGAGTAAAATTGTTGAAAGTCAAGTTATACTGTGTCAGTATCACTAGGTTTCCAAATATTAAGTAAAGCCAATTTCTAGAATTTTATAGATGATTTGTAAATTGAATGTGAATATTTGTAAATAATAAATATTTAAAAATAAATGATTGAAAATTAATTTATAAAAAAATTAAAATTGATTAAGCCCTTCAAATTTTTTTAATCACTCTCTATAATTTTTTTTTAACTAATGGTCAAATTAATGAATATTTAAAACTGATATGTTACTTCCTCAACTTTTTAATTAGGCTCAAAATATATTAATTATAATATATCTAGAGTAATTTGTACTTATCACGATGGATGAATGAGGTTTAATCCCTTTATAAGTTGAATAAAAAATTATGAAGAATGGCTTAAAAAATTTAAAGAACTTAACCACTATTAATTTTTTATAAGTTTATTTCTATAATTTATTTGTAAATATTTTTATTATTATTTACAAATCTTCACATACAATTTACAGTTCATCTATTAATTTATAAATGACTAGTTTGGACAATTAATATTTAAAAAATAATTTATAAATTTTCATTGAATATTTATAAGTGATATTTAAATTATTAAATGTTAAAATATTTAATAATTTTAACACTATTTATTAAATTTTAATTTAACAATATTTTATAATACTCAGCGCTTATGAAAAAAATAATTTAAGAACAAATTAGCACTAAAAGGCATAATTAGAGTTTTATCCATTAGTGTGCGTGGATCCACACACATGTGATATAACTCCTTTTTTACAAAAATTTTTATTTTAATCAGGACAATTAATAATGTGTTATTAGTTCAAAGTGCACACATATTAAATTAGAATTGAAAATTTGCCTAAGTATTTAGGTTTTGTGCATTAGGTGTATTTTAGTTTAAAAATTAACTTTTAAGAAAATATATGAAAAAAATTGACAAAATGTATTTTAAGTGTGGAAGAAGAGTGGTCAAATTAGATTTTACAAATTTATTTTATTTTGAAATTAATTAAATAAAAGTCAATACATTTTATTAATTTTCTCAAGCATATTTATTTGATCTAGTTTTGAGTTTGCATTTGTGTGTGATTTTTTTATAGCTATGTGAACCCATTACTTGTACATTTTTAATAGGGGTGAAAATAGGTTAGGTCAAGTTAGACTTTGACCAAATAGGCATGAGCTTATGTGATAAATCAAAAGTTTAAACCTGACTTAAAGCTTGTATAAAGTTTTTTTCAAGACTTAGGTTTGAGTTTATCTAAAGCCTGATCTGACCTGACCTAAAAGCTTACTTAAAAAGTAAGTCTTTTAAATAGACTTGCATTTTAGTTTTAAACATCTCAAATATACTTTAAAAATATTATAATATATAATATATAACTTGATTTATCAATTATAATATATAATAATTGAAAGAACTGACTAACTATAATGTAATATAACAATAAAATAATAACTTTAAGATTAATATATAGGTCTAATATAATTTAAAATATAATTATAAATAAAAAAGAATAGACTAATTAAAAATCAAATGATAAAACTAGGCTTTAAAAAAATAGGCTTGACCTATTTAACTAAATAGGCTTAATTAAAGGCTTGAGTCTATTTAGAAAATAGGTTAGGCTAAGTTTGAAGTAGGCCAGGTTATAGGCCTGTATTAAGAGCCTGACTTATTTTCAACCCTAATTTTTAATAAATTCTCCCTTTTAAATATGAATATAATAATGTACTTTAATTAGATTCTATAATGTCACATTTTATTAAATTGAATTATATATATTTTGTGATATAGGTGAAATGCGCACATGTGTGTCAAATGGACAAAGCTTCAACGAGGAAAATCTAAACTTATGTGGCATCATTTCTCTTTAATTAGGTAGAGTAGATCCAATTTAAATGTGAATGAAGCATATGATTAATTGGATGCACTTTGAAATTATCTATAAGTCAACAGGAGCATGTCACCTTACAAGCATCTTCCATGTAATTTGGATTCATCTATATTTTTATTTTATTTACCTTTTGTTTAATTAATTGAGGGCTGAAGCTTCACAACTTTACATGTCCTTTTCCACAATTTCATATCAAAAACTCATATTCACATCTTTGTCTCACTTTATATCACATTTTCTCACTTGTTCATCCATTGTTCTTTATCTTTGACCCTCATTTCTCTACCAATTTTTACTCAAAACATCACAAAACACACACCAATCTTCTTCTTTCCATTATTTTGTCCATTTCCTTCTATTGTTATCAAGTTGCAAACTTCAAATCTTCATTTCAATGGCTATAGAGTTTGGCTACTTCATGAAGCTTGAGATGGCCATGAAGATAGAGATGAGAGGCTAGGTACTTTGAAGGAATTTTGGAGAGAGGAAGATGAAGGATGAATTATGAGCTTTATGGCTAAGCTTTTTTTTGTTTTCTAGCTCTTCTTTTTTAACTCGATTAGATACTTTAATTGAGGGCTTGATTATCATAATCTTGTAAATCTAATTTGAATTTAGTCTTTGTGTAAAGAGAAAATGCTTGTGACATTGAATTTTCTCTCATTTGTTCTTAGTTTAATTTAGCTACTTGGTGATTAATACATATAATTGTGTTTTTCATTTAGTGAGTGGCTTGCGTTGATGTTACATAATCTTGTAAAATTGATGCTAGCACTTGAGTAGCTTTATATAATCTTATGGTTGCTTATTTCTTTGCATTTGGCCATGATACTTGAGGGATGAATTTGATTGTCTCACTTATCCAACACTTACACCAATTAGTAAAATGAACAAAGAACTTTAATATAAAACTAAAGGAATTGAACTAGTGAGGTTAATTGGCTTGGGATTGTTATCCTAGTTCGATGTAATTTGGTCAAGGGGAATAAAAAGAACTCAATTGGCTTAATTTATTCAGGAGATAAAGATTTCAACATTAACCAATCTCTAGAGTTCTATCTCTCTAAAGGGAATTTTTAACTTACACATTTTAAGCTATAATTTAGTTCTTTGTTTAGTAGTTTCATAAAAACCAATTTCAAACACTTGGATGGCTTATTTCACTAATTAATCTTAGGATTAAAGATTAGCCAATCACTAGGGAGATGAGCTGTGTTGACCTTTTACTACATTTAGGGTTTATTTTAGTTATTATTTTAAAGGTAAGCAACTAGCCTCGATCAATGTGCCACAATAGAAAATAAAAAAGTTAATGGGTTTTTCACTCTGAAAAAAATGATTCAAGAAAAAATTACCCCACTTATCATTGTAAGGTACCTACTGTTCCTTAAGAAAAGTTTGGAAATAAAAATGAATGGTGACCTTATTTTTTATGATATTGATAAGTTGTTATTTAAATTTAGACAACTTTATTATAAGGAATTAACAACAATTATTTTAGGCTAAAGTATATTTTCAGTTCTTGAACTTTAATAGGGTTTTATTTTAATCCTTTAATTTTATAAAATATATTTTTAGTCTTTTAACATTAACACTATTAGTTTCATCATAAAAAAAAATTACAATAAAATTTAAAATATTGACAAGACATTCTTAAATTTTGATTGATTAAGTTTAAATTCTTCAAATTAACAATGATTGGCAAAAAAAAAAAAATAAATTTGAGACTAACAATGTTAGAATTAATAGACTAAAAATATACCTTATGAAATTAAGGAATGAACTTAAAATTATATATAAAATTAAGAAATTAAAAATATACTTGAGCTATTATGCTACGATTAACAACTTCTAGTTTTATGAAAAAGGTATGGAAACTAAATTTATAACATATCTACACTCTTTTTAAATTATAATATACGACATTGATAACTACTTAAAAAAATTAGGTGAAACCTTAATCTCTTAAATAAATTAATACGTTTCTAATTATTATTTTTATTAAATATTTTATATAAACACCTTAATGTTGATAATTAAATTTTCAATACACCATTTTAAAAAAATAATAATAAATAAATAGATTTAAAAATAATTATAAAAATTATCTCATATCTTATATTTTAGATAAAGTAAGTTTTTAAAAGATACTCTGTATTAACACAAAATTTAAAATAACTGACAATGGCAATTATAATTTACTTGAAAATATAACAGAAATCTTATGAGTTTTAACATGATCCAATTTATTGTATTTGTGCATGATTTTTGTGACTTTATATTAAAAAATAAGAATTAAGGATCATTTTTATTCTTAAACTGTATATAAAAAATTATAAATATTCTTAAACTTAATTATAGGTCAATTCAATCTCATAATTTTAAATAGTCTCTTTGCCACCATGCTATTTTCTCCTTGTTAGTTAACCTTTTTTAGCGGGTCTCACAATATATTTTTAAATATTTTTTGTTATAAATTATTTGAATTGAAGGATAAAAATTATTCTTTAAATAAAAATTAAAAAGTAAAAATAATTCTTAATTTAATAAAAAATATTAAAAATAATGATATTTATTAATAATTAATGGATGTTAAATACTTTTAATTTTAAAATAATTATAAAGGAAATTTTTAAAATTAAAAAATATAATTAATTTATATTTAAATTTAGAAACGTCTATATTGTGTGCGGGATAAAAATAACCTTAAACTCAAAAAATAATATAAAAATATATGAGCTGCAATGTCTTCTGCGCTTCGAGGGCAGCTCGGTCACATTTGATGAAAACAAGCCAGTCCAGACCACAGAAAAACCTAAACCCTCGTGGGTAGAAGGGTTTTTCTTTGAAATCAAAGCCTTCCTTTACGGCTTCACCGCAAGTATCTTCATCACTTCCATGTCTCAAGCATTCCCTGTTTCCAAATCTTCCGATAATAGTTTGCTGTTTAGAGTGAGACCCATGTGAGATCCAGCTCTGCCACTTCTGGCACACAGAAATTTCAAGAAAAAAAGAATCCTACGATTATGGAAGCGCGAGTTGGTGTCGTTGTTGAAGGTGGACAAAGAGCTTTGAATACTGCCCATGGAAGCGTCGCCGATGGGGGTGCCACAAAATATTTGCGCCCGAGCAGCCATACAAAACAGACGCTAAATCAGCAACCCCAGATAGGAACGGCGCAGCAACTTCTTGCGGGCGGTGTAGCCGGTGCTTTTAGCAAGACCTGTACTGCGCCGCTAGCACGCCTTACTATTCTCTTTCAGGTTTTATCTTTGCTCTTGGTTATACATAGTATTTGAGCTTTCATATTCATGGTGCTCGTGATAAATTGAGCGATTTACATTTCTGGTGTAGTTGTTTCAATGAAAATAAGCATTTGGATAATGTTTTTGGGGTCCAAATTGGTTATGTCATGCGCGATTTCCAGTTCAGTTGTGAGATGCATCGCTCGTTGGACTAAAGTTTCCATCTTGCTTTCTGCATCAAGGTTGAAGTCTAACTATATAAATGTCAGAACTCGCAACTTAAACTGTTGCCTGTACCTTTTCTTCAAGTGACAATGAAACTATAGTTGACGATGAGCCTGGCTACTGCCCTCATTTCTGTAAACTTTTCAAGTGCACTTGCTTTGAGCGAAATAATCTACTTAGTTATATACAGTATAGAATTCTAACTAGCACTACTATTTATGAGTCAGAAAAATACAACTCATTTCTTAGATTTCGTGACTCATTAGTTTCTATATAAAGTCAATTTTGAAGCCTGGGGTAATTTTTTAATCAAAATATGAAAAGCAATTTCTCATTTTTCTTTTCTGCATAAAATGAATTCTTTTTATGAAATTGAGGAATTTAATCTTGGATGTGGAAACAGGATTATCACACAATGAATGCTTGTTGTTGGGCTCAATTTTCTTGGTGGTTTTTTCACTTTTCAGGAGTAGGCTGGAGAAGTTTGATAGTCCGATGAAAAGTATGCAGTCTTCAAGATACTGTTGTGTTCTTGACACATAGTATCCCTGTTTTCTTGGTTTTTTTTTTTAATTTTTTTGGAAAGGTGTCCCAAGTGCCAAGGATCCTTATTATTTTCTTATGTCTCTGTTTGATCCTTATATGGTACAAGTCAAGTTGCAATAGGCGAGTGAATGTGTTGGTTATGGTGCTGCTTTTAGTTTTTATTGGATGATTGACATCTCTTTATGTTGATGGCATTTAATTCTCAAGTGTAGCTTGAGTGGATTTAAATGTGAATATGCATCCATTATTCCTTTTGTTAATTCAAAGGGATTCCCTTTAAGAGTTAACTGACTGTTCCGCGTATCTTAATATCAGGTGCAAGGCATGCATTCAGAGGTGGCTGCATTGACCAAGCCTAACATATGGAAGGAGGCTTCACGCATTGTCAGTGAAGAAGGATTTAGAGCATTTTGGAAAGGCAATTTGGTGACCATTGCTCACCGTCTTCCTTATTCTGCAGTCAGCTTCTATGCTTATGAACGCTACAAGAATGTAACCTCTGATGTTCTTTATACGATCTGTATGTGGCTAAGTAGTTATCACTCATGTTCATTTTGCCTGTATAAATTTTAACTTATTTTTTGTTCTGTTGCAGGGAATATATTCACTTATGGGGCAAGACCATAGAAGCTATGCAGGTTCAGAACCGTTTGTGCACTTTTTAGGAGGTGGCTTGGCAGGCATAACTTCTGCCTCTGCCACTTATCCTTTGGATCTTGTGAGAACACGACTTGCAGCACAGGTAATTAGAAGCTATTGTGTCAGGTAGGAATTTTTAGAGATACTTTACAAGCCTCTAGATGCATGTGGCAATGACTTTACATTCTGTTTGGTGTGTATAATGGATTGCTCCCCCGTATCGTGATTCTTCTGTTTTGACTTTTTAAAACAATTTTTTTTCCTGCAGAGAAGTGCCATGTACTACAGGGGTATCTCACATGCTTTTGGTACCATCTGTAGAGAGGAAGGTTTTCTAGGTCTGTACAAAGGACTTGGAGCGACATTGATGGTATGCTTATGTGGCTTTTTCAATAACCTGCTTTAATATTGTCTCTTTCTTTTTTCAACTGCTGTAATTGTTACTTTGTGTGACGCAGGGTGTTGGGCCTAGCATAGCTATAAGTTTTTCTGTTTATGAGACTTTGCGTTCCTTTTGGCAGTCCCACAGGTGAATAATTGAATATTTATACTCACTTAAAACTGAGTGGTGTTTATACTATATGGTACTGTCTAATAATTGATTATGACAAGGTGGCATATGTCTGTAAATAATAATTGTTCTTTTCTTTTAAATTTAGGCCCAATGATTCAACTGTCATGGTCAGTCTTGCTTGTGGCAGTTTGTCTGGCATTGCATCATCAACAGGTTGGTGCTTGCTGAATGTCTCATTTTTATTCTTAGATGGACTGTTAAAAACATAGTGAAAATTATGCTTCAACTTGTATTAGTATTTGATTCTAATTTTAATTCTTTAGTATTTGATTATAATTTCAATTCTCTTATCTGTGTGATGATACAATTGTCATTGTGCAGCCAGCTCCGGTTGTTTTGCTACTTTTTTATTGCCTTCTCAATATTGAGTATGAAGTCCTCATGCTTGTAGATAAAGTGTTATATATCTTGACTCTAATTTCATTTTATGGTTTATTGAAATGAGCAGCAACTTTTCCTTTGGATCTGGTCAGGCGCAGGATGCAGTTAGAGGGGGCTGCTGGTCGAGCCCGTGTCTATAAGACAGGTTTGTTTGGGACGTTTGGGTACATATTTCGGACTGAAGGTCTACGGGGTTTGTACAGAGGCATTCTGCCCGAGTACTACAAGGTTGTTCCCAGTGTTGGCATTGTCTTTATGACATATGAGACGATGAAGATGCTTCTATCAGGCATTCCACAATCTTAGTGTAACTTTCCATAATTTATTGTGCTCTTCTGATATTTAAAGACTTGACAGGGGCTTAGAGGTAAAGTTCATAGAAGGAAAGAAAGTAGGTGGGATCTATACGGAAATTTTGTGGTGGTGAATTTTGCTGTCACTGCCATGGACACATGTCTGGGTGTATAGGTAGTTATTTCTGAGCAACAATTGTACTCTATTCGAATTTTAGGTTGAAACCTTTTCTTAGTAGTAGTTGATCATATCACCAAGGCAATTTTGTTGGAGAGCCATCGTGTCACGTGCCTTTGCAGCTGTCAATTACTCAACTTGTTGAATTTGGAGTTATACACGTGCAGTAACTTTTTTCAAGATGTGAAGCACAGTGCATGGGGATTTTGCTAAATTAGTGACAGAATGGGTTTGTATAATGAAGGTAGATCTTTTCTTCTGAATACATTAGCTGATGTAATAGTTAATGAGATGTTCATGGCAGATCAGGTTTTTGAAATTTGACCTATTTGAGCGTATTATACTGTTTGGAGCACTTTCATTGGGGGAAAAAGTGCAATTTGCGGGGAATTTGCTTTTATTTTGCAAGTAACCAGTGATTGGCACAAAGTATTGATCCTGTACTCAAGCAAGCTAGCCAACAATAAAGCAGGCTTTCTTAAATGGGAATTCTGTACCGCTTGAATCCGCAAAGAATTGCTTTCATGTCCCAGAGTCTAGGAATTGGATATGTTGGAGATAGTGGTTTACGGATGGAATTAGAATTGTAATAGGAAAAGAAATTTTATTAAGTTGGAAATGGAATCTTTGTATTTATTTTATTTGCATGTGTATTCATAATATAAAAAGACTAAAATACCCCTGACCCTGGAGGACCCCAACCCCATCTCAGCTTGCCTCTGACATATCACAAAACCAGCGGTAACCGAAAGGAAACATGCGCCCACAAACTAGAACAACAAAGAAAGACAATCTCTGTTCGCTAAACACATTTTAGATTTATCTATTTCGCATACATGAACCGGCGGCAAACATTTCACGGGAAGAAAGCACAAAACCAGCACCAATAATTCAACAGATATTAGATTTTCCACCAAATGCCCACAGACTGGTCCTACAAGGCAACGAAACAGAGGAATCGGTGAGAATGACGATGTCCGATTTTTTGAACCATAACCAGAATTGTGAAGCCCAAACAAAAAAGGTAACGGCGGCAACGAAGCACACAAGGAGATTGAAGAAGTCCGTTGTCGTCGCGTTCAAATCTAAAATCAATTATATCACTGAAATTCAAAATGCCAAGTTCGCTGTTGCTTTTTAGAATACAAGAGAGCACAATTGGTGTTATTCGCTTGTGAGGACGTTGTAATCCGACGTCGAGAAAGCTCATCGCTGCTGGAAGGGCCAGAGGAAGAAGGTGTGGGATGGGGGAAGGGGTAAAATCGAGAGAGGAACATTGAAAGTATCATAGAAATGCATTCCATAGTACACGTGGTGGAATCCAATTCTGCTTGTTTCGCAAGAATTGAGATTTTTAAGAATTGTATTTGCTACGTGCCAAACACTCATTGATAAGGATTTTTTTTCCAATTCCTTTTCTCTATTATTGATTCCAAGGAACCAAACGCAACATTAAAGTGAAAGAGATAAAATAAACAAGTGAATAACAATAGGTGCGCACGCACATATATGTAAAAATTATGGGGCTGTTTAGAAACTTATTTTAAAATTAGTTTTTTATTTTTTAAAATAAAAGAATAAAAAAATTTATTTGATAACATGTTTATAAAAAGTACTTTAAAGAATAAAAAATAAAATATTATTTTGAAGAATAAAAAAATAAAAAATTATAAGTACTTTGAAATTATTGTTCTAAAGAATGAAGAAAAAAAATACACATTATTATTATTATTTTTATTTTCAAAACATATTTTACAAAATACTAATTTTTAAAATAATAAAATAAAAATAATTTCAAACAATTCCTATATTCTTTTCCTACTACACTGGTGGATTAAAAAGGATTCCCATATGCGCCGTAATAAACTTTTCATAGCAGGCTCTCTAGCATCAAAACACCTTAATGGCCTTGATTAATCTTATCCACATTTCCTTGAGTTCGAGCTTTTTTCTTCTAACTAAATACTGTCTTTTTTTCATTTACTTGAAGTTAGGGAAGTCACTCTATGTCACACACCAGAAATCTAAATACAAATAAATATAATGAAATTATAAAATTATAATTACTTTTGAATCTCATTTCCTTTATTGAGGCTGTAAATTATTGCTGTTTAATTATCAATTAAACAGTTATATTAGCAAGTATCCAGCAATAATTAACAATTTCAATACAATAAATTAGTAATTTTAGTAAAGGAGGTGAGATTTTAATGTAATTATGTGATTTTTTATATTTATTTCTGAATAAGTTTTGAGGTGAAGTACGAATGCATTCACAGCAGAGGATCCCTGACCGACCTAAAAACCACAACATCTAATATTACTATCTTTTTTAAAAGCAACAGAGCACATCTAATATACTATAGCAGTCAGGCCAAAAAAAGAAAAGGCCATGGCACACTGATTTATATAAAAACTGTCGCATATATTCGTGCCCAGGAATTAGGATTGGAAGCGTAAGCATTTAATTAATTTTTTGGTTACCCACATATACATATACATACATATATACATGTATATATATATATATATATATTTATTAAAGATAATTTTATTTAAGACACAATTAAATATTAAATATAAACTCTTCCTTGAGTGACAATTCAAAACTTAGTTTATTACAATATAAAAATTAACCCATTCTACATGTCTGCAGAGAAATTAATCATTGTGCTGACCTCTTAGCTTACAAAGTTTCAAGAGAACACTTTAATATTATTTTATTTGATAGACCACTTGCTAACTGTAGAAACTTTATGACTTTTGACATGACTTAATTTTATTTTAGTTTTCTTACAAGATTTTATTGTAGTCTTGTATTTAAAAAAAAAACTCATTTCATTAGATCACAATCTGATGGTAGTAATTAATTAATTAGAAGTCTCTTTGATTTTTTAGCTTGATTCCATAGTCATGCTTAGACTCCTATGATTTTGAAAGGCTTATGGAACCCAGTGCCTTTGATTTTCATTTATATATTTAATTATCAGAACATGTGCCATCTCTATATAAACGATATACCTAATCTAATCTAAATATTACGAATATCTAAGTAAACCATACTATCCACAAAATGTGAACAATGAAATATGTTATATTGAGTTCTATATGCACTAGACCCACCACAATTTCGTTGTGAAAAGATCTTAATTTTATACAAATTTCTTGAATCACATTTATGAACTTTTCGTAAGAAAAGCATGCCCTTTTTCCATGATGCAAATTACAATCTCTTCGTCAAGACATGTTCAAATTACACTATAATTAACAAAAGATCTACGCTAGAATATAAGTAGCAATGACGTTTATTTTGGCATTGATATAATAGAGACTTTTATTATTTAAGTAAGTGGTTAGAAATTTAAATCTTAACTCCTGTGCATGCAACAGTTTAATTAGTAGATCGATATTCATTATACTTATTATTTTAAAAAGATATTTTTTGTTATTGACAAAATTTACTTTTTATGGTTTAAAAAAAAAAGAAAAGTAACGAACAATAAAATTGTTTGATACTTTTAACAAATTTTGCGCAGATTCCTTGACGTTTTAATTAAAAAAAAAAGCAAATTTGGTTAAAGAAAAATAAAAACAGAATCAAATTGGTAGTGCGGCCACTTTACTTTATGCTCCTCTCAGTTAATTTATCTTTTCAGTCATATAAAAATAATCACTCACGCCGAAAATGGAATTTATTTTATGCAAAAAGTAGACTTTGAAGAGACGATTGTGCCATGAAGCCCTAATAGGCAATCTTGTTAAACTCATAAATTTAAATAAATTTATGATACAAATATAAATTTGTATTGTAAATTTAGATTATAAACTTATAATAATTTACTTCTATTAATAAATAATCATTAAAATATAATAATAATTTAATTTAAATATATTAAAAATATAAATCATTGAAATTAAACTCATATATATTGATAAATTATCATATACAAGACATAAAAAATTAAAACAAGGGCATTTATTTTTGGTATTTTTGTTTTCTTTTTTATTAATATTAGTTTTTTCATTTCAAGTTTTTTTTTCTTTGAATCAGGTCTCATAACTTTGATGAACTGAATTCTTTATAGTATATATTTAACTCGCTCACCTAAAAAAAAATTGATGAGCTTAACAAGTTTTATCAACTTTGCATCTATTCCAAATTTATGAATTAGTTGACATGATTTTGTAAGTTATAAATGTAAAAATAATAAATTTAGAGGTAAACTCGCAAGTTTAACCGAGTTTACATCTAGTCTGAATTTATAAGTGAGTTAACATGATTTTATAAGCTGAAAATGTAGAAATGTTAAATTTGTTAAACTAACTCAAAAATTTAACAACTATGTCCATACGTTCGTGGGAACTGAAGGATTAATACTTTCCATTTTGTTGAAGTATTTGCTGCGAAACACATGATATTTTGAACTTCGAGTCATTTTCTCCCTTAAAGTTAAGAATATAATCATGCTTGTCTTGTTGTTAACATGCCACAGACGGACATTAATCTTAATAAGTGGGTCCCATGTGTGAACATAAAGCATTCATGTGGGTGCCTGGTCATACCGTAAAAGAATTAAGACTTATTTTTGAGTTATTTTCTCATCCAAATGTTTAAAAAACCGTCCATTTTTTGCTTACGGTTAACTCACCCATTAAATAATTCTTTTCACTAAAAATCTACACCTAGCATTGGCAGCCTGCGTGTGAACCTTCATGTCACTGAGATCCTCCACTACAGCAAATGACTCTAATTTGTGTGTGCGTGTGTGCGCGTGAGGTGGGATGACATTTAAATGACCAAAGCCACTAAAGAAGATGCAAATTCTAAAATGTCAAAATATCAAACGTTCTTCAGTAATTAAAATTTAAAATTAAAATTATTTAAATACCCTTAATTATCTTCGTAGTTAATTTCCAATATTTCATATTAAAAATTGAAAGTCAATTACAAATTGTAATTCCGTTTCAATATTTTTGTCAATTAAGACAACAGTCTTACAGTTTGAGAAAGCTATTAGATATTTTTTAAAAATATTTGGCATCTTAAAATATAAAATATTTTAACAAAAATAAGATTATTTTCTTTCACAAGTGGAGTATTAAATGAAAGACATATTGAAAAGTTTATTTTTGCTTTAAAAAATAAAGTTGTAAAATATATTTAATGAATTTTATTGATATACTTGATTTTTTTAAAGTATATTATAAATTGAGATGAAGGTGGAATTATAGTAAGGAAAAAAGTCAAAACACCTAAGCAAAAGATACATTGAAATGAATGTACCCATTTCAAATTAATGAAGATAAGTATCATAATCCTAAGATTGACAACTTACAAATTATTAGAAAGTTAGTTGCTAGTATTTTTTGGGAGAATAACACGTGGATCCTCAAAAGAATTATTGGCATCTTAATTAAGGGTGTTCATAAGCTTGATTTGATTTGGTTTTGGCCAAAAACCAAACCGAACTGAACCATTTGATTTACTTATAATTGAGACCTAATCGGTTTTCACAGAGTTCGGTTTGATTAAGGTTTAGATCAAGTTTCAATGCACTTATTTAATTTTTTTTTCTATCTTCATAATGGTGCTATGTATTAAAACTAAATCTATTTCTTTTTGGCTCCTTTTTTCATAAATAGAGATATAAAAATATAATAAAATTTCAATGTGATAATGAAAATTAATCATAAAAATTGATATAAATTTTTAAGATTAAAATTATTTAATATTACTTATTTTCATTCAAGTCCTTTAAAAATATTTATCTATATATCTATTTTTTAATAAATAATAAAAAATTATTATACAAAATTCAAAACAAAATGCTTCTTGTAGATAAATTGAATACCGAGGCTTTTAAATTGTAAATAATTAAATAATAATCATAGTATGATTGTTATAATTATTTAATATTATGCATTTTCATTCAAGTCCTTTAAAAATGCTTATCTATTAATATAAAAAATTTAAAACAAAATGCTTCTTATAGATAAATGGTTTTATATTTTATAAGTAAATAAATAATATTTTTTAATTAAGTTTGGCTTGGTTTGGTTTGGTTTTTAGTATTCAAAATCGAATTTGAATCAAACCAATCAGTTCTCATATTATAAAAATTGAAGAAGACTTGATTGTTTTTCGGTTTTAATTGTTTTCTTTTGGTTTGGGTCGGTTCTTTCAGTTTGGATTAATTTTGAATACTCTTAATCTTGATCTCTTAGCAGTTAAAACAATGACCTTGTTAAGATTGACCACTTTTTTTTCCATGGAGACCAAAGTGTTAATAATTCCCTTATAGAGGACCTGAATATCATTTAAATAAGTCTTAAATTCATAGAACTCGCAAATAATTGTAAATAACGGCTGATGGAATGGTATTTATGCACGTAATTTCCTCTAAATTATTATCACTTAGGGACCTTTGGTCCTTTTTGATGCTGTGAAGAATAGGGAGTATATTGGCTCTTCATTGGCATTAATTTGATCTTTTATACATACATACATACATACATATACATACATACATACATACATACATATATATATATATATATATAAAAAAAGGGAAAATGCAAGTTTAAATGCTATTGTATATTAATTACGTTTTGTTCTTAATTTATAATTATATTTCATTATTTTCAATCCCTCTAATTTAATCTGTCCATAACATTAGTCCCTATTTAAAAATGCATATAAGGACCATGAATTGACACTATCAGAGTTAATTTTGCTAACATGTATTTAACTATATTAACCCCTTTGCTAACTTGTATTCTTCCCCCTTACCTTTTATTTCTTCAATCATACCTTCTCAATTTTATCTTGTCAGTAAAGGGATTGGCAAAATAGTATGAAATTAACTCTGTTAGTTCTGAGCCTTGTTTTTATGTGTTTTTTTAAAACTATAGAAATTAACGCTATAGATTGATTAAACTAAAAGATAGAAATAATGAATTATAATTATAGGGATAAAAAACAAAATATAGTCAAAGTATATGGACCTACTATTGTATTTTTCCTAAAAAAATAAATAATATATAAGTCAAGGGTTTTTAAATTTTAACTATATTATTTCCTAGAAATTGGAAAAAGAAAACTAAAGAAGCTTTATAGCGCAGCACCCATAAAAGAATATTTAATTACATGCTTGATGACTCCTTATAAATTCCCAAGCTTCTAGCATCGTCTCTACACATATAATGATTTGTTCTTGTCTTGCCTTGTGCGCCCATTTGGTGCAATCCTTCATTTCGGTCAGGAACGGGTAATCTGCATCCTGAGGTTTAGAACCATTCTTCCACTGTTTCTTTCTAGACCTCTGGCTGCAGATTACCTCTTCCTTATGACCAATGTTAATATTCATACACATGACTTTATCTTTCTTCTTTGTCCAGGTTCATTTTGTCAACTTAATTTAGGCCTGCCTTTCCTTTAGTTGTATGATATGATCTGTTTCTGAAGCACAAACAATTGCAGTGCAGAGAAAAATGAGAATCCCCAGTTTCAGCACCTATACAAGCCACAATTTCATGTTGTGCAGGTACATATAATATTCAAGATCAGCTTCAGATCATGCCTTGTCCTCTTAAGCTGCTTACAGGATCATTTGGATTAAGTTACAATTGCAAATCATCATTTCTAGCTCTCTAGGACCATCATTCCCATGGCCTCCCTCACTTTTCTTGGGACTCAAGAGAGAGCCTCAAATACTGGAAAGTTTTTTCGTCAGTTTCTTTGTTGATGTATTAAATCTTTGTCGTTTTCATTCATATATTTATTCTCTAATTTAATTCTATCTTATCTCAGAATTTTTTTCTTCTCGCTCTTTACTCATATTTGATCCCTTTAACTTTCACAACTATCTTCGTCATCTCTCAAGTTCAAAACTACATCACCTCCTAACACTTCAAGCTTCTGTGAAACCTTATTTGCGGTGCAATATCATCAGGGCTTGTGCTTTGAAAGGTCATGTAATTTCAGAATCTCTTTTTTGTTAGTAGCGAAGTTGAAACCAGTTCAAGTCGTGCCTACAGTCCTTGATGAACTGTTATTCTGAAACTTGGACCAGCAAAATGATCGACGATGTTTCTGTTTATCATAGAAGTAGCAGCAGCCTCTCTTTTAGAGTAGTGAAAACGAGATGTATTCTTGTTTACGATGCTTAAAGTAAAAGAAGAAAATCTCCTTATTCCGTTTCCATTGAAGTTATATTTGATATCATCATGACCGAAGGAAGACTTTACAGAAAGATTTGTTGTTCCCACTTTAAAGAATTGAATAAAATCCATTCCTTTCCTTGTCTCACCACCCCTGCTAATTTCTTCCATTAATAAATCATATCATGAAAATGGCTGCGTTCCTCTTGGAACCCATTTTTTTAATCCTATGTCCCTTTCTGGAGTTAATAATGGATTCTATATGTCATACAATTGAGAATCCTTTGTGCCTTAACTTCTTTTTGAAAACCTTTCGAGGAACGGAATAATCACAATACAGTTGATTGGTAAACCAGCTCCTGTTGAACACACCGATAATATAAAACCTGATCTGTGAGATATGAAACCAATGTTTAGTCATATTAAATACAACACAAGACTTTGCATTACACTCAAGAATTATAAATTTTTGTCATGTTGCAATGTTTACATCATATTGCGTTCCATATTCCCGTCTGTGACATGCTTTAGCTTTACTCTCCTCCTCCTAATACCACTTCACGTGCATACACTTATATAGTGAATGTCATCGATATTTCAAATTCAATAGTATTAAATAACAAAATAGAAGAGCAATACTGCTTTCAAGAGCAAAAGCTTCGGTTTTCAAGGTTTCTATAGGCCAATGAAATCTTTCATGCTCATCTGGTTTTC
This sequence comes from Prosopis cineraria, assembly GCF_029017545.1. Classification (NCBI taxonomy): domain Eukaryota; kingdom Viridiplantae; phylum Streptophyta; class Magnoliopsida; order Fabales; family Fabaceae; genus Prosopis; species Prosopis cineraria. The sequence continues at coordinate 2,619,728 of NW_026555343.1, forward strand.
TTCCTGATTTGGAAAGCGAAGGTTTACAAAGATCTCTAAGTACTCGCAACAAAAAATATTTACAAATATTTCTAAATACCTTGACTATTACTTCACTACAGCTACAAAGCTCATAGACATTCTTTACCCAAAAAAAACAAAAAACTCATGGATATTCTTGAAGACTTCAACATTTATTGGAATGGAAAGTTCAATACAGTTAATATTTACTTTAACTCTTAAAGCACTCACACTCATCTAGCATGAGTTTTTTTGAAAGTTATCCACTAACTGAAACTATTAATAAAATCAAAGAGCTTGCTAGGAAACACTGAACACTTTGGAGCATGTCTTTCAAGAAACAAACAATTGCACTTGTTGACTAGCACATCAAGCTTTTATCGATAATATAGTTGTCAATAGTTTTTAATATGCTACCTACTTGGATGTAGAAATTTTTTATACTTTAACATGACTTAAAGTTGTTTTTATTTTGCACAACTTTCCTTGTATTGAAAAAAATTTACAAAAATTTGAATGGGATAGGTGTGTGCATCGTGGCATAAGAAGTTGGTCCAGATCATGCATGTGGGTCAAGCCTATAACATCAACAACAAACTTGTCCCACTAAATAGGTTGGTTACATGAATTGTATGATGCCATTGTCTATTACTTACTAAGCTTTTAAAAATGTTGTTAATTAATATATCTCTATTAATAACTTTTAAAAGTATTCTCTTTAGTATTCATCTACTCCTCTTAACTGAGATCAAAGTAAGCTATTTCACTCTTCTCACGGGTGTCTCTCATAGTCTTCTTCGTACATGTTCAAATTATCTTATATGCTTTTCTACCATTTTTCCCTTAATAAGTGCTAAGTGCCTACGCTCACTTTTTCTCGTATGTGCTTATTTTGAATATTATCTTTATGTGTATATCCGCATATCATCATAACATTCTTATATATGCTACTTTGACTTTATACTTTTGCTGTCCTGTTAAAGCTTAACATTCACTAATATATAATGCTATTGGTCTTATAGCAGTTTAATAAAACTTTTCTTTAAGTTTAGTGGGTACCTTATAATCACAAATAACTCCTTTAACTTTTCTCCAATTAAACCATATAGCTTGTATCCTATATATGATATTTCCATCAATTTTCACATCATGTTGAAAAATAGCTCTTAAATATCTAAACCTTTTCACTTGAGGTATGATTTGATCTCCCAATTTCACTTTCAAATTACTACTAACTAACTTCTTATCAAAATTATAATGGAAGTATTCTGTCTTACTCCTACTTGGACGAAAATCTTTTGACTCCAATGTCCTTCTCTATAATTTAAATTTACAGTTAATTTTTTCTCTTATCTCCCCAATATAAGAACTATATTATCCATGAAAAGCATGCATTTAGAGATTTTCTCTTGAATATGCTCAATCAAAACATTTAGGAGTAAGTCAAACAAATAAGGTTTAAAAAATGATCCCTTATGTAGTCTAATCCTTATAGGAAAGTCCTTTATTTCATCGACAGATATTTTTATATTAGTTGTTGCCCTCTCATAATATCTTTTATAGCTTTAATATAGGACACTCGAACTCCCTTCTTTTCCAAGGCTTTTTAAATTACTTCTTTTGGTACATGGTCATAAGCTTTTTTTAAATTAATGAGAATTATATATAAATCTTTACTTTTGTATTGATACTTTTCTATTAATCTCCTTAATAGATAAATCACTTATGCAGTCCCTCTGCCTGGCATGAAGCCAAATTGATTCTTAAAAATACTAGTCTCCAATCTCAACCGATGCTTAACCACTCTTTTTCACAATTTCATTGTATAACTCATAAGTTTAATCCCTCTGTAGTTAGTACAAATTTTAAAAATTCCCTTTATTTTTGTAAATAGAAATTAAGGTGTTTTTCCTCCAATCTCAGGCATTTTTTTATATCGTAAGATCTCATTAAATAACTTAATTAGCCACCGCATCCTTTTTTTACCTGAACCTTTTTACACTTTAATAGGGATATAATTAGGTTCATTGACTTTACCATTTATTATTTTTTTAAAAGCTTTCTTTACCTTACTATCACATATCTTTCGATAGAATGAAAAATTTTATTTTCCTACACGAGTTATTAAATCCTTCAAGTTACTAGATGAACCTCCATCATTGAAAGTTAAAAAAAAAAGTCTCCCATCTATCTTTAATATCACTATCAGTGGCCAAAACTCTTCCCTCCTTATCCTTTATGTACCTTATCTGTTCCAAATCTCTCGATTTTCTTTTCCTACTCTTAGAAATTTTATAAATTTTTTATTCTCCATCTTTTGTCCCAAGGCCATTAAGAAAATCTTCAAATGTTTTAAAATGAGCTTCACTCATGGCCTTCTTAGTTTCCTTTTCAACCGTGCGATACATTTTTCAATTTTTATCATTATTACACAAATGGATGGATTTAAAACACTCTTTCTTATGTTTGATTTTTTTTTCTATAACTATCATTCCACTATCAAGACTCCTTATCTCTCAAATTAAAACCTTTTATTTCTCCCAAAACTTTTGCAATCTTCCTTACCTTTTTAGCCATATTTTCTCACAAGATGATAGTATTTCCTTGGAACTCTCAAATTTCGGTCAAAAGATTCTGCTTGAAAATCTCTCTCTTCTCACCTTTTAACTACATCCACCTAAACCTCATAATTACCCCTTGTTGACACTTCTAATTTTTACCCATAATACGCATATCAAGGACAAGAACCCTATGTAATGTCATTACGGCATCCTCAGGAATTACCTTATAATTTTTACAAACTCTTCTATCTATGTTCCTTACTAAGGAGAAATCAATTTATAACCTTGAGGTTCTACTTTTGTAAGTAATGAGATGCCCATCATTCTTCTTGAAACAAATGTTGGTAATCTTGAAATCATATACCAAAGCAAATCAAGAATATATTGTCCTTTATTGTTTAGCTCCCCAAAACTAAAGCCACCATGCACTCTCACATAATGACCTTCATTCCTTTCAACATGACCGTTAAAATTTCCTTCAATACAAATCTTTTCACTTTATGGTATGCAACTATGCATTGAATCAACCTTTCTAAATCTTCCTAAAATAATTCCTTAAGATAGGCTTTTGCCTCAATTTGAGGTGCATAAGTGCTAATAATATTGACAGTCTTACATCCAACAACTATTTTTAAGGAAATAATTTTGTCTCTAATTTTATTAACTTCTACCACATTTTTCTTTCACTCCTCATCAACAATGATACCCACTCCCATTGCATGTGCTTACTTTTTCTATATATCAAATTAAAACCTTAAATATTCTTAGCTTATTTATCGGGCCATTTAGTTTCTTGTAGGTACAAGATTTAATTTTTCTATAAATCATAACTCTTACCACCTCCATAGATTTACAATTCAAGGTCTTAATATTTCAAATACTTCTTGCTTATATAGATTAACTTCTTTAGTCGTGCTCATCAAAAATAATGTGGTATCCCGTACTCATTTAACACTACATCCAGGTGCCGATGCAGCAGCTCTAACTCACTTGTCATTACACTCAAGCCATACAACATGTTACTTATAGATAATGACCTAGTATTAGTACAAAAACATTTATTGTCCATATCCATTTGAGATTCAACAAAATTTTATGCTGATAGTTGAGGGTCTAACACAACCCTTCTTTTTAACTCAAGTTTAGAAATGGCTATATAAGGTGAGCAAAGTTCATGTGGGTCAAGCCTAAACAAAATAAATTAAAAATAAAAGAAGGACTCTGTCAAGTGTCAATACTCAACAACCCTTGAAATGGTGCTGTGTCAACTCAACCCAACCTTATGTATACATATATGTAATTTTTATAAATATTGATTTTATAAGATTAATTTTTACGATACATTTGATATCATGCGATGCACTAGTTTGAGCCAAGTGGTTATAAATGCTTGTTCTCCTTAAATGAAGTCTTGAGTTTATGTTTGCGTGATTTGGTTTGAATTAGTCCAGGCTTAATGTAATTTTTTGAAATCAATTAATAATATAAAAAATAAATTATTTTGTGCTTAGCATGAAGACTTCACAGTTATATTACCAGAAAAAGGAGACTATTTTTTAAAATTAAAAACAAGAAAACTCAAAATTTTAATATTGAGAAAGGTGTTTTTATTAGAAAAATAAAAAAATATACCAACTATAATATATATATATATATATATATATGTTGGGTCGTTTGCAAACGCATCAAGTTCATCTTAGAAAATAATTCAGCCTCATTGCTCGAAATGGCACAGATCTAAATCTTGCAGTGAACTAAAACCTGATCGAAATATTAATTACTTGTATTCACTCCAAATAAATACATCAAGCCAGTGAAGAATAGACAAGTTAATGTAACTGACACTCATTGGGTGGGTGTATACATATATGCACGAATTTCAGTCAACTTGATTTTGCTGATAATGCATACTCGATAACTATGGGGATCCCAAAAGATTCTTCGCTAGCTGTGCAAACAAACACAACCCTGGATTCTTGTGAACGTCCATCTCCCAAAAATGTTTTTTTTTTTAATTAAAAACCTTTAGATGTAAGTCACGTCTGTTATATCATTTACACACAGCACTATCAAACAAGCCAGCATCAAGAATATAGTGAGGTCATAGAATCCCTAGACAGTGGCTACATGTCTAAAAGAAATTATTATTATTAACTTAATTAGTGATTACTCAAGAATCTCTTTTAATTTCTTCGGTCCTTAATTTACTGATATACTGCACAGCTTAATGCTCTAAGAGTTCGATCCCAAAAGTTGCACAAAAAAGTAAAACTGATATGTTTCTTTATTTGGTTTGATATTCCTGAAAATGACTGAGCCCAAATTGCATGGTTCGCGTACGTAACATGAGGACCCTTAGAGAACATGTGAAGATTCGAATAAATGCAATCACATATATGTTCATGCGATCCAAGACCTTATTTTCGACCACTCGCACACCAAAAAGAAAACGGTTCTTCTCCTGAGATTCAGCACCCAATTTATTGGTGAAGCCCAGCTGGTGTTTTCGTTTTCAATTAATATTATTGAATTAATAATCTAACACAGATCTGGACTACTTACCACCTACGTAACAAACTTTACATAGCCTAGGATAGGCCACAAATATTCATATCCAACATGTCTCCACAAAGATTGACATGGGCATTATTGCGCAATTTAATACTTGAATTGTGGTTACTGGGAAATCCTATTCAATTCGCGCGCGCGCGTGTGAAGAGAGCTGAAGCCAAATGAAGTGACAAAGATTCCATGCAAGCGTGTTGTGTTCAGTGATCTGCTTGTTTTACTATGGACAAAGGTGTAAGGATACAATATTGTGAAATTATACACAGAAAATCTTATCTACCCACAGAACTCACATGGCCTTAATGAACAGTCCCAGAAAGAAAACATAAAAAAATAGTGAAGAACTCTAAGAAAACTTGGATCTGGTGGTAAGTACTCAATTGGTTCACTTTCCAAGAAACTGAAAATCTTGATAAGGATTTTTCAATTTCAACCCATTGAAGCTAGCTAAAGAATTCGAGCTGGAAGCTCGGTTGGTGTCAAAATAACGAGGGAAAAAAAAACACCTAGTTTTCAACCCTCCTGGATAATTGAAATTTCTACTAGCACAAAGGAGGGGGGAAAAAAAGGCTTTGTCATATCTGTACAAGAAATTCCAATTCCAAAATAAATATAAATTTGGGATCTTTTTTCGAAAATAGCCCTACTCAACGAGGAACATGACTTCAAGATCGCAGCAAGAAGACGCTGAGTTCTTGACCAGGTGACTCGTCTGGGTTAATGAGATGAAACGATTCGGAATCTGCGCTTCCCACCACGTGCTCGTAATTAGCTCTCATATACATAAGCTCTTCCGATACCGAATCCGTCTTCAAGCCAGACGGTAAGACTCCGGCTCCGACTGACACGCACTGCATCGTCTTCAGAATCAGCGTGACCCTTTCGCTTGGTTTCCTCTTTGCCGCAAACCCGACTTTCCGCCCGTTGCAGAACATGGTCCAAACGGGTACTGATCGGAGTGGGCAGGATTCGAGTCCGGATCTGTCGCATTCGAGAGCTATTCGGACCAACCCGAACCGCATTTCTTGGACCAGCTGGTTTGTGAAGATGGAAAGCTCGAGAAGCAGAATAGGTTTAATAGATAACCGATCGTGCTGGACGCAGAACCAGACGTGGCCGCGGCGGTTGCCGAAGATGGTTCCGATTACCATCGATTTCGAAGGCCGCGGGGGTGCGGCCGAGGCGGCGGTGCCGATGGAGTCGGAACTGGAATCTTGATCTTGATTACAGGTTCCTCTGGCGTTCGTTTTCTCGTCTGCAATGTCGTCCCGGAGAGAGGTGCTGAGGCGTTTCTTGGGTGTGGCGGAGGATGCGGGGTTGGCGGCGGAGTGTGAGGGATTGGCGACGGGGGAGTCGGCGGAGTTGAAACAGAGGAGGAATCGACGAAGGACGTCGATGGCCATTGAAGGAATGAAGTTGGTGAAGGGAATGAAAGCGGATAGGATTGGAAAGGAAGAAGAGGGTGGGGACCGAGGATTGGGGACGATGAAGGCACGGTCCGTGCCCACACACACACTATATATATATATATATAATGGAGAAAGATAAAGATGGGCGGGAAGTAATATAGCCGTTAGAATTCGGAATGAATTCTGCTTCTTTGGATTGAGACGAAGGCAGGGTCAGGGGGTCAGATGCATCAGACGAGATTGATGTGATGCGAGTGAGACTCAAGTATTAGCACTTTCACAATACACATCTTTCTTTCCCTCCATATTTTGGGCGCACTATAATATGCCTCAACTTTTAGCCTGCGTTTGGTAAATTAATTTTTCACATTTTAAAAGCATTTTTTTAATGTAAAAAAGTTGTTTGAGGTAAATTTTTGAGAGCAAAAAAATTTTAAAAAAAGACTTTTATAATGGGCTCAAATGTAAAAAATTCAAAGCTCCATCTAGTAACTTTTAAAAATTAAGATATTATTTGATCATACTATTTTAAATTTAATTTTTTTTATTTAAAAATTAGTAATTCATTAAAAATATAATTATCATTTAAATAATAATAATAATAATAATAATTAGCTATCAAGTTTTTAACATTATAAATTAAATAATTAATCATGTTAATTTTTAGCATTAATGTGTAATATAAATTTTTATTACATTTTTTAAAATTACAAATTAAAAAGGTACAAATAATTAGAGATCAAGTTTTTAGCATTATAGATCAAATTTTATATTATTTAAAATCTTTATCACATTTTTTTAAATATTTTAAATATATTAGATTTATATAATAAAAACTACAAATCATCATAAATTAATGTCCTTTTTTATAATTATACATTCAAAAGCATATTTTACTATTATAATTGAAAAGACTTTTAATTTATTAAATTGATTTTTTTAAAAAATATATCTAAATATAAATTTTGTTACAATAATTGATTTTTATTAAATTGGCTTTTGCCAAATGAATTTTCCACAAATGGACTTTGACAACTAAAAATTAAATACACACTAAATTATAAGCTAAGTGTATTATTTTATATATTAATCATATATAGCATGTAGTATATTTAATTTTCAATTGTATGATTGTTAATACATATTACTCTCTTCAGTCTTTAATATAAGACACATCTAATTATCTTATTAAAATTAAAGAGATGTGGTTAAATTATTAATTTTGTTTAAAAATTGAATAAACTTTTAATTTTGTCCCCATTTAAATGAAAGATTTTTAAATTTCTATTATATTTTCTCTTATAGTTAGTGTATTTAAATAGAGGCGATATTAAAAAAATAATTAATATCCCATTGAATATTTTATATTAAGAACTAAAAAATCTTTCTAGAAAGTGTTCAAGGGAGTATAATTAGTGAGTGATATTGAAAAAAAAATTAATACCCCATTGAATATTTTATATTAAGAACTAAAAATTTTTTTTAGAAAGTGTTCAAGGGAGTATAATTAGTGAAGTTTTCTTGCTTGTTAGCAATATAATGCTGATTAAACATTGCAAATATATCTCTGACTCAAACTACGTGTCACTTATCTCTGACTATTGATAAATTACAATTTTTTTGGCCAACTATTAATAAATTACAATGTCACCATAGAATCTGCACTGAATTGAGGTGATGAAGGCAGAGATAGATGAAAAAATGTCAATACAGGCTATGGGCTGCACATCTTATTACGCATGCATAAACTTTTTCTATCCTTTTACATGGCTGCCAGATTAATTCTTATGTCCTAATGAGAGATGCATTCGCTTTAATTTTCACTCATTTTTATGGCTTTTTGTAATAAAATTAAATTAATTTTGCCTCCTTTTAAGTCTCATCGTCAGATTATATTGCAAAATACTCTCTCGAATTTTATTTATAAAACATCTTTTAAAAATAATTTTTAATTCAAAATATATAATACATGATAATAATTAAATTATCTTTTTTTAATTTTATTCTTTTTTATTAACGTGAAGGTATTTAATAGTTGTATTATTAGTTAAAATTAAGGATAAAAAAATAAAAAATATCTCTCACTTTTTTATGATATTTTTAATATGGATAACAGTTGAATATCTCCCGTAACAAGCACAGAAGGAAGTATAATTTAACGTAGAAATCTCAAGATGACAGCAGAAACTCTTTTCTTCTGTCCTTTTCACTGTTCTTTAACGAGATTTGATTGTCACAGATGACAGCATATTAAGGAACAAGACAAGAATATTTCTTTCTTAGCCCCTAACAGGACATGAGGGAAAAAAGAGGGCCAAATTGTGAACTGACATGTTTCGTATTCTATCCTGCAGACATTTAGCGGCATCGGATCATTATCTATCTTGTTCCTCTTTCTTCACTATCTAGTTGTTCATCAACACTGTGCCTAATTGGAAGCACCTTACTGCATAGAAAATGACGAGCAAACAAAAGAAAATAAAACAAGTTCAGCGCTCCAATAACAGCAATGGTGTAGTAGTAATACTCAAGCCTATTCTTGTTCAAATCATTCCCACCCAACCATGGCTTCCTCCCCTTCAACGACGTCGTTGCTTTGATCACTTCAATCAGAATCGTCGTCAAATAATTCGCTATGGACAGGCTCAGAAAGAACACTGCACCACCTATTGCCTTCATGTTCTCCGGCCAATACGATGTCAATAGCTCCATCATGGCTATAGCAGCGAAGGCTTCGGTCAACCCAGACAGTGTAAACTGTGGAACCAGCATCCACATGCTCATCGGTGATTCAAACGAACCGCGTTTCAACGCCGATTCACGTCGTTCAACCTCTACAGTCCCTGAAACGATCATGCAGATGATGGAGAAAACGATTCCAATCAATATTCTGTGTTCTATGGACAACCTTCTGCCTCCTGCGAAGGCCTTTTGAGCCCAAGGGATGAATATTTTCTCGTAAATGTAAATCCAAATGGAAAGTGAAATCATGGGCACTAAGCCCAACCATGCAGGTGGCACATTAAAACGATGGTTTCCCACTGATTTATGCATTTGGATTGCTTGAAGGATTCCGAAAGACCCTGTTTGGGTCATAGAGAGGAAGCAGAAGATTCCCGCAACCCAAACAGGTATGGTTCTTAGTATAGCTTTCAGTTCTTCCACTTGCTTAACACTACACAATCTCCAACCATCCCTGGGTTTTCCTTCGTCGTTTAGTTCATTTGCGTCCAAAATCACAGAAGCTTTATCCAAACACGTGAACCTATCCGTGCGAACGACGGTTATCTTCGGGTCTGTCGGAGGTGGATCGTAAAAGGAAAGTTCAGAATATGTGCCTATATTCACATGCCGTTTTCTACTTGATGCTACAATCACCTGAAACAAAACGATGATTCAGAACATAATTCAAAGGTTCATCTTCATCATGCTAATTATAGGAAGATCGATCTATCACCTTCACGAGGTCAACGATGACGCTGCCTTTGGGCTTCATGCGAATGTAAGTGTTACGACCTAAAAGGAAAAGTACTGTGGAGATTGCGAAGCAGGCCGTCGGAATGGCGAAGCCCAAGAGCCAGCTTACGTTTGTTTGAATGTAAACGACGAGGGTGAGAGCTAAGAGGAGGGCTACGGTGAACAAAAAGTACCACCAGTTGCAGAAACTCTCGAGCTGAGCCCGCCCTTTCTCTGTAGACACGTCAAACTGATCTGCTCCAAAGGCAATATTACAAGGCCTGAGCCCACCAGAGCCCGCAGCCATGAGCCCAAGACCAATGTAAAGGACTGCGAGTTGTGGGCCCGTGGGCTGAATGCAATCAGTGGGGACATTGCAGGCCGGAGGTCTTAAGGATGGCAATCCTGCACCCAGCGACACTAGCGCCATGCCCTGGTAAAAATGTGTAGGACATGTTCATTCTGATCTTAATTATAGGCAATGTTTTATCTACTAATTAAAAAAAAAGCTACGATGGTTAACTTTCTCCCTAACATCATCCCTCTTTAATTGCATAACAAGTTATTGGCATGCTTTTGAATTTTTATATAATATTTTATGATGGTCATTAATTTTAGTGAATAGTAAAATTGGGAAAGTCAACATTTTCTTACAAGTTTAAAGTATCAGTTTCAACTTTTTAAGAATCGTAAAATTAATTAACTTTGCTTTTATGATGAGGATTAGAGGGAGTAATTCTTTTCTTTTTATTCAATTTTTCTTTTAAAAGAATTTACAAATTTTCTTGCTTCGGAAGATTTTAGTTCATGAAGGATATGCACAGAATTATTTATGATTCTCTGCAGGGAACTATCAATATGCATTGAAGAGTGACATGAATGAGTATATATGTTTATGGAATTTACTTTTCTTCCTTTTTCACATGTTAATATTATTGTTTATTATATATATATATATATATATTATTTTTCTTTTCTAAATTCAGGCTGCATCTTGGAGACGAGTGGAGAGGATTCATGCCTCTAATTGTGCACTTTATGCTATATATAATTGCTGGAAAAAAGCTGTAGTGTTTGACCAATTACTAAATTAAAAATAGAAGCTCAATTCAGAAGAACAAAGACAAGGTTGAATAATCTAATTAGAATTTTTTATTACTGAGATTTTTCTTTACAAAAAACAAAAGAAAAATTTACCAGAAAAGATGCGATGAGGCCAAAGAAGAGCATGTGGTACTTTCCCAGATAAGCATCAGCAACGTAAGCACCAAGTAGTGGGAGAAAATTGCTAAAACCAGACCAAATACTGAAAACCTCTGCAGAGTATGTGTTGTCTAAGTTGTATTGGGTATGCAGATACACCACCAGATTTGCTATCAAACTCATTGCAGCTAACTTCTCAAATGTCTCGTTCCCTTCATTTCAAATCAACACGTATATTTATCATTAACAATAACAACACAAATCTCGTTCCCTTCAATTCAATTCATGACAAAATCATATCAATAATGGAAAACTAGAATGATAAAACATGCATGAAAATCATCAATTGATGAAGAAAAGGCAAATCTAGGGTTTACCAAGAATGTATTTGACAGCTCTCCATCCTCCATGTTGGTTGGAGGAGGAAGGAGGAGGAAGATGGGCTGAAGAATCACTGCTGCTTTCTGACATGAATTAATGATTTCTCTTCTTCTACTTCTTCTTTACAAATCTTTGCTCCCACCCTTCCTTCCCTTCCTTGATCGCTGCGGTTCTGATGTTTTTATATTTGTCTGTTCCTGACAGCAAAGACTTTCCATTTTAGTCATGTAGGTTGTGATGTATTGTTTTCACAATACTTGTATCTTATAAATCATACTTGAATTCATATTCCAATTTAGGAGAAACTCTTTTGCCATTTTTTTTCATATGCGTTCTATTAGGTTACAAATGATTTATGTGAGTCTGCCCAATCACTTTCCCTATCGTACATACACTTGAACACTTGAGCACAGAATTAGGGCGAAATATTGATGTATTCTATGATAAAATATTGTTTTTACTACCCCATGAAAATGCTTAGAGAAGTATATCTTTTCTTACCATCTCTCTCACTTTCGCAGGGGCTTTATATTGATAATGATATATATGAATTGATGATATTAATAATGATACACACACAAATTGATGATAGGTACTCCTCTAGTTTTAATTATACGTTATTTTTAATATTTTTTATTGGAAGAAAAATACGAAAATTCATTAACTTTATTTAAAAATTTAATAAGTTCTTAACTTTATTTCAATAAAATATACATACTTTAGTAATATGTTTTCTTTTTCAATATTCAATAAAAAGGTAAAAGAAAAAAAATTGTGATAAAAATTTAATGATATAACTTATAAATAGAAAAAAAAAATCTTCTATTCTACCATGTAAATTGGGCCAAAATGATTATATTATAAGCTGATTGTTATTTATAGGTGCATGATAGATATAATGAATATGTATTTTCAAAAACTGAAATGAGGATAAAAATTGTAAAGCGCATTATATTTGTATACTTTTTTCTCAAAAAATTATTTTCACAAATTGAAACTTACTTGGATGATATAATTTAAAAGTAGGTTAAGATATATAATGATTTAAAAGGGCTTTGAATTTTGTGGCATATTTTATATGAATATAATTTCATAACTTTAAGTAAGAATATTGAAATTAAAATTATAAAATAAAAAGGAGTTAATATATTATTCAAAATATTTGTAAATAGTAAAAAATATTTTTATTGTATAATTAGATTTATTTAATAAATATAAATATAAATATATAAACTAAAAACAATAGAAATTCTAAAATGAATTACACCATTTTTTTTAAATGTTTAGAGTTAATGTTTAGAATTTAGATTTGTTCAGATCAAATAAAACATAAGCCTAACATCTCAATCCAAACAGTACTTGATATATATATATATATATATATATATTAAAGAATATAACATGTTATTAAAGAGTTTTTTTTCAAAAATATCTTGATACATAAATTAAGTAGTCCTTCTTTTTCAAATTAGACATCTTATTAGATAAGAATAAATATATAAAGATAATCTTAGTTTTAAGATAATTAATTAACTTATTAAATAGTGTGAAATATTTTTTAATAGAATAGTATTTAATAAAAGAATTGGCTGGTCTTTGATTCATTCACCATGTTTTGTGGCTTCAACTTCAACTTCTAATTTACTCTTTTTGTTTTTTTAAATACGAAAATAATCATTTGGGGTTTTAATTTTGATTTTTAGTAGCACTCCATTCTTACTTCATTTTTTTTAAATTAATTTTTTAACCCTTTAATTTTTAATTCACTTGTAACTTAGTTCCTCAACTATGACTCGTTGCAACTCAATCCTTCAACTTTTGATTCACCCCTAACTTGATCCTTATTTTTTAATTTTTTTTAAAAAATTTCTTATCAAATAAGAGGGATAAAAAAATATTCATATGTTATTTTAAAATACCCTCATCTTGCTCATTGATATGAGATATAAGCTCACATAAAAAAAAGTTAACAAAAGTTAAGGGACTAATTTGTAAGTGATTTAAAAATTGAGAGACTGAGTTATACGCGAGTTATATTTAAAAGATTGAGTCACAGCGAGTCATAGTTGAGAGATTGAGTTATAAGTGATTTAAAAGTTGGAGGATTAAAATATTAAATTTTTTTTAATAAACTTAAATTTTAATTTTAATTTTAAATTTTTTAATAACAGCGTTCGATTTTAATTTTAATTATTCTGAACCCCGAGCTTAAGAGTGAAGGCATGAATAACGCGCTTCCTTTCCCCGACCACACTGCTGCCGTGTATGTGTATTGCAGTTATCCCTTTCATTGTTATCAGATTCAGGAGCACACAATCGATTGCTTGGTTGCTAACCGAATTCTTCGTCAACATCCATTCTTCACTTCAAATTTCAGTCTCCATATCATTTTTCTTCCTTCTCCAAACGGATTTTCTTCGTTAGGGTTTTGCACACATGGATTGGGGAAACGTCACGGCTGAGGATTTGATCGACGCCCTTCGTGAAGTGGATTGGTCGTCGCCACCTCGCCCTCTTTCAGAATTCTTCTCCAGATTCTCTGTACCTAAATCCTACTCTAGATGGAATAGCCGCCTCAAATGCAATCTCTACTAGTAAGAGTCCTTTGTTCTTCTCCACAACTTCATCCATCAAAATATTATCGGTTAATCCTTGTATGCACACGTTTTTGTCTTAAATTTTATAAAGGGGACTTCTTAGATTAATCGTTAAATTTTTCCTGTTATCAGGGCTCTGGTAGTTTTGTTCTTTTCGAAGTTTTATCAGAATGCCCAATTTGGCATGGCCATGCAGCATTTCTTTAGACTTTGTTGATTCGCCGTATTAGTTCATTTGTGATTACAAGTTTAAAGGAAGCATTTTGAAATTAGATGGGAATCAGTGGAAGAAATGAAAACTTGTAATTCCAGCTTGACTGTTAACTTAAATTGATTAAAAGACACATAAGCTTCGTAGAGCTAGAAATCAGATTTATCGTCTTCCCATGGAGTTGATCACGTAACTGATATCTGCTTAAATAATTTTCTGCTAGGTTCGATTTTTTCAGCATCCTATTTTTCTTGGCTAGCTTAGATAATAAAGATGGGATAAGGAATGAGTAGTATTCAGGGATGTGAGAAAAGATATCTTATAAGGATGAACGTATATGCTGATAAGTTAATATTATTATTATTATTTTTTTGGTGTCCAATAACTTGCTATAGCCAAACTGGGCTGTAGTTTCCTCCACAATCCCCACCGACCATTTAGGGATGGTTTTGTTATTGTGTTTTCAATGATCTCCACTGTCCAAATCTATAATTAGAATTACTATTTTTATTAATTGTCTGATAAATAGCATAGCATATAGAGCACAATGGCATCTTGCAATTCATGTAGCCGACCCCACCTAGTGGGATAAAGGCTTGTTGTTGTTGTTGTCTGATAAGTAGCATGCTTTTGCTTGCATTTGCAGTTACAGGACCAACTATTTCATGTTGATTGTTTCTGTTCTCAGTAAGTTAAACATGGTGAACATTGTTTTTTTTTTTTTTTTAATTTTCCCCAATTGACATATGACTCTCTGTCTCAACATTCACATTTTGATTTGTAGTATTGGGATTTCTTCGGAGGCCGGTTGCTATAGTAGCTGCATTTCTTACAGCACTAAGCCTTGCTTTTCTTAATGACAGGTGAACAATATAACTGTTTCCCTTTCTATATTAAATGACATCACTGGTTGAATTTTACTTGCAAACATCGATCTGTATGATATTTTAATGAATGCAATCATCCTCTTTTCTTTCTTGGTGCAAGGGGCATAGGAAAAAGTAATATGTAGATAGCTCTTTTACTGCAAGACCAAACCACATTGTGCTTCCAATTATAAAACAATGTATGTTGTTGTTTTACTTAGTACTCATAGCCTTTTGGTGCAATTTCATAAAATATGTAAATTGAGATAGCTAAACTAGATGATGATTACTTTAGTTTTAAAATTTAATTATATGGGGTTATGAACATTTAAACACGGTGGGAGAACAGTTGGAAAAGCATGGGGGAACTAACCTAAATGATTAGGATTGTATTTCAATTTTATCTTTCAAATATCTTATTGCATTGGGACATTAACATGTGCGTGCTATAAGGAATTTTTTTAGGTTGCATTTGGATGGGTGGATTTAAGTTGGAATTTGAATTTAAAATCTCACATTTGAAATTTATAGATTCTATATTCTTTATTTGGATAATATAAAAAATTTTAAATTGTAATATTAAAATCCTTTGTTTGGATTTAAAGTAAAATTTTAAATTTTAAATTCTATATTTGAATTTAAAAGAAATTTGGACGACTAGTCAAAGTTGACAATCTGAATGGCCAACTTCTACTAAGATCAGACAGTCAAAGGCGATTGGGACTATAGCACTAGCGGTGACTGGGACCAGACTTACACGACGACGTAGACCAGACAGTCGACTGTCATTGAGATAGGACTGGCGACGACAACTGAGATTGGAGGGCGGACTTCCACTGGGATAGGATTGATGGTGACAATTGAGATCGAAGGGCAGCCTTCCATTGGGATAGACAGACGGCAATGGTGGGAACCGGACGGTCGGCTTTGACAATGACTGAGACCGAATGGCCGACTTTGACAGCGACGACCAAGACTGGACTGTCGACTTCCACTGGTATTAGACTGTCAACTTCCATCGGGACTGGAATGATTTGGCGATGACCCAATAGAAGTTAGCCATTCGATCCTGATTGTAGCTATCTGTCCGATCCTCGTGGAAGTCGGCCATTTGGTTCCCATCGTCACCATCGGTCCGATTCCCAATGGAAGTGGGGTGTCCAGTCCTAGTCGCCGTCAGTCCAGTCTAGGTGGAAGTCGGTCATCCCATCCTTGATTGTCAATATCGGTCTAGTTCAGGTGGAAGACTGTCGTCTGATCCTGATCAATGGTGGCGTCTTGTTTCCGTCAACTTTAGCAGTTTGGTCCAATTCTGTTGGTAGGCTGATCAAGCCTTTTTGGATTTGTGTCAAATTACAAAAAAGATTGAGTTAAAATTTGAAATAATAAAGGTTTAAAAAGGATTTCAAATTATAAAGAGATTGAGATAGAGCTTGATATATTTTTTATTATCTAAACAATAGATTTGGCTCATATCTATATTCATATGTATTCAAATATAGCGTTAGGGAAAATAGCAATCAAAGACTGCTAGAGGAAGTTTATATCAATCAAGAATCAGTTGTTGTTAAAACCCAAATGGAAAACAAGCTCGAATAAACTACTGTTAATTTAAATTTAGTTGTTGTTAAAACTCGAATGGACACTTGTTGATAAAAGATCATTCAAGTTTTGACAAAAAGTGATTTTTAACTTATATAAATTTCTTCCAGCGATCCTTGATTGATATTTTCCTATTCTTTTATCTGGGAAGAGGAACTCTTGTAACATGAAAATAATGAATTTATCTTGTCCATTATCCAAGCATATAGGAACTATTTTAGGCCTTATGTAATTCACTTAATGAGGTATGGCATTCAATCCTCATCCAAATAAGATTTGGAGGTCTCTATGTGCGTGTTATAGAAAAACTAGACTGTTCTTGATTCCTGAAGTTGGGTGGTTGGGGCAGGTGGTATTTTTTTCTTTAATTTGGCATTGTTATTGTTAATGTTTCAACACTTATGACTAAGATGCTGTTTATATTGATTTGCCAACAGAGTTAAGAGTGGCAAGCTTTATGAGCAAAAACAAGTAACATGAAAATTTAGTCTGGTTTGGTGGTACACAATGTATTTTGTATCTATAGCAACTGGCAAGAATGTCTGAGGACATAAGTTAATTACAGTAATGAGTAATGCTCTTTAATGCTGTTATTTGTAAATGACTGCATGGATCTTAATTTAATTGAAAAAATTGTTCGCTGTGAACACATTGTTACATAAAATATAAATCATCTTTTCATTTGACGGGGGTGGGACTTTGAGTTTTTTCATGCTTTGTTTTGTTAGATCTTTTGTGTACCATCATTTTTGCCTGCATAAAGCATTTGACTTTTCCCTCTTTAAACATTACTTTCTTAATTGTTGTGTAACTGTGATTCTTAGTTTGTATCTCCTTTTGCTTCATTTCATCTTATTTGCTCTGGTTCTACTATGACAAAAGCATTAGTCTTTGGTCTTTACTATTTCTAGTGCATTGATCTGATTGAGAATTCCTTGCAGCTTTGCAGCCACCTTCAGCGAGAAAGTAACACGGACTGTTCGGCAATTTTCACCACATTTGGCAGCCAAGATGAGACCTTCCCATACGTAAGTTTGTTAGGTTTGTAGTACCTTTATAAAGCATTCATTGTTGGACAACACTAATTAATCAAATTGCAGGCCGGTTATTCGTGGGCGCCCATCCGGTAGGAGAGCAATACACATATGTGGTCAACCTCGTTGGGTGTTTGTCTTGATATTTTCCTTTGGTAATTGGGGTCATTGAAATAAATACCCATTTTCTTTCATTTATTGTTTTGGGGATTGTCCTCAATCCTTGCTTTTTACTTGCCTTTCTGATTTATGTCAGCTGCACTAATTCTTCTTTTCCTCCTTTTTCTCAGCAAGCTTCATCCTATGGTTTGTTTCTTGTGGTCTCCTAACTGTCCTATGGGCTCTTGCTATTGGTCTTCTTGGTACATTACATACTCAGAAATTTTAATCTTTAATCCTGTCCTGCTAGCGTATATGTTCTTGTTTTGAAGTTGATCACTCTCTCTATTCAGCTACCATCATGCACGCAAGTTTTAGAACTCCCAACTTGAAAGCACGCCTAAATACATTCCGTGAAGAATTCCGTGCAGTGTGGCGCAATTACAGTGAGCTGTAGCTTGAATGGTGTGTCCTAGATATGTGAGTGCTTTCTGCCTTGACATTTGCATAATTGTATATGGTCTTTGATTTAGTAGCTTTGGGTTTGCATGCTAAGTATATGAAGCACAATTCCATCTCGAAGTGACTGACAAACATTTAAGTTTTTAATTTATAGAATGGGAAAGCCTTATTTTAAAATGTATATTATCAATTAAAGTTCAGTCTTAGAAATATTAAATTATCGCTTTTCCTGGATAATGTGTAATACTTTGAGTAATACGAATGTGAAAACATGGAGACAACAATTTACATCATCACTAATCCATAGCTACAAGTGTGTTCTTGATTCTCGAAAACTTCAGTGATTGACTGGTGGTCAATATTTTAGAACCCTTTTAGGAAGGGCAAACTTGGAATAGGAATCTACTTACATTTATTCGAGTCCACTGACTAGTTTCTGCATCTCAGTTTGGAGGTGTGGACACGTGATCCTTTGTTGGCATTTTTAGGAGTATATGTAATTGCGCGACACTTTGCAATTTGCATCTTATATACTCAATTTTAACAAATAGCGATGTTCTTTCATCTGTGTGCCAACTTAACATTTTTGTGATTTAGATTGATTGCAAAACTTCACATCTTTACTGTTGTAAATGTTGTTGCAGGGGTTGATGAATTTTAGATGGAAAGTAATTTCTTTTCGCTGGGATGGAGCTGTTTGGGAAAGGCTGCCAATCATTGCAGATCATAGCTGATTGTAAAGTGTCAAGAATCTTATTTTTTGTAAAGTATATCTTTGTCATCTTCAATTATATTAAGTGGAAGTAGTGTTAACATTTTATACATGCCGTTAGTTTGACATGGTCACTGTAGTGTAGATTCTTGATTACTTCTATCGTATTGGAAAACGAGTGACACAATAAATTTCTTTTGGAAGAATTATAATTAGTTCTCACACAAAGAAATTAATTACTGTAAGATTCATTGACAATTGAATTAAACTGCATTGACAATTAGTTGTGTTGTCAATACAGTTTAATTTAATTGTCGATGAATCTTGTAGTAATTAATTCCCTGAGATTTCAATATAGCTGTCCCATCTATTTTTCCCCCTTGTAGGTATCCTCATTATTCACTTCACTCTTATAATAAGCATTACACAAATCGCCTATAAAAGAAACGAACACATAAACTTGTATCTTAGGAACAGCTTTGTCAAAGTTCAATGAAACTGGCAAATTACTTCCTTGGTAACTAGTTCGAGCTGGAAAGCTCAAAACCAAGGTCTTGAGGAGTTTTCTGCAGAAAAGAGAAGCCATACATCATCACTTTGAGCAAATCCTAGGTGATGGGGAGAAAAGGGTCTTTGGATTATTTTGAACAGACGTTACTTCTGAGAAAAACATCATTCAAACACTTTATGACAAAATCAATTTTGTCCAGAATCAGGTTTGCAAAATCAATTTTACCCAAGTTAATTTTGGGTGAATCAAATCCAAAGACACATAAGACTCGTTTTACGCCAATGATTATTGAAGGTAGCTGAAAGACAAGTCAAACTTGGCTGTCCAGACTTGAGAGGGAAAGCTCCAACTTCACGTTTTATTTGGGTACTCCTGAAAAAATACACCTAAATAAACTATTAACAATATATTATATTTAACTTTTAATCAAATCAACAAGAGATGAGTTTAGTTTTGAATTCTTTTTGAAAGATGTTTTTACATTTCATGATTGTATTTCAAATAGAATTGTCTCCATAGAACAATATCTAAGCAGTAATTGGTAATAAAAAAGCTTTAAATTATAGAAAAGGTGGTGTTCTGTTAGATTATTTTTGTGAAACATCTAAACATTCTTTTTTGGTAGTTTATACTTTATTATTTTGCATAATGTTGCTCGTATTTATGATGTTCGACAACCGGGAGAAACAGAGTTGTACTGCATAAATGTGACCAATTTTTTTGGTTGATAGAAATTTTTTTTTTTTTTTTTAACACTGACAAGTGGATCAAAGTAACCTACCCTACCATGAGTCCATGACAGTATATCTTTCGGTGAAAAAGTAATGTTTCGCTGTAAAACGTTCTAATAAACATCCTCTTCCCGCCTAAGCCGTCCGACCAAAGAAGAGCAGCATCATACTCTTTTCCCAGCTCGATCGTTTAATTTCTTAAACTTGAAGGCAAGTGAGAGAACAAAGCATCATACCAGAACGATCATGACAAGAAAGTACAAAAACATAAGACAAGCAAAAATAACTGCATTGAAACTTCAAACATCTGGAATCAGACTATGTATATAATTACAGACTTACAAAGACATGGATACTTTGTACATAATTCACAAAGGAACGAAAAAAATTGAATACAACAAACTTAAAAATATTCTGTGTATACAGCAAGCGTGCACCAATGTCCCACCCTTAGAAGGAGTTTTTCAATATTCATTCCTTAGTTAACATCATCTGTACGATCGAACTCGGGGGTAAAATTGGTGGGAGATTTCAGAAGCTCAAACGCAGGCATGGCCACCGCCGTCACAGGTGCAGCCGCCGGTGCCAGAAAGGAGGTCGGGATTATGCTGAGGTTTGGTGGTGAGACAACAGCACATGAGAGCGACCAACAACATGAAGCCCCACGCAGAAGCCAAAGCCTGAGCCCACCTCAAGTAGTGCTCCATTTTTCTCTTTGATCTTTATAAGCTCCTCTCATCGTCTCTGCTTCTGAACCATATATTTCCATTGTATATGTATATACCTCTTGGAAAAGAGAATAATGGCATCAAGCAGCTGAGCTAGCAAAGGTGATCAGATCTTGAGGCGCACATGGGCTGACTTTGAGCTTGAAAGAGCCTCAAAAAACATGGGCTGGCTAGCCTCCGACACTAACAAATTAAATTCAATTACTTCTTTATTAATATATGTGGCCCAAAAATTGAATTTAAATATATAATATCGAGGTGAACACATTTTATGTTGGACATGTCGGATTGGGTTTCCTCCTGGTGCGTGCTCCCTCACAGTCTCCCTCCTGCAATCACACGAATATATGGGTTTGAACATGGACAAACCGGGTCCGGACATATCTCTCTAGCCAGAATATCAATATTTTCCTTCCCTCTCTTTCTTTTTATTTTTGATTGAAGAAATATATTCATAATTAAAATAAAATTATGTCAAGGATATATGACTTACTGAACTGCTTTCATCATCTACCGCCCCTTATGACAAAGGTAGAAATAATCAAAAGTGCAAAAGCTTACATTTTTTCTAATATTGTTTTTTCTGCACCCACTTGATGGAAAAAGGGTAAAAGAGACATTTGGATAAGCTTATAAATGGAAGAAATATGTTGAATTCAATATGGAAGGGGGAAGAGAAGGAGGGAAAAAAAAAAACAGGAAGACGCTTTTGTTTGAGATTGGAATATCTTTTCATGAGCGAATTGTTCAATAAATTTAAAAATTAATGAAGATCATAGAACAGTGTCATTCCGAGGGCACCCAATTAAATGAGCAAAAAACATTGGAAGAATCAGTAAAGATACACGTCCACAAAATAAAAAGTTGCCATTTGATTTATTCCATCACTAACCACGCGCTATCTTCTAGCACTTTTTATTTTATATATCTATATATGACAGCCATAAAGCTACATATTCACCTTTTTCTTTATTTCGTTGAGCCAACTCAACACCAATATACATTTAGAGAAGGAGAATTCTTGTTATGGTCCATCTCTAGTTAAATAAACTTCAAACCGGGTCATCATCTTTAAGGTTATATATATATATATATATTGTCGCCAACTTTTAAAGAAAATAAGCATACTTCTCTCAATTCTTAATATAAGATAAAGTTAGAATAATTAATAATATATTTTTTTTGCAATTTTATCCCTTTGTTTATTTATTACCATTTGAATTTCCAAATAATAATTTATTATAGATATTAAATGTAAAGAATGGTAAAATAAGAAAACTGCATTTTTTTTATTATTTTAAGATTATAACTAACATTTTTTAATTTGTATGAAGTTAGTTAATTTTGTCTTATATGTTAAAGGCTGGAGTAGCATTTATTACTCTTGGCCTCGCTATTCAAGATTGAATTGCAATTTTTTTATTAATTTTAAATAACATTATAGTTCATCACAAGTTGTTGTTCAGATGCTTTTTGAATAAATTTAGAGTGTAAAGGTAAGGTGCCTGTTTATGTTACTACTTTTCCATAACTTTAATGCGTCGTTTTCAATGTTTTAGCATTAATAAGTGAAAATATTAATAAGAAAACCAAATTTCATGTCATATAAAATTATTGAAACTTTACTATTTTTGAATGCCTCTTTTTTCTTTTCTCTGCCATCCATGATCCAAGTTTCTCTCCCAACCTCCTTTCAGTCCCTCGTGATAATGACATTCCATGGTTTATCATGAGGACCAATGTGCCGGCAAGCGGCAATCATTATAACTTTGGTGTTCCCATATCATACAAACCTCATAAGACTCTTCAGCCATATATAGAATGGATAATATTATATATTATTATGTGCATATCATTTTAATAATTTTATATATTATTAACTTTTATGTGCATATTTTTTAAGGAGAAAAAAAATTAACTCTTGATTTTCTGCTGCCTGTGTTTTCTTCATATCTGCCCCCGACCCAACCTAACCGATTTGATAGAGTTGGGCGGAACCAAGAAAGCTGGGAAGCAAGTAGCTAGCATGAATATTATAGTTTTTTTTTTTAATCACGCGCATGTTTTTTTTATTAGAAACAATTATATTTAATTTACGGTTGAGCAATGTTTTTTTTTTTTTCAAGTACATAAATTCAAACCTCATCTCATCATGTTGTGGGAGATTAATTTTTTTTATTAAATTCAATCTAGCTGGTTGCTACATGAACACCATAGTTATTTGATATGGCGAATGAATTTTATTCCGAAAATATTGAATGCCTTAATACTTGGCGATAATAATACACATAAGATAAAGACTCTGAAGGGTATTTATTAGAGCTCAAGTCCGTGTTCGTAATTGCAAGGATCTGGATGAAAGTCACATGTTTGCTCTCATAAACAATCTGAATAGCAAGTGGCGATCTCTGCGGATTCTGCTTATTCGAATTCATTATATATACATATCGAAGCACACAGACACAACCAAAGTACTTCAATTCATAACACTCACATGTACCTATGGGCTGCATTTTTTCAAAGAAATATGAAATGAAGAAGGGATTCAAACCCTCGAGATCAGAAGACGCTCAAGCTTCTCATAAAACTCTGGAGCTTCAGCGACGCCATCGTTGGCAACCACGTCACTTTTATAAAACCGTAGGCGGCAGAATGGGAGGTGCTAGCGGCGGCGCCAGAGACGGCGACCTCATCCTCATGATGGGTGCTGTAGCTTCAGTCCAAATCAATTCTGGGATTGGTCATTCCCATCATGCTGGTGGTAATTGCGGCGGCGGCGGCGGAGCTTGTGGCGGCGGCGGAGCTTGTTGATGCGTTTGTTATTTGAATAATCGTTTAACAGGTTGATTAATATATATATATATATATATAGACAAATTTTGTAATTAAGATACGTCGTTGTTGAATTATGAAGCGATATGCTGGGTGATGCAAAGACATGAGCTGTGTTCCTCTCACCCATATACCTACAAGTCTGATGTATAATTTTTGCCCTTCAGAATTTTTCTGTGATTTTTAATTCATAAAAGTAATCATATAACAACAAAAGTTAATCATGAGTGGTGTGTATATATATATATATATAGCCAGACAAAGGTTGTCCAAAGCCTACTAGTGGTCAATGTTTAAATTGTAAAATCTTTGTTCATTATTATTTTCATCATCTAAAATAATTAATACAGAATTAGAAAATAATACTTAAATTTAATACTGCCAGGTACCTATTTGGAAACCATCTTTTGGAAACGTTTATATATCTACTTATAAGTCATATTAGAACATCTATGAAACAAGTAGTAACATTTTTAATGCACTAAGGATATTTGTAATGCTGAGTAATTATGGTGAAGACTGAAGAGAAAGGCTTGAGAGAGACAAATGAAATTATTATATTGTTATATTTATTTAAGATAGCATTTGCATTAATGAATTTTTATTTGGATTTTATATTTGAAATCTTTTATTTCAAATGTTACATTTAAAATACAGGTATTTAAAATTCTTTGTTTAAATAATATAAAAAATTTAAATGAAGAAGAGGGATGAGTTTGGATTTGAAATGAAAATGAAAGATTAAAAATAATGAGTTTGTTTTTATTTTTTAATAGGCAAGAATAAAAGATAAAAAAAGATGCGAGAGTCATAAAAATATTAATAACAAAAATGTGAAACAAAAATATTTGAAGTAAGTAAAATTTTAAATGATTAGGATGTAAAAAAAATTAAAATTATAAAAAAATTATAATAAAAATTTGATTTGGATTTGAATTATTCAAATTCATAAATTTTTTATGTATCCAACTTAAAATTTGGTCTAAATCCATAACGAAATTCCTATTAGTCGAAAGTACACACCGTCTGTATCTTTGAAAATGTGAGGTATTGTTAAGCTATTCAAATAATTTAACTAATTTTTTCATTAGCCAAAAAAAATGTAATTTTTTAAAATATTTTTTATGACCAGAACGAAGGGAGTAATATAAAGCTTTTTTTAATTTCAACGAGAGTATAAAGTTAATTTACTTCTCTGGACAACACCCATAAATGCTTCATAGAGTCAATGTACATTGTTTGTCTATAGTATTTGCTTTTTCGTCGCATCTTCGTTTTATCTGCATTTCTTTGTTTCTTTTTTTCTCCATTTTGGGTTTAGGGTCTATCGGGTTTTTGTTTTGGGTTGGGTTAGTTTGATCTTAGGCTTTTGTACTGGCCTCTTCCATTTCTCTGCCATTTCATTTAAATAGAGACACTTTTATTGGCCCAGGAAAAGGATGCCCAATGACGTACACTCGTAATATGATCAGAAATCAAAGGAGATGGAACCTATCTCTCGTGATATCAAAAATATGAAGTTTAAATATGAACTTAAAAAATTTAAAAATTTAAACGTGTTTTTTACCTTGAAAATTTATATGGGTTTAAAGATTACCGAATAATTATTTATGTTATAGCTGAGTAGTTTGGTCACTTTAGTTAATCTATTAACGCATGAGTGGGGGGAAATATAATTTTAAAACAGAGGAGAAGTTTATGTAATACATAACTTTTGACTTTGGAGAAGATTTATATAGATTTAAAAAGTCAGAGAATAGTTGTTATAATCTAAAAAAATATAAAGGAGATACTTATATCTTTATTAGACGTGAAAGAATTATAAGGAATGAGAAATCTCCTGACATTAACAAGGAAACTAGATGAGAGAAGAGAAAGTCAAGTCATATTCACTTTCTACTCAAATAACTTATATTTCTATGTGGGTGTTAAAAAATAAAAATATATTAAAAAAATATCTATTATAATAAAATAGCCTCCATCTCATTATATATTTTTTAGTTGTATTATGGAACATGTATTTTAGATATGATCAGTTGAATTCATATATATCTGTGTAAAAATAATATCACCAAAGGAATTTATTGTTGTAAAAATATTGTGACCAAATCTGATCTTGAAAGATAATATCAGTGCCTGGTAAAACCAAATGTCATTATTATAAGATGAAGAACCTGAAGGAATATTAAACTAAATCATCATCAAAATTTTACCAGATTTGAATGTTGCAGGATCTATCTAACAACCCATACGAGTTTAGATTACTAGAGTCTGGACTAAGGTGCATGACAGACGCAACAAAGAGAGAAAGAGAGTGAAAAAAAGAGCAAATTAGAGAATTATTTGTTCTAGTGTTTTTCTACCTTCAGCTACCTTCTCAATTTACAGTGAAGGGAGGCCTCCGTATAAAAGAAAGATTTAATCAACATTAATTCGCTTAATTATGGAAGAAATATGCTGATTGAAATAATTACAATTAAGGCAGAGAATCATTTACTTTTCTAGCTATTAATCAAACATTAATATCAGATTCTAGTCAACTTATTATGATTAGAGTTATGCTTCATCATGGGCGAAAATTAATTTCAAAAATTCTAGCAGAACCTAATGTCGGTACGTTTTTGCATGCAGCCACACACACACACACACACACACACACACGTTGATTCATATGAAGTCACTTAAACACTAAATCGCAAGAATATACATGATTGACGTACGCCAAGTGACATTCAACTTGAATCGATCATCTCTCTCACACATAACCCTATGGGAGAGAAAGGTGAAGAAACAGCTACGATTTTTCCTCCACGCAAGCTTCCCATGAAACAGAGAAGCTTCAATCACAATGTCCTCAACATCCACGTCATGCCTATAAATCTGGTGGCTCCAGAAGGCAAAAAACTGGCGGTGGCACTGCTACCATTATTGTCGGTGGAGGTTGCTGCAGTGGCTGATGCAGTGGTTGAGGCGGAGGTTGCGGCGGAGGCGGAGGCGGTGGTTGTTAATCAGATTATATGAACCCTTTAATGGGTTATGTTACTTTATGCGCTTCTCTTTTCTTTTTATCTTTTGTTTATGATTCCATTGTAAATGCTAATCAATCACCTTAATTGTACTTAAGTAGCCAAGTTTTATCCGTGATTTAATTATTATCTACGACTAACATTTAGTATTTATATATTATTAGTAAAACGTTATTCGCCATATTAAAAAAAAGAAAAAGAAAAAGTAAAACATTATTCGGTAACGAGTTTTGCAAAGGATAGACTTTGACATTTGATTTATATTATGCTTAATAAGTATTTATGTACAAATTCTGTCTATTTCTTTTTCTTTTTCGATAAGATACTTCGATCAATGATTGGCTAAGTGCTAGATTATACTAGAATATATACTCCCTCCATTTATAATTATAAATTAATACTTTTATTTTTTTTCGAAAAACATATCTGCAAGTTGTAATAATTTTTTCAATTTTAAATTAACTCCCTACAATTTATTTTATTTTAGTTGAGTACTTATAGTTTAATCAATTAAATTTTTTAACCCTTAAAAATTAAAATCCTTAAATTTTTCTTTAAAAAAATACTTTTATATTTTTATTAAATGATTATATAATTTTATAATTAATTACATTATTTTTATAACTCAATAATTATATAATTAGATTATATTTTAAATATTTTTTATACTTATATATTTTTGATAAAAATTAATAAAATTTAAACATTGCATTAAAATTTTTTAAATTTTGGCTAAAAGTATTAAATTAAATTTTCTATAAACTCTAAAATTATTTTTATTAGAGAAATGTAATAACTCATTATTAATTTCAAATTTTAAGGATTAACATATTTAAGAGATCAAATTATAGGGGTTTGATTAAAAGAAAATAAATTACAGAAACTTAATTTAAAATTGAAGAAAAAACTATAAAGACCTGCAGATTAATTTTTTCCTCTTTTTTAACTAATTTATGCCTCCCACCAAGTTAAGTAATGAATTTTAAAATTATATATTCTTTTCATATTTATTCTTTTTAACAGAGCATTTTAATTATTAAAAAAATTATTAAATGTACTCCTAATAAAAAATACTTATTTAAAAAAATTATTTATTACATTTTAAAAAAACTAGAAATGCCTTCATATTCATACTCCCTCTAATCCATTACCGCCTTGTGCCCTCTCCGTTACCGGCAGCGAGTTTCGGCACTCATCATCACCGTCGGCAGCTCCTTCCTTCCTGACAGTCCAAACTCTATGATCGACAGCGGAGATCATGAAGGAGCAAGGGCGAGTCTCGAGAAGATGCATGCATGCATGAAAGAGGAGGAGAGAGAGAACTCTGTCACCATCAATAACACTTCCTCCCGAAGTCCACCTACGATGCCTCCCAGGAGGAGCTGTAGCCGAAGTTCTCGTCGAATGGGATTATGAAGTCATGGAGACAAGGCAGCCTCCGGTACCTATAGTTGTGAAGTCCAAGCTTAAGTAGGAGAAGATGGAGCAGCAGAAGGCAGCTAGTCTGTTGTTCGCCTTGTACAGAGTCACAGATAGCTTGGATGACGCGAAGGAGGAGATGGATGAATAAGAAAAAGAGAACAACAGGACAGACAACGGCGACAAGGTGACCGAGTGGTGCTGGCGTAGCAAAGGGGTGATCGGAGGGTGCGGTTATGGCAGGAAGGTGTTGGACCTGAGGGCCAAGTGGATTCAATATTGGAGACTGCTAGTGGTAGTATTGAGAGGAGGAAAAAGAAGAAGAAGAAGAAGAAGAGGGTGTGTCGAGGAAGTAATGGATTCATGGTCATCGTAGCTACACCTACTTCAATAATGGCTCCCTCCCTCCGTCTCCTCTCTCTCCTCTCCACCTTCTCTCCCCGCTCCATTCCCTCTCTCTCCTGGCTCTTCGACTGGGCACTCTACTTCCAAGCCTGAAGAAGAAGAAGGAGAAGGAGAAGAAGATGGTGATGAGGCATGTAAGGCGATAAAACAGAAGAAGTAGGAGGAGAAGGTTGGAAAGGAGATGAAGATTTCAATGTTGACAGCTATGGAGAAGAGATGATTGAGTAGAAAAATGGTGGGCTGGTTTTCGAAGACATGTACATGGAAGAAAGAGAGAAGGTGATAAGGGAGGAGAAAAAATTATAACAAGAAGGCATGTGAGGCGTACAAGTAATATTTTATAATAAAAATATTAAAAAAATTAAAAGAGGGCCTCACTAATAAAAGAATGGATAGAGAAAATAATAAGGTGATGGATTTAAAAATCTTAACAATTAGAGAATAAAATAGACTCAATTGAGTTTATAATCATTTGTAAACTTTTACCTATAATTTAGAGACAAAAAATGATCCTTAACCTATTTTTTAAATATCAAAGATAGTTTAAAATTTTTAAAATAATAAGTAATTTAGTTATAATTAGAGGGGAAGGGAGTTGCTTCTCTCCTTTTTCCTTTAATTGTTTAATCAAACAAGGGGCTTCTATTTCTTTTTCCTTTATTAAATACTAACCAAATAAGGGAAGGGGAATAACTTCCCTCCTCTCTCCACCAAAAGCATAACATTTAACCAAATACACTCTAAAGAGCTAAATACACGTGTGCATCGTGGAAGAGATAATAATTTATTTTTTCTATATATGCTAGAATGGTTAATATGAGTCTGGTTTGTTAGGCTTTCCATTTAAGTCTTATATTTTTTGAGATTTAGGCTTTGAAAAATGTGGAATTATAATATAAAAGGCTTTTGGGTTCAGTCCTAGAAAACCCGTAAAAACAAGCTCAGGTTCATGTTAGCCTTGATGGACCATGTTGGACTTGAGAGTTGTTTTTGTTACCATGTCCGATTGTCAAATTTTTATATTGTCTTAGGGTATATTTTTGGATTTCTAAATACAGGATATAACTGCTATGTCTGACACTCTGATTGTGACGTTTATGTTTGCTATGTTGGATTGTTTTGTTGAAAATGTTGTTTTGCTTCATTTTCTAGTGGCTTTAATAGAGTTATTTGTGCATTGTAATATTATGGACCAAAGAATATTTATATTTTGGATGACTATAATTTAGACATGTATTGTTTATGTTTTATTTTTGTATTTGTATTATTTTGTTTAGGCTTTGGACTTTTATTTGATCTTTTAGACATTTATTTATAGCCTTTTAGAGTTTATGTATGAATTATTATAATTAGAAACTTAAATAAAAAATTAAAAAATGCATACGGTTTTTTGGCTTAACCCTGAGCCCTATTAATTAGAATTGGATTTGAGAAAAATAAAGAGCAGCCTTTGAACTTCAAAATATGTCATAAACTTGGTAAGCTCCTAAGACCAACTCACTTATAAGTTTACGAAGGCTTATAAGCTTAGAGCCTTAAAGATCGACTGGTTCTTTTTAAACATAACTCTAGCTAATACTTCAAGCTGAAGCTTTTATTAATAAATTCGCAAGAATTTATAAATAATAAACAGGAAATTATAAAAAGTAATGTAAATAATGAAATTTACAAAAATCCAATTTAACTAATAATTGAGAATAGAAAAGAATAACAACATTGCACTGGTAGGGAAGCATCATGTTTCAGTGACACGATGATGTACTAAAAAAAGAACAGAAAGAATTTCTTATGTCAAATAAAAAAAATCAAATTGATCATGAAACACATTGAATCATAACAATGTGTATCGTAGACATCAACATTTTAAAAATCTCATATTGCTCTTAATGTTCCTTTATTTTCTAAATAAATTCTTGGACATGACGATTCATTTAATAAAAATGATGGGGGAAATGGGAAGGTTATGGTTTAACTTTTCATGTGTTGATCAATATAGATATTAACTATTTTAAATACTTTTTCTTGTCAAACACTATCTCGAAGTCAGGAGTTGGAGGCGTGTTATACGCTGACTGTTATGTATTTGGACATCTAGGAGGAAGGTAACTGAATTATAAGGAGTAGGGGTGCTTAGGTTTTACTCAGCCCGACTGGCTTATACTTGTCTCGATCATGTTAGAACGGTTCTATCTTGATCCAAAAATAATCGAAACAAGACTTTTGCAAGATATGACCAAAATAAGGATGGGACAGGATTGAACTTGAACTCACCATCATGATGTCCCGTATCATCCTGTTTATATTAAGTCTATTATTATTATTTTTAAAATTTGACCATTATTTAGTCTTTAGATTGGTCTTCAATTTCAGCCTTCAACTTCACTGCTTCAGGACCGGACACACAATTTTGAAATTCATTTTTCACTTTCCCTGCCAACCTTCCGCTGCACAGAGCCACACAAACCTGAGAGTAGTCGACCACAGCTTCACGCCTCCAACTCCACGACCTCGATCACTCCTCCGCGTCCCCTTCACACCTCCACACAACGCGACTGCAAGATACTTGATGCCTCAACCCATATCTCCACCCAAATCTTTGTCCCAACTTTGCCTCAAATTTCCACCGCTGTTGTTTTCTTCAACCCAGATCCATGCTGCCTCAAATCCATCGTTCTCCTTTTCATCCTCAGATCTGGTGCGTTTATTGAATTTTTAGTTTTAAATATAAGATCTACTTGAGTTTCATTGTTGATAAATGAATTAATTCTATTTTGGACTTTTAGTTTGAACACATCCATGACATCCCATTTATTCTTTCCTTCACATTATGTATTATTGTTATTCTTGAGTGTTAGTATTTATGCATAATTTTTGCTTTCACCCATTATTGTTGCTCTTTCCGCCAATCTAGTACCATTAAGTTACAACAGGAATGATTGAGCTTGGCATTTGGAGTTGATAAATTTCTTGAAAATTGGCAAATCAATAATGAAGGTATATGAAAATAGTATATATAAATATTCAACAATGATTCATACACCCTATATGCAAGACTGCTTTTTTTTTTTGTAAAATTATAAATGCATAATTAAATTAAATAACATATAGTTAGAGAAGATCATGGATGATACATTTTGATTCTTATGCCAAGGTACATATATAAATTAATGCCAAAGTATCATAAATTACTATCAATTATGTATTACATGAAGTTAATTTAGTTAGTTATGACTATTTCAACAAATTATTTAAAACATATACAATTTCTTTATAATATATTAGTTATTTATGACCATTTAGATTATTTGCATGTCATAAATTGATTGTAGAAACTTAACACCCTTCATTTTCATGAATGCCTATTTGAATTTAGACATGAACGCACAGTCACACAATAGAGTCAAAGAACACGTGAAGAGAGGAGTCAAAGTCCTTTGAAAGAAGAGTCATACAATGGTGGTCACACGTAGTTGCACACAAAGAGATGAAGGGTTCAAGTCACAACCATTTCGTGGTCTAAGTCGCAACCCACTCCTTATGTCGAAAATTGTCTCTCCAAATATTGTCTCATAAAGGAGGGGCATTTTAATCACTTGGTTAGATTGTTTTATAAATATTTTATTCAGAATGATCCTTCACATACATTTGGTCTTTAGGACCAATTTTTCTTTCAACGAGGTCATTTTCACCAAATTTCTCTTTTATTTGCCTCTATTAGCAGGTTTAGCATGACAATTGAAAGATACAAGTCACTACTTCACATGTCAATAGAGTGATATTTCAATCATCAAGAAAGTTAAGAAAATGACAAAACTTATGGCTTGTTTGGTATAATAAAACTAGGGAGAGAGAAGTAGAAACAATGTTTTTAGAATCGGATTGGATATTGAACTGAAAAAATCAATAGTTCACGGTTCGCATGGTTCAATCAGGTGGAACCAATGATCAAACCGGTGACATTATAATTAAATTAAAAAATTATATATGTATATAATAATTTATATATAAGAAATACATATGAAATTATTATGTAACTTAAAAAAATTAAATATTTCAAGTTTATCATGACTTAACAAGTTACATAATACAACATAATATTAAATGATTAAAAAATTAGTTATTTTTTAAAAATTTGATAAAAAATAAAAAAAATTTAAACAGTCCAATTTTTAAAAACCGGTTTCCGATCTGATTTTCAGTTCAAAACAACCCAACCCGACTCAATTCTTAAAAATAATTTTTTTAGAAAAATTAAATTAAAATTTAGATCGATTGATGATTGGATCGGACTGACCAGGACTCCAACCATCTGGTCGAATTTGATTTTAAAAACACTTAGTAGAAGTAGAATTAATTGAAATTTGTGCTTGTTTGGTAGTGTGGAACAGGCTTCTCTGTGCAAGTGACTTCCATCAAAATCGATGGAACTGTGGAACTGGGCCAACCCTCATGAAACTGCCCGTAAAATGACACTTTTGTCCCTCCCTTCCGTGTACCTGACCGACATCAACTCTTGCTTCATCTTCTTCTCTTGCTTTCCTCTCCTTCCTTCCTCGTCATATCTTCCTCCTTCCTCTCCTTCACTTCCACTTTCAACTCTCATTGATGCCCAGGATGATGGAGAGGACGATGACCTTGGGATGGTGCGAAACCAGATCGGTCGCTTCCTCATTTTCTGGGTGCGACGCCGCAATAACCATGGGTTTTTGATTTGAAGGCCAAAGCTTCACGATTCCACACAGCAAATCAGCGACATCTCCCTTAGATTTTGCCATCGCCACCCCCTTTCTTCAAGCCCCATCCATTGTATTTCTCATATCTCCATCGACATCAGCTCCTTTGGGTTTTTGCAATCGTTATTCATTTGTTTTTCGATGGTCATTGAAATATTATATCAGTTTACAATTAATGGTGATGCTACAATCCATGCGTGCGCAAGGATTTGGGATGAGTAGTTGTGCTTTTGGATTGCAGGATTTCTCTGCAACTTTGTGCTTTTGAATTAACAATAAATTGAGAAGCCGATGGCTGCAAGACGACGGCGATTTTTTTTAAAAAAAATCATGGGTATTAAGGTCTTTTTAAAGTATTAATACATATATTAAATAATATTTTTATCCCACTTTTATCTATATAACAAACACATTTTTAAATCTTATCTTCATTTCTACCTCTATTTTCATTTTTATTTTTACTTTCATCGTAAACATTTCTCTACATCAAATGGGACATTAAAAATCATCACAAATATCCATGTGATGAGGCTCAATTATTCCATTTCCTTTTGCTGCCTTGTGTTTTCAACTAAGTGTCGTTCCAGCATCTTATGGTAAATTTCTCTAAACTTTTCTAGAATCATTTGCATCCGCCAAATTCCTAGACCTGATAAACTTAAAAATGCCAACAGGCACACCTAAGGCATTGAGTCACTTGATGAGAGGGATGTCCCTTTAGCCAAGTAAGATGCCTTCAATGGCCATTTAAGAAGGCAAGATGGCTGCAGATGTCTTTAGATTCAAACCTCGGATCCTTTCATCCTCCAGTTTTTTTAATTAATGCATCCGAAAATGCTGATGATGAAATCATGAATGTATTTCAAGCAGACCCACTACCTAATTGGGCGGGATTTACTCTTTGTCAATCCTAAGGGAAATTAGAGATAGTCTCTCCTGAAGGATATTTCAGGCGTCTACTAAAAAAAAAACAAAGAAAAAGAAAAAAAGAAGAAAGAGTTCAACACTACAACAGACGCGGCAGCCTGAAACTTTTTTAAGAGTAATGCATCCATGCAGACTATAATGCAGAATTTATTTATTTTCAGTTTCTGCTTCAAGTATCTATTTGAATTGTCAATTGATTGGTTTTACGCTCTAACTCTGCTTGGCTATCCTCTTACGCCAAGGGGCTCTAGTAATCATTCAGCTCCTTGCACAAATGAGAAGTGGAAATTGAATCTGATCAGAGTTATTCCTGGAGAGAGCTTGTTGATGACAAAAGCCACCACTTGATTACCTGGTAACTTTGATTTGATAATCCCATTCTGAGCAAGCATTTCTACATCTTCAGGCATATGGATAAGGCGATTGAGGATGAAGACGTAGTCATTCAAAGAGAGGTCTTGAACTTTGGCATTTTTCCTCCCCTTCTGACCATACGTATAAAACCAAGAAAGAGACAATGAAAAAAGATTAAAACGAAATAAGAAACACGAAGGAAAAAAAATACCAGTTCACAACATTTGGAAACAGAAACCTCTTCAAGATTTAGAAATCTTCTCCAAATGTTGCGCCAGAGAATAGCCAATCAGAGTTCCAGCACAAATTCCCATAGCCTGATTATCATCCCCACTCGTTGATCCGGATGTTACCATTGTACATTTCTTCATCCTCGATATCACATTCTTTAGATCTGCCAAATAAAGCTCACCACCACTGAACTCAATTTGCTCAGCTTTTGCTCAAATAGAAAATTGTATAAAATCGTAAGCAGCCACGAATACCAAAATAAGTGAAAGAAGAAGAAGAAGAAGAAGAAACCTGGAGCCGGAATATGAAATCAGGGGATCTCCAACACAACCGATAGAGGAAGATTTTCGATCTCGAACGACGCTCTTTATTGGTTAGTTCGGAATCTGAAATCAGGGGATCCCGAAAGCATTACGTTGGATATAACGACGAGGAATTTCCGAGAGGAGGTTCCGTTGCCGGATGGTTTTCCGTTTGAGTTTGGTATTCTCGAAGTAGGATGCCCGAATCTGAGTAATAACAGCCTAATTGAGATCAAAATGCGGGCGTAGAGTCGACCAAAGGCATCATCGTCGGAGATATTGGAATCCTTGTGCCAAACTCATCACCCCACCAAAATACAACCTGCAATATAAGCCATAATCCCCTTCTGTTACTCAACCAAAAACTCAATCTTCTAAAAACTCAAAGGAAAAACAAACTAAGAAAAAACCTAGCAGCAAGCAAGAAACGAAAGAGTGTATACTCACCCGTCATGGGAGGAGGAATTGCAGAAAAGGACCCAAAGGAAATGACGAAGAAATGGAATGGTATTTTAGATACAAATGCAGTAAATGAAACAGTTAGACAGAGGAGATGAGGAAAGACGGGAATTACAAAGAAGCATAACAGAGAATGGCGATAAAAGTTAACGCTCCATTGAAAATCGCTATCATTAATACCCAATTTGAAAGAGAGAGAGAGAGTGTGTAGAACACATAATACGTATAAACCCAAGAGAGAGACTTGATGAGAATATAGAATCTTCCTTGGATCAAAGTGCTCTAACCAGTGAGTGAATAGAAATAAAATTTGGCCAAAGTGAATCAACCAATCAAAGATAATTAAAATCTGGCCAATCAAATTGAATCCCACAGGATTTGTATAATATCCCACCAATCTTATTTATAAGTTAATTTTTAAAAATAATTTTTAATGGACACTTTATAATAGTTAAATTATTTTTTCAATTTTATTCCTTTTTTATTAAGGTAAAAGTATTTAATATAATTATATTATTATTTAAAACTAAAGATAAAAGTGAAAGCACATATCATTTTTCTTATGATATAAAAAAATTAATTTTATTTAATATGCATGAAACTGTTAAAAGTGTTCTATAATAAGAATCGGAGAGAGTATGTAGTTAGTTGATAGTTAATAGCTAATTGATTGATAATTAATTGATAAATAAGGAACTTTCCATGTAATATCATAGAAATTAATAAACAGTGGTGTAGAAGTTTAAGATCATTCTTCTTGGCAATTTCCGAGCTAGAAGGGGTTCATTATATATAGGCGCGCGCACAAATAGAGATAATTCACATCCAACATTCAATTCACTTCATAAAGCAATGGGGTGCAGTTTTTCCGTAGATGACAACACAAAGAAAGATGAAACAAAGGCTCGAGCTGCCCACAAAACCAACAAGGCTCAACCACGTGCTCGCCGTCGTCCCCAACCGCGTCACCGATATAAAACTAGTATAGGCGGTGGTGGCATGATCTTGATGACCGGTGCCGTAACTTTTGGGATTTACGGAGGTGGTGGTGCTTGTGGTGGAGGCGGAGCTTGCGGTGGTGGAGGAGGTTGTGGCGGCGGTGGATGTTGATCCGTGCCTGAAACGGGCTGTTCTATCTATACTTGTTTTCAATGTGTTTGGAAGTGACTGTTTTATGTTGGGTGCTGCCAAGACATTAGCAGAATTCTTCACCCATATGCCTCCACTGCACTCAAATTTTTATCTGCACTATCTTTTTGCAGAGACAAGAATGTGGTGTACTTGCCCTGTTTTTTTTTTTTGGGACCAATTTTTTTATATTAATAAAATGGTCTAGTTTGCTAAAAAAAAAACTACATCATACAAATTAAAATTAAAGGACAATGAAAGGAAACACATCTTTATATTAATGCGTTTCTTGTTTTTTTTTAAGTGCACATAATAAATAAATTATTTTAAATTGAAATGCTCTATTGAAAATGATAAATATAAAAAGATAACATTAGTTTGCAAATAATTAACTATTTTATTGAAAGTAAATTTAATTAAAAATATCTTATATTTTTTAATAGAACAAATATAAATATATAGGGCCTGTTTGGATGCCCTTTTAAAATCAATATTAGGCTTAAAACTATGATTTTGAAAAATTTTATCCAAACACCCCAATTTTCTCAAATTTTATTTGGTTTCCAAAACTCTATTTGGGATAAGCTAAAATTTATTCCATTTTAAAAAATTAATTCTAAATATTATTAGCTTATCATGTTGAATAGTATAATTACTCACTTAAAATTGATTCTGAAAAAAATTATTCAAACATCATCAACTTTATCATAATTAATTTCTGAAAATTTATCTAAACATCATCATATTCTAATAATCAATTTTTTTCAATCGAAATCCAAAAACAACCATAATTGAATAACTATATACAATATCTAATAGGTGGTATGCC
Organism: Prosopis cineraria; assembly: GCF_029017545.1. Classification (NCBI taxonomy): domain Eukaryota; kingdom Viridiplantae; phylum Streptophyta; class Magnoliopsida; order Fabales; family Fabaceae; genus Prosopis; species Prosopis cineraria. The sequence continues at coordinate 2,657,504 of NW_026555343.1, forward strand.
ATTTTATTATATGAAGTATTTAACGGTAATGTTAATATCTAATAGGTGGTATGCCATTTTATTATATGAAGTATTTAACGGTAATGTTAATTATGAGCGGGCCGCTAAGTCATTTATTTCAATTTTATATGTTTAATGTATTATGATCATTTTTTTTCTTTAAATTTAATCCTGCCTCTTTTTAAAGTCTATTTTTGCAAATTCATGTACAAGTTCCGTACGAATTTCAAAGTTCACATTCATTAGCATTATTACGATTAAAGTATAACTTAAAAAAGATGGTAAAACAAAAAAAAAAGCTTAAGAAAGATTGAATGTGTTTAAAGTGTAACTTGAAAGATTGACTGTGTAAGTAACTATATATATTATTCCTCAACCCTCCTCAAAAAAAAATTTGAATCGCAAAAATTATAATTTATTTTTGGACAATTTTGTGAAATAATCGCGTTCGTTACAATGAGAAATCAAATTGGAATTACGTTCAAGACGCGCTAGAATAAAAGTCAAACACAATTTCCACGCACGCTCGTAATGCAAGTCATGGCAACATTATGACCCACTAAAAGAGGTCGCCAACAAATATATCGGTCATGTGAAAGCTTCATGTCTGCGTCAATGTTAACTTGCCAAGTAACTTCAAACGACTCTCTGCGATTAATCAATCAAAGCCGAGGAAAATATCTGAAATTTGATTTTTTTCTTCCTATGGACTCGATATCGAACATTATAAAATTAAATTACAGAATATGATGGAAATTAACTTTATACTATAAAAGCATATCCATGAGATTTAATGTGGTGGCCATATTCACGTATAGATCTGAGCTTATGAGTCGGATTTTAAAACATGGTTGTGATTAGTTGTTAGTTAAGATACCTGAAAACTATATGTATGTGTTCATATGCAAACTGATCACAGTCATTGAGGTGGAGGATGGAAATTTTTCAATCCTGGCTTACATGGCTGGTTTTGTAGTTTTTGACAATAACGAAAAAAGTGTGCCAGATTGGCAAATTGAAAAAAAAAATGATAAAAATTATATGTAGTTATAATATATATGTTTGTCTAATTTGCTTGGTTTCCCAGCCATATATGCATGTAGAGCCTAGGAAATGGTTAGCTCTGTATATATATACATATCCTCAAGCCAAGGAGTATTATTTTTCTTTTTTCTTTCTTTTTTTTACCATTTTGTGAAGAATGGCTCAAATTGACTAAGTAATATATCTAACTTGTATAATGTTTCAATTTAAGGAAATAAAAAATATATAATCTTTACATTTTAATTAAAAATTAAAAAATTCGGGGTTATTACTCCCCAGTGTCAGGTCCCACGTTGGAGAGACTTGGGGAGGATCCTGATTATATAAACGAGCACGCTGCACACCCTAATAAGCTAACTTTTTGAGAAGAGAGTAATGGCCTCGTGATAAAATAGTGTCAGAGCCAGACTCGAGTTTGCCCAGTCGGTAGGCCCTTCTGGTGGGCCACCCGTGATGGGAGCATCACAAATTAGTCAGGGCAATTGTCAAGTCTCACATCGGAGGAATTTTGGAAAGGTCCTAACTATATAAGCGGGTGCATTGTACACCCTAATAAGCTAGCTTTTTGAAAAGAGAGTAATGATTTCGTGACACTAGTCTCCATTAGATGATTATATAACTATATATATATATATATTCCTTTTTTATATGATATAAGGTATACATAATTATTATCAAAATACTTTTTTTTTGGTAAAGATTATCAAACTGTTTTTGTAAAAAAACAATCATTTCAATCTTAAAAAATAAAAATAAAAATAAAATACACGTGGCAAGAAGAGAAAAGATTGAAAGGAGGAAATCTCTCGGCAAATGCGCATGAACTTCCCTCCATTTGCACCGGGAGATGTGCGGAAAATAATACTCTCAAAATTTACAATAATTGATTTCAGTATTTCAGTATATATTAAAAAAAATTACACTAATTTTTTTTGGCGAAAATATAGTTTAGCACTCCAGCATCACCTATTGAACACTTATTGTGATAGTAAAGTATCTACCATAATCTTTTTATTATTTTTTTAAAAATATTATCATAATAAATAAAAGTTTATTATAGTAAAAAAAAAAGTAAAATTATGTAAAAATTTCGTAAACTTTAAAACATGTACAAATTACCTCCTTAACTTTTAAAACTTAATAATATATCTCATTGAGCTTTTATGTTTATGCAAATAACCTTTAACCATTAATTATATATCTCCTTAAATTTTATTTTTATGTGCATTTAAACCCTTTAAATTTTGATTGATATACGGATAACTCTTTAAAATTTAGATTATGTAAAGACAATTAATATATAAAATTAATCATATAGGATTATCTACATAAATATAAGAGTTAAAGGAGGTTCATTATAAAGTTTTAAAAGTTAAAAAAATTATATATACGTGATTCAAAATTCAAGAAAATAATGTATAATTTAACCTAAAAAAATTTATATATTATTTCAAAACCTTGTGGGCCATAGTAATAATTAGGCTATCATAATAGAAAAGATTTTTTTTATAATAAAATATTTCTTGAATTGGATTACCTTGATAAAAAAGAATCTATCATAATATAAAAAATTTAAAGTAGCAAAATAGGCTTACCTTGATAATTTAGGAAGTAAATAAAATAAACAACTAAGTACCAATGGAAAATTAAATTTTATAAAGTGTACCTAATAAGATCTCGTTAAAAACAAGTTCCTGAATCTAATAAAATGATAGAAATGAGTAACTAAAAGTGAAGCATAGTCTCCAAAAAGTTAAGTTATCCAAAAATAAGTTAAAAATGTCTAAAAATGTCCAAGGGACTATTTCAAAAAAAAAAAAAGCAAAACACGAATTGGGGTACTTTTATGAAAAAACCTACGTGCAAAAAATTTATTTGGAAAACATATCCTAATTAAGTAAATTGAGTTATAAATATAATTAATTCTGAAGTTATATAATGTTTTGATAAAATCATAAAAGTTGTAAGTTTTATTTTTCAAAGGAAACATTCAAGGTCAGAGAGTAACAAATCTAATAAACCAAACTATAAAGACTCAATTAAAATAAAATAAATTACAATAACTTTATTCAAAATTGATGATCAAAATTATAAGAACATATTACTTAATTTTTTTTAAAATATAAATTATAATGTTTAAAAATTAAAAATAAGTAATGTAAATTTTAATTTTAAATTATAAACATATATTCTAATACCTACATTTAACTTAAAATTAAATGCAGGTCTAAATAGGTAGCCTAAACCTTTTCCAGGGCTTGAGTTCAAGACACAGTTACTTCCCTCTTTCTATGTGATCCTACTCAACCAAAGCTTGTGCTTGTTCGAGTTTGTGTTGTTGGAGTTAAATAAACTTGATCCTACATTAATGAAACATCCAGCTTATACCTTTATATTGATCAAAGATGTAAAATAAGGTACGCTTGAAATTATCAGTTTGCAAGTAGTATTTTCAAACTTGTTGGAAAAAAAATTAGTATTTCAATTTTTTTTAGGATTTTGAAAATTAAAAAAAAAACAAATACTAGCTTAAACTCTCTTTTTTTTTTCCTAGATTTGTAAAGGCCCGGCCAAAAAACTTTTTACACTAAAAAAATCAATTTTCAATGACTGGCTTAAATGAATTTCTTGATAAGCCCATCTCATATTTTCAACTCTATATGTATCATGACTTTCCTTTCCTCTCCATTAATTTTCACCCTCTGTAAAAAATAGCCATTAGATTGACTGGATCATACACCTTCTTGAGCATAAGTAGTATCTTTATTAATTGGATCAGATCAATTTTTGTTGGCGATGATAATACTCAAAAAAAGAAGAAAAGGTCATAAAAATGGTTAGAGCAAAGATAAATTCAAAATGCATCCAACGTAAATTGAAGATCATCATCATATAAGGTATAAGCACATAATTGTTCTCCAAATTAAGTATTTTTGTAAAAAAAAAAAAAGGAACCATTTCAATCTTAAAAAATAAAAATAGCAGAAATAGAGTAATACTCATGCCACCTTAGTCATCATTACACATGTAGGTAAAAGAGAAAACATTGAAAGAAGGAAATCTCAGCAAATGCGCATGAACTTCTCTCCATTTTTTTTTGTTTTTTTGTTTTTTTGGGATAAGTGAACTTCTCTGCATTTCTACCGAAGATGTATGGAGAATTTTTTAATTATTTATAAGTCATATTATTAAATATTTATAATATTTTTTATTTTTATTGTCCATTAGATATTGGTAAAAAAATATTATTAAAATATATATATATATTTAATAAAAATAAAATAAAAAATTTATTAAAATTTTAGATATAGTTAATAAATTTTTAAAAAATATATTAAAAATAACTTATAGATAATGGCAAAGGAGCAGTAACAAAAAGAGAGTCAAGCCTTCACTTTCCTTTCAAATACTTTTTTTTTTTGGGCCAGCACTTAATACTTAGTCGCACCTGCTACCTTTGACCAATTCATGACATGAAGAGGTAGACTGATTCATAATATATACTACAAGATAAGAAACTTTCAAGTTCCATGGGCGGCATCATTCTCATATGGGAAGAAGTGTCGTAGAAATTAAGATGGTTGTTGCTCACGCAATTATGAACTGTAGTATGCATAAAAGTCGAAGACATTCATTATATACATAGATGGACACAAACTGAGAAAATTCACTTCCGATTTCAGTTCATTGCGCAGAAAAGCCATGGGGTGTAGTTTTTCCGCAGAAGATAAGACAGAGAGAGATGAAATGACGGATCAAGCTGCCCGGAAATCTAAGGCAGCTCAACGACGCCATCATCGACAATCACGTCACGTATATAGAACTGGTGGAGCCGACGGTGACATGATCCTCATGACGGGCGCTGCAGCTTCCATCCAAGTGAGCTCCACCTCCGGGATGTTCTGTGGAGGAGACGGAGGTGCCGGAACTTCTGGTGGAGGCGGAGGTTGCGGCGGCGGCGGCGGTTGTGGTGGCGGCGGATGTTGACAAGCGTGCATAAGTATAATCCTGTTCAATTGTTTTCATCAGTGAAAAATTGTTGATAAATAGATCAATTCTTTGTAGGGAGAATCTCATCTATATATTCTTTGTAGCTAAGCTTTGTCGTTGATAAATAGAAAGTCTTTGTAAGTAAGCTGCGTCGTTTTTAACCTGTGCGTATACATGTTGGACGAAGATATAAGTTCTTTTCTGTCTTTTCATTTCTTTTAACTTTTAAGATCCTATTAAACAAATTTCTAGAATACCAAAAAGTAGGCATGTTAGTTATTTAATTTGAAATTAATATATAAAGAATTTGTGACAGTTTTTTAAAAATAACAGTTCATTATTTAATGACTAAAATTTAATGCGCAAAAATAAAAAGGGAGAATGATATTTAAGACCATCACAAGAAAATTTATTATAATAAAAGTCTATTAATTTTGTATTGAATATTATTTTATAAAAATACATATATTTTATTGTTAAAAGTTGAACCTTAACATTTATTTATTGTTAGAGTTTCAAGTATTAAAAAAAAAAATTTAATGAGAGACAACACTCAAGAGAGAATGGGGCCTTGTATTATTAGTATACTACGACATCAAACTTTTGTTGGATTGCTTTTTTTTTTTTTTATTTGCCTACAAGAATGCCTTCAAAGCACTCCTGTAGCCAATACTCTTATTGTAAATATTTGTTGTCTAATTATAAATATTTTTTATTAAGTTGTAAATATGCAGGATTTAAAACTTGAGAGTATTTTATACATTTTGAGAGTAATTTATGCATTTTATGAGACTTCTTGGTAATTAAATCTCTTTTATAGCACTTAAGTGTAATTTTAAAAAAAATTTGTTGAGCTCAAAAAAAGTCCTCCCCATGGTTTGTAAAATTGGATTGAACTAGTCGGTTGAATCAGCGAACTGACTCCAATCCAATGCAATTATTTTTTGAATACCTGTCAACTCAAGTTTAACTCAAATTATAGAGTCGAGAATAAGGGCCTGACTTGATAGGCTGCCCGTTTAAGCCCATTTTAATAAGGATTCGGGCTTAAAAATTTAGCATTTTTTAGGGTAACTGGACTTTGAAGCCCGACCCTTTTAAGCCCTAGAAAAACGGGCTCGGGCTCGGGCGGCCCGTGAAGCCTGTTTTACTGTTCACAAAGTATTATTTTCACCTCTTTTCAGATAATGTGCAAACATTAATTTGTATTTTGTAGCAGCAATTGGTTGAATTATTTTGTGCCATTTTATAGTAATTTTTATATTTTATCTTGTGATATATGTATAGATATATATTTGATAATAAAACAATTTAATTAATAATTATTGTAGGTGACGAGAAGAAGCTGCAGAAATAATTAATATTGAGTCTCCGCCTCCATCTTTCACAAGTGAACTTACATCTGAGGGTTTTAATATTTTATTTATTGATGATAATGAGGGAGATCTTGATTAGGATTGATAATGATGTTTGCCTTCATCTTATTTGGACTTTTAAATTTTTTGTTCATTTTTTAGATTATGTGAGACTTTGGTTTGATATATGTTAAATTTTAAAATATTCTAAATAAATTTTAATGTTGAATTTTATTTTATTTTATTTTATTTTATTCTTATCCAGGCTTACGGACCTGGCCCTGAGCCCTATGAATAAGGACTGAGTTTTAATTTTAAGATAAAATTGGAGTAACCGGGCTTTAGGACCTAGGCCCATAAGGGCCGAGCTCATATGAGCTAGACCCGCCCGTTTACCAACTCTATCAAATTATCCCGCCTAATCTCATAGGTCAAGTAAGATGGGCGGGTTAAATTCCACCCTCCCCTCACGAGATAGTTTATAAATTAAAAAAAAATGAAAATGATCAAAGCAACACAAGAAAAAGATGAAGATAAAAAAACTCAATGAGATTCAAGAAAAAATTAGGAGAAAGAAGATTTTATCACCTTTAACATTCTTTTTTAATCACAAAGCCACTTGATTTGGCATCTAATTTTTTATAGTTATTTTTTACCAAGAATCTGTATGCTATTTAAATCATAGAAAATGAAAATAATAAATTGACATCTAGTAAATATTATTTTTAAACAGAATTAAAGACATAAATTATAAATAATTCATAATATTTTTGTCGTATAATTGTATGAGATATTAAGCCATAGATAAAAAACAATATATTAAAAATTTAACGTGTTTTTATTTAAATTATATCATATGAACAAATTTTGTAGAAGGATTATGATTGGTGAGATCTTATTTAATTCCATTGATCAATTTACTTTGATCTTAATTTAATTCTCTTATGCAATTGGTTTACTCAATTTATTCTTATGCCATTTCTTATATCTTTTCTGTTTTCATCAGTCCTCTTGTCGATCCTCATTTCAAGTAGGAGCATTTATTTCAACTATCTCTTCAACTTCATTTATGCCATGCCTTATTTCCAATGGTTCTTCCAATAGTTCTCTTGGTCCCCTCTGTTTTTTTGGTTTACTCCTCTTAAAATTCTTCAAGGAGGTGTCCAAGACAATGCTGTTCATGTTCACCTCATATGCATAGATGTTTTATTTCAAAACCATTTAGCCATCAACATTATCTTTTTCACAGACGTTTTATTTCAAAAATTGTTTGGTAAGTTTTGTGATCATCAAACTAACTTTGTTCTATCAGTTAAGAAAATAATGGAATCAAGTCAAAGAGCTATGAAATCTTACTAGAGGTCACAGGTGCTCAATTCTGCTACATCGATTGAAGAGCATAAGAATCAAATTGTAAAATAGAAGGTATGATTTTTGTTTTAACGGTTTTTTCTTGCTCAACTTACACAAATTAAAAAAATTGCGAGCTTTTAAATTTCAATTTTATGTTGCTTCTTTTATTTTAAATTTAAAACGCTCCATTAAAATTTGAATATGAAAACCACTTAATAATATTCAATCATTGAAAATTGAAACTTGAAAAACCTTATTCCTATTATAACTCTGTTAGATTTGGCTTTTTTTATATTATTACTCATCATCTTTTTTGCAAAGATAATCATTAATTATAATTAACTCATTAAGGTTAATTATTCTGTATTCCATTCACACATTCTCCCATTACTCCATTAATGAACATTTATGGTCAAGTGTGTAAAATATATAAAATATCAGTTTCAATACTTGACAATAAAAATTAAATCCCACTCACTTCAAATATTGGAAAATATTAAATTTTAAATATTTAAATTCTCAATTATGTCATTGGAACCTGCAAGACCATTTTCCTAGTATCAATTTCAATGCTTGACAATAAAAATTAAATTCTAATCACTTCAAATATTAGAAAAAATAAATTTTGAATATTTAAATTCTTGATTATTTTATTGAAACCTATAAAACTATTTTCCTAATATTCTACTATTGAATTAGTATATGTTTTTATTTCAATTCCTCCTACTATCAAAATTGATTTTCCAACCAAAAGTTTTTCATTATAATACTTCTTCAGAAACTAAATCCATTTAAAATTAATTCCTTCAAAAGTTGTGTATTTGCATGTGGTTGATAAAAAAAACCTTTAACGCACCTTCGTTTCCATCAAGTAATTCATTTTACAAACATTAAAATAAAAAAAAACGTTGTAGTGGTTTTTTCCATTTGGCACCATATATATATATATTTTTGGTGGTTTTTTACTAAAGGTTACCTTGCTTGTCATGGTTTTTGTGGGCTCATATATTTTATCAGAGTTTTGTCCAAATTTCGTAATGGCACTACAAGAGTCATGGTTTTTGTAAATTCATGTTCAAATTTCGCAGTGTTTCAAAGTTTATGATTGAAGTATAATGTGTTTTGAATATCCCCTCCTAAAATAAAGAAAATTATTGAATAAAAAAATAAAGAAAATCAATGGCAAAGGTTAGAAGTTAAACACCTACAGAACTGGAGAAATAATTTTTGGATTGTTTTCTTACGACAAGGAATCGAATCCGAAGTATTCAAGACGCGCGCTAAAATAGAAGTCAAACACAATTACACGTACACGTAATGCGAGTCGTGGCCAACATGTTGACCCAGTAAAAGACATGGTCAACATTGGTCATCGATCGACTACGTCTCAATTTTACCCTGCCAGCTGCCAGGTAACTTCTCACGACTCAATAACTAACAGCAAAAAAAAAAAAAAAAACAGAGAGAAAAATATCTGAAATTTCAATACATGAATTTTAACTTGTCAGATAACATCGTATGTCTCTGAAATTAATAATTGAGTTTGAATGTTTCTTCCTATGGACCGGATCGAACATGATGAAAAATTAAACGACAGCATATATGTGATGCAAAATTTATACTATATATATAGGTATATCCATGAGATTTAGTATGTTGCGCATGCACGGATAAGAGAATTAATTATACTATACTCTGAGCTCTAGCAAATAAGGATGGAACCAGTTTTCGTGGCATTTATCGTCGCGACTGTCTGCTTATTCACCTTTACCTTGCTATTTGGAATATTCTGCCGAGGAAGCCAACTCCGGCCAACAGCAGGCGGCGGCGGCGGTATTGATCTTCAGCAGCATCATCACAGTCATCTTTTTCATGGTGGACTGAATATAGATGTTGGGGCTACTGCAGCCAGCGGAGTTGCTGGATGTGATATTGGTAGTGGTGGAGGAGGAGGAGGAGGAGGTGGTGGTGGAGGAGGATGTGATGTTGGTGGCGGCGGCGGCGCTAGTGCTTGTTAAACAAACTCCATTTCACAATGAAGTCAAAGCTATTTTACCCCACGATTTCAAAATTTTGAAATTGATAAAGTGAATTATGCATCAGATTTTCAATCTTGGTTGTGAATAGTTAATTAAGACGACTGGAATCCTTATTATGGTGCATAAGTGCAGAGAACATTCATATTTTTTTTTTGCCTGAATTGTTATTTATTTCATTGTGATTCATGGTGATGTTGTCTGTATTTTCAGGTACTTTCAATGAGATTTCTAATTACATTTACATAAGTAATCATGCCTTTCTAAGTATGCCAAAGAATTGATTATATGCACATTTTTTGAACTTAAGCCACTCCACATGCCCAAGAAATTGATATTGATTATGGGGTATGTCTTAGGACCTGTTTAGATACCCTTCCAAAATTAATTATAGAATTCAAAATCATGATTTTAAAAAAATAAGGACCTGTTTGGTTTCCATTCTTATTTATTATTTTTAAAAATTATTTTGTAATACAGTTTTTAAAATTTTTTTTCAAAACAAAAAAAATAAAAATTTGTTTGATTATGTCAATTAAAAAACAGTTTTAAAATTAAAAAATGAACTGATAATAATAATTATAGATACTTAATTGTGGTGATTAATATTGAAAATTGATTAAGGTAATTATAATTTTTAATAATTAAATGTAGTGTATTTTAAAAACAAGAAAAATAAAATAAAAGTTGTTTCTATTTTTTTGTTTAGAAAAACAAACAATGAAGGCAGTTTTGAAAACAATTAAATAAAAAATATTTGTTACGAGCTCACATTTCTTTTTAAAGCTGGTTCCACTTGGATTCTTGCTATTTAAAGTGGGCTTAATTAACACGGTTAAAATAATCTTAATAATTCTTATCATCTAAAACAGAGTTGAACCTAGCTTATAAATTAATTATTGAATAACCCAATGTGATCAATCCTCATCGTTACAATAGCATTATTATTTCTTCATATATTTATCAATTTGGTTAACGCAAATGCAATTTGAGCATATATTACTTTGAAAATGAATGCCATCGTTTAATTAAGACACGCCAACTTAAATAGTTTGAGTGACGACGTTGGCTATTCTCCCGCATAAATCATAATTCTCTAACATACCATAACCCACTCAAACTACATATACAATGGAAATGTAAATAAGAATGACAATAAAATCTTAAAATACTAAATTAATATGTATAAGTTAGTTCCCTTCCAAAATTTTTAAAATATAAGTTGTAAATATTGATATAGACAGTTGTAATTTTATCTAGAATTAAATGTCTTATTTATCATTGAAACTTTTAAAATTATAATTATTTAAAATAAAATTTATAATTTATATTTTAAAAAATATTTTTGAAACCTCACAATCACCAATTTATTCTTAAAAAAATAGCAACCAAAGATTGCTAACTAAAATTTATATCAATTAAAAATTATTTATTGTTAAAATTTAAATGAATATTTGTTGATTCTGATTAGTCTTCTATTAACGAATATTTATTTAAATTTTAATAATAATTTATTTTAAATTTACAATAATTTATTTAGATTTGTTTTTTATTTAAATTTTGATAATAACTAATCTTTAATTGATGAAAATTTTGATTAGCGGTCGCTATTTTACCTTCATTCTCCGTGACTTTCACATTCTCCCTTATTTATTCCATTCCATAGAATTTCTAGGTGCCATACGATGACAACCACAAGTTAGATCAGTCACTCACCATCACAAATGTGGTGAGCACACCATAATTGATAATTAATTAATTCGAACGGCTTCCAAGCCAGTTGGCATTGAAGCACGTATCACCTTACGTTGAAGTCGAAAGTAATCCTTGTACGTGATGCTCTTGAACAAGGGCTTCTCCTTCTGCAATAGCCATGGCGCAGGACCCCATCTCTTTATCCACTTCTGGTCCATTCACTGCGACTACACTCACTCTCGTCTCTTTCTCATTCACAACAGCTCGATGCCATACGCTCTTATACCTCCCATTACTCACTACCTATTAGTACCATAACACAACTTCAAAGGGTTAGAATTTAGCACCATTTATTAGAGAATTTAAAAAGTGAAAGTGATGACCTCAAGTTGATCGCCAGTGTTGACCATTAAGGAATTAGGAAGAGGATTGGCATTCACCCATTTGCCGTTGTGCTTCAACTGAAGGCCTCTGATTCCAGTTTGAAGGAGGAAGTTCAAGAAGCCATTGTCAGTATGAGGAGGTAGCCCCAGAACAAGGTCAGGTTCCGGACATGGAGGGTAAAGGTTCAGTTGAAGTTTCTGGTACCCATTGTCAGAACCTGCGTACTCAATAATGGCGTCAGGTTTTAATCCTAAACTCTCTGATATCCCCTGAAGCAAAGTCCTTGACACGCCTCTGATTGCATTGCTGTACTCCAGTGCAAGCTCTCTGTAAAGCCAAAAGACCATATATAAAAGAAAGAGGCAAAGAAAATGGAAGAAGACGTTGAGTTGAATAACATGTACTTGAAACCAGGTGGTGTTTGGGGAAAATTGAATTGGTCGGGAAAATTGAAAGCTTTTAGATTATCAATCCAGTAACGAACATTCTCCCCTGTTCCTCGAGAAATGGCACTAGTGCCATACTTGATGGTTAGAAGCAGCCGGAGGTCACCATTAGAATTAGATGAACATTTCTTCTTTTCCTCCAGAGGTAAATTATGAAATTCGATAGGCTTGCTCAGAACATCTTGTATTAAATTCTCTGAAATCCCATGATTAATGATCTGAAAAAACCACACACCCAGATCAACAGCTAAAACCCTCAAGTACTCTGTTTTCATGATCTAGGAACAGAGCAAAACAGAGGAGTGCTGGATGAAAGGATAAGAAGTTACCATGAAGAAGCCCCAATGTTGACATGCATGGCCGAGTTGGCGAGCGGCGGCGGCGTGGATGTGACGATCGGGGGAGGAGAGGAGGGAGAAGTCGATGACGGGGATGAAAGCAGACAGCTCATCGGCCATGTCGTCGCGACCTTCATGATCAGTGAGAGTGTGGGAGCAAGGAGGGATGGGAGCGACGCCGTTTAATTCGGCCAACGTTTTGACGCTTGAGACGTCGGAGCCGGAAGCCATGGATGAGGATTCAGAATTTTAGATTCAGAGCAGAATGCCGTGACAAATAAAAATCAGGGGAATGAATTACGAAACAAAACGATGTTTGTATATACACATTCGTCTAGACTTTGGATGCAGGTGTCGTCCCATTTCATGCACAGTTGTCAGTGTTTTGCATGGCATGAGTGGGACTGTTCCGTTCAGGTGACTGTGTTTGCGACAGAAAAAACTGAGAGTCACACATATCTCCCTTGCAAGATAATTAAATATCACTAGGTTTATTGATAACATAGCCAAACAAAATGCAACTATTTTAATGGTTATAGAATTGGTTTGGGCGCTTCGTTCAGTTGTAATTTGCTATGTTAAGTTATCAATAAACTTTGTATTATTTAATTATTTTATAGGTGACCTCAGTGTAATTCTTTCAACAACAAAAATTTTGGTTAACTTCCGCATCATTTAGATTTTAGACACAGAATATAATTATGCGCCGAAACCAATTCTATAACCATTAACCAACCAGTACAATAAAATTATCTAATTATCGTATACTAATAAAATTAATTTAATTCATGTTTTAAACTATCTTTATTTTTCTAATTTTACCATTATTTAATGCTTTTTGCAAACATCAAATGCATTTATATTTAGTCTTTTAAGTAGAAAGAAATCACTTTCCAAAATTTGTCCCAAAAAAAATAAAATAAAAATGGGGGGAGTACTATCTAATATGGAAAATTAGTGACTAGCACACCCCCTTCCTCTCTGCCACACCCTTTATCCTACTTACAAGTTACTTTTAAATTTTAACTAACTTTCTAAAATTAAGAAGAATTAATTAAATTATTGATGTTGTCTAGTTAAGAAAGAAAAAATTTCTCAATTTACCCATAGTAAATGTAAAATCTTAAAAACATTTTCTTTCTCCTGTATTTTTTTTTTTTTACTCATTCAAAATTATGAAAGGGGAAAATTGAAAGGAAGGAATTAATAATCTATCTTTTCATGCAAAATGACTTATAAAAAGGAAAATGACAATTGGGGACCTTATAAGAACATTAATGATAATTACATACCTTGAATTATTGATCCCAATTAGAGCCAGTAATTCGGGTCAAGCCAAAACCTGCTTGAAAAAAATTAAGACCTAACTCGGCTATATGACTTTTTTAAGAGTATAGGATACTTTAAACTTGATTCGAATTAAATTTGACCTAAATAAGCCTGACTACTAAAATTTTTAACTCTATATAGAGTTAATAATTTTGACCAAGCCTGATGGGCTAATCTGAATCTGATCAAAAAAAGTTAAAGTTGGGTTTGGTTATAAGAGTTTTTTTAAAAGAATAGAATACTTTAAACCTAATTCGAATAACCTAGCTCGCCTGAATTACTAGCTCTAATCTCAATAACTTACCATTATCCTTTCTTGCAATTAAAAAAATGCAAATAATCAATTAAAAAATTAACAAAATACACTTGAGATTATTTGTTATGTCAATTAGGAATTTACAAAAATCAGTTGTAAATCTCATTTTTTTGCTATCAATAAACAAATAAACTACTTAAAAAAATCAAGAAAATTCACTTGAGATTATTTATAATATTAGTTGAGAATTTATAGAAATTAGTTGTAAATCACAAACCAATCATTTATGATTTTTTTTATCAATATATAAATAAATTACTTGAAAAATCTATGAAACACACTTAGAATTATTTGTAAGGTTAGTTAAAAATTTATAAGAATTAGTTGTAAGCTCAAGCCAATCACTTGTGATTGCTTACTTTTGCTTGGAAAATCAACAAAAATACTTGGAAAGCATTGTAACATTAGTTAAAAATTTATAAAAATCTGTTGTGAATATCAAAATAATCAATAAAATATAATTTAATTATTATAAGTAAAGACTATGATCTATTGTTAGGATTTCAATAATTCAAGTTTTATAATTATCATTAATGTTTTTATAGGATTTTTAATTGTCATTTTTCGTATAAAAAAGACTACAAATTCCTTCTAAAAACTGACTTATATATAGGATCCAAGAGAATGCCTCCATCCATCTTAAATTATTAGCTCACTTTTAAAATTCAAGGACACTCTTAAAGTAGTTAAAGTTGGTTGATGTCTAACTTTTCTTTCTTCTTTCCAATTCCCATAATTAAATATAATGACTTGCACAATTTCAAATGCTCTTCTATTCAGGTTTAATTATTTATTAGTCTAATATATAACCCGACATATTCGAAGTGCATGCATATTGCTGGGTCGAGATTGGGATGCAACAGTGGAATGGTGTAGCAGAGATCAGGTGAACGTTGCTGCGCATGTGTTGGCTAAAGAGCCGTTGGATATTGTTAGACGCTGTTCTTCTTCGAGTACCCTTCATATGTAATTCTTTTGCGTGGGCTTTATTTTCTACATCGGGGAAAAAAAAACAAATTAAGAAAATAAGAATTTAATTTTCTTGTTCACATATACTGCATCGTTGTGATGATTCGAAGCCAATTCCGATTCATTACATGTAGCTATGGGCTGCGTTTGCTCCAGAGGAGGGAAGAACAATGATGAAATCAAGAGATATAAATCTGCGAGAGAAGCAGCCCAAGCTATTAATCGAATTAAGAAGGCCCAGCGACGCCGTCGTCGACACCCACGTTCTTTATACATAACCACCGCCGGTGGGGGTGCTAGAACGGGAGGTCCTGCCGGTGCAACCAGAGACGGCGACATGATCATGATGATGGGTGCTTCCGCTTTAATCCAAACGAATCATGGCATGTTTGATGGAGACGGAGGTAGTAATTGCACTGGTGGTGGCTACGGCGGCGGCGGCGGCGGCGGCGGCTGATGCTGTTGACATGTACGTGAATGGAATTTATTTGAATCTTTTAACGGATTTGTTTTCTCAACAGTTCTCTGCAATTATGTATAGATCTGATCTTAGACATTTTATCCATAGGAAATAGAATCAAAGAAAGAATGGTCTCAAAATCGTTGCACATACCTTTTTTTTTTTTTCACTTGTTCAAATGACATGAAATGAATTCTTCACGTGTTTGACTCCGAAATTTTGTTTCGTCTAGATTCTGTTTAGGTAATTAACAGAATCTGGAAAACGATCGAAAACTTGTCGGTTGATTTAATTGAATGAATCATTGTTCTATTTGACTTGAAAGAATAAAAATATAAGCTTTCCTGAGAAGTTGAGATCCAATATGCATATGTTTCATGCGGTTCAGAATGATCTCATTCGAACAACAATAAAAATGATGATCTGTGTGTCAATACTCAGAACCGGACAAATTGCTGTGGAAGTATTCAAAACGCTCTTGAATACGACCGGGTCAAACACAAGTACACGCACACGCAAGCTGAGTTCGTGTCAAACACAAATATATCAGCAATGCGTGGTTTCTTATTTGGTACTCATGTCAATAATACATTATGTAATTATTTATGTCGCGGATTATCAATCATGGGATGGAGTATAGAAGACCAGAACCATCTCTAGAATTTGATTATTCTTCACCATGGACCTTATCAAACAAACATTCACTATAAAAATGCGCATGAATGAAGGATAGCTTTACCAGATAGAGATGAATCCAGCTTTGAAAATATTTATCATCTCAGCCGTTTGCTTATTTGCCTTTGCTGCTGTACTGGGAATATTGTGCCGAGGGAGACGAGTCCGGCTTGCTTCTAGCGGTGGAGGTGGTGGTGTGTTCACTCACCATCACCATCACCACAATAACCATGTTTTTCATAGTGCAACCACAGATGGTGGGGCTATGGCTAGCTCCGATGGAGGTGGCGGCGGTGGAGGAGGTGGGTTTGGTTCTAGTGCTTGTTAGGTTAGGTCACAGAACTAAACTCAGCTCATAAGACAATTTAAAATTGAAATGAATTGATTGTCAGGTGTTATAGCTTAGTAGTTGTCATTAATTTCTTGTTTGTGCATGTAAGCATTTTATGCATAGGACAATCTTTGTTTCCATTACAGGCAGAGTGACAGTTTTGATTACTTCTTTGTTATGACTCCATTCTTCACCTCAACGGTATTTGTGGCTGTTTTTTACTGTATAGTTTTAATTATAGGACATTCATTGGTAGCTTCTGAATTTGATGTGTTTGATTTCATGTTAAAGTATACTAGCATTTGAATTGATAGATTTAAATTTAAATTCTAGATTTATAATATCACATTTAAAATAACTTGTTTTGATAGTGTAAATTTTTTTTAAGGTATAAGATAGATGAATTAAGATAAAAAATTAAAAGTGACAAGCTTATCTCTATTTTTTAAAAAATGAAAAATGAATGCAAGAGTTATCCAAAAAAAAAAAGAAGGTGAGAGTTGAGAAGAGAGAGTTGGAGTAGTTAAAATTTTAAATAACTAAGATTTAGGAATAATTTAAAATTATAAAGAAGTTATAATAAAATATGAATTTGAATTTGAATCATAAATATTTATGTATCTAAATGAAAAATTTGATTCAAATCCAAATGCATTCAAACATAACTTAAAATCATTCTTTAGCCATCAAGTGTGACATAAAACGGTTAAATTTCTAATAACGATGGCATAATTTAAGCTAATCATGCTTTAAGCTAATTTTCACAAAATATTTGGAGTGGAATTAAAATAATGCCCTTTGGAGGCTCTGTCTAGAACTGGAAGGCGCTGCGGAGAATGCGCCCTATCCCTACATTAGGCATGCCCTCAAAGCCTAACCTTCGTTACTAGTTTGTGTTTACAGTCAAGCGTACAAATATTTTTAATAACTCAACACCTATGATGATGGACTATTTACAAAGAAAAAACTTAGTGAAAATAGTGTTTTAACCTTTTCAATTTATTTATGATTCTTTTACTTTTAAATATCTTGAAAGTCTCATCTCTAGACTCCAATTCGCTTTTAAGCAATGTATTTATACCTAAAAACAATTTTGAATTTTTTTAAATAATGTTTGAATTGATGAATTTAAATTTTAAATTACAAATCTCATATTCAAATTTTGTGCATTTAAAATTTTTTTATTAAATTGATGTAAGAAATTTTAAAGATAAAAACAAAAACACATGCTGAGAGTCAAAATGAAAATAAAATATTAGAAGTGACAATTTTACCTTTATTTTTTAATCGATAAGAGACGAAGACAAAAAAATGAAAAAGAAGCTAGAGTAACAAAAAAGTGACAATTAAAAAAAAGTGAGAAAAATAAAAGGATAATTAAAATTTCAAGCAACTAAAAAGTTTAAATCCAAATCCAAATCAACATATATCTAAATACAGCTTTGAAATACAGGACCAATTCAACTTAATTTTATAATCAATAAAATTAAAAGGGTAATCTTTACACATTTTTGTTATTAAGACTATTTTCACCAAATTTTTACACATTTTTGTTCCCAAGACAAATATGTACAAAAATACTTTACCAAGTGTTTTTCCCCTCGTAACATAGAAAAGGGTAATCTTGCGTCTAGCTTGTTTTGGTGAACATGATAAAAACAGCATATTATGCAAAACTCACACTAAATATTAGATCTGACGCTTGACACTTCCCAACAAATAAAAAATAAAATTGAAAAAAAAAAAAGCCACCGAGAACTGATCGAACACATGGAAAACTTAGCTGCTTTTGCTGGAAATAATGTTTAACCATAATAATGATGATGATAATATATCAAAATTGCAAGATGAGCAGATGACACCCAAAGATGGGTCGGAAACAGATGAGATAATTTCATGTGCCATAGCTACGGTCCCCTGCATCTCCAAGGCCAGGAATTATGAACCTAGCAGAGAGAAGTTATTGGATATGTTAAATGGCCGGATAGCTATATTTCTATACATAAGAATTTCCCCAAGACAAAATATAATAAGGTCAGGGACTAACCCTTTATCATTCACAGTGGGATCAATAATTCCAGTATAGACATGAAGGCTGCAAAATTCTTTCAATTAGAAACTCTCAAGATAGTCTAGAGTTTGATAAACCAAAGATATTTAAATTATATGATTACCCAGGGAATTGCTCACTCAGCTTCTGAAGGGCTGGCGGGGCAGAGACACAAGATATCTGCAATTTCATGATCATAAGCTATATAACCAAACAGATGAAAGGAAAAAAAAAAAACATAAAATGCATTATATGTTGAACGCGCATCAAGTATTGGCATGTTGGGAACACTGATCGAAAAGTCTCCAGAACATCGTATTATACTTACACGGCAACAGTGCCATACATATAGAACAGCCCCAAGTTATGCAGTGTCAATGCTATGCATAACCAATCAAGAAACCAATTGAAATATAATTGGAATGAATCCCAAAAGAGAATCTAGTTTCAATAAGATGCAGGGCCTAACCACTTTAATCTGTTTGTTGCCAACTCCACGATCCTTTAAGAGTTTGAGAGCTGCCACTATAGTACCACCTGCAATTCATATGGACAATGAAAACCTATAAAGCCCACAAAATCAGGATGCTTTCTTGCGAGCAGGAGCTCTACAAAAGCCAACGCACTAACCTTACTTCCCGTCCTTAATGGAAATAGAGTTGAAATTTTCAGAAAAAATTATCGTGGTTCATCATGGGTGGTAAAGTTTTGAAAGAAAAATAAACAAACCCAAGCTTAGATAAATGTATTTCTATCAGCTCACATGTTTAATCATCCAATTCATTTTATAACATAAATATCTAAAACCAACCCATTCAAATAGCAGATATGACAGCCACAATTGGAGAAAACTTCTCCAGCAAATAACATATGGCTACTTTGGACTTAAAATTATATGCTGTTGGACCTTATTAGTTATTGCTTTTGCAACAAATGTAGACCATAAGGCACCCTATACTGAAAACCAGCCCTCAAGGTAGCTTTTCAGGAGTAGGACACACAAGCCCATACGTAATGGACAGTTTGATTGATGATATGTGCAAATGCAAAAGCTCAAGCGTAAGTAGATCATATATACCTGTTGCTAGCATAGGATCAACCACCAAAACTTTAGATCCTTCTGGAAACTTATCAGGTAACCTGGGAATCATATACTAAAACATATGATGAAAGGTTCTCCAAAATTGAAGTAAAACAATGCAAAAGCAAAAGAATAAATAGTGGCTTGCCCTCGTTACTCTCCTTCACCCATGCCAAGCCAGCCCCAAAAGTGGGAGGGAAGTAAAAGGGGAGGGAAGGAGTGAGGGAGAGAGAAGGAGGGAGGGGAACAGGGGGGAAGGAGAGCATTGTCTTTCAACACTTTCTTACTTGTTCAGATATATAGTTGGCTGAAGCGTTTCCTCATCTCTGCTTATTCCTAACACAAAATAAAATCAGAAACAAAAAAGTATTTATTTATTCAAATCCTAGAGATTGATAAAAAAATGTATTCTGATGTTAAAGAACAAAGGCCTCATAAGAATCAATACTAGATGTAGTTTAGAAAAGACATCACATTGGTCAAGTGAACCATGAAACAAAATGCACAAACGCAGATACGGACTTCTGCGTAAATTGACATTTGTTGGATTTGTCCTGAAATCATATGCAACATTGGAACATTGGAGGATCTGTATCCTCCAATTTTTGTTAACTTCTATGCTAGCCTAGCCTGACCTTATTCTTACCTAGATGATATGTTTTTGTTGCAGGCAAGATTGATGATGCGTGTTCTGCAAGAGCAAGACCAGCTCTTAAGATTGGAACTACCTGGAAGGGAAAAAGAAAAAGGTTTAAATGATTTCTTGCAGAAAGGCACTACACAGAAAGACTCTGGGATCCTCTGCATTCTGCAGTTCAGTATAAGGGCCCACTTGGGAGCATAGAGTAGAGGAATATGGAGTAGGAATCATTTACACAAAATTCACTACATTCTTGTTATTATTATTACTATTATTATTATTTTAAGAAGGAATATGAGGGTTATTTCCCCATCATTCTTTCCAGTTCAAACATACAAATTGAATAGCATTCCATTCCCATTCCTTTCAATATTATACCAGATGTCATTATTCCATTCCACTCATCTTTATTCTCTATTCATATTCCCACCAAATAATTTTGCAAACCAAACACATCAGCCCATCATCATAAGGAAAAATTAGTGGATTAATATATATTACAATCAGAATGTGCGAAGAATTCCTTAAAAGGTTTGATGAAACAAGCTTAATGAAAGTAATAAGATACTGACAGCCACAGGCTCCCTTGGATCAATGAATTCGACAGAGGCAACACCCATTGGTGACTGAATCTCTCCTGCAACAGTTGGCTGATAGCAATGAAAGGAAGAAAATATAACCATGGTTTAGAGGCAGACACAAATATTTCTGAGGAAGCTATGAAATAACACTTATAATCTCAAAAGATCATTTAAGCCAGATTCAACACTTGCATTTACTGTTCGTCCCAAACAGAAAAAACACTGGCACTGAGTGTCTTTTGAAGATCAAATTGACCTAGCATGTTGGACTGCCTATGACTTGTTATTATAGGGTATAGGGCTATGTATCATGTTCCAAAGATCACTAAACTATGATTATTTATTTTTAGTCCTAGGTAAACTACAGTAATTTTTACAAAAAAAATGTTATGAGGTTCAGTTGGGATTAATTTATGTCATTTGTAGTTCTAAAGTATTACTGATTCTAATTTTCATTCCCAAAGTTTCCTTACGGTTTATTGGTAGCGGACGCCACAGTCCTTGTAAGAATGGAAACAATTCTTGATCTTTATAAAATTTTTGTATGATGGATATTAAAAGTGGCTGTCATACTTTCTTTTTGAAAGGATGTTCAGTAGTATAAAGTACTGCATCAATATTTCTCTCCCCTCTGACTGTGGCTGCAATCAAGTCCTAGATGTGATGCTAAGAATAGGTTAATTGCCATCGTCCTCTTTGCAACCTCTACTCTATTTCCCTCTGCTCAATGTCCCAATACAACTAAATTCTACCATTAACCCACTAAGCAAACCCTAACCCTAAGCTATTAAATCCTTAACCTCCTATTGTCCTTGATAGAGAGAGAGAGATCAATACAAGTCTAAGCAAAAGCCAACTTATATCTTAGGCAACATTTTGATAAACATGGATTGAGAAGTATAATTTGAACCAGACTAGACGATTGGAGATCAATGCATGAAACCTGTGTCCTTTAAGGCTCGATCTCTTAGAGATGAAAACCATTACTAAAACTTTTAGGAAAAAACAGACTGCAAGAGAATCTAACCAGCCAATCCCTTGAAGCTTCATACATTAGTAGCCTTCCCAACTCAGCCATTGCATTTCCTTCAATGATGCAAATGGAGTCAAATCAATCTTTATATGATTAATCAGAAAATTATAATTTCAAAACCGAGTAACCGACAATAAAAGAACAGAGAGAGAAAGATGGAGAATGAATGTTTCAAATGAAACCAAGAATGATACCACAGGGCACAGGCTCACTAGTCCACCCTGTTCAGGAAGCCATATTACTTTGAGGAAAAAAAGATATTCAAAGTAAGTCGTCCCAGTTCTCCAACCATACGAAAAATACATAAAAGCCGATGAGAGTTGCTAATGGGTGCTAGGGATATTATAAAATCAGAACACTTGAGCAATAACAAAGCAGAAATTCTTTCCTCACTCAGCAGCAACAATTTATGGGAGTGAAGTCCTCACGCTCCATAAAACATTTTCCGGCAATCACTTCATCATGAGACACGACAATTAAATGATATAAATAAACCAGAGATAGAACCTTTATAAATCGTAATGATTAATGAAGATACCGAAACATTGCTATTAGTGTTTCTATTTGACTTTGCCAGTAAATATAACTGACGAAGCCATTGAAGGTAAAAAGCAGCAGGGAAAAAAAACAGAGAGACGGTTACGAAAGCAGTTGATGCGATTGAACAAATTGCTAAGGTAACTGAAGAAAGTAGGATCAGTATTAATTGTCAAGATCAAACTCCAGATTGTTGCTCACAGTAGAAAATGTTACACTCACTGAAGATAGGACAAGGAGTCTGTTCGTTCCTCAGAACGGAAACCCAGTGCTTGATCAGCGGATGCGGAGGCACATAAACCTTCAGAACCATCAAAAGAGTAATCAGTCAACTAGGCAGCTATGGATAACTAACAACTGTGAACACGTCATTAACCAAAATCACAAGAAAAGATAGAAACTAACAAGCATTTTGTCCTCAGAAATTGGCTTCTCCTCCATGGTCATGTGAGACCTTACAGCGCCAGAGCAACGGCGCCGAGCGGTGGAAGAGGGGATCTAAGCGAGGCAGAACCAATGAGCAAAGGAGGTTTAATGGAGAATCCAAGAATATAATGAGTGAGAAAAAAGCCAGATTTTTTTTTAAATAAATGATATTCAAATTTAAAATTAAATTGATTGATTAAAGCTAAAATTACCTTACAGGTTTTGGAGAGAGGAAAGGGAATGAGAGCGGGGTGAGAGGCGTGGGAGGGAATTCGGGTTTGAAGTTGACATGTGGAAGAAAGACGCGGCGAATCGGACGGATGCCAGAGAATAGGAGGAAAATTAAGACGGCACGAAGCCATGCATTCGATGTTTATCTAAGAAATGAGATTCAGAGATTCTTGCGTTGCAGAATTTAGGGACGGGAAATTGAAGTTTCCATTTTCGGCGTTGATTTATAGGATTCGGGTTTCAGGTCTCGTCATTGGGCTACCTCATTCGTGGGCTTCTCTCAATTTCGCTTTTCAGAGTTCACATGAGAGAGATTGATGAAGTGAACCATGAGCTAGTCCATTTACAGAAAAGAAAAATTAGCATAACTTCAAACTATCATCTTTTCACCATCACAAGCTTGTATCAACTAATTATGAGATCAATTTCTTTTAATCAGAAGTCTTGAATTCGAGCCTTTTTATGCAGTAATAATTAATATTTTGGTTAAATACACCCCTTGAAGAGGTGCCTACAAACTATCAACTAAATTAGTTTACATCAAAGATATAAGATATCAAAGAAAAAGCAAAACAAACTATCATCTTTTCAAGAAAAATATGAGTATGAATTGTAAATTCTACATATATAAAAAATTTAAAACATGCATTTCGTTATCAATTCAATCACTATCCAGATAAAAATGAAAAAATATCATTCAAGTAGTAATTTGCATCAAAAGACAAGTGTCCATTAAGAAAAGGGTAAGTTGGAAGGATGTTCTCAAGGGATTGTGGTAGATATTTGTACATCTGAGTGGTAATTAATTATTAATTAATCTCACGCATATAATCAGATTTGCACAAAAATTAGAGGCGACAATTGCACATATGAGAGGAGCCAGGGAGAAGAAACACGACCAAACCATACCATCATTGGTGACACAAAGCAGACATATATAAGCATACAAAAGCTGACTCTTTGCTCAAACCATTTCTGTTTGTCTGATTTCATTTGATTGTGATTTGCTGAAACATAAACAAGCCATAAAATAAAACAAACCATGCATAAATCATTGCATTTTCACAATAATCCAAGAGGCTGCCTTGTTTGTTTTTGTTTCCACATTCACCCATGAAGCATGCAAATGGTTTGTTAATTTATTAAAGCTCTAACGTCACTTTTAGAACAAACGTAAGTGCGTAACGGCAGCTGCAAAATAGGGACATCCTTGATTATTTCTCAGTCACTGGCTGCGTGTGCCTAATGATCATGCATGGTTCCAGCTTGACGGTCCCATATTTGTGTTCTCTTCCTTTAAAAAAAAAAAAAGAACAGATTAGAGCGCAACGACCGGCGAGCCCGTTTTTAATTTTAAAAAGTCCGAAACGAATGGCCTCGGTTGGATTCGTTAACCTCATAAGTGGCGTGATGAAGGGTTTGTGCTGACTGCTTTGCTGATGCTCAGCGTCTAGATTTCGTCTAGTTCTACTGTCTCGGCATAGCAAATCTCATTTAGAAAAAAAAAAAAAAACAATGACTTCATTGATTAAAATGAAACATGGTCAACAAAAAGTTGTCCAAGAGACAACGTTACCTTCTTCACTTGAAAAGGGTTCAAAATTTAAACTTATCATTGCCATATTTGTGTGTTTGATTTGGGTGTCTTCTTTTTTTATAAAAAAAATGGCTAAATTAAAGATAAAACTTTGTTTAAAAAATAATTCAAAGTGCATTGTTTTAAAGAGATTAATCAATTGTGTCTTATGCCGTAAATAAGTCATTTCAATTTAAAATGCAAGAATAGTGTTTGCACTTAAATTGTGAATGTGGAGATCCAAACTCAACTTAATTTAATTAGCTTTAAAATAATTTAAAAAATATTTATAAAGCCTTAGCCATTAAGTCAAGACCGTCTACATTTCACCCATGATGAGTAACCACAATAGAGGAAGTGATTCCTAAATTCAAGAAAACTAGCAATCATAGGGCTTAAACACCAAGCAAGGATCATCTATAAATAGAAGAGCCCTCTCTCAACAATCATCATCAGCATCAATAAATTATTAGTCTCAGACTCTACGTCTACTATTTTATTTTATTTTTCCTTTCATTATGTAGTTTTAGTCTTTTATTTTTCATTATACGGCCGACATAGTCCGGCCACCTCTTTTTTTAACTAATGGATCTCTGCTTTTTTGCATATATATTAATTTTCTTTACTTCACATTTTCACATCCAGGTGAACTATAGTAAGGAAGTCCAGGTTCCTGCGTTTGATTAAAAGTCAGATTCTGTCATCCTTTTAAAACCCCGCATCTCTATCACACCTCGTAACCCACAACCTTTTATTTTTGTTGAACAATTTTTGGAACGCTTGATGGAACACGTGTGAATGAAATGCCCAGGACACATGAGAATTAATATATTATTGGAAAAAATAGACTTGAGTCTTATAACTTAAAAAATGTAGCTGCACATGTAGAACATGAAGTATAAGCTAATGAGAGCTAATGAGAGGGAAAGAGCTCTGTTGCACATTCTAAAAGATGGCTAAGGAACATCTTTACTATGCTATCTAGACCGTCGCAAGAGCAAGCTCTAATTAGCTCGTGGCTTCAAAGAATAGATGAATTCGGGGAGCAGTCTCCCAATATGCCCTTCAACTAGAAGATTAATAACAAGAACTGTTATAACATCCCTCAAAGGATAAATAACAAGTCTAATTCAATGGGGGCCCATTTGATCATAGAGGCCAGAGCCATTAGAGCCAACACTAAAAGGGTCAGAGCCACAAGGGCCAATAAAGCCACTGGAGTCAAAACCATAAGGGCCAGCACCACAAGAGCTAGAGCCATAGGGGCTAGCACCAGAGGGATCGAAGCCACAAGGACCGGCACCATAGGGGCCAGAGCCACTAAGGCCAGTACCAAAGGAGTCGGAACCACAGGAGCCAGAGTCATAAGGGCCAAAGCCACTAGGACCAACACTAGAGGACCTAAAGCCACAGGGACTAAAACCATAAGGGTTATAGCTATTGGGGCTTAAACTACAGGGGTCGGAGCCACTGTGACCAACACCAAAAAAGTTGAAGCCATATGGGCTAAAACCACAAGGCCCAATGACAGAAGGGCTAGAGCCTTAAAGGCCGACGACACAGAGTCCAGTGCCATAAGGGTGGGAGCTAAAAGGGTTAGTGCCACAGGGGCCACCATCAGAGGGGTTAGAGTCATAAGGGCCTGAGTCATTAATACTGGTACCAAAGGGGCTAAAACCACAAAGGCCAGCACCAAAGGAGCCATAGGGGTCGGAGTCACAGGAGCTAAAGCCACTGGGGCCAACACTAAATAGGTCTAAGCCACAGAGGCCAAAACTACAGGGGCCAGCATCAGAAGGGCCGGAGCCACAAGGGTCAGCACCACATAAGCTAGTATCAGAAAGGCTAGAGCCAAAAAGGCTAAAGTCAGAAAAGTGAGCTTTGCAAGGGCTTTTTGTACAAGAGCTTTTTCCTAAAAGGCTCTCTCCGCAAGGACAAAAGTCATAAGGTTAAGCCTTGCAGTGATTAAATTTTACAAAACCAGTCCTTAAAGTCAAAAAACTTAAATGGCTAATTTCAAAACCAGCTCTTAAAGTCCTAAACCTTAAGAAAGTTGATCCTAAACTAAACCACATAGTCCCTAATCCTAAATCATAAGAGTATCCTTTAAGTAAAGTATCAGATCAACCATCAATCAGAACAATAACGAGTTGGTCCTCCAATACATACTACTCACCTAACACTTGGAAGTAGGGTTAATAAAAGTATGCATATAAAAGTAGCCTATATAGAGGGCAATGTTTGCACCTAAATTATAAATTTGGAGACCCTAGTTCAATTCAACTTAATTGGCTTTAAAATAAATAAAAGAAAATATTTATAAAGCCTTAGCCACTAATTCAAGACCATTTACACTCCACCCATGATGAGTAACCATGATGGAGGAAATGGTTCCTAAATTCAAAAAAAATTGGCATTCATAGGGCTTGGACACCAAGCTAGAATCATCTATAAATAGAAGAATCCTCTCTCAACAATCATCATCAGCATTAACAAACTATCAGTCTCAAACTCTGCGTCTGATGCTTTACTTTATTTTCCCTTTTATTATCTAATTTTAGTCTTTATTTTATTGTACAGCTGACATAGCCCCACCACCTCTTTCTTTAATTAATGTATCTATTGTTTTCTACATCTACATTAATTTTCTTCACTTCATATTCTCACATTCGGGTGAATTGTGATAAGGAAGGCCGAGTTCCTCACATTTAATTAGAAGTTAAATTCTTTTATCCTTTTGAGACCCTATGTCTCTAGCACGCCTCACTACCCATGCCCTTTCATTTTTGCCAACAAAATAGTTAAACCTGCATGAGCTCTTTTGAAATATGAAAGAACCCCCTCCTTCACTTTCTTAATGAAAATACTCTTTGGACAATGAACATAAGAATGACTTGACTAGTTAATATTCATGACATTTTTTCATGTCAACTATTTTAATTCTAGAAGCTGATCATCATGAATTGGGTAGAATCATTATTATTAAAGTCCATTACAAAAATATCTATAAAAATGAAGATATGTGCTTCATGGATCAAAAATTGTTTATAGAGATACTTACATGTCATTATCAATAAAGTCTTTATATTAGCAATGGAATGTAATCCTACAATTCCATAAATTATAGATCAGAAAGTCACTAACTATACTAACCTTTATTGGTGATAATTAGAATAGGAGATGGCAAAATGATTCGTGTGTTAGGCCAAAAGGGATGGTTGAATGAAGCGAGACCATCAAATGGCCAAAATATTTGAGAGGCCATTGTAAGGCCTAAATATTGATGGGTTGGGTTGAAACTGAAGCTTTGGTCCAATTGCATTTTAAGTAATTCCTATTCATGTAAAGATTGAAACGAATGCCCATGAAACAGATCAAATTAATGTTTTTTGTCATTTTTCAAGCAAGTTTTTATCATACAATCAGACCTTTTTAAATAAAAAAAATTACAACTAAGTGCTACACAAGAAAATTAATTACTATAAAATTCATTGATAACTAAACTAAATGCCATTAGCAACTAATTGTGTTGAGTTCATTTGTCAATAAATCTTATAATAATTAATTTTTTTGTGTAGAATTTTAATATAATTTTCTCTTAAATAAATAGGACAAAGCCTGTTGACATGTTTATTTGTATCATTTTATATGTGGATAATTAATATTATATACAATATAATTTGAACTAATTTTTATAAAAATTACTTTTAAGTTTAATTATTTAATTCCATCTTTCGGTGCTTGGTTATGTTTTTGGACACTTCAGTTATAGTGAAAGTGTGAAAATGAGTAAATTTACAAATAGGTATCCGATTTCTAATTGGAAAATGATTTGTAAGTGAAACAAGTGTCATTAACTAAAGCTCTGAAAGAGCTATTTATAAACACTTAAATCACCTCAATTAAACGTTGGATGAAAAAATAAGGAGCAACAAAATTGTCATTTTATGCAATACGCCGCAGCATATGTGTGACGCATCCTCTTAAATATCTATTGAAATGTTGTTTTCAACCCCAATGCAATTGTTTTAAACATAAATTGGCACCACATTCTTCTATGCACGTTTCTAGTCTAATTTTGACTCATGAAAGTTTTATTTGAGGGGCTTTAAAATTAAAAAAAATTGATATCCCATTTCTATCACTTTTAACGCTTTAAAAACTAACAATTTTTTTAATATTGGTAATCCATTTGTGTTAGGCTATAATTATCATTGGAGTTTATGGTTATGTGTTGGTTTAATAAAGATAAAAATAACCTTACAAGTACCTCTTTCAGTGAGGATTCAAATATTAAAACATAATGATTTTACTAATCCTAACAATAATTTTTTTTATTTATTCGAGCTAACCTTTTGAATTTAACCCGAATTACTGACTTTAAATACTTAGACCAAAGAGTTGGCTTTGCATGGATCTATGTAGCTAGGTCTTAGCCTTACAATATGAATTATGCTCATTTACACATAATCTTACTTGATTTATCACTATCAATTAGGAACTTCTAATGTGCCTTTCTTTACCCTTTGTAATGCATTGCCTTCCCAACTTTATATTTACTTCTTCTTTTTTTTAGATTATTAATTTTTATATAAAATAAGAGACATTTTAAAATCCTAAAATAGAAAAGTTTTGTAATTTTTATGATTTGACAAAAATAAAAGTACATAAATTTGACATTTTTCATTAAAAAATCATAACATAATACAAAACTCTACCGTTTTAAGACTTTAAGATGTCAAATCAAATTATTTTAATTTTATATAGAAGACAATGATTCAAAAATAAAAGAAAAATGAAATTAGAAAAGCAATGTATTATAAAGTGTATTAGAAAAGGATACTGTAGGGATTCTTGGTCCAAAGAAATTATGCTCCACTCAAGTTAACTAATTCATGTAGATTAAAAAAAACTAGATAAGTTAGTTATTTATAAAAATTGTATTGATTTTTTTAAAAAATCATAAACATTAGAAATTATACTCCTATTATTTGCACATATAAGTAGTACTCTTTTAATTCTATTTATAAGATATAGAGAGAATATTTATTTTCGTCCTATTATAAGGCACCTCAATGATTATTATATTTATTTTTACCATTTTGCCCCTATTAAATGTAAGAAAGTTTATTAAATGTTAGAGTATTTTATTTTAAAGTAAATATATTTAATAGGGATAAAATTAAAAACTTGTTGAATTTTTAGACAGAGTTGATAAGGTTTAAGATTTTTCTTAATTCAGATAAAAATGTTAAAAGCAACTTATAAATAGGACTAAGGGGATAATTGGAGGAAAAAAATTATAAACATGAATGACAAAGAAAAATTGAGTTTAGGAACAAAGCACTTTCGAGAAATACTCCCTTTGAGTCTTTATTACAAGACAATTTCAATTATTTTACACATATTAATAAAAATTAATTGTTTTCTTGATATCATAAAAAAATTATATATATTTTTATTTTTATCTTTAGTTTTAAATAATGATACAACTACATTAAATAATTTCACGCTAATTAAAAAAGAATAAAATTTAAAAAAAGTAGTTTAATTATTATAAAGTATTATATATTTTAGATTAAAATTTACTTCTAGAAAGTGTTATATAAATAAAATCGGAAGGGGTATTTATTAATTGAAACAAGGCAACCTAATTTAGTTTCATAAAAAGCAAAAACTATTAATTTTGCAGGACATGCGCTTCTTCATTCAGGTATGATTTGCCTAACTTTACTTAAGTTGCTCTTTTTGTTTTCTTTTCTTGGGCCAAGATACTTCCATACGACCAAACGAAGAAAGGCCAGTACAATGGATAAAACAAAGCAAAACGCAGAGAAGACAAAACAAAAGAGATCAAACGAGAAGAGAGTGTCTTGACGGCACATGGCATAGGACATTTTGAGTGAAATAACAATACATTAATGAAATTTAAGTTAAAATATATATTTAATTCTTAATTTTATATAATATTTTATTTTAATCCTTTAATTTGATAAAGTATTTTTTTTAGTCTTTTGACTCTAACACTATTGATTTTATCCTAATAAATTTTTATATTAAACTTTAAATATTGATAAAACATTATCAATTGTTAACATGTTAAATTTAATTTTTTTAAAAATAACAATAATTGTTTAAAAAATAATAATTTAAAGCTAATGATATTAAGATTAAAAAACTAAAAAGATATTTTATAAAATTAAATGACTAAATTAAAATTTTATGTAAAGTTATAGAGATAAAAGTATACTTTAGCCATGAAACTTATTTTAAAAATTACCCTCCATTGTTTCACTTCATGAATGCCTTCCTCTTTTTTCCTGGCTAAACCAAGAGTATATTAAGGAATTTATATTTTTTGAGAGATTAAGATTTTAAAATACATAAAGTAGTGTTTGTATGGATGAATTTGAATTTAAAGTTCAGATTTTAAAATGTTATATTTAAAATCTAACATTTAAAATACATGTATTTAAAATTTTTTATTTAGATAATATAAAATATTTTAAATGTAAAATAGAGACAAGTTAATATTAAAAATAGAAATGGAAAATTTGAAGTGTCAAACTTATTTTTATTTTTCAATTCACAAGAGAAAAAATGAAATACGAGAGGAGTGACGAAAATAACAAAGGCGCCAATGCAAAAACGGGGGGGAGGGAGGGAGAGAGGTTGAAGTAGTTTGAATTTTAAATAACTAGGATTTATAAAAAATTTAAAATTATAAAAAAGTTATTGGTAAAAAGCGAATTTGAATCAAATTAAAAAACTATTATCCAAATAAAACTTGGTTCTAATTAAATCTAAATCGTTGTTTGTTCAACTACATCCTATTGATTTTATTGATATTTGCAATTTACCCAATAAGCATCTTATAAAATGAGACAAAAAGAGTATTTAATTTTTTTTAAAAGTTCCATGTCTGCGCGGCTGGCAAACTAGAGAAATTAAATAGTATCATTAAATTAAAAGGCACCATGCCTCTTTGATTTTAAAAATCACTTAATGTGGAAGGAAGAAAAGTTTACTTTTATTATTATAATTTTATATTAATCACAAATTAAAGTTTGTCATTTACACCAAAAAAGCTTAAACTACTTTAAAAAGATCGAGCATACTTATATAATTGATTGATTCTCTTATAATTCAATGTGGGATTATTATATATCTAATATTTTTCTAATTATTTTTTCCTTTCTTTTTTTTTCAACATCAATGTCAATTTTTCCCTTTTTTTTTAAGCCCCAAATTGGCCTGACTTTGATACCACATTAGAGTTTTATATTAATCATAAACTTACACTAAAATAACTACTTTGAAAGGACTTATTACATAATTGTGATTAATTTTCTAACAACTTAATGTAAGACTATCAAACATTTAATATTTACAAATGTATTTTTCAAGTATGAATTAGTTCAAGAAATATGTTAGCCAAATACGTCAAGATGGAGAAAAGACTTTTAACACCAAACACGTATCTAGACTTGGGCCCAAAAGTTGGCTTTGCATGGATCTATAGAGTTGCCTTACCAGCCTTACAATATGGATTATGCCTATTTACTCAAAATCTTGCTTGATTTATTTTCAATACCTTGCAAAAAAAAAATTATACCCTCCTTAAATTAACTAATTCATGTAGATTAAAAAACTAGATAAGTTAGTTATATATAAAAGATATGTTTATTTTCTTAAAATATCTTTTGTCTTAATAATTCACATTACAAATTATACTTCTATTATTTGCGCACACAAGTAGGGATAATTTGAGAAAAAAGTAATAAATATGCTAGGCGAAGGAATTGAGCTTAGGACCAAAGTAAACCATCCAACAAACTCCCCCATTCGGGTATTTTGTTGAAAAGTACTCCTTCCTTTTTAATTTATAAAATATTTTTAAGAGAGATTTGACAATTCAAAATATAAGGCAATTAAATAAAAATATATTTTATTTTTAATTTATTTTTAATATTATTTTTATTATTTTGTTCTCTCTTTAATATTCTTTTATTAATAGAGTATTAAATAAAGAATATTTTTAAAAATTTATATTTTTTAAAAAATTAATGATATATAATATATTTAATGATATTTATTAATATATATAATTTTATTTAAAAATATTTTATAAAGTGAAACGAAGGGAGTATTATTAATTGAACCAATGCATCCTAATATAGTTTCTTAAAAAGCAAAAGCTATTAATCTTGTAGGATTGGCGCTTCCTCTTTCAAGCATACTTTGACTAAATTTATTTCTCCACGTTTCATTATGATTCTTCTGTCTCTCTTTTTTTTTTCCCCCTCAGATCTTCCATCTCATTTTAAAAGATATTCTTTTAAGTAATTTGATGTTACATTATTATTATCAAACTTTCCACTGACTCTTTAAGTTGATTATTTTTATATTTCTAACTTATAAAATTGTATCAACTTACTTATAAATTTGAATAGCATGTAAACTCAATTAAAATTATGAATTGACTCTCCGAGTTTATCATTTTTATATTTTTATTTTACAAAATCATGTTAACTCATTTATAAATTTAGATTAGATGCAAACTCAGCTAAGCATGCTAAACTAATTGATTTTTTATTGAGTTGAGCAAATTATTTATTAATAGAAGTAAACTTTTAAAAATATATGATTTGAATTTACGATTCAAATTTACATCACTATTATAAGTTTACTTAAACTTGCGAGTTTAACAATCTTATACTATGTGATACTCTTTCCACTTCTATATGTATAGGAAAAACTATCACTCAATATTTTATTTTTTATAAACAAAATCACATATCTCAATAAGTATTTATTATAATTTTTGTAAATTACCCTTCATAAACTCATAATTTTCATTAAGAAAAAATAATTAATGCAATCTTATTTTGATTAAATACATGAGTATTTTATTCTCAATTTTTATTTTCAGACATAATTATTATAGTAAACTGATTTTCTTAAACTTTGTAATACAATTATTTTCTCTTGTATATAGAAACGGTGGGAATATAAGATATTTTAAATAAAATAAAATTGCATTAATGAAGCTTGTTTCAAAATTATTTTTTATTATTTCACTTGTTAAAATACTTTTCTGTTTGTTTGTTCTTATTAAATGAGGAGTATTTTAAGAAACTTATATATTTTTTGAAAAAAATTAAAATTTTAAAATACATTTAATTAATTTTATTGGTATTTATAATTTTATTAAAAGCATATAATAATACGAGGCAAAGAAAATATTTATTTTGAAAGTTCCATCACTTCCATGTCTCCAAAGCGGGTGGAAAAGAAAAGAGGACCCTTGAATCAACGCGAAAAAGACATTTTAATCATGATGATGTAAAAGAAGGTGGTGAGAGGAGAAGGGAGGAAGGGGGAGGGGAAAAAAATAATGTATAATTTTTATTAAAACGTCAAAATTAAATATTAACGAGAAATCTTAAAGCTATTTATAAAGCCTTTGAAATAATAAAAATAATAATAAATTTA
Organism: Prosopis cineraria; assembly: GCF_029017545.1. NCBI lineage: Eukaryota > Viridiplantae > Streptophyta > Magnoliopsida > Fabales > Fabaceae > Prosopis > Prosopis cineraria. The sequence continues at coordinate 2,691,875 of NW_026555343.1, forward strand.
AATTAAATTAAATTATAATTTAAAAAATGATGATAATGTATCTAATTAATTTAAATATCTTATTTTATTTAAGATAATACTTAAAGATAAAATAAATATAAGATACTAAAAAAAATGTCAAACTCTGGATACTAAATTAAATTTTAATAAACCTTAACTCAAATCAAATATAATTTCCATCACATTTAATACCTCTCAAAGAAATTTATTGTAATAAGGGCTTATGAAAACATGTGTTACTCTATTAAAAAAATATAAGATATTTTTAATTAAATCTTAGTTCTCAATAAAATAGTTACTTGTCTTAAACTAACACTATCTTTCTACATTTACCTTTATTTAATATGATATTTTACTTTAAAATAAATATAAGGTGATTTATTTATTATGAGTACTTTTAAAAAAGCACGTTAATTATAACTTAAAACATTAAAAGTGTCTTATGTTTTTTAATATCTAACTCCTCAAAAAATATTTTATATTTTTTAATAGATGAAATGTATATTGTTGTTAAAAGATTAATCTTAAACTTTTATTTTTTTTTTGTTAGAGTTTCATTAAAAATTTAACAAGTTAAGGTTATCTTTTAACGATAATATATATATATTTTTATAAAATAATATTTGATACACAATTTATGTTATGAGTATTTATTCTAATAACTTTTGTTAAGAGGGCCTTAAATATTATCCTCCCTAAATTAAAAGACACAGGCCTCGACTTTTGTATTCAAAAGCAAAAGTTACTTTGTAAATGGAACAAAATTACTTTTACATATTACTGCCCGTTTGTTTAAAATTTAAAAATAAATAATTTTTAAAAAATTTAAAAATTTTATAAAAAGTTATTTTATTTAAATTTTATAAAAATTAAATATTATTTTATATTTGGTTATAATAATAAAAAAGTAATTATTAGTTAGTTACTTTTTTATTTTATAATTTTTTTAGATTTTTTTATAAAAATGATGTTTTATTATATTATGTTAAAATTTTATAATATTTTTGCTTATCCTGCCTCTTGAAAACACTCTCTCATTTACCGCATTAGATTATTTTTAAAAACTACTTACAATAGCTTCTTACAATAATCAGATACCTACTTTTTTTTCATATTTTAATTATTTTTAAAAGTTTAAATGAACATCATAAAAACTCACAAAATATATTTTTTTCAAAAAATAAGTAATTTTTTTAATAAAATAAGCTAAAACAAACGAGCATTATATATAAATTTTGCAAAAGTGATTTGCTTCAAGAATTCGTATGAATATTAAATTAAATAATTGCAAACAATAGTCTTGATTACAAATTGAAGGATATATTTAAAATTTAAATGTTGTAGTTTTAATTATGGAAATTGATATTTGTAATTTATTTTAAAAATTTTTTATGTTTATAGCTATCATTGCTTCTCTCTTTTTTGGTAAAAGAAAGTTCAAGTAAATTAAGTCCCGATAGTTTATTAAGGTTAGGACATGCCTCTAAACTCAAAAAATATTCACAAAGATGCTTAAAAATAACTCACCAATAACAATAAGACCTTCACATCATCAGTAGAATTTGATCACTTAACTTTGTAGATCATAAACTAAATTGTTATCAACTTAACTAATATTTATTGTTATTACTTCTCTTTTATGAAACTAAATTATCATGGTCTTATATTTTTTTCTTAGGAAAACCTTTTTTTTCCTAGGAAACTGTTCACCTCAATTAGAGCCTTAGATAATTTCGAATTGTAAGGGCATTTACGAGATGGAACAGGATCAGGACAATCTTGTCCTGTGTCTCATCTCCAAAAAAGGAAGGAGATCAATTTTTTGTCCCATATGCTATTCTATTATGAAAGCCGTCCTGTCCTGTTTGGAATTAGGATGATATTGGGACTATGACATCCCAATAAAATAAATAAAGCATGAAAGAGAAATCTAGATAATAATATTCATAAATTACATAACTTGCTAAGTTGAAAACCAAAACAATACAAGAAGATAGATTCAATCACTGAGTTACAGTAACTATAATTTAAAATAAAAGAATACAATTGCAATTTAAAATTAAGTGCACAATAAACACAAATAACCTTTAGGATGCATATGCTATAACAATAATAGAATAATTGAATTACATAACTTAAGTCAGTAGATGATTATGCAAAAAAAAAACATAAAATAAATAAACAAAAGAAGGGAAAATTTTCACTCAAGACCCGTTGACCATGGATTTCTGATACCTCACTGCAAAGCTTAGGGCCTGATTTGTTATTAATTTTGAAAGCTAAATGACAAAGTTGCCCTTATTGTGAAAAAATCATTGAGGAAAAAAAAACATCTTGCAAGCACATAGAATACAAGGCACATAGTAAGGTTCATAAAGTTTATCAACGAAACCTCCATTACTAGATTTCTTACCTAAGAATCTCAGTTAAATGAGTCACCACCAAGTTGGCCATTGCTTCTGACCTCATAGTTGAATTTTTTAATATAAAAGAAGTCAAGGAGTGGATAGAGCAATGAATCAATGATAGAGTCAACCTTAAGAAGAGAAACTCACATGGGATTTTGCAACTCCATCGGATGGGAGCCATAAGAACTCCAAACATAAGCCACAACTCCTTGAAAGTGACAATGTCAAGAAAAGGCAAAGCTGAATTACTTGTTTCAATTATTAACAATGTTAATGTTATAACTTTTTGCATGTTATTGTGTCATGAAATTCTTTAGAATTGTTCTTTTTGTGTATATATGAATAAGTCATTAGATAAGAATGAATTAATAATTTATGTTCATTTGCAATCGCATTTAGTAGAAAAAATGAACTATAAATATGTAGTTTTCTATCAACTTAGAGTTTTGTAAGTAACACATTAGGTAGGGAAATTAACAACATTCCACGAAGTAATGAACCACATACAACAAGGTGACAAACAAGTTATTCAAATATGAAACCAACCAACACTTGAATTTTTTTTTTTCAAATAGGTACTGAAATTAATAAGATGTTGTAAGGTGATGAACCACATACTATAGAGTGACGAACAAGTCATTTGGAAATTTTAAGTTAGGTGAAACCTAAACTTATGTCTATAGAACTTGCGCATATGGTATGAATAACTCATAGAAGTGTTAACATAATATACCGGTATGATAGAGGCTATTACAGAAACCTATAATTGTAACGAATGAGTGAGATAGAAAAATTAACAAGATGTCATGGGATGACAAACAACACACGATAGAGAGACAAATGTAAAATATAAGGTTATCCCTAGTCATTTACCCTAAACTTTAAAACCTAAGGTAATCATCGGTTTAAGCTAATAAGATTACCAAGTTTGAAAACTATAGAAAATAGGACCTTAAGTTTTTATAAATTAATTTCACTAAAATATCACTTAATAAACTTTAAATTAAAGTAAAATAATTTTTGAAAGCATGAGATATTTTGTAAGAGTGAAATGACCAAAAAATAGTTAAAAAATAACAAGTAATAAAAAATAAGGCATTGTGCAGCAGCTTGTGCACATGCATACGGCCACATGCCGTGATGTGTGTGCACGCATCATGTATATAGCTATGGGGTGTCATACTCCCTATGAGGTGAGGGGATTACACGGTCAAGGCTTACCCAACTCACTTGTAAAACACAATTTCTCTCATTTTCTCATACCATAGGGTGTCATACTCCCTAAGCTAGCTTCCTTATTGAATCAGTGAATAGTTAGCTAAGTTCAAGTCCCTCATTGAACAAGTGGGAGTGGGACAGTCCCTCATTGAATAAGCGGGACACAAGGTATACAAACATTCCAGGCAAGCCATCAACTTGGATGGGAGCCCTACTACCTAGATTTAATTCTCCATTTCTCTTCCTAGGCGAATTCCCGACTCTCATGATCATGCAATGCATATTCATACATTAATTCACAATTAACATATTTCATAGAACTCCACATAACCGGTTTTATTGAACTCCACTATTTTGCAAATCATTGAACTCCTTACAATACATATACTCATAAAAACTTATTAATAAGAAATCATTGTACTCTCTAAACAAATTTTTATTGAACTCCAAATCAACAAGTCATTGAACTCCATATTTGTCATAATTATTGTACCTCATGCATTCACAATCGTTGAACTCTATAAATTTCCAAAATCATTGAACTCCATAAATTTTAAAATCATTAAACTCTATGGAAAACACATCATTGCACTCCCATAACAATTTAATCATTGAACTCCCAACAAATCTAAATACAAAAATCCATTAATAATATTTTCAATAGATTGCATTTTTATGCAAAAAATCATCATAGTGGATTTTCAAGCAATTTATGCCACATTTATATTTCAATCAATTTCACATAATTCAATCATCACTTATCAATCAATAAACTAAATAACACACAAAAGCTTAAGTTAAAATTTTCCTGATTACCTCAAACTTTTAAGAAGTCAAAGGTTTTACCCTTTAAATATTTACTCTCAAAGCTTTCAAGAAGCTTGAATGGTATTAGGGATAGTCACTCTACAAGTATAATGGAACTCATCACTATTCACATTTGGGCTAATTTTTACTAAAAATTCAACACTTCTTAATGCTCAAAATTTATTCTTGACTCATATAAAAGTACTTATAAGATTTCTTAGCTTTCTTTAACCCTTATTAATATCATTAAGCTCTCTAATGGTCATTAATGGGACTACATTGCCCCAACTAACACATTAATGAGAATTTTCAGACATTTAATGCCCTTCAACTACTAATCATCATATCTCCATAATTATTAAGTTTCATTACCTCAATCTAGTCCCATTAACTTTATTTAAGTCCATGGGTTCGGACCCATAGCCTATATAAATCGAAAATCACCATTATCAATCAAACTCTAACTTCTACCATCAAGAAAATGGAAGAAGAGAGGAGGATTTAAGATACTCTCAATACTCAGATTCTCCAAGCCTTAGCACTGCTCTCTCATATTTCTTTATTCTTCCTTTGTTTTTTGCTTCATTTTGCAAACTTATAATAGCATAAATGCAACCATATGCCGTAGTGGACGCACAGTGTGTCGTGACACATGGCACAGAGAACATCTTATAGGCATGTTGTCACACATGCTTCGCGACGACTTATCCACAAGCCACAACGCGTGGCATAAAACCTCTCCTTTCGAAATTTCTTCCTCTTTCATTCTTGAGTGACCCGCTTCTCCTTCAAACTCGCATTTAGAGTTGAAATTGAAACCAAACACACCTGTTAGGCCTCTCTAGCCACACACCTCACTAATACACTTAATTAATCTAATTAGGCTTAATTAATTTGGTTTAAAAATTAAGGATATTACACTTATAACAGAGGTGTCAATTAGGCCCGGCTTGACCCTAAGGGGCCAGCCCTTAGAGGACTAGGGTTTAAATAGGCTAGCCTTATAAAACTCAATTATACTCCAAGGCTCTATTTTGGTCAGCCCGACCTTGGCCCTATATATTTTTTTATTTTTTAATTTAAAATTCTCAAAAAAAAATTTATGCATAACATTAAATATATTAAAACAAATTTAAGTCTAATAAAAGAATCAAAAACTTAACACCAATAACAATAACACTTTGCTACCATTATCAACGAAATCTTGATTATTTTCATTGTCATCAATATCAACATAATTTCATCCTTCTCTTTGTGGAGCCTCAATAGTGACAAAGATATTAAACTTTTTATATATTCCTTCTTTATCCCTATAAAATGAGACTAGGGTTTTAAAATTAGTGTAGTATTTAATTTTTTTAATATTAAAATTTAAAAAAAATTATAAAAGGCTGACCCTAATTTTTATTTTAGGGCTTAAAAGGGCCAGCCCTTTTAAGCTTGAAATATCATTTTACATTCTAAAGTAGTGGCCCGACCTTAGATTTTTTCGAGCTTAAAAGGGCCAGTCTGATAGGATTAGCCCTAATTAATAGCTTTACCTTGCAATGATATATCATAAATCTTAGGATCATCTTTTTCATTATCTACGATCAAGGGATCCTTGGTGAAAATTTCCTCAAAAAAATATATCCCTTGATGCTAACTAAATAATGAAGTGTTAAATATCAATAAAAAAATAAAAAATATAATAATATATTTGGGATGGGATAACAGTCTTAATGATAATCTCATGTCTTGTCCTGACATATTTTTGTCTCATCCTGCACAATCTTGTCCCACGAAGTAAAAGTTTCTTTGTGGATGGGAAAAAATTTACAATTTACATATTACATACTCCCTCCATTCAAAAATGTAAGACATTTTTTAAAGAGTTGGATGTTCAAAAATGTAAGACATTTTTTAAAGAGTTGGATGTTCAAAAATGTAAGACATTTTTAATCTTTTGAGATGTAATTATTACCTCTTTTTTAAAAGTGCCCCTATTGATAATAATTTTATATTTGTTATAGGGTATGTAATAAGGGTAAATATGAAACTATAGGATTAGTTGAAAAGTAAGTAATTACTTTATTGATGGGTGAAATTCAGTTAAAAATGTCTTACATTTTTTAATGGAAGGAGTATGTATTTTGCAAAAGTAATTTACTTCAAGAAATATGATAACTAAATAAGTATAAATATTAAATTAAATAGTTGCAAACAATAGTTTTAATTACAAATTGAAGGTTATATTTAAAATTTAAATATCATATTTATAATTATTTAAATTGATATTTATAATTCATTTTAAAAAAATTATTATGTTTCTAACTGTCGTTACTTCTCTTTCTTTTTGGTCAATAAAAGTTTAGGTAGTTTAGTCCCAATTACTAAGTCTAGACATACTTCTAGGCTTAAAAAATGCTTACAAAGATAGTTACATATCATTTACCAACAAGGCCTTCATGTTGTCCGTATGATTTGATCTCACAACCTTATAATTCATGAACCAAATCCTTATTAATTGGGATTAACATTTGCTGGTATTACTTCTCTTTTCTTAAACTTAATTATCATGATCTTATTTTTTTTCCCTCGAGAAAACCTTTTTTTAAAAAGAAACTTTACACCTCAATTGGAGCCCCAAATAGTTCATCATAATAGGAATGTTCACACGATAAAACATGGATACTCTTATCCAGTGTCTCGTCCCAAAAAATGAATAGGTCTAAGTTTTTGTCATATGTTCTATCCTATCCCAAAAGTCATCCGGCCTTGTTTGAGATCAGGATGGGACTAAAGCCAAGACTAAAACATCTCGACAAACAAATAGAGCATGAAAGAGAGATCTGAATAATAATATTTATTAACTTACATGACTTGCTAAGTTGAAAACCAAAATAATACAAGTACATAAATTCAATCATTGGGTTACATTAACTACAATTTAAAATAAAAGAACACAATCTCATCAATCACAACTTAAAATCAAGTGCACGATAACCACAAATAACCTCCATGCTACAAATAACATAACAATAATAGAATCATTGAATTACAATACTTAAGTGAGCAGATGATTATGTAAAAAATATGTTAGGCATTTTTTAAAAGTTTTACTTGATCCAAAATATTGGGCATTCATCAAATTTTATAATTATTTTTTCTAACTTTATTCCTATTTTATTTATTACTCCTTTTGAAAAAACAATACATTGAAATTTTATTTGTCATTATTAATACACTTATATATGATATTTAGTGAGGATATACTATATAAAAAAATTTATGTAAAATTATGTTTTGACTAATATTTTTTTAGAATAGTGAATTAATTACTAATGGTATTTACCTTGGTCCAAAGGAAATATTAAATATTAATAAAAAATATGATAATATATTTGGGAGAGGACAGAAAATTTTAATGATAATCTCCTGTCCCCTGGCATATTTTTGTTCCATGTCACCCACTTCTATTCCCTTTTTTTTTCATTTAAATAGGATATTTTGTTTTTTTAATATGATCAGGATAGAACTGGACTAACCATAGCGCGTGAACACCCTCGCATTATTGTACTCTCCCAATCGCATTTCCTTTTTCTCTTTCTTTCTTTTTTTGTGGCGGTCAAAGATGATTTCATTGCAATGTATATGCATTATTGTCCACATTTTCACATTTTGTCTTCTTGCGCCTATTTCCTAGGATCCACAAGAATACTTGACAATCCCCTCAACCAACCAAGCATATCCAACAATCATGGCCACTTGTTTAATTTGTTTTTAAAAAGAAATACTTTTAGAAAATTTTATTAAATTTTTTAAAATAATTAAAACATATGAAAATATAATTCTTTTTAACTGACTAAGGAAATATATTTTTAATTATTTTGATAATTTACTTTGGTTAGGTTATGTAAATAATCAGATGCAATGAATGAGAGAAGATGTAAACAATATAGTTATACAAAAATATAAAAAAAAACCAAATAGTATATCATTTTTATGAACAATAATCTACAGAGAGTCAGAGATATAATAAAATCTTAAAATCACAAAACAATTCTTAATCACATGCTTTTATTAAATCAACAAATGATAAAAAAAAATTTAATCATTTAACTTATTTTTTAATCCCATTGGGACCTATCCAATTAATATAGTTTAATGTATTATAATATAAAATAAATAAATAAATTATCCTTTAAACTCTAAATCCAGTAGCATATAGATTATAAACTTATTGATTGTGTAAATTGTTCCATCAACTTTTAAAAATGATGTACTCTAGCCCCATGTAGCTAAGAAAAGTTAACTTTAAATGTTAGGTAATCAGAAAATGACAAAAAGAACATCAAAGATGATAAAAAAAGCATCAAAATTGTTTTGATCGTTTTCTATAATTTTTTAGGTCCTATAATTTGTGGGTTAATTATTATAAATTTTTTGTCTTTTTTTTTTAATTTTTGATATTCTTTTATGTCATTTTTCAATCAATTGATGATTAAAGTTAACTTATATTAATAATAAAGGTTATATTATAATATTTTTAAAAATTAAAAAAATAATTTACATAATAAATAAATTTAAAATATATGATACTGCTTGATTTAAAATCAGGGAATAACTTATTTATTTATCCTATAACCCATAATATATGCATATAAAAAAAGGGAGCAATTTGTCCTCCTTGGGTGTTGTTGATGAACAAGGCATCCTTTTGATTGCGCATAAATATAAATATTAATAGTGTCATTGTCATCGTTGTTCAGTAGTCAGCACTGCTTAATTCTTTTTATCACTTGTTTTAAATTTAAAGTATAAAAGCTAATTTTTTACATCCACAAAATCATATTCAATTTCTATTCCTTTTTTTTAAAAAAAAATTCTGTTCAGCTATGCATACTATACAGGGGCTTAGCATTTATTTTTATTTTTTTAAAAATAAGGTTTCTTAGCAGTGACCATTCACTTTTTACAAGGTTTCTTCTTTTTAATATTTAATTTTTAAAATTAAAATCCTAATTTGTTCTCCTTTTTAAGTTCATCGGATACCTTCAAGTTAAAGGTGAGACAATGTCACCTCTCATTATGTCCTCATTGTCTTGAACATCTCCAGTACGGTTGAAAAAAATATTAAAAAATTTAACTTTTTTAATTATTTATAAATATTTTTTTGTTAAAGATAACCTTGTTTGATATACAGTTATTTACTAAATGTCAGCAACTAGACATTTCTTTTAGCAATAATTTAAATATTAATTTATTACATTATGAAAAATTAACCCCTTATGCTAGACAGAATATTCATTAATAATAAAATTAACAATTTAACCTTGACATTTACGAAATCCAATATCAATTTGTAATTCAATAGATATAACTAGGAACATGAAATTATTCCTTTGAGCATGTGCATAGCACTCGACAGTCGACAGGGTTCCGTGAGACGGGGACGTGTCTCTTTCCTCTTTGTTTGCTTTATAATGATTCTTGACTTCATCCTCCACACAAAACTTTCCCTTCATATATTATTACACTGCATCTGACTATTCTTTGGGGAATATATGTATATATATATATTCCTCCTATCTGGTGCTGCTCATAAACTCAGGTTTGAGTGCAAGAAGTAACCTTCGTAATTTTCATTGTCAAATCTTGAGCCCCCATCAACTAATGCCAACTCAACAATGTTGAGAATTTACAAGCTCTCAACATGAATAATTATATAAACATTAATTAAAATTAATGATTTTGGTTGAGAGCATGTTTTGCTTGTAAAAGCGCGCGCGGAGGCTTAACAAACAAACAATGACAAAGGAAAAAGGTTAAATATGCTGCAAGAATGTTTTCTTCTCCCTCCTCCATTTAAAAATATAAAATATTTTTTTAAGAGTTAGATATTTAAAAATATAAATTATTTTTAGTCTTTTAAAATATAATTATTATCTTTTTATAAGTGCTCCTATTAATAATGACTTTATAATTATTGTAGGGTGTTTAATAGGAATAAATATGAAAAGATAGGATTAGTTAAAAATTAAGTAACTACTTTATTGAGGGATATGATTCAGTTAAAAATATTTTATTTTTTTAAATAGAGAGAGTATTATTTTATCTAAATACATGCATAATCAAACAAAACAGTACTATTACAATTTATAATGGTTGAAAGTAAGTGTTTCGAAAGTGCTGTGACTTGTGCCGCCACAGGTGCACTAAGGATATAAATCACGACTGTCTTGTGAGAAATTGCCACGTGGCTCGAGAAAATACTCTAATTAGATCCATTGGCTTTCTAGATTACATCTGAGAGACTTGATATTGCTGACTTTTGGCACCATGAACGCTTAATTCTCGTCTTATGTTGTGCTAATGTCCTTGTCTGTGCTTGTATGAATGCGTTTTTATTGAGAAAAAGGCATCGTGTAAGGAATGCAAGAATTGTGCTGGCTTTTTTATTTTATTTTATTTTATGGTACACGGCTTTTTATTTTAATTTATTTTAACTTATCAAGCTCCTACTTTCTAAAATCACACACGCAAAATATTAATATGATATAGACTATAGATCTGGATGTTGCCAACATGCGCAAGAGTCGTGGATTGCTTTGCTTCGGTTTCAGTATACCATCAAAGTTTTGATTAGCAAATCGCAGCACAATTCGTGTCCCTAGCAATCCTCTCATAATCAAAAATGAAAAACGACGGACACTCACTGAAATCAACACCTCCTCGACAAGTGGCTTCCAGATTGCCCACATGCGCATCAGCGTCCACATCACGCGCCTCCCTTCAGCCTCTTCCGTGCGGCCTTTCCCTATCTAATGTTAATCATTGAAGGTTTTCCCCCTAATTTACTCCCTCTTTCCTTCATCTCACACTTCTAATTACTTGTGAAATTAAGTAAACATGATTAAGTTATTAAATTTATTTAAAAATATATTAAAATTTTAGTTTTATCTCTATTTAAATATTTTTTAAAAAAATTACATTGTTACATTGTATGTTCTCTCATAATAAATGAATTTAAATAAAGATAATATTAAAGAATGTAATTAATACATATCAGGTGGTATTAAACATACGGGTGACCACATAATCCTTTAAAAAGACACTTTATAATAAAAATTGAAAGGAATTTAAGACATGTCATTAATTTTTCTTATTACAATTTTTTAACTCTCGTTAAATATTAGTAAGAAAAATATGTTATTAAACTATATTTCCTCTAATATTATTTATAAACAATTAGAATCAAAGAAAAATCATAAAATTTATTAATTTTTTTAAAAAAATTTAGCAATTTTTTAAATTTATCATATTTAATAACACATTTTATCCTACCAATATTTAATGAAAAGTAAGAGAAGAAATTGTGATAAAAAATTGATGATATGACTTATAGATATTCTCTCTGTTAAAAAATATAAAGTATTTTTTTAAAAAAAATAAATATTTAAAAATGTAAGTCATTTTAGTCTTTTAAGGTGTAATCATTGCTTTTTTAAAGCACCCCTATTAATGAATAATTTTAAATTATTATAGGGTATTTAATAGAGATAAATATGAAAAGATATGATTAGTTTAAAAGTAAATAATTATTTTATTGAAGATAAAATTTGATTAAAAATACTTTATATTTTTAAACAGATGGAGTAATTTTTTTCTCTTTAACTTATAAATAGAATCTTAGAGTTATATATATTTAATAAGAATATAATTAAAAATTTGTTAAACTTTTAAAGGTAATCAACAAATCTTAAAATTGTTCATAATTTTAAAGAAACATGTTGAAAAAGTAAAAGTTATGATCATCCACTAGTTTTGGGGGGGAAATCTCCGGCACATTAGATTCCATGTGCCGGTTTGGAATCCATGACGTGGCGACGTGGCGTGCTTTTAAGAAGGGTTTTGTGAAATTTGCGGTGGTTGCGATGAATTACAGTGGGACCGTACCAGAATAGACGGGTCAGATATCAGTGTCATGTGAATGGATGACATTGATGCGACCACAGACATTACAGTTTTTACCCGCTCGGGTTACTTTCGTTACGATTCCCCCCCTCCCGGTGCTGTGAATTCTTAATTAAGTTTATTAAGGGTCCATTTGATTCGCTTATTTTTAAAATATTAAAAATTATTTAGATAAAATATTTTATAAAAAGCTATATTTAAATTATGGAAAGTAAATTTTTAAAACATAATTATTTAAAATTTTAAAAAAATAAATTTAAAAAGTATAATGTTATTTGATCATATTATTTCAAATTTAATCTTTTATTTTTTATTTAAAAAATAGTTAATTCCTTAAAAATATAATTATTATTTTAATAATAATAATAATTAGGTATCAATTTTTTAACCTTATAAATTAAATAATTAATCATGTTAACTTTTAGTATTAATATATAATAAAAATTATAAATTTTTATCATATTTTCAAAAATTACAAATTAAAAAATTACAAATAACTAGAGATCAAGTTATTAGCATTATAAATTAAATTTTATATTATTTAAAATCTTTATCATATTTTTAAAATATTTTAAATATATTATATTTATATAATAAAAATTATAAGTTATCATGAATCAATGTCTTTTTTAATAATTAGACATTTAAAAGCACATTTTATTATTATAATCTAAACAACTTTAAGCGTATCAAACTAAATTTTAAAAAAATATATCTAAATATAAATTTTATTACAACAATTAACTTTCACTAGATTAATTTTTGTCAAATATACTTTTATCCAATAAACTTTTGACAAGTTAAAAACCAAATACATACTAAAGAGTTTGTTTTGATTCTTGACATAATATTTATTTTTTATATTTATCATTTTTCCTAAACTACTTCTATTAATTATATAAATTACTGTAGTTTTTAATATAAATAAATAAAAAATATTTTAAAGAAACTAATATATATTTCACAAGTAACTAACTAAATAAAATTTTATAATGTATGTAAATTGATTATATAACTTTTACTTAGGAGATTAGGAAATATATACTCTCTTTATTAAAAAATGTAAAATATTTTTTGAGAAGTTTGGTATTAACAAATATAATGCATTTTTAATCTTTCGAGGTATAATTATTATTATTTTTAAATATTCCTAATAATAGTGACTTTATATTTACTATAGAATATTTAATATGAGTAAATATAAAAAGATATGATTAATTTAAAAATAAATAATTAATTTATTAAAGGATAAAATTTAATTAAAAATATTTTATATTTTTAAATAAGAGGAATATATCTATTTACACACATATTTGTCTCTTTCGGCTTTGATCAGTTGATGGCGGCAGGAGACGTGGCGAATCGTTCCTCCGTTTACAATCATCAAAGCTCTTATTATTTTAATTTGAAAGCTACAATCATCGAAACAAAGTCTAAAACGATTTTTAAAAGCGATATTAGGGTGACGATGTCTGTCATGTTCATGTACATGCGAATCCCCCCTTTTTATGTATTTAATTAGCCCCTTTTCTAGTGTTGGCGTGTTGCAGAAAATAAAAAATTGGAAAAACAAAAAAAAGTTTTTAAGCGACTTGTTATAAATTATAGATTAAAATATATTTGAACAAATTTTAAATATAATTTTTAAATTTTAATCAATTTTTCAAAAAAGAATATAAGAAGCTCGTGAATTTTATAGTTAGCGATACGGTTTTTATTATTAAATAATATCTTATAATTTTTAATATTTTCCAAACCAGTATTTAGATTTTTTAAAAAATATATACATATCAGATTCTCATTAATAATTGCCGATATTATTCAAAATACTTAAAAATTATATGAAATATGTATTTTCTATTTTTTCTCAATACATCATTAAATATTTTAAAATATAATTGTGATATGATTTTCAAAGTGTTTGTTTAATTTATCATTTTCTAAGTTTTATGCACTAATGAGTAATTATATTTTCATGGTAAACATGCAAATCAATTCACTCTCCGGCAAAATAAATCTTGTAATTTAAACAATTATTAAGAGAATTTCAAATAAATTAATTTACCATATTATTAAGATAATTTCACACAGCTAGCTGGAAGAAGAATTATTTTAGAACGACGAGATTCTTCCTGTTTTTTTTTTTTTAACGAAGTAAGTTTGATATATTATAAAGGTGCCAAATAGATAATAAATAGTCATAGATTCAAAGTATTAAAACACATTCAAGGGTTTGGGCCCAAAAAAAAAAAAAATAAATAAAACACATTCAAGGGCGAGATTCTTCATCATATGCAGATCACAATAAAAGATCTATGATGAAACAAACTCAACCTCACTTTATTTGAATTATAATTAATGAAAAGTTAAATTAAAGTTTAATTTAACCTAATCATTATCGTTATTAATTAAATAGGGAAAGCAGGGTGGCCCTTCAGTCTTATAAAATTAAGGTTGGATCATGCGCCGCTAAGAAGTAAGAATTGATTTAGGGCAAGTGGCCCTTGGGCTAGATAATATTAATGCTATGTTTAGATACACATGAATTTGGATTTGAATTTGAATTTGAGCTAAATTCATTATTTGAATAATTAAAAATGTATGAATTTGGATTTGACTAAGTCTAAATTCTCTTTTTTTTTTAATTTAAAATTCTTTTTAAACCTCTATTATTTCAAATTCTAAATCAAGCTCTTTTGTACTTTGATCCATATGAAAGCTTGATCGACTTGCTAACGGTAATTAAATTGAACTGCCAAAGTTCATAGAAACAAGTTAACATTGTTGATCGAGACAAAACAATTGGCTTCTAATGGGACGGGACCGACGACCACAACGGGGATCAGACAGTCAACTTCCATTGGCACCGAACAGATAATGACGATCGAGACTGGACGATCGATTTGCACAGCACTGGATTGACGGCAATGACCGAGACAAGGCGGTCAACTTTCACTAGGACTGGACTGACGACGGGAATCGAATGATGGACATCTACCGGGGCCGGACTGACTGTGAGGATGGGGATCGAACAGCTGACTTTCACAAAGACCAAATTGATGGTGGATGTAAATTGTTTGGTTCCTTTCATTGGTCTTGTCTCGTGGAAGTCGATCGTTCGGTCCCTGTCGTTGCCGTTGGTCTAGTCCTAGTGAAAGTTGGCCATTCGGTCCTTATCTTCATCGTCAGTTGTCCGGTCCTCATCTTCACCGTCAATCCAGTCTCAATGAAAGTTGGCCATACGGTCCTAGTAGAAGTCAGCCATCTAGTCACGATCGTCATCATCGGTCTGGTGTTGGTAGAAGTTAGTCATCCAGTCCCCATCATGGTTGTCGGTTCGGTTTTGGTGGAAGTCGACCATCCCATCCCTGTTGTTGTGACAATCTGGTCTCGATGGAAGTCAAAGGTCCCATTCCCGATCATGACCGATGCCATAATGCCAGCCAACTTTGTTTGTTTGATCCCGTTGGAAGTTGGCCATTCGAATCCTCTAATTTGATCAATCTTTCAAGTTTCTTTTAAATTCAAATATTAAATATAAAATTTAAGAGTTTACTCTAGATCCAAACAAAGAATTTGAATATTGTAATTTGAAATTTTTTATATCATCCAAATAAAGAATTTAAAATCTATAAATTTCATATGTGAGATTTTAAATCTATATTTTTAACTTAAATTCACCCATCCAAACACAATCTAAAAGAAAAACATAATTTTAAATATTTATATTTTAATTAAATTTTATTATAAGTCTTTACACTTTGTTTTGATATTTTAAATTCTTATACTTTTATTATTTAGTGTTTTAAGTTTCTATATTAAAATATTAAAAAAATATAAAAATTTATAACAAAATTTAAGTAAAATTTAACCATCTAAAATTATGTTTTCTCATATTAAAACCAATACTCAATCCGTTTTGTTTTCTTTTTTAACTCTCTTATTGGAAATGGGGAAAAGTTAAAAAAAAAAGGGGGGGAAGAAGAAGCGAGAGGACAATGCTGAAGGGTTGGATCAAATAAGATAATAATATTTTTGTCCTGATTAGTCTATTTTTAATTAAATTTGGGAATAAATAATAGATAGGTGGGCCATTCACGAGCCAGGGCCGAGAGCCGCACAAAGGTTATAAAAGGCCCTTGCTCTTGGGTAACAAGAGGTCACCCTCATCCCCTCATCCTCCTTCTTCTTCACAATTCAGAATTTCACAGAATGACAGAAGCTCTTCCTGTGAATATGAACGGCCTCACCGAGTTCTTCATCAACTCGCTCGAGTTGCCTAACTCGAACGGGTCAACTCAGTTAAAGTACCCTTCTGATTCCACTGATTTCACCAAGGTCGATCCTTCTCGCGTTTTCGTCCGCAAGGTCAGGCGCCTCATCGTTAAGGTCAGTCCCTTCTTCTTCCTCACTCTTTTCCCTTCTTTTTTTCTTTTATCTTTTTCTTTTAAAAAAATTAGACCTTCTGGTTCTTCCGAGTTTGGAAAAATTCATTATACGCTGTAAATGTTGAACGAGTAAAACCTCCTGCTTCTCCATTCTCGACATTGTATATGGTTATTATTACTCGCTTCAGTTCTCCCTCTGCCACTCATTGAACAGGTTAAACGATTCATGGTTAGAATCGGCGTCGATTATGAGTAAAGTATTTTATTAAATTGGATGACTTGACCTAAATTTCTATGTTATTTCCCTTTCCATCAATTTTTATCTATATTAAGAATTAGTCATTTATTTGTTGTTCTTTTGATCAGATTTATTAGTTGTTGCTGTCTAAGAGTGAATTGAGATTTGTTAAA
The DNA here is from genome assembly GCF_029017545.1 of Prosopis cineraria. Classification (NCBI taxonomy): domain Eukaryota; kingdom Viridiplantae; phylum Streptophyta; class Magnoliopsida; order Fabales; family Fabaceae; genus Prosopis; species Prosopis cineraria. Next base: position 2,709,063 of record NW_026555343.1, read on the forward strand.
AATAGTTTCATAAGGCTCCATCTTCGGAATATTCTGTTCGTGCCGTTAGAACCATCAATTTTATCAATACTCCTTTAGTTTCTTTAATAACTCATTTTTATTAATTTCACCAATATCGATATAAAAAAATTTAAAAAATAAAATGTATAAAATTTTAAATATATTTTTATATAATAAATTTTAAAAAATTATTTTTCAATAAAGAATAATTTTAAAAATATTTTTTTAAAAGTTAAACCATAATTTATAAATAAAATTAAATAAATTTTTTAAAACGTGCTTTACATATAGAATAAGAGGAGTGTTCAGTAAAAAAATAATATGCTAATATATATAGTTATTCTTTACTGCATTCGGCCGCGTCTTCTAGTTTCATTGGTATTTTAAATTTAAATTTTCAAAATTTCTCCAGGTTTATTTATTTGATGCTTGTACGTTGTATCCATGATAAACACAAATTTCCCTAGTTTTATAGTTAGGATGTGTGACGTGTGCGCATTGGATGTTAGATTAATAGAAAACAGAAATTTTGAAACGGTTTGAAACTGTTTTTATTTTATTATTTTGAGAATTAGTATTTTGTATAACATATTTTGAAAATAAAAAAATAATAAAAATAAATATTTTTTTCATTCTCCCTTATTATCCGAAACAATAATCACATAACATTTAAAAGTTATTTTTATTTTTCTGTTCTTTAAAATAATATTTTATTTTTTTTTCTAAAATATTTTTTAAAAACACGTTACCAAACGAATTTTTTTATTCTCTTGTTTTAAAAAACAGAAAACTGTTCAACTAGAATTGGTAAACGGGCGGGCCTAACTCATATGAGCTCGGCCCTTATGGACCTAGGCTCTAAAGCTCGGTTACTTCAATTTTACCCTAAAATTGAAGCCCGGGCCTTATTCATAGGGCTCAGGGTCGGGCTCGTAAGCCCGGATAAGAATAAAATAAAATAAAATAAAATTTAACATTAAAATTTGTTTAAAATATTTTAAAATTTAACATATATCAAACCAAAGTCTCACATAATCTAAAAAATGAACAAAAAATTTAAAAGTCTAAATAAGATGAAGGCAAATATCATCATCAATCCTAATCAAGATCTCCCTCATTATCATCCATAAATAAAATATTAAAACCCTCAGATGTAGGTTCACTTGTGAAAGATGGAGGCGGAAGCTCAATATTAATTATTTCTGCAACTTCTTCATCATCACCTACAACAATTATTAATTAAATTGTTTTATTATCAAAAATATATATACATATATCACAAGATAAAATATAAAAATTACTATAAAATGGCACAAAATAATTTAACCAATTGTTGGTACAAAATACAAATTAATGTTTGCACATTATCTGGAAAGAGGTGAAAACAATACTTTGTGAATAGTAAAACGGACTTCACGGGCCGCCCGAGTCCGAACCCGTTTTTCTAGGGCTTAAAAGGGCCGGGTTTCGAAGTCCGATTATCCTAAAAAATGCTAAATTTTTAAGCCCAAACCCTTATTAAAATGGGTTTAAACGGGCGGCCTGTCAAGCCCGGCTCTTATTCCCGACTCTATGTTCAACAGATTTTCCAAACAGGCCCTTCTTTTCTTTTTGTTTTTTGTTTTGTTTTTTTTTTAGGCTGAAAGTGGCTTTCTTCTTTTGAAGCGCGTTTTTTCAATGAATGTTGAATTTCTTTAATTAGTTTCTGAATTTGGGGCTCTCAATTTTGCCGAGTTTCTGAAGGGGTTGGCATTTTTATTTTCCTCAAATTATCACAATTCAATTTTTAAAAATATTTGTCTACCATTTTACGAAAAAGAAAAATATATTTTTACTATTTAAGTAAAAAATTGGTTTGCTTGATACCATGCTATATGACACTGGCATGCTCATCAAATCTTTTAGAAGCTTTATAGTTTATACTCGTGATTTCATTTGAATATGTCCAAATTAGATATTGGATATTTATTTAAGTTTACATTCAGAAATATTTTTTTATTTTAAAAATTATATATTTAAAAAACAAAAAAATAACATTGAATCAACTCTCGTTTTTGTTTGAATTTAATTATATCCTTTTCTTGCCAACGAATTTAATAATAGCTAATGTCGACTTTATGCCACAATTCCAACTCCCAATCATCAATGGTGAGGTAGCTGGAGCTCGAGCATAATGTGAAAAAGTAGACGGCGTAGCCGTTTCTCAACTTTATTTCCCATCAACAACATTTTTAACTTTTTAATCAAAAAATTAAATACAACTATTAAAAAAGCTATACTTTTCATCATGACATACTAATACATTTGGATATAAAATTTCATATTCAAAATATTGTTAATCTATGTATAAACTCTCTAAATTAGTTTTAATTTAAGATAATTTTTTTTATATCAACATAAAATTTAAGATTTATAAGGTACACCCCTGTTCTAAACTTTAAATACTGCAAATCCTATAGATTTTTCAACTTTTTTCTTGTTTTTTTCTTTGTATTTTCAATCACCGCATGATATTATGATATTGTGTGATTAGAGATCTGATCTCATCTAATAAGATAAGATCTATTATTATTATTATTATTATTATTATTATTATTATTATCTCCGTATTTTATTAAGATTTTGTAAATTTTTATTTTCATGGTTCTGATTATTTATTTACATGTTTCAATTAAATAAGATTTGTGATCTGCATAAAATATGAGTCAAGCCTTTAAAGCCACGCAAATACTCACTCCATATAAAAATATGAGGAATTTTTTGAGAAGTTTGTATGTTTAAAAATGTAAGGCATTTTTAGTCTTTCAAGATGTAATCATTATCTTTTTTTTTTCAAAAGTATCCCTATTAATAGTGAATTTATATTTATTATAGGGTATTTAATAAGGATAAATATGAAAAGATAGGGTTAGTTTGAAAGTAGGTAACTACTTTATTGAAGGGTAAGATTCAATTAAAAATACCTTATACTTTTTGAACGGAGTAAATAATATATATGGTACGAAGAGCAAATTATGGATGGTGTGGTCCGTGTGGGTAAACTTAAAATAAATAAATTATAAAACTGGTTTCATTATTTAAATATATTTTAAAAAAATAATCATGTTTATTCATAATCATAAAAATCATGTATTTATTTATCAAGTTTTTAAAATAGTTTATACTATGTGCGTGTACCTTGTATTTGCATAAATATTACCTCTTACATGTATCATAATTATTTTTCGAAAATACCTTTTAAGATAAAAAGAAATATTATTATTATTTTTTAGGTTTTGATTATTTTAAAAACAATTTAGAGAAATATCCTATTTTTAAATTTTATGCTAGACATAACCTTATATATGTTGATAAGATTTAGATATTTTTTGCTGACAAAATTTAGACTTCCCTTAAGTCTTAAGTACTCTCCCCTTGAATGCATGACAAGTTTTCCAGAGAAGAACGTGAAAATGGCATAAGTGGACAGAAAATGTCAGATGTATTATTTGTTAAATTATATATATTTTAAATTGGACGAATCTGAATCCAAGGAAACAACAACATTAGGACTTCCGTTTATGTCTCAGCACATGAACCCTGGGAGCTCTAGGTACCGCTTTGGCTTTAAATGAATGATCGTTAAATATTTGGGTTGGTTTCAGAGTGAGAATATTCTTTTTTCTATTCATAAGTTTTGCTATTAAATTTTTATTATAAATTTTATCATTTTATATTTCATTAAATATTGATGACAAAAATATGGTATTAAAATATTTATATGTACCAAGGACAAAATTGTTATTAAAATATTTATTAAAGACCTACTTTATTTGTTTGGATTGGTGTAGATGCGGATGCTCAACTAATTTTCCTCCAAACAAATACAGGGGTTTGCGTTTAGGTATGAAAAGCAGAACCAGTAGAAAGGTTTTACTTTTCCAGTACCCTGTTTCCCCTGGTAATCATACTTTTCATTATCAATCATCTCGGAGGAGGAGAAAATTTGGTACAAATAATGGACTAATGACACGTGACCCCACAAAATGACACGTGACCCCACAAAGTTCAAGCTGAATCCGTGCTCTTCCTTTTACTTTTTCTTGGAAAGAGATACTTTTTCTTTTTCTTTTTTCCCAGTTGGATTTGGATGAGCCAATCAGTTCACATAGGAAAAATTTCTAACACATCTTGGTAAAAAATATTTATTTATTTATTTTGATTTTAAATATAAGTAATTTAATATTTATAATTTTTTTTTCATTTCACCTTTTATATTTATTAAATTGGATTCTTGTGTCTGTAAATTTATAATCTTCTTACTTATCATAAATTAGAATTAAAAATAAAAAATAATATATATTTTTATGAGAATAAAAATTTTATTTATATGTCAATTATTGTTAAAATATGCTTATATTTTGAATTAGATGAAGCATTTTCTAATCACATTTATTAGTCAAATTTTAATGTCAAATTCCAATACTATGAAGTTAAAAAGAAAGTATGCAAGGTTGTATTTTTAAAATTATCGTGTTAAAAAATATATGACTTTTTTTGTCTTTTAAAATGTAATTAAAAGTTTTTTTTTAAATTTTCTTAATCAAAAGAGTAATCAAAAAGGTTTTTTAATTGAAATATGAAAATGGTGTATAATTTTAAAGATAATTAATTAATTCACTAATTGATATTATTAAGTTAAAAATGTCTTAAATATTGTATTTACAAGTGATCGAGACATTTAAAAATGATTAATTTTCTTACCCGAACCTGTGCGTAAAATCGTAAATCTCTCAAAAAAAGTGCATCCCTCATAGATTTAATAATTTTTTAAATGGCAAGTGAATCTGTAAGATTTATTTTATGGAGTAACGATTAATAGTAATAATAATGAGCAAAAATCAGAGCACGCTAATGGTCCAAATAGTTTGGCACAACGTGGCAGGTCCGCCGCGTCTCTGGAAACGCTTTTTTCACCCTCCAATCCAACACTGCACTCCTCCTGGTCTAAACTAAACTAACACAATCCTTCCACTCTCATTCACACGGAGGTTCTTGTGTTCTCACCTTATTCATCATCTTCGATTTCTATCACCGCCATGGATCCTAATCGTGCTTTTGTCAAGAATGTCAAGCGTGTTGTTGTCAAGGTCTCTCTCGCTTTTATTATCTACTGTTTCATTCATTGCATTTTTGTTTTCTCTTCTTCTATTTTTGGGTAATGCTTCACTCGTTGCCTATTGTTTAATTCAGTGAAATGTTAGCGAGCGATGCAAATCATTTGTGGTGTTGTTCTCTGTTGTGCTATCGGTTTAATCTGTTGACTGGTTCAATGATAAGATTTGTTATTATTTTTCCGACAAATTTTTATGCTTTAAGTTCTATGGATTTATTTCTGATACATGTTAAGATGAAAAACAGAAAACGAATGTCACCTAGTTTATTGAGCTCCATTCAATTTCCCTACATTTTTATACATCACTTTGCTTTTACTTTCCTGCTTTTTTTTTACTTGTCCTACATGTAGACTTCAACTTATTTTTTAACTAATATGATTGCAGGTCGGAACTGCTGTAGTTACTCGAAGTGATGGAAGATTAGCGCTGGGCAGACTTGGGGCTCTCTGTGAGCAGGTAATGTAATAATACCACTATAAAATTAAGTCTAATGTTCAGTTAACCCTTTGTAAATCTTCTGAACTGCATGGGAGAAAACCAAGGATGAAAACAAATAAAAGGGTCAAGGAGAGAGCTGAAAGGCAAACGGACCCAGAATTTTTTTAGAATCTAGAAATATCCCATTGGTCATGACTTCGTTTTTGTTCGTTTTGTCCAACATCATTTTTTCATTTTTTCAGTGACTGAAATTTTGTCAATTTGTACAGCTTAAAGAGCTCAATACCCTTGGGTACGAGGTTATATTGGTGACATCTGGTGCAGTTGGTCTGGGCCGCCAAAGACTAGGATATCGCAGAGTGGCCAATAGCAGGTTTTCCCTGAGCTGAAGTAAAATATGGTTTCAATACATGTATCAATTTCATCTAACTACTGGATCACAAAATTAACTGCATGAATTTATCAAACAATAGAAACTTTCGAAGCATGTGATGTTCCTCCAAAATATGTCATGTTTACATGCGGATTTAAGGTCAGATATATGGATTAGAAAATCAATTGGAACAAAAATGTGTTTTCGTTTAGCTCTGCGCTGTTCTGTAAAACTAGTTTAATTTTCCCCCAGTATAACTTTGTTAGGTTATTATGATTTAAATCATTTAGTTTGGATTAGATCAACATAGCATATAATAATTTCATGCACACTTTCAGCATTTAATTTTGCACTTGAGAATCACACGCATGTTCATAAATTTTTTCATTATTATACAGCTTTTCTGATCTTCAAAAGCCTCAAAGTGAGCTTGATGGGAAAGCCTGCGCATCGGTTGGGCAGGGTAGTCTCATGGCTCTGTATGATACCATGTTCAGCCAGGTAGTAACAAATCAATCTGTTAATCTAATAGGTTTTTAATTTGATATGAGTGGCATGATTGTGTGCAGTGGAATATTTTTTTTCTCAAAATTTACTATCATAGTTTTCCTCCATATTGATATTGATAAGATATTTGTATGGTGCAGCTTGATGTCACTTCATCCCAACTTCTTGTGACTGATGGCTTATTTAGAGATGCGGGTTTCAGAAAACAACTGACGGACACAGTGATGTCCTTATTAGAATTAAGAGTTATTCCTATTTTTAATGAAAATGATGCCGTTAGTACCAGGAAGGCGCCTTATGAGGTATGCTGGATTAATTTGATTTTCTTTCTTTCTAATTTTTATGGATTTATGTTTTTGCTTTTGATTGTTTAATCCCTCCATTTTCATTCAATCATCCTCCTTTTTCAAGAGGATATGAGGGAAACTGAGAACCATCAATTACTGCTGATACTTGGGCTGATTTTACAGCCGTTTTCTAGGAATAATCTTTTTGTGGGGACCTTGAAATTCAAGCTTTTGCTGTTACCATATTGTCAGATGGCTTTTGTCAAAATGTTAACTTCTTGTTTCCACAGACAAACAATAATCTGATTCTGTTGGCATTGTGATAGATGATTGCTTCTAATTGTTACCTCTGTGCAGGATTCTTCTGGTATTTTCTGGGATAACGACAGTTTGGCGGGTCTATTGGCTTTGGAGCTGAAAGCCGATCTACTTGTTTTATTGAGTGATGTGGAGGGCCTTTATAGTGGTCCTCCAAGTGATCCAAAGTCAAAGCTAATTCACACTTATGTGAAAGAGAAACACCAAGAAGAAATTACTTTTGGAGACAAGTCCAGATTGGGCAGAGGGGGTATGACTGCTAAAGTCAATGCTGCAGTTTGTGCTGCCTATGCTGGAACACCGGTGGTTATTACTAGGTATTCTTTTCTTTTCTTTTCTTTTTAACCAATATATCAAGATGTTTATTCTAAAAATAAGTATTTTTGTTCGAATTTTATTTATTATTAAAAAATCAGTTGTTTTAATTTATTGGTTCATCCATCTTTGGCCTGACTATTAGGAGAAAACTGTCCCCACTGATAAAATTACTGATGGAAACGTCAGGAAATAAATGCAATGAAGACTGAACTGAAGTAGGGCTATCATGAATTTGTTTATTACAAACTATTCCTTTCTTATGGTTGGTTTATATATATATATATATATATATTGTGTTTTCATGTCAGCATTGGAATCTGGTAAGGTTATTAGTTGTTGAGACAAGGCATAAAGATGTTCCACAAAGCCAGTAAAAAGAGTTCAGTCTGACGGTCTACATCAGATTGAAAAAAAAAAAAATTGATTTCATATAATATATATTTTCTATAGGCTTTTAATGTCTTTCAATGCCAACTTTTTGAAGTGATGAAGACAGATTCTAATTTCTAATTGAGTGTTATTTCTGATTCTTTTCTCTGGAACAAGGATAAGGGGAATTTCCTATTTTACTGACTTTGATTTGAATTCTTTCTCCTTTCAAGCGGCTATGCTACAGACAATATTATTAGAGTGCTTCAAGGGGAGAAGATAGGAACTGTTTTTCATAAAGATGCACATTTGTGGTCAACCATTAAGGAAGTGAGCGCACATGAAATGGCAGTTGCAGCGCGTGATAGTTCTAGAAGACTTCAGGTAAATGCAATGGCAAATTAACGAGTGTGAAGTGCCTTCTTTATTTTCATAGGAATACATCTTTTAAGAGTGATTTATCTTTTTCGGCCTTGAGTCTTATAGGGTATAGTTCAAATGGCACCCCACAGTTCCCTCAAAGAAGTGTGTTTGTGGGATCAAACCCCCAAGTGGGTGATGTGTGTGTGGGTCACCCTTTCTGATGGAAAAGGGCTAGAGTAGGTGTGTGTGAGTGTATAAATTTCATGTGTGTTAAAAAGAAAGAAAGAAAGAAAGAAAATAATGATTTATCTTTTTGATTTTTCTACTTCATTTTTCTTTTGGGGAAGTTTACAGCCAACAACAATTAACCAATGTAGATAGTTTTCATTTACATAATACTAATGTTTTGGGTATCAGGCCCTAGAGTCTGATGAAAGGAGGAAAATATTGTTGTCGATAGCTGATGCATTGGAGGAAAATGAAAGCATGATAAGGCTTGAGAATGAAGCTGATGTTGCTGAGGCAGAACAGGCTGGGTTAGAGAAGTCACTGGTTTCACGTTTAACCTTGAAACCTGAGAAGGTAATCAATCATTTCCCTATTAGGGTAATACTCTATAAATAACATGCCTGACAATCTCCTGTCTTTACTTTCCGAGACTAGACTGGATCCTCACTTCTAAGGGATGTTTGTAATGTCATTTTTTCCCTTTTCTGACAACTATAATATTTTACAGATCTCCAGCCTTGCGAAGTCTATGCGCATGCTAGCAGATATGCAAGAACCCATTGGTCAAATTTTAAAGAAAACAGAGGTAGAAACCCCATACATAATTTTGTCTATAAAAAATCCATGATTGTCATCTAATAGACTTGAAAAAATGACAAATTCTTCAGCTTTTTTCCTCTAAAAACAGAATCTTCACATCTTCTCTCTCTGATAATTAAAATATTCACATCTTTTTATCAACAAAGAAAGAACCTCACTAATTTGTCCAAAAGAATATTAATTTCTCCAAAACCATAAATCCTGATGTTCTTGTGCCCAGCTTGCAGATAAACTCATACTGGAGAAAATATCATGCCCTTTGGGTGTCGTGCTTGTTATCTTTGAATCTCGTCCTGATGCCCTTGCTCAGGTACACCCTTCCTCCAGCTTCAACAAAACTGCTGAAAATGTTTTAGATATGAGCAAGATGTTAAACTATGTTTTAACAGGCTTGTCATTGTTTTTACAGTACTATTTAATTTGGATTTTTCGTGAGTGTGTCATTTTTTGTAGAACAAGTATGTTGTTGTGACATGTTTCCTCATATTCAAGATTGACTTATAAGTTGTTTGTTGATGGGTGGTTTAATAGATAGCTGCATTGGCCATTCGAAGTGGAAATGGTTTACTGCTTAAGGGAGGAAAGGAAGCCAAACATTCGAATGCTGTCTTACACAAGGTTTATCTAAATTTTGGGTTTGATGCTGTTGTTTTTTAAGATTAATTTGGATTAGAATTATATATACTTTTGCGCAAGTCATTTGATATGGTTCTCAATGTTAATGTTTCATCATTATTGTAGATCATTACTTCAGCCATTCCAGAACATGTTGGTGAAAAACTTATTGGACTTGTGACTTCAAGAGAAGAAATTCCGGATCTGCTGAAGGTGATGCTAGAATTAAATTTCTTCTAGTTATTTGTCTAAGATGGCTTCATACTAATTCTACTTTGCCGCAGCTTGATGATGTTATAGATCTTGTGGTCCCAAGAGGAAGCAATAAACTTGTTTCTCAAATCAAGGAGTCGACAAAAATTCCTGTTCTTGGCCATGCTGGTAATTCACACACACAGACACACACGCATTCACACAATTTTGTAATATTATTTCCCTTAACTGTATTCTACTAAGTTATATTTCTGTCATGTAGATGGAATTTGTCATGTATATGTTGACAAGTCGGCTAATATTGATATGGCTAAGCAGATTGTTAGAGATGCAAAGATTGATTATCCTGCTGCATGTAACGCAATGGTAACACTCTTGAAATGTGCACTAAATACTATTGTTTGTTCATTTACATCCAAAGTGGCCAATAAAAGAACCGCCCACATCCATCTATCCTTCAAGTTTTGCATGCTATTAGATCATGGACTGTGTGTGCTAATACATTCTATCCTGATGTTCTAAGGAAACACTCCTTGTGCACACGGATCTAACGCATAATGGTGGGCTTAGGGAACTCGTTGCTGAACTCCGAAAAGAAGGTTTGATCTTAATTGCACATGGATTATGAGAAACTAAATATATATTTAAATTGGGGACAATTTCTATTACTTCTGTTATATTTTAGCCCTCTGTCAATCCCTTTGTGATATTGATGATTTCCCCCTTTTTACTGCAATCAAACAAATCCTTGATTTTCAGACCAAAAATTAGAAAACCTGGATTTTTTGTGCTAAAATGGTAGCTAGTTTTTCACATAAAGAAAATTTGACTACATTTGAGGGATCGCTATCTCTAATAAGACGATACTACAATGCAAGCTCTTGTGGGTAAGGCTTTTTTCCAAAAGAATCAAGGAACTCTGAGAAAGAGAAATTGTTTAGGTTGGTTATTGATGTTGTAAAGGAAATCCAAAGGTGATCTGTGCGTAGAAAATTAAAGGGAGCCTGTTTGCAATGAGGGTATTGGTTGAGAGTCTATGAATCTTACATATCATACACTAATTTGTTGGCAGGTGTTAAACTATATGGTGGACCAAGAGCCTCTGGCTTGTTAAATATTGCTAAAACCGAATCCTTCCACTATGAGTACAGCTCACTGGCTTGCACAATAGAAATTGTAGATGATGTCTTTGCTGCTATTGATCACATACATAAACATGGAAGGCATGTTGGGATCATCCTGCTCGTTCACATTCATCTTTATTCAAGTTCTCTGTATTCTAAGGCTGATAGTCTTTCTTCCATTCCTTTGGTTGCAGTGCTCATACTGATTGCATTGTTACTGAAGACTCAGAAGTTGCTGCTACTTTCCTTCGTCAAGTTGATAGGTAGGCTGGGCAAAATTTAGGGGAATAAAATGACAGTATGCCTGTTCCATGCTTTGTCCGCAACAGCTTACTCCAACTTCATCTCTGCTAACTTTAACCCGTTATTTTTCCTGTATGCATTGCATAGGTATCGAATATCTTGTTCTCATTGCCATATTTTTCATTGAGTTCTATGTGTAAAATCTGATGAAATTCCAATTATATCATCAGATTGTTGCTTGGTGCAGATTGCAGAGCACCTTGGGTATTAGAAATAGCTATTTTCATATTTTCACCAACGTAGTTGATATGCTTATCTATTATAGCCTGGGATCGATATATTTTTCCAATTTGCAAATTAACAAGGGTAAATTTATTGCGTTGACCTTGTCTAAAGAATGGTTTCAGAATAAAATAGTTCTCAGCTTTAAGTGTGCAGCCTTCTAAGGAAATCTTTCTCAAAAAAAGAATTATTATGATATGTTCCTTTTGTATCTTTTCAGCTTCTTATACTTGCACTTTTATTATAGATTTAGTACAAAGATCATCTCTATGATATGAATAAAATTAAGACAGAATATGCAATAACCTCCTAGTTATTTAATTATATTTTTGAAATAGCTTCTTAAGAGTTTGGATGAAAACTTTGCTTACAAATTAGTTCGAGATTTTAAAGGTTTCTTTTTATGAAGACGTGTACTTTGGTACGTCTCAAATTATTTTTCCAGTTTAAGCAGTATGCTTGCTTGCTAATATATATTGATTTGTTTATAAACTTATGTTACTTTTTTGGATCATGTCTTGTTGCTACATATACATATAGTGCTGCTGTATTTCATAATGCAAGTAGCCGGTTCAGTGATGGAGCACGCTTTGGCCTTGGTGCAGAGGTGATGCATCTTCGAGAAGTTTCATCTGATATATTGAGAAGCATGCTTAGTTTTGTTTTCTGATTTGATTTTGTTTCGCATATGGTTAAACAGGTTGGAATAAGCACAAGTCGAATCCATGCCCGAGGTCCAGTGGGAGTTGAGGGTTTGTTAACAAATAGATGGTATTGGTTCTCTCACTACGTGTATCTTTTTTATTAAAGAGCCTGATAACAATCTATTTTGATCATATGTTAAGGAATATTAAAATCTCTTCTGATATTATGTTGCAGGATATTGAGAGGCAATGGGCATGTGGTAAATGGTGATCGAGGAATAACATACACACACAAGGAGCTGCCTCTAAATGCATAGGTTATAGGATATTACAATTGGGATTAGATCAATCTACTAGTAGTTTTCTTTCCTTCAATTTTAAGATACAATGTTTGTGCTGTATAATTAGTTTGCATATTATGACTATTAATTACAATTAATTTGCCCCTCTTCCAGAATTTTTTTTCTTATCTGGAGCATCGTCAGGGGAAAGAAATAGTTCGAGGAACTATTAATTAGGTGAACTTTTCCATGATGGATGGATATCTGATTACATTTTATCCCGAATAAATTATATTAAATTATTTCCCCTTTGATATAATAAATTTATAGTTAAATTGTTCTTGCACCATATTTGCTTTATGCAATGCAAGTCTCTAATAGCAAGGGTTTAATATGATAAACCCAATTGTGTCTAGTATTAGGGCTGCACAAATACTGGACTGGACCGGGTTGGATGCCAACCCGAAGTCTAGTCTGAATGGAGACAGGGCTATAATTTTCAGTTCGAGGACTGGTCCAGTCTTGTTGGACCTGGGACCTGGATCGGGTTGGACTTGGTCCATCAGGTTACTGGACCAGTTTAGATTCTTGAATCCAACTATCTCCAAAAAAAAAGCCCTTATATTCCCTTTCCTATATTCACTTGCATTAATATCATAGGCTTTTTTTTTATATCCCTTTTTTTTTATATTGCTTAATGTTTTTGTTGTCTACGTATAGCGTGAAAACACAATAGAACATATATGCTTTGCATATGTTTCTTTTTTTCAAGTCTTGAGCTAAAGAGGAACGAGAGCATGCATGAGTGACGTAAATACATAAACTAAGTAGACACTTGTATTAACTTAGCAGTATATACAATGACAATAGATTAATCCTTTTCTAATATTAAGACAACTTGATAATCTACTATCAAATTACATTAAAAAAATGAAACACTGAAAGAAAAAATTAAAGACCCATATGAATAGATGCTAATCCAAACATCATCTTCCTCACATGTTCATGGTACTATTTGTTACCTCTGGCTCTCGTCAACCCCCTCAAACATGCATGCTAAATAAGTGCCAAGTAATAAACTCATTAATATATTCATATTCAGAATATATACATCTCACTATAGTCTACTTAGTCAACAATTCAACATTTTATTGTCAAGCTCTATAGTCTATCCAAAAAACTGACTATCTACAAATTCTAGCCAACCACATGATATAGCTAGCTAGCCAAAAAATAAGCATTAGCCTATCAAACTATCATCATGCTTTTTCACATAACAAAAAGTTAGTGAGATGTGCCCAAAATATATTCAAAATATTTGAAAGTTTGAAAGTTAACAAACATAAGCGCCATACAACATCAAATGACGCTCACACAACCATCCTCTCCAACATCAGTAACACTGGAAAGATCTGAAAAAATATATAAAATATAAATAGTCAATGGCATTACATCACAAATAAAAAAATACAACTGAAACATATAATAATTCATATAAAATATAAATAGTCAATATCATCATTGCAACACATACCAGTCTTCACCACACCCTCGGTCTCCTGAAAATTATCAAATTCTTGAAGCATGGATGCAAATTTAGAGATGGATTGTCTAGGAAGCAGCCAATTTTGAGCACAGATAAGTGCTTCAGTCATCTTTGGTGATAATGAACTCCTATAAGAGTCGCCTTCCTGTGCTGAATGCTGACTCAAAGGCCACTGTAGACACTAGAACAGCCAAGACATCATGTGCCATCATAGAAAGAACCTTGTATTTGCTAGAATTGGCTCTCCACCATGCTAATATATCAAAATCATCATCAATAGGGGTATCATTAGCAGAATTAGATGAAAGATATTTATCTAATTCTGATTGTGGGTCTGATGAGGTTTTTTATTTTTTAGATGCTAACCACCTGCGACTTGGATCTATACCCCCTTGGCCTTCAAGCATTGAACATGTTGATGATCCTAGAAGTGTAGAAGAAGAAGCATTGCTTGGGGTACTAGTCCCTAGTCCTTTAGAATACTCATCAAACATACAGTACAAGACATCTTTGATCTTAATTTTCATGGCCATGCAAACTTCAAGATCAAGAAAAAGATGCTCAAATATATGATTCACATAAGCAAGCTTGTACCGAGGATCCAAAATCACTGCTACAATGAGCAAAGGATTCATATTCTCTGTTTGACCCTAATATTTTTCATACTTGCTTCTCATACTTAGGGATATTTCCATAAGCAAAGGATCAACATTCACAATGTTCTCTTCCAACAACTCATGAATAAGAGCAATTTGATGGAAACAAGTGTTAGAAGTAACATTTAGTGAACTTGAAAATATCAAAGTTATGTTATAGAATACCTTCAAAAATTTGAGAAAGACACATGCCTTGTTCAAATCACTAGCTTTAGGAGGGCCTTCACGCTTAGTGCCTCCGATGAATTGCCCCATATAATCTTCATCTTTATCTTTTAGGCGTTCAAAAGCCTTTTGAAATTTCAAAGCGGATTCCAACATCAAGTAAGTTGAATTCCACCGAGTATTGACATCAAGGCAAACAAGGCTAGTAGTGTCCAATTTCTCCAACTCAATAACACTTTTAAACTTTTAGAGACGAGCAGGAGAAGAACGAACATATTTAATTGCATTGCGGATTGCATCAAAGCTGTTCTTCAACTCCTTCAATCCATCATTAACCACCAAGTTAAGAATATGTGCACAACATCTCAATTGAAGGTAATCACCCCCATAAACCATGCCCTTCCAATTCCTAAGCCTTCTTTTCAAATAAGACAAAGCCGTGTCATTAGATGATGCATTGTCCATTGTTATAATAAACACCTTCTCAATTCTCCATTTTAATAGACACTTCTCAATTGTCTTTATAATTGTGTCACCCCTATGATTCTCAATCATGCAAAAATTTAATATCCTCTTATGCAACTTCCACTCAAGATCAATGAAATGACAAGTAAGGCATAAGTAATTGAAATTTTGAGTAGATGTTCAGCAATCAGTTGTCAAGCAAACACGATTTGCAAACTTCTTCAACACTTGCTTCAATATCTTGATTTCTCTAAGGTATAGTTGCCAACAATCTCTAGCAACTAATGTTCGTGAAGGGATTCGAAATCTTGGTCCCAGGTCTCTCATAAAATTTCTAAACCCATACTTCTCAACTATCTTGAATGGCATCTCATCACAAATAACAAATTCAGCCAATGCCCTTCTACATCGTTTTTGGTTGAAAACATGAGAGACTAAGCCCCCTCCTTGCCCACTTCCCGTCACGTAGTTCAACATTGATTGCTTTGGTATTGTGGTAGCCTTACGTGGGTTTTTAGGACATTTTGAAAATTTCCTTTTCAATGATGTTGTCTCATGCTTGTTTGGGTCACAAGCATAAGTTGCATGACAGTATTTGCAAGAAGCTCTAACCTCTCCATTTGTTTTTTCCAAAGGTAACTTCACAAAATGCTCCCAAACTTGTGATTGTTTACTCTTCTTCTTAGGCTCTTTTCTCTTTCTGCTCACATTCTCTGGACCACAATCTTATGTAAGGTTAGAGGCAGGATTAATAGCTACAAGAGGAGGAGTTGATGGAGTTGGTCCAGTAGGAGGTGGCATTTTATTTTGACTAGAACCAATTAATTGTGTTAGCTGGGGTTGGCCAATACTAGCAGATGCAGAAGTTTCGTCCACCATGTCTCTAACATGAAAAACAAGACACAATGTTAACTTATAAAATCACAAACACAAGTATAGAGTCAGACTTCTCTCAAAGAAGTATGACATATACAGAGCCACTTCTTTGTCATGATCACCGGTAAATCAAATCCAATAATTAATATTATAAGCACAGGTAATTTAATCGTTGCAGAAATTTATCCTCAAAATACTGATATAAGGTTCAAATATTAGAATAGCAACCTCACCAAAAATATAATAAATATCACATTATACCAACAAAAAATGAGGAATGATCCTCCAAAATTGAAGCCATCTATAGCAAGTTAGCAATAAAAGATCAGTTATCAGTCTACAGCAACAACAGAAGCGTCTCTCGCCGAAAGGGTGGAAAAATGAACTTTTGAAAATGGCAACAATAGTACATCTCTCACCGCAGCAACCTTAACAAAAAGCAAAAAAAACCAAAAAGAGAGAAGTAACAGAACAGAAGCATGTGAAAATGGAACAGAAATCGTCGGAGAAGCTAGAAACAAAACAAGAAAAACTAGAAACCAAGCAAGCAAAACCAAAATTCACGATGAATCAGAAGGTTGAGTGAAGAAAAACTAAAAATAGAGCAAGCAAAACCAGAAGAAAAACCACAAAATACGAATAAATTTCAGCTATCGACGCTATCGCTGGAGAAGAAGGAGGAAAATGCATGATGAATCAGAAGGCTGAGTGAAGTAGTCAAGTGATCGCGTTGTTCTTCTTCATCGGCATGCTTGAGGAGAAACAAGGCGAGTGGGCGACGAGCGACGGCTAACCACGGAGAGGCAGAGAGATGAGTGAAACTTTAGAGAGCTACAGCCTACAGCTAGGGCAACGAGAGAAATGACAAATGAGGGTACTGAATTGACTACTGAGCTCAAAGCCTCGGACAGAGTGGGGAAGGACTGAAGGATTATGTGGGGAAGGACAAGTTTCCAATGCGGCCTATACGACAGCCAATTTTTGACTAAGACCCTCAGACTCTGAACATCATGGCCTTGCTATTCATATGTTTGAATTTTACTACCAATGAAAATTTTTTATTAGTAGTGGGTTGTCTTTATTCAGACTTCACAGACCGAATCTGAGGCATGAGCGTGAGGAACTGTAACTGAGGTGTGAGACGTGAAGCTCAGCGAGTCAATCAGCGTAAGATTTTTTTTGTGTAAATAATATAATTATTTAATATTTAATATTAAAAAATTAACCTGGACCGGGTCAGACTAATTAGTCCAAAAGAGCAGTCTCTAGTTTGGTCTAACCCGTATATATAGTCTGACCCGTTTAGTCCAATCTTTTATTTGGGTTGATTTTTTTAAGATCGGGTCAGACCAGATCACACCGGGTCAAACCAAACAGATCGGGTTTGAAGTTTTTTTGCACAGCCCTATCTAGCATGATAAATGCAAGTGTGGTAAGATCCCAAGAGGCCAATTACCAACACGTCGGAGAAGAAAGGGACTGACAAGTCAGAGGTGACATATGGCATATAATTGCCTCAAGTAGTTGTAAGGATTTTCAAGAAATTGGGAGAGCATTTAGTTCAAAGGTAGCCAGATTGATAAGGTATTTATTTATGTTTGAAGGTTGTAAATCACAGTGAGTAACCCGTGCCATATCTGATAGGTTAGTGCCATAGTTGAATTCAAATGTCAAAATGTCAAAAAAAAAAAAAATTACAATTACATAAACTCATGTTACAAAAAAAAAAATTACTTAAAGGTGTCGCCATCAAGTAAAATGTATGAATATTCACATAAATCCTAAGGCAAGAAAAATATAAACAAGAGAAATGTTTCAATTTAATTAGCATTTTGTCAAGTTTATGACACTTCATATTTCCCCATCCCACAATTCCTCGAGACTTTTATTAGGACTACAAGTCTCATGGATAGCAAAGTCCCCCCGTAGTAACCTTTGCTGCATTGTAGAACGGGAGAAAATAAACAACCCAATGATAAATATGAAAAGTTAAATCCTTGATTATGTTAAAAGGCATCGATTATGACCTGGCAGATCTGAGAGAATTCTGAGAAGAGGCGTGGAGGCAGGGACCACTCAAATAAGCTAATATTTTGCTTGATCCTGGATTCATTTGCACTCTTTGGAAGAACACTGTGACCACTCAGGATTCCCCAGCGTAGAGCAACCTGTGCTGGAGACTTGTTAAGTTCTTCGGCAATTTCAACCGACACTGGTTCCTTCAAAAATCTCACCTTTCACCTATGACCCTGGAGAACCCAAGGGACAGCGTGCCTGAAACAACAAACCATTCATTTAACTACAGAAACTTGTGGAGATTCCTACATTGATAATATGGGCAAGTAATTTCAATCAAATAGAAAACTTGTAGGAAGAAATGAAAATGCAAAGATATAAGGAAGGTAAAAAAAGATGTAGAGTAATACAGAGAGATGAACACCAGTACCGATTGTGAAGAGAAGATTGCTGCCAAACTGGGTGGCATTCCACTTGGTTAACTGCAGGTGGAACTTTAGCATACTTGAGCATGTCTTGCAGCTTCTGAGTAGAGAAGTTGCTCACTCCGATGGCGCGTGCCTGACCCGACACGAATAACCCTTCCATTGCATTCCATGTCTCTGCAAGACACAGTGGAGCCATCACCTCCGGATCCCATCCTCTTGAACCTGCCTTTGTCCTAAAAGGCCAATGCATCTGTCACAACATTATAATAATCGCAGTTCAAATTATATAAGTTATAGACTTCTAGCAAGATGTAATCGCTGCTTTCAAAAATGATAAAATATCAAATTCCTCTGAAGACTGGTGTTGGGGGGGGGGGGGCGTTGAAGAGTCAGGAATCATACAAGGTATCGATCGATGTAATCTAACTGGAGGTCCTCCAGAGTCTTACTCAGTGCCTTAGACACATCTTGGGTGCACACTGCACAGTCACTGGTCCTGCTTGGATATAACAACCACTTATCAACTATTCAACTGTAGAAGTGTGTATCAACAACATCAATTTATAGTATTTATCTATAACAAGACTGCAAACAAACAAGTGTCGTCGTGTTTGACTGTTGAAACTTGAGGACACATACCATAGTTTGGATGTGATGAACATTTCACTACGCTGTACTACTCCAGTGGAAAACAGTTTCTTCAGTGTCTCTCCTATCTGCGTCAAATTTCTAAGCATTAGGCAAACTAAAACAAATGCTATGTCAAGATAATAATATTGGACAGGAAAATCTTACCTCTTTTTCATTTTCATAGACCTTGGCACAATCTATATGCCTATAACCATCCTGCAAATCATTGAAAAACTTTCATTAGACTAAGTATTACAACCAGCTCTGTTTATCTACTTCTTATGAACTCAATTACAATACACTCCATTGCAGATTTAGTCCACAAGCATTTGTTTACATTTTAATTGATTTGGTTCATCAAAGCAATTACTAATTGACACACTCGATAACACATGTATTGATATGACGTAGCAATTTTTTTTTTATAAAATCAGAGCAATCTGAAAACCCTCCAAAGAAAATAACCGGAAAATACAAAGAAGAAATGAGAAAGAAAACCTTGACAGCAGCAATGACAGCATCACCCACAAGATCTGGAGAAGCTTTCCATGTTCCAAGGCCAAACGATGGCGTCTTCGCACCTGTATTAAGTTCAAAATGCAGAGGTCCATATTCACCTCCCTTTTCCATTTTCTCTGACAAACCAATTAATGAGAAAATTGCTTTCAATATACTAAAACACGCTTTTTTCAGGCAAAAATACGACGAAGATTGATTGTCCATCTTCACGACTCCAAAATTTCAGGGAATCTCAGTTTCGGCTATATATGGATTGGGATTGACGCTGAATCAATGGTTAATGTACTAATTAATTAAATTGGTTCACTAATTCAATGGCCAGTCAATTCGATTCAATTGCAATGAAGAGGAACTTAGCAGTTAGAGACCATGTCATGGTGCGAGTCCTATAAGTTCGAATATATGAGTGGCTTGGGATTATCGACCATAGGTTTAGGCAAGAAAGATGGATGATTGCATGGAGATAAACTGAGTGTGCTTTAACCATTCGAGTGATTTCGCTTCTGCCTCATCAATAAGGGCAAGTCAATTTCTCATTTCCCTCTAATGCATTTTACGTAGTACTTCTCTATTCTTTGAATTATTTGATTTTATAAAAAATCACAAGGACATTTATTTTAATAATATATTTGCTCCATCCGTATCACAATATAAATCATTGATAATTAATTTATGTTTTTAAAACAGTTGGTTAATTTTCACGTCATTTTAATCATGCCTTAAATGTAATAAATATAATATTTAACTTATTTAAAACGCTTTCATTAATTACTCAATAAAATTAGAGTGAAATTAAAAAAAATGTATAACGCATATCAAATATTTTATATTTGACATCAAATAAAACTTCTAAAAAACTACTTATATTATGACTTGGAAGGAGTATACACAACAATACACATCTTTAAGAATAAAATGTTGCCTTATATTTATTTTATTTTCTTATGTAAAATGCACTCCATTCATATGACAAGTCTGGATAGTACTAAATCATATTACGCCACTTGAGAAAAAAGTGATGATAAGAAAGGCATTGATGAGGATTGATTTACATGTCATGTGGGTGAAGAAAAATCTCTCAAAACTTTCCAAGGTCTGACATTGATATTAAAAAGAGATGGGAGAATGACACGGAGGTCATAAAAGACTAATTATTTTAAAATATCAAATTTTAAAAATTTATAAGTTTAATTTTTAATTTTATAATTTTATTATAATGAATTTGTAACTTGTATTTTAAATTTTAACAGAAAAAATAAATTTATTTATTTATCAACCATGTTAAATTTTAAAAAATAAATTGTAAATTCATCACAACAAAATTATAAAATTGAAAGTCGAACTTATAAATTCTTAAAATTTATCACTTTGAGACTTAATTTAAATTAATTAATTTTCTTGAGATTTAATTGTCATTCTCTCAAAGTAAATCAAATAAAATGTAATGGATTGATAGAGAATAAAATGGATTAAAATAAGATAATAAATTGATAGAGATGTTGAAAAATAGAGATTCTTGAAGGGATAAAGAAGTGAGAATGAAGATTAATATAAATAAGATCATTAATCCCTAATCCTATCTTTCTATCAATCTCTCCACTCTTTTAACATTTTTACATCTTTATTAGTATGTGATCTTATTTTAGCCCATTTTCTACCATATCAACTCATTTAATTTTATTCTATGTTTTTAATAACCAAACACGTCCTTAAGGCTTACTTTTTTTTTTTTTTATTTGCGGCGATGCTTTTAACGGTCATCATCAACAAACCGCTGGCAGTCACTTTTATGCTGGTATTATGTATTCAGATGAGGTATATTTATCACTAGAAGAAATAGCCTCTGCATTTAGCAAATAAGGAATTATAGACTTTCATGGCTTTTTTTTTTTTGGATTCATCCAAAATTATTCTCCCATTGAAAATAGTTTTATTTAAAGCATTGTTGGATACATACTATCTCTTTTCATTAGACTCAACTCTGTTAATAATCTTTACTAATTTTTTTTATTGCTTTTGTTTTCCTTTTGGTCTGCGAATTCGAACTTGCAATTTGGATGTTGAGTGTGGGGCGCACTAGCCAACAAGTTACAAGTTATCATGGCATTGCTTTTGATAATGGGTGCGAGACAAAGCAGATGGACTGGGCTTGAGCCCAAGTTTAAAGGGCTTTGAGAGTTTATTTCGTAGCAGTGGGCCTTTTTCTCCATATAAAATAAGAATATATTTTGTTATCTCCAATCCATTGCTTCACATTCAAGCATCCTATCAAATTGGAAATATCAAATAATCTCAACAAAACCACCATGCGCGAATTTCCAAACCCAATTTCCGGAGAACACATAAAATTGTACTGTATTGTTCATTTTTTGTGTATACTTTATTCATAAATAAGCTTTTGATCATATTGCTAGTGAGATAGATAACAAAATGCAAGTGCAGTTTTCATATCATATGTACCAGCATCACAGTCACAAACTCGATGCAAGCTTAATGACCAGTTGCCATATCACTGCTTTTGAGTACGAGGAAGTATAATTACCTCCCATGCACACCTGACTTCAGCATATGTGTACACTTGCATCTGCATAATTATGCCTTGGATAATGATAATCAAACCCATCGTCATTACAAAAGACCTTTTAAAAAAAAGAAAGATTTTTAATTACAATTCATTTATGAGCATGTTAATTATTTTTATTTAAAGTAATTAATTATGAGAAAAAAATATAATATAAATACGAATAAATTAAAATTTTGTTTTATTTTTTAATAAAATTAATACCTTAATCTCCTATCACAATTTCAGAAGTTATTAGAAGAAGTGCCTTTAATAGAAATTGGAGGGGCACATGATTATTTTAATTATTAAATCAAAGACACGCTTTTTTTTTGGTCATGGACAGATGGATGCATGCACTGTATTTTATAGGAGAGCGTTGATTACAGAGCAAGAGGTGGGGGAAAACTTGACTATTGAGAGATCAAGAGAAAAGGAGAATGCGTCCATACACTTTGTTTTCTCCCATTCTTCAAAAAAGTATACTACAAAATGCCAGGAAACTTCTGTAAACCTGATGTTTCTTGTAGAATAAACTCGTCGGAAGCTTCACCCTTGAAGCCGCTGCCATCAGAAACAGTGTGAAGAATGAATTCAATCTCATCAGCAACGTCTTTCATGGACGGCCTATTTTGCCTCTGTTCATCCAAACATGCAATCGCCAGACACCCCAACTCCTTCATGCTCTCCAACTCCGACTTACTAGCTCCCATCTTCAGTGTTGGATCAATCACTTCCATCAACCTCGTACTTTTCATCTCCCTCTTCACAAACACCGCCAAGTTCACATCCTCCTCGTCTCTCCCGAAATCCAAAGCCTTCTTCGCCGTCAATATCTCCAACAGAACCACCCCAAAACTGTACACATCGCTCTTATCCGTTAGCTGAAAATTCATGTAGTACTCTGGATCAAGATATCCCAACGTGCCTTGCGCACACGTTGTGATGTGACTCGCTTCGCTCGTAGCCAACTTCGAAAGTCCGAAGTCCGAGACTTTAGCGTTAAGGTTGTCGTCTAACAGAATGTTGCTCGACTTTATGTCTCTGTGGAAGATTCTGGGTATGGCTGAGTTGTGAAGGTAGGAAAGCCCTTCTGCCGTTTGATGGGCGATTTTCAGCCGTCGATGCCACCGGAGTGGGCCCCACTTGGTGGTGTTGTGGAGGTGGTCGAAGAGGGTTCCGTTGGGCACATACTCGTAGACGAGAAGGGGTTCGTTGTGGAGCTCGATGCAACAACCCAGGAGGCGTACGAGACTTCGGTGGTTGAGTTGACAGAGGATTCGAACCTCATTGAGGATCTGCTCGACGGCTCGGGTGTTGCCGAGCTTGGCGCGCTTGATGGCGGTGAGACTGCCGTCGGCAAGGGTGCCCATGAACACCTCGCCAAAGCCGCCGGAGCCCAGGAGGTTGTGTTTGGAGAAGTTGTTGGTGGCTTTTGTGATTTCTTTGATGGTGAAAATCTTGGCCGACCTGCCGCCGTTGTTGTCGGCGTTCAATATATCACGTGCTTTGCTTATGCTTATAAGTTGGGTTGCTCTCCGCCTCCGGTAGCCATAAATCACTGCAGCTATTAGGATTCCGGTGAGCATGGCAGCTCCAGAAAATGCCAAGCCTGAGATGATATCGAATCAATATATATAATATTCAAACAGTCTTTTGGTTAAAATTTAGTTTCCCATGCAAACTGATATTTTAATTATCCAGAAGTAGCTTTTCCTTCATCAGTGACATCTGAACATTTCATTTCCAGCATAGGTTTTTTTTTAAAAAAAAATTAACGGTGCGACAACAGTATTAGAGTTGTAATCAATGCAAATGAATTATGTGGCCCTATAATGCGACAGATTTAATTGTCTTATAAGGGCAAAAGGTGTGATGTATGATGTTTTGTGGCTACTTAGCTTCTAATGGTGTAATTAACTATAAGTACTCGATAACTTGACATTAGTTCATGACATCCTCTACTAATTATAAGCTTAATATGAAATGGTAGATACGACATTTAAACTTTTGAGACACTTTTTTTTTCTTTTTAATCTAATAAACGACGAAATTTTAAAAATAAATAGAATATATAACCACACATCAATCTCAAAGAAATAAAATTCATAAGATGCTAACTACCAGTTTAACGTTTATTGACTTTTACCATATAATCTTCATATGAAGCCTAATTAAATCGATCAACACAAGGACTCCTGGCCATAAAACGACTAAAACACACAAACATGTATAGAAGTATATTGAATCTTGCTTTTAAAGGGGGAAAAATTTACGAGAGAGGGGGGGGGGATTAAAATATGCACGTAACCTACTAGAAGCCAAGATTGGCCTTGCCTCTAAGAAATATTATATCAATTACTACCTCCGTGTCAATAACGTTGTTGTTTTATGGGTTTTTTCTTGTTTCAATAATATTATTGTTTTGTGTCAGTTTATACTCCATTCAAGTTCAATGTTAACTAATCTACTACAATTATGTTTCATTTTCTCTTTGAACACATTAAGACACTTTTGGAGAAAATTTGGTATCTCAAAATATAAAATATTTTGACATAAATAAGATCCGTTCAGTCCTATTATGCTCTCTCTCTTTAATATTTTTTTCACAAATGAGTATTAAATGAAATATATTTTTGAAAGTTTGTATTTTTATTTTGAAAAAAATAAAGTTGTAAAATATATTTAATAAGTTTTATTGATATGTGTGTTTTTGTCTAAAAATATTTTATAAATTTTGGGACAGAGGGAGTAGTGACTAGTGATATCTTACATTAATTTGATTATTGATTTCTTAATCCATGTGAATTGAGGCAGAGTGAGTAATTAACATGCTAATTAATCAAAAGACTAGATGCATTAATATTGTTTTCCAAAATACATGCATGCATGCCGACTCAACATTCGGTATATTAAACCAAGTTCTCCTTTGCACATTTAAAGCCAATGAACTGACGATGCAGCAAAATGAAAACACTTCATAAATTGTTATTAACATGCTATGATGATCCAAAAAATAATTACCTCCAACAAGTTGAGCTTTCTTCTTGTTACGACGATTGCATCCTCTGCCATTTTCACACTTGATATCTGAAGGTATATGGATCAATATTAATAAGGGCGAACACTTCTTGCGGATGTACCTTATATATAACATCAATACTAAGGAAGGTCTAGATCTGAATAAAGTATAATGCATGACAATTAGCCGATAATAATATTAATAAAAATGATGGAAAATTCTGAGTTTCCTCAAGACTCAACGTCCTCAATGAGAAATAATATCGTTAACGACTAACGAGGTTGATTAGTTAAGATTTTGAGTTCAGTAATTCACATGGCCAGGTTTTATTGGCAGCAAGCTCGCTCTGCCAGTTGTACCTGATCACCTTTTATTCCTTTATACACATAAAAATACTTATGTACATCAGTATGTGAAATAACTTATGTTCTTCCTCGCTAGTGACATAACAAATTAAAAACCCCACAAAAAAGTGTCATTTTTATTTTGTTAAAATAATTTTTAAAGTTTAACCGCTTATTTTATGTACTTACTTACTTTGACATATTCCGTTTACAGGATCCCACTGAAAATCAGGATTGCACAAGCACTTCCTCATTCCACCCATTGCCGCAACCGGCGAGCATGTCGAATTAGCCAAACTACCACAATCCGGTGGTGCCTTGCACACTGGCTCCTGCGGCAGCTCCCACCCTATCTCCACCCCAGGCTCCGGCCACTTACTCACCGGAGCCGAATCATCCATATTCGGAAAACTCACATACGCCGCGCACCGCTCTTTCCTCACCCTAATTCTATACTCCGTCACCGACCCCCCCGTCCTGAAGTTGCAGCAAATCGCGCCTCGGCAAGCCTTGGCAGCTCGGGCCTTAACATAACTGTGGCAAATGCTGGACGAAGAGCAATTCCACAAGAGCGTCAACACCTCTTTGGAGCAGTTCATCAACAAGAGGGTGTTACTGGAGGTGATGTTGAAGGGTGCGTTGGTATCGAGCCACATGCCTTGGGTTCCGAAATCGGCGGATACGCAGGTGTGGTCAGAGGCTAGACTGGGCGGTCGGATCACGAAACGCTGCGTTTGAGGGTTGATGGTGGTGATCATGTAGGAGGAGCCCTTGACGGTGTCGAACCAGAGGGCGCCTTTGTGGCATCGGACATTGTAAGATGGGTCACCACAATGAGGGTTGGTGCTAAGTGGGAATGGGACGTGAGTGTGACCACAGTCTGGACAGTGGCTAAAGCAGATGATTAATGGTGAGCAAGAGAAAAGAAGCAGAAGAGAGAGGTTGATAGGTGTCTTCATAATTAGGTTTATTTGATTTGAATTTGTGGACACTGAAGCTGATATTACTGAAGTGTGAAGCTCTTGATCTGATGATGGCCAGCTGGGCAGCTATAGTCCATGTTCATGATTCTGACACTATGGAAAATAATACTATACTTTATTGAAGTGTGAGTCAACGCTGCTTTTGACACCAGATTCTATGATCTCTGTGCTCAGTTAGGAGGAATAGATAAAAGAAACTAGTTAAAGTTTGGACTGTATATAAAGCGAATTTAAAAATGAATAATATGTATATAGTACATATACAGAAACGACCTTAGAATTATTACTAAATCTGAATTGAACAATATAATATGTAAGTGCACCTG
Source organism: Prosopis cineraria (assembly GCF_029017545.1). Taxonomy (NCBI): domain Eukaryota; kingdom Viridiplantae; phylum Streptophyta; class Magnoliopsida; order Fabales; family Fabaceae; genus Prosopis; species Prosopis cineraria. The sequence continues at coordinate 2,735,958 of NW_026555343.1, forward strand.
CATTTAAATCTGGTCTCTGTCATTCTTTTGATGTAATATCAGCTGGTATATATTTAGTAGTATTAGTTTAAATTCATGCATTATCAAACTTATATGAAAATAGCTCCTTTTTACATGTTTTTTTTTTTTCATTTCTATTCTAATACAGAGTTATGAGGTCTCCAACTCACCATATACGATTTTCATCTTTTAGAAACAGTATATGCCTGGAAAAGTTTGCAGATATAACGACGTCTTATGTTTGACCAAAAATTTAATTGTAATGAGTTAATTAAATAACACTGAAATTACTAGAGAATTGATATATTTGACCATTTCAAAAGGTTAAAGACCAAAATTAAGTAGATTGATCAAATTAAATTAGTATGAATTACAGCAGTTTTTTTTTTTTCTTGCTGCTTTTTTTTGTGGGGGGGGGGGTTTAGTTCGGAGAACCCGATGTAGCATGGGTTTGACCTCTTATGTTAACTTTTGATCTAAACCTCGTACGCGAAAGAATGGTTGTTTTTACATTTCCAAAGTAGTGATTTTGTAAAGCAGAGGACAGAAAGTTTCGAATAAATAAATAAAAGATATGAAGGCGACAAAAGCAAAGGTGTTGATTCCTCAAATGGCGGGCATAGATCGTGACGAAGAATCTTGTGCTCACAATATTTCACTCTAGGGGCAAGTTCAAGCTTACTTGGACTCCTTTTTCTTTTGCTGAATCATGTGCTTCTTGTAGTAGCATAGCAATACTAAATCCACATTCAATTTCGTTAATTAGAACTATAATTTATTTCGTACTCTATAGTTTTAATTCAAACAATAGAGCAAGGCTTTACTCCCCGCTTTCAAAATATAATTATTGCCTCTCAACTAATCTTTATTCAAAATATAAATAATTTAAATATTTATGTAAATGTATCTCTTACTCATTGTGAAATGTATTGGTAATTGAAATTAGAAATAAAAGTAAAAATAATATATTTTTATGGGAATGAAAATTTTATTGATATACAATTTTTTTTTAAAGTTGCTTGTATTTTGGACAAAAGGGAATATTTTATAGAGTATACTCTTCTGATCCTTTTTATAGAGTGATAAAGAGAAATAATTAATTTTGATCCTACTTATATAATATTTTAAAATTTTTTATTTCATATATCCTTATTAAGAGATGAAAGTAAAAATTTATTAAATTTTAAGATATAGTTAATAAATTTTAAATTTTTTTTAATTTTAATATTGTCTCATGAAAGTTACTTGTAAATAAAATTAAGAGAATATATATATAAGGTCAGGTCGAGTAATGATAATTAAAGATAAAGTGGTGTTGGAATAGTATGTGATTATAATAATAATTAGTTTTATCCTATTTTTCCCTGTACTGAAAAAGTATATATTCGTTCCGTATGAAAATAAATACATATGGTGAGAAGATAAATACGAGGCTGCAGTAAAAGATGAGTTGGCAATCCCTAACCGCTTTGGATCTTTCTTGAAGGTCAAGGCATCTTTTTCGAACACACCACAGGCGGACTGAAGATCTCTGAACATTTTCATTACAGATTTGATGATAATTAAATACTTTTTGGCTTGTTCTTAGATCTGAACTTTATTACGGCAATTTTTTTTTTTGAACTTATTGGTCAATATTGGTCAATCATTTTTTTTTTGGGTGGAAAAAATGTGTGGAAGCTTTATATTGCACTTGTATTATCAATCTCAAATTATTAAAACTTCTGATGACCTCTCTTATATATGACCAGTCATATAAAGTGATGCATCTTATATAATCATAGCCCTTTTAGATTTTAAAATAGTAAAATGTAACGTATCTGTTGATGAATAGTGGAAAACTGGGTTAGTTGAGATCCTCTTGTTAAGCCTGGCATTTAATGGAGCCGGTTAGCCTAGAGAAGAAACTTGGTGGAGAAAAGATGGAGGCCTCTTGTTGGATTAATAATGACCAAAAAGTTCGTTGATCAAGACTTTTGAACCTCCTTCCCCGTAAGTTTATCAAATAATTGACCTTTATTCTTTTCTCTCATAAAAGTAATAATTATCTTATGTTTTAATAGGAAGAATTTTACATAAGAATCAAAGATATGATTTAATTATTTGCGAGTCTTAAAAAATTTTAAAACTTTAATTCATTTTAAGATAATAAAAGTAAAAATAATTTCAACTGTAAAAAGATTAAAGTATCCTTTACGTGTTATATAAAATCATTAATTATTAATTTTCTTACTTCACTTGTTAACTTACTAATATAAGTTACAAATTACATGAGCTGACATGTCAACAATTATATAAGACTTGACATCAGTTGTTCAATTATAAGCAGTAACATCAATTGTTAAATTACTAACAAGTCTTGTACTAACATTAATTGTAAATTACTGACAAGTCTTATAATTTACAACTGATGTTAGTATATTAACAAATGAAGTTAACAAGTTAGCAACTAATGATACTGCTTATTTGACAAATGGATATAATTTATAAGTGATATTGATAAATTAACAATTAATGATTCTACATAATTAGTAAATGATATTTTAATTTTTTTATAGTTGAAATTATTTTTACTTTTATCTCCTTAATAAAATAAAATTTTAAAATTTTTTGAGGTTCACTAATAATTAAATCATATTTTTAATCTTTATTTGAAATTCTGCCTTTTAATAATTTAGATTCTTTCAGGACAAAAAGGATCATTTATTACTGTGTAATACTACCAACGCATAATTTATGGTATTTCGTACCACGCACAAAAATTCTTTAGTCATTACATAAAGAAAAGAAGTGTACAGGTGGCCCACGCCCGAAGAGAGAGAGAGAGAGAGAGAGAGAGAGAGAGAGCAGAAGTGTATGTGGCCCGTTCGTTTATTCTTTTTTTTTTTTGTTTACACTGTCTATTTTTTTTATAAAAATTAAAAATTGAATGTTTAAAAATATAAAAAATTAATATTTTAAAATATAATTATTATTTTTTTAAATATTTTTATTAAATAAATTATTTTATATTTATTATAAAATAAAATATTTATTAAATAAAAATAAATATAAAAAAATAAAGTTAGGTTGAAAATAAATAACTATTTTATTTTTAAAAATTAAATTAAAAATATTTTTTTAAAATAAAAAGGATAATAGATTAGAAAAAAATATAAAAATTTAGACTCTATTTCATACACGATTTAATTGTGTGAGTAAAAACCGCAAAAAATAAGGGCCTGTTTAAAAATTTATTCTAAAAAATAAAAAATTATTCTCCAAAACAAAAAAAAAATTATTTAGTAACATATTTTTAAAAAGTATTTTAAAAAATAAAATATTATTTTTAAAAATAAAAAATAAAAATATTTTTTAAATATTCTTGAATTATTGTTTTAAAAAATAAAATAAAATAAAAAAATATTTATTTTTATTATTTTTTCATTTTTAAAATATATTTTATAAATTTCAATTTTTAAAATAATAAAATAAAAATAATTTTAAATAGGCCTTATTCATGCGATATAGCGCTGACAATATCACGATTTGGGGTGGCCGGGCGCACAATGATTGCTTTTGTCGATTAACAAACAAAAATATCTTGCATAGTGTTTAGATTAATTAATGGAAATTTAAATTTAGGTCAAATTTTCCATTTGAACTTATGGAAATCTTTAAATTTAAATTCACATTTTATTATAATTTATTTATAACTTTAAAAGTTTTATATATTTTAATTATTTAAAATTTCAATCATTTTAACATTTTATTTTGTTTGTATTGTCGTTGATGAAGTATTTGTTGCTCTTATTTTGTTTTTATTTCTTATTTTAATCTCTCATTAATTGAAAAATACAAGTAAATTTGTCACCTTTACTCTTCCGTTTTCATTTTGAATCTCAGCTGGTCTCTGCCATCAATTCTTTTAAAAAATATTATAATTCTAGATGCATGAATTTTAGTTTTATATTTAAAATTTAAATTTAAATTTATCAATCCAAACCCACCTGTAAGTTTATCTAACTTTTAAAAAAAGAAAAATCTTTTCCCGTGAAAAAACTCTATTAATTCATGATCATGCGAGTACACACGTAGTGGACTATTATACTCAGACTCAATGTGTATCTATCTATAATTCTATATATATTGCCCAAGCTGCCAAGCATTCCAAAACAATTTTGAAATAAGAGCATGGGAAGACGAGAACACAAACACAAGTAATTTTCAGACTAAATATTTTATTACAAGTTCAGATCAATTTTCATGACCACTTTCACTTTGGCCAAGAAACAACATACCCTCAGTAATCAAAGATCAAATATAGTCTTAATTAAAAGCTCTCATATAGTCTTCCTGGCCCTTTGGCCTCAAAACACATGCATTTATTTATTTTATTTTATTTGATTCTCATGCACTAAAATCCCCTATTTACATTGATTTTCCACACTTACCAAGCGTTGGAACCCCTTTGGTTTTTCCACACGCTTGCTTAATTCTCAAACCTTCACAACCTGGGAAACACAAACTCAGAACACTTTAATATTAACCCTCCAAATGTAGTTTTCACACCAGAAGCACAAAACTTAAGTAAAGTTGTTTAGATATTTGCTATCAGATTGTTTACTAAAAACATAAGATGTGAAGAGACGTTTTGCAAATGCTCACATATTATGTTCTTATCAAAAACCTTGATATAAAACATCTAAAAACTTTACCCAAGTATTCATTCTTACTAGGATTTGTTCTTGTGCTGAGCCTTCGGCTCCCTTCAAGCACACGAACGAACATAAACGGTTGTTCATGCTGAAACTTCACGACGTTTCAAAGCAGGATTTGGCGATTGATGAACGCCAGAAGAAGATTGTATCGGGAATTGTGTTGCAGAAGAGGAAGAATTATTAGAAGGGGATGATGACTTGGCAGGTGGTGCCGTTGCAGAGAAGCCATAATCAGACAACAAAACAGAAGCAGAGGTTTGAAACCGACCAGAGTCACCAGCAGCAAGTCTAACGTACGAATACGAAGGTGACTCACAAAGCCATGACCCTATGGCTCCTTCTTTACCATTCCTGTACTGCATTATAGCTTTGTACACAAAAGGAATAAGACCCTCCATATCTTTGAGAATAAGCTAGCTAGTACTGTTGATGAGAGAAACAGGAGAAGAAGAAGAAGAAAGTTATGATGAGATGTTAATTAAGTTGCTGTGATGAATGGATTGAATTTGAAAGGAATGGTGAGATTCTTGGGGTATAAGAAGAGGATGAGGATGACGTGGAGTAATGGATTAAAGTCTAGCTCTTCACGCTAAGCCATGAAAATTTCAACGCAAACGCACACGGAGACAGTGATGGTAAACTTGAAAGCTATGTGCAAACCACACCTATAATATCTTTTTATTTTGCTGCAGCTGATATATATATATATATATATATATGCTAAAACCAAATCTCGCTATGATCTTCTTTGCATTGTCCCACCATCTCATTCCTAGCTAATATTATTTTTCCTGGTTTGGTTCGATGGGTTTTTAGCTTTTAGACCAAGATTGGTTGGTTTGCTTTGTTTTCTTATATTTCTTCCTAAAGTAGTTACCACGTGTTGAGGCAGCCCCCTTGTTCCCATAAAAACAAAATAATATCTAACTTTTTCTTGGTTTGTTTAGATGTTGTTTTAAAGTAAGGTATTTGATAAAATTGTTGTTTGCTTATTGGTTGCCACTTGAATCTCTGTGTGATTACTCGTGATACAAGATCTAATTAATAATTTTATTTTGCAGTTACACGCACCAAAATAAAAATAAAAAATCCATGATCCATTATGAACACATCTGATATGTTCATTAAAATCATTCTCTTCAAAGCAATATAATTTTTAATTGAGATCACTTATTTTTGTGCCTTCCACAATTTTTTGGTAAAAGTGCCTGATCACTTGTTATTATTTGAAAAGCCAAAAAAGTTAAGAAATTTTCTTATTATTTTAAAAGTCATATCATGGAAAAATTATGATCATTATATCATCAACAACTGTGCTAATGGAACCTGCTCGGAAATGATCCAAGAAAAATATTTTTTAAAAAATCAAAGGAAAGGGTCAAGTGCATTTAATCTCGCAAATAAATTTTTTTTTTTAAGGTAATCAACAGGGAATCTCGCAAATAGAGCACCTGGATCGTCATATCATAGAATGCTAGCTATTTGGAATTGTTATATTCAATATTCATAAATTAAATATCATATGGTCAGATGGGTTTCTTCAAACATATATTGAATTTTAAATAAAATTTCAACTTTCTTTTGATTGGCCAAAAACTGGTTTTTATTTTTTTCTTTTGACCTGGCTTGGATTCTCATTCATTAATCGTGTAAATAAAAAAAAAAAATGTATGAGATAAGTTAAAAGCCAAGTTGCCGGCAAGTGACACGACGTTTATTATTAAGTATTTCAACGTGATACTGATATATATATATATATTTATTTATTTATTTATTTATTTATTTACCAAAACATGATACTGATATTAACACCATGATAGAAAGCATCTATCCAATTTAAAACAGTGAAAAAAAGTAAACAAAAGGAAAGTCTAAGAGCTAGAACATTCTTGGCAAAACAGACGATTTTAATATATCTTCCGTGAAGTAGCTGCGTAGTCATAGACTTTGACACAGTAAAACCCAATGAATTTTGTTATGAATAGAAGCTCAAAGGAAGAATCATCTTAAAAATCTAACTTATTAGGAAGAAAAATTCCACACACTTACAAACCTCATTTTACTTATGACATTGTAAAACCCAATAAACTTTGTCATGAATAGAAGTTCAAAGGAAGAGCCATATTAAAAAACTAACCTGTTAGGAAGAAAAATTTCTCATACTTACAAATCTTACTTTACTTGTGAGGCTTCTTAACATGAGACTCATTACAATATCACCACATTGAGAGCTGCTGTTCCTTGCAACTCTACTCCATGGCTCTTCATTCAACCTTCTACCGATAATAACCTTTCGTAGGTAGGCCTTTCTAAGACATTGGCCTCTCAATGAAAGTATCAATATGATGAGCATAAATTTAAAGCACTACCATAGACCAATATTTGACAGTTTTTAATCGTCAAATAATGGGGCACCATATATTTACTTGATGGTTAAAAACTATTAAATATTTAAGATATTACTTGATGGTTATTTCAAGAATTTGTTACAAGTAAATGAAAATTGTCAAGTAAATTTTTATGCATTTGCATTCCTGGCTTTGTTACAAGACTGTACTTGATGATTATTTAGAAATAACTGTTAAGTAATATAAACTACTTGATGATTATTTAAAAATAACAGTAAAATATTTTTGGTAAATTTTGTTCAGTAGTTTGCCAAACCAATTGATAGTTATTTTGAAATAACCGTCAAGTATTTATAATTTTTTTTTAAGTTAAGGGCTACTTTTTAGGCAGCCCCTGCAAATACATAAAGCAATTAAATATATATATATATATATATACATATATCAGCTAGCCAGCAATCAAAAAACAAATGAATCATCATTTATATTAAAATTACTATAAACGTCTTTAATTTCCTATATCTTCCTATACCTTAAACCCAAAGCCATAAAAACTCTATAATTTTACCTAATTCGCTAGCTTAAATTTCAAACTAAGCGGCATAAGACATAAGATTTGCCAGAAAAATAGATGTGTATACCAAAATTAATTATTAAGCCTAACCACTGCTGCTATCCAAATGTTGAACACGACTTGAGCTACCCCTTGAAGGGCTTCTTCTATATGTGCAGCTACATACTAAACACAATAGGCATCCTTAAAGTACTGTATGTAACGAGTTACAACAAATTCAAGTTAATAGTTATCTAACTAAAGTTAGTTAAAATTTGTAATTTAAGTGTAATTAAACATAATATATACCTTATTAGGTAATGTGGTAGGGGCATGAGTGATGATGTCTTTCAAGAATCTCATCAAATAATAGCCATAATCATTACTCTAATTTGGCTGGAGCGAACACTGTAAAAAAAATCACATAGCAATGAAATAACAATCAAAAGGTCATAGTTTGTTGATTAAAAACTCAGCCAATTAGGTCAATACCTTAACTTTGACCTATATTTCACAAGAATCTAATGCCTTTAAGCTAGGGGACAATGTCTTGCTGGTCACAGTATGATACAATACCACAACTCTAAGAAGAAAGTAAAGAATAAATATTAAAAATTATGTGTGCGCGTTTGTGTGTGGATATTACAATAACAATTGATAAAAATTTAACTTATTTATTAAAAAGTTCTACCACATTTGGGCTATTGCTTGGTTCTCCATTAAAAGGATCAAGATACCAAATTTTTAGAGCAATAAGATTAACCACAATAAGTATCCAGTGCTTCCTAATAACAAATAATAAGTGTTATCAAATTAGTAAATATAAAAAATATTTTCTTGTACCAAAAGTAGTTAGAAAGTGGCTCACCCCTGGTGGTAAGGAGTGACAATTAAAGTATCATTGTTTGCTCCCCTATCTTTGAATTGATCCAAAAGTTGCCTTGCTTGATCTTGAAGAGCTTCCTTTGTAATTTCATTATAGGCACAGATATCATAAGGATTAACTAGCTTGAATCTTGACTCGAAGCCACCAGGAACCACAGATAGGGTATAATGATGGCTTAAGTGAAAAAATAACCAAGTTAATACATGCTCGTGCACACAACATATATAATTTAAGTAATTAATCGAGCATTATCAAAAAATTACCTCAGGTAAAAGCTTATCAGACTAGTGCTGGCCAATTCGTGCTTGAGAATTTTATTAAAAATTTCATCCCGAACAACTTTAGATGAGCTAATCTGCCGTATAGCCTATCATCAAAACTAATGACATCCCCAGTCTCCAGTTAATGGGCATCCTTATAGCCATCGCATAAGTCTCAAGAGAGGCACAATATTTATATTCTACAACCGACGCCAATGCTGCAAAATTATGGTTGACTCTTTACTATGGCTTAATGCCTTACCTTTCAAGTTTCTTTTCCCTCTCGACTGCACAACAAAAAAGTTAGATATTTATAATTATATTAAAAAATTATAAATAATTATTTAAATCATACCTTTTTCTTTAGAAGCAATGGGTCCTTTGCCAGTTTGGTGTTACCACCGTTACAAGGTGGCTAGGCCATACAATGAAGCTTCTTACTGTATCTCCCACTGTCTGTGCCTTATCAATAGGAACAGACAATGAATACTTGCTGTCGATTACAACAAGTAGAGAAACTCTCACACAGTCCAGTGGGAAGGGATGATTATGGATCGTGTCTCCGAAAATGTTGTACACACGCCCCGTTGTAATCACTCTACGTTCAGGAGTGTTTGTCAAATAGTTGTAATCATTCTCACCCTAAACAAATAATGACAATTAGTTTTTAAAATAAAAATAATTAGATAAATTCATAAGATAACACATATTATCTTGGGTAATTTTTCTGAAGGGACTATACAGCTATCTTTCTAGCTAATGCTAATCTCACCTAAAGTCCTCCAAGGACTTGGCCCTTTGATAACATGTTAATTAGTGCTTCTTGTGTTAGTAATTATTGCTTCATAACGGCTCTCTTTTCTCTTAACTATTGGATCTCAATCGAAGAAGCCGATGTTTGCTTCTTTATCATAGTAAAATATTGATTCTTCTTGACACTAAAGCCAACACCCTTGACATGACCAGGGTGGTCAACAATTCCTAATGTCTTAGCTAAGATGTCCTCATATTCAAGAAGCTTTTCCTGTGAGACTTCTTGAGAAATGGAATCTTAGGTAGAGTAAATATAATTTGTTTAGATATTCATAATCAATTATTAAGTAATAGATAAGTATAATACTTATAATTTTTTCAATAACCTCCTTCACACGAGGGTTGCCAATAATTCCTTCTTTATTAGTGCATGCCAATGCCTAAAGCTTATGGCAAAATATAGCAACCTCTGATCCTTCCTCCTTTACTTTTTTCTACTTAACACCTGCATACCCCCACCTCCCTACTCTATAAGGATATTCGTTCTTCACCACTGTCTCTTTATTCTAAGCACTTAATTCCTTGACAAATAATAAAAAATTTTATTACTACATGCACATACAATCAATAAATAACATCAAAATTGAAATTTAAGAAACATTAATACCTTAAATTTCTTCTCACATCGTAAGGCAATCCTCTTATTTTACTAAAGGTTGTAATAGGAAAGAAACTCTAGCTATAAATTCAGTATCAGGATCTTTTAAATATTTTTATGTGATGAAATATCTGAAAGACCGTAATGCCTTCATAGCTTTTTGGAGGACAAAATCCTTCCTGCTCTCTTCATTTCAAATCTTGACTGCAAAATAAAATAAACAACATATTAGATACATCAATTTTAAAAATAATTTATAGCAAAACATACTTAGTAAAATGCAACTTACTGCCACAGGATCCTAAACAAGATCCTTCGTGGTCCACTTTGTGCCATGATTTTACTATGTGATAGGCATAATAGTCTTTGTCATCATCCCCAATATAACTTATTAATTTTGAGGATTTGATTGCTTGTCCTTTCTTATTCTATTACACAATAATTTTTCCCTGTAGCTCTTGTTTTTGTCACCTCTTCCATTATTGTCAAGCCCTACTGAATGTTATTGTATAGCTTTTTCTATGTACACGGAATCTTAATAGAATTTGTAGCTGGAACTAATGGAGGGGTATCAATAGACTCACTATCAAAAGCTATTTATTTATAATAAACAATTAAATCAAACATTAATTAACTTAGACAAAAAGAACGCAATTAATCAACTTAAATAAAATTCACACAATTAATTTAAACATTAATCTTGTTTAAAACTAGTAACTATTTTTTAATGCTAGCCATTGAAAAAAATTCGAGAGTACAACAGCTTAAAAAATAGAGTTTCCTAGGCTTTAAGCCGTCTCTTAATTAATCCAATAACAACAATAGTAGCACAGTAAAAATCATAAAAAGTTATACCCAAGAATAATTTAAAAAAAATTGATAGTATAATGGCTTAAAATGAGTATTGCCAAGGTTTTATCCCTTTAGAAAAATCAAGTTATCCATAACAAGACTATATATGATCCAACAATAATAATGACAACATCAATAAGAAGCCAAATTTTAATTAAAATCATATAAACTACATCAAACACTATATATATCAACTTGCTTCAAAATTATTTCTGCATAGGCCAACTTTCAATCAATTCAAAAACTAACAATGTGAAAATTGACAATTGAAGGAATAAAAAATCTAAACTAATAATTCAATTACAGAACAAGCACTATCGAGCACCAAACAAGTACTTAAAACTCAAAATTACAAACACCCACTAATAAGAATAACAATGAAGATTAAAATAATCAACATTGAAATCATTTATTGCATATATAAGTCAAAATCAACAACCCACAAATTCAAAATGAAGATTAATAATTAGGAAAGTAAGAACCAACTCAAAAAGAAGAGGAGAAGCTAAAAATAGAGAGAAATAGAGAGATAAGGACCGAGGAGAATGATAGAGGCCAAGAATCCACCCACACGAGCACCTACGAGAATGACAGAGGCCAAGAATCAAAAATGTTCTAAGAATCAAAGGCAAAAACATGTTTTTTAGAAGTTGGAGTGATGAAAAATGAGTTTTAATGGCTCTGGGTGTGTTTTTGATGATAAACGAGTTGCAGAAATGCGAAGAGAAAACATTTTTGGAAGGAATTTAAATGATAATACTTGACGGTTATTTTTAAACAAGTATTAAGTATGTGTATTGTAATGTCCACCTTGACATTACTAGGACAATACTCACACATCGTTGTGATAACTAGGATTAAATGAAATCCTCTAAAGAAGTTACCATAACTTAAGGGTTTAAAGATAATTAATTTAAAATATTGAGATTCTAAGAAAAACCTTTTTTAAAATATTGTTTGAGCTAAAACCATAGTTAAAAATCAATTAAGAGCAGATATAGAAGTATGGGAAACAAACCACATTAATATTAAGCTAAAAACGCCATTTTTCAATAAATACTAGTCCGTTCGCCGCGGCAGATGGCAAAAAGGGACGAATCCCTCAAAGGCTCCATACGTCATAGTACAACAACCACATGTCATGGTGCACACCCACTATCATGATAGCAGATTGTTGTCATGACAGCCCTTCAAACTTTTAGAGCTCACCATTTCACCATCCAATATTCAATTTGAGCGGTTCAAGTGTTCACATGAAACTCTTTGAGCCCTCTAACTAGTAACACTGGTTTCACACTCAAATAATCATTCATTTAAAAGATATACACCTGAATCTAAAATGGTTTGTTTTCATAAAAAAACACACACCAAGATGTCTAACTCACAATACCAAATGCCCATTAGCCTTAAAGACACCTTGACCACCTCAAATAGACCACACACCACATAACAATTCAATCATAATACACAATTGAGCATTTTCATTCAAAATGACTATTGAAACCCTAATTCACAATAATATAATAGGGTGGATAAATTCTAACACACATGTCACTTAGTCATTTTGGCATATAACTCACTTCAATTTCATCACGTGTAATTGTAACTTGACGTAACACACATATAATCCACACATTATCCTTGGACCAAGGTACGCATACCTATAACAAATCCATACAAGTAATATCCCAACATATGTCATGTTCTTAAGTTGGCAATATATATATAGACTATATTCATTACAATACTCAAAAAGAGAAAGGGAAGAGTTATACAATGATGCTCTTCACTCTTTAAATACCCTTTTCTTTCCCTTACTTCTATTGGAGCCCTCACCTGTAAAATATAACCACGGGGTGAGATAAGCATCTCAGTAACCAATATAGTTCATCAAATGTTTATTACCACAAATAACCATGAAAAAGTATCAAAACTATAGTAATAACAAGTATACCATAATTATGAGATAAGTGTATCTTTTTACAACAAAACACATAGTTTCACACTAGCATGATCATCTAATCATTGAACCTCCAATGCTCCTCGACATGAAACCATAGGCTCTCCTGGATCAACCACTTTTAATAGTAGAAATATCAGGCCAAAGATAATCTAACCCGCCTACGGACTATGGTTTTTCCCTCTTCACACACTTATGATAAAGGCATCGTTGACTCCTAGCCGTACCTTAACAAGTATTAAGGAGTTTCTAGACTACCTGGATGTCTCATAGTGTTAGCCCGACTATATAAATTTTTCACTCACATATCTCTACATTATTATTCCTACATATCTCAGGTGAACTCTTACCCCTTATGATCATGCTCTTTCACAATTTTCACCATTTTTCGTCATATTTCCACATCATAAATTTATATACATAGTATATACATATCAATTAAAATTAATAACCTTTTACAAATTAATTTTTCATGCTAAAATTATTTACAATGTTGAATTATGCACAAAACTCTTCAAAATCACAACTTTATCATTTGTAATTACTTCTACACGATTATAATAGTTAATAAACACAATAAACCATATGATTACCTCAACCCTTTATCATATAAAAAGGGTTACCGTGGCTCAACGTTAGCTCCACACGTTCTATACGCACGATAAGGCTCGAGTAATGCTCAATCTACACAATCAAGTGACAATCATCAATTATCACTCTGGTTAACTCCAAATTCACTAGGTTCTAAGTGCTTATAACACCTAATTTCCTCTTTCTCACAACATCAATCATGCCTGAACACTCTAACTATCCTATTAAACATCCTAGCACACTAAATTCGCTAACTAATGTCCCACATTGTCTCAAAATCCTCAATTTATGCCTAGGGTTCACCCAAACCCTTACCAAAAATTTTCAATCACTACCAAACTCATAAAGTTAGGGTTAGAAGCTTGATTTAACTCACTAAGATCTTAAATAAATTAATGGGTTTGGTCTAAACCTAAAGAAACTAAAATCAAAGCCCCCATTACCTCACCAATCCATATTTTCGCATAAAAAAGGGAGAAGAGGGAATGTGCAATTTACCCAATGGTAATTCAAGCTCTAAATGCTTCTAAAGTAGTCTAAGGATCATGCCCTAGCAGACTACAGGCTCTCCTCCATCACTCTCTTATTATCTTGCTTTCTCTCTTCTGTTTTTCGAGTCTGATTGGCGATATGATAAGTGCATATTTTGCACGTGCGCCATGGCTCGTTGACACACTTGCCACGACACATGGCACAGAAAATCTCACAAAATTTTAAACTCCCTTTCGTGCCATGACCCGCTTGAACATTGACTTAATCCTCTTTTAAGACTGTCCAAGAATTCAAAAACTATATTAGTTTCTCATAAACGTCGTCAATCAATAATTTATTTAAATTGACTAAATTACCCTTAAAAATACTGATAATTACAAATGAAGAAACTTAGGGTGTTACATGTATATTTTTAAATTTTTTCTTTAAATTATTAATTTATCGTTTGTTTAATCAAGACTGTCGAGTATGTTTTATATTTATTTAATAGTTATATTTAAAAACCATCAGATATGTATACTTGATGGTTATTAGTAAATAACTGTCAAGTATGGTTAATATATTTGATAGTTGATTAAAAACAATTGTCAAGTATTCTCCACCTTCTTTTATTTGTTGTTTTTGTCAAATAAGCATCAACTATAGGGCTTCAAGTATCCCCTTTTCTATGGTATCGGGAAGAGCCATCTCAAAAGACTAATATATTAAGAGTAATAGCCACTTGAACTTATAAACCACACTTTTACTTGTGAAACTTCTCGATGCAAGACTCATTATAATGCCACCTCATTGAGTTCACGAAGGGTTCTAATTGACAAAAGGCTACCCACAGAGATTTTTGACTGGCGAGAGGCCAAGTGAAATATCATGGAGTAGAGCCACCAGAGACTTTATCATGAGTCCTATATTAGGAAACCTCACAAGTTGAATATGGTTTATAAGTTCAAAAGGCCCTCCCTTTTAATATGCTAATATTTTGTGATAGACTTTCCCTTTAAAATTGTGCTCGTAATATTGGTGCTTTCATTGAGAATTCAATGTAATAGAAAAGGCTACCTACTAAGGGTTTTGACCAGAAGAAAGTCAAGTGAAGTGCTGTAGAGTGGAGCTATCAGGAATATTGGCTCTCAACGGGGTAGCATTTTAAAGATTGAAGTTATTTTGCTCCTACACTTGTATAAAAAAAATAGCTAAATCATTTATATAAAATTTATATTAATAATAAATGTTTAAAAGCTTTCCGCGCACAAGTTTAATAATTTTTTATTGATTTATTAGGTTAAGAGAATAAAGTGGAATTGAGATGTACAAATTTTGTTAAGCAGTTCAACAATCCAAATATTTTTCCTAAAAATAAAAATTAACAAAAATTGACCTAAAGTATAAAAGCAAAGTGACCTAAATTCAGGAGACAAATCATCTTAATAAATGTTAATAAAATTAAGTCATATTCAATATAAAATGATAAAGCTCAAAACGACTCAATCGCCTTTTCTGATGAGTTCAGGTTCGATCTTTGGTCTAATCCATTGAATAATTGGTATAGTTCAGCGGTGTTCACAGCATCCTTAAAATACCAAGGTCCATTTAGGACCGTTGTTTTTTGTTTTTAGTGTTTTTTTTAATAACAAATTTGTGGTTTCATGCTTAATTAGTTAATTTTTTAATTATATATTTAATGCCTTCTGGACCTGGGAATTGTACTTACTCTTCGAAACGCGATCATTGCTCTTTTAATTTATAGTACATTCAAAATGTTCCAGAATCCTTTTAAGTCACAGTTTTGATTTGGTCTTTAAGTTTGGTTTGAGCGAAACTAATTTTTTAACTTTTAATCAATATCAATAGGCCAAAACAAAAACTTCAGTCGATGTCGTATACATTTATAAACTGCTAGCTGTGGCATCTTCCACGTCTTGTGATTAAAGTTGTGTAAGATTAATTAATATTGACTTGACAGATTGAAACAGAAATAATCGACTTAATCAAGATAGTAAATAAAATTCAGGAATCAGAGCATATATTTGCCTTTTTGAAAGAAATAAAATCAATATTATTAATTGATCTGCAGAAGTCATGGCGTGCTTCACAAGGACAAAAGCTGAAATTAAAAACAAAAAAAAATAATTGGCAAAGAGACGAATCAAAATATTAGAAACAACTGTTGATATCATTCCCACAAATCTGAATCCTAATGGTTTCAAAGCAGAGATCAATGGATCCAAAGGCCGAAAACTGTGGGCGCCATATACATGAGCTTTGAATTTCATTAGTGCAATGAGTTAGGTGAATGGAAGATAGGTCAAGCTCTAATTATATGAAAATTTTGGTTTTGCACAAAACTACAAATTTGAAGGCAACATCAACTTCCATATATTATGATTTTTGCCTACATCAACGCTCAAGTGCTATCCCTTAGTCCTCTTTCAATCAATCACCCAAACGCAATATGAAATTGATGTTCACTTTATCGATTCCGTCTCCTTATTGTTGATAATATTATGTGTATATTTATTAATCTAATTAATTTGGGTTTGTATAATTTGGAGAATTGGAGATCTATTCCTGTGGCATAATTTAAATTTTTTTATATTGATTAGCAATCAATAAAGAATTTATGAGTTGTTGATTTGATAAGTTATCCCTTTTTTTTGTTCTTAAAAAATAAGAAGCCAATAAGTTTTTTGTAATTACAAGACTGCCTACTTAATTAACTAATAGGTTGTCCATTAACTGAAACTTCATCGCCTTGAATGGTTGGTAATGTTATGGCATCCGTCTATGAGAAATTCTTACATAAGCTCAGTGTATCACATTATTTATAGGCTATTTAATAAAAATATATGCTTTGTCACTTGGTTTTATGTAACTATAAATTGATTTTACATTGATGATGATATAAAAAGAAGACAAGAAATTAAAAAGACACCTTATTTTAAAAATAATAATAGATAATATTTTATTTGATTGAAATGGTGCAATTTTATTGGATAGTCTATAAATGATAGTGTGCATGGGTTTAACCAAGAATTTCTCCTATGTTTATTGATTAAAGCCATTTTTTGTTGTTGATAAAAAAAAGTCTGTTTCCTAACTATTTAAAAACATTTAAATTTAAATTAATGCATTCAATTATTGAATATCTCATTTTGTAACTTTTATTTTTTTAAAAAAATCACTAGACACTTTTATACATAATTAAGTACATATTTGGTCCTTTAATTTTACACAATTTTTCATTTTAGTCTTTTATTAATTTTATAAAGTGTCTTTTTAATCATTTAATCTAACACTGTTAGTTTTATCCCAATAAATTTTTATAATGAACTTTTAAATATTGAAAAATATTTTCAAATATTAACATATTAATTTTAATTTTTTTAAATAAAAATAATTAATATAAAAATAATCATTTGAAACAAATGATGTTATGATTAAAGGACTAAAAAAATACTTTGTAAAATTAAAAGACTAAATTAAAAATTTATATAAAGTTAGAGAACTGAAAATATACTTATAATTAGGTGAAGAATAATATATTAATTAAACATTCTATGATATTTTTTGGCAACTAATAAAATAAAAGTGTATTCCTTTTATATGATATCAAACAAAATGAAGGAAGAGAAATTTTTAGGTAGAATGGTCTAGCCAATAAAATTATACCAATTCAATCAAATAAGTTATTATATATAATATTTGTAATGATTTTATTTTTCTAATAAAATACTTATTTAATTTATTGCCTTGTCTTTCTGTACTATCATCAATATCAAAATTAATTTATATTTAATATTATTTAAATGTTATGATTTTATGGATGATGTGGTGAACAGGGTCTATCTAAAAATTTCTTGGAAAGGATAATAATTTATAAATAATTATGTTTAAGACAAGGTTGAATATTAAATTTAAGCTTCCCCCCTAGCAAAAGTCAAATTTCTGTTCACTGCCAGTCTACCCTAGTTCCACCAGACAGATCAAACTTAATTTCATTGATAATTAATCCTTCCTTTTTATTTATTTTCCTTTATTTTTTGCGAAAAATTGAAATTATTGCCCTTTCGTTTGATGGTGCTTGCTTTCTCCTCTTACAACATAATATCAATGTAAGGGGAAATAAGATTATTGTCCACTACAGTATCATGATGCCGTACATATTGCACGGAAAAGCTCGTCCATAAGCATTTGATAAATTAAACTTACATTTTTGAGACAAGTCGAATAGGAATATTACATGATACCGTTCCCTAGACTAAAGCAATTCTTGGCTTAATCCGTGCTATGCATGGTCAATTTTCTAACTCTAATTAGCATTCTTCTATAAATACTTATCTTACAAGATATCGCTCTTAATTTCTTAGTAATTAAGCAAGCCATTTTTTGGATTTAAAAATTGATAACACTTTTGTAATAAAATATTATTTTAAAATATTTCCCAACATATTCATACCATTCGATACTAATTAACTAATTACAAAGCCTAAAAATTACAAAATAGTCAGTCATAATAAATGCCAAAAAATAATGGAAGTTCAACTCAAGATAATTCAACAACAATAAACAAAACGTTTAAAATATAATATAAGTTTGGCAGTGCAGGTTCAAAGGAAGTAATTTTAAAATACAAATCAGTTGGGAGTAAGTAAGTTTTCACTTTGACTTTTACTAATTCAGTCGTTTACCGATTCTATAAAATATGAATTTGACATATTAAATTGTATATCGTATTTGCGACAAAATATATGTGAATAGTTTCTGTTGAAAATTTTAAAAAAATAGCGTAGAAAAGTAATTTCAAGTTAATGATGTTTATAAATATTGGGAATGATTAAATTCATTATTCATTGTTAATAAAAATTTGCTGTGTTATACTATTGGAAATGCTTTATATATATATATATATATATACATGGGCTTTCTTTTTCAATTTCAATATACGTATTAAAAAAATATTTTTTAATTACAAGTACAAGCTAACAAATTGAGATGAGAAGAAAGTCAAACTTGAAACCTTCTATTTATAGAAGAGTTTCCATGTCATTTTGTCACAAATTAACATGAAAGCGAAACTTATCTAGAATGTGTGCCAAGCGGGCACATATCTTTGGACGAATGGAAAACTGAATGCAACAACTTGGCGAAAATGGGGCCCAATGGAAGAAAACGAAGCCCAAAACCAAACGAAGCCCAAAATTTCATTAGCTTTGTGTGGCGAGTCATTTTTAATTAATTGTGTTTATTAGAGATTTGAGTGTAATTCTCCTAATATTTTAGGTATCTGCTAGTATCCTGTAACTAAAATTCCCAAGAACTTCGTTTTATAAACTTGTCTACGCTAGCTGGAGGTTCTTTGGATTTATTTTTGATACATGTTTGTGGGGGGGGGGGGGGTGGAGAACTAACATGGCCTAATTTTCTGAGCTCCATTCAATTTCCCAACATAAATTGAAGCTAATCCTAATAACTATTCAGCTAACCCTCTGTAATTATTCTGAAGTGCGTGGAAGAAGAAAAACTAAAGATAAATACAAAGAGAAGGGAAAAGGAGAGAATTGAAATAAAAATGTATTGTCATACTTTACCAAAAAAAAATATATTCTCGCACTCATATATTAAAATTTTGAAAATTATCGTATTCAACATGTGATATTGAATCATATCAGCACGTATCTGTACCCATGCTTTTTAGAATACAAATTATGATATTAGGATTTGGATTCAACAAATGGCCTAGCTATACTTATTCAACAAGTGTTTTACATAATAGAATAATAACAAATTGATTTAATCAAATAATTGTTAGAGATTTTGTTATATAACGTACATAAAGAATGTTCTGATCATAGGGATTGTTTCAAATTTTTGAAGAGAACTATATTTTAATTATTTTTAAATCTTGATGAAACCTAACAACAACAATGCTAATATTATTGTACTCTATTATCAACCAAATTTTTAAAATATTGTTAATTAAGATATCTCATTCAATAATTTTCATAATTGTTCTCTTTGATTTTCATTTATCCCTTTTAACAACACACACACACACTTATTTTAAATTTTATCTTTCCATGTATGCTCACACATCCATATTAATATTTTAATTTTTATTACTCTAATTTTATGTTCATATTATCTCTTTAAAGCCTAACATTCACTATCATATAATATGAATGATTTTACAATATTTTGATAAAACTTCTTTTTTTAAATTTATTAGGCACCTTTTGACCTTATCTTGTAATAAAAAAAATACCTGACCTTTTCCAATAGGACAAGATCTATTATTATTGTCATCTATGTTTACATATTTTATTAGGATTTTGTAAATTTGTATTTTTTTTAGTTTTAAATTATTTATTTACTTGTTTCAATCACATAAGGTTTTTTACTTGCATAAAATATGAGTCCAGACTTGAAAGCAACCCAAACAATATATATGGTACCTGGAAAAAATTATGAATGGCGTGGATTAGTATAAACGTTGAATTGTTCAAACTTGAAAAATAAATTATTTTTAGATTGTGATTTCCTTATGTAAATATATTTTGAAAAATAAAAATGATTTTTTAAAAATTTTATAATATATCCATCAATCGTTGTTTTGTTGTTATTTTGGCTATGGCACAAAGACATCATTTCTGGCTGACAAAATTTGGACTCTTTGTCAACCTAGAGCAAGTAAATCAGTAAAAAAATATTATGTGCTATAAAAAAAGTTCATATTACTAAGTCTGAGCCTAATCTGTTTGGAATTCGGATTATTCAAGTTAGCTGGAATGTTAGGAATTTTTTAAAATATTTGTTTGTCCTTTTTGAATTGATTTTAATTTCTAATTTATAAATTAAATTTTAAATTAATAAAATACATGAAATAAATCAGCAAAATTACATGAATATTAATAATAAAATGAATTACGCCAGTCCGCCACACACTTCAATCTTCTCTCTGTCTTCGCCTTCACTCATCTCTCGTCTTTACGGTTGTCGCCTTCGGCTTCACCTTCACAGTCAGTTAGTCACTCATCAATCAGTCCGTCACGGTCACGACATCACTCTTCTCTGTTCTCTCCCTCACAAGTACTCGACCTTGTGTGCTCTAACCGAACCAGAGAAGAGTTGAGAGTCCAGAGTCCAGAACCACGGCTTCCAGATTTCGATCATCGATCTCGTGCTCTCAATCAGCAGCAATCGACTTCTGAGGAGGAAACTTTTGCAGTTTTGCTGCCATTTACTCTTTCCTTTGTTTCTATCCACAGCTCGGAACGGACGTTAACTCTTGTACAGTAGCAATATCTTGCTCTTCGTTTTTTCATTTGTTTCATTGAATCCTTCCCTCTCCAATGGGCAGTGTGGCGTATTGGCGTAATTCATTTTTTTTTTTTCATAAAATATTTATGTGTCTGCGGGTATTGGCCATTGGGGCAATTTTTTTTTTAAAGAATTAAGCCGGTCTAAAAAAATTTTTAAACTTATTTGAGCGGGTATGTGAGACTTTATGCATATTACAGCAGTAATTTAGATTCCTCTCATGGAGCTCTTCATGCATGACACGTGGAAATGCACGAGTGGACAGAAAAATGTCAGATATATTTTAAGTTGAACCAATCTGAATCCAAGGATCAATGTTTTGAAACCCGAATCGGATATCGAAGTAGAAAGAGCAACGGGTCGCAATTTTTACAGTCTAATCGGTTAGACTGGCGGTCGAACCGGTGACATAAAAATTAAATAAAAAAATAAAATTTATATGTGCAATTATATAAATAAAACATTAATTTGTTAATGGTGCCTGGGATCTCAACCCCAAAAGCTAGATACTTGGATCATTGGAGCTAGAGGTAGAGGCGTGTCAGTATAAACTTGTGATCTCAAAGGAAAATGTTGGAGCTGGAAGCATACTGTCATGTCATGACTCACAAGCTTTCGATTTCAATGCTAAATATTAGATCTTTAGAGCTAGAGGCAGATGTTGGAAGAGAAGTTAGAGATTGAGTTTGGGCCATGAAGGAGAGATTAAAAATTAGAGAAGAGAAGAAAAGAGAGAATTAGTGATTAGAGAAGAGAAATTGTGAATCTAAGCAATTTAGCCTAATTTTTTTTTTAAATTTTTTTTGGCTTTGACCCGGGTTGAACCGAGTCCGGTTCCCAAGTTAAAGCTGGTTCTCTTAAAATCGGCCGGTTCAACCCGAGTCAAATGCTAGATTGGTTCAATTGGTTGAACCGAACCGTTTTCTTCAGCGGGTGGTGGTTAGACCGGTCAGACCATCCAGTCCGGTCTAGTTTTAACAACATTGCCAAGGATACAACAATCCTTAGGGCTTTGTGTATGTCTCTCGCACAAGAACTCTAAGAGCTCTAGGTATGGCTGGCTTGTATGATTAGATTAGTGCACATGCCAAACAATTTTTCCTCCAAACAAATATTAAGGTTTTGCCTTTATGCATGAAAAGACGATCTAATAGAGTTGAGAATACAGACATGTCTGATTTTTAAGGATTTGAGCCTTAAAGCTCAATTTTTCATTTTAAGCCTCATTTTTCAAGCCTAACCCTTATGTGAAGGGCTTCAGATCGGGCCCGCAAGTCTTTTTTGAAAAAATAAAAAAGAAAATTAATCTTTTAATTTTTCAACTTTTAACTCACTTATAACTCAATCTCTCAACTATGACTAGCTGCAACTTAGTCTCTCGACTATAACTTACTGCGACTCAATCCCTCAACTTTTGATTCACTTATAACTCAGTGCTTATTTTTTATTTTTTTTAAAAAATTTCTTATCAAATAAGAGGGATAAAAAAATACTCATATATTATTTTAAAATATCCTGTTCTTGCTCATTGATGTAAAATATAAGCTAATATGAAAAAAATTAACAAAAGTTAAGGGACTAATTTGTAAGTGATTCAAAAGTTAAGGGACTGAGTCATAGGCGATTCAAAGTTGAGGGACTGAGTTACAGTGAGTCATAATTAAGGAACTGAGTTACAAGTGACTTAAAAGTTGGAGGACTAAAAGATTAATTTTTTCAAAATAAAAAAATTAAAATAAAATTAAACATTATAAATTAATTAAAATATTTTAAAATTAAAAAATCAAAATCCTCATAATTTTTAAAAAATTCAACAACACACATTTAGAAGTCTGGTAATAAAATTTAAATCTTGATTAAAAAATAGTTCATTTTTATAAATACACAAACATAATAATTATAGAAAAATAAAAATATCATAAATTTTATACTATACACTAATATTTATTAAATTATAATAAATTAATTTTAAGATAAATTAAAATTTATAATAATATAATGTGTGTAGGATCAAGTGAGCAGGTCATTGGCTTCAAACATGTGTTCCGCCAAATAAAATAATAATAATAATAATATAACAAAACTTGAAGGGTTACCTAGGCCCGAGCCCTTTTTTACAGGGTTTATCAAGGCCAAACCCTGAAACTCGATTACTTTAAAAAAAATTATTTTCAAAGCTCAAACCCTTATTTAAACAGGGCCTCCAAGGTCGGCCCTCCAGGCCCAGCTTTTATTCTCGACTCTACTTAGTTGTAATAGAAACTAGAAAGGTTCTACTTTTCCAGTGCTTGACATTTGTTTTTTTTTAATTTATTTGAGACTCCTAAATTATATTTAATTAAAAGTAGATTTTTTAAAATGTTGAGAGAAATGATAAAATTAATCTTCTTTTAAATTAAAAAAGTTATTTGGAATTCATTTTTCCTTTCTATCTCTCCTCAAGAACGCTCTCCTACTTTGGTTGATACCCGGAAGAAGTTTGAAGTGAGAATGTGAGATCGTGGGAGGCAAGCTTAGCAAGAATAACGAAGGAGGAGGAGGGTACCATTATATTTTTATCAGGAGTTTCGCACGAAAACTTCTGTTTTATGAGCATCATGAAATTTTGCACCTTCACTTTCTTATGAGATTTCTCTTCCTTGCCAACAATTCCTTCTTCTCCTTCATCATCTTCATCTCTTTTTCTTTTTTCTTTTTTTCAGTTCTAAAAACAAAAAGACTTCCCTTTTACTCAATATCATCGTCTCTGGAACTCCATTATTCTCTTATTTCTAAAAATATATTTGCTCATGCATGTCGGGAATTTTTGTATGCTTATTGATGGAGAATTTAGGAATAAGATTTAAATAATAATATTAGTCAAATATGGAGAAATATAATATGATTTTTAGAAGATATTGAGATTAATCATTGGAATAAAGATATTTATAAGTGATTGAATAATAAATAAGGATTATTTTTGGAGCATAAAGAAAAAGTAGAATATGATGAAAAGAGATATTTGAAATAATTATATTAATATTAGTGATTAAAAAATACTAAAATAATTAAAATATTAGAAACTTTTGAAAATATCATCTTTCTTCTCATAAAACTACATGATGTTAAGAAAAATAAGCCCAAGTTGAGCCTGCTAGATCCAAGACCGGTTAACAGAAGAAAGGGTTGGATTTAATTTATTATTCTTATTTTTAGTTGTTGGATGTGGGTAACGTGGAAGTGAATTAGCTGGTCACTTGGAAATTGGAATGTGCAAAAGAAAACTAATTAAGTAGGACCCACTTTCTCCTTCCTTCCACATTCCGGATGCACGGCGTGAGTGACGCAAGAGACACAGAGAGAGAGAGAGAGAGAGAGAGAGAGAGAGTGCTCAATTTCCATGGAGGTTGAGAGTTCAGAGAGAGAGACTTTAACCCAATCAAATACCCACCATTTTAACCCAAATCCTACGTGCAAAAGTAGAATATGAACCCAACTCAACTCAAGTTTTCAATTGAATTTAGTGGCTTAAGGAGGAGTTTAGGGAGATAAAGTCCGAAAACTCATGTTTATAGAATTTTTGGACTTTGGAGTAAGGTAATGAGTATAAATTTATGAGTTTTTGAATGAATTTAAGAGTTTTAGAAAATAAAATGTGGGATTGAAAAACATTGTTCAGATTTTCTCTCAAGCTCATGAATTGATATTTTTAAGGTAAAAATAATTATTAGAAGGTACCAAGTTAAAACCAACTCAAGATAAAAACCAGAAAAGAAAGTTAGAAATTTTTTTTTCATGCTCTATTTTATTTGGTAATTGATATTGATGAACAGGGTATTGTAGTTTTTGTTTTATTATACCCTCTCAAGTCATGGTTTTGTTGATATAAAATGGAGGAATAAAAATTCAGCAAATTTGGAAGTGATCCCTGTTATTGCATTTTATTTTGGTGAGGGAGGAAGCATGTTTTGCAAGTTGTAATTATGAAGTTAAGAGGGGGGATGGGTGGACCGTGACTAATAGCAGGATTAGAATTTTAATTTTTTATGTTATTTTGATGTTATTATACATAATTCAGCTGATGGGGGGAAGCACGTTTAAGCAAATTCTAATTATTAGAGTGAGAATTTTTAATTAATAGTTAATAGAGAGGAGGAGTAAACACTAATGGGTGGAATTATTTGACCGTGCAAGGCAGTACAATAATTCTAGGAGAATTTATTTTGTATGTATAAAATTTTTAATTTATTTTAGATTATGGAAATGATGTAGTGCTAATTTAATAATTCTTAAGTATTGATATTTGTGAGAAGTCTAAATAAATTTATTTTCAAGAGAAGTTAGGACAAAAAAGTGTTTTGATCCAAGATAGTATTTTTTTAATTCTTGTGATAATAATGTTGGTTGATTTAACGTTATAGAATTTTATTACTTTGAATTATAGAAAATTTATGATTTTATGATATGTTTCATTGCTAGTAATTGGTATGACACTTTATCTAATGTATATATATACTTGTTGAGTTTAATAATTCATGGTCTAAGCTTATTATTATTATTTTTATAAGTGAACCATTATTACTTGAAATTTAAAATAGATTAATACTATTGAGATTTTCATAAATTTCACTTCTATTTTTATGTTACAAATAATAAGTGCAAGTTCATCCAAGAACCATGATAAGGGGAGAAAGCAATGAAGAATTTATCATGTATACCTTGCTTTATAATTTTGTTTTGGCATATTTTAGAGTTGTAATATGTGTGTGTGTAAATATCTAGTTTTATGATTATATTTTGAGTTGTAGTTGTGAAAACATATTACAAATATGTCTATAGTATGTAAATATTTTATTCATGGTAAAAGTTCTAAAGTAACAAGAATAGTACAGGTTTTATAGTAACTAGGCAATGATTATTATCTTAAATTTTTTATCATTGAAAGTGGACATTCAAGTTTCAAATGAAGTTTTGAATCACTAAGTTTGCAGTTGTATATTATAAGTTATAATTATTACAATATAAGGTTAGAAATTTGAAAAACTTTCTGGAGATAAGAAATTTGAAAAACTTTCTTGGGATAATTGAAGCAATGAGAAACAAAAATTTCTCAGTAAATACTAGTCATTAATTGAAGTCAAGGATTATTTTTCCCTTGAGGACTTCCTAAGATTGATTTAAAGAATCAAATCACCTCTTATGCTTTTTATAGAATTAAATATGAATTTTGTAAGTTGCTGAAAGATTCTAGAAAATGCATTAGTGTTTAAAAATCAAATTGGCATTTTTGTTAATCTTTAGTATTTGATGATTATCAAGGCTTAAAAATAATTCTTATGAGTACTTATTGTTTAAGGAGTAAAAATATATGAGATGTTACATTTAAAAAACTCTTGTATAAATAATTTTTATAGGAAAATGAACAACTTCTATAAGAAAATTAACAACTCATATATGGGCAATGAACAATTCATTTTACTACAATAAGATCATTGAATAAAATCAAGAAAACATATGCTCACAAACAATTCTTGTAAGTCAATGTACATATATAAGAAAATGAACAACTTCATTATGAGCAATGAATAACTCATTTTGTCATGATTACAACACTTGAAATAAAATTAAAATTCATTAATGGCACAAGCAACTTTTGTAAAGCAATAAATGTATGTATGTATGTATGTATGTAGGAATATGAACAATTTCCATATAGGCAATGAACAACTTGTTTTTATTATAATTACAACACTTGAAATAAAATTAATATTTAATAATAACACAAATAACTCCTTAGAGAAATGAACAACTTTATGTAGGAAAATAAATAATTTTCATATGAGCAATGAACAATTTGTTTTACTGTAATTACAAAATTTAAAATAAAATTAAGATTCAATAATAATATAAACAACTTTTGTAGAGCAACGAACAACTTTATATAAAGTTGTTTGCGCATAAATGCAGTTGTTCAGTGCTTAAATTGCAAGAACAACTTTTCCCTACATACAGTTGTTTATTGTTTTATATAAGTTATTTGTGTCATTATTGAATCTTAATTTTATTTCAAAGCATTGTAATTACAGTAAAACAAATTGTTTATTGTTAATATTGAAGTTGTTCATTTTTCTATATAAAGTTATTCATTGCCTTACATAACTTGTTTGTGCCGTTACTCAATCTTAATTTTATTCCAAGTGTTGTAATAATAATAAAATAAATTGTTCATTACTCATATGAAAGTTGTTCATTTTCCTACATATAGTTGTTCATTGTCTCACAAGAATTGTTTATACTATTAATAAATTTTAATTTTATTTTAAGTGTTGTAATCATGGTAAAATGAATTATTTATTGCTCATATTGAAATTATTTATTTCCCTACATAAAATTATTTATTGATCTATAAAATTTGTTTGTGAGCATATATTCACTTGATTTTTATTCAGTAATATTATTATAATAAAATAAGTTGTCCATTGCTCATGCAAGAATGGTTAATTTCTCTATAAAAGTTATTGATTTCCCTATAAGAGTTATTTATACTTCTACCTGCAACTAAATTTTGGAAACTCCTAGAGCAAATATATTTTTAGAAATAAGAGAATAATGGAGTTCCAGTGACGATGATACTGAGCAAGTGAATTTGTTTTTAGAACTGTAAAAAGAAGAAGGAAAAAAAAAAGGAGATGAAGATGGTGATGATGAAGAAGGAAGTGCCGGCAAGGAAAAAAGTATCAAGGGAGACTGAAGGCACAAAATTTTATGATGCTAATAAAACCGGAAGTTTTCGCGCGAAACCCCTGATTAAAATATAACAGTACCCTCATCCTCTTCCATTATCCTTGCTAAGCTTACCTCCCATTGCAATCGATCTCTGCAGCTTCTTCTTCCAAGTATGAATCAGAGGGAGAGAGTATTTTTTTAAAAAAAAATTAAAAAAAGTTAATTTTATAATTTCTCTCAACATTTCAATTTCATTTCACAGCCCACAACTTGATTTGAAATGAAGTTTTGAAGTTTAAAGGGGTTTTTTTTTTTTAATTAAGTGTGGCCAACAGGTCTTCAATTGAATTTTTCCATTTTTTTGCCTAGTAATTTTACTTTACATTATTACTTTTATTGATCTTTTTTATAAATTATTTCTAATTAAAATTGTCTTAAAAAATAAATCAATTTTCAATTTTGTCCCTACCTTAAAAAAAAAGTAATTTGATATGTGAGAAGAGTTTTCTAGAAAATAAAAATATCATACTTTTTTTAAATTTCATTGTACTCCCTCCTTTTTTATTTGTAAGAGAAAAAAATTGTATTACACAGTTTAAAAAAATCAATTATCTACATTAATTGTTTTTGTAAATAAAGGAAATAGATTGCAATACTCTTTATTAATTATGTTAATCAAACCTTCATTAATTATTTTTTATAACTATAAATGTCAAAATTACGAGGGATAATTTAAAAAATTTACAATAAATGCCTATTAAAAAATGTGATTTTACTTATATAAAAAAAATTAAAAATGATAATATTTTTTATAAATAAAAAAAAATAGTATGATAGTTTTGGAATTGTATATTAAAGATTACAAAATAGAAATTAACTTATGTGAAAAATTAAAATTTTTTTTTAAAATATGACTTATAAAAATAATCGGAGGGAATAATTATTTTGAGGGGGAAAAATCAATAATGGCCCATTGACACGTGATCCCACAAAGTTCAAGCCGAATCCGTGATCTTCCCTTTTATTATTATTATTATTATTATTATTATTTGGCCCCGTTAGATGAGCCCATGACTTAATGAGCCTCTCCTCCATAATCTCATTTATAATTTAAATTTTGACATTTTTATGGTAAATTCTAGTATTTTTAAATCATTGGTATCTATAAATAATTATTTTTACGAAAGATGTAAGTTTTTAAAGAAAAAATTGTGCAACTCTCATAGATTTAACAATTAATAATTAATAATTTTCTAAATGGCAAGTGAATCTGTGTGATTAATAATAATACTCCTAAATCATAAAAAAATAATTGATAATAATATCATCACCACAGAAATCAAAGCCACAAATACTCCAAATAGTTTAGTAATACGTGGCAGGTTTGCCGCGTCTTTGGAAACGCTTTCTTCAACCTCCAAGCCAACCAACGTACCTCCAATACTGCACCCTGCACTCCTCCTGGTCTAAACCCTCCTTCACTCCCATTCCCCGTACAGAGGTTCTTGCGTTCTCAACTTATTCCTTACCTTCGATTTCTATCACTGCCATGGATCCTAATCGTGCTTTTGTCAAGAATGTCAAGCGTGTTGTTGTCAAGGTCTCTCTCGCTTTTTTTATATACTGTTTCATTCATTGCGTTTTTGTCTGCCTGCCTGCTTGTTTGTTAGTTTGTTTTTGCAATGCTTCACTCGCTGTCAATTATTTAATTCTGTGAATTGCTGGGGAACGACGCAAATCATTTGCGGTGTTGTTCTCTGTTCTTCTTTGTTGAAGGCGATACCGGTTTAATCTGTTGAGCGGTTCAGCGACAAGATTGTTTTTATTTCTCCGAGAAATTTCTATGGTGGAAGTTCTTTGGATTTAGTTATGATACATGTTTAAATGAAAAGAAAAATGAAAGTGACCTAATTTATTGAGCTCCATTCAATTTCCCTGCATTTTCATAAACCGCTTTGCTTTTACTTTCCTGCTTTTTTTACTTGTCCTGCTTAAATACTTTAACTTATTTTCTTTACTATTATAATTGCAGGTCGGAACTGCTGTGGTTACTCGAAGTGATGGAAGATTAGCGCTGGGCAGACTTGGAGCTCTTTGTGAGCAGGTAATGCTAATAATACCACTATAAAACTAATTCTACTATTCAGTCATAAATACAAAGGAAAGGGAAAAGGAGAGAGCTGGAAGGCTAATGGACTCAGGTTTTTTGTTCTTTTTGGCCAATATCATTATTTTTTTTTTTTCAGTGACTGAAATTTTGTCGATTTGTACAGCTTAAAGATCTCAATACCCTTGGGTATGAGGTTATATTGGTGACATCTGGTGCAGTTGGTCTGGGCCGCCAAAGACTAGGATATCGCAGAGTGGCCAATAGCAGGTTTTCTCTCAGCTAAAGTAAAATAAGTTTTCAAGACATGTATCAATTTAATCTAATTACTGGCTCACAAAATTAGCTACATGTATATATCAAACAATAAAAGCTGTTGAAGCATGTGAGGTTCCTCCAAAATATCTTGTTTTCGTGCGGTGTTAAGGACAGATATATGGCTTAAACATATCAAATGGAACAGAAATATGTTTCCATTGAGCTCTGCGCTGTTCTGTAAAACTAGTTTAATGTTTTCCCCAACATACCTCCCTTATATTATTTTGATTTAAATCTTTTAATTAGGATTAGATCAGCATAGCATCTAATAATTTCATGCACACTTTCAGCATGTCAATTTGCACTTGAGAATGATACACATGTTTATAACATTTTTCATTATTATACAGCTTTGTTGATCTTCAAAAACCTCAAGGTGAGCTTGACGGGAAAGCCTGCGTATCGGTTGGGCAAGGTAGTCTCATGGCTCTCTATGATACTATGTTCAGCCAGGTAGTACAAATCGATCTGTTAATCTAATAGGTTTTCAATTTGATATACCAGTGGCATGATTGTGTACGGTGAAATATTTTTTCTCTCTCTAAAAGTACAATAATAGTTTTCCTCCATGTTGACATCGATAAGATATTTGCATGTTGCAGCTTGATGTCACTTCATCCCAACTACTTGTGACTGATGGCTTATTTAGAGATTGGGGTTTCAGAAAACAATTGACAGATACAATGAATACCTTATTAGAATTAAGGGTTATTCCCATTTTCAATGAAAATGATGCTGTTAGTACCAGGAAGGCACCATATGAGGTATGCTGAAATTAAAGATTTTTAATTTGATTTTTGTAAATTTGTTATGGTTTTATATTTTTGCTTTTGATTGTTTAATCCTTTCATCTTCATTTGATCATCTTTCTTTTCTAAGAGACGATGAGGGAAACTAAGAACCATCAGCTATTGCTGATAATCTGGCTGATTTTACTGCAGTTTTCTTGGATTAATCTTATGGTGAGGAGCTTTTAGGTCAAGCTTTTGCTGTTAAAATATTGTCAGATAGCTTTTTGTCAAAATCGTTACTTTTTGTTTCCAAATTCAAACAATAATCTGATCTTGTGGTCATTGTCATAGGTGATTGCTTCTAATTATTACTGCTATCTGCAGGATTCTTCGGGTATGTTCTGGGATAATGACAGTTTGGCGGGTCTATTGGCTTTGGAACTGAAAGCTGATCTTCTTGTTTTATTGAGTGATGTAGAGGGCCTTTATAGTGGTCCTCCAAGTGATCCGAAGTCAAAACTAATTCACACATATGTGAAAGAGAAACACCAAGGAGAAATTACTTTTGGAGACAAGTCCAGATTGGGCAGAGGGGGCATGACTGCTAAAGTCAATGCTACAGTTTGCGCTGCCTATGCTGGAACCCCAGTGATTATTACCAGGTATTCTTCTTGTTTTCTTTTTACCAATATATCAAGATGTTTGTGCTAAAAATGACCAATTTTGTTTGACTTTTAGATCTAATACGCAAAAATAAGTTCTTTTAATTTATGGGTTAATCCATTTTTGGCCTGACTATTAGGAAAAACCGCCCCCGTTGATAAAAATTACATATCAAAACATCAGGAGAGAAAAACAATGAAGTATGGCATATCATGAATTGGTTTATCACAAATGATTCCTTTCTCATGGTTGGCTTTTATATATAGTGTGTTTTCATGTCAACATTGGAATCTGGTAGGGTTGTTAGTTGTTGAGGTATGGCAAAAAGACGTCCACTAGGCCAGGAAAAGGAGTTCAGTGTAACGGTCTACATCAGTTGAAATAAATACAATGATTTTATCCATCTCGACACTCACGAGCCATGTAGTCCTCAATTAAACAAAAGGACGGCATTTATTTCCGATGTTGCAACAATTTATATTTTCTAGGCTTTTAATATCTTTGAGTGCCAACTAATCGAAGTGATGAAAAAAGGCTCTAATTTCTGTTGTGTGTGTTGTTTCTGATTCTTTTCTCTTGTACAAGGATACAGGGATTTTCCTATTTTACTGACTTTGATTTGAATTCAATCTCTTTTCAAGTGGCTACGCCACGGACAACATTATAAGAGTGCTCCAAGGGGAGAAGATAGGAACTGTTTTTTCATAAAGTTGCGTATTCGTGGTCAACCATTGAGGAAGTTAGCGCGCATGAAATAGAAGTTGCTGCACGTGATAGTTCTAGAAGACTTCAGGTAAATGCAACGTCAAATTAGTGAGTGTGAAGTGCCTTCTTTACTTGCATATCCATATATCTTTTAAGAGTGATTTACCTTTTAAGCCTTATGGCTCAAATGGCACCCCACACTCCCCTTAGAGGAGATTGTGGGATCAAACCCCTAAGTGGTGTAAGAGTGTGTGTGATGCGTTTGGGGGTCACCCTTTTGGCCTTTCCTATGGGTCGGGGAAAGGGTTTGGATAGGTGTGTGGGTGTTTAAATATGATCCATGTTAAAAAATGAAGTGATTTACCTTTTTATTGTTTTACTTCATTTTTTTTTTCTTTTAGGGGAAGGTTAACAGCCAACAAAAATTAACAAAAGTAGATAGTTTCGTGTATATAATACAATTGTTTTGGGTATCAGGCCCTGGGTTCTGATGAAAGGAGGAAAATATTGTTGGCAATGGCTGATGCATTGGAGGCAAATGAAAGCACGATACGGCTTGAGAATGAAACTAACGTTGCTGAGGCAGAGCAGGCTGGATTAGAGAAGTCACTGGTTTCACGTTTGACCATGAAACCTGAGAAGGTAATCTATCATTTCCTCATTAGGGTAATACTCTAAAAATAAAATGCCTAACAATCTCCTGTTTTTATTGTCCAGACTAGATTAGATCCTCGCTTCTAAGGGATGTTTGTAATGTCATTTTTTTCCCTTTTCTTTGAAAATGTTCTTTTCTGACAACTAACTTTTATATTTTACAGCTCTATAGTCTCGCGAAGTCTATGCGCATGCTAGCAGATATGCAAGAACCCACTGGTCAAATTTTAAAGAAAACAGAGGTGGAAGCCCCATACATAATTTTGTTCCTTTTTTTCTTTTGCCATAAAATTTGTTCATAACAAATCCATAACTGACATGTAGAGGTGGCTTGACAAAATAACAACTTGAGCTTTTCTTCATCTGAGAACAAAATCTTCACATCTCTCTCTCTCTCTCTCTCTCTCTCTCTCTCTCTGTGTGGTAATTGAAATATTCACATCTTTTTGTTCATAAAGAAAGCACCTCACTAATTGTTCTGAAAGAATATTAACTTCTCTAATAAAACTATAAATTATGATGTTCTTGTGCCCAGCTTTCAGATAAACTCATACTGGAGAAAATATCATGCCCTTTGGGTGTCATGCTTGTTATCTTTGAGTCTCGTCCTGATGCCCTTGTTCAGGTACATCCTTCTACAAAGTCCTGAAAATGTTTCAGATAAGAGCAAGATGTTAAAATATTTGTTAACAGGCGTATAATTGTTCTACAGTACTATTTAATTTGGGTTTTTGTGAGTCTATCATTTTTTTGCAGAAAGCGTCTGCTGTTGTGGCAAAAGTTTCCTCACATTCAAGATTTACCTGCAAGTATTTTGTTGATGTGTGGTTTAATAGATAGCTGCGTTGGCCACTAGAAGTGGAAATGGCTTGCTGCTTAAGGGAGGAAAGGAAGCCAAACGTTCAAAAGCAGTTTTACACAAGGTTTACCTAAATTTTGGATTTGAGGCTGTTGTTTTCCAAGCTTAATTTGAATTTGAATTATATATACTTTTTTGCAAATTAGTTTATCAGGTTCTCAATGTTAATGTTTTGTCATTATTGCAGATCATTACTTCAGCCATTCCGGAAACTGTTGGTGAAAAACTTATTGGACTTGTGACTTCAAGAGAAGAAATTCCAGATCTGCTGAAGGTGGTGCTAGAGTCAATTATCTGATAGCTATTTGTCTAAGATGGCTCCCTACTAATTCTACTTTGCAGCAGCTTGATGATGTGATAGATCTTGTGGTCCCGAGAGGCAGCAATAAGCTTGTTTCTCAAATCAAGGAGGCAACAAAAATTCCTGTTCTTGGCCATGCTGGTAATTCACACACGCACACACAATCATCTAATATTATTTCCCTTGACTATGTTTGCAAACTAAAGCTTCTACTAAGTTCTATTTCTGTCTTGCAGATGGAATTTGTCATGTATATGTTGACAAGTCAGCTAATATCGATATGGCAAAGCAGATTGTTAGAGATGCAAAGCTTGATTATCCTGCTGCATGTAATGCAATGGTAATTATAATTAACATCCCTTGAAATGTGCACTAAATACTATTATTGTTTGCTCATCTACATCCACAGTGGCCCATAGAAGAACCGCCTTTGTCCATCTATCCTTCAAGTTTTGCATGTTATTAGATCATGGACTGTGTGTATTAATACATTCTATCCTGATGTTCTAGGGAAACACTCCTTGTGCACACGGATCTAACGCATAATGGTGGGCTTAGGGAGCTCGTTGCTGGACTCCAAAAAGAAGGATTGACCTTAATTGCACATGGATTATGAGAAACTAAATACGTATTTAAATTGGGGACAATTTCTTTTTGTTTTGTTACTTTTTAGCCCTCTGTCTATCCCTTTGTAATATTGTTGATGCCCCCCCTTTCCTACTTAATCCTTGATTTTCAGACCAAAAATTAGAAAACCTGGATTTTGTGTGCTGAAATGGTAGCTAGTTTTTCATATGAAGAAAAATTGACATGTAGTGTTACCTCTTTGTAAAACTAAACCACAATACAAGCTCTTGTGGTTAAGTTTTTATCCAAAAGAATCATGGAACTCTAAGAAAGGGGAAACTCTGTTTTTGTTTGATATTGATGTGGTAAAGGAAAAACCAAAGGTGATCTGTGCATGGAAAATTTTAGGGAGCCTGTTTGCATGAGAGTATTAGTTGAGAGTCTGTGAATGTTACATGTCATACACTAATTTGTTGGCAGGTGTTGAACTATATGGTGGACCAACAGCCTGTGGATTGTTAAATATTGCTGAAACCAGATCCTTCCATCGTGAGTACAGCTCACTGGCTTGCACAATTGAAATTGTAGATGATGTCTTTGCTGCTATTGACCACATGCATATACATGGAAGGCATGATGGGACCATCCTACTACTTCACATTCATCTTTATTTGAGTTCTCTGTATTCCAAGGCTGATAGTCTTTGTTCCGTCCCTTTTTCTGCAGTGCTCATACTGATTGCATTGTTACAGAAGACTATGAAGTTGCTGCGATTTTCCTTGGTCAAGTTGATAGGTAGGCTGGGTATAATTTGGGGAATAAATCGACAATATTCCTGTTCCATGTTATGTCTCCAACAGCCTAGTTAATCCAAAACTCCAATTTCATCTCTGTTCATTTTGACTCGTTATTTGTTTATTGTATGCATTGCATAAGTATCAAGTAACTTATTCTCACTGCTATATTTTTCACTGAGTTCATGTGTAAAATCTGATGAAATTCTAGTTATAGCATCTGGCCGTTACTTGATGCAGAGCACCTTGGATATTGAAGATAGCTATTTTTATGTTTTCACTAACTCAGTTGATATGGTTTAAGCAGTGTCCATGCTTGCTAACATATCTTGATATAGTTTAAGCAGTTTCCTTACTTGCTTATATATCTTAGATTTGTTTCTAACTTATGTCACTGTTTTTGGATCGTGTCTTATTGTTACATGCACATATAGTGCTGCTGTATTTCATAATGCAAGTAGTCGATTTTGTGATGGAGCACGCTTTGGCCTTGGTGCAGAGGTAATGCATGTCCCAGAAGTTTCATCCTATACATTGACAAGCATGGTTAGTTTTATTTTCTGATTTGATTTTGTTTCATATATCGTTAAACAGGTTGGAATTAGCACAAGTCGAATCCATGCCCGAGGTTCAGTTGGATTCGAGGGTTTGTTAACAAATAGATGGTATTGACTCTCTCACCATGTGTATCTTTTTTCATTAAAGAACCTGATAAAATTTATCTTGCTCCTGTATGTTTAGAAGTATTAAAATCTCATAAAATATAATGTTGCAGGGTATTAAGAGGAGTGGGCATGTGGCAAATGGTGATCGAGGAATAATTTATACGCACAAGGAGCTGCCTCTAAATGCATAAGGTTATAGGATATTACAACTGGAATTAGATCAAGATATTAGCAGTTTTCTTCCCTTAAATTTTAAGATACAATGCTGAATTAGTTTGCATATTATAACTATTAAGTATAATTAATTTGCTCCTCTTCCAGAATTTTTTTCTTATCTGCAGCATCTTAGGGGAAGGGAATAGTTTAAGCAACTACTGATTTGGTGAATTTTTCCATGACAGATTGTGCATTTCTTAATTTTTACCATGAAGAAATCATATTAAATTATTGTCCCTTTGATATAATAACTCTACAATCAAATTATTCCTGCACTACATTAATGCTAGTGTTTTATATCCTTAAATATGATAATGCAATGCTAGTGTCTGGTAGCAAGGTCTAATATGACAAACCCAAGTGTGATATGATCATGAGAGGCCAATTATCAACTCGCCATAGGAGAAAGAGACAGACAAATTAGAGGTGATTTATCTTAGCGTATACTCTCTAAGTTCAATATATTATAAAGCATTTTTTTAAAGTGTTTTGTTAAAAAAAATAAGGCATTTCATATCTTTTAAAGTATAATAAATAAACATTTTTATAAAATACCTTTAATTAAGGGTATAATTAATCAAATTTTTTTAATTACCTAACTTATTAGGGGTATAATTTGATTAAAAATATTTTAAAATATTGAATGAAGGGAATAATATTGCCTTAAAAATCTTCACCCCTTTGTTTAAAAAACCAGTTTGATGATTCAGAAGTCAGAACATTTTGACATGCTTGATGATGAAATCTCCACGGACTCATTCGTAGAGAGACGATGCCTTTGTTTTTTGCAAGGCGTGATGACAACATCCGTGATCTGCGACCGAAACCACCGTCCGGCCAATCAAAATATTCTCCCATGTCGTATTTAGCACCGGCCACCACAGGATGATGGTCTATATTGACTGGTTCAACTCTTGAGTCTGATAATGCTACTTCACTTTTACCGACAAGGCACCCATTATCGGCAAGTGGCTCAGTACAGCAATGATCCTCATGGCTTTAATTAGGAAACCAAAAATCTTCGCTGGTGGCTTGTAAATATTATTCACTGGAAACGAATGCATAGATCAAAGTACAAGAGTTTTCAAAGTGGTCAATACTTTCAATATGTGCACTTTTTCGGTCAAACAGAAAAAAACTTTCAATATGTGATGGAATAATTCTTATCATTTTTTTTTTATTTTCTTCTTCTCTCCGTCCCTTCCTCATTTTTGGATCAAGAATTCAATGGTTGAGATTTAATTGAATTTATCTATTTATTTTAATAAGTGCCTCCCCAATAGAGCCGGTAATCTGGGCCAAGCTCGATGAGCCAGCCCGAACTTGCCTGAAAAATTTAGGCCCGAGCCCAAAAAAATAATATTTTTTATTGTTCAGGCCTATTCAAGCCGCCCGAATAGGCCTAAGAAAATTCGGGCCAAGCCCGAATCTATTCAAGCCGCCCGAATAGGCCCAAGAAAATTCGGGCCAAGCCCGATCGGGTTCGGGCTTGGCCTGAATACCCGAATAGAAAAAAAATAAATTTTTTAAAAAATATATAATATAATAAATATTAATTATTTTTTAAGTTTTATATCATTTTATTTTAAAATACCATATATTTGAGTGTATTATTATAGTTATTTAAAAAATAAAAATATTTATATTTTTCCATTTTTATATTTTAAGACTCAATTTTTTTAAAAAAAATTGAGTCATATACACCATTTTCTTGTCCAAAAAATTATATTATATATTTTTTATAAAATAAAATAATTAATTTTAAATTAAAAATAATTTTAAAAATAAAATTTGGACATGTACGAATTCCCGACTCTACTACTAAACAAATATAATAAATAAAATAATATTTTTAGATAATTATTTGATTATCATCCACATCAAACTTGGTTAAAATTAAGAATAAATTAAAGTAAATACCCTTTATATATAGGACTTAAACAATATAAAAGGTTAAAGAAAAAAATTCAAAAAGTAGTATTTTACCTATAATTAAATAATTTTGTTTTATATAACATAATGATGACTATTTTTATCATATTCTTAAAAATAAAAAGTAAAGTTTATCTAATAATTATTAAAAAATTTGAACTAACTAGGATAATAATTTTAAATTAGTGGTCTAACCGTAGTTAAATCGAGATTAACTTGATCATAATTAAAATAATATGATTCTATTAAAATATATAAATATTTTTATATAACCATGATAAGGGCAATATTTAAATAAATAAGACATTAATTTACAAGTAAATGAAACATTCATGAATAAATTGCACATAATATAACAAAACAGTAGCAGAGCTACCTAAATACTTAACTATAAAGTTAATAAGTTATTATTTTTTATTCTTTTCAAGTTAAAATAATATGTTATGTTTAATAAAATTATTTAAAAATTTAAAAATATTTTTAAAAAAGTTTTGGGTATTCGGGCCGGCCCGAATAAGCCCGAAGCCCGAAGGTATTAGGGTCGGGCTTGGTCATATGGGCTTTCTAAAAAGAGTAGGATTCTTTAAGCTCGATTTGAATAAGCCAACCTGAATTGAGCCCGACATAAATAAACTCGACCCGTCCGAATTACCGACTCTACTCTCCAATTCCTTCTGCTACAATCCATTCATTTTGGGAGTGGGTGATTTTTGGAAGCTTCTGACTGCCTAATAAGCAATCTAAACTTTTTCTACCCTTTATTCGAACTTCGAAGGTCCCTTGGCCCCACCGCACCTATAAAAGACATTGAGGAACAAATTTACACTTATATGTATTTATATATTTATTCAAGATTTATAATAATATTTTTCTCAAATATTAAATATCAACAGTTTAATTCAAGGATATATGCATGGAATAAGGAGAAGAGTGGAGAGATGATAAATAGGTTATCCAAATCCTGAGAGTGGGTCCCAATACTCTCCCAATTTATCTCACTACTTAAAAAAAATTATATAATAATTATTTTTGCTATTATATAGTCAGGTGTTATATAATCAAAGGTCAACTATATTGTAATTTTTAACCATTATATATTTAAGGTCGAGTTTTCTCACATTATGGAGGGCTACAAGGTGCTTAGGTAAATACTTAAAAATAATTGACGGCTCACCCTGCCCAACATTAGTATCACCTAAAAAGAATGAAGATTTCGCCCTGTGTTTAGATTGTGGACGAGCTTAGCCCCCTTCCAAAAAAATTTTTTATAAAAAAAAAAAGAATTTGAGCTTCTTTCTCTACACTTTGTTCTTCTCTTACCATTTCTCTGTCTTCCTCTATTTTTTCTTTCAAAAAGTTGATGTTAAAATATGGTGACGGTATTAATGTTATATATCTATACAAGTCAATACTTAAAATTACAGCTGATAATACTATGGTTGTATTGTAGCGGTTGAAGTTTTTGAGGTCATCACATCCCATAAAAGGATGTCAAAATAATGAGCAAACTGGATTTTCATTTTTAAATTATGAGACTGTCAGGAGGGGACAAATCTTTCTTGGAAGAGCATAGGAGTTTATGTCACCTTAGTCTTATTCAACAATATACATGTCCGATGTTGTAGCTCCTACTCGATAGGATTTTTGGGTCAACAAAATGTAATTACTACAATTTTTTATGTTATCTCATTTTTTAGTAACTTACTGGTGTGATACAACGTTCTTCACGTGGAATATAACTGTTTTCGAGTTGGAGCTAATAGCTCATCTATTGTCTCATATGCCTATAGCTACTCCACGACAGTAAAGTAAGTTGCCTACGTGAATGTTTCATGCATAACTGGAAACCAACAGCTTATCAATCCTAAAATAAGTCCGGTTTTCATGGGCGATAAGCAATTTCCAATTTGGACGATTAGATTTATTTATTTTATTTTATATTTATTAAAATAAAAATTATAAATTTTAATAAATTTATCCTATTATTAATTTGGACAATATAAATTTAATTTGAATAGTCTAATTTAATATTAATATTTTTATAATTTTTTTAAATTGATTATCTAGATGTACTCTGTGCAATTTATATTTAAAATTTTTAATTTATAACTTTTTCTTAAATTTTTAAAGAGATAATTTGAAGATTATCTTTATTTTTATTATTTAATATTATATTTACTAAAATAAAAAATTATGAAAATTATAAAAAATTTAATATTAAATTTAAACTGAACAGACTACATATGGATAGTCAATTTACAAATATTGTAAAAAAATTATATTAAGTTGGACCATATAGGTTAAATCTATATTGTCCCAAATTAATAACAAAATAAATTTATTAAAATTTTACAATTTTTAATAATCAATATAAAATAAAAACCTAAAAATTTGGATTGTCCATGTGCTCATCAAGTCATGAGTACCATGGTGCTCATCACTTGATGAGCATTGAATTCAAATGCATCCTAAAATATAATTATTACATGTAGAATTTTCGTTGAAGACAGACAACGTAAAAGCACGTAATTATAAGCAGAAGTCCTGAGCGAAATTAGGATTTGATATCACTCCTTAAGAATGTAAAATTAATTACCATTTAATCATTATTATAATAGGAATCATATTTGTCACGGTTATATTTTAGGATTGATAAGTGATTTGATTGCATTTATGTATGAAAGATTCATATGGGCAGTTACTTCGTTGTTGCTGAGTTGCTTGTCATATGAGACATGAGACGAGCTGTTGGCTCTAGTTCCAAAACAGTGGTATTTCTCGTAAAAGACCGTCCCGTATCACACTAGTAGGGACATTCTTAAATTTTATGTGTGTGTGTGTGTGTGACATTTAATTTCTCAACTAATATAACATTAGAAAAATGAGATAACATAAAAAAATGTAATAATTACATGCTTCTTCTAG
The DNA here is from genome assembly GCF_029017545.1 of Prosopis cineraria. Taxonomy (NCBI): domain Eukaryota; kingdom Viridiplantae; phylum Streptophyta; class Magnoliopsida; order Fabales; family Fabaceae; genus Prosopis; species Prosopis cineraria. Next base: position 2,777,467 of record NW_026555343.1, read on the forward strand.
TTTTGTTTGCCCAAAAATCCTATACGACAGGAGTCGCAACATTGGACATGTATACTGTTGACAAGATTATGATGGCATAATGTCACGGCCTTGGAACTCCCTTACCTTAAACCGTGCCGGCCTTCTATCTTCGTCACAATAAGCTCCCATGTTCCGTTCTTCCAAGAAAGACTTGCCCACTCATATCAACTTTATGATTTAAAAATGAAAATCCACTTTTCTCATTCTTTTACTTCCTTTTACAAGATGTGATAGCTTCAGAAATCCCATGTACTTCAACCGCTACAAAGCTCATAATGAAATCGTAGTATTATCAGTTGTAAGGTCAACCATTCACTTGCATAGATATATAATACTAAATATTTTCATTATATTAATCTAACATTAACTTTCTGGCATCGTGATGTCACGTGGCCACCTTACGGTTTAAACTAATAATTTAAAAAATGACACGTATAGGGTATGATTCTTCATATTTTGTAATTTGCACCCGTTATTTTAATATTTTACACTTTAAATTCATTTTAATATTATTTTTTAGCTCATATTTAAAATTTAATTTTTTTTAATTTAAAACCCAATGAATATTAGCCCATAATATTACTATGTCTAAATATTAATATTATTTATTAATCATTTGAAAAATAGAAAAAAAATTAATTTGCCTAAACCAAACTCACATTCTTCTCATCCCAAACACTAGGAAAAAAGAAAAAGAAAAAGGCGATGAAAAATGAAGACTCAAGAATAAACATGTTGAGTGGCTTTTGTTGCACTTGCAAATTGGCAATTGAAGGTGGAATTAAGAAATGTAGGGGAAAAAAGAAGGAAAGAAAAATAGTAAATTTAAAAGAGATAGAAAAACTTTTCTTGTGTCCTGGATCCTAGCTTCACTGTTGCTTCCAATCTAAAATCTTGACTCTGCCACTGCATACAAACAAAGTAATTCTTAATGCAATTTCTTGTGCATCTTGTGCACCCGGAGGCCGGAAGCAAAGCTGGAGTACTTGCATTCTTAAAGGACATAATTTCACGTAGTAACTGACCGTGATTTAACATGGAGTCAAGTACAACGAAACAAAGCTCTTCGTTACCCATCTACAATCCCATTCAGACTTGCAATAACATTAAAGAATTATATATAGTTGTGATAAGATTATGAGATTCACATCTCATTTTGTCTTACCATGTAACTCTTATTATTTTATCTGATAAATTGGGTTGGGGGGGGCGGGGTTTGAAAACTTTACGTATTTGGGGAAAAAAGTATAGAAATGATTCATCCAAGTAAAAATTTGATAGGATTTCAATCATTATTGATTTTGTCATACAAATTTAAGTTCTTTTTCTCATTTTTCCTTTCATTGTTGATTTTTTAAAAATTTTAATTAAATCATTTTTCCAAAATAGTTTTGATAAATATTGAAAACCATGAGTAAGTAACAGTAAAAGCAAATAAAAAAAACCTGAAAAATCTAAGGTCAAGGGTCTGCAAACACAATTATAAAATGGAATGACACAATCTAACTTTAAATTATATAATATCAATCTCAAGGTGAGTCATTAAATAATAATGTCTTTCTCTCTGGATAATTTTTTCAATTTCAAAATCACCTATCCAAATGCTTTCTTAGTAAATTGACAAATTCATTTTCTAATGAACTAAAATATTGGCATATAAACTATTAGAATACACCAGGTGTGAAAAATGCGCAAGCGGGAGCATTGAAAATTACAAGTCACCAATTAAGTTGCTTTTGTATATGAATGTGATATATATGGAACACATGAAAAGGGCTTTATCCATAAGACTATTGATTTTATCTTTAGAAATGGTAGATCCCTTTATCAAGTAAATTTGGAGGAAAAGACTTCCTTTTCAAAAATTATAGAGTGTATGTTCTGGTGATTTATTGTTGTTTAATTAGTGTTGGTTTAAACGACCATGCCGTCACATGTATTGTGATGCTAGAAATATAGTTTAATATGTTGGACGGCTGTGGTTAATAACCATCCAATAATTTTTTTTTTTACTATCAATATCACAACATATTATATAAGTCATTGAACCATCTAATAATGTAATATTAAATGATTGTAATGGCCGTTTAATATTTGTATTTCTCAATATATGATGGGAGTATATTGGACGGTTCATATAAATAAAAAAACACATAACTATTCAATATAAACAAAAATAACTGTCCAGCATGACTTTTTTGTAATCGTGTGTTAATATCTATATATATGCAAATCAATTATTAACGTTGCAACTCAAGACACCTAGATTGCATTATAAGCTTTGTAGCAGAAGGATGATACGAGGAGTTTGGGACCATCACAGTTGATGAAAAAAAGTCACAGAACGAGGAAACTAGATTTTCAATTGTGACTTGTATGATTGATAAAGTAAAAAGGCATGGGAAGTTTTTGTTACTGTGGTCAACATATTTGTGTAATGTGGCTTCTCAAGGATGGGTTCTTTAGGCCAACGCACTCAAAATAATTGCATGTACCATTACATATTTTTATATTCTTTTGACTGTCCCATTTTTCAGTTTCTTGTTTTAAAAAAAAAATTAAAGAAGTGGTTTTGAAGAGAAAGATAGAATAATATTAAGAGTGAGAATATATATGATTTTTTTTGTGAACAAAAATACTATGCATGAACTCTACCTTCCTCTTCTTCCTTTTAAAAAAAAAATTTAAGTTGCTTTTTAAGTAAAAGATGTTAAAAAAAGAATAGAAAGAGAAAGAGAACGTGAGTTTTACTTACACATTTTTTTAAATTTATATATTATTTGATTGATGTTAACATCGCAGAAATCAAATTTATTATTTTAATTTATTTCTCTCACATATATTTTAAATTTAAAAATTACAGATATTGAATTAAAATATTTTTTTAATATAAAGCCATGGATAAATCGTGTAAGGTATACAAGCAAATCAAATCACATAAAAAACCATAAAGTTTTAATATCCTAATGGAGGATCACTGCACATCACAATATCAAGTTGTCTCTTAATACTTTATGAGCAAGGAGATTTATACATTAGACGAATTTAATCATTTACTCTTTCATTGCAAAATCTCTAATTTTGTTGGTGATCCACAGAGAAGGTGAGTCTGAAAAATTCTATTGATGATGAGGGACGAAACTTCTAAGAAATATTGAATGCTTGAATATGTGCGAATATAAATCAATGTTCTTATAACTGGATTGAATATTAAATCGAGAAGATCAGCGATTTACAGTTCAATAGTTCAATTAGGTCAGACCAATGGTTAAACTGGTGACATGATAATTAAATTAAAAAATTATATATGTATATAATAATTTAAATATAAGAAATAAATATAAAATTGCTACTTAACTTAAAAATTAAATCATATATTTTAAGTTTACCATGACTTAACAAGACACATGATACAACATAACATCAAATGATTAAAAAAATTAGTTATTTTTAAAAAAATTGATAAAAAAATTAAAAAAGAATTTTTTTGATAATTCAATTTTTGAAAATTGGATCCGATTCTCGGTCTGGTTGACCAAACATCTAAAATGGTTTAACCTTTAAAACAGTTTTTACATGTTGATCAAGTTGAAATTCAAATTGGTTGACGATCGGACCAATTCGGTTTGATTTTTTAATTATTGATATAAAATGGTTCTTTGAAAAATCCGGTTCCCAATGAGCCAAGACGCGCCAAGAAGATTAATGATAACTATATTGGAATCTCTCTCTCTCTCTCTCTCTCTCTCTCTCTCTCTCTCTCTCTCTCTCTCTCTCTCTCTCTCTCTCTCTCTCTCTCTCTCTCTGTTTTTTTATTTTTTTGGCAAATATGTTGGAGTCTAATTTAGTCATTTGAGAAGCAGAGGGAAAGGGAGGAAAAAAAATGGAGACACCTCTAGTTCGTAAATTTTTTTTTTCTCTATTTCCCTCCACTTCTCCCATCCCCACCATTCATTAATTTTATTATTTAAAAAATAATTTAATAAAAAAATTTGAATGGTAAGGATAGGGAAAGAGGAGGGAAAGGGAGGAAAAAAAATGAAGACACCTCTGGTCTGTAATCATTTTTTTTTCTTTCCATTTCTCTTCACTTTTTTCATCCTCACTATTTATTAATTTTATTATTTAAAAAAATTATTTAATAAAAAATTTGAATGGTGAGGATGGGAGAAGTAAAGGAAAAGGGAGGAGAAAAAATTTGGAGACACCCTGGTCCTGTCAGATGCTGCAATGGTCTGTGCATTGTAATTTACTCTGCTTTCTCCCGCCTCAACATTTTATTTATTTATTTATTTATTATTATTATTATTATTTTTTTAGTTGGCATCACGCCACCTCGCCACGGTGGCCGCTACGCGGAGAACAGAAGTTGTTGTTGTTTCTTTTTCTTTTATGTTTGGTTCGGATAGGAAAAAAAAGGGGGGGAGAAAAATAAAGAAGAGAAGAATAAAAAAATCAAATGTAACAAAAACATTTCTTTTTTTAGGATTTTTTATTTTATTATTTTTTCTAATTTTCTTCTTATCTAGACCAAGATTTAAAGTAAACTCGTATGCACTGACTTTTTTTTCTTAAAAAACTAAACATAAAATGTTATGCTCCATTATTGCTTATAATTAATTAAATATATAATAATTGCCTAGAAATAAATGTAAACGCTATTTGATCATCTAATTTCAATTAACATTCCCCTTAATTTTATAAAATATATTTTCAGTATTTTAATTCAAAAACTATTATATTCAAATAATGCTTTTGTATTCATTATTATCATTTTTAAAAAATTAAATTTAATATATTCATATTTAGATTTTTTTTAATATTTAAAAGTTGTATATCAATATTTTTATTCATTAAATTAACATATTAAAATTAGAAAATTGAAAAGATATTTTATAAAATTAAAAAATTAAAATTAAAATATCATAAGTATACTTTTATGAAAATAAATTGTAGAAGCTATTAAATGTTAATTTAGTTGGCAAAGATCTGGCTTATATATAAATAATTTATTTAAATTTTTTATTATAAAAAAATAAATTGTATCAATTTATACTGCTTTGTCGGCGGTATTGTGCTCTCCATAATTGGCCTCTCTTCTAAAAAAAAAAAAAAAATTACGATACTCACAGTCCCTCGAGTTCTCAACCATAATGCAATTATTACAACTAAAATATAATTATTTAAGTATTTTTTTTCTATTGCATTACTTCCCCATCTTTATATATAAAATTTTTTAATAATTAAATTATTATATTTTTATTAAATTAAAGAAATTCTCATAAATTTACTTTAAAAATTATTTTTTATTTTTAATAATTAAAAATAAAAATAAAATATCATTATATTTTTAATTAAATAATTAATTTTAATAATGTGTATAATTTAATTAAAAATATTTTATACATAAAAGAGGAGAGAGTATTTTAGAAAAACTAATATTAGTTAGACAAATGATTAATAAAATCTCTAATCAATCATGAAATAAACTGCATTCTTATTTAAATATACGAGATCATTGGGTTATCGCTCTCGAAGCTCGTCATGTGTTGTCACTGACACTGACACATGTACTATTGACGCAACTTCATGGCTTTTTATATGTCCAAGAGGACGATCATCAACACCATCGGTCAACTATTTAACATTTTCTGTTTTCAATAATAACAATAAATAAATATTTTGTATTGCCTTCAACGATGAATCATGTACTTTATATAATATTTTTATGTTATACATCATGTCAATAACATTTATAATATAATAAATCATATCAGTGCTTTTGAAAAGCATGAAGAGGGCGCTTTGTTATTTTTTTAATTTCTGTACAGCGCATAAAGAAAGTTTCTGACATCTATAATAGGTAAAATACAACCATGGAACAGTTGACATAATTAATTGATTTACAGGATAAAATAATTTTAAAATTGTTTTGAAGAATTAAAAGAACCTAAATTTAATTAAAATTTATTGTAAAAAAGTAAAATTATTATGTATATATATGTGCTCGTTTCACAAGAAGTCTTATTCATAAAAAATAAATTCCATTTTCAATTTAATAATAATTAATTTTTTTATTAACAATTTTAAAAAATTAACTTGATAGTAAAAAGAAACAAGTGTTAAAGTGTTGTAATTTAATAAACAAGTCCTCACTCAAAAAAAAAATTATTTTTATTTTAAAAATAATTATTTTTTATTAATAATTTTAAAAAATTAACTTAATATTGAAGAGGAATAATCATTATGCTTTCATGAACAAGTCTCCATTTAAAAAATTTTTTTTATTTTAATAATAATTAATTTATTTATTAACGACTTTAAAATATTAATTTGGTGGAGAGAAATTATTATAATCTAATAAATAAGTTTCTATTCAAGAAAGCACAATTCTTATTTTCATTTTAACAATAATTAATGCCCCCTTACAACAAATGTATAAACAATAGTCTTGTCTTTTCATAATAAATTTTAATTATATTTAAGTGTTTCAATCCTACAAAGCAATTAATTATGTCTAGTAGTTCTTGATTGTGATTTTCCCTTTACAATAACAACAATTATTGAGCTTTATAATATTTAAGGCCTTTTTGTTTTTTGGTTTTGTCACGTAACAATTGCATTTTTATTAAAAAAAAATGACACCATATTTTACTCAGCAGAGTTTATTATGAGGGAGATCAAACATTAAATTCTAAAAACTTGGCTAGTCATTCTTTCGTGTAAAGTAGAGTAGTTTAAAGTGTAATTAATGATTTAATATCTTTTCGACTAACTACAAAACTCTTTAATAACAAATTTTTAAAAATACATTTTTCACTATTCCAATTGGCCCAATGGGACATGCGTTCTTTTTTAAGAGGAATGTTACAAATTTTACTTGGATAAGAGTAAACCTCTTGTTTGGTCCCTTAAAAGAGAATATGTGTTCAAATTGTCCCCTTAAAAAACCTACAAACTAGTTGTTTTAAATTAAACAGAATTTTAAATAATTGAATTGAGAAAGATTGAAGCACCAATTCCCTGGCACATAATAGGGCCATTATATAAAACCGGTCATTTATATTTGTCTTGGATCATCAATGCATGGTTCAATATGGAGTATTAACCAAATATAATAATAAAATGGTAAGAAAATAAAAATTTAATAAAATTTATAATAAAGTATATAATATTATTTATAAAACATGAATTGGGAAATTTATTTATTAAATTTAGTGTAGTATATGAAAAACAAAATATCTAGCTAACTATATAAATCTCTTTATTTAATTATATGGTGGACTTCTGATTATAAACTAGGCATGACTTTATCTAGCCACCACAGGTTTCTTATACAAATTTTCTGCATAAGAAACCTGTGATGGCTAAGTTTTATTAATCAACTATAACCTTCTAACTTTTACCAGTGAATCCGATATTAGAGATGCAGAGTCAAATGTTTTTGCTTGCTGAACTTAGCAAAACGTTGACCTTTGTTATATAAACTCGCACCATAAATGGAACTATGGAACCGGACAACTTAATTACTCAATAAATACTAGTCATCCTCTTAACATTTAAAGTCAAAACTCTTTTGATACGATAATTAAAGTCAAAATTAACGTCGGGGAGCTAATTTACTGTTGATGCATTGGATTCCACTTTCCTGTTGGTTGGACATGTCTAAAACAAGATCACGAGAGGCGCAATAACGAGGTTGACATAGGTAATATCAAATACTATGAACAGGAGGACGAAGGCCAATGAAAATATTCAATAAAGTTGTTGAATGAAACGTTTTGATTAATGATATATCCAAATACTTGATTATTGAGTAAGTACAATAATATCGTTTAGTCCATAGAGTCAATGCTGCCTAGTAACATAAGATTTATTTTTATTGTTGTAGTAGTTTCACTTTCCACCATTACATAGAAATGAATCACTTTTTTTTTTTTTTTCGGGTCTACCAACATTTGAACCTGTCCAAATGGTTCGGTGTCGAGCAATAAACTACGGAGACAAGAGTCAGCTGATAATGAAACACATTTTTTTATACAATAATAATAATAATAAATAGCCAATTTAATCAGTTCTCTTAATCTCAGTGAATTAGCTAATCAGGTCTTAATATATTTAGGAACAGAGGAATACCATGGACACAGGAAGCAAATAGTTAAAAGTTCATCACTAGCTAAATAAAAACTTTTTAACAATTTTATTACAATCTGTCATTTTTCTTTGTAACAGGGACTCTCTCACTTTCTATTACTCCCTTTATTTAAAAATATAAAATATTTTTTAAGAAATTAAATGTTAAAAAATGAAAGACATTTTCAGTTTTTTAAGATGTAATCATTGACTTTTTTTATTAAAATATCCCTATTAATAATGACTGTATATTTATTATAGGGTATTTAATAAAGGTAAATATAAAAAGATAAGATTAGTTTAAAAGCAGGTAACAACTTTATTGAAGGATGAAATATAATTAAAAATATTTTATATTTTTTAATATAATTTACCAAAGTCAAAATACAAGAACACCTTAGATGCGGGGGGCGAAATGTCGTCGTACCCATTAAACAGGATAATTTACACGTATGATTAAAGTCAACTCTTTTTAAAAATTGTGCAAAATCGGAAGTCTGCTAATAAACCATCGTAGTAAGTCATTCAAGAGATCATACTACATTTCAGTTTTAAATTCAAGTACCAATTTCAGATATAATATTAACGGGTAGTAGTAAATTACTCTGAAACTATTTGAAAACAGTAGATTAGTTATAAACGATTTTTTTTCCTGGTAAAAAAAAACCATTTTATTTAAAAAAAATATCTTATTTATGGAACGACAAAGTGAAGTTGTCAATTTTTTTTTTAAAAATCACAATTAGAGACACTATAAAAATATTAATGATAATTCTAAATCTTGAATCATTAACATTTTAATAACTGATTATGATCCTTACTTATAATAAATTATATTTAGTTGATTGGCTTGGGATTTACAATAAATTTTAGTAAATTCTTAACTAACACTTCAAAAATTATCAACTAACTTTTGTTGATTTCTTAAGCCACAGCAAAAAATCAAAAGTAATTAGTTTGTAATTCAAAACTAATTCTTGTAAGATTTCAACTGATTGATGGTATTACAAATAATTTCAAATATATTTAGCATATTTTCAAAGCAATTTATTTATATATTGGCAGCAAAAAAATTATAAGCACTTACAATTCATAATTAAATTTTCAAGCAATGATACAAATAATTTCAAGTATATTCATTTGATTTTCTAAGTAGTTTATTTATATATTAATAGCAAAAATTAGGATTTACAACTGAATTTTACCAATTCTCAATTGATGTTAAAAATAATTCTAAATATATTTAGTAGATTTTTTAACTGATTATTCATATTTTTTAATTGCAAGTAAGGACTATAGTATGTTATATTATGATTTTAATAATTTAAGATTTACAATTATTATTAATGTCTTTATGAGATTCTTAATTATCATTTTTTCAAAAAAATTCTTCAAAACCGAATGTGATAATTGTTATGAAGCATCACTACAGTTAGGAATAATAGCCCATGATTTATAATCTTGAAAACTTTTGAATTTGAGTAACTAAGGTGCTAAGATTAAAAGTTATAACTTACTCCCTCTAATCTTTATGATATTGTCTTTGTTAAAAAAATATAAATTATTTTTAATTAAATTACATTCTTAATAAGTTAATTAATTATATTAAATTGATATAATCTTTTCCTATTTGTTCTTATTATTTTTTTGCTAGCGCCTACTTCTTTCATTCAAAAATATAAGACACTTTTTAAAGAGTTGGATATTTAAAAATATAAAGCATTTTTAGTCTTTTAAAGTGCAATCATTACCTTTTTTAAAAGTGTCCTTATTAATAATGACTATTATATTTATTGTAGGGTATTTAATAAGAGTAAATATAAAAAAAATAGGATTAGTTGAAAAGTATATAACTATTTTATTGGAGGGTAAAATTTAGTTAAAAATACTTTATATTTTTAAATAAAAGGAGTATTAATTCTTATTTAACAGGGTATCTCACCAAGTGATTTATTTATTAACGTTATTTTAAAAAAAATGCATTAACTACATGTTAAAAAAATTAAAAGCATATTATAGAGTATTTTTTAATAAAAAAATAATTTATTTGACACTATTTAAAAAGGATTGATGATATTTAGCATAAGACTTTTGAAGGAGCGCTATTATTTATGTTTTTTTACTAACATTTTTTATTTAAATTTATTAAATATATGAGAGAATATATTATAAATTTAAAATTTTTTATCTTAATAAAAGTAAAATTAAAAATTTATTTTATTTTTAAACATAATTAATTATAAAATTTATTTTACAATCTCTTTTAAAAAATATAAAATATATTTTAAAAATATAAAATATTTTTAATTTTTTAAGTTGTAATTATTATTTTTTTAAAAAATATTTTTATTGATGAATAATTTTATATTTATTATAAAATATTTAATAAAAATAAATATAAAAAGGTAGAATTAATTTAAAAATAAATAATTATTTTATTAAAAATAAATTTTAATTAAAAATATATTATATTTTTAGATGGGGGAGAGATGCCAACGATGATTCTCCTTGGTCATCAGAGAAAATGGAAATTCGAGAGCATCACGAGGGGAAGATTGACCAATGGCAAACACTCCTTTTTCCACGCGCTCGAGTACTGCAAGTTCATGATCAAACTTCTTTCACTGTTTGTGGGACCCGAACTCCACTTTCTCTCCAACACGTTTACAAAATCTGTTTAATAAAGTTTTGGAATCCGGGAAGATGAACAATCCAACGGAGGGTGCGCACTGGGCACTGAGCAGTGATCATTGGCGGGCCGGTGGCCACTACATTATATAATAATAAATGGTGCCCTGTTTTCGTTGAAGTTGAAGATTCTTGGGGAGTTGGGTTTTAGACTCTTCTGTGGAAGAGATAAAATGCTTTTCACTTTTTTCTTCAGTTTCTTTGAATTTTGATAATCCCTTATCTGAGGTGGAGGATTCACCTAGATACTGCTCTAATGGAGTCCAATTATTTTTCGATTGGAGAAATTTCTTGATTCCATCTTCAGTGGCATCGGTAAGCGGTTTCGTCATTCATTGTCTTGTTCGGTCGATGAGAAAATGAAGCAGAAACAAATTTTGATTTCTTGGTTGTTAACAGCTGAATCAGCTCGTCTTTTTGTGTGTCTGTCCGTGTGTATATGTATAAGCGTGCCCATTTTGATTCTTCTTCAGGCGCTTACCTCTTTTTTCCGTAATTATTTTACCATTGGAAGGCTTAATTATGATTGACCTATCGAATTCTTTTTCCTCCTTGGGTTGTAAGTTATCTTTTTCACTATCTGTGAAATGCTGCAATTAATGTAATGAGAACAATTTTTTGAGCACTAAAGTCACCTAAAAAAAAAAATCTGAGTGAAATAATTGATGTTGAGGTTATTTCCTACACTGAAAAAGTATTCTTATATTTAACTAAATCATAACTATAACGAAGTGATATGTTTGACCCTCTACTGCTTTGATTCTCGCAGGGGCCGTTGTGAGTGACCAAGAGATTTCTGAGAGTTTTGCTTTGAATTTTGTGGATTGGTTGGGAAAGTGAAATACCCGGTGATTCGTGACAGTTAAGGCTTACTTACAAGACGGCTGTTTACGTTTATTTTCTCATAATTCTTCGTTGGGGCCAAGCTATGGTGGTACTTTTGCTCCTGTGTACAACGGAGCCACCAATTAAAAGGAGAGCTGGTTTATGGATTAAACAAGCAGGACGAGGTTCATACCGGGGTAGCTAGGGGGTGATGCAGAAGCTGTTATTAGTTCTGATTCTAGTTCACTAAGCAAATTTCCCGAAAATTGAATGGAAACCACTTCTACAAAGCATTTGTTGAAACGCCTTTGTGATTATACTCATTGGAACTATGCTGTGTTTTGGAAGCTTAATCACTATCCTCCAATGTGAGTTCCTCGACTTCAGAGCTGCTTCCTCTTGCTTTTACTCTGTTTTTTTTTGGTTGATTAACGAGGCTTGTTGCCTCTGTTATACAATAGTTGATGTAATTTTCCATCATAATAATAAGTATCTAGTTTAGTTGTAATTTTCTGAGGTTTAGCTGGGTATTAAGGATTATATTATCAATAATAGCGTAGGAGGATATAAGATAACTCTAACTGATCTGTCTTGATTGCAAATTGCTTTGTGCTGCTTTGCTTTAATTGTGTGGATTTTTAGCTGCGAATCAGTGACCTTAGATGACTATAGATTCACATTATACTTCTTCATGGCGGGAAGCTATTGTGTGGATTTTTAGCTATTTTATGTTCTGCATATGTTTTATTATCTTATTGTATCAAAGAAACACCTCCTGATAGAGAATGCAATTGAGAGTGCAGTTTATGCATTTATGGCCCCATGTCCTATATCAAATTGCAGATCCATTTGCAGGACACATTTTAGCATCTCATGTTCAAGATATCCTTTTGGCCACGTCCTGGACTAACCATATCAGAAGTCATTTGAGCATATTATATATACACATGAGATTATTTTTTATTTAAGTTGATGAGATTAATGTCTAGCATCATAATTTGTATATTTTGTAATTATCAATCTGATTGAGAAAGCAGTCGTGCTTGTAGTTTTTCTATGTTAAATGATAGATACAGTTAAAACTTAGATGTAGTGAGTATGACACAAGTTTACTTAATTGATTTAGGATGTTGACTTGGGAAGATGGATACTATGGTTGCCAAAAAGCAAACGAGGCTGTGGAAAGCATCTGCAGTGAAGTTAATTTTGAAGCCTCAGATTCTGTCTTCTCTACAAGTAATGAAATTACTGGTGATTCTGGAGCTTATTTAGTTCAACCACTCATGACTCAAATGTCTAATCTGAAGTACATTTTGGGAGAGGGGTAAAACCTTATTTCTTTATGTACAAATGCTTGTGGTTATGAGTTTTTTTTTTCTTTATTTGGCAATTTACTCATGGAAATGGACATGCGCGCTCAGAGACTGACCTCGGAAAATATGAAGATCATCTATCTTATTTGGTTGAAAATTGAGAAATACTGAATGAATATTTCTAGGATGAGAAACTGTGAGCATAACATTGAAGGCTGGATCCTCAGGGCATTCTCTTTCTTTTTTTCATTGAACCACCAAATCTGAAATTGTTGTTGGGCAGATTTTGATTGATACATACAGGCGGTTCTGAGTATTGCTTCTTTGTGTAATATAAAATGAAGTAGCTCCCATCTAGACACATAAATGGTATCAATGAATTATATTGGTTATTGTGCTAATATGTATTATAGAGGAATTTTATTCATGTACAAAGCACTTTCAAACTTGACTTTAGGTCATATTTATTTTGTCAGGATTGTTGGAGAAATAGCTCTTAAAGGGGTTCATTGTTGGGTTTTCTGTGAGGATGTCTTCACAAGTAATTTCAACATTAACATGATCTCTGAGGTGAGATTCTAATCACAAGATTTTACGAACCACTATTACTTCTGCGTTTTATTCTTCTATATATTTTGTTGTTTGATATGGATACCTAATGTATTTTCATCCCTGCAGTGTCCCTACGAATGGCTTCTTCAATTTGCATCTGGCATAAAGGTAAAAATCTCTCAATATATGACTTATTGATGCCATGATTAAAGTGATGTTTTTGCTTCTGGTGATGAGTTACAAAGCATTGGGCATTTGTACTACTGATTGCCCTGGTCAACTCAACCTAACTACAATACGCATGCCTTGCTAAATCTTGTTGGCTTACTGTTTAAAGGGCCACTTTCAAACAGGTTTGGAGTTCTAATCCTTTTCGTTTTTGCAGACTATTGTGCTTGTACCAGTTCTTCCACATGGAGTTTTGCAATTTGGTTCATTTGAAGCGGTGTGTATTTGTTTTATATTTTGGTCTTCCAACTAGACAAACTTTGGATTTAACTATCACTGTGTGAGATCGTGATAAATGAAAAACCTAAGAATTCTTCGGTGCAAATTTGAGGTTGATGTTACAATCCATTTGATATCCCTCTATGAGTATGCTTGTCTGCCAAGAGCTGGGATGGTGGGATGCTTATGTTATTTTCACATGCATGAGTGTGTTAGTTGGTGCAAGCATGTTGTCTATATGGCAAATGTTGTGTTATTCTTTTTCAGCTTACTTTGATCTGTCATTTCCTTTTTAGGTTGCTGAAGACCCAATATTTGTTGGCAATGTCAAGGAGAAATTCAATCCTGTGTGTTATGAGGTGTCAAATACTACATTTTTTAGCTCAGATATTGATATTAAAGCACCGTTATTCTCATCCCTAAAAGATTGCCTTATGAGTGACTTGGATGAAGTATCTCCTATTTCAAACAATAAACTGAAAGATGAACCTTTTGGTAGCACATCACTCAGTATAGATGGTTCAACGATATTATATCCAACAGTGCCATTATTTCTTCACGAGGAGTGCTGCATGTTTGGGGAAGATCAATTTGATACTGTCAAAAACGAAGACAAAAATGATATCAGTTCCCTGGACATAGGAGTTTTGAAAGATCCAAGACCCATAGGTCAGGTGGACATGAATTTGAGCCAAACGGGAGAAAAATTACTGGCTTTTTCTCAGTGGGTCAACAATGCGGGATTATTTGATGAGATTTCAAATGGAACATGCTCTTACTCTGATAAAGATATGACGCAATATTTTGGAGGCACCAATACCGATCATAAAAATTGTCATGATGTGCGTGGTTTATCTGATGCTTCCTTGCATTGTGACTTATATAAAGCACTTGGACCCACTGCTATTGGACAGACAGCTGAATCTCTGTGGAAATATTTCTCTGTTGAGGATACATGCAGTAGCTCAACTCTGATGTTCGATGGGAAAGGGCAAGATTCTGTTAAAGATTTACAGTTTCTCAATGAAGGTGACTCTCTGTATCTTTTGGATGCTGTTGTGGGCAATTTAGAGAATGCCTTGGATGATTCTTCATTGAGTGTAGCCAATGATGTTAAGCCTCCTATAACCTTGCCAAGAGAATGTACCACTTCCATTCCTCCACAAAGTCATCCAGAAGAAAGCACTTTGATAGTGAATCATTCAGATCATGAGAATTGTATTGCGCCTGACTTTATGGCTAAGTGCACGGATGATTTTAGTAACCTTGTTACATCAAGATCTTTTGATGGCAATTCAAGCGTTTTGATTGATGAGACAGTGCAGGATAAGGGTTATGGTCTTGTGCAGCCTAAAAGTGGACCGAAGCTTTCCAGCACTGGCAAGAAGAGAGCCAGAGTTGGGAACACCAAAAGGCCAAGACCTAGGGATAGACAGTTGATCATGGACAGGATGAAGGAATTGAGGGACCTTGTCCCAGATGGTGCCAGGGTAAGTTGATATATTCCAGTACCAAAGCTAAAAAGTTTGGAGTTCCTTTTGCACTTTATAACATGTTTTTCTTTGGTGTTATGATTCACAGTGTAGCATTGACAACCTCTTGGAACGGACAATAAAGCACATGCTGTACTTGCAAAATATGACAGACCAGGCTGAAAAACTCGAACGATGCTTGCTTCAGGAGGTTAGTATAAACAACATTTATTATGATGATAACCCTAATCTTTAATCCACAAAAGTGCTAGTGTTACATAGGACATTAATACTATATTGTCAAAAAAGATACTGAATGGTTACATCTTACTATAGGTTCCTGAGTCCAGTAAACGGAAAATCAATGGCAACCATGCAGGAAGGAGCTATGCATTTGACTTTGAAAGTGAACGCCAAGTATGCCCCATTATCATTGAAGAACTTGGATGCTCAGGGAACGTGCTTATAGAGGTCTGCATATTTTTTCGTTGACGAATGGTCCAAGCCATGTCAGATTTGATAGTTAACTGGTTATCACTTGTCAAGGAACTTTTCATCATTAGGCTTATAAATAGATTGATTGTAATGTCTAACACGTTATGTCTCAAAAATCCATTGGACTTTAGGTGTGAATAAATTGAGAACCCATTATATTTTTATGCTGGAACTTAAATTTAGACGAGAATGAAGGCCACCAGGATTAAACCCGTTCCTCTTGGTTATAGAGAATTGGATGCGAAGTCTTTGATAATTTCTATTGAAAAACTTCAACTATTTTAAAGAGGCCTCTGATAATAGTATTCAAGGATTCATTGACCGAACTGCTTGTCATGTTTTGTCTGCAGGTGATATGCAGTGAGTACGGCCTTTTCTTGGAACTTGCTAATGTGATCCGACGGATGGAGCTTACCATCTTGAAAGGTGTTTTAGAAAGCCGTTCTGAGAGCATGTGGGCTTGTTTCATTGTTGAGGTATAGAAGCATTGCCTGATTTGATTAGTACGGTTTTTTTCTTTGGCGGGTGAAACTTTCATTTGAATTCTGAGATATATTTTCTGTGGCATCCACAGGTTCCCAGAGGTTTTTACAGAATGGATATTATGTGCCCTCTATTGCATATTTTGCAGCTAAGGAAGAACAAGTCCAATTAGAATCTCGACACTTCCATCCATCAAATCAGGGACGATATACAGCCTGTGTCTTGTAGCAGGTTTTTCTAGATATGAAGACGACGATGGTTAATTTAGAGCCTCTACCTAATGATAATCTAGTTGCTGAAGATGGAGAGAAACCGAAGTGCAAGAAGGTGGTTCATTGGCTTAAAGTGCTTGTGTCTTTTGAAGCTGTGAGGAAATGGCAATTTTGCACATTTACAGTGTTGATGACATAGGGAAGGAAGGAGAATTCTTTGCTTAATCACTACTATTCTGTCTGGAGATTCTGATTTGAGATAGGTGTGCTTTTATGAAATGAAGAGGAACTTTGGATTTTGTGGTGGAGGAAAATGCTGTGGCCTTTTTTCCATCAAGCGTTAAATTTGCAAAACAGGTTTATTATTGATATCGCGGATCGACTTTCCTCGTGTTTTGAAAGTGTATTATTAACTCAAATAATGTTGCAGTTTGTTTATTATCGTTGGATATCAATAACAGTGACCGTAATCTTTATTGTATTTTCACAAAGCTGCATGACTTGAGCCATCAAACCATGTCAAAAATAAATGAGTTGATTATCGACTTAAAAGTGCCTAACGTACTTGTAATTCCATCTCATGTGACTTGCGCCATCAAGTTACCTCAAAAAAGTTGATTTATTAGGTCAAAGTGGCCTTAAAACTTGTAATATGATCTTAATTATTATTCTAAAAGGAACATATCCCGTTCACATGATCTTTACCCTTTCTTGCCATGCCTGTTTCAAGGAGTTAAATAAAGCTATATCCTGGACATATAATTATTTTTCAATTGAAGTTGAGAATGCAAGCCAACCTGTTTCATACAAGCTATATACAGACATAGTGAACCAAAAAGGGATGAGGTGGGCTAGCTTGCTTCAAAAAGCGTGGAGTGCTAGGGCCAGCTCAATAAATTTGTATTCGTTTAAAAATATGAGTTATTATTTATTTGGCTGCGCAAAATTAAAAATAGATACTTTTTTCATTTAAAAATGTAAGATATTTTTTAAATAATAAAATATTAAAAAATATAAGATATTTTATTTTTAGTCTTTTGAAGTGTAATTATTATCTTTATTCCAAAAATATCCCTATTGATAAATGATTTTATATTTATTATAAAGTATTTAATTGAGAAAAATATACACAGATAAAATTAGTTTGAAAGTAAGTAACTACTTTATTGGGATGTGAGATTCAATTAAAAATATTTTATAATTTTAAATGGAGAGAGTGGCTACTATATAAAGCTGCTATTATATTATCAAAATCCCATCTTAAAGCATATTTTGGCAAAACCAACGCTTACAGTCATTCCTTCCCACCTGTAGTTAAATTTGGGCGCAGCATCCCTATTTTTCCTTTTTTTTTTCCTGCCTAGTGTTGAGTTTTTGAGTTTTGCTGCAGTTCATCATCGCTAGCCACCTCATTATTTCTTTAGCACCTCATCTAAAAAAGAAATAGCAAAATAATATAATTTTAATGATAATTTGAAAAATAAAAATAAAAAAGTGGGCTAGCTTGTGTTGACTTGCTTTTAAAAACGAGCCAATAATCAGCCCAACAAATCCAATTTGTATTTCTAACTATACATAAATTAAGAAGCGATAATAAAAACCTTAGTCTCTTAAATTTGTTTCAATTATTTACTTAATCCTTTAAGTTTAATTTTTATTAATTAGATTCTTTAAGTTTACCTCGGTTATCAATCCAGACCTTATTATTAAAAGAGGAGGTAGCATTGTTAAAATCTGCTAACATAGATAATAGAATATTGATGGCAACCATGTAGATTAATATAAAAAAGTATAATTATTTAAGTAAACAAAAATAAGTTCTGAAATTTTAAAAAATAAAACAAGAAAACCCAATATAAAAGGATTATACTAATTAGAATTAAATTGATTTAAGAGCCAATTTACTCTCATTTAGCTACATATACATATTAAGTTATTAACATACTTTACATATGAGATTAATTTAAGAGTCAATTTGTGTTTTAAAATTAAGGGTCTAATATGATAATTAAAAAAAAAGGTAAAGAACTGAATTAATAAAAATTAAACTTGAAGAACTAAATCAATAATTGAAGCAAATTTAAGGAATTAAAAATTTCATTAGCCCAATTAAGGATATTATTTAAAATTACTCTTAATTGCAAGTTTAAAAAATGAAAAGGTTTACAGTGAAAAATTTATGAGTATTTTTAAAAAATTGTATCAAGGATCATGGGAAGAGTTCTTTCAAGTAAGATGGAAGGGAATATAAAACAAGAGAGAATTGTTGAAGCCTAACTGATCAGTGAAGGCAATGATGCCTCTTAACTCTTGTTGGTCCGATCCTATTGCGTTGAAGCGTGTTTAATTAAGTGCTTTATTTATAATCTTCCTTGAAAGATAAACTAATTATTCATTAATTAGTTAAGTGGCTTGATGGAATTCTAGAATAACCGATTGTTCAGAATGACTTCCCACAAAAACACCAAACGGAACTTGGTTGGAGTAATTTACGGTATCAAGCCCATTGACCAAGTTAAAAATTAGACCGTTTTGAGACTCTCCGAGAATTTTATGTTTACATATTATCATGATGGATATAACAAATACAAGAGTTAATCCTTTATTATGATCAATTTAAAGTGTACATCTCATTTAATATATACTGTTGTGGAATGTTTTATTGCTACTCGATTAACTAGCAATTCTTTTTTCGTAAACAAACATATATATATATATATATATATATAGAACACACAACATTCAACAATAGCATATATGATTTTCGGTGGGAGATAAAAAAAAATGAAAAATGAATTGAAGGACATATTCACTTGCAATAAGCATGGAAAAATTTAAAGTAAATAAACAAATTACTCTCAAATTTTAGATCTAATAGCATCATAGATTTTAAATTTGCTTATTGTATAAATTATTCTTTTAACTTTTGAATAAGGTGAATATAAACACTGTCATTAATAAAAGTTAATTTTGATTATTAACTATTAAAAAATGATGGAAAAGGACTTTAAAAATAATTAAAAAATGACCAAAAATTTTTGATCTTTTTTGTGGTAATTTTTCTTGTCCTTTACTGTAACTTTTAAGGTACTTTTTTTATTATTTTCTAGTCAACTAATAATTAAATTTAACTCTTATTAATAGTAGGAATCAAATTGAACCATTTTTAAAAAATTAAAAGAATAATTTACATAATAAATAAGTTAAATGGGTAACTTGCCTATTTAGAAAAAAATTATTAGGTTTCAAATATTTCATTCATGAAGTGTATAATTCTTGAACAATTATATATATGGCAGAATTCATCTCAATGGTCATTAAGATTCATCTATTTTTGAAAGACTAGTTATCTAAATCGTTAATTAAAAGCTATCTATTATATCCAAAGGGAAAAACACAATTATCATTCACTGTAATTTTTATCGGGTTTTGTTTTTAATCTCTATAATTTTTTAGTGTCTTTAATCTTTATAATTTTAACAAGATTGAGTGACATTTATTATTTAGGTCCTATAGTTTTAGTATTTTCAATTCTTATATAAGGACTGAAATTATTGAAAAAGAATTACAAAAACTAAAAGCAAAACTTGATAAAACTATGATCACGTTTGGTTATTATAAAAAAATAGATTAAAAAAATTAACACAAAAATGAATTAAATTATCCTTTCTCTTCATGCTAAACATAATAAACTCATTAACGTACACTATAAATATGAAAATATCACACCTTTAAAAAATTTTATGAATTATAATTTTCAACTCCATGAATTAAATTACCCCATTCCTTTATAAATGTAGTTTACTATTCATTTTTGTCATTTTATTTTTATTTTTATTTTTATTTTTTTAATCTGTTCAATTTTATTTTTTTCTAATAACCAAACGCGTCCTGTAGGAAACAATGATTGTGTTTTCCTTATCCAAGATATATACAATTATATCTTGAATAATATATCTTGTCAACATCATAGGCAAATAAATCATCGCTATCTATCAAGGAGGATTACCAGCTATACCTATGTCAATGGATCAATTTCTTAATTAATATAATGAATCTATATTTAATGGCATGAATTCTCTGGGTCTAGCTACTAGCTACTAGCTAGCAAGTCCCTAAACTAACATAAAGTACAAAAATATGTTATAAACATATTTAATTAGATTCGGACAGATCTTATCTTTAAGCCAGGGATTAATTAAATTCTTATTCGTCTAAATAAAAGATTAATTAAAACTAATTAGCATACAAAGTCTCTGAAGTTGAAGGGAATAGATTTTATTACGAAAGAATTGCATTGCGTATGAACTAAGTTTGGCAAATAGGACGTGAGAAAGAAAAGGGAAGAATTATGTTGGATCATTTCCTTGTGAATTCCGTGCTTGGTAGAAATTGATGAGTTACTGCAAAATTTAATTCAATCCATCTATATCACACTAACATGCTTCCAAACAACAAAACGGTCCTCTCTCTAATGTCTATATTAGTATAAAAATGTATATTCCATGTATTTTATTATATGTTCATTATTGTCAATATTCTTCTTCTCCATCGTTTTTTAAAATATAAACAAATTGATAGTGCCATGCGATGCGATCTAAACAAATTCTCAGTCGTGAATGATTGGTCAAATGGTTTGAAACCCAGTCATATTGTTACATAAGAAAGTAGCTAGGAAACTTGTGTCTGCTCATTGCTAACCATTATTTCTTGATTACATATACAAATATTTTTTATGAACAAAAGATTTACTTATACTATAGTTCAATACAATTTTTTTAATTAAAATTTCCTTAAAAACTAAAAAAATTGGATAGAAGGCATTTTAGTAAACTCTTAAGAGAAATTCTTTCAATGCACCATGCCATTCATGTTTAATTGATTCAATAAAATTATACCAGTTCAATCAAATAAAATTTTATGTATCGTTATTTTTAATGATTTTATTTTTTAAATAGAGTGTATATTTAATTTCTTATATTCTCTCTCTCTCTCTATTATAATGACAGAATCAATTTATATTTATAGTCATCTGACATAGTATGTTTTTATTGAATTTTATTGAATAGAGCATAAATGATGTGATGTATATTTAAAATATAACAAGTTGTCATGTGCAAGTGCAAGCATTTGTTTTTAATCTTATATTTTTTTTAATCATATCATGCATCATCCGAAAGAAATAATAAAAAATAAATCTGCCACCATTAAAAAAAAATTTCCTCACATAATTTTTTTTTTGCCAGAAAAACATGTAAAACAAGGGAGAGAAGAAATTCAAAATGACTAAGCCAAAATTACTGTCTTCTTGCAATGCAATATCAAACATAAATTTATATAACAAGTTACACGGTTCACAATCATTTACTTATAATTCATGAATTTATATACTATTTCCTTAAAGTTTTATTTAGCAGAGGATGGGATACTCACCTAATGATTACCTAGTATAATTAAAATAACTATAATAATAAGATGTCTTCAGAATTCAGATAGAATATCGCAGAGAAGATTGCTACGATTAAATTCATACTAATAAATTATGTCATCATCTTAATGCATGAGATCAT
Organism: Prosopis cineraria; assembly: GCF_029017545.1. Lineage (NCBI taxonomy): Eukaryota > Viridiplantae > Streptophyta > Magnoliopsida > Fabales > Fabaceae > Prosopis > Prosopis cineraria. The sequence continues at coordinate 2,799,678 of NW_026555343.1, forward strand.
TTAATTTTCTGTTAACTTACTGATTACATTTACAGCACTATCAGAGGCGCATGTCTTGCAAGTGAACAAATGGGTTGCATTAAATTAAAATAAATTACTAGTTGCTGCATGCTTTCTTTGTCTTACACTGTTTTCAATATTATTTTTTATTTGTCATTATTACTAAGCAGTAATTAAGATGATGACCTTGCCGACAGCATTTCCACGAAGATATCTTTTATTTTCTTGTATACGTTAAGACTATACAGTATATGAATCAATGAAAAGATTTCAACATATGAGAATCTTATCACACAAATGATGGTTGTTTTGATGATAAACTGTTACAACACCAAATTTTTTAAAAGAAATCTTTGAATAATTAAAACATATACACACACACACACACATATATATATATTCTATAAGTGAAATTACGTGCAGAAAAGGGGGCCAAATCTTACTATTTATTGGTCATCATCAAGTGTCATATCATACCCAAACACCCAATTATTCCTCTCTCAATCTCTCGGTAATATTATTCTTTATTTTAATCTTTCTTACTCTGTGAGAGAGAGAGTCTGTGAGGGAGAGAGAGAGAGAGAGAGAGAGAGAGATTTTGTGTGGAACAAGAAAGAAGAGTCTTAAATTAAAAGGAACTTAATGAAAAGAAAATACAAGTAGAGAGAATGAAGACATTTGAAGCAACATCTCGGACTTCTAAGAAGAGGACAATCGAATTAAGTGAAATTATCAGAATAATATAATACAATACAATAAAAGAGCTCTGTCGTAGAGTATAATTATATTCTGCAGTAAGAAGCAGGTATATGTGTCTTTGATCATTTGTCTAATATTCTCCTTTAAAAAAAAAATTATAACAATAGATATACACCTCAATCATTAACTAAAGCAAGTAGCATTCACCCAAAAAAAAAAAAAACTAAAGCAAGTAGCAAATGATTCAATTATTCTGAACTTCCGAGAGTACATAGTACTAGTCATAATTTTTACGCAAAAAAATAATCACACATTAAACAAAGAAATTTAATGTGTTTGCAGATGACAAAAGCCCTGTGATTTGTAAATATTTAATTGTTGGACACTACTTGACACTTTCAAAACAGAGTAAGCAAGGTAATAGTAAAAATAAAAATAGTTAATTTAGATATTCAGTGCAAATATTCCATATTATTATTGTACTAGTAATTACTGTTATCGTTATTAATTATTATATATTTTTAATTCAATAGGTACTTCTTGTTGGTTTCTCTTCGTCGGGACCATGTGTCGGTCAACAGGACCTAGCATTTGGTAATGTTTACCACCTCACGAGGGATGTTCACCTACAAGAAGTGATTGAGAAGGATGTTTTCTTTCACTCCTTTAATTAATTTATACTTATCTAGTAATCAGTTAATTTTATTTTAATTATGACTTTTTTACGTATGGAATGGAGGAGGTTTAATACCATTTTGCCTCAACTACCATTGATTTGACATCCGTGACCTTGAATTATTGCGAAGTTTCGTTAGATTTTTTTGGTCAATGTTTTATACTTTCATATATTATTCTCCTCTGGTCATGTATATTAATTATTTTTTAAATATATAATTTAATCTACTTTATAAGTTATTAGTTGATAAAGTTATTTTATTTCAAATTAAAAATTTTAAATTACCCTTAAAAAGTAAAAGAGAGTGAAAAACAGAAAAAACAATATTATATTATTTGTTTGCTTTTTATTTTTTATTTGAGAGTTATATTTAAAATTTCACTTACTTTTTTCTTTGTACTTTTGCTATATTGGTATTAATGAGGTTGATAGAAATGACTTATAAATAATAGCAGAGGGAGTATATTCTTGTTGTTTAGTATTATTATTGTGTCATATATGTTATTAAACACATAATCTTTTTAAATTAAATAGATAAAGGTCTCATGGATTGCTAGTGTGAACAAATAATCTATAATTTTTCATTATACACAGTGCAGCTTTATATATTCATATACACAATATTACCCTTAAAATAATGAGGATATAATCGGTCAATTTGATGAAATTTTATAAGCAAAAAGCTAAGTTTGATATAGTACAAGAATATAAATGTTCAATTGAAAGGGGGAAATTAAGCGAGTTAAATAAATTAAAATTATGAACCACGCAATTTGATTATGACCGACCCAAGACTATGTGGCCCCATATATTCTTCATCTTCCAATTGTTCTTGTTGATGCAGATATCATTTCAATTCAAAGTCTCAGAAACTTCACTTCTTGCCTCTTGTTGGACGGCATATGGAATACAAAAACTTGAGTCCAATTAGAATTTTCAAGAGTTTCTTTCTCAAGTTGAAAAAATGGGGGCAAATTAAAAGAAAGGGGGAATGAATGACTATGAAAGATCAAAAGATTGAATTAAATTTAAATAAGGATAAAAATATTTGAAAATTTTAAATAAGAATCCAAGGTCCTTTACTGAATTGGTATATGGTATAAAATTTTGTCACTCGCATTTCATGATTTGTAACCCGCAAAACAAAAATTTGCAAGGAAATTAAATACACTAATTTATAAAGAAAAAACTTATCATTACTTAGAAATTGTTTTGATTCATAAACGTAGCGAATCTTATTTGCAAAATCTTGTCGAAGTTGAAAATAAGGGTACATGAATACCAAATCACTGGAAGTAGCCTGGTGGTGATATGTTTGACAAGGTTTTCCTTTTTAGCAAATTAAATTTCATTTGCAAATTTCTTATTTTTATGGTTTTATATCAAGAAATTAAATCAATTTATATCAAGAAATTAAATCAATGAGATCGTAGAAAAATTTTAGACCAATTTACAAAAGGACATTTGTGGTCCTTATTTTAAATTTTCAAATCTTTTGGTGTTTATTTAAATTTAATTTAATTTTTTGATCCTTTATTGTCATTCTCCCAGAAAATGAAAAGCCGTTAATTAGTATGCATCATCTCGATGAAAAGTTGAAAAAAAAATGGTTAGAAGGTAACTTTATTGCTAGGTAAAGAAGCTTTTCGTATTAAGTTAAAATGCATAAATTTTTTCTAAACTTTGAGGTGGTTGTATATATCTCCCACCTATAATTAATTTTTTTATAAGGGTTAAAATGCCATTTAACTAAAAAATATTATTAAATAAAAATATTACTATTTATAATCAATTTTTATATTTTCTGAATAGTTGAAGCATTAATAGCCAAAATAATATTGTTATCATTATATAAAATTTTAAATATTTACATTTGCATTAGTTTTATTCATGCTTTTTTGTTATCAATGATGCATACTTTAATTGTTTTAAAGGATAAATTTTTATATATATTTTTAGATTATATTAATGTAATGCACATGATTAAAATATTTAAAATTTTAAATATTACTAGGCTAGATTAATTTATCTTTTTTTTTACCAGCAATAGATGCGATTAATTTATCCTTTAATATAAGAAAACGTTGCACCATTAATAATAAAAAAATGAATAAAACTAATACAAAAGTAAATATTTAAAATTTTATATGGTGATAATAACATTTTTGTTTGGCTATCAATATTTGAACTATTCAAAAAAATATAAAAAATTGATTAGTCATGGTTTTATTATATAATACTTTGTTTAATAATATTTTTTAATTAAATGACATTAGAGGGCTTTGAAAAATAAAATTAAAAATTAAGAAAAATTATATGCAACTGCTTCAGAGTTTAGAACTGTTTTATGCATTTTAACACTTGTATTATATATACATTTGACAGGGAAGGGAAATATTTGATCCTCATTTTTTTGGCTAACATTTTTTTTTGTGGCAATCAAGAAAAACGAGGGACACAAAATTCCAGTTCACTTCACTTCGTAAAATTTTAATCATTTGTTATTTTTTTAATTGAAGCATATAACATATAATTGATCTTTGAATAGAAGTTCCTCCATACAGTTATAATATCATTAAATGAAAAATATTATAGCAAAGTGTTGTAAAAATTATATAGATATTAATTATCTGTGGGCATTGTGTGGTCATCGTCTCAAAGACGAATACATTATGCTCATTAATGAACTGAAATATGAACAGTCCAAATTTAGTTATATATGGGCTAGATTTGTTTTTTATTTTTTATTTTCAAGTTAAATTTTATTTTTTTAAAAAAATAATAGTTAGAAAATTATTTAAAAAGTTTTATTTACATTCTAATAAAATCATTATAAAGTACTAAAATAAGATAAACTAGATTAGACAGTCCAATTTTAATATCCCAGTTCAAGATACAAGCAATATATATGCTTCCTCTATTTAAAAATGTAAAACATTTTTTGAGGAGTTGTATATTTAAAAATATAAAATATTTATAGTCTTTCGAGATATAATTATTGTCTTTTTTTTAAAAGTGCCCCTAATGATAATGACTTTATATTTATTGTAGGGTATTTAATAGAGGTAAATATGAAAAGATAGGGTTAGTTGAAAAGTAAATAACTACTTTATTAAGTGATAAAATTTGATTAAAAATATTTTATATTTTAAACGGAGGGAGTATGTATGTACATATATAATATAAAACGAAAATATAAATGCTTTATTTTTAAAAAAATATATTGAATTGGTTTTTTTGTCAGAATTATATTGAATTAGTTGAAATTGTCTTTTATATAAATATACTTTTTATATCTTTTCTTGATCACCAGAATATTACTTATCTAATTAGTTTTTAAATTTAAATATTTTTATTTATTCTAGATATATAAAATATAAAAAATAGAAAATCTAAAGTGACAAAATTTATCTATCTTACTTGTACTTTTTTCAAAAGTCAGGGGTACATTTTCACACCCTAACTCTTACTTTTTTTAAAAAAGGAAAAATATAATATCCAGCCTTGTTAGTCTTGTTTTTTTAATTAATTTATTTTTTCTTTACAATATGTGCCACTGTACTCTCATGTATTATTATTATTATTTGCTATCAAACAATTATTTTGACAGACTATATATATGGCTAATTAATCCAAAATGATTGAGAGAGATGCATGCATCGAATATTTCTCCCTAACAATACAACAAATAGAAAAAATTAAGTAGCTTCCAAAATGAAACTTATTGATAGCTTTGAGTAATCATATATAATATAAATATTTTTATAGTTTCATATGAATTTTTCAGGAGATAACTAGTAATATTATCTCCCATGCATAAACAGGCGCAAATTGTAGTTGTCCGAATCTGAGTTGGATTACATGATGAATTCATTGAAGTGGTGAATCAGGTTATAAGTTAGTTCAATTCCTTGATTATCTAATTTACGGGAAAAACCAATTCCCATAAGTAATTTACAAAAATTATGAACTAATTAATATTAATATTAATATTTTTAATAAAGCATGTACTTCTACTTACACACGCACCTCTTTCTGGCTTTACAAACAGAAGTTTTCTGGCCTGAACATTATAAACAAAAGTTTTTTGGGGGTTAAGATACAATTTTTACTTTTTGTACGAGTGTGAAAACTATAAACTCGCCGAGAAAGCGTGTTTAGCTTATTGTGATGGATAATAGATCAGCCGCAGTATAAACGTTAGATTACACACGCACGCACGCAAATGATTTTATAAACTCATTTTTATAGTTCTCGCTTTAATAATTTTTTATGTAACAAGCCAGAAAATGTGGTTGTGATGAGGACTAATTAAATTAAGAAGATCGTAGAAGATCGAATAAGGTCATTTTTCCCCGTTGAATACATACATTTATCCACTACGGCTGAATGAAATATTAATGTGTGTGTTTATTTATATCTATTAAACATTGGTACTACCAAGACCTAAAAAATGTCAAGACGAGGTTAATTAAAAACAAGGTCTGATCATGTATATTTTAAAACCCCGCTCATGACAAAATAAAGGATATTGAAATTATCATATGAAGAAAAATTAAAGCATTTCACAAATACAAATGCACTTATTAATGGATGCTTAGCCCATAATTGTATATATCCTCAAGTTCCATACTCCATTGGTACCACATTATATGACATATAAAAACTTTGCTTGATCAAAAATATAAAATATTAGATCGTTTTTATACCTCTAATTCATCTATTATTCTTCTTGAAAAATTATGCGTAGAATTTTAATTATTATTATTTAAAGAAATTGAAAGGATATAAATTTAAGGGCATAATTGAAAGGATATAAATTTTTTAAAGAAATTAAGGTTTCACCCCACTTTTTGTAAAATCGCAAAATAATTATCAATGTATTGTGTTGTGATTCCGAAGAAGTAATAATTAATCATATTTTTTTAATAGAAATAATTAACTACGTCTCTATGTGTAGGTGTGTTTGGGAATTCTTGTAATAATAATTTACCAATAAGTTCCAATATCCCACTTAGATTCATGAAGAACATTTAAAATATGCGAAATTGAATCCCAGAATTTTTTTTTTAAAAAAAATGCTTATCTGTCCGGGGAAAATTTAAAAATATTGGTTGTTGTAATATAATTTGAAAGACTGGTCGATCCATCTGTTTCTGGACAATTAAAACCAAAACGACCCCTCTGTGCTGGATCTCTCTCTGGAGAAATCAGTCGGATTTGTTCACTGGTAAGTCTGTACGATGTGGCCATGTCACATTTTAAGTCTCATCCGTCACTAATTTTCTAAACCATTTTTATCAGACACCACTTTACTAAAATTGCACTTGCTTAGATACTTGTCATGATATGTGAAATATATATATATATATATATAAGTTCCATCGAGCTATAAAAATGAATATTCCGTTCCCATGCCGGAAAAGATTCAAGTTTTAACCTCAATCAAAGTTAAATGAACCAAGGAGAAAAATATTCTTAATTTTTTTGTCTTTTCTTGAGTTACTTTTGCTTCTCTCTCACGAAGGAAAATTTGCAGGGAAAATGGAGAAAGCAGCCACTATATGTTAGAGTATTAATTGAAACTGTGTGTTCTCAAGCCAACCAGAAAGCCCCAAAATAGTCAGCTATACTCTGATGCGACAGACAAGTTAGAGTACCCACCACTTCACCTTCCCCATACAAAAAATTCCTCCTAAGCCATCTATATATCTATATCTTAGACTATGCATTCGTATATAGCTTTAAATTCCTGACTTTGATGTAGGAAAATTCCATCATCAATATTATTCTACTTCCTTTGATTATTATCCTTCTCGTCTCTGGAGGAATAATGGAGCAAGGTCAATTCTGGATGTGGACCAAGAGGAAGTACTCTGTGAGCTCTTCTAATCTCATCGTCACTTCTTCACCAACCACGAAACCCTCTTATTCTTCTTATGATGATTCTTCATGGGAAGAGCAAGCTTTCGCAGAAGATGCTTCTGGCCCTCTTGGTGGATGCATATGGCCACCCAGATCATACACTTGCAGCTTCTGCAGAAGAGAGTTCAGATCAGCACAAGCTCTAGGAGGCCACATGAATGTTCATAGAAGGGATAGAGCGAGACTCAAGCAACCTTCAAGCCCCCAAAACAGTGAACTTCAAATTCCAAATCCTTCTTCCTTTATGGGTTTCCTGTACCCGTGTCATAATAGTTCTGCTACTAACCCTAATTCTTATCAACCTAATTCTGTTCTTGTTGCTTCACCTTCTACTGATAAGGCTTTACCACCATCGTCAATCATTGAGGGAACCATGATGGTCCCGGCTTATAATTCTTCTTCTGTTATTCCCCAGCAAGCACATGAAGCTGCTGCTTCGAATTATTCTCCTCTCTATTCTTCTTCAAAATCGAACTGTTCAAACTTCGCTGAAGCTGAAGCTGAGAAGATCACAGAGGTATTGGATTGGAGGTGTGAGGATAATGGAAAGACTGATTTGGCTTTTAGTTTAAATTTGGTCGTGTGTAGAGGTATTGAGACAAAGGAAGAAGCTATTGGTTGCAAGAAGAGGAGAACTTCGGAATCTTCGTCGATTCTTCCTCTCTTCCCAAATTTAAATTCTTCAGTTGAATTTAGCCCTAGCTCCAAAGAAGAAGAGCTAGATCTGGAGCTAAGGCTGGGTCAAAGCAAGCACAAGGTATAGTAGCATATATATACACAATTAAAGTCTCTCCCTCCTGATAATATACTTTTTTTTTTTTTGCTGTTTCATCTCTTTTATGTGCATTCTTGTTGGTTGTTTGATTTGCTTCTTTTCATTCCTGAAAGTGAAGCTTTCATTTTCTTCAAGTGTGATTGGATCAGTCCTGATGAAGACCTTAGATATATGTCTGCAGGTTGTGATCATATCAATATTGCAGTTATATATAGACAAGCTTCTAAACTTCATAAATAGAGTGGCCCAATTAATGATCTCTCGGCTTGTTTCGACTAACAGATTATACTTGACATTGTACTTGATGGTTCCAATAATATCGATTCTTCCTAGAAATATCATGTAAGTGAGAGACTATGAATCCAATAACGTTCACTTTTGATTCACAGCATATTAATCCAGCTTGTCTCCTCCTGAAAGTATGAAATTTTTAAATGATATTGCCACATACATCTGATCAGTTTAGGGTTTCTAATATAATTTTCTTTTGTGTTTTTATCATTATCAAAACAAGGCTTTCTAAATTAACTCAAGAGGACATATATATATATATATATATATAATAAAAACATGCAGGCAACTAGATGCTGTATTCGAAGTCTCAACTTCAAGTGTTTTTAAGTTTGAGAATGAAGTGAGATATCAATTTAATTTGTTCTTCCGAATATTTTGTTGGCTATCATTTTAATGATTGATTGTCCTTTTAGACATAGTAAAAGTAAGATTATTCATTAAACGCATTTCGTCTTCAAAGAAATTATTCGTCTGATATTGATGAGGTTGTTTTGAGGATCAGTAAATAAATTATTTTACTCATGAGAGAGAGAGAGAGAGAGAGAGAGAGAGAGAGTCCATGTGAGTAATATTGTTGGTTTAATATTGAGATTAGAGCATGTGTGAGGTTTAATTAAGGGGTGAATTAAACTGACTAATTAAAATGCATGGAATATGGTGAGCACTTTTTCCTATTCAGAACCTCACTGACATTCTCATCAAACATTACTACTAAACTATCCCATAAAACCCTCAGATTTAGCTTCTCAAAGTCACATAAAGTCAGATACATCCCAACATTGATTCCCTTTTCCTTTGTATTATTATCATCAGATCTGTTGCAGTTAGCTTTTATATCTTTACCTCCCACATAAATCCATAAGCTTCCCTTCTCTCTCACACCTTTTTCCTCTCCCTTCTAAATCGCTCCAAAAGTTGCCACCTACTCCGGAATCAACCCCAATTAAAAATTCATTATCATAATTTCATATTTTTATAATCACCAAAGAGAATATTATCCCATCATGACTCAGGCGTTATCTCCGCAGCTTTTGTTTTTTCTTCTGTATATATTTGAATGCATTAGGTATACACTACACAAAGTACAAACTAATTGCTTAGTAACAAAACACTAAATTAATCTAAAAGGATAATTCTCTCTTGGCAAAAGAGATACCACTTTTTAGTAACTTCAGTTTGTTTCTTTAGAGACAATTAAATATTCTAAAAGGAAAAGTTTACGTACGTTGGTTAATGTGAACAACTATACATATACCTTCAAGTTAAAATCATTAATTACAAAGAATAATATTGAAGCGTGAGCTCTGATTCCCCTCCTATAAAACCCTAGCCTTAGGTAGTCAATTGCTGCTGCTTAAATTGCTGCAGGACAGGAGGCGATCATTCTGGTTACTTCCTTCCGATAAATTCCTTGGATGGCAATATGGTTGGACACCCTTTGACTTTAAATAGGATTTGTGCTCACTGAAGCAGAGCTTTCACATCCAAGAATTTAAGTCTTGGCTCTTAACATACAACTAAATTCCCTTACATGGGCCAAAGAATGAAGGTGGCTTTAATGATTTGAGGGGGTCTCATTTCTATTTTGTAATTTCTAATAATGTTTTTCGCAACAAGTGAAAGTGAAAGGAAGAAGGAAAAAGAAAGGTATATAAAAAGGAAAGGAGATGCTAAATCTGTGTAAGAGGCATATAAAGGTGATTGGCTGAGCTTTGTCATGTTTTAGGGTTGTGAGTTGGGTTGGTCAGTTATATACAGAGAGGTATCAGTGAAGTATTGCAGATGCACATGGGTTGAAAGTGTCGTTTCTGGATTCATTTTAGAGGTTGTAGAATAGAATAGGACCATTTACTATATTCTCATTGATTATATAGACTGTAGAGTGAGGAGGGGATAAAGGGATATTATTTCTGATCATCATCGTGAACTTGCGTGAGAATTCTTAGCGTGATAATAATTCGAAGTATTGTAATTATATGTAGAGAATCAGAGATTGCTGAAGAGAAATTCCAGAGTATTGGGGTTGGTTGTCTACTGGGTTTTATATATTAGTTATGATTATAATATGATTTATAATTGTAATTGTTGACAACCAAGAGTATTATTATTTGCATGGGAACAAGTTCCTCGCTCACGAGCTCACTGAACTTCCATATAAATTAAGCCATTTCTCTGATAATTCCTCTCTCTCTCTCTCTCTCTCTCTCTCTCAGATTTTATTTTGGCCAACTGAAATATCTCGAATTTGCATTGAAACCCCCAATACTGAGACAATAGCTTTTAATGCTATCATTCTCAATCTCTTATTTCTTTAATTTTTCCTCAATTGTATTATTGCTCATTGGGACTTACTCCTACGCGCGCGCGCGCTCTCTTTGGTCTATACTCCCTCCGTTTTTTATTTGTAGGAGAACAAAATTCTATCACATGGTTAAAAAAATCAGTTAACTATATTAATTATGTTTAAAAATAAAAAAGATTGGACTACAATATCCTTTATTAATTGTGCTAATTAAGCCTTCATTAGTTGTTTCTTATAATTATAAATGATAAAATTATGAGAAATAATTTAAAAAGTCCTTTATTAATTGTGCTAATCAAGCCTTCATTAATTGTTTCTTATGATTATGAATGATAAAATTGTGAGGAATAATTTAAAAAGTTTATAATAAATGTCTATTGAAAAATGTGATTTTGCTTATATAAAAAACAAACTAAAAGTGGTAGCTTATCTTATAAATAAAAACAGAGGGAGTATTATAAGCCATTTCTAACCACTACCAAAAAGCAGTTGATTAGCACTAAAATCTTCCGTCACTAATAAGTGAAAATTATGTCACTAAACAAGTTAACAATAAAATATTTTTGTTGATAAAAATACCATTGCTAACTTATTGGAGATGAAATTTGCAATCCTATTGCTAATTAGCGACGGAATTAGTAAATGAATTGCATTTCATCACTAACTAGCAAGATAATAGTGACAACAATTTTATATTATTAAATAAGGATAAGCTATTCTGATTTTGGCCAGAATGTATTCCGTCACTAATATGTCACACATTTTTCAATAGATTTATTCCATCACTAATTTTTAAGTTGACCAAAATATCATTGTCACATCACCCAATGAACTAATGCTACCTTATCACCCAATGGATCAGTGTCACTTTACAGGCACATCATTGCCACCTCACTGTCACATCACTTGTCATTGTCATGTCAAATATTATTATCTTCAATTGTGTCTTAGCTAAACTCAAACTCACAACCTTACACACTTAATGCATTTGCATCTATATTATTGTCAATTGAGCTGAAAAAATCTTTAATCTTAATTGATAAATTAAATATATAATATTTAACCCCACACACACACATATTAATAAATATATTATTTAAATTTACTTACTTATTTAACATTATATTTATTTATTAATATGGTAACATTAATTTATCTATAATAATTATTTATATTATAATTTATTTTTAAAAAATTTTTTGATAGTAAATTTAATATTAAATTAAAAATATTTTATTATCATTATATATTATATTATAATTTGTATCTATGTAATATATAATTTTTTAAATTTTTATTTAATAATTTTTATTTTTATTTTTATTTTAAAATAAGAATAATTAAGTATACAATTTAAATTATTATTATAATTATACAAATAATTTAAAAGAGTAAAACATTTTAAATTATCTATTTATAGTATAATAATAAATTATTAAATAAATTAAACATAAATATATATTTTAAATAATAAAATAAATTTTAAAATAATTTGTGATGAAATTATAACAAAAATCTTTGTGATGGAATTTTTCACTACACATTCCGTCACTAAATTGAAATAAGATATCCTGAAAATTAGTGACAAAATTGTTAGTGAGTAAATTTTTTTGCTAAATTATTTCTAATGGATTAATGATAGAATTTTAGCAATGGAACATTTCATCACTGATTTAGTGACAGATTAGCGATAGAAATTTATTCTGTCACTGATTCACTTTTTTTTTTATAGTGAACTACTTCATTGGAATCAAAAGAGATAATTAAGTTATTAATTTTGTTTAAAAATAAAATAAAATTCCAATTTTATCTTTGTTTAAATAAAAAAATTTAAAATTTATATTACATTCTCTCTCATATTAAATAAGTTTAAATATATGTAATATTTAAAAAAATTTAATTAATATCTTATCAAATATCTTATGTTAAGGACCAAATAATCCTTCTAAAAGGCATCTTATAATAAAAACTATAGAGTGAGGGAGTATATATAGTATTGTACTAAAGTTGACATCATTGTAGCCCATTTCAATTGTTATTTATTGTTATCGTTGTAAAAGAAAGTGATAATTATTTTCATTCATATTACTGTGATTACCAGACTGTTTAGATCATCTGAGCAACCAATTTTTTGAAATAATATTTTGTTCATAAAAAAGATGATAAAATCCTAAATTTTGATAGGTTAACACTCATTCAATCAGTAAAAAACAACAATTAATTGACACAAACTTGAGCAATGACGAGGGCAGGCTGCAGGCATATGCATATTACAGGAAATTATACCATATATTTTTTTTGGTTACTTAATGTATACTCATACTCAACAGTTGTAAGACTAATACCTTAAAAAATTTGAGTGCTATTTAAGAGACTATCCTTTTCCAAATGATTGCTTTTTCATGTACACTTCCAGGAATTGAACCCTGGAATAATGCAGCTTAAGAGGCCAGACCGCTACCATATGTGTTACACCCATTTGGTAAATTATACTATCTATTGGGTGAACAAGTTTCAACCTTAATTAAATACCATCTCAAGTCTTTTTTTTTTTTTTGTTAGCAATATCATTCAAGTATATATTTCTAAAGACAATTATTCAGTGTTCAGTATACGATACTTTCAAATTTGAGCATTTGCTAGATACCGATGAGGACAACTCCACCAATATTTTCCACTTAAATCTCAAAAGCCCATTAACCCTATGCTCTAGATTAGTTTGTTTAAGTTTCCAAGGGATGCATATATAATGCGTGTATTTTGATCACTAATTCCTAATATTTTAAAATAAAGCAACGTGAATCTATGTATTGGACTGATATTTCCTATGACAAATCATGGCTTCTACCTCCCTGCCAAGCAAATAAAATGTCATTGTCGACTTTTTTCTCTTTCTGATTGAGTATTAAAGTTTCATTAGCATGTAGGCAAATTCTAAGTTGAGAATAAAATTAGTGATACGAAAGAGAGAACTAAAATTGAGGAAATTATATATTGAAATTACTATAATTAAACATATATATATATATAACAATGTCATAAATCATTAACTTCTGTTGAAACAGGATCCGCTAGCTTATTTCAGTAATTCATAATAATAATTTATCATTGTAATATATTTGTTCTAGCAATATTGAGATATTACCCCTCTACTTTTTTTCCTGGCCAGTATGTTACTTCACAGCTTACGTACCCTCCAATTAGAAGTTTAAAAATGATTCTGTTTTAAGCTATACATATACTCATTCTCATCTACCATGATTGTTATTTTTTCTTTCCATTTTCTACGATATTTACTCACTCAATAAATTAGGTGTAACGTTACCAGATGCTTGTATCAACTGATTAAAGGGTGATCCCTCTTTACTAAAGGTCTTAAATTTTAATTTTATGTGTGCATAAGTGATTAGATTCTCAATGAGAGGTCTGCCTGCCCTCCAAAGAAGTACTTGCAAGTTAACTGATCATAGTGTTGGTCAAAGACTTGAAATGCTAGAACTAAAACCAAAAAAAAAAAAAAAATTGAGTATCATATTTTCTCTGTTGAACAAATTTAAGAAAATCATAAATACACACACACACATATATGAGTAAAACAAAATCACTACTATAATTACAATGTTGATTTCAAATGACACGCCGTTCTATTTAATAATTTTATAGGTGGAAACAAAAGATAACAAACTTAGCTTGATAAAGTACATGCTTTTCGTGACTTCTTTCCTTTTTTTTATTTGACCAATCTACTACACTGTAGACTGTAGTAAAAATAGAGTATATGCTGTTCAAATTTTTCGTGAAAAAATAATCATATAAATATAAATGAAATGGCTATCTGGACTCTCAAATTAAACCAACCAATCAATTTGCAGCGTGGGCGAGCGAGAGGAGTAGAGAGAGAATACGAGGGAGGGAAGACTATTGGGCCACATTCGGAGAGGCCCAAGTTCAGATGAACCAAACAATGGGGAATGGGCTTAAGCCCTCACAAAATTAACTACCGTTCCAAGTATTGGTTGTTAATGAATGATGATTAATTAACTAGTTCCCTTTTATTATTATTATTTTTCGGACCCTCTATTTAAATATTTAGGGCCATCTTCAAATTTTAATTTTCCCAAAAAGGCTTTGACTTTTCAATCGGTTAGCTTGACGATGGAACATGAATATATTTTATTATGAGATAATTACTTGACTTTTCATTATTTTTCTGTACAATATTACACTATTTTTAAGAGATTTGTTTAGGGAGGAGAAGAGTGGAGTGGGATGGTTAAAAGATAGAAGTCATTATTTGTGAGTTTTTTTTTTTTTAAAGAAGGATGGAAGAGCAAGGAAGGGTTTCTAAAACCTTTTTTTGCTATCCATAACTCAATATTTTTTATCTCTCCAAATTGAGGGGTCAAGAATGAAATAGTACAGTATAATTATTTCATTTACAAAATTACCCCTAACCTCCTATCCTAATAAAATTCATCTGTTATTTTTATTTTCCGGCCATCTCTCTTACCTCTTGCTCGAGTTTCATATGAGCAGGATTGGGTTAAGCATCACCCCAGCCTGATGCCCAGGCCTATGCGCATTTGGGCACTACATTAACTCGATTAACCAAAAATATTTCTACAAGTATTTTTTTTCAAAAGATACATAAAAAATTTTCTTTAAAAAATATTATTATTATTATTTAAAATATATTCTTCATAAAACTAATATTAGAATTAAAAGTAATTTTTTAAAAGTTAAAATGAACAACAATTCCCAATTATTTTTACATAATAATAAGTTAAAAATAAATTTTAAATTTTGAAAGAGATTTAAAAAATTGTAATAATAAGAAAATGTCTAAAATATCATAAAAATAATATAATTCATGATAAATTTAAAAAAAATAATGCCATAAATTAAATATTAGTCACAAAAAATTAAAAAAAAAACGTGCACAGGTTCGGGCAATACAATGTTTGACCCCTATTGATGCATAACCCATGTGTTCAAATGCTATAGGCAAGGTTGGACTGATCAGCATTCAGACATAATGTATTGTTATTCCTCCTGCCATATCTCTCCCGCGCTTGCCATCTCTCTCGATTGCACCTTTTAACACTAAGACTCTATTGTGTTTTTCTCTTGTGCAACGGGAATGTTTGCATAAACAGTTCTGTTACTTACTTTTACTTTTTATTCTTAATTCTTGAATATCTTATTTAACCATTAATTTTAATTTTAATTTTAATTATTATTATTATTTTTTGTTGCATAAATATTATAACTATTTAATGGGCATTATTATTTTCTTTAAACTATTTTTTCATTCATTTTATAATAACTCCCAAATAATGGTCAAGTAAAACCATCCTTTCCCATTATAAGACTCTCAAACAAAAAAAATTGTTTTATTCCACTCTACTTCACTCCTTTCCATTCCATTCTATTAATGATCATTCCTTTTTATCCAATCATAAACTCCCAAATGCACTCTTAAGATTAGATATTAAATCGTTGTTCTGGAATTCTGGTATGTAATAAAAGAATGAAATAAAATAATTTTTTTTTTACAAATTCAGTTTAAGAGGCCGAAGATACATATTAGTATACCTTAGATTATTCCAAGATATCCTTTTTTTCATTTACAATTGAACCCCCCCTGCAAATTTAATTTCTTCCAATATATTAACCAACAAACCAGTTGAAATGATTTTCCAAAAAAAAAAAACAACCCACGACGAGTCATCAACTTGTGAGATCATGGAAGAAGTAAGAACTAATAGAGACCTAAGTAGCAAATATAAAAAATTGCACGCCATTCTTAAGGGTTCACACTTGTCCCAACCTCTTGTAGTGAAGAGTCAATTTTCAATGCCTGTGTCCTAAATGATTATGCAATGCTGATACATGGATGAGTTCTGAGCCTCTAAGATTTGTTGCTTCCCCATGACCAAATCCTTTATGTACATTTATTTGGTACAAGGGTCACTGCTAGCTACACAATTATATTGTAAGGAACATATAATTAATTCTTTTGAGGCTGCCACGGAATCTGGACGTTGGTATGAACGCTGAATAAAACCTTGGTGAATTTAATTAATTATTTTCTTTTGTCAACTTGATAAACTAAGGACCTGTTTGGTTTTTAAAAGAAATTAAATAAAATGAGTTTATAGTGAAGCGAGGACGACAAAAAGGAAAGGAAAGTTATGGGATGATGAAGAGGTGGGAATGAAGATAGACATGAATAAAATGATCATCATTCCCCATTCCCTACCTATAATTCTCACCACTTCTATTAATCTACAATCTTAGTTTAGTTTATTTTGTCCTCTATTAATGTTTTCCATTCCATTCTATTTCTTTTCAACAATTAAATATGCCCTAACTCTTTAAGACATACTACTCCCTTTGAGCCATATGATGTACGTAGGCCATTTTTATAAGTTATTGTTGGTTATCAAAATGTACATCATTTTTAAATTTTTAAGAAATATCTTTTCCTTTTTACTCTGCGTTGATTAGAAGGTGGAATGAATATTTATTATGCATGGAAAATTTTGAATGTTAATTGTAAAAAAATACAAAACTAAAAAGTGAGTCAATTTTTCATGAGATTTAAAAAATTAAGTTTTTTTTATTGTGTTATACATGTTGAAAGTGTCTTACATCTCGAGGGAGTAATAGGGAGAATACAAAGATGTCTCAAAAAGATTAATTAATTTAACTTAAGTCTTAAGTGTCAAACTCTAAAAATTTACAACTCAATTTCTTAATTTTATAATTTCATTGCGATAAATTTTCAACTTATATTCTAAATTTCAACAAAAAATAATTTTTTATTCTTCAATCATAATAAAATTTTAAAAATAAGTTACATATTCATCATAACACAATTGTAAAATTGAGATATTGAGTTATAAATTTTTAAAGTTTAACACTTGAGACCTAATTTAAATTAATTAATATTTTTGGAATCTCTTTGTCATTCTCCCTTTTATATATGTATATATATATATATATATAGAGAGAGAGAGAGAGAGAGAGAGAGAGAGAAATTTTCAAAAGAAAGTTTACTCATTACCAAAAAAAAAATGAAATAAAATTATCATTTAACAATACATACTCTCACACACTCTCACACCTTTAAGCCAAACAGTGTTATCTTACAAGAGTTGAGTATATAACTAACGATTATGAGTACATATACTTGAATTATATTCTTATACATTACTTAATCGTGTGATGATTCTTAAAGACGCAAATATCAATATAATATAAAATAATTATAAGAAATGGAACAATTCATTTTAGAGTCCATTAGCACTACACAAATTGAAATAATTTGTTAAACCCCAACATGATATCAGAAGATGCACAGGGCGTACGGATTTGATGAACTGATTAAAAAAAATTGCTTCAGAGAGTGGCGTACGGCTTCAGACTCCTCTTGGCTCTTGTTAATTAGCCCGCCATGACTAATTAATTTCAAGGATTTTTGTTTCTATATTTCCCCTAAGTATATATTTTAATAGTATCATC
The DNA here is from genome assembly GCF_029017545.1 of Prosopis cineraria. NCBI lineage: Eukaryota > Viridiplantae > Streptophyta > Magnoliopsida > Fabales > Fabaceae > Prosopis > Prosopis cineraria. The sequence goes on from NW_026555343.1 coordinate 2,817,876, forward strand.
ATTATCACCGAAGCTTATATACACTAGTAACTAATTAATATCATCATCGTCGGCTTCGGTTCAATTCTCACAGCTGTACGGAATCTAAATCACGGGAACAGAGAAAATTGCTACTCAACGTTTGTTATATCTGTTGAGAGGCAAGCAAAAATAACATAAGGATACCACATCTTAATCTAAAATTTCAAAACTCAAATTTGTGGGTTCTTTTTTTTATTTTATTTTAGTTATTAATCTCAACTTTATCAGATGTGGTTTCCCAAATCTATTTAAGTCTATCCACAAGATCCCCATATCAAAAATGCTCCAAACACTTAGTTTGCTTTTTTTTTTTAGGGCTAGCCCAATTTTTCAAGCTTCAAACCGTGTAGCACATACTAGTCCTTGCTAAAGCAAGGCCAATCCTATTTTAGGCTTTAAATGTGAGTAATGAAAGACTTATAAGTCTTGAGTAAAACTTAGCTCTGATATTATTTGTTAAAAATGAGGGGTGATTGCCTGAAAATGGGGGGAGATGAGAGACAGGCAAAAGTAAAGAAAGGATGTCACATCTTAATTCAAAACTTTAAGACTCAAGTTTATGGGTCATTCTTTTTTATTTTATATTAGTTATTAATTCCAACTTTATCCGATGTGAGATTGCCTACATCTACTTAAACCCACTCATATTTGGACAATCTAACAATATCATTTATGTTTGCTGAAAACCATGTCAACTTGGCCAATTGATCCAATAAATTATCTAACAATTGTCTTTATCAATTTAATAAAATATTTTGTTGATAATTAATTTAATTATAATTTAACTGTGATTTAATATCTTAATCAATTCAATGGCCAGTTCATTTTCAATTTTTTAGTGAAATACTATAAGCACACTCGATACTAATAATTACGTATTTAATTGATGAGAACTTCTAAGTACCACTAAATATATATATTATCTAATGGCAATTGCAATTGAGGACGTCTAATGCCGCCACAAAAGAGCTAAATTAATATATATATATATATATATATGATTTACCATTTGTCATGTAATAAAATACACTGTGTACTTTCGTGGAAACATCAATTTTGATTATAAAAAACTATCAATGATAGCCGCTATCAATTGATCGAGATCATAACTCAACTGCGGCAAAATACATCCTTTGCGGTACAAAGAAGTACTATAAGATTGTCATGGCTGGATGTGAACCATATCGTGAATTAATAACTCTTGAAGTTTAATCTTATAGGTAATTAAAAACCAGAATTAACTTTTCAACCTCTGGGAAATCATTTGTTAGCTCTTCATAAAAACTAAAAGATCAAACATGAAAATCATATTAATTCTTGCTCATCCTCTCCATGCAATCTAAAGGAATTATGTCTAGTAGAATCATTGAACGATCACAGGGAAAAAACCTACATCTATTATTTTATTCAACATTTACTTCTAGGGCAGACTTCATATAGTAAGTCCGTACACTTGGCTTGTGATTATAAATGTCTCGATGCTAGCCAACCTGTGTTGACCTAAGCTTTGTTTTTCATCGTATTCTGATCTTTAAATCTGTCTCGAGATATGGAGTTTAGCCTTGAAAACAAGGACAAGTCTGAGAGAATAAGGTGGGGATATTCAGAGGAAGCAACACAAGTTAGATCCTATACGTGTGGATTCTGTCAGAAAGGATTTTCAAATGCACAAGCTCTTGGTGGTCACATGAACATTCATAGAAGAGACAGAGCGAGGCTGAGGCAACAATATTGTCAAGAGAATATTTGGCTGTCTCTTGACACTACGAACGGCGGTAATGATCTTTGTCACGATCAGCACCAGAACTCTGATTATAATATTCACAAAATGCCATCAATTTTCCCAGAGGCAAAGGTAAACATTGGTATTTCTTCAGAAATTTGTCAGCTTCCTATTTTTGTTCGGCTTTGAAGAGAAGAAGATGGAGTTAGACCTTGAGCTTCGTTTAGGTCGTGAGCCCGTAAAGCAGACCACTCCCACTCTGAGACGATTCTTTTAATGTCATCCATATATGATCTATATTTGAAGATTTCAGTTCAATGGTTATTTTATATGTATGAACTGATATCATATTTATGAATTTCTATTGCTTGTATTTTTCTGGTTATATTGCAGATAGGGGTGGTTTTTGTGCATCTCTTTCTACCATATAATGTCTACTATATACATGTGTGAACCATGAATTACTGCGGATGGAGTTATATATATATATATATATATGATATTTAATTTCTTAAGGAATCAGTGAGTGGAAAAATCCTTACTTTCTTGCACATTGGGTATGTGGTGTGTTGCTTCCTCTCTCTCTGTGTGTGTGTGTGTGTGTGTGTGTGTGTGTGTGGTGTGTCTGTGTCTGTGTGTCTGTGTGTCTGTGTCTGTGTCTGTGTTATTTTGAGCAAAAGCATAAGGGAAGCTATTAAGTTACTAGCTATTATTAACAAATAAACTAGATGTACTTATGAATATATAGAAGTTAGTTAACTTGTAAATATATTCTCTCTGCTCTCTATTATAAATCATATTTCAAAAGGATTCCTTATTAGATCATAATATAAGTCATTTTATTAACTTTTAACAGTAATTAATTAAAATGACACTGTAAGATTTAAAATTACTAAAAAAATACTTAGAGCTGTGAAGTAAAAGATGCTAGCTAGCTAATTTCTGATAATTGTCTTGATGTTTTGTATGAAAGTAGTTACTTTTCTTGTCTTCTTTATCAGTTATTCTATCAATCTCATTAATATTAATGTAAAAAGGTAAAAGAAAAAAGTGTGTAAATTTCAAATGTATCGCTATATAATAAATCTAAAAAGTAATATTACGTTACTTTTTTTCTTTCATGAAGATTAATTTTAAAAATTTTTTAAATATTATTTAAAAAGTCACACTATGATTTATAAATGAGATCAAATAGACATTCTAAAATGTGATTTATAAATGAAAATATGGGACCAGAGGAAGTATCTATGACTTATGCTCTATCCAATTAAAAAAAAAATGTCACAAAAACATTTTGTACATTGACTACTAGGGAAATCATGATATAACCGAAGTTTTCGTAAAATTAATATAATCTTTCCTCCATTCCATTATAATTTGACATTCAAGATTATTAATTGCATACAGATTAATATATATAATAAAGATATAAAAATATGACATACTTTATGAAATTCGCTTCTAATTTAATGCCGCTAAAAGTATAATAATAATAAATTTTCAATATGGAAAATATATATTCCGATCATTCTTTTTTTTTCTCTTTTGATAGAGTATTCCGTCCATTCCATTCATAAGGTAGAGAAAAAAATAATTTTTTATCCTATTTATAAATTATGTAATTAAATTTTTACTATAATTTCTCCTTTTATCAACATTAAGAGTTGGAAAAAAGAATACATATTATATATTTAATAGAGAAAAAATTAAAAATTTTTTAAATTTCAAAACACAACATCAATGAATTTTAAGATTTTTCTTTGTTAAAGTGAAAACGTTGAAAGTGGCTGGTGAGTAGAACAAGATGGACAGTCCCACTATATAAAATGATTTTGGAGGTGGTTGATATATCCTAAAATATAAAACAATTTGATAAAAATAAAATTTTATTTAATATATAAACTTGTTTAATATTAGCCTTTTTTCATTATATTCTCTCTCTTTGGGATTATTAAATGAGGAGTATTTTTAAAATTTTATATTTTTATTTTCAAAAAAATAAGATTATGAATGTGTATATTAATGAGCAGTGTGCATAATCTTAGCTAAGATTGTATTATAAATTGGGATAGAGAGAGTCTATTTATTACGTTTTTTTCTCTCTGTCTCTATATGATCTAGTGGAGGGAGTAATAAATAAAGACAAAACAAAACTTTTAATCCTTACACTTTGCTTATTTTTTGTTATAGGTTCCTGCACTTTTTTTTATATTCTGAGTCCTTATAATTTTATTTTTTGATATTCTAAGTCCCAGAATAAACAAGATATAAAGACCTTTGAGGGACTTAAAACACTAAAAAATAAAAATATAAGGACTCAAAATATAAAAAAAATGTAAAAATTTATAACAAAATATAAGCAAAGTGCAGAAATTAAAAGTTATATTTTTTCATAAATAAATGTATTCTACAAAAAAAAAAAATTTGCACTTTGTTACGATTTAAACTACATATCCGTTAGCTTAATCGCCGTGTAGACCTGAAAGTGATTATTATACTTGAAAGCTGATGGACCATATATAATACAACGAAAGGTACATATTCTCTCTTATCAAATATGAGGAATAATAAGTCGACTGATGCACATGGATTAGAAAACTCGATCAAAAGTAATTGCTGTCTGACCGTGACATACATTTTTGTTCTCTCTTTTGCTCTCATTCTTTCTAGCATCTTTCATTTTTTTTTCCTTTGTTAATCAACACAGGAAAATGAAGAGTTTAGTGCCTACAAATGAGGGGCAATTATTTGTGAAAATTTTCCCTTAAAATTGTTCTTATTTTTAATAACATGGGGAATGCTCCCAAATATTATAATAATTATGTTCAATAGAAAAATTGTAAATCAAATAAATTAGAAATATTATATATGAATGAATTAATACGCTTTTTCAATTTTCAGTAATATTAAGTGCATCTTTTCTTTTTCCAAACTTAATTATGATCATCACTAGGGCCAAGCTCTATATGAACAAACGAATGGTTTGAAGCCTGAAGGTCCTAGGAGGTTGGTAGAGAATCATTAAAAGCTTCAACCGGCTCTCATCTTCTTCATCAAATAATAACGCCATTATTGTCTGAAATTTGAAGCATCCGGGACAGATTGAGTCCCAATGACTCTAGGGCCTGAACATATATTCAGATTCAAAAAGCGATTATAAAGCTATATTTACAAATAGCCTATTAACAGAGTTTTTATATCAATGTTAGGATCTCGTTCCTAATTTGATTAATTTTTTTATCACTAGAAACCTTTGTATCAAAGCAAGATTATTATTAAAATAAAACAATTTAAAATTTAAATAAATTACCTGAATTTTATTTAAAAGAATCAAAAGATGAGCAACCCTCTGTTCTAGTTTTACTCGCCTCACTACTAAAAGAGGGCTTTACATAGTGATTATTTTTGCCAATTTTTAATTGCTATATATACTCAGGCCCTGTACAGTCCAAGGGCAACTATAAAGCAATTTTTAACTACTAAGGTATGTATAGTGATTATTTACAAAAAGAACTATTAAATAGATTTGGCAATTTTTGTTTCAATGAACCATTGACCAAACTATAGTGGAATTTTTCCTAAATAACTGGTAAATAGTTTCACAATATTTCATGGTTATTTACAAAAAATATTAAATAGTTTTGCCCAATTTTAATCAATTTTCACACCTGGTTGTCCAAAAACTATTTCATGATTTTTTTAAAATAATCGTTAAACAGTTGTGTCTATATTAGGATTGAAATAGTCGCTATATAATTCAATTTTTTTTAATAGGGACTTGTATTCAAGTAGTTCCTGTGAAACAAATTATAGACATCCCATAAATGCACTAGTAATAGAATATTCCAATTTCAACTAAAATTCGTATACAATTGAATCCAAAAATATTCAATCCTATAATAACTTTTAAAATTTATTAAAAATATTTTAAAATTCTCAAACAATGCCTATACACTAATGTAATTACAAAGAAAAATTTGTCAAGTAAAATCTATTGCAAGTTTATAAGGCTAGAGTTAATTGAAAAATCATCAGACCCTAGGTCTTCTGCCTTTTCTTTATAATATTTGAAAAAAAAATTTAAACTCATGCAAAACCAATAATTTTAATAAAAATTTGATAGTATAATGATATAAAAATAAATTTTATCAGGTATAACAATGGCCTATTTTCTACAACACAAAACAGAGCAATACACTACAACACATTTTTCAGATAATAAAATCAAAGGCAGCAACAAATAGAGGAATTAAATTCAAAAAAGCAAGTAAATTTAACAAATAAAACAAGAGTATTCAACAAAGTATAATCAGATTCATGTGTGTATGTGTGTAACATTTTTTATAAAGATTCAACAAAGAAATAAAGAAACATAAACAGAGGCATAAATAAAGCACAATGGAAGACATACACAATGCACAAGCATAGAGTCACAAAATAATCAAAATGGAGACACTCAATATGCAAATGGTGAAAGACGATAATCAAACCATCCAACAAATAAGAGTGGACGAGAGAAGGGAGAGAAATATCAATCTAAGAGAAGAGAACCACAATGAAGGCAAGAGCTGTGACTAAACAAGCAAAAATGACCACAGCGACAACCAACAAATGATGGTAACAATGTTTTCCAAACATTCAATGGCCAAAAAAAGGGATTTGAGATGATTGGGAGTGGTTCCATGGAGAACGGGAGAGGTTTTGTGGGAGAGAAGGGTGTTTTTCAATTTTCCAAAATAAACTACTTATGAAAGCTAGAGACATTCAAAAAGTTTTTAAATGAGACTATTTAATTGTTATTTACACAAATAACTGCTAAATAGTCTCAGACTATATAATGGTTAATTCATATATAGTTTTAAAAATATTTAATGGTTTTTTACCATTTAAAAATAACTATTAAATAGTCTCTTGAAAAGAAAAATTTTAGAAAGATATAGGATTGTATAGCGAGTTTTCATTTTGACCGCTATATAGACCTGGTGATTATATAACGATTATATATATTGTAAATAACCTTTAACTGTTATGTAGCCCCTAAAATAATATCCCCCCTGCTTTATATAAATAACCATTGTATAAAAGATGCCATATATTTTAGGTGGCGCCTGTGAGTAGTGTTGTGTTAATACATTGCTAGATTAGAGCTCCAATGAAACAATCATAAGGCCAAAAATAAAAGCCCAAAATCTTCTGCTTTGGGCTTAATCTCAATTGCTGCTTTTGTGGACAGAGAATAAAAACTTGGCAAGCTAGTTTTTGTGAATAGGGATATATTTATATTTTATATATTTAAGGTTTTCATTTTTAATTAAATGAAGATATTTTGAATTTTTATATATTATTTATTTCATAATAAATTATTTTTATCAATATTATTAATACGTTGAAATCTACTTTTTTTTTGATTTGATTGAATAAGTGTACATTAATATATAAAAGTAACTATGTAAGTCTTACCTGTATAAATATTATTACATGGGCATTTCTCTGAACGCTACACCTTTGGATTTACATTAATTAATTAATTAATATAAGGAGAAGAAAGAACTCGAAAAAATTAGAGTACCAAATTATGCGACCCACTTAAAAAAAAGTTCGCACTTAAGATATTATTAAATAACACATCTGAAAGATCTGCCAATAAAGACGGGTCCTTTGGCAAAGAAAAAGGTCATGATTTATTTTATAACTTACCAGTTTATGGGTTTAAATCTCTCGTTACTGAAATGAAAATCTTGTTGGTAGATAATAAGATTTGGAAAAAATGAATGGCATAAATCTATTCACACAATAAGTATCTCACATAATATGATAGAAATTTTAATATATGATATTCAGAAAGTTTTCAATCTGAAATTTTTTGAGATTGTATGAGTGAGAAGTGTTGATTATGAAAGTTGTTTTGATTTTTGAAGGAAAATATATTTTGAAAATTTTTAAATGTTGATTCAAATTAATAGCTATAATTGATACACTCATTAAACGTATGGATTTAAAACATACATTATTTATAGATACGTATAAGTACTTGTCATACTTCTGAGTTGAGCCACCACACACCTAACTCTCCAAATTTTGTTAATAAAACTGAAAAAGATGTTGTTAAATATGTTTGTAAAATTCCATACTCAGCTTCTTTGCCATCTGGAGGCAGCCAAAGTGAATGAACACAAATAACGTTTAAGAATTTAGAAGAGAATGGAAACCTCATGACAGTTGGATGTGAATTATTCAAAGAAATTTAATGTACTGCTTAATGGGTATCTATTATCTAACTTTTGATGCCTAAGAGTGGTTTAAGTAATTGTGATTAGATAAAAGTATGCAGTAATGCAAGCGCCTTTTTGGGCTGGGTTGGGAGTGTTTTCCCCACCCTACACAATATGAACAAGTTCAAGAAACTGCCTGACTTTGATATATTTCTTTTCATGTTGCCCAGTCTACTAATATAATTGGCCTCAAAAATCAAGTGCCATTAATATTATATTATAATGTGCCATGATTACTTCAAGGAATCTGACAGCCTGTTTGGTTTAATAGGAAAAAGGAGAATGGAAAGAAAAAAAATTGTCGCCTTCATAAAGATGCCCTTGTCTGGTTTAAATGAAACTTATTCCCTTGCCCATCTCTTCTCTCTTTGACTTGGCTTTAACCATTCCGTTGTTAGTTAAATTGGGCAAGTAAAAAATAAGTATGAAACTAATGGACTAGGTGACTAACGGGTGTTGATGGGTATCTTAAAAGGGTTATACTCCCTCTTATTTTTTTATATAAAACAAAGTGAAAAATTTTTTTAGTCTTGAATATAAGATAAAGTTAGAGTAATTGATTTTTTTTTTTAAATTTTATCCCTTGTATATTTATTACCATTTTAATTCATGAACAATTTATTACAATTATTAATTACTAAGAAGGGTAAGAATAGAAAGTTACAATTTTTTAAATTTTAAGATTATAACTAATATTTCTCAATATACGTGAAGCTTTAAAATTATACTTCCTATGTGGATATACCGGTTTTTTAACAATAACTTTTGGAAAAAAATTTATTTATATGTTTATTTTAAAATTTTAAAAAATATTAATTACTATTTTCCAAATATACTGATATTCCAAAGCAGCGTTGATAATAAATAATGGTTATTACTTATTATGAAAGTTTAGAAAATTGACATATTAATTATATTTCCAAACTTAAATTCTGAAATGTTAAATGATAAACAAAAAGAAACAAGGGAAGTGTTATTAACCATCAACTTTAAGCACATATTACAAGCACTTTACGTTCAATTTTAGGAGTTGTGTCAACTTTGTTTATAATAGGATGTATTTCACTGAGACTAACAATCAAAATTTCTATCTCATGAATCTTGAAAAAACCATAAGATAACTATGTTTAATACTTTCATTTCATTGATTGATTCAAGGGTTTATATACTTTTTATTCCTTCCATTAAAATGTAAAGCATTTTTAATTTTTTGATGTATAATCATTGCTTTTTTTTATAAATGCCTTTATTGATGAATGACTTTATATTTATTGTAGGATGTTTGATAGAAGTAAATATAAAAAGATAATGCTAGTTTGAAAGTAGTCAATTACTTCATTGGGAGGTGAAATTCGATTAAAATATCTTATATTTGTAAATGTGGAGAGTACATATTTACATCCTTAATTGTTTATTACATGATATTAATTGGAGTGATAATTGAGTGGTTTCAATACATTGGTAATTCATAATGGAATATCAGATAGCCAATTTTAGAGGATTTTAATCCATTTACCGAAGAGCAAATAACCCTTTTTGTAAAGCTAAACCTCCGCTAATATATGTTCAGTGTAAAAAACAGTTGAATACTAGTGAATTTTGGGATGTTTTATTGAAAAAAATTAGGATATTTTCTTTTGAAGGGTCCGATCAATCTATGATATTTCAATATAAGAAGATCTCATCATTTTATTTGCAAGATCATAGCTTCATTCCTACCTTAAGATATGTTTAGAAATACGTTTCTCAAAGCAAAACTATAACCATTATGATTTTTTTTTTTTTTGCCAAACGTATTAATTTCCTGGTATTTATAATCAAATTTCAATTGGAAATGTGCGACTGAGATCGTTTGTGGATTGTAACTTGGAAGATGGGAGGATCATCTGTCACCTAATCTAGCAAGTTATCCTAACAACATCGTTCATTGTATATGAAGCAGTAAAATTCTCAATGTTGTTTAACGACATGCATGGTATTTTTTTTTTTTTTGGTAAAGTATCTAATTTTATGTTTCTTACATCTGAACAAGACTATTTTATGCAAAGAATAATTCTTTTAAAGTAACAGGAACGACAATTATAATTTATCAATATCAATACCCGTATATTATTGCTATAAAATATACAGTATTTTTACCTTATTAATGATATTACTTCTTGTTTTTTTGCAAATAATATATGGGTGCAGATTCGCTTTTACCTCTTATACTTCATACGAAAACCCATCCAATTTATATTTAAGAAGTGATCTGAAGAATTTGGTGTCTTTGCAAGTTTTTCATTTTATTTCAAAAAGAGCTCATCAAATCAAACATTTAATTTTTTTATTGAAACATATATGCAACTTTAGTCTTTTAATTTTATATCAAATTTTAATTTAATATTTTAATTTTATAAAATATTTTTTTAGTTGTTTAACTCTAATACCATTAAAACATTAATGTCAAACAATGATTTTTTTTTTTTGTCTGGCAACGACTGCTACTTTAAAAAATTCACCTTATCATGACAACATTCAAGTTCAATGATGACATTTTTTTTTCTATTAACGAAACTAACAATATAAGGATTTGAAGATTGAAAGGACATAAAGGATTGACATGAAAATTGGTGTAAAATTAAAGGATCAAAATATACTTTTACCTTTTTATTTTAATAATGAAAATTAAGCACACCATTCATCCATGACTCGCTTTAAGAACAAAGTTTGTCACCATGGTTTGTATGTCAGATCAGAACAAGATGTTTTGGCACATTTTCCTCACTAAAAAAGTGTGCGTGTGTGTGAGAGTAAATGAGAATATTTATTGTTCAGGAATGGCTTGAGATCTAAGACAATGAACAGTTATCCCCGGAAGAACGTAATAAATGAGCACTTTAATTTGATCCACAATCCGTCTTTAACTGTACGGCCTCCCTCCTCCTCCCTCGACCTAATAGTCTAATACCCAACCCTATCACACGTGGCTTGCATAGATTTTTTGGGTCAATGCCTTCTTCATTGACAATATGCATCCCTCGTGGCGTTTATGTTTGGTATGTAGAAAATAGACTACAAGGGAATGAGAGTGGGAATGCGAACAGAAGTAGAAATAAGGATGTTAATAAGATGGAATGCTATTGCTATTCACCTTGTTTGGCAATTGGTAGGTTGGGGTAAGAGTAGATATGATTATATATGATACACAATATAATATAACAACTAACCATTCTCATAATCTAGTGAAAGGGATTAATTTCTCTGACAAACTTATATTTTAATTTTTATTAGGAGAGATGTCTTAATTATATTTAATACTTGATTTTACTTTGAACGATATTATTTTCAATAGGAAATACTCATGACAAGCAAAAAAAATAATAAAAATAAGATTAGTTTTAATGGGAGGATGCACATACGCAATAAAGAATATAATAAAAACAGAAAAATATAGAATGAAAAATTATGAATGACAAAATTGCCCTTAATGTGAAAATAAGAGCTTCAATAAAATTGCTTTTGAAGGGTAAATCTAACATTTCATATTTATTTTTTATTATAACATGTACCATTTATTAGATGTAATTATTTTCAAGATACAAACAGACACTAATATAAAATGTTTAAGAGCCTACAATCTTTTTTTTATTTTTGTACTTTTAATGCTTGTTTTGTGCTTTGTTTATTTCCTGTTCTGTCATTCCTTTTCTCATTTGAACCCTGTATCTTTGTTCGCCTCTGCTTAATATATTGAGCATTTTCGCTGGTTGAACAAAAAAAAAAAAGGGTTTTTTTTTTGGATGAAAACGGAAATTAAAGGCAAAACCAAAGCAAAACTGAGAGCCTACAATCTACGTTACTAATTAACTGCTCCAATTCATCGATAGCTAGAGTTTTGACAATTTAATATTTTTGAAAGTCAAATTAATTATGGAAATTCAATGGATAATTAATCCTACATGATAGTGTCAATCACAATATTGATTGGGAAGTTTTGTAAAATAAATCGTTATTTGAGATGTGAAAAAAGAACTTAATGTGATATTGAATTTCTGCCTCTTTATCTTGGTGTTGGAAAATGAAAATTGTGAATGGGAGATGACCTCATATTTTCAGTTTTATGTTTTTAATTGTAGACGTCTGTATATATATAATTTAATAATTAATAATTAATCCCTTCATTAGATATTTTTTGATAAGTTAGATATTCAAAAATATAAAATATTTTTAATCTTTTAAGGTATAATTATTACTTTTTTTTTCAAAGTACTTCTATTGATAATGATTTTATATTTATTGTAAGGTATATAATATGAGTAAATAAAAAAGATAAATTAATTTGAAAGTAGATAATTATTTTATAAGGGTAAAATTTAATTAAAAATATTTTATATTTTTAAATGAAGGGAGTAAATACAAAATATGTGGATTGCAAGTTGTATTAAGCTGTCTAGATGGAAATATGTATAGTTAAAAGTTTTCCAAATATGTATGTGCCCTGTGGAGTTGGCTGTACATATTAACATTTTCCCCAAGGAAAAAAAAATTTCCAAAAAAATAAAATTCGAAAAAAACAAGTCACCTGTTCCCAGATTCCTATGTGCCTAAAATTTTTTTTTTGAACAAATTCACGATAAAAAAGTTTTTGCTCAATGTCGTTATGGTTTTATCTATATTCTGAAATTTTTAGAATTTTTAAACTACTTCCCTCACATTTCGAACTCATAGTTTGCTGGCCAAAGTAAGTCGGCATGAATTAATAAGTCGCGCGTTCGATTCAGCATAACCGAAAATTTCTAATATGTACAATTTTGGTACCTATGTCAATTTTTTAAATTATTCGTTTGAAAAATTTCTCCAATTATATTTCATCTGTTTCAGTGATAAATTTCAAATCTTCCAGCAAAAAAAAAAAGATAATTTTAAAATGTTCTATATTTGATTATAGGTAAAATAAAATAAAATAAATAATTTATTATGACCTGATTAGGTTGGTTATCTTTTTTTAGTTGGGAAGCATATTCTAATTATATTATTATCTCTTTTTGTCTAATTGCCAAAGAAAAAGGTAAATAGCCTCCTTCCTAGAGTAAAAATTTTATGATGTACCCAAACAAGAAATCAATTTAATACCACGAATGAAATTAAAGAGGGCTGGGCAAAAGACATTGTACTGCTAAAATATGAACAATTGATAAATCCTCTGGTTAAACAAATACACACGCAAGGATGTTTGCACACGAGTTTGTTTAATGTCAGGACACAAAAAATTGAAGCATAATGTGATAGATATTTTTTCACAAAAGTTTAGATGATCAGTTAGATTCAAAAGCTTACGCAGAATTGCTTTTCAATTTTTTTTTTCTAAATTTACCAAAACAAGTCCTACTCCAAATGTTCCCAAAAGATGAGTTTGTTTAATTTCTTAAAAGATTAAAAATGACATTAAAAATTTGGAAAATACTAACTATCTTTTTCATTTAAACGAGTAAATTAAGCTCTCATTTTTTCCCTTTCTTATTTCATGTCTTAATCATTTTTTAATATCTATGGGATTTTCTGGCTCAAAGTAATATCTGGTAATTGATTTTCAAATTTAAATTAAAACTCCATTAAATGAGTTGTACTGCAGGCACCCGTGTATTATGAGTTTCTGACTTGTGAAGCAAAACGTACGTTCTCCCACAACTTTCACTTGTTCCACTATTTGGTGTTTATGTGTGCCAGTCCATATATATATATATATATGAGATGAACATTTTGTTTATTGTCATCATTCTTTTTGAACCTCGTCTCCACTTTCCCTTCCTATTCAAAAAAATGTCTTCTTCCACAGCTCAAAATCCTCTGAAAGTATGGAAATCCCTCGTCTTCTTCCCCACCACCATCAAACTCAGCGATATACTCTCTCTCCTCCTCAAAGCCGGTCTCGGCGTTTGCTCTTTTGGCATCGTCTTCTTCTTCTTTTACCTCTCTTCCTCCTACCACCCCCCTCACTACGGCCATAAAACCCTCACGCGTTACTTCCTTCAACGTGATGTCCTTGCCATCGCCGGCGACGACCCCACCAATATATCTCATATTCTGTTTGGAATCGGTGGCTCCGTCCAGACCTGGCGCACTCGCCGTCAGTACTCCAAGCTATGGTGGCAGCCGAATGTCGCCAGGGGTTTGTTTGGCTGGAACGGAATCCTCTGGAAAACGAGACATGGCCCGAGCCGGAGACAACGCCGCCGTATAAGGTATCAGAGGATACGTCGTCTTTCAAGTACACTTGCTGGTACGGTTCACGGTCGGCGATTCGGATTGCTCGCATTGTGAAGGAGAGCTTCGAATTGGGGTTGAACAATGTAAGGTGGTTCGTGTTGGGAGATGATGATACGGTGTTCTTCACGGAGAATCTAGTGACGGTATTGCAGAAGTACGATCACAATCAAATGTATTATATCGGCGGGAATTCTGAGAGTGTAGAACAGAATATGATCCACTCTTACGCCATGGCCTACGGCGGCGGCGGGTTTGCCATCAGCTACCCACTAGCAGCAGAACTTGTAAAGATTCTCGACAGTTGTATTGATCGGTACTCTCAATTTTACGGTTCCGATCAGAAAATTCAGGGTTGCATCAGTGAAATAGGAGTTCAAATTACCAAAGAGCCTGGTTTTCATCAGGTCGCTCCCTGCTCTTCCCCTGTTTCTCACTTTCTCTCTTTGCCTTATTTAGCTCTGAAACGTTGCCGTTTAACATCTCTATTCAAAATTGCCTGTTCACCTGTAACTAAGACATTTCATCTCTGCATCTCAACCCCAACTTCTGTTCATATTGTCATTTAATAATGGAGGCATTCTGATTATCTACGAATGTCATTTCAAGTTTAAATTTTCATGGTATTCCAGGTCGATATTCGGGGGAGCCCGTATGGGTTACTGGCGGCGCACCCGGTGGCGCCGCTGGTGTCGTTGCACCACCTAGACTACGTGGAGCCGATATTTCCGAACATAGACCGGGTCGAAGCGGTGGCAAAACTGGTTGAGGCCTACAAAATGGATCCGGGTCGAACACTGCAACACAGTTTCTGCTACGACCTACGTCGGAATTGGTCCGTATCGGTGGCGTGGGGTTACAGCTTACAGCTATATCCTTGGATGCCGACGGCGAAGGAGCTGGAAACGGCTTTCAGAACGTTCCTGACATGGAGGAGCTGGAACGAGGAACCGTTCCTGATGAACACCCGACCCATGAGCAACGAGCCTTGTGAGCGGCCGTTGGTGTATTTCCTGAATCGGGTCGACAATGTGGTGGGCGAGGGACATACCCGATCCACGTACGTAAGACACGTGGAAGATGATGAGAAAAGATGCGACCGGGTTGACTACTTGGCCGCTCAAGGCGTTCAGTTGGTCAACGTCACTGCAGCGCACCTCTTGCCAGACTTGTGGAAAAAGGTGAGAGAATAGTCCCATCATGTTCATCTGTTTGTTGATTTTCAGCCGTTGGATTTTTTGTTCTTTTGAGAATTTTGATTTCCAATATTTCATCCGCAATATGCGCTTCTGAATATGCTGGGCCGCGATTTTGATTTGAACTCATATAAAATTGGTGGTTTTTCTTTTCGCCAGTATCTAAAACAAAAGTAGTTGTGCGGAATCAATGCGAAATTTGAAAAACTAATCATTTTTGTTTGGGAAATTAAGTAAATTTTAATTTTGTGGGATGTTGTAAATTTAAAATTTAAATGATGAAATGTTGTAAATTTGTTGGGAACGTTAGTTATCCATTATTTAATTTTGTGGAATTATTTATGGTAGTTCAAAATTTAAAAATGCTGTTCGAGAGCACGGCATTTTTTGGATTTGTTGTCGATGTAACAAAATTGAGGATGTGATTGAATGAGCAGGCGCCACGTAGACAATGCTGCGATGTTATCAGCGGCGATGATGAAGTGGGTGGGGTCCGAGTGAAGATCAGAGGGTGTCATCCATTTGAGAGCGTGACCCCTCCGTAGGTCAGGCGTGATATGATGAGTTTCAGAATCTACGCGGCAAGCCACGATACGATAGTCGATGAAACTTCAGAGATGATGACCGTGTCAAACGGGGTGCCGTTTTGCATTATTTCAAATTCTTCCAGACTTGCCTAGAATGGAGAGAAAAAAAATACTTGTTATTTGTACAAAGTATTTTTTTTCCTTTTTTAATTTAATCAAATGATTTGATCCCCGGCATGGACCGATCCTTTAAATTTTATTAACCATTAATTTTATAGCGATGAATAAGGACTTTCATATTGCAAATAATAGTGATACTAAATAAGTGTGAGAAACTGACATATTAAAAAAAAATTACGTATTCATTATATTATTTGATGCTATGGGCAGTTTGGCACAATGGCACTTCGGAAGCAGGAAAGGCATAATAAACAATCTGAAAGGGGAAAATATTTTATTTTAAAAAAATGTTGTAGGGTTAAAAAGTTGATAGGAGGGGTTGGCCTAAACAAGAAGGTGGACACGCGGCATTTAGGAGTGGAATGGTTCAACAACAAAAGATAACATGTCCTCCTTTATTAATTGTAATCTCACCAAACACAGTACAATTGTTCATTCATGTCATGTGCTCTCCATGCGGGGCGCACCTTCATAATTAAATTTGACAGCATTATTTCCATTCCTTTTTAATCTGTCTTCTTGTTTATAATTACAAGGGACATTTTAAACAATGACCATCCCTTATTATAAATCAATTAATAAGATATTAAATGTTTTAATATTATTTATTATTTTAAATAAGAATGTAATATAAATTTAAGGTTTTTAGTAAATTTAAAAAATTATTCTATTTGATATTCTATAACAAAATTAAACTTAGTATGGAATGAAGTATGCTTTTAGTTGTCATTTTTTTCGTTATCTCTGCCCTAAAAAAGAAATTTTATTTAAAGAAAAAGTTCCGGTGTCTATTTGCAATTATATGTGTAATTTGTGTATGTTGCTAATTCATCTTTAAATGGATGCGCCAATGCCTGACCACTTACCATAACTTCTTTCGTTTACAGTTGTCCAGGATTTAAGAAAATAATTTATTTTTAAACTGACTCAAGTCATAAGGTCCTAAAGATGCTGGTAAGAAAAAAAATAAGTCATAAGGATGATCTAAGGGAGAATGATAAGGACCTTGTAAAAAAATTAATGCCAAATCAAGAATTTTAGTACTGAAACAAAGGAGAAAAGGTACTGATTTTGAAAATGTTAGTGTTAAAAAATATTAATTGGATATTAATATTTTTGTGGGGCCCTTACTTGTCATTCTCCCATATAAGGGATCAATGTATAATTTATATATGTATTAGGGATTAAGGATTTAGATTCATCTGATGCAGGAAAAAAAAAACAGAGAGAAAGCGAAATATTTTTATAATTGGTGCAGATTTATAATTGGAAAATATGATTTCTTTGCAAAATAATTATTTTGGGTACACTTCTAATTAAAAGTCTCTTGGACCTCTTAACGGCCCTTGGTCTTGGACAATTTTATGTAATCCACTTACTACCTTCATTCTTAACTTTTATTGTTAGGCCCAAATTCAATCGAAATAAATTAGATTCATAATCATACTATTGACCCCTTGTTTTTTTATTTTACTTCCTTTGGTTATCAATATTAGTTATATATTTTGAAGGATTTTTGGGTCCCAACCATAAATCACTTTGGGAAATATTGAAATAGACAAATTTAATGATTTAACCCACTTTTTTTGGTTAAAAACTATGTATTGTTAAAAGTGACTCATATTAAAAATCTGAGTAGTGTACAAGATGGCCTGAAGTGACTTTAATATCCTGACTGATCATTTTATATTTATTTTTCCCCAATCAACCCATACTCTCCTGTCGCATTTATGAGACCCTGCCTTTTAGCCCTCATCCTTAATACAAGACCTCTTACAAAATTTAGTGAACATCAGTGGCATAAAAAAACTTTCACTGGCTTCAGTTTAATTACGGGTAATTTTGAAAAACAATAAACATGTTTAACATTTAAGTAACTTTAATTAATTCTGTTGATCTTAGGAAGACAGTTTAACAAGGCCTTGTAAAAAGAATGACAGGAAGTAATATGAATCCAAAGTTCACATACATGTCCCTTATCCCCACCCCAACTCGCCGGTAAATTTGTATTCGACATTAATTAAACATTGTTTTATCGACTAATTCCGTTCTTTCTTTTTTACTCGCGCGTATTATCAGTAATTATTTGATAAGTTATTTAATTACATGCAGTTTTAATTTCCGTTATCCAAGAGTAATTCCTGTCAGTGATCTGATATGGAGGGACCATTTTCTTTAAACACTATAGTACTTCAAGTCAGATAATTAAAACAAAACAAAGTATATTAAGATAAACAGTTAAACACACACGGAGTCTGGTCGATGAATCCGCCACGAGTTTGTTTGGTGGATATCATTGATAAAAGGCCTCAACTGCGTCTCTTACAAATAATCACAAAGTCGTCCTAATCCCATTGCTCTGCTTCATCTCATACATTATTATTATTAATGGAAAATGACACTACCCCACGTGAATATATTATATAAAGCTCAGTACTTCAATGATACCAGGGATGAATTGGTCCACATACTGCACTAAGACCTCTTTGACCGTTTATTGTACGCTCCTATGCCAACTCATCAGACTCTTCTTCCCCTTTCTCTACGCTTGCCAATGGGATCCACAATTCACCCAAGCCGCAAATATGTGATGAGAACTATCTCAAGTCTTCAGATGCTCCTGTTTTAGCGAAGATCAATGAATATGCTTCAGTGCTGCATATCCAATACTTTGTCATCAGAGTCATTCGACTCCACACACATTAATGTCAAACTCTAGTTTTCATCCTCCAATCCAAACACTTTCTCATCCCAGCGACTGCATTGTCTTCATTCCCATTTCCCATGTCTTCTTCCACAGTTCTGCAACGTCTCAAATCATGGAAACTTCCTCCATCTCTTTGCCTCAAAATCTGTCTGTCCCTTTCCACCTTCGTCATCGTCTTCTTCCTCGTCCACAAAGCTAATCTTTACAATCCTACTGCAGAATTCAACTTCAGCCATGCCGTTCGGCACTATACCACGACCACCGCTTCTGTCGTGGGCGATGGAGAACCCACCAATATCTCTCATATTCTATTCGGCCTTGGTGGCTCCGGCAAGACCTGGCCCAAGCGACGGCCCTACGTCGAGCTTTATTGGCAGCCTAATGTTACCAGAGGCTTCGTGTGGATGGACCAGAAGCCTCCAGAAAATGAGACATGGCCGGAGACTTCGCCGCCCTACAAAGTCTCCGCCGATACATCGTCCTTCAACTACACCTGCTGGTACGGTGACCGCTCCGCGATTCGTCTCACGCGCATCATTAAGGAGAGCTTCGAACTTGGCTTGAAAAACGTGAGGTGGTTTGTCATGGGTGATGACGACACTTTGTTTTTCCCCGAGAATTTAGTGACGGTATTGGCCAAGTATGACCACAACGATTTGTACTATATAGGAGTCGATTCGGAGAGTGTGGAGCAAGATGTTACATTCTCTTACAAGACCGCGTTCGGCGCCGGCGGATACGCCATCAGCTATCCCCTGGCGGAGGAGCTTGTGCAGATTCTAGACGGCTGCGTCAACCGGTACGCTCAGTTGTACGGAGGTGATCAGAAGATCCAAGCCTGCGTCAGTGAGATTGGGGTTCAAACGACGAAAGAGCGTGGTTTTCATCAGGTCATCCTCCTCTTCCTTCATTTCATGAAACACTACTTGAATTTGAACACTAATACATTACATGTAATTTTGTTCCAGGTTGATATAAGAGGAAGTTCATACGGCTTGCTCGCGGCGCACCCGGTGGCGCCGCTGGTGTCACTGCACCACATCGAAGCAGTGGACCAACTGTTTCCGAGCTCGACCCGGGTTGAGTCATACAAGAAGCTAGTGAAGGCGTATAAAATGGATTCGGGTCGGATCCTGCAACAGAGCATCTGTTATGACCTGCGACGGAACTGGTCCATATCGGTGTCGTGGGGCTACAGTGTACAGTTGTATCCTTCATTGTTGACGGCCAAAGAACTGGAAACGGCGTTGGGGACGTTTCAGACATGGAACAGTTGGAGTGATCAGCCATTCGTGTTCAACATCCGATCCGTGAGCGACCCGTGCCGGAGGCCGGTGGTGTATTTCATGGATCGGGTCGAGAGCGTGAGCAGAGAGGAGACCCGATCCACGTACGTCAGATATGGGGACGTATTGGAAAAGAAATGTAATGGAGATAACTACACGGCGACCATGCGGGTTGACTTTGTCAACATCACTGCACCTCAGTTTTCTCAAGACCTGTGGAATAAGGTAAGGGAGGTTGAATATTCAGATCCTGCTTTTATTCACACGAAGCGCATATATAATGTATATTTGAGGGAAAATAATTTTAATAATGTTTTTGGTTGGTATGCTTTGGACATGACGACATTGAAAACGTGGGGGAATGAGAAGGCGCCACGTAGACAATTTTGCGAGGTGATGAGTAACAGTAACGTTGGGGAGAGTACAGTAGAGATCAAAGTCAGAGGTTGTCATCGATTCGAGAGTGTGACTCCACCAAAGTGAAAGTGGGAGGCATCAATGTCGGCCAAGAAAATCGATCAATGAGGTAATATAAAAAAAATAAAATAATTATTATTTCTAGTCATTCAGACTGAAGACTGTCAATTCAATGACTCACGTGGCATGGTAGAATAGGCATGATGAACAAATATTTTAAAACTGAAGCAAGTGCACACTGGGCTATGAATGTTAGACACGTATCTTATTGCGTGCGAGTATTCTGTTATGAGTGTGAATACTTGCATGCAAGTGGCTGAGGGCTATATATATCCAGCCCAAACATTATTGTATTGGACTCTTTGGTTTCAATATTTTTTGACTTTTCCATGGGATTGTGACGATGTTCACATGGTGCCAGAGCATTGGTTCACTTTCCTTCGGCCCATGATGCCAATTGAATCCATCTTTTTATTGAAGTCCTATCAATGTCTTGTGTGGCTTCGTTCGTTCAAAGATTAATCATGACACAGCTCTATGTTCATCAAGAACAGTCGAAGACCAAAGATTCTGCTTGTGCGTCTTTTTTTTTTTTTCCTTGATTTAACGCCATGTCTTTAACTACTTTCTAGATTCTAGAACCTTGTGTTCCTTTGCCCTAGCTCTTCTATGTCAATCACATCCACTCACCCAAAGCTCATCACCATCGTCTTCCATCTAGACAACAATTCCGATTAGCCACCTCAATGACAAGTGATGAAAAAGGTACGTCGTCATCTTCCCTTTTTATCGATTTCAATCATTCCCTCTATCTTCATCCATCCGATACGCGAATTTCAACCCTAGTCTCGGAAGTTTTGACGGGTTCAAGCACTACATTGTTTGGAGTCGCATCATTCATCTTGCAATTCATGGAAAGAATAAGTTAGGATTTCCAGATGGGTCTTGCACTAGGAAACGACAAGATCCCAAGCTACGTGACCAATGGGGTCGATATAATGCTGTGGTGATCTCTTGGCTCCTAAACTCAGTGGATAAGCAGATAGCCAATGGGATTTTTTTTTTTTTTTTGAGATTGCTCATCTTGTCTCAGTCAACTTGCAATAATGTTTTCGCAAGGTTGATGGTACGCAAATCTACCCTCTGCATCAGGCTTTATCTTCTTGCACACAAGGTTTGCTTAGTTTTTTTGAGTATTTCACCAAATGAAAGGAGATATGGGATGAATAGAGTCTACTCGTACCACTTCCATCTCGTCAATGTGTCATATCTAAGGAGTCTGTCACCGTCGTCCAACAATGATGCCTATTCCAAATTATCGGCGTATTTTTGACAAAAAAATTTCAACATATTTTGTTTAAATAAAAAAATGTATAATTTTATTTATATTATTATATTTTTGTCTAATGTAATTGATTTTAAAAAGTTAGAATATTATTTGTTTAATTGTTAATTTTTAAATTATATCATCCTGCACTCCTCACTTAATTTCCTGACTTCGCCATTAAGTGTGCATATTTGACAGTGGCTAAAGTATATATTCAACCCAAACAGTATTGCATTTGACTCTTTTGGTTTATAATTTTTTTTTTATTCTTTTCACGGGATTGTGACGATGTTCACGATGAGTTTGGTCATAAATTTATGTCCTTCATCGTTGGGCTGTAATATGAATAGTCCTAACCATAACAACTCACAAGTCACAACTGCCTAATTAATTTTTGTAATGTACTACTTTTTAAAAAAGTAAAATATAAATAAAGAAAGGTATAGTTAAAAAAAAATTAATAAAAACTATTTAATATTTTATATTGTGAGCCAAACAAAACTTTAAAAAAATGTTTATATTTTACTATGAAAAAGAAGTAATATAAATAGAAGGATTAATATGTAAAATGGACCTTGAAGTATGGCACAAAAAGTGCTTTAAACCCTAAATTTTTAAAATATACAAAATAGATCCTAAATTTTTAAATTCATAATAAATTAAACCATATCATTAACTCACCATTAACACTGTTATCATTCACTTAGTGGCGCCCAGTCAAAATGCTGATGTGACAGTCTCTTGTTGATGTGCCATTTTTAATTAATACCACAGACCTTAAATTATTGTGCGAGTAACATCCTGGACCTTAAACTTTAAAATTTAAAGCAAATTATCCATACCGTTTATGTATAGAATGTTAATTATTATATAGATAAGATTAGCCTTAGTATGGTTCGCCACAATAATTTCATCGTTGGTCGTGGTGAATGACTCATAATTTTGTGAAATAATATTTTTTACTCCTTTTTTGCAATATTTTTCAAACAATTAGTATTTGATGCTTTCATATATTCTATAACTTTGATTTAGTCTTATTTTGAATAATGTTTATTTATTTAATGGTGAAAACTTAGGATTTCATTTGAAAAGAAGTTTAATATTTTAATTAGCCAGCTAATTTGAGTTTGAAATTCGTTCATAAAATTATTGGCTTTTACATCCATCATCTGTAAAATCTTCTAATACTTAAACTTCTTTTCAAATGGGATCCCAAATTTTTACCATTAAATAAATAAATACTATTTAAAATAAAATTAAATCAGAGTTATAGAATATATGAAAATATTAGATACCAATCTTTTAAAAAATATTGTAAAAAAAGGGACAGAAAATGTCATTTCATAAAATCATGGGTTCACTATGGCCAACAATGTATTCACAACGGTGAACACATTGAAGCTAATTTGGTCTATATAATAGTCATCATTTTGCATATAAATGATAGAGGTAATTTGTTCTGAATTTCATTAAAGGTCCATGATGCTGCTTGCGCAATAATTTAGGGTTTATGGTGCTAATTAAAAATGATATATGAACAAGGAACTACCATATCATCATTTTGACCAGGCCCCATTAAGTGAATGGTAATAGCATTAATAGTGAGTTAACAGTAAGGTTTAATTTGCTATGAATTTAAAAATTTAGAGTCTATTTTACATATTTTAAAAGTTTAGAGTTTAAAACACTTTTCGAGCCATGCTTCAGGTTCTTTTTACACGTTAACCCTAAATAGAATTATTGTGACAAATTTTTCAGAACAATTTGTTTTATGAATTGTATTTATGTAGAAAAAGGAGATAAAAAGCAATCAAACGTATATTCAAAGCCCATAATGTTTATAGGAACTATATATGGAAATTAGGTTAAAATTGTGCTTTCAATTAAATTAACACTAACGTGCATGAGTTTGAATCTGAAAGAGGAAAGAGGAAATAGGAATAGGGGTGTTCATGGGACAGAATGAGATCGAGACATCCTTATCCCAAAAAAAATATCAAGGCTGAATTTTGATCTCATGTCCTGTCTCGTCCTGTTAGGATTCAGGATGGGACCAGGATATCCCGTCGTCTTGATAAATCGGATAATATCATAAAAGATTTAGATAATAACATTCATTAAAATTTTAAATTATATAATTTATTAAGTTTAAAATCAAAACAACACAAGTACATAAATCACAATAATTTAAAGTCAATTATTAAATTACATTAATTACAACTACACATTATAATAGTAAATACAAGTGATCTTTAAGTTATAAGAGTAGCAATAACAGGCAAGTTAAGCACAATATCAAATCATTTTTTTTTACTTTAATTGAAATATGCTAAGCTAATTACTTTTCTGAAAATAAAATAAAAAATACAATATAAATAAAAGTTATTAAATAGATAGATATGAGAATAAATTATATTAATATAATTAACGTATTATAAAAAAAGATATCGCTATGTTTACTCCATGTTATTAAAATTATAAATATAAAAAAATTTTAGTTTTAAATAATAATTACAAATATTAAAATTATAATTGATATAATTAATATAAATATAAATTATATTAATATATTTAATATATTTAAAATAAAAATAATACATAATAATATTTGGGATGAGACGGGATGATAATCTCATGTCCTGTCCTGATTATTTTCAAGATGGGATAAAACTCATTATGAGATGATTGGAATGATACTAAATTAATTGAGATAGATTCAAATTGAATACCCCTAGGTCATGTTTGGTATATTAGAATTGGATCCAAGAGAAATGAAATTAGAATTGGAATCATGCTTTCAATTGTTTGGTATGCATGAATCTAATTCCTTATGGATTCCAATTCTACCAAAATACCTAGAATTCAATTCCATCTCCATCATGATGGAATTGCCACAATTCCATGGAATTGTCATAAGTGCTCCACATACACACTCCATCATGATGGCTAAGTTTTTTTTTAATAAGGGCATTTTGGTCTTTATTTATTTTAAATATATATATTTATTAATATTATATTCAGATTCCATCTTCATACCAAACATACATTTATAACTCAATTCTATTCTGATTCTAATTCCGATTTCAATTTCAATTTCGATTCCGATTCTATCAAAAACTCTTTCATCATACCAAACGAAGCCCTAAATAAAAATAGCTAATAAGGTTTGGTGATTGTTTATTTATATTTGATAGGTCATGGTGTCGTCATCAACTCATCGTGAGTGGCCGCAAATTGCTTACCCCTCGCCGTTACAAAATGTACAGAAAAAATAACACTTAAGTCCTGATTAATAAAATTAATATTAAGACTTGCAAATTTCATTAATTTCAAAAATATCTTAACAGTAACTTTTTTAATATTTACATCTCCTCTCCCCCTCACAAATATATAAAGCTCTTTTAAAAGTTAAAAGTTAAAACAACATTGATATTATGAATGATATATCATATATTCATATATCTCCGTTCTTTTCTTAAATTTATGTATATATTCTATGCAATTCACTTGAATAAAAGTTTTAATATTTTCTATAATGCGTTTATAGCTAGGAAAGGGGTCAGCTAAAACCATGTGAACTTTCATAATATTTTTTTTTTTGACCTAATATGAACTTTTATAATATGGGCTTAGCCATTTAGGGCATGTTCGTAAGTACATATTTATTGTATAGGCTCACTTCAATGAATCTAGTTTTAGAAATTTGTTAAAAAAATTTTTAAATATAAAATTAATAATAAAAGGATAGCACATAAATTATAAATTGTAACATCAAAGGTATAATGGTCTGAATCTCAATTATACATGTAATGATCTTTTACAAATATAAAATTATAAGAATAAATATTCAAGAAAAAAAAAATTACAGACAGACTTGTGTCATGGAGCCCCCCAACCACATAGGCTTATGTAGCGCTTTACAAAAATCCTCCAATCCAATTTGATTTAATCCAACTCGAGACAAACTCGATACTGTCTAGTCTAAATAAAATTGGTCTTTTAAAACCAAAAAGACTAGACTCGTCCTTCGAGTTAAACTGGACAAGTGATCGAGCATCTATACCATTTGATATTGTCCGATCCTATAAATTTAATTGATTAATTAATTATTATTATTATAATAAGTTAATTTATAATAATAATTAGTACTTTTTATGTTTTATATTTGTGAATTTATAAATATTAAATAAAATTTCAGCATTGACCAATATCAATCTTCTCATTTTATTGGTGAAATTTATTGTTAACTTGATGTAATGAATTTTAAATATGTTAAAGGTTGTTTAATATTGTTTTAATTTGAATCATTTATATTGCAACTAAAATATTTTTTGTTATTGTTAGATATTGCTGTGAATTTATAATTGTTATTGTTGTGATAAATTTTATGTGACTGTAAGTAATTTTATTATGTAAATTGAATTTATTATGTTAAAATAAATTACTATCTCTCGTAAATGAAAAAGAAAAAAAAATAAAGTGAGATGTTAGATAAGATCAGAATCAATTTCTTAATCCTACTAAACTAATCCAATTTTGTTCAGTTTCGGATTATACTAAAATCAGATCAACTCATGGATTACTTAACTTATCCTTTTCATGGTTTTTGTTCCGCTCATGGCCTCGTTTCTTTATTTGGGAATTGGGATAGATTTTTTCAAGCCTGGCCTTTTATAATTTCATGGACTCTAAATGGATCTCATATACACACCTATGTGCTTGATCCGTGCCCCAAAAAAAAAAAAAAGCAAAAACAATATATATATGATTATATATATTATAAAGTGTTATGGACGGAAAAAGCATGGTAGTATTATGCATAGTTTTGCATGCTATGCAATGTATTCAATTATTCAACCAATATTAAGATTATTGGCCGAAAAAGGTCAATTTCTTTTTTCTTTTTATCCAAAAGGTCATTTTCTTAAGAGAAGCTTCCCGACATAAGAAGAGGTACCACAAATTTGATTAGCTAATTAAAATTAGCTTATTTGAAAAAAAAATACTATCGGAAAATTATACTGAATATCTTTAAAATATTATATTATATTTGTTGTTGGAGATCATAAAATTATAACGAGTCATGAGGATCTAAAGACTAAACACGATATACAACTTGACACAAAACACCTATAAATTCCTTAATATTATATAACCATGATCAGTGTTAAAAATCAATTGATTTGAACCGAAAAAAATATTTCAAACTTAACAAAGTCAAACAAAATGGATTAAAAAAGAAGTTCAAGTTATAGTATATACAAGTTAATTAAAAAACGTTTATACAAGTTTTCATAGAGAAATTATATATCTAACATTAACTCATTATTATATCTTATTATCTTTATTTGCGTAATAATTTGTAGGGAAATAAAAAAATAAAATTTTTGAGTGGTGAAGGTTGAAGCTTAGACAAAAACCTCTAATGAGCACAGTTCCGAGAAGCCTCGATTTTGTTTGTAAATGAAGTTTGGTCCGTCCTCAAAGTGAACGTTCAAAGGCCAAAACAAAAACCAAGGGCCACGTTTGAAGGCAGCCAAATCCACTGCTATTTTGTGTGGCTGTTAGTTTTTCTCTCCCCAAATATCCCATCTCTTGTTCTCTACTCTTTAGCTTTCGCTTTCGCTTCTCTCTATCCATCCCAGTCCAAGTATAAAGTTGTCCCTCTCACCTCTCTCTTTCCTTCACACCAAACACTTTGAAACTCTTCTCTATTTCGTCTTCTTCATCTTCCCTTCAATTCAACTCTCCTACCTGATACCACCTTTTTTGATTTGTATACAAAAATGGCAGCTTCAGTGTCCACCGTCGGAGCTGTTAACAGAGCACCGGTATTATGTTTTTTCCGCCTTTTTCTCTTAGCACATCAACTGTTTGAGCTGTTGTTGCATCCGTTCAATGTGTTTTCTTTCACACTTCGTTTCATACTGTTGGTTGTGCTCTGTTTTTTTTATGCTCTACGTTGAAATTTGGCTTGTTTTATTCTCTCTGTCTGCTCAAGTTTTGCTGGTAAAGATGGGATCATGCAATTCAACTAGTGAAGCTCTTGTTTCCATTAATGTGTTAAAAATTATGCTAAAGTAATACATGTTTCTTCACTTTGTGGTTTAACCTTATCAGCCTCTTTGATATTTGTCACTCTCTGTTCTATTAATTAAAATCAACCACAAACATTTTCTGTATTTGGATGTTCTGACTTCTGAGTTGAGACTTGAGATCTTGGGTTTTTCTCTCAGCTATCTAGACTGTTCGGATTTGTTGTGAAAAAACGTGTCTTTAGCTATCCAATTAATAGCTTCTGAGTTTTAAAAAAGTATAGCGCCTCTTTGACCACGTGATTAGTAATACCATTCTGGATCCCACTCTCTTAATTAAAATGAACCCTTGTTGTTATCTTGGATGTTGTGAGTTGGGATTTTGGCTTCTTGCAGTCTGGGTGTCTTCACATTTGTTCTTAAAAATGTATCTTGGTATTCATTTGGAAGCTATTGATGCAGTTGAACTTGAGCGGCTCCGCTGGAGCTCCGGTGACAAGCTCAGCGTTCTTTGGAACTAGCTTGAGGAAGATCAGCTCTAGGGTTACCAGCCAGAAGAATTTGTGTGGGAATTTAAGGTTTCTGCAGCAATAGAGTATGATGAAGAGAAGCAGACAGACAAGGACAGATGGGGAGGGCTTGCCCATGACACTTCAGATGACCAGCAAGATATCACTAGAGGAAAGGGAATGGTGGACACTCTCTTCCAAGCTCCCATGGGTACTGGTACTCACTATGCTGTCATGAGTTCCTACGATTACATCAGTGCTGGTCTTCGCCAGTAAGTAAATATGATGATCCGTAGTTTAGAAGTTTTGTAACATAGATACTCTTGGATAGGCCTCGATTTTTTTCATTCTAAGAACTTGTAAGAGCATAATGCTAATGTCTAATGTCGAACTTGAAAATGATGTAAGGTACAATCTGGATAACACTATGGATGGCTTCTATATTGCTCCTGCATTTATGGACAAGGTGGTTGTTCACATCACCAAGAACTTCCTGACTTTGCCAAACATCAAGGTTCCTCTTATTTTGGGTATCTGGGGAGGAAAAGGTCAGGGAAAGTCATTCCAGTGTGAGCTTGTCTTTGCCAAGATGGGAATCAAGTAAGTTCAATTCTTTTTGCTGTAAGGAATTCTTCGTTCTTGGAACAAAATAGTTTTCAAGTCATAGGAACAAAGTGTTGATGTTTTAGACTTGGGAACATATAAGAAAAGAATTGCTTGATTGCTACTCAACTGTTTGATCTGATACCCTTAATGAATTCTTTCAGCCCCATAATGATGAGTGCTGGAGAATTGGAAAGTGGAAATGCTGGAGAGCCGGCGAAATTGATCAGGCAAAGGTACCGAGAGGCAGCCGACATCATCAGGAAAGGGAAAATGTGCTGCCTCTTCATCAATGATCTTGATGCAGGGGCTGGTAGGCTTGGTGGAACCACACAGTACACGGTGAACAACCAGATGGTTAATGCAACCCTCATGAACATAGCTGACAACCCAACCAGTGTCCAGCTTCCTGGCATGTACAACAAAGAAGAGAATCCTCGTGTGCCAATCATTGTTACCGGTAACGATTTCTCAACTCTGTATGCACCTCTCATTCGTGATGGTCGAATGGAGAAGTTCTACTGGGCGCCCACTAGGGAAGACCGTATTGGTGTCTGCCAAGGCATCTTCAGAACAGACAATGTTCCCAAGGAAGATATTGTCAAGCTTGTCGACACCTTCCCTGGCCAATCAATTGGTGTGTTTCTATTCCCCTCTGCTAGTCACTTATCATCACAATTCAGAAATCTGAAAAGCACTGAAATGTAAACAAGATCAGATGTCAGGCTATACGTATGAAATGCAAATGATGACTTTTTGTATACAATTTTGTGCAGACTTCTTTGGTGCGTTGAGGGCTAGAGTGTATGATGATGAAGTAAGGAACTGGATTGCTGGTGTCGGGGTAGAGAATGTTGGGAAAAGGCTTGTGAACTCAAAAGAAGGTCCTCCAACATTTGAGCAGCCAAAGATGAGTCTGGATAAGCTGCTTGAGTATGGAAACATGCTTGTGCAAGAGCAGGAGAATGTGAAGAGGGTTCAATTGTCTGACAAGTACCTCAAAGAGGCAGCCCTAGGAGACGCGAACGAAGATGCCATCAAGTCCGGAAACTTCTACGGTAAGATCCTTCATCCTAATGTCCTTTGAAGCAGAGTTATAAGATGCAGACCAGCTTAACTGGTTTGTTTAACCTGCGGTTCAGGATTGAGACAGGATTAAGATTTGGACCAAATATGACGTAGAATAGGGTTGCCTAAATGTTTGTGGATGCAGGACAAGGAGCTCAACAGGTTCATGTTCCTGTCCCTGAAGGTTGCACAGATCCTTCTGCTGAAAACTATGATCCAACAGCTGGGAGTGACGATGGAAGCTGCACTTACAAATTTTAAGTGATTCCTTTTGTATTTCTGGGAAGGTATAAAAAATTTTTTTTGGGGGGGGGGGGGGATGGTGGAGGGACAGTGATAATAGCAACAAGTTTCTCACAATTGTCACTGTGTGTGCCAATATTCTACAGGCTTGTACATTTAAGGTGGCATCTATCTGAACTGGCACGACGTGTCTGTTTGCCGCTGCTGTAACTGGAACTAATGTCTATTGGACAAGTGAACATATATTATCTAATTGGTTGCATGGCGACAGACTAACTAATTGGTCCTTATAAACCCTACAAATGTATAAAATAGTATAACATTATAATAAAATATAGTTTTTTGAAATCATATAGATGATTTATTTCTTAAATTCATGTACAATGCGGATTATAAATAGTTTGCAAAAAAGAAAATTGCGATTATATGTAAGTACATAAGCGGATAAATGGTTTTTTTTTTTAAAAATTGATGTTACAGTGTTAGACTATGTTTGGTAGGTTAAAATTTTAAAGGTGGAAATAAGAAGAATTTGAATAACAGGAAAGAATGGATTCCGGGGAGGCATTTGTGGCCCCACGGTCAATGTGTGTTGTAAAGTCTGGTTGCACCGTTAAGCATTTAATGTTATTGTTTCTTTTCCATATTTATACACTGGCTGTATGTTCAGAATGAGCAAAAAATCCTTGATTTCACGTGACACAGAGCCCATCGCCACTTGGAAGAATTGTGACAATAACATAAACTCAAACCAAACGCAACTTTATAAACAGATATGTAATAATAGCCTTGATACTTGAACTTCATTTGCAAATGGCGGAAGCCAACCCTTAACTTTGTCACCCAAAAGTATTATATTTGTATAACATATGAAATTTACAGAATGCGGGACAGTTACTTGGTTTAAATTTAATTGTAATATTTTGCATAAACTACAGTTTGCAAACTAAAGTTAGACTAAAATTCAGTTATTATAATGTAATTTATGTTTTAAATATTTTTTTTAAAAAAGTTAATTTAAAATTGAAAATTGTGTAGATAATATAATTAAAAAGATAATTTTAATATAGGAAGAATCACATTCAAGGACCCTTTGAGAAAATTATTCAAAGATAATGACTAAAAATAAATCTCATTCGAGAATAGTCAATGTAATTAAGGTAAAAATTTTAAAATATGGCTTTTGGTCTAACCATAATTAAAAAAAAATCATTTACCAGCTACTTTTATCTAAAGATATTTTTTTTTACTCCTAATTAATTTTTAAACTTTCAAATTATAGTTTAAGCCAATTAAATCTTTAAAAAAGGGACCCCGTGGTCCGTGGCGCTGTGGAGGCGAATCCAAATATGATGAGTTATTTTCAAGGCTGAAGGTTGAGGATAGATAGGAAATAGAATAACGATGGAGGGAGGGATAAGATTGAAAGGCATCGTTAATGGGTTGCTTTTTTTTTTTTTTTGTTTTTTTGTTTGAGCCAAAGATCGTCAGTGGGTTGAAACTCTGGAGACAGAATTTATTCTAATTTTCAAGAATTTAAGAATGAGGCGTCTCTGTGTGAAGGCACATGGTATTAATATTTAAAACATGCGGCTGCGTTGCGTTCATTGTGTCTAAAAATTCTAGCTGATGAGCCGCAGGCTAGCAGCCACCAAATCTTCCAATTTTCTTCTTGTCAAATTTTTTTAAAAAAGATATTTCTTTCATTTTAAATTATAAAATATTTTTAAATAAAATCTCACATATTAATAAATATCATTAAATATACTTAATAATTTTATCTTTTAAGAATAAAGATATAAAATTTTAAAAGTACCTATTATTTTATATATTACAAAAAGATAAAAATTAATTATAGAGAGAAAGGATAATATTAAAATTGATGCATTTAATAAAACTTTAATCTATCATAAATATTTTATATTTTAGGACAGAAAAACTCTTTTAAAAATATCATATAATTTAAGATGAAGGTAACATTAATCATGCACTGTTATAGCGATTTATCACAGTCTCTCAATTCTTGCCTGATATTAATCTTAAAATAATTAAATTATTCATAAAATATAAAATAAAAATAAAAGCCATCCTCATTGTCAATTCTGTTGGACACACGACCATCGCCAGAGGGGTCATCGGCCACTAAGCTAATGTGATCATTTAATAGTATACAGTAAATATATATATATATATATATAGTCACAAAGTTTGTAAATTACTTTTATATTATAAATATAAAACGGTGTATTGTTAATTTTAAAATAGTAATTATTATTCTACTAATATTATTTTTTGATCTGACATAATTAATTATAAATTAAAAATTTTAAAATTTCATGTATTTTATTTATTAAAATCTGAATGCATTATTGTTAATCACAAAATAATTATTGTCAAAATATGAATAAATATTTAATAATAAATGATTAACACTTTTATAATTATGCCCATTTTATTATCTTTTTTATTAAAATTTAAATTAATATTTATTGATAAAAGATCGATAATAAAATTTTTTAAAATTTTTGATAATAAAAATAATTTTTTCCATAGTAAAATTTTATTTCAAGTCATCTTTATTAATTTAAAATTTATTTTTACCTAAAATTTAAGATTTATTTAATCTTTTCCATTGAAATAAATAAATATAATAAATATTCCCCCACCAAAAATATAATAATATTTTATTAATATATTTAATGTACATGAAATTGAAATGATAGCACCTACTAGACTACCGCTAGGTTGTTCTCGACCGTCACGTGCTCTAATCTTTAAACAAAATTAAAATCTCACTTGTAAATCCCCTCAATCCTCGCCAAGCAGCTGAAGCATTAATTTTAAAATTTGTAAGACCCCATTCCATCTTCTCTGTATTTTCCCCGCCGTCGTGGCTCACAAGATCCTGCCTCCTCATTCTCTTTGTGCTTCGTTCATTCCCGTGTTCCAATCCCTATCATAATTGTTTCCTCACACACACACACACACACATTTGTTGCTGTCTTTCCCACTTCCTCTCCATCTTTTCTGTTCATGTTTTTTTTTTTTAACAAACCAGCTGAACCATTCAAACCGCCTGTTCAGCTGGGTTTTACCGGTTCAGTACCGGTTTAGGCAGTTTGCCACCAGTTCTTACATTTTTTATTTTTTGTTTATCTCCAGACCAGACACCAAGTCAGTTCCAGTTGAACTGACCGGTCCAATTCAATTCTGATGACCTTGCCAAAAATAATATTTCATATCCAATAAGAACAATAATTAAATCGTGTCCGTTTAATTAAATAGTTTGATGAATATTTCACTGTTGATTCTTTCCTTATGCACACTGGAATCCTATTAGACTATATTCTTGTTTGGTATGATTAAATAGTTTTTATAAAATAATTTTAAAATTAAAATTAAAATCAAAATAGAATTAAGTTTTAAAATATATTTGATATGGTTAAAAAAATAGATGTAATTCTTATATTACTTTTGTTTGGTGTGTAAGATATGAAAATAAAATTATACTTCAAAGACAAAATTACTCATAAAAATAAAAGTAAAAATATATTAAAAGTTTGATTGTGTTTTAATTTCCTTATTTATTTAATATATAAATAAAATATTACATATAAGTAAAGAATTTTATAAAACAAATATTTAAATATATAAATATATACAATACTATATTGTCTATATATACTCCCCTCATTTAAAATGTAAGATATTTTTTTAGGAATTAGATGTTAAAAAATATAAAATATTTTTAGTCTTTCAAGATGTAATTATTGTCTTTTTTTTTTAAAGTGCCTCTATTAATGAATAACTTTATATTTATTGAAGGGTGTTTAATAGGAATACATATGAGAGGATATAA
Source organism: Prosopis cineraria (assembly GCF_029017545.1). NCBI lineage: Eukaryota > Viridiplantae > Streptophyta > Magnoliopsida > Fabales > Fabaceae > Prosopis > Prosopis cineraria. Next base: position 2,852,095 of record NW_026555343.1, read on the forward strand.
TTAATTTAAAAGTATGTAACAACTTTATTAAAATAAAATTTGGTTAAAATATTTTATATTTTTAATAGAGAAAATATATAATAATAATTTATATAAAGATTTCTGTGCCTATAATGACCCCAAAATAGAGAAGAACATAGACGGCAGGTTAAAAAAAAAAAAAAGCTAAAAAGAAAAACTCAACTACCATCATTTGAAAGACTAGAAGTTTCTAAAGGCACAAGACTTACGCTTATATGATTTATAGGGTAAAATTATCTTTTTAATTTTTTTATAAAGATAAAATTGTCTTGAAAAATAAAATTCTTGAAATTAAATTTCATAGTTTTAAACAAAAAATTTAATTCAGGATTTTTTAATGAAATTACCATTCATGAAAATTCTAATTCATATATACCAAAGGTCAAGATTTCTATCCCAATTTTATTTTTATCTTTAAAATTTAGCTCTATCAAATAAGGTTTTAGTGATTTTACAATTTTTCAAGTCTTTGATGTAGCTGGCTTTTGCCTCTACACTGTACAGTTTCCTTCAATGAAATTTCACTTTCCATTTCAAAAACAAAAAAAAATTGGTCCTTTTTCTTTTTACTAAACAAGGATAGGTATAACTACTTACTGTCCGTTTGGATTGAGGATTTAATCGATTTTAGGGGCAAAAAAAATTGATTAAGCCATAATTTACCCAACATCCACTTTTTTTCAAAATCGATTTTTTTCTAAAAAATTGATTTTTTCCCAACGCTCCAAATCTCAGCTTCTCCGCTTTTGCATTTTTTTGTTACAAAGTTATATGAGCAAATTACATAAAAAGTCCAAAAAAAATCACAAAAAAAGCACAAAATTTAATAAAACTAAAACAAAATTTTTTCTCTTCTTTTTTTTCTTAATAAAATTTGAATCTTTAAAAAAATTACTAACATGAGTATCCAAACAGATTGCGTTATAACATGATCAATTATGATTAAAATCTACCACTTAATCATTATTTTCATAATCTATTATACCCAACTATCAAACGGACCTTAAAAGACAAAACAAAGCAAGGCTGCTTGACTCATAGGCTGACAGCTGGATTTCTCCCTAAAGTAAATATCCTCATAAATGTTGGGAACTTCAAAACAAATATGCAAAGAGTCATCTCCAGCATGCGCCCCTCTTGCCATCTGATCAGTACAGAAAGTGGCTTCACACAAAGCACGCAACACTGCATAATTAGTCTTACTAAATAATGTAGACCGCACATGGAGAATCTCTTCCATAAAAGGATGATCGGGTGATGTCCCTCTTGCAATTAGATTAATTGCTTCCAGTGAATTCGAGTGTATTTAGACCTTATCAAGATTAAGCATAGCAAACACTTGGATGCCTTTTCGTATAGCCATAAGTTCCGCAATTGTAACAGGGATTTGCCCAAGCTTCATCCTGAAACCAGCTAACCATTCACCTTTGGAGTCCCTTAATAACACCCCCACATGTAGCTTGGGAGTTCTGTAAGACCGATGCATCCACATCTACATGAAAGACTCCTTACTCATGACTAATCTTCCTGATCTAACGAGCTTTGAGACCCACAATCCTCAAGGAGCCCAAATTCTTTTCTTCCAACAGTTGTTGTTGGCACAAGAAAATAGTATTACTAACAAAAGGGTAATAACCCCAAAAAATTCTTCAACTGCCACCTGTCCACAAAAGCTAGCATATATGGCAAAAAACTTTAATTCATAGAAAGCCAATCCATCGATTTGAACCTGCTTTGTGGAAAGCAATCTAGTAGATCTAATCTTGCAACTTGCAAGAAAAAAAGGAATCATAATATAAAGGGTTAATATTGGCCTCCCAAATCTCTCTAGCTATTTTACAGTCTCTTAGAATATCTATAATAGTCTCATCTCTCACATTCAAAAAGACATGATTCACTCAGCACAAGACCTCTATGGGCTCTAATGCTTTGTTTGGATGGGAAGAAAATATGAGAGAAAAGAAAATATATAAAAAAAAAATTTTTCCCTATTTATATGAGGAGGAAAAAGTCAGAGAAAAAAAAATTGGAAAAAAAATGAGGTGTGGCTCATTACATTTTGCCCCAATTTTTTTTTTTTATAAGTGAAGAGATTTTAAAAGTAAAATATTTTTTTCATCGTCTACCCTCCCATCCGCCTCTTTGTTTTTGCGCTAGACCCCATCTTCTACCAAGCAGTGGCTCGTCTTCAGCAGCTTTGACCTCAATGAAGAAGACGATGAATGGCGAGCTTGTTTATTATATTTTCATTTTGTTTATCTAAATATATGATAATATATACTTTTATGTTATTATATTTAATTTTAAAGAGTGCCCACTTTTGATTTTAAAAATATAAAATGACATATTTTTACTAATTATTTGATTTTAAATATAATATGAAATAAATTTTTAAATATAATTTTTGCTTTTATTTTATTTTTTAAAGATAATGAAACATGTGGTAAAAAAAAAAGATAATGAAACATGATATGTAGAGGCATATAGACATTATGATATCCATTCATTATTTTTTACTCTCTATTTTCTCTTATCCATTCAAATAAAAAGAGTGATAATATTTTTTTTGTTTTATCTTCTTTTCATTTTTTTCCTTTCAACTTTTTTTTGAAGAATCTAAATGAAGCCTCTCATGTAATACTTACCAAAAGAAGCATCTTAATGTCTCAGGAATGTGCCACTTCCATAGGCCTTTCCAAAGGCTACTCGTTTGCTGGTTATTTCTTGTGTGAAGGAATTTGTAAACTGAACTCACCATGAATCATCCATCATTAGATGATTTCCACCAAAAGGTATCGTCTACAAGCATATTTAGTGGTTTCATCATGATGATAGTATCAACAATCTCCATTGGGAGGAAGCTAGCCAACTTAACAACATCCCAATTCCCATCCGAAAGAATAAACTCATTCACCTTGGCTTGAGAGTTGAACGAGTCAACACCAGTTTTACCAAAAGATTATGAGAGGTTGGTTAGTTGGAGACCTAATATCCTACCAAAATGTTGTTGTCATACCATTATTCACTTTCCTACTAACTCCTTGAAGGAATAAATCCCATAATTTAGTACCAGTCTCACCTTCGGCTTTCGGACATGTTTTCGTCTTGAACATTCCATGATGTCGTAGATTCTGGACTGCGTATTCGCAGATATATAAATCCCACAATTTAGTAACACTGTTCCAGATATGGGAATTCCTTCTTCTTTTGATGACCGTGGGTGACATGATATCACCACATTTATATTTACAACTGAGGCATTTAATCCAGAGTGCTTCTTTGCTGGACCGGATCCCCTGAAAGCCTTGCTCTGATTATGAAGATCCTTAAAACCTAAAATCTGCCCTCATTCTCACATCTCTTCACCTTATCCCAAGCACTAAATGCATATTTTTCCCCTCACCGTAGATTCATTTCCCATCGGAGTCAGACCCCCTGAAAGTGACAGCACAGGGAAAGAGCACCACAGGGAGCGAAACAATCCAAATCTATCAAAATAGGACCAAAAACAGTTCAGATCAAATAAGAACAGTAATTAAGTTCCTTACCCCCCCCGCCCCAAAAAAAAGTAATTAAATTGTTCAACTTAGATAGTATCCCGAGTCGTGTTAATATTTTTTGGGAGAGCTTTATTGTTAATATGATTTTACCCGAATAATGAGTAATTATGTCTTAAGAAAACCTTGATCCTCATTTAACATTTTAAAAATTAATTAACTAAAATGCCCGAATTTGTATCAAGAAGATTTTTTTTTTTGTAAAACTTTCAAATCATGACTCATAATCCAATTGAAAATCCTTAAAAAAGGGTCTTGCTGGAAATGATTTCGTACTTGTTTTTCATGTTCTAATTGTTATGTCTAGAATAGAAGATTGAATAAAAAATATGGAAAAACACTGGTTCCAGTTCCCACACTTTACTTAAATTTTAATATATATTTTAATACTTTATTTTCGATGTTCTAATTTCATATAAGCTTTAAAAAACAATTTTTATTAAAAATTTTATGTTAACATCAGTTTAATATATAAATATAAAATTAATATTCTCAATTGATATGTTGGTATTTATTAATACCATTTGTGACATATTAATGTCCCTTTAAAAATGTAGAGATATTTATTAATACCATTTGTGACATGTTAATGCTCTTTTAAAAATGTAGAGATTATTGTTGTAGACAGAAAAAAGTGTATGAACCTGACACATTGAAAATAAAAATATAAGAACTTATATCAAAATTTGAGTAAAGTGTAGAGATACAAAATATTTAGCTGAAAATGATTCAAACCAAGGTTCTATAAATTCAACTTTTATTTGGCCAAAAATAAATAAATTTTAACTTGCATGCATTGTGTTTTCAATTTATTTTTTGAAATTTTTATTTTATAAAATTTTTGCCGGTGAATTGGATTGAGGAGAATTTTTGGCATTTTTAAAATTAAAGAAGAAATTTAAAAAAATACTTAATTGAAAATCATACTAATTAAGCTTTCAAGATCTCTAACTTTTATATATTGTCTTCCACTTTAACTATTGTTAGTTTTAAAATTCAAGATTGAATATTAAAAAAATATTGCATTAAAAATAGTTTCTACTAATTTTAAAGATTTTCCACATATGATTTGTCCAGCTTAGTTTCTGGAATTTTAAAATTGGTATAAAAAATAATTAAACATAACATTTTAAGTTTTTTCAACTTTTATATTAGTTTTTCAATTAAACTATATAATATAAATAAAAAAAATTTAAAGCAGCTTTTCTCTGTTATAAACGTGAGGATATTTTAGTCAAATATTTAATATTAGATTAATATTAGATTGTATATTGAATATATAATTACCTTTATTAAAAGCACATCTATGCATGATGAAAAAAATGTCTTTGACAGAAAAAGCTCCGAGTTTGAGATTGTACACTGAAAACGCACGTCATTCATTGATCGCCCTTCTTTCCATCGGTCCTCATGAAAGTCAAGCAAAACCATTATCATCATTATTTTCTATTAAGGGCTGCTTCTCTTTCTCATCTCTCTGGCTCTTCACCGTCACAGGCAAGCACGAGCTCATAGCGAAGCTCCTTCTCTTATTCTCACGGGCACCAAACGCCACTTTTACCCTCGCCACCTTTCCCTTTCTTGCTTATCTACTTCATGTAACCCCCTATTCCTTTTCTTCATATTCCTTAATTCATTCGTATTATAATGGCCACCCTGTTTCTCTTACTCTCCTCTGTTTTCCTCTTCCTTCTGATTCCTTCGTCTTCCCAGCTCGACGAAGTTTTCTTCCCGGGATTTAAGGGCGCCGGAGCCAACATAACCCTGAACGGAGTAGCAGCAATCGAGAAAAACGGAATCTTGCGGTTGACGAACCAGACAAATAGGTTGATGGGTCATGCTTTTTATTCGTCTCCATTCCAGCTCAGGAACTCCTCTACTGGTCAAGCTTTCTCCTTCTCTGCTTCCTTTGCTCTCGTCACTGTCCCTGTGTTCTTCAAGCTCGGTGGCCATGGCCTGGCTTTCACGATAGCAACTTCCAAAGATCTCAAAGCCTTGCCAAGTCAGTATCTTGGCCTCCTTAATTCCTCCGATATCGGAAATTTCTCCAACCATTTACTCGCCGTCGAGTTCGACACTGTCCAGGACTTCGAGTTCGGGGACAAGAACGATAACCATGTTGGAATCGACATCAACAGCTTGGTCTCTAACGCATCTGAGACTGCTGGGTATTACACCGACGATTCGGGCTTGAAGAAGCAAGATCTCAATATCTCCGGTGGGACGCCGATTATGGCTTGGGTAGATTACGATTCGGCTGCAAATCTCTTGAGCGTTACTCTTTCTCCTTTCTCGACAAAACCCAGAAAGCCGCTCTTGTCGTTCCCTGTGGATCTCTCACCGATTCTTAAAGATTATATGTATGTTGGGTTCTCTGCTTCCACGGGACTTCTCGCTAGCTCCCACTACATCTTGGGTTGGAGCTTCAAAATCAATGGTCCAGCTCGATCCCTCGATCTCTCTTCTCTCCCACATCTTCCTGGTCCGAAGAAGCAACCGACAAAGCTCATCATCGGCGTGACGGTGCCGGTTATATTTATTGCGTTATCCGCGATAGTAATCGGTGTTTATTTGTTCAGGAAAATAAAAAACGCCGACATAATAGAAGCGTGGGAGCTAGAAATCGGACCCCATCGATATTCCTACCAAGAGCTCAAGAAAGCGACAAGAGGTTTCAAGGACAAGGAGCTTCTCGGACAAGGTGGGTTTGGTCGAGTGTACAAAGGAACACTCCCGAGTTCGAAAACCCTGGTGGCAGTCAAACGAGTTTCCCACGAATCCAAACAGGGCCTTAGGGAGTTCGTCTCTGAAATCGCCAGCATTGGGCGTCTCCGTCACCGGAATCTCGTTCAACTCCTGGGCTGGTGTCGCCGGCGAGGCGACCTCCTCCTCGTGTACGATTACATGGCCAATGGTAGCTTAGACAAGTACCTATTCGACCAGCCGCAAATATTCTCACTTGGGAACAAAGGTTCAAGATCATAAAAGGTGTTGCTTCGGGTCTCCTATATCTCCACGAAGGATACGAACAAGTCGTTATTCACAGAGACGTTTAAAGCAAGCAACGTCTTGCTAGACAACGAGCTCAACGGGAGGTTAGGAGATTTCGGTTTGGCTAGATTATACGAGCACGGGGCCAACCCAAGCACGACCAGAGTGGTGGGCACATTGGGCTATTTAGCTCCTGAGCTACCTCGAACTGGTCGAGCCACCACGAGCTCCGATGTTTATGCTTTTGGTGCTCTGATGCTGGAAGTGGTCTGCGGAAGAAGACCTATTGAACCAAAAGCTTTACCAGAAGAGCTGGTTTTAGTGGATTGGGTGTGGGACAATTACAGAGAAGGGAAGTTGCTGGACGTGGTGGATCCAAAGTTGAACGGTGAATATGATGAGACGGAGGTAGTGATGGTGTTGAAACTGGGTTTGATTTGTTCCAACGATGTTCCTAATAACAGGCCAAGTATGAAGCAATTGATGATGTTTTTGGATGGAGAAGTGGAAGTGCCAGAGAGTTTGAGAGAAGCCAGGTGGAGGAGGGAATCATAGCCGTGAAGGGTTCGATGAGTTCTTGTTCAATTCGTTTGCGTCTTCTTCGTTTGGTGATAAGATGAGTGCGAGTTCTTATACTGGACACAGGGAGACATATGGTACTCATTTTGCTTCTTTTAATACTACTTCAGCTCTGTCTCTTCTCTGTGCCAGAGGAGAAACAAGGTGATGATTGATGATATATTGATACATACAATTTGTCATGTACTCAGATTTCTGGTTTTGATTTGAATTCGTTTGTTGTACAATTGTATCACGTCTCATTGTAGAGAGAAAATTTTGATGCTGCTGCTGATTGGACCAGAGTTGCATACAGTGACTCTGTTAGATTTTAGCCTGGATTCTTGAGGCTGGCAGATGTTTTGCTTATTGGATGAAGAATTTTGTTCATTTGCTTATATGTGCTTTTGGTCACATGATTCTGTTTATGAAGAGAAAAGAAAGACAGACCAATTCTGCAATTATGCTGCTTGAGTTCTGTATTAGATTGTCCCAGGAGCTCGATGAAAACTGCTAAATGAGAAATGGTTTTGTGTGCAGTTCCATTCCCATAATCAAAAAGTCCATTAATCGTTTCTCATTTTGGTAGACCCGCACTACAATTAACGGGCTTTTTTACTAACATGCTATAAACAGTAAACAAAATTACTTAAAATGTTGTACCATCAGAAATATTTACCAAAATATTATATCAAAATGTGTTCACAGTAAATGAGTTTTCGTATGTGAAAAACCATTCACACACACAACAATTTTATAGTAAAAAAATTTGACATCTACTTTTTTTCTAATGAATATTGAAGTTGTTTACTGAGTGAATGAGTTCAATTTTTTTATTGATAAGATATAATGTTCACTGTGAAGTTGTGACTTGTCTCTGCAAGAATTATTCTACATGCTTTTCTTTCCCTATTCTCCTTGTAATATTCCCTATAATTTAATTTTATTGAAGTGTTAATTATATAATGTAATATTTGAAAAGTAGAATGAATTATAAGAGTTTGTGTGTATATTTGCAAATGGACAAATTTGTCATGGTTTAGCCGGTGCAACATTTGAGTGAAATATTGTTTAAATAATGAAAGTTGATCCAAATATTATCTTAGATAGATTAAAGCAATTTAATGGACAAAAGCTACTGTTTCTTCCTAATTAAATGGTGACAGATCTAGCATACAGATGTTCTACAAGCATAGATATACCACGTTACCAAGCATGCAATTTAAAGGATGATTCATATATGGACGATCTATCCATTTATAAATGTACAAATGAATTCTACTTTTTAAATATTACGTTATATAATTAACATCACAATAAAATTAAATTATAGGGAATATTAAAAAGATAAGAGGGAGAGAAAACATGCAAAAAGATTCTCGCAAAGGGAGGGGGCATTTTCAAAATGAATATTATGTGTTATCCATAAAAAAAAAGTTGAACTTGTAAGTGAACACTTCTACTTTTCATAACAAAAATCAAATGTCAGATTTTCCGACAACAAAATTATTCTCTATGTAAATGAGCTTTTCACAAATGTAACATCATTTTTTGTCACATCCCAAGATTTGATTATTGAGTATTAACTGGGGAGGTATCTAATTAATTTTCTAAAAAAATAAATAATAAAGAAATTATCCCAAAAAAAAACTAAGAACATGTTTTGTATAATATTATGATCATTTTTTAAATCCATTGGAGCATATTTAAAATTAATTAGCAATGGGGTCTATTAATGTAATTTTAACCCACTAACTTATTATATTTTTTTTATTGTAATTCATAAAAAACCTTGACTCTTCCATTACCTTTTGCATATTAGAGGCGGAGGTGAAAATGGATTGTGGCTTTCATTTCCTTTCCCTTTCCCTCGCATGGCGTGGCATTCGGGGCTGAAATATTTTTAAGTATGTTTTTCGAAATTTTGCCTTATCACCTTCCCTACTATTTCCGTAACGCACAAGGGGGAAAAATTGATTCAAGGCTTTTTAGGATTTTCAAAATTCTGGACAGTACTTTGCCTTTGTTCTTAGTAGGAAATGAAGGGTTCTAAGGTTTCTATTTAAAATTATTTTTTAAAAAATAAAATGCTTAGATTTTGGGGTGAAGGGTCTTGCATTTTTCCCCTTTTTACTTTGTCTGGAGTTACTTTAAAATTATATTGAAGAATGAAAGAGCGAAATCATAATTGGAAATATAGGTGGATAGAATATTAGATTGAGTGCTTATATTAAGTGATTTTTAACTTGGAATTTCGGTAGAAAAAAAGCTATATATTTTGTGCTTGTTTGTTTTGTTACTTGTGAGATTATTTCCTTAGGATGTTTTTTTTTAATTATTGTTTTTTCCTTCTTTACTGTGTTAGCTAATAGCAAAGTAAATGGGCAAGAAATAGTGCCATGTGTTGCCCATAATGTTTGCATGTAAAATTTCTCGTTTGCTTTCTATACTTGAGGTTTTGCTGTATCTAGGAATTGATAATTTTCTCTTATAGTTGGTATTATGTTGTGGTAAATTTAAAAAACACTAAAGTATGAGCATTAATTGGTTAATCAAGGTGGCTAATATTGATATATTTGAGTGGCTATATTGAGGAATGCAAGAAGAAATTTGGCAGGTAATAAAAAATTTGGGGAGGCATTACTATCACAATAAATCCGGATGATATTTCAAATATGATAAGGTTTTTAAATGATTTTGCAAAATTCTGTCTTAGGAATTGAACATCATAAAAACTTGGTTATTTACTTTTATCATTTTTGCTGTCATTGCTCTAGTTCTTGATCAGGTGCTAACATTAATATTGTTTCAACTTGAAATTTTAAAGCTCTCTCAATTAAGTAATAGTAGACATTTTCTTATATATTTTTAAAGTTATTAATATCTTAAATGATTCCTTGTTTATTTATGCGTTACCAAACTCATTTTCTAAGATAGCAAGATTAGTGGATTGCTGGGAAGGTGATAAAGTATTTAAAAAAAAGATAATAAGCTTTATTATTGAATCTTTTAATTTTGATGATTGTTTACCAAACTTATTGCAACAGTATATGTTTACATTATATTCATGAGAATTGCTTGCATTCATTGAATGTGAAGTTATAAATATATGTATTTAGTTTATAATAAATAGTTAGATAATGTTAATATATGGGACTTATCTAGTAATAAGAACCTTTGTTTGATGTTAGGTTGTAGAAATAGTTTATGTGATTTAGTTGAATCATTGATTTGATTCTATTAGCAAGATTGTTGATACAATCCATTTTATATATAAATAGTTTTTCTTTTGTACTTGCTTACTTATTTCTTATAAGTAACTGTGTTATAATGTTAGTTATATGTGAACAATTCAATTTATTAAAATATTAAAATTTTCATCTCACTTATATTTTGTTTTTAATAATTTCATGTTACAGGTTAAATAGTAGACTGTCAAGGAAAGGAAAAGCAAAGAATAAGATTATATATATATAAATATATATATATATATATATTTATATATTTATATATATAATCCTTGTATGTTTTCTTTTGATGGAATGTAAATATTAGTTATCAAATAATAATGTAAGAGTTTTTCTTTTATTTAAGTTATACACACACACTCACTTATATACTTTCAATATTATTTTTCCTTCATTTTAAGGTGATTGCACTAGCTAATAACTCCCTAATGAAAACTCTATAGAATTTGGGTGTTTTACATTTCTTGTCTGAACAATTTCTGATATAGTATTTGAATAAATACATATCACAGTGTAAATTTAGATAATTTTGTTTACTATTTATAACATATTGGTAAAAAGCCGCAATTAACATGTTCAGACCACACCTCAATCAAATCTTTCTAGTGAATGACAGTTACGTAATCTTGAATTAGAAAATGAATTACAATTAAATAACCAATAAAATTTAAAAATAATATTTTGTAAATATTAATTTAAGTGGTTGTAAATTCTTTATTTTTAATTATAAATAAGATATTTAAATTTTAAATATTATAGTTAATATTCTTGTATGCAATTTACAATTAGTATTTTTGTTTGCAATGATCCAAATTAGTATTTGTAATTTGTTTTTCTAAATATTTTGATGATATCATGAATTCCATCTCCTGACTTTATTGTCATTCTTGCAATTTTATTGTCATAAAATTTGGCTCGTTTTCTGGTAAAATTAATATTTATTTATTTATTTAAAAGAAAAGAGTCTTGGTAGTGGTCTAATATGGTTGAAATAATTTAATTTTATATGGTCAATTTTTTTGAAGAATTATCTTAATTTATAGAGTAAAGTATACTTTTAATCTTCTAACTTTATATAAAATTTTAATTTAATCATTTAATTTTAAAAAATATTTTTTTAATCTTTTATCCCTAATATCATTAGTTTAAATGATTATTTTAAAAAAATTAAATTTAGTATATTAACATTTAAAAATAATTTATTAATATTTAAAAATTTAATGTAAAAAATTGTTTGGATAAAGTTAATCATATTATAATTAAAAAATACTTTATAAAATTAAGAAGTTAAAATAAAACGTCATATGAAATTAAAAAAATTAAATATATATTTTAACCTAATTTTTACGCTTTTTAGTTGTTACTTCACTTTTTCGCCCCGCTCATGATCGCAGAGACGAGAGATGATAGCTTAAAAGATTTTTTTTCCCCTTTCTATAAAGATCGTAACTATCTGTCTAGCATTAAATTCTATTTAACAAATAAAATAATTGCATGATTTATGGTTAGTAAACAGAATTCTGTACAGGTTTTTATTTTACATAGGTATTGACTTTTTTTGTTCAAATAATCATGTGGTCTTGTTAAAATAATTTTGATGATAATAATTAAAAGAATAATTTTTTGTCTTTTTTTAACAAAAAGACAAATATATTAACAAATAAGAAGAAAATGCAACTACAAAGATAATATTAAAGCAGAATTAATAATACTACTAGGTAAAGTAAAAGCAGAAAAAACAAAGGTCTCAAAGCCACACTTCTGAGTTCTATAGTTGGTAAAGTTTTGCAAGATTCTGAGGATATCCTGATCAAAGAGATTGTTTCATGCAGAGTAGAAGCAGGTTCCCTTGTTATGCCAAGCATGCAAGATTTCTAGATTTGGTCAATCTGGGAATCATTATCTATACAGATTTGGTTCAACTTTGTTTTAATAAGGAATCATAATAAATCAGACAAACGTAAAATTTTTTTGAGGTCATCAAACTTTAATTTCCAACATAATCTATACAGCTTAACGGTAACTCCTGATTTGAAACAAAGCCACTTTCTATAGAAAAGATTGTTATATAGTGATGCACAGGTGTTTCTTATAATTTTATGTATGATTAACATTAAAAATGAGAAAACAAAGAGATATGTTATTCGATACATATAAAATAATTATACCATAGTTGCTACGTTGATGATATGTTGCATATAAAACAATATGACTAATAAACCTTGGTGATGAAAATTAATCAGGGGTAGTCAACCACGTATGAGGAGTGTTTTCTTGGGCATCTTATATTTCTCCAACTATGAGCATCCTTGTGCCCGAATTATAAGAATATTAAAAAAAGGGAGATATAATTAATTAATTAATAACAATGAAGCTTGGAAATGACGATAATAGAATATAGCTAGGCACTGACGGACACAGTATATATGTTGTGCTCTTAGCACGCCACTCCGTTTTCTTCGCTGCTCATGTAATTGATTATTGAATGTTATGCTTGGTAAGTCTTAAGTTTTGTGGACCCGTGTGCCCAATATTTTAATATTTTATATAACTTTCCCCTTCCACCCACTGATTTTTTATTTTATTTTTTCCTTTCCCCTGTTGGGTGAGCATGAAGATTCTCACGCGTTGCACTGTCCTTGTCAGGTTGACATACTTTGTGTTTGTGTCTAACTAGATTTTAACTCAATTATTGATGATTATTGATCATATCAGATAGTTAAATATGATAAGAATAGCATCCTTGAAGGTCAGGCTTGCCCTAGTGATGGAACTTTTACTTTTCACTATTTTCATAAAATATATATCGATGATGTTTATGCATAATATGTTTGAAGAATGAACATTAATGTCCCGCATGTACATTAAATTAAATAAAATAAAAAAACTTCCTAATGTGCATATAGAGAACAATTTAGATTGAATCTTTCATAGAGTTGATTAAAATTATAATTGAAGTTGATTAAATCTACCTAAGAACAATAACAACTTGATTGGATTTGATGATTGGAATTAAAACAAGCTAAGGTTAAAAAGTACTTCATCCGTTTAAAAATATAAGACATTTTTTGAGGAGTTAAATGTTCAAAAATGTAAGATATTTTTAATTTTTTGAGATGTAATCATTAATTTTTTTTTAAAAATGTTCCTATTAATTAATGATTTTATATTTATTATAGAGTGTTTCATAGGGATAAATATAAAAAGATAGGGATAGTTAGAAAGTAAGTAATTACTTTATTGGGGGGTAAAATTCAGTTAAAAATATCTTTTATTTTTTAACGAATGGAGTACTAATTTCTTTTTTTTTGGTATTTTTCAAGATTAGATAGATTTGGAATTGGTTGGTTTATGTAAGGAAGATGCAATGTGATGATCTTCCTAGATACATGAACTCCCTCTACTGCATTTGCTTTTTAAAGACATCTCAGTAACCATTAGAAATTAACGCTCTTAGATTTTTTAGATTAACTATAACCCTAAATTAAAGCTTAGAACTAATTGTGCTTAAAGATGGTCAAGTGATTATGTAGTTAATTACTAAGTACTCCAACACTTACCCTAATCAATTGAGACCTCAAATTAATTAAGAAAAATGATTAGTCAAGCTCAAGTGTGCCTAATGCACAACTATATCTTACAAGCTCACAATAGATGACTAGCAAGCAATGTAACAAGGGATAGAATAAAATATAAATTTAGATTGCACTGAATTCAAAATGACAACACTTCAATTGACGAATAAACAATATAACAACCTAATATAATACTTAACCAAGAATCACAAACTCTATTTCTAACAACTATTGTTACTACAATATCATAGTCATTCAAATTCAAAGAATTAAATAAGAGGTAAAATATAAGAAAAACTCTTAAAATCTAAGAGCTCATCCATGCATCCTAGGAAGGTTGAGCATGTCTAGCCACTCTTCATTAGCATTCCGATAGTTCCTCCTTGAAGACCATCAAAGGAAAACTCTATGGAAGAGTGATAATGCTGTTATTTAGGGTTTTATGCGGACATTAGAGAGAAGGGAATGTTGTGATTGATCTAAGGTGGAGGAAAGGTGGAATAGAGGCTAAGGTTTAAGGGTATTTTTTAGAGAAAAAGATGAAGATAAATTGATGAAGAAGATATTGAAATTCAGCCAATTGGTATGTGATTGATCTGTCCAGCTACGAAATCAAATTATTTAAGGGTGTATGAGGCTCATTTAGATTAATCTAATGACTAGGAATCATGATCACCAAGTGTCCTAAAGTGATGTGAGAGTTATGTGCATCTAAGGGTCCTTTTAAATGGTATTTTATATATGACCATGAGTTTTAGGAATTAATTATTTAAATGATAGTAAATAAAAATTAAAGGCATCTAATAATATGAAAATGGATAGAGAGATTTGAAACCAACATGATGGAAATGATGAAAAAATGTATAACAAAAAATAAAAAAAAGGAAATTAAAATTGAAAAGTGAAATTATTACAGCTATCCTTATTTGAAATTTCATCTATCATTTGTGACTTTTTAACCATCAAAATAGCTCATCCAAGGACTTCAATTTCTCACAAGGGATTGCCATCATCATCCAATAGCTTCTCATGGTCTAAAACACACATGGAACCAATTAATAAAAGTTGTGCACAATTAATTTAATGTGTCTTATGAATTTATTTAACTTAGGTGCGAATTATGAAAATATATGAGATGAAAAATTAGGAGATGTAATTAGTTGTTGGAAGTTTCCTAGAAGTTCTTGGTTATAAAAACTAAACATATAACACTTTAAAAGTGCCATTAAAATACAAAAAGTTTGTTCTTTAAATAATATTTTAGTAAATAATTCATAATCTAAGTTGAATTAAGTTAAATTAAACCCATGGGATTAATGAAGAACTCAAAATTAGCAAGTGATGAAATTTTTTAATTTTCAGAAATTATTTTCAAAAATTACAGTTTTGCCCATCAAATTTCAGAATTTTCATTTTGGCCCCAAATTTTTTTGAAATTAAAAAATAACCTAAAAATCTTAAAGGCTTTTAATATGTATGAAATAGCCATATAAGTGTTAAAAGTTAGGAAAAATGACATGTACAAATGGTAATTATCAAATATATGTGTGCGCGCTCGCGTAAAAATAAAAAGTCCAGATATCAATGGACAAAGTAAATTATTCCACCCTCTCTCTCTGTTTTTTTCTTTTACAAAAAAAAAAATTTATGATGTTTTTAAACAGCCTTAAATGGCAAAAACACCATGTTATAGTCACTAGATGTATATGTGATAATTATAAAAGAAAGAGTAAAAAGTACTCGAGAAGTGATTTTTGGTTTTTGTTTTAATGTAAACCATTAACCTCTTTATGTATCATCCTATGCTCCTGCAATCCTAATTATATGGCAAAGTTAATTAATTTTATAATTTTTAAAGAGTGACGGTCAATATTTAAAGCAAAAAGTTGCATGACTTTTTAATATTACTCTTCATTGAAACTAATGCGTAAAAGTGTTGCATAGAAATTACGCCAAAATTTTTTGCAATTGCAATTGGACAAAAAAAAAAAAACCGCCTCATCATTAGATTTAGGACCAAAGTAGGGTACGGTTTGAAAACTTTGCTTTATAAATTATAGTTAAGGCCGGAGAATACTTTCTCTAGAATTAAGAGTGTCATTTGCCAAAAATATAAAATGATTTTCCTTGAGATACAAAGGACAAATAATAGATTCCTCCCAACTAGATTTGTTTTGTGTTCAAGAGTTGCATTCAAACTCCTAATTAATTTCTCAAGGAACGAAAATCTCTGGTGATTCATGCATCACCCATCAATACTTCAATTATTTGAATTCTTGTTGCAGATATTTTTGTGGAAGAGACTTAAAAGAGAAGGTATATAGGCGGAGAATTGTTAATTGATGATCATTAGAATGAGATTAGGTTTAATTAATGAGGCAGGGAGGGAGCTAGCTAGGTCGTTATCATGGAATGTTTGATAGATGAATATGATTGTATGCCATTCATCAGCTGTATTTAAAGTCAAATATGTAATGCCGTATTACGGTCCATAGCTTATGGAATTAATCTGAAGTCAAAGATGTGATACAAGAGTCTTGTTTCTTGCATTTACTTGGGAAAGAAAACAAATTGCAGAAGCCGATGGAAGATAATGCAGTTCATGAAGGGTTTGACCCTTTTGTGACCAAACCGTATGACATGACGAAATGGCACTATTGACAATTTGCCATTCGTGTCGGCCAATACATATCTTTCTCAAGCCGTGAGTCTTGGGATAACGCACACTCCCTCTTTTATTTCCTTTTTTTAAAATATTAATTCATGTGCCCGATTTTTTTTTTTTTAATTGCATTGGAATGTTTGAATCATTTATATCCTGGTTATATTAATTATAATACTCTTGATAATGAATGTTTTTACTTTGTACTTAGTTAGTATGACCTCTATATTTGTCGAAGTCCTTTTTCCCCTCTTTTTGGACAAGGCTAAAGAGTAAAACTCCAACAGAATCAAAATTTGAGTGTAATATGATTCATTTCGTCTTTGATATCAATTTTTTAATTAATTAAAGTATAGCAACTATCTTTGCTAACTCTTGTAATGCTCCACTACTAACTAACCCGCGTTTGGCCACAACTTTTTGATTTGTTGAGAAGTATTGGTCATGGAAGAGCCCTCCTTTTCTAGTTCTTTTCATGAACTTTTCTTTGAATATAGATCCTTTATGATTGTAATCCATATCCATAATCCATAATATTAAAAAAACATGTGTACAAGATAAATGGTTTTGGCTTCCATTATTATTTTTTATAAATAATTTTGTTGAATTTCATCCCAAAATGTGGCCGGAGATGATCGGATTTCTTTTTCAAATATGAGAATATTTGAAATGTGAGGAAACGGGCGGCAAAGTCTTGATGGAATAATGCAATGCGGAGACTGATCATGTTTCAAGTTGTAAAATACATGTATATCTTTATATACCTAATTAATGAGTTATAAAGTGTGCAACTTTAAACTTTATAAAAAATGACATAAAAAATTTCATTAAAGAATCAGATGAGAAAATTAATATATGTTAAGTTACTTAAATTATAAATAAATTTCAAGAAATTGATGTTATTTTTTAATCATATAAAGACAAAATTATTATTTTAATCAGCCATTTTAACCAACAACCGGTTAATTATTGGATTATCATTGCTTGTAATAGTATCAGTAAAAATGATTAAAGTGTTAAAGTTTTAATGAGATATTATTAAAATAAATATATTATTTTTTAATTAATTATCAGTGTTGTTATCAATAATAATGATCTAATAATTATCCAATGGCATGTCAAAGTAGTTGGTCAAAATAGTATTTTTGATCTTTTAAATAATAAATAATAACATGTGTCTCATGGTTTTTATTTGTAATTTAAAAAATTTAATCGATATTAATTTTTTTACAGGGTATGTATTTAAAATTTTTGTATTATTTAAAATTAACATTTGTTAATAGTAAAAGTCACATTGTACCATTTTTAATTGTTAAAAGAGAATATTGCATTATAAAAAATACCAAATGTTTTTGCGTGAATAATTGAAAAACAAAAATATCTTTTAAGTCTCTTAAAATCTCAAAAATATATTTCATCAAAAGGAGAGACTAATCTTTTCAAGAGCATTCAGAGGTACACATGAGTGGTAATAATTAATGGTACAAGTTGTGTAGGGAAACAGAAATGGTGGCATCACCAACACCAACTTGACACCAAAGTGTCTCTTAAGAATATAAATTTTGAAACAATTGACTCATCCTACTCCACCACCAATCACTCTTACCTTCCCCCCCCCCTTTTTTTCTTTTTTTCCTTCGTAGCTGCAACGCAGTTTCACACTTTGATTAAACAAGTTTATATGTATTTTTTAATAATTTTTTAAATATATCACATTTTCTCTTGGCTCATTCTGATGAAAAAAACACACACACACAAATACATGCTTAACAAAGCCCCCCCCCAAAAAAAACCTTTTGTATATTACTAATTTTAAGCTAACTTGAACCATTAGTGTATGCTTTAATAATGGTAGATATCTAATTGAATTAGATTCAAACATGGTCAGGCATAATTAGGGGCAATTTTCTCAAACCCAATTTTTTACATTCATATGAACTCAAATCCAAAAACTTGTACTTCAATAGCCATAATGTCTTCTATGAGGACTTGTTTGGGTATTGAAACTAAATTACATATTGTAGTGGAACTTACGACCAGGCCCAAGCTACATTCTGGACTGTAAGGGGAGGCTCAATTAAAAAAGAACAATTGGGCTATTGGTTTCGCAGCTTAAGAGAACCCTTTAACATATGTTTTCAAACACCGTATCCAAGAGACTGAGAATGGGCCTCCAGTATCCTTAATATAGTATAATGCAATTTTGTAGCAAAATTGACGATATTTCAGAACATTTTTTGCAGCAAAAAGAAAAAAAGAAAAGGAATCCTGCATATTTCGCCAAAAAAAAAAGTGTTGTGCATTACAAATCAATATTTACCGTTTCAATAAATCAATATGATATTCTTTCAAGCTTAAATGTATTGTTTATTTATCATGTGACGAATTGTTAATCACAATAGGTATTTGAATAAAGGGAAACGATGATGTACGACCTCAAATATTCAATATATTAAGGATCAATGCCAGTTTTTGTTTTTTAAAAAAGCTGTCAATTGAGTAGAAATATTCAGGTAAAAAAAAAATCAGCAGCACTATTTATTCATCTTATTCCTTCAATTTTCACCAATCAATTTTCTTTTCTTTCTTTTAAAATTTATATTTTTGAATGTCCCCAAATCAAAGCCAAATAGGATCAGTGAGTCAATAAAGCATTGTAGATTACCATGGAACATAAATTGAACGTATGGGAACAAATCTCAAGTTTCAGATCTTATTCTATCTTTCCTTTACCTTTTCTTTATTCTCTATCTTTCTTTTATTTTGCCACCTTACTTTCGATTTGAATCGGCTTTGCCTGATGAAGTTATGAATCATGAACAAATAATATAAACTTTATATGTGACTTTTTTGTCTTAATAAATAAATAAGCATAATGAGTGGTCTAGTTAACTTAACTATATTGTTATATATGTGTGTGTGTATATTCAAATTCTATTGACGATAACTGGGGCATGTTGCTAATGTATGCCAGATAGTAGTAGAACTATGTTGTTTGGTTAAATAAAGTATATTTGAATATCATAGATCATAATATATTATTGAACAGTCAACAATGGAAACGGAAACTATCTTTCCTGTAAAGAATATGCTTCTCTTATTCTCTCAACTAAGTTGTTACATGTGCTAGTGATTAAATTCAAATTTTCAACCATGACAAGAGTATTCCACTAACAAAAAGAAGACGATTTAGTTAACGATTTAGTTGTTACATTTTTTATTAGTTTATATTAAATTTAATGTGATAATAAAATTTTTAATCATTTAAGTTTGATTTACTCAACGATTTGATTCCTTAAATTTATCTTAATTATTAATTTAGTCATTATTATTTAAAAAAGTAGGTAATACTATTACAGTTTGCTGACATGAATAATGAAATGTTGATGATAGCCATATGGATTAATAAAAAATGTAATTGAAAAAAATATATTAATAAATTTTTAAAAATAAAAAACAAAAGATGATATAAGGGATTAAATTAATAAAAATTAAATTAATTTAACAGAAAACTTATTCTCATTTAGTTACATAAATATGTCAAGTGATTAACATATTCTTCATACTAGATTAATTTGTGATTCAATTTGCGCTTTAAAATTTAAAGAACTGACATGATAATTTAAAAGAATATTAGAGACTTAATTAATAAAAATTAAATGTGATAGATGAAATTAATTATAGAGATAAATTTATAGCAGTGATTTAAAAATCAGACTAGATCGGTCTGACCATTGATTAGTCCGGTTCAATCAATATATGAAAACTATTTTGGAGTTTGAGCTGAGTTAAGCCATTTCGGACCGAGAATTGGATCAATTGGTCCAGATTTTTTTTAAAGTTATGTAATAATTTTATATTTATTTTTTATATTTAAGTTATTATATACATATATAATTTTTCAATTTAATTATTATTTCATCAATTTGATCATTAATTCAACCTGATTGAATTATGCGAACTATGAATCGTTGACCTTTTCGATTCAATATCTGATTCGATTTTGAAAACATTAATTTAAAGGATAAAAAATTTCACTATCTAAATTTACAACATGCTTACATGGGGGTGGGGGGATTTTTCCCCACGAAAAATGTTGAATGTTTTAACAAGTATTTTATTCATCACTTTATTAAAGCATTAATAAACTCATAATCACTGATATTGGCGCATTTTGACTAATTATATAGACGTTTTCAATTGCATCAAGAAATGTAAATCTTTTATATATTATTTATTTTTATAACAAACTCTTATTATTAATATTATTAGCATGTTAAAATATAATTATAGAGATAAATTTATAGCAGTGATTTAAAAATCAGACTAGATCGGTCTGACCATTGATTGGTCCAGATTCCGGTTCAATCAATATATGAAAACTATTTTGGAGGTTGAGCTGGGTTGAGCTATTTCGGATCGAGAATTGGATCTGGTTTTTAAGAACTATATTGTTCAATTTTTTTATTTGTTGTTGATTTTTTTGAAAATGATCAATTTTTTTAATCATTTAATGTTATGTTATATCATGTGGCTTGTTTCATGATAAACTTAAAATATTTAATTTTTTTTAAAGTTAAGTAATAATTTTATATTTATTTTTTATATTTAAGTTATTATATACATATATAATTTTTTAATTTAATTATTACGTCATGGATTTGATCATTAGTTCAACCTGATTGAATCATGCGAATCATAAATCGTTAACCTTTTTGATTCAATATTTAGTCCAATTTTAAAAACATTGACTTAAAGGACAAAAAATTTCACAATCTAAATTTACAACATGCTTACATGGGGGTGGGGGGATTTTTCCCCGGAAAAAAATGTTGAATGTTTTAACAAGTATTTTATTCATCACTTTATTAAAGCATTAATAAACTCATAAACACTGATATTGGCACATTTTGACTAATTATATACTTAGTCACATATAGTTACGATACCCGTTTTCAATTAGATTAAAAAATGTAAATCTTTTATATATTATTTATTTTTATAACAATTTTTTATTATTAATATTATTAGCATATTAAAATCTTCTTGTTTTGATTTGACGGATAAATGTATATTAAATATATAATATTAAATACTTAAGTCTTACCTTAAATTTAAAAAGAAAATATGTTAGGAGTTCAGAAATTTTGCTTTATTTTAGAAATAAACAATAAATAATGCTATTCGTTTTTCAGAAATTTTGCTCTTATCCCTTTATCTCATAACTAATTTTTTTTTTTTAAAATGTGAAAGTATATTGATTGTGATAGTGAATGTAAATACGAGTTATCAGTATCAAATGAATGAATAATAGTAAGTAAATTAATTAATAAATTTGATGTAAAAAAACTGACTTTTTACGTGAAGAATGCCTCCTTTGCTCACAGCAGCTTTATAAAGCTCAGAAAAAAGCACCAAATTTGTACAAAAGAAGAATCAAACATCAGAAAATATGAAACAAGAAGCATTTATTCCTTTGTTATTTTACTTTTCTCTTTTCCCAGTATCATGTTACGATCCAAAAGCTTTTAAAACAAAAATTTGGAAAGACGTTTTGTATGCTGGATGAGACAATTATACCCCAAAAATAGTATTTATAGAAAAATAAAAAGAGAAAAATAGCAGGAGGCGAAATTTGAGTTCAAATAGTGCTATCTCAACATTATTAAAATATTAATCTTCTGGATTTTTTCTTCCTCACCGCCTTTAATATGCTTGGGGAGAAAGAAAAGATTTATCCAGAAAATAATAGAAGAATCTAGAGATAGGGACGAGGAAAATTATGGGGTGGGAAAGAGAGTCGGAGATAATTTAATAATAGAAAGGGAAAGAGATATCATAATAACTACATGGTTGTTTTATAATAATTACAATAAATGAAATAATTAATATGGGAATTTAGTCAATACTTACCCTATGAAAGTTAGGGTAAATAATACAAGACATATCAATTCATAATGATAATTAACTTATACAATTTAGTAGGCATTTGAAAACATATTTTCTTCATACTATAATATAAGATATTAATAATTAATTTACAGTTTTCAAAAATATTACTTGAAACCTGAATTTTTTAAAAAAATTATACATTTTTAATTATGCCCTTATCAAATATATTATATAAGTATATTCATAATGCTAGTTAAAATTTCAATACATTATTTTTTTAAGAAGAATAATAAATGAAATAGAATTATAGTTAAACAATTAATTATAAAAATTACTCAATACTCTATATTTTAAATTAAGTAAGATTATTAAAAAAAATTTATATTAAAATATGGAGGGAGTATTTCCTAGTTTTGCAGGAAAGACTTCTACTATATTAGCGATGAAAATGTAAATGAAAATGACAGTGGAAAAGTGATATTAGGTATGCAAGTGAAAAAATAAAATATTTAACAAGCAATATTTGGTATATAAAAATTAACCACAAAAAAAAAAGGAGAGAAATTGAGAATGATTGATGGCTCACTCTGGGTTTTCGCTCGGAATTCCATGCTTCTTTGAGGCAATTGGAAATGGAAGCATTTGGGGACGACTTTTTTCTCGCTGGAATGGAATTAATAAAAAACTTCAATGCATCTTGCCAAATTTAAATTTTTATAAATTTATTACCAATTTGAATAGTTTTTCAATAGCTCATATTAATGAAAAATTATATGATTATGTATTTATAAAATTTATAACAAGTTTTAAGGTTTTTAAAGGATAAATTATTTGAAGCAAACTTCTCTTTGGTTTAATTTGAATTGAAACAAAAGATTAAATTCCATGCAAATTTTGTTTTTTTTAAATAATTCTTACAAACTGAAGTTCAGATCCTATTTTTTTTCCTTGTTTCTTTTCTTTCCCATCATAAAGAACTATCTCTTCAAAGAAAAAAAATAAAAAAATATAATTATTAATCTTTATAGTTTTAATATTGTTTCATGTCCCTCTAATTATTTGGCATATAACATCAGTTCTTATATTTTTTTAATATGTCAAAATAAAATGATGAGATGAAACTATCAATATTAAACATGCTCCATCGTGGCTAAGGTCATCATATTTTTTTGATAAAGTAGAATTATGTTTCAACAAATTGAAATATGAAATTTGAAATGGAATAGGGGTAGGCACTGTTGTTAATTTATTGAATCATAATTTTACCTGGTACAAATTAGCCACGTTAGTCATAAGTCAGTATATTTATCTTATTAGTGCCATGTTACCATCCTTTTAGGCATATTTAAAAGTAAAGGAATTAATATTGCATATCAAACAAACTAAAAGGATTAGGAGCAACACAAAAAACTATAGAGATCTATATCAAAACGTGTTGAAATTAGAAGGATTAATAGTTCTATTTTCCAAAAAATAAATCTGTGAGCTTTTTTATTTTGGAAGTGAAAAAGAGGCCATTGGCGGGATTGATTTTGGTAGTTTAACGTTGATAATTTCTTAAAAAACACTGTAACGCGTAAATATAATTTAAACGATGATTACCAAAAAGAAACAATGGAAAGGAAATAAAAGAGTGAAGAGAAATAAAAGGAGGAAGTTAGACGTCCTTTTACTTTGAACGAAAGCAGAAGCTGCTCTGTGGTAGTTTGGTTCCTTTCTCGGAAGCCCCACCGGTCAGTCCCCTCTCTTCCATTTCCTTCCCTTTCTACTTTCTTACATTTCCCATCTCACCTTCATTGCCTTCTCTCTCAAGCTTTTATATTCTCCTCACTCATTCAAATTAAAGCTATTGCCATTTGATCAAATTATCAAATCACTGGCTCAAGATTTAATAACTAAATTATATTTAAATAATAAATTATAATCAAATTGATTATAAATAAATTATTTTATTTTTAATATTTAAATTATTTCTCAATTTATGTATGTCTTCCTTGTATAGGGCCATATTAATTTATTGATTAATTGACCCAATTAACCCAATCTTCAATAGTAAAAATAGGGAAAATCATATAGAGGTCTCATGAAAGAATTCTAATCACCAAACACTCCCACAAAATCTAAAAATAGCTCTGAAACTCTCTAGGCTTTAATTGCTAATAAGTTTTAAAATGAATTTACTAAAATGTTCTTATTTTAAAAATTTCTTCCTATGGTTGCTAGTGTTGGTCAGTGGTCGGGAAGCAACTGGCGGTAATGGCAGCCGAACGACAAGGGTACTTCTGATGCTCCGTCAATCGACAATCATGAGAAGAGATTTTTTGTATTTTTAAAATAAGAGAATTTTGTTAAACACGCTCCAAAATTTATTTGCAATTGAAACCTAGAGGATTTCAGAGCTATTGTGGGACCTTTTGGTTTACATATATATATATATATATATATTTTGGGACCTCTATGTGATTTTTCCAAACATATATTCCCTTGAGGAGGAAGACTGCCGCAGGGAGCTCGAGTTTTTACGACGAAACTACCAGGATCTTTCTAGGAAAGCCCAAATCAAATTTCTTTTTTTGTGTATTGTTGCTAAAATGGTATTTTCCTTCTCAACTAATTTCTCACTTGAAATATTTTTATTCATTTCTTCTATCGAACCCTTTTCCATATATGGACCACCTTAACACTTCGGCTTATTTCAAAATAATTTTGAACTCATGCTTCTCAGTTCTCACTTCGAGGCATATCAAACATCAGACACAGAAAGCATAGCAGGCAGAAGCAAAGCCAGCCATGTCCACCATCAAGCTCGTGACGATGCTGCTCTTGGTAGTGACAGTATTTGCAAGTAAGGAAGACACAAGCTTCATCTACAATGGCTTCCAATCGGCTGATTTAACCATTGACGGAGTTTCTTCTCTCAGCTCCGACGGCCTTCTCCGACTCACCAACGGCATCAAGCAACAAAAAGGTCACGCCTTCTACCCCAACCCTATAGCTTTCGTCAAAATTCGTCTTTCTCTACCACTTTCGTTTTCGCCATTAGATCTGAATACCCAACTCTGAGTGGTCATGGAATAGCTTTCGTAATTTCTCCCACAAAGGCTTTCCCAGGTGCTCTGCCCAGTCAGTTCCTCGGCCTCTTCAACGAAACCAACAATGGCCACCCCACAAACCGTATACTCGCAGTAGAACTCGATACCATTCAGAATAGCGAGTTCGAGGATGTCAACGATAACCATGTCGGAATCGACGTTAACGACTTGAATTCAGCGAAATCTGCTCCCGCTGGATATTATGTTGATGGGTTTCATTTTGAGAACTTGAGCCTTATCAGTGGACTTCCAATGCAGGCTTGGGTGGACTATGATGGAGGCAAGAATCAAATTAGTGTAACCTTAGCTCCAGTCAACGTTAGAAAACCAGAAACCCCATTGTTAACGTTATCCCATGACCTTTCCCGGATACTAAGCCAGCATAGTTATGTCGGATTCTCATCTTCCACAGGGTCAGTCTCAACTTCTCATTATGTTCTTGGCTGGAGCTTTAAGCTCAATGGGAAGGCTGAAAACCTTGTCATCACTGAACTCCCAAAGCTCCCTGAACTTGGTGGTGGTAAAAACGAACAATCTCTGATTTTGCTGGTTGGGATACCTCTGATTTCTGTCTGTTTAATTTTCCTGCTAAGCTTAGCCGTAGTTCATTTTATAAAGAGAAAAAGGAAGTTTTCTGAGGCGCTTGAAGATTGGGAGCAAGACCATGGTCCTCACAGGTTCAAATACAAGGATCTGTATATAGCCACAAAGGGATTCAGGGAGAAAGAGCTTCTGGGCAGTGGTGGTTTTGGTAGAGTCTACAAAGGGATAATGCCAATTTCGAAGATCGAGGTTGCTGTGAAAAGAGTGTCCCATGAATCTCGACAAGGTATGAGAGAATTTGTAGCAGAGATTGTAAGTATTGGTCGTCTTCGTCATCGGAACCTTGTACCTCTTTTAGGGTATTGCAGGAGAAAAGGAGAGCTTCTTTTAGTTTACGATTTCATGCCAAATGGAAGCTTAGATAGATATCTCTATAATCAACCCAGAGTGACATTGAATTGGACACAAAGATTTCGAATCATCAAAGGGATAGCTTCAGGATTATGTTATTTACATGAAGAATGGGAGCAAGTGGTTGTTCATAGAGACATAAAAGCCAGCAATATTCTTCTAGATTCAGAATTAAATGGAAGGTTGGGAGATTTTGGCCTTGCAAGATTATATGACCATGGCAGTGATCCTCAGACTACGCATGTTGTCGGAACTCTCGGGTATCTCGCACCAGAACAGACAAGATTAAGGAAGGCCACAACAAGCTCGGATGTTTTTGCTTTTGGTGCTTTCACGCTTGAGGTGGTGTGTGGAAGAAGGCCTATAGAGCAAGGAGGAGGAAGTGACGGTGTCGTTTTGGTGGATTGGGTTTATGGTTTCTTCACTAGGGGTGAGATTGTTGAGGCAAAGGATCAGAATTTGCCTTTGGGAAGAGAGTATAGGGAAGAAGAGGTAGAATTGGCATTAAAACTTGGCCTCTTGTGTTCAAATTCTGAGCCTCTGAGGAGGCCAAGCATGCGTCAAGTTGTGCAGTATTTAAATGGGGACGCACCTTTACCTGATTTGTCTTCACTGAGCTTATCATCTTCTGGGTTAACATTTGGGCACCGTCAAGAGATTCATCATCACTCTGCCTTGTCCTTCCCATCTTCCATGGACGGCTCATTTTCTCAGAGTTCTTCGATAGCTGAATCACTTTTATCTGGAGGACGGTGACTTCGGTTTTCCAAATGCATATACTATTGATTTGTTTTGGTGCTTCCTTGCCCTGTTTTTTTTTTTTTTTCATTTTAATTTTCAATAGGATTTTGGTTTTGTTGGTTGGTTTTTGTATTACATGCTTGTTGGAAAGAAAATGCGATGATTTATCAAAGTATTGATGCTTGGAAACCAAATTTTAGTGAACGGAAATCTATAGCCTTGTTTGTAAAATTCTACCATAGCTGCCTACAATTGCGCATGGACCAATTGTTCGCTAAAACCAGAAGAACAAAAAGCACTTTCAATAAAAATTATATTAAAAAAAATTTAACAAAAGAAAGAATAATACAACATAAATAAGTGCTTTCTGGACGTTACTCATTGGCGTTAATTTTAGAAAACACAACTCTTGTTCATCGCAGCGTCATCAGAGAAGAAAAGTTGTTAATCCACTATCTATGACTTGAATAGCTTACGCGCAATTACAAATGTACATATTCCATATGTAGCAAAACAGTAAATAGTTGATAGGGTTGGACCACTTCATACAGCTCTCAAGCAAATATCAGCATTTCAAATGTACACACTTGGTTAAGAAATTAGAACCACCTCAATGCCATTTTGCCACTAATTTCTCTTTGACATGACACAGTCCTAATATCCGCCATGCAAAGCAAATCTTCTTCACGTAGTCTTCCAGCAGTCTTCTTCATAACGATCTCCAACTCAATTTATTGTAACTCGTATGATGAAAAACTGAAACCCAATCTTCCATCGTTTGTGGATTTCAACTCAAGCTTCTGAAAAGGGCTGCAACGGGTCCATGTATTATACTTAAAAGCCTTCATAACGTACTAAGCCAGTAAATTAACAGAATAACAGGGGAAACATTGATTTGAATCATCCTTGTTTAAGTGTTAAGATTCACATCAATATATATATCTATACATACATACATACATATTGTAAAATAAAATTTATCGCAAGCCGTACAATTCAAAGTTATAAACCATATGGCTCATTTCTTATAAACAGATTTACTTAGGTATCCTTAAAGGCCTGGCTGACTGGCTTGATTAAACATGAAAAGACAATTAGGGTTGAACTTCATCAAAGCAGCCACTTTTAATTTAGGTTTTGGCCCCAATCCATTCAGCCATTGGCCCAGGTAGAGGTAGCTAAATCTGTTCCTGGCTCCTTAACTCTAAAAAGTAGTGTCCCTTCGCAAAACCCTTGCAATATGCATTGAATGACAATTGTCAAAGGAATCGAATACGAATTTTCAAGTAAAGAGAGGCATCAAGCGCATTTTAGGCAAACCTCAGGGAAGTTAGCATAATTTTCCCAGAAGTTTAAAATAAAAAGCTTTCTTCTATTTTCATGGTGTTATATAGACAATAATATTAAGATAGCTGTAGTTAGTTAAAAGTGAAAGGTTATTGGGCAGTTTTTTTTTTTTCTTTCTTTTTTTCTTTTTGCTTTCGCACTCCGTATCTTGAAGGATTTGGGTATATTGGGTTCATTGCCCACCCAGTCCACTCTAGACTAATTCAGATTCCCGCTTAGGTAGGCCTTTTTGAGGAGATTTCATAGGTATTAGTGGCGATACATGCTTTGCATGTTCGACTGTGCTGTTGCATATCCTGAGACTCGAACATGAGACTTTAGGTTAAGCTGCCCAAATCCCTAACCATTTGGACAAAGCCTGCTGGTAGGTTATTGGGGTTTTATTAGTGAAAAGGGATAAAACTTAAAAGCCCTATGTGGACAAGTGGACTAATATTCAAACCAATTGTGTAGGGCTTGCACTGCCCAGCCTTAAAAATAACTTTCGGTGCTAAAGCCAGGCTAAAAGGGTAAAGGCAAAATTAAACAGAAGGGTAAAAGTATAAGAAAAGCACCTGCTATTGGGATCATAATAGAACCCGCTGATAGAGCCATCGCTACAAAAAAACAGACATAGTAAAAGCCAGCTATAGTTAACCCACAATCTGTTCCAACATTCACAAAGTACTGTTCTTTCCATCTCTGCAATAACGAGTCAAGAAAAGTAAAGATTGGTTCAGATAAAGTAAATTTATTTTTTGAAAAATTGATCATTCTTTGCACAATCAAAATCAAGTTACCATAAAAATGTAAGGATAGTTGCTCAGGTCCAAAGACTTGCCACCATCAGCTTCCACTTGGGCCTGAAAAGAATGAAATTCACTAACAAAAAGCATACTATTCCATGATGAAACATACGTTTGCTTCCATTTGCCATAAAGAAGAAAGTATAATTCTTGGTATCAACAATCTCCCCTTCCCAGAATGTTACTACCTGAGTAAACAATTCAAGACAAAGCGAATGAAATGGATATCGTTCTTGGATGCTTATTAATAAGGACCAATAATATGCTTTTTTCTAATAGATAACCATTAGGACAAATTTGAAGCGGGAAAAGTACAAGGATACAGCCGTCTCAACTTAAATTGCAACTAGATAAATCCTACTGGACATGTGATAATCTGTAATGCTACCAACTTGCTATAACCTGAAGGTTTATAATATAAACACATATAGACAAGAGAAGTAAAGAACGGAATACAGATAGAAAATTCTACCAGATCACATTGGTCTGGTCACTTCTGCAATGTAACATGAGAGAAAAGTGACTTCTAATTAAGGATATTAACAATCAAAAGATTTAATGTCCTAGCCTGCAGTCAATAAAAAAGACCTAAACATTCAAAACACAAGTTGGCTAGCTCACCAGTAATATCAGTTATTGCTAACAGAAAATGAAATTGCAAACCTGTTGCCAAAAATGTTCATAGAATAATCATAAACATGTCTATGAACAGATTGTTAAGCACATACAGAAATGGTTGCTTAATCTGTCAAAAAAAAAAAAAAAAAGAAACTAGAGTCCAAATTGTGGCAAACAATAATTGACACAATAAATAATTCCAATCATTTGATCGAAAAATCAAGCATAACTGCAAAAGGAATAAACTGGTCAATCATGTGGCTAGTAGTAGCCTTCAACCTTGACTTCTTTCATGTATTCCTGTTAAAAAAGGAAGGAACATTTAAAAAAAAAAATGCTTACTGGCGTATCTGCCATAGGAACATTCAGAGCTTCCATGGTACCACATAGATACCCATGTTCAAGGTCACATCCCTGTATACGCACATTTACTCTCCATGCTTCGTCCTTTTGTAGGCTAGAAACATTCTGGGTGCCTGAAAAAGCCTGCAAAATATAAGTGACTTTAGTACATGTTTGAACTTTCAACTTATGCCAAAATAACATACCAGCTGAAAGATGTAAATCATAATTCAATGGCCTACAAATTGCTTCACCAAGATATCTCTTAATTACATACATTTGAGACTTTTTAATCAGAAATTGACTCTTAATCATAGCCATGAAAGAATTCAAGTAAACAACAAAAGAAACCAATTTTATCTGATGCAAAAGAATGAAGTTTGTAGTCATTGTAGCAAAAGAACTTTACAGCATCCTAAGCACCACAGCATCCATGAGATAAGCATATTTTCCCCATATGCACATAGATCATAAATGCCATAACGAAATATAGGTTATCACCAACCCAAAACCCCGCCATTCTGATTTACAAATTGAAACCGGTGTGCTTAGCTAATGACAATTGGGTAATATGAAATTGAGGAATCAGAAAATTCTAACTTGCTAAGAACTTCAACAACAACAACAACAACAACAAGCCTTTATCCCACTAGGTGGGGTCGGCTACATGGATTGCAAGACGCCATTGTGCTCTATCATTTATCAAACTTTTAGGAATATTATAATTAAGAGATCGCGTTCAACAACTTCCAAAAGTGTTCTCTTAGGCCTTCCTCTACCTCTCTTAATCGGACTTAAAGTTATATGTTCTACTCTTCTCACTGGTGCCTCCCTTGGTCTTCTTTGTACATGCCCAAACCATCTCAACCGATTTTCTACCATTTTTTCCTCAATAGGTGCCACCCTCACTTTTTCGCGTACATGCTCATTTCGAATTTTATCTTTACGTGTATGTCCGCACATCCATCGTAACATTCTCATCTCTGCTACTCCAACTTTATGCTCTTACTGTCCCGTTAGAGCCCAGCATTCACTACTATATAACATTGCCGGTCTGATAGCAGTGCGATAAAACTTTCCTTTAAGTTTATTAGGCACCTTACGGTCGCAAATAACTCCTTTAGCTTTTCTCCAATTAAACCACCCAGCTTGAATTCTATGTGAAATATCTCCACTGATTTCGCCATCATTTTGAATAATGGCTCCCAAATATCTAAACTTTTCCACTTGAGGTATAATTTGATCTCCCAATTTCACTTCCAAATTATTGTCGAATAGTCTTTTACCAAATTTACAATATAAATATTCCGTCTTACTTCTACTCAGACGAAAACCTTTCGACTCCAATGTCCTCCTCCATAACTCAAGTTTGCAATTAACCTCTTCTCTTGTCTCTGCTATAAGAACTATATCATCCGTGAAGAGCATACATTTCGGAATTTCCTCTTGAATATGTTCCGTCAAAACATTTAAGATCAAGTTGAACAAATAAGGACTCAGAGATGATCCCTGATGTAGTCCAATCTTTATAGGAAAATCCTTTGTTTGACCATTAGGCGTTCTTATACTAGTTTTTAACCCCCTCATGCATATCTTGTATGGCTTTAATATAAGCAATCCGTACTCCCCTTTTTTTCCAACGCTTTCCAAAGCACTTCTCTTGGTATACGGTCATAAGCTTTTTCCAAATCAATAAAACCATGTGTAGATCTTTATCTTTACAACGATACTTTTCCATTAATCCTCTTAGTAGATAAATCGCCTCTGTAGTTGATCTACCTGGTATAAAACCAAATTGATTCTCAGAAATACTTGTCTCCAATCTCAACCTGTGCTCAATTACCTTCTCCCACACAATTCATTGTGTGGCTCATGAGTTTAATCCCTCTATAGTTAGTACAATTCTGAATATCTTCTTTATTTTTATAAATAGGAATTAATGTACTTCTCCTCCACTCATCAGGCATTTTCTTGGACCGTAAAATCACATTAAATAACTTAGTTAACCATCTCACCTCTTCTTCACCTAAACATTTCCACGCTTGATAGATATACAATCAGGTCCATTGGCTCTACCATTTGCCATTTTCTAAAGAGTTTCCTTTACCTCCTTATCACGTATTATTCGATAGAATGACAAATTTTGTTCTCCTTCACCAGTTACTAAATCCTCCAAGTTCCTAGATGAATCCTCTCCATCATTGAAAAGTTTAGAAAAAGTCTCCTATCTATTTTTTAATTTCAATCATCATCTGTAACTAAAATTCTTCCCTTTTCATCCTTAATACACCTTACCTGTTCTAGATCTCTTGATTTTCTTTCCCTACTCTTGGCAATCTTATAAATATTTCGCTCTCCTTCCTTCGTCTCAAGGCTCTTATAAAATTCTTCAAAAGCTTTAGAACGAGCTTCACCCACAGCTCTCTTAGTTTCCTTCTTAGCCATACGGTACCTCTCCCCCAATTTTTTCTCATTGTTACACAAATGTATGGCTTTAAAACAGTTCTTCTTATACTTGATTTTGTCCTGTACACTATTATTCCACCACCAAGACTCCTTATCTCTCGGACCAGAACCTTTTGATTCTCCCAAAACTACTTTTGCAACCTCCCGTATCTTTTTAGCCATATCCTCCCATATGATGTTAGCACTTCCCTGAGATTCCCAAATTCCTTTATCCAAAAGATTTCGCTTGAAAATATCTTGCTTCTCACCTTTTAATTGCCACCACCTAATCTTTGGTGTTATTACTTGTCGACGTTTTTGGATTTTACTCATAATACACACATCAAGGACGTTTTTGAAATATCAAGAACTTGCTAAGAACTTCAATACGCAAAAAAAGTTCCATGCCACATATTTGATATTCCACCCTTCATCCTTCATGCCTTTAAGTACATACAGAAATGGTTGCTTAATCTGTCAGCCCACGTCTTTTACTTCCTCTATTTGCCTCTCCATAAGAGGGGCTCAGTTTACACAAATAAAAGTTCAGCTAGGGAACCTAAGAATCAGCTCTCTTATATAAGCATTAGAAATCTTCGCTGATATCCAACAATAAAGTAACAAGATATCCCAGCTATACGTGCCAATCAATGCTATGCAGTGGACTCTATGCACCCATATAATTTGTCATCGCCACATGAAAGTCCCAGTTTCCATATTGAGCAGATCAATATTTTGTTTAAATCAAGTACCTAGTTCATGACCTGGACCCTGGAGTAAAAGAACATAGAAAAGTGCTATTGACCTTAAACAAATGAACCGAGATCCTTGAGAAGCTTGTTTGATTTCTGGTAATTCATACTGATTTTCCGTATGATTCAAAGGGGCCATCAAAAGATAAAAATGAAATTAATGAACTTACCTGGCCAACACCCAAAAGTGTACAGGCTTGGAATGATGTCTGGCCTGAATTTGCACCTTCAGAAACGATCAAATGAAAACGAAAATATTACCACGGACAATAGTCTTCATAATTCCCAAAAGAGAAACGAAAAGAAACATAGTAACAATAATAAACAGACAATGCATTCATAAATGCCAATTTTGAGCGCCAAAAAAATGAATTGGGAGGAAAGGCAGATACCTGAAACCTGAGAAGGAGTCGAACTCTCCAGTACCCTCACGGGCATTTCTTAAACCGATCCAATTTCCTTGAAAATGGAGAGAATTGCACACTGCAGCTCCACCAACAGCAGAAAGAGACAATTTCAATGGAGGTCAGGTCTTCGACCCTTCGTTCTCATTCGTGACTATCTCTCTTTCCTTATTTTTTTCTTTCCCTTTACTAACTCAACAGTAAAGAAGGAGAAGCAAATTCCCACCCCCCTGCCCCTTTTTTGGTGATAGTATTAAGAAGAAATTTGGAAGCATTTATGATATTCTAGCACCCAAAGTCCAAACACACCCATTCTTTGGGCCGGATCAAGCCCAAACCTTATGCTTTTGTGCACCGTCGATTATAAATAATATAAATATTTTATTTTTCAAGCATAATCAACGATCTTCACCCTTTTTAGGCCAACAACTATCTTCATTCTTGGTGAATATAATTTATAAAATATATTTATTAATTATTAATTTGAACCCTTACAAATAAACTTATTATCAATAGTAAATAGACATTGGTTCATTTATAAAAATTTGACTAATGATCTACAAAATTAAGTTGTAAGATTAAATTTCATTGTCAAGGTAAGAACCTTGTTAATAAACAATTTATAAGAGGCACATTCTAATATTGATAAGCCACCTGATCCTATTTATCTAAACTTTCGAATGCACACAAAAAAAAAAAGCTCTATCAATAAAATCATTATGTTAAAATCAACACCAGGGAACTATTTAAATAAAAAATTAATCTATATATACTTTATAATGGTTAATTAAATCATAAAATAAAAAATTATAATTAACTCAGTATTTGTTTTTATGAAACAAAATTTAGACAAATAGGATTCCAAGAATCAAGCAATGGTTGACCACTTGACCTCATAATCTAAAATGCAGTTACAAGCTGCGCATAATATCCTCACATTGATTTTCTTTTTTTGGAGCAAAATATCCTCACATTGAATTATAATTAAATCATAAAATAAAAATTATAATTAACTCAGTATTTGTTTTTATGAAACAAAATTTAGACAAATAGGATTCCAAGAATCAAACAATGGTTGACCACTTGACCTCATAATCTAAAATGCAGTTACGAGCTACGCATAATATCCTCACATTGATTTTTTTTTTTGGAGCAAAATATCCTCACATTGAATTGTTAATTCAGTGACAGCAGAGTACTGTTGTAATACTTGTACAGACGTGTATTCCTTTTTTGGTAATATTGTATGGACATGTATTAATTTGACCCCTTACGAATAAATGCATTATCAGTGAAACTAATAATAATGACTATTAATATCTACTTATTATACAGTTGTTACCAGTTAAAAAAAATGTTTTTCCCCCCAACAACAGAATAAGTTTATAAGTCATCATAATATTATTGTTTATTATGAAATGCCAAGGGTAGTCAAGTCTTCAACTCATTTGAAGAAGGAAAATATCATTCATTAAAGAACGTTTATAAATATATTTATATTTTATAAATCATCTATTAACAAAATTATTATGTCATATTATTAATGATAGTTATATCAAATTGATATAAAAAGTAATACTCCCTCCATCTCAAATCATAGAATATTTTTAAAGGATTTTTTTTGCTTTAAAATATAAGACGCTTTGAGTAAATTAAAGTTTCATTACACGCATCAATTTTGATATTATCCTTTCTCTCTCTATAATTAACTTTTAGCCGTTCTCTTTTCAATATATTAAATGATGGGCATTCTTAAAAGTTTTATTTTTGTATTAGAAAAATAAGATTGTTAAATATATTTAATGAGATTTATTGGTATGTAAAATTTTATCTAAAAGTATTTTATAATTTGAAATGGGGGGAGTATTAGTAAAATTATATTTTTAAGTTTTAAATTAAAAAATAAAATTTCAAAATAAATTAATAATTTTATCAGGACCAAATGAAAATATATTTTATTTACATGACTAAATTAAAATTTCATTTTTTGGTCAAAAAAGAAAAAAATTAAATTTCATTTCAATCACTATAACGTTTTTCCAAACAAAATCACTAACGTAACAAATTTAGATTACTTTTTTTAAAAAAGAAAATGAATAAATTATTTTTTAAAATTTAGATTCAGTAATATTATAAATTTTAAACTAGTTTGTTATGTAAATTATTTTATCAACATTTAAATTGGTGTAATTTGACCTGTGTCATTAAATAAAAGTAATTTTAATTGTTAGTTAATTATACAATGAAAAAAAATTATAAAAAGGACAAAAATTTATAATAAATGATTCAAAAATTACATATAAGGATCAAAATTATTTTGACTTTTTTTATAATTTTTGATATCTTTATCTGAAAAAATTAATAATTAAAATTATTTTTATTAATGTTAATGATTATATTATACTATTTTTAAAAATTGAGTGAATAATTTATATACAAGTGAGGTGAAACATGAACGAATTCCATCATGAAAAATATCTTTATATAAATATGTGTGTTAGCGTAAAAAATATCTGAAGACAAAATTAATGAAAGAAGAGAAGAGATATGAGATGATGAGGTGGGAAGTGGAGAGAACATTAAGAAAGCAGAGAGTGAGTGAGTAAGAGAGCCACCATCGTCCTCGTGGGCTCACGCACTTCGTCACGGCGGTCAACCCCTTTCCTCCTCCCTTCATTTACGCCTTTTCATGAGAGACGTGTCCCTCTTTTATTTCACGTTATCACTTTCCTTCTTCCATTAACCTCCCCACCATCCCCTCCTCCTCCTCCTCCTCTCTCTCCCCCCCCCCTCTCTCATATATATATATATATAGAACTACACTTCGCTTTCGGGCGCGTCTTACCATCTAATGATTCATTGTTCAGGTTTATAAATTCTTATCCTCTACTTGCCCTCCAAGTGTTCGATAAATTTCCCCACTGGTTTCTGGTTTCATACCTTATGGACGATTTGCTGTGCCATGAGACATGGCTTTCGAGACCCCTGAACGCCCATGACTTCCATGATGATGATTCTTCTAATGTTGAACTACCCTTGTTCAGATATAGTGGTTGTGATTATAAGTATGAGAATGAAGAGTTTGAGTGGGCTTTTTGTGTGTGCATCGAGAAGGAGGTCTCTCTCATGCCTGAACCTAATTATGTCCACTATCTCTATTCCAACAATTTGATTCCTGCTAGGGTAAGAGTCATTCAATGGTTTCTCAAGGTCAGTTTCTGATTTTTCAGGGTCTCAATTCTGAAGAAGCTGACCTTTTTCATTGTTGTTGTGTGTAGTAGGTATATAGTAGGACCACAGTACATGCATATTTATATATACCCGTAAGTTGACACCCTTAATGAAATTTCTCAGTCTATTAACTTTTACTGTGTTTGCAGTGTAGAAGTCGCCTTAATCTTTCTTTTGGAACAGTCTTCTATGCGGCCAATTACCTAGACCGATTTATATCTATTTGTCAATGCAATGTAAGGATTCCTTAATTATCTGCTGAATTAATGTCAGTTTATGTTTTTGGTTGATCTAACTAACAATGTTTTAACTTTTAAATATGAACTCGTTCACTAACTCAATTTGAAGATTAAAGTTAATATTGTAACTGACATTTTGGTGGCTTATGTGATTAATTTTGCTGAGAATAAGGATAAGATTTTTGAACAATGTTTATGCCTGCAGGATTGGAAATATTGGATGGTTGAATTGCTGTCGATTACGTGTCTATCAACTGCGATAAAGTTTAATGAGACATCAGCATTCAGCTTGCATGAAGTTCAGGTGATTGTCGTAACTGCTATTGTATGCTTCATACCTATTAATTAGATATTAGTACTAATTAATAACCTTAATTTCTAGAGCTATTCACACTGGAGTTTTCAAAGAGAAACCGCACGACTGATTATTAGGAACCCCATATTCAAGAAAGAAGTACTACGTACTGTCGTGTCTTTTTTCTATGAAATTGTAATGCAATGATTTCTTGAACTTGGAAGCATGCCAATTCCAGATACTCAAATTAATGGATATTGTTTTTGATTGCAACTCGAGTTTGTGTGGCTTTATATACTTGAATGATGTCATATATAGATGGAGAGCTTGGATCATTCGTATGAATCAAACACAATCCTGAGAATGGAGCTGATACTGTTACAAGCAGTAGGGTGGCGCCTTAACACTGTGACACCTTATTCCATCGTAGAAACCGTAGTCTGCTATGTTCCCTCGTCCTTGAGACCCAATCTTCATGAGAATATCATGTCACGAGTCACCAAACTGCTTCTTCAAGCTACTTTAGGTATGCCTCAAATTGCATATAATTTATTGCTTTGCTTTTGCCCCGTTGGCATGTGACCTAATAAACGATATTATTTGTTTCTATATAATGTAAGTCAAATATGAAACAATGAGATATATATATATATATATATATCACAGACTAATCATAGCGTTCATCATGAGATTGATATGCACTTGTATATATAGTAACTGTTCATATAATGATGTCTCGTGTGCTATATATATATATATATATATAGGTAGACAGGGATATTTTGCTTGTTAATGTTGGATGCTACATGTGGCAGATCTGAGAATGATGGGGTTTAGGCAAAGCGTTGTTGGAATATCAGCACTATGGTGCAGTTTAGAGGAGTTATATCCCGCTGTGTCTGATGCTTTCATTGCTTACATAATGAAATTACTCAGTCAAAGTCAGAAGGTAATTAAGGGATACTAATTTAATACTCTCCTAATGGTGCTGTTTAGTTGAATGTAAAATTTAGAGTTGGGAATACGGGCGGGCCCGGCCCTTAAGGGCCTAAGCCCTAAAGCCCGGTTTCCTATTTTGAACTCCATTTTTCAAGCCCAGCCTTATGTGAAGGGCTCAGGGTCAGCCTCTCAAGCTCTTTTTAAAAAAAAAAAAAAAAATAAAAAAAACATTATAAATTAATTAAAATATTTTAAAATTAAAAAAATAAAATCCTCATAATTTTTTAAAAATTAAACAACACACAATTAGAAGTCTATTAATAAAATTTAAATATTGGTTAAAAAATAATTCATTTTTTATAAATACACAAACATAATAATT
Source organism: Prosopis cineraria (assembly GCF_029017545.1). Classification (NCBI taxonomy): domain Eukaryota; kingdom Viridiplantae; phylum Streptophyta; class Magnoliopsida; order Fabales; family Fabaceae; genus Prosopis; species Prosopis cineraria. Next base: position 2,891,165 of record NW_026555343.1, read on the forward strand.
ATAGAAAAATAAAAAATATCAGGAATTTTATACTATATATTGATATTTATTAAATTATATTAAATTAAGTTTAAAATAAATTAAAATTAACAATAATATAATGCGTATAGGATTAGGTGAGCATGTCTTAGCTTCAAATATATGTTCTACCATAAAAAAAAAATATATAACAGGGCTTGAAGGGTTACTCGAGCCCGAGCCCTTTTTTTACAGGGCTTATTAGGGCCAAGTTCTCAAACCCAATTATTTTAAAAAAAATTTATTTTCAAAGCCTAAACCCTTATTTAAATAGGGCCTCCAAGCCCAGCCCTTCAGGCCGGCTCTTATTCCCGGTTCTAGTAAAATTTATAACTTATGGTATTTATTCCCTTTTTTCTTTTTCTTTTTTGGGTTACAGGAGGATCTCATTAAGTGTCACAAGATTATGGACATTATTTCAACAACTTTAGAGGACAGTTATGGCCATCACTATTGCAGCCTTTCTAAGAGCCCAACCACTGTTCTTTGATTAAACATAATTAAAATGGAGATTATGATTCCATTGTTGGAAGGTCGAGATAATATATTGTTATAGCGGGGCACGAAATAATCTTCAAATAACATGAATGTATTTAAGCTTACGGTCCACACTTTAGTCTCAAGTAGTCCCTTGTTTTATTTATAAGTTAATTATCTAATTCTCACATTTTTGTGTGTGCACACGTTAAAAGCATGTAATTAAGAGCCATGTTGGAATAAATCAGTATTCTATTGCTCCTTTTGTTTTATGAATATTTCTAGGGCAGACTAATTCAAAATATCACTGGTGCCAAAATGTAATAGATCTAATTCTATTACCGTTTTTTTTTTTCTTTTTTTGCCTAAAAATTAAACTGTCTTAAGAGTGGAGAATATATAAAAAGAAATAAGAATAGAACCCTTTCGTTACAGTTTAGTTTAACCTTGGCAATTGAAACTGATGGTGCTATTTGAGCTCTGCCTTCTTTGTATAAAATCATTTCTTGAGCGGCCATCTGCATGACTTTGACCAATATTCATCTATATTAGGCATTTCTTTTTATAAATTGTACAATACTCATCCATTAACTTATGGATAATACCATTTCATGTAATTTTTTATATTTATTGATGATATTGATAAGACTTGCATTGACAAGAAATCAATGAATGAGAATTTGGATATGCCAATATTAATTATAAGTTTTTTTAAATAATTTAATCTTTCTAGAAAATCACCAACGTAATTTCTCCGCGTATTATTCAATTTTGTTTTAATCTGTGACCTTTCTGTCAATTCATATTTATATTTGGGGGAAAATTTTTTACTTGATATTCTTTCTCTGACAAATTTCCGCTGGAGCTTCTTCCATTGAACCAAAAAAAGAGTCATTTCATGTTCCCTTGATGGGCCTGTGGTATGTGATCAACGGCCCATTAAGACTCTCGCTCATGGTGGGAACTGAGAAGCGTACCTAAGCTCCCCTCCCAATTCGAATCTCCACCACACAAAATTAAAAAGAAAATTAAAAAAAAAAAAAAAAACACTATATAAGTTGCGCTGTTGCAGGGTGAAGCAGAAGCAGAAGAGATTGAGGAAGAAAAGGGAGGAAAAAGAAACAGGAAAAAAAACAGGAAAAAAAAAAGCCATGGCTGCTTCGTCAGCTATAGAATCATCTTCTCTTCTCCCATCTGGAATTCTACCGCTTAATATTAATACTTATCAGCATCAGAAGCTCTTCTTCCTCCCAAATTCGTGCCTTAATCGCGGAGGCCACCTCAACAAAACTCGAAATTCCTTTAGAGTCGAAGCAGTGAAGTCCCCGCCCGGTGTATGTTCTTCATCTTTCTCATTCTTGCTTATATTTTTGCTCTTTCTGTCTCCTTATTTTTCAGTTAAGTCATTCATACGTCATTTTCTTTTCTGAAATTTTGTAAATCATGCTTTTATCCCGTTCCCAATTAGGTCATTCATAATACCTCATTTATCTTGTATTGCTTGCTTAACATGCCGGGAATTTCAGATATCTGGGCTTTAAGTGAAAGATTGTTAAGTAACTTAGAACTTGGGTCTCTTCAGGTAGAATTGCCCAAAGTAGAGCCACAGTTTAAAGCTCCATTTCTGGGGTTCACAAAGACAGCTGAAATATGGAACTCTAGAGCTTGCATGATTGGAATAATTGGTGTTTTCATTTTAGAATTGGTGAGTATTGTTATTTTTTGGCAGATGGTGCAAAACAGGTAAGCATGTTTTCTGAGTTTGGTTATTGTGTGATTGTTATGGTATTCGCTTACAGATAATCAACAAAGGAATACTTCAGGTGATTGGAGTTGATGTTGGAAAAGGACTAAATCTTCCTCTCTGAGAGCATTTGTTTTTGCTTTCCATGAACTAATTTTTGAATTTCTCACTCAGCAAAATCAATTGTTTATGCTGTAAGTTGTATACTCCCTCTTTGTGTATTGCTATTACATTTAACATGAGATTTGTCATTACTTACCGCTCTTTGGGGGGAAAAGGTTATATTTTTATTCTTTTAACCTCTCTCTTTTCAATTTGGATCTTATCATTTAATGATCTGTGGAGCAACTTCTATTTAAAAAAAAAAAAAAATCTTGTGCCCTGAAATCTCTCTCTCTCTTTTTTTTTTTTTTTTACCAACGAAGATTAATTATTGGAAGTGAAGCTACTGGGTAATTAGACCCTTGTACAGTTGAAAGATTTTAGGATATATAATTACCTATTACAGTACTTAAGTGCATGTTTGGCATCTAAATCACGATCTTGACCAGAAAAGATGACTGAACTCATGCAAGATATATCCGATATGGCCTAAACGATAGCAACAGTCCGAAAAGTGCAAACTGAACAATAAAATAAAGAGCATTACAAAAAGATAAGGCAAATCAGCCGCTGCCATCGTAATCTCTTTCGATGTCCAACCCAGAAGAGACTATCTTGCACCACTGTCTAGACTGGATTCCACATATAAGATGATAAGATGTTTGCATAGTGGAGGTGGAAGAGCCTATTTAAAGATAAACTGAAAAAGATAAGTAATTTTAATTTTTTTTTTAAAAAATAGATGAACTTTTATTTGGTAAAAAAAAAAAAAATGAAAGAAGCATAACCAAAAAAGAGAGCCAGTGCAGTCAATGTGATGCGAAATATAAGTTAGGAGACCTTGATGCTTTCACAAGTAGGAATCCTCTTAGACTCCGTTAGAGTGGAAGAGTTCCGCACAGTCCTATTCTATCACTTTTTGCGAACTCAAAAGCAATGTTTACGGCTCTTTTGCGAACTCAAAATCTCTGCTGTCCTCATGGATTTATCGAGTCAGAGTATCTCAATGGACATAGATCCAAAACCCCCCCACCTCTTTTTTTTTCTTTTCGGGAGAATTACAGATAACTCCTCATGACGCATTTTAATGTCACAAGTTTTATTGAGAACTCAATAAAAAATGACAATTATTTTAATCGTTCAATAAATTGTGTGGAATTTAAATGTATTGGAAGAGATTTCAAAGTAATTTTAACCTTTTTCCCCTATCCTCCTACCAAACAAGACATTATATTTTGCAAATGGCCCTATTCATTTATTAATGATAAAAATTTACAAGCATTACTCAAACCAATGAGGGTGCTTTACCGAAGAAGAATTTTGAAAATTTGAATATTATTAATTTTGAGGTTAAAATCACATCCATAATTGAAATCTTACACTACAATGCGGAACTAAAGCATAAAGAACAATCATATTGTATCATATGCTTATCTATGCTAACAGGGAAACACACTCAGGATTATAATTAAATATTGTCATAAAGCAAAATGTTCTGAGCACAACATAATTTTCGTCTAGGCAAAGATAAGGATTGGATACTAACCATCAAAAACCATATATCTACTTAATGTAAAGTAGAAAGACTGTAACCAAAGTTAAAAGTAGAAGCAGCAGCAATATATTTTTATATAGGATCCTTACAGTAAAAAGATGTCGGCCACCTCTTAAATATAAAAAATCGAGCTCCCTATAATTTAATCAAACGACTCTGTAGTGAGGAATCCTGAGTTACGAAGCAATGCATATATGCTGAATTTAAGGAGTGGAGAGTTCCAGATTGGAAGTGGATAAAATCAAGTAAAAGATTAGTAGGAGTAACACTGAGTGTGAGAAAGGCAGTGTTTTAATCTTAAAAAACCTCACCTCCTGCCAACTATATAGCAGCTTTCATCCACCACTCGAACTTTCAATCCTACATTGAAAAATTAATTAAACTTCAACAACTAATGGCAACAACTTCTTCCTCTGCTCTCCTTCCTCTTCTCTTTTTATACCTCACCACCTTTTGCTCTCTCATAGGTGATTTCTCATCTCTAATCCCTTGATTCCATCTCCTTTACATCAAATTAATCTATCAGTTTTATTTAATTATCCTTCTCACTTACTTACTTGACAAAATGTAATTTATATTTGCATATACTATAATACAATCCTGCATTTAGTTGACCAGTTAAACAAATCTTTTGCGCGCATGTGTTGTTGTCCAAAAATGTTGACACGAGATTTTTGCAGATGGAGCTCAACTCATAGTTGTGAACAACTGCACGGAAAGTGTGTGGCCTGGAATACTGGGTAGCGCCGGCCAACCAACACCAAGGAAGGGAGGGTTTCACCTCGGAAGCGGAGAAGAAGTAATACTCGACGTCCAGGAGAAATGGTCCGGTCGAATTTGGGGAAGGCAACACTGCGCGTTCAACAACACCGGCGACGGATCATGCCTCACCGGCGATTGCGCCGGGAAACTCCATTGCAGAGGCAGGTCAGGTAATCCTCCTACAACAGTAATCGAAATGACGCTTGGATCGTCCTCTTCTCCGCTGCATTTCTACGATGTGAGTCTGGTGGACGGATTCAACTTGCCTGTTTCGATGAAACCAATGGGAGGCGGAATCGGCTGCGGCGTGGCGGCGTGCGAGGTGGATCTGAACTTCTGCTGTCCGTCGGCGTTGGAGGTGAAGATCGGAGGAAAAGTTGTAGGGTGTAAGAGTGCTTGTCTGGCTACTAAATCGGCAAGGCATTGTTGTACTGGGAAATTTGCAGATCCAAAGGCATGCAAGCCAACTCTGTCGGCTCATATCTTCAAGGCAATATGCCCAAAGGCTTATAGTTATGCTTATGATGATTCTGGAAGCCTCCATACATGCAGAGCTTCCAGGTATCTCATCACTTTCTGCCCTACAATGTAGAAGCAATGCTGAAGTGATACGCTATCCAATTCAGCATCGTATAGTTTCAACGTTTGTAATTAATATATAGTTCACATAATTTTGTAAGTATTTTGAATTTGGTTTGTTATCAGACCTTGTGCTTTTAAATTTGGTTGATGTATTCTACTATTCTAGTGTTGCAGTGAAACTTCCTGTTACTTTATAGCTTATATCGGACACCTATAGATACAATATATATATATATATATATTGAACAGCACTCATCCAATACTATTTTTTCTTTTAAAATTAAATGAATTACAAAATGACTATTTAAAATTTAAAAAAAAATAATCTTTTTAATCCAACAATTAAAATTGAGTCTTTTAACTATGATTGAATATAACTCAATCATTCAACTTCAGTGTTTTGCGCCGTTCATAGGTTGGCCCTTTTTCTTCATAACTCATCCCACGAGGCGGTGATTGTGCATCATCAACTAAACTAGCTCTCTAATCTTGCTGATCTATCAGGCTCTCCGTGCATTGTTGCATATATGTTCTTCCAATGGGCCATTTCTCCTACAACTAAGTTTAGAATTCCTACAACCGTGTTTCACGGGACTAGTTTCTCCTCTTTGTGTGCTTCTAAATGTATCAGACTCTACAAGCCACACTACCATGTTTCTTCATATTCAAAGTCATTATTTATTCATAACCTTCATACATGCAAAATGCAGTCAAGAAGGGACTACTGCAAAACTTGCATAATGACTGCTGAATTATTAGTGACAAAGAGTGGAGAAAAACAGAATGTCAATGTGCTTTGCCTAATTTTGTCTCTATTGATAATAATGTATTGCTTAAGCAACTTCTAAATCAATTTATATAACATAGAAGTTTTCACACCCTAGAATAGGGAGAAGAGATATCCAAGAGTGACTTCGATGTGCGGATACCAACGAAGCTGTGTCATTCGTATAAAGCAACCACCTAGTGATTATTAGTTACTTTATACAATAACTACCCATGTGATCTTCATATTCAAAACTTGCTTTGTATTCTTCCTTCTCGCTGCTTAAATCTGTACTCGCTAAACTTCGTCCTCGCGGCAAAGTTGTATTTTTTCTTCCTCATCAAACCCCCAGCCTAGTACTTTTTTGTTTGTTTGTTTTTTTAAAACTCTCTCTCAATATCTGAACCTACAGGGAGGCCAAATCATTTACATTTAACAGCATTAATAATATTAACTGACAAGTAGGATGACTCGGTGACAATTCAGCAATGAGCCAAAAAGGAAAGGAACCAACTTATAAAAGTTAGAAGATTAAGGACAGAGTTATAGATAGATGAATTGAGAGACTAAGTTATAAAGAGTTATAATTTAGGGATTGAGTTTTAATCAGGCAATATTTAAAAAGATTACAGAATTAGTTTTTCCAAATTTTTATATTGATGAATAATGTATATAGATATTATCAAATTAATTGATTGTGAATTAATATTTTCATTAATTGATTTTTTTTGTATGTCAGTATATTTCCACTAGTTCAACAATTTGTTCAATTTAAAAGGTCAAAACTAAGATTTTTCATAAATTTTTTTATTTTTGTTTCAAGAAAAGCTTCCCCCCGTTTTTGGTATTTTTTTAGTATAAACCATCCGATATCCTAGGGTATTTTGGGTTTATTGCCCGCCCTAAACTAATCCGGACGCCCCACGAGGAGATCTTACAGTGGTAGCGAAATATTGATAGGACAACCTCTTTGAAGTCGTGTTAATTATCGCGTCTGTCACTCTTCAGGGTTTGAACCCTCACCTTGAGGAATGCCGGTAGTAGCTCTTGCCAACTCTACCGAGCATCCATCGGTTCCCATTTTTGGTATTGCTAAAAGAAAAGTTTGACATCACATTACAATGAGTATGTTGGGCTTCTAATTTTAGGGCCAACACCGTAATTTTGCCAAAGTCCAATTAATTTTCAAGCCCAATAGTTAATTTGAAGTAAGCATATGCCCAAATTAACTAGCCTAGGTGATAGTGGGCAATTTTGCGTATTTCTTTACATGTGGCCTTGTGAATCTTATGGAGCATGTTGCTTGCTGTTCCCTTCCAGTTGTTTTCATAGAGTTCTATTAACTAGTCTTCTTAGATAGAAAAAATTAGTTAAATGTTAAAAAATTTTACAATGTTTTAAATGGTTAAAAGATAATTTGACCTCTAAATTATACGTCCTAAAGTGTTTGGAATCCTAAATTTATTTTTTGTACAATATTTTTTTTAATTTTTAAAAAGGTGCAATGTAGCTTTAGAAAACAATAGACAAGAAACTCAAAAATTATAAAAAAAATAACTAATAAAATTGTAAAAAATATCTAAAAATTACAAACATGAACCCAAAAAATTTCATGATAGAACCGATAATTTTCTTGGTCATTTTTTATAATTTTTATAATTTTTATTATTTTTAAATCAACTAACGATTAAATTAACTTTTGTTAATGGTTAAATTGAACTATTTTCAAAAGTTAAATGAAAATATTATATAAAAAATGAGTTCAAAGTTCTAGATGCTCCTAGAGCTATAGTTTAGGAGATCAAATTATTATTTAATCCTTTTTTGAAATTATTTTTTGGCTAGTAAAAATCAATAGAGAGAAATCAGAAATGTAAAAGCCATTACAAAGAAACAAGAGTGTCTTTTGGAGATTAGTTATAAATGTAATTTTATTAAACTTTATAAAGGGTCTTATATTAAGGACTATCAGCCTAATGAGTAACTTCTTATGAAAACTAGTATTATAAGGATTGGACTAGATCAAGCGGTTCAATTAGTTGGACTGGAAACTTGTCCTAAGTTTGGTCCAGCTATAGCATAAAATTGCTTATTATGAGGACCGGTAAAAACCAGCGAAATCAGTGGACAAACTAGTTGAACCGATTTTGTTAATTTTTTTTATTTTAAAAATTTTAATTCATATTTATAACTAAAATTTATGAATATTTATATCCAATAAGCATTGATAAATGGAGAAAAATGAATAAAAATGCAATAAAAATGTATAGAATATGTATATATGTATATATTTTAAAGTTATAAATTATAAAGGGAAAATTAATCTTTTAGTCCTTCAACTTTTAACTCACTTGTAACTCAATCCCTTAACTATGACTCGCTGCGACTCCGTCCCTCAACTATAACTCGCTGTAACTTAGTCCCTCAACTTTTAATTTACTTATAAATCGGTCCTTATTTTTTAATTTTTTTAAAATTTTTTTATCAAATAAGAGGAATAAAAAAATGCTTATATATTATTTTAAAATATCCTCTTCTTATTCATTAATGTGAGATATAAGCTAACATGAAAAAAAAATTAACAAAAGTTAAGGGACTAATTTGTAAGTGATTCAAAAGTTGAGGGATTGAGTCATAGGCGAGTTACAGTTGAGGGACTGAGTCACAACGAGTCATAGTTGAGGAACTGAGTTATAAGTGATTTAAAAGTTGGAGGACTAAAAGATTAATTTTTTCAATTATAAATTATAAAATAAGTATATATATTTTGGAGTAAAACGATGAAATATTGATGGATATATCTTTTTTATTTTATATTATTTTGTTAAAATTTAAAAATTTATTTTTATTATATATAATTATTTCCTTTTATTTTAAGCATATATTATTTAAAATATATTAATTTATTTATGATTAGTTGAACTACACTTCATATCATGGTTTGACTATTCAACCGTAACTTAATATTTTGTCCAATTCAATGATTAATTTGGTTTCATAACATTAATAAACAGAACTCAAAAGAGTATCATTTTATCACATTTTGGAGAATTGTAGTAAAGAATCCAAAATAACCACATCATTACAAATCAGGTTTATCCAAGTATTTGAGGTTTATCTTTGGTAAGCTTGCATTATATGACTTAGGTTGTTAGAAAAGAGGCCAACAGACATATGTTTAATAATTAAGGATTTTTTTTTTCAAAAAAGTAATTGATAATCATTTAAACTATGATTGAAAATTAAGTAAAATTTTGAACATTAACAAAATAATTTAAATTAATCGATATGGTTGGTGAAAATTGACTTGCCTACTGGATGTTTCAGAATTGTCATTCCTGCAAAGAAAATGGGGAGTTTACTTTTCATTCTATCATACTTTAGAAAATGTGTGAAGGAAAGTGTTAGAAACAATGGATGGGAAATTAAATTCAGTTCAGTAGTCAAGAGCCATGCAAATCAAACTGATTTAAATTATAAGTCATTGATGTCATTTCATTTTTTTTAAGCAAGTCCTTTGACTATAATTCGATACATTGAAATTTACGTCTCATTTTTCATGTAAAAATTATTAATTATATATCTGATACACAGTTGTCTTGGTTCTAGAAGGATAACGACGAGGCAAAATGGGCAAATGGCGTTAGTATATACTCCCTCCATTAAAAAATATAAAATATTTTTAAAAAATTGAATGTTCAAAAATATAAAATATTTTTAATTTTTTGAGAAGTAATCATTTTTTTTCAAAAGTTCCCATATTGATAATAATTTTATATTTATTATAGGGTGTTTAATAGGTGTAACCATATAAGAAGTGATAGATTAAAAATACTTTAATTTTTGAATAGAGAGAGTATAATATTTGCAGGAAAAAATGATGGAATATTTAATTATAAATCAGTACAATTATTAAATATTAAATTAATCAATTATTAAATATCCCAAATTATATAAAATACTTTTCACTGAATTATTAGAAAAAACAAAACAAAACAAAAGTGGAATAAGTGGTCATCTTGTATTAATGAAAGAGAAAAACTTTATTATTCAACCTTGTATTATTATTTGAAATTAATAAATTAATATATGTAAGTCATTTATATATTAATTATTCTATAACAAGTTGTTATTATTGATATTATTGACATTTTAAAATTTATTTGTTTTGATTTGATTGGATATAAATTAGACACAATATAAAACGTTTTCAAAAAATTCCACTCTAAAATATAAGACATTAGATATGTTCTATATATATTTTTAGAGAAAATATATTTTTATATTCTTGTAATTTCTCTTAATTTTAAATTAAATCTCTGTAATTTATTTTATTTTAATAGAATCTTTATAGTTTAATCTATTAAATTTTTAACTCCTTGAATGTTAAAATCTTTACTTTTTTCCTTTAAAAAAATTAAGAACTTTATATTTTTACTAAAATATTATATAAATTTATAATTAATTATATATTTTTATAAATCAAAATTTATATAATTGGGTTGTCTTATAAATAATTTTTATACATGTAGAATTTTCAAAAAAAAAAATTAATAAATGGGTAAACAGTGTTTTAAATCAAATTTTCTTTTACAATTTTAGCCAAAAATACTTGTTTTTTGGATAATTTAAAAAATTTATTATTACTTTTAATCTCAAGGATTAACAAATCTAATGAATAAAACTGGGATTGATTAAAGCAAATTAATTCTACAATTTACAGACTCTGAGGAAACGCGAGCACATGCACAAACAGCAGTGGAACCATTGGTTTAATTTATGCAATACGTTAACAGCAACACCTTGGCAATGGCGCCAACGAGCCCGGATTCATGTGAGTTTCAATTTAACTGAAAATAAGACAAAAAGAGAAAGACAAGAGATAACATAAGCAGCTCTAACATATCATGTATGCATGGAATGAATCAACGACCTCCAGAGAGAAGCGATTCAGCTACTGAAGAACTGTGAGAGAGAGACTGATCAACAAATGATGGAAAGGACATAGTAGAGTCAGGAAACTCTTGATGATGCCCAAACGATAAGCCTGGAGAAGCAGAATCTAAGCTTAGAGACGACAAATCAGGCAAAGATACCTCCCCATTCAGACACTGCACTACTTGACGCATGCTTGGCCTACTCAATGCTTGGCTGTTTGAACACAAAAGACCCAGTTTCAACACTAACTCTACCTCTTCTATGCAATACTCTATTCCCATATTCTGATCCTTTGCCATAATAATCTCACCCCTATTCCACAACTCATAGACCCAATCTACTAAAATCACACTCTCTTCTTCATTCACTTGCTCTATGGGCCTTCTTCCACACACAACTCAAGTAAAAATGCACCAAAAGCAAAAACATCTGACCTTGTTGTCGCTTTCCCTGTTCTTGTCTGCTCCGGCGCTAGATAACCAACGTCCCGACCACATGTGTAGTTTGAGGATCACTCCCATGATCATATAATCTTGCAAGACCAAAATCTCCTAATCTTCCATTCAGTTCTGAATCAAGGAGAACATTGCTTGCTTTTATGTCTCTGTGCACAACCACTTTTTCACACTCTCCATGTAGATAGCACAATGCCGAAGCTACTCCTTTGATGATTTTAAATCTTTGTCTCCAGTTCAGTGTCACTCTTGGTTGGTTATAGAGATATTTATCTAAGCTTCCATTTGGCATGAAGTCGTAGACTAGAAGAAGCTCTCGTTTTCGTCTACAATATCCCAAAAGAGGTACGACGTTTCGGTGGCGAAGACGACCGATACTAACAATTTCTGCTACAAATTCCCTCATGCCTTGTCGAGATTCATGCGACACTTTCTTCACAGCAACCCCAACTTTTGAAGTTGGCATTGTTCCTTTGTATACTCTACCAAATCCACCAGCTCCTAGAAGCTCTTTATCCTTGAATCCCTTCGTGGCAACGTAGAGGTCTTTGTATTTGAACCTGTGAGCACCATATTCTTGCTCCCACTCTTCCTGAATCTCAGAAAACTTCCTTTTCCTGTATATGTAATAAACTATCGATAAACTCACCAGAAAAATCAAACAGAGTGAAAACAGAGGTAACCCAATTGGCAAAATCATAGATCGTTTTCTTCCACCAAGTCGTGGTAGCTTCGGCAGTTTAGAGACAGCAAGGTTTTGAGCCTCCCCATTGAGCTTGAAGCTCCAGCCAAGAACATAATGAGAAGTTAAGACAGACCCAGTGGAAGATGAGAATCCGACATAACTGGGATTGTCTATAATCTGAGAAAGATCTTGGGACAACGTTAGCAGTGGAGTTTTGGGTTTTGTTAACGTTGATCGGAGCTAGGGTGACACTGATTTGCTTTTTTCCGCCATCGTATTCCACCCAGACCTGCATTGGAAGGCCACTAATGAGACTCAGATTCTGAAACTGAGACTTGTTCATATAATATCCTGCAGGAGCAGATAGCAGACTTCAAGCTATTAATGTCGATTCCAACATGGTTATCATTGATATCGTCAAACTCACTGCTGAGGATGGTGTCCAGTTCTACGGCGAAAACTTGGTTTGTACGATTGCCATTATTGGTGTTATTGAAGAGGCCTAAGTACTGACTGGGTAAAGCACCTGGAAGTGCTTTTTCTGGGGAAATTAGAAAAGCGATTCCATGACCACTCAAAGTTCTGTATTCTGATTTAATTGCGAAGACGAAAGTGGTAGAGAAAGAAGAGTTATTCAAAACCATTGGATGGGGTAAAAAGCATGACCTTTTTCTTGCCTGGTTTCATTGGTGAGTCGGAGCAAGCCATTGGAGGTGATCTCAGAAATACCATCCATGGTTAAATTAGCTGATGGAATCCATTGTTAAAGATGAAGCTTGTATCTTCACCACTAACTTGTACCGTTGATATCACCACCACCAAAAGCATCATCGCCATCAGCTTCTTCACAGACATGGCTTCGAAACGAAAGGTTTTCTTCTTTCTCTGATTTTTGCTAGATAGCTCAGATAGAATAACTAGTAATATAGACCCCAGAAGGATGACGTTGTCTATAGAGTTATTTGATTTACCAATAAATATTTAATGGAAAAAAATCAGGGATTAATTAAAGTATTATTATTTGTTCAGCCACCATTGAAAGTCATCTTGAGTGGGGGCGCGCAACTGGGGAAGGTGTGTGCCCCTCGCTGGCTGCTTTGAACTATGAAGATATGATTGAGGTTGAAATTATGACACTTGATTTGTTATTATGTGAAAACATGTGAACTCAATCTATGGTCAAATGATCTATGACGTATGGAAAGCGAAACAATTTGGATCAAATGGATGGCTTGAATTTTTGAAAAATTACTATTTTTCAAACAGATTTCAAAAAAAAAAAAATTGATAATTAATCCTTTAAGTGTCATCACTTGTATATGAAGAAGCAGCGACAACTATAACAACTATAATTTAAACTTTTACTTAGGATATTTGGCTTTCCCGTGCTGCACTAAAAGCTTTCTTGTATGGTTACGTAGCCGGTAGCAAGTCTACTTCTTTATCCCAAAATAAATAAATAAATAGTTTTATTAATTTAAAATTAATATTTGTACTAAATTTTAACATAATTTTAATTTTAAAAATAAAAGGAAAAAATTTTAAATGGCTAATTAAAACTATAAGAATTGAGTTATAAAAGTTACAGTAAAAGAGTAATAAATTAAATCAAAACTATAAAAATCGAGTTATAACGAGTCAAAAAACTGAGTTACACAAGATGATTAAACTATAAGGATAAATGATTAATTTTTTTCATATTTTAAATATAATGAATTTTTTAATTTTAAACTTATATGATCTTTGATTAACATTGTAATTCACCCAAGTCTTTAAGCTTATGTTCAATTCTCCAGAGATGATGAGAGCCGCCATTGAAGGCCTCTGAATTGTGGCAAATGGGGTGTGTAATTGTGTATTTGGACTTTGGCGCCTACTTGCTAGTTGCCAAGTAGGAATAAATTAAAAAAAAATAAGAAGAAGTGAGGTTTGTGTTAATTATTTTATTAATTATGCATAGTTTATTTTATCAAAATAAAATAATATACATCCAAACATTACATATTCTAATATATATTTTAATTTCCGAAATAAGACTTCTTTAATTTTTTTATTTTAATATTTTTTTACTATTTTTTCCTTTTTATTTTCTTATTTTTACCTGTAGTTATACTTTTTTTTTTTTAAGAATAAGAAGCCTTAGGCCAATTCAATTTTTTTCTGCTTCTTTTCTCTCTTTCCTTTTTATCAGTCTCTTATTTTTTTCCTTCATCTTTCCTTCTCTATTTCTTTCTTTCTTATTTTTTTTGGTCTACAATTGAATGGCTCTTGATATTATGTTAAATTTTTTAATATAAGCATGTTGAAGATATTATTTTATTAAAATAACTTAAGTTATTTGGTTGAATACATTTCAAATTTTATATATTTTTAATATATATTTATTTTTAGATGTGAGATTTCTTTAACTTTTTTATTTTTAATAGTTAGAATTTGGACAACTATGCTTATGTCAAATAATTTTTTACGGGAAAATAATTTTGCTATCGGTGAAGCCTACTCCTTCCACTATAAAAAAAAATTTAAATAATTAGAAATTAGATATATGGTTCTGATTTATAAAAGATTGTTATTTTTTAATGTTTTTAGAAGATTTTTTTACTTAAATCTTGAAGTGTCACTTTTCTAGATTTATGTGAACTTTTTAGATTGAGGACCCATTTGTTTTTACTTATTTCATGAAAAAAATTACCTATTTTTTTAAAAATTATTTTGTGAGTTTGTAAGGTGTTTGTTTGAAGTTTTAAAAAAAATCAGAATTCAAAAAAGCATATTTTGATTATTTTAAAAAGCTACTCATAATCTAATATGATAGATAGAAAAAAATATTTTAAAAAGGAGGGATATGCAAATATATAATAAATTTTTTAAATAATATAACAATAAATTATTTTTATAAAATAAAAATCAAGGAAGATATTATAAAATTTAAAAAACTAATTAATAATTACTTTTTTATTATTATAACTAAACATAAAATATTATATTTTTTTATAAAGTCTCTAAAAAATAAATCTCTTTTCATCAAATCTCTAAACTATCTAAAAATAATTTATTTTTTAATCTTAAACAAACAACCTCTAAGACTTAAAACGTTACTCTAGCTAATTAAAAAATCGAATTCCAATTGACCCTTTTATTTTCAAGGTTTAGTTCAATTGTAACTTTTTTTGAATTAGTTCAATCATAACTTCAAACAACTTAATTTGATGATATGTGATTAATAAATTATATTAATATGATACTCTCTCCGTTCAAAAATATATGGCATTTTTAACTAAATTTTATCCCAATAAAGTAGTTATCTATTTTCCAACTAATCATATCTTTTTTATATTTATTCCTATTAAACACTTTATAATAGATATAAAGTCATTATCAATAAAACATTTTTAAAAAAAAAGGCAATGATTACATCTGAAAAGATTAAAAATACCTTTATATTTTTTAATATATTTTTTAAAAAATATCTTATATTTTTGTGGAGGGAGTATACAATTTCTTTATTTGCTCACTAGAAAAAAAATCCTTTCGTTCCTGGTCATAACATGATGTCATAACATGATGCCTTTTCAAAATAATTGTCTAAAATTATAAGCTCATAGGCACAGGCAGGGCTGTGTAAATTATCTATGCATGGTTTTGGGGTAGTTAGTGGTTGAAAGAGTTGAATTAACTTATTTTAAAATTTTAAATTTAAATATTAAGATAACTATACATTAAATAAAAATATTAAAAGCATTTTCAAAATATTTATAAGATCATCATTGATAATAACAATTTAAAAAATAGAATTTAAATCAGTCTAGACGAGTGGTGGTAACATGTCAAGTTGCCTATATATATCAGCCAATAAAAATTTAAGAAAAAATTATACATGGTGTTCCGATCAAGGCTTCCTCGTAATCAACTTACTATGAGATTTAACCATTAAGTTCTCATTCTCCACGCTAAGCCATCAACCAGCGTGCATTGATGGGTCTGATTCGGTGCGAGGAGCTATGCCACGCATGAAGTTACGTGGACACATCCTGACCAGTCAAAAGATCTACGCACAAACACTCTTAGAAGGTCAGGGGTTCAACGAAACGCTGCGGCGAAGGAAAGGATTTCCGGTGGTGGTTGTGGTGGGATTCGGCGGCTTGAAGTTTTGTGTGGAGGAGGGTTTATGTATAAATACAATTTGCCGACAAACTACAATTATTTTGGCCCAATTAGACATTGTTCTCGCATATCGAATGAGAAGATGATGATTGTCTAATGTCCATCAGGGATCTTGGATTGTATTCATTTTGTATATAAATTTTTTAGTTAATTTTTTTTTTCCTTTTCATCGCTGACAAAACTAACTATGGGCTATTTCTACTACTAATCAAAGCAATACAGATAGTTTCACCAATACAACGCCGGGAATTCAACTTGCTGAAAATGAAACCCAAAAAAAAAAAAAACCATAGGAAAAAACAGGAATAGAAAGCTCCAACAAAATCACATGCCAAGGCATTAACGACCTCCAGAGAGAAGTGATTCAGCATTGGAACATTGAGAAAGAGATTGGTCAACACACGATGGAAGGAACGACGTTGTAGAGCCAAAAAAGCCTTGGTGATTCTCAAATGACAACCCTGGCGAAGTAGAACATAAGCTTAAAGATGATGATATGTCTGTGTTGAGAAAATGATGAGAAAACTAATCAAATATTCATTAATAGAAGTGAAACAATATGATAGAAATTGATTTTTCACTTGAAGGATTTACCATACTAATCTATCCATTTGCGTGATTCTCAAACTCCACTTCGGGCTAACTTGAGGTGAAGGCCTTTGTTAACTTCCCTCTTAAAGGTGGCATGAAACCCCCTTAGTTAATACAATGATATGATCCCCTTATATAGATTTAGGAATATCAACTAACTAGGTGATTAACACTAATCACCCCTAATATTCCAACACCCCCCTCAAGTTGACACCTCTTTTAACTCTAGGTGCTCAACTTGCCAACAACAATTACAAGGAGGGAACAAAAATATAATTGGAATATAAACAACTCATTGGTCAATTAGAACAATACAAATTAAACCATTCCTTTTGAGGAGCTTTACTAGCTTGCCTTGTTACATTCCTCTCTCTTCAAGTCTTCTCAACTTCATCTTTGACCTTCACAAAGTTCTTACACTGAAACTTCGATATGCCCAACACAACACTTCTTGTAGACTCCTCAATTCACGTCCACATGACAACTTTTCATTCATTTCCAAATGAGAAGCCTGAGGCAACTGAGCTTGCCATCCCATTCATATATTTCTGTAGAAGTATACATGCATCTATGTACTCTTTGTGTCATTAGGAAAGGCCAAATATAATACTGGTGGTAGCACCAGTTCTGCAGAATCTACAACATCTTGCATAGGGCTACAAAAATTGCTGGCATAGAACTTAGTCACAAACCTATAATTATCCTTATCTAAAGACCAACAACATCACACAAAAAATTGCTGCCAATTCTTGATCTTTCTAATCATTTGAAAGCATCATTGCCTTCATTGTTCCTCGATCTCAAATCAATACCACTATCATGAAACTTTAATTGTCAAAAATAGACTTAGCTTGTCCAATATCTCGATCATGAAAGAGGAATTGACGGCTTAGGTTGCTCTTCTTAATGACATCATCATTAGTACTTGCCAGTATCCTATTGACTTCTATGAGAAACACCCATTAGCGCAAGAATCTTTAGGAACTCACATCCCAAAGCACCAAATCTGACAATAAACACTTTAGCTTCTTCTAATTTCTTTTGTACCATAGCTGGGTTTACATTGAGAACCTAGGCTCAGAACATTTGACTATCCTTTGAACACAGTAGCAAGAAATTACAACAAACCTAAAATAGAATTTGAGATGTAGAATCCCAGTTTTGATCATCCCTCTCTGTTTACAAATTCAAAAAACCATGCATCCTCTAATCTAGAAAAATAAGCATTTGCAGAGAAGAGATGTCATTCATTCTCTCTTTCAAAGTGACCGTAAATAACAATCTTGGAGAGTCAGATCTTAATTTGCTGATTCAAAGCGCTTAACATATCTAGAACACTTAACAAGCCAAAATGTGGAAGAAAACTAACTTGTGACATTTAATCTTAGCCTACCCTCCTCAATCTCAGATTCGTTTCCTCCATACCACTAAAGCCATGACTAAATTGCCACCACCATCTTGCCACAATGGGGTAAGGAATCTTGGACACTTGCCTCTGATGACAATATGATCTGTCCCAATCATATCCTTAGTTTTTTGAGGGCGAGCTAATGACGAGCAACCTCCCACAAGGATGCATCCTTCTTTTTGTTGTTGAAATGGGTATTGGACAATGCCAAGGTTGTTTTCTTGAAAAGAAAGAGAGAAACAATAGAATGAAGGACTATAGATTTTGCTTTTGAACCATGCCTTTGACAAAGAGAAACGACAGAGAGAGTGATTTGACTTATAACAGACTCATCCATCTAGCCCAGATCTTGAAAACACATTGTTTCGTGCGCCTGGAAGTCATCTTGAAAATGGACCATTTTAGTGCATCTTGGACTGAATGCTTGATTCTTGATTTTCAAAGCCCAAAACCAGCCTGCTCATGATACCATGTTGAGAAAATGATGAAGAGAAAACTAATCAAATATTCATTAATAGAAATGAAACACTTATAGGAAATTAATCTTTCACTTGAAGGATTTATCATACTAATCTACCCATTTGGTGATTCTCAAACTCTACTTTGGACTAACTTGAGGTGAAGGCCTATGTTAACTTCCTCTTGAAGGTGCAATGAAACCCCCTTAATTAATACAATCATATGATCCTCTTATATAGATTTAGGATATCAACTAACTAGGTGATTAACACTAATCACCCCCTATATTTCAACAGTCTGGTAAGGAAACTTCCTAATTCAGATACTGCACAACTTGACGCATTGTTGGTCGACTCAATGGTTGGACGTTTGAACACACAAGCCCTAACTTCAATACTAACTCTTACCTCTTCTGCCTGAATACTCTGTCCTAAATTCTTCATCCTTTGCTTCCATAATCTCAGCCCTATCCATAACTCATAAACCCAATCTACCAAAATCACACTCTTCTTCATTCACTTGCTCTATGGGCCTTTCCCATACACTACCTCAAGTATAAAAAGACCAAAAGTAAAAACATCTGACCTTGTCATAAACTCTCCTGTTCTTGTTTGCTCCGGTACTAAATAACCTAATGTCCCGATCACATATGTGGTTTGAGGATCACTGCCATGGTCGTATAATCTTGCAAGACCAAAATCTCCTAATCTTCCATTTAATTGAATCTATGAGAACATTGCTTGCTTTATGTTCTGTAGATTACCGCTTTTTCACATTCTTCATGTAGATAGTGCAATCTCAAAGTTACTCCTTTGATGATTTTGAATCTTTGTGTCCAGTTTAGTGGTCCATCGGGCTGTTATGGAGATATTTTTCTAAAACTTCCATTTGGCATGAAGTCATAGACTAGAAGAAGCTCTCCTTTTCGTCTAAATATCCCAAAAGAGATACGAGATTTCTGTGCCGAAAATGACCATAACTAACAATTTCTGCAACGAATTCTCTCATGCCTTGCTGCGATTCATGCGACACTTTCTTCACAGCAATGTCAACTTTTGATTTTGGCATTGTTCCTTTATCTACTCTACCAAATCCACTGGCTCCTAGAAGCTCCTTATCCTTGAATCCCTAGTGGCAACGTAGAGGTCTTTGTATTCAAACCTGTGAGCACCAATTTCTTGCTCCCACTTCTTCCTGAATCTTAAAAAACTCCTTTTCTTGTATATATAATAAACTATAGATATACTCACAAGAAAAATCAAATAGAGTGAAAGCAAAGGTAACCCAATTAGCAGGCTTATAAATAGTAATTTTCTCCCACCAAGTCATGGTAACTTGGGGAGTTAAGAAATAACAAGGTTTTGAGCCTCCCCAATGAGCTTAAAACCCCAGCGACGAACATAATGAGAAGTTAAAATAGACCCAGTTGAGGAAGAGAATCCTACATAACTGGGATTGTTTATAATCTGAGAAGATCTTAGGACAACGTTAATAATGGGAGTTCAGGTTTTTCAATGTTGATTGGAGCTAAGGTGACACTAATTCCTTGTTACCTCCTCATAGGCCACCTAGACCTGCATTGGAAGGCTACTGATAAGATCAGGTTCTAAAACTGAGACCCTTACCATAATATCCTGCAAGAGTAGAATTGGTGGACTTCAAGCTGTTAATGTCAATTCCAACATGGTTTATCATTGATATCATCGAACTCTCTGTCTGGTTGGATGTGTGAGTTCTACCACAAACACATGGTTTTTTTAGGTTGCCATTGCTGGTGTCATTGAAGAGACCCAAGTATTGATTGGGTAAAACACCTAGACGTGCTTCTGTAGGAGAAATTAGAAAAACATTCCATGACCACTCAAAGTTGGGTATTCAGATCTAATGGCGAAAACAAAATTATAGAGAAAGAAGATGTGTCAGTGAATGCTATTGGATTGGAGTAGAAAGCATGAGCTGCCTTGTGTGTTTCATTTGTGAGTTAGAGTAAAGCCACTGGGGGTGATCTCAGGATGCCCATCCATAGTTAAATGAGCTGATTAGAACCCAGTGTTGAAAATGAAACTTGTATCTTCACCATTCACTTGTGCCATGGATGTCAACAGCAAAAACACCAGAGCCACAAGCTTCACGATCACAGATATATTTCTGGAATTATCTGCTGTCTGTATATTCCTTGTACAAATAGAATCAAAGTTTCTTCCTTTTGCAGGCAATGATTGCTTTGAAGGGCAAGAAACAAAGGGCTGGTTTTGGTCCATTTCATGATTAAGATAAGATTCTTGAGAAGGATCTTATAGACTCGGTCTTTTGAATTTAATTGGCATCCTCTCTTCAAACTCCAAAGTTGTGATGAATTGGGATAGATGGGCAGTTATGTGAAATTGGTGTGAATTCTCATGGTGGTTTCATGGAAATGGAGTTGGGAGACTCTGTACGATAGTATGTGTCACGACTCAAAATGATGAAGAGGGGCCCACAATGCACATCTATCCCATTCAGTCAAGGAATAAAATAAAATTGAGAGACTGATTACATAAGTCAGTCCTCCTTCCAAGTTCCCACCGCCAAAGGCTCAGAATTGAACTCTTTTACGTAATTCATGAATGTTGATCCCAAGTTTTCTTATGCCTTGATTTAAAAATAATTTGCAAGATCGGATGATAAATCATCTCCTTCATTCTTGGGAATATAGTTCAACTTACTGTAACAAGGATTTGTTCCATATATATATATATATATTAGGTTTGATACGTGAATCTGTTGGGTTAATATCTATCCTTGGTGGATGAAGTTAAAAGATAAGCTTACATTAAAGAATGTGGCTTTACTAGAAATATGGAAAGGTCTGGGATTAAAATAGTAATATGCACAGGGTCGTGTGCAATTTTCCCCATTTCTTTGAAATTAGTGTGACGACAGTTATTGTTACTGTATGCATGCAGGATGAGTTAACTCCCGCGGATGTAGGCAATTTAGAAGCGAAAAACAAAAGTGTGAAACAGATTCACCTCCCTGTGTTCTTCAGCATTAAGTCTTTTCCTCTGTTTTTTTCTTTTTTCTCCTGTCTCTCCCATGGTGAATTTGCGATGAGTCTGAATTGAGTTTGCACAGTAACTCCGTTCACGTATAGAGATGTATCATCTAGTGCAACTAACAGGCACGCTATTGGACTTTATAAATCTACAGGATCACACACAACGGGCATTCAAATTAATTTGGAGAGGGTGATGATGATATTTGTGATGGAATAAAAAAACTATAAAATCCAGCTTTCACTGCAGAAAACTGGGAGTGAAAAATTGATTTTTGCCTTTTACTTTCCAGCATACAAAAAGTTGTTCTCTTTTTAATATTATGAACGACTCATCTCTTCTACTATTCATTTTCCATGACCTCAATATATAGGAAGGAGTTATGTACAAATTACAAGGCCCATTTTCTTTTTGTTGGGCTAACACATCAGAACCTACTATTTTTTTGGGCCTCACTAGTCCATGCTATTCAAGGAAAGAAAACAACAAAACTGAGATCAGTCATTCCCCCGAGAAATATCTGCTCTCTAAAAATTCGCCGAGAGGACTAGTTCTACCTTGAATTCATGCCTTAAAATATTGAGAGAATGACAAATAAAGATTTTATAAAATTATTAATATTAAATTAAGAGTTTTAGTACTAAAACATGATAGAAAGAGTACTAAAATTTATGAATGTCAGTATTAAAAAGATCATAACTTGATAACAACAACAACAACAACAAGCATTATCTTACTAGTGAGGTTGGTTACATGATTATGTGACGCATTGTGCTCTATTATTTATTAAATTTTTAAAAATATATTAATTAAAAAGTATCGCTCAACAACTTTCAGAAGTGTTCTCTTCGGTCTTCTTTTACCTTTCTTAACAGGGCTCAAGGTCATCTATTCCACTTTCCTCATAGATGCCTCCCGGTTTTTTTTATACATGTCCGAACCACCTCAAACAATTTTTTACCATTTTTTTCAATAAGTGCCACACCTACTTTTTCCCGTATTTGCTCATTTGGAATTTTGTCTCTATGTGTGTATCCATGCATCCATCTCAACATTTTTATCTCTGCTACTCTAACTTTATACTTTTGTTATTCCGTCAAAGCTCAACATTCACTATCATATAAAATTGGTAGTGTATAACAATTCGATAAAACTTTCCATTAAGTTGAAAAATCTTAACTTGACATTAATATTTTAACAATGTCCTTATTTGTCATTCTCCCAAAAATATTTAGTTTTCACGTAATCTCAATTTTTTATTGATATATACAAAATATTCATTTTAGTGTAAATTGATTGAATAAATAAATAAAGATATAAGAGTTAATTAACTGTAGAGCTTATCTAATAACTTGTCAAGTTCGTGACAGACACCCCCATTAGGACTCGAAAATTTCCAATTTAAAAGCAAAACGTGTTGATACATATACATACATATACATACACATGCATGCATGCATGCATGCATATATATATATATATATATATACTTAAAAACAAACAAACAATGTTGATGTAGTTGTGAGATTTGGCTTATAACTTACTGAGATCTAGAGCCAGTTTTTTTAAATTAAACAATAAGTGATTTTTATATAGTTTAAAAATTTTATAAAAAGAAATTTATTCTGCAGAGATATTAAAAAAATATATTTATTTTTTATTACAATAATTAAAAATTTCTTATTAATTAGTTATCTTTAAATTTTATGATATATTTTTTATTTTCATTTTATAAAAATGATTTATTATTTAATTATGTTAAATTTTTTTGATACTTTTATGTATCCTACCTTTTTTAAAACATTATCTTCTATCTATCATATTAGATTATTTTTAAAAACTACTTAAACTATCTTACTAAATAATAAAAAATCTGTTTTTTTCATATTCTGCTTATTTTCAAAAGTTTAAAAAAATATTATTAAAAATTATAAAATATTTTTTTCCAAAAGACATTTTTTATGAATTAAATAAAAAAAATAAAACTTTTTTATTCTTTTAAAGTGTAATCATTGCCTTTTTTTTAAGTGCTCCTATTAATAAATGACTTTATATTTATTATAAGGTGTTTAATAGGGATAAATATGAAAAGATATGATTAGTTTAAAAGTAAATAACTACTTTATTGAAAGGTAAAATTTGATTAAAAATATTTTATATTTTTAAACGGAATGAGTAATTTTTTTTTCATAAAATAAGTTGAAAACAAACGTCCCCCAAATCCCTCATATGCAATGCCCAAAAGATTCTAATTATACATACAACTTATTAGCAAATTGTTCTAGCAAAAAATTAATCAATTGATATGTAATTTTTGACAAGTTTATTTAATATATGTGTTGTTTGATGATTTATTCTTTTTTTAAATAGCAATAACTTTTTATAATAACTGAAAAAACCTAGCATATATTGGCTAAAAAATATACTATATCATGTTCTCCTTCAATTTAAAAATATAAGGTATTTTTTATCGAATCTCATTCTCAGTAAGGTAGTTATTTATTTTCAAACTAACCCTATCTTTTCATATTTACCCTTATTTAATAGGGTGTTTCATCCTAAAATAAATATAAAGTGATTTATTCAATGAGCATACTTTAAAAAAAAAGTAATGATTGTACAATTAAAAATACTTTACATTTATTTAACATTAAATTCTTAAAAAAAGTGTTATATTTTTGTACAGACGGAGTATAATGTTTATGAAATGCATAAAATACAAACAATCAAAAACAAATAATACAGCCAAGATGCGCTCTACGGTCACGCAATTCTAGAGCCATGGCTAGCTGATTTTACATATCAAATGATCACGAGTCCTTTTGTAAGGAATCAACGACCTCCAGAGAGTAAAGACTCGACAACTGAACAATGAGAGACAGATTTATCAAAGTAAGATGGAACGCAGGCAGTGGAATCACAAAAGCCATGAGAGCCAAATGATAACCCTCGAGAAGAATACAAGCTAAAGCAAGACATATCAGGTAAAGGCACTTCCCAGTTCAGATACAGCACCACTTGACGCATGCTTGGCCTCCTCAATGGTTCTGAACTTGAACACAAAAGTCCAAGTTTCAACACCAACTCTACCTCTTCTGCCGAATATTCTCTTCCTAAATTCCCATCCTTTGCTTCAATAATCTCACCCTTACTCCATAACCCATAGACCCAATCTACTAAAATCACTCTCTCTTCCTCACTTTCTCGTTCTATGGGTTTCCTTCCGCACGCAACCTCTAGCAGAAAAGCACCAAAAGCATAAACATCTGACCTTGTCCTGGCCCTCCCTGTTCTTGCCTGCTCTGGTGCCAGATACCCGAAAGTTCCCACCACACGTGTAGCTTGAGGATCACTGCCATGATCGTATAATCTTGCCAGACCAAAATCTCCTAATCTTCCATTTAATTCTGAATCTAGCATGATATTGCTGGCCTTTATGTCTCTGTGAACCACCACTTTTTCACATTCTTCGTGTAGATAGCGTAGCACTAAAGCCACGCCTTTGATGATTTTAAATCTTTGTGCCCAATTCAATATCACGCTGGGTTGGTTATGGATATATTTATCTAAGCTTCCATTTGGCATGTAATCGTAGACCAGAAGAAGCTCACCTCTTCGCCTGCAATATCCCAAAAGAGGTACGAGGTTTCGGTGGCGAAGTCGACCGATGCTCACAATCTCTGCAACGAATTCCCTCACGCCTTGTCGGGATTCATTGGATACTTTCTTCACCGCAACCTCGATTTTCGAACCTGGCATTGTCCCTCTGTACACCTTCCCAAACCCACCACAACCCAAAAGCTCTTTCTCCCCGAATCCTTTTGTGGCAATGTAAAGATCTTTGTATTTGAACCTGTGAGGACCATACTCTTGCTCCCACTCTTCGACAACCTCTGAAAATTTCCTTTTCCTGTACCTGTAATAAAATACAGATGAAATTACAAGAAAAAGTAAACAGTGTGATAGCAGAGACAACCCAATTGACAAAATCACGGATTGTTTTGTTCCTCCAATGATACGTGGTAGCTTTGGGAGTTGGGAGACATCAAGGTTTTGAGCGACCCCATTGAGCTTGAAGCTCCAACCGAGAACATAATGAGAAGTTAAGAGCGACCCCGCCGAAGATGAGAATCCAACATAACTGGAATAGGTTAGGACGTGAGAAAGATCTAGGGACAACTTTAACAATGGAGTTTCAGGCTTTTTAACATTGATTGGAGCTAGGGTGACATTAATTTGCTTGCTGCCTCCATCATAGTCCACCCAAGCCTGCATCGGAAGGCCACTGATAAGGCTCAAATTTTGAAAGTGAGACCCATTAATACAATAACTGGCAGGAGCAGATATGGTTGAATTCAAGCCGTTAATATCAATTCCGACATGATTGTTATCAATATCCCCGAACTCGCTGGTCTGCATGGTGTCGAATTCCGCTGCGAACACATGGTTTGTTGGGTCACCATTGGTGGTTTCATTAAAGAGGCCTATGTACTGGCCGGGACGGGCTCCTGGAAATGCTTTGGTTGGAGAAATTACAAAAGCAATCCCGTGACCACTCACAGCTGGATAAAAAGGTCTAATGGCGAAAACAAAAGTGGTAGAGAAAGAAGAAGTGTTGGTGAAAACAAGTGGACTGGGATAAAATGCATGGCCCACATGCATCTTGGTTTCGTTAGTGAGTTGGAGGAGGCCATTGGAGTTAACAGAAGCATCGCCACCCATGGTTAAATTAGCTGATCGGAATCCATTGAAGACGAAACTTGTATCATCGCCACTCACTAGTACCATTATTGCCGTCGTCATCGCCAACAAAAACAGTACCACCGTCGCCATGAGGTTCGCAGACATATGGGCTATGGCTGCCTCTAGATGATCAATGTCTTCTTTTAAGTTCTCTGCTATTTGTATCTGTTCATAGCCTATAGGTGTAAGGTATAAACACGTTCAGGGTTTCTGCGTTTTCTTGCGACGAACATTGAAGATCATGAAGAATCTTTTGGTCTCGTGCATGGCGTGGCTGGGGTCCAATGGTCGGTGACTAGGGAGACTTCTTGGTTGGTTCTTGCTGGCTTGCTATCTCTCACCATTCAGTGAACGGTCAGAATTTCATCTGAACCAAAGTTAGAATTGTCTGCTTGTATACGTGTCAGTGTCGTATTGTGAAAAACGTTCGGCCATCTTAAAGTTTAATATTAATCCATTTAACCAGTTTTCGTATTGGTCCATCCCTGCTTCATTTTGACCGGGTAGGACCGGACCCGGCCAAGAGACATCCTAAACATTCATAATTATGTAGCGGACTAACGTAGAAAAAGATGGAATTGGATTTAAAATTTCTTTGTGTGGGGACCCTCTCCAAATCACTGAACAAAGTTTGAATTTTCTCTGTTGTTTTTTTTTCAATTCTTTTTCTGGATCATTAAATGTTTTATAAGTCTTGGATGAATCTTATTTTTAAATAATATATAAATACAAAGTTTATTATCACTATAAAATGTAAAATCTATAGCAAGATTAATCATGCATAAGTTATCGATATATTCAATAATTTTTCTAAAGGCATAAAGAGAAAAAGATAATAGAAAAATGAATATCATGTCAATAGAATGTATTAATTCATAAATTATTAATTAGAAACAAAGATCAATTTGAGCGTTTGAGGTCTTTCAAAATTCGAAGCGTCATAGATATAGGGGATATTCTGATAATATATATATATATATATATAGGGGATATAATTAGTGATTCGCTCAATTCCTTTCCTCCACTCTCAATTTCTGAAATGTGAGTCAATTCGAATTGCAATATTTAAGCAATCTTTAATCCCTAAATTATCTCATAAAAAGTCTTAAGAAATTATATTTACATTTTAAATATTAAAAAGTGGCACTTAATAGAGGGGAAGAGAGATTTTAATGGAAAAGATGGGAAGGGAGGTAAGAAGAGAGATTTTATTCTTACCCAATTCAATGAAATTTATAATGGAAACTGGAAAGATCCGGAGGAGAATGATTTTAATACGAGTTTTCGTTTAGTTTTAAAAGAAAGGTTGGTATTCTATAAGAACGTTTTATGAGTCTAGAAAATTTTCTAATTTTGTAAGTTTCAACCCACTTAATTTTTAAAAAAAAACAAATGACAAATAATTAAAATGTATCCTTCTCTTTAGAAACCCCAATCCCCCTTTCAATTTTATTATTCAAACTCCTTCCCTTCATGTTCAAAACACCCAACCAAAAAAAGGGGAAATTATTACATTTAAAAAAAATAATCTTATTTTTAGTAATTCATCTGAAAAACAATATAATACCTCTTTAAAAAAAATTGAAGCCCTCCATTTTATGTAAATTGAAAGTTGACTGTGATTCACTTTTTTTTTTCCCTTTGTAATCTCCCTTTCATATTTCTTCATAGCAACATGTGAAGATGAAAGGATGCTTTTGTCGGATAAATTACAAAAGCCATTCCATGACCAACCAGAGTTCGGTAGATAGAAAGGTCTAATGGCGAAAACGAAGGCGGTAGAGAAAGAACAAGTGTTAGTGAAAACAAATGACCTATATATATGCAGCTTGGCTTCATGAGAGAGTTGTAGGAGGACATTAGAGGACGCAGAACCAAGACCATCTACAGTTAAGTTTGCTGATCGGAATCCATTAAAGACGAAACTTGAATCTTCGCTACTGATCACAACCACCATTACCATCACCACCAAGAAAAGCACCATCATCGCCATGAGGTTCTCAGACATATAGCTCTGTGCCTGTAGATCGATGTCTTCTTTTAAGTTCTCTACTATTTGTATCTGCCAGCTCATAGTTATAGTTTATTAACACATTCAGAGTTTCTGCATTTTTTTTGCGGCGATCATTGAAGATGATGAAGAATCTTTATGCCTCGTGCATGGCGTTGCAGACATTTATGTTAGGAAAAATTTCAGGGAAGATCCCTCGACTAAACTTAATTTTAATCAAAATCTTTAAAATTCTGAAATTTCATTACACATACAAAGGATTGAAATGAAGTTGGTAGGTCTGGCCAAAAAAAAGAAAATGAAGTTGGTAGGGGGTGTCCTCCAATCTTGTGATTCTTTTGGCATGACAATAACTTATTTTTTCGGCCAAAACACGACAATAATTTATGAAGAATTGAATCTTTATGTTAATTAGAAAAATCTCAAAATGACATTAAAAATATAAATAGAAGTGGGAGATATAAAGATGTTATGAACATGCATACATGTGGTGGTGACATTACTTAAAACTAGACTGGATCTCGTGCATAAGAAAATTGTAAGAAGTAATATAGATACCATTTAAGAAATTCCAGTTCATTTAATAATGTTGTCTTGTACATATTCATTTCTTAGGGTGAAAAAAAGGAACTAACATTATATTAATATTTTTAAAAAATTAAACACCTTTTGTTGAGGAATGATAGATTTTCTGGTTATGACTCATGTTACAATTTTGAAAAAAATATTTAATGTGATTAATATTAGATTTACTTGGAATGGCTAGTAGTTGGGTGGGGGCATGTGTGAGAGAAATTAAGTAGAGATTGATGCTTGTCGGATGGGTCCCCTCAACTTGGAGGTTGAATGGAACAAGTCGTCTTCTTCAGCCCAGAAAAGCCCGACTTCCCCACACGCCTTACGCGGGCTCGACGCTCCCATGTCACCTCCCCGTCAACACTCTCCCAGCCAGGCTGTGAGGGGGAGAGGAATGAAAATTAACATAGGATTAAAAACAAAATGAGGTAAGAATTATTTATTTAATCCTACATATTTAATATACTTAAATAATGTCTCCTTATATATTTCTCAAGATACAAACAATAGAATAAAAAAGGAAAAATTTATATACTTAGTATTAGCATTATGTATTTAGTGTGCTTATTTTTAATTTTATCCTTATATATATTTAGTATTATTCTTATTTATTTATAATAAATTCTTATTATTAATTTTATTAACACATTAAAATTATCATGATTTGATTGAATATAAATATATTAAGTATAAGTATATAAGACTAAATATATAAGTCTTACCCATATATTATTTTTCTCTTTAGCAATTCAATTATTTGTTTTTTAAAACACCAGAACTTCAACTATAGTTTGAAGAACTTGATTTGTGATATATAAATTAATTAATAATAAAAAATGTAATAGCTTATTTTGTATGCTATATTATTCATTTAGTAACATTAAAGTTTTTTACCAAAATTTAAAAATTATGAATAATTCTAAAAAATTTATTTAAGAGTGATGTCTAATTAAAACTCTTAAAAATCTTTACCTCGAAAAATAATTCCAAATAGAATCTGCTTTCTCATTGTGTTCGGAATTCGTGCTTCAATATTAATTTCCATTTAACGTTTGACTAGACCTTTTTAAGTTCTATATAATTACGTGATAACCATTTTCTATTACTTCAAAGCTTCCTGACACATTGGATGAGTGGATGACAAGAATTAGATGTATTGGAGCATATCGTTGATACTTCTCAAAGCCTCCACTAAGTTGTTGGTTGTTTATCATTATTTTTTTCCTATTAAACTTTCAAGAAATTTAATAGCTTTGTCAACCATTTGTATACTTCATTTCACAAAAACGACCGTATTCTTTTTTGCTTTCTAAGCCAATATCCCTAAAACAAAATACTTCCTGGCCTCCAAAATTAAAAATCTTATCGTCCTTTCTTTTTCTGTCCCAACAAAAATCCTACAATCTTTTAAGGAATATAATTCTTCAATAACACAAAAAAAAACTATAAAAATATAACAAAAAATAAGAAAAATACACTAATAAATCCTTACACTTTGATTGCATTTTGTTTTTAATCCTTATAGATTTATTTCATTGTTCTCAATCCTTTTGTTTGACCCATTTGCAATGTTAGCCTCTGTATAGTTTTAAAAATGCACACAAGAATTATGAACTGGCATGAACAAAGTTAATTTTGCTTACATGTATTTAATTCCGTTAACACATTTGTTAACATGTGCCTAATCTCACTTTTATCTCCCACATTCTCTCTAAGCAAAATATATATAATAAAAAAAATTTCATTTTCATTTTATTTTTAATCATTTCTGGCTAATTTATTTTCATGCCATCGACATATATTTTTACTATGTTAGCAAAGATGTTAGTATAAATTATTTCCATCAGTATTATCTCATGATTTTTATGTGCATTTTTAAAACCACAGGACAAATATTGCATGTTGAGTGTTGACCGAACTAAAAGGACTAAAAATAATAATATAATTAATGTGCGTGTACCTATTACTGTGTTTCGTAAAAAATATATATACATATGAAAAAAGATAAATCCAAGCATGATGGTACAAAGGTAATGCAACAAGCCGAAGAGTGCATATTCAAGTGAGACTGAGAGCTTGAGTAACTCTTCATAGGAATTCAACGACCTCCAGTGAGGAGCGATTCTTCGGATACTGAAGTGCGAGAGAAGTAGGCATCCACACTAGACGATGGAAAGGTTATTATAATGTCATCTTCAAACTCTCTATCACTCTCAAATGTAAATCCACAGAATGAAGCAGATGACATTAGTGACCACAAATCAGGCAAAGCCACCTCTCTATTCAAATATTGCACAACTTACGCATGCTTGGCCTATACTTGGCCTTGGAATTTGAACACAAAAGCCCCAATTTCAACACTAATTCTACCTCCTCTGTCCTATACTCTGTTTCTAAAATTTGATCCATTGCCTCCATGATTTTACCTTTCTTACATAACCTATAAACCCAATCCACCAAAATCACGCTCTCGCCATCACTTCCTCGCTCTATAGGCCTTCTTCCACATGCAACCTCAAGCAAAAATGCACCGAAAGCAAAAACATCAGATTTTGTCGTGGCTCGTCCTGTTCTTACGTTTTCTGGTGCAAGATATCCCAAAGTCCCCGCCACATGTGTAGTTGTAGGATCAACCCCATGATCATATAGTCTTGCAAGACCGAAGTCCCCCAACCTTCCATTGAACTCTGAATCTAGCATAACATTGCTTGCTTTTACGTCTCTGTGAACCACAACTTGCTCCCATTCTTCATGCAGATAACATAACCCCAGAGCTACCCCTTTGATGATTTTAAATCTTTGCTCCCAATTTAGTGTTACACTAGTCTGGTTATAGAGGTATTTATCTAAGCTTCCATTTGGCATGAAATCATAAACTAAAAGAAGCTCACCCTTGCGCCGACAATATCCCAAGAGAGATACGAGGTTTCGGTGGCGAAGACGACCGATGCTTACAATTTCTGCAACGAATTCTCTCATGCCTTGTTGGGAACTTCCTTTTCTTTTTCATGTAACAAACTACAAATAAAGTCACAAAAACAATTAAACAGAGTGAAAGGATCAGAGGTAACACAACTGGCAAAATCATAGAATTTTTCCTCCCAAGTCGTGGTAGTTTTGGCAGTTTTGAGATGTCAAGGTTTTGAGCCTCCCCCTTGACCTGGAAACTCCAACCAAGAACATAAATTGAAGCTATCAGTGTCCCGGTAGAAGCTGAGAATCCGACATAACTGGGATGGATTAGAATTTGAGAAAGATCTTGGGAAAACGTTAACAATGGAGTTTCGGGCTTGTTAACATTGATTGGAGCTAGGGTTACGTTGATTTGCTTGTTGCCCCATTCATAGTCCACCCAGACCTGCATGGGAAGGCCGCTGGCAAGACTGAGGTTCTGAAACCGAGACCCTTTACCATAATATCCCGCAGGAGTAGAATTGGCGGACTTCAAGCTGTTAATGTCAATTCCGACATGGTTATCATTGATATCACCGTGCTCGCTAGATTGAACGATGTCGAGTTCCACTGCGATCACATGGTTTGTTGGGTCACCGTTGCTGGTTCCATTGAAGATGCCTAGGTATTGAGTGAAAAAAGCACCCGGAAATGCTTTCGTTGGAGAAATTACAAAAGCCATGCCATGACCGCCATTCGAAGTTGGTGGTCTAATGGCGAAAACAAAAGTGGTAGAGAAAGAAGTCGTGTTTGTGAAAACAACTGGAATGGAGTAGAAAGCACTACTCTTTTGTAGCCTGGTTTCATTGGTGAGTTGGAGGAGGCCATTGGAAGTGATCTCAGAAATACCATCCATGGTTAAATTAGCAGATTGGAACCCATTATTAAAGATGAAACTCGTATCTGCACCACTCACTACTTGTGCCATTGTTGTGGCCAACAAAAGCAGGAACGCCATGATAAGCTCCACACACTTTGGCTGTCTCAAAATCAATGTCTTGTTTGTCCTCTACTGTTTATATGTTAATATATACACAACAATCAGAGTTTGTCCGGTTTTTTGTGTGCCAGTCATTGAAGGGGAAGAAAAATATAGGGTGGCATGTTTTTGAAATTTTGATGCATTCTCTAATAAGATTCGTAAGACTGAAATATGTTGGAATGGTCCCGCGCTTGTTGAGGGATGCCATATTTTTCAATGGCGGCTACAGAGAAAAATAAGATCTTAGTTAGCTTGTACCATCATGCAGTCGTATCAATGGAA
Organism: Prosopis cineraria; assembly: GCF_029017545.1. Classification (NCBI taxonomy): domain Eukaryota; kingdom Viridiplantae; phylum Streptophyta; class Magnoliopsida; order Fabales; family Fabaceae; genus Prosopis; species Prosopis cineraria. The sequence continues at coordinate 2,924,452 of NW_026555343.1, forward strand.
CGTGGTTGTCTATGCAATATATGGCGTCACGCTCAGCCAAGGGTTGGCTTCCCTGCTCCGCAATGGATCCAGGTCTCTCCACTTTTTTTCCTTCCTTTTTCTTTCTACTTTTTCCATCCTCACTGTTTACATTATTTTATTAAATAATTTTTATTATAAATTAATAAAGAATAAGAACTGGGAAAGTGCAGGGAAAATGAGGGAAAAAGGTAGGGAGGCTGAGGTGAGCAATATGTTAAGCACTAAACACGTTCAACTTGTACCTGTTTTAATTAGTTTAATTTTATCTTGTTCATTTTAAAACACGTCTTATCTTGATCGAAAAATAATCGAAATAAAACTTTGCAAGAAATGATAGAAAAATAGTTCGGGATGAAATGGGATACAAGATTGCCTTCGGAACGTCTCGTTTCATCTCAAATATTATATAGATATATATATAGATATATATATATATTATTTTTTATTTTAAAAATATATATTAAATTTATTAATTATGTTAATATAATTTATACTTATATTAATTATGATTTTAATAATTGCTATTCTTATTTAAAATTAAATTTTTTATATTGAAAAGTTTAATGATATAGAATAAGCAGTGATGTTAATATCTTTTTTATAATATATTAATTATATTAATATAATTTATTTTATATCTAATCTATTTAATAACTTTTATTTACATTGTATATCTTACTTTATTTTAAGAAGAGTCACTAGTTTATATATTTCAATTAAAGAAAAAAATAATGACTTGCTGTTGTGCCGGGCTTGTTTGTTATTGTTATTGTTATAGCTTAGAGATCACTTGTAAGTATTATTATGATATATTATGTCTCATGTATACTTAACTTTAAGTTATACATTTGTAGTTGTGATTGATGTGTTTCAATAATTGTTATGATTTATATAGTCATGTTATTTTGGTTTTAAACTTAATAAGTTATATGATTTAAAATTTTAATTAATGAATGTTATTATTTAGGTTTTTCTCTCACATTGTCCGCTTTATCAGGATGGCAGGACGTCCCAGTTCTATCTCGATTCCTAATGAGATAGAACAGGATACGGAATAAAAATTTAGTCTCTTTTTCTGAACGAGATAAGAGTGTCCTGATCCTATCCCGTGAACACCCCTAATAAATGCATGTATAAACGGTACCTCATTTGCCACCTTGATTGGGCAACATGAGGAGAGTAGGAAATCAAACTACACTTTTTCTCTCATTTTAATTTCTCTCGTAACTAAAGGTGTCAATTAAGGCCTAAATGAGGTGGCCCTATAAAGCTTGATTATACCTCAAGGCTTTATTTTGGTCAACCCAGCCTTGGCCCTCAGGGTTGAAGGACCAACTCTTAAGACCTTAACTCTATATTTTTTTTATTTTTAATTTAAAAATCTAAAAATATATATTTAAAATTTCAAAAAAATTATTACACATAACATTAAATATATAAAAAAATTAATTCTAATAAAAAAACACCACAAAAATTAACACCGATAACAATCAAACTTTACTATCATTATTAAACTTTACTATTATCATTAGCAAAATTTTAATAATTTTCATTATCATTAACATCAATATAATTTTATATTTCTTTTTGTGGAGCCTCAATAGTGGCAAAGATATTAAGCTTGTTATATACTTCTTCTTCATCCTTTGAGGGATGAGGGTAGGGTTTTAAAATTAATATAGCATTTTAATTTTTTTAATATTAAAAATTTAAAAAATTATAAAAGAACTTAAAAGGGCTAGCTCTTTATTTTATGGTTTAAAAAGACTGACTTTTTTAAACTTAAATTATCATTTTATACTCTAAAGTAGAGGCTCAATCTTAAATTTTTTTTAGCTGGCTGACATGACAAGCTTGATTGTAATTGATGACTCTACTTATAATAGTTAGTTGACTTCCATATACTTGCATGACATACACCTAAGGCTTCCACATCATTTGTTTAAAATAAAATAAAAATAATACATTTATGGGTAGGATGAGCATCAGCTAATTCAATTCAATGCCAAAATATATATAATTAATTGATTGAATAGTACTAAAAATATAAATTGAATCAAACTAAATAAGGATCAGATCAAAATTTAAAAATTTGATTCATTCAGTTAATTCAGTTTTTGGCCTTCATGTTGAGTTGCCTAAAGTTGGGCTAATTTTGTTATTTTTTACTAAAACTGATAAGGCTTATATATAAATTAAATTTATCATATCATATATTTAGGTCTAAAATTAAGAAGAATAAAATAAAATAAAGTAATTACTAAACTAAATATAATTAATAAATTAATAAAAAATATGTATGTATATATGATAATTTGACCCATTCAATCTATTTAATTTTAAATTTTATCAACCATATCGAATCAATCAATTAAAATGGTTTTAAAACAAACTGAATCAAATTAAAAAAAAATTAAATAGATAAAATCAAATGATAAAAATTCGATGAAATTCTATTCTACTTTCCGTTTTTTATTACAAAATGACAGGACTAATCTTAAAATAGAATTACATTATCTTATCGGACCAAAATAGATCATAACATTCTACTTTCGGTTTTGATTTGGTTTTATTCACCCCCACTTGCGGGTCCCACCTTCATCCTCTTCCTCCCCCACTCCTCGTTCTTCTGCCACCACCAGCCATGTTCTCCTTCTCCTTCTCCTTCTCCACTCCTCTTTAATTGCCACCGTCGCCTTCTTCTTCTTCTTCTTCTTCTTCTTCTAATAAAGGTTTGGCGGGATGACATCATTGGGTTTGCTCCCCTAATCCATCCCCCATCTCTATCTCCCTCCGCGCCGACCATGGTCCATCGTCAGCAACTTTACAGGTGTCCATTCTTCTATATCTAACCGTCAGGTCGTTGCTTTTGCTCCTCTCCACCACCGGCAACTTTACCGGTCTTGGGTTTTGATGGAGGCACGAAGGTCGCCAGTGACAAGGTTTGAAGTTTTTGAAGATCCTCGTCTCCATTTGGGTTGCAAATCAAAGGTTCCAAGGTTCTAGGGTCGAAAGTCTTAGTTCTGGGAATATTGATCGGTGTCTATGAAGCTCCATGCTTTTTGGATTTATTTATTTATTTTATTTGTTGTAAAATATGAATATGAATTCCTTTTACTGGAAATGTTAATTGTCGTACTTGGCTGTGAATCCAAGAGGGAGGGAGTGAAAGATTTAACTGTTCATCAGTGATGAGAGATGAAGATATGGGAGGGAAAGAGGGTCCAAATTCTCTCATGGTCCTCCCCCCCCCCTCTCCTTCCTCATCTCATTGATGCCGTTGAATAATAAAATAAATATTTAAAATTTAATTATTTTTAATCAATAAATTTAATTGTTTTGTAAAATATTCATCATTTAAAAAATAAATAAATATAAAATGTTAAAATTTAACCTGCACAATTTATAATTATATATTTTTATTAAAAAATTATAAATTAAATTTATTTTTTTATTGTAATTATAAATTGTGTGTGTTTAAATTTTATTTGTTTACTTTATCGAGCAGCACTTGATTAAATTAATCGAGAGTGTTATATATCATTTATGGTTTTGAGTTTGAATTTTAAAATATACAATTATATTAAATAAATATATTAAATATATATTTAAGTAAGTTATGAGAGTGTTATTAGTAATCATCTAATTGTGAAGATGAGATGATGACAAAAAAAAAAAAAAAAAAGCACTGAGAGGGATGCCAATGAGATCTTCTTCCGAGGAAAGATGGGCTCAGCTTTTGGTTGAGGGCAAGAAAAGTTGAGGTGCATGCCACCCGAGCATATTAGGATATCGTCAACATCTATGATTTGACAATTCGGGTAATATTATATTATTTTAAAAATTGTTAGGGCAATATTATCCATTCAAACAATTCGAGTTTCTTCTTTTTGTAGGAAATGGTTACTTTTGAAGGGTAAGAAACGAGGGGCTGGTTCAGGTCCATTTCATGATTAAGATAAGATTCTTGAGAAGATTCTTATAGACTCGGTCTTTTGAATTTAATTGGCATCCTCTCTTCAAACTCTAAAGTTGTGATGAATTGGGATAGATGGGTAGTTATATGTGAAATTGGTGTGAATTCTCATGGTGGTTTCGTGGAAATGGAGTTGGGAGACTCTGTACACTAGTACATGTCATGACTCAAAATGATGAAGAGGGGCCCACAATGCACATTTATCCCATTCATTCCAGGCAAGGAATAAAACAAAATTGAGAGACTGACTAAACAAATCAGTCCTCCTTCCACGTTCCACCACCAGAGGCTCAGAATTGAACTCTTTTACGTAATTCATGAATGCTAATCTCAAGTTTTCTCATGCCTTGATTTAAAAATAATTTGTAAGATCGGATGATAAATCATCTCCTTCATTTCTGGGGATATAGTTAAACTTACTGTAACAAGGATTTGTTATATATATATATATATATTAGGTTTGATAAATGCATCTGTTGGGTTAATATCTATCCTTGGTAGATGATGTTAAAAGATAAGCTCACATTAAAGATTGTGGCCTTACCAGAAATATAGAAAGGTTTGGGACTGTAATAGTAATATGCGCAGGGTCGTGAGCAATTTTCCCCATTTGTTTGAAATTAGTGTGACAATAATTATTGTTACTGTATGCATGCAGGATGAGTTAACTCCCGCGGATGTAGGCAATTTAGATGTGAAAACGAAAGAGTGAAACAGATTCACCCTCCCTGTGTTCTTCAGCATTAAGTCTTTTCCTCTTGTTTTTCCCCTTTTTCTCTTCTCTTCCCGTGGCGAATTTGCTTTATTAAAAGAAAAATGGAAAAAGGAAATAAAATAATTTTTTGTTGTTGGATGAAAGAAAAGAATGATTTTATGATCTGTTTGATTCTATTCAAATCTACTTTTTATTGTAATTTTGTTCGTGAACAATAAATATGAAAGATGTCAGAGACGCTGAGTCTCAATTGATAACAAAAAAGGTCCAGAGCTCTCTTACCACAGTTCATTTGGATGTAAAAGATAAAAGGTTTTGGTAGAATAAGTGTTTGATTTTATTGAAATACAAGAAATTACAAGTCTAAACTAAAAAATTAACTGATAAACTAAAGGTTAAAATGTGTAAAATGCGAGTCTTTGATTGAGTGTTAGCTACTTTCTTCTGTGTCTTCGTTTTCTATTTATAGTGTCAAAGTAGTGGTAACCTCTCCCTTAAAGCCTAGCATGTTCTGTCAAAGAATCAGGAATCTCGCAAAATTCATAGCACGGTTTTTATTCTATGCTCTCAATTTTAATAATCAACCCATTTCACCGAGATACTTGGATGTAAAGTTTGTTGATTTTGATATTACTTGAGATCATGTCTTTTCATGCTAATGATCCAATGTTTGTAATTGACGAAATTTTGATATGTTTATTTATTGTGGCTTTTATCGAGCTTTAGGGCTGGCCTTTTTGTTTATATTGGGCCTAACGCTTTAGTTACTTAGCCCAATTAGCCCTGCGATCTATGTGAGCGATGTTTCATATTTTAGCCTAAACAACGCCCCTCGCGTGCTAGTGAAAAAACTGAAACATCGGTTCATTTCTAAACATTTTTTGTTAATATAAACTCATTTCTTTTTCTAGTCACTTCTCTTGTCCTTTCTGCTATTTTTTGACATTCAAGTATTTGCTCCCTCGCTCCAATCTCCCTTTCACTCTCAAATGGCTTCCTCTACTTCTACTCTACCACTGTTGCCACTCCATCTTCCATATCCATTGAAAGTCTACTTAATTCTCTGGCAACTATCCAAAATCCTATTACCCCACTTGGCAAATTTATGGTGGTACGTATTCAGTGGTTGGAATCCTTATTTTTCCCAGATTGGTTCCTCATTCTAATAGTTAGTTTTTCTTTACAGGAGGATTCTTCATTCCATGATTCTGTCGCTTTTTGGTAAGCCTTTTTACTTTTCTTGTTCAGCCTTTCTGTTTTATTGGGGAAATATGCTAATTGTTCTTTGTTTTTTTCTCCAGTACTTCTCCTTGGAGTTTTCAAATCTCTAATAAGAGTGACATTGGGTACCTGACTATATCTCTTGACTTATTTGAAGTGATAGCCCTAACTCAACCAAATCCATGGCCACTGACCTCTGTACGCAACTTGGTCTTGGCCCAGATGACCTCACCTTTCCCCAAGTCATCCTATTAAAAGCTCAGAAACTAGCACCGATCTCCTCGCGCTTGGGTCAACTGGGTGAGGCGCTTGAAGCAGACGTACGCGCTTTAATGGAAGAAAATGGGTCTTTACGACCTGATTGAATTGTCCTTGGCTGATGTCGACATCCTGGTCGATCTTTTGATGGCCCTTTTAAGTTTCTAGGCTTCGGGCTACAATACCTTCATATTTGAGCTCAGCCCCATGTCCTTCACGTTATGGGATGTCTTCATGTACCTGGGGTTGCCCATTATTGGGGAGGAGAACTTCTACGCAATCCCCAACAAGTATGACTCCTTCAACACTCTCCCAACTGATATGGAAAGCAAGATTAGGAGCGTGGGCTCCTATACAAAGATTATAGAGCTGTTCTTTGAGAAGCCAGTCGACGAGCCTGTCACCCCCACAGAGCACCTGGTCTTCATTTGGATCTTGTTGAGCCAATAGATCCTGGCCTTGGGGGAGGGAAGCTCATACAACTATATCTGAGGATTGCCCAGTCTTTTCTTTGTGGCAATTAGATAGCCATGCGGACGATATTTTTGTGCTGCCTCTATGACGGCATGAGGGAGTCGTTGATGAAGAAGCCCTTTAGCAATTTTCATGAGCCCATCTGGTTTCTGAAGCTATGAACAACGGCCTATTTTCCCCCTCTTCGGTGGGAGTCCTTTCCTAATGATTCTCACGCCAACCACTTCTTCACTTGCCTTCTGTGTGGTCATCCGCTAACTAACTTAAAGAACTTCTCCGAGTTCTTAAGTCAACAGAGTTGGTCCTTGGGAAGGACCTTGAAGGCTTTCAACATTATGGACTATCGTCTTCTATTTGGTATAAATATCTGATGGACCAGAAGAATATGCCTGCCAAACTACAAAAGGATGAGGTTTTCCTCTCAGCCATTACTCCTAGAAAAATGTGGCTGCTACACACTGATTTTTCTTCCAAGTCTCTGAAGGTCTACTTAGAGTCATATCATCCTCAACTGGTGGTGGGCTAGTTTGGATTGAACTAATGCATTCCTCAACTGTTGTCCCCCCAGATCAATATGGAGCTACTAGATCGGGAGGCCATTGACCAGATAACCATTCCACATACCACCCAAAGGCAGTGCAAGGTAGAGCTTGTAGATAGAGATGCCTACCTTCGCTTCAATAAATGATGGCCCTAGCGCTTTAGGCACATAATAAAGAGCCATACTAATAAGTATTATCTTATGTGTTTAATTTATCTTCTCTTCTTTTCCCTTATACTAAAGTCTAATTTGTTTTTACTTTTTGTAGGCTGTGATTGGATACAATCTCACACGCTGATGACATTTTTAAGGGAAAATATTAACGCTCTCGCTGAGGATCGTGGTCTAAGGGATGGATCAAGACGACGCATCCTCCCAAGTCTCCATCTCAAAGAAGCTTAAGGCTAAGAAGATTCTCTCCTCAAGTTTCCCAGATAAAGGAGATGGTCTTAACAAGAGGAAGTAAGCTCTATCTCCTTTTCCCAATGCTAAGAGAGGAAAAAGATAATGCCTCATCTGTTCGATCAACCTTCCTCCACTCCTCTTTCAACTGGTCCTACTCCCTAGAAGGGAAAGCGCACGCACAAGCGCCAATGAATAGTGATCATGTTGGCAAAATCTGATGATGGTAGGGTGAGTCCCCTTCAACACGAAGGGATGGAGACCCAGTTTCTAGACCCCTAAGTGGTCGCTTCCTCTACCTCTACTATCCTTGAGTCAATCCCTATGGATCCAATTGAAGTTGCTCAAGATGTAGCCCGGGAGGTGATGGGGCACGCTGAGGATCCAGGGGCTACCATGTCTGCTACGGCCCCAGGTGGTACCGATGGTCTAGAAGACCTCAGGGCTGATGTTAGCTAGGGAGAAGTTTTCACTGCAACCTTAAAGGTCTATTTAGTTCAAGGGGAGGTGAGGGAAGGGGAGGAGGCTCCCCCAATTTGGGAGGGGAGGTTTTGGAGGCCCCTTCCCCTCCCTCCCAACCAAACATACCCTAAGTAGTGAGTTGGAGCTTGAGGCCAATGAAGTTCAAGGTCTTGCTTTTACTGAGGCCCCAAGGATGTTCCTCCTATCATTTCGGTCCCGCCCATCAACTCAATAAGTACTTTAAGATTAGGAGCTCTAGGAGGCCCTTGGAAGGACTTTAGGTGGTGACTGTGGTGAATACAATAGATACCCTGGCTTCTACTCAAGGCATCTCAATACAAGGTCAGATTGACTCCTCCATACTTGCAGGCCATATAGAGAAGACCCTACGATCAGTTGCGTGGTCCGCACGTACCCCTCCACCTTTCACAAGTAAAGACAAAGCACTTATGGACTCAATTCAGGTATTAGCTTATTCTGCTCTTTTCCTTAGTCTTTCTAGTCCATTTCTTTTTCTCTCATCATTAACCTTACTTCTTTTTCTTCAGCTTGCTTCGTCAAAGGCAGTTCCTACTGACGCCTTTCTAGCTTGTATCTGTGTCCCTGAAACGGACGTGGTGTTGGATGCTTGGAGGATGTACAATTTCAACTCAGCCGAGACCCACTCCTCATTCCTGAGAAAAATTATGAGGAGATGATTTGAGCTCTTGAGGCTGTGGAGAAGGTAGTCTTCATGCTTGAGCTTGTACTTCTTCGAGCTTAAGTCCCAACATGCTACAGCATCATCAGTTGGTGTCATAAAGAACTTTCCCTTCTTTCAGACTATTTGAAAAATAATTGGTCTATGAGGAATGAGTACCTTACCACCAAGACCCGGACGACTGTTGCTATTAATTGAGTCCAGGAGATTGCCCTTTATGTGGATCACCTCCGCTATAAGCTAAGGTGGCAGACTTGAAGTGCCAGCTAGCAACGGCTGAAGAGGAACTGGCACAGGCTGAAGCTAAAGACGGTCCAGCTAAGTCCGAACTAAAGATCACGACTAAAGCTCTAGACGACGCACAAGCCATTTTGGATGAAAAGCTTCATTCCATGCTTGAATTCGAGATGGCCCTTAGTCGCCATCAGACAGTATCTGAAGAGTTGAGCTCTACTTTGGTGACGTGGGAGACCATGTATACTATTTGTAAATAATGGGCATATGTACTTTACTCTTCATTCTTATTCTTTATTCTTTAATCTGTACTGTACGTCCCTTGTAACATAATTCATATATAATAAAGAGCAAAATTATTTTTTTATTATTGTGTGCCATTTGTATGCCCTAAGGCCATTCTAGGCCTCGAGTCCTTTATTTCTTTAGACTTTAATATAATGACGACCAATATTTCTTTAAATATTTTTCGTTTATAACTTGTCTGTATGGAGTCTTGTTAATGCTACCTAGCATATACGCCTTTCTTTTAAGTACTTCGTTTATCCTAAACGATCCTTCCCAGTTAGGTGAAAATTTATCAAGCGTCTAGTATTTGAAACTAGGTGGTAATACAAGTTTTCACACGAGCTCGTCCACCTAAAAGTGTTTCCTTTTGGACAATCATGTGATCCAGTGCTTGTAAACAAATTTTATCTAACTGAATTAACTTGTTCATCATAGCCTTGTTGTAGTCCTTAAACAATCTTTCTAGACTTCTCACAACGCATAAAGAAGGGACTGCTATTTCCATAGGCAAAACGGTTTATGCCCATATGTCAACACACACGAGCTCATGCCTGTAGCCTCTCTCCTTAATCTGATATGCCCATAGTGTCTCAGGAAATTATACGTGCCATTCTTTAGGGTTCTCTTTGATTGTCTTCTTTAGAATTTTGAGGATTATCTTATTAGAAGCCTTAGCTTCTTCATTTGCTTGAGGGTGATATGGTGAGGATGTTAATAATATAATCTTACTTTCCTCGACGAAGGCTTTTAAGTCTCTTCCAGTGAACATTGTTCCTTAATCTGTTGTAATTATTTGAGGAATCCCAAACTGAAACACAATTTGCTCACGCACGAAGTTAATGACGTCGTCCTATTTTACCTTCTTCATAGGGCGGCCTCCACCCACTTGTGAAATAATCCATGGCCATTAAGATGAATAAGTGGCCCTTAGATGAGGTCAGATATATCTTCTCTATCACATCCATAGCCCATCCTTAAAAAGGCCATAGTTTGATAATTGGATGCATGTTTGATGCTGGTACTTATTGGGTTAGCCCGTGAGTCTAGCACTTCTTGCGTCTTCTAGCATATTCGATGCAATCTTTAGTCATTGATAGCCAATAATATCCATGCCTATGTACCTAACACTACATCTTTAGCTCTGACTGATGGGCCCCACATACTCCCTCGTGCACATGTTTAAGACCTCCATATAGTTAGTAAAGGTCAAACACTTAAGTAATAACTTGTCAAGGCCTTTTCTGTATAATTCATCTCTAATTAGAATAAATTATTGAGTGCATATCCTCATTCCGTAAGGATATCGTTGGTTGAGATTTTGTAGATAACTCTTAAAATCATCTCGCCAATCTCGAGCTAACCCTTATGAGACTACGCCACATTGTACTTCAAACCACGCTGAGCAACTAAGGGATATTCTTTTCATTCCACCACAATTATCTTCTTGGTGAGTTCAGGCGACAGCCTTAACCCTGATGCTATTTGAGCCAGTTCATTGGCCTCCCAATTCTGAGCTCGAGGAACATAAGTTAACGTTACCGTCTTAAACTCTTTTAAGATCTGAGAAGCCCCAGGGTAATACATTACTAGAGTTGGGCTCATAAACTTATATTTGACAGTTAATTGTTTGATGACTAACTGAGAATCTCCTTTTAGGACCATATCACGAGCTCTTATTTCTTGAAGAATTTTGAGCCCTGTGAGTAGTGCTTCATACTCTGCCTAATTATTAGTACATTCAAAATTTAATTGAAGAGATAATATTATTTTTACCCCAATAGAAGAGGTTATTACTATTTTGGCCCTTGAGGCTTGTTTAGTATTAGACTCGTGAACTTAAGCACAGAGGGCCTTAGATCTATTACAATCACAGATAGTTTATATATATCCTGGATGATGTCCCTTAAGGCCTCCATGTTCACCAGTTAGTTTTGAGGCTTGTTATGATGCTCCAGGATCATTGCTATGCGCCCCGGGCTACTCGTATTAGGCTCTTATAAATAATATAAAGGATTACTTAAAAGATTAGTGTGAGCAAATATTTAGTGGGTTAAGGATGTCCCTTACAAGTGGGTGGCCCCTAAGGCCAGCGCCTATATTGATTTTTTCTTGTTGCCCTCCAAGCGACCCTAAACTTGAGCATGCTTCTAGAGGAGTGCTTCTCAATGATACGGCTATGTTCTTCATGCCGTCATGCATAGCTTGCATCATGATCTACTATCGTTCCTTCTCCCTGCTTTCTGACTTTTCTAGGGATAGTGCAAATAACCTTTGGTTCTCCTCTAATTGTTTATCCATCTGGTCTTGAATTTTTCGCTGCACTTTTGCCATAGGTCAGTTGGATATGTTCAATAGGTTAACTTGTCCACTTCTTAGCTTTGAGCCAGGACTTATGCTGTTGCTACCTGTTGACATTGGCATTATGTGCTCATGATGTTCAACTACTTCAGTATCAGGCGTTAAGTGTTTTAACCCTGCGTGTGTAGAGGTCTCTTCTGTTTCGTGAGAACCAGCACTTGTTTCATCAGTCCTTTTGTCTTTTCGCGTCCTTACCATCTTTGTTACACAAGTTCCACCAGGCATGCAAAAATTGTTCGTGTGTGAACAACAAATACCAAGTGTGTTAAAGACACTGAGTCTAATTGATAACAAAAAGGGTTTTAAGCTCCCTTACCACAGTTCACTCGAATGTAAAAAGATACAAGGCTTTGGTAGAATAAGTATTTAATTTTATTGAAATACAAGAAATTACAAGTCTAAACTGAAAAATTAATTGATAAATTAAAGGCTATAAGGTGTAAAATGTGAATCTTTGATTGAGTGTTGGCTACTTTCTTCTGTGTCTTCATTTTCTATTTATAGTGTCAAAGTGGTGATAACCTCTCCCTTAAGACCTAGCACGTTCTGTCGAAAAATCAAGAATCTCGTGAAATTCATGGCACAGTCTTTATTCCATACTCTCCATTTTGGCAATCAGTCCATTTCACTGAGATACTTAGGCGTGAAGTTTGTAAATTTTGGCATTACTTGAGATCATGTCTTTTCTTGCCAATGATCCAATGTTTGCAGCTGACGGGATTTCGACATATTTATTTATTGTGACCTTTATCGAGCTTAGGTGCCAGCCCTTTTATTTATATTGGGCTTGAGGTTTTAGTTACTCAGCTTAACTAGCCTTGTGACCTATCTGAGCGACGTTTCATATTTTAACCCAAATAAATTTCTTTATAATTTTAAGTATGCCTTAATTATTTGAAAATTCAAACATTTTAACCCCACTCATTCTTTTTGCATTTGTTTTTATTACTGCCTTTGTCACTTTTATCTCTGCTTTTATCTCTCATTCTCATCTCTTGTTGAGGTAAAGTGGTCACTCTCAATATTTTATTTTCACTATGATTTACAACTTGTCTCTTGTTCAATTTTTTTTATTGTACATATATACTCTCCTATTAGATGTAATCATATTCAAGATAGGATTGATACTAAATATGATCATCTTTTCTAATAAAAATTTAAATATTAATTTATTATATTATAAGTGACTAATCTCTTCTACTATCCATTTGTCATGACCTTAATTTATAGGAAGGAGTTTATTTACAAATTACAAGGCCCATTGTCGTTTCTTCGGCCTAACACATCCGAACCTACTATGTTTTTTTTTGGGCTTCACTAGTCCAAGCCATTCAAGGAAAGAAAACAACAAAACTAAGATCAGTCATTCCCCTGAGAAATATCTGCTCTCTAAAACAAAAATTCGCCCAAAAGGATTAGTTCTACCTTGAATTCATGCCTTAAAATATTGAGAGAATGACAAGTATGAATCTTATGAAAACATTAATATCAAATTAAGAGTTTTAGTACTGAAACATGATAGAAAGAATACTGAAATTTAAAAATGTCAGTGTTGAAAAATCCTAACTTGATATTAATGTTCATATAATGTCCTTATTTGTCATTTTCTCTAAAATATATATTTTTCATTTTTTAATTTCTCACGTAATCTCAATTTTTTATTGATATATACAAAGTATTCATTTTAGTGTAAATTGATTGAATAAATAAATAAATAAATAAAAATATAGGAGTTAATTAACGGTAGAGCTTATCTTATAACTTGTTAAGTTCGTGACAGTCAACCCCATTAGGACTCGAAAATTTTCCAATTTAACTCAATAATCTTAGGTATTACCGTATGACACGCACATAAAGCATAACTTGTTGATACATGTATACATAAACTTAAAACCAAACAAATGTTGGCGCAGTTTGTGAGATTTTGGCTTATAACTTACTGAGATCAAGAGCCAGTTTATTTAATACTAAAAATTAAGTGATTTTTATATAGTTTAGAGATTTTATAAAAAGAGATTTATTCTCCAGAGATTTTATAAAAAAACACTATTTTATGTTTGATTATAATAATTAAAAAAGTGATTATTCATTAGTTATTTTTAAATTTTTATAATATATTTTTATTTTTGCTTTATAAAAATTATTTATTATTTAATTATGTTAAAAATTTTTAATATTTTTATGTATCCTTCCTTTCTAAAACATTATCTTTCATCTATCGTAGTAGATTATTTTTAAAAACTACTTAAAGTATCTTATTAAAATAATCAAAAATCTGTTTTTATCCATATTCTGCTTATTTTCAAAATTTTAAAAAAATATTATTAAAAATTATAAAATATATTTTTCCCAAAAAAAATAAGTTCATAAAATAAGCTGAAAACAAACGTCCCCCAAATCTTGTCCCTATATGCAATGCCCAAAAGATTCTAATTATACATTCAACTTATTAGCATAATGTTCTGTCAAACAATTAATTAATTGATATGTAATATTTGACAAGTTTATTTAATATACGTGTTGTTTGATGATTTATTCTTTTTTTAAATAACATTAGCTTTTTATAATAATTGAAAAAACCTAGCATAAATTGGCTATTTTTAACGATATAGTATATCAAGTTCTCTCTCAATTTAAGAATGTAAAGCATTTTTAATCAAATTTCATTCTCAATAAAGTAGTTATTTATTTTCAAATTAATATTATTTTTTTATATTTTTTCTTATTTAATAGGATGTTTTACCCTAAAATAAATATAAAGTGATTTATTCAACAAAAAAAACTTTTAAAAAAAAGATAATAATTATATTAAAAATATTTTATATTTTTTAATATTAAATCCTTAAAGAATGCATAAAATACAAACAACCAAAAACAAATAATACAACCAAGAGGCGCTTTACAGCTACGCAATTCTAGATCCACGGCTAGCTGCTTGTACATATCAAATAATCACAAGCCCTTTTGTAAGGAATCAACGACATCCAGAGAGTAAAGATTCGACAACTGAACAATGAGAGACAGATTTATCAATGTAAGATGGAACGCAGGCAGTGGAATCACAAAAGCCATGAGAGCCAAATGATAACCCTCGAGAAGAAGAATACAAGCTTAAGCATGACATACCAGGTAAAGGCACTTCCCGGTTCAGATACTGCACCACTTGACGCATGCTTGGCCTCCTCAATGGTTCTGAACTTGAACACAAAAGTTCGAGTTTCAACACCAACTCTTCCTCTTCTGCCGAATATTCTCTTCCTAAATTCCCATCCTCTGCTTCAATATTCTCACCCTTACTCCACAACCCATAGACCCAATCTACTAAAATCACTCTCTCTTCCTCACTTGCTCGTTCTATGGGCTTCCTTCCGCACGCAACCTCTAGCAGAAAAGCACCAAAAGCATAAACATCTGACCTTGTCGTGGCCCTCCCTGTTCTTGCCTGCTCTGGTGCCAGATACCCAAAAGTTCCCACCACATGTGTAGTTTGAGGATCACTGCCATGATCGTATAATCTTGCCAGACCAAAATCTCCTAATCTTCCATTTAAATCTCAATTTAGCATGATATTGCTGGCTTTTATGTCTCTGTGAATCACCACTTTTTCACATTCTTCGTGTAGATAGCGTAGCACTAAAGCCACGCCTTTGATGATTTTAAATCTTTGTGCCCAATTCAATATCACGCTGGGTTGGTTATGGATATATTTATCTAAGCTTCCATTTGGCATGTAATCGTAGACCAGAAGAAGCTCACCTCTTCGCCTGCAATATCCCAAAAGAGGTACGAGGTTTCGGTGGCGAAGTCGACCGATGCTCACAATCTCTGCAACGAATTCCCTCACGCCTTGTCGGGATTCATTGGATACTTTCTTCACCGCAACCTCGATTTTCGAACCTGGCATTGTCCCTCTGTACACCTTCCCAAACCCACCACAACCCAAAAGCTCTTTCTCCCCGAATCCTTTTGTGGCAATGTAAAGATCTTTGTATTTGAACCTGTGAGGACCATACTCTTGCTCCCACTCTTCGACAACCTCTGAAAATTTCCTTTTCCTGTACCTGTAATAAAATACAGCTGAAATTACAAGAAAAAGTAAACAGTGTGATAGCAGAGACAACCCAATTGACAAAATCACGGATTGTTTTGTTCCTCCAATGATACGTGGTAGCTTTGGGAGTTGGGAGACATCAAGGTTTTGAGCGACCCCATTGAGCTTGAAGCTCCAACCGAGAACATAATGAGAAGTTAAGAGCGACCCCGCCGAAGATGAGAATCCAACATAACTGGAATAGGTTAGGACGTGAGAAAGATCTTGGGACAACGTTAACAATGGAGTTTCAGACTTGTTAACATTGATTGGGGCTAGGGTGACGTTAATTTGCTTGCTGCCTTCATCATAGTCCACCCAAGCCTGCATCGGAAGGCCACTGATAAGGCTCAAATTTTGAAAGTGAGACCCATTAATACAATAACTGGCAGGAGCAGATATTGTTGAATTCAAGCCGTTAATATCAATTCCGACATGATTGTTATCAATGTCCCCGAACTCGCTGGTCTGCATGGTGTCGAATTCCGCTGCGAACACATGGTTTGTTGGGTCACCATTGGTGGTTTCATTAAAGAGGCCTATGTACTGGCCGGGACAGGCTCCTGGAAATGCGTTGGTTGGAGAAATTACAAAAGCAATCCCGTGACCACTCACAGCTGGATAAAAAGGTCTAATGGCGAAAACAAAAGTGGTAGAGAAAGAAGAAGTGTTGGTGAAAACAAGTGGACTGGGATAAAATGCATGGCCCACATGCATCTTGGTTTCGTTAGTGAGTTGGAGGAGGCCATTGGAGTTAACAGAATCATCGCCACCCATGGTTAAATTAGCTGATCGGAATCCATTGAAGACGAAACTTGTATCATCGCCACTCACTAGTACCGTTACTGCCGTCGTCACCGCCAACAAAAACAGTACCACCGTCGCCATGAGGTTCGCAGACATATAGCTTCCTCTAGATCAATGTCTTCTTTGAAGTTCTCTACTATTTATATCTGTGACTATTGGTATAAAACACGTTAAGAGTTTCTCCTTTTTCTCCTTTTTTTTTTTTTTTTTTTGCCGCGATCATCGAACAGGATGAATCTTTTTGACTCGTGCATGGCGGGGCTGGGAATTTGGATCATGATCATCATGTTTGTGGGGTCCTATGTTCGTTCACTTGGGAGACTACAATGAACGGTCAGGATTTCATCTGATCCGAAGGTGGAAAACCTTGTTCAGGGTCATATTGTGTTGGTCAATTAAATAACTTGCAGAGACCTGCTGTGGCCTACAATGAAGGTTCAAACTTCAAAATAGCTTTTAGTGGTGACCGTCACCTTCCTTCACTCATCTTGCCAGTTCAGTATCGCCAGAAGAGAATCAGCTTGCCGCCATACTCTGTTTCTGTCATTGATCATAATGGAAAACTAAAAATCTCATCTAATTTCCGTCTGCTTTCTTTGAACTTCTAATAGAGGAAGGTTCCTAAATTTTGAAGTTCAGAATTGGAAAAAATATGACCTCTTTTATCTCTGTTTTGAGGACAGAAAACAGAGATAAAGAAGTATAAGACAAACAGAAGAATGAGGAATAAGGAAAACAGAGGATTAAAAGAAGGGTTAATGAGTAAATAGAGTTATGAATTATTGCTGAAAAATTATTTTGAACCTAGAACTCTTAAAATATAAAAAATAAATCTTAGATTTTTAAATTTAAAGTAAAATAAATTTTAATTGTTAACTTTTTAACACCGTTATTGTTCACATAGATATTGTTTAGGATTTATTTTTTTATGAATTTAACTTAACTATTACAGTACCTGCATTTTTAATAGTTAATCGTTACTATTTACATAGATACTGTTTGGGTTTATTTTTTATGAATATAATCTGATTATTACAGTGCCTGCATGGATAGTATCAGTATTAAAAAAGTTAACGGTCTACTTTATTTAACAAACATGAAGATTAGATCTAAGGGAAGGGATCTTAATTTCAATAATTTTATTTAGATCTCAGAGAAGAGAGAGAGAGAGAGAGATGATGCTATGTGTTTAATTAGCTTAATATGCTGCATGCAATCTTTACCATATTCACGAACGAATGCAAATGGAATTCTATGGCAAAGCATGCATGTTTGGAATTCTTTTACACAATGAACTATTCCATTTCACACAATATGGTCATTCTCATTCTCATTCTTATTAAAAGAACATTATAGCAGCCATAACAGCTATGAGATTTTTCTGTCATTCTATGTTACAAGTAAATCCGTCCCGCATAGAGCCCAAAAATAAAATATATATAACAACCTTAAATATTTTATTTGCTTCCTTTTAAAAATTTCATCTACCTCTACCCCCTCAAAAAAGAAAATAAAATTAATGTGGTTTCATTAAAAATTTCGCTAATTTCCTAAAAAGTTTATTTAACCAAAGTCTTATTTATGTGTTTTAACCTTAAATAAATAGAGTTTTAAAAAGAAGGGAACCATAGTTTAGAAAAAAAAATTTATTTGATTGTTTAAATTGAAAATTTTATCACAAAAAATTTACATTATACAAAAGAGTTAAATTTTGTTGGCACAAAAAAGTATAAATGAGACTGATTTTAGGAGATCATAAACTAAATCCTCATTAATTGAACTCACTTTTATTGATTAAAACTTAAGAGAGTTAAGTTTTATTTATTAAAATGAAAAGCAGAATTTTAATAGATATATAATTTTTATGTCATGATAATTTTACATTTTATATATAGTTCTTTAATAGCATTTAATTTTAATAAATTTTATATTTAATATAATTTAATAAAAAATATAAATAATTTATCAATAATATTGATATTTATCTTATGTACAAATTTTGTCCTCACAAACTAATCCTTTTGGATCTGTAACTGGATGAAGGAGAGCCGGACTGTATGATTTAGGAGGACCCACGCAGGAACTTCCTTGAGTTTATCTTCTCTAAGAGAATGAAGAGAAGGTTGTATAAGGCTTGGAAGAACGATCTGTAATCATGAAGCTGCCAGGACGTAGTATCGGTTCACGGCACTGGAATCGAGACTACAAGCTATGTGGGCAAAATGTGGAGTACTGAACTTGATCGATATTGGGTATGGCTTCAATATTGTGAAGTTCATCAATTGCGTTGAATATACGAGGGCACTTAAAGGGGGGTCCATGGATGATCTACACCACATTGTTCAGCCATGGGAGCCAGAATTTAAGGCAAGCTGCCCAAAGGTTGATAAAGTAGCGGCGTGGGTTCGATCTCCGAGAATCTTTCTGGAATACTATAATGAAACAATGTTATTTTTAATAGGTAACCGAATAGGAAAAAAAACATCAAGATTGATGTCAACACGCCAGGGCATCTGAGACAACACTATGGTAGAGTATGCGCACTGGATGGACCTTGACAAACAGTTCATGTCGGGGTTCACATTGGATGGAGAAGAAGACCTACTTGAGTATAAAAGGCTTCATTTACTGTGCTCTAAATGAGGAATGTGTCGGCATTGTTTTGAGACATGTTCTAAGAATAACAACTGCCATTCAAATTCGGTGAACTTCGCTATAGGAAACAGAGAGGGTAAAGGGGCTGTAGCACAAGGGACTGCAAAAACACAGTCATTGGAATGTGGTTCAAAACCACGCCGTCAACGGAAACCTAAGGCTGCCAGGAGTGAATCGTTGAATAACCAACAATATGGTTCTAGGTATGATGTACTGGCTGGTACGGAAGAGAAGATGCAAGACGGTGTGACAAGCATCGACGTACAAGTAGTGGAGGCCGCAAGAGGTGAGGACTTGAGTGATACGGTGGAAAGAGAGGTGGTGAATCACGATGAGGAAAGGCCGAGGACCACCCAAAGAAAAAAAAAAAAAAAAAAAGGGAAGGGTATAAAGGGTCATGACGAGGCCAATAACAAGAGGGAGAAAGGGAAAGCAGGCGCCTCTTCCCCGAAGACAGTAGAGTCCATCGGTGCACTATGAGAGGACAAAACAGAGGATGGAAGGATAGCTAGGACAAAAGCTGATTAAAGGGCGCAAAAGCAGGCGCTAGACGTGGATTTGTCACTTGGGCAATGGGGCCGTGCAAAGGCTATACTTTTAACAATGGGATCTCATCAAGAGGATAATGACATGCAAGTCCTTTGGAGCAATGGCGCTAATAAGGAGAACAATATCTCCTTATCAGGATCCAAATATTATTGGGTCTTCGGATTTGGATCCAGGGAATGTTAATCTTGGGACTGAAAGTCCAACTGTGAATTTCTCATAGGATCATGTGGGTGAAGATGTAATGGACTCAACAGGTCCTCACACTCCTGCGTCTCGATAGTGCTGAGCCTTTAGGCTTTCTTTGGGTTGACCACTAAATTATTGTTAGTTTTTTTTTAAAGAAAACATATATTTAAATTCTTACGCTTTGCTTAAATTTTATTACAATTATTTATATTTTTTTTTTAATATTTTAAGTCTTTATTTTTTTATTTTTTTAATATTCTACGACCTTCCATTAGATTTAAAGTTATGTTTTTTTAATTTTTTTTAATGAATTGTGTCTTTTATTGGAATTCATAAGGAGCTTGTGGTCGAAGCCTTATCTATAACCTGAAACTTGTTTTGGGTGGGTTAAAACCTAATATATTTATAGAGTTTTAGTAAGTGGGATATTTTTTTTTCCTAAACTATTTTTCAAATGAGCAAAATTCCTTCTCCATTAGTTATCTATTAACAAAGGATGATTTTTGCTCTTCTAGAAAATAGTTTAAGAGGGAATGTTCTACTTACTAGTACAAGGTGCCCGTGCTCCTTGAAGCAAAGTGAAGGAAAAAATGCACTTTAACACCTTAAAATATGTAGATAACAATTAGATCTTGCAAAATGTCATGATTCTTCTTAAGTTTCTATAGATCTTTCAGACATTAATATTTTTTGTGAAATAATTAAAATACCCCTAGTTTAAAAAAAATAAATAATAATGAATACTTTAGTTTAAGCAGTAATTACTTTTCTTCTAGTAATAACTAAAATGAAACAATTAATTATAACTTTCCTTATGCAAACTTTTGATTCATTGGAGTCCAAATATCATAAATATCTATGGCCACGTTAGTATGCAAAAGGGAAGTTGTATTTGGTTGTTTCATTTTGGTCATTGCTAGAAGAAAACTAGTTAGTGGTCAAAATAAAATTACTCATTAATATTTACTTTTAGATTAAAGTGCATTTTGACCCTATACTTTCCTTTTAGGAATGTTGGGTATCTTATAATAATAAGTGGGGCATTTTTATCCTAAATCATTTTTCAGAGAAAAAAAAATCCCCCTTCATTAATGAATCACTAACAGAGAAAGATTTTCATTTCTCTAAAAAATTGTTTGGAAGAAAAAGGCCCCACTTATTAGTAAA
This sequence comes from Prosopis cineraria, assembly GCF_029017545.1. Classification (NCBI taxonomy): domain Eukaryota; kingdom Viridiplantae; phylum Streptophyta; class Magnoliopsida; order Fabales; family Fabaceae; genus Prosopis; species Prosopis cineraria. The sequence continues at coordinate 2,945,556 of NW_026555343.1, forward strand.
GGGAGTCCAGCACTCTTTAAAAGAAATTGCAATGGCAAAATGCACTTTAACACTGTACCTATATTAATTGAAACCTGTAATGAAGACCGAAATCATTGTGTCATTCTTTAGTCTTGGTTTTGATTTGTGCATGTAATTCCTAGCGTGGGAAGGTTGGGAGGCATGGTTGTGATTAGAGTCGAGAATAAAGGCCGAGCCTGGAGAATCGGGCTTGGAGACCCTATTTAAATAAGGGTTTGGGCTTTTTCTTTGAGTCTATTTATATCTAATTTAATCAATATTTATCTATTTGACAAGTTAAAAAATTATAATTTATAACATTATTAATTTATAGTCATGTTATATCATTTTATTAACATATTATAGATTTTTTTATTACTTTATATATATATAATATTATTTTTATTTAATTACTATGTCACCGATTCAATCATTGATCCAACCCGATTGGACCATGTGAATTATAAATCACTAGCATTTTTAATTCAATATTCGATATGGTTCTAAAAACGTTGCAGGAAGGTCTGGAATCTTCACCCTCATGGTACATTTACTCCTAAAAGTGTTTATTTTCTTATTGAAGACTATGAAATTTCCCCATTCACTAAAATTTTTAAAGAAGTTTTGAGATAGGGAGGTTTGGAAAGAATACATATTTCTCTAGTTTGTAACTCACGACAAACTTTCCACTAACATTAGGTGGAGTAGTTGGAGTTGTTGTATTGCCCTTTGTTCACTGCTATAAAAAAAAGCTATTCAAAGTGTTTTGTTTTAAGCATTTAGAACGTTTTGCAAATGCTTCTATAGAGGAGACCTACAAGAGCATTTATAGAATGAAAAGCCCCTGTAGGTATATATCTTGTCAAAAAAGCTCCCATAAGTACCTACAGGAGCTTTTCTTCCACAAAACACTTCAATAGGTATTTTATTTTTTTGAATAATTTTTCATTTTCTCTTTTCCGTTCCATTTGCATTATATATCATAATCAATATTTCAGACAAAACCCAACTGCACAGCAATCTAAAAAGACAATACAAAATTGAACAAAGCAACTATCATTTAATTTTAAAGAACAACTACAACTAAGATCAAAGTATTTCTTTTACATACCAAAACTCATAAGTAACTAAACAATATAATTTTCATAATATTTCTACCTGTATACCTAAACTATAAATTCTAACAACTATGAATACTTTGCAAACATCTCATAACATATTCTGAATACTCCTCTATCAACTCATCTAATTCTTTCATCTTGTAAAACTTGCATGGAGCGTCTTCAAAGAGCTGTAAGATAAAATAACCTATAACTAATCAAATTAGTTAATTAAATTTAATAAAACTGATTTTAAAATACTTACATTTTTTAAAATGACTATTTCTCCACGTTTGATAACATCTTTCATAAATTTCATGGTGTAGTATTTGCATTCCTTTATTTTGGTCCCTTAAAAAACAATAAAAGAAAAAAAATGAATGTCCAAGTTTCACGATACATACCTTTATTCTTATTCACTTATAGCAATTAGCTGAATTAGGTTTTCCAATTTGGTGCTGGAGTCCCTTATTTCCTCACAACATTACCGCAGCCTTTAAATAATGCTTGATTGTTATATCACACATATATCACAAACAAAGATTATGATTCCTACTGATTATATAATCTCTTCATAGGTTTGCAAATGATCAAAATTACCATGAGCCAGGTCAATATAATAAAACACAAGAATGTAAGGATTGATACATATTAGCATCCAATGATCCCTAAAAATTTAAACATTATATTAAATATATTCAACAACTTAGAATTCTAATAAATTTTGACAAAATTTCAATAGAGTCTTATCTAAAATATTGACATTCCAATCATACAACAACAGCCAAATTCAACAAAAATAAAGTTAAAAAAAAAATCCACAATTGCAATCCAAGTGACGTATATAAATCCTTACAACAAGAAGAACCATAATCAAAAGGCAATCAAAATTTCATGACACGCGTATATTGCAATAGAGATTGGAAAAAAGATGCAAGATGGGCGAATGTCTAAGGCGTGAAGAAGTGACACCTAATGGATCTGTTGATCATATGTCAAAACTAACCAGTGAACCTGAAGTAGCACACTTAGCCTCTGGGTAGGCAGAGCTGACGTAGGAAATTGGAGTCCAATCTAGATCTCCTGGTGTTGTTAACAATGAAACTCCCAGAACTGAACTGAGTCGAAGAAATTGGAAAGCAAAAGCTAGAAAAAAGAAAAACTAGTATTTGCCCCCTTTTTAAAAAGATTCATGCTTCCCAGTGGTCTCTTATTGTATAATAGACATTATACAATGTAAAATAATTCTGCATTAAGAAATATAATATCACATTACCACTGATTACATAATGTGCTAAATACTTGATGAATTTAACTGTAGTTCGTGAGAGGAAGTTATTCCGTGCAATTCTGCCAACTTGTTTCTGCTACAGATGGAGAAGAGCATTGGAAGACATGCCTAGCTTAGTTCAAAATCTGTGATCTTTTTCTAGCAAGAACTATCTCAGAATACCATTTTTACAGAAAGTTGTGGAACGTTCATTAAACTTCCCTTTGTGATAAGCGTATAAGGTTTGATGCTGCATTAACCATTACGAGCAATCATCAGGTCATCGAGAAACAAAAGAATCTAGATACATGTGTCTGCCTCTGCCATTTATCTGTTTCTTCCAAATCCAATGCACCCTAACTTGCTCTCTTAACAACCACATGTAATGTCATTTGTGTCCATTAATTTGTATTGGCTTACTCATGGATGCTACTCTCTTAAATAAAATTTACACATATAATGCAGTTTTCATTGCAAAAAACTAAAAAATGAAATGCGGAAATAGCTCTGATATCAAAATGATTAGTTGGTAACACCAAATAGATTTAACATTATCGATGTACTAGCGTCAAACTTTCAATTTCGAATAAAGGTAAAATCAAAAAGAACATTACATAATGGAACCACAACCAGCCAATTAAAGCCCTAATTCAAGGTGAGATTTGATAATAGTTCCTTGATTAATCTTGAATCACAAACTCGCGCACGGAACCCAAACCCAGACTCAAGCACGTGCAGACGCTGACAGCTGACCACTTAGAATCAAGCAGCATGCAGATAATGGGCGATGGACCTCGAGATCTAGAAACTCTAGTGCTGAACCCAGACTCGAGCACTTCGAGCAAGCAACCCAGACTCCAGATCTGAACTGGTATTTGAAGACTGAGCTAGGTATTCAAAGAAATAGAGGAAGAAATACAGAAGACGGAGCCAAGGATGAAACACAGAAGACGACTAGAGTTGATACAAAAGAGACGTGGAGTCGAAAAAATGGAGGAGAAATGTGATCTGCACAAATGAATTTTTTTTTTTTAAAAAAAGGATATGGGAGCTTTTCAAGGCAAAACGTTCCCGTATTCTCTAACCTATAGGAGCTTTTTTCATTGGAAAAGCTCCTGTAGGCATTTAAAAATTTTAAAAAAATAAAATAAAAATAAAAATATAGTATATAGAGCTTTTGAAAAAAAAAAAGCTCCCATTCTCTCATCCTACTGGAGCTTTTTCTATAAGAAAACCTCCCGTAAATGTTAAAAAATTAAATATAAAAAATAAAATGAAAGTAAAGGTATAAGAGCTTTTTCAATTATTAAACATTCCATACGTGTATTTTATTTTTATAAATAATTTAAAATTTTATGATAGTTATTATTTTTGTATAAGAATTTCAATTTTGCAATAGTGTTTAACATTTTAATATATACTAAAATATTAAAGATAATATTTTGAAAGTACTTTATATTTTATAAAAATAATTTATTTTTCAAAAAAATTAATCATATAATATAAATTTATTTTGTAAAAATAATAATTTATATTTCATAAGTATTTAAAATTCTTAATACTTTATTTAATTGTTTTAATTTAAAAACTTTATGGGAGCCTTTTCATGTAAAAATGTTCCCGTTTAACATATGGGAACTTTTTATTGACCAAAAAGCTCCTATAATTCTAAACTTACCGATGCATTTGCTTTTAAAAAAGCTATGATATGTTCCACCTTTCTATATCAGAACTTTTTTATTAGAAACGCTTCGATATATGTGTTCCGGTAGACTTTATTTGTAGTGGTGGTGGTGTAATGAACATAATGAGGATCTTTTTGCGTATTTTGCATGATTATAAGTATGTCAGAGATATGTGGTTAGAGTTGGGAATACGGGCAAGCCCGACTCTTAAAGGGTCGGCCCTTAAGGACCTAAGCTTTAAAGTTCGGTTCTCTATTTTGAACCTTGTTTCTCAAGCCCAACCCTTATGTAAAGGGCTTAGGGCTAGACCTGTAAGCCCTTTTTTAAAAAAATAAAAAAAAAAAAAAAAATTAAACTTATAAATTAATTTAAATATTTTAAAATTAAAAAAAAAATAAAATTTTCATAATTTTTTAAAAATTAAACAATACACATTTAGAAGTCTAGTAATAAAATTTAAATCTTGGTTAAAAAATAATTTATTTTTTATTAATATATAAACATAATAATTATAGAAAAATAAAAAATATCAAAAATTTTATACTATACACTGATATTTATTAAATTATATTAAATTAATTTTAGAAGAAATTAAAATTAATAATAATATAATGTGTGTAGAATCAGGTAAGCAGATCATTGGCTTCAAACACGTGTTTCACCAAAGGAAATAATAATAATAATAATAGTAATAATAATAATAATAATAATAATAATATAACAGGACTTGAAGGGCTACCCGAGCCTGAGCCTTTTTTACAGGGCTTATCAGGGCTAAGCTCTCAAGCCCGATTACTTTAAAAAAATTTATTTTCAAAGCCCGAACCTTTATTTAAACAAGGTCTCCAAACCCGGCTCTCCAGGCTCGGCCCTTATTCTCGACTCTATATGTGTTACTTGTAATCAAGCCATGTGCTTTTCCTGAATTCTTGACCGCTACTATACGGCCATGGATGATAAATAATAGATTTTATATGTTTTATCACACATTTTTCCTATATTTTAATAATAATTTTGGGCTAATTTAAATTTATTAGATATTATTTTAAAGAATAATATATTTTTAAATTAATTATAAAAATTTTGAAGTTAAAATGTAAATATTTTATTTTTTATTCTTAACCTGGTTTAATTTTGCTAATCTTCAGTTGAACTTAATTTAAATTGTTATAAATTATTTGAGTTGTTGGCCATTTTGTGGGGAAATTGCAATTGTTGAAAAAGGTAATTTCTAATTTTTTTTAGAGATGAAATTTATTTTGGATATAACATACACTAATTGGCACATTTAATTTTTTAAGTTATGAAAATAAAATTAATGAAGTTTAATAGTAAAGCTTAAATCTTGTTAATAGAAAAAGTATTTAAAAGTTATGAAGAAGTAAGACAAGAAAAAAATTTTCAAGATTTTTTAACGATACAATGAGAATTTTGAGTCAAAGAAAATTAGAAAACTTTTGTATCTTTTTTTTTATTTATTTTTTTTTGTTGATTCTTTTTAAATTTAATGGTTGGGAGTTTTTTAAAACTCCCCATTTAATCATTTTTCCCTAACCCTTTCTCACTCTCACATTATTGCAGCCGCAAAAAAAATTTGTTGCGATCTCTTTCTCTTGAGTTCTCATCATCTGAATTTTTACTTTTTATTTTTTGAGTTCTCCAGATCGTTTCGCATCATCCATTTTCTCCCATTCACACGCCAAACGGACACCAATTAATCACCAATTAACATCTTCATTCTCTCCGTTAAATCTCTCACCGCTGCATACCCATACCACTATAATTAATTCCCATATCCAATCCTTAAAACCAATGTCCACCTTTGTCAGTTCACAGTGTCAGCCCTTCACTTCTCCACTTCATTCAAGAAATCATTCACACACGCCACTTCCCGAAAATCCCTCACCCACTCATTTTTTCATTTTCGATTGCTTCCCATGGCGTCATTTGGTTGGAGCTTGGAGGAAGAGCATCGTCCGTTGGCACTTGAGTTAACTTGAGAGACAACTTGAGACAAGCATGCATGAAACTAGACTTGAAGATTATAGAGGAGTGATTTTCCATTTATTTTTTCACTTCAAAATTTTAGGATTATTTAGTTTTAAATAATTTTAAGTTGTAATATTGGAAGTCAATTTAGTTTTGGATTGTAAATATTTTGATTCTTGAATTAGATTGATATTTGGATTGATTTTATGTTATATGAATTTCTGAAATTTATATTTATATGAGCTTGCTTTGCGAATTAAATTAATAATTGAGTTCTCACTATTGATTTAATTATCATTGTGGTGTTTGTTACAAATTTGGATTCCTTTTGCCTCTTAATTATTCAATTAAGTTGGTAATTTATTTAATTATTCAATTAGATAATTTAAACATATTTTTCAGATTTATTTTTTTAAAATTAATTGTCATTAGTTTTAATGGGTTTAATTTACCTAATTCATAAATGTAGGATTTGATTCACTATGAGTTCTCTAATGGATTATGTGTTAAACTTTGTACTTATGAGTTTTCTTTGCTTTAATTAGGTAATTGAATTTATTAATTCCACTATCTTATCATTTTCTTTGGGCTAGGAAAGTTAACTTCATGTGAAGTCCTAAGTTGTCTCCTTTACTACATTTAAATCAAACTTTCCTTAATTTTTGGTTAATTAATCCTTTTTGTCACTTAGTTAATTTGTCTAGTTTATATTTCATTTTTTTCTTGAAACAAAAGCCCCGATCATAATTTTGGACTTATGCATTGTATAACAGAATTTAGGTGTTCAACATAAGTATCAGCATCCATCTAGATAGTTAATTGCAATTTTTCATTTTCACTTTAGAGTATAAATCTTGCATTTAGCTTTAGATCTTTTTTGCATTAGCATTTAAATACCTAAAATCAACTTAAGATAACTTTTGAATTGTGAATGACATAGGGTTAGCCGATGCTATATTACATCAACCTTAGTTTAATTTAGTATTGACACGATTAAGGCAATCATCAATGGATATATATGAATCTGACTTTATGAGATAGGGAGAGGTGCCCCTTCAAATGGGATCTGTGGTGGGGTGTTGCAGTGTGAAAATTTTGGAATTGGCGAAATCAATTCATTTACCATGATAATTTTGACAAGCCGAGGAATCCTAGTATTGTTATCTCCTTGATTGGTAAAAGCGACATTAAGTTGTGAGATGGTAGAGTTGGGATCAATGGCAATGGTTCCAGTGTTGACAGGGTTAATTGTAAATGGGTGCCACCTCTTACAAATTAAGTCGAATGTAACATGGATGGAGCTGTTTGTGAAGGCTCTGAACGTCCGACATGTAATGGGGTTCTACATGATTCTGATGGGAGGTGGGTTGCTGGTTTTGCTCAATTTTTGGGGATCTGTCTTCTCCACAAATTAGAAGAATGTGTGGTGCTTAAGGGCCTTGAAATAGCCTGGGATTTATAGGCTAGCGTGCAGTAATTGTGGAGTCTGATTCAAAAATGACTATAGACCTTTTAAACTCCAACTTTAGAGACAGAACGCAGAGCTCAGTAATGCTAAGGATCAACGATCTCAGAGCAAGGAATTGGCAGCTTAGGTTCCAGTTTATCCATAGGGAAATAAATAGAATAGCTGATCATCTTGCCAAAAATAGTTTTAATTAGTAGGGAGGATGATTTTCTTTTTATCGATTCTACTCCAAGCCATTTAGTGGCTCTGATGGAAACTGATTGTATGGGATGTCATTCCCCGCAGGATTTTACGTTTATGCAATTAATGATCAGGGACCAGTGCCCTCCTTCATTACCAAAAAAGATAATAATGATAATAATGGATCTGTTTGTTCCTTTTAAAAAAATCCCAAATATTATTTGATTTCAAAACATGCACTGCACACATAAAATTTTGCTTTTTAACTAAGTACTCTAATCAATTAAAATTGACATGAGTAGTAAAAACTCTCATTATTTAAATAAGTGGTTAGGTGTTCGAATTCTAATCCTTATGTATGTCCCAGTTTAGTGAGGAAAGATATATCAATTATTATTAGTACCTTGAGAACAATATTATTTGCTGTTGAGAGAGCATGCTCCTTGTACTTTCAGGGGAAAAAAAAACTCTTTTTATTAGTTAGTATATATCATTTTTAACTAATTCATACATAATTAAAAAATGGTCTTAAAAATATAGTTAACCCTCATAATGTCATAATCCACCATAAATTATAGTATATCATTGATTCCGCACACTTACTAGCAGTATTTTTAGAAATAAATCATGAGAAAATCACTTTAAAGTCCCTCATAGGGATTCTAACTATAAAAAAAAAATCTTATGAAATGCATAAATTACTCTCAAATCTCAAATCTTTATTTTAAATATATTTTATATTTACTTACTAAAATAACTTTATTTTCTTTTATTAAAAAAATTTTGTGTGTTTTGCATGCGTGTGTGTAACTTGATGAGACAAGATCAATGAAATGGAATTTAGTATTCACTAATATATAAGATACATATTATTCATGCTAGGTCACTTATAAATTGAGTAAATAATCATTTAACAGTCACTAATATGTAAGGTATTTGTTATTCATGTGGGTGACTTGTTAACAAAGAATATACTTATTTAGTAGTAATTGATGTATAAGTAATGACTATTCACATTAAATGACCAATTCCAATTGAGTCACTCTTCAAATATAGATTTAAAGACCTCAAATTGATTTTGATTATTCATTAATAATTGAGATAATGAATCTTTTACACTTTCAAGTTTATCTTGAATATTCATTTGATATTTTAAATTTAATTTTTATCGATTTGATCCTTAAGTTTGACTTATTTATTGGTTCGGTCTTTATTATTTAAAAAGAATGTAACACTTAAAATATGTTGACATGAATAATAGAATATGATAATAATGTAAATTAATAAAAAAATGTAATTATTTATGTGGGAAAAATAAATTTCAGTTATTGAAGTGCAAGAGGAGGAATAGATCCATCCTTGTTCAAGTCAAATTTTAACAATTTAAATTTATTTATTCAATATTTAATATTGTAATGATTGAGAAAAGAAAGATGAGAGGAGGGTAGGAGGCATTAAGGAAGCCAACTCCTTCAAAACTATTCTATGAATATCAATGCAGAAAATATTTAGTTATATAGCATTCATCTTAGTCAAAATTTCCATTAATTAAAGATTTTTTTTCCTCAAATCAGTCAAGTTCAATTGCGTTTGATAATTTTATAAATATTTTTTATAAAAAAATTAATTTTAATTATTTATATGTAATTTTCATTAAGTATATATATATATATATATATAAAGAGAAGTAAAATAATATAAAAAAGTCGCCCTGATCATGAGTGGCGAATAATATAATTTACCATAGGAGATATGATTTTTTTCTATTTTGTAGAAAAATAAATATCTAACATTTAGTACTTGACAGTGTTTTGAATAGTATTGCCTTTAATATAAAAATACGCTAACCAAAAAAAAAAAATAGCATGAATTTTTTATAACTGAACAACCTTCTATTGACTATTTTTAATATCAATCATTTACAAGTAATTTCATTTTTATTTTTAACTATACCTTGAAATTCACAATAACTGGGTGAAGTTTTAGATCCTCAAACTTGCATACTTCAAATACTTTTTTGCAACAAAATTAGTGGGTAAGCTTTTAAATTAAAATAGTAAAGCACAATCTGCTCTATGACTCCATCACCGTTCTAGGCAGTGAAACGGAGACTATCTTCAAAAAATAAATGACAGCGCACTCCACTGCAAATCATACATACCAATAAGAAAGAAATGTTGGAATGAAATTTAACATATTATTAAAAATGTGTGGCCATTATTATAATTTAGTCTAATTAAAATAATCTATTTAGAAAAGTTTTAAGGCTTAGGTGGTGTACTTGTTATGAAATTAATGTGTAGGGATCGAAGTGATATTTATAATTTTTTGTGAAGTCAAATTGCAAATGTCAAAAACTTAAGTCAATAAATAGGGATCGTGATCATGAAGTTAGCTGAATGTTGGATATGTTGTCTTTCCCCTTTTTAGAGACATTTAGATATATCTCATGGTAACAACCAGAAAATACACCTGTAGATGAATTGAGGAGAATCAAAGCATAATGGAATTGGGTATAATTTCACAATCAAATTTTTTCTATTCCTCTAAATTGATATGAAACTTTATTTATGTTTATGAATTTATTTGCAGTTGGATCTATGATTTAAGTATAAATATAAACTCGATTGATTAGAAATGATTGATTCCAACACAGATATGTGACAAGAAGACATAAATCAAATTCATATAACTTGTAATCCCTGTATATGAACATAAATTATATTTCCTTCATATTAAGAAAGAGATGTAACATGTCAAAAACAGAAATCAAAGCGTAAAATACATGCAAAATGCAACCAATCCGATAGCAAATATACTTAAATAACTACCATGTTCCTTTGGACATATATGTGTCATCACAGGAAATCAACGACCACCAGAAAGCTGTGATTCAGGTATTGAACTATGAGAGAAATAATCGTCCATAATAGGAGATGAAAAGGACACTCCGTCAATGTTGTCAAACATTTTATGACTGGACAAATTAGGCAAAGTTACATCTCCATTTAAATACTGCACAACTTGACGCATGCTTGGCCTATTTGACGGCTGAGAATTTGAACACAAGAGTCCAAGCTTCAACACTAATTCAACCTCTTCTGCAATGTAATCTCTTCTTAAATTTTCGTCTTTTGCCTCAATGATCTCTCCCCTTTGCCAGTATCCATAAACCCAATCCACCAAAACCACACTCTCACCTTCACTTCCTTGCTCTATAGGTCTGCTTCCACATACAACCTCTAATAAAAATGCACCAAAAGAAAAAACATCTGATTTTGTCGTGGCTCTCCCTGTTCTTGTGGTCTCTGGTGCGAGATACCCAAGAGTCCCGACCACATGTGTAGTTGTAGGATCATTACCATGATCGTATAATCTTGCAAGACCAAAATCTCCTAACCTTCCGTTAAAATCAGAATCTAATAGAACATTGCTTGCTTTTATGTCTCTGTGAACCACTAATTGATCCCATTCTTCATGTAGATAACACAATCCTGAAGCTACACCTTTGATGATCCTGAATCTTTGCAACCAACTTAATGTCACTGCCATGGGTTGGTTATAAAGATATTTATCTAAGCTTCCATTAGGCATGAAATCGTAGACTAGAAGAAGCTCACCTTTTCGCCTACAATACCCTAGAAGGGATACGAGATTTCGGTGGCGAAGACGACCAATGCTCACGATTTCTGCTATAAATTCTCTCATGCCTTGTCGGGATTCATGGGACACTTTCTTCACAGCAACCTCAATTTTCGAACTCGGCATTGTCCCTTTGTACACTTTTCCAAATCCACCACTTCCCAGAAGCTCCTTCTCTCTGAATCCTTTTGTGGCAAGGTAGATATCTTTGTATTTGAACCTTTGAGAAACATAATCCTTCTCCCACTCTTCAACGATCTCAGAAAACTTCCTTTTCCTGTATATGTAATAAACTATATATAAACTCACAAGAATAATTAAACATAGTGAAAACAAAGGTAACCCAATTGGCAAAATCATGGATTGTTTTTTCCCTCCAAGTCCTGGTAGCTTTGGGAGATCAGAGATTACGAGATTCTGAGCTTCCCCATTAACTTGGAAACTCCATCCAAGAACATAGTGAGAAGCTAAGAGTTGTGAACCAGTGGAAGATGAGAATCCGACATAACTGGGATTAGTTAGAATATGAGAAAGATCTCGAGACAAAGCTAATAATGGAGTTTGGGGCTTTGTAATATTGATTGGACCTAGGACAACACTAATGTGCTTCTTGACTCCATCATAGTCCACCCACACTTGCATCGGAAGGCCACTTATCAGGGTCAAATTGTGAAACTGAGATTCGTTACCATAATATCCAGCAGGAGCAGATCTTGTCGAATTCAAGCCATTAATATCAATTCCAACATGATTATCATTGATATCATCGAACTCGATGTTTTGTACTGGGTCGAGTTCTATTGCAAGCATGTGGTTTGTGGAGTCACCGTTGTTGGTTTCATTGAAGAGGCCAAGGTACTGAGAGGGAATAGCATTTGGCAATGCTTTTGTTGGAGAAATTACAAAAGCTAATCCATGACCACTGAGAGTTGGATATTGAGGTCTAATGGCGAAGACGAAAGTGGTGGAGAAAGAAGAAGTGTTTGAGAAAACAACTGGATTAGGATAAAAAGCATGGCCCTTTTGCAGCCTAGTTTCATTGGTGAGCTGGAGGAGGCCATTGGAAGTGATGGAAGACCGACCATCCATGGTTAAGTTAGCAGAGTGGAAACCAGTATTAAAGATGAAACTGGTTTCTTCACCACTCCTCAGACTCACCAGCACCAACAAAAACACCAACGTTGGAAGTCTCAAAAACATGGCGGCCACAATATCTGTCTCTTTACTGCACACATAAAAAGTAGAGTTTCTGTAGGCTTTAATTTTGTGGGTGGACATTGAAGGACTGGAAGAACATAATAAGATGGTTTAAGTAGGTCGGTCATTCATTGATAACATTGATAATGGTGGCCACTCATGCACGGGGGTTTGGCAGACATGAAAGTGAGATACGTAAAAGGCGTGAATGGTGGCCGTGAATGTTAGCTACTGATTATTAATGATATCTGTGAGCGCCACTGGCTCTACGCACAAGTAACTTGAATCTAAGCGCTACGCAGAACGCATCTCACCCTCAGCTTCAAGGCATGCAATCACACACACACACTTCATCTCATTTTATACGATATTTTTGGAGATAATTTGGTTACCCAAACTATAAGATATTTTGAAAAAAAAAAAGTTTCATTAATAATGATTATTTTAATATTATCCTTTATTATTTAACTCTTTCCATAAATTTACTTCCCTCTCTATTACTAATGAAAAGTAATTTTGGAAATTTATAAAAAATTAAGATTATAAACTACTAATGAATTTTGTTAAAAAAAATATCTTATAAATTGGGATGGAAGAAGTATAGCAAAAACAATATTAAAACTATGTTTTCTTATAAATGTTCACCTGACCTCTGTGTTCTTATTGCAGACGGTTGTGAAGTTGATGCTCTGTTTTTTTTTTTTTTTTTGGATATGCTTTATTAAGACTATGTGATGTTTTAAACAGTTATATGCAATTAAATTTGTGATTGGGGACTGTGTTAAACTTGTGCCCTCTTATTATAATCCGTCCTGTCTTATTTATAAAACAATTTCTCATTAGTCTTTACCTTTTGTAGTGAAACTAAAAGTCTCTTATTATTTTTTAATATAAGACTTTTTATAAAATTCATTCTAATATTTATAACTCATTTATAAGAATGCAACTTTAACCATTTCATTAGGGTGAGAAAAGAGTAATTATTTTTTAATTTGTTTTGTGTCTTAATTATTGTTTTAGTGCAACTTTAATCATTTATAAGATGTATTTAATTAGTTATTTAGGATTATTCTTTTTTCACTAAATTTGACAGTTTTGTCAAATACTTATCTATGTGAGTTCATTACATGACCAGAATTTATGGAGCCCCAATATCCAAAAAAAACCATAATATTTCCTTAATTATACTTTTCCACAAGGCATCTAATTTACCAATACCATAACAAACATACGTAATGCTAGTGCCCAACAAACACTAATGCATGTCCTTACTAAATAAACTACTTTATACTTTGGACACGTCTGACTCCTTACCAAATCAACGACCACCAGAGAGAACCGATTCAGGCATTGAACTACGAGAAAAACAGCCTCCCGTGCTAGAAGATGGAAAGGACATTCCGATGTCATCAAAATCTTTATGAATCCCAAATTTGAACTCAAAACAAGAAGGAGTTGAGATTATCAAAGACAAATCAGGCAAAGGCACATCCCTGTTCAAATACTGCATAACTTGACGCATGCTTGGCCTACTTAAAGGCTGAGAATTTGAACACAAAAGTCCAAGCTTCAACACCAATTCAACCTCCTCTGCTCTGTAATCTCTTCCTAAATTTTGATCTATTGCCTCAATGATCTCACCCCTCTTCCACAGCCCATGAACCCAATCCACCAAAATCACGCTCTCACCATCACTTCCTTGCTCAATAGGCCTTCTTCCACAAGCAACCTCGAGCAAAAACGCACCAAAAGCAAAAACATCAGTCTTTGTCGTCGCTTTCCCTGTTCTTGTGTTCTCCGGTGCAAGATACCCAAAAGTCCCGACCACATGTGTAGTTGCAGGATCACTCCCATGATCATATAACCTTGCTAGACCAAAATCTCCTAGCCTTCCATTGTGCTCTGAATCTAGCAAAACATTGCTTGCTTTTATGTCCCTGTGAACCACGACCTGCTCCCATTCTTCATGTAGATAACACAAACCTGAAGCTATGCCTTTGATGATTGTGAATCTTTGCATCCAATTTAGTGTCTCCTTGGGTTGGTTAAAGAGATATTTATCTAAACTTCCATTGGGCATGAAGTCATAGACTAAAAGGAGCTCACCTTTTCGCCTGCAATATCCCAAAAGAGATACGAGGTTTCGATGACGAACGCGACCGATACTCACAATTTCTGCTATGAATTCCTTCATTCCCTGTCGGGATTCGTGGGATACTTTCTTCACAGCAACCTCCATTGTCGAACCAGGCATTGTACCTTTATACACCTTTCCAAATCCACCACTTCCCAAAAGCTCTGTCTCCCCAAATTCTTTTGTGGCCAAGTAGAGATCTTTGTATTTAAACCTATGACCACCATAGTCTTCCTCCCACTTCTCCACAATCTCAGAAAACTTCCTTCTCTTGTTTATGTAATAAACTATAGATAAACTCGCCAAAATAATTAAACAGAGAAAAAACAAAGGTAACCCAATTAACAAAATCATAGATTGTTTTTTTCCTCCAAGTCGTGGTAGCTTTGGGAGTTCAGAGGTTACAAGGTTTTGAGCTTCCCCATTGACCTTGAAACTCCAACCAAGAACATAGTGAGAAGCTACGAGTGACCCTGTCGAAGATGAGAATCCGACATAACTAGGATTTTTTAGAATGTGAGAAAGATCTTGGGACAACATTAACAATGGTGTTTGGGGTTTGTTCAAGTTGATCGGAGCTAGTGTGACATTGATTTGCTTGTTGGCTCCATCATAATCCACCCACACCTGCATCGGAAGGCCACTGATGAGGCTCAAATTATGAAACTCCAACCCATTAACATAATATCCTACAGGAGCAGATTTTGTTGAGTTCAAGCCGTTAATATCAATTCCAACATGGTTATCATTGATATCCCCAAGCTCGTTGTTCTGAACAGGGTCAAACTCCACTGCGAGCACATGATTTTTGGGGTTGCCATTGTTGGTTCCATTGAAGAGGCCGAGGTATTGACTGCCCAGAGCACCTGGAAATGCTTTTGCTGGAGAAACTACAAGAGCTAATCCATGACCACTCAGAGTTGGATATTGAGGTCTAATGGCGAAAACGAAAGTGGTGGAGAAAGATGAAGTGTTTGAGAAACCTATTGGATTTGGGTAAAAAGCATGACACTTTTGCAGCCTGGTTTCATTGGTGAGTTGGAGGAGGCCATTGGAAGTGATGGAACAAAGACCGTCCATAGTTAAATTAGCAGACAGGAAGCCATTGTTAAAGGTGAAACTTGTATCTTCACCTCTCACTGGTACTATTGCTGTAACCAACAAAAACGCCAACGCCATAATCTTCACAAACATGAGTGGCCTCAAAGCAATATAATGTAATCTTTCGTTTTGTGTTCTCTGGTTTTTGTCGGCGGCCGTACGTTGAAGGGCAAGAAGCCAGGAACAATAATAGGTTGGTTGTTTAATGTGAGGAAAAATATCATCTAAGAACCCATGTAACATTTTAATATCGAACGATGATCCTAAATATATGGAATATCACTGCGCCCACTGACACATCTAAAAAGAAGATTTAGGGGGACCTAATTATGCTTATAGCGTTTTACAAGTCTCACTCTATTATAAACAGTCGTAAAGTATTTGATTATTCACAAGTTATCATATGTAATTAGCAGGTGAACATTTGTTCATGAACAGGTTAAAAAAACTTATAGACTTGGTTTATTGTAACTAAGGGTTTCAAGGGGTGCAGTGATATTATAAATTTTTAGGATACTTTTTTATATTAAAATTCTACAGGAGTTCTTAGATGATATTTTCACTTAATTTAATTATATAGTTAGCTACATTTTTGGCCTGAAAGTGAATGTTAGCTACTTGATTAACTACTAGTGATGTTAAAGTGAGTAATAGACACTAATGGTTCTTGAGTTAGGTTGCGATAATAATCATATTATTGTTTTAAAATTACATTCAATTTCATCAATAAAGTTACTACTCTATGTAGGGATGAAAATAGGTTAGGTCGAGTTAAGTTTTAGCTAAATACATTTGAATTTATGTGATAAATTAAAGATTTGAGTTTGATTTGAAGCTCGTATAAAGCTTTTCTCACGACTCAAGCTTGAGCTTACATAAAGTATATCTTAACCTAAAAGCCTACTTAAAAAAAAAAAACCTTTTAAATATATTTACTTAAGTAGGGGTCAGTGTTATGATAGATTTGGATATAATGAATGATTTAAGTTTACTCATTCAATGAGTGTCACGTGACACAACAACAACAATTCAATTTGACCAAATGACTATTAAAAATTTTGTCATATAATATTCAAAAAATATCAAATTTCAAATTTTAGGAGAGGACAAGAGGTAGAACCATAATGGGAAAGTTGGGTGGCCAAATTTAAATAAAAGTCATTTCAGATTTATTCTTTAATTTTTTTAATATCTAGAATAAAAACTTAATTGAATTTTTTTTACAATATAAAAGAAGTCATAAGATAAGAATCAATTAAAATTATATCATATTTAAAAGATTAAAAAATCAAAAATTAAGTCATAGATTTAATTTATACATATGATAGAAACTCTAAAAAACTACATGTTTGATGTACTGAAATCAATATTAATCAATAATATATACAAATTAAAGAATAAAAATGAATTCATTAAAGTAATTACTCAATTTTCATAATAATAATTTATTTAAGAAAAATGTGAACAATCTAGTGAAAAATAACATATATAGCATATAAATATTAAATTTCACTCTTTTTTATTGATAAAAAATAATATTCATCATGCATCAATAATAAAAGTATTTTTATATGTTGAAGTTTCACACACACATCCGATCTACATAATATATCGCACAACAACCCAGACACACATTTTTCCCTTCAATCATAATGGGAAAGATCTTGCTACAAGAGGGGAGGATCATAAGAATGTCAAGGAACATAATATACATTTTATGTCTATTTATTTGATTTTCAAATAAGAAATTAGAATTATAGATGGGTGTGCTGTTTTGTATAAATGCATTTGTGTGTGAGAGGGAAAGGGAATAGTGTTTTTTTAAAAAACAAAAAAAAAATGAAGGGATATATGGAGCCACTCAACCCCATACTGTCATACTCATACACAAACGCGAGCCACACACACTAAACGTTACACCAATGAAATGGCCATGGGGATAGCCCTTCCTCAACGTGCAAGTAGGCCTGCTCTTGTATGAAAAGTGTTTTGACCATGTAGATTATTTTAAATTTATAAAAACAATATATCTCAATAATTTTTAAATATTAATAAAATTTAATAATTATAATTGAGCTGTACACCCCAAACATATGTTTATGCATCATTGAAAGAATATGCCTCCACGTGATAGAGGCTGGTAATAATATCAAAACCAAATAGGCTGGTAATAATATATGATCATGACAAGAATCATATTGGCTATTGACTCGTCATGCATGGCGTGGCTGCTGGGCATTGGCATTTACAAGGGAAAATCACAATCAAGTACCCCTAAAAATAATTAATTACGTTACAAAATTAAATGATTCTGATATTACTCTATAAGATTAGAGAATCTAAATGTAATTAAAATTTATTATTAAAAGGTAAAATTACCTTTGATGTATTTTTATTGTAAAGGGCGAATTTAATTGTTGTTATAATGAGAATGAGATTTATTTTTTCTCTAATGAAGACTTATTCACTAGATTACAACAATAATTCTTTTATTAAATTAATATTTTGTAGTTGTTAATAATAGAATTAATTATTATTAGAATAAAAATGAAACTTTTTTCTTGAATGGATATTTGTTAAGTGAATCACAATACTTGTTTCTTGTAACACCATAGCTTTATTGACTAAAAAACTTAACTAAATACCATGGTCATAAAAAGATTAAACTAATTAAAATAATTACTATGGTAAAAAAATGTTAAAAGAAATTCTCAAATTTATTTTTAAAAGATAATCATGGTAGAAAAGAGTTGATTTAAATCTCAAAGAGCTATCATGTTCATGGAAAGATTCATCTAATAAATAGATACTTAAAAACTAACCTTGATAGAAAAGAATTAAACTAGTTAAAAATGGCTACCAAGGTTGTAAAAGTTTAAATTTAATATTTTTTTTATAAAGTATATGTGGTCTGTATTAAAGTCTCCAGACACACGTGTCACATTCCATAACAAATACTTAAATATTTGTTTTTTAGTAAAAGTCTCAATCCAAAAGTTTTATAATAAAATATTTAATCAACATAAATCAATCATCAATAAATAATAATAATTTAACAATTAATCCCGAATGAAAAACAAGTCCTAAACTAGTAGTTGATTATTCTACAAACTAAAATGAAACTTGGGGCTTAATTACTTTAGCTTCCAGTTGCTTCCCTTCGCTCTATATGCTTGCCTAAAAATGTTAAAGAAAGGGTTGAACACTAACTAATATCTCAGTAACCCAAAGTTTTACGATACATGTACAAACTAACAACTACACATAAATAATATTATATGCAAACATATAATTTCATCATCATTAAATTATGAACATAAAAATTTATGAGCCATCATTCATTATAGTTATATGTAACATATGATCATATGCAAGATACATAACCCCCTTGTTGCTCTATCCAACCTTATACTACTAACCGAAACCATAGGCTTATTCACAATTTGGCCCACGTATTGGACTGACTAAAGCATCTTTAAAGTTTAGGATATACCTTATCAAAAGTATAGAGCCCAAGCCAAACTATGACTCTTCTCATCAAAGAATACACTTAAGAGGTGTCATTGTCCCACATTTTCTGTAACACACCAAAATTTTTTTTTTAAATAATTTAACTCAACCATAGTTGGGTTACAACCACCCAACACATTTTTATATCAATAATTTTGATATAAAATATTTTATAATTGGCTTCAACTCACACACTATAACATTTCAGATAAATTTTTACCTCCCACATGCCATTAGGCTAAATCACATTTGTCCATCCTTATACTCCCAATAAGTAAACTAAATCATATTTATCCATCCTTATACTCCCAACAAGTAAAATAAGCAATTTAGTCAATTTTCAACACAAGCCAGTTATTTGGCCTTATAATCATGCCATTTAAACCAATCCAAAGTAAACCAAATATTAAAATTACAGTCATCTAAATTGTACCAAAAATAGAAATAGTTTGAAAAGCATGATTACATTTATATATTCATATAATTGACAATAAACAAAAAGCCCTAATATTGGCAATATAACACATTATAAATCATAAATTAAATACCCAAAAGAGACAGTGGATCTATACCACTAAGCCTCTGGGACTCCTCCACGTGTCACTCGTGGCTCTTCTCCTGAAAATTGTTAACCACATAATGAGACTCAAAAGTCCCAGTAACCAAAGCCAATTTATGATAGTGTATACAAACAGTTAAGTGTGTGCTTACTAAGTGAGAATTAAAAATAATATAATTCCAACAAATATAAGAAATATTATAATAAACACAAACAACCATCCTTATATCCCTCCATTAACCTCGAGCCGTAGCCCTCACTCGGTGCTAAATTACCCGGCCAAAGGTAGATTAGCCCGAGCCCTTACAAGCCACCTATTGAGCTCCAATAGGGGCGTACCACGTGGCACATAAATACAACAACAATAGCAAGTCTCCCAACACCTCCCACAATAATCAAACAAATTCATAATAATATTGCATAATTATACAATATTACAAAAATTCATAATTTTCTCAATAATCACCCAATTAACATGAAGTAACACTAATCACAAATTAAAAGCATGGTTATCTTGTGGCTTTTTCAATAAATTATTCCTTAAAATTTCTCTCTCACTACAATCTTCACCAGTAATACAATCTACAAATAACATATTATTTATAAATATTAGTTTCAATTTTTGAAACTAATAAAATAATTCTAATAATAGAATTAAAAATATAACATAATTTCTAATCTCAATCTTAATACAAATCTATAGTTAATACTATTAAGTAAAATTTTTAACTCCTTTTTTGATTATCAATAAACATTAATAATCTAAAAATCAACTTCTAAACTAATTTCTATTATCAAAATTTTCTTTTTATTTCATAAATTCGTACCTAAAATACCCAAAAATTAAAAATTGAGTCTCTAGCTTAGAATCATAATCCTATAACCATAATAATTCATTTCTCGTCCCAAATAATCATCTAAACCTCAATAAATCAACATATATTTTCAGATCTAGTTTAGAATTTGATCCATAAGCCACAGATTCAAAGATCATCAATAAATTTATACTTTAGAACATTTATTATACTACTGACAACCTCAAAAATCATATTTATTCAACATAAATTCATCCCTCTTCCAGATCTTAAATTTTCTACCACTACAAACTCAGAAACTAAAGAAGAAGGATGACTATGAAAAAATTTTAGAACACTTACTTAGTCTTGAAAAGCTTAAAATCACACCCTAAATATCCTATTAAAAATTCTTACCTTAAAACCCAGCACCGGTGAACTTGGCTCACAGATGCTCTCTCTGCCTCAGCTCACGCACGAAAGAAAGAATGAAGAAATGAAGCAACAGGTGAGTTTTTATAAAAATTCAGTGGGTCCCACACATTTTTTTATTCTTTTCTCTCTCTTCTTTCTCTCTTTCTTTATTATTATTATTTTACTATTCTTACTATTGAAGCAAACTTCTCTTTTTCTTCTTCTCTCTCTCTTTTTTTTTTTGCATACCTTTTTTTTATAATAATAATTTAATAATATATTTTTTTAATTAATTAATAATAATTTTTTTTAAAAAAAAATTAATTTAGAATTATATCCTAAGTTAGATTTAATGATCATTTTCTACTAATTTATTTACCTCTAAATATTTTTTTTTAAATTTCTATTAACCCAAATTAACTATTAAAATTTAAATTGGGACGTTACATTTTCCTTTTACAAATTTGGCCAAATAAGTATTGAGAAACAAGGCTCAACAAAAGCCAACCAATGTGTGCGTAGTGGAAGCAACCACGTGGTCACAATTATGTATACATATTAACATCCACATCCACATCATCTCCACAACTCATCATCAATGCATGATATGCAACCATCACGATGCATTAGAATAAGCTTTAAACCTCAAATACTCATGGCAATAATCACATGCATGCTTGACAAGATTAAAGTCATTCATACTTTTATATACATGTGTCATACTCATAATTAGACAAAATTATACTAGACATACTTTTATAAAACACCACAACAAACATAGTTGGCACACATATGAAAAAATGTCAAATTACCTATTCTTCTTAAACTTAAAAGTAATTGCACAGTAAGAATTTAATCCAAGCTATAAGCGCTCTCAGTAAGAGTCTATATAAGTCACATGTATATAAAAATATTAATATATAATTTAAAATTGTTAAAAGATTACTCTCAAAGCTACTTTAATATTACTCTAAGATCTTAAAATTATTTTAGAAAATCCAAAATTCTCTTTTAAATCTATATTAACTATTATAAACTAATTTCTCTATGTTTATAACTAACAAATTTTTCATACACTTCAAATCATTGATTTGTCTCAAATCATCTTTTTTTCCCCCTCAAACTTTATTCTAAGAGTCCTAAGATCTAATAAAAATTTCATGTTTATAGATTAAATATCCTAAAATCTCATAATAAATTTAGATATGTTATTAAAGAAATTTCTATCAATAGAAAGACCTAAAAAAAAATCTAATAGATCCTACTTTAGATTTTTTTTTCACTTTTTAAAATCTAAAAACTAAATAGATAGATAGACAAAATATAATATTTAGAATACTTAATTAATTTTGAAAAGATTAAAATCACCTTTGAATATCTGCTTATAAAACCTGAACATTAAAATTCTCTCCCTCTCCCTCTCCCTCTCCCTTGTGCGCCTGATCTCTCTTGCTGTCACTCAGTTTGCGCCGTGGAAACCAAAGTGCATTATGTGTGCATGCATGACTGCTAACCTATTATTATCTTATTAGGTCTCCTCAAATTGATTGGAATGGGCCATGGGCTCCCCCAATCTGTTCTTCCATTTATTTTTTGTTTTACAGAATATTATATTATAAATATTTATATATATATATATATATATATGTATGGCTTTTCCTCTCTTTTTTCCCATTTGTATTAATATTTTACATTTTAATTACTTGTGTGTGTATATATATATATTGACCCCAATATTTTATATGCTATAACTACTCTATATGTATATGTATTTATTATTTATTATTATTCTTATTTTTTTTGTAATTAACTTCTTTTAATTTATTCTATTTTGGCTAATATATATATATATATATTTATCTCTCTCTAAATTATTTTGCCTATTTTATAAATTTATAATCCTCAATATATTACTAATTTTGTATGCCTCGAAACTCCTTTTCAATGCCTCCAAATTCCTTTTCTATTCCTAAAAATTACTCATAATTATTTTATTATCCAAATATTAAAATTTAGGATGTTACATTCCTTTCTACACCATATCAATTTTTTAAAGTTGTTAATAAAGAAATTGGTTGTTGTTAAAATAGAAATGTGACTTGTTTTTTTTTTTTCGAATGGGGACTTATTCACCAAATCACATTACTTATTCCTCTCCACCATTAAGTTGATTGTTTAGAGTTGTTAATAAGAGAATTTATTGTTATTAAAATGTGAAACTTGTTTTTTTTCCAAATGAAGAGTTGTTGTTAAAAAAGTATATAATATACACATGAAAGGTATTTTTATCTTTTCACAGCAAAGATAGGTACTTTGATCCTGTAGCATAATTAATTATCTCTAGAGGTCCTTAATTGTGATTTTCCCCATTTTCAATGTCATAAATCTCAAAGTGGGAAAATTATCCTAAAAGATCAAAAGAAATATTATAAAATGCCTTAAATATTGTAATTATTTGAAAGACTATAAATCAAAACTTAATCGATTGCAAAAATACTGAATTGCCCTTCTAAAAGAAAATATCATTGTATATATTCTCCAATATTTAATGGCTGTAAGATATCAAATTTACTGATTCATAACTAGTTTTCGCAGTGCCTGATCAAGAATTCACAAATGCTCAATTGGTCTCCCAGTAAAAAAAAAAAAAAAAAGTACATTCTCCGGCCTACTTTTCTTTTTAGCCTTTACTGAGCACAGAGAAGCAGCATGTGAGCCATTTTTTTTTTTAAAAAAAAGGACTCAATTTTCTTTGTAATTATCAGATAGCGTGAGGAGACCACGAACAATTAAGGGGAGATAATTGTTTAACCTCTATCCAAATAAGCTTACATGTGAGAACACATAAAAACAGGGCCAGATATGTTACTATCTTTATTCCAAATTATTAAAAAAAAATTAAAATAAGGTTACACATTCTAATACAGCTTAATAGTGACATTTTATAAACTTTTTTTAAAAAATAAAAATATAAAATTTTAAAAATACCTTCATTTAATATAATTTTAAATCCACACACCTAATCATTACCATTCTCTTTCAATTTAAAGGATAATATTGAAAAAATATTATTAATGAAATTTTACTTTTATCAAATTATTTTATTTTTTGGAATGACGAAATATCTTTAAAATTATCTTATAATTTGGGACGGAAAGAGTCTGTGCTTAATATCAAAACAATACTAATTGCTTAAAATGTCAATTAATTATTTCCATTAATTAATGATAATCCACATAATTATTAAATTTAACAAATTTAATCTAACAATGGGATGATTAAATATGATTTTGAGATCTTTATCCTCTGCCCTGGCTTAGGCCCCCAAAAAATCTGAACTTGGATGGGAGAGGTTGAGTTTGTGCTATATATTTTGCTTGAGGGCAATTTGGGATTTTTAAACTAAATTTACATTTGGAATTTTGTTTTTTCTTAAGGTGTTTTATAACAAATATGATGTCCCCTTTGGTCATTTAGCATAATTTTTTCCATTTGATTTCGAGTGCCAGTAGCTCCACGGAACTCAGATTAAGGCGTGAGTAAGGTTCCTACCTATGATATGATGTTGCTGACATACTCAACACTACGTACAGGATCAAAGAATCTGGTCCCAGAACGCAGCTCACCCTCATGTCCACGGCATTCGAGGATCTTTCGATATGGACGGTCACGATTTCATCTGATCAAAACAAAAATCACTCATGAATAACCGCCATTGTACAACTACTTTAATTTCCACCATTTAACGTACTCCTTTTTAATTTAGCTAAATTAAGAAAATTAAGTTAAATGCCGCACCAAAAAAAGAGAAAAAAGAACAAGCTTTAATGATGTGTGGGTCGGCAATATAAATTGAACAATGTTATTATTAACTAATTTTTTAATAATATTATTAGCTAATAAGAGTCGTTTAATAATTTTTATTTCTTTTCTTTAAAAATATAAAACATATTTAATTAAATTTCATCCTAATAAAATAGTTATCTATTTTCAAACTAATTCTATCTTTTCATATTTATCTCTATTAAATACTCTATAATAAATATAAAGTCTCTATCAATATGAGCACTTTTAAAAAAAGTAATGATTACACCTTAAAAGATTAAAAATACTTTATATTTTTGAATATTCAACTCCTTAAAAAATGTCTTATATTTTTTAACAGAAGGAATATAAGTATTCTCTTCAATCTTCCTTAACCCTCTTTATAAAAGACTCAAAACGGTCCATTTCATTTTTTTCATCGATGTTTCTCCCATAATTTTCTTTGTACATACATGTCCAAATTATATTAAATAATTTTCTATCCATCTTTCTCTTAATAAGTGCTAGTATCAACATTCTTATTTTATTATTTTAATTTTATACTCTCGTTATCTTTTTAAAGTTAAATACTCATCGTCGTATAATATAGTTGTTCTTATAACATTTTCATGAAACTTTCGTTTTATATCTAAGTCCTTTCACCAAAAACACGCCAACTAATTTTCGGCCAGGCCGTGCGAGCTAAGAAGAGACTGGATTAAAGTGTATATAAGGCTTTTATTACACGCATTGGGCCCTATCACAATCACAAGTGTGTGATTTGGTAAAATTGAACTCTTGCATTGATTAGGATCAAGTTAATTTGACTACAAAAATACTGAAGTACATCGGTAATACATGGGTAAATAGTAATCACATATTAATCTAACTAAACTAACTTAAATAATGCTATTGAAAATAACAATTATTTAATTACATTTAACAAGTCCCTTAAAAGAAATTAATTTCCTACACGTTAGCTTCAATATGCCGGTAATAACCTGACGCGACGAGCCAGTTCGGGAAATTGTTGGAATAGAGCACACAGTAATTCAGATACACACGAAAGCAGAGTTTCTACTTTTTGTGCGGATGGTTGAAGGGAAAGGTTGTTTTGGTTCGACCACAGATTCATTATGAAAGTAAGATTCTTGACTGTTTTCCTCAAAAATAAATAAATAAATAAATAAATTCTTCACTTGTACTCTCTCCGGTCCACATTATAAGACCGTTTCTAGAAGATATACTCGGTCTGCATTATAAGTCATTGACAATTGAGAACTTCCTATTTCAAAATGAAATTCTAAAAGTGCCCATCTAATTTACTCCATCTTCATTTAGCTGGCTTGCTCTCTCTCTCTCACTCGGTCTTTCAACTTTTTCTCTCACCATCCACTTTTTCTGTATAGTATTATGAGAGAGAATTATTTAAAAAATAATATTATATTATTTGAATTATTTTTTGGTTTTTTATTTGAAGGTTAGTTTTAAAATTTCATTTATAGTTATTTTTTATATTGTTGTTGTATTGGCATTGGTAAGGTTAGTAGATATGACTTATAAATAGAATTGGAGGAAGTAAAAATTAAAAGAATTAATATTGAATTGGACCATCTAAATTAAATCTGTATTATTTAAATTGATGATAAAGTAGATTTATTAATATTTTATATTTTATATTTTAATAAATATATAATAAAATATAAAAATAAAAATGATAAATCTGATCTGTTCAAATTTGTCGAGATTGCTAATCAGCTAATAAGTATCGAAACTGGACCCTTCCACGGCCTGGGTCAAGATCCCATGCCATTTTACCCAATTTTTATTAAGAACCAGAACAACAAAATTAGAGATCCTAGGCATAAAAAAATATTTTGTGGTCCAGTCTTGAAAATTAACTTGTTAATTTTAAGACGCAATTATTGTTCTAAATGGAATTATGACTACTGAAAACTAGAAGATATATCGTTTATTTATTAAAAATATTTTTGCAACTTACTTGAAGTAATTAAATAGCCCACTTAAAACTGGATTTACTTAAGTATTAATTAACTCAGTTGTTATTCTGAACTAAATTCATGCATGATTACCGAAAACCAGAACCTAAGTTGGAAATATTTCGTCCGTTACTGGAGAATAGATCACAAATTTCTATAACAAATTCCTCATAACTTTCCCGGCATTACATTGGCGTAGCATATGTATTTTGAAACAAATTCATGGCTTTACAATCACTTGGAATAGCATGTCGTCTACTAAAAACAGTATTTTATACTTCTTCCTCCGTTCTTATATATAAGGTGTTTTTAACCGAATCTCACATATTAATAAAAGTTTGTTATTTAGTTAAACTTACATAAAAACACAATAATTTTTTAATTTTATCCTTAATAATGTCATAATTAATATTATGATAATGGTGGAAAAAATATACATTTAATGATCTATTTCATTTTTCAAAAGAAGGGTAAACTTGTCTAATTATTCAAAAAAATCATCACCATCCCTTATATTTTAGGACAAAATAAGCTTTTAAAAAACATCTTATATTTAAGGAGAGAGGGAGTATAACTTACCAAAAAAAAAAGTCCTACTTGGTTAAGTATAAGATAGTATTAGGTCATTAGTATAAATAGGCTTGCATCTTGATGAGTAATATTGAAGAGTGGCTTATTTTAGATTTTTATCGCACATCGGTCTTCCAAGCAGAAAATCAGGGCACTCCATATTTTCCTCATATTCCAATAACCATAAACTCACTTCTAGAACGAAACTTGCATATAGCGTGTACAGCTAACAAATCAAAACATGAAACTAAGGGAAAATTAGGGAACTCTTCCAAATTAAACATTACACAGCCTAACCAAAAGTATATGAACTCAACTACTGTACATTTTAAAGGAAATCAACGACCTCCAGAGAGGATCGATTCAGGTATTGAAGTGCGAGAGAAATAGCCATCGATACTGGAAGATGGAAAGGACATGTCAATGTCATCAAACCCTTTGTGACCTCCACTTGTGAATCCAGAACAAGGAGACGAGATTAGCACTGGCAAATCAGGCAAAGGAACTTCCATATTCAAATACTGCACAACTTGACGCATGCTTGGCCTATCTCCTGCAATAGAATTTGAACACATAAGCCCTAGTTTCAACACTAATTCTACCTCCTCTGCATTGTACTCCGTTCCTAAATTTTGATCCTTAGCCTCAATAATCTGACCCCTCTTCCATAACCCATAAACTCTATCCACCAAAATAAATTGCTTGTGTTCTCCGGTGCAAGGTATCCCAAGGTTCCGACCACATGTGTGGTCGCAGGATCACTCCCATGATCATATAATCTTGCAAGACCAAAATCTCCTAACCTCCCATTCAACTCCGAATCTAACAATACATTGCTTGCTTTTATGTCTCTGTGAACCACGACTTGCTCCCATTCTTCATGCAAATAGCACAATCCCAAAGCCACGCCCTTGATGATTCTAAATCTTTGCGTCCAATTTAGGGTCGCTTTGGGTTGGTTATAGAGATATTTATCTAAGCTTCCATTTGGCATAAAGTCATACACCAAAAGAAGCTCACTTTTTCGCCTACAATATCCCAAAAGAGACACGAGGTTTCGATGTCGAAGATGACCGATGCTCACTATTTCTGCTATGAATTCCCTCATGCCTTGTCGGGATTCATGGGATACTTTCTTCACAGCAACCTCAATTTTCGAACCTGGAATTATCCCTTTGTACACACTACCAAAACCACCACCGCCCAGAAGCTCTTTCTCTTTGAATCCCTTTGTGGCGATGTAGAGATCTTTGTATTTGAATCTGTGAGGACCATAGTCTTGCTCCCAATCCTCAACAATCTCAGAAAACTTCTTTTTCCAATTTATGTAATAAACTATAGATAAAATTACAAGAACAATGAAAGAAAGTGAAAGGAGAGGTGACCCAATTAGCAAAATCATAGATTGTCCGTTTCCTCCAAGTCGTGGAAGCTTTTGGAGTTTTGAGGTATCAAGGTTTTGAGCATTCCCATTGACCTTGAAACTCCAACCAAGAACATAATGAGAAGCTGTGACTGATCCAGTTGAAGAGGAGAATCCGACGTAACTGGGATTAATTAGAATGTCAGAAAGATCACGGGACAACGTTAACAATGGAGTTTCCGGCTTGTTAACATTCAATGGAGCTAGAGTGACAATGATTTGCTTGTTGGCTCCATCATAGTCCACCCATACCTGCATGGCAAGGCCACTGATGAGGGTCAAATTGCGAAACTGAAACCCGTTAAAATAGTAGCCTGCGGGCGCAGATGTTGTTGAGTTCAAGCCATCAATATCAATTCCAACATGGTTATCATTGATATCCTCAAACTCGATGTTCTGGACAGGGTCGAATTCCACTGCTAGCACATGGTTTTCAGAGTCGCCATTGTTGGTTCCGTTGAAGAGGCCTAGGTACTGACTGGCTAAAGAACTTGGAA
Source organism: Prosopis cineraria (assembly GCF_029017545.1). Taxonomy (NCBI): domain Eukaryota; kingdom Viridiplantae; phylum Streptophyta; class Magnoliopsida; order Fabales; family Fabaceae; genus Prosopis; species Prosopis cineraria. The sequence continues at coordinate 2,974,893 of NW_026555343.1, forward strand.
ATGCTTTTGTTGGAGAAATCACAAAAGCTATCCCATGACCACTCAGAGTTGGATATTCAGGTCTAATGGCGAAAACGAAAGTGGTAGAGAAAGAAAAAGTGTTTGTGAAAACTATCGGATTGGGATAAAAAGCATGACCCTTTTGCATCCTAGTTTCATTGGTGAGCTGCAGGAGGCCATTGGAAGTGATGAAAGAAATACCAGCCATGGTTAAATTGGCAGATTGGAACCCATCATTAAAGATGAAACTCGTATCTGCACTGCTCACTTGTACCATTGTTGTCACCAACAACAGCACCGAGGCCATAAGCTTCACAGACATAGCTGTCTGAAAGTCAATGTCTTCTTTTAATTCCTCTATTATCTGTATCTTTATCAAATATATATACACACACAAAACGATCACGGTTTTTCCTTTTTATTGCCGGTCATTGAACGGCAAGACAAATAGGTGGTACATGGTTGGTTGCCGTAACTAGTTGGCTTCTTGACTAATTGCAATTTTCAACGGTCGCAACTGAAGGGATAAGATTTTTCGTAATCACAGTCATGTATTTGGAGAAAAAGTGTCACAAATGAGTATGACTGTTTCTAGAATCCACTGGCGGAGCTATGCGAGGGGGGCCCACATGGGGCAAATTACATAAATAGAATGTAAAAATCGCAATTACACACCATAGAATTTTGAACCCTCTAAATTTAATAAAAAATATTTGAATTTAAAAACTTCTTAAAGAAATAATATTTTAACTCATATTCTATAAATTTAAATTGAAAAAATTATACTCATTAGACATATTATTAAAAATGAATCAAAAGTTATTTATTTTATAATAAAATCTAAGCATAACAAATTAAAGCCGTCTATAATAGTTTTCTTTCTCTTTTTTTCAAATTAAACAGTATATCAACTTTTTCAACATATTTTTTTTGCCTAAAGAAATCAATATATTTTTTTTTCAAATAAAAATATACATAATTTTACATATTTTATTATATTTTTATTTAATGTAATTATTTTTAAAATTATTATAATATTTTTAAAATTATTAATTTTTAAATTGAGGTGTCTCGCACCCTCTAATTCTGGATTCTAGATCTGCCACAAGAATCCACGTTTGCAGTACAAAAGAATTCTGTTTTTTTTTTTTTTTCAAACGTACCGTACCGTATGTAGACTTCTATATGTCTGTATATGTTGATGTTGAAGCAACATAAGAGTGCCAGTAGCTTGACGCAGAAGAAAACTGATGAAATGATAAGAGTTTATGAATTGAGATTAGCAACATAAGTGTTATTATCGGCAATGCTGAGTCAAGCTACAGTCCCTGAACGCTCCTCATCACCGTGATCTCCCCAGGGCATGCAATGAACCGTCACGATCGATTTCTGTTTTTTTTTTAAAGTCACGATCGATATCATATAATTTAAAAAAAAATCACCTATATAGCACCATTTTGCAACTAGTTTGGAGTTACAAAAATACATAAATATAATTTTAAAAAATTGTGATCACTTTAAAAATAAAAAAATTAACAAGGCGTGGATAAATAATGGCAATAGAAATTATATTTCACGTATAGCAATATCTCATTTTATTTATATATAAAAAATTAATTTCCCCTAAGTGACCTGAATATAGTTATTTTAATATTATAACTCATTTTCTTACAAAATAAAATAAATTAAGTAGTTCAATTAAATTATATTTAATTAATTATATTGCATTTTTTTGGTAGATAAATTAAAGTTCACTTTTTTGTTACATATATTCTTTTGTTGGGTAACTTAATTTTTAATATCAATTTAGATTCCTTTAAGCCAAAAATAAAATTGTTGTTTCATGCCGTACATACAATGCTATAACTTCTCTAAGAAAAATAAAAAATAAGTAATTAAGTGAGCTAAAATATATTTTTAGTCCTTTAATTTTATATATGGTTTCAATTTAATCTTTTAATTTTATAAAATATCTTTTTAGTCCTTTAACCTTCACATCATTACTTTTAAATAATTATTATGTCAACATCTAATAATATTTTATTAATATTTGAAAGTGCAATGTAAAAATTTGTTGGGATAAAACTAATAGTATTAGGTTGAGAATTAAAAAAACACTTTATAGAATTAAGGGACTAAAATAAAATATTATATAAATTTAAATGATTAAAAAAATGTCTATTTTATCTATTAAAGGGTGAAAAGGCCATTTAAATTCTAAATTATAAGGTCAGGGCGATTTGAACCCTAAACTTATATTTGGTACATTTGGAATTTTGAATAATTAAGCTTAAAACAATTTGGCCCGGCATTAATTTCAAGTAAATTTTGTTAATTGTGGGCCCATAAATTTAATTCTCCCTCCAGCTCTCTCCTCTCTCTACATCCCTCTCCTCTCTTAGTCGACTAAAAAAGACAATGCACTACTACAAAAATAGACTTTGGTGGCATTTAAAATTTTAGTTTCATAGCGTTTATAAAATGCTATAAAATTCAATGTTATAATAAGTATCAGGTAATGTTTCATTAATTATTAAAATGTTATAAGACTTATGACAAAGTGAGGGCGTTTTCTTCTACAAACACCACCTCTCTCAACTTATTTTTTAAAAAACCCCAAGAGAGGTGGCGTTTATTCCATATTAAAATGCCACCTGTGTTCTGCATAAAGATGGTGTTTTCAATAAGAACAAATGCCACCTCTGTGAAACAATTTTTAAAAAATTAAAAATCATACAGAAGTGGCATTTCTATAATTTGTAAACGTCACCTCTGTCATTTCATATTTTTTAAAATTTAAATAACATAGGTGGCAATTTTGGAACAGAGAAATGCCACCCATATTATTTCAAAGAGGTGGCGTTTCTTCCATGAAAAAATGCAACCTCTATAGATTTTAGTAAAAATTAAGATAGGTGGCGTTTCTTTGAGAAAAAAATGCCACCTAATGTGTTTTTTTAAAATAAATTTTATAAAATATCATATACCAAAATTTTTTATCAGAACAATAGATCCAACAATATACAATCAGTCCAACAATTTGCAAACAATCCAATTATACAATAAAAAATTACACAACATGTATTCGTAGTACGACAAAGTAGTTTACAACTATATTAATAAAGTTTTCTAACTAACTAGGCCAAGATATCTAAAAGCCTCAAGTCTTATAAAAGTATTTAACAAAGTACCAAAGTTTTAGTATCTTAAATTCAAAACAAATGATGACCACTCCTCAATTAGATTATAAATTTGCTCATCACTATATTCTAAGCATTTTGTATCCTTAAAGTACTACAAAATATATTAAAACAAGAAGTCATATATATATATATAATTAAAAATTGTTATAACCTGAATAAAATTAAATAAAATTAGATAACTTTTCATACCTCAACTGGGATAAAAGTTTGATCATGGGTGATCACATCCTTCATAAATTTTATAATGTAGTACCCATAATCATTATTATTTGGTTGGAAGGGTGTCACACCCCGAAAATAGAAGGTCACCGGCACGGGTGCAAATTACATTATGCATTCCCGTAAGCCTTAAAAATAAAAATTTATTCTACTTTTTAAAAAAGAAATAATCAAATCATATAAAAATTCTAACACTTTTAATTAATTGTCACCCAAGACTTTAATGTTTCTGTAGAAATTTTAACAAAACCTCCCCCGTAAATAGGATCTTTCGAAAATTTTACAACAAAACTTTTCACAAAATATAATATCAATCAGGAGCTTAACTCCTTTCAGCCAGCAACATTATATATATATATATATATAAATCAAAATAAGATCCTAACAACAATCTATGTGGAGCACAAATTTTTCTTTTAAATAAAAATACATACAACTTATATATTTACATAAAAAATAACAGTACCAACCAAAATTTCCATCCAATGTAGTTATATTGCCCTTCAGAGGTCGATGGTGAGATCAACGTCAGCTAACAAATCTGAGGTCAAAATAAGTTTTTCAGTAAATACAATTCCTAAAGTAAAATTTTAAAATTTAAATTAACAAACTCTAATAATGGTGTAAACTAATTAAAAATAATTCAACAAAATAAATTTACAAGTCTGTATGTCGTAACCATAATTGTAAAATGAGAGTAAATTAAAAGCAATTTATTTTATTATGCTTAAAGAAAATCATTTATTCACACATAAATCAGAGTGATATAACTGCTAGCCAAAATCATGTAAATTTTGAAAACATGTATTAATCAACATTTAGAATTTTGAAAACTCAACAGAACGAATAACAAATGTGGACACATAGTTCATGAGGGCAAATAACCAAATGTGACTTATGTCATAAAAACAAACGCAGACACACAGTCCACGGGGGTAAGTAACTAAACACAATTGAAGCTATAAAAACAAATGTGGACACACAGTCCACAAGGATAATACTAACCAAATGCAATTCAGGCCACAGAATCAAATGTGGGTACAAAGCGCACAAATATCAAATGTGAGAACAAAACTCACAAGACAAACTAGCTAGTATTTAACTACAACGCTACGGGCTAATGGCAATGCTGTTAGCAGCAATGTTCTGTTTAGAGTTCTCTTAAAATCATGCTTCAAACAAGCGAAAAAAATAATTATCGTTCCAAACTCGCATGAATTATTTCAAATCTCAAAATTTGTCAAAATCATACTTTGTGGCTAATACCAAACTTATATTAATTGGGTAGCTAATAAATTTCGAAGCTTAATAACCATACAAGAACACTTTCATTAATTGTGAAAATATATATATATATATATATTTATTTATTTAAGAATAAATGAATGCACATATCATAATTTATTTATCCTTCATTAACATTTCATAATTTTCAAAATTAATGTAATTCATAAAAATTAAATATTTCAGTAAAAGACTTATAAAAATAAATTAAATGGAATGCTATTCACTTACTCGTCTGAGCTTCAAATTCTCAAAAGTATTCTTCATTTAATTCTGGTCAGGGTCTCATTCTTCCTCACACCTTGTCAGGATATAAATAAATGAAATTTTTAACACAATTCTAAATCAACCCCATCATCTAAAATTTTAAAATTAATATTCATGCTTTAAAAGCTGACTCAAGTATTATCATTCATAATTTAATAGCTTCTCTACTAACATATATCTCCTACTAGGCATTTTATTGAACACTTTATGGGCATAATTTTTCAAGCTAAAATTAATCTTTACTCCTAGATTTTAGCTTCCATAAACCTTCCGATTTGAATAATCCATTTATTTTCAATTTAAAACTCTGATCCACAACATCATATCCTTCCTTCTACCACCACAAATTACCCACTTAAATTAAAATTCTTCTTCTCATACATCCCTATATGTAGTCATGGACAGCAATAGAGGAGACAAATTTTGCAACTCTAATCTTCAGTTCATACGTACACAAAACAAGAGAAGATACCATGTGAAGCTTCCTCACCTTGGATTACCACAATAGAAAGCAAAGAGGAAGGAAACGAAATGGATGGCTAGATAGGGGAGAGGGAGAATCGAACACGGCGTGCAAGAAATAAGAGATATCGAATCAACAACAACAAACCAAGCCCGCAACAACACCAGTAGCAGTTCTAATGACTTGGTTTCTCATCGCAGCACCCGTTTAGATGACTCACATCGCACGAACAGAGCAAGGATAAAGAAGTTGAAACAGACGGCTGAACAGGGGAGAGGGAAGTTGAACGTTACTTGCACGACAGCATAGGAACTGAATCAACAGTAACGGACTAGATTCTCGATAGCACCAGCAACAGCAACGACAGCATATAAACTGAATCAACAGCAACAGATCAGATACTCGATAGCACCAGCGATCGCATAAGTAGAGAAGGAACAAAAGAAGTGGCCCACTACACTGCACAAAGAGGAGGAAGGAGGAGAAAGTTCGACACACTCTTTTACAGCACCCAGAACAGAGGAGCGAGCAAGTTAGAATTCCAAGCCCACATGCACACAAGACGACGTCATGACAGGGAAGGAGGAAGCTACATACTCACGACTCAACCAACTGGCAATAGCAGACGAAATCTCTATAGTCACCAACGTCGGCGACTGTTGAAGATGGAGAAGGCAAAATTTCTAGACCTTAGGTCCCTCTCACACTCTCCACCGACTCTCTCTCTCTCGCGTGTGATCTGGAATAATCCAAGGGGAGGGGAATATTATTAGTTTTTATCAAATATGATGAGGGTAGTTCTATAATTTCATAAGCAAAATGCAAGAAAAATGAAATTTTCTTGCCTTCTCTAAGCTCAAATGTAGGACCTAAAACTTATAATATGTACTATCTTCCACTACACTAACTTCATTTTTTGTCACAATACTCCCAAAACTAATATGATTACATTAAATACATACTTATATATTTAGTTTAACTTAAAATTTTTGAGTTATTAAAAAAGGGCACTAAAAATATTACCAAAAAGTAATATAAATTTATGAAGTAAATAAATTTATTTTTCACAATTCAATAAAATCTTTCATGTATAAATTAAATATACCATAATCTTCGTCCATTGATAATTCTTTGAAAAATCTTTATTTCTAAAAAAAAGGGAGCTTTTTGTGAACACGAAAGCTGTTTAATGCCCTACCAAAATAGAAAAAAGTTAATCGATGATAATTGATGTAAATATATATGAATATGTAAAATGATTCTTATAAATATAAATACTTACTTATTGAATAACCTCAACATATTAGGACGATCTATCGGCAAGCTTCCAAATAGAGGATCGAGATAATAAATTAATGGCAAAGGAACAATCACAGAATTTAGAACAATCAACATTCAATGTTTTTTAAAAGAATTTAAACTTTGATTATGTTTTAATAAAATTGAAGTATCTAACACAACAATTGATTAAAAAAAATAACTAATAAAATACTTACCCTGTATTTTAAGGTATTAAGAATAACATATTTTTTCTAACTTTAGCCTTTTTTGTGAATATTTCTTTTAAAAGATTTACTTATTTAGATGCACTCAACGTTAACCCATGACTAATATCATGAGGACTAATAAATGAAAATATATTTCTCTTTCTCTGTGTCTTTCAAAAAAGAAATGTACAAATAGCTTGATTAATAACAAAAAAAATGGATTAAAATCAATTACAACAAGAAATAAAATAATCAATATGAAAAGATGTTATGAAACAAGTACCTTATCCAAGTGTTGATAGCAGAAGCACTCACCCATTCTCGATTAAGTATTTTCACAATAGTATTTCTATCAAGATATTTCCAGTTGTCTTTACAATAGATTTCTTTTTAAATTTTATTTCAAGTGTTTGGCCATTAACAGTAACCTTTGGCAAAAGAGACCGAAGAACTTCACGACAATTATTAACTCTTTACATTTTTAAAGCTTCATGAGATACACTTTTTTATTTATGCATGATATTAGATTCCTTAAAAATATTACCATGCACTTCTATGAATTTTTTGTTTTTTGATTTTGACTGGGTCTGTAAAAATAAAAAAATTAAGTCATAATTATAATTGCATCTAGAATATTTTAAGGAAGTGTGAAATAAAATTACTTTGTTAATGACTCAATGAGATATAAAGGCCATGCAATAAAAGTGCTCTAAGCATATTTGACCAATACAATATCCTCGTTAATAGGTATTGGTAACTTAGCATCATCATTAGTGCAAATGTCCACAGAAACTAGCAATGTACTAAGGTGTATCAGAATAGTATGTAAAGTATCATCAATGAAATTGTAAACAATATCCACGACAATTGCAGTTTTTAACGGAATTTCTGTGTACAATTTGTATTTTGATTTCCCCTAAAAATAAATAAAATATTTAGCAACTTATATTTTAAAAATGATAATAACTTTAAAAGTTATCTAGAAAGAGTATTACCAGAGGGAGAGTAGAATGGTTTGACATGAAAGTGCAATTATCTCTCAAACTAAGGCTTTTAACTATTGGAACCCTCATAAAACCCTACTAAAACATAGCATTCATTTGCTTAAATAATTTTTTATTTTGTTCTTATAACTGATGATATTGTTCTTCATAATGTTGCTTGTACATATTCCATTCCAACAATTATTGTTGATATACATTCATTTCCTCTTTCAACTCAGCAATGACACTCTTATTTGAGCGTCTTTGACTACCAAAATAAGTGGTTTAGGTAACACCAAAACCGACCCCTTTGACATGACCAGGGACTTTTGGAACATTTAAAGCTTTATTGAGGATGTCCTTATAGCCAAATTGTTGTACTGCTTCTGGCATTTCTTGTGACAAAGTTTGCTGTCATATAAGGACCATAATAGATTATATATAAAATGAAATCATGTAAATAAAATTTTAAACACGAACTAAATACTAATACATACACAAGTCTTCAATTTCACCTTTTGAATTTAATCATGCTTCTACCCACACTTCATGCCGCACAAGTTATTCACAATTTAAATTGTCTTTTTTAATCTACATATTAAAACAATTAATTAAATTTATAAATCACTCAAACATATGTAATAATTATTGAATATAAGACATACTTTATCTTGTTCAATGAACACATATCCTTTTCTTCCCTTTCTGAAGCGATATTTTTGGCTTTCAACTAGTTGATGATATTGCTTGCTTTTCACATATTCAAATGCAAATTGAATTCATATTAATTTTATATGAGTAACTATATTTAATTGGCAAAATCTTTCATTATTTATCTTAAATTCTTCAGCTGTGCGGTCTAGAACAAATTGATTCCATTCTTCTTGAGATATAATCCCATCATAAAGCTCCGGTAGGTGTTCAATGATATTATGATTATTATCTATTAAATACCACTTGTAAAGATCTGCACGAAATTTTCTAAGAAGAACTCCAGCTTTTTTAAGGACATATGTTTTATTAGACTCGTTGAGATCAAAACAAGACTATAAGAAAGAAAATAATCTGGATCAATATAAGTACAAGAAAAAGTAGTTCAACAAATAAGATATTAATGACTTTTTTACCTCAACTTATTCCCATATGAATCTCTTGTATTCATTTGGTACTTTTATCCAATCAGTAAATATAATAGGCATATGGTCTTGAGCCACGACCCTAATATAACTGACTAATTTTTCTCCACTTAGCTTAGTTGGCTGAACCTTGATATTCCAACCAACCATACTTTTATTTCTAATCAACTTGGCCATTACAGTTTTACCATGATGAACATCTCAAAACATTTTTTCCTTTGCTACTTGAGGATCATCATCATTTGAACTAGTGTGAGGCTCATCATGGCTATGGGAACTCATTTTCCTGCAAGTCGAGATCAATATATTAACACTTGCATAATATGAAATATGAAAAAATTAGATCAAGTAACATGAGAAATCAAATTGCTTTTTTGTTTTTTCATTGTTTGATTTAGACTTGATAAGTCGACCCATATCTTATCTCTATGATCATCTCTCATGTACAAGTGCTCCTTCTCAATTAAATCATCATGTATTGTTTTGTTAAAAGGATCATCGTCAATATTCATATCTTCATTACCTTAAGTTTGAACATCATCTTTATGTTTTTTGTTTGATAAAAGTATAATAGACCAATTCTTTTTTACAGGATTAGGAACAAAAAACACTTATTTAGCTTGTTCAGCTAAAATAAAAGGGTCATTTCTATATCCAACTTTAGATGGATCTATTTAAATAAATCTAAAATCATCAATCTGGAGCCACTACAATTGTTAACCCACCTATATCCAAAGATAAGAATCATGAACATAGAGTAATCTAACTCCCATATACATTCAATGACACCAAAGTATGACATTTCTGCATAAACAAGGTTAATATTTTTTGAATCGAATACATTTAAACCACCAGCAATAAGCGTTACTTTACTATTCTGCATTGTGCTTTGATCATCTTGTTCTTTGGTATAGAAAGTATAACTATTGATTACATAACCTTATGTAAGATAAAACTTGTAAACTTAGTCCTTTAGCCAGCCATCTCAATTATTCAAAAACATTACTTGGATTCTTCCTCAATTCCTCTAGGATGTGACTTTTAAATCACTTTACAAAGCATCAATTGTGTTCTTTTGTACAAAATCTTTATATTCTTCCACAAATGGCTTAACCTCTTCAGTGTTGTGCAGACCATAGTTAGCCTATTCACATTCAGCTGCTAAAATGCTAATAACTTTATTTCTAATTATTCTTTTCCCTAATCTCCGTCTATCATGATAAGACTTTGGAATCTTTATAGTATTAATGTTGGATAAATAATCTGCACACAATTCGGCTACTTCTTCAACTATGTACCATTCGGCAATATAAGCATCAGGTCGATATCTATTTTTCACATAGCCTTTTAAAATCTTCATATAATACTCAATTGGGTACATCCATCGTAAATAAGCTGGGCCACACATTTAAACTTCTTTAACTAAGTGGACAATTAAATGAACCATGATGTTAAAGAATGAAGGTGGGAAATACATTTCAAGATCACATAAGGTCAAAACAACTTGCCTTTATAGGGCTAAAAAATTTACAGGGTCAACCACTTTATTACAAATCATCTTGAAAAACAAGTATAGATTTGTGATGGTGTATCACACTTTCTTGAAAAAAATTGATCGAATACCAATAGGTAAGAAATTTTATATGAGCACATGACAATCATGAGATTTAAGACCTTGTAACTTCAAATCTTTCATTAATACAAGGTTTTTCACATTTGAAGAGTACCCCTCAGGCATTTTGACACTATGAAGAAACTTAAGAAAAGATTGTTTCTCATGCCCAGATAGAGTGTAAGCTACTGGTGGTAGATAAGTATGATTTCCTTTCTCCAATATGGCCAACTCTTCTCTTATTCCCATAGAGACCAAATCCAACCTTGACTTCACATTGTCCTTACTTTTTCTTGGCAACTGGAGCAACATCTCAACCACACTATCACAAACATTTTTTTCAATATGCATTATATCTAGAAAATGTCTTACATGTAAGGGCTTTCAATATGACAGATAAAAAAAATTGATTTTTTCCAACCACTTGTTGCAACGTTTTTTGCAAAAGGTTTGTCAAAATGATTGTCAAGGTCTTTCACCTTTTGAAAAACATTCATGTCTGTTAAGGACCTAGGCAATTTCCTTTCTTCAGAGTAACCACTAAAAGCTTTTCTCTATTTCCTCCAGCGATGTGTCGAAGGTAAGAATCCATGGTGTCTCATATAAACATTTTTCTTACAATGATCTAATCATATCGAATGAGTGTCCTCTTCACATATAGGACATACACCATGTCCTATGATGCTATATCTTAAGAGATTGTCACAAGCAGGAAAATCATTGATTGTGCCAAATAATATAACTTTCAAATTGAAACTTTTTTCTCTATACCCATCATAAACCTCCACATCAATGTCCCACATTAGTTTCAAATCCTCTATTAAAGAAGCCAAACATACATCTATATCATTTCTCAGTTGTTTAAGCCCAGAAATTAACATAGACAACATCATAAACTTGTGTTTCATGCATAACTATAGAAGTAGGCTGTAAATAATTAATATTATTGGCCATATGCTATCGGTACTACTTTGAACATTGTGCAAGTTGATTCCATCAATAGACAATGCAAGCCGAAGATTCCTTTCTTCATCTCCAAAATCAAGGTACTCAAAGTCAATTTTTTTCTACTGAGGAAAATTTGCAGGGTGCCTAAGCTTTTCATCTTTAATCCTTTCATTCTCATGCTATGTCAACAAGTTGGCAATTTCTACATTTCCATACATGTGCCTAAATCTTGTTATAATAGAAAAATACCATAGTACCTTCGCAATACTTGATTTCTTTTTATATCGTGATGTTTCACATTTAGGGCACTTCTCTAATTAAGCATACTCATTACAAAACAAGATGCACTCATTAGGACATACATGTATTTTCTCATAGCCCAAGCTAATTAAGCAAAGCATTTGTTTAGCCTCATATGTCTTGGTGGGAAGTTCATTACCAACCAGAAACATATCTTTCATAGCATCAAGCAATAGAGTGAAACTCTTATCAGTCCATCCACAAGCAGCTTTCAAATTATACAATATTAAAACTGCTGATAACCTGATGTATTTAGTACAATCAAGGTATAGTGGTTTCTCTGAATCACCTATCAACCTTTCAAACATTTGAAGACAATCACAAAAATCATCTTTTATTGTATTTAGCATTTTATCAAGATGATCAGTCTCATACCCATTACTATCAACATCATCGCATGCATCTTTTCTCTCAAAAGACCTACTGGTATACACCCATTCACTGGATAGATCAGTTTTCTCCCCATGCGTTGTCCAACGTGTATAACTTTGACCAATTTTGTGACATATTAAATGATCTAACAATTTAGTTTGAGTAATTCTCTTTCCATAGCAACAAGCTAAGCAAGGACACACAATTTTATTTAGATGTTTCGCATTCTGAACTGCAAAAGTAATAAACTCTTCCACCCTATCCTTATATTCTTTTGACAATCGATTAGAAAATATCCACTTTCGGTACATACCCTCTACCTATTTATATTCATTTACATCCATCAAATCAAATAATAGACAGCCATTGATATCCAATGCAACTAATTAATTAAGTTAGGATATGATACATATGTTATATCCATCCTAGTAATAGACAGCCATTTATATATTATATATATTTAATATATAATACATATTTAGTATTTAAAAATTATTAAATATATATAAATCACAAACTTTTATTAAAATATAAAAATTAATTATATTATTATAAATTATTTATGTTATAAAATGAAATAAGTTATCAAATAAAATAAATAATAATTTTTTAAGAGATATGGCATTTTCAATATAAAGAAAAACTACCTCTCTGAAGATATTTAATAAAAAAATTGTTAACAAAATATATAATTAAATACTATATGTTTATATTATATAAATTATATATGTTATAAAAGTAAATATTTTATAAAATAATATAGATATTAAAAATATAAGAGAGGTGGTGTTTCTAATTGCTAAAAATACCACCTCTCTTAAAGTATTTATTAAAAAATATATAATATATCATTAAATAATTTTATCAAATAAAACATATAAATAAATATTTTATTATATATATATATAATAAAAATAATAAAATATAAGAGAGGTGGCACCACCTCTCTGAAGCTATGTAATAAAAAAATTTATTAATAAAATATATAATAAATAACATAAATATATATTTATATTATATAAATTATTTATATTATAAAAGTAAATATTTTACAAAATAACAAAAATATTAAAATATAAGAGAGGTGGCGTTTCTAATTTTTGGAAATGCCACCTCTCTTCTAGTATTTATTAAAAAATATGTTACTAAATAATGTCATCAAATAAAATGTATAAATAAATATTTGTTATATTAAAATATATATATATATAAATAAAAATAATAAAATATAAGAGGTGTGGCATTTTTAATATACAGAAACACCACCTCTCCGAATGTATTTAATTAAAAAAAATTATTAATAAAATATATAATTAAATAACATAAATTCATATTTATATTATATAAATTATATATTTTACAAAAGTAAATATTTTATAAAATAACATAAATAATAAAAATATAAGAGAGATGGCGTTTCTAACTCTTGAAAACACCACCTCTCTTCCTAAGGCTGCACAAAGACAGGATGGCACTAGATTTCACCTTAACCCGAAGTTCAATCTTATCTAGTGATAACTCGAAGATTAATAAGATCAGACTTGATCCATAGGACTGGAAGATTGGTCCTGTCAGTCCAGTACTCACTTAGCTTTTTTTTCTCTTTTTATTCTATGAGAGGCAATAATCTATTCTAACATAATAAACTCAATTAAGATAGTAAACATACTTATAATAATAATAAATCTATAATAATTTCTAACAATAAGAAAAAATATTTCTGTTATAATCTCAATTATTTAAATTTATAACTTTAACAAAAACAATACTCAACAAAATTCAACAATACTATATTACAACAATAATTTAGAAACAAACTTAACAAATTTTCATACAATCATCTCCTTAGCATCAATTACACTTCAAACATTTGTCAAAAATAAATTAATTATAATTATAATAAAAGAAATTAATAGGACTAGACTGAACCAAGTGGTCTGAGTGCCTGATCTCTTGTCCAGTCCAACCCAAAGAAATAGTCTAATTTTTTAGTGCTTTTGGTCCTGAAGGACCAGTGACTATACAAACCAAACAAGACTGAGACCATCTTGGATTGGATTGGACCAGACAGGACTGGAAGACTTTTGCACAACCCTATCTCTTCCAATACTTGTTAAAAAATATATTACTATATAATTTCTTCAAATAAAATATATAAATAAATATTTTATTATATTAAAAAATATAATAACAATAATAACAATACAAGAGAGATGACATTTCTAAAACCTTCAAACACCACCTCTCCTCATATATTTATTTAAAAATAAATATTATTATGAAATTTTATAATTTAAAATGTTTAAATAATTATATTTTGTTATAAAATAAAATTTATTATAAAGATAATATAAATATATGAGAGCTGGCCTTTTTAAATTATAAAAATGCCAACTCTCTTCCAATAATTATTAAGGATATATATTTAATTTAATTTAATTTATTACAATATATAAATAACTATACATCCAATAATGATTAATGAATAAGTACATTATATTATGTTAATTATGAAATAATATGAAACTAATTAATTTCAAAATATTAGTACTTAAATTATATTTAAATTATTACTCGTATAATATCGCAATTAATTCTTATTAAATATATTTTATTTATTCATTATAAATAAACAAATAACTAAATCAATAACTTATTAAAGAAAATAAAATTTGTCTTAAAATAAAGAGGTGAAACCACATGTATTGTTAACAATTATTATTTATTTAAATAAATTATTTTAAATAATTAATCTTTCATATTATCTAATAAATTCTTTTAAGATAATTAAAAAATTATTTATAAATATAAATTTTTTAATAATAAAAAGAGAGGTGGCATTTTTGGTTATTGAAAATGTCAACTCTCTTAATTTATTAAATGTATATATTAAAAAGAAGAAAGGTGGCGTTTCTATATCCTAGAAACATCACCTCTCTAATATTAATTAATTAATTATAAATATATATTTTTTATTAATAAAGTAAATAATTATGTTTAAATTATTATATGATCTAATAAAATAATATAGGTAAGTTAAACAAAATAGATAAATGGCATTTTATTATTAAATTACTATCAATAATGTTTCTGAATTCAAAACTCTGGTATTTCATTTAATAAACGCCACGTAATACTATTTACTTAAATTAAAAATAAAAAAATAATTTAAAACAATGGCATTTAATAAAAAAAATGCCACCAAATATCTTTAGAATTAATATTAGTCATGTTTTGCTTTTTTATTACTCTGAAATGTATGCTATTAGTTCTTATTTCTGTCGTAGTAACGCTGCAACAGCTCTCTCCTCGCGTGTTTAACCCCTTGATGATGAAACCATCCGCATCAGAAAGCTCCTCAAGAAGTTCGGTTCAGTCGGGACGCCAACGTCTTCGACTGCTTCCAGATCCCGTAGCCGCCAGCGCCAGATGCAGGCCTCCCCCGAGCAGCCAAAACTCGGCGGTGCAATTTCCTACTATCACCAACCTCCCACCACCTCCTCTTCTGATCCACAAGATCTTCCTCCTTTCACTACCGTGGCTGTGCTTGAGCATGGACAAGTACGGTTCTGTATTCGGCTTCGTGGGACCGAACCATAAAGGTTTAGAAGCTGTCCGGTTCCATGTGCTTGGAATCGATCAACGCGGACCGAACGGTGAAGGTGTGGCGGAGAGAGCAACAGGGGAAGGGGACGAAAGATGAAGGTACAGTACGAAGTCATGGGCGATATTACTACATGGGTGGTGCCGCTGCAACTTTGCATGTTCAGTCTCTCTCCAAGTCAAATTGGTTTGCTCTCTTTCATTCGCTTCATGTTCTTTCGGACCTCGCCTGGTTCCGTGTCTTTGTTCACTGCACCTCTTTTTGAGCATCAACCTTAACACATGACAAGGAACTGATGACTCACGGTTAGCTTAGCTCAAGCCTCAACATGTGTAGTTGATAAGAAAAAAGAAATTAATTAATATATTGACTGTGTTGTCCTCAAAGCTTGTTGTATCCAGAATCGCGTGCTGGGGACTAGACGCAGAACAAAGCCAAGATCAAGACATGGGGGTTGGTCATTTGTACAGGTCATAGAGCGTTGTCTTCTTCTTCAGCATGGCAAAGCAAGAGAGGAGAGAGAGATGGAGAGAGCCCGAGACAGGGAGAGAGAGAAAATTAAATTCATGTGCCCGCAATCAACATAGTCTACTTGAAATTACCAGCAAAATTGTGCCGGTTTTAATTATTGAAGATTTAAAATGTACTAAATATGCATTTAGGTTTCAAAAGCATATAGTTTAGGTTCAAGTTACCATTTAAATCATTATTAAATTAGGCATTTAAATCCTCTAAAATTGGTATCTATGAAGTTCAATAGAGTTTATCTTTTTTTTATTTTTTTCATCATTTTATTACTTTTTATAAAATATAAAATATTCTTTCTTTAGAAGGAAAACTTCATTAAAATTCATAGATTCCAACTTTAGAGGATTTAAACCTGCAAATTAAGTAGAGGGATCAAATTAAAATTATAAAATATCCGCAAAATCTTCAATTCATATACTTTTTAAAATTTTAAAGGAATTGAAAGCGTGTTTGAGCAAATTTTATTCCGATAAAGCAAAGATACTCCATCAAAAAATATAAAGCATTTTTCTGATGTTGGATGTTAAAAATGTATGATATTTTAGTAATTTTTAATGTATAATTAATAAGTTTTTTGAAAAACCTTAATAAATAAAACACTCAACCATTTACCTTTAAATAAAACTTCTTATATAAAATAAAAATAAATATGAAAAGAGGATATTAGTTTAAATATAATCAACTAACTTGTTGAGAGTATAATTCAGTTAAAAACATAACAATACTTGCTAACTAAACAATTTTCTCGGATTACAAGATAGATTTAACATTAAACATCCTATTTTAGCTTACTCAATTTATTATATTGGTGAGCCAATCTTGCATTCATGTGCTTGAGTTTGATGCCAACATTAAATTTGAATGCCCCATTTCTCTATTGTAATTGTAATATTTTTCTATTAATGGTAAGTCTTTTGGTTAAAAATATTGGAGACAATATTATAAAATAAAAATGACTTACTACTAACGGATGTTCACTTAGTTCCGATTAACTCGGATTCTAGCAACCCTCTTGAACACTAAATAACAGTATTTACTCATGCCAAAGTTAATATATATCCACAATATATATATTTTTATCCTTGGTTAATTCAAGAGACATGATCTTTCTTTTCTTTTCCTTTCTTCTCCTTTTCTTTTTCTCTCTCACGTTTCTGTAAAGAAGAAGCTGACGTCCATTTTAGTATGAGGATCAAGATAGACGACGATGATCTGGGTCCTGATCGTGAGGTTGAGTTCCAGACTGATGATGAAGAAAACCTAGCAGATAGGGTTTTTGAACATTTGAGTTCGGAGACCGATTCAGAAATTTCCCAACCCAATTTTTCCAATGACATGGACGACGTCGGTAGTCCCTCGTGGCCTCAAACCTATCGGTAGTTTCATTTGTTGCACGTCTAGTATGAAATCCTGTAAATGATATAAAGACTTGTTGTCGCCGTGACCAAACCCTGATTTGTTGAATATTTTTGCAGGCAATCTATGGACATGTTAACCGGTGTAACACCACCTTCAATGAGTTTGATAAGGCAAATGAGTTTATTAAGTCGATCAGTCTCTCCTATTACTGCACCAACCAAGAGGCATCGAAATGATGATTCTGATTTAAACACAGCCTTCATTCCTGAAACGATCTCACTGATACAAGAGGATCCTACCTTCAATAGCTCCAGGATAATGTCTCGACTATCTCACTTCTCTAAATATTCTAGTTGTGAATTGCCACCACCTCTAGAACAATCATCATTAGCACAGTCAATCCTCAATGGTAAACTATCATATGTATTGTGCAGAAAAAAGCGTGCTGTTCTGGTGCACGTTAATGTTCTGGTTTGTTATCTCTGACGTACAACTTATAAACAACTTTTTTTATGTTCTGTGTGAAGGAGCCAATGTACTGTGTGGAATAGGACTTATTACAACGCCTTATGCAGTAAAAGAAGGTGGATGGTTGAGTCTGATAATACTTTTCATGTTTGCCATCATATGCTGCTATACTGGTATCTTGTTGAAGAGATGTTTAGAAAATTCTCCCGGACTCCATACTTATCCTGACATAGGGCAGGCTGCGTTTGGAGTAGCTGGTCGCCTGGGGATTGCGGTGAGTAATGAGACAAGAATAAAATTTTTCTTGAGTTTAATTACTGGCCCCATGACAAATTTTTAGATCATGGTCAACATTACATGATTGGATGTTTGAAACAAAATTCTTGTGGCCAGATACAATGTATTTGCTTTAAAACTTGAAGATTAACACCTATGGAAATTTATGTAAATCTGTCTTTCACTCAAAAACTGTGTCAGTAGATATTATATAAATGCAAGAAAAACATGACAAAGAAGAGCATGACTGATTGCTTATAGGTTTACATATTGCTCTCCAACATCTGTTTGTCAGTTTAATTTGTCCAGTAATATGTTGTTTGCAAGGAAACTGACAACTATCTTTCTTTTACATGTGCAGCTAATCTTGTACATGGAACTATATGTAAGTATATGGAAGAATTCATTCCCCTATATATATTATAAGTCATCTGCTATATTGTTTTGCTCCATTATATTGATTTCTCAGCTTTGGTTTGCAGGCTGCTTGCGTTGAGTTTATAATCCTAATGAGTGATAACCTCTCATCACTTTTTCCCAACACCCGCTTGAAAGTGGCTGGGATTAATTTAAGCACTAATCAAGTTTTCACCATCGCATCAGCTCTCTGTGTTCTGCCGACAATTTGCTTACGAAACCTTAAACTGCTTTCGTTTCTTTCAGGTTTTCTTAGCCTTGTGCAGTTTTCTTTAACTAGTTCTTCCTTAAAATTAAAGTTTATTAATTAACAGCCCTCACTAATGATGTATTAGCATTATTCAGTTGGAGGAATATGTGCATCGATATTGGTGACTACATGCTTGCTATGGGCTGGAGTGATAGACAAAGTTGGATTTCATCCAGGTGGAAAAGCCATAAACCTTGAGAATGTATCAGTCTCAATTGGTCTCTATAGTTTTTGCTTTGCAGGCCACTCAGTTTTTCCAAATATATATTCTTCCATGAGGGAACCATCAAAGTTTTCAGTTGTTTTAGCAGCCAGGTATGGCATAGAATTAATCGGTACTAGAATTAATTATTTATATGAGGTTGTTAGCTGCTGATATGTATCTCTGGTTTTTGCAGCTTTGGCTTTTGCTTGGTTATATACATAGGAGTTGCGGCATTGGGCTATTTAACGTTTGGTGACTCTATCAAATCTCAATTTACTTTAAACATGCCCAAAGAATTGTATGCTTCCAATATTGCAGCCTGGACAACAGTAAGATAATCAAATCCCAACTTTTAAATGAAATAGCAATTACCCACCTTGACATTTGCCTCTAATTGCAATGATTCCCTTGTATATTAGCTTCTTTATTGCTATCACTATAACTTACTGTTAAATCTGATAGTTATCAACAACTTATATAGTTTTTAGTCAGAACACAACATGAGCATTATGTTTCAAATACTATTAATTTCCTTCTAACTTGACCCTTCTTGAATTTTTCCTACACAAGATTTTCATCAGCCAAAAAATACTAGATTGAACACTATATTTTCTTTTGATTGAGCTGGACACATAGCCTCTTTCCTCAATCAGAGAAATGATGAATTTTCCTTTACTTAGTTCATTCTCTATTTCAATTTGGATTAATTTCTCTCCATTGTAATCTTAGGCCGATACTAGTCAATACATTGAATGTCTTTACGTTGCATTGGACTAAGACATAACATCGTCTAATTAAGACGAGAATTATATTGCATAGTATTAACAAGTCAGGGGACCACTAAATATCTTTCTAGAAATTGGGTAGATAATACAGTTGGAGGCAAAGGTTACAGTGAAAAAGTGTAATTTCCCCTTGTATTCATATACATATACATATATATATTAAAAGGATAATTTTTTACAAGGATTAATATGTTATATATGTTATGTTACAGGTTGTGAATCCTTTGACCAAATATGCCATCACTTTAATGCCTGTGGCACTGAGCATAGAGGAACTCTTGCCTTCAGCTCAGCTAAGATGTTATTCCATGTCCGTTTTTATCAGAACAGTTTTAGTTTTCACAAACTTGGTTTTGGCCCTCTCTATTCCTTTCTTCGGTAGGTATTTTAGCCACCTTCATCTCAGATCAGCATGACATGTTGCATATAGTATGTAGTCATCATTAACTTGATTAGAATTTACTAAAGTGGAGTTTGGAATATTGGGTGGATTTGGATTAAGATTTTAGTTTGTATAAAAATTTTCAAATTCGAAGACAATAAAAAAGGAAGATATGAAATGAAAATAGGAAAAAAAATATTTGAAATTACAAAAGAATTATTATCAATTGGTATGGATTCAAATGATGGATTTAGCTCAAATTCAAATCTAAATTCAAATTTCTAATTCTGCATGCATCAATCTCAACATAAAGTTCTTTTGTTGATGCTACCACTTAAGTAGTTGATTCCTTTTATCATTACTTTATAACACATATAGGTTTGATATTAATTGTATCTGTGGCTAAAATTAACTGAACTTAAGATCTTTAAATGATAAACTTATAAGCTATATAACCCATTTTCAAGGCCAAGTCTCATAATTTCATTGATTAGGAAGTATCTTCTACACTTCAGGTTCTATTATGGCATTTATGGGCTCTTCAATGGCAATGCTAATTGTAAGTATATACTTCTCTGCTCCCTACCACATTTATATATGTAAGATGTGCATTTTACTACAGAAAATTTATATATTTAATTAGTACATACACACAAATGTTCATCTTTAAAAATGTGCGAGTTATGAAAGAAGCAATTAGGAAATATGTGTGTGTTGTGACAGGCACTTATTTACCCATGCGCATGTTATCTCAAGCTACACCATGGCCGATTGTCAAAAGTAGAGGTAGGAAGTCAACCATCTTCTTTGTTCACATTATTATATTAAGCAGCTTCATTCTCAAAGTGTTAAACTTTCTCTTAACTATTTATTTGTTAAAATTTAACTTAGTATAGTTTAATACCTTATAATTTAACTAGATTAAAAAATTATAGAAATTAAGTTGTACAAAATCAAAAAAATATAAAAATTGAGTTATTTCAAATTAACAAAGTATAAGGACAAAATTATTTCAAATTAAAATTTAAAAACTGAATCAATAATTAAAAACACACAACCAAGACTAGAAGTTATATTTCGTATGTTTTAAAATTAAAAGTTTGAAGGAAATGAAGTTTGTGGGCTTCTTTTTATAGGTGGCAAGTTGCATGTCTATTATCATTGTGGGGGCGGTGTGTTCTGCAGTTGGCACGTATTCAGCAGTTTCAAGAATAGCAGACCAGGAAGCAGATTCATGATTTTTTATTTTTCTAGTCAGGAATACGTGAAATATTATATTTTTAAATTAAGAGAGAAAATACAAATTATCAAAAAAAAAAGACATGTTTAGTCCTTGTATATGTTTATTATACGTTAAACACAAATTTATAGATCTAACTCTTTAAATCATTTCTTACTTGAATTTACCTTCTCTCTTTCCTTGAAGAAGAAGAAAGTATTTGTTGCTTTCCACATGTAAATAATCAAATATTATAGATCCCTATACCCCAAAAAGCATCTATAAATTTCCACAAGGGAAAATTTGTCAAAGTATTATTTGAGAATTTCATTTACAAAATTGATAAGACTTCTCGATAGTTTCCTTCACGCTCTGCTTGCTTAGCATGCAATTGGTTATGTTACAGTTTCTGTTGACTCTCTTGTTAAAATTACAATTACAATTTATTTAATTAGCAAGACTTCGAGATAGTTTCCTTCACGCTTTGCTTGCTTAATATACATTATACAACTGGTTATGTTACAGTTTTTGTTGACTCTCTTGCCCAAATTTAATGTCCTGATTATACTTCAAACAGGATTGCTCAAATAAAAAAATGTGTGTGAACAATAAAAAGAAAAAAAAAAGAAAAATGCAATTACGAATCGTACAAGACTATTAATTACAATTAAAAATCTTGTCTATGATTCTTACTTAAAATAAAAAACATGAGTTTATAAAATTATCCTCATATACCCAAATTATACTATTATGAGTTGGAGCTATTGTTGATCTCAATTAAAAAAACTAAGATCTATACTTAGAAATGAGATTAATAATAATCCTAACCTCTAATCATAATTCCAGTGGTCCCACCCATAATATTTGGGATCTTGATTTTTTCAATTGACAATAACAATAATACCAACCCATAATAATAATTTTAATATTATTTTTTCTTGATTTTTTAAGTGGTTTGCCTCACTTTTGGAAAATTTTTAAATGACTATCGTACATTCCTAAGTGCCTTTCAAAAGTTTAACAATAGTGAATTTTAGTTTCATACTAGGAAGCAATTTATTTCCAAGTGTGGATTCTAATTTTTTCAACTAAAATTAACAATAGTCCCAATTCATCATAATAATTTTAGTAGTGTCATTTTTTTATTAGTGAGGTTGATTTTGTAAACTCACATATTTTTAATTCCAAGTAAAAATCATGACCATTATTGATATTTTAATTCAAGCCTAATTATAATTAATGATTTTATGGATCCTCAATTATCATTTAAAAAAATATGATTTATTTAATTGTTTGAATCCTTATTAAAAATGTTGAGATTATATTTAGAATTGGGAAAAGAAGCTATCTGCATGTTGTGAATAGAGGTGAGAATAGGCTAGGCCCCTATCAAGGGCTTACACCTTGGCTTATTTCAAACTCAGCCTAGCCTATTTACTAACTAGACTCAAGCCAAATTCAAGCCTTTTAATTAGACTTATTTAGGTAAATAAGCCAAACCTAATTTTTCAAGGCATAACCAACAAGCATAACAGGCTGGCCTATTTACATATATATACACACACATAAATCAATTTCACCATTTGATTTTTAATTAATCTATTTTTTTAATTTTATTTATGTTTTTAATTATATTGGACTTATATATTAATTTTAATATTATTACTTTATTATCGTATTGTATTATAGTTGATAAGTACTTTTAATTATTATATATTATAATTGATAAATTATGTTATATATTTATATTACTAGTCCTAAAGTATATTTGATATATTTAAAAATAAAATGTGAGTCTATTTAAAAGGCTTACTTTTAAGTAGGTTTTTAAATAAGTTTTTAAGTTATATCAGGTTTTAGGTAGGCTCAAGCTTGAACCATAAAAAAAGCTTTATATAAATTTCAGATTAAGTTTTGGTCTTTAAATTTATCACACAAGCTCAGACCTATTTAACTAAAGTTCAATTTAATTTAACCTACTTTTACCCCTAACTGTGAGATAGCTCTTGATGGGTAGTGGGTTGATGGGTGTGGGTAGAAAAAGTTAATCATATAAAAATGAAGAAAGAGAAAATTACATCATTAAAAACTCAGACTCTTCTCAAATCCTTCCGTATATATGGCATTGCCCCGAAATATAATGAGAATTAGGGGCGGAACCACATTAGTGGTGAGGGGGGCCCCACCTCCTTTGTGTGTGTATATGATAGGGTTAAAAAAACAAACCCTATCCTTTAGAATATATATATATATATATATATAATGTACCTTTTACATATAATATACCCATTATATGTGATATATTATAAAATAGATTTTTTAATTGGTTAAAATTTTTTCTTAATTAATACTCCTTTAATTCTAATTTATAAGATATTTTTAAATAAAATTATATATGTCAATAAAACTCATTAAATATATTTTATAATTTTATTTTTTAAAAATATATAAAATTTTAAAAATTCTCTTTATTTAATATTATCTTTGTGAAAGAATATTAAAAAAGAAAATATAATGAGAATGATAATATTTAAAAAATATAATTAATAAAATTTTATTTTTATCAAAATATATTATAATTTAGTATGGAGATAATATTACTTTTTTATTAATAAAAACGGAATGTTTATACTGTTTATATATACAAATTAGTCTTTCTTTTCTTCGAATTTTTAAATTAAATCATTTAAAATAACACATCATTTTTAAGATTCTCTAATGTAGGCAAAACAAAATTTTCTATCCTCTCTTCAATCTTAACATTCAATGCCATCTAGTTCTAGATAATTTATTTGGCTAAAAGAATTCTATATAATTTATCATATACGTAATACTTAGTTACTTAAATTAATAATATTTATATAACGACGTGCTGGCAAAGGAGAAGCCTGCCTAAAAGGACGGAGGAAGAGGGACCGTCTGTGATTTGTGCCATTTAGGATTTAATTAGATTTTTTTTTTTAACCAACTAGGATTTAAATTAGATTTAGGACTGGCTTATAAGTTGACGAGCTAACTCATGGCGAGCTTGGATTAAACGGTGCAGGCTTAAACAAGTCCTACATCATGACATCAAACTGAATCCTGAATTATACAATTCAACTTGCTTTGCCACGTCGATATTAGTTTTCCTCTATTAATTAACTTTCTTGCAGCCCTATCTTTATAAATTACTTTAGCTGAGATTTAAAAAAAAAAAAACCAGCTTTAGGTGAGATTAAACCTGTAATCAAATCTAACCATGCATCACACATATTCCCCTTCGCACAATTAGTCAAGTTTTGGGGATTTTTTTTTTTTCAAAAAAGGAATTAAAAATCATTTAAAAAATAAAAGTAAATAAAACTAGTTGGGCTCGAACATTTCTAAGCCCAACTTAACCTCTTCAAGTAGAGAGAGAGAGAGAGAGAGAGAGAGAGAGAGAGAGAGAGAGAGAGAAGAGAGAGAGAGAGAGAGAGAGAGAGAGAGAGAGAGAGTTTTATTAAATATCATTTTTATTTATTTTCATAAAATTTTGAAAGAGTGATAGATAAGTCTCAAAAGAATTAATTAATGATAGTTAAATCTCTAATAAAATTTAAAAAAATAAATTACAAATACTGATTTAACTAATTATAAATTTAGAAGTTTCAATCATAAATAAGTGATTTAACTTCTAAATATAACTTTCATTATATAATTAAGATTTTTTATCACAATTGTTTAAATCAATATTTCAACTCATTTTTCTATATAAAAAAAAATTGTTAGATACATAACTGTTATTAATTTGATCTTCTAAAACTCTACCATCATTCTCCCTAAAATTTATTCACAAAGATATAAGTTTCCGATTTTAATATTTTTATTTTTAACAAGCTTAATGAACCTATTTTTAACGAATCCAACGAAAGCGTTACAATAACTTTAATTGGGGCGAGGATATGAAATTATAAAAAGAATATATTTGATGCCGACGCAATCTATTCAATAGGTAGGTAACCACTCCAGCTCTTATGAATTGGCCATCTATTTATCATGAAGGGAAAAATGGCAGACTTGATCAAAGAAATCAAACTAAAATTTTCAAGTGATGCAAATTAATGGATCTACGTTGATGAAACCAATAGAATAGAAGTGAGAGTTTCCTAAAACCAGACAGTAACATCAAAAGCTGTTGGGCATTCAAAAAATCAACAACCGACACAGCTAACAAAACGATGTGGTTGTAAAACATGATCCCTTTTTCTCCCCTTCCTTATTTGCCTTGATTATCAAGTCTTAACGGTTGGAGGCTGAGGCTTACCTCGCAACTCCTCTGTGATAATCCATCCTTTTCTCTCCCTCTCATCAACATTCCCACTCAATAAACTCTTGTGCTGAAATCACTAAACTACCCTCAACACTTTGATGCTTTGCATCTGACTTATTTAGTCCAAGGAATATAATAAGGCTTCAACATTACTCTTCATTCCTCTCTACTCTAAACCTTGCCAGATACAAAGCTAACGTGAGTTGGATCAAACATGGGATTAGTTGCTGAAAACATTCCCAGTCTGCAATGTCTCATTTTCAACCACCTAATTATCCAAACCCACCTTTTCCTTTTCCTGCTATATAAGCTCCCTCACTTTCCTCTCTTTTCTTCATCCAGAATCTTTCACTGTAAGTACTTCACAACAAGAAGATTCAGAAGAGAAAAGGAAGCATGGGTTTTGCTTCTGCTTATCTTCCCTCAAGCAGCTTCTTCAAGGTGATCACTTTCCTTGTTTTCTGTGCTATGTGGATGTTGCCTCATATGACTCTGGCAAAGCATGCTAGAGTAACCAGACACTACAAGTTCAACGTACGTGCACTGCATGGTTATTTTTTAGACCTCTTTTATTTTTTTGTTTCCTCAGCTAAATTATTATCTTCTATTCTGCAGATCAAATTGCAAAACGTCACAAGGCTTTGCCAGACAAAGAGCATTGTGACTGTCAATGGGCAATTCCCTGGGCCAAGAATCGTAGCAAGAGAAGGAGATAGGCTCGTCATTAAAGTGGTGAACCATGTTCAGTACAATGTCTCCATCCATTGGTACTAATTCTACAGCAGAATCTCACATTGAATCACTGTAAATGATTGAATCATAACTCTGTCGAACACTTGGATCGTCAAATTTTCAGGCACGGAGTTCGGCAATTGAAGAGTGGATGGGCAGATGGGCCTGCATATATCACACAGTGCCCAATCCAAACAGGGCAATCATATCTATACAACTTCACTGTGACAGGCCAAAGGGGCACATTGTGGTGGCATGCTCATATTTCATGGCTAAGAGCGACACTTTATGGTCCCATTGTCATTCTTCCCAAAAGACACGACTCTTACCCTTTCCCTCATCCTTTCAAGGAAGTCCCCATCGTATTGGGTATTTATTTTTCGAAGCCCTCAGACTCTATCCCAATTACTAACTGAACTTCTATTTAACCTGCGAATCGACTCTACGTATTTACAGGGGACTGGTGGAAAGCAGACACAGAGACTGTGATCAACCAGGCAATGCAAACAGGTTCAGCTCCTAATATATCTGATGCTCACACCATTAATGGCCTCCCAGGTCCTCTCTACAACTGCTCGGCAAAAGGTAAGAACACAAGATAACCAGTGGGTCTCTATCTGTGAATAAGAGTAATAAATTTGCGTGATGATGATGCAGATACGTTTAAGCTGAAGGTGAAGCCTGGGAAAACTTACCTGTTACGTCTGATAAATGCTGCACTGAATGATGAGATGTTCTTCAGCATAGCGAACCACACACTCACTGTGGTGGAAGCTGATGCTGTGTACGTGAAGCCTTTCAAGACCAACATTTTGTTAATCACGCCAGGCCAAACCACCAACGTCCTTCTCACTGCCAAATCTAGACATCCAAACGCGTCCTTCGTCATCGCCGCCAGGCCTTACGCCACCGGTCCAGCCGCCTTCGACAACACCACCACCACGGGCTTACTCGAGTACAAGACCAAAGCTTCACTCTCAAAACCCAACACTAAGCTTCCTCTGCTCAAACCGGTACTTCCTAAATTCAACGACACCGTCTTCGCAATGAAATTCAACAAAAAAGTCCGAAGCTTGAACAGTGCGAAATTCCCAGCAAAAGTACCAAAAACTGTTGACAGACGCTTCTTCTTCACCGTGGGATTGGGGATTTTGCCTTGCTCGAAGAACCAGAATTGCCAGGGACCCAATAATACCAACGTAAGAGTAGCAGCTTCGATTAACAACATTTCGTTCGTGATGCCAAGCACGGCCTTGCTTCAAGCCCACTTCTTCAACAAAGCCAAAGGGGTATTCACGACTGATTTTCCGACGAATCCACCGTTTAAATTCAACTACACAGGAACCCCACCAAGTAACATCATGGCGACGAGCGGGACAAAGGTGGTGGTTTTGCCGTACAACACAAGTGTTGAGTTGGTTCTACAAGATACGAGCATCATCGGAGCAGAGAGCCACCCGCTTCACCTTCACGGGTTCAACTTCTTCATCGTGGGTCAAGGAAACGGGAACTTCGACCCGAGAAATGACCCGAAGAAATTCAATCTGGTTGACCCGATCGAGAGGAACACTGCGGGTGTACCTTCCGGAGGTTGGGTTGCTCTGCGATTTCTTGCAGACAATCCTGGTGAGTCTGACTACTACATACAAAATTTGGAGTAAATTATCCCGAAATTACCCGTAAATCATATATGATTAATTTAAATCAATTACGATTAAATTAAATTGAATCTGAACACTTGCATTGTAGGTGTGTGGTTCATGCACTGCCACCTTGAAGTTCATACGAGTTGGGGTTTGAAGATGGCTTGGATTGTGCAAGACGGGAAGCAACGCAATCATAAGCTGCCTCCTCCACCTTCCGATCTTCCCAAGTGTTAGGACCAAACTGTCACCGTTGATCTTATTTCTCTCTATTTTTTTGGCCTTAGAAATATTTGTGAGTTTTATTATTATAATTATTATTATTTTGTTCCCATTCTTTAATTTTCTATGAAGTGTAGTGTAACAGTGTGAGTTTAGGTTCTTACACAATCAGTCCAAATGAGATAAGAAATGAAGTAGAGTGAGAGTTTCATTGTAGGGTTCACTATTCAATAAAATACATTGGTGAATGTAATAGAGAGTGTACGCTGTCAATTTTGGAATATTAAATTAGAGAATTTCTCTTTTTTATGACAAATGAAAGTTCCTTCCTCTCTTAGGTGCTTAATATTCACAGACAATTCACAAAGTGGATTGTGAGTTTTCCAAATTTGACTTCAATAAGATCTTGCGTTTAACGAAACAAGAAATATTAGGAATTTTACTAAGTTAGAATACTCCTACTTGCATTACAAACCTCCAAAACCAACATATTTGCATTAAAAACTCAATAGAATCAAAAATAATTTTCTAGGCCTGCACAATTAAATTTTTCAATAAAAAGATGGAATTGTCCTTTTAATTATAAAATAAATGGACCCTTTTGTCAAAAAGAAATGGACTTCGATGGTTATTTGCGAATGTTCTGTTGTAAATTTCATATAAATAACTTGTAAATTTTCTTTTCTTTAGTAGGGTAAACCATATGGATTATGTGAAATATATAGATGTTTATTGTAAGTAAATAGATTTTAAATGTTATTTATAGAGTTTTTGTTGTAAATTTCATTTAAGTAACTCATAAAAATCATATAGACTATACAAATGAACAAATGTTTTGGTATAAATAAATGGATTTTAAATATTATTTATGAAGTTTCTATTATAAATAGGGTAAAGGTCCATTTTTATCCTTGATGTTTTTTTTTTAGGAATACTCAACATCCTAACATTTTTCGCATAGCATTCTTGCCCCTCAAGTATTTTATTCTGAGAACTTGTTGCCTTAACATTAAATCAAGGCAAATGTTCGTTAAACCTAGTTGTGGGGCCCATTCTCTTGGATACGTGGATGATAGTTAATGAGGTGGAGGGTTTAGGCAATTGCTACATTAATTATTTTAACAAATTCTCCCTCCAATACCTTACCTACGAACACTAGCTAAATCCATAACTCGCCAAGGAAAAAGAGGACAACTTCAACAAGCTCGGAGGTGTGGAGGGTTCATGGCTTTACAAGCAAACTCAATAGTGAGTTCTTCTTCATCCTTTTCAGGAAATAGTCAAAGAAGGATGACTTTTTTAGGGCATAAATAGGGCGATGATGATGTCGAATATGATAGTGAGCAAAGGTTGTGTCACTACAGCACCATGGCTCTAAGGTAGACGTCATGAATAAAGGGCAATCAAGGGTAAAGGTACTATAAGTGTCACTATTATCACCAAATATATATAAATGTATCTAGGTTATTTGATTTCAATTCTTTCAATTTGGTATCAACTGGACTTTATCGCGAGTTGCATGTTGTGACAGGGAGGGGAATAGGGCTTCTTCTCATGGCATGATGATGATATTGGGCAAAGATCAAAAGTAGTCATTAATGAGCTACTGAGTCATCTTGAAAGGTTAGAAGAAGAGAATGCAGATTGAGATGAAGAAATCGTAATAACCCAAAATATAGTTATGAAGTTAGAATAAATAATAAGATAAATTTATTGTATTTTATTAATTATTAAGGGAAAAATAATAAGATGTGTTGGTGGTTTGGTGGAATTTTTCTTGGTTCTTGTTCAAGAGTTATTGTGTTCAAATCTTGATGGTGTCTAAGTTAATATTATTACTTTTACTTCATTTATGAAAAATTACCATTTTGTCCCTGGTTAAAAAAATAAATGAAAAACAAAAGGATCAGAGATCAAATTCGTACACAGGCATCAATCCATTTTTTTCTTCTTTAGCCTGGAGTATTAGAAGGATCGAGAGAAAGGAGGAGCAAGGAGAGTGAGAGGGAGGGAGTGTTGTGTGAGTGTCAAAAGTCCTACATTGATTAAATGAAGGACTCTACTAGTATATAAATACTAAAGAATAAAGTAGGCTAATAAAATAGGCTTGGAGGAGAAGTAGGCTCACGCACATGAGACAGGATAACTCAGGAAAATCATAGTTGAAATCCATCAATTCGCCCCCCTTACGCCCGAGTTCAAAGGTAATGGGTTTCTTTTATCATATTATTTTTACAAAATAAATAATTATTTTTTGCTTACCAGAAAATCTCAATTTTTGACTATCTAGAGTTTGAAATTAAACCACGAACATTTTTAACTATTAACTAGATTAATTTTCTAAACGTATTTGTCTCCCCAACATTTCTAAACAAGAGCTTAAATGTGTTTTACATTTGCTTAACCCCTCAATGTTTCTAGACAAGTGTTTAAATGTGATTTATGAGAGTGTAACTAAAGCCTTAATCTAGTGATTATGAGCTAATGTTCATATCTCCATCTTCGTGGCAATTCTCTCCTCCCTCTTGCTTCTGCTGTTTTGTTCATCTAAGTTCATTTTTAGTTTTTGCTATTCTGGTTCTTTGCTTCACAGGAAGTGCTTGTTTAATCTTAGGGAACTGCTAGTCCGTCGTCCTAATATATCAAAATAGTTCTTAAGGACAGTGTCCTTTCGAGCATGACTCAAGTAGCTCGTCGTTCATCGTCTACACTGCTGATGTCGCCAACAAGGAGCTCCAAACTATACTTCTACGCCTTCATCAATCTCTTCTCTATAGTGCTTTCCGTCAGTCGCTGGAGACCATAGGTGCGCTAGAATTAGGTTTTTTCTCTTCCATTTTCCCTCCTCTATGTTTATTTTGAGTCTGTGAGTCCATTTATCTTCAAGCTCCTGCCTTCTCCAACTATAAACGATAGCATCCAAGCTCTATTCTTATCTCCTTACCACGTCGATTGCGTTCCTCCGTCTATGTAGTTGTGCAAGTAGGTCTAGATTTTTCCCCTATCCTTTGTTCTTTACCACGGCTCTTCTTCTATCTCTATTATTGGGTCTTTCATTCATCATCTACTCTTGCATCAAGTGCATCCAACCCTCTCCCTCCTCCTTGTTTGTTCTTATGTGTGTGTTTTTAAATAGGTGAGATTGTGATTTATTCTTTCCTTTCTCTGCTGGCATGAATAACATGGAGGGGAAGATTAAATTTTTAAGTTAAGATTTATGTCTCTGTTGAACGAATAGAACTTGGGAAGTTGATTAATTTATATATTTGTGTTAGAAAATTTTTGAAAATGGAATTGGATAAGAAAAAGCTTAATAATAGTTTGAAGTTTAATGTCCATAAGGTGTTTGATAACATGACTAAGAGGTAGTCTTGTTATATAACATTTTGATATGCATGGTAATTATATTGTTGACTACATAAACCATCATTAGAAGGAAATTACTCTATTTAATAGAAGCTGGAAGTTTGATAGAATGTTTAAAAAGGGAGATTCTGGATTTAAGGTGGCAAATAATTGTGATAGTTATCTCATTATTAATTAAACAATATGGGAGACCTTTATTCTTGATGATAAAAGTTAAAGTAGAATTTAGGAGTTATTGGGAAAAATATTTGAGTTAGTAATTCAAGAATCAAATCGTTATTTATATTCATTCTTAAAATATCTTTGGGATGTTTGATGATATGTCTATTAGAAAGAGTTTTGTTTGGATATGAATTTTCTTAAATTTCATTAACTCTTATAAGGATATACTTGGCTTGGGTGTTAATTATTCATGGATTTAACTGGAGTTTTGTGAAGAATTTTGATTGTGAAGTTATTTTGAGTTTAACTTGAGCATTACAAACAAATTTGACGATTATGGAAGTAATGTGTAACTAGTTGGACATTTGATGTAATATTTGAAAACTATTGAAGTTAGGATTTACCTATTTTACTCATCTGAGTTAATTTGGGCTATATATTTGGGTTGTAAAGTGTGACATGTATATATATACAGTATTGAAGGGATTGATTGATCAAAAGTATAAATTGGATTGATTTAAGAAATTAGTGACTATGGTATAGTTATTATTGAAAAGAAGTTGGAATTAGAAATAGAGATATTTAGAAAGAGTATTTTAATTGGTAATGTAAAAGCCAATTTGCTATTTATAGTCTTTGAAATGTTTAAGAAATGTTGATTCAATGTCTAAGAAAAGTGAAAGATAAGATTTGTTGGGGCTATTTCTTGAAAATTTTAGATTGAAGTTTATAAATGAATAATGATAGTGTTACTTAGGTAATAGGAATTTAAAAGGTCAAGCATTGTCACTTGAAAACTAGTTTGAAAGTAAATTATACACTTAGAGAGCCTACAAGTAAGTGAATAATGTCCTAATTGATTTATTCATTTGCAAATTTTTTTTTATCAAATATTATTTTCAACAATTTACAGTTATTAACATATGTTACTCTAGCACTTATTATTGTTGTTAATTAAATTTTGTTAGCTCTTGAAGTTGCCATAATATATACTTATAAGATTGACAAAAATACTTTTATAAATTCTAGTACTCATTTATTCAATAAAGACAATCACGAAAATTGGTGAAGAAATTTATGAAACATTAGTTGTAAATTTTCATATTTAAAAGGATTGATGTTTTAAACAGTTCATGCACATTTGACATTGAGAAGAGAAAATTTTATTTTGAAAGCAATAATTTTCTCGCATGTTTGAAAATGGATTTGAAGGAGACTTTTATACAGAACACTGGTTACTAACAACAACTTCGTTAGCCTTTAGCGTGCCTTTGTCAATGACTAGATAGTTTGATTTTTATGATCTATGTTCTCGCATCTGTTATTCGTGAGTCTCGTATTTACATCTATTTCGTGGCTTTGACCACATCTGGTTAGTTACTTTCGTGGATTGTGTCCATATCTGTTTTGTGGTTTCGACCGCATCTAGTTACTTACCCTTATAAACTATGTGTTTACATTTGTTTTCGTGGCATAAGTCGCATTTAGTTATTTACCCTCGTGGATTATGTGTGTACATTTGTAAATTGTTTTGATAAATCCTCCAAAAATATGAATTTTTAAATTAATTAATGATTTCACATTCTAAGGGTTTTTAATTGACAAATGTTATTATTTTTACTTATTTATTTAATCTATTTGACTTGTCAAGATTAAATGTTGGAGCTACTTTATCATTAAAGGTTCATGATATTGAAGTTGTATTGAAATTTTTTTAATTCTAAATGTACTAATTTTATTATATTGAATCATTTTGTCTTTAATTTCCATAACTATTATAAATTATTCATTTTAACCTCGTAAAATTTTACGGTTGGAATATTATTCATTGGAAAGTATTTGGTTTGATCACAGATAATGTAGATGATATTATGGTCCTACTGATTGAGGAACTTTTTGCTGAGCTAGGCGAATATTTATTTTGTAAACACCTTCTTTAATGTAATTTAAGCAATTTATGTATTACGTTTTGAAAATATGATTAGATGCTTCATATAAACTATAGTTATGATCCTCATTTGATTATTTTTATTGTTGGGTTGCCGTCAAGAACTAAGCTCCTAATTGTTATTTTGTGTAAAAATGTTATTGTAAAATTTTAGGGGGCCCCTATCTTTAAGAAAGTTTCTGTCAAATTTTTTTACAAAAATATTAAATCTTTTATTCTTATTATTCGCATTAAAAATGGTTTAATTAGTTGTCAAATATCTTTATGATCTAAAAATTAGAGTTTCTTAAGTTGAGGCTTTTCAAAATATGGGTTTTGTTCTTATATTCCATGCCAGTCACACCTTATTTTTAGGGAGTGATAAAAATAATATAGGTGGTTATAAGGTAGAGATTGATGGCATCCGTGAATAGCTAAAGAAGTTGAAGGCAAAAAAGGGGAGGAATGAAATAAAAGTAAACCACCTGTAAATGAAGTTGAAGATTGCAATCATAGCATTGATATGTGTAACATCCTCGATTTTAAACCATATTAATTAAGCTTAATTAGACTAATTAAGTGTATTAGCGAGGTATGTGGCTAGAAAGACTTAACGAGCATGTTTGGTTTTAATTTTAGCCCTAAATTTAGGTTTGAAGGAGAATTGGGTCACCCGAGAATGAAAGAAAAAGAAATTATGAAATGGAAGATTATATACCACGTGCCGTGACTTGTGGATAAGGCGTGGCGGCATATATGTAGCAACATACCTAAGAGATGCTCTCTGTACCATGCATCACAATGCATGTTTACATTTCTACAATCATAAGTTCACTAAATAAAGCAGAAAAGAGAAGAAGAACAAAGGAATACGAGAGAGCAATGGGAGACAAGTGCTAGGGCTTAGAGAATATGAATATTGTGAGTTTTTTAAAGCTCATAAATATCAAAGGTAAGCTTCCTACACCTAAATCCTTCTCGCTTCTTCCATTTTCTTAATGGTAGAAGTTAGGGTTGGGTTGATAATAGTAATTTTTGATTCATATAAACTATGGGTTCAAACCCATTGACTTAAATAGAGTTAATAAGACTAGATTGAGTTAATGAAACTTAATATTTATGGAGTTATGATGATTGGTAGTTGAAGGATATTAAATGTTTGAAAAGTCTCATTAATGTGTTAGTTAGGGCAATATGGTCCCATTAATGATCGTTAAAAAACTTAATGATGTTAATGAGGGTTAAAGGAAGCTAAGAAATCTTATAAATACTTTTACATGAGTCAAGAATGAATTTTGAGCATTAAGAAGTGTTAAATTATTAGTGAAAATTAGCCCAAATGTAAATATTAATAATTATCTTGTGATTGCTTATAGAACAACCTTATTGGCACCATTCTAGCTTCTTAGAAGCTTTGGGAGTTAGTATTTGAAAGGTGAAACCTTTGACCTCTCAAAAGTTTGAGGTAACTAGGAAAATTCTATCTTGTACTTTTGTGTGTTAATTAGTTTATTAATTTATAAGTGATGATTGAATTATGTGAAATTGAGTTAAGTGTAAATGTGGCATGAATTGCTTGGAAATTCCATTATGATGATTTTTGCACAAAAATGCAATCTATTGAAAAATGTTATTAGTGAATTTTCATATTGAGATTTGTTGGGAGTTCAATGATTTATTGTTATAAAGTGCAACGATGTGATTTCTTTGGAGTTTAATGATTTGAGTTAATAGGAGTTTGATGATTCTAAAATTTATGGAGTTCAATGATTGTGAATGTGTGAGGTACAATAATTATGATAAATATAGAGTTATGATTTGTTTGATTTGGAGTTTAATGAAAATGTGTTTTGTGAGTACAATGATTTCTTGTTAAAGAGGTTTTACGAGTATGTGCATGGTAAGGATTCAATGATTTGAAAAATGGTAGAGTTTAATGAAATTGGTTGTGTGAAGTTCTATGAAAATTGTCAGTTGAGAATTATTGCATGAATATGCATTATATGATCTTGAGAGGGGAGTTCGCCTAGAAAGAGGAGTAGAGAATTAAATTCACGTGGTAGGGCTCCTATCTGAATTGATGGCTTATTCAGATTGTTTATATACTAATTGTTCTTCTTATTCAATAAGAGAATATCTCACTAGTTTAACGAGTGATTCAAACCTAACTAGTATCCACTAATTTAACAACAAAGTTAGTTTAGGGAGAATGACACCCCAGAATGTGAGAAAATGAGAAAAACTGTGTTTCACAAGTGAGTCAAGTAAGTCTTGGCCGATAATCCCCTCACAAGTGTTTAGACTGGGGAAGTCTCGAATTATAGACTATCCCAGTATACTATAACCCATGATTTCATGTTAGAGGAATAAGGAGGATATAAGAAAAGTGTGATCATGCATATAATGAGAAAGGGCATATGGTTGTCTATATTGTAATCCTAATGATGATAATCATGAATTAAGTTTTAATCACCTTCGGGTATATGTTATTTGATTGTGTGACAAACTCTCTTTTACATGAAAATCATTAAAAAGCATTATTTCTCAAATATGTGCTATTATGCTTCATGAATTTATGCTTTTGAACATTTTACATGGTTTGGAGAATTAATTATATTAGCCACTTGCATTTAAATTAATTAACATGTATTAGTATAAGTTAGTTGGACCTTGGTTACTAAATAGTTATACTCACCCCCATTATCTTTAATATTATAAGAAATAGATCAAGAGAATTGGATAGAGAAAAGCAATCATAAGCTTAAGATTGCGATCCTATTTAGTAGGCCTCTCTATTTTTGAATTATTATGTGTATATGACAATTGAAATTGCCAACTAAGAATAGTCCATTTTAATCCTTACTTGCATTATGTGTTTTATGAATTGTAAGTGTATTTTGAGCTCTAAGGAATGAGTTTATGAAATGTGTTATATGTGATAAGGCTAAAATACAAGTGCAAGTAAGAGTTGGGTATATTATATGCTGATTTTGAACTATTTGATGAAATATATGTTTAAAATCCCCCTTGTATGTTTTTGAAAATTAAGGGGTTGAATAATAAAATTATGATCTATAAGTGTTTAATATGATGTGGTGCATTACACAAGTTTGTTTTGGTATTTTGCATGTGGTCTAAGTGGTTTCAATAGTTATTGGCTTCTGGTGAACGAATTGAACATTTAGTTTTGAGAAAAATGTTGAAAAAATACAAGTTTTGAAAAGAGTATCTAAATTTTAATTGTATATTAATTTGATTATGAGACTAAAGCCATTAGTTAGAGTTGAAAAGAGCTTTTCATAAACATCTAATTCATGTCTGATTGTTGTAGGATGAAAAAATAAGGCGCACTAAAAATTGCTCCAGAAGTTGTCATTTGATAGCAAAAATCTACTGCCATGAAAAGTACAATGCACCACGAGCCACGGCACATGATATAGAGGCAAACATGTCATGACACATGTTTGACGAACCGCGATGCATGCCCCAATTTTTTATGGAATTACTTTATTTTCTTATTCCTTAGCAAATGCACCATTATGTAAAATGATCACATGCTTCTGCATAACTGAGAACTTTGATTTGTCTATTTTAAAGACAATGAAAAAGGTTTTAGTTTTTAAAAAACTTGGGATTCCAACTTTTCCAACCATTTGCAACATGGTATTACGTTATTTATCTTAATCCAATCTTTTTATTAATTGAAATTTGGAGTTAATAAGGTTAAAAGAAGAATATTACAATATGCTCATGAATTTTCTTTGCATTTTGCAAACTTTTATGATTGATGTGCGTGAAAAGTGTGTAACCCCTATTTATTTACTTGAAATTTCAAACCACATGTTTGTGTATATGAAGTGATGAATTTAATTTGGAACTCCTGTTTACCATATTATCTTAATGAATATGCACTATGCAATATACACTCGAAATGAAGCTACTTTAAATGAAACCGATTGATGCATTAAATACTAATTTAAAAATACATTGTTTGAACTTGTTACAACCAAGATAAAAGTACAAATAACATAAATTGTCAAGCCAATGGCAACCTTTAGATTAGTAGCCACAAATAACCATACTTGGCCTTATCAAATTCAAAAGCACAAAAGTGGCCACAACTAACTAAAGTGACTATAACTAAATTTAATGACAAGTCATTCATATACAACCATATCAAAAATTGCCATAAATACAAGAGTGCTAAATGACCTAATTTAAATTCCTTCCCTCCTTGTCTTTAATATATGCAACCCAAATCCTCTTCTGTTTGAGTAACACGAGGTATGACCCTATGACACTATCATGCCCTACCTACTTGAATCTTAGTGGTTTGAAAGGAAGTTTAAAGGTTGTTTCACATTTGATCCATCCAAGCCTATAAATGTCCTACATCTAGCTTTCCATTCAACCTAACACACATTATACATAATTATGATCTAGAACAAAAACTCTAAACTAACAATAGAAATAACCATATTTATGATACAAGAGTCATACCTTGCATGCATTAGAGTAAAGATACTTGGAATTGAACACCCTATTACCTTTCTCTAGTTCTTCATTGCTCAATTCCAAACTTACATATAACTTAAGGGTTAAAGCTCTTAGTTCATTGCAGTAAACTTCGAGTTTTGCATACTCTTCTATGAAGCTCCCTTGCATGTTTGTCATGATCATCCTCATTGCCCTTTTACATTTGAATATGCTAACACTCAACTCTAAGTCTTGTTCCAGGTCCTTCTTCATATCAAAAACCTTATATTGTGGCCTTTTCGGAACCTTGTCTTTGACATGGCTCACAATCCATTTTACAAATGCACTAGAATTCCTAAAAACTCTAAGGCATCTATGTTGTAATCAAAAGGTCTTGAGTTTTAGGCTTGGATTGTGCCCGTCATCACTACTTAGTTCTCTACTCTTACTTCTATCTTCATTACTGGTTCTATCTTCACTCTTACTTCCTTCTTTACCATCGTTCACACCATTATCCTATCCAATAATAGTATCATTATCAACTTCATCAAACTTCACAATCTCAGTATAGGCATCAACACAAAATGAACGATTTTCTTCACACTTCCCTCCCTATTTTTCCCTCCTCATTACTAGATGTACAAAATAATCGCTAGTGATGATAAAGCCAAATATTCCTAACATTTTCCCTAGCGTCACATGCCTTAATAATAAATGCCCCATCAACATCTCCATCAGAGTCACTATTACTGTCATCCTTACTATTTTGATCTTTAATACTGTCATCGCTAAACTCTTTCACATCTTTGTGTGACCTATCTGGTTTGTCATCACCATCTCCCATTTATATTAAAACAAATCTAACCAAGGGGAATTGTGCAATTCCACCATCAGAAGTGAACAAACACAAATTTTTAAATGTTGAGGCCGAAGATTCTTACCTATAGCTCGACGATAAATCTATGCCCATGCTTTTGTTCTTGCCTAACCACAGCTATCTTGTCTTCAATCTCGA
The DNA here is from genome assembly GCF_029017545.1 of Prosopis cineraria. Lineage (NCBI taxonomy): Eukaryota > Viridiplantae > Streptophyta > Magnoliopsida > Fabales > Fabaceae > Prosopis > Prosopis cineraria. Next base: position 3,014,494 of record NW_026555343.1, read on the forward strand.
GCTTCTTCTGTTCAACCCCAATTTTATCGCTTTAAAGAGCCCAAATGACTTTTCATCACCGTATGAAAGAAGGTTAAAGAGTTTCACTTTCACTCCCAAGACAATTCATCCATAAAATTACATTTCAATCTTTTTCTTTTACTCATCCACATCATCATTTTTAGTTAGAGTTTATTCTAGCTAAGCAATTTAAACAATCAACATCTCATGGTTTATTGTTAATAAATTAATGAGTACTCAGAATAAAATACTTGAGGAGCAAAAATGCTATGCAAAAATTGCTAGGGTGTTGCGCGTTCGCCCAAAAAAACATAAAAGAAAAATGAACCTTTACCCTTATAAATATGATGTAAATTTTCTCTCTTTTAACAAGTGTAAACCACATGAACTATATGAAATAAATAAATTTTTGATTGTTAATAAATTGACTTTAAATGTTATTTATGGATATTTTATTGTGTATTTTACAAAGGAATAATTTTGTCTTTTAAAAACATTAATTGCAAGAGAGGCTTTTTAGATTCTATTGTGTCTTTAATGTAAATATGTTAGTTGTGGGGGCCTACAGTGCAATTCTCCCATACTTTTAAGCAATGCATGGATATATAGTAGGCTATTAAAAAGAAAAAACTTATATGCTTGGCCAACTGGCCTTATACGCATAATGTACTTGTTTTTAATTAAATTCAACAATGTGTTCTAATGTCTATCACTATCAAAAGTAATAAAACTAATCAGTAAGCTTGTGTATATCAATACCATCAATAAACATCAGTTATAATATAAAATGTGAATAATTTGCCATTTGGGATTAACTCAATTAATAGTAAAGCCGAGGCCCTTGTGGCATAATGGCATCGGCACTCCTTCTCCTATGAGGAGGTTGTGTGTGCTCAACTCTTGGATTAGGCAAGTGGTGGTGGGTGGGTGTGGAAATATGGATGGTTGGGTGGATATAATGAGTAATTATCCCTTACCAAAAAAAAAAGAAGAAGAAAAAGCTCAGGTACTAAAGGTGATAAAAATGAAATGTGATGCCAGTATAGTTATAATTGAAGAAAGAATTAAAAGTGATTTTTATATTTTAACTTTATTCGAAAGGTATGTGGATATCATAAATTCAATTATGAGTCAATTTTATCCCTCAACATTACCTTTAAAATTAACTCATCTTCTTCTCTCATTATATAGGTCCTACATTTAAATTTTTTTAATATTTTTATTATAAAATATATGAAATATTCAATAACAAAAAATATTTAAAAATTTAAATATGGGACCTACTATGTAATATTTTATAATAAAAAATTTGCTAATAAAAAATTTAAGCATTCAAATGTGGGACCCACATAATAAGAGAAGAGACAAGTTAACGTCAAGGTGCCGAGGCAGGAAATTTCTAACGTTAAAAGACAAAATTAATTCTTAGTTTAGTTTAGGGTATTCATAAACATTTTTGATAAAGTTAGGAGTAAAAATGACTATCAACTCTTGATAAAATGTAAATCAAGAACAACTCGGATAATAAAAAAAAGGTAAATGCCTATTTTTGTCTTTAAAATATTTGTAAAGGAGTACCCAATATCATAAGTTACTGGTCAAAGCAATTTTATTTTTAAAGCAATTAAAATAACAAGTTTACCCCAACATTAAATTACTAAACGTTGGCTGTTAAGTTGGATAAAAGAGGGAGAAGTTTGACCCGAAATGCCTAGGCGTGTTGCTTGACCACCCTTAAATCCGAATGGTCTGCTTCGACAATGAAAGCCTAATTAGACAAGTTTTGGAGGTTGGATGAGCTAGAAATGCCAGCGACAAGTCCTTTAGCTTATTCTCTTCTTCTCTTCATAAGAGCGATTCAAGTATTACAAGAAGAAACCAAATTGCGATTCAAGTTGAATTAAGATTAGCAAACAAGTAACGAGTTCGTTTTTCAGAACAAACTAAGATTTACATAACCATAAAAATAGCCACCATCTGTGAACTTTAGATCCAAAAGGGAAGACATCGAACTAGATGCAAAGACAAACATTGAAGAGGAAGAGATTGTACCAGAAATCAAAGACAAAACAAAACAAAGGCAAAAATCAAAGGCCCAAAAGTTAGTTGCAAAGACAAAAATCCAAGAAGAAGAAATCAAACTATAAATCAAATAAACTCTCGATCAAACCAAAATCGAAGAGGAAATTGGAGACAAAAATAAAACCAAAATAGGAGAGGAAACCTTGGATGGATGCTTTAGGTGGAGAATTGCCGCTCATGGAGAATCATTGTGGTAGCCACCGGAGATCTAATTTTTAGACCATTTGCTGCTAGCGAAGGATGACAGAGAATCTTTACACACTTGTAATAGTGGAGAATCATTGACTCATTGTCATTGTTGTTTGCAAAGGCTTTCGTTGTTGGTGCAAATGACCACAGTGATGGGTGTGATCGGAATCCATCAGCGGTGGAGAGAGGAGAGAGGAGATTCATCAAAAGAAGATAGGATTTGGTAGTGAGAAATTGAAGGAGACGAGGACAAGGCATGACGCATGGAGTCTTAGGATTCACATGGCATGACATGTGGATTTTTAGGTCAGACTTATTCAAAGTTAATGGCCAGTGTTAAAGAATTTAGGGTAAGGATGAATTTTACCCTTCAACTGTACATGAAAATCAATATGAATCTTAAACTTAGGGTATTATTTGTCCCTCAACATAAAAAATTTCATTTTCCAGCATTGGCGTTAACTTGGCTAACGATCGTTTAATGTGGATCCCACCATTGTATTTTTTATTATAAACTATTGTTTGTGGCCCCCAAATTAATTATTTTTATGTTTCCCTTTCTCTCCCTTCCCCTTGTCTCTGCAAATCCCATATGCTCTTCTTCATCTTCTCATCGGCTCTCTCTATAACTCACGATGGCCTCCCTCTCTTCGACGCCGACATCGATACCAATGCCACCCAACACATCCCTTCTCTTTGCAGGTCCACTAGCACCACTTGCTCTGACCCATTCCTCAAGTACCGTCACCTTCCCACTCTTTGGCTTCATCATCAGCCCCAGCAAATCCTTCGCCATTCCTTCTTCTTCCTTTACCACTTGCTTGAAGGACAAAGACACGAGTTGCATGCATTATATATGTAATATCTATGTGTGTGTGAGATGACGTCGGAGAAGCTAAGTGACCAAGATAGAGGAGAGAGAGAGAGAACGTGGGCAAAGAAAGAGAGAACATGAAAAACACGAAAAAGTTAAGAAGCTTCGGCTCTCTGGTGAGTGTAGTGAACTCCAGGTCCACTCTCTAAAAATACCCTCATAATCCAGCTTCAAGGATAGCAACCTAAACGACACCCTCCGTTTGTGCTTCCCTCTCTCTCCTCCCTGCTTTCTCTCTCTATCTCCCTCTGAACATGATGATGTTGTTGCTTCCACTTCAGTTGCTTCCTCATATCATAAGCATCCTCCTCATCAGCATAATACTTAGCATCCACGTTCAATAAACTCGAGTCAAGCATCTTTGATTCTTCCTAAATCAACCCAGGCTCCTAAGCACACATAATCTGTTTGTACCAGCTTTCTTCTTCCATCCCACGTGAAGGGCCTTGTATGCTTGACATTCAAACCCTGCATGCATGCGCTATTGTTCTCCCCTTCAAGGTGCTCTGTTCTCCCCTGTTTCTTTTCTTAGAAACAGAGACAAGCCGTTGGAGATCCTTGTTGGAGGAGAGAGAAGAGACAGAGGCAGAGACAGGACTGAGAAGGACATGGGATGAAGTTTGCTTGGGATTATGGTTGTCATGCCGATAGGTTATTGTTGAAACAAATTCAATGGAAGCTTTAAAACTAATAAAAGCTGCATAAATTAAAACCTGCGTGACTGCGAGCTTTGTCGTTGCAATGGTAATGAATATGTTGAAGATGAACATGAGGGTGGAGGAAGGTAGAAAGCCACCATACTTCGATGTGATAGGCCCTTCACTATAGTGCTATTTGTGAAACTCAAAGAAATTTGAAGCTATTGAAGGATTTTTGGTAACGAGGGGACAGGGGGAGAAAGAGAAACAAAGTGGAGAAGAGAGAGAGAAGTATTTTTTACATTATAAAAAATTTGGCGAGACTCACTGCATAATATTTTATAATAAAAAATATTAAAAAATTTAAGTGCCATACTCATTAAAAAAGGTAGCACAATAGAGTACAAAAATTTTAAAATTAAAAAATATAAATAATTTTAAATTTAGAGTTATTTGTGTAAACTTGAAATATTTTTAACTTTTAACTTAAAAATTTAATGACAAGGGCAAAAATAATATATTTTAATTACTTTAAGAATAAAATTACTCTAACTAATAGTTTAAGATATTAGGTGCTATTTTACAAATATTTTAAAGACAAAAACACACATTAATCCTTAAAAAACATCATTATTCATTCTCAAATGAGCTCTATGACTTGCAAAATGTGACCACAATCAACCTTTTAAAATGGCAAATAAAATAAACAATTAAACAATCATTGAATATAACATGAGAGATTGGATCCTAATTCACAACACATGACAAACTAAAATGTAAATAATCATTGAAAGATACACTTATATTTAGTGTCTTTTAAAAAAAACTTATATTTAATGTTTGATAGTATTTCAAATATAATTATTTTTAATAAAAGAATACTTATGCATAAGTTAAAAAATAAAACAATTATACTCCTCATTAAAGGGTATATATAACATGAGATGAGAATCTAATTAACCTCTCACTATTTTTCATGAGAACAATATTCAACTTTCCTAAAACTCAATTCATGAACTGATGACTAGTTATAGCTTTTTACGCTAAAGTAATATTTAGATTGATAGATTTAAATTTAAATTTTATATTTAAAATTTTATATTTAAAATTCATGTATTTAAGATCTTTTGTTTGAATAGTGTAAAAAAGTTTAAAAGTAAAAAAAATGAGCTATGATTCAAAGCAAAAATTAAAATATTAAGAGTGATGAATTTACCTCTATTTTTTAACTGATGAAAGACAAAAATAAAAAATAAGAGAAATAGTAAAACTAATAGAAGCATTGATGGTAAAATGTGAAGAAAACGGGATAGTTGGTGTACGTGAAATTTTAAACAATTAGGACTCCAAAAAAGTTATAATAAATATACATCAAATTTAAATCTTCATACATCCAAACCTAACATAATCTAATTAAATACACCTAAACCAACAGTACTAATTTAATCCTAATACTTCCAACAATGAGCAAAGAACCAGATTATTCAGAGGTCAAAAAAAATGCTAACTCATTTAAATTCTTTGAAGAGCTAAATAAATTAAATCATTATTCTTACCACCTGCTTTGAACACTTTAGACAAGTTACTTTTCTCATTATGTGTTATTAGTTGTTTCACATCTGAAGATTCTTTGGTTTTTTTAGACTCTTATTTGCACTGTATGCTTCTTCTGTTTTTTTTTTTTTTTTTTTTGTAGTGTCATATGCTTCTTTTGTTTGCTTCTTTTTTTTTTTTTCGGAAAATTAGATAAATCAGATGTAAAGTATTGTCGTAGCTAAATTAAAGTATATCTACTAACTTTTTTTGAAATTCGTACACAGAATAGATTGTGTTCACATATTTATATTGAACATCTCTATGTTAATAAAATTAAGAAATTTATGTTTTTATATCCTATGTTCATCAGGGCATAAAATTATGAAATGAGTGAGATTCATACTAGAAGAATGAAGCTAAAACAACAGTTCTTCGTTAAAATATTTTGGATTAAAATATACAATTTGATAATTCTATGTAACTAAAACAAACAGCGTTTCACCATCTAGAGTTTGTTATGATTTGGTAAAGTACAATTGTCTCCTCAGGTGAATTGTCAGCTCCAGCGTTAATAACCAAGAAAGCAATTGCTTGTTTATTAGGGAATCTTAGTATTAATAAAGCTGTGGCCAGAAATTTAATTTTTTATTCGAACTTAAGAACAAAATTGATCTTTCCTAATACCTTTTAATATTCATTAATGCCGGTATTTAATGAATTTGAATTTTATATTTAAAATTCACATATTTAACTAATCTGAATTTTATATTTAAGGTTCGTGTATTTAAAATTCTTAATTTAAATAGTGTAAAAAAGTTTAAAAAGAGAAAAGAGACTACTTGAGATTTAAGACAAAAATTAAGAATAATGAACGTATATCTATTCTTTAATCCATGAAGGATGGGACTCAGAAAAGATTGAAGTGACTACAATTTTAAATAATTAGAAAATAAAAAATAATTTAAAATTTAAAATTATAAAAGGATAAAAGGATAAAAATACTTAAAAAGTGACAAGTTAGGGGCATCCAATATCTTAAAGGGATAAAAAGTGATCAAACAGTTAACTTTGATCTAACGCTATTAACTTTGACTGTTAGATGTTGACTGTACATGCCATATGTCAATCTTTGCTAATGTGAAGTAATAAAGGAGAAAAAAATATCCACAAAGTTGTCACACAGAAGCAAAAATACTCATAATGTTATCAAAATTAGTGCAAAAGTGACTAATCCATCAAGTTCTTTAAATATTGATCATTTTGTTGACACCTAAGAAAAAGTTAACTATTTTTTACTGATATAGATAAAAAATATTTCTAGATAAATTTTTATGAATGTTGATCAATTATCGTATGTGTTTAGGCTAAAATATGAAACGTCGTTCAAATAGATCACAAAACTATGTGGGCTGAATAACTAAAGAGTCAAGCCCAATCTGAACAAAGGGGCCGACCCTGAAACTCAATAAAGGGCAAAGGTCACGAAAAAATAACCATGTCGAAATTCCGTCAATTACAAACATTAGATCGTTGGCACATAAAGACATGATCCTGAGTAATTCTGAAATCTACAGACATTGTGCCTAAGTATCTTAGTGAGACGGTCAGATTATCAAAAATAGAGAATACGAAATAAAGACTATACTATGAGTTTCGCTAGATTCCTGATTTTTTAACAAAACATTCGACTCAGCATTTCTAACATGCTTGATATTTGTTGTTTACCACAAACCATATAAATACCTATAATGTTACTTTACAAGGTACAATGGTAATCAATCCATCAAAATCCATGTCACATGATTTTTTTTATTACCATGTATCTCATCCCCTTCCTCTATCCCTCTGCACTCATTTTTCTTATTTCTAAAACCTGAGATTCAACATAGTGAGATATGTTGTATAAAATCAAAGGATCGAGATTGAACACACCTTTGCACCCGCTCAGAGTTAATGGCGTTAGATTAAAATTAATAGTTTGGTCACTTTTACACCCACTTATGGAACATTATAAGTATTTATGTCTTTTTTCTCACTTTAGGATATTAGGTGCTATTAACTAACCACTATATGAGTATTTTTGTCCTTTTATCTATTATAAAAATTATAAATATTTTAAATTTAAATTTATAAATTTTTAGGTGTGCCAAAAGTGAGTTCGACTTAAATTTAAATTTCCATTAATCAAAATGCAAGATAATATTTTTCCTTTGGTCCTCACAAATACACTTTTACATAATTACTTTAAAATTTAAAAAAATTCCAATATTATTTTTACTTTATTTCTATCAATAACCACACACACACACATATTGGTCTGTAAATAGCAACACAGAAAGGAATATACCCAAAATAGCGAGTGGGCTTTAGTAAGACTAAAGACAACGGCACCGTCTCAAACCTACCTCAATATATTTCTTGCACGGTCATCGTTCCCGGGACGGGGTTCTCGTGTATTCTTGGATTATACAATTGGAGACGCCGTCGTTTTGGCGCCGGTGCCTCCTCCCCGCTTGATCCACCATGGCTGAGAAAATGAAGCGGCGCTGCCGCTTTTCCCTCCCCGTGAGCGTCGTTCTTTTGACTATCGCCTACATTTACCTTTCCACAATCTTCGTTTTCATTGACATGTGGTTCGGCCTCTCTTCTTCGCCGGGAATAATGAACGCCATCGTCTTCACGGCGTTAGCTATCATGTGCGTCTTTAATTATGCTACCTCTATATTAACAGATCCAGGTCGAGTCCCCTCCACATACATGCCCGATATTGAAGACGTTGAAACCCCTATTCACGAGATCAAGCGGAAGGTACAGAGTATGTGTTGTTTTAAATATCATTTCTTCGGAATAAGACGCTATATCTTTCTGGGGTGGTTTATTTTTTCCTCGTTCGGAAACGAATTTGCTTCTTTAAGAAGAACCACCCAGGTCTGGTCTTGGCATCCTGTTAATGCCTATAGCATTTTATTTTAGTTTTATTTTTTTTAATTTTTTATTTGTTTGGCTGACTTTCCTGATAGTTTATGTTTCTTCGAGTTCTGCTTCTTGGATGCTGGAAGTCTCCTTGACGAAGAACATTAGTTGGATTTCATGTTTTTTTGTCAATCTTTATGTCATAATGAAGAACATTAGTTGCATTTCATTACTTCTGATTTCCTAATTTCTTATCTTATTTGAACTTTAACAATGGGCCTCATATCACATCTAATAACTGGATGAATAGATCAGAAATGTTTAGCTGCTAAGTGCTTTGGCTAAAGAATTTACCTTTGGCATGCTAGCCAACCACTGTTCGGAAAGAGGTACTTCCACAATCGCTGCATTTAGGATAATGGGTAAATCAAGATTGTTTTTGGTTTAATCCTCTAGTCTAAGAACTAAGATGGGCCAACAATCGTGATCATGTTTCTATACAAGTAAATAAATAAATAAATAAATAAATAATCATGATCATGTATTAATTGATGTCACTTTCCCCTTGTAGAACTATAATGAACAGCCATTTTGTTGGCCTGAATAATTGATCTTCTGAAACAAGGACTTTTATGTTGGAGGTGGAACTATTTCAGTATCATTGGCTTGGCTAGGGCATAATAATTAATCTTCTGAATAAATAATGAGCTTTAAGGTGGGTCTGTGGAAGTGAAATCATTTCACTATTTTTTGTTTGCTAGGGATCTAACACTGTTGTTAACTATTAACTCAGATTTCCACACAGAGCAAGCGTTTTGTTTTGAAAATAAGTGAATAAATCATGGTAACGCCTCAAGATAAGGATTCCTGATGAACGTTGATTTGACAATATCATTAGGAAATGTGCATGCTTTGATGGAACTTGCTGTACCGAACCTTTTAGGTCTTACTTAACTGGTTGTTATGATTGAAGTTCAGCTGTTTTAGCCCTTTGCTTGAAAATGAACACTGAGTATATTAGCATTAAACAATTAGTTGTCAACTAACCAAAAAGAATAGAATGGATAGATTTTGTGTATCTATCAATCTACATGCATTATTATTTTGATTCTCCTGCCTCAGTTTAAACCTTCCAGGGCCATTGGTCTCCAGCCCATGTTATTTAGGGGATACTTCTTAAGTTTGCATTAATGATTTACCCTGTACGTGCATCTTGCTATCTTGCCATCTTGCCATCTTGATCCCGTTTCCTCTCCCATCACTAGTCAAAGGAGGGAAAAAGGTTCTATTAGAGCCATGAAGTTTGTGGCTTTGTTAGTATTAAATACTGATTAAATCCTTTTAAAATGTTTTGAGGCTGGCACGGTTGTCAATAGTGCACTATAATGCCAATCACATAGATGTACAGCACCTGTGGCATTGCGCTTTTTGAATACCTATGAACTGCACGAGACATGTGGATCTCCTTCAGTCAAGTGCTGTAGTGAAAATAATCCAATTAACTAGGGATGACTGAAACTTTTTCCCTGAGCCTTCAATTAAGTGCTATAAGCTGGTGGTTGTATGATCATTTTTAGCAGTACGGAATATGAATTTTACCATTTTTGTAATGTTTCTTTGAATTACAGCAGGGTGGGGATTTGAGGTATTGCCAAAAGTGTTCTCATTATAAGCCTCCTCGTGCTCATCATTGCCGTGTCTGCAAACGATGTGTTCTGCGCATGGTATGCATGATCTATCACAGTCAAATTTATCTTAGATTTTCTAAACAATGACAAAAGTTTTGGCATCTGATTGTTAGGATCACCATTGCATTTGGATAAACAACTGTGTAGGCCATGCGAACTATAAGGTCTTCTTCATATTTGTCATGTATGCTGTTATTACATGCGTTTACTCCTTGGTAAGTTTGATTTGTTGTCAGCTTTTTTGATATCATTGTGATCATGGGTGGGGTTAAGTTCTATTTGCATTAATCTGGGGATTCCATGCTGTTCTCTTTTGTCTTCTGCTATAATAATTTTCCATGCGCTGTTTCTGCCTATATTGACCATCCTTCTTACTTGATGTTTTAGGTCTTGCTTGTGGGTAGTCTAGCTAATGATAGTTTAAAGGAGGAAGAGCAAAACGGTGGCTCTTACAGAACTTTTTATGTAATTTCCTATAAAAATAAGATGGTTAAATTTTGTTTTGGTTGTCTAGCATCTTTGCTGATGAAATCTGATTTCCTACAGGTTGTTTCTGGGATGCTGCTGGTCCCCTTATCTGTAACCTTATCTGTGCTTTTAGGATGGCATATCTATCTTGTCCTGCATAACAAGACTACCATAGAGGTTATTAGAGAATTCTAATTTTAGTTCAAAGCTTTAATTTTACTGACGCAGCAAATAGAGATTTTCTCATGTTTGGCACTTTTGTTGACAGTATCATGATGGAATTAGAGCTTTGTGGCTTGCAGAGAAGGGGGGGAACATTTATAAACATCCATATGACCTTGGTCCATATGAGAATCTGACAACTGTAAGAACTGAATACTATGCTCCTGTTCCTTCTGTTTAGCTATAAATCCCATAGTAATTCTGCCGAGTGTGGTGACTTCTTTCTGTTGGCATAAACCGATTTGATATGAAATTTACATTTATGTGTTCCTCGGAAATTCTAAGCATGCATTAAATGTGATGACTTATATGGTTACCAAGGAAGCTGTTCCTGTTCATTTTGTTTTTGTAGATGTGATAGCATCAACATGCAGATTACGTTAAATTATGGCCCCATTGGATCATCAATTGTGCTTTATTAGCATCACTGTTCCTCTTTCATCGTTGTATAAATATCACGTTGAAGTATCAAGCACCCTGTATGCTTCGAGCTAATGCATGTCAGCCCAGTGTCACTTGTTCAGGACTTAAAAGTGAAATTATTTGGTCCTCGGTTAATTATTTAGGTTTTAATCAGGATATCTGTTAATATGAACGTGTGGATTTTAATGATATTGTACTTAATGGTTTGCCTTTGAGTTGTAACTGATGCAAGGGAACTGATATTAACATGTTGATGAATTATCCATGTTGTCTTGTGGGTATCTATCTGTACAAGGCTCTGCAGTGTCCCTCTTTCTTTGTTAGTTCAGACTAACTTGACAATGTATGTGCATACCTGGGTATGAATTTGAGTTTCTTGGTTAATTTTGTTGCAGGTTCTGGGGCCAAATATCCTCAGCTGGGTATGGCCCACAGCAAACCATATAGGTTCTGGACTTAGATTCCAGACTGCTTATGATATCTCACCAGGTGCATCAATGTCGAAATGAGTCATGGTGTTGCCTGGTTGTGGTCATTTGTAGTGCATAAACATCTAACCCTAGTTGTGAAGATCGGTCAAGTGATGACAAAACCAAGAGGTTGAGTAGTCTGCTATCACTAATCCAACAGAGAGAAGTTTTTTCCTATGTCAGTCACACCATAGTTGAAGTTTTGATGTTTTAGAGCTGTTTGGTGCATCTGTTCGTGGCCATGGAATGAATATGCATGCCTGTGGGTATTTTGATTGTCATTTCTTTCTTCCCTTGTTTCTTCTCCCTCCTCTTGGTAGGCATAACATAGGATTTTGGAAGATGTGGAGCTACAGCCATAGCGTTCTGGAGGTTGGCACTGTACAATGACAAATTCTGGAAACCAGGCTCTCCGAGACATGCCATGCAAGGATGAAGACTGGCCTTTGTGAAAAGTTGTGTGTATTCTAGAATTTGTAATTTTTCTGTATACTGAAAGAATAATCATATATTTGTATCATATATTTTCCCATCTGAAGCTGAAGTGCATTTTGCTTCTTAAGAGTTTTAGTATTAATGAGATCTTTTCGGTATCACCATAGAACACTCGCATGTAGATAGCATATAGTCGACAAAATGAGTACAAGAGATCCATATGCATGCTTACTGTGCCTTTTTCTTGAAGTATTCTTTATATTTCACCCAACATTAATTATCATTATGTTATGAAACGCATAAGGATATAAAAAATGGGTAAAACATGGTAGTCGGTAGTCCAGGACGAAATAAAATTTAATTTCTTGTTGAGTGAGGGGTTTGTTTTTAATGCTTGGTTGTATTAAGATATATGTAATAAAGCTTAATTGATAAACTGTGGAAAGCTGAAAGTGCTATCATATGAACCGGGGATTAATGATGCAGCTTTTATTGGATTAGGAGATAATGATGGCTTTCTGGTCATACAATTGAGTGTTGAGAATTTGAACCCAACGAAACGGAGTGTCGTTGAGCGTTCGTTCGCCATTCCACTTCCAGTATCCCACTCGACCGCCGTCCAATGGGAGACACTGGAACCTGTCCATCGTTTTCTGCACGCGCTACGCACACTGAGAACAGTTAGATGCATATGCTTTATTCTCTTTACCATTTTTCAATCCTTCTCTCTCTCTCTCTCTCTCTCTCTCAAGCTTTTCTTCGATCTTTCTCCATGGAGATGGAAGCGGAGGACGACGACCAATCTCAGCCAAACAGGTTTGATTACTGTACAAATTTGAAACTTTTTAACTCTTTTGTGGCTTTTTGGTGACTGGTTTTTTAACAATTTTTGGCACGAAGATCCGTATGTCAGCAGTGATTTTTTTTTTTTTTTTTTCCAAATTCAGCTAATCCTCATGGTTCAGTATACTTCGTTGTCTGGATTTGATCGCTTTGCCATTTCATTTCAGTAAGACATCAAAGTTGTATCAATTATTAATTGATTTAGTAAAACAGCAAAGCTATTTAGTGGTTTCAATTGTAGCAGTGTTATTCATGAAGTTTACTCATTTGAGCAATTCGGTTTAAATCTCTGCAATCTCTTGCTTCCAGTTATTTGAAAAAGGAAAGAAGTGGTTCATGACCACTCTAAAATTTAGCTAGTGATCTTTTGTGCTTACTATCTTCAATTTCTTAAATATAAAAATTTGAGAAATGATATTGATTTAAGTAGCTCTGGAAGGACCAAATCACTCTCATAGATAAACTTGAGGGGCGACGTTGTTTCAATTGAACTTAAAGGGACTAAAGTGATTTCCTAAGTAAATTAGAAACAGTAAACGTATTAATTAAGCTTAGAGATATTTACAGTTGTGTGTTCATATTCAAATTAGTTTAGTATTGTTTCAGCTTTTGGATTTGGAAATGGAGATGAATAGACTTCTCTGTGGCACATGATTTACATTGGACTTAAGTAATCTGGCGACAATAACTGCAGCAGATTTTGTTTGTATCTTATGATCTATTAACTTTTAGTGTTCAACCATTAATAAAGAAAATTTTAGTGGAAACAAATTTCCTTTTTCTCTTTTAGGTTTGTTGTCATAAAAAATTAGGTCCACGAAGGGTTTGTTCCAAGTCTGAATGTTCTTCCTAGCATGTTGTTAGAATTAATCAGCTATTCTGATATGTCCTATTTCTTTTCTATGGTAAATTCATTCCTAGGCATAATCATAGAAGCTTGTAATTATAGTTTAATACTTCACTTGGAGGATTGGAACCATAAAGACAGTTTTTGGAACAAACAGTAATCTTGTTGGTTGCTTTTACATTCTACTTGTAGACTTAATAGGCACTATTTTCCTTTTCAGATATATTAGTTACAATTGAATTAAACTGGGTTTTATATCCTATATATGTTCTGCAGAGAGTACTAATACTTTGGATACACCTGAACAGGCTACGACAGAAGGCATATGGAGAAAATCCTCGTTCTGCCAGGTGAAACTTCAAATATATTTGACCATTATATATGTAGCAGTGTTTTGAGTTCCATATCATGTTGTGCCGCATGTCTTTGTCTGGGTTGGTAATTCTTTTTTTTTTTTTTTGAACAAAGAGTACATAATCCAAGAAAGGATACAAAAGAAATTAGGTTACACCAATAGATCTAACCTTCTCATCATTCCCCACCTCTTGACAATACGGTGGTGGTTGATTAAAAGCACAAAAGCTTCCTACCACATCTAAAGCGTTTTGGGCTAAAAAGTGCGCACGATAATTTGCCTCTCTGTACATGAACTTCAGCGATATAAATCTAAACTGATACAGGCAATTCCTAGGTTGTTCAATCACATCCCTAAAAGGGTGATAGGTGACATCAGATTTGGTTAGAAGTTAACAGCTTTAGCACAATCAGTAAAAACATGGACCTTCTGAAGAATGAGTTGGCAACACATGGTAAAACCTTGAACAATACCAATAATTTTTGTAATAGCTGGTGGGTAATGACCAACATTACAAGAAAAACCAACCACCCATTTAGCACTCCCATTTTGACACCCCACGTTTGGAGATACCATCCTTAAAGGATCCATCAATATGTAGGTGCAGATCATTACCTTGCAGTCGAACCCAGTGACTGTGGGATCTCCTCGCCTGGATTGACAACGTATTTGACGCAGTGATAAGGTTCAAATCAGATTTGGCTTTGTGGAAGATAGCCTCTTTGGAGCACCCTCCTTCAGCCTCCTCTCCATCAAATAAGTATCTGCATCTAGTACACCAGATGTCCCAGCACATTTATCCAAATAACACGTTCCATGGTAGCTGCAAGGATCATGTTTCATGTCTTACAGCTTCATGTTATAGAAGTTGAAGGGTCCTACAAGGATCAACCCAAGCAAAAAAGTTATTTAGTATGACACATCTTCATGTTCATGTTTCATGTCTTACAGCTAGCTTTTACTTTTCTGTGGAGGTCCTTTATGTATATTTCTGTGAAATGTGAAATTCTTCTTTAAAAATTGGTTCCTTTCGCTTCTGATATTTGTCATGCATGGTCTTCAGGTGCCATCTGGATGGAGTTCACAAAACCAACATTACTGAAGGGAATAAGAAAAGAAAATTACAGACTGATCAACTGGATTTGCCTAGATCAAAGCACAAATGTTGGGTTGGGAGATTCTCCTCTGAACATGGTTCAATGTCCGATGACAATCTAGAGCTAGGGAGCACGCATATGCCCATGTTCATGAGTGAAACGTATGCGTCAGCTCTTGATATTTCAGAAACCAAATCTTCCAAAGGCAGCAATAATTTCAGTGAAGATTCAGACGCTGCCATGTCTGTAAATGATGAACCAAAACATCAGATGGATTGTCCTAAACCATACCTGTACGGAAGGCCTTCCTATTCTTTTATTAATTGGGATGGCTATTATTTCAAGAAAAGTTGTCGTGAAGAGGACACAGTTGTTGAAAGAGAATCATCCTACGATTATGATGATGATATACAAGCTTTGGTGAATCTTGAGGAGCACTCTCTGGGTTTAGGAATTTGTAGAGATCATGATTACTCAGACTATGTGAAAAAAGGCAACGAGCATTCCAGAGAAAAAGAATTTGAAGATGTTTTTGCTGCTCATGGGGCAAATCCTAGCATTTATATCCTATCATCTGGAAAATGGGATGTGAACCAAGGTATGTTTTCCTCTCCGATGTGTTTAGTACTCCTTCAGGTCCTAAATATAGGAACTAATTGAGAAACTTGCTTTAATTCTGAATGTAAGATTCCAACCTAGTTTGTCTCCCAGATTTATAGTTTTTTTTTTTGGAGAATCACATTCAAGAACCACTCAAAAAAATTATGCACAAACAAGAACCAATATGGAATGGATTTTTATTAAAAGGAAAACATGACTTATTTTTTCTCGAATGGGACTTGTTATTAGTCTTTATTTGAGAATAATTCATTTGAGTGGTTCTTGAATGTGATTTTCCCCCTTTTTTTCCAAAACTATCCCTATTGATTGCAAAAGTTAAAGGGGTTTTTCCATCAAGGGATAGTTTCCAATATAAATGATTAAAGGGTATTTTAGGAAAACCATCACATATTTTTTATAAAAAACTAACTAAACTAATTTCTTCAATGTTTATAGATTAGTCATCTCTCTCCTACATTTAGGACCAGAAAAGAGTATAAAAGCCTATTTTGTTACCTAACATATTGGTATTTCATTTTTTTCCATCCTCCATAGATCATTTCTTTCAATTTAGTAGATCAATCATTAAAACAGCTTTAATGTTATCCTGACACCTTCCCTTTATCCTGGAACAAAGTGAAACCCATGAGATTAGAGATTTTTGTCATGAGTGAGCAGCATCTGTATAAGGTCCAAGTTAACAGCGCTGGGCAAGCCATAATGTGCGAGAGAACATTGAAAGTGTTTTAATGATTGAGGGACATAATTAAAACAGGGATGATCAGTGAAGGGCATTATCATGCGCCTATATGTCTGGAACCAAAAAGGGGTTTCCTCTAAATTTTTTTGTTAGTACTAATTCCTGGGTTGATATTTGGTTTCAGAGGCTGAATCAAGCACAAGGCCGCCAACAATTGATCAAGAATTTGAGCAGTACTTTTCCATGCTTATGCTTTAGCAGACTAGCATAGATCACTTATCATAAAGGATGTTGATGTATAAAGCCACTGGACGCTTGGTTCAACTAATAAGGGAGTCATATCCTCTTAATTAGAAGTCTCAAGTTTGAGTTTTGGAAATGCAGTAATATTGGTGACAGTGTTTCCATATGAAAAGATCCTAACTCTTTAAAATCTTCTCAACTTGACGTAGAACAGATTCAAGATACAAGTGTACTATGCAAAAAGGAAGTACTTGTATATATATTGCTAACTTTTTTTTCTACATGAATATCAAAATCTTATTTATTCCAAAAAAATCAAGTACAAACACCTATAGGTGAAGGCAGACAAGTACTCAAAAGACCTACATGTCACAACAAATACGAACGTCCCATAATCATCCAACCTCTCATTCCCTATTAGCAGCTTAGACAACCAAGATCATCACTATTTCTGAATTCTCAAACTATTTTGTGTGTATGTAACTATGCATGTATTGATTCCAAGTTGTAAATATTATTTTGATGCTATATATATTTATCTTACTTTTTCTTTCCCTTTTTGCTTCATATGATATGATCTTCATACGGCAGTGTGCGGGATTTCTCTCTGTGGCTTTTCCTCTTCTGTATAATAACAGAATCAACTTGAAGTAAAAGAAAAAATACTTTCCTCATTCATTACAAAATTCTTGGATAATTGAAGCAAAATTTAGATTTTGGGTACTTCTCATATATTATTTTGTTCACTGTGGTTTTGTACTGCCACGCTGCACGCTAATCAAGTACTAATCATTAACATTAGTAAATATTAACCGTTTTCAAGTTCCTTTAAACCCTGCATCTTATTGATCAAACATGACCAGGAATAGTGTTTTTATTTAATTTCTGCAAAATGCAAATGCTTTGTTATGAGTTTCCCCACTCTAAATGAACTCAGCTCAAGTTTTTATTTTTATTTTTATTACTATTTGTTATCATCATCTCTTGTGCCTTTAATATAGGATAACGGTAATTATTTTGTGGTTTTAAAAAATGTGTTAGTTAAAACCTTAATATTCTCTTCTGATAAACAAATGAAAAAGAAAAAACTTCATCTTCTCAATAATTTTATTTCTTTTTAATTATACCTTTGAGAGTGAGATAAATGAACTCAGCTCAAGTTTTTATTTTTATTTTTATTATTATTTGTTATCATCATCTCTTGTGCCTTTAATATAGGATAACGGTAATTATTTTGTGGTTTTAAAAAATGTGTTAGTTAAAACCTTAATATTCTCTTCTGATGAACAAATGAAAAAGAAAAAACTTCATCTTCTCAATAATTTTATTTCTTTTTAATTATACCTTTCAGAGTGAGATAAATGCCTAAATTACATTAGTTGACTCCTTCAAAATATCATCCTATATTTCAAATCAAATATAGGTCAGAGTCTAAGATCAAACTATTGAGCCAGACTTTGGAATAATATAATATAAATTAGTAGTGAAAAGGACTTGGATCAACTACAAGTAGACAAAGTGTATATTCCCTCCGTTTAAAAATGTAAGATATTTTTAATTAAATTTTACTGCCTAATAAAATAGTTACATACTTTCAAACCAATTCTATATTTTTATATTTATTCTTATTAAACATATTACAATAAATATAAACTCATTATCAACAGGGACACTTTTGAAAAAAAGGCAATAATTACACATTGAAAAACTAAAAATATCTTATATTTTTTAATATTCAATTTCTTAAAAAAATAAATTCTTATATTATTGAATGGAGGGAGTATATTTTTTTGGGAGAATTTCATTTAAGGGCCTGGGAAGGAACTTATTTTCTGGTGGCTCCTAAAAGATTCCAAAATCTCAGTTTAGTCCTTGGATTAAATTAAAAATAAGTTAAATGCGAAAAAGATGAAAACACCTTCAATTCAAATATTAAAAAAAACCACCAGCTATCATCACCGGAGCACCACAGTCGATGACTGGAGCGTCACCAGTAACGACAGCCATTGGACCTCCATCGTCGGAGCTTCAACTACCAGTGGTTGAAAAATTATGGAGAATTAATTTCTTTAAAGGTGGCTAAGGTGGGTATAAAATCTAAGACCCCTTAGTTTACTAAAAGTTTTGGACCACCAAGCCACTCAACCTATTCAATCATATAATACATAAAATTATATATATAATAAACCTTATTTTCAAACCACTTGATTATTACATTACTTATTAATTGCCTAATTTTTCTTATTAATACCTTCATAAGACTTGTTAATTACTTAACTTTTCTTGTTAACCCCATGAATCCTGCAACATAATTAAATTACTTGTTAATCTCATAATTATACTTGTTAATATTTTAACAAAACTTATCAATTACTTAACTCTCCTTCTTAAGTTCATGACTGCCACAACAGAGCTATATTATTTGTTAATTGCATAATTATAGTTGTTAATACCTTAACGGAACTTGTTAATTATTTGAATTTACTTGTCAAATCCATGACTCCTTTAAATGAATTGCATTACTTGTTATCATGTAACTTTATTTGGTAATTACGCAACAATACTTGTTAATTGAAAAGTTTGACTTGTTGATATTATAACAAGACTTTTTTAACTGTTGTTTCAAAAAAGCAACTAAATTACTTGTTAATTACATAACTTTATTTATTAATTCTCAATAATACTTGTTAATTATCTATTGTTACTTGTTAAATGAATATACAATTTACATAAAAAATTAAGTTTGTTAGATAATGAAAGCGACAACAGTCGGGTCTCCATTATTAGTATTTATCAAACTAGATACTCAATTATATAAGCGCACACACACACATATATATATATATAGAGAGAGAGAGAGAAATATCCTAAAAAACAAATATAATATTAACAATTAAAATTGAGTATCTAAGCATGTTGAAACATTTGCAGGCGCGATTCAAACTCGAGATCTAAGCATCTCAAGGATGTTGCTATGCTAGTTGAACCCAAGGTTCCAAGAGAAATGTGTATGTATTAGGTAATCATATATTAAATCATGAACGATCCCCACTTCTTTTAATTCTAGTTAGAAAAAAAAGTTATACAATGAACTCAAAGTAAGTAGAAAGTCTTAGGGGAAGTCGCATTAAGAGCCCTAAAAAATACATTATTACACTTCGGGCTTAAAAAATTTGATATTGTACTACTAGCCTTACAGCCTTTATTGCAATTTTTCTTCACACTAAAAATACAATTTTTCCTTAATGAAAAGAAATAAAAATGAATGAACATAGAGTAGTAGGATTGATGACAAATATGGGAAGGCTACTTAGCTAGAGGATGAGAAGGTTTCTTAGATCTAATAGCAAGGAATAACTTTTGAGGTATGTAGATTTCAAAATCCCTTCATTCTAAGTAGTGCCTGGTTGAAATTTGTCTGTTGAGCTTTGATTAAGGATGCTGTCTACCATTTTTTATGTTGAAACAGGAAAGAACTAACAATTGAACCATAAGTAGAGAGTAATGTAACGTTTTGTTAGCTTTCGGTATTTGTTGTTGTTGATTGCGTCTTGCTTAGCCATGTTTTCTTCAATAGACCACAAACAGAGAGTGATGGAATAGGCTTGTTGGATTTTTACCCCCACATAAATTAATGAGAGGATTATCTAAAATAGTTGAATTTCAGCCAAATATTTAGTTGGATGGAAAAACCTTTAGTTGGAATTTTAGTTGTGATTTTACTGCTAATATAAGTTATAGGTTGCTAAACTATTAAGTTGCTATAAAAGTTTTAGAGTGGATTAGTTGTTTGTACAATAATGATGGTTGACTTGTTCATGTTGAACTTTAATATGTAAATTGAATAAAATATGACCCAATATGAAGAAAACCTGATGTCAGAAATATTAGAATATTTGTTGTGCAAAAATTAACTTTGAATTGTTGTTGTTAAATGTTGAGTTGTGCATTTTATTAAGTCTAGCCTAGTGATAAACTAAAATCGCATGGACTTTCAATGAAAAATACATTAATCTTGTGTTGTGCATAGTTGATACTGTGTTGTACATTGTGTGCCTAACTTAAGCATTTTGCTGAGCCTAACCTATTGATGAACTGAAATTGCACGGACTTTCAATTGAGAATATATGAATCTTGTGTTGTGCATGGTGAATATTGTGTTGTGCATTGTTTGGTTAAATTGAGCATTTTATTAAACCTAGCTTATGATAAATTGGAATCGTATAGACTTTCAGTTAAGAATATATGAACCTTATATTGTGCATATTAGATTTTGTGTTGTACATTGTTTGCCTAACTTGAGCATTTTGGTAAGCCTAACCTATTGATAAACTAGAATTGTATGAACTTTTAGCTGAAAATATATGAACCTTGTGTTGTGTATAGTGGATATTGTGTTGTACATTTGTGCATTTTGTTTAGCCTAGCCTACTGATATAACAACATTGACAGATAACTTATCATGAACTTTTTTGTAACCGCCATTAACTAGCCATCCTCCTAAAATGCCACGAACCAGGAGGATAAAGTCTTAATTTCAAAATAAGAAGATTTATCATTGTTCAAGATGTGAGAAGGTCAAACACGGTCGCATGACATGCAAAAATTCTAACCCAGTATAAGAAGTAGTCACATTGTACTTTTTTAATGTACTTAGGCAACTATAATTACATATATAGAAGCATTCCTAAGTAATATTTTTTGAATAATTGAGAATTACAGATATTTTTTGTTTGTATATAGAGAAGAAACTGTTAGGTATTTTGAATATAGTTGCTAACTTGTTGTGTATATTAGATTTGAAATAATGTGGGTACTTATTTTAGTAGCTAGGCCAGTACTAATATGAAATTATTCATATCTAATGTAACTGTTCTTCTTAATACTAGAAAGGCATGAACTTTGAGTTGAGTATACATAAGCATTGTCTTGTACATAGTAAATATTGTGTTGTGTATGGTTTGCCTAAGTTCTCCATTTTGTTGAGCCTAAACTACTGAAATACTGAAAAGGCATGGATTTTTAATTAAGCATACGTGAGTATTGTCTTGTGCATAATGGATATTGTGTTGTGCTTGATTTCACGAAGGTTTTCTAAATTCAAATCAAACAAAGGATAACAATGTACTTTTAGTTTAAAAAAATTGTAATAAAGACTCCAAGGCCTGTAGTGCAATGTCAAATTTTTTCAAACCAAAGTATAATTATGTGTTTCTTAGGGCTTTTAGTGCAATTTTCCTAAAATCCTAACCCTAAATCCTTTTGAAAATGACCCACGCGATTTCCTTGTCTGCTTCTATCCTTAACCACACAATCTCAAACTCTATCATCATTGATATCTCACATATCATAAGATAATATCATGTTATTTAATGTTACATTATTTTAAGATATTCATTATTAGTATGATAGTTATTTTCTTAATTTACTAAATGTTTCTATCTTTTTTACATTTAAGATAATCATGAAAGTACTTTCATGATTTTTTTTTTGACCAACAAGGTACTTTCATGATTGAATGACATAATTTAAAGGGAAAATTACACTAAAGGCTACAAGAACAAATATATTTGCATTAAGTGTCTAATAAAATTTGAAATAGTTTTGTAAGTATAAACTACTCTCTTGCAATTAAGCTTTTTGATGAAAAGATAAAATTTTTCCTTTGTAAAATAAATGAATCTTTTGTTGAAAATAAATAAATTTAATTGTTATTTATGAACAATATGTTGTAAATTTTTTCTTCTTCAACAAGTATAAACCACGTGAATTATATATAATAAATGAACATTTTAAATGAATTTTGAATGTTATTCACAATGTTTTTGTTATAAATTTTGTTTTTGTAACTTATACTCCTTAATACATTTTTAACCAAATCTAACTTTAAATAAAGTAGTTACTTGTCTTTAAATTAACTCTATCTTTTTATATTTATTCTTATCTAATAGGGTGTTTTACTCTAAAAAAATATAAAGCGATCTATTCAATAAAGGGCACTTTAAAAAATAAAGATAATGGTTACATCTTAAAAAATTAAAAATACCTTATATTTTTTAATATTCAACTCCTTAAACAATATCTTATATTTTTTTAACAGAAAGAGTAGATTAGGAGAATTATTACTAAGTCCCACAGATGAACTTTAATAACTCCTAAGTCCCATGAAATGATAAAATAGTTGGGAAAATCACAACCAAGGACCCCTAAAGAAACATATTTATAGCTCAAGACCAATTAATTCTAAATTTACACTGCAGTCTCGGAGGTCCTAACTATAATTAATTTTGACTAGAAAAATACAAAAATGCCCCTCTAATGGAAATGAAATAAAGCATAACACTTAGGAGAATAAGCTGTTATTCGCATGAAAACATTCATAGGTTCAATTAGAGCAAGCTTGTAAGCTAAAAATTGTAGATTCCTTCCTCCATCTCTGTCTTCCTTAATGAACTGATTTTGCATTCTTTCTTTCAACTAACTTGTATTTGGTTCTGTTTTTGGGGTATCATAGGCTTATTATCGAGTTATTTTAAGAAATAGACGGCTGAATCTAAAATTTACAGTGTTATCAAGGTAAATGATCTAACCCTAACTGATATTAGCTTTAATATTCTTGATTGCATTACATACTTTTATGCCATCGAAGAAACACGTTTAATGTGGGAACAAGGTAGTTAGGGGTTTAGCATATATAGTTATCCATAGTAGATGCATAATAATGGTGTTCGGTAGCATTAATATGTCTCATTTAACGTGGGTCTATCTTGGCAATTACAATAGCATTCTGTTTTAATGTGGAATGTTGTGTTATAAATACAATAATATATTATTGTTAAAATGGAGAGTGTAGGTGTTATTTTATGATTTAATTATATTTTTCTTTTCAATATGTTGTGATAGCTTAAGAAGGAAAGTCTAGAAGTAATGAACTATTTTTTTGATAAATAATGATGATATATGGTTGATATTGGAATTGTAGTTATATTAGAAAATAGAGTAAAATTTAGTTAAAAATCTAGAACTATTGAACTTTATGTTGTCAAAATAGTAATAATATATTATTGATATTAGAACTGCAATTATAAACTCAAACTAGAGTAAAATTTGTTTGAAATGGTTGCAAGGTAATGTGATAGATGTCAAGCAATAGTAGGACAAAAATTATTTTGTTTCATCCATTATAAGGGAGTTTATGAGAGGACAAGTGAAGATAATGTCAAATATGATGGAGGGAATGTAATTGCTAAAATAATAACAGAGTGTATGACATATGATGAATTTAGAAGATTGATATTGCTTGAAGTGTGTCCTAAAATTAAAGAGATGGACCTAAAGTTAACATTCAATATTGAAACTTTCACAACCATAATGATAGACCTTATAGATGATGCTGGAGTTACACAACTTATTAAGTTCAATGGCAACAATGGTCATGTTTATGTTGGTGTAAGGAAAAATGACATTACACAGTCATCACTAAATGACTATCCTCAAGAGTCAATAATAAAAGTCAATTTTAAAAATCAATTTCATTGCTTTAAGTCTCTTGACATTTAATATTTAGTCTTAATTGTTTGAATACATCATAGATAATATCCAAGGAATTATTAAAGCACCCTCCACTAGTGAAACTAAATGGGTAAGCTTACCATCTCCATTTCAAACCTTGGCAACATCCTTTGTTGAGCAAAGTTTAGTTGTGGAAAGTATTACAACTCCAATACTAGAGAAAAATGCAACAAAATGAAAAGATTTGCTTATTGGTATAGGATAGATATTCGCTAATACAACAACTTTTAGACAAGTATTACACAAATATAGCCTTGCTAAAAAGTTTGCATACAAATTCTGAAAGAATCATAGGGACAAAGTCATTGCAAAGTATGTGGCTAAGGGTGCAGTTTTTATACACAAATAACCTATTATAGTTTTTTTTTTGAAATGGGTTATTGTCTTTTGTATATGTCTGTGCAACAATATGATATAAATGGATAAAAAATTTCATGAGGGTACTTGTTTCTACCATAAGAAGTACTATTATAAAATTAGGCGAAATTAATGTTGTCTATATACTCATATTAACTTATTATCAATGTAATAGAAGTCATTCACTAGAATGGATATTGTATGACATTCTAAAGTGTGATGACTCTGTCTGCATTAGTGCTAGTTATATATCAGTGAATGTAGACTTGTTATTTATGTAATAGTTTTTTTTTTAAATAATGAGTTATCCACCAGCTTTGAACACCTAGACATTTTCTTAAATTAAAAATTTTGGCACATAAAATTATTTCTTGTTAAAATGGAATGGGTAGATGTTTTTTGTCGAATGGTGAGTCATCAACTTTCAACAGTTGAAAATTTTCTCAAGTTAAGAATTCTAGCACATAAAATTATTTCTTGTTAAAATAGAATGTGGAGTTTTTTTTTTTTTTTTGAATGGTGAGTTGTTAACCAACTCTGAACACTTAGATATTTTTTTTAAATCAATAACTTTGGCATGAAATTATTTTTTGTTGAAATGAAATGAGGAGTTTTCTTTTTGTTGAATGATAAGTTATTCACGAGCTTTAAACATGTGAAAATTTTTTTAAGTTAGGAATTCTAAATTATTTTTTGTTAAAATGGAATGATGTTGTTTTTTTTCAAATGATGAGTTCCACGCTTCATTTCCTTTCTATTAGAGGAGTATTTTCATCTTTTCTCAGTCAAAATTAATTACAATTAGAACCTCCAAAACTGCAATATAAATTTAGAATTAACTGATCCTCAACTGTAAATTTGTTTTTCCAAGAGTCCTTGACTGTGGTTTTACCAAAATAGCTTTAGGGTCCCTTCATGTAAATAATTTTTGATATACAATTATCAGATTACCCTTGACTTTAAAATTAGTAAAAAAGAACCCGTAAGCTCTTCTAGGTGGTATCAATGAAGTCGACTTCAATCAAGTAGACTTACTTTACAAGCGCAAGTTGATCTCTTTCTAGTTCATCGTTTTTGCAGAAACGTTAAAGAACTGGAACAAAAAGACAGTGACTTTAAAAAGCGAGCAAACTGATGTCTTGGTTTAGCTCTTACACGGCATTTAGATTATTACATAAGAAAACTTATTTAAATCTTGAAGACTCAGGATTTCAGTGTTATTGAATGTTATTCTCCCTTAAAAGTTTTATTTCCCTCAACAAGTATAAGCTAAAGCCACGAACGCAGGTCACCCATTTAAACATATATTTATAAGGATTTGAGTTTGAAAAATTAAAGATTTTTAACGTAGTCAGGCTTCTAAAACCACTTTTGTTAGGTTTTCTAAAAATGAGCTTGGGGTCGAAGGCCTCCACGTAATTTTTTTAAAAAAAAATACATCAATTTTAAAAAAAAAATGTGGAAAGAATGTTTTGTGTGTGTGTTGACTGTTGACCTAACTGCTTTTATCCTCTTTAAAAAAATTCTTGAAACATTGAAGCAGAATTTAGATCGTTGGAAAAATATAATTTTTGAGAAAGTTTTTACTTTGTCGATCAACCTTTTTCCTTGAAAAACAAAAAAAAAAAACAATATGTCTACATATTGAGAATTGTACTTCACCTTCTTCCATAAAATTCTCTCTTTTCACCTTTAATTTTGTACTGCAGGGGCTGCTCCCTAACATTAACTATCGTCATGTTCCCTTGAATGCTGTGTGCCATTGACCAAACATGATTAGGAATAGTGTCTGTATTTAACTTTTGCAACAGAATAAAATAAGAAACTCCAGCTTAATTATGAGATTTTTTTTTAACACCTCACCAAAAATAGAATTTGAAGCTCAAATAACCTTCAGTACCAAAAATATGGGAACATCTAGAACTCCATGAAAATCCAGAGCTCACTCTAATTTTGCTTTCAACAAACCCATCTCACTTATAATAGCTAATTATAAGAAAAAGATTAGCGATAAGTAAGTCAGACGTAATAAGAATGAGATGGCGAAACAAATTACCAGTCAAAATGTTTTCACCAAAATATACATATATACATACACACACACACACACAAAATGTTGAAAGATAAAACGACTTGGGTCAACCTATCAGACTTTAACAGCTTAATTAATTATTAATTACTTAGCTAATCTTGTAATCAACTCGAACCAGCTAAAGACCCGCTCGAATTGCTTGTCAGTTTCCATGCAAAACTCCACGATGATCATTTTGCTTCAGCATCTGCATTGTCTTGCTTATCTAAGCAAAACTCCACGATGATCATTTTGCTTCAGCATCTATTGCTATTGATATCTAAGCATATCACAAGCCAATATCATCTAAAACTATCTAATCTAATGCATCCTAACGCATGCCAGAGGATTCAGAGAGGAACAAAAGACAAATGGTTACCGCGCAATATGGTTGCGATTGCGAGAAGCCATGAACGAATTAGCAAAGCATAACAAAATCCAGAGAAGAACAGAGAACTCAAAGGCCATGATTCCGTAAAAGAATTTGTTAAACAAATCATCGCAATCCATCAGCAGTAGCTAAAATAAAAACCCTAAAACATGACCAGAAAAAAAGGAATGTCCCCTAGCAAAACTATGCAGAATCATCTATATATATACAGCTGTTTCTTCCTCTTCACTCCTAAAATGAAAAATATAACCAAATCCGTTCACCGTCTTCCTATGCAAATGCTTCTTTCCTTGGTGGAATATCAAAGAAGGAATCAAGATCAGGAGGATTAAAATACCCGCCCTTCGGCGGGTCTCGCCTCTTTCCGTCACCGATAGGCTTCTTCCTCGGCGGCGGGGGGCAAATAAGCATTGCCGGAATCCTATTCTCGATATTCCTTGGAGTCTTGCACTCCTCCTCCCACTCCCTCATTCCTGATTTATCCACAGCCGCCATTGATGCTATATTTGCTAGCTTGCTGGGTAGGTAGGTAGGTAACCTTTGAATCTCAACAAAATCAAGGGAGAAAGTTGGAAAGAAAGACGAAAGAATTTCGCAATCACAATTTCCGATGAAGATCGAGGACGCTACAAACTTTCAAGGAATGGGAATTCGGCAGACCGGTGGGGTGTGTGTGTGTATATATATATATATATCTATTCACACAGAGACGGGACGGAGGAGGAGAAAGAAATTCGAATTTTAATTTGAAAATTTTGAAATTTCAAAAAATTGGTGGGAGGGTGAGTGGGAGGTGAGTGAGGGGGATCGTGTGGGATTGGTGTACCGAGAAATCTTTTCAATCATGCGGTGTTGGTTGGTGACAGCCAGGCAATGACGGTGGTGCTCTCCACGTGTCGATCAAGTAGTGGTTCCTACGCCGACGTGGATTAATACATGGGCCCCACGTCCACGTTCGGCCGCGTTATAAACATTGTCATTCAAATTAGGCGGCGCGTTGAAGAGTCGGTGTTTGCGCGGGAAGGTTACCTTTTTTAGAAGTTGACCGACGTTGCCGTTTCGTCACGGCAAATCTACAGGGCTGTCAGAACTTAGAAGCTGATGAGATAAAATGGACGGTCGATATTGCGACTGTTATTTAAGTTACACGGTATGGTGTAATTATAGCACAGGTACGCTCCACTGCGACGAAGATAAGATTCTATCGGTGGGACCCATGTGAATAAGGCCCGGCATGGGCTTCTTTTGTCGTTTAGGGGATCATTGTTTGGGATAAAATAAAGATCAAGTTGAATTTAAATGAAAATAAATTTAAAGTTTGTTGTATCACGCGAATATCTTATAATATAATAAAATATGATGTCACGATAGAATTATCAAATTAATTTTTCACCTGAAAAACCTCATTTTCTCTAAAGGTAAAGCATTCAACATTATATAGTATTTTGGGTAAGAAAAAATTTAAATCTAGTATATTACTATTATATGAATATAATATATTATCGATATCTTCTAATAATAACACAAAATTGGATGTCACCATAAAATCAATGTCTTACAATAAAATGGAATCCAATATTAGTATAAATTATAGATTTAATATATGTGTGTGTCCCAAATCTCCTTTATTTTTTTTTCAAAAAATTTACATTATATGGATAGTATATTATAAATATTGTGATAAAAAGAATTTAAAAAGATAACAAGGGGAGAATTACTTTAAGGTCACACATAACATAATCAATTACTATAAGTTTATTGATAACTAATTAGGAAAAATGATAACACATAATTCTTCTAAACTTTAAGTCTAATTTAGCCCATTTACTAAATAGGTTCAGGGCAGACTTAGACCTTTAATTAAGCTCATTTAATTAAATAGGTCAAGCATATTTTTTCAAAACTTGGCCCACAAGCTCAACAAGTCGGCCTATTTTTTTAAGGCTTAATTTACAAGCCCAACAGGTCGACTTATTTATACACACATATTATGTAATATATCACACACATATCAATTTATCCTTTGATTTTTTAATTAATATATTCTTTTTTATTTTTAGTTATGTTTTCAATAAGATTGGACTTATATATTAATTTTAATATTATTGCTTTATTATATTGTATTATAGTTGGTAAGTCTTTTTAATTATTATATATTGTAATTACTAAATTAAATTATATATTATATACTAATAATTTTGAAGTATACTTGATATGTTTAAAACTAAAATGCAAGCTTACTTAAAAGATTTATTTTTAAGTAAGCTTTTAAATAAGCTTTTAAACTAGATCAAGCTTTAAGTAGGTTTAAACTTAAGCCTTAAAAAAATCCTCATAATATAGAATCCAGTATTATTATGAAAATTATTATAGAATCACTGCTCAAATTCCGTGTAAGAATCGTGAACCTATTTTTGTTTTACCTATTTCAAATGAATATGAATTCAAAATTTTTTTTGACCAAATTATGAATTCAAATTTAAAGACTGTATATTATATGGATATATAACACACACACACACAAACACACTGTTATAGTTATTGTATTTTGCGTTGTTTAAAAAAAGAAAAAAATAATTTTTTTAATAAGTAAAAATTAACTTCCTTTAATTGGACCTTGCCCCACTTGCTTAATAGGTAATGCCAGATAAGTGTTGAGCATTATTCTTTCTCGGGTCTTGCTTTTAAAAAAAAAAATTGTTTGAACATCGCTTTGGAATTAAATTTTATTTCAACCCGATTGGATCGAAAAGAATAGTGGAAGGAAAATATACTTAGAATAATCGGAAAAGAAAACACTTATTTCCACGCATTTTCCGCGTTGAGACTTGTGAGTCCATGACGATTGACGCACAACCACTTACGTTTTTCATATAAAATGCGCATCTTAAAAATATTTTTTAAAAATCACCCAATATCTTAATTTTGTTGTTGAAGTAATTTTGTTTTTAACGTTATCAAAATAGAACATTTTTACCCTATCAGTTAAATAAGCAAAAATGCTCCATTTTGATAAATTTAAGAGCAAAATTACTTTTACAAAAATGTTAGGATGTTGGGTGTTATTTAAAAAATATTTTAAGAACAAAAATGACCATTTATCCCTAAAAAAACAATAATTTTTTAGTGCATTAGTTTTTGGTTTGGGTCAAAACGTTGACTGCGAATGGGACAATGGATAATGTTCCTCCATTACTCTGAAGCAAACACTTTTAGAGGTTAAGTTTCTAAGAAGTTCAAGTGATGATCCACTTGAATATTGATCCATAGGCACTCGCAAACTCCAGAATTTAAGCCCCTATTCATTCTTCGTTGCAAGCTGCAATCGAAATCACTATTTATGTCTTTAATCTCTTCAATATCTGTTGGTACAAGGGTTATATCAGTTTAGTTTTTGCGCTGTTAACGTTCTACTTTAAGGTGAAGTGATTAGAAATCCCAGTAATCATATATTAGCCTCTGAAGAAGGCGCTATGGCATCCATGTTAGCTCCAAGTAAGTTCATGACCAACCACCTCCTTCAATCTTCAAAAAGTATACATGTTCTTATTCCCTTTGCTTCTGGTCAAGACTAATCACAGTGCCATATGTGTGTGTGTGTGTGTGTATTAGTTTCAGGCATATGGGTATCCACCGATCATAGCCATAGGAGGCTTTTTGAAGTAATTCCAAGCCCTGTGCGTAAGGCATGGGACAAGTGGAACGTACGAGGATCAATCCTATTGAGCTTTCTCTGTCAGATTATAATCGGCCTCATGGGAAATCGCAGAAAACACACTGTTTCTAAACTCACCGACACGCTTGTTTGGGGAGCCTACTTGCTCTCAGATTGGGTCGCAAACTTTGGACTTGGTGTTATCTCTAGTAAGATTGGAGACCCTATTCATCAATCGAATAGTGAACAAGATGATGATTCTGTGCTCTTAGCATTCTGGGCAACCTTGTTCTTAGTTCATCTTGGTGGTCCAGCTTCCATCACAGCTTATGCACTTGAGGACAATGCTCTGTGGCGTAGAAGCTTGGCTCTGTGGTTAATACAATCAATCAGAGTCCTTTACATTGTTCTTTTGGCTTGGAGAAATACTGGGCTCTCGTATCTCAGCATCGCCATGCTTGTTAATGGATTCATCAAATATGGGGAACGAACATGGGCTTTATATTCTGCAAGTATTGATTATCGCCGTGACAAGATGATTCCTCCTTTAGATCCTACCATCCATGGGAAGAAATTCATTATTGAAGAGTCCACCAATGATTCGAATCATTTGGTTTCTCTTGACGATCATGAATCAAAAGCTGCTTTGGATATTATTAGAACTCCCCAGGATCTGCTAGATAACTTCATGCATTTATTCGTGAGTCTCTTTAAGGATCTTGTCTTGAGCTATGATTATCTTCAGAAACACCAATCATATTTTCGAGAATTGAAACCTGAACATGCCTTTGGGATGGTCGCGGTTCAACTTGGATATGCCTACAATTTTTTCTACACCAAGGCTTCAGTTTTTCACAGGGACTTGTTCATTAACTTGGTGGCTATCACTCTATTCCTCGAGACTGGGGTGCTGATCTGCTTTGGATTTATCATCAATGCAGAGTCTCACATGGTAACTTCGGATCAAATAATGTTAACTTGGTCGTTGTTGGTTGAAATAGTACTGCTCGACGCATGGTCAAGCGATGTGGTAACGAATTCAAACGAACAGTTCTATCTTCCTTACGTTCTCCATTCATCTCATAGCAGTAATGTGGATGAACTTTATGGATTCTATGAGATAAGTTCTAAGAGAACGTGGGTTAATGTAATCCCTCAGTGCAACTTTCTAACTCTCAGCCTCCAACACAACAAAGATTCTGTGAATTTCAACCAACTAAAAGAGCTGCTAAACAAAAGAATCCTCAAGCCCACTAAGGAACTGCATCATCATATTTTCAACCACTTGATCAAGAAATCAGAACTAATCTCAGGAGGGCAAAACGTGAGCAAGTATGGAGTGAATGACGCCATTGAAGCAAGAGGTCTCAAGTCAATAGAATGGACGAAAATGTTAGAGTTTCACCAAAGCATTCTCACATGGCATGTTGCCACAGACATATGCTATTATTATAGTATTACTGACCATGAAGATGATGATCCCAAGAAGAGCATCAGCAAGATGATCTCAGAATACATGTTATATATTCTGGTGAAGCAAAGACACATGTTGCCTGTAGGAACAGGACTGATAAGCTTTCGTGACACGTGTGCAGAAACCATACAAGTTCTTAGACAGTTGAAAATAGAACTTCCATCAAAGAATGTACAGGAAGCTTGTGAGAAGCTACTAGGTGTGAGACCTGATTCAGTGAGAAGGAGTGAGTCAAAGTCTGTGATAGTTGAAGCGTGTAGGCTTGCAAGATCGCTGGTGATAGAAATGGAGAAGAAGGAGATGTGGGAGTTATTGAAAGTTGTGTGGGTGGAGATTCTTGTCTCTGCAGCAACACAGTGTAAGGCAGATCAGCATGCACAACAACTTAGAAAAGGTGGAGAGTTTCTCACTCATGTGTGGCTTCTTTCTGCACATCTTGGTATCATGGAACAATTTCAAGTAAGACCATCACTAGCAAACCCTCCAATGAATCAAGGTAAATAATTTCATATTCTGATACATCTCTGATTAAAAAAGTTTGATTTTTTGGCATGATAGAACACAAATACAGTATATCGTGTCCCCAGACAGGGGAGTCCTGCCTTTCTAATCCAAAAAAAGCACGCTTTAAACCTCAAAATATGGTGTCTAAATGTATAATGGGGACAAATTGTTCGGATTACTGCAATATCTAAATGAATGACTTCCTGTTTCAGTGAACAGAAATGAGAGAGATGAAACACCTGTAGATGCAGTTGGTGAAGAGAATTTGTAGAAGGACGTGCTCTTCAAGCTAGTTTCTTCTTGTATTTGTTACCAACACTTGTTGAATCATGTTAGATCGTGTTACTACAGTAGTTCTTACTGTAAAATAGTGGACTGATGTGAAAGTATGCCACATAGAGAGAGAGAGAGAGATTTGGTTACTATATATATATGGAGAGAGAGATAGATAGATAGATGTTGTAATAAAATGGGTTTGAAGTGAAGGCACGCTACTTGTTGAATCATGTTCCAGATTTGGTCGTTGCAAGGGCAGTTAACTTGAAAGATCATAAAAGAAAAGACTGAATTGGGATTTTGATAAATGTTTCTTAATCCTACATGCATATAATTTTAGTTTGAAAGGATGTGATTAATTTTAAAATGATTTTAATAATATAATAGACCTAAAACGTAAATCACACTTCACAAGTTAAGTTAGATATTAACTTAGCACGTACTAAAATAAACATTAAAAAAAATTATTTCAAACAAATAAAGCATGTGGCTTAAGGTAAGATATATTTTTGAAAACCTTCATGTGACTTTATTATATTTTATTATTAGTTTTTATAGTTTTTTTTAAGTTTTAAGTGCCTGTAGTTTTTTTCATGTATAACATTAGTTTTTTTATTTTTAATTAAATATGTCCAAAGGAATGACAATGCAGTACAAATGTTGTTAAATTATGGCATTTGATGCATAAGGTAAAAGGCTTAACTCACAGTGATCATAAATTACTTTTTGATGCTAACAAGCGTTATTGCTAGAAGTCCTAAAGAGTCTTCACCAAGAAGCAATTGTTCCTGTTTTTACCTATTACTAATTCAAATTGTCAAATCATTTGTGTTTTGAACATGTTAACATTCTTATTAATGTTGTTATTAGTTACACATCAGATAATTTAATACTATTATTAATGCCATATCATTGTCACTATAGGCATATTTAATTTAAAAGTAGGAACACTAATATTGTAGACAGAAAAAATTAAAAAAATATGAAACATGGAAAAAATAAAGGAAAATAACAACACATGACGAGTATAAGGACTGATAATTATATTTTTGTAATATTTTATCAAATCTTATCACTATTCATAAGTCATGAAGTTATATTTTTGTAAAAAGAAAAAAAAAAACTGCATGATGGTGGACTGAAAAACAAAAGTCAATGTACAGAAGAAAGCGACAGGTGAAACATGTTGCATGAGGGGCACGTGATGGGGTCCCACAAAGAAGGTATTGACTTTAGAGAAAGGCTCCGCGTTCGGCATCTTTCAACATGTTTCGTTTGCTAAACGACGCCGTGCAGCAGAGCTAAACCAACTCCGATAGTCAACGCCTTTGTCCTATATCTAGTGCCACCTTGTTTCCATTTGTTTAGTAAAATTGAGTAAAGAAGGTGAATGATTGTTTGTGGGCACATTGGCAAGTTTTGTTTGGATTGGAGAAGTCAAAGGCGAATAAGAACAAGAGGTTCCCTAACTCTGAAGCAATCCGATCCCAATCCGATCCGGTGAAGAACCAGTGATCAGAGAGAAGTTTCTGCATCTCCATCTTGTCCACTCTCTTCCTGACATTGTCCTAACTTCTGCATGCATCGGTTTCATCTTCCAAGTTTCACATAAATCTTTACGTCAAGGTAAATTTTGAAATTAATGACACCAATGTTCATACGTTGACTACCGAATCCTTCATTACAGACAGAAAGGGGGTTTTACACACATATATCACTCATCTACCCAACACATAGTACATAACACCTCACTAAAACCCACAAAAACCAACCTAACCTAAATCTTCACATTTTTTGGACCTACAAATAATAGAATCCATATTCTCTTGCATCAAGAGAAAGATTCATGTCATTGAAACACTAAGTGGATCTTGGCAATATCACTTTCTTCAGTGTCATTGAAACAAGAGATGCCTATTTTTAGTCTAGTTATTTCTATTTAACCTAACAAAATCAAGGGAAAATGACATTTTAATCTTAAAATATTGAATTAAATTTTGTGAAAATGAGTCATAAAATATCAATTTAGTTAGTTACAAATAGAAATTCTGATTATAATTTAAGAATTACATTTAAAACTTAAATGCTATATATGTAATTAAAATTTTTAAATTTATAATCACGTGAATAGATTTTTTTATTCATTTTTTAGAAAACTTTGTCAAAAAGCTAACTGATTTTCCCAAATACAAGACATATATTTTGTATAATGCGAGATACAAACCAATTAAATATTTGGCTCATGAAAAGGTACAAAAATATTTTAGAAACTTGAGGAGATCAAATCCACTTGGAGAGGACACGTGTATGGAGTTGATAGCACTAATTAGTATAAACGAGGTATAGACCTTGATAATGTCCAAATGTGGTTCCTGACTTCTGAGAGAATCAACAGCACGGTGTTCTAGAATTATCTTCTCTTGATTGTCTTTTTTACCATTCTAAATTATACTTTGTGATCCATCACCACCTACTCATTCCACTTGCTCTGCAATTTGTACTAAAACGAAATAATAATGCAGTTAAAGTGTTCTAATTAACTCCAGTCAATTCCGTGGCATGCTTCTTCTTCTTCTTCTTTTTATTCTCTCGTGTCTCTTTCTTTAGCTCCATTTTCTTCTTTACTCTTTAATATAAAAAAATCAACATACTCTCTATCAGGAAATTTTTTATAGCTTATACCAGCAATAAAAAAAATTTAAATTTAGACTTTAGACATTTTGACAACTTAGTTGGGCTGAACTAGCAGAATAAATAAGTTATATAGATAGACTTCTCCAGCCTCCATTAATTATTAAATATATCTTGTATTATAGTGTAGTTCTATAATTTTTAATTGCACATGGCATACAACATCTATAGCTTTTATTTTTATTTTTATTTTGAAAAAATTTAAAGTCCTACGGCTTTTACTCCCTTAAAGTTTTTCCCGTTTTGGTTATTATTACCTAAACATGACCATATTTGTTTAAAAATATAAAAGATATATATATATATATATATTCACCTGTTAAAATGTTCTTCATTTCATTGAATTTCATACTATGTGTATCAAACAGGACATTGTGAGTACAATATGTATTACTAACAAAGTCATTAACACTGAACATTACTCGGGGTAGAAATATATAGCTTATTATTTATTATAAAAAAAACCTATAAATATTACCTTGTGTTAATTTATATAAATATTATTCAATGGTAACTAATATCACTAATATATATTGTATGCCTTGCAAAGTAACAATTGACTAGTAATACTTTTAATAAGAGAGAATCATATGCTTTAGCAAGTAACCTACCATTTCATCGATAGCAACCAATAATGCATGCTCAACCAACCCAAATATTGCTGCGGGGAGAAAATAATATCAGGATTAATTAACAAATCACACTAGAGTAAAAAGCAAATAAAAGAAAAGACACTCTAGAACATTGTGACATGCCAAAAGACGAGTAATTTTTTAAGGTTGACTATTGCTTTGATTGAAATAAGGTTATAGGTCAAGGGGGTCTGGTCTGGTCCACCTCATGCACCTATCCCATCATATGACAAAGGACAAAATTTACATTTAAATTAAAATAACAGAGACAGCACAAAAATGTTTGAGATTTCCTGTACCTCGGAAAATGAAATGTCAAAAACTCTCATAACCCATAACCATAAGTCCATAACGGGTCACCATTTTTTCACCCTCCTTAGCTGTCTCTGACCAAAGCTAATCTTCAACCGCGAGCATATATCTCTCATATTAACCTCAACACCTTACGAGTAAAACTTTAAAGCGTAGCTATGAAATTCTCACACTTTGACTAGTTTCAATTTTTTTTCAATATTATTTTCCGAGGACGCGTTTCATAATGTATTGTTCCTTTGTGAAAGTCAAACTATAATACAGACAAAAGACAAGAGTCACAGCCTAGCTATCTATCTATCTGCTCTCTCTTTAAAAAGTCAAGCCAGGCACAGACTTTGTATGCGTCACACTTCTCTCTCCCTCATCTGCTCCACTCTTCCCTTCTCTGACTGCCCTATCATCATGATCATCATCTTCTTCTTCTTATCATCCTCTCTCGTCCATAAAAGCTAAAGATCTCGTTCTCACAGCTTTTCTGAGATCTGATAAATGGTTGACTTCTCAGCCAACTTTGAGACACTATTGATGGAGGAAGCAGTAACGGCAGCTAATTATGGGTCAGATGGGTCAGAAGAAGATGACCTCTTGAGAGAGCTTTTGGATCATCATTATAATAACTATCATGAGTCTCCTTTCCCTTCTTCCACCATTGAACCCTGCGTAAGAAAATCAGCTTCCACCAACATTAACTCCTTGATCTCTAACATTTATTCAGGACCTACCATCTCTGATATCGAAAATGCCTTGTCCTTTACCAACCGCAAACAACATTATAATTCCCAAGACTTCTCCTTATCCAGGTTTTTCAGAAAACTCCGTTGCTATCCAATTAAATATACTGTGTATATCTGCACTTTCTGATCCTACTATATATACGTATATTGCTTATTGCATTTTGTGTGTTGTCTCGTGTTTTAGGGTGTCGACACTGGAGAGAGGACTGAGCAAGATAGAGAATAAGTATACTCTGAAAATGAAGTGCTTTGGGAATGGGATGGGTGATGATGGATACAAGTGGAGGAAGTACGGACAGAAATATATTAAGAATAGTCCAAATCCTAGGTAATTCTATGTTCCTTTCTTCATCACTTCATCATATCATTTACAGACTCAGACGTTTGAAATATCTGGAAAACGAAAGGATTATTAGTAGAAGAGGAGGGAGTCTCGTTTTCCATCGTACTGCAGAATTTCAATTCCTGCTCTTTTCTTTTTTGTCTTTCAGTTTGAAATGAAATGATGTGCTGGCATGATTTTTGCATATTCAAAATATTAATCAAGTTTAATACCTAATTATCTGTAATCAGTATAACTTGCACACAGATAATAATTTACTGTCAAGGATTACCAACTTAATTGCAATCTGTTTTATCTTGACTGACGAAGTTGAAATTAAAAATTAAATAGTTTTTAAGAGTAACAATTTAAGTTTTAAAGTTTGACATCATGGTTGAAGTTATACATGTATTTGATATTAGCCTGATTCTTTTTTTTTTTTTTTGTATCATACAATTATAATTTTTTATCTGAAAAGTTAGAAGTGGATAATAATTTTGACCTTCAAATTGTTACCACTCCAGCAGCTAAAAGACATTGAAAGGAATTGTAAAAAATGTATATAATTTCACAGGGGATCACTTAGTCTGCAACAAATACAAGTCCACTGTAGACATACTAGAATGTATGCTCAATAATTATAGTAATTATTACTATTAATTATTATTAATTAATTAGTGGTATTTTGGGAATCTAATTGGTGGGGCTCTTTATCAACCATAATAGTGTATAATTGTGTGATTTGCGGTGAAGATGGCACCAGAAGGGCAAGAGGATGAGGTATATTCATTATAGATATGAAATTTGGTAATTTACAGTGGCACTATAAATTAAGTATTTAGGCACCGGCACCTAAACTCTTTATCTTTTTCATTAAAATCCTAGCCATCTTAAGTTACTCCACCTTTTCAAGATTCCTAATCTTCATCTTTGTTTGGGAAAGAACACACCTAATCTTCTTTATTCCGCATGTTATCATTCAAAGAATGTTCAAGATTAAGACCACCTCCATAAAAGCCATTACTTAATTAATTAAATCCACCTTATCATTTTTCTCAATCAGCATGCGTTAATTAATCGTCATTGCTTGTATCTAATTATGACAATTTTTCTATGAAAGCTCTCAAAGTTAATTACTCCTTTTAGTCCTTATTATTATGATACACCTTCTATAAGTATTCTTTACTCCTTAATATAAAGTATATGGAGAGTTTTATTTATTATCATTTTTCAATTTTACTTTTATTGTAAATTTAATTTTATGGTTCATTATATATTAATAGAGGCAAAGTTAGAAAAAAATTTTAATTTAAGACATATTTAATGAGTTAACCGTCGTTCCTTTATTTCAGTGAAATAGTTGAAAGCGTTTTATAATAAAAATAAAAAGGATTATGCATATTAATCCAATTTTGTCCCGACATACAGGAGCTACTATAGGTGCACTAATCCAAGGTGTAATGCCAAGAAGCAAGTGGAAAGATGCAATGATGACCCAGACACTCTTATGATAACCTATGAAGGGCTTCATCTTCACTTTGCTTATCCATGTTTGTTGATGACCCAGGCCCATGAATCCCTTTCACCTCCAACAAAAAAGGCCAAGACCAATAGCACCCTTCCCCGGACCAAGCCCATGAAGGTCCAATCGCACTAGAATCTGATCAGGCCCAAGTCCATGAGATTAGCAAGGGATCACAAGGGCTGCTTGAAGACATGGTGCCTTTGATGATTCGAAATCCTACAATTAGAAATTTAAATCCTTTGCAGTCTTGAAATATCTGCATGGTTAAATAGAGATCATTAAAGGCCAAAAAAAAAAAAAAACGAGTATTGAATAAATCGGGAAAATGTGGTCTACATGTACACATCCTAATCTCATGGGTCATATTTTTCTAGTTGTAGACGAACTAATTTATATATATATATATATATATATATAAAATATAGTGGCATATCTCAAAGTCTCAAACTTAACTCGTTCCTTCTTACCCCCTTACATTTTTTAATTATTACATCATCTCCTCTTAATTTTAGCATTTATATATGCTAAAAAAGACCCAATAATCTGTTTTGTATTTGTTTTGGGAGAGCGGTTGTTTCATCTTTTATTTTTAGTAACATCATCTTTTATTTTCATTTCCTCCAACTGATCAATGTTTGTCATAAATTTCTCTAGTTCACACACACACACCACACACACACACACACACACACAATTTAAGATTAGTTTTATTATGAGTCGGCTACCAACATAGTTACGCCAGAAGTCTTTGTCACATGAAAATCTGAATGGTGAGTCATGAACTTTTTAAATGAAGAGAGAGATATTTAGCCTTAATGTAATTTCGCTTCCAAACTCCTCAAACTTATATTCATGAATGACACTTACGTTTAAATTACACATATTATATTTATGCAGAATATATGAGAATTTGATTATTTTGGGAAAATTAAAACGAATAGTTATATATATTAATTTTGAGGATAAATAATTTTTTATATAATTTGGATGAAATTAAAAAAATAAAAAATAGAGTATAATATACCATTTTTTTTTGTGGCCAAATCCATTAGTTATAAACATGTCGTCCTTGTGTACTTCATTTGAATTTCCTGCTAAAAATAAGGCAAAGAATAAACTGTGCCACAAGGTTGCAGCTTTTATTCGGAATCACATTTTTTAAAATCTCTTTTATGAATGGTGAGATGTTGTGATTGTTGTGAACATTAATTGGGTAGGCTTCCAAAGCGGTGGGCGTCGTTCTATCTCACAGACACAGCTTTCTCGAACTAGCTAACTTTATGATATATCAATCCTTATCCATGTTATTTTCATGGTTTAACTTATTACATCGAACTATTAAATCGATAATATAATAATTAAATAAAAAATAATATTTATATAATTTTATATAAATAAAATATTAAGAATACCGATAATATTATTTCCAGTACAAAGATGTTCAGCTATAACATGCGGTATTAAGTTTTAATTTCCTATTTTCTTTATATGTCCATTTTTTTATTTTTCTTATTTGTCCTCTTAAAGTAAGTATATTTTCATTTTTTAACAGTTTAATTCATGTAATACCAATACACAAATCTTACATTGAAAATTTTACTATAACAACCAAGAAAGAAATTGATATTAATATATTTAAATCGAATAAAATAATGTATGACTTAAAAAAGGAATAAAAAGAAAAAAGTCATTTCAAAAAGATCCAACCATTTCAAGTTCCGATTCTATAAACAAACGTCCGGTTCTAAATTGTCCCAAATAGGTCAATCCCCAAAATAGGTTAACGTCGCTTTTATATTCGGGTGGTAGTTCGATCAATCAGATCATACTAGTTGGTGTAAGTGTTAAAAAACAGTTCCTACTATATTATAAAAGAAAAAAGTTTCAAATAAATTAAATAGAAAAAGCCACACATCTCTCTTAATATTAACCTCTTCTCATTCTATTTATAAGATAAAGAGAGTATTTATTTTGGTTCTATTTATAGGTTATCTCAATAATTATTTTGTCCATCTTTACTCTATTACCCATATTAAATGTTGAGAATGTTGTTAAAATGTTATATTATTTTATTTTTAAAGTACATATATTAAATAGGGATAAAGTTGAAAACTAGTTAAAGTTTTAGATAGAATTAATAAAATTTAAGGTTTCTTTTAATTCTAGTAAAAACAATAGAAGAATGAAATTGGATAGAGTACCTTTTGTCTGCATTGCTTGTTTGCATGCTCACAATTTTGAAAGCTTTAGTGCTTCATTTTTTTAGTCTTCAATTGAGAATCATTAACAGCCAACCACATAAAATATACAAAACCAAATAATATTTTGAGTTTAAATATAAGGTTTTGTGAAACTAACCAATAGCAAAGCCTAAATATATAGTCAAGGGGATTATACAATTTTTTATATATAGATTTAAATAATTAATTTGATCAATAGAGTATGTTACACCCTTTTCTTATTGGAGCAGTAGCCAAAATAATGAACTCTTTAATTAGATTGGCCCATGTTTGAACGGAATTTAATATAAATTATATGTTGAATTTTCCACACCTACATTTCTTAAGTTCAAATTCATTTGGAGTGCATGAACTTGATGTTGTCATATGTTGATGTATTATTTTCTTTTTAGTAAAATATTATGAAGCTAACGAAGTATGGTTGCATGCACAATCTTCTTAATTATATTTCAATAATGTACGCCATTTTGAATAAATCCTAAAAATTCTAAGTTGTTGGGTATATAGGAATAGTCCCAGAGACAAGGCCTGCAGGCTCATCACCAATCATTTTGTGGGTTCGTAAATTATTGTCTCCACTTGAACCTATTATTTAATCTTTAATTTTATATAGCAGTGGCCAAGAGAGGAGATTGGAGAAGAAAGCTAGCGATAATAATGCGTGTAGGAACCTTGAATAATTGCTTTTTGATTGGTGGGGATAATTATGTATGAACCTTTTACAATTTAATTTGCATTATTATAAATTTCTCCTATTTTAAAACTTAATTAATTAGGACAGGCCATGATCAATGCTTCCCTTATTCCAACACTATAATTCATAACATGCTAATCCAATCCACAAAAATAAGTCAGACCCTTCTCTAACCTTTAATTTGTTTGGATAACAGATAGGAAGAAAAATTAAGAGAAAAAACTTTTAAAAATAGTAAAAAAATTATTAGTTTTGAAAATCCCTCTTCTTGAATTTCTCTCATCTCTATTTTTTTCTCACTTTTCCATTCATCCAAAGATGGGAAAAAAAAATAAAAGGAAGGAAAACTAAAGAAAAAAAATCCTAAAAATAGTAATATATATATATATATATATATTTATGCTTTTTTTCTAGTTATCTCTCCTCCTGATTTTCTTTCTACTTTTCCTTCTATCTAAACTAAGCCTAAAGTGACATTTGTTTACTGAAATAGAATGGATTAAAAATTAAAATAAAAATGAGATAATCAAAGAGGATAGGTGAATACATTTATAAGGAAGAGTGGTAATTTAATTCATGAAGTTGAGAATCATGATTCATGAAATTTTTTAAAAGTATGATGATTTTCATATTTATAATATATATTAATGAATTTTATTATACTTATCAATAAGTTTTATCATATTTACTATAGAGAGAAAGGTAATTGAGTACATTTTTATCTTAATTTTTTTAAGCTATTTCATTTCATTATATTTTAATAAGTAAACGTGATCTAAGTGATTTGATAGTACTCTCTACATTGTCAAGTCTACAAGTAGAAACCACCAAATAATTAGGTTAAGAGAGGGACATAAACAGATGAATATATATATATATATATATATATAAAATACGTGTTTCAAATTTCAAAACTAACATTTTCACAATATTTAAGAAATGAATGATATGATTCATAAATAATATAGCTTTTGACTTGGAAATAATGCAAATTAATATTTTAAAACATATACAAATTTGTAGATATATGTGGAAACTAAATTATTAAGTTGTTAAAATGCTAGTAAACAAAAGCTAA
The DNA here is from genome assembly GCF_029017545.1 of Prosopis cineraria. NCBI lineage: Eukaryota > Viridiplantae > Streptophyta > Magnoliopsida > Fabales > Fabaceae > Prosopis > Prosopis cineraria. Next base: position 3,057,648 of record NW_026555343.1, read on the forward strand.
CGTGAGATTTAAGGTTAAACTTAATAACCAATATATAATAAAGTAAAAGGGTATTAAAAAACTTAAGTATTGAAATTTTAAGTTAAGATGTAAAATTTTTATATTATTATCACCTATTTAATATTTATTCTCTCCTTTCATTTGAAATTCAAAAGTTTGCGAGATGCTCAAGACCCAAGCAAGAGTAAAATATTTTTGATAGAACTAAAAATGTAGGCAAGTTGATGATCAATTCCAGTGTCATATCAATGCCAATACATGCCTCCAACTCTAGGTTCAAACAATAATTATAGAGGTAGTTATAAATTGCTCATTAATAAAGTTTTCATATCAGTAATAGAATTTAATTTAGTTACCTTATGAGTTATAAGTCATATCATTACCAACTAAATTAATTTTTGTAAATTGGCTAGTAAAAGTAAAATATCAATATGTCATTTTCTTTAACTATAATAAATTAAATAATAAGTTGTGAATTTCTTTTAAAAAATTTAGGTAATTAAGTTGTATTTTAGTAGCCCACCAGGATCAATAACAATATCAGAGCTTGGAAAAAACTTGGAGTGTAGTGAGAGATTATTTACTAATAAAGTTCAAATGAACCCACATTCTCATAAAATATAGGTCAACTTACTACTAACTAGACTAATTTTCATTTGTTAGCTCTGATTATGATACAGCAATCTAAACCCCCGCCCCCAAAAAAAAAACACACACACACACGCGCGCGCGATGTTGTAAGTGGATCGTAGTTTATGCAGTCTTAGCAATTTCTCTGTAGTTCTCTCCCTTAACCAACTACACCTAATGAAGACAAAACCCACTTTTTTAATAAAATTTTTACATGTAACAAACTCTGAAGTAAACCTTTTTCTTTTAAAAAAAAATGTTTTTCTTCAACAAATGTCAATACATTTAATACTCGTTTCGATGGATATCTTACATTATACTTGGAGACAGTCAATATGAGTGTATCTAGTACACCAAATCACCAATATTAAATGTATTAAGCAGTATCGTTTATTATTACAAAAAGATATAAAATGATAGAATTCGACACACACACATACATTTACACTATATCATAATATGCAATGAGCCAATAGCTATAGATTTATTTATTTATATCTTTTGAATTTTATATTTGTTATTTTTTATAAAATACTCTAATGGACCACAATATAAGGTATTTTTAGAAGTTTGGTTTGGTCCAAATTAAATATATATAGGACATTTGGTAGGTTATATACATATATATATATATATATATATTCAATTTTATCCTTATTGATAGGATACGAAATTAATTATATTTGAGATTTTTATTTTATTAGAATGATTTTAAAATTGTGATTTAAATAAATGTAATCTTTCATATTACTAGGTTATCTTTTAAATTATTTTAGAATATTTTTATTTTAATTATTAGGATTTATAGAATATTATGTTTTTAATTTCTTTTTAGAATTAGGTTAAAGCCTATAAATAGTGCTTTAATGTATATTTTCTTTAGACATCTTTTAAATGAATAAAAAATTGATAATCATTTGCTTTCCTCTAAGTTTATCTCTTATGCCTCTTCCCTCTTCTCTTATCATATATCTATTCTTTCTTATATTTTCCTTCCTCCTCTCATGTCCTGCATCGCTTACTTCATTATATCTCACTCAAGTAATTCATAAAGATATTTTGAATAAGTCAAATGTTATATTAGAGGGTGCAATTAGAAATATGTAAAAAATTTTAGAAAATCAAGTTTATCACTAACTTTATTTTAAAAATATAAATTAATTAACAATGACTTATATTATGATTTAGAGGGAGTAAATATTTATGTTTTAATGAAAATTTTAATTCTTACAAAAAGTAAAAGGAATCTAAATTATAATTTATACGTTAATATACGAAATGGCTAGAAATGTAAAATAGCACTGCTACCATGGAGTCCTTATCATTAGAGATTATGTAATTGGATGTTTTAATTAAATTTTATTGTGTCATGACAACTTAATGTACTACTTGTGTTATATATTGTTGTATACTTTCCTTATACCAAAATATATAACATTTTCTATAACTCTTGTTGAGTCCAAAATATAAGACATTGAGTAGGTTTTGTATATTCTTTTCAATTAAATCCTTACTTTATTATACTCCTTTCAAATAATTAACAATGTATTTTAAATAAGTCAAATATTATATTTATTCCATTCAAATGTATGATTAGAAATATGTGAAAATTTTTTTAAAAATAAATATTTTAACCATCCTTTTTTAGAAAAATAAATTAACTATCAATGACTTATATTGGTTTAGAAAGAGTATGATGATAATAGCATTACTTTAATTAATTAATTTATTATGACTGATTGATTGACTTTTAGTTATAAAAACTGATAGATTAAATGAAAAAAAAAAAAAGTCTTCATTGGAGCCAACCCAGGTTGTTGGAATTATTGAAGGAGCAAGGAGGGATATTGAAATGGAGCTTTCAAACAGGGTAATAGTTTATTATACTTGACCATATTCTATATTTTGATGTTTAAATATCCAATCAAATACATATAAAGTAAACTGAATAATTCTTACAGACATTGTTTTTTTTTTAAATAGATTCTTTTAAAGGCCAAAGTTTGAAAATATTTTTAAATTAAAAGAAATAGAAAGAAAATAGTAAAGGAAAAAAATCTCTCTCCGCCAAATCAAATATTCTATACCTTACATACATACATACAATCTCTCTCTCTCTCTCTCTCTCTCTCTCTCTCTCTCTCTCTCTCTAACATTTTGGAGTAGCTTTTTTCCACAGCGAGCTGTATGTAGTTTTCCAAAGCCCTAGGATTTCAATTATCTGTCATCCTTCGATTTAATTGAGGAAAACACACGTGTCATGATATAATCATTGGTCATTTTCACGTAATTTTTGACAACCTCTCTGCGTTATCCATACTTCCTCATGTCGATTTTATAAATTATTCCAATCAACATCATCAATATTAATATAAATAAATAAAAAAATTATATAATTTTAAATATATTCTTATAAAAAAAATTTATTTTATAAAAATTACTTTTATAAATATTTTTTAAATATTATATAAAAAGATACATTATGACTTATAAATAAAATTAAATAAATCTTTTAAAATATGTCATATAAATAATGGGATTGGTTATACTTTTTTCTATTTTTTTTATAAGTCATTTTTAATTAACTTACTAAAACTAAGAAAAGTTACTTAAAATAGTACACTTCTTTTTAAAATTTGCTGGAGGGTAGTTTTGAAATTATATATCAAATATTTTTTTAAGAAAAAGACAAATTAACTTATATAAATGACCAATAAAACTTTCTAGAACGTGATTAATACAAATGACTGAAGGAGTACTGTTACTCACAAATGTTACCATCATCAATAATTCAATATTAATTATATAATATTAAGTTTAAAATAAATTCCACTATTTATAATAATAACAAATCAATTTTTAATTTTTAATATGACTCATTATTTAAATTCCATGTATCTAATAAAAGTTTGTTTTTAATAACGAGAATTGGATTAAGAAGAAGGGGTTTGTCTCTCACAATGTAAAAAAATCAAAATTTGAATTTTTATTTAAAAAGGTGTTTATATTTAGTGTCCAATTATATTTTTAAAAAAATTATTTTTAATGGGAGTAGACATGCAAGCATTAAAAAAATATTTATTTATTCATTTATTACAAGTTTTATCCCCCCCACCACACCCCACTGGGAATACAAAAGGAAAGCGTATGCTCATAAGTTGTTTTATTTATTTATTCATTTATTTGGCAACCGTAGGTAGCTGATTGATGAGGTCAAGCTAACAAAGATGTCTTTAATATTCAATTCATATTAGGATTAAATAATATTCTTCCCAATTAAACTGCACATCTCATTTCCTTATTTTATAAAATTATACGGATCATTGACACGCTTGACAATTGTTTTATAATAAATTTTTTAAGAGTATAAAAAAAATTAATCATTTGATCCTCATAATTTTAACTCAATTAAAACTTTATCAATGAATTTTGATTTGAATCAACTCAATTTTTATTTAATTAAAAATTAATGTTCAAACTTTAACTTTAGTGTAATTTAAACCCTAAATTTTTTTCAATTTAAATTGTTGCTCTCTGCATTTTAGAAAATAAAAACTATAAGGATTATATATAGCTGTTTCTTAAACCTTGCAAGGACTAATTGAAAAGATTTAAAATCGAGCTAAAACAATAACAATTAAATAATTAATCCTTGCGAAGCGAAATCTCATTTGCAAAACTGTGTCTGATTATTTTTTGGTCTTGTAATTTGTTGGCACTTCTCTCACCTTCTCTCTATGACACACACACACACAGCCAAGTTTCTCATTTGAGCCATTACACGCTGGTGATAGTAGAAAGGGTTATATGATTGCTTAAGTATAAAATTTTGTGTTCAAATCTATGTGAATGAAAAAAATATCTTAGTTAAAAAAACAACTTTCAATTGAGCCAGACAATACTCAAATTTAATTTAATCAGATAGCTATATAAAAAAAAATCCCTCATTTGAAAATTAAAAACACACAAGATTATTGAATTTTTTGATAGTTAAGAAATTTAAGACTCGAAGGTATTTTATGAAATTAAAAAATGTAATTTAAGTTATGTATCATTGATTTTTAAGCAAGCTAAGTGGGTAACTTAATTGCAATTATATTATCTATCAAAATAAAGCTAAAGGGTGGGGGGTTAAAGGAGGAATTCTAGAGAGTTTGAAATGGCAAAGATGATGAAGTTGCCAATCATGCAGCCTTTATTCTAAATTTCTGGGTGCGCTCAAATTGCACATTACGTGTCATTATTAATTTCTTATTGGATAACTCCTTGTTGTGTGTTTTTTTTAAAAAGGAATTGTAGTCGTATCATGATTGTGACACTTCCTCAATCATATCATTCTATAATTATTATTACATATACATGGTAGGTCTGAAAATAAAAAAAAATTAAGAAGAATAACATGGGTCCAAAAATTCTGAATTAATAATAACTAAGTTCTCAATAATATTTTTTAAAAAATTAGTTAAAAATATCAATCTAAATAATTATAAATTCTGAAATTTTAATTATAAATAAATATATAAGTGTCAAATGTAACTCTTAAATTAAAATAAAAATTTTTGTTTTTAACTGTTTGAATTTATATTTATAATTTATTTTGTAAAAATTTTTATTGAGTACCTAATTGTTATTAATATTTTGAAACTTAATTGTCATTCTTTCAAAAAAAAATTATCAAATTGTACATGTTTTATCAATTTTTTAAAATGAGTGTGCTTATCTATTACTAATTTGCTTAATAATAAATTTGAGCGAGGCCGAGTTTGAAGTCAATTATAGAAGAAAACAATCTTATAAAAATATTTATAATTGTTAAAAAGATGATCGGTTATATTCTTATATCAACTGAAGACATAAATAAGCATATGTGTTTAGAAATCAAATTGTAAAAAACTGAGTTTGGTTCATAAACAAGGTCATACTTAGTCTAATGTGAGCTCGAGCATTGTAAATTGAAAATAGCCAAGGTTTTTCGCATACGATTATTTGAAATCTAAAATATAATTGAAGTATTATTAAATTTAATTAAGAGTAGCTCTTTTGATATAATTTTCTTTTCCGTTCACAAGTATTGGATTTCAATTCTATTTGAGAAAAATTAAGTACTCTCCAATTGGCATTATTAAAATATAGCCTAAATTCAATAATTAGTTAATATGAGGCTAGAGAGAAAGTGGTGGAAGCCGCAAGGCTTCGTGATGTAGTTATACACTAATACTAATTATAGAAAGGACATGAAAAGTGATCAGCAAATTAAAGCTGTAATTAAGCTGTTGGTTTCATGTCCTCACTTCAATTCAGGTTCATGAATGATGAAACCAAGTACTACCTTCAATCGAATCTCTAATATCTCCTCTCTATCCTATAATCCAATAATCATATTTACTCCAACTTACAAATATATATAATAATATATAATATGTTATTTTTTGTCATAGATAAGCTGGAACTTGTGGCGAATATCTTTTATCATAGGTCCCAACTCACCTGTGATGAAAGATGATATCTTTTGTCACAATATTTGTTGTCACAATTGAGATAGAACTTGTAATGAAAAATGTTAATTTATTATTACATAATATAATATCTTGGTCGACAAAAATATAATTTAATTGTGATAAAAAAATGCTTTTTATACAATGAGAGTATGATTGTATTGGACTCTTGATAGTCAACATAAAACTTATCAAACCTCACACGGACATGCACCTGGATATAGATTCATTTGATACACAAAATTTAAAAATAATTGATTGATTGATGAATAAAAATTTTTAAAGATGAATATGGAATAACTATTACGAAAATATAATAAGTCATGTCCATGAGACAAAACAAAATGTGTGTTCTTACAATAATATAACATAAACCGTTATTTTTGCATAAGGACAAGCCTTCTGCCTATCTCATGAAGCACTAAATAAAGCATTATTATTCTTTCCCAAACATTTTCCAATTTCTCTCCAACACAAATTTTCCACGCAACTTTTGGCTGCCTCCATTTGGCACCAAACTTTTCAGTTTTCACTCACAAATTATATTATTTATACACACTGTTACAGTTTTTTTTTTTAATAAATCACTTTTAACATGTCAAAATGAGCAAAAGCATAATAAGAAGACTATTATATCCTAAATCAAAAACTCAAAGTTCGAGTTTATGTATCATAATTCTCACATTATTTCAATTCCATTCATACTTAAACATGCTAACATAAATATTAGATGTTGGCAAATAATAAGACTAAAAAAAATAATTTATTTCCTCATTCAGATTTATTTACAATTCTCTGGCACATGTTTACACACACACACACACACATATACACATTAGGTAAAAGGAGTCCTACACGCAAATGTGCAAATGCCTTTTTCCTCTAGTATCTTGTCAATCCAGGTGGCTTCCACAAAATGTTGCATTTCATGTGTCTTATATAACCATGTTATTTGTATACTACATTCGTTGTCACAAACAAATAACTTAGCACCAACAGTTTGACAACATCATTTCCCCCTCCTTGGACTGAACATTTTGATAAGTTTAAGCCATTGAATTTTGATCATCTATCTGTCTTCATTTTAATGTTTATTTATTACATTTTCTCGGGTTCATTTAATAAAGAAAAATATAAAGTTTTGTGTGTATATGAATTAAAAAAAAAAAGCTTAAGAAGCAAATTGCAATTTACATGCACGCGATTTGGATCATTTTTATCCATGTTGGCTTTAGATTTGATCCAATGAAGGGTGGCTCGTATTAGGTGGTTCTTGGATTTAATATTTTCTCTAAAACTACGTGAAATATCTAATTTGACCAAAAATTAGTGATAAATATCCTTCCTGAAAGTGATCTATTTAGAGTATCCTGAAATCAGATCTTATATCAGGGCATTCAATGGCCAGGATTTCACTTTGGATCGGCCTAAGAAGATGTATATATACACAAAAGTGTGGATTTTGTCATTAAAATTTGCATCCCAAGTTCTGATTGGCAATTTCATGCGTTGAATACTAGTTTCAGTGTGGTATATGCGAAACTAGATTTTGATTCTTGTCCAGAAAAAAGAAAAGCTTCACCAAATTAAAGTAGCTATTTAGCTGTCACCTTCTGATTGTGTGAACCTTATTGGTTATAGTATTCAAAAAATAAACGTAATTGAATAATATTTTAATGTAATTCTCTAGCCACAAAGGCACAAATAGCGTCATTTTTTCTCTACATAAACCACCCCTACCCTGCCTTTTTTCTTCCCCCTGCCTCTTGCTTTCTTCTATACCTCTGTGCTTCTCTCAGAGGCCCTCTTTTCTTTAGGTTTCACCCATTGGTTCTTCTCTTTCTGGTAAGCTTTTGGCCTCTTTGATTCTTTCAATCTTTAGCATTTTCCCTTTTCTCTGTACTATCAGTTTTCTTTTCACTTATTGGCCAGACCCTTGAGTTTCTTGCTCCTTTAGTCTTTATGCAACCCATTTCTTGGTTTTGAGAATTTTGCTTTTGGGTTCTTGAATTTCTCTACCCTTAAACAGATTTTGGGTTTTGGACGTTGGACTCATCAGATATTCAGAGTAATACAACTCTTTGGAAATCTACATTGCCCATAAATGGTTGGGTTTATGAACAATTTTTTTATGGTTCATTCCACAAAGTTGGTATAACCAAGTTATGGGGATGATTCCAAAAGCGTGTGCATTTTGAAAAAGAGATTGTGTTCTGTCTGATGAATTCTATTCAAAGGAGTGTAATAATAAGAATAATGCGTTTTGTGGCCTTTTACTATAATCCCTTCTTTCGAGGGAGACCATTCGTTTTTGCTGCTAATTTTAATAATCGAATATAATTTTTGAGCTTCTGTATCTTTCTTTAATACTGTGCCCCAAAAGGTCACTGGTCCACAAAATTTTGATGTAAATCCATTCCACTTGTTGTGGATTGTACACTCAGAAACTTATGAGTCCTTATCTGAATGGCTCTCAGTCGTCTGCTTTGATAGAGCTTTTAACCACTTTAGTTGCTAATCTGAGTCAACATGAACTTCTCTTTTATGGATATGACTGGATTGAGAATCAGCACGAGCTCACTATAAATACGGTTGGTTAATGTTTCCTAAAGCATAGTATTCATTCAGTTATTTTCAGTTTTCTGTTTTTAAGGTTTTTCTAGTTGCAATGGAGTATGAGACCAGATTCAGGCAGGCCCAGAGACCAAATATGATTGCCTTCTTTTTGGTGAGCCTATGAATCCACCCAATTTCTTCTATTGCCTGTTTAAAACATAATAACCACTGTACATATATGTTAAAACTGAGTCTTCCTGCAGATTTAGATGATACACTGTATCCTCGCAGTAATGGTGTTGGAAATGCCTGCGACCAGAATGTCAAAGGTCAGTGTATAAATTACTTTTCATCCGTTTTTATTCTTAAGAATGTCTTTATTGCTGCTTGTTCTGGTATTGATGTACTATTGATGTAGACTTTCTGGTGGAGAATCTTGGTATAGAGCAAAGCAAAGTTGATGAATTAGGCTACCTCTTGTACAAAAACTATGGAACAACTCTGGCTGGTCTTAGGGTATGATCTTCTAATAATTTCCTTCTCAGCAATTGTTTAGAGCATGTTGATAACCCATGGTTGATCCTATTCTTGTTCTCGATACAGGCAATCGGATATGACTTTGACTACAATGAATATCACAGGTAAGGGAATTTTCCCTCTCTAGCCTTCATCTTCAATCTGTTTTCTCATAAATGCTAATCTGCATTTTGAAAGTGTGGTATTTATTTATATTTGAATTTCTGCTCTTGCAGTTTTGTCCATGGGAGATTACCTTATGAGAACTTAAAACCTGACCCCGTTCTGAGGAATCTCTTGCTGAGCCTACCATATAGGAAACTAGTAAGCTACTTCATAAACCAAATGAGATCAATGAAATGTATATAAAAGAAACAAATATGTTGAGCATATATCTGATGTTACCTGCTGTCTCTTGATTTCATCTATAGATATTCACAAATGCTGACAAGGTCCATGCAGTGAAGGCACTTAGCAGGCTTGGGTTAGAAGATTGCTTTGAAGGAATCATATGCTTTGAGACACTCAATCTCACCCATAAGAACACAGTTTCTGAGGATGCAGATGATGAAACTGTGCACATGGGTTCAAGCTCAAGCAGCACCAACACAGCCGCAAGCAATGGTTGTTCTGCTTCTCGTTCTGAAATCTTTGACATCTTAGGTCACTTTGCCCAATCCAATCCCAGTACAGAGTTGCCCAAAACACCAGTTATCTGCAAGCCATCAGAATATGCCATTGAATTGGCCGTCAAAATAGCCAACCTTGATCCTCAAAGAACTGTAAGACAAGTGATCAATCTAAAGTACATTTAGCTTTCTGAGTCTGATACATAAATATATACAGTTTTGCCTTTGCAACCTACTGCTTTTTCCCTTTAATTTTGGTTGTATCTCTCATTTTCAGCTGTTCTTTGAGGATAGTGTCAGAAACATCCAAGCTGGGAAACGTGTGGGTCTCCACACAGTGAGGGTAAGTCAATGGGAAGTGATTGCTTTTGAGGAAACTGTGGGTGGGATTTGATTATGACAATATTGATACTAATGTGAGCCTCTGATATATTGAATAGGTTGGGACATCTCAGAGAGTTCAAGGTGCAGATTATGCCCTAGAGAGCATTCATAATCTGAGAGAGGCTGTGCCTGAGCTCTGGGATTGTGAGATTAAATCTGATGTTGCTTACCCTAGCAAGCTTGCTGTGGAGACGTCTGTAACTGCTTGAAACAATGTTCAGTGATGGTAAAAAAAATAAAGAATAACTGGAAAAAAAAAATAAAAGGGAATAATCAAATAGGGTTTAGCCTTGTTATTGGGGATTCCCCATCCCAAGTTGTAGCAACTATAGCTCATGTAGGTTCTTTTGTCAGATCAAATCAAAATAATTAATATATTGATGTGAAATTATGAATATTTTTTTCCCCGGACCTATAAAATTATTCTTTTTGGCATTTTCTTCCAATTGCCAACTAGGGGATTTAATCATGGGTTTCTCTTTTTATTTATTTAAGTGATCAAGTGATGATTTGGAACCATTAAATTAATTAATTAATTACTTACTTACACACCTAAAATCACAATGGAGTCAGCTCAATGATTTACCTAAGCAGAAAGAAAAGTTAATTAGACTCCTCTAGATTGACACCTATATTATCTTTTATTACTATTTATAGATCATGGTACATAATTATTAACAATAACCGATAAGAGGATGACTTAAAAAAGTGAAAATGACAATGCCCTTTTCATTAGTCATGTAAAACCACTAATACTTTTGAGTGAATACGTCAGTTTTACATCTGTACAGCACTTAAAAGTTGTGTATGGAGGATCGACAATTCTTGGTCCAAGAAAAAACGAAAGAAAATAAACTAAACAAATTAAATTTAAAATATATGTTATAAATAAAAGACAACAAATCATTTGGGATTCGTTTATTAGATCTTTGGGTTATATTAAACCAATATCTAAAGAATTGTGGTTTATGAGTAGTGAATGAGGATTAAAGAGATAAAAATGATATATAATATTGAAAATTTTAAATCCATACATGCCAAGATTTCTGCATAATCTTTTGGGCAAAAGAGCAATATATCCTCAGTCAAATAGCACCAAAAACTCCAAATGTGCAATTTATCCTTTGAACTCTTGAATTCATATCAATTTCTTGTAATGTTAAGTAGAAAATAAAAAATAACTATTCTATGGTGATGGTGAGCCCACTGATTTGTCCGCCTGTCTAGACTATTAGAAAGTAATCGTTGTTATTTTAAAGAGGGTGTTATGAATTCAAAAATTAAAAAAATAAATTATATAATAAATGAGTTTAAAATTTCTAATGTTACTCCCCTTATAATTTATCAGGTAAGTTGTTCTTTCAACTTTTTTTTTCCCCCAAAAACTTATAATATTATAGGATATAGGATATCGTTTGGGAGATCCATTAGTCAAACTCGAAATTTTCCATTAAAAAAAAAAGATGGAAAATCTAAAACGCAGAAAAAGAACCGTCGACTCGTCGTTTTGGCCTGAACGTCGAGCGGCCCGAGACAGCTAATATGGGATATTTGCAGCAGCGCATACGGCGGAGCGTGAAATGGCCGCTATCGTTCTATCTCTGAACTGTCTTGCGTCCATCCCTTCCACCCCAATTTCCCCCCAATTCCCTAGCTCTAATTTCAGTTCCCTCAAGAACAAGACCGATCAACGGCACACTTATAGGATTTCGATATCGTTAAAATCCCTAAATCATTCCAGCCCTGTGGTTCATGGACTGGAGAAAGATTCAAACCCAGAAACTACCCAAGGTAATACTGACCTGTTCATTCTGTAAGCTGATTAACTTGTTACAGAATTAATTATAAATTTGCATGTTTGATCAGATAGCGAGGCGAACAATTTAGGAGTTACAGCTGCGCTATCAATGCTGAGATTCTACAAAAGTAAGCCTTTTCCCACTTTCCTTTACGAATGTCCCTTGGATTTTTTTGCTAGTTTGCTTTGAGGTTTTGCAAATTGATTGATAGTGTCATTTTGTTCTTAGCTAAAATAGGTACCTTATGTGTTAACCTTTTCCATGAATGCCAGAAATTAGTAAGAATACCATCTTAAAATTCAGATTAATGTAAATGTCAAATTAATAATGATGTCTATTAGGGTCCGTATCAAAGACTATTTCTGAGTCAAAGGCTTGAAAGTAAAGGCTTATAACCATACATCCCCCTGCTGATGGGCATGACTGTTATTGTTCATTGGATGACACAAATATGTTTGTTTGGTTCAACGGAGGAGAGGGGAAAGATTTTAATGTTACTTTTTGTTTGACTGATTAAAGGCAAGGGAAGAAGATGAATTTTAACGTTAGAAAATTTTACCTCCCCTCCTAGAATTTCTTAGGCCCAAACAAAGAAACATGAGCAAGATCCCTCCCCTCTCCTCCGGTCCCCTCGTGCCAAAAACACTACCAACGAAAGATTCATACCCTCACCAATATCAATACAAGATTTAAAAAAAAAAAAAAAGTATTGACAAAACACTACTATTTATGAGTCATGAATAGTGCCGTTCACCTTGTGTAACACATGGGTCCTATATCAACACTTAATACAAGTTATGGGTGACCCCGTTACCTAATGTTCTGGTGCATGCAAGGAAGAGAGCATAAAACTCTACTATTTTGTACTTGCATGTTTTCTTCTGCCTCAGGAGTTGTGACTGACGAGTTTATGATTTATAATAATCGATTTTAATGCAGGGGAAATTTCACCAATCTTGCCAAAGAGCTGTCGATATGTTCCAACTTGCAGTGAGTATTCCATGGAAGCTTATAAGAAATATGGAGTTGTGAAGGGTACAGCCTTGACAGCATGGCGTATATGTCGTTGCAATCCCCTTGGTATTGACGGATAACCTTTTCTATGTTCTATGCTTTTCCATGAATCTTGGTCTTGAATTCTATATACCATCGCCCTGCTTCTTCAGAATGTGAGAACTTTGAATTTGAATGGATTTTCCCTTTTCTTTTTTCATTTGCAGGTGGGTCTGGTTATGATCCTCCGAGATGGTTTGATGAGACTAAACCACTTGAAGATTTCGATGATTGATCTCAGGTTGGTAGCATGTAAGGATCTTTTATAGTTTTTAACTATAAATTTTTTTGGGGGTAAAATTTGAATTGTGACACAGCAATATTATGTATGTAATCCTTCCTGACAATCTTTTTTTTTTTTTTGAACTTTTACAAAAGCCTTACAACCAAAAAGGGAAGAGAGGATCCATACTCGATTAACAATAAATTGATCTTGTTTATACGGTGGTTATTGCTTATCTTAATGACTATTACCTACTTATTATCGGTAAGTTTTGGACAGCTTCATGTGAAATTATAGTTTTCTTTCTTTCTCTCTTTGTGTGTAAGCTTGTGATGCAATAAAACCTTTTGTTCTTCTCCAACATAAAAATCTGGACTTCAAAGGATTGGTTGTGTACTGCAAATAATGCTAAAGATAATCAAATTGTCTTTCTACAACCCCAAAAGTGATACTGTATACAGTGATTAGAATCAAATTGATGCTCAAGACATTTAAAAAGTATTCGGTGACCTAATTCAACGGACAATCGTTTGAATCACCTAAATAAACATCCAGTCTAAAATATTCACTTAGATCGCGTTTAGATTGTTAGATTTGGAATTTAGATTTGAAATCCCACTTTAAAATTCATATTTTTATCACTAAAAAAATTCATATTTTTAGAATAATTTATTTGCATAGTGTAAAAAAAATTAAAGAAAGAAAAAAGATGAACTAAGATTCAAATCAAAAACAATATTGAGCGTAATGAGTTTATTTTTATTTTTTAAATGGCCAAAAAGGACAATTGAGGGATGAAAATGGGAGATGTAAAAGTGACAGAAACACTAATAATAAAAAAATGCAAATGGAACAAGAGAATTTGAATGGTTAGAATTTCAAATAATTAAGGTAAAGAAAAAATTTAAAATTATAAATGAATTATAATAAAAAAATGAATTTAAACTTCAATGAAATTCAATTTTTTTTTTTAAGCAGCTAAGTTGTTAAATTTAAATTTAAATCTTCATTAATCTAAATGCAGCCTCAAATAATTCGATTATATTCTTCAGTTTCATCCGGTGATCACATTATCAGTCTTCCAATTAACATTCTAGTTCTAGTTTCTTAATTTTTCAAACAAACGGTTAACCAAGATCTAAAAAATTCATAAAAAAATTTATTCAATCCTTAAATTTTTATATTAAAGATAATCATTGATAGCACAAGAAACCACACCGCATCACCTCCACAAACAAAACGGGTAGGAAAGTCTATGCAAAGTGGATGATTGATAATCCAAGGAGATGAATATTAAAGAAAACAAAATTCTACAATAACAAAACAAACATCGCTACATATCAAATTTTAGGTATCCATACCAAGGCTTAACTTACATTACAACCTAATAATATGAATGACGAGAATCATAAAAAAGAAATAATTTATACAGGTACAGAATTCAGCATTCTTACTATCAAAAACAAAATAAAGGAAAAGGATAGAATTACAATCACCCCAAAAAAAAAATAGTTTAAAAAAAAAGACACAAGCGCTTTACTCGGCATGCAAACTATCATATTGCCATGGATCGAACTCTGGTCTGCTATGAGGGTCCTCAACGCCAGTGGAACTATCTATGGCAGCTCGATGCGTTGTATATTTACCATTGTATTGGTAAACTTCCAAGTCACCCCAAGGTGTTGGAGTAATTTCCTCAGTCAGGTCAAACCATTTAGGAGTAAATTTATGGCTCTTGGCCTCTCGGTTTCTCTTCTCTGCTCTCTGCCTCTCCTCCAAACTGAAAAACAAATTAACCAACACAGATTGTCACATCTAACACTTTAAGAACAAAGTTGCTTCGTATATAATACGCATCTGACACTTGTAACAAATGTAATGCCAACGAGATATTCTACAACAGCTGCACGGTCCAGTAAAGAGAGAGAGAGACAAAGAGAAAAGAAAAATTCACATATCAGGTGGGTCTTATTGCTCTCTTCATCTCTCCTACTGAATCATGCAGCTGCTAGAGACAGTTCTGAACCAGCAAAACAACAATTTAAAAGAAAATTAAGATTCTATGAGTTTTATCAAATTACGGTAAGGGTGGATGGAGAATTACCTGCTCTTTTCATGGCCAGATGTGGATAAGTCACCCTTCTCAAGGGCCATTCTATCAGGACGTAGGCGAGAATCGGACGCCAACAACCTCTTAGGAGCAGTGTCAAAGCTGTTAATCTTGTGTGCAAAATGCGTGTACTGGTATTTGTCGTTCTTGGGAACATCAGCAACTCTCCAAACCTGCAGAATCGAACAATTTAAGAATTGAAGTGATGAAATCGATGGGGCATGCACCGTTTCACTAACCAAAAGGAAAAAAGAGGCATGCTCCTAAGCGATATTATAACATCTCTTTCTCTATAATCAGAAAGAATTTGGGTATAAAGCAAACAAAAATTAAATAACCAACCTCTTTCGGTTCAGTCCCTGGAAGTGGTTCTCCATCTAAGTCACACATTTGATAACTCATAGCCTCATTCCATTTTCCAGTCATCAGTATCTTGGGTTCATCGGCAGCATTATAGACGTACCCATCCACTTCATACCGACCAGCTCTGTAAGTGCAAAATCCTTTTAAATTGGAAAAAGCGTATCGCAACAGTACCAAATATTTGGAATAAAGTTCCATAATGAGCAATTACAAGGAGTAACTGATCAACATATACGCATGACGCTTCAAAAAAGAAATCAAAACTATGCTTCTTAGCAAAGACTTTGCGGGAACCAGGATTAAATCATGATACTAGGCACTTAACATAAGATAAATAGGAAAACAAACAGATAGTAGTACGAATCCATGATCATTGATGGATAATAAGGGGGAAAGCACTTCAAATTTCTAATTAAAATGTGTTTATTTGTTAAAAAAAAATAAACATTGATGACATAGCCACCATTTTTAATGTGCCCCCCCCCCCAAAAAAAAAAAACAAGAAGAAGAAGAAGAAAGAAAAAAAGAAATGTTAAGCTCTAGATCCATCGCTATAAGCAGTTAGTTTAAACCTTAAGTGTGAACACTTGCTCATTTAGAGATAATGATCAACTTCAACAGAGTCTGTATATATTTCAGATGAAATCAAATGTACTTCAAAGAAAGCAGTCATACCCAAACCAGCCACATGGTTGAAAATATAGTACCACTTTATCCCCAGTGGTCAGATTTGTCAGCACCATCTCCCCTTGGGAATCAATCCAAGTTCGACCAAAAATTAAGTTGTTAACTTTTGTTGGAGGAGGTACCAAATCAAGGACCACACCATCTCTTTTGAGAGTCACTCTTGTCCTGCATCCAAGTCAGATAACCTTTAATACGCACAACTAGACGAAGGAGTTCAGTTAATTTTGACAACGGACTGCATTGCATGGACATCAAGCATTAAAAATTAAAAAAAATAAATTAAACACTGAATTGTAGTAAGCACATATTTAACTTTCCAAATTGAAGTTACAGAGCATTCAAGATTGTAATGACTCTAGTACTTTGAAGATTTTAGTTTTTCTTTTTTAGTAAATAGTTCAAAGACTTGATATAACAACATCACAAAGAGGATATAGTGGAAGTTTTTATAACATGGAGCTCCGGTATCCCATTTAATTCATTACAATATCACCTTATCAGAAAAAAGTTAAGAACCACGAAGAAAGATAGAAAAGTATTACCTCCCAACAGGATAAACATCAACTGAGTTCCCAAGAAATTTAGTTTTCAATTTTGATGTCACGTCGTAGGTGAAATGTTCATTTTCAGCATGTCCAGCACTCATGGGAGGATGATGGCTGACCTGTAGTTATTTGTTTGTACGTGTTAAGGCTATTTTTTGCCAGTGCCATATCGAAATTCAGGAAGGTCATGGCCAAAGTCAAACAACAAAAGAAAAACAGCAAGAATAGTTGCTTTGGATAGTAAACAGAAATTTAAACACACCTGCTCTGATATAAATGTAAGGCCTCCGTGATTAACCATTTCATAAGTCTCACCAAGAATAGGGTTGAATGGTTTCCATGTTCGTTGGTAAGCATAGTAGACAGATATAAAGAATGAAGCTGTGAAAAGAACCTATAAAGTCACAAGCCATGTAATGCATGGGCAGCGTAGATGCGTGCCGAATTGTGTGTGTGGAAGTAGAGAATAAGAAAACAACGCTTACAAGCATAAACTAATCTCATGTACGGATCCTCGCATTCATTTGCCATATCTAGCAGGTAAGAGTACTCCATCAGCTGCGAATCATAATAGAGTTAATGAGATTTATAACTTCTTTTTTTTTTTTTAAACAACAGCAAATTCCCTTAAGCTGTTATGACACAGACCTCGGCCATTTTCTGCAGCATTGTCATCGGCTCAAAAATAATAACTGGAAGTGTCACCATTGATGTGATGTCAGAGCCTATATACTTTTGCATCATTTTCCAGTAACCGTCTCGTTCCTATAAAGCATGAGGGAAACTTTGAGAATAAATGCGCAAGAAAAACAAAACATCTCAATATTTTCAACATATTTCAAGTCCGCCATACAATAAGCGTAATATTTTACCCAAGCAATCAACAGAACCACAGATTTTGCATGGCATATTAATATATTATCAGCAGTTCAGCATGCCACAGCGTGTCTTAGCAAAAAAGTTCCTGGACATTCCAAACAGACCAGATAGGATGACTAACCATGCTAATTTTCAAATGTTTGTAAAAGTAACAACACAACCAATGCTAGAATGTAGACTGCTTCAACTTAATGCACAAGCGTTCCCATGATAAAAGTTACAAGCTATATACATCAAGTGTGATCTATGCTCAAGGTTTATGTCTAAGTTGAAGCCCACGCATTGGTGATTCTGATGGGTACCTGAGTGGGATGGAAAACCCTACCCCAAAAGCTAGCTGTTGAAGTGGGAGAACCAACCCACTTATATACCCCATTGAGCTTCTCATACTACTCAATGTGAGACTTGGTATCTCATGGAAAGCTGACGTCCCAACGGCTGCAATCCACAGCACTTAACTCAGCCTCCTTCTAGTCAGAACTCTCAATGGGTAGCCCTCTCTGGAACCGCCGACAATAAGGCTCTAACCAATTGATGGGTACTTGAGTGGGATGGAAAATCCTACCTCAAAAGCTAGCTGTTGAAGTGGGAGAACCAACCTACTTATATATTCTATTGAGCTTTCCCATACTACTCAATGTGGGACTTGGTATCTCATACTACCAAGTCTCCATCAGATTCTTTCATGCCACCCTATCAGTCATCATATAATCATATTGTGTTGGGACTGTCATGAATGAAAGTTAATAAACTTTAGTGCTAGGATCCCATGACACAATTCCAGGATATAAAGTAAATGATAATGGCATACAAGCTCCCCAGTAAGTGGGAGGTCGCAAGTTCGATCCTGCTTGCAATCTTAAGCCATTTGTGCCCACCCCTCTAATTCAAAAAGAGAGAGCAAATGATAGTGTATGAATGACTGAAACACATCATAATTGATTCACTAATGAAAGTCTCCTGCAATCACTGTACCAGTGCACCGTATCACACAACACACATATGATGGTGTTAAGTAGTATACCTCTTGTTTCCACCGTCCCTTTTTTGCTTCCTCTTCAGCATCTTCAGTGCCACCTTCTGGATTAATGACCTCCAGCCCCTCATAGCCCATTAAACTGAATGATAACAACACAAATAGTTTCATGAAACTGGTCCGGTGAAGCAAAAGTTTTGAGGAATAAATTACAACATTACAAGCCACATTTCCTGCATGCAACTTATAATGAAACCATAATAGCCGAGCACGACACAGATTAAGAATAAAATAAGACAAGAAATACGTGCATAATTACACTTAAGAAGCTCAATCACTAATTATGCATCTATGAAAAGTCAGAAAACATGTATACAGTTAATATTGGTCTGATTGAAGAACTGCGAATCGAGGCATAGACCATTTCTAAAGCAGTGATCTGAGAGCAATTAAGATAATACTAAGTTGTGAAAAGGGCAAGATCTTGAATGACAAAAAAAACGTGAATTTTGAAAAGAACGGGAAAAAAAGTGAAATCCAATAATTGCCGATGTTCTAATAGCTAAATAAGCCGAGAAAAATTATACCCATTAACGGATTTGGTGAAATTGGACAGAGTCGAAGCTATCGAAGCGAAGAAGCCGCCGCCGCCGCCGGCGGCAGCGGCAGCGGCTGCAGCGGCCTGCTTCGGATCCTTTGGAGCCATAATTGAATCGTCGATGAAATCAAAAAGAGAGAAGCTTGAAATGTGTTTCCCCGTATTCGATCTAGAGGAGGAGATGGGCGCTAAAATATAGCAATATAGAATACAAATATTCCTGATATTATTGTTGTTTAGGGAAACAGCTAGGAAGAGCAGCGATTCGGGTTGGCGGTTCTTTGGTTTGAAAAGTCCAAAGAGAATGGAAAGTGGGGAAAGATAATAAGATATGAAAATGGGAAAAAGTGGACGAGTCCAGGACGCGTTTGTTGAGGAGCGTGAGAGTGACGTTTGGGGTTTGTTTGGCTTAGAAAAATCAGAAGGGACGGCTTTAGGAAGCATCAAGTGCTGTCAAGGCATTAGCATGACGTGAAAAGGTTCCAAACTTCCAATAACACATGGAGCTTTGTTTGGCTTAGCCGGCATCCCATTGGCCATCCTTTGTCCTGCTAGCGAGTGAGGGCTCTCCTGCTTGTCAGTTGTCACCTTTTAATTTATTTTTTAGAATACTTAATATATACTTTAATTAATTTTAACAAACTAAAGATAATAATAAAAAATTATAACTACTTTCAAAGATTATACTCCAACTAAAATCAATCTATTTTAATATTATATATCATTTAAATAGATAGATTTAAGTATTAAATATTATATTTAATCTCACATTTAATATTATTATTGTCATCTACGATCTATTATTAACTAATAATTCTTTCATTTTAAAGTATAAGATAATTTAAAATAAAATTATACATGTAAATAAAACATAAACTTTTGAATGTTGATGGAAGTTGGGGTCACTCATGTTGGCATGGTAACTCCTTGCTGTCTTTGACTCTTAATATTGAACTGAGCGTGTGTTTGTATAATAGTTTTAATCAATTATTTGACAGAAAAATTAATTTTTGCCAAAACTATCTAAACACCCATTTATCCAAAAAATTGATTTTTGCTTCAAAGCTGCCAAAGTTAGCTCATGCGTTCAATTATTCAAGAAATATGGAAAAATTACAAGAAAAGATCAAGAAAAAAATTATAAAAAAAGTACAAAATTTAATAAAACTAAAATTAAACTCTCTTCTCTCTTATTTTTTTCTTAGTAAAATTAAATTTTGGATCTTTAAAAAAATTACTAGCATAGGTTCCTGTCAATTACCACTCTCAACTTAACACTTACTATACAACTAATTTAAATAAATATTAATTAATAGAAAAAATTTAATTTAATTTAATTTAAAATTGAGGATCATTACAAAAATTATTGTAAAGGTTCAGAGAAAGAAATTTTGCATCATTTGTTACATTGCTATTTTTTTTATGTTGTCAAAATTTTAAATAGTGTTTAACATCTTCGTTAGATATGGCTCATATGCATGATGTCATTAGAGATTAACTTGTACATTATCATCTTCATTAGTTATTGTAAAATTGATATTTGGTATTTAAAAATTAAATCTTTCTCTTTTATTAAATTTATTTGAATTAAGATATATTGAGTTATTTATTTATGTAAATTAAAATTGTTAATAGTAATATAATTTAAATTTTTATAATTAATCATATATATAATTTAACTAATATATTTTAATTTTTAAATATTAGACATAAATTTTCAATAATTTAATTTTAAAAGGTAATGATCCTTTATGATAATTTATACAGTTAAAATTATTTTTGAATAAATTATTTAAATATTTTTAATTCTATTAAAATCAATTTTGAAAAAACTATATTCAAATAGATTGTGTTATAATGTAATCAATGATACTTAAAATTTACTCTTTAATTAATTATTTTTATAATCTATTATATCTAAATAAAATTTAAACGGGCACTGAATCATTTAAGTCATCTAAACAAGCTCTTATGGAATGAATGTCAACTTTGTTAATGGATGCTCTAAGGCATATCCTACATTTCATTTGGCGCTGTTGTTTACTTGCTATTATTGACTTGGCAGGCCTTATTTCAAATAAAGTTCTTCCTCTTTCATCACCTTCCCCTATCTGTCATGTTTGAGATTAAAAAAAAAACATTTTAAGGCTATTCATGCATTACTCTCGATCATGCATGTGCTCAGTAGGATTAAATCACATTTCCATGTATTAATCTTGGTTGCCAAATGAGATTCAATAAATCACATTTGCCAAATCCTTACACTGAGTTTTCTTTTTTTTTTTTTTTGGTTTGAACCCTTCATTCTTCCACAACTGGGATTGGATACACCAAGCCCAAAAGCTGAACAGGAATCATGTATTTCTCCAATAGGGTCATCAGAGTAGGCCAAATTTTTTTTTTTGTAATATGGGCCAATATTTTTAATTGAAGTGTTGTATCATTATGTGATAATATCTTTAAGGATTTAAAGGTAAATAATACCTTTGCCAAAGGTTCCTAGTATTTTAAATTTTTTTATGGAATAATATCACCCCAAAACTTTCAAAAAATGAGCAATATTAGCCCACTGTTAACATGGATTAACTTGTGGCCGTTAAGTCTCTTTTTTTATCCAACAACTTTACACATGTTACCCTTTTCACCTCCACTCTCTTCATTTGCCACCCTCTTTGCCTTCAACCTTTCCTCCTTGCCAATGACCCCCACTGCCATTTAACCTCCTTTAACTCTCATTAGATGAGAAGCTAGATTTAGATTCAAGGTGAATACACATAAATTGGTCACGTGGGTCAGGATGAATTTAATCCACAAACTCCCTTGTTTTCTTTGTAGTTTTTGCAACTTGAAAAGTAAGGATCTTGAGCTTCAACTTACTCGATGTCAATCATTTGAGCAAGTATATCATCAAGATACCCCAAAACATTACTTTAGCAATGATTCGCTGAGTCTAAAACAAAATTTGATCGCTTTAAACAAAATGAGTACTTTGAAATTTTTTAAATGTTCTTGAACAGATATATTCCAGGCTCTTATTGCTCTTTTTAGCTTCATGTCTCTTGACTTGCATGATGATAGTGATAATGTTGGGGGTTTAAGAATCAAATGGAATTTGAACTCGTCTGATCTCTCTCTCTCTATGTCTTACTTTTGCCTCAACCCTCACTCTCCTACCAACACAAAGCCAAGTTATGTCGCTATCATTCACTTGCCCATCATGGTCATCGTGTCTTATTTGCCTGCCTATTACCTTTCATTCACTTTTTGTCGTAGTCGCTCTAGCCTCCAAGTTCACAATCCTACTTTTAATTAAAAAGCTTTAGGACATTTTTATTCTTTAACCCTATTTTTAATTAAAGTATCATTGGATGAAAATTTTGGTCATTAATATTATTGTCTATAATCAACTGGTATTAGTTATAATGGAATGAGTTGTGCCTGTTTAAACATAAGATCTCAAGTTTGAGTTTGTGTAATTGCGTAAAATACCTTTGTGAAAGCTTTCCAAATTGAATTCAACAATTTTTGAACATGACCAATATAAAAAAAATATGTTGTCCTTCAAGTACATTCCAACTATTTTAATATTTGAAGAATAACATTGTTTCAACAAATAATTTAAGATAAGGGAAAATCGCATTAAGAGCCCTCAAAGTGGAAATATTTACAAAGAATGCCTAATAGATTTTGAAAACTCTTATGCAAGTCTTTGGGCCTTATTTGTAATTATATTTTAGTTGAAATTACCAAGTCACCTCTCACAGAATTAGCTACTCCTATGTCAACATTTTCTTCTTCTTTCCTTCTTCCTCACTCTTCCTTTTTCCTCTTCTAACAATGATGACACTGGAGTGTTATCAATGTTGGCAGGTAGCAGGCGATGATGGAGGAATGTCTATGGCCTCACTCTCTAGATTCTTCCTTTAGCAATCACTTTAGCCTCTTTCCTCTTCTCATTCCTTGTTATTATGAATGTGAGAAGAAGAACGTCAAAGGTTAAACTTTCACTTTCATGGGACCTTCAAGTTTTGCAATTTTAAACATAAATATCACCTCTGTCTTTTTATAACAAGTATAAATATTTTCGTGAAGATATTAGTTATGGAGTTTATGTTGTAGAAAGTTTGCAATTGTGTAGTTGTCCATGCATGCCACATAAACGGACTTTGTGTTGTTAATATATATATATATATATATATGGATCTTGTCATGTTATAGATATACTATTGTAAATTCATTTCATCAAGGTAACCTATACATTTTAGTTCTACTAAACCACACAGACAATGTAAATATGGTACAAATGATAAGAAAGAAACACAAATATATGTGAAAGTGAGTTTCATTCTTGATTTGAGCATGACACTTTGTCTCATGGCTAATGATAGCATCACCTTCGCCATTAAATATTTATATTTATACATTTCATATATCTTAAAAGTCTATCATTATCTGTTAAAGCTTCTCTTTTCATATATTTCATATATTCTTCATTTGTTTCTTGACAACATATGTAGAATACTCATTTTCTAACTATAATACAGGGTGTATGTGAGATGGATTTTTTTAATAAAAAATGCATTGTAATGGTGTTAAAATTAGAATCATAGTTGCAATTTGGTTGCTGATATAATTTAATTTAGTTGCTAAAGGTGGTAGTGAATGTTTTAAAGTAGATTATTTGTTTGTGAAATTATGATGGTTTACTTGTTTATATTATATGTTTACATGTGAATTGAGGAATTCATGACATGTCCATTAGCATGAATGCCCTATCGAAACACTGGATTATGTGTTGTAAAAATATAATCATTATCTTGTTTAAATTGAATGTTTAGTTATGGAAATAAAAGTTGAGTTTCTATATGTAGACATTTTTTTTATTAATTTATTCGGTGCAAGTTCATACAAGAGATGGCATGACAGATGTCAAGACTACCATACCTTCATGCATATGTTGCTATAAAGCTTTCACATGGTAGTGTATATGGAGGATAATAAAAGACTCTGCAAGAAATTAACAGACTCAAATGATACATCAATTAAAATTTGAAACAAGATGAGTGAAAGAGAGAGGGAGGCCTTATAACAACTTCTAAAGGAAAACAAAAAATGATAGGATGACTTGACTAGTAAAAGTATCAGAATGCAAATGCAATTAGGATTACTTTAGGATTGTGTTGTGTTATTTTAAGTTGCTTTTTTGTAAATGGATGTAGGTCAAATATTGTGGTGTATATTTAGAAAATACTTGTTGCGATGTGAAATGAACAAATTATTTTCAATGAAATATACAAATTACCTAGGTTGAATTTACAATAAAACATATGTAAATAACATGACAGTGCATATATTAACAACACAATGTCTATATTTTATACATTTTCATGCGGTAAAATTTACAATAGAATATTCATAAATAACAATAAAATATATATGTATTAACAACACAACGTCTATCTGTATATAATTTTTGTATGGTTTAGTAGTTCAAGAATGTATAAGTTACCCAAGTGAAATTTATAACATAAAATCCGTAAATAATGTCAAAAAGTTCATACCATACTTTATACATTATCCATATATTTCAATAGAACTAGAATATATAAGTTACCCTAGTAGAATTTACAATAGTATACCCATAAATAACATGACAAGATTTATATATTAACAATACAATATTTGTTTATATGGTATACATGGACATTTGTATAATTGAAAAATTTGCACAATATATATTCTATAAATAACAACATAAACTCTATAAATAACATTTACACGAGAGCCTTTACATCCCCTATAAAAAATGGAGGTGATATCTATATCAAAAATTACAAAACTTGAAGGTTCCATAAAAGTTTGAGCTTAACCTTCAACATTCTTCTTCTCACATTTAAAAAATTTCATAGCTTAACCTTGAATGTTCTTCTTCTCACATTTACAGTAACAAGGAACAAGAAGAGGAAGAAGACTGAAGTGATTGCTAAAGGAAGGATAGCCTAGAGAATGATATCATAGACATTCCTCCACTGCTGCCAACACTCCAACACCCATCTTTGTTAGAAAAGGAAGAGAAAGAAAGAAAAGTGAGGAAGGAGAGAAGAAAAAAATGTCAAGATGGGGAGTAGCTAATTATGCAAGGAATAACTTGATAATTTTAGTGAGAATATATATAACTATAACTGAGGCCATTGAGTCTCTGTAAAAGTTCAAAATTTATTAAGCCTTCTTTGCAAATATTTCCATCCAAATGATCCTTAATGCAATTTTCCCTTAAGTTAAACATATATTATTTGCAAAATAATTTTAAAACAAAAATACCCTTTAACTATACGCATGTGTGTGTATCAGTGTGTGTATATACTGGGACTTGAAATATCACGTGGCATGTACAGCCTTCACAAGGAATCCTGATTTATGTAGCAAAGTCCAATTTGAAAAAGATGAATCCAACGCTCAGTTTCGTGTAAAAGTCAAATTGAATGCCGCTTTCAGTCTACATATCTAGGAGAAGTAAGCGTGTCTGCTCACAATTCACATATTCTGCATATGTATTTTAGCAAATAAATAAACTTTATTCTAGTTTCTCTTTCCTTCGCAGATATTACCGACCTTGATCTCAAACCCACCAGATTCCAAATTGGAGCTCTTCCTTTCTCGTAAAAGTCTATATCAGTTTGAGATCATCTCTTTATGATGTTTTCTCGCGTTTTGATTCAAGTGATTTTGAGTATAAGAAATTAATTATGCAACATAGCAATTGGAATATATGGCCTAATAAAAAAAAGTAGCACAACAATGCTTGGCTTTAGATCAAAGTCATGTCTCATACGTACAATTTAGTGTGTGGTTTCAGGTGACGATTGTGATTGACTTTTATATACCTATTTTGTCAATATATATAATGTCAACCAAAATATAATAATTATATAAGATGCCTAAAATAATGCTAGTTGAATGAAAATGTAAAAAAAAAAAATTGAGAAAGCTAGTTACCCTCAGTTAAATCTGATAATACTTAAATATGACTTATTAATATCGAATTTCAGATAATTGTAAAAAAAAATGTTAGTTAAATGATAGATAATGTTTCTCTTGCGTGAATTTATTTAATTTTATTTGAATTAATCAAAATATAGTATAATTCTTAGAAATAAAAAAAAAAAATCAACGCCCGATGCCATCGATCTGTTTATCAACCCGTACCTAAACGTACACGTCAACATTCTTTTTTATTTCATTTTTAAATAAAATTAGTTTAACAAAGCGTTGGATCGGTATTAGAATATTTCCTCTTTGTTATTTTGAAAGAAATTAATCGTTCTTTTTTTTTAAAATGCCAACGATTAAGTTTCGTGTTGATACTTTACATATTTTTAAATAGAATTCCCCATGTATTATTATGCATAGGATAGTTATTGCTCAACAAAATTTTGTTTATTCATTCTTTTTTTTTTGGCCCAAAAATGATGTTATTTGTTCGAAACCAAGGGATAAAAGTTGCTGCTTCCACAAAATTACATATTGGCAACGTGAAACAGATTTATTTATAAATAAATTTTATAAAATTTGAAAATTGTGATTAAGTTTTTTTAAAACTTGAGTGTAATTTAAAATTAAAGTTAAAAAATAATAATGCTCTATTAAAATATATTTATATTAATTAAATAATTTATAATTATTTCATTAATAATATATCACTATTACTTTAACTTTTTATAACAATAACTTTGCATATCTAATGGTTAAATTAATTATAAATTATTAAAAAGTTTAATATTAATTGTTTACAATTGCTTTATCAGTAATTTGCAACTATCATTTTATTTTTTACACGGTACCTTCACATATTTAATGATTAAAAATGTTTAAATATTTGATGTAAAAAATTAAAGTTATAATTGTAAAAAGTTAGAGTGATAATTATAAATTACTCCCTCCATCTCAAATTATAAAGCACTTTTAGATAAAATTTTATATATCAATAAAATCTTATTAAATACACTTAATAATTTTATCTTTTAAAATAAAAATATAAACTTTTAAAAATTTTCATCATTTAATATATTGAAAAAAGAAGTGATAAAAATTAATTATAGAGAGAGAAAGGGTAATATTAGAATTGAAACATTTAATGAAATATTAATTTACTCAAAGTATTTTATATTTTGAGATAGAGAAACTTTTTTAAAAGTACTTTATAATTTGAGATGAAAAAAATATTAATAAAATAATTATAAATTATTTGGTTAATGTAATAATGAACGATGCTACATTTTTTAGGCAGGGGCAAATGCATTCCTTCTGTTTGGAAAAGATTATAAAAAAAGTTTATGTATTCTAACATATTGCTGCTTTTAGCTCAATTTTTAAAATATTGCATCCCAAAGTCCTGACACTATCGCTGGATATAATGTATTTTTAATAAGAATATTATTAATTTTTAATTTTAATTTTAAATTATACCTAGGTGTAAAGGACTTAGTTATCTTTTTAAAATTTTACAAGATTTATTTATAAATAAATATACTTCAAAGGATTTATATGTAATTTTTTCTAAATAAATATGAGAGATTTCAATTTTCAAGTGGAGAGAGGGCGTAGAGGAGAAAAAAGGGGAATGCAACTCTTTATTCAATAAATCAAAGTCCATTTCCTATGAGAAATCTTAATTAAGGCTACTTTTAAAATCTTCAAAATATTAAAATAATTCAAATTATATCTATCTAGTATAATTTTAAAAGATACAATCAAAATAATATAGACGACCTAGATATCCCATTTTATTGAAAATAAATAAAATCTAAAATGATTATAAAAAAGAAAATGATAAAAAGTCTAATCATATCTTAATTAATTTAATCTAATAGATATTCTAAATATTTTTATTTTTAAATTATGATAATCTAAGATTTTTTTTATGACATGATAATCTAAGGAGATTATAAAAATTTAATTAAATAACTGTTAAAATCGATATTTATAAATTATTGTTTAAAAAATTTGTCATGAACCTTATTATGATTAAATTGATTTTTTGGGATCTAATTGACATACTTTCAATTTAATAAATTTAATCTCTTCTTTTTAAAATATCGCATGCTTATTGGTGAGCTATATTTGAAATCCACAGAGAGAGAGAGAGAGAGAGAACAAAAGTCAGCATATTTCTTTTTCATGGCAGCATTTAAAATGTCAAGGATGAGCATGATCATAAAATTGTTCCTTTTCAACTCCTTGAACAAATAAACCACCAAGCAGACGTCCAATTTTAATAATAATTAAATAATAAATAAATAACAATTGATTGATTGATTCATTCGTTTTAAAAGAAGCATAGACAAATGGCGTTCGGTGGGAAAGCAAAGCGCTTGATTGTGAATTTTTTGACTAATCACCATCTTTTTCTGACTTTAACTTAAACATCGCAATTTGCAGTTTCAAGCTTAGCTTTCTTCTGAATTTTGATCAGATTTAGCCTCAACAATACATACTCATCAATCGAAGTCTCTCGTCACCGTTTAGCTTCACCGAGTTCATTGTCCATGGCGGCAGAGCCACCTCCACCGTCGGAGATCCACCTGAGGATCAATTCTGGGAAGAACAACAATGTGATACACCCAGCGGAGGCGGACGCGGCTCTGCCCTATTCAACAAGTAGAACCCCTGTGGAATATACCGAAGCAAAGCAATTCAAGAGATGGTTTACCTGGCTAATTCCTCTCATTGTTATTGCCAACATCGTTGTGTTTGTAATTACCATGTACGTCAACAATTGCCCCAAAAACTCTGTCTCTTGCGTCGCCCGCTTCCTCGGTCGTTTCTCCTTTCAGCCGCTCAAAGAGAACCCTCTTCTCGGGCCTTCTTCATTAACGTGAGTTGTCCCTGATCCTCAAAACCGTTAATATGTTACTCATATATTAACTCAGTGTTTAAATGGGGATAGAGATGTAGTTGTATTGGAATTGATAATTTTCACGTGTGGGACTGAATTTTAAGATTGTAGCTTGTTGCAATCTGTTGTGATTTTTTTTTTTTTTTCTGGGAACGAAATCCATGGCTGTAACTGCAAATTGAAGAGGTGATTTCTATTTTTTTGCTCAGGCTACAGAAGATGGGAGCTCTTGATGTAGCTAGAGTGGTTCACAGACACCAGGGCTGGCGCCTCATCACTTGCATGTGGTTACATGGTGGTGTCTTCCATGTGTTGGCAAATATGTTGGGTATTCTGATAATCGGGATCCGGCTTGAGCAAGAATTTGGGTTCTGTATGTATTCTGTCTCAAATTAAGACCTTTTATTTTCTCCTTAAGGCTGCGAGGTTGATTTCCTTCTCCAAATTGATAGTTGGCTAAACATCCGGGCATGGTAGCATCTAGATATAAAACAATGGTTTTATGTATATATGGGAGGAATCCATTTATACCGGTGTCAATCAAAATCAATTTGACCCCATTACACAGGAGAGGATGAGCCTTTTTTTTTTCCCCCTCCTTAAATTGAACAAAATCTTCCTTTGAATCCATGAACATCATCCTCACAAAGTCTGTCCTTAATTCAAAGTAGTTCTGTGCCTGATCAGTTATGATAAAAGTAAAGTAACGTTCAAAATACTTGTTTACTGTTTGATTCCATGCTTACTGTTATCTACTTTTTCTCAAATTTGAAATTAAAAATAACATAATGCTTATTTATAAGCTATAATGCAACGTTAAATCACAGAATCATTTGCTTGAATGGTGCTGTGGTTTGTGCTGTTTATAATTTGATAACTATATCAAAGTGACACTAAAGATTCTTTATTTTGACTTTCTCTTGTGGAGATGGCTTTCTGTATTTATGTTATTATTTGCATCACTTAGAACTAACTACTTTCCTGTTTCTGATATTGTTGTATTACAGTGCGTATTGGATTGCTATTTGTGATTTCTGGATTTGGGGGAAGTCTGCTTTCTGGTCTATTCATTCAGTCAAACATCTCAGTGGGTGCCTCTGGGGCTCTTTTTGGATTGCTCGGAGCCATGCTTTCTGAACTCATTACTAATTGGTCTATGTATGATAACAAGGTGATCATAAAATTTCTCCTATTTGAAATCTGATTTCCTGAAAAGGAAAACTTCTGCTCTTAAATCCAACTTTTCATACTCTGATATTTGCAGTTTGCAGCACTCTTCACTCTAGTGATTATCGTTGCAGTCAATCTAGCTGTAGGAATCCTCCCACATGTGGACAATTTTGCTCATCTTGGAGGATTTATTACAGGATTTCTTCTTGGATTTGTGTTCCTGATCCGTCCTCAGTTTGGTTGGGTTAGCCAAAGATATGGTTCTTCAGATTACTCTTCTGCCTCAATTAGATCTAAGTTCAAAAAATATCAGTGCATCTTATTTATGCTCTCTCTGATCCTTGTTGTTGCCGGGTAAGAATCCACAGTGTTGCTCTTTCTAAGATCATATTGCACTAACAAACCTATATATAAAAGGAGATGCTGCTCAAGGCTTAACCCTAGTGACAGGTAGCATGAAACCTGTGTTTCAGTTGGTTGGGTGGAGTAGACCATGTTCCGAAAGATGTATATAGCATGAGAAGCGAAGTTATTTGCTTGATGTTATAACATAATATAGAA
This sequence comes from Prosopis cineraria, assembly GCF_029017545.1. Taxonomy (NCBI): domain Eukaryota; kingdom Viridiplantae; phylum Streptophyta; class Magnoliopsida; order Fabales; family Fabaceae; genus Prosopis; species Prosopis cineraria. The sequence continues at coordinate 3,088,717 of NW_026555343.1, forward strand.
TAAAATACTGTTTTCATCCTAAAGAAGAGGAGCTTTTTAATTTGGTTCTCGAAAGTGTAATCTTTTCAATTTAATTCCTCAATAATCATGGCAACTAACTTCTCAATTTGGTCCTTCAAAGAACCAAATAATTGGAAAAATTATTGGGGGATTCATTGGGACGTTGATTGTTTTGAATGGCCAAATTGAGAAGTTAGTCATCTTTTGGGGACCAAAAAATTTCTCCTGCTGCCTCCTCCAACTGTATCCTTGCTTGTCTTGTCACTTGACATTTTGCATTTTTGTCCTGTTCCGGAGATTGAGCTAATATTATATTGTCAATTTGACAGAATTACTGTTGGCCTTATTGCACTTCTCCGTGGTGTGGATGCCAATGATCATTGCTCTTGGTGCCATTATCTGTCTTGTGTCCCAACTTCAAGATGGAGTTGCAATAACGAGCCTTCATCTTGTTTAGTAAGTATTTTTGCAACATCATTCCTGAATCACTCTTCATTGAATAACTTTTTTTTTGGGTAGCAGAAGAGCTCTTCATGGAATAACTTTATTAGACCGTAGAAGTTTCAAAACAAGAAGTTTTGATCTTATTTAAGCATCAGCAATGCACCTTGTAACCACTCTCTTGACATGTTTAAGATTCAATGCTGTATATCCTAGTCTTGTATAAACAATTGCATGAACTTTAAAAATTAAGCTATTGACAGTTGCAGGCCTTAAAAATAAAATTTGGAAGAATAATATTTAAAGACCTTCTAAGAACATTATTTACAGTTAAGGATTTTAGTCATTTTATATGTTTTCAATATTCATCTTTCATGTTTTCAGTACTGAAAAACACTTATTTTTAAATTTTTCTTTTAGTATTAAAACCATGGAAGTTTGGTATTGAAACATCTAAGGAAAGAAAAGATAAACTGTGTACTGAAAATAATAAACATGACTGTTGAAAATGTAGAAGATAAATACTCAAAAATCTAACCAGAAAAATTTTAATCCAAACTAAGGACCATGATCGTTTTTATTTTTTTGAAATTTCATAATTTTAGAGTTCTTAGCTGTAATTAATTATTTAGAAGGTCCTTAAATGTCATTTTTCGATCATTTTTTTTTTGTTTGACTCAACGTTTAACGTGGCCATTGGTCTATTCTGCTTGTGCTGTGAATGCATGAATTAATGCTTGCTGGAATTGTATCATTGCAGACAAGCCAACTTGGCAGTCAGCTGAACATGACTTGCTCAAACAGTGGGAAATCCAGCACCTATCTGATTCAAGACCCAACCGATTCACAGATCCAGCAGTTGTGCACTCAGCTCTGTACTTGAGTTTTGATAGGGAAGGAGATGGTGTTAGGAGTTGCTATGAGCTGTTTATTCATTTGTCCATATTTTGTTTTTTGATTGTTTGAGGCTCATGTGAAACCCTGCTCTATTTATAGCTGATGATGCCCTTTGCCTTCGGACATGCATTCAATGCCTCGATAAAGTTAAATAGATTGATTTTATGCCCCTTAATGTTAAATATGATATGATACTTGCAAAAAACTATACATCTTCAGCTCATTTGCATCACGAGGGCAACTTTAATATAGTGGAAAGGGGTAGAATGAGTATCAAGAACTCCGATTTACACTCTAAAATATAATTAAAACATAACTGTTATTGAATGATAATAATAATAAGGATATAATAAATATTTCATATACATTTTTTATTCTTATATCTCAATTTTGTTTGCATATTTTCCTTTTGGTATGAAGAACTTGGTGATGGACAATTTACAAATACTTTTCTAAATACTTTTTATATCTAAAAACATGTCTTTATTCTCATCAGCTTTTGAAATTCAACTCATTTATATTTTTTGTTTTAAAAAAATAATATACTAATACAAATTCAAACAAGATATTTTCCCTATCGAGACTAACTAATCAATCCCAAGTGCAATCATCAACTATTGGTACGACTATTGGTAGAACACATTTTTAATTGTCCTTAATCTTTTTTAAAAAACCAGTTCATAAGTATCAAACATTCTTCCATCCCAAATATTACACCAAAACACTGAACCAACAACATTAAAAAAAAAATCAATTGCTCCACTATTAATCACTGAATCATACCTAAACTATCTCTAATTTCACATAATTTGGACCCCATATATAATATATCCAATCTCATTGATAATCAACAACCAGTTATACTCATACCACACGTCTGGCTCATTGTTTCCACTGTCCATTCACACGCAAGAAATTAAGAATATAAACCTTCAAGCAGTGAAGCTTATTCTTCAGCCGAGGGCAATTAATATATGTTATACATGCATAGCAATTAAAAAATGAATAAAAGCTTGCGGGAACAGTGAGAGATTTTTATACTATTTATAAATTGTGAAATGTGAATAGATAATGCTGTTTATTTTAATCTTCATATAATTATTGTTGCATGCTATTTATTTATGACTATATCTCCAAGAAATTAAATATTTATAGAGAAAGCAAAAATATAATCCAAATAATCTTAAGATGAATTAATATTTGAAAACATGATCAAATTATCCCCCAAATTTTTGGTTTAGTAGTGCTATCAACCTTAAACTTATTTATTATATAAATTATTTCTTAATGTTTGAAAATAATACAGTCTGACTCTTGCTATTAATAAAATTAACTTTAATAATTAGTTGATCAAAAAATGATACAAAAAATATAAAAAATTACAAAAAATAACCCAAATTATTTTTGGTCATTTCATGCAATTTTTTGGATCTTTGTTTGTAATTTTTGGACCCTTTATTATACTTTTATGGGTCATTTTCTGTGTTTTTTTGGGATCCTTTTATGTCATTTTCTAGTTAATTAACTATCATAATTAATTTTTGTTAACAAAAGAGGCCAGATTGCATCATTTTTAAAAGTTGAAAAATAATTTGCATAATAAATAAGTTCAAAGACTATGGTACTATCGAATCAAAAGTTCGAGAATAATTTGTTCACATATCCTTTATATTTTAAGTATAACTTTAGTTTGTGAATTCACACGAAATAATTTATATTTGATGTATTTAAAATATCAAATATGACGGAAATAAGGTTACAACAATAATTTTTATGTTGGAGAAAGGATAAACTATTGTAGAATAAACAAAAAAAAAAAAGTAAAATGTACAGAAGAAGTGGAAACAAGAGGAACGAGAGGATTTTTATTGGATCTCACAATACAAACGATATATTCTATTTATGAGCACGATCTTACACATCGAACATGTAATGGATAATGAAACTTATGATTGTGAGTGGGAGTTGAGTTACAAGATTAAAGAAATAGGTATAGAATAGTGGGATATTTAAAAAAAAAGAAAGATGAAGAGGCAGCTTGGAGATGGATATATTCATCACAGTGTCAAAAATCAGATTAATCTGGTTAGTTAAATAAGTACTTCCTCCGTTAAAAAATATAAAGTATTTTTAATCAAATCTTACCTCCCAATAAAGTAGTTATTTACTTTTAAACTAACATATTTTTTATATTTATTCCTATTAAACACTTTATAATAAATATAAAGTTATTATTAATAGGGATATTTTTTAAAAAAAAGCAATGATTACACCTCGAAAGACTAAAAATGCTTTATATTTTTTAACATTTAACTTCTTAAAAAATATCTTATATTTTTGAATGGAGGAAGCAAATCACACTGTTTCACCAATTTGATCAAATATTTTGTTTATGATTAGTTTGATTACAATTCAATTGTGATTTTGACTAGAACTATGCACAATGCTTAAAAACATGATCAATTTCGTCTCGCTTGAGCCATTTTGGCACATGGTTGAGAATTGGGGCAAGAGTCAAATCCCATCTTGCAGGCCTAATTTTTTAAATTTTTTTGTGAGTAATATTTATTTTATGATATTAATTTTTGTTGATAGTTATTATAAATTATATTATTTTTATGATCTTTTTAAATAATTTTTTACTATCTTTTAAAATTTATTTTTAACTTAATGTTATAAAAAAATAATTCATAGTTGTTGATTATCTGTAATTAAAAAAATTATTTTTGATTATAATGTTAGTTTTGTTTTTTCAAAGAAATTTTTTGAAAAAATATTTGCAAATTTTTCACTAAGCCAAATTTGGCCCAAACACTTGAGCATTGGGCTGACCTAAACTGCATATTGGATAGAGGTGATCATGCATAATCCTAATTTTTTTTATTATTAATTCTTAAACTAGTTTTTTAATTATCCTTTTTTTATTCCATTGTTCATGACATAAACATAATATACTCTTAATTTTAATTTTAATTATTATCAGTAGCTCAGCGCCATACATTAATTTGAGAAATTAGTTTCTGAAGCGTGAGAATACTTGCAAAATTTGTAGAATTAACATTGAAAGACCTGTTATGGTGAAATTGGGGTGTTTTGGTAATTGCAGAATTTTCCGTCTTATTCTGGAGCCATTATCTTTGCGAAGCAATCGCAGTTGTTTTCTCAAAGCTCAACCCAATCCACCATTCGGTCTGGAAAACTCATGAGGCTCTAAACTTTTCCTCTATCAGACGCTACTATGGCAGTTAGAGCAGTTAATAGCAGCTCTATTTTTTGCTCTTCATCCCCTTCCCTCTCGGCGTTTCGTAGATGCTGCTGCCTCTGCCACTTCAGCAACTTGCAGGTTCATTGCTACCGCGAACTGAGTTCCCGGCGTACACCCCTGTTCCATTTTCAATCTCATTTCTTCAACTATGGTGGTGTTCGAAGCTGTACCTTCCAAAGTCTCGTCGAGAGCGTCATGGAAGAGCTCAAAGACATTCGCAGAAGCAGGAAAAGAGCTACCAACGCTTCCGTGTACATATACCCAGTTCTTTTTTTATTTCTCTGCATCCAATTTTTTTTTGACTCTTAAACATTTCAACAAAAGAGCCCCAGTAGAAAACATACAATCAGGCTTGGTCGGTTGACTATCATTCGAGTTTTGAAATTCAGTAGGCTGTTCATTCTTAAGCAGGTTTTCGACCTTTTTTATCTTCAAAAAACATGTTGATGCATCTTAATCAAGACTTATCATGCTTTGTGGTGCACATTAGATTTCTCAAATTGAAGTGTCAATATATATATAGGTGTATAACTCTAGTTACTTTGGAAATGTAGGATCTTTGGTGAAAGAAGAGGGGTTCATCCCTATCATCTTGAATTGATTCTGATTTCTTATTTGTTTCAAGAGTACAAACTACCCAATAGAACTTGCAGTTCAACATTGGGTGTAGAGGGAGAGGCTATAATTGGGGCCTGAGTGATTATTTTGGTTAGGAGCCTTAATGTGGATACAGATGATAGGTTTTCTAAGAATGTAAATGGATTCTAATTGGCCAATATATATACAGTTATACACACAAAGTAAATGGCTCTAAGTATTGTGAGTGGTAAGATGAACCCTGAAATCATTTGGATGAGCAATTGAACCTGAAAATAGAAAATTTCTTGATAAACATGAATCAATTTCTGAAAATTTCTTTCAAAACAGTATTCGGAAGGAACAATGCTTGTTTCGCAAAGTAAGGAAATGTTCCCTCTTATTTTCTTTGTTGTTCATTTCATAGGAAATATTTTTATTTAGAACAACTTCCTCTAAAAGATTTCTATTAATTAAAAAAATGATTTTTGACAATTTTTATAATCCATGTGGAAAAAAGGTCTTGACATTTTTTCATAATCACATTTGAAATAACTTGCGGAAAGGGAGTCTTGTAAATTTACGTGAAAAACCTGATTTATCAGACTCATTGTTCTGCCATCACTTCAAACATCATCTTAAATTTAAATTTTGACTTTACAGCAGGGGATTGATGGGTGAAGAAATTCTTGAAGATAGGCTTGTGAGCCGTTCATTGCAAAAAGGGTTGCTTTTGGAGTTCAAGAAGGATTCCGATAAAATATTGCTAGCAGTTGCTCAGAGGCCTGATGGCAAGAAGAACTGGATGGTTTCTGATCAGGTTCAAGTAGAAACAACATAATGCGGCATGTTGTATAGGTTGCTAGGTGTTGGAACTCCTTATATTTCAAATGCTAAACATTATCATTTTTTTTTTTTATTTTGCCTAACTATTCCTTGGTTATATCGGGCTGTAGAATGGTTCCACTTCTTCAATTAAACCACAACAAGTGACATACATTGTCCCTGGTATCAGTAACTTTGACCAATCTGATATTGGAGGCTTTCTCCAGAAAGCTAAGGACAACTTGGTGGGTTATCACGTTATTATGGTAGATGATGATCATTTTTCTAACTGTTTGCTTCAGTTAATTAGTAGTATCCTGCTGATGTAATGCAGGATCCATCACTACTTGAATTTGCTTGGATTGAGCTTCTGGAAAAGAACAAGTCAGTGACAGCAGAAGAATTGGCTGAGGTAGAATGATTTCTGGACTTGATGTCAAAGTATGCATTGTAGATCCTTACTACTTATATGCTTGTTCTGCAGATGATTTTTGGCAATGCCGAGCCTCTTGAGAGCTATTCTGCTCATATGTTGCTTTCGAAAGATGAAGTATACTTCACTGTGCAGGAGACCAAGGGCTCTCTTACCATTTACAAGCCTCGACCAACTGAACAGGTAGATATATTCCTTCCTGGTTCTGATTAGCATCATAGGGCAAAAAGAATATTCATTATGCAAAATGCACAAAAATGTTACATTATTTTGGGAGTTGTTTACCTATCATTTTTATGTAAACTAGGACTATGGCTCAATAAATTTCTATAATATTTAGGACTTTCAATCACTTAGTTGCTTTATTAATTAGCAGTAAAAGTTCATCTCAAAGATAAAATACTACTAATAGTAACACAGCATCAAAATGCACAAAGGTTTCCTGAACATTTTTTGATCAATCTTGCATTGAAAATATGCTTCCAGAGTTATTTGTTAGAGGAGATTATTTTGTTTGTCTGTGCTTTATTCATCACTTGAAGTGCTGATTATGAAATTGTGAAACTGAAAATCCATGAAATGTGCTTGATTGTATGAGGGTGTGTATATACATTATTTACCAGCTTAATAGGAATGTCTACATAGAAACATAATTGTTTTTCTCTTTTTTTTAATTCTGAAAGGGAAGGTTGAGGAGCTTATGCGTAGGAAGGCTGCAAAGGAAGCATCTGAAAAAGAACTACAGGATTTTGTGGAATTGCTTTGCTCGGCAAAATCAATGCCTTTACAAAATAAACCTCCCAAAGCTTCATGGATGGGTGAAGAGAAAATCTGGAGTCGAATTGAGTCATTAGAAGCATATGCTATTGATGCATGTAAAAATGATGAACAAAGAAAAACAGCTGGGATGGTACTCCGACTCAAACCACCTAAGCTGTTTTTCATTTGACTTATAATTGATGCTTCTTTTCAAGTGAAACACTGACATGGTGTTTTCAACTGACTTCGATTAGGGATGACAGTAGAGAATTTTAAATTTGCATATTTTAACTGTTGATTTTATTTCTATTTATATAAATGTATTGATTGTTCTGTTCTTCTAATGACTCTTCTTTTTCTCTGCTAGCAGATTCTTAAGGAAATGGGTTTGACGAAAACAGCATCTTCAGCTGTAAATCTCCTGATAGATATTGGATATTTTCCTGTACATGTCAATCTTGATTTGTTGAAGTTAGGAATTCCTACCAGTCATTCAGAAGAAATTATATCAGTTGCTGATAGTCTTCTAGTAGACTCATCTGATGTAGATGAAGTAAGTCTTGTTTGCCTAATAATACTTATATGTAATGTTGAATACCCAGCATGTTATATCCCCACGTTTTAAGACCAGAGGAGGTACCATGTGATCTGAGTTTCACTTATTGTGGTGTATCCTATTCCAGTAGTAGTGAGTCTTAATAATAATATCTATTTAAGATATATTCATTATATTCCCTCATCCCGTTCCTTGAATCCCATGTATCTTGAAGTAGAAAGTTGATTCAAATAAATCATTCTTTGTACGAGATTTGGGAGAAAGGGTATTTCTCATTGATCTGAATAGTAAGGTACATCCAAATATATATATGGAGGGAAAAGGCAAGAGAATAAAAGGCTAATAAATGCTATACAATCACCTCCTAGTCACTAACCCTATCTTGGAAAATAGTAAGGCATCATGCATATTGTATTGGGTATATGTATTGGAAGGTTATTACTTCCTAAGACGGAAGGTTAATTCTGCTTGGTAGGATTGTCCCATGCAGATTTGTGACCTTAAGTTCTGCCTTTTTGATGTTGTGTATTCTTGCAGCTGAAACTTTCAATTCCAAGGCATTGCTAATGTTGAAATTTTTTAAATGTTTAACCATACTAACCCTAGCCAACATATGAGGATGCACAACTGGATTGTCTTTGATGAATTAACCTTTGACTTGTGGTTGGATTAGATAGTCAAATTAGAAGGGCGGGGGAACCTGATCCTAACCAAATAGACTATACAGCCTTAAGGATTAGGTTTTATAGTTATGCTGAGGGTTTCTTATTCATTTGGTTGTTTCTACTTGGTTATGTCTTACAAGTCTATTCGAATTAGATGCTTATTTCATGTTACTGGCTTCCAGATTAACAGGAAGGATTTTACTGCTTTGAAGGTTTATGCTATTGATGTTGATGAAGCTGATGAGGTAAAGACCCTTTTTTCCCCTTGTGACATTGAAATTTGGATAGCCTATAATTTTATTAACCAACAACAATAATATTTAGCTTGATGATGCTTTGAGTGCAACAAGGTTGCAAGATGGTCGCCTTAAAGTTTGGATACATGTTGCAGACCCAACAAGATATGTTCGACCTGGAAGTATTTTAGACAGGTATATGGTTGGTATTCAAGTAGATATTTCAGTGAAGCTTGGGTGCTAACTTTATTCTTTCATGTGCTTCGTGTCATGTAGGGAGGCTATGAGAAGAGGGACTTCTGTTTTTTTGCCAATTGCCACATATCCTATGTTTCCAGATAAACTTGCCATGAGTGGTATGAGTTTGAGACAAGGAGAGCATTGTAATGCTGTTACAGTATCCATTGTGCTGCATAATGATGGCAGGTAAATTTTTAGGTTGTGGGGTGCATCTTGTATAAATCGCCTGATAACATGTAGACTATGACATTCACAATCAAGGAAACCTGTCTGAAAGAAATTATTTATTTGAAGGACTGGGGTTGACGAGACAACATCCTGTTGTAAATCTGTGAAAGTTGGATGCATTTTTAATATTTCATTGAGTTTTAAGTTCATCCTTTATTCTGGATCTGCAGATCACAATATGTTGCATGTAACATATACAGCAGACATATTTTGCTAACCCCCTCCTGGGGATTGCTTAGGAAGTGGAAGGCTCTGCTTTATCTTTTCTTCTCCTTTTTTCTTAGAAGGAGTCCTTGTTCTTTCCTCCCAAAGGTTTTTTTATATGTATATCATGCCTCCCCCCCCAAAAAAACAAAAGAAAAAAAAGAAAAAAAAACCCATACTGAAGGGGGTGGGGTTTGGAAAATGATCGGTTAATGAAGTCTTTTGTGGCTGTAACAGCATTGCAGAATGTTCAGTGGACAACTCAGTCATTAAGCCAACATACATGCTGACATATGAAAGTGCATCTGAGCTACTTCATTTGAACCTTGAGGAGGAGGTTGAACTAAGAATTTTGTCTGAGGCTGCAAATCTCCGTTTGAATTGGCGACGCCAGCAGGTTGGTTTTAGTTGGTTCAGCTTGCAAAGTTTTGTTTTTCTTTCTTCTTCCTTTTTTTTTCCCCATAAACTCTTGTGTTTCAAGGTAGTTGTTTTTTATTTTCCTGTTTTTTGTGCTAAATTAAAATCATTGTCTTCAGCCCAACGATTGCAGTCCATTTAGCTATTGCTGCTGGTAAAAGAAGCTGTTTCTTAGCTTAAGCCAGTTACATGTGATGCAGTTTGAAATCTTGTTGAAATGGAGTGTGCTTTAGAAGTTATTTTTCTGAGGAAAAGTGAGGGGATAATTTATGAAAGAAAACATACCTGTCATTCTGCTCAAATCTATTTAGTATCCTTACCAATATTCACTGTTCATGCCTTTTTATCTTCCAACACTGCCAAATTAATTATAAAACATAGTACCTATCAATTAACTTAGTGATAATATTACAGTTTTTTTGGAACTTTGATTCAGCCCCAGAATCACAAGATTTCGTTATTATTTTACCATGTAAGCAAAAAATTTTAGAATGATCATTACACAATCTCCAAGATCATTTAAGCAAGACAATAAGGAATTTACGGAATGACTTGTTATCTATTTACTAGTTAGTTTAGATTAGTTGATAATTTGTCTTAGTGATGGTAACATCAAACATGCTTTTGTTGTCAATCCATTAAAACATTGAACAAGCTTCTTGTGTCAAAATTTGCTTCATTTGTCAAAGTTTTTTTTTTTTTTTTAAAATATGTCAACCTTTCTCTCTCCCTTCACTCAGGGTGCAGTTGAGACAGCAACCATAGAAACTCGCATTAAAGTGCCTAATCCAGAGGATTCTGAACCATCAATAAATCTTTATGTTGAAAACCAAGCTGATCCTGCAATGCGATTAGTCTCAGAGATGATGATACTCTGTGGTGAAGCCATAGCTACAATTGGATCCCAGAATGGCATCCCTTTACCCTATAGGGGACAGCCCCAGTCAGACTTAGATATGTCTGAATTTGCACACCTTCCAGAAGGACCTGTTAGGAGCTTTGCCTTGGTCAGAGTAATGCGTGCTGCTGAAATTGATTTCAGGAAGCCAATGCGCCATGGGGTTTTAGGACTTCCTGGTTATGTTCAGTTTACATCTCCCATACGTAGATATTTGGATCTTATTGCGCATTATCAGGTAATTTCCCTTCAATCATTCTGTGTATGATTAGATTTCAAATATTAAGATGCCTGCTAGAAGATTTTATCATCTGCCAAATTTTAATCATTTTTTGTAGGGATAGACATAGGCAGGGCATATACCAAGCTGAGTTTTGTACCTGGCCTATCTTATAGCCTGTCAACACCCCCCGGGGGGGGGGGGAAGGAAATTTAAAACATCATATAGGAATTAGAGATTTTAAAAGATCATATCTGTGCGACCACTTGACCCCTTTAGCCTTATGATCACTATTTTTTATATGATTTTGTAAAATACATCTAGCGAAAATGAAAACAATGTAGGTCCAAACAAGGAAACATGAAGCAAACACAAGGGTAGAAGATGAAACTTCAAAAGCCATAACTTGGTAGTCTTCTTAGGGCAATATGGCAATCTTTTTAATTTTGAGTAACCTTTTGAAGTCTAGACGATGGCATACTTGCTTGTTTTCTCCCAAAAAAAAAAATCTATGAATTTTGAGAGTTTTGCTGTCAATCCTCGACTTCTTACATCTCTTAGCTTTCTCTTGTCCGAACATGACAGCCGTACTTAAGAGGAGACCAGCAAAGGTCTTTCTCCCAAGTTTTAATAATTTGTAAAATTTGTGCAGAAGTTATTTGTGAATTAAAAAATGACCCTTGGAAAATAAAGTGTTAAATTTCTTATAAAAATTCCAATGTAATTACATACTGCCTCTGAAAATAAAAATCATGAGTTCTTGTAAAATGCCTGCCTATCTTGTAAGGAAAATAACTTTACAAAATGATAGTTTATTGTACCGTCACTCACTTATAAATTTCTCATCTTGGATGTAATTAGGTTACAAAATTCATCCTTTGCTAGTTGAAGTAGAATAACAATTACAAAAGAAAAGGCATTTCTGTGCCTGACAATTTGGATCTTTATGTACATTTTGTTTCTATTCGGCATGAGATTTGCCTTCATATGGCATGTCAATTATAAATTTTATCATCTAAATCTGTTTTTCCGCCTTTTACTAAGTGATTATTCTTTGATTGATGGCTTTAGAGTAAGTCATATATTGATGGTGAAAGAAATGTTATGCGAGTCTTGTAAATGTAACTTGAAGCGTTAATGAATTTAGTAATTTTGAGGCGCCATACTGCCTGCTGGTATTTTCCTAAAAAGGTCTTTTTAACATCCTTTTTTGGCTGTGTGTGGGTGTGTGGTTTGTTTGCTTCCTTCAGGTGAAGGCATTTATACGGGGTGCGCCTCCCCCTTTTTCGGCTGGTCAGCTTGAAGGGATAGCGGCAGTTGTAAATGACAGAGTTAGAACAGTGAGGAAGCTTTGCAGCAGTAGTCTACGATATTGGACGTTAGAATATTTACGAAGACAACCAAAAGAGAAAAGATATCATGCGCTGATCCTTAAATTTGTGAAAGATCGAATCGCAGCTTTGTTATTGGTTGAGGTAAGCAGTTCGTGATCGCATTACATTTTCTTTTTGATGGTCCAAACTTCATATTATGCATTAATTGTCCTAGTAGCAACTGATGGCGCCACATGAAACAATCATGTGCTAGCTGACTAATATTAGCTGCAAGTTTGCGTAATTCGATTTTGGTTTCTTTTGTCAATGGTGAAACATAATTTCATGAGTGTTATTATAGGATCGATTTTATAGAGGCCGTATCAATTGATGAAAGTCAATTTTTTATTATCATTAGGTTGACTAGGGACTTGATATTATAATTGAAAGACTGAATATGAAATTATCTCATATGTTGAAAATTTGGGTTGTTTCCTTTTAGCTTGATCATATTTTGTAATCCTGTATGACAAGTTCATTTGGACAAATGAGGAACTAAGTAAATCAGTTGCTGTGATGCTACAAGAAGTCTTATCTCATGTGATCGGCTTTATGGGTTGCACGATACCATTGTACTTTATCATTTACCAAACTTTTAAGAATATTGTTAACTAAGAAGTCTCTTCTCTTTAGCCTTTCTCTAACCTTTTTTTACAGGGATCAAGATTATCCATTCCACTTTCTTTACTGGTGCCTCCCGCAGCCTTCTCTATACATGTCCAGATTATTTCAAACAATTTTTTACCATTTCCCCTCAATAGATGTCATGTCTACTTTTTCTCATATGTGTTTATTTCGAATTTTATCTTTACGTGTATACTTACTCATCTATCTCATCATTCTCATCTCCTACTTTATGCTCTTGCTATCCTTTTAAAGTTTTGCATTCATTACTATATAACATAGCTGGTCTTATAGTAATTCGATAAAACTTCCTTTTAAGTTTATTAGGTACCTTTCAATCACAAATAATTCCTTTAGCCTTTCTCCAATAAAACCACCCAACTTGTATTTCTTGGGCAACGTCCCCATAAATTTCCTTATCATGTTGAATAATTGTTCCCAAATATCTAAACTTTGCCATTGAGGTATAATTTGATTTGTCAATCTCATTTTCAAATTATTACTGACCGACTTGTCAAAATTATAATGTAAATATTTTGTTTTATTCTTACTCAAACAGAAACCCTTTGACTTATTCTCTTCTCTTGTCTTTGCAATAAAAACTATATCGTTCATAAAAAGCATGCATTTGGGAATTTTTTTTTTTGGAATATGCTCAGTCAAAATATCTAGAACTAGATTAATAAATAAAGACTTTAAGATGATCTTTGATATAGTTCAATTCTTGTAGAAAAGTTCTTTGTTTCACTACTAAATGATCTTTACATTGGTTGCTGCCCCCTTATACATATTTTGTATAGCTCTAGCATAGCTAAACTGGATTTTTATTTTTTAAGGCTTTCCAAAGTATTTCTCTAGGTACATGGTCATGAGTTTTTTCTAAATTAGTGAAAACTATATGTAAATTTTTACCTTTGCTTCAATAATTTTTCATTGATTCCCTTATTAGATAAATCGCTTCTGCAGTCATCCTTCCTAACATGAAGCCAAATTAATTATCAGCTTTATCATTCTTCATTCTCAACCTTTGCTTAATCACTTATAATTTCATTGTATGACTCATAAATTTAATTCCTCTGTAGTTTACACAATTTTAAATATCCCTTTTATTTTTGTAAATAGGAACTAAGGTGCTTCTTTATTTGTCAAGCTTTTTTTTGGATCATGAGATCTCATTAAATAACTTAGTTAACCATTATATTCCCTCTTCACCTAAATATTTTCACACTTCAATGGGAATACAATCTGGTCCATTGGCTTTACTATTTGTCATTTTTTGAGAGTTTCATTTACCTCACTACCACATATTCTTTGATAGAATGACATTCTATTATTCTTCGTGAGTTACTAAATCTTCCAAACTACTAGACAAGCCCCCTCCATCATTGAAAAATTCGTAAAAGTAGGTCTCCCATCCGTCTTTAATATCACCTTCTGTAACCAAAACATTTTCTTCTTCATCATTGATGCATCTTACTTGTTCTAGATTTCTTGATTTTCTTTCCTTACTTTTAGCAATCCTATAAATTTTTTGTTTTCTATCATTTGTCTCAAGACCCTTGTAAAACTCTTCAAATGTTTTAGAATGAGCTTCCATGTTTCACTCACAGCTTTTTTAGTTTCCTTCTTAACCATATGATACCTTTCTCAATTTTCAATATTATTGCACAAATGGGTGGTTTTAACACACTAATTCTTATGTTTGACTTTTTCCTATATATTCTTATTCCACCACTAAGACTCCTTAACTTTCGAACTAAAACCTTTTGATTCTCTCAAAACTTTTTTACGCTCTTTGCCATATCCTTCCACAAGATGCTAACACTTCCTTGAGAAACTCAATTTTTGCTGCCAAAAAATTCTATTTGAAAATTTTACGCTTCTCACCTTTCAACTGCAACTACCTAATCATTAGGTTTACCACTTATCTACATTCTTGAGTTTTATCCTTAATGTTTAAGGATAAGGACCCTATGTTGCGTTGTTACGCCATCTTTATGAATCACCTTACAATTTTAACAAAGCCTTCAGTTTATGTTCCTTATAAAAAGGAAATCAATCTATGACCTTGAAGCTTTACTTTTAGAAGTGATGAAATGTTTATCCCTTTTCTTGAAACAAATGTTGATAATCATAAAATCACACATCAAAAAGAAATCAAGAATAGATTGTCCTTGATTGTTTAGCTTCCCAAATCTAAGACCACCATATCCCTTTCATAATTACCTACTTTTCTCCAGACTTGACCATTAAAGTCTTCTCCAATGAAGATTTCTTCACTTTATGATATGCTTTAAATCATTCCTTTCAAGTCTTCCCAAAATAATTCCTTAAGATTCGTTTCTGCCCCAACTTAAGATGTGTAAGTGCTAATAATATTGACAATCTTGCATCCAACAATCATTTTTTAGGAAATAATTTTGTCTCTAATTCTATTAACTTCTACCATGTTTTTTTTTCACTCCTCATCAACGATACCCATCCCATTCCATGTGCTTGCTTTCCCTGTATATCAAAGTTTGAAAGCATTAATATCCGTAGCTTATTCACCAACTCATTTAGCTTCTTGCATGCACAAGATATTAATTCTTCTATGAATCATAACTCCTACCACCTCCATATATTTACAAGTCAAGGTCCCAACGTTTTAAGTACCAAATCTGATTTTGCTCACATGGTCTAACTTCTTTAGCCATGCTCGTCTAGATTAATGTGGTGGCCCTTGCTTATTTTACACCACATCTTAGTACTGATGCAATGATTTTAACTCACTTTGTCACTACACTTGAGCCATACAATATGTTGCTTACAGGCAATGAACTAGAATTGCTATCGAAGTGATTATTGTTCATATTCATGTGAGATTCAACAAAGTTTTACGTTGGTTGTTGAGGGTCTAATACAACTCTTTTCCTTTACCCCGAGCTTGGAATGAGCTATAAACATAGGCTGAGTTACTTGCTGTGATGCTGATTCTGGCAAAATTATTATATATACAAAAGATGAAATTCTAAAAATTTCTACATAAATATTTTACTGTCCTTAATACACAAGTTCATACTCTTTTGCAGGTTGGACTTCAAGCAACTTCTTGGGTGTCTGTTGGAACTCAGGTAGGGGATGAGATAGTAGTTAGGGTGGAAGAAGCACATCCACGTGATGGTGTTCTTTCTCTGAAGGAGATCATAAAAGATTGACTCAAGTGCCAACAAATTTTCTGTGAAAGACTTGTTCAATGTCCAGTATCTTACACAAAAGGTAAACAAACAACCGTATGTTCCTAGCGTTTCCATGTTTCAGGCGACTACACTTAACAATTCTCTGGTTTGGGTAGCAGGCATTCGTCCCATTAACTTACACTCGGCTGGGACATTAGGCTGCAGCCTAAGCTTATGGTTTGCATGGAAGAATTTTGTTAGTGCTTCGTTGACAAATTTTCACCCTCAGACTGGTCGAGCTGTTCAAATTTTGAAGTGTCATTTCTAGCAGAGAAATTTTGAAACATCCTAACCAGCAAACTTAGCGCTGCTACATTATCCTGCTAGTGTACAGTCCTTCGAAGTGCCAATTTTTCTCCAAGCGTACAGCATCACAAAGTTAGAAGGTCCTTTGCTCCTCTCTTGTCAAGTTTCCTTGTTCTAATGATATGGTCAGGATATGTCTGACAAGAACTGTCAATCCGTAACTTTAATCAATCTGTTTATTATTATTATTTTTTCAATATATTTGGAGGATTTTTCTTCTGTAATATATTTTAGCTTGATATATACATGACAATGTAAGTTTATCTTCATTGAAAATATCTGTTCTATTTAATCTCGTGTTCTCCCAAAGCTTAGTTGGAAAGTATATGAATTTGGGTAGATATTCCTGTTCCAAGCCCGTTTTTCTTTTCTGCATTTTCTATGTGTTAATGTACACTTTGAGGGCCATATAGAATTAAGCATTTAAAAGCATGATGGAGAATAAACGGGGAAAATTCTGAAGTATTTTATCATAGTACCACAACAACAATAACAATAAGTTTTATTTCATTATAACAATTTTTATAAGTGTTCACTTTAATATTCTTCAATCTTTCTTTATAAGATTCAAGACTATTCATTCCACTTTTTTGGTACTTTAGCACAATAAATGATGAAAATAATGGTGATATAAGGGAGGTGGGGTAGTGGGGGAAGTGCATATGAGGAAGAGTTGATCAATGTCGTTTATGGCACTTGCATTCAAGGGCAGAACCAGAATTTAATTATAAGGGGATGGAGATTAAAAAACATATATGATACTACAAAAAAAAAATTAAAAAACTTGTGAGTTGTGACCTTTGCTTGCATTGACGACGTAAAGTAACTAGAAATTCTAGCCATTTGTTTCTAATTGTCAATTCCTAAGATTTTTATGCAAAACAAGTTCTAGGTAGGTTTTTTCCTAGGCTGGTTAAGTAGGTATTTGATTAATTATCTTTTAATGTTTTGTAAAGTGATCAATGCTAGGAGTAGGAAATTTGTGTCCATGAGTATGCTTTTGGTCACCCTGCGAGCTTAACTTTCATTAATTTTTGGAATATTTGAATATAGGTGGGTTCATGTCTACGAGAAGTGAGCAACATCAAACTGAAACTGAAAATTAAACCAAATCAAATTAATTTTGTCTATTCAATTACATGGTTTGATTTAATTATTATTTTTCAATTTTTTTAAAATGTCTTATAATAAAATTTTATCAAAGGACCATAGTCCTTGTCTGAATTTTTTTTTTTTAAGTGACATCTTTGAATTGACCAAGTGGATGTAGATACTAGATAGTTTATTTTAGAAAAAGAATGATATTATTTCTGATCCTTATTATAAGATATTTTTAAAAAAGTTTTCATGAATTCCTTATTAAAGAGGTATTCTGCAAATTGTTTTAATCAGTAATATTTTTCCCTAAATGCCTTTATTTATAACATCAATCAATAATGATCATTTATTGTCTTTCATATTATATTACGATGTCTAAATATGAAAGGGTGAGAGATTAATTGATTAGATAGACAAATTAAGAGTAATTTTAGAAATTAATTCAAATTATTGACAAATTATAATTCATTTAGATTACCAAACTCTAATTGAATTTCTTAATGTGGAAGAAGTGGCTGAACGGATGTTATATACTGATGAAAGACCCAAAAAAAAAAAAAAACATGTTAAAAATACATGTCTATTTCTCTCGCTAAGGTTTTTGAGATAATGAAATGGACAAATGGTTCCCTGTCGGTGCACACCTTAAACGAGTGGCCATGTCATGTGCTCAGAATTTGATAGGTAGACCACATTAAATCTATTGTCAGGAAATTACTTTATATATATATATATATATAAGTCGACGTTATTCTTCAATTTTTATTCACAAGTGTTTTGCAATAAGTTCATTTCTTTCAAGTTATAAATGTATCATACTATCATAAATATATAAATTATATAAGCGTGTTCTTCATTTGAAATCACTTTTTGAAATAGGGAAGGTGAGGCCTTGAGGCACTTTTTGCTATCTTGCTTTTTATCAGTAAATATCATCTCAATAAATAATCTTAAACTAAGACGAGGTCAAAACACATTTTCTTCAGATAAGTGATAATTGATAAATAGCATAATAAATATCATATTTCTTGTTTCGTGGGTAATAAAAATGTTATGTTGATAAATGGATATCAAATCAAACTAATTGAATAAAAATCAAGTCAAAATTCAATTAAAAAGAACACCGTTTGATCTTATTTAGTTGCTAGAAGAAATAATAATGAAAAATAACTAAATTATCATCTCACTTCATAACAAGAATAATAAAACTCAGTACTATATGTTAAAAATATAAAAATCATCACATCCTTAAAAACTTTTATGAATCATGACTCTCAATAATATAAAATAAATTCCCTCCACATTTTAATCATTATGTTATTCTTTCAATCTATTTTATTTCATTTTTCGTAGCAACGAAATGCGACTTTAATGTAATTAATGTTGTTTTGGGAAGAAAACTTCAGGTTGTCTTTCTTTGACCATAACTTCAAAAAATCTGGATAATCAAATGCAAAGAATAATCAAATGCCAAAATGTGTCAGCAGTTGCGTGCCTGACCCAACTCTGTTAAATCTGGCCTTAATCTTTTTTCTTTCTTTTTTCCCCAAATGGGAAAATAATTTTATAAGATTTAGTGTGGAATTTTAATCTCTGATTTTATAAAATTTTTATAGATTTTTTTTTAAATTTTTAAACCAACTAAATTTATCTCCTTACTTTTCTAGTTGTTCAATTTCTTATCACGTCTTCATCCAGAATTTGGTGTCAAATTTAATAATTTGATGTTTTAAATGCTAAATATTAGTATGATCGAACGATGGAGTGATGGACCTGACATGATAAATAACATCTGAATGATAATTATTAAATTCGACACTAAATTTCAAATGAATAACATGACAATAAACACATTATTTTAATTCAAAACATGATAGAGACGATTATACCAACGCTAATACACCCAACTTATGAAAAAATATAACAGGCAGCATTTTCTGTTTTTCATTTTGAAAAATGAATTTTTTATTAGAGGGACCAGACCTGGAGGATATTTAATTCTTTATAATCATAACTAATTATCTAAGATTATAATTAGGTAAATGAGCAAATTACATTGAATTTTAAGTTGGGTAACACCATAGATCTAAATTTATTTATTGTACAGATTATTTTCTTAAGTTTTAAAAATGGTGTAATTTAGTTCTCATTATTAACAAAATTTAAATTTAATCATTAATTAAGTAGAAATTGATAGAAAACGTCTGCAAAAATTACAAAAAATAATGAAATATTTTGGATTTTTTATGTAATTTTTTTAGTCATTGTTTGTAAGTTTTGAGACTTCTAGTGTAATTTTTTGTCCTTCTCTATAATTTTTGAAGTTATTTTTTATAATTTATGAAGTCATTTATAGTCAACTAACAAAAAAAATTAATTTTTGTTAATAGTAAAGACTAGATTACACTATTTTTAAAAATTAAAAAAAATAATTTACATGATAAATAAGTTCAGAGTCTATATGATGTTACTGAAACTAAAGTTTAGAATTTAATTTACTCATTTATCCATTATAAATAATTAGCAATGGTGAAGGTTGAGAAATATAACTCACGCGTGATTATTTAGTGGGGGAACACAGACCAAACAAATAAATACAAGGAAATCCAACCATAAACTCATAATTAACTTTGTAATAATGGATTATATATAAAAATCCAATTGCTTAAAAATTAGGACCCGTACAAGCAAAGACAATTAATGTAACTTATACATGATTGCTAAGCAGGGGATTCATACGTACACTACGTACATAATAATTAAGAGCAAATTATAATAGTCTCTCTCTCTCTCTCTCTCTCTCTCTCTCTCTCTCTCTCTCTCTCTCTCGATAATATATACAGCAGATATATATATATATATATATATATTAAGATAAGACAAGATATTAAGATTATTCGTTCCTTTTTTTTCCCCCTTATCTTAAATTAAGGATAAGTCAATGGTAGGATATATTCGTGTTACCATATGCTCCCTCTCTAAATGTAAGAAATATTGGACCATTGTTTAGTACATTCATGGCATTATTCCAATTATACCCCTACTAATTATATAGAATAGTTAAATTTGTCATTAATAACTCTTACGTCAATTATTTAATGTGGACATTTTGAAAAAGAATTTTAAATTTGAAACATATTATTAAAAAGTTTAACTAATTTTAATTATTTTTACCTGAATTTTATATTCTTGATACCGAGGGAGTATAATATAACATGCACCGACAAGCACAAGAATATAATTAATGATACCTAGCTTGAAATTAAAATATTTCATTAATTCATTCAAAAAATTAAAATATAAGCATCCCTTGGCACTTGAAGTGGTACGGACCAACTGGCCTCTAAAAAGAACAGTCCTTTACTTTGACAACAATCCAATTAAATGTACTAATCTACTCCTTCTTCGATTCTTTAAAACATGTACTCTACTGGTTTTTTTTTTTTTTATTCTTGTTACAAATTAAAGCAAGCTCCAACTTATACAAACATGTACTCTCCTTTGTCATGAATCATAAATTAAAGATGGCAACATGGAGTGAATTGGAGTTACTCCCTCCAAATGATAATAGAAGTCATAATTAATTAATTTATAATTTATGAATAATATTAGTTAAAATCAAAAATTCTTGAAAATATCCACAATTTTTTAATTTGTACTCTTATTAATTATCCTATATAAGAGCTTTGATAATAATAATTAAAATTTTAATGTATAATTTTTTCAAAAGGAGTAATAAACAAAGTAGATGTATAGTTGAAAAAAAAATATAAAAGTTATTTAATGTTCTATATTTTGAATCAGGTAAGATTCTTAGAAGATATATTATATTGTAATTTAGAAGGAGTAAGTTTTAAAGCTTCAATTTAATGATAGTTAAAAATTAAGAGACAAGTTAAAATAAAGTATAAATATTGATTCAAATAATTACAAACATACTCCCTCTAATCTTTTTTATAAAGGTGGAGATAATTTTTGTTGGTCATATTAAATTTTTATAACAAAATTTTCTCTTTACCATCCATTAAATTTTTGTAAGAGAAAATATATCATTAAAATATGTATTTCAATTAGGGTAAATTTAAAAATTTATTAAATTTTTAAACAGAATTAATGAGTTTTAAATTTTTTTAGTTCTAACAAAATATGTTATAAGTGATTATAAATAGAATAAGAATATAATCTTTTGTATCTCAATTCATTTTCTTTAGGATATTTTTTTTAGATAAAAATGAATTGATAATCTCCTTATTTTGTTTTTTTTATAGAACATCAGATTGATCCCTAGTATATTGCCCATAGTGTGATAAACAAATCATATAATTTATTCATAAATAATGCAATTCATTACAAAATTTATATTCTATATTAGTAATATTAATATTTATTGACAATTGATATTATTACATGATATTGATGTAGAGTTTGAATTGTAGAGATATTTTATATTGATGAATATACATTTTATATAGAGACTCTTCTTGTTCCCAAATTGTACGCACCAAGTAATAATATTTTAGCTAAACTTATTTTTTAAGTGAACGTGAATTAATGCACTGTTAGACATGAGAAACTATGCTATGTTACTAATTAATAATGAGCAAATGGCTTATAAAAAAGGGTTTGGCCACACATGCCCCTGTTTTTAAGTAAAGAACAAATTATGATTAGATCTATTAATTTTCACTAATCATTAATCAAAATCCAAAAGGTTGCCGACAACAATTTTCTCTAACTATATCTCTCTTTTCAATTTATAATCATAGTACCCATGTGATGTTAAACATCAGAGAATCGTGTTTTGTACTGCATCCGCCAGAAAGTCAAACCCTACAATATTAATCAGCTAATTATATAATTATTTTTTGAATGAATTATATTAACCCAATAAAATTTCTTTAAGTATACATATCTTTCATTTAAAAAAAAAATTTACCCCTAACCTAGTTGTTCTTTATAGAAAAAGGAAGACAACAATATGTCAATAATAGGTGGTGATATTACCATCAGAATAGCTAGCAATTGATTTTTCAATTTTTAAACTTACTCAAATATATTTTATCAGAAATTAAATATTTTTTTTTAAAAATATAAGATATTTTTTAAAATATTGATGTTAAAAAATTTAGTATTTGAAAGTATAATTACTGTAATTTTTTCAAAATTTTTTTTAATAAATAAATTATTTTATATTTATTTTTAAATTTTAAATAAAATACCCTTTTAAATAAGGATACGTATAAAAAGATAGTGCTATTTTAAAAATAATTAATTATTTTATTAAATTAAAATTTAATTAAAAATATATTATATTCTTGAACAAATGGAGTAAAAATTTTTATTTTTTTTAATTATAATATTGTGTGCGTAATTTTAACATAAGTCAAGCAACCCCTACGTTTTCATTTATCACAAAATATATTGGTACTCTCTTGGATATGTGCTTCCACTGGCACACGGCCCTACACAATAATATAATTTAAGAAGAAAGAAAAAGAAGATCTCAGTTCTTTGATTCAGTGAGAAAGAAGATCTCAGTCTTTGATTCAGTGATGGCTGGCTTGTTTTTTGTGCGTAGTTTCATCGAGATCTTAGAAGAAGAGCATATTAATATATATTGGTAATTTCGTGAGAGAGAGAGAGAGAGACAGAGTTCACATGCAATGCTGGGTACGAAATTTCCTATTTTCAGAATTCATTTCCCCCAAATTATTTACTTTAAAAGTTTTGCATAGCTGGACATGAAGGGAAAAAGAAGACAAAAGTTTTGTTTGTATAATGATTTATTCTTCATGGACATTTTTTCTTTTTTATGTAATGCTTGATCAATTAAATGAAAATGTTGGATGTCTTATCTCTTTAAAATAGATCCTAATAAATTTTGGGAAGTTTTTCTATCAAACTATTTTTAGTGATGGAGAAAAATAGTTTTGTTCTTCTTTTTAATTTGAAAAAATATATAAAAATTGAAATTGAAAATTCAGAAAACATGTGGCAGCGATCTTTGGTGGCACGTTCATGTGCGAGGGCGTGTGTGCATAATACATGTGTCACACATGATTGGGGTTGGTTGTGAAATCACGTGCTGACGTGGAATATCTTCACGATCTGGTTGGTCTGTAAGTGGGTCGCCTCTCAAGTTCCTATGTCTTACGTGTCACTCCGCCCCATGCCCCCTTCATCATCAGCAGGTCAACCATTCAATTATATCAACCGCCTATTTATTCTCCACAATACACGGGCATTCTTGTACAAAACAAATGAACAAAATAATAAGGTTGGCAACAAAGCAGTTTGTTTCTGCATCACATGAGAGAGATATTGCATTTAATATTAAATACTATTGTTTCAAATATGATTATCTCAACTAGAATGAATATGTACATAATAAAAAGAATTAAGATCTTATTTGGTTGTTAAAAAAGATGAGAGGAAATGGATTAAGATAAATTAAATTACTCTTTTTTTTATAGTAAACATGATAAATATTAATGTTACATATGAGAATTGTCACACTTTTTAAAAATTTTATTAATTATATTATGACTTTTAATCCAATAATTCAAGCTCTTTTTTCTTTAGAATATGGTTCTCCTATACTCTTCATATTTTGATCATCTTATTTTATTTTTTTTTAATTTATTCCATTGCATTCATTTCTAGCAACTAACTGGGGCCTAAAAGATACATTTGTTTCGAAAGTTTTTCGTCAAGTACAACTAATATCCTTAACTTTTAATGGGTATAATGTTATCTCAAAAGTTTAAAACATAGTGCAATGTCATTCTAGTATAAAGTTTGACTAACATTGACTATTATTTTTTAAAGTTAAAGATAATTTTGTCGTAGAAATTTGTCAAAGGAGTAATCGATATTATGCACTTTTAATTGGCATAATATTTTTGGACTATATAACAACCTTTTATAATTCAAATTTTAATTTTTTTTTTTAAAAAAAGTTGGGTTGAATTATACCAAGCATCTCAACATATACGTTTTAGTCAATGTTGCATGTGAGCAGGGTGAACAACAGTTTGTATTTGCTCACAATTAATATGTACAAGCAAAAGTCCTGCTCATGGACATATATTTTAGTTAAACTATATATACAATCACCTGCCGTTAAAACAACGATTTGGTAGTTTAATGATTTAATTTGATTATTTATCAACATATTTAGTAATTAAATCATCCATTATTATTTATTCAACTTTATATAAGAAGATCAACATGAATTGACAGAATCCATGATGAACTCTTTAGAATCAAGTTCAAATTTTAATTGATTGTAACTCCAAAACATTGATCCAAATTCCTTTTAGTAGTGCAAAGAATCAACCATAAATGGGTGAAACAACAAAACAGGTAGCAAAAAGTTATATTCCATCAAAACTATTTTTTTTTTTCTTATTAGCCGTCCAAGCTAAGAATATATAGCCACTAAAGCATGATACCAACTAAAAGTAATATTAATGGGCAATTTGTTATTAGACATCCAAGAACATATCCCTTATAATATAATCCAATAAACATAACTAGAAAATTTCAACTTAATTAATTTCTCCCTGTCCACTCTAAACATTTTCATATTCACCACCAAATTATATTCCCTGTGAATCTCTTTATAAGAACTAAATAACTGTTTATATAAAAAGTACAGTTGAAGATTTGAGATTTTTTCCCCTCCAAAATGCATTTATCGACTGTTCGACATGGTATTGTGTATTATTTAATGATGTTAACTTAGTGAAGGTTAAAAAAAAAGAAAATTTTTAATAAATACAAGGGATAATGGGAGTTGTTTCTTATATTTAGATAAAAAAAAACTCTTATTTTTTTTAAAGATCAATGGTAGTGATGCAAGCAAAATCAAATTTAAGGAAATTCTTCCTACAAGGTATCTTACATAGCAAAACAATCACGGCGGTTCAATTCATATGACTTGGATTCTCTTCAGTAGACTTGTGCAGTTTGAGTGGGAAGAAAAATAAAGATAGCTTTATGGCCCCTACTTTACATAATCAAAATCATAATATAATATCAGGTCAACCCACGAGTTAAACTAATAAACCATTAAATTAGTGTATATAAAATAATTTGTTTATGAACAAATTGATTATAGTTTTGATCATGATTTTATTATTAATTCTTGAATCAATATCTTAACCTGTTCAATAATAGGCTTCAGTTTTTAGTAACTTGATCAAAATATTTATCTCCTCCATCTCAATGCTTTTTTTTTTGTCTAATTATTTAGATTTAGAAGGGCAGACAGCAACAGCCTAATTTAGAAAGGCGATCATACTCGTAACTCCCAATGTGATACAAGACTATTGGCTCTATCCCATTGCTTTGGCGTTTGGAAAGATCATGAATCCTCTTCTCTCATCATATGCCAATTTTTGTGAAGGGTTAATGAGCAAAATAAATTTTAAAGTATTGCGTAAATAGGTTCTAGATTTTGAACTCTTAAAATATATAAAATAGATCCTAAATTTTAAATTCATAGTAAATTAAACTTCACCATTAACTCATTATTAACGTTGTTATTGTTCACTCAATGGAGCCCAATCAAAATGTTGATGTGGTTTGTTCTTTGCTGATATGTCATTTTAATTAGCACCATAAATCTAAACTATTGCTCGAGTAGCATCCTGGGCTTTAAACTTTAATTCAAAACAAATTATGACTTGTACTTTAAAATTTAGAGTAAATTACCCCCATTTATGTGTATATTGACTATTATATAGATTAAATTAGTCCTCAGTGTGATCAGTTGTAGTGAATGTATTGTTGGCCACGACAATGACCTAAAATTTTTTATAAAATGACATTTTTGCCCCTTTTTTTTGGCAATATTTTCCAAATGATTGGTATCTTATGCTTTCATATATTTTATATAACTTTGATTTAATCTTTATGAATAATGTTTTATTTATTTAATGGTGAAAACTTCGTACCTAATTTGAAAAGAAGTTTAAGATTTTAATTACCAGTTAATTTGGGCTTAAATCTGTTGATAAAATTATTTGCTTTTGTATCCACGTCTGTAAAATTCTTTGACACTTCAATTTTTTTTCAAGGGATCCCAAATTTTCACAATCAAATAAGTAAACATTATTCAAAATAAGACTAAATTAAAGTTATAGAGCATATGGAAGTATGAGATATCTATTATTTGAAAACATTGAAAACAGGGGCAAAAAAGTCATTTTATAAAAATTATGGATCGTTTACTAACAGTGAACGATGCATTCACTGTAGTGGACCACGCTAAAGCTAATTTGGTCTACACAATAGTTAGCATTCTACACATAAATAATGGGAGGTGATTTGCTCTGAATTTTAAAGTTCAGGGTATAGGATATTACTCATGTAATAATTTATAATGTCTATAGTGCTAATTAAAATGACACATCAACATTTTGACTGGGCCCTGCTTAGTGAACAGTAATGGTGAGGTTTAATTTATTATAATTTAAAAGTTTAAAATTTACTTTCTACATTTTAAAAGTTTAAGATTTAGGACACTTTTCACTATATCTCAGGGTCATTTTGCTCATTAACTTTTTTGTGAATCTAAAACTTAATTTATTAATTCATTTGCAAATTAATTGGTTTAGATCATGCCAATTGCAAATGGCCCCAGCGAGGGAGGTTCAGGTAAATATACTTGGGAAAGTGTATTATGCATTTTTGCATTATTGAACTTAAAGTGGTAATTTGGTAACAAAAAAAAATAAATAAAATACCAAATTCGAATTTAGAATCCCTGTTTTGGCGAGAAGGGTGTGATGAGTGTTATAGAAAGATTGTGAAAAACATAAATATATGAAAAGTGATGCACTCATCACTCGTTGATCCATTATTTTACCGCTTTTAAATTAACCTTTAATAAAAAAGGGACCAAAACGATTTGTTCACGTGGCGCGAGACAATAGAGAGAGACACCCCTGAAACGTGTCCATTTTACATCCTTTTTAAATTCAAACTTCCCTATTATTCGACGGTTTGTGAATTTTCATGATGAATATATGATTCCCAACAACGTTAATAATATAAAAAAAAACGACAATAATTTTTTTTAAATATATAAATGGTAAGCTGGTCTTTCAAAATATTATAATTTTTCTAAAATTTTTCGAAACTTTTCTATCATAATTTAACATTAAATTTGTGATTTGCTATTACATTGTTATAAATTTAAAAAAAATTGTGAATATAAAAAAAAAGTTGTGAATCATTTATTTTAAACAAGAGTAATTTAATAATTTATATAAATTTATTAATGATCGAAAAGTCCCGAAAGACTTTAAAAGAATTATGACATTTTAAAAGATAAATTTATTTTTTATATAATTTAAAAAATTTTATTATTTTTTTAATATTATTAGTTAGTTCAGGTGTCCTATTTTTCATGATGGATTTTTTTTTTTATGCTTTTTAGTCCTTACAACACCATGAGTTTAGTTTAAAGGGATTGATGATCACATAAATAAAATAAGGCTATGTTTATATACAACTTTTGGTTTCCCAAAACTTTTACCAAGAGTTGCTTGGCTAATTTTTTTTTTTTTTTCAAAAAACAAATTGCTACTATGCCTTTTCCATTATATTCCTATCATATTTCTATTATACAAAACATAAAAAAATGAAAATATTTTTATTTTATTTTAGATGTACCGAAAAAGATTATAAGTCGTGTATTCCTATCCTTAGTTTCATTCATTCATTATTGATTCCCGTGAACCAAAACATACCGTTAATAATCTTGCAATAGAAAATGCTATGAATAAAATTTACATTATCCACAGTACGAATTTCTGTACAATAATAATAAAATTATTATTTAACAATCATATTAATAATGGAATCAACATTACATTAGAACTTAATAAAATATAAATTTTTCGACTTATAATAGTTAAACAAATTGAAAAGTAATATTCTTTAACAAAAATCTCAAATTTGACAGCAATAAACAAAGAAAATAATGGAGTTAAAAGGTAAAAATACCCATAACTTTTTTAACAGGGACATCTAGTATCCTTAAATGAAGAAATATGCAAAAGTATTGCTAACATTAATGAAATGGGTGCAAAAGTACTCAAATTGTTAAATTTAATTGAGGTTCCATTAATGTTAATGGTTAAAAAAAAAGAAAATAAATATAAGGCGCAGAAATATTCATAAACTTTTTATCTATGAGCTTTCAGTATCTTTAAGTCAACAATGGTACATGAGTTTGCTTTAAAAAAAAAACAATGATGCACGGATACCCATTAACTTTATAAAAGAGGTCATATAGCTAAACTCGATTCTAACAACTTGGACTTTTAAGTTTATTTAAGTTGGCTCAAATATCTAAATTATAAAATATTATTTTATTTTTTAGTCAATTTTAATTTTTATCTAATTTTAAATTTATTTTATTAATACTAAAAATGAATTTAAGTATTAAGGCTAAGTTCATCAAATGGTGGATTAATAGGCTAACCTTCCCCAATCCATTAATGGATTGGTAAGGGTTAAATCCGATAATCTGGATCAAACCCGACATGTCAGTTTGAATAAGCCCGAATATTTTTAGTTACTACCTTGGTACTTTAAATTTTTTTTTTACTTTAGGTTTATTTGGGCCACTTGAATAAGCCAAATAAATGCAGCCAAGCCAAACCCGAATGGGACTAATTTGAATATTTAGATTCTTTTTTATTATTATAAAATTAAAATTAGATAAAAATTGAAAAATCTTAATTTTGTAAAATAAAAATTGAAATTGACTAAAAAAATAAAATAAAATAATATTCTTTCTGTTAAAAAATATAAAACATTTTTAATCGAATCTCATCCCCCAATAAAGTAATTACCTACTTTTCAACTAAACCTATCTTTTCATATTTATCCATATTAAACATCCTATAATAAATATAAAGTCATTATTAATAGGTGTACTTTAAAAAAAGACAATGATTACACATCAGGAAACTAAAAATGTTTTATATTTTTTAACATCCAACTTATCAAAAATATTTTTACATTTTTAAATGGAGGGAGTACTTTGCAATTTGAAGATTTGGATGAGATCAAATAAGCTCGAAAACCTAAGCTGTTAAGGTCATGTTTGGTTACATAGACTACTTTATAAAATTAATGAAAATTTATGTACTGATTTAAGGATATTAAAAACTCTTAGATAAAAAAATTTATGAAATTTTTGCACTTCATGTTTGCTTCTTCTTTTTTTAACTGTTAATATTGACAGAGGTTAGTCACAGTTCGGGCACTTTTGCATTCGCTTTATCAATATTAGGGATACTTTTACACCCATATTTATTTAAGAATATTAAATACTCATAAATGAAAAGTTTGTGATTATTTTTATCCTTTAACTTAAAATAATATTAGGTAAAGTTATCTTTTTTGCCTAGATGTGATTTTTTGTTTGGGTAGGCATATATAAGAAGTACATTTAGAAATTAATTTTCTTAGTAATCTTATCTTATCTTATCTGTATCTATAGTAAAATATAAAAACATTTACTGTTCATGTAACGGTGAATTTAACAGTGCCATGGGACCTACAATTGCTTTTTTTTTAAAAAAAATTCAATTGTTTCTTTATCCTTACCATTTTTTTTATTTAATCTCGTGCAGGGCATGGGCATTTTTAAGTGTAAGAGTGAAAATTAAAACCCCTTTAATCATATTCTTATATAATAAGAATTGAAATTTACTCCATCCACTCAAATCACCCTGTTGATAGGTGTGATAATGTTTAAATCCATATAAGCTTATAACACTTTATGTTAATGAATTTGTTTTCGTTAAAAAATAATATAGCAATATAAATTATTACTCCAATATCACTTTTGGTAGAGCACCATCATGGGGCCTAGATTCCTCAAATTAATATTCAATGTAAGGGTTCTAGACTTGTGTTGTCCTTGCATCTTTCTAGTTAGTCAGTAAAGCAAGCTGGTAACATAATCATTTCTCGGTTCTCTCTTGTTTTTTTGGTTGAAATGCTTCGTGATTCCTTTTATTTCATGCTCTGAGCCTTTTCTAACTATAAAGTAAAAAAAAAAAAAACTTTTAACCATTGTGCACTTTATTCAAATGTTCCTTTTAAACACTTCTCTCTTTCTGTGTTTTTTTATGTCTAAATTGTCAGTGAAATTAATTATCATATTGGTCTTTAATGATAAACTTTAGTACTATTGATTCCGTTCTAATAAAACGGTTCATTTTCCATCACTTCAATTTTTTTAAAAAATTGATGGCATAAACAAAGTCTCAAATCAAGAAAGAAGAATAATAATAATTTATTGTTAGGGAATAAGAAACCAAAAACAGTAATAAAAGAAAATAGTTAATTGGTACCGACGAGGATGAGTTCAGGACCTTGAAAAGAACTTGATCAATCAGTGCGGAAAGATGTCCATATTTGGTATTTGATCATATCTTAAAAATAATTATTACTCTCTTCAGTAGTTAGTGTACGATATTTTCAACCATATTAAAAAAATTAATTTTTTTATATCATAAGAAAAATAAAGTATACTTTTGTTTTTATCTTCAACTTTAAATAATGATATAACTATATTAAATACTTTTATACTAATCAAAAAAGGATAAAATTAAAAAATAATTTAATTATTACATAATATCTTACGTGTTAAACCAAAATTATTTAGAAAATATCTTACCAATATGATTAGAGGTAGGGGTGAGCAAAACCGAATCGAAACCAAAAATCGAATCGAATTTTGTCTATTTGATTCGATCTATTTGATTTTTCGGTTCAATTTAATTTTTTATTTTAAATATTTCGGTTGATCGGTTTGATTCGGTTAGCAAAATTTAAAATCGAATAGACCGAATCGACTGAATTATATATAATTTATTAATTTATAAATTATATTTAATTTATAAATTATTTTATTTTTATTTTTATTTTTTATTTTAATAAAGAATAAAAAATAATAACATCATTTGAAACCCCATTTCAATCAGTCACTCTCATCAGTAGGTGTTGTGACTAGATTATGAGGCCATTATTTGATCATCGGTGTTTATTTGTGGTTGTTTATTTGATTATCCATGCGTTTATAATATTTGGTCTTTATATCATATGAGTGTAATTAAAATGGGCTCATATTGAAAAAAATGAATAGAAAAAAAGGCACAATTTTGTAGTATTATTTGTTTTAATATTTAAAAAATGGGCCCAATTTTAATAGCTAAATACGAAATCGAAAAATTGAATTAACCAATCGAACCGAATTATCAAATTTCGATTCGGTCGTTGTTCGATTCGATTGGCTTATTCGATTCAATTCGATTTTCATTTTTAATGTTATTCGATCGATCGATTTTGCATATTTTGGGACCGAACTGAACCGACTGATGCTCACCCCTAATCAGAGGGAGTACTTTCAATAGAAGGGAATCTACATTTGGTGCTCATCGAATGCTCATCAAGCATGGGCTAGTCTTGGCATTTCATTCCTCTATTAAACAATATCTGTCATTGATTTAAGTTAATTTTTAGGTCATTTTAATATTATATTTATTAATATAAAAATTGCAAAAAAAAAAAACTAATGTTCAACGTGGATTGTCTTCAATTCTCATCACCATAGTACTTATAACTTCTTTTGAATCATTCAAATTCAAAATTTTTTATTTTACATTTATTGAAATAAAAATTTATAAAAAAATATAAATTTTTTTAATACATATATTTATTACCAATCTGGCCATTACAAATTTAATTTGGAGAGTTCAATTTAACATTAAAATTTGAATGTATTCTGAATAGTTTAAATATAATTTGGATAACTTAATTTAATATTAAAAAATTTATAATTTTTATAAATTGATTATTTAAATGTGATTTGCATAGTTTAAATTTAATATTAAAATTTTTATAATTTTTATATTAATAACTAAAATATTAAAATTACTTAAAAATGAATTTAAATAAATTATAAATATCATTTCAGAGTAGCATGAATGGCCAGGGTTGGCCAAAGCCTGATGGCTTATTTTTGTTCTGCGCCGAACAAGTTGAGAGAAGCAGATCTTGTCCCTCGCAACGACGATATCTTTCATTTAATTTTTAATATATAAATGAATTATTGCGGTTAATAAAACTTGCAAAAAAAGGAAAAAGAAAAGAAAAGAACCTAGCATATTATGAATGATTAATCATATTACGGTGATAAGTACCAAGAAGAATAAATGGAGTAATATCTAACTTTGGTTCAGGACAAGTTGCACAAAAGCAGAAATTAATTATACTCTCTCCGCCGAATGAGGAAGCTTGAGTTTGACAACATGCTTGTGGAAAAACATCAGGTACCATATTTTTTCTGACTTCATTGTGAAATCACAAGCTGGTCTTCTCTGATTCAATTTTGAGATGCTTTTATTCTCATATCCTTAGCCATGTCCTTCCCTTGTCTCTACCCTCAAATTGTACTCCCACTTGCCCTATTTTCCTCTCACCCAACAAAAATTACAAAACCAATACATAAAATATCTCTCTCCATATATATGTTGAAGTTTATAAAATTCATTTAAACTAAAAACAGAAGCTGAGAAAATACTATAAATGTAAGGCTTTTCTTTTATTTACGCACATAATATATTATATAAAAATACTCCCTCTATTAAAAAAGGTAAGGTATTTTTTAAGAATTGGATGTTAAAAAATGTAAGATATTTTTAATCTTTCGAGATGTAATTATTATTTTTTTAAATATCCATATTAATAGTGACTTTATATTTATTATAAAGTGTTTAATAAAGGTAAATATAAAAAAATAGGATTAGTTTGAAAATAGGTAACTACTTTATTGAGGGTAAAATTTGGTTAAAAATACTTTATATTTTTAAACAGAGGGAGTAATTATTAAAAAATATTACTTTTAAATATGATATAGTAGGAGTACTTTTTAAAAGTTGATAATTTTTTTAAAATATATTTAAATTAAAAAACTAGAAAATCTTGTCAATTTATAGGATTAAGAATGGTTGAAAAATTAAAAATAAAATAAGGTTTCCACGAATGAAAAAAAGAAGAAGGAAATAATGTAGTGCAAGATATTAGATTCTCTTGGCACTTTAATTTGGCTCTCCCGAAAAGGTACCTCGTCAAGAAAGCAAAATGGACGGATTAAATAAAAGATTTGAGCTTAAAAATTGAAATTTAGGGGATTATAATATTAATTTATTATAAATATTATACAAATATTAATGAAAACTCCGAATTAAGAATGTTTTATTAATAATAAATTACTCAAATATTCACACACACACATATTTGAATCATTTATGATTCAAACAAAAAATAATACAATATTGTATTAATTTTAAAAATAAATAAAAGATCCACATAATTTCAAAAAATTAAAAGACTTATAAATTATTAAATTTTTTTTATTGCTCATATATATTTTTTTGTTGAAGGCAATCATGACCAAGATAAAGTAAACTAAATATGGATACCTTATTTTTCAGTAAAAATTTGAATCTTGATTTATTATATCGTGACAAGCTAGCCCCTAGCCCACTGCTAAATCCAATCCTGTTATTCATTATTAAATTTCTTGACTATTGATATTAATTTTAAAACATAAGTTTGCAATATGAATATTTTAATTTTAAAGATCCTCACTTATAATTGTAATATAATAACATCAAAAATAAAAAATAATAAGTTGTATTATTCTAAAATATAAAATTATTATTAATATTAATATTAATAATAAATATAATTATTCTAAACCTTGTATAATGCATGTGAGGAGGGGGAAGGGACCAAGATAATAATTTGAGAGTACAGTGATAAGCAGATTCGCTCCCTGGCCTCCCTCCTTAAGTACCCTTCTCCTTCACACTTCACAGCACCTTCCATTCCTCTCTCATACCAACTCAACCTGCCTTGAAGCCTGCCTCTCTCTCCCCACACAATGGCTACAATGGCTATTCTCTGCATTGCTACATTGTTCTCTCTTTTCGCTGCCGCCACTGCTCGAATCCCCGGAGTTTACACCGGCGGTCCATGGCTCAGTGCTCATGCCACTTTCTATGGCGGCAGCGACGCCTCTGGAACTATGGGTACTTACTTACCCTCGCCGTTCCCTTCTTTAATGTTGCATCTACAATATCTGGATTCACTCTCTTTTACCATGAATTTGAGATCAATTCCCTTCGTGACAGAGGTTTCCCCAATGTTCTTCAAGCAATTTACTCAACGAGCGTCGTTAATTTTGGTTTGTTGATTTCAGGTGGTGCTTGTGGTTACGGGAATCTGTACAGCCAGGGCTACGGAGTGAACACGGCGGCTCTGAGCACGGCTCTGTTCAACAATGGCCTGAGCTGTGGTGCGTGCTTCGAGATCAAGTGCGTCCAGGACCAGAAATGGTGCAACCCTGGAAGTCCTTCCATTATCGTCACCGCCACCAATTTCTGCCCTCCCAACTTCGCTCTTCCCAACGACAATGGCGGATGGTGTAACCCTCCTCGATCGCACTTCGATCTCGCCATGCCTGTCTTCCTCAAGATCGCTCAATACCGCGCCGGGATCGTCCCCGTCAGTTACCGCCGGTAAGTTGACTGTTTCAATTTTTGGTTGATTTTGCAGTATCGTCTGTTTTTCACCAGGTTTTGTTGCCCTGTTTGGATACTCTTAATATAATGCTATACTCTGTCTGTGTGTGTATTACAATATTCTGTTTGGATACTCAGGAACGAGAGCGAACCATCTCTTCGCTCCCTTAAGTTTGCTTTTATTTTAAAGTGGTTTAAACCAATCTCATAATTTATTATGATAATCAGAACACTCTGTTTTATGACTAGATTTGAAAAACTGACCAGTGAAATATGCAGTGTTCAACTATTCATTGACTCATGATTATAGTTCTTTTGGTTCTGTGTATTGTACAGAGTTGTTCTTTCCGCTGACTATTAAACAAGTCAAAAAGTGAATCTCTGATTCCGCCACCGTATCTCCTGCATAATGAAACCTTCATCTACAGTTTTCCTCTTCTAATTTCAAGACCGAAGAAGCATACCAAACGGAACGATAGCAAAAGATGTTGAAAATCTTGCTCATTTTCTTTCAAGTGTTTTATTCGGAAACAAACAGCTGCTTAGACAGACCCATTCAAGGTTTCGTCATTTTGCCCAAACAGAGCCAGCCAAAAGACTGAAAGCCCCTCCTTAGACTCTTTTTCTGCCCATCACCGCCTCAAATGACCATAATAACCTCAAGCTGCAACAGCTAACAAGTAGTAACAGCCCACCAGGAGATCACCCATCGTTCCAACACGTAAATTTGGTTCTTTGGACAATTGAACTCTAAGGGCATATTAGTAAAATATATCACATACAAAATTTTCAACGGACAATCACAGTTCTAGTAAAATTTATTCATTTGTTTATTTACAGGGTGGCATGCAGAAAGAGAGGGGGAATCAGATTCACGATCAACGGTTTCCGTTACTTCAACTTGGTACTGATCACCAACGTGGGGGGTGCAGGGGATATCGTGCGCGCGAGCATCAAAGGATCTAAAACAAACTGGATGAGCATGACTCGTAACTGGGGGCAAAATTGGCAATCCAACGCCGATTTGGGTGGGCAGGCTCTTTCCTTTAGAGTCACCGGCAGTGATAGGCGCACCTCCACTTCCTGGATCGTGGCACCACCTAATTGGCAGTTCGGCCAAACCTTCATGGGCAAGAATTTCCGTGTCTAGCTATGCACTCGTCCATCTTTTCTTCCATCGTTCTTATGTAATTTTGACTTGTTTGGTTCAGTTTCCCATCCTCAACTTTCCATCATTTTCCCGGGAAAGTTTGAGGTAGGTTAGTACTTAGTGGTATCAACAGAAGAGAGAGAATGGGTAGTTAGAAAAAAGAGTGAAAGTGACGTTTATGGTTATGTGAGTTTTATTGTTTATTATTATTATTTTTGTTTGGGTGGGGACTGAAGCGGAATTGGTCAAAAAGTGTCAGTAAAGTGTGATGGTTTGCTGGTTTGTATTAAAATGCCCAGCAATGTAATTTTACTTTTCCTGGGTCTGAAAGTGTGTAAGATGCTGAGGCGGCTGCAAGATTTTGCATGTAGCCCGCAACTCTAATTAATGATTTATATATAATAATATATTTAAGTTTTAATTCAGTTGTTTTATTTTCTTTCAATTCCCTAATTTGATTTTGGCATATATATCCAAGGAATGAAGCCTCCATTTGTGCGGTTGGTAATTGAGAATCTATTTGTTTTCTGCTTGGAAGTGCATGTAGCTCATGTGACACATGGTAGGGTTAATCTTCATCTCCATATAACATGAGATTATCCGACATATCGATGAGCACCTTTTTTTTATTCTAACAAATAATACAAAATTACAAATGTGATTTCTTAAGACTTTCTATATTATATATAAATAGGTTAAAAGATAAATTTACTTTTAGACTAAAGGTTTATGAGCATTTGAACTTATAAGCTCGTTTTTTTTGTTACAATTTTTTTAATATTTAAAAACAATGCAATATTATCTTTATTATTAATAAAAATTAATTTTGATAGTTAGTTAATTAGAAAATTATAAAAAATGATGTTAAAAATTATAAAAAAGAACCAAAATAATTACAGAAAAAACCCAAAGTACCATAAAAGAAAATTGATGAATAAGGGTACTTGTATTCCCAAAGCATTTGCTCCTTAAACACTTAGTATTTACAATCAAATAAATTGAAATGGCTTACGTCTTTGATTATCATTAACCTGTACTTAATGTTCTTTGAATTTGGTATCGTGTGTGAAAAAAATCCTCTTAATTTTTAAATTTGTGTAAGTAAGAAAAATGATATGTTTTAAGAATGATCTGCAATGGCCTAAAATTTGGAAAATTATAGACATAGGAGTATAACTTAATTAATTAGTT
This sequence comes from Prosopis cineraria, assembly GCF_029017545.1. NCBI lineage: Eukaryota > Viridiplantae > Streptophyta > Magnoliopsida > Fabales > Fabaceae > Prosopis > Prosopis cineraria. Next base: position 3,126,155 of record NW_026555343.1, read on the forward strand.
TATGAGATGATGAGTATAAATTAATTAGTTCATGAGATGATGAGTATGAAATAAAAAAATTAGAAGAATTTGTTGTTAATCAATATTTGAATGTGGTGCATGTTTGAATTGGCCTTGTTTGTTACTTGTTAGCTTTTGGTAAAGCGGAAAGATAAAAGTAAAAAAGAATCGTGTGAATGGTATTGTGACGGTTAAAGTTTAAAGGAATACAAGGAAGGGAAGTTGCGACACACCTTCCTCGATCTTCCTTTCTTTTCTTTAATTTGCCCCAAAAAAATTATGATATATTCCTATGGTTTCATTCTGTGCACCCCTAGCAAACTTCAATTTTCTTCCTACCCCCATTTTTTAAATACAAATATTCTCTATGATATTTTACATGAATCATTTCTAATTACCTTAATAGAACTAAAAAAATAGTTAAATTATTGATGTTGTTATAATATTTTTTTTAAATTTTTTCTTATTAAATACATCAAGTTTTAAAATACTTTCTCTCTCATATGTAACTTTTATTTTACTTATAAAAATTGTAAAAGAGTAAAATTAAAAAAATAATTAATTATCTACCTTTTATGTAAAAAGACTTTTAAAAAAGTCTATTAATTTCTTCTAGAAAACGATTTATATATAAAACGGAAGAAAGTAATGAATTATTATTTCATTAAATTATTACTAAGTAAATATTTTATTTTGTATAAAAGATTAAAGATGTATAACCGGAGGAACGATTATCTTAGAAGCCATATTGTAAGAAGGGTTCTCCAATTTATCCCTTACACAAAAGTCTATAATTGGTTAAAGCCTAATACGGATAATTATCTCTCTCTTTACATGTATAATATAATTGCACACTCCCTCTATTCACTATTATATTCAATTTTGAGACAATGTCCCAAATTTGCTTAGCAATTGCTGCCTCATTCCACACATAATTTTTTTTTATCACACACACACAGACACCAAGACTTCCATTTTTCTTTTGGCAAGAAAACTTTATCCCAACTCTCACAAGCCACGATTCTAACATTCTTCTTTTAACCCTAATGGAAAGCTCTGCAAACAAAAAGATTCAACCTTTCAAAATACTATTTGGTAGTATTCCTTTTTCTTTTGTATCAAGCTTAGGCTTGCCTTTGTAACCCAAAAAAAAAATAAAAATAATAAAAGACGTTGGCCTGGTAAATCTGCATTGAGAATAATACAGATAAGTTCCCCGATTTTTATTTTTAGAATATTTTTTAACCAGAAAAATTTAATTTAGATTTTTTTAAAATAAAAAAGATATAGAGAGTGAAAATATATAAGAGATTAATGTATTCTCTTTTAATTCACTTCTTTTATCGTCTGAATTTAATTTAAAATATTTGATATTTCTTAAAACGATTAAGTATTCAAGTTTTATGAATAGAAAAAATCATGCATATATCAGGAGAATTACCTTCGAAAATACTGTCTTTAGATTAGATATTATTGAATAACAAATAGTTGCACACTTGTACTTTAAAAAGCATTAATAGTTGCATTCTAAATATTACAATATTATTTTATAATAAATTAAAGTTCTAGAAAAGTGTCTGTTAAATTAATATTAGAATCCATCAGGGAAAAAAAAATAAAGAAATTAAACTTAAATGGTACGGATACAATTTAGGTGACTGAAGCTTCGTTGAAATGCAATTTCTTGTTGAATAAGTTAGAGCTTTATGGCCCCTAAAGGAGTTAAAAAGAAAAGAAAAGTTAGCTTTCCAAATATGTTTAAAGAAACCTTTAATAGTGACTTTCAATGTTACTTTCCGAGTATTAAAGAGTGACAATATGATGACACACACACTTTCATAGCAAGACATTTGGATTAATTAGTACATATACTATTAAATGTGAAAAAAATAGTTAAACAAAGTTTGGCCTTAAAAATTTTTGAGCTGACTCATCAGACCTGACCCCAAATATGTCTTTACCGAAGGAGAACGCAAGCTATGAAAGCTATCTTCCAGATATTTAGCTCACTTTTTTTTTTAACTTCGTATTTGTTACCTGATTAAAGAGACAACTTGGGATAGAGATTAGAGAAAAGAGACAACTACCAGACAAGAGAAAAGAAAAAGAACATTCAAAACTGGGGATGTGTGGCTATCGTGTCCATGAGACTCAACTCAACTCAACATTCAGACCATGACTCAGTTGGTATAAAAATATCTCACGTTCAATTAGAAGAATCTCTGGTAACTTTGATAGAGATGAATCGTAAGAGATTTTTTCTCAAATGGCTTGGACAAAAAGGGGCAAAAAATTTATTCTTGAGATGGCTTGATTTTTACAAAAGGAATTGGTCTCATGAAGGACGGTGCAATATAATTCTTGTTTCTGATGATAAGATATAGAAGATGCCGTGCGCAACACAAGGCATAAACCGTAAAAGAGGAAAACTCCGTTTGGTTTCCGAGAAAAAACTACATATAAGCAGGCATTTATGCCTTTCCTATCTTATCTCTAAAGCCAAAAAAACTTTAGTTCAATCAATATGAGCCAAAGAGGATCATCAACATTGGGTTTTTGACGACGTACGTGATCGAAGTAGTGATTTGGTCAAACTGATCTTAAACGTATCTTCTTTTAACCTTTTCAGCTTTCTCTTTTAAAACTCAATTTATAAAGTCATATATCTCACAAGAGCCTCAAAAAGCTTTCATGCTTAGCTTCACCAAAATCAACAAGTAACCTTTATTTTAACCTTCTTTTTTTGAGTAATCACAAGAAATAGAATCCGTTAATGGCAAAAATTATCTCCCCTGATATATTTTGAGAGAAAGATAGACATTTTTCAACTAAATTGCTATATATATCAAGATTGAAATTTAAATTCCTAATCACTTATTTAAATGACTAGAATTCTTACAACTCACATCAATTTTAGTTGGTTATAGTCCTTAACCTTTTGTTCATCTGAGAGGGGCATCAATCAATGAAAAAAAAAAAATCCAAGAAAATAGTGTAAAGGTTAAATTAGTAATATTTTAATGCTTTAACTCTTCTTTTCCGCGTTTCAACTGGATTTTTTAACTTGAGAAAAAGTTTGGGAATAAAAACTTTCGAGCTTCTATTCATCTTCTAGTGTTTTCCCCACAATGAATTCCATTTTTTTCTGGCTCCTTCACTATCAAAAAAAAAAAAATTAGGGGACAAGATTTTCAATTTTTTTTTCTTTTAAATGTAGGGGATAAGATTCGCTCAAAGATATAGTATTGGGCTACATGTCATTGTATTTCATCATATGGCACGATATGTGGATTGGACTCAAAGACTGATGGCCCATAGGATATTTTAGGTACGGGCCATGTGTGCGTTAGTAACATGGGCTTTTCTAAAGTATTCAATTAACCTATTTTATTATTTTTTAATAATAAGGGAGAAAACAACATGAAGCCAAAACAACTACCTTGTTTATACTCTCATTATTTAGTAATACTTATATAATTTTTATTGTAGAAAATATAATTTTTAATTTAGTTTCTCAACTTTGACTTAGAATAACTAAGTTCTTGTTTGATAAAAGATTTTGAAGGTTGGAATTGGAATTAAAATAGAGAAGGCCCATTTTCACGTGTTTGATACGAGTTTAAGAGCAACGCTTGAATACTACTTTCATGTATGGGTCTCCTGCTAGATTGAATTGGCCTGAACTAAAACAAACCAAAATCAATGAAAAGAAGGTCTGTTTTTTTTTTTTTTGAATTTTTTTATATTTTTATGATTTATTATATTTATCTCTTAATTACTTTTACTCTTTTTATTATGATATAACAAAACCAAATGAGGGTTGTCCAAATCAGAAATTAGACGTTGCTGTTATTGATGCTTAACATGGGCAAAAGAAAGTTCTACCTTTTACTTTCGTGAACATTTGGCCCAAACAAACAGGTTCCAAGTCCAAACTTGAAGATGCATTCAAGCTGCTTGAGAAAATGGATCTGCGACTTCTTCAGATATCAGAAACGATCAGAGACAAAGAAGTGAAAAGAATGACAATTTAATGGAAAGATTGAAAGAACAATGGTTTCAGTAATTAATCTTAATATTCTGTATGTGTGTTTTCTGCATATATATTGCAGTTTCGTCGTGAAAAGGTGCTTTCTATGTCGTGAGTTCTTGGGGGAAAAAAAAAAAATCTGACCTTTACAGACTCAATCTAAGTACTCAAGGGAAAAAGGACTCGGTCTCACTGACTCGCTTGTATATGGCGCTTGATTATTTTTCTCTTCCATAACCTTACGCATCAGAAGAAAAGCTTGAAAAACATGTAAGAACAAAATCCAAACTAATCTAGATTATATTCTCTCTTGATTATCCAGATTGGTGTATATCATGTCCGGAATTAATGGTTGCAGAGGTTGAACTTCCGGATTCAGCATAAGACCAAAAACTTGGCCCAGGAGAAGCAAATGTACAGGGAGATGAATGTGAGCCAGAGGAATGATGCTTCGACTTCACTTATGGCAGATCTTAGTGACGCTGTAATCTACATAATCTACCTGACAGCTTTTCTTTTAAACAGATTATAAAACTGTCCATAGTGTATTGACTTCATTTTTATATGATCTATCTATTAATGCCCGTTCGTTTTTGTCATCTGCGTTTTCATGAAATAACTATATATAGTTGTGGACGATCCCGAGAACATATAAATGCTGCTATATATCAGCCTACAAACAGAAGAAATATGACAGACTAGTTGAAGAAATCAAACACTTTCAAGTGACGAGGAAGATCTCAGAAGGGTCAAGGAAGACGATGAGAAACTTAGTCAAGGTAGATTACGTAATGCTCATTTAATTTGTTTTTCGAGAAATTAAGTTTGTTTTAGACAGTTTTCTTGTAAGTTCTAATGAATGTAATCTGGCTGATACATTCATGGTTTTTTTGACTGGTGATATGCGATGATTTGACGGATATGGGAAAGAAAAAGAGAGAATTTGAGATCAAAGTTGAAGTGTTTGAGAAAGAATTAGAGGGCATAAATGAAGAAATATGGTCATCTCAGGAGCAGTTAAAAGACAAGCATCACAGGAAAGTAGCTTCTCTCTTGATTCATGAGCGTCAGGAAATTCTTGAATGGTGGTGCCTCAGACATGGCAACTTGAAACATGGTTCCATTGACTCGAATATTATCAATGCGGATGTACAAATGGAAAGGCATGTTTATACTGGGCAAGAACCTTGTTTGAATAATGTTCATGGTTTTTATATGTGAGGGAATTAAGGATCTCAAGTACGAATTTGGATCCTCCTTTGTTAAATGCTTTCTCTGACTTTTTTATAAGCTCTTGTTAACTACTTTTATGAAATTAAAAAAATTATTAAAATTATTTTATATTTGAATAGCTAAAAGGTAGCATTGTATTGTTTGCACATGTCTGAAATGTATATGATCCATTATTTAATGACTGCATGATATTAAACTCAACTTGTGTTAGTTGGTCAGATTAGTGAACCGCTCCTTTGACCGATTTAGTCAATAGTTTTTAACGAGTCAATAGATTATATATATATATATATATATATATTATTTTGTTGAGTTTGAAACAACATCATTTTTTGGCCCAAAAAAAAAAACGACATAATTTTTTCTTATAACAAGAAAGAATATCATTTTCAGTTAATCATAACTGGGTTGACCTTGGTTCAATCATGATTTGGACTGTTGACCCTTGAACCAATACCTCTATTAACGATAGGTCTAAATTTCAGTACTTTGAATGTCCATGAGAGAGACTTGATTCAACGTTGTCATGTTTTCCTATATTGTACAAGCGTTTGAACAAAACTCTGCTATAAGGCATTAAACCTAGCTCTAACATCTGATTTATCTGATTTCGAATAAGAGAGAACAATAAAAATTTTCACTGAAAACTATTAGTTTCCTTCTTATAATTAATTATACGTTGGTTCCATTAATTGTCGTTTGTAGAATCACCAAGTAAATTGCTGTCTGTCCAAAAGCCTTGCCTGATGTTTAGTTGAATTAATTTATTAAAAAAAAAAGGAGTGCCCCCCCTCTTTTTTTTTGGTTGATAAAACTGAGATATCATATCAGGAGGTATCAAATGAAAACGAATTGAGGAAATCGATAGTATTTGTATAGGATTCAATAACATAGATAAATGAATCAAAAAGAAAAGGAATCGAGTCAGAATTTTATCAAACTTGGATGGTGTAGAGTCTTTCCAACCATCCACATGAGAATAAACTATTAAAGCCTCTATATTAAAGTGCACAGTAAATGCACTAAAAGAGGAAGAGAGATTTAAAGAATGAAAATGACTTATCGTTTTAGCTTCTGGCTTAAGTCTTTATTTATAGGTTCAGGAACTTCTCATCAAAAAAGGAAGACCTAATTAGACGTTGTTTCCTCATTATGAAGGGAATAATCTGATTAGGATCATTGCCATTAATGTGAGGATAACTGCTTCATTAGTTGTGATATCAATTAGGATATTAACACGATTTAATCTTGATTTGGGTTAGCTCATAATGACCCGAATATTCTGCAATAAGTATCATAGTGGCTGTAATATTCTTACAATTTGAAATAATTTCTACCAAACCAAATTAAGAATACATATCAAATATTTATTATTTTCAATGTTTTTTTAATAATAAATGCACTTTAAGGGTAACTTATGCATTAAGGGGGATTTAATATTTTATTATTTTTACAGATTATCTTATTTATGCACATGCGAAGCATCCTTTAATCCCCCATACAGTGTTTTACAAGGTGGATAAAGAAATACTTTTTCCCTCCATTTTTTTTGGCCAACACTACTACATTTTTTATAGAAGCCAAAGCTGACTTTTTTTGGCGTGGGGTGCAAGATCTTGAATTAATTAATTTAATCACTTAGAAGCACCATTTTTTCATTTTATCTAACGGCATCAATGCTAGCTTTCATTGACTCTTCCCTCATCTCTAACCCAATCTCTTCAAAATTTATTGATCTCTCACATTTAATTTGATTATCACACACACACCCTTGCAAAGCCAGGCTGCTGCAAGTTGGTTTCCAGAATGTCAATGGGAAGAGAAGAAACTCGTTTAGTACGGAACACGTCATCAGCGGCAGAAAGTGAAGCTGAAACAAAAACATGTGATAAGATCATGTTACTGTTGAACACAGGAAGTCCAGGAGAAAGTCCTGCGATATTTTTTTGTCAAAATTTCGCCACGAGATGCTCTGGATGCTAAGTCCATCATTCAAGATGCAGGCAGGCTGTTTGATGAAATGGATCAGCGACTTTTTCTGATATCTGAAAACCTCAGAGAAAAAGTGGAAAGTTGAAACTAAGGAGTAAGAATGACGTTTTTAACTTACTTTTTGATAATTAGATCCCAGATATGCACTAACGAAAACATCATTAATAAAGTTGTCAACAGTCTTATTGTATGGTTGTTTTCTGGCAAATGCAGATCCATCGTGAAGAGGTGATTTCAATACTGGAAAATCTGAAAAACTATTGCCTTTACAGACTCAATCAAAGAATTAATGGACAAAAGGACTCATTGACTCACCTGTACATTGAACTCGACAATATGTCTTTTCCAAAGTGTTGCTCATCGCAAGAAAAGCTTACAAAACATGTAAGTACGGAAACCAAGCTAAGTTAGTGTATATTTTGTAAATGTCAAGAAGAATGAACCAAACCTACTTGTTCATTTCTAGCAACAATTAGTCTGGTTTGAAAATTATCATTCTAATTCATATAATTGAAAAGCTCTGGTTTTGTACTAAATTTAATTTCTTCTTTGTGATCTTTCCTGTTTTAATTTGATGGGAGCAGAAGTTGAATTTCCGGATGCAGCATAAGACCAAAAATTTGGCCCCGGAAAAGAAATTGTTCAGAGAGATAAATGTGATCCAGGAAAGGAATGATGGTTCAACTTCAATGGAAGGGCTTAATGACATTCTACGTTATTGTTTTATTAAGTTGTTAATCAATTGAGCTCTCATTATCTTGTTTCCATAAAACAATTGTAGTAATGATGGCAGATACAGTGGAAGTATCAGCATTATCATCATCACTACAATCAAAAGAGTGAAAAATTAGTTGATGAGGAAATCAAACAACTTGAAGAGACAAGGAAAATCTCAAAAGGCTCAAGGGAAACAGTGAGAAACCAAGTCAAGGTGGAATATTATTTTCAAGTAATTTTCAAAGTCGTGTGAAAAAAAAAAAAATGCAGTCTTGTTGATATCTTGTTTGCTTCTGATAGGTCATTTGTGATGAGTTGGTGGAAATGAGTGAGGAAAAGAGGGGACTTGAGGCCAAAATCAAAGTGGCCGAGAAAGAATTAGAGGCCATAAATGAAGAGATATAGTCATACCAGAAGCACTTGAGAGTTAAGCACCACAGAAAGGAGGCTTCTCTTTTTTATGTCAAGAACACAGAAATCAGTAACTGTTGGGTCTTCAAATTTTGCACCTTGGGAACGATTCTATTCACTTGAATACAATCTATGTAGAAAATTTAGAAAAGGCGATAAGTACTTTTAGTGCTAGGTTTCCCGGTTGAAATGTAAATCACGATATTGCTATAAATGCATGTATAATCTTTTAGATATTTTTGTATGCATCCCCAACCAAATTATACGATACTTGTCATATTTTATTAAAAAACATACATTGCTAAATGTAGCCGTGTAAAATATTCTTGGCAGAGAGCTTGCTGTTCAAAATAATCCCATAAGTGCTCAATTTGAATTAGTTTGCGCCTCATCAAATATCTCAAGCGAAAGCTATAAAGTATAAAAGCCCGAAAAACTGGATGCAATGCAGGGGGGGAAAAACATACATTAGTCATCGTATATTCCTTCCGGTCTCTGTTATAGAAGGATTCTCTTGTCTTTAATATAAAGCATTTGATGGTATATTAATTATATTTTTTTAATATTATTTCTATTTAAACATATTAACTATGAGAGATAATATAATGCAAATTTTAAAAAAAAATTCATTTAAATATAGATAAAGTTAGAAATTTATTTTATTTTCAAAAAAGTTAATAACTTAACAACCTCTTCTTGAATCTAGTGAGTTAATTAGAGGTGACAATGTGAAACTGCACAAAACCTAAGTGGAAATAAAGGGAAAGCATGAAATGTGCAAGGTAATTGCCAATATCATCCAATCAAAGTAAAAAGTGTAAACCAGAAATTAATTACCAGTGCGTGTATAATTTTATTTATGTAATATCGTCCATATCTCACATTAATACGCATTAGTACTGCGATTGGTTTCTATTTTTATCCAATTTTTTACCCCTTAAATTAATTAATTAATAGTTTATAAAAAATATTCATCGGGTCAAATACTAATATCATGCAAAAGATATATATGATATAGCAATGGGAGATATCTTGGATGCAGAGATTTGAGTGATTAATCGTAGGCCTTGGCCATCCATTAACAAAAACCTTAAGCCATTATTCTTAGCTATCCATTATATTTCGCTCTCATGTTTAATAAAGACCAGACCGTGATTTTAAATATATAACACACATAATGTAGGAAAAAAACATAATTCAAACTATTACATATATTGCAATGTTTTAAAAGCTGGACTGGATGTTGAATCAAAAAAGTTAGCAGTTCTCGATTGTTATGGTCTAACCAATAAGATCAGCGGTTAAACAAGTGATGTTATAATTAAATAAAAATAATATTAAATGTATATATAAAATAAATATAGGAAACAAATCTATAATATGCCTAGTTGTTAACAAAATGATTATAAATTATAATTTTATAACTTGTCAAATATAAATAAATTTAAATTAAATTAAATATAAGTAAATTTAAAAGTATATGCATTTGCACCTATAGCTATCAACATCTTTATAATAAAAATGGTATCAAATTATATTTTATACATGTGAATTATTCAAAAATAAAGTTGGCTTTTAGTAGGGTTTAATTTTTTGGATTTTTCTATTTTTTTAAATTTTGAAGCTTTTTTTAATATTATGTTTAAAGCTGTTTAGTTTTTTAAAAATCATTGTAATTCCTGATTCAAGTCATATTTTCGGTTTAATAGCTATTCAACTTCGATTCAATTTGGTTTAATCATGAAAACAGTTTTTGATCTAAACCGAGTCATTAGCGGCTCAGCTTGAAGGTCATACTGCTCAGGTTGGTTTGGTTTTTAAGCAATGATGTATTGACATTTTAATACATTTAGTATCCCACAATAACTCTTGAACAGAATTGCCTCCCACAACCTTGTTTGCAAATATCCAAACTTATCTTAAAGGATACAATTGGCCCTTCAATATGATATTTGAAAGCTGACTTGCCGTGGGGTGCAAGGCATGATTTATTGATGTAGTCAGTCCCTGGGACGCCCTTTCACCAACATCAGTGCAACCTCTCGTTGACTTTTCTGTATATATTCTCTTTACACTTACATACTAATCGATTCAACTCAAACTTGAAATATGTTAGTATACATATCAAGACCATCTGGCCGCTGCAGTACGATAATCTCAAGCATGTCTCTGAAACGAGAATCAGAAGAAAGTGATCATCCTGTGGTTATACAGAAGGAGGTCCAACGATTTTGTTTTGTCAAAATTTTGCCAAAACATGGTGTGGATGCCGAGTCCCTAGGTCAAGAAGCAGTCAGGCTTTTTGAGGAAAAGGACCTCCCACTTCTTCAGATATCTGAAACCATAAGAGAAAGAGTACTAGTAAGTGCAAAACACGATTTTCTTGTTTGATATAACATTCAGTTATGTACTGCCAAACGCATAATAGTATGGCCTCCGCAATCTTGTTATTATTTTTTAGGTTGTCAAGTGTGAGTAGATTGATCAACTAAAGAAATTAAGTTCCATGTTGGGTAAAATTCAACTTAATTTAATAAGGAATATTTGTTTCGTGGCAATTGCAGAATGATCGTGAAGATGCGGTTTCCAGATTGCAGCATCTGAAAAGAAAGAACCTTAACAGACTCAAAGAAAGAATTGGCAGGAAAAAGGATTCATTGATTCAATTGTTCATGGCACTGGACAATATGTCCTTTCCAAAGTGCTCATCGGAAGAGAAGCTTGAAAAGCACGTGAGTACAGAAAACATAAACTAATTAACAAAGACAATATACATATATCTCATGCCCATCATGTTGAGAAAACTGAATTGAATCAACATTTCTCATTGAGTTATTCTTATAGTACACGTTTGGTACTTGAAAAAAATATTTTTTAAAAAGAAAATGAAAAAAGTGTCTTGCTAGAAAAAAAAAAGGATAGGTGTGTATTTATTATTTTTTTTTACAAAAAAAAACTTTTCTACCAAACAAATATTGTGTTACTTTTATTTTATTTGTGTCATGTACTTCTGATGATTTAAACATGATTGGAAGCAGAAGTTGAATTTCCGGATGCAGCACAAGACCAAAAATTTGGCCCAAGAAAAGCAATTGTTCATCAGAGACATAAATTTGAGCCAGGAAAGGAATAATGCTTCAATCTCACCTGTACCGGAGCTTCAATTCATTGTAACTCACAAAATCCACTCTCTGTTTTTTTTTTTTTGGGTCAGATTGTTGTTTTTTAATTTATCGATTTTATTACCTTAATTAATTATGACTTATTAATGTCTTTGTCTTTTTCTTATACTGCTTATCAAATAATTCTGCAGCTGTCCGAATATTGTCATCATCACGACAACCGGAAGAAGTGTGACAAACGACTTGAAGAAATCAAACAATTTGAAGTGACAAGGACAATCTCAAAAGGCTTAAGGGAAACAGTGAAAAACCAAATCAAGGTAGATTTTATTTAGAGCTGATTTGTTCTTATTTTCTACGGAAAAAGAAAGCAGAAAGTCCCTCTGATTTTACATTATTCGCAAAGATTTCTTCCACTTTACAAAAATCATTAAGTTGATATGTTCTTAATTAATTTGGGTTTGATAGGTCGTATGTGATGAGCTAATGGAGATGAGAAAGAAAAAGAAGGGACTTGAGGCGAGAATCAAAGTTGCAGAGAAAGAATTAGACGCCATTAATGAAGAAATTTGGTCATTTCAGAATCACTTGAAAGACAAACACCACAGAAAAGAGGCTTCTCTGTTCTTTCTTAAGACGACGGAAATTGATAATGGTTGGGTCCTCAAATATGGCAGCCTGGACAATAATTCAATTCACTTCAATACAATCTTTGCAGAAAATGTCAATGGAGATATTAAAATTCTTTTCTCTGTTGGGTTTCCCTATTGAAATATAATAAGTCCATGTATGATTCTTAAATTAATATTATTATTTGTGTATGATATTTACAAATGATTAGATATGAGTCCAATATATTGCGTAAAAATTGAAATGAGCCTTACCAGTTTTTACTCAGGAATATTGTACGTAGCTTTACACACACACACACACACACACACACACACACACACACACACACACAGAGTTCGTATTATATGATAATTATCATTTTTTGAAAAAAGACATTTACATTATCACGTTTGATAAGACATCTTAATAACCAAATGGGTAAGATTTAATTACTTAACCTTATATAATTATACTTGCCATAGCTCCAGCATCTATTGTAGCTATGGACCAAACATAAGTCCTTCCACCGTGAGAAGAATCATCACCACCAGCAGCAGACGTCAGTTTAAGTCGTCTCCTTGCGCGCATTGTTGCCCACATACTCAATATCGTAAAGGCAATGAAGCCAAGAAACATTGTTACGCCTACAATCTATCTGCTAAATCTCTCGTCCTTCTTACTCGAATTCATTCATATATATGCAGCTGCAGAGTAAATTAGTTGACTTTTTGTGGCACGGTCTTCGTTCAAAAAGGCTGCCTGACTTTGACTTGCTAATCATCTGGAAAACCTAGTTATTAAATTTATGAACAACAGGCTATGTTTCATTGGTTACACAAAATTCTGGATTTAATAATTACTTTGGTTCAATGGAAACATGAAAAAAAGCCATGGTTTCCGGAGCAGATTTATTTTGAACGAGATTCCTCAGATTATTCTTTAAAGAATTCCGTACAGTCAAATGACGCCGTTGTTTTAAAAGGAAAATTCTAATCCGAGTACGTTAATTATAATCAAATTTCAAAATTTCCCCCAGCATCATTTTCACACGATGAATCATATTTAACTATTATTTTGAGGGGCATTTTAAAATATTTTATTTCTTTTATTATAATCCAAATCCATCAAACCAATGACAGCTAGCCACACAGATGCCATGAAGATGAACAACAAAATTGCGCATAGAACCATATTTAAAAGTACTTACAATACTTAAAAGTGTATGCATGTAGAATACATACATTAGAGAAGAAATTCAAAACCTCAAAGCTTCTTGCCTTCTTTAACATCCAATAACCAATTCATCTGTTTTTTTCACTTAGTGTCTGGAGTCACATTAGACTTTGACTAATTCAAATTGAGTTGAACCAGGCTCCAAACAACACTAGTTCACTTAAATGCGTCTTTTACATACATATGGACTAGAATCCGAGATATAATGCTTAAGTAGAATCTAGCACGCTTGTAAATTTTAACAAGTACTAAAACCACCCCCACTCCCTCCGTCCGAACCACCTGCACCTCCGCCTTTGCCGCCATCGCATGTGGAACTTTCGCCACCTAAGTTTGTGATAGGCCTATCATTCGTTGTCGCGATAGACCAAACATATGTCCTTCCACCATGAGAAAAAACACCTGCCCCAGCACTACTAGATGCCGGCTGATGATGAGGTTGTCTTCTTGCATGCCTTACTGACCATATTAAACAGGCACAGAAGCAACTAAAGACGCAAACAATTAGTGTTACAAAGACGATGATAGTTGCTTTCATTCCTGGATCCATCTCTATCTGCTATGTAAACCTCTCGTTGCTATATACTACATACATACATACACAAATATATACCTAGAGAAAGTTGACTTTTATGGCGTGGCCTACACGAGGGCTAGCTGACTTTAACATCTTGATCATGTGGAGAGCCTATTATAAATTACACCTGTATACTGAATATATGAACCAGGTTGTTTCATTGATTAAACAAATTCCGTATTAATCAATAGGGTTTTGTTTGGGTCAATGCGGAAATATGAAAGAGCCATGAATTCGAAGACAAATTTGTTTGGTACGCATAGATGTGATTCCTCGGCTTATTCTTTAAAGAAATCCCTTTAGTCAAATGATTCCATTGCTAAGAACATCATGGATCTACATAATCATCTGGAAAACCTATATTATTAAATTTATGAAAAACAGGGTGTTTCCATTGGTTACACAAAATTTCGCTTTTAATAATCACCATGGTTCAATTGAAACATGAAAAAACCATGTTTTCAGAGCAAATTTGATTTGAAAGAGATTGTTGAAAGCTTAATAAGGATATTAATGATTATTGACATAGTTAAATTGTAAATTAATAATCTCTTGACACTATTCAAACTTTCACGAGTGCAAACACAAGTTTTAATTACTTATTTTTTGCCACAATTATTAAATAACTGTTGTAATATTAGACTTAATGACAAATATGTGAATAAGTTAAAAAATGTAGCATTTATAGCCACAGTTTCATAAAGAATTGTCATCATGAATGCCCGAGTGACAATTAAAAAAAATTAAGTAAATTAATAAAAATAATTAATTCAAATACATTTTTAATTGAATTTTTAATTATGTGTGAATATAGAAAAAATTAATTCAGTCTAACTAAAACTTAATAAATTGACTAATTAAATTAAGTTATTAATTATAATTTTAATGTTTTCAAATTAAATTAAGTTATGTAATAAGTTTTGGCTGAGGGGTAAATCCCTCAGATATTAAAACAAAAATTAGCTAAGGGTAAATCCCTAAGCTATTAAAAATAATTTATTACATAACTTAAGGTAACATGTCTAAGGTGGACCTATCGACATAAGTTCAGCATTTTTTTTATACAAAAAAATTAGATAAGAGGTAAATCCCTTAGCTAATAAAAAAATTTATTATATAACTTGTAGTGGTAAGTCTGAGGTGAACCTATCACCATAAATTACCTAAAATTTAAAAATTTAGTTGTGAGTAAAAAAACCTTCAACTTTTGATTCACGGTGACAAGTCTCAAGAGAACCTGTTGCCATAAATACCCCTTAGCTTTTAAAAAAATAAAATTAGCTGAGGGATTTTTTCTCAACTAATTTAAGAAAAATTATTACATAACTTATGGCGACAGGTCTTACCTAAAATTTAAAAATCAAGTAATCACCTCGCTATATATTAAAAATTAGCTAATTTACGGTGACAAGTTCGAGTAAATGAAAAGTTGAGGTTTTAAAACCCTTAGCTGTTAGGTTGCGTAAAAAAATTTGTGAGCCTCCTCTCTTAGCCTTATTGTCACCACCCTCAGCTCTACTCTCTTTAGGATTTTTCCTTAGCTCATCATAAGCTCCCTTTACCCATAGCTCGATCCTTAAGCTCTTTGCCCTCAGCTCCTCCTTTCGATCTTGTCACTGCTGCCTCCTAGCTCCTTTACCTGCAACTCATCGGCTAAGCTTCCACTTCACCCTCAAGCTCGTTGCTCACAGCTCTTTTCTTGCCTCCTTTAGCTCATGTGTCTGGCTACTTTCACCTGTCCTCTTTTCGCTCCAGGATTTTATTATTTTTGTTTGGCAATTTTTTTTTTCATTTTTAGCTTTTTTTGCATATTTTACTTGAAATTTTTTCTATTCAATTTTTAAACTTCAATTTTATTTTTTCAAATTATAATTTTGTGTTTTTCTTTTTAATTAAAATTTAGTTAAACTTAATTACTAGTTATGATTCATTAGATTTAATTAGCTAAAATTAAATTGTTTTGTTATTGAAATTACTAAAGTATTAGAAATAAATACTTGAATTTATGGCTTTAGATCTTAAATATGTCATCATGGTGCCAATTTTTTTAAATTTCAAAACATAAATTATTTGATTAGAACATAATTTTTATTTGTCAATTGTATGGTTGATTATATTTGATAAGTAGATTATATTGTGCATTGAATTTAATTTATTGAAATTAGTAATTTATTGGACATCAATAGGCTGAATTGGAGGGTTTAGTGCCTAGAAAATCTCGTAAATGGCTCTTTATTCTCTTACGGATCCATTTTTTGTCACAAGTCAGTTTGGGTACTATAGCAAAATAGCATTTTTCACCATAGTTCCTTTATGAGCTATGGCAAAAAGTTTCCATTTATTATCACATAACGTTCTCCTACACATCATTTTCTATCGTGAAAAATGCCTTTTAACTATGATGAAAAATACCTTTTGCACTAGTGTTTGTGGTGTTTGGGAAGAAATTATTATTGAGAGGCAAAACTTTCGACCTCTGAAAAGTTTGAGATAATTGAGAACAATCTTATTTGTACATTTATGTATTAATTAATTATATTGTTTTGAAGAACCAAATTAGGATATGTGGAAACTATGTAATGCAAGCGTGACTTATTGCATTTAAAAATATGACTATGCTTTTAAATATATATATATATATATATGCAAAAGTGCAAGGGTGACTTAATTAATGTTTCAAATGATGTTTGGCAAAAATAATTTTGTTTGGTTTAGAACTTGAGTGAATGCATCATTGGGTATGATTATGTGAAAAGTGAATAATGCCATGGATAGAAATTCATTACTACAAAATAACTCTATGGGAGTACTTATTTTTGGCTTTCGAGAGCACTTCCAAAGCGCTCCTATATATAAGAAGCGCTCCTGTAGGGTGGACTATTATTGAGCGTGATCAAATGGTAATTGTCATCTTTTGGTACTTGGGAATAAAATTGGACACCTCAATTGTGTTTCAAGGGTTAAAAGGAGTGAGTTTGTAAATAGATGCCCAACTTTTTATTAGGAAATGATTTATGAGTGAAACTAATATCATTAGCTAGATCTCTAAATGAGTTTTTTGCAGACACCTAAATCACTTTAATTGGATGTTAGATGGAGAAATAGGATGCATCAAAAATTTTCCCCAATTGCTATCAGATGGCAACAACATTATTGTCAAATATGTGCAATACGCTATAACATATGGTGTAGAGAGAATTGTGGCATAGGGTGTAGGAGAAATGCCACAGCGCACTTCTATGTTTTGATGTGAAATGTTGTTTTTCCAATTTTAATGTAAATACTTTGATACAATTTGGTATTTTATGCTTATGTAAATATATTTTACTTTGATTTTAGTTTATAAAAGATATATTATATTATAATAGTTTTAAAAACTTGAAAATTTGGGATCCCATTTCAAATGCTTTTATCACTTTGAGAATTAATGTCTTTCATAAATGAGATGGTAATCGATCCCTTTGAATTAATCCCTTAATTACCATTAAGTATTGTTGTTAACTGTTGTTTGTCATGTTAGTGTGCATTGTTAATTACCCTACAACAATTGTAAATTTTCCTACCATACTTGTTTGTTATAACATTGACTTAAAAGAATTCAAAGTGCTGGGTTTCATACCTGTAAAACATGCTTATATTGGTAGATTTCATGTTTGATCACCAAGATCAAATTCCTTCCAAGACTCGATTATAGGAGATTCTTGGATAGGAATTCCAATGATGGATGTGTCGTTGATCTTTAAACGTATTAGTTTAAGTCCTAGAGAGAAGTTTGGAAAGTTTCACTACATGTGTCCTTTAACTTTAAAAGCCGATGATCTATGGTAACCTTAAGTTTAAAAACATCCTTTTAGATCGTAATTATCGGCCATACATTTTAGATTTTTGTCTTCCCATTCTCTTGAACCCTACTACTAGCCACTAAATGTTCAAAGCCTTGGTTACGATTATCGGCCATATGTTTGATTTTAGAGTGTCCTTTAGAGTGTGGAGAGGTGAGAACAATCATGTCATTTCTCATTGAATTTTAATTTTAATTCAATACCCCAAACTTATAGCAAGGTTTTAGAAATTCAGAGGCTTTCTTCTTATTATGTCTGGTTAAAAGGTCATCAATAAAATTTTCCCTTGTTTTTTTTAGGAATGTATGGATTTGACATTCTGACTACACGTTGGTCGTACTATGAATATGAATGTTACTGTTAGCAAATATGTACTATTATCATGCTAATGATGATGACAATGATATGTGGTTGCCATGTCAGCAAGACATCACTTATGAAATTCTCAACTAATGTTTATCATAATTTTAAAAAGTGTTTTATTTAATTAAAAAAACTAATGAAATATTACCAAAATTTTAGAGAGTAAATAAAAACTAAGTTTTAGGGACGAATAATATATAAAGTGTTTCATAGTAATTTTGAGGGGAATAGACAGAGAATCTGGGTGAAAAAGAAGTGAAAGGACTAATGATCTTATATGACCTGTCATAATAATTTTGAGCACGCACACAAGTTTTTTTTTTTTTTTACCAAACTTAAGGGTACATTTGGTTGGAAGTTTTTAGAGAGGAGAAGAAGAAAGGAAAGGGGACTTACTTCCCTTCCCTTATTTGGTTAGTGCCTAATAAAAGGAGGGGAGGGGAGCCCCTTATTTGGTTTAAAAATTAGAGAGGAGGTGAGGAAAAAATACTAGACAAAACAGAATGACTTCTATTTTTGAATCCCTCTATGTTCTTGACAGCCCATCTTTGTCTCAACTCTATTATACCATAATTGGAGCATTGGTCTTTGCAGCCTTAATGCTTTTTTGGATAATATACATTCTAGTTGACTGAGCTTAATTCTATTTTTCATGATGGATTGGCTAAATTGAGGAAAAATAAAAAAGAAATAGCATTGAAATCCATTATTTTTTTGTGTGTGTAATGTGGCTTTACTGTTGTCTTCTTTATTATTGATAGGAATTCTTCTAGCCCTGCCCTCTAATTTGGAGTTTTTTTAAAAGGGAGAGGAGAGGAAAAATGATTAAAAATAATTTAAACATTTATTTTAAAAATCCTAAAATACTTTTAATGTTAAAAGATTATGTATTATATAATAACCTAAGAATTTAAGTTAAAAAAAAAAGAAGAGAGAGGGGTAAATTTATAAGTTGGTATTTTAATTATAGTTATATTAATTTTTAAACAAACATGACGAGAAAAGAAAGTTGATATAGTGGCAGTTGAACAAATATTATCCCATTAAGTCTCAAGTTCGAATCTGATTGAGACCAAGGAGAATTTTATTTTTTTTCCCTAAAATTATGAAACTGCCCTCCTCATCATCTGATAAAAAAAATCATCATCCTTTTCGTTTCTTGGGGCTCCAGAAAACTCGCGAGAGAGAGAGAGAGAGAGAGAGAACTATGCTCTGATTTGATTAATCCATGTTTCTTCCTCTGCACTTTCATCTCTGTCTCTTCCGCCCGTGACTGTTGCCGGCATTTTGTCACTGGTCCGTCAGACTTGTGGCTTTTGTTTCTCTTCTGCTCCTCTGTTCCAGATCGACGAGGCTGTGTTTCTTCATTGTTGGTGTGACTATATGGGTGAGTTAAATGGCTTGCTTCCTTTATTTCCTTGATCAGTCACCCACATACTCATCTTATTGTGCTCAGCAGCAGCCTTTATTTCCCTGTGCACACGAAATTTTCTCTTCCTTCCCTGTTCGTGTGTTTTAATTCAACTAATGTTAGAAGCTTATATCTCTCCTTCTTCTCTTTGAATAATCCATGCATGTAAGTGGCTGGGATGATATTGTTGAGAGTATAAGTCTTCCTTTGATTTTCTGATGCCCGTGTTGAACGTGGGAGAAGAAAGGAATTCAAATTGAGCTGTAAAAAAAAAAAAATCTGTCTTGAGGCTTAATAATGATATTTATATGGTTCAAATGTTTAAGCTAAATTGATTTGATTGGATTGGTTGATCTTGAGTAATTGTGAGAATGAAGTTGAAAGAGAAGAGCTTAAATAGGATAATTGGAGATTAATGTTTATAAGATGTTGGTTAAAATGTTTGTTGCTAGAATTGAACTGGATTTTGAAATTTCTTTGATTCTTGTAAGAAGCAAAGTTAGCTTAGATGTGATTAATCTATAAATTTAACTTGAAAGTTGCAAAGGATATTTGACTATGAAATTAATAATATGTGATTATTAAAATGCTTGGAGATCGATAGTTTGTTGAGAAAATATTTAAATGCTAGAGGTTTTTTTATGAGGAGATTGGAAAGGATGTATTTAGTATCTTGACAAAATGCTAATGAAGAATATCTTTTAAACAAAGCTTTGATTTTAAAGTTTCAAATGTATTATAGTTGATTATTGGTGAGACTATTGAAATAGAATTATTGTACTAGCTAAGAGTTGAATAAAATTTTAATATGATTTATAAGGCGTTTAGAAGAGGAGAAGTTTGATTAAGGTTGAGAGGAGAAAGTTTAGGTAAGTGAATAGCATTCTAACTGATTTTTTTCAATTAAAATTTCCTTTACTAAAATATTACGTTTTTCTGAAAATCATTTTAATAGCATTAACGCGATTATTAGATATTTGTTGATTAACATTACTTTATTTTGAGAGATTAGCTTTACCAAATTTGAAATGTTATTTGATCAATTAAATCAAGTTTGAACTTTGATTATGAGATTTTTATTTTATCAAATATTGGATTGATATAGAGAATGATTCATGCAAGTTCGACTTTAAATTTTTTTTTTGATTATTCAATAAATGCAACCATGAGCATTAGATATGAAATTTTATTCTGGTAAGTTTTAATGCTTAAAAGTATTCATGTGAGTTTAATTTTGAGAATAAGAACTGTATCTTAAAAGTGATAATTTTCTCGCATGTTTGAAAATGATTTTAAAAAGGGACTTTATACAGAACACTGGTTGCTAACGGTAGTTTTGTTAGCCCTTGATGAGCCATGGTACACCTAGCTAGCAGGGTGTTTATAGGAGGTGCTAACCCTATGTTTGTTTTGTGGCTTCAAGCCGTGTTTGGTTAACATTATCCTCGTGAACTGTGTATTCACATTTGTTTCGTGACTTCAGCCACGTTTGGTTACTTATCCTTGTACATTGTGTGTCCACATTTGTTTTCGTGGCATAAGCCGTGTTTGGTTATTTATTCTCGTGAACTATGTGTCCACATTTATTTATTGTTCTAGTAAGTCCCAATTATATGAATTTGATTGTTTGGAAATTTTACATCCTATTAGTTTTAAATAATAAATTATTTATAATTATTTATTTTGTTTATTTTCTTTTTTGCAATCAAGTGATAATATTATTTAATACAATATTTTAATGGTTCGAGATTTTTATTTAAAATTTTATAGAATTATTTTATTTCAAAAGTTTACTAAATTGTTATAAAGATCGTTACCTCTTTAAATTGCATAATTATTTCAACTTTATTTTTATTTATGTTCAATTATTTATTGTTGAGACGTTATTCACTAAAAAATTATTTTGATCTCAACTTCATTAGTTGATGCTGATTCTATTGCTAACCTTTGAAGGGCATATGGCTATATTGGATGGCAATTTTATTTGGTATTGTTACCTCTTGATGTAAATATTTGAGACTCATGTATTTTAGCTTAGAAGTAAGATTAGTTGCTCCACATAAACTATAGTTAGAATTTTATTTTAATATATATATATATATATATATGTTGTCTGTTGGCTGGAAGGAGCTGAGCTCCTGATTGATACAATACCTAGGAAAATTTTTGTTTTGTAAAATTTTCAGGAGATCCTATTTACAAGGGAGGTTCTGTCAAAATTTTTACAAAAATGTTGGAACTTTGTTATGACAATTAATAACAAAAGTTTTAAAATTTCCATATAATCTGATTATTTTTTTGAAAATAGAATGAATTTTCATTTTAAGGCTTACAGGAATGTGCGATGTAGTTTGCACGCATGCCGGTCACCCTTTATTTTTGGGGCGTGACATATTATCTTTCTTTCTTTCTTTCTTATAATTAAATAAATTTTATCACCTTACAAAAATTAATATATAATTTTTTAATGTATAAAATTTTAATATTTTTTATTTGACTCACTAATAAAATATAATATTAATGTATTTGTTCTTCAATTCTTTTTATTAGTATAAGTTCATATTCTTAAAATAAAAACTTAATAAATTATAATGTAACAGTTTTTTTTAAAGCAAAAACATAAAAATCATGTTAAATTTGATAGAAATAAAATTGTTAACTTATTTTTTATTTTCCTCCCCTCCCCTCTTAAACCAAACAAAAATTTATTAAAACCTCTCCCCTCCCCTCGAATCAAACACATCCTAATAGAGAGTAATATTTACGCTCTTCTTGCTTTTTAATTTTATTTGTTTAATGAACCTGATAATATTATATAAAATTTAACATCTAAAATTAAAAATATATTAATCATTATTGATTGATCACAGTTCAATCATGATTATACTATCAATCCTTGAATCAGCATTTTATACAGTTCAATAATTAATCTAATTTTTTAAAATCTCATAATATAGTTTCTAAAAGATAATTAATGATCGATTGTAATCAACTTGGCTTCTCTTCATTTCATTTTTCATCTTAACCTTAGGATCAATTCTTAAAATGAAAAATTATGAAAATAAATAAAATTAAAATATAAAAATTTTGATCTAAATTACAATTCAAGATTCAGGATTGTAATTAAAAAATAAAAAAATAATTTTATAAAACATTGAATCCTAATCATTCAAGAATTGATCAAAGAGTTGAGATGAGAATTGGTGAGGAAATAGAAAGAAGCCCAGTCCAATTGTGACATCCCCTTCAAACTCAACGTAGCTCAACAGGAAAACATATTGATAGATCAGTAAAGAGAATGAATAAAAATACTAATGGTCATTCTGAGTATAATATAACCTGTATGCATCTTCAGGCACTTCTGATACTCAGTCCATGCCTTCTCAGCGAAATCCTCTAGCAGAACACACCTTATTCTTTTCCTCCTACATAAAAGAATGGGTAAAACTACAAACTAATCAACACAACACATATATTTAAAAATTATAAACAAAATATAATATTAATTAGACTTCACTTTGAATCTTCCACCGCAAATGATAGCTTCTGAGTGTACATACCATGATCTTTAATTTGTCCAGTCCAGTTCACTGAAATTGATCATAACATCACATAGGTATGTGACACAGGAAAAGCACCAAAGCATCAGAACAGGTGTCTACGATATGTCTGTGAGGCAAAAACTCCATGTGGGTAGTCCTTGTGCATCCCCTCGCCACCTCTCAATATCATGACATTATGGATTAATAAATCATATTATTTACATAATTGTTGTTCTCTTTATTCTTGGTTTTTTAAACTTGTCTTGAATATTTTGAACATTTTGAGTATCATTTGAATTTATTGGACTTAATTTGTAATTTTGAAAATTTTTAGAGTAAAAATATAAATAATGATATTTTTGAAAAAAAAATTAATTTGGCACATGAAATTCATTTGGGCTGCAAAAAAAAATTAGGCCCTTGGGTGAGATTTTTGATGATTCAATAGTACAAGATACAAACGAAAAACAAATAGGAGTCCAAGGACAAGCTTGTCAATTTCTAATTTTTCATTATATATATATTTTTATTTTTTTCCCCTGACATTATCATATATATTTATATATCATGCGTATATGTACTTTAGTTTTATTTTGATTTATTATTTTTTATTAGTTTTATTTTTCCAGTATTTAAATAAATTTTATAAACATTTTATCATATTCATATACATTACAGACACACAAATAATTAGTGTTGAGAAACTGGACTGGACCAGCTAGTTTGACCAATTGAATTTGCCTTCATCCCCAGCCCCTTCACATCTTCCTCCAGCTAAGCTATCATTCATTCTTTGATCACACACTAATTACCTATTTAATTGTTATATCTCCTTTTTATTAAAAAAATCAATATTTGTTATGCTATACTTGATTCTAGTTTGATTCAAACAAATATAGCTAGCCAAAATTTTAAAAGGAAAAATATCATCTAAAAATTCCTGAAGAGTTCTTATATCAAAGAATAAAAGCCTGAAATTTCAATGTACCCCAATTACCTATCTTAAAATAAAATTTTGTGAGAAAAGACCTAATTACCCCTAAGATTTTGTAGATGTATAAGTATTTATTTGGATTTTAATAAGTAATCATACATAATTAATAACAATTTATTTGAAAATGAATAAATTGTAAAAACTGATAGTATAGATTTAATTGTTCAAGTGTTGGTTTCGCAAGCATCTATTCAAATTTTGATAATTAATTATATGTAATTAACAACCTATTAAATTATTAAACTTTAGGGTTAATTAGATCTTTTTTTTTCCATAAAATCTTACTTTTAAATAGGTACTAAAAGATTGCAGTCAAAGTTTATATTTTTAAAATCCTTCTTTGGTATAAAAACACTCTCTAGAAGTCCTAGATGATATTTTTCCCATTTAAAAATATATTACTAGCCAGGTTAGATTACCGGAGGGAGTGTGATTGATTCATTCGTATTATTATAGCATTGACTTATCGTGATTGTTTGTGTACAGCGGTTTTTGTTTAATAATCGTTTCTTTTTAAAAAAAACTAAAAAAAAACTGACCTTTTATTTTTTGAAAAAACTAATCATTATATTCTTGTAATTATAACTTAATTCTTAAATTTTAATTCGCTAACTTGACCCTTATAATTTTAATTTAATTATAACTTAGTCCTTGAATTTTTATTCTTACAACTCAGTTCCTATAGTTTTAATTATTTAAAATATTAGTCCCTATATTTTTAAAAATAAAATTATAAAATTAAAACTATTTTAAAATTTTAATCTTTATAAAGATTAAAAAGGTTTAATAATTTAAAATAGGGTAACATAACTTTTGATCTCTATACTTTACTTGTTTTTTCCTTTTAATCCCTATATTTTTTTTGGTATTTTAGGTCTTTATACTTTTATTTTTCATTATTTTCGGTTCCTTTATGAGTAAAGTATAGGGACCTTAAAAGGATCCAAAATAATAAAAATAAAAGTGTAGGGACTTAAAACACCGAAAAAAAAGTATAAGGAATAAAAGCAAAATGCAAGTAAAGTACAGGAACCAAAAGTTATGTTTATCCTTTAAAATATTAGTCCTAAATTTTAATACAATTTTAATCTTTATAATATTACTTTTCAAAATATAGGAATTAATATTTTAAATGGTTAACTTTATAAGGATTGGGTTTGCGAAGATTAAAGTTCAGGAATTGAGTTTTAATCAAATTTAAATTATAATAACTGAATTATAACTATTCAAAATTCAGAAATTGAGTTATTACAAAGATCAAATGATTAATATATTTTTTTTTCATAATACTTTTTCTTTTGACTTCCTTGGCGTGGGGTGCAAGAGAGTTGCGTTGACTGCAATACAAGCAAAATCAATGGGAATGCCTATGTTAACCTAAGAATCAATATATAAATATACGTGTGCGCGAGCGCGCAGTAATAACAACATAATTTGATATCTAAACAATTCTCTCATTTCTTCGAAGACTCTGAGAAGAGGCAATCCTAACAATTGAGGTAAGTACGTTCTTCTCTAAGTTGAAGTCATTGATGGTCTGATCAAAATGGATGCACACTTCAACATGATTTTTTGGGCTCATTACAGAGTGATGCAGAACAACCTATCAGATCTGGGTATGCTACCATTTTATTTTGTCAAGATTTGGCCAAATGATGTAGCTCCCAAATCCAGAATCAAAGATGCAGTCATGCTGTTTGAGCAAATGGATCAACCACATTTTCAGACATCTCAAAAGATGAAAAGAAAATTGGTAGGTAAAACGACTCATGCTATAAGATTTTCTTCATTTGTTTTCCTGTGTTTCTTTTTCAGCTCTAAACATTGCTTCATGGCGGAAAAAGAGTTACTAATATTCAAGAAGCTCAATCTCATGAATTTTTCTCTCTATAGTTTGAATGGGAACAAGAGGTTTCAAGATTGGATGAACTGAACTGCTACCATCATGGAGTTCTGGAGAAAATTCAATTTCAGGAGAGCATGCTGGAAAACTTGAAGCCGAAGCTACACAATTTTTGTTCTGCTGATGAAACACGCAAGTGGAGAACTACTAAATCTGCATGCACAACAGAACAAGGTGTTGATATCCATGTAAGACCAGAAAACTCTCGATTAATATCATGTTTATATATCATCAGATCCTTTCACTCATGGACTTGTTTCTTCATTTCTGACGACCCTAGCTTTCTGGTTTGTCATGCTTCAGAAGCTTAATTTCTTGATGCTTCACAAGACCAAAAAGTTATGTGAAGAAAACAAGCTCTTAAGAGACATGACATATCGACAGCCGAGAGAAGTTGCTGCTATATTACCCTTTCAAACTTACAATGAAGAAACGAAAAACTCCACCGAAGCAGAAAGAAACTGCACTAAGATCTCAAAACAAAGCATCAGAAAGACATTAAAGGTACAACTAACAAGTTTACTTATATCTGAATGCCACATATTCAGTGTTGAACTTGATTACCTGTAATAATAATAATAGGGTGTATGTGATGAGTTAATGGAGATGAGGAAGGAAAAGAAGGCACTTGAAACCAAAATGAAGAAAGCTGACAAAAAATCAGGAGCAATAAAACAAGGGATAAGGTGTTTGGTGAAGCAGAGACACAGAAAGGAGGCATATTTCTGCATACTTGACCAGAGAAGAATTTATGATGAGGAATGTTGGGTCCTCCAATATCGTAACTTGGAATCTGTGCACAGTTGTATGATCTATATGGACAAGTCTTCTTCAAGGTGGACAGGAAGCTGCAGAAATTGGATATTGAGCAACAACATCAATTGCTTGTGATTTCTTTTCTTTTCTTTTCTTTTTTTGATTGATATATAATATGTAAGCAAATGTTGGTCCCATAGAGGCAATCAAGTTGTTCAAGGAAAGGGATTGGCATAATAAAGATGTGTGAAGGTCAAATAAAAAGAATTATTAATTCAAAGGACTCGTGCGCTACGTAAAGTTCAATTCTCTGATATTAAATTCACTTCAGATCATAAAATGCAGAAAGTTTTGAATAGCTTATATCAGTTGTTGTTGTTGTTATTAGACACAAACAAGTCTTCATCAGTACTTGTTCGCCGAGACAAAAAACATAGTTCATAAATATTGAAGTTAGCTGCGTATTATATTTTAAGTGAACAAATAGTTATTTTAATAATTATCTATATTTTGAAATTTAAATATTGATCTGGTTCATCTTTTTGATCCGACTTCCTTGGCTTGAGGTGCAAGGCGTTGACTTGAGTTGGACAGTTAGCATCTCATGAAATGCATATAAAAATTCAGAACATTGAGTGACAATGATAACACAATTCAAGATCCGCAACTGAGAAGGTAAGCGTTTTTCTTCTTCTCATTTTCTCGTTGAACGCTTTTACAGAAAAACTAAAGCACATCAATAATCTGGGACATGACAGATCAGCTAGTGAGCTATATGGACTAATCAGAAATCGATTTATTGCAGAAAAACACATCAAGATCTCAAAGTGATGAAGAAGCTGAGAATTAACAGAGGCGTAAAGATCTTGACGTTCTGCTTCCATTTTGTTTCGCAACAATTTGGCCAGAGGATGCAAAGCCCCAGAACTTAATTAAAGAGGCTATCAAGATGTTTGAGAAAAAAGACCAACAACATCTTCAGATATCTGAAAAGATCAGAGAAAAAGTGGTATGCATAAAGACTCTTGCAATGATATGTCTGATGATTTTCTTTCTGTAATCTGTATGTCTTCAACTTGAGTTATTATGATCATTCAAATGCTAGATTCTTTAATGGGCTACATTGATTGATATCTCTGATATTTCATGATGTTTTGATTATCCAATGTCCACTGAATGTCGATTAAGATGTTACTGAAATACTAATCTCTAGAATCTGATTCATGATTAGTGATTTGTGTGTAGTTGGAACGGGAACGAGTGATTGGAAGGTTGCAAGATCTGAAGTACAAGCTGAGAAAATTGAATCTGAAGCTAGGCGACATGGCTAATGCTAGGAGAGCTCCATCAGAAGATGCGAACAGACATGTAAGAACAGAATAACGACCCTATCAAAATTTGGATAATTATAAGATCCTTTCAATGAATAGTAACATATCTTAGGATTAGTTAAATGTATGGGGAAAAAAGGTTAACCGTCTAAGAACATTAATTATAATTAATTACCCTGAAATTTTTAAAATTTCAAAAAAGGACCATGGCACTTAACATGAATTAATATTGTTTTTATCAAATTTTTTCAGCACTCATCTTTTATATTTTTAGTGCTCATCATTTACATTAAGCACTCATTTTTAGCATTTTTAACATTCAGTTTTTTATTTTATTTATTAGTCATGTTAAATGTTTTTAATACTCATTTTTTATGATTTCAGAAATTAAAAAGAATTAAATATAAGTTTTCAATACCAAAAAGCGTGAAAGATTAGTATTGAAAATATTTAAAATGACCGCTGAAAAATTGAAAAACTGAGTACTTAAAATACTAAAGTTGAGTACTAAAAATAAGTAAGATGAGTGCTGACAAAATTTGATCGGAAAAAATTTAATTCAAGTGAAGGATCATGATCCTTTTCTCAAATTTCATAATTTTAGGGTTCTTAATTTTAATTAATATTCTTGTAAGGTCTTTAAATGTCATTTTCCATAGTCATTAACATTTGCATGTTGTTTACTTCAAATAGGCTGTCTGTGAGTTAATGGAGAAGAGGAAGGAAAAAAAGCAGACACTTGAGGCCGAAATTAAGGAAGCTGAGAAGCAATTTGAGGACATAAAAGAAGAAATATGGTGTGACATGGAGCATTTGAAAGAGAAGCACCACAGAAACGAAGCTTCTGTCTGCATTCTTGACCAGAAGAAAATTCGTGGAAAGAATCGCTGGTTCTTCCTTTTCTGTAACTTGGAATCCATACACACTGCTATTACATCTACCAACATGTCTTCTGTTACCTTATAGTTAGTTTTTATCAGACTCAACTATTTATGACTCATATATTCATATATATCTATCATTGCAGTTTGATATCGAGAGTTTGATTTGCTGTTACATCTCTATTATTTATTTATCATTGAAGAATTTAAGAAATTCAGACATGGTTTTAAACTGTAAAAGTTGCAGAGTGAAACTCCTTAATTTGTTTGTCATTTGGATGGTAATTATTATCTCGTCACTACAATTAACTGAAAAGAAGCAAAGTGCTATCTTTCGAGGCAAATAAGTGTGGTGATTTGGCTTATCTAACATCCAACAATAGCACTTATGGCAAGTTTGTCAGAAAGGATTTGAGTTTAAAGACACTAGGTTAACATATCTCTTCCATTTGGAGGCATAACTCCCAACAAATTATATCCAGGAATGTTGGTTGGGTGCATTTAATGTAGGTCCAGGCCTTTAAAATTAGAAAATTGAAGTACAAAAGGATTTTTGGGCCCAATTCTAATAATAAGCCTTGAAAAAAAAAAGGATTGGGTCACAAGTTAGCTTGGTGAACTTGTTTCTATGTTTTATTTTTTGAAATTTGAGGAAAACTAAAAGGCTGCATAGTTCCCTTGCCTTTTGCTCAGTTGCTTCAACTCAAAATTCAAATATTTGTGTTTGGATAAAAATAAGGATTAAGGAAAGATTTAAACAATCATAGAGGCTATTTGACTTTTTTTTTTTTAAAAAAAACCGTAACGTGTTTTATCTAGATATTTTACAATTCTACTAAAAACTGTCAAGTGTTTCCTTCGCTGTCAATTGATTTTTAAAAAAGTATAAAATTACTCTGATACCCTTTGACTGCTTTAACTAACTTGAAACTGTATTGTAATTTTTCTTAAATTTAACCCATAATAAATTTTTCAGGATATGCATTATATTGGGTTGGGCCTGGGCGAGACTAGGCCCCTAAACACATTTCATTCCCACATATTGAACGTGTCAACTGATGACATTAATTTTAGATGATATGCATCATTTTATCAAAACCACATTATTTATGATGAGTCCAAATATTAATTGATATGTAGTCAAGCCTGTTCTTGACTAACAGATGGATTGGATGACATGGTTGTAATTTATAAATCATTCATATCAAATCAAATATATCAATGTAAACTGAAAAAACTTTCAAGAAACACATTATTCAGTATGCACAAGACCCACATTATCTTTAAAGAAAATATAGAACACACATAGCAATGTCTCAACATTATCTAGCAGTGATAAGAAAACAAGTACTGACAGGAAGAGAAACATATGTTATATGTATGACGATTTATGCTTGCATAGCCTTTCTGTTATTAATCAGAAACTCTTGGACTTCCTCCATGCTTTTGCAAATCGGGATGTGATTGATCAGATCAACTATTGCATCATCGACATCAACAGTAACAGTAGGAGGAGGAGGAGGAGAAGCAGCAACATCTGCAACAAGAGAAGGCTCGTCCTCCTTCTTATTTGCAGTGCCATCATCATCTTCTTCATCTCCATCATCATCATCATTATCACACATGGAGATCAGATCCTCAGCTGCTTCATCCTCAAGCTTCTTATAGAACTCAACATTGTCCTCCTTATCAATTTCCCATATCATTTCTTCCTCACCACCATCCTCATCTTCTTCTGTTGGCCTCTTCGATGACGAAGGTGACTTTCTCTTTCTGCTTTTCTGGCAACTCTCGTACATGAGGAAGTTGACGATCTCATAAATCGATCGAAACACCCGCCTCGAATTTTTATGCCGATAATACTGCATCCAAAATTCACTATTTTGTTAGACATATTACAAACTTTATATATTCTTAATCTACTACTAGATGTGATACTTTTTTCTCTTAACAAGCAAACAAAAGATATATATGCATGGTAATCTCTTCAAAGCATGTTAGCTTAGTCTAAACTTTTTTTTTTCCTTTTTGGGAAATCAAATGATGTCGAAGGGCTAAGTGAAATAATGATTTAATTGCCATTAGTAAATAAGTACCACATCGCATCTTCCAGTTTCACGTTGTCGGCGCTCAACATTCCATCCTTCAAGTCTCTCCTTGAATGAGAATTGACGCTTTGGTAGGTTGGTCTCTGACTCCAAATGGGGTAACTGCAAAGTTATAAAATTAATTTATTTCAAAACTTTTAGCTCTACTGCTGATCTTAATATTTAGTTTAAGAAATTGACAAATTAATATGTACATAGATGCAAATAATTTAAACAATTGTAATATAGAAGGTATACCTTGTCCATGTCTATCTTGTTGGTGATATCTTCAGTGATTTCGAAGGAAAATAAGATATTTCCAGTCCCATGGCTCCTTGTAACTATTCGTCTCCTAAGTCCAGCCTTTAAAGAAGAAGAAAATGACTTTATGATATGATTTTATCATTTGAAAAATTTGAATAAGGAATCAATCAATTAACTTACAGAAACCGGCGTTTCTCCAGCTGATTGATTCTGATGTGTTGCTTCAACTTGAGCTGGAGATTTTTTGACATGGGATATTGTTCTCTGTTCACGTGAAATGAAATTCTATTACGAGTAACGAGTACCAAGATCACACTCACGCACATGAACTTTCGAATAATTTTGATTCACCAGTTGTGCAAGTTCAATTCCCCCAAATATAACAGATAAAAGTATTTTAAAATTATAAAAAATAAAAAATGATAATAAAATAGCTATACTATACTTTTAGTTATTTAACTTTACATATGGTTTCATTTTGAAATCCTTTAATCCTAACATTATTAGTTTCAGCAATAAAAAATTCCTTAATCAAACTTTAAGGTATTGACAAAACAATTTCATATGTTAATATATTATGTTTAATTTTTAAAAACAATAATGAATGAGACGCAAAAAATAATCATTAGAAACTAATGATGTTAAGGTTAGAAGGGTGAAAAGATAGTTTATAAAATTAGAGCACCTAAGCTACACTTTAGCCCAATAAAATTGTGACATATGTATTTATGTTTATATATTTTACATATATGCCATAGATAAAAGAATTCTAATTCCGGCCCATTGTTAATATAAATATCAATGTCAATTAATATAAAATATGCCGTTTAGTAAAGTTCCTTTTTTTTTGGGGTCTTTAAGCTATGTGTAAGATGGAATGAACACTTGGAAAATAGTGGCAAGATACATTTGGACATTAGTGAATAAATGAGAGAGATGTATGCAATTGAAAGGGTCCAGCTGTTGAGAGATATACATATTGATATACCAATCAGAGTTGTTGGCCAGAAAAAAATAATAATTATAGTTGGGTGAAACTTGTTATTATATTTATCTCTTTTCAACTATACAGTTGTCATCCTGCGTCCTTAACCTCTAATGAAATTAATTAATTATATGTTATTAACAGAATGTGGATTTCAGGAGAACCGATACACGTGTGAATTAAATGTGGTTTGATACGTAAGATATAATAACTTTTTAAATATTAACACAAAATTAAACAATATAAAAATTAAATAGAAATTTAAATTTACAATGATAAATACATCAAAGATAAATTTATAAAATAATTCTTGTCTTTTATCTAACTCCACCCACAAAATTAAGATTCTCTATGTATTCTGGAGTTATTTTAAAAATTTTCAAAACATACTAATTTGACTTAGACTAATATAAAATATTAATATTCGAGGATTATTTTAAATAGGATATTGAATATATATTCAATATTCACAATTAAAAATAGGGGAGAGTATCATGCCGTACAAAAACACAAAAGAATCTAAATTTGGTTTGTTAAAATTTTCTTGAAAAGTAGGGTTTTCACTATAGGAGCGTACAAATTGAATCTAAATGGGGATTTTCATTTTTTTATTATCAAAAATAAAAATTTATAAGTATAGGGTTGTGGACACGCTTATATATATATATATATATATATACTTCATTGATTTTACATAAAGGCAACTTCAACCAAGAGTATGTAAGAGCATCAAGTTGAAGTTGTGGAACTTGATCTACTGGTAAATATATATATATATATATTGATTTTACATAAAGGCAACTTCAACCAAGAGTATGTAAGAGCATCAAGTTGAAGTTGTGGAACTTGATCTACTGGTAAATATATATATATATATATATATGTATAAAGTTAATAGTAAAAGTATTTGCTGGTAATTAAGTATAAGGAATACGTCTTGTAGACAGTAGTAAATATCTTTTTCAAGATATAAAAAACAATGGGTGAGCCTTTCCCAACTAAATAGTAAAAGTCGGTCTAACTGAATAATAGCAATAAACAATACAACTACTGCCACGTACTAATAACTTCACCAAATTTTAATTCAGAAGAATGAACAAAAATTAGACAAACTTGAGTCACTTTTTATTTTTGGTGAAAACTACAAGAATTGTTCTCTTTACAGAAATCTTTGATCTTTGAGAGATGATGAAATACTTACAAAGACCATGAATTTCAGAAATGTGGACAATTTAGTATGTAGCTTCTGGCTCTCGTAGTCGATCATTTTTTCTATAGAGCTTTGATTGTAATGCGTACGCCTGTAATGGAGGTTGAGGTAGAAAACAAGATTAAATACTACAGAGATATGGGCTTTTAAAAAAATTGCAGGTTTTGTAAGATTTCCATCTTTGTTCTTTTGTGTTTTCTGTTAAAAAAAAAAAAACTTAAATCATAAAGGGAGTATGACACATAGAGACCATAAAAGAAAAATAATCATTTTAGAGGACTAAAATTTTTAACATTACAAGAAGGGTCCAGATTTAAAAACGAAGTAATTAAATAGCTGAAAATGCCATTGTAAGAATACACATATCTTGTAAAAGATGAAAGTTGAATCGCAAATCTTGAAAAACTAGCTGCAAAAGAATTATAAATTGTGAAAACTTTTGTAAATCTTGAAAGATTAGTTGCAAATAACTTATAAATTAAACTTTTGGCATTTATAAAAATTTCACAATTTACAAGTGATTTGTAATAAATCTTTTGTTATTTACAACTAAATTCCAAACATTTAAAATTGAGCTTCTGAAATTTAATAACCCTTTAGTTCATGGAATCTTTTTCACATAAGCATGCCACATGTTGTTTAACACTGTTCTCCTCCCTTTGGAGTTAATGTTTAACATCAATATCTGTTAACTCAAGGAAGATATTGCAACAATTTTAACATTTCTCCATCACACACACACACACCACACACAACACACACACACACACACAACACACACACACACACACCTCTCTCTCTCTCTCTCTCTCTCTCTCCTCTCTCTCCTCTCTCTCTCTCTCTCTCTCTCTCTCTCTCTGTCTCTCATCTCTCTCTCTCATCTCTCTCATTTCTATTAAAAATGTAAGGTATATTTTTTAACTGAATTCACTCCCCAATAAAATAATTACTTACTTTTCAACTAATCCTATCTTTTCATATTTATCCCTATTAAATACCTTAAAATAAATATAAAGTTATTATCAATAGGAGTATTTTTTAGAAAAAATGCAATTATATTCGAAAGACTAAAAATATTTTATATTTTTAAACATCCAACTCCTCAAAAATACCTTATATTTTTAAATGGAGAGAGTATATTAGAATAAAAAGTATTGAAAATAATATTAAAGATAGCTATTGAAAATGTAAAAAATAAGTACTGAACTTACGGAAGATGAATATTGAAAAAATTTAATTAGAAAAATAATTTAAAGGAAATGTCACACTCGTGGCTTTATAAGTGAATATTTACCGTTGAAAATATTGACTTAAAATAACTGAATTTCAGTTTAAGTTAGCATAATTTCTATTGGAAATCACAAATTAAAGTTCAATTAGAAAATCGTCTTTAACTATAATTAATCGTTTGTGCCCTTCAAACAAAAGAAAATATAATAAAAAATGAATTTTTTAAAAACACAAATGGATCAAACTTATTTTAGTAAGTTATTGCACATCGCTTGACTTGAAAATAAATTATAAATTTAGGGAAAAAAATTCTAATCAAAGTAAAAATTTTGGGGCTAATGTAAATCCAAATTGATCTTATCAATTTCCAATACAGTGAATCTAAATGAAAAAAAAATTACTTTCTTCCCACTATAAGTATAAACATGGAGAAAAGGTGATGACATTAGTATTTTAAATGCGATTAATCAAGATGATATACATATATATATAAATTGGTCTTAATTTATAAAGGAAATTATCAATATGAAAATTATTATTTACTTATTTTATTATATTATAATTTAGATATTGAAATGGCCTGGCATTACATTAACTAGATACTCTTCCCCTTATTGTTGAAATGTATATGCACTTCTCCTTGTTCAAAGTTTTTGAATGTAATATCCAATATAATATATTTCCAAATTGCTTTTAATTTATTTGGAGAATCTAAATAGAAGAAGTACTTTTGTGAGAATATTATTTTTCTTAATCATGATCCCAATATATACACAGTTAAAAAAAATTCCAATATATACAGATCAGTAAAGTGACTTGATATATAATTTTAATCTAGACTACTCATGTAACAGAAATAAGATACCAATAAAAATATAATTAGTTTAAGCGTGTTCTAGAGTTTTTATTTTAATTTATTCATTGAATCCTATGTTTATCTTAATAGATTAAGAAAAATGTTTCGACGTATGTGAATTGTGAACAAGGGTTTGAATCTAAAAAATGTTGTAGCATTTCACTATACTTATAGCCATATTGGGATTATATTAAAAAACAAATCTTTCTTTTAGATTCATTGTACAAACTCAGAGATCAATTTGGAAATACATCTTTTTGCGGCAGTAAAATATATCTTTTTTGTTGTAAGAAGATGAAATATATCTTTTGATTGATCGTAAATATACATCTTGAACAAGGTGAGTGTATCCTATGCATTACGAATACGAACGAGGGGGAGGGAATATATCTAATTAATTAATGGGAATGGGATTAGCTTAAAAAAATAATATTTTCTCAGAAAATAATGTTTGTATTGAGATTCACTACACAAATTAAGATCAGTTTGATCATTTTAATTGATTGCATTGAAATACTTTGAACAAAGTTACAGTACATATGTTTATGAAGGGATGAGAATCTAATGAATGCCATGCCATTTCGATATGCAAACATTAAGATAATAAAATAACAAACTTAACCTTTGTTTACTCTGTAAATCAAATTGAATTTGGATGTATATCATCAGTTTGATGATTAATCGCATTTAAATATTTTGAACACAGTAAAGTTTATTTAAATTGTTCACAATGTGAAGAGAATTTAATGAAAAGTAAGACCTATATACTTAGCCTTGCATGCTTAACTATATTTATGTCTAATTAAATAATGAAAAATGGATTTTAATATGCTAATAAAATTATAACAAGAGTTTATTATAAAATAAATAATTTATATAATATTTACGTGTCTTGATTTAATTATAACAAGCACATTAGTCTATAAAGCTAAGTCTATAAATTTTTTCCTTTAATTAATGTCACAAAATTCACCCTAGCCACAAGTAATATTTTTCATTTAATCTGACCCTATAAATTGAGATCAATTTGGATATCTGTGTGTGTGAAAAGTATATAGTCAGTTCTTGTTATAAAGTGTGTGTGTATTTATATATAGTCACTCCTGTGCAAGTTATGCAAAAAAAATAAAAAAAAAATCAGTTCTGTACAGTAAACAAGGGAATATGAATCTGTTTAATGTCATAAATTCACTTATATATTGGGACGAAAATATCATTTTCCAGCTAGATTCAGTGGTACATTGTACATCATGTCAATAATGGTTCATTGTGCGAGTAATTTATTAATTTGATTTATCTTAGAGAATTTAAATCAATCAATTAATTTGTTTGAATACATGAACCCTTTTTCATTCATTGCATATATATAAAACAGAAGGCAAATTTAATTGACTTTCTTGGAAGAATTCATTAATTACACATTATTTTTTCCTTGCAGCGATTCATTGCATTAAACATGGTCATTAAACTATTTCAATCCAAGCCTTTGACCAGAACAGGTTGCCCAAAATGAATTGAAACTATGGTTGATTAGTTGTCAGAATCAAATTAGACCGGCCGATTTGATCAGGAATTGATCCATGGTTTAGTCTAATCAACCATCAAAATTGGAGGAAAAGTGAAATGGCGATAGAACTGGTGAAAACTGGTTTATATTTCCTTTTTAAAACATAGTGACCATTTTATATCATTATATTATAAACTCACATTTAAAACTACATGGAAATAAAAGATTTGATCCATGCAAATTTATGCAATGTAAACTCATAAATATAGAAAAAATAAAAATATCAATAGAAAATGGTAAAAAAAAATCAAGGTTAATTTTAAGAGTGTTCAAGAGTTTTTGTTTTCAATCAATCAACTTTGGATATTAGATTTCAAATTACAATTATTTTGGGTAATATATGTAAGCTTGACGGGTGATGCCTGTACCTCCCACAAGTAGCCAGATTTTGTTTGGGCCATAGTAACCCAAATTGGGCCCAAAATACATGCTTTTGTGTTATAACTGGATTATTGGGCCCAAAGGAAAACACACACTTGCCCTTGCATTTTAATGGCTAGCTTTATGTGAAAAATACTAATTAATAAATGGGAAGGCGCACATAATTGATCCGTACCAACTTTGAATTTTTTCCCCCCTCACCAAATCTAACATATGTGTGCAACGAGCTATCTCTGTATATTTTTGTGGACTACAAAATAAATCAGGATGTCTATCACTTTTAAGTAATATTATGACTTACTCCCTCAATAAAAAATATAAACATTTTTTTTAACTAATAATTATTTTCCAAAATATAAGCATCTTAGTATTTGTAAATTTTTTTCTCATTTTACCCCTTTGTCTATTAATATATATTTTTGTATCTATAAATTTATGATATATTTCAAACTCATTATAAATTAAAAAAGAAAAACAATATAGTTTTTTCATGAAAATAAAGATTTTATTTGTATGTGAATTATTATTAAAAGATAATTATATTTTAGACCCAAGGGAGTGTTATACTTTTTATATTTTATATTGACTTTTATTTTTCTATTTTCCAGTCAAATTTAGCTCATATTAATCTATTTTATAAAAATGTAAAATTTTATATTTTTATATTTTCCTGTCATACATACAACAAGATAGCATCATGTTAATCTATTTATCTCAACCTAGCAGGGTGAGTCCCATGCACTTTTACGGATTCCAAAACAAGTCATATATAGGGAATTAGAGATGGATATATCCAAAATATAATATTAATATAATTTTTTGTCATTAAATCAAGATTAACGAGAATTTTTTAAAATAAAATTTCAAAAGTCTTTTTTGTATTGATGAACCGCGTTATTCTATTTATATATTGATGCAGTGCCTGAAGTGTCCGTTATGACTCACGATGTCGATTTTCTTCTGACAAACCTTTTCTGTTGCAATAATTAAAATTAATGTTAGTTAAATTGATTTTATGTCATGAACATCACATTTCTCTAAGGGGCAAAAAAGAGAGAGAGAGTTAATTATAATACGGAGGCATTCAACTATCGTAACTTTTTATGGCATACAAAAACTATTGTAATTTATATATGCAAAAAATCTGAAAAGTTGAATTTTATGGGGGAAAAATCTATTATTGTTTTGAATAAAGAATTAAAAAATAAATATAAATAATAGAAAGGTACCTAATTTAGTGATCGAGTGACACATTGCATAGAAGAGTCTAAAAAGAAGAGGATATATTAGAACGACTTGAGAACAGTGCTTTAATTTATTACTTTTATAAAATTTCTTTAACATATACATATTTATATATTAAACAATGTATTATTGTAACGACGACCTATTAAACAAGTTTAGTCAAATTTGCATCTTCATGGTTGAGGATGATTCATAATCTTGAGCACCAAATGTACAAGCTGATGAGAGCTTATACTGATTGAGATGTGTTTTCAGTTCATCAGTTTTTGCAGTTTTAATGTTCAAAAGTACTTCCACTGCACTCAACTCATCATCAACAAGTTCACCATCTTCAACTACTGCTTGATTCCTTCCCTTCTCAAAACTATCAAACTCACTGCCATTTCCTGTTCTTGCCCTTTTCACACCATTTCCTCCCTCATCTGCATACCGTAGAAAGAGTATTACTAACTTATAACCTAACAATCTAACATCGATCCGTATATCTGCAACAGTAACTCAAATCCTCTCTAACCATAACTTTATATATTGTTAGAAATGGAGGGCAATGGCTTGAAATTGAGAGAACAGAATAAATAGACAATGAACAATAAGAGTGGAGTTACATATATACATCGTATGTATTTTAACTAAAAGCCTCAAGGCTTATTATATATTACTTATTAAGTTTAATTTTATTTAATATTCCTAAATCCTTTCATTTTATTATATATTACTTATTAAGTTTAATTGTATTTAATATGAGACAATGATTGACTTTAAGTTATTTGAACATCTTAACACATACAGACATGCATGCACGTATGGATAGGTTGAGACAAAAAGATGTAGAGAAAAGTTAATAGAGATAAAAAGGATAATATAATTTTTAGTCTTTAATTTTTTTTTTTCAATTATCAGTTTAGTCTCCAGATTTTGACTCTGTAATATTTAGTTTTTGTAGTTTATTGAATTACATTCAAGATTTAGTGGGACTTATAAGTAACACCAAGTCTATAAACTATATAAGAATTGGATTGTTTTGAATCAAAGTGTAGGGATATAGTGGATCAATAACTTTGAAAAAGTTTGAAAAACAAAGTTATATTTCCCTAATAAAAAATTATTCAGTTGAGATATCACTGAATAAAGAAAAAGCAATATGATACCTTCATTATTTGTCATAATCCTCTAGTTTTCAGTTGAGATATCACTCAGAACATCGTAAATGGTCTCTAGCATGTCCTTAACTGTCTCACTTTCTAGCCCCTCCCCTGATATTCAGGCTCACACAACACCTTGTTTTCTTCTTTTTGAGATTCTGAGTTCATGCGATTCGTGTAAGAATCCTTCAAGAATTTCTTCACCATCAGTTCATTGGAAGACATTTCTTTATTCTCTTATATATCATCATAACTAAAAATTGGCTTCAACATTGCTTCTCTGTTGATCTTTGTTGATGATGCCTCTGCTACGACCATATGTTCACGATTCGATGGAATTATTCTAATGAAATTTATAGCAACTCATGGTGTGAAGTACACGTTCACACCTCTTATGAGGAATAATCGTCTTTACGAGTTATCAGTCTATCATGGTAAGAAGCTGCTATTCCGTCTAAGGGATTCCCTCACACTGCTGCCGAGTAGTCTTGATAACTTAGCTCTGCAAATTAAACAAGATATGATTAGTAAAGGACACACACTATTACTTGCACTTCATGAATACAGATAAATTTGTTCACCTGAGTTTCTGCAAGCTTCGCCTTTTTTTCTTCTCTGAAATTAGGGTAAGTTTCCTAAAGCATAAATCTCACAACTTCCACCATAGAACGAAATGATCGATTCGCTTTTGTATGACAATAAAACTGCGTGGAAAATCGCATGTTTAATAATCAATTGTACAAGCATTATATATATTATATGTGCATTAAGACACCGCGTTCTTCTCTCTCTAATATCCTCCATATTTAAACCTTCACAAATATGATTTCTATTACATTACTTTGTCCAAAATTCAAACATAATTTGATTTATAGAGAATTTGTATTATTTAAACATATGCTATAATTACTTCCTTTTCTTTTTAATACAATTCCCCAAAACTCAAAATCAAAAACCATTGGTTAAGTTAATACAACTCTTTATCAGTTAAGTGACGTGCTAGTTGGTGATATAATGACTTCTTACTACGGTAACTCCAAATTATAGTTTAACTTAATCCATACAAGATTTAAGGGAAAAGAAAGGATGGTCATAAAGCCTTAAATAGCTTTATCATTATTTTTTTCCCTTTTCCTGGACGAATTTATGTTTGCAACAGACATAGTATAAATCACTATCTTGCAAACTTTCTTGGTTGCAAATTTTTTGTGATGGAATTTCACTAGTAAATTCGACACAAAAAATTGTTACAGACCTATGATAAGTTTTTTCTTCACAAATTTTCATCACAAATCTATTGCAAATTTTTTATTTTCTCGCGCGAGTCACAAATCCAAAACTATTGTTTTAATTAAAATTAAAC
Source organism: Prosopis cineraria (assembly GCF_029017545.1). NCBI lineage: Eukaryota > Viridiplantae > Streptophyta > Magnoliopsida > Fabales > Fabaceae > Prosopis > Prosopis cineraria. The sequence continues at coordinate 3,167,435 of NW_026555343.1, forward strand.
AAGACACTAAACCAATTAAAACATTGTCTCCAGGTGAAAATTAAATTAAGATTTGTTATATAATAAATAAAAATTGAAAGAAGTAATAACTACAGTAAGATGTAATAAATCCCTTCCAATCAATCACATTAGGTTACCATATCACATTTGTTATTAGGGCGTTGCGTGCAATGAATATTCCAGCCTTCAAGCCTCTCCTTGAATGAAAACTGAGGACCAGAAATAAGTTTTCCCTTCACATGTTGAGCCACCTATTGAACAAAATATATATTTAATTTGTTAACCAAGAAAACTATATAATATGTGAGCATTGCCCAAGGGATTAATTATATAACATTTTTGTACAACTTAAAACTTAAATCTCACAGAGGAATTTCTGTAGCTTAAAGCTACTTTGTTCATGTTTATCATCGTCGCAATACATAATTTGGAAGCTGAAATGAAATTGCAAGTTCCTTTATCAGAATGCTACTTGGTGGTCTCCCTCTCCTTCTTAAGCCCTGACAAAAAAAAAAAAAAACATCGCCATATATTAAAGCACCATTGTACAATATATAATAACATTGTCCTTCATCACACACACACACACACACACACACACATTGTCACAAACTCTAATTTGTACGAAGATTTCTCATAGAAATTGCAAACTTACCCGATTTTGTAAGGCAACATCACTTGCGATTACCATTGCGTTATTATTTCGCTCTGGTGGTCTCATGTCATTCAATGATTCCTATAGAGTTTGAGAATTAAAATAGATTGATAGGATTAAGAATTGAAAAATCCAAACTTTATCATCCTGGGAATCAAAAAAATTGTGTAATGATTTGGAAAACGTAGTTACATAACGAAACCATTCATCTGAGGACTCGAGTAAGTTCATTGTGAAGAATTGGATACCATAATCGACCACCATACCTTCATTTCCCACATATGGCTGAATCTCCCATCCACTGACTGTAAATTCCTGCGTAGAATTCACCACTGATTTGTGTTCCATTGGATTTTAAATGCTTTGATCCAGGAAGAAAGAGAAATAGCTATGCAAGATAGTTGCGAGAGTATAAATTAAATTAAAGTTTGATGACATGGAGGATCTGAAAGAGATTGAGAGTACTCACCCATATATGTGTGTGTGGAGTGAGAGGTTTCTCTCAATCAACTTTATAAACTTGGATTTCCAGTGATTGTATGTGGTTTGATGAGGAGAGAGGAAAATTATGGGTATTTGAGAATCTTGTTACTTTTGCGGCCCTCTCGTTGACTTATCTTAGAAAGTGTTTATTAAGAACGTATTCGGTTTCACGTTGAGAATCACCAAAACTAAAAAAAAAAAAAAAAACAAGTTTAGTAGTTTCTAACGTGAAATTAAACATACACTAAGTTTTCAATTTATTCCTTTACAAGAAGAATTTATGAGGTTAATGGAAGGTGTGTACATTATTTGACCTAATCGTAATATAAATCCAAATGCAGCCCATGTAGATCAAAATTTCTATTAATATCGTGTCAAAACCGAACCAGAACATTGAACCGGTAAGTTACTAATTCACTAAACCCTGGTCATGTCGTTAACATACATGTAAAGTTTATATATAATCAATTGCACTGACATATTATATATAGAAAAACTATTTATTGTTTATTACAAATGACTAAAATAATCAAATATGCCACATCAATTGTATAACTCTAACCAACCAACCCAAATTTCCATTATTAACTAAAATCACCAACGAATCATCAAGTATAATACACACATGTTACACTGAAAAAAAAACCACTACAAAACAAATAAAACACAAAATACATTAATTTTGGGTTATTGAGGTTCTTTTTAAATGAAAAACCAATTTCAACTGCTTTTTCATCAGTTTGTCATGTTCACTTTTCCTCTAGTTTTGATGGTTGACCGAACCGGACTATAGGCCGATCTCAGTCAAATCAGCTTGTCCAGTTGAATTCTGACTGAACCAGATAATAGGCCATTTTGGGCAACCCGTCTTGGTCAAAGGCTTTGATTGAAACAGTTTAACGGCCATGTTTAATGTAATATTGAATTGCTGGAAGGAAAAAATAATGTGGTGTTAATTAATGAATTCTTCCTGGAACATCAATTAAATTAAAAGGCCCTACATGTTTTAATGCCTAATATATAACTAGATAAGTTTCTTCATACACTGCATAGAGTCCAAAATTAGGTACATGATTCATGAATAATATGATCAGCTATAGATTTTATATTTTATTTAAATTTTAATACTATAACACCTGAGGATTACTGGTAAGTAGGAATTGAATATACAAAATATATCAGCCACTATCAAATATCATATATTAGGAGTCATATACTTTAGTTGTATGCATTATGAGGTGATATAACATAAATACAACATTTTACATTGCCACACTAAGCGTGTTCAGTTATGTGTTTATGTGGTAATCAGTTTTACAATGAAAAATCTTATAATATATCAAATCTTATAATCCTCTCTTTACAAATCAAAATTGGGATGAAAATTTATCACATCAATGTAATACTTATCAAAAAGACTAAAGTTCTCTTCTCTCTTCTCCTTTCTCATCTACCATTATCCAATGAAATCCGCAGCGCGGTGTCATTTCGCTATATCCAATGTCCTTCTTCATCGACCACCATTTGTTGTTGAGTACTCATCTTGCCCTTTATGTTGTTAACCACTATCATCTGCCACTACCGTCTTACGATGCTATCAACCATTGTCCTCCTCCGGCTACCAATTACATACCATCCTTTTGTCAATCATTTTTCTCCTCCGATCATCAGTCACCATCCTTCATCACCAACCAACATTATCTTCCAACACTAGCCTCCTTCATTTTCCCCCTTTATTAGTGATGTAGAAAAGTATACATGACATATTTTTGTGCATTCAATTTATAGAAAAATTAAAGGAAAAAAATAGTAAAATCGCACTTTTTCAAATCGTTAGAATTATAACGCTCTACTTGATTTATCATCGAGATTACTAATAATATGAAGATTTAGAAGTAGGTGAACTCGTTAGAAACTTAATCATATGGTTGGCTTCCTGCAAACTGGACCCTCTTTCTTATATTAAAAATGTGTTATACCTTTGAGTGTTGAAAAGAGTTTACATATTTCAATAATTTTACACCAATCTGATTTGAATGGGAACCCTATTGCTATAATCAAAAGTCAAAACCATAAACTAGCAAAAAAAAGTATATTAAAACAATAAAATGCTATTTTAATTTTTAACGGAAATTAAAAGTAGAAACATGTCCCGAAAATAAGGAAACTAATTACCCATACGTACTACCTATATTTGTAAATGCGGAAGTTGGACATATAAATAAACCTCAAATCCAATAACTCCTGAGAAAAATCACACCACAATTTGATCAAATTCTTACAAGTCCTTATCTTCAATAATTCCCCTAAACTAAATACGATATTTTCCTATTCTTTTGTACAATTGACTATTACTTCCTCTAGATCATGTGAATCATCATCCATTGGGATATAGTTCAACAGATGATATTCATCAGAATAGGCGTCACATATGCTATGATTAGATTTCCAGCCCACTGTTAAATCTTGCAGCTGATCATAAATATCATCTTTAGAGTCATTTTTTTCAACCTTTTCAGCAGCCTCTTCAACAGTTTCAATCTCTTTTTCTCGCAATGGAATCTCTACTTCCTTTGAATGTTCTTTCATCTTCTGGCCACTCTCCCCATGACTGGCTTCAGTGGTAAGAACATGTGCTTCTTCCAGTGGGATATGGTTCGAAAGATCATATTCATCAAAATAGGAGTGAGGCATGGCATAATAATTAGATTTCCAACCCATTGTTAGATCTTGAAGTTGATCATAAACATCATCTTCAAAGTCATCTCCATCATCCTTTGCATTTCCAGCCTTATTTGTCTTCTTCTCAAATCTTTCAAACTCTTGTCCACAATTTTCTTCCAAGGTAGTCCCTTCCTTTTCCTCTGAATGTTCTTTCACCATTTGGCTCTCCTCATTCGCTTCAGTGGTCAGAATATGTTTTTCCATAATTTCTTTTGAAATCAGATCTTGCACTTCTGCAGAGTCTTCTGTCAAAAGTAATGAGTAAGAATCCGTATCCATGCTCACGTACGTAGTCTTTTGGGTTTTCATTTATATGTACGTATGTTTCTTAGAAGAAAACTATAAATGTATGAATATAAGAACATTAATCTTTAAGGTGGTTATAGTTCAAGAGTGATCACATGTTTACCTTTTCCAATCTCTTTCTGATATGCAGGAGAAAATTTAGTAGGAAGATCATCGCAAGGTTGAAACTGAACTGAGTTCAGCTCCTCGTATGTTTGCTCTTGTAAATCACAATAAAACTTCTCATTCCCGGAATCCATTATCTTCTCAACCAGCTCTTCTGGGATGGGCCCTAGTTTGGCCCCATCCTTCTTCAGCTTTTTAAAAGATGACTCAGATGTCACACTTTCAACCTACAAATTAGAAAAGTTATTGCGCTCAATAAATCCAATGTTTGTGTGTATGTATATATGTATACATGGCAACAAATCAAATTTCATTCATGCATCACCTGCTTTCTCTTTTGGTTCGTGCTTGGAACCGTCTCAGAGATTATGAAGTCAGCAACTTCTTTGCTTGATCGAAATGTTCGTGAAGAACGTAAATCACAATAGTACTGAAAAATTATACATATAACAAATAAATGTTAATTGTCATATTATATATTATACATTTGAGAGAGAAATTAGAACTTAGGGTTTGATGATGATGATGTAATTTACCGTATCAGTTAGCCTTGTTCCTCGTTGTCTTCGTTGAATTCTCCACAGGCCGAGTCTTTCGTTTACATTTTGAGAGTCTCTAATACATTCAACATCACAGTCTTCAGGGAGACTTAAGAATACTACTTTCTCGCCCACCACAGCATTCTTTATTTTTCTACCTCGATGTTTTCTCTGATTTTTGACCCAATAGGGTTAGTAAGGAGAGATAATATATTCTTTTATGTAATATTTTGGGCCTGAAAAATTATTATTATTAATATTACATTTGGTAAAAGATCCATGGCTGATTAAGTAAAATATGATGAAACTAGTATAAATGAAATAATTTACCTCTTCAGGAACCATCATCATCATCATCATCTTGGGGTCTTTGTATAGGTTCCGAGAGTGTGGGTCTTGATGAAACATTACCAGGATCATTCTCTTTTAGCTTTTCTCGGCATTCAGCTATGAGTTCTTTAACTGATTTCTGCACATTTCGTATGAAAATTCAGTCGTCGTCACAACATTGGAAGGGTCATAACACAAGCTTTTTTCAAGATAAGGCATGTTTTTCTACTTACAGAGATCACTTGTCTGATGCTCTCTGCTAGATAATCTTCCATTTCACAAGGGTTCTGATTCTCTGCGTCTGATGAACTTGGTGTTCTTGTGTGAAAATCAAATCCATTACATGTACATACATATATACGCACACACACATTGGAGAGAAATTCGTACAAGGGAAGTATTTATACATAATTCATTCCTCTATTTCGTTTTATTTTCTATGTGCATGCACCATGGAGAGTCACTACATGGTTTTCGAATATTTTCATCATATTGATTTTTATCCTAATTTCTATTAAAATTCAGTATTAAATTCAATGGTATGCTAGGAAAAAGATTTTTGTCAGCAAAATAATGCTTTGCATAGAAAACTATTTTTTTTCATTATTCATCACTTGCTCTTATCCATAATTTTTTTTCTAGGGTAGAAAACTATCTAATCCAATGCAACATGTTTAAATTTGATTAATGAAGGGGAGTTATTGATTTGTTTAGCTATAGGGTTGTGCCCAAATCACATTGGGTAGGGTTAGATATCAACTTCAACATCCCAAGCCTAAACTATAACAAAGAAACTAAGTATGGATTTCAGACAATTGATGGTCTGTCTGGCCTAGTATGACCTAATTACATAGTTGATTGGGCCAAATGATACTCTATATAACTAAGTTAACCCTAAAAATAAAAATGCAAAAAGAAAAATTCCCTTCCCTCTTCAGAATTGGGCCTGACAAATATGTAACATATGTAACACCCCCTAAACCTAAATATCCACAAAAAAAATTCACATAATGCCTTCACATCTCGAATCAATTGAACAAGTACTTAATCTATCAAGTAACTCCTAACCCTACCTTAGAATCTCTTACGAAAACAGTGATGAACCTTTTGACTTTCAAGCGCTACTCCCGTCTTAGTGTATGAATTAATGCTTACAAGGTTTTTGCTCCTCGGATTCTTTGTCATATATAGCCGGCATGTTTCAACACCATTTTTCTACCATTTGGCTTCCTTCATTTCCCTTCTTTCCTCCCCTCTACTTTCTTTGATTCTCCTTTGCTGACAAAGGCAAAGATTTGCGGAGGAATATATATTAATGGTTGAAACTGAAATGAAGGGGGAGGAAGCCAAGTGCGTAGAAGATTTCGATAATAACAAAGGGAGTGAAAGAAGTGATTAGATTTAGATATATGACAAAAGCAACACATATAATATCATAGAAAAAATTGGGTGTGCATCAAGTCAGACAAAATGGTTTTTTGAGTCACCCATATGCTTAATCCGATCTTTGCATTTTTGCTCTTTTTTTTTTCCCTTTGATTGATCAAACTTTACTCAATTCAACAAGGTACTAGGTCATTCGGACAAACCTAAAACATTTTTGTTTGCCAATCTTCCCTCTCCTTCTGGACCAAGTCTTCCTTTATACAAGGGAGACAGAGTGCCTTCCACGAAAGGGAGAGTCAAGAAAAATGACTAAAATGCCCTTAATTCTCTTATCTTATTTATATCTTCTTTGTGTGTTTTCTCCATTGAGTTCCTCCGCATTTTCTTCATGCGCAATAGCAAAATCCAGCAGAATCCACCATGAACGACATAGCAATAGCCTTCTAACAAGTTCCACATCTAGCATTGGAGACACAAATTTCATACAATATCCATGTTGTTCAAAAGTGCCTAGGAAGCATTGAACACTTAGATTTTGCAATCAAAGCCTACCAGAGATTGTTTCTACTGGGGGAGATTTGCACAGAGGCTTCAAATTAAATCTTCCATTAGATCATTCTTCTATTGGCCTCGTCGTTCTACATGCATGGTTGAGAGAGGGGCGGAAGTGGAATGGTGGAAAGAGAGAGGGATTTGTTTTTACATGTTAGCAAGCTAAGGGTATATTTGGTCTGTCTTTCACTTTTTATTTTTATTTTTATTTTCCCTCTCTTTTTTCTTCCACCAATCAAACATTATTTTATTAATTAAAAATGAGTTAAGAGTTATTTTTACCCATCAACTTCATCTCAAAAGTTTATTGATCATCCTAAATTTAATTGTAAATCAATTCAGTCTCTTAACTTTAAAAATCCGATCATCCATATTATTTTCCTATTAAATGGGTCCACATTTAAATTTTTAATATTTTTATTATAAAATATTTAATAATGGGTTCCACAATTCATCTTTTATATTTTTTTATAATATAAAAAATATTACACTCTCCCCCCTCCAGTCTCTCTCTCCCTGCTCTCTCTCTCTCTCTCTCTCTCTCTCTCTCTACGCGCGCGCGCGCTACATTTTCTGTTCAGTCAATTCAGTCCAGAATGCCATTGGAGGACTGTGTATAGGAAAAGATAATTTCTTCGTAGAGGTGATGGGACAGACTTAGATCCTGATCAATGTCGACAGCAACATGGCGAATCCTGGTAATCTGCTCTCCTTGTTGATGCAGGGTGACTAAGTATATGAAGGAAGTGACTAAAGTAAAGTAAAACGGAAATATTTTGGCCTTTAGAAGTAAATTCATAAACCTCATCCATATAAAATGGGGAAAAAAGAAGGTTGTTTGAAAATTACACATGCATCTTGTCTACAAACGGAACTACTCTAAACGTGAATATGTACCCATCAACCCTCATAAATTGAAATCCATTAGCCTCATCCTCTCTCCTACTTCGAGTTGCTTTCTATATAAAATCGCTTTCTCTGATACTGGACATTTAGATTAATTGGTTAGAGGAGCTGGTCTCTCTTAGTTAGAAGTCTTTAGTCCGAGTCTTGAGGATGGAACAGTAATTAAATTTTTAATAGAGAATATGTCCCTAAATAGACTATACGCAATTTGAATCTAAAATCTAAAATATTGAAGCGAAAACAATCCCTGAGCTGTACAGTTTAAGACAAGTCATGGTGTGAAAAAATACACCCATTGTAGGTATGGCCAAACTAAAGCACTTCTGAGATGGGGAGTCGTTCGGCAGGGAATCTTATATATATATATATATATATATACACACACGCGTGTCTCTGAAATTAAGGCCCCTATCACGCGTGTCTTGGTAGCATCGTCCCTCATGTCCTCTGCTATCTTCAAACCATTGTTATTAAACTCACAACTCGACTCGCTTCACTCGTCGACTTTACGATTTTGCAACCAATTTTCGTCTCAAATCGCTAGTAAAATTGCTGATGATGCTGACTCGACCAAACTCATGAGAAAATCCAATAAACTCGTCTAAATCGTGCTTTCCCACCGCTTGAGGATGAGTTTAAATTGGTTCCAACATTCACAATAATTATTAACCAGCTGACCTGTTAAGCATCTTCAACAATTTTCACTGTTTTTTTTATCTATAATAACAACAGATGTAATGACCATAAATAAACAGGAGGAAAAAGCAAAATCCCAAAAAGATATAAGCAAGTGTCTTATAAAAAAATTATAGTAAATAAATTTAAAGTTCAAGCATAGGATACTAATAAAGGTAATTTTTACAAAATTTTGGTTTTAATTATATAATTGATTATAAAAGATCAATAATCTTAAAATTAATATGATTTGAATATTAAAGAAAAATTAAATCACCTAAGGTTAGAACAGGTGAAAAAAATGGGAACGGATATGATTGGATTAGAGTTCAAATTTTCTTGATATAATAAAAAATATTTTATATATATATATATTGATAAAATAAATAAATAAATATATACATATATAAATATTCTATTCCATTTTTTATCATTTGGCCTATCTTAAAATAATTTTTATAACATTTATTGATAATAATAAATTCTTACAAGTTTATATTTTGAGTTTATGATACAAGTTTATCATCTTATAATTACGAGTTCATTTAAAATTACAAGTTTGTCAACCTTGCTTCAAACAATTGTTAACCGATTTTGTAGTCTCCTGAGCCTTGTAAACAGCATAAAGGTTCCTCTGGCATGCGGGAGAGAGGGGAGGAGAGAAGGAGAGAGAGGGAGGGTGAGGGAGAGAGAGGCGAGGAGTGAATTGAAAAACAAAATATTTAAAATGAACTGTAGACCCACTATTAAATATTTTATAATAAAAATATTAAAAAATTTATATGTGAGATTCACTTAATTTGAAAATAACATCAAGTATGGATGATTGAATTTCTATGGTTAACTAATATAATTGATCCACAATTAAGTTGAAAGCATCCAAAAACTTTTTAATTAAAGTTGAAGGATAAAAATAATTTTAAACCTTTCAAAAATTTAAACGTTAAGCGACTTGCAATCGTAATTAGTATAATTTTTTTGAATGTAACTATCATTTTGGTGATCGGTATCAAGAAACAAAACGCAATTAATTAACCCTCAATGATAATAACAATATCATATAAGGCAATATTTATGAGTGCCGATTTTGTTCACACTTCTCTTATTTCCACTAAGATCGCCTCAATGGTAAATTTAAGACCTCAATTTCAATTTCTCAAAATACTGGCATGTTTCAATTGTTACTACAGACAATAAATAAGGAGGAGAATAAGAAAAAAGAGACATCAAAAGAATAAGACATTTGTCGAGATTCACTATTATATTCCGTCAGATAATAACATCGTTTGCTAACATCATTACGAAATTTATTGTCGTTAAAATATAACTATCCATGCATACATAATAAGGGAAAAATTAATCTGGAAGTTCTTAAAGTTTATGAGAAAAATTAATCTGCAAGGTCTTAAAGGGTTTCTTAATTTTAAATTAAGTCCTTATAATTTATAGTTTAATCCATTAAATATATTAATTTCTCAATGTTAAAATTACTAATGAATGATTAAATTTTTCAAATCAAAATACTTTTAAAATTTATAAAAAATTTGATTTAATACTTTTGCAGAAATATATATATATATATATATATTATTAAGATGAGATAAACTAATTGCATAAATTTTGAATTATAAAAATTATGCAATTAATTGTAAAGTTATATAGTATTTTAATAAAAATATAAAAATTCTGAATTTTATTTTAAAAAAATTCAAGAATTTTCACCTTCATAAATTAATAAATCTAACATATTAAATTATATAAAACAAATTACAAGGATCTAATGCAAAATTGAGAGAAATATCAAGAACTTATAGATTAATTTCCCCCATAATATATTTATAAACTACCCTAAAGCAAGTGGACTTTATATATTACCCTTTGTCTAAAGAGAGTTACAGTTCATATATTAAACATAGTGCGAGGTTTAAAATAAAAAAAAAATAAAAAAACTTCCAGGGTTGTGGTTTATAAATTTTAACTCATATCCAGGACATACATTGGGCCATGATGAGGCCCATGAACACATTTCATACCCATATATTGCAAGTTTCATACCACATTTTATAGACGATGCTCATCACTATCAAACATGATTATTTTATCAAAATTCAAATGTTAATTGATACTTCCCATGTCCTAATTTATAAAACAGTTTTAAATGAAACCATGCATACCAATACAATTTATTAAATATAATTTATAATCTTATTTTTTAAAATAAAAAATATAAACTTTCAAAAAATAGCATTCATTTAAAATGAAGATAATATTAAAAAAAATTTATTAATAAAATTTTATTTTCATCAAAGTGTCTTATATTTTAAAATCTTACATTTTTCATAAAAATACCTTATAAATTAAAATAGAGAGAATATATATTAAGATAATTATTGACTGGTGAGTTAAGCATGAGCGATATAGATGCACGCCTAACACACATATCATTCATATTAAACCAATATATTAATGTATAAGGGAAAACGTAACTTATGTTCTCTAAAATTTTTCTCTAGATTTTGTCTTTGAAATTTGATTTGAAATAATTTAATTCTTATAATTTTTTAATTCAATGCAACTCAAGTATTATAATTTCTTAACTCAATAAATTATAAGAATTAAGTTATATTAAGTCAAATTTTAGAAAATAAATTGATAGTTAAGACAAAATTTAAGAACAAAAAATTATATTATCCTTTAATATAAAATATCAAAACTTTAACTAGTCATATTATTTATAAGTCATAAACAATAATCACTGCATTGAATTAAATCTTTAATGAAGATGTAGAACACCTAACATATGTCTTGATATTATTAGGAAGGATGAGAACATAACGGGGTTCATGAGATTGCATATCTAGTTAGCAAGCTGCGATAAGAACAATGAGACCCCACTTATTATCATGAAATTTAAAACAAGCTAGTATTGACAAGAAGAAGACAATACATATGATGATTCAAGCTTACATAATCTTTCTGTTATTGATGAGGAACTCTTGAAGCTCCTCCATGCTTGTACACATTGGGATGTGATTAATCAGATCAACCGCGTCGTCATGGGCAGCACGATCAAGGGCAAGAGAAAGAGAATAAGATGAAAAAGAAGACGACGACCACCACGATGACGAAGAAGAAGAAGAAGAAGAAGAAGCAGTAGCATCATAAAGAGAAGGATGCTCGTGCTTCTTGTTATTTGCAGTGTCGTCGTCGTCGTCACACAGCATGGACATCAAAGCCTCAGCTGCCTCATCCTCAAGCTTCTTGTAAAGCTCAATAATATCCACACTATCATTTCCCCATATCCTCTCTTCCTCACGATTATTATCTTCTCCCACCATCTTCAACAACAAAGGCGACTTTCTCTTTCGACTTTCTGGGCAACTCTCGTACATTATAAAATGTATAATCTCATAGGTCGATCGTAGAACTCGCATTGATTTTCTGTGCCGATAATACTGCATCCAAAATTCACCATTTAGGGCGTATTTACAAACAAAAAACATTGCCTTCCTTTAATTCCTTAACTCAATAAATTACAAGAATTGAGTTGTATTGAATCAAAATTTAAGGACTGACTTAATAATTGAAAGAAAGTTTAAGGACTAAAAATTATATTGTAGGTGGAATCAAATGAATTAGTAAATTACCACATCTAATCTTCCAGTTTCACGATGACGACGCTCAATATTCCATCCCTCGAGTCTCTCCTTGATTGATAACACACGCTCTGTTGGGTTGATGACTGAGTCCAAATGGGGTAGCTGCGAAAAAGTTATCAAATTCATCTCAACATCTTAAGTAAATTTAACAAGTATAAATGTATAGATACATTATTTAAATAATTTTAACAATTTTTATATATATAATAATTAAAAAGTACCTTGTCCAGGTTTATCTTGTTGGTGATCTTTTCAGGAATTTCAAACGAAAATAAGAGTCCAGATCCAGTGTTTCTTTTAACTGGTTGTCTAATTAGTCCAGCCTTGAAGAAGCAGAAAAAAACTTTTATGAGATATGATTATATCATTTGAAGAATCTAACAAATTAGAAATCATAAACTTACAGAAACTGGTGCATCCCCAGGAGATTGGTTCTCTGTTACTTCAACTGATTGTGTTGGGGCTTTCTTGATCTGGGAAATTATTCTCTATTCATGTGAAATGAAATATTATCACCAGTAACAATTATTGCTCAAATCATTTCAAATTTTGATTCACTCTTTCTTGTTCAAATTCAAACAAATATATATTTTGAATGTTGAAAGAAATACAAATTTATAATAAATATTTTTATATTTTGAAACAGAAATATTTTATAAATAAAAGAATTCTAATCTCATTATTGTTAATATTAATTTCAGAATCAATTGATAGAAAATATAAAATTTATTAAGAAATACCACATTTTCACTCATTCTTTAAGCTGCGTAGGACCTGGTCCTGAACACTAAAAATAGTGGTAAGAAAAAAATTCAGCTTAAATTTTAGTAAATGAGAGAATTGTACAGTATAACAAGAATTTTACTTTTGAGAGATTGACACATGCTAATTAGTGAACCAATCAAGACACCAATTTAAAAATGAATAGTCAAAAGCGTGTGTCAATTGTGGTTAGAGCTAGGACTCTAGGGCAGTGAGAGTAACACACACTCATATCTAATTTCAACAAAACTATAATTATAAATATAAATATTTTAAAATTAAAATTATACAAACATTATGTATATATTATTTTTTCAAAAAAATATATTTTATATTTGAAATAGAAAATAAAATTGCTGTTTTCTAAATCATAATTTTTACATAATTTTTAATATAAAGAATAACTTTAATTAATTAAAATAGTTAAAATTTATAATCATAATTTAGAAAAATTCATATGAAAATATAGATCATCACTTTTTTGAGGGGTAAACTAGATCATATCACTTTTAAAAAAGTACAAATAAATGATAAAAGATAAATAAATAAATTCACTAAAAATTACCATAGATGCATTGTTGCTAAAAATATAACAAATAAAAAAATAACTTCCACTCTCGCATATTGAATTCCAAGCTTGACGGGACTTAATCCCTTGCCCACCTCCAAACTCCAATCATTCCTAATCAAATTCATATTTTAATTAAGGTTTTAAAAATTGCTTCAGTTATTGAATAAGACAAAACACTGGTTCAAGATTCAATTAGTCAAACGATGGTTGAATTGGTTAATATTAAATTAATACTTTTAAGTTATGTGATAAATATTTGATTGATAATAATATAATCTATTGTTGATGAATATATGATTGATATTATTCATAAATGATGCATTCTATTTAGAAATTAGAAATTAAGAAAGATGTCAAGAAAATGGTAAAGTAGTAGACACATTGAAGGGACATTTAAACTGAATTAAAAAGAGCAAATTGTAAAAAAATATAAATAAAAAATCAAATGTACCAAGAAATGTGCTTATATGTAGAAAAATAATTTTCAAGATGTAAAACAAACAAGCAACAAAAGTCACACAAAACAAGAAAAAAGAGAGAATATAAGGAGTTTTATTTTGTGTGCGCCCATCGTCTTCGATCTCCACAAGCCCGACACCGATGAGAAGAAACAGGAAGAATGACACTGTTATCTATAAAATGTGGAGTGAAGCGAACTTGAGGACAACTAGTGGTTTGAAGATCATTTTGTGAAAATTGTAGTTCATGGCTCAGAAATTTGAATAATAACAATTACAATTTAAATAAATAGTTTTTTTGGTTTTAAAATTTCTTTTTTTTAATAACAATTAGCCTGATTTTTATATGGGAATCGGTATGGCTTTATTGATTGTAGAAAAATGATTCCCTCAATGCTAGTCTTATGGGTAATATCAGTCAGAGTTGGTTAAACGTTTGATTTTTAAAATATTGATTTAACTTTCTCACTTTGAGACACTGACACAATGCCCATACTTATTTACTTTCCCTTTCACATTGGGTGTAAAATTGGAACTCTGCTAATTGTATGAAACTACATACCTATTTACATTTTCAAAAACTAAGGGTGGTATGCATCCTTTGGACAAAACATGATTTCGCCAGTAGTTAGACCAGTCATGAATGAAATGCTTCGTTAAACCAATGAAAGCATTAGGTTAATAGTTTACTAGTTCAATCAGTTGGGTTAAATTAGTTTTTGATATCATATTTTGTAAAACTTGTTAAGTTTATCTTGCAGCGGCAGAACTAGAAACAGTTGTCATCACAAAGGGACAATTGGGCCCAGTTGTCACTGCCTCTTTCAAATTAATTAATTGTACATTGCAAGAATGTGAATGTCAAAGCCGCATGTGAATTAAATATGGTATGATATGTGAGATATGATTGTTTTTAAATATTAACACAAAAGCAAATTATATAAACATTTTAATTTTAAATAACAAATTCCAAGTATTACAATAATAAATATTAAGTAGCTAAAATAAGCCTAACCAACAAGTGTTGGTTTTAGTGAGAGGAACTATAATTGTTTTTATGTGTGTGTTTGAATTAAAAAAATTATAATTGAGTTTATAACTCAATTAAAGTTAGTAAAATGAAGTTAGAAAAAAAGCCTATGACTGTAATGTAATTTATATTTGGATATTTTTTTTAAGTCAGTTGAATAAATTAAAATTTATTTGAATGATTTGATTTAAAAGTTAATTGAGATATATAATGAAACAAATGGACATGAATTTTCATTTATATATTTTTGTGACTAATTTGATATTTTTAGAAAAAAATATTAAAATTAAAATTACAATTTTTTAAAAAAAGTAGCAATAAAAAATACATTGATAAATAAAAAATATTAATTTTATAAAGGTATAATTAAATGATAAAATTAAAAATATTTAATTATGAAAATAAAAAATAATTAAATATATTTAAATATCCAATAGAACATATTATTGATATCCGAGTAATATGTAGAAATACAAGCAGGGAACTTTTTCTTTGGTTTTTTTTTTTAAAAAATTCACTAGTAAGAGTAGGAGGATTGGTCCACTGGGTCTTAGAATAACCTATGTTTAATCTTTATATCCAAATGTCACTTTTTAAAATTCTGTGGCCGTCCAGGGGCTGCAAATAATTTATCTATTGTAATTGTGCCCTTCCGAGAGAGAAATTTGACAGAAAACTTTTCAAAAAAATATATTAAATATCATCTATGTTCACCAATGCATGTTGAAAAAACTCCATCATCTAGCTTCACTTGAAACAGTCCTTTCCCCCAAAAGCTCTTCTCAACTTTTGTGCGTCCAAACAAAATTTTTATTTTACAATGAGCTTGTAATACTATCAACTGAGGTTTGGGGACCAAAACCTCAGTTTAAAGCTAATCCAAACACACCCATACAAGATTTTGGATTCAACCCCAAACCTCAGTTTAAAGCTAATCCAAACACACCCATACAAGATTTTGGATTCAAATTCATGTACATACAAAAAATGTTATAATAAATCTACTCCTAATTAGATTGGCCGTTCAATACTCAAATCTGTCTCAATATTACTCGATATCTAGTAATTATATTAAAAAAGCCTAATATGATTTTCGTATTGAGAATTGTTCAAATAGGATATCAAATACATATCCAAAATTCACTTGTAAGAAGAGAGCAGGGAAATTGTGTGGTGCCTCTTGCAGAAACACAGACAAAACTAGTGTGCAAAAATTTTGGTGTTGGCCAGGAAGATCCGTGTTCATTTATTTTCTTGAAAAACAGGTTTTCACTATAGGAAGGCACAAATTGAATCTAAACAAAGTTTTTTGTTAGATATCAAAATCAATATATTTAGGTAAAACTGTGAAATGATCTGAACTTGGCTTTTTGTTAAATCAATGAAAGTATATGAAAAATAAGTTAATTGTGGCGTGTTGGTCTGTCTACAAACAACGACAACGACAACTACACCTTAACCAAACTTCAGAAAGACAAAATTTAGAGAAATTGGATCCTTTTTTCTTTTCAGTGAAAACTAGATCCTTGTTATTTTCTCACGCAAATTGGGAAAACTAGCAAAGAGTTATCTCCGTCAAGAAATCTATGGTAGATAATAAAATACTTACATAGATCATGAATTTCAGAAATGTCGACAATTTTTTGTGTAGCTTCTGGCTCCTGTAGTCGATCATCGTTTCCTCCTCAATAGAATATGTCACTTGTTTTTTCTTTGGCTTTAATTGTAAGCTGGTAGAAATCAATAATGGAGGCGGAGGAAAAAAACGAGCTTACTTAAATACTACAAATTAGCTATTTGCTTTTAAAAGATTGCAAGTTTTGTGTAACATTTCCATCTCAATTCTTTTGGAAAAAATGACAATTAAAGACCCCATAAGACCATTAATTACAATTAGAGACTTGAATTATTGAAATCTCAAAAATGGACCATAATCCTTACTTGAAATTAAAAATATATATGAGTTTATAAAATTTCCTTGAGTAAATGTAGAAAACCCCTGATCAATCTCACTTAAAAAATCAAGAAAAGACACCACTAAAATTATTATTATGATTTAAAACTATTATTAATCATAGTTGGAAAAAACAGCATCCACACTTTAGAATGAGATTAACAATAGTTTTAACTTATAATAATAATTTTAGTAATCCCAACCCATAAAACTTTATATCTTAAATTTTTTAACCAAGATTAACAATAGTTTTCACCCATGATTATAATTTCAGCAGTGTCTTTTCTTTATTTTTCAAATGGTTTACCTATACATTGACAAGTATAAAAATCACAAGTGATTGCAAGCTTCATATTCAAAAGTAACTTTGTTAATTTTTTAAATGACTACCATATATTGACAGGTGTCTTATAAAAGTTTCATAAATGAACTTTATTTTTATATTGAGAAATAACCCATTCCCAAGTGTGGATCCATAATAATAATTTCATTGATGTTTTTTCTTAATTTTTTAAGTGAGACTTGAGGATAATTTTGTAAACTCATATGCCTTTTAAATTCCAAGTGAGGCCCATAATCCATTATTGATATTTCAATAATTTATGATCCTTAATTGTAATTAATGAACTTATGTGGTTGTTAATTGTCATTTTCCTCTTTTGTGTTTTTCGTTAAAACAAGAAGCCTTAAGCCATAAATTAGTCCCTACTTTTGACCCAATTTCTAGTTAAGTCCACATATGTTATTTGTTTTATGCAAAAAATAATAAATAAAAAATAAAAAATAAAAATCCTTAAGCCATAAACTCGACTGGATAAGATCGTAGGGATGACAAATCTTTCGCTAAGAATTTTTAGCACTGTTGCATTACTACTGAAGCAAGAACCAGCTTTTAGAGACAAGTTAAAATTGACTTTCGGTCGTTAAACAATTTATTTAAAAAATGAGACCGGTTACTTTTTTTAAATCAGTTTCTTTTTAAACAATTTAAAATATTAGAGCTAAACATGTTTTTTTTTAACTAGTGAATACTCATGGCTTGAACCGAAATTCACCAATAAAGCTAGTAGTCCACCAGCTAAGTTACGTATTCCTTTATAAACTTTTTTTTTATTTATTATACACCAATGTCCTTTTATTAAAAATAATCTTGTTAAAAACATGATTGAATATTAAATGTGGACACCTTCCAAACATGTCATCAACAAGAATGTATATAATATAAAAATTCTAACAATTAGAATTCATTCCTTATAATTCATACAATGCATGGGACCCAAATTGCTCAATTATAGTTTTGATATAATTATAAAGATTTTTTCTTCCTTATTCAATTTTGATGTTAAATAGCAAAAGAATTGTTTGTGTATAACAAGCCAGAGTTAATTGGCATGGACCTGTTTTACCTATTTACAATCCTGATTTAATTCAATTTTTCTTTTCCTTTTTCAATTTTGATAGTACTTTGCTAAATAATTGCTTACATTTTACAAGATAGAGCAGGCTGATATGGACTTATTTTGCTTGTTTATAATATTGGTGCAATCCTAAAATATTTTTTATACTTTCCTTTATAATTTTGATATTCGTTAGCTAAAGAATTGTTTATAGCTTACGTGGACTATGGTTCGCCCATTTACGATTTTGAATTAATCCTTAAAATGTGTGCTTTCTTTTACAATTTTGACATGCGAAAAAGCTATATACTTAACGTTATATGTTTAATTATGTATTTGTTTTTAATTGAATCAAAACATGTAAATTTTTTACTTGTTTTTTGTTTTGAAATAAATTCTTGTTATTAATATATAATTAACACATTAAAGTCTATTTATCTTGATTTAATTAGATGAAAGTATATTAAGTTTATAACATTCAGCATCTAAATCTTACCTTTAGATATTACCCCCCTAAATAGATTTGTTTACGCGTCACGATTGCTGGAGCTAATCGACACAGGCTTTGTTTTATTGATTTATAAATATCAATTTAATCCTTAAATTTTTTACTTCTTTTCACAATTTTAATGTTACTTAGCTAAAAAAGTTTTGCATAAGTCACATCCTAGATATTTGAAGAATTTAAAATATAATTGGCTTTAAAAAATTTAGCATTCTTTTCATATTTATCCTTTATTAAAATACTTTTTTTTTTTTGCCTGGACCCCTTATTAAAATACATAAGAGTTATGGTGGAGAGAGGGATTAAAAGACATATAGTAGTGGTCACAAGTTAACGAGAGTAATTTTGAAAAATTACAATAGAAAAGTCAAGCAGATAAAGTTAGTGATATATTAAAAATTAGGCCTTATATAGGAAACCCAAATTCAATGATCCTGTAGCTTGAAAACCAAGTGCATCCAAATTCACAAATGATGAGATCTTTCAAGAACATTAGTCAGCCAAAATAGGTTGACTTTTAATTTGACACAGATAAAAATAAAAATTTTTAAAAAAGTGTTTTAGAATTTCGAATTATTATATGTCTTTAAAATTTTTTTCACATTTTTAGTATATTTTTATTAAATATTCACCGGATAGATTTTTGAAATACATATTAAAATATGTGGTTACATACCAAGAAATGAAATGAAATATAAAAGGATGATTGTTTTAAAATTTAAAAATTCTTTGAAAATTAATAAATGCTAAAAAAATTCAATACTTATTTTTATTGGTTCAAATGGGTTGTCTAATTTTATTTTTTTATAAACAAATATTATAATTTAAAAATATGATAAAAATTATATAAGCATTTTATATGGATTTTGTAAAATCATAATAACGTTTGGTTACTACTGCTTTTAAACAATTTTGAGGGGGAAAGGGGAAAAATTGCTTACGTTAAATATTATTACTTTTTTTATATATAACAGGAAAAAACTGTATAACGCAGTTTAAAAAAATCAGTTATGCGCATAAGATTATTCTTGAGAGATCGCATTAAATATATAATGGGAAAGAAATAGCGTTTTTCATCTAGATTCATTTTATCTTGACAAAAAAAAATCTAGATTCATTTTACACCAAAAAAATAAAAAGAAAGCATTAATTTAATTTAATTTAAGAGTGTTCTATCTAGAGTTTTTATTTTTATATATTTATTGAATCATATGCCTTAAAGTTGTCTTAAAACAATCTTCACCAAATTTAATGTGCGTGTGTGCGTGCTTGTGTGAGCGTACTACTTTTTACATTTTATCAAATAACGTTTTAAATGTCTTTTTTTTTTTTATTGACATCGCTGGATAAATGTTTATCTAAATAAAGCAAAAAGGCACAGTGTATATATTATAAACAAAGGGAATTGAATCTAATAAATGTTATAACATTTCACCATAAATATAATGATCACAATGGGATAACTCCTTTATGACGTATAAACAATAAATCATAATGGATTATATATATAAAAAAAATCTTTCTTTTAGATTCATTGTACAAACTCAAAGATGAATTTGAAAATATATCTTTTTGGTCGATCGTAAATATTTATTTTGGACAAGGCAAAGTATATACTATGCATTACGAACATGGGGGAAGAAAATCTACTTAATATTGTGCAATTTCACTACGTATCTAGACTGCAATGGGATTAGGTCTATTAGCTCAAAAAAAAATTCTAACAAAAATGTTTTTATTTAGATTCACTATAAAATTTAAGATCAATTTGGATACATCATGTTAATTATTCAAATACTTTGAAAACAAATGGAAGCGAATCTAATGAATTCGATACCATTTCAATAATTAGAAAGTAAGATGATAAAACAATTAACCTTCATCTTTATTTACTCTATAAATTCATATCAATTTTTTTGTCCAAAAATTAAGATTAATTTGGATATATATCACCTTGATTAATCGCATTAAAATATTGTGAACATGGTAAAATCTATGCTATGAACAATGTGAAGAGAATTTAATTAATGTCATCCCATTAACTCGGGAGACACAAAAGTTATATTTTTTATTTAGTTCACTCTATAAATTGAGAAAATTTGTATGTTTTCTCTAGATTGATACCTACAGTCTGTTTATTGTAAGTTTTATGAGAGAATGATAGTTAAATTCTTGACAAAATTTTTTATAAAATAAATTATAAATATCAATTTAAATAATTATAAATAAAAATTTGAATTACAAACTAATTGTTATATTTAGAATCTAAATATCATAATTACAATTGAAAATTTTAAATTTATAACTATTTGAATCAATATTTGCAGCTAATTTTTTTAAAAAAAAATTGTCAGGAACTTAAACTGTCATTAATTTTTTTTTAGACTTAATTGTCATTCTCCCTAAGTTTATTATTCTATTATCTCACTGTAAAGCTTTTGAAATGGTATGGCATTCAATAGATTCTCTTCCCTCTGTTCATAATATATACTTAATCGATCTTATTCAAAGTATTTTAATGCAATCAATTAATATGATTTATCCAAATTGATCTTAAATTGTATAGTAGTGAATCTAAATTAAAACATAATTTTTGTGAGAAATATTATTTTTCAAGCTAATCCCATTCCCACTATAGTCTATATACATGAATAATGAATTAATTACATAATATTAATTAGATTCTCTTCCCAGTGTATGGTATATACTTTGCCTTGTTCAAGATGCATGTATATATTTATGATCAATCAAAAAGATACATTTCCAAATTGCATCTCTGAATTTGTACAATGAATTATTCTAAAAGCAAAGATACATTGTATATTAATTATCCCATTATGACTATATGTGTAGTCAGATTTTATAACATTTATTAGATTCAATGCCCCTCTTTTCATAATAATTAGAGACTCACCGTACCTTTTCTTCTCTATTAAGGTAAACATAGGATTCAATAAATATCTAAAAATAAAATCTCTAGAATACCTTCATTCGAAAAAAGCTCTAAAGGGAAGGTCAAATAAAAGGAAAAAGCTCTAAAAGTAAAAGAAAAAGAAAAAAGGGGAAATGAATCTAATTAATGTCACTACAACAAAACAGTGATTTTCTTTCAAAATGTTTAGCTATAATTATACAGACATTTTAGGTTGTTCAAAATGATTATGTGTATCCAAAATTGATACTAACGTGGACAATGAATCATGTTTTATATTTGGACCTAACGTGCAATGAATCGTGTTTTTTGAACCTAACAATTGGATGATTTCATTGCACATTAGGTCAAAAAAACATGATTCATTGTCCACGTTAGTATGAATTTTGGATACACATCATCATTTTGAACAAGCTAAAGTGTGTGTGTGTTTATATTTTATGTTAGTATAATACATTCTATTTATTTTCCTTTCCTGGGTAAATAAATATATATATATATATATATATATTAAACTCATACATTTAAAATTTAAAACATCCTAGAAAATAAAACATTCAGGGAAAATTAACAAAATAAAAATTCAAATGTATCAAAAATAAAAATATCAACAGAAAATTAAAAGGTTAAAAAAAATCAAGGTTAATTTTAAAAATGTTCTAGAGTTTTGTTTTAAACCGCTTAATTAAGGATACTAGATTTTAAAACACAACCATATGGTTGTACTAAAAAAGCACAAACATTTGGGATAACATACATATTGATGACTAGAACTTTACGAGTAATAACATGCCAGATTTTGTTCATGTCACATTTTACGGTACAAGAGAAACAAACTAGGCCCATAATATATATTATACGTTATAACTAGATTCTTTTTTTGGTAATATACGTTATAACTATATTATTAGGCCTAAAACCTACATTTTAATTAATAACTAGTTTTAGATTAATTAAGGAACATACAAATTTTGTCATTAAATCAAGATTAACAAGAATTTTAAATTAAATTCTATTTCTATGGATGAACCTAGTTACGTTCTATTTCTACATTGATAAGGTGCCTAAGGAGAAGTTATTATTTTGATGTTGATTTGCTTCTAATACTTTGCTTTTCATGTGCAGTAACTAAAATTAATTTCCTGTCATGGAATATCACATTTCTAAAAAAAAAAACGGAGTTAAATATGATGCTATCCATCAATTGTAACTTTTTATCGGCGAAAAATATTGTATTTATAAAAATCTGAGTTCATTATAATTTTTTTTCGATTTTGAAAAAAACTGTATTTTAAGAAAACAAGAATCCATTCTTCTTATGAAGAGAAAAATTAACCAGCATGGTAGTGAAAAGGGTTATGGCCACTTAAATATATTATCTCAAGTTCAAGTCTAAGTAATGCAGAAAACATATGTTTGGAAGAGATATCTCCAATTAGACTCAATAATAGTCAAGTCTAATTTGATTAAATAACTATATATGTGTGTGTATAAAGAATCATACCATTTACTGCTTAAATAGCCAGGAGATTGTGAAGTGAGATGTTAGGACGTGCTTATACAGTACCTCAAAATCAACTTCAAAGCAAACATGTGCATCTACAAATTTCCACCTCAGCTTCAAGGCCTCCCTTAATGTTAATAGGGTTGCACAAAGACCAAGTTAGCCCCAAACCCAAAGTCTAGTTTGATAAACCTTTGGGCTGTTGACTCAGACCCATGATCTGGTTTGACTTGGGACAAACCAGAAACTAGATGGACCGGGTTCATGACTGGACCATACCGGGTTTTAGTCTAGTTTGAAAAAAGAAAAAAAAAAAAAAGACAAACATTAGAAGTAGCCTGAAGGGAGAAGATAGAACAAAAGTGCCAAAAATCAAATACATATCAAATAGCATTATCAATGGCTAATCCTCACAATTTCACGTTATTATATTTGTCCAAATCCACTATTAAATCACACAGCCAAGAAAGCAAAACCATTAAAAAGTAAAAATAAAAAAGAAAGCAGAAATACATATATACATATATATATATATATATATATAGCAATCCAAATACCGATAAGATCTACAATTTATTAGAATAAGATGAAGGAAGATGCAATAGATTGAGGGAAGCATGAAAAGGAAGTTAGAAGGTAAGATCACAAAGACTTAAAGATATTATGCCAGACTCCAAGATAGAGCCATAATCCCCTTAAAGAAGCAACGTTAGAAGATGTAAATTTGGAGAAGCGATGTGCAACCTTCAAATGCTGATCAAGAGGATGTAGCTGTAACAAGGTTGAATGGAATTTTGAAATCTCAAACTTGAAGATGTGAGTTGCAATGCCAAAGGAAAGGCTAACAAAGCTTAGAGAGACGCAGACTTTGAGTGGAGAGAGAAAGGCCGATGAAGCTTGGAGACAACAAATCTTGAGGGGAGAGTGGAGACGAGCGGCGACCAAATTGATGGAGGAGGAGGAGGAGAGAAAGGGATTAGGGCAAAATAAAAAACTAAGGAAAAAAGTGAAATTTGGGCGCTAATAAATTAATTACTCATGTATGTGTATATATATCTACCTGGATTGGGTCAAACCGAATGTTATGAACTATTGGTCTTGAAACCTAGTCTTACCAGGTAGTTTAGTCTGACTCGATTGGTGTAGTATTTTTTGTTGGGCTAAATTTTCAAGACCAAGTTTTACCGGGTTGGATCAGGCGAATCAGGTTGCAGGTTTTTGTGCACAGCCCTAATTTGAATATTCAGCCATGTACCCAATTACACATTCTCCAAATCCACCAGCACATAGTGACTAGAATTGGCTTCCCATACTCATCAAGAATGCTACTAGCAAGCATCTCTTCAAGCCATCTTTCCAAAATAGAATCCCAATGAACAACCAAACCATCACTTCCTCACCCATGGGCACAGGAAGAGAATATGCTCTACTGTTTTAACAGCCTTACCACATACAATTTTAGGATATAAAATGTAAGTTGACTTGGCTTGGTAGGGGAAAGTCCCATACGGGGTTGCGTTTAAGAAGAGGTATATAAATGGAAAAGATCTATAGATTCAATACTTTAAGATTTTAGATTAAAACATGGTATTACACTCACTTTTATGTGTTCTCTTGGAACCGCTAGATATCCTGATTTGTTATCCCCCTTCCAAGATGCTTCCCAAGCCTAACAAACTAAACAATACACCGGGTCTTGCATAAGTGAGTAACCATTGATATTGTCTTTATTAAAGAGGTTAAAATATAATTTTAATCCTTTAACTTTATATAAGGTTTCAATTTGGTATTTTATTTTTGTAAAGTATCTTTTTAGTCTTTTAATCCTAATATCTTTTTTTAAATGATTATTTTTCATATCAATCATTGTTATTTAAAAAGAAATAAAACTTAATATGTCAACATTTGAGAGTATTTTATTAATAGTTAAAAGCTCAATGTAAAAATTTGTTGAGATAAAACTAATGGTGTTAAGGTTAAAAGATTAAAAAGATACTTTATAAAGTTAAAAAATTAAAATAAAACATTGTATAAAGTTAAAAGATTAAATGTACTCCATACTTTAACCTATTAAATAATAATAAATACTAAAATATATTACTCTGTATTTTTTGTTTTCCCTATAATTGTCATCTAATATTTTCGCATATTGCTAAAAGGGGTGTTTGGTGATTTCTAACGTAAAACAAACAACACGCTAATGTGTGATTTTCGGGAGGTAGAAAAGTATTTTTTGAAAAGAAAATTTAAAAAAAAACGCTTATCTCATTTTCTTTTTAAATACATTTTTTATTTTTTTCAATATTTTTTCGTGCAGTAAATATGCAGTAAGTTTTCAATTTTATTCCTTTTGAATTAAGGAAGATTTTTTTGGGTTAATGGAAAATATGTGACATTAATTGACGCAAATAAATTCGTACGTAGCCCTATAGATCAAAGTTTCCATCCGTACTTGTTAGACAACCAACTCTGGGTTTGATAGTTTAATGATCCCCAGTTTAATGCAGTGAATTGCCGCAAGGAAAAAAATTGATGTGGTACATGCAATTGATGAATTTTTCTTGAAATATCAATTGTATTAAAAGGCCTCCATTCATGTTTTAATGAATCCCTACTGATTAGTTTATTCTTCATACATTGTATAGAGTTCAAATTCAAAATTAATATAAATTATATTACAGGCCTGTAATTTAGTCGCATACCACACTGAACGCATCTGGTTACGTGTTTACGTGGCAATCAATTTTACAAAGAAAATTCCATCCTTTGCCAAAAAGGCCAAAGTTCTCCTCTCCCTTCTCCTTCTTCCCCTACCACTATCCAAACGCCAATCATTGTTCCTATTTGCGGCAGCAGCACCACCTATTTAAAATATGGTTCACATCCTTCGAGGAAAACACTGTACATTGCAAAAGGCTTACTGGGAAGCCAAGCCCAAACTTCCAACTCCACAACTACGTACCTTTGTTCTGTTGATCTGACACATCTTTTATAATAATTAAAAAAAAAATTTATCGGTTTGCCATGGAAAAGATGGGATCACAGCACACTAAACCGTCAATTTTTAGGGGTAGGTTTATATCCATTATCTTTCTCTCTTTACTACTTTTTCACTGCAAATTGAAGTCGCTTAAATTAAATTTATATTTTTAAAAGTTATCAAATTTAATTTAACAATTCATATCTACAATGATTCGTCTTTTACTCTTCTTTACAGAGAGGCGGAAAACTAACTGCTAATTTTTAAGCATTGCGTGCCCTGATTTGACCTTGTTTGAGTATAATTGAGCTAAACCAAATTCTTTGGGGTTCCTTCCATCCAAAACCTCCCCAAGCATTAATTTTTAGGCATTAGAGGGGCAGCAAGAGAGGGGATTAGATGAAATCTCAGCTCTTCATTTGAGGGAATTATATGAAATTTTTCTGAGTATCAGCTGCAATGAAAGGTTGAGATTGTAGATATTAAAAGGGGCAGTAGACACGCCAAATCAAAGCTTCGTATTGCTTAACCTTGAATACATAGGATTTGTCATGCAACATATCTATCTAAAACACAAAATACTGATATAAATTGTCATATTTCATATAAACAAAAGTCATAACATCCTGTAAAGATTTCGGTAGAACAATTCTCCTATAAAAGGAATTTTCTAAAAGTTCTACAACAGCAAATTCGGCAACAATATTACAGCAAGAAAGAGCTTCGCTCCATGCCAATAGATAAATAAAAATACATATAGAAGTCAAGGAGCTAGCCTGGCTATGGAGTCTCTGGAGCATTTAAAACATGATTTACAGAAGATATGACATTAGTTTAAAGCTTTACATTCAAGTGAGATTGGGCCAAAATAAATCTGGAAGTTTCCACACAAAGCAATTGAACCCCTCACCAATTAGGCGAACGAATTGAACTCTTCGAACTACCCATTTAAACCTTATATTTTTTAAAGACTAGGCTTGAAAAGAATAAAGGTTTTTTTTTTTTTGCATAAAAGAGCTTTTAGGTCCAATCGTTATAAATCTTTTTAAAATTGGCTCGGTCTAATTCTTTTAGATTGTTTTTCTCTTAAAATTGTTGGAAATTATTTAGTTAAAATTGCTAATATTGCAAAACAATATGGTTGAAATTATATGTTTAGTTTCATTTTTGAATTAATATATATGAAAATAACATAATTTTTTAAATTATGTATTAACATAATTAGAAATTTAAATAAAAAATTATGAGGGTTTTCAGATCTGCCTTCCTGAGCTCTGTCTATGAGAGACAAGTTTAGAAAAATATAGTCAATTTATGATACACGGGCTCTTGAGCTTGAACTCTTAAGAACTAGGTCTATAAGTGGAAGGTGCAAGCTCAACAACACTAGATGAGACTAACAGAATAACAAGGGAAGGAACAAGTAAAACTAGAAAGAATACAGGACCAGGATCCTTAGTAGTATACATTATTATTAAGTCAGAATAGACTTATTCAACTAAAGAATGGTCGGATCATTGTCATAAAACAAAGAAGATCATAAAGAAATTTTAAAAATAAAGAAAATCATAAACTTGTTATACTCTGTCCATTTTAATTTATAAAATATTTTTTGATAAAATGACACATATCAATAAAGTTTATTAAATATATTTTATAACTTAATTTTTAAAAAACAAATATATAAACTTTTAAATCATTTAATACTTTATTTGTGAAAGAATATTAAAGAGAGAAAGTATAATAGGAATAATAATATTGAAAAAGTATTATTAATAAAACTTTATTTTCATTAAACTGTCTTATATTTTAAAATGATAAATCTTTTTTAAAAGTGTCTTATTATTTGGTATAACAATAGTATATAATTACTCATATGATTGAATTCCCACAAATTGGATCCCCTATCTTAGCGGCATGTGAGGGGGAGAAATTTAAGACTTAAGCTCATGATAAGATATTTAAAAGGTTATTTGAGGTTTTCTAATATCATACTTTCATTAAGAGCTCTTACTACTTGCATTGTTGTGTGACTACCTGTAAGTTAAAAGAAAACAAGTAACTTGAGGTTTTTTCTTGGGTGTGCAAGCTAGGTTTGATATAACAAATTTACATAATTATACATATACTTGTATAAAGCTTGTTTGATCAAGCATAATAGAAGTAGATATTTGTTGACACTGTGAAATGATTATTTTTGGAAGTTCTTGTATTGTTTGAACCCAGTCAAGTATGCTTATAGCTTAGCAATATGCTCTTGTTAGTGTTTTCCTTTCAAGCATGCTTGTAACTTCAATTGGTACTATGATATTTTGGAACTGCTAATTTGCTATCTAGGAATAGTTTGTTTCTTTCAAACATGCTTGCAATTGAATTAATGATCCAGTGGAATACCTTTTTCCTTTTAAGCATGCATGTGTGCATTGTAAATGTGCTGTATGCAAACATATGAATTTGGGATGGGTTGAGGAGATGATGCAGATATATTTATATATATGATTTAGTGACCACATGTAGTTTTCCTCCACTTCGTGCGAAGTGGTTGGCTTTCTTTAAAACCTTGCATTCCTCAACATCATCATTGATTTCATGCACCAGCTGATCTTCAAATGTTGTCTTTGAAAATAAATTATTAAATTCATCAAGCATTCCCAAACCTTGGAATGCTTCGTCTTCCACAACAGCCTGTTGGGCCACTTCAGACATCTCCAAATTTGAACACAGTTCATTTTCATCTTCCTCATCAGGATCTTGAGCGAGCGTTCCCAAACCTTGGAATTAATGCTTCATCTTCAACAACAGTATTTTGAGCCACCTCAGTCATCTCCAAATTGGAATACATTATTCCATTTTCATCTTCATCATCTGAATCTTGAGTGAGATCCACAAAGTTGATCTCCTTCTCATAATCTTGATTGACGCACTGGGTTGAGGGTCACAACGGAGATAGCTCACAGGTTCTGGGGTCCAATATTGAATTTGCCTCAAGCTTCGATGATAATAGTACAGAAAATATAATACAATGAATGTTATTGCCATCATTCATGTATCATTCAAATTATGAAAGAAACAAAAACACACACGTGTTTAATTAATTTACCATGTTCATCTCTGGTTCTACTGGCGTCCATGGAAGTATGCTGAGCTCCAAATGATCTGAAAATATTGTATTTACAATTGATGGAACTGGGGATGTATCCACCATCTTTCCCTTATCCTTCTTCTTCTTCTTTTTTTTTTTGAAGGAGACTTTGATGTTATCATATTGCCTCCCTACAAGTCAACGTAATTTTTGTATTTGTCATTACTCTTCATACATCAATTAATTAAATACCATGCTCAAAAAATGCAACATATATATATATATAAGAAAAAAAATAATTTTTGGTTCTTGAACTTGTTCTCAATCATCACTTTAATCTCATAACTTTGAATCAAAACAACTCAATCCCTATAGTTTATTAACTCAAAACAATTTAGTACTTATTTTTTTGACTTGGTACAACTTAGTCCATATTTCTCTATCTATGATTCTTTAATTCAATCAATTAATTACAAGAATTGACTTGTACTAAATTAAAGTTTAAGAACTAAGCCGATAATTGAGAAAAATTTTAAAAACTAAATGTTGGACAACAAGTTAATTATGCATGTGGTGTATCACCTGGCTTGTTGAAGCCATATCAGTATCAGTTCTTTTAGGACTAGTGGTCCATGAATAATGAAGTTTAAAACTTCAGAAATGGACCGAAATGTCTGCCTTGAGGCTAAGTGACAATAATACTGAAAATAATATATTGAATAACGTTATTGCCACATTAACATTATTAAAAAAAAAAAAGCACACTTACGTATCTTATATGTAATAATTTACCGTATCATTCATCTTTGACTCTCGTATTCGTCTCTGGACACGTCACTTTCCCAGCCGGTCCTTTATTTCTTCAATATTTTCTATCCCTTCCACATCAGAACCCTCAGGGCTATCAAAATTCACCACTTTCTCACCCGTTACAGGGTTTTTATTCTTTCTTCCAAGTTGTTTTCTTTGATCCTGCCAATATTATCATATGAAACGATAACAGTACAATTCAAATGACCCACATGCATATGTAGGTTAGTATAATAAAAGAGAGAAATTATACCATTCGGGCTAGTGTCAATTCACCAACGTCTGAGTCATCGGGTCGTTGGTTGAGGCCAGAAGTTTGGGTCTCAAAATATCAGAATATGAATCATTCTTCTTCTTGTAGCGCCTGTACTCGGCACATAATTCCTTTACTGATTTCTGTAAATCACATATATAAAATTAAGTTTACTTGTCAGAAAATCATAAGATCTTTAGAAAGAGCTTTTGCGAGAAGGCATGTACTGTTTCTACTTACGATAAACAGCTCTCTTAGGATGTCTTCATGATGTTTTGTTCTAGAACTTTCTTCAGCATAGACCTCGGGACTTCTGGAAATTTGCTCGTAAACTACAACACTAATTAAGATCCTCCATCTCTGAAGATGGTTCTCTTCTTCGGATGATCAACTTTGAAATTCTTGTTAACTTGATATTCTTGTCAAGGAAAGTAAAATATATATACTGCGATGCGACCATGCTGAGAGTTCATATAGAAGGGTACTATTCATTTGATCATTTACTCATTTTAATATCCATATACATGCACCGTGGATATTCAACTCATGGTTTTCCTATTTTGCCACTGAAAATATTTTTGCTTTCAGAAAAAATAATTTTTCATTATGCATCATTTTGCCCTTTCTATAATCTTTTGTCTAGGAAAGGAAAATGTATCTGATACTGGGGCGATTATATTTCAGAGGGATGCAATGGAGAATGGTGTTATCCGAGGAGATTCACATGCATAGTGGATGTATATTCACTTCATGTTCATGGTTTTGTTAGTTTCCCATATTGATTTAATTTGTTTTTAGTTTGTATTAAGGTGAAATATCAAACATGGAAATAGTTTGCTGCAATGTTTCTTTAGCGATAAATGTTTCTACGAAATCTCGCTTTGAAAAAAATTACTATGTGAAGAAAAATCATATTTTATCATTCCTCATTTGCTCTTGGTGATGATGATAACCCTAAACTATAAACCTAAATCAACCTGACAAATTCAGCATTTTTGGTTTAGAACTATCACTTTTTGCAAATTAAAAATATAATTATTTTTATATCTTTTGTTATTGGGATACATTAGCTTTTTTAATATTAAATTACCATTTTTTTTAGTATTGGTGAAAGGGTATTACAAAAGAATAATAATAACTGCTTCAAAGTTACTAATGACGTGCAAGCGCATATATATTGGGATTTTTATACAAAAATAATACCTGCAAAATTTATAATGAGAAGTTAAATAGTTCGATGGTATAAGTTCAGTTAACAAGTATTTTTCTTTAAATTTTATCATTCTGAAATATATTAAAAGCAAATGCCAGTCCCTATTATAGTATTAATTCCTTGAAATCTAATAAAATTTAAATTAATTATGGTTTATAATATTGGATATTGAATTTGCAAAGAACGAGTGAAATAATTTATAGATCACGCTGAAAAAACTTTGGTAAGCCTGAAATGATGAGAACAAGTACGAGGCATTGCAACGTGTGTATCAGTCAAATTACAATAAAACTGTTTTATAACATATATAATATCAATATCATCATATGATAAATTTTATAAGAAAAAACCAAATTTATAGGTAATGGTTCATTTTGCAAACTCATCCGTGCAATGTACATGTGACATCATGTCTAATTTTTTTTAATAATTTCGTGTCTGTGTGTGTGTACATACTGGCCCATATATATGCGTGTTTATGTTTATCACTATTTGGTAGATGACACTGACTTCTAGAAAAAATAGTATTAACTATATTATGTTGTCAATATTAAAAATAAATTATTGATTAATGGTTAGTAACAAAAATGAGGTTGTCCAACATGATATAGTTGCTTGGTAGAGATAAGGTTCAGTATAGCATTGCACACAATCATATCGATTTGGGCTTTCAAGTTGGAGATTATCGACCAAAAGATGAAGTTCACATTATTGATAATCACATGTATTAATTCACAATTGAAATATTATAAGACAGTATTCACTAGTGAAGTGAGCTGTCTTTTATATAATCCTGCTTTTGGTGAGGGGGAAAACAGATTATATTTCTACGTTTGAACGAGAGTAAACTTTTTGAGACCCTATTGTCAGATAAAATTTAATTGTTTTGAATTTATAATTCTGCAGTTTTAGACCATGGCTAATAGGCTTTGTTAAATATTTGAAAGCTAGAATAATTTCCACAGCCGTCCAATGAGTTTACAAGTGGAATTGCATGTATTGAAATCACTTCAAACACAGTATTAAAAAAAATATCAGAGAAGCATGCATAATTAATGGTTTGAAATTATAAATAAAATTAAACCCACGACCTTCTAATTATAGGAGAGCTTTCATGCCACTAGACTACAAGACCGTTGGCTCAAGCACAATAATTTATGGTCTTATATGTGATTGGTTCATATTACAACTTAAGCAATTGTTACTTTTTTTTTTTTTACAATGATTAAAATGAAACAAATAATTACAATTTTTTTGTGCAAATTTTTTGTTTACTAAAGTTGTAATTTTGCACATGAGAAGTTATAATTGCTTCTTCATACTAATTATTGCTAGAAAAAAAATAATTGTTGTTTAATCTAAAATAGTCACTAATATTTATTTTTTTTAGTTTAAACTGAGAGTATTTTATTCATTTTATCAAAAATATTATTGTCAGAAAGGTTCCTAAGAACTTAAAAAGAATCATAATATTTTTATGGGACCTCATTGTCACTTATCTATTTCAGGGGTGCTATATAATTAATTTGGCACAGAGGTTGTATTTACTTAATCATACAGTTGAATTCCCAGGAATTTTGGATCCCAAACTGTGTTGCGAATTGAATTGATCGGAACCCTATGACTGTAATAAAAACCATAAACAATAGCAACAACGAGTTTAAACAACAAAAGGTTATCTAAACCTCATATCAAATTGCATCACACAAGATTAAAGCACCTGAAATAAATCACATCACAATATGTACTATCAAATTCTTACAATCATATATGGTGGTCTTCATTAATTCCCCTAAACTATATATACACAATATTTTCCTACTCTTTATATTGTTGACGATAATTTACAACAGCAGATCAGGAACATCATGATAATTTGGCATACTGTTCAACATATTATATTCATCAAAATAAGCATCAGATATGCCATAATTAGATTTCCGACCCATATTTAAATCTTGCAGCTGATCAAAGATATCATCTTTAAAGCCATCTTCTTCAACCCTTTTTGCCTCATCAAGAGTTTCAAACTCTTGTGCACAATGTTCTTGCGAGGTAGTGATCCCTACTTCCTCTGAATTTCCCTTCATTTTCTGGCTTTCGTCTATTTCATTGGCTTCAATGACAAGAAGATGCGCTTCAATTGGGATATGGTTGAAAAGATCATATTCATCAAAATAGGCGTCAGATATGCCATTCTTAGATTTCCAGTCCATTGTTAAATCTTCAAGTTGACCATAAATGTCATCTTCAAAGTCATCTCCATCAACTCCATCTAGCTCTGCATTTCCAATCTTCTCTATAGCCTCTTGAAGAGTTTCAAACTCTTGTCCAGAATTTTCTTGGTCCTCCGAATGTTCTTTCACAATTTGGCGGCTCTCCTCATTGGCTTCAGGGTTCAGAATTTGCGCTTCCACAATTTCTATCGAAATTAAAGCCTGAACTTCTGCAGGATTTTCTATCAAATTGTAATGTGTTAGCATCCATATCCATGATCACTAGCCTTTTGATTTTTCATTTACATGTATGTAAATATGTTTCTTAGACGAAAACTATAAATAGATTAATATATAGAACAGCAATACTTAAGGTGGTAATAGTTCAAGTCATATTTACCTTCAAGATCTGGCTGAGGCGCATGAGAAAAAATAGTAGGGAGATCATCGCATGGTTCAAATTGAAGTGAGTTCAGCTCCTCGTATGTTTGCACTCGTAAATCACAATAAGACTTCTCCAGATTGGAATAATCCATGACATTTTCAGCAGAGTTTGAACTTATTGCACTTTCTGCATGTTCATTGGAATCCATAACATTCTCAGCAGACTTCAAACCAATTACACTTTCTGCCTGTTCATTGGAATCCATAATTTTTTCATTAGAATTTGAACTGATTACATTTTCTGCATGTTCAATGGAATCCATAATTTTTTCAGCAGAATTTGAACTGATTTCACTTTCTGCATGTTCTATGGAATCCGTAACTTTTTCAGAAGGATTATTGGACTCTCACATTTTCAATAGGGCAGGAGTCCATAACATTTTCCACCAGCTGTTCTGAAATGGCCTCAATGTTGGCGTTATCCTCTTTCATCTTTTTAGAAGATGACTCACATGACACATTTTTAACCTGCAAATTAGAAAATGTTTTTGAAATTTGTCATTGATTTTCTACAAATATAATAAACATTGTGCT
Organism: Prosopis cineraria; assembly: GCF_029017545.1. NCBI lineage: Eukaryota > Viridiplantae > Streptophyta > Magnoliopsida > Fabales > Fabaceae > Prosopis > Prosopis cineraria. The sequence continues at coordinate 3,202,400 of NW_026555343.1, forward strand.
AAATAAATCCAATGTATATTTATGATAACAATTCATTTTCTTGTGTCACCTGTTTTCTCTTTCGGCTAGTCGTCCGAACAGATTCAGATATTATGAAGTCAGCCACTTCTTTACTGGACCGAAACGTCAATGATGATTTAAGATGACAATAATACTGAAAAAAAAAAAAGATATGTGTAAGGATTGTTAATTATCATCATTGACATTGTTCAAATTATAAACACGAACCTGTGTAACATATATTTTGTATTATCATGACAACTAATATATATTCAATGAAATAAAAAAAATTAATCTTATGAATTCAAAGGTAATTCAATTTAACTCTATGTCAAAAGTATTAGTCACGAACAAAGGTGTATAATAATAAAAAAGATATCTGAGAGTACAAATTAGAACTTAGGGTTGGATGATGATATAATTTACCGTATCAGTTAGCTTTGAGTCCCTCTGCCTTCTTTGTATCTTCCATTTGCCGAGTCTTTCTTTTATTTTATCAATGTCTTCGATATTTGAAGTATCATAATCTTCAGGGAGGTTTAAGGTTACCACCTTTTCGCCAACTACATCATTCTTTATCCTTCTTCCTCGTCGTTTCTTCTCATTTCGTGACCCAATAGGGTTAGTAAGAAGAGATAATATATTCTTTTTTATAATAATATTATATTTGGGTCTGACAACAGATGATTAAACTCATTTGATAAAATGTCTAATGTCTAGATTGTTGATTAAGGTTAGGGAAAAGAAAGGACATGGGTGGATGAAATAATAAAAAGAAAAATTGACAACTTACATTTGATAAAGTTTCATAGAATAAAGATTATTGCAATGAGTCTTTTCAACATGTTCAAAGTACAAATGTTGAAAAACTCTCTTCTCGACAAACTAAAATAAGATGAAATTAGCTACTATAAACGAAATCATTTACCATTGTATGTGAACTATCAGCTTCTTCAGATTTTTGATTTGGTTCCAAGACTGGAAGTCCCGAAACATTGCTTGAACAATTCTCTTCTTTCTTTCCTCGACATTCGGCTATGAGTTCTTTTACGGATTTCTGCACATTTCATATGAAAAGATGCATACATGAAAGTTCACTCGTCAAAACATGGGAAGGATCACTCGACAAGGCATGTTTTTTCTACTTACACTAATCATTTGTCTAACACTATGAGCTAGATCTCCATTTCTTCTATTGCCTTCACCTTGGAGATTTACGTTTTCCATCTCACAAGAAATGTTCTGATTCTCTGCGTTGTTTGATGAATTTGACCTTGTGTCTGGGAAAGCAAATCCATTTTAAGTACATAAGTAGTGGAGGAATTCATAAAAGGGAAGTATTTATTCGTAATTCATTCCTTTATTTCATTTTATTTTCCATGTGCATGCACCATGGATAACCACTACATGGTTTCCAAAGATTTTTCTTGTTGATTTTGTCAGAATTTCCCTTAAAATTATGTATCAAATTAGAAATGGTATGCAAGGAAAAAGATTGTTGTTAGCAACTAATGCTTTGTATTCGTCATTTGCTCTATCCATAATTTTGTCTAGGAAAGCAGACTATCTAATCCAAGGCAATCATGTTTTGAAATGGATTAATGGAAGGGTACTATTTGTTTGTCAAAGATTGTGGCCAAATTATATTAGGTGGGATTAGATTGCAACTCAAAGCCTAACCTAACAAATTAAAGGAATAGGCTTTGGATTCCAAGCTGGTGTCCAATCAATATGACCTGATTACATAGTTTGATCCAGACAAATGATACTCTTTCTAACTAAGTTAACCCTAAAATTAAAAATCTAGAAAGAGAAAACCCCTTTCCCCTTCCATTACTACTCGATTCCCAACATTCTATTCGAGTCTGACAATCACATCTCGAGTCAATTGAACAAGGATAAGTACTTAATCTATCAAACAACTCCTAAAACATTACCATGGAATCTCTTCAAAGATCGACGGTGGATCTTTTTAGTTTCAAGCACATCCTTTTTAGTGCATGGATGCTTGCAAGGTTTGCTCTTTAGATTCTTTGTTGTTGTTGGCATCTTTCGATTCACCATTTTTTCACTATTTTGCTTCTTGTGCCCTTGCTTTCTTTTCCTCCCTTTTTGCTAAAGGCTTTAGCAACAACAAAGACTAGGCACAAAATCACACAGAACAATAATGGTTGAAATTGAAATCAAGGGAAGGAAGTCGCGTCGTTGAAGATTTGGAGAGTTACAAATGGAGTGAAAGAAGTTATTAGGTTTAGAAATCTGACAAAAATTTATGTGTGGGCCGGGTTAGGTAAAATGGTTCTGGACCAACTCTTAATTCAATTTAATCTTTACATTTTCTTTGACCAAACTTGACTTGATTCAATTAGGAACTAGGTCATTTAGACAAATCTAAGAGCCCATTTTTTAGGGGGAAAATGGGTTATTAGTGGAAAGGGATCCACTCCTCAATTCCATCATAAACACATTTGTTTAGCAATCTCTTTCCTCTCCCATTGAAACATGTCTTACTTTACTCAAGGAGATTCAACACCTGGAAACTTAAAGGAAACCAACCTCTTACAAGAGAGAGTCTTTGCGAGCTTGAAATTTTCTTGATCCCTTTCCCTTATCTACCTCTTTATTCATCTTCTTCATTAAGTTCTTCTTTGTTTCCTCCATATGAAACAACACATTTGGTTGACTTCACCATGAACGACATAACCATTGTCTTCTCCACCAAATTCTTGATCTCCCTCTATGATAGTCATAAACTATACCTTCTCACAACCCTTCAATGTTGAATTCCAACAAGAAATTGATCCCTTGTGCTTCCACATCCAACAATGAAGACATACATTTCAAACAATCTATTTTAAGCAAAGTTCCCGGAAGCACCAAAACCTTGAATTTTGAAAATGAACCTGCCAAATATTATTTTATTATTTTTATTTCTAATCTCAATAAATTCTTAATAATTTCCTATGTCTCAAAATTCACTTTAATTTATTTATTATCTATTGATTGAAGCCTAGGATGTTACATGCAATAGGTATTCTTAACATTTATTAGGACAATATTATTGTGAAAGTTTAAAAAATGATACAATTTCATGCTATAGCAACATTTGTCCAATGTTGACCTTTAGTTGAAAATTCTAATTAGGCTTAAAGAAAAATTTTACCCTGTAAGTTTTTTTTTTTAGGATCAATTGATATTCTAAACTTTATATGTAATGTTTTTGAGTTATTAATGTTCAAATCAAAAGAAAAATCTAACAACCAAGTATCAATTTTAAAAATTGTTTATACTTATGGATTTTGATAAAAAGTCATACTTGAGGTTACTCGACACAAAATCAACTCTATTATAAACACTTCACAAGCTTTCTTTTAAAGTTTGGATTTGCCCTTATTTTGCCTATGAGCAATTCTTGGCTTGCGCAAATTTAAATACATACTTGTTTAAACCTATCCATAAGCAATATAAATTAGCCTGGATTTCAACTTAAAAGCATTCAAGGCTCATTTTGTTGCTTACTAATTAACTCACTAACACTCAGCATTCATGATCATTGAAAATGACCAAGGTTAAAAGAGTTAATTTTAAATTTTATTGAAAAATGCTTTGAAACGAGATCCCAATTTTAAAACCATAAATTGAAAACATTAAGTTCAAAACTTTTTAAATGAAGTAAACAATTGTATGAAAGCATATACTAAACAATTCAAAAATTATCATAAATTCTTAACTCCTATTTCAACATTTGTTAGCCCCATCTTTGGCTTATACCTAGTTTAAAATAATAATGCAAACATTATGCATAATTTGTATTCATACAAGTAGAGTAAAACATAATTTAATCTTTCTAATATAATTGGCCTCATGGCAAAATTTAATAGAGGGAGTCCACAATATTGCACCACTTATCTCACATTTTAGTATGATTCTGTCATACTTTTTATTTGACAAATACAATCATAAATTCATTTGTTATTCAACTAAGTAACCATGGCCCTCATGGGCTTGTAATTAAAGAGTTAGCTAATTTAATTTATCAAAAATGCATACTCACAATTAATATGTGCTGACAGTCCTAATTGGCAATATATAAATACAGACAATATAAATTCTCTATACATATACACTAAGGCATTACAAGCAATTACTAAATGTGTGTATCTGATTTCTTTTTCCTTTGCACCAATGAAATGTCACCTATAAAAAATTAGCAACAGGGAGTGAGATTAATATCTTAGTAAATAAGGAATGTCTAACTTCTAACATATATTCAAACAATATTTAAAGTTGTGTAAGCATAACAGTCCCACACCTCAAACCATATAATCACATAAAATATCACATATTCACATATGATACCACTTATTCACATACAATACCACATATTCACATAAATATGCATGCATGATCATCTACTACCTTATAACCTTTTTATTCATTCTAATTGAATCTATGAGCTATTAAGCACCTCATTGCCATAATCATCATCAAAACAACATAAATAACACGTATTTAACCTCAAGCAATCCAAATAATTTGAACCCAATGGGTAGATTGGAGTTGTTTCATATTTGAATTCTAAGCTTAATCATTGCTAAAACTTGCTTAAAGAGGATATTAGAGGATAGGAGATTGATTAGAAGTATTACCTTGAATGATTATGAGTTAGAATCTGTGTCCTAGTGTTGGGAACTCTAAAACCCTAGTAGAACTCTTCAAAAATCACCCCTAAACCTTTCAAAACTCAATTTCATGTGTCTATTTTGTGAACAGACTTTAAATTCTAGCTTTTAGCTATTCGCGGTGCCTAAAAGTTCCACTGTTCACAACCAATAATACAGTTTTGCTTGCTTAATTTTAAAAATTTATAATTAATTTCACATATCTTGAAAAATCATGAATTATTAGGACTCTATAGAAAGCTTGAAATGTTTATTTTCTAATGCAAAATGAATTATTTAAAAATATTATCATTTTCCCTTTAAAAATCTTTGAATGCAAAGACAGCTCATTTTTTATTTTCTTTCAAGCCCTAATTGATTATAAATAATTTCTCAAGGTATTTAAATACCCTTAAAATATTTTACAATGTTGTTAACCTAATCAAATTAAAGAGTAAGAATTTAGGATGTTACACGATCGTTCTTTCATAATATGCAACCATCATTCAAAGAAATATAATTGTTCTTCCATTTATACAAATAACCATTTTGAATATTTTAAAAATTGACACTTAATGTCAAGTTTTAGGATCATATGCAAGTATTTTCAACCATATATGCAACCCTTCTTTCACGATGTGTAACTACTCTTTAAGAAAATATAATTTTTCTTTCATTTATTCAAATAACCATTTTAAATATCCTGAAAATTTTCACTTAATGTCATGTTTTAGGGCTATATATATAGGTATCTTTAACCAGATATGCCACTCTTTCATGATATGCAACCATCCTTCAAAGAAATGCAATTTTTTCTTCCATTTAGTCAAATAACTATTTTAAATATCCTGAAAATTTACACTTCGTGTTATGTTTTAAGACCATATGCATATATCATCAACCATATGTGACCTTTCTTTCATAATATGCACCCACCTTTTAAGAAAATGTAATTTTTCTTCCATTTATTTAAATAATCATTTTGGATATGCTAAAAATTTACACCTTGCTTGACATATTAACTCCGAAGGACCTTGGTTAACATATTAACATTGAGGGACCATGTTTTACATATTGTCACTGAATTATTAACTACAAAGGACCTTTTGCAACATATTGACAATGAAGCACTTTGCTCAACTTTTGTTTTTTTAATCATAAGGGAAATCTAGTCATTTGTAGCTCTGAATTAATGCCTACGAAGGACCTAGTGTCCCAAGTCCTTCTCAACAAAATGAAATTTGGTCAAGTTTTTTTGGGCAACTCTCTCTCTCTCTCTCTATACACTTCAGTTCGCAGCTGCAAATTTAAGAACCTCAATCTCAATAAGCAACATATCGACACATTATTAATTGATACGAATTACAGTAAATTAAGAGGAGAATAATAAAACGTGTTTTTCCCCACATTTTCGGAAATTAAAAAAATACAATACTTGTCGCTAGATTCATTAATTATTCCTTCCGTTAATTAATAACACTTTATTGCCAGCACACATCATTACAAAATCTATAATCGTTAAATATTTAAAATATCTCACACACAAAAGTCGGCTTCTTAATTTTTAGAATTATTACATGATGTGTTCTTTTCTTGATAAATGAAATTTAGGTTCCATAAATGGTGATCGAGAGTCCCATTATCTTAATTAAATTAAACCAGAATCTATATTGGCACTCTAATGCCATTAATTCAGGAACACATTTATATTAACGTAGTCATTACAGATAAATTGATTATAGCTATGGCTATAATCAAAACCCCAAATCAAAGTGCATCACGCAAGATTAAAGCGCCTGAGAAAAATCACATCACAATTTGAACAAATTCTTACCATCATGATCTTCATTAATTCCCCTAACTATACACAATATTTTCCTATTCTTTTTTCTTGTTGACGATAACTTCCATCAGATCAGCTGGTACATCACATTTACAATTACAACCCATATTTAAATCTTCCAGTTGATCTAAATATCACCTTTAAAATCATATTCAACCCTTTTTGCAGTCTCATCAAGAGTTTCAAACTCTTGCTCACAATGTTCTTGCAAAGGAGTCCCTACTTCCTCTGAATTTTCTTTCATCTTTCAGCTTTCGCAATATTCATTGGCTTCAATGGTAAGAATATGTATGCGCTTCCATTGAGATATATATATATATATATATATATGGCTCGAATTGAAATGGTGGGAAAGGAAACCAAGTGCCTAGAAGTTTGGAGGGTGACAAAGGCAGTGAAAGAAGTGATAATGTTTGGATATAAGACAACAACAGCGTAGGAAAAAAAAAAACAAGTTCATGTATTGGTTGGGTTGGAAAAATTTGTTTTCGAGCCAAGCCGGCCCACACTCAATCCGATCTTTGCACTTGTACTCTTCCAAGTTATTGTCATTTGGAGTTTTGGACAACCCTAAGAGCCTACTTGGTACGGCAAAAATGGGTAAATGGAAAGGAATCTGGGCTTCCCTACCAACCTAAAACACTTTGGTTGCCAATCTTTCCTCTAGTTTCGTAATTGATCTTCTTTTTTTCAAGGAAAACAATGCATCTTTCGATGCTCGAAGGAAACCAGCCTCCTACGAGGAAGAGCCATGGCAAAGAACTAAAATGCCCTTGATTCATTTGCAGCCATACCATGGCAAAGTTTTTCTTGTAAAAGTTTTAAAAATAGCTTTTGGCCACCCATACCATGTTTTTTTTTTTTTTTTGCTTTTCAACTTGGCTTCCCATTCATTAGCATCTAGATCTGCACCAAACCAAATTGCGAATCGATCAATGCCATTGTCATATATATCATTTCTAGGGTTCAGTGAAACCGTTGAATCACACACTAAAGGCTGCTTGTCCATCACTTGCATACCCCTGATTTCTACTTTGCTCTGAACTTCATCTTATTGTTCCCTTTGGCACGAAAATTTGCAACTTCATTCCTCCCCTTTATCTTCAACACTTGGCCATTGAATATTTGGTAAATTTCATATAGCTTCCATGTAGTTTTTCCATGCTTTCTAATACAGTACATAGATTCCATGACCAAAAAAAGAAATCGTTGTAAGAAATTTTCAATGTCCCGTTTACCAATAGAGTACATAGATTTAATTTATACAGCATATCGAGTGCACTACTCTTTATAAACCCTATGGCCAAAATCAACGCCAAAAAATAGCAACGAGAGTGTTTTTCTTTTTCTTTTTCTTTTCTTTTTTTTTTTTGGCCTGGAGCAAGTGATGAGTGAACGATAACAAAATTTTGTGGTTTCCAAGTCCTTGATGACAATTCTAGCTCATGACGTAGTATTATAATCATGAAAGCAAAAGTGCTCTCCCCAAAAAGCCGAACGTTTTAAAATTTCATTTCAACCTTCTTATATATATATATATATATATATTGTTTATTCAGATAAAAAAATTATCTTTAATATTCGATTTGCAAGAGGAAATTTGGTTCTGATTAATTAAAATTAATTACCACAGCAAAGTGAATTCTTTTGTATATACTATAAATTCTAATTGTGAATTCTTTGGTATATATTACAAATTCCAATTCATATTGTAAAAAATCAGATTAAGAGTTTGACCAGTCAAGATAAACTATTTCATTTTAGCAACTGATCAACGCTCTTGAGAGTCGTAACAGAAGCTGCAGCTTTATTCTCAAATATGCTAAGTACATATTACATACATATGGAAAGAAGATCAGAAAATCACGTCATTATCAAATTTGATCATTACCCTCGTAATATTGATCTTTATTCTTTCTTAACAGTATATATACAAAATTTTCTCTTTTATAAATCACCAAATAAAGGTCCAATTATCAGATCATAATCATCAATGGAACTATGGTTGACTGGATGAGGCTCATTAAAATAGCAACCATATTGTCGAAAGAGATAACCACTATATAATTGATCATTCCTCTCAATATCAATTTGATCAAGCATTGTCACAGCCTCTTCCAGACTTGTTGGAATTTTCTTTGCAGGTCCACAGTTCTCTTGAAAGTTTCGGCTCTGTCCATTGCTAGATTTAGTCACGGTAAGTGATTCCACAGGCTCTGTTGTGATCACAGCTTGGTTTTCTGCACAATTGTCTATCAAATTAAATTTATAGTATCAGCATCCATATCTATGATCACTGGCTATCTATATGGATGACATTATAAGTGTGTCTATATATATATATATAATACATATATATATATATATATATAATATATTAAACAATAACAGTAAAGTCCCAAAAGATCAAATCAGTGACATTTAGGTTTCAACAATTTTTTTAAATGAGTTACAAATATCAATTTAGACAATTATAAACAGAAATTATGGTTGTAATTTTGGAATTAAATATAAAACTTAAATGTCTTATTTGTAGTTAGAACTTAAGAATTCACAATTATTTAACTGTCAATAATTTTATATTTTGAGACTAAACTGTCATTATCCCAAAACCTATAGAATAGGTTAATTATATGCAGAAAATTAAAATTTAATGCTAGAATACTCTTGAGTGATTTTAACTCGAAATTAAAGCTAGATAAATATGAATTCCCATAATAATTACCTCTTCCAATCTCCTTGTTGTGTGCGGGAGGGGTAACAACATCATCATTGATTTCACGCACCAGCGGGTCTTCAAATGTTGTCTTTGCAAATAAATTATTAAATTCATCAAGCACTCCCATACCTTGGAATGCTTCGTCTTCCACGACAGCCTGTTGGGCCACTTCAGACATCTCCAAATTTGAATACGGTTCATTTTCACCTTCCTCATCAGAATCTTGAGGGAGCATTCCCAAACCTTGGAATGCTTCGTCTTCAACAACAGTACTTTGAGCCACCCCAGTCACCTCCAAATTGGAATACATTATTTCATTTTCATCTTCAACATCTGAATCTTGAGTGAGATCCACAAAGTTGATCTCCTCATAATCTTGAATGACACTGCTAGGTTGAGGGTCACAGCGGAGATAGCTCACAGGTTCTGCAGTCCAATATTGAATCTGCCTCAAGCTTCGATGATAATAGTACTGAAAATATAATGCAATGAATGTTATTGCCACCAATCATGTATCATTCCAATTATACATGAAAGAAGGGAAAACAGACGCACATGTTTAATTAATTTACCGTGTTCATCTCTGATTCTATTGGCATCCATGGAACTATGCTAAGCTCCAAACAGGGAAATGGTGTATTTACAGTTGATGGCCCTGGGGGGATATCCACCATCTTTCCCTTGTCCTTCCTTTGTTTTTTCGAAGGAGACTTAGATGCCATCATGTCGTCTCCCTACAAGTCAACGTAATTTTTGTATTTGTCATTAATTTTCATACATCAATTAATTAAATACAACATAGTTCTTTGAACTTGTTCTCAATCATCAATTCAGTCTCTAAATTTTGATTCAGAATAACTCAATCTCTATAGTTTCCTAACTCAACAACTTATAGTCCTTATAGATTTTTGACTTTACAAATCAATTCATAGTTCGCTATCTATAATTCTTTAATTCAATCAATTACAAGAATTGAGTTGTACTAAGTTGAGAGAAATTTTAAAGAGTAAAAGTTGGATAACAGGTTAAGTATATATGTGATCATCACCTGACTTGTTGAAGCCACGTCAGTAGCAGTTCTTTTAGGACTAGGCTTGTCCTGAGGTCCATGCATAATGAAGTTTAGAACTTCGGGAATTGACCGAAACGTCTGCCTTGAGGCTAAGTGACAATAATACTGAAAATGATATATTGGATACGTTATTTCCACATCAAAATTATGGGAAAAAAACACACTTGCATATTTTATATGTAATTCACCGTATCGTTCATCTTTGACTCTCGTATTCTTCTCTGGATACGCCACTTTCCAAGCCGGTCTTTTATTTCTTCAATATTTTCAATCCCTTCCACATCATAATCCGCGGGGATATCAAAACACACCACTTTCTCACCCGTTACAGGATTTTTAATCTTTCTTCCAAGTTGTTTTCTTTGATCCTGCAAATATTATCATATGAAACTATTATAGTACAATTTGTTTTTTTGGCCAAAAGAGAACAGCCCTATATGTTATAGTACAAGCATATGTAGGTTAGTAGAATGAAAGGAAGAAATCATACCATTAGGGCTAGTGCCAATTCACCAACGTCTGAGTCATCGGGTCGTTGGATTGAGACCAGAAGTTTGGGTCTCAAAATATCAGAAGATGAATCATTCATCTTCTTGTCGTGCCTGTACTCGGCACATAATTCCTTTACTGATTTCTGTAAATCACATATAAAATTAAGTTCACTTGTCAGAAAATCATATGATGATCTTTGAAAGAGCTTTTGCGAGATGGCATGTACTGTTTCTGCTTACGATAAACATTTCTCTTAGGTTGTCTTCAAGATCTTTTGTTCTAGAACTTTCTTCAGCAGAAACCGCGGGACTTCTGGATATTTGCTCGAAAACTACAACACTAAGATCCTCCATCTCTGAAAGCTTGATGGTTCTCTTCTCCTAATGATCAAATTTGATATTCTTGTTATAACTTGATATTCTTGTGTCAAGGAAAGCAAAATATATATACTGCGATGCGCCTATGTTGAGAGTTCATAGAAGGCTACTATTCATTTGATCATTTACTCATTTTAATATACATATACATGCACGGTGGATATTCATCTCATGGTTTTACTATTTTGCCGGTGAAAATATTTTTGTTTTCAGAAAAAATATTTTTTCATTATTTATCATTTTGCTCTTTCTATAGTCTTTTGTCTAGGAAAGGAAAATGTATCTGATACTGAGGCGTTATATTTCGGAGGGATGTAATGGAGAATGGTGTTATCCGAGGAGATTCACTTGCATGCACAGTGGATATATATGTTCACTTCATGTTCATGGTTTTTTTACTTTCCCATATTGATTTAATTTGTTTTTAGTTTCTATTAAAGTGAGATATCAAACATGGAAATAGTTTGCTACAATGTTTCTTTAGCGAAAAATGTTTCTTTTGTTTTTTTTTTTGGCCGAATGGAAAATGTTTCTATCAAATCTCGCTTTGAAAATATTGCTCTGTAAAGAAAAGTCATATTTTATCGTTCCTCATTTTCTCCTGCGTGTTATCATTCTCTTGGTGATAACGCTAAGCTATGAACCCAAAATTATCCTGACAAATGAGCATTTGTGGTTTACAACTATCACTTTTGGTAAATTAAAAATATAATTATTTTTTATTTTTTATTCTTGTTACTGGGATGCCTTGTTTTTTTCATAATAAAGGACAATTATTTTTTTGGTAATAAAAGTAAAATTATTTTTTAATATTGGTGAAAAGTATTACAAAGAATAATAATAACTGTTTCAAAGTTACTAATGATTTGCAAGCGCGTATATATTGGGATTTTTATGCAAAAATAGTATCTGCAAAATTTATAATGAGAAGTTTAATAGTTCAATGGTATAAATTCAGTTAAAAAATATTTTTCTATAAATTTTAACATTCTGAAATATATTAAAATCAAATGCCAATCCCTATTATATTATTAATTTCTTGCAGTCTAAAAAAATTTACAAAAACGTGTGAAAGAATTTATAGATGAAGCTGGAAAAAAAAAATTGGAAAGCCTGAAATGATGCTATTGCACGTTTTGTAATTTCAATATGTTAATATTTTATTGTAATTTGATCATATATCTGGACGTTTCTGTAGGATTAAAAATTAAATATTGTGTCTTTAGGCTGAAGACTTTTTGCATGTTGATTTGTGTATTGAGCTTCATGCTTACAGATAGTTCTCTCTCCCCTTGATTATACGACCAACCGAAGCCCTTGTGTTTTAAATATATATAAAAGAAAAATTTAAATAGTTAGTCTTATATATTTAATATATTTTTAAATGCATTAAGAAAAAAGTTTTCACATGATATGTACAGTAGTTGGCTCAAGTGATATGACACTTATTCTCCCTAATTAATAAATGAAAAAAAAAATTACTATTACAAAACCTTTACGCCTCGTTTGATTGTAGGGAAATGGAGGGAGAGAAGTGAAAGTAAAAGTGGAATTCAAAATTTGGTGTTTGGTAGTGGCTTCTCAAAGAACTAAGTTCCATCAAACCCAAACCCACAGAACTAAGTTCTACTTCTCTGAAATTTCATATCTGACCATTTTATCCCATCACCTTCTCTCCTAAAACAACCAAATTAAAGATGACGGCGTCGGCAAGGTGTTGGGTTTGCAGGGTGTTGAATATTTTGGGTTTGTTGGGCTTGATGCATGGCTGGTTGGGAAGATGAGGAAGAGGTTGAAGCTTTAAAAAAAAAAATTATGTATTTTGGTATTTGAAAAAAAAAATTATCCTACTTCCATTTGCATATCAAAGATACTTTTATCTCCACTTCCACTTCAACTGAAAACATTTTTATGAGCCAAATGAGGCATTATATCTATATATGAGACCGAACCTAACTCAATCTACATTAATCAAACTATTCTAACTCAACTTCCAAAGCTTAATTGGATTAATGCCAAATAAAAAGTTACTGGCATAATAAAATGGTGGAGCTAGATATTTTATTTGTTGCCATGTTTTATTTAATATGTCAAACAACAAAGAGGAGAATAAGAAACGAAGTTTATTTCAATAGTTTCAACAATGGCAATAAAAAGAGCAAGACAATGTCTAGATTTGTTATTTCTTACCATAGCACCTTATTGCCAACATTATTACGAAATCTATAGATGACATAAAATGTCGTTATAACATATTACATGAATTTAAAAAGCGGATTAGAAATCATCACAACATCTAATTTGATCAATTGGAATATTGATCTTTACCTTTCCCACCATCAGCTATATGCGATATCTTCTTTTGTTCCTCAATAAAGATTAGCCTGACGAAAAACATCATCATCAATTCGTACATGCTTCACTAGACCATGCTTAGAAGCAAAATGTTTAAAGTGATTACGTTCACCATCATCAACCCCCTCTAGTTCAACATGAACAAGCTTTTCCATAGCCTCTCCAAAAGTTGCAATCTTCTCTCCACGTCCAAAGTTCTGTTGTGGACTTCGGTTCTGTTTAGAGTAATGATTACATTCACCATCATCAACTCCCTCTAGTTCGACATGAACAAGCTTTTGCATAGCCTCTTCAAAAGTTGCAATTTTCTCTCCAGGTCCAAAGTTCTGTTGTGAACTTCGGTTCTGTTTAGAGTGATCACATTCATCATCATCAACCCCCACTAGCTCGACATGAACAAGCTTTTGCATAGCTTCCTCAAAGGTTGCAATTATCTCTCCAGGTCTGAAGTTCTCTCGTAAGTTTTGGTTTTGTTTATTGATGGATTCAGTAATGGTAAGCGATTCCACAGGCTCCGCTTTGTTCAGAGGTTGCTTTTCAGCGTGATTTCCTATCACATGTGGAGTGTCAGCATACATATCTACGATAATCACTAGCTATATGGGTTGGCATTGTAAGTATATACATCTTTCTCGGAAGACAACCCAATAAAACAGTTTAATATTATATCCAAAAAAAATTGAAATTTTAATGCAAGAATTTTGGGTGATTTTCACTCAAAAACTACAAATATGCAGTATCATAACAGTTACCTTTTCCAAGCTGTTTACTTCTTGATCTTTGTTCACAAGTTTGGAGCCTACGATTCTCCATCTCAGAAGCTTGATGGTTTCTCTTCTTCAATTCTGATGAACGTGCTGTTCTTGTGGCTAGGAAAGCAAGCTATATACTACGAGGCAATCACGTGGGAATGTCATAGAAGGGCACTATTTATTTCATCATTTATTCTTTTTAATGTATACATGCAACGTGGACATTCACTACATGAGATTTTACTTTTTTACCTGCAGGAAAAAGATTTTTGTCTTTTAGCAGAAGAAATATACTTTTTGAAGAAAAATAATGTTTCATGATTCGTCATTTGCTCTCTCTATTTTTTTCCCCCTAAGAAAGTAAAGTATATTTAATATGAGAAGATTATGCTTTGGAGGTGTGAAATGCAGAAATATGCTATCTGTACGTAGGAGGCGATTGATATGCATGCACAACAATACATTCATTTCACGGCTTTATTATTTTGCCATATTAATTTTGTCTTGGCTTGTATTAAGGTGAAATATCACACATGGAAATAGGTGGTTGCATTGATTTTAGCAAAATATATTTTTACCAAATCTCTCTTCTGAAAATAAAAAATTCTTTGTAAAGAAAAATAATTTATTATCATTCTTCACTTGCTCTTTTTATAATCCTCTTGGCGATAACCCTAAATTAATCGGTGTTTGCTTCCTTCTCCCACCCTCTTCCTATCTTCCCCACTTTTAGATCTCAACTTCAATGATTGAAATTTAATATATTATAAAATCATTATAATAATAATAATAATAATAATAATAATAATAATAATAATAATAATTAATAAATTTAAAATATTAAAATTTGACCTAAACAATGAAGAAATATAATAAAAAATATTTTATAAAAGATACTTTTTTTAAATTTTAGGATATATTAAGTCTTAACTATTGAAGCAAAGATCCAAGCTAAGGATATGGAAGATGGAAGGAGGGAGGAGGGAAAGAGTACCATTTAAGCCTACTTGACTCGGGGGTTGAGTTCAAAGTTTGTATGCTTTAAGGATTGTTTGAATTGAGACGAGCCAGCTTTAATGGGTTTGAAATAAATGGGCTATCTCTTTACACCATGTTTGCTATGAGGTATTGACAGGTTGGGACTGGGATTGGTATTGAAGAAACCCACAGATATAATGTTTGGTATGATGGATTCTTTAATCCTTGGGTCTGATGAAACCCATGTAGATGGGATTAATGAAACCCATGGGGGAGGTAGTATTGGAAATTTAAACTTGGGATTGAATTTTCTTAAACCAAAATACCTTCCATTTTTTTTACACGTCTAGCCTTCCACCTTCGTCTTCTCCAATCTTGCAACCATCAGCCAACGCGAACACCTTCTCCTTCTTCGATCTCGCAACCACAGCCTCTAGATCTCACAACCGTCGCTGCGTTCTCCTTCTTCGATCTCACAACTGCCAACCTCTAGATCTCACAGCCACGACCTCTAGATCTCGCAACTATCGCTGCCTTCTCCGTCGTCAATCTCGCAGCAACAGCCTCTGGATCTCGCAACTGTCGTTGCGTTCTCCTTCTCCAATCTCACAGCCACGACCTCTGGATCTCGCAACCATCGCTACCTTCTTCATCGCCGATCTCGTAGCCACCGTCGTTTAGATCTCAAAATCACTTTCGTCTCCTTCTCTCATAGGTTCAAACTCGATCTCCCTCTCTCAAAAGATGCACAGTCGCAAAATGAAATGAAGAAGATGAGCCTGTGCTGTCATGGTTTTCGAGAAGGTGTTTCAATTTTTTATTTTTTAAATTTTAAGGATAGTATAGTCTTTTCATACTTTATATTTAATTGTAAAATAAAATAAAAATAATTATTCTCTATAAGTATTACCTCATACCAAACATAATTTTAAAGTCTCAATTCCCACTACCAATCCCACTACCAATCTCAATACCAATCCTAATACCAATCCCTTTAAATTCAAGCTTGCGTACCAAACAGGGCCTTAGGGTTGAGGGGTGGCTTGTTTACACTTGTTTATTATTTTTTATCATTTAAATTTTTAATATTAGATATCCGGTCAAAAAAAATTAATATTGGATAAAAGAGGAAGGAGGGAAGATAATATGAAAAAAAAATGAACAAGAAAAAACTTGGAAAAAAATGAAGGAAAAAAAAAATTGTTGTCTTCGCTTAATTTGTCACTCACCATCTGATGGTCGCATTTTCTCTTGCAACAAGTCGTGTCTCACTCCTCCTCAGCCTCTCACACTCAGAGGGTCACCGTTTAACAATGTCAACCCCACACTAACCATCCCAGCAGCTCAGCAGTGTACGTGGCGTAGCCTCTTATATTGCTTTAGGTTTTATTTATATATATATATATATATATATAATGTAAAATTATAGGATTTCTAACAAGTAAACATTAATTAACAAATGAAGTTCTTGTTTTCATAAGTGTCTGATCTATCCAAATCCTTATAAGATAATAAATTCTGTAAATGGTCCTTCTTTGATATTCCCCATATATTGCTTCAAAATTCCTAATGACTTGCAAAGTGCATATTAAAATGTTGGGGAATGACACTTTGGGGCCAAATTAAAACTTTAATTTAATTTTAGATCGGCAAAAAAGAAATTAAAATTTCAATAAAGGACTTCTGGTTGTTTATAGTCATATAAAATTGTATAACTATCCCTTACATTAAAATATTCCATGTTAAATAATTATATAGTTAGCCGTAAATTATGAAAAATGAGTAGGCTTTGCAAATAATATGAGTATGCTCTATGATAGAAAATAATTTTCTCTAAGGTATTGAGAGTAAAAGGTAAATTTTTCTTAATTAAATTGTTACATATATAAGAATTGATGCCCGAACTCTAATTTTAATTTACTTAAGTGGTGATAACCCCTACTATTCAATTAATGCAATTGTCTTAAAATGTCATTCCCCCTGAAATGTTTGAATTTTTACACGAAACTCATAACCCTGAAATTTATAATGAGAAGTTAAATAGTTTGATGGTAAAACCTCAGTTGAAACGCTGGTTTAAAAAAAAAAAAAAACTTCAATCAAAAACATATTTTCCAAAATTTTTTATCATTCTGAAATATATTTAAGCACATTTGCCAATCTCAATTATTGGATATTATTAACTTCTTGTTGCCTATTAAAATTTAAATTATGCGTTTTTTTTATATTGGATGTTGAATTTTGAAAACGTTAAATAATTTGCATAATCCAAATTAGGCTTAAAGGAGGATGCATATAATAAAGCTCGACATGACCCCAAAAATAAAAATTTCAAAGTTAGTTTACTAATCTTTCTATTTATATATTTTCTCTTCTTAAATCTAATTTTATTGAATATAAACTTTTCACATCTAACTAAATCCGCTTATACTTGACATCCTAAAAATCTTCTCATCCGACGTCAAATCAAATTTGCTTGCACTTGACTTCTTAATAATCTTATGAGTTATTATTGGGTACACATCCCCCATATATTGAAGACGCTACACAGTGACCCAACCTAATAGGACCCACATTTCAAGATGTTTGTTTTATGTTTTTAATAATTGTTTTTTTAAAAAAAGAAAAATTTAAAAACTTATTTATTTAAGTGTTTTTATTTAATTATTTTTACTTAAAATAGGAACAACTTCAAGTTATTTTTTGTTTTTTATTTTTTAAAAAATATACTACATTTTATTATTAAAAATTATAATTAACTTGATCAATTTTTATTATTAATCACTATTATACTATCAATCTATTTTTTAATTTTAAAATTATTTTTTAATTGATATAATCAAATGAATTTTCATTTTATTTTATTTTAAAAAATAATTTTAAAAATTGTATTAGAAGTCATACTAAAATTAAATTTTATTGCTAAAAGCATGTGAGTTATTTTAAAAACACTTATTCAAATAATTTTTTTTATTTTTTTATTTTTTTATTTTTAAAAACAAAAAACAAACATGTCCTTACTTTCGTTGAGTGGTTACGAGTTTTCAACTTGAGTCTCTATCAGCCACCTCACAGACAAATTTCTGACAAAACATAAGCTCGTCGAATTTTGGGTTTTAAATAATGTGCCCCACACAAGTGCCTATCAAACCAAGGCCAACGGCTAACCCAATTTTGAGCTTCAAAGTTCAGACAGCATGTTTAACATTATCTTTATAAAAATTCCTGCCATAACGAAGTCCAAGATGTTGATACTACTTGTTAAAAATTTGAAGTAAAATAAGAAGTAAGACCCAAGAAATGAGGAAAGGCCGACATGGCCAAAAGTCGTTGTTCAATCCTTTTTATAAATCCTTTTTAGTTTTATATACACACACATATATAAACAAACGTTGTTCAATCTTCTAATTTAGTTTTGGCAGATACAGTCAACTAAATTGCCATCACGCATATCAACTACTGTAATAAGAAACTTTGTTGATACATCCCAAAGTTACGTTCATAAAAGTAATAAAGATAATTTTTCTATGTTATATCAATGAAATTTAAAGAAAATAAATTTTACCATGCGATATAACGCTTAATTATAACTTTGATACACAACCATTTACCGTACATTTGAAAAAAATGTATACAAAAAAGGATTAAAAAAACAAAAGAATAACCTCTCAGTCTAATTTAAAATGCATTATGTGTTTCTTATTTCAAAGAATGTCTTAGTTCCCATAAAGGGTCACTGTACAAATCTGGTATGTTCAATGTATAACATGCATATCCACGAGTAAATGGAATCCATCGTCAATTCTTTTCTACTATACCAGAACCCTGCCTTTGATGAAATGTATTCACGAGTGAAACGAAAAATCTTGCATGTCACCTTCATTGAAGCAGTATTAATCCTTCTTTGCAAAACTCAACTTTCAAGAGAGCTCAATTTATTGTGATTCAAAAAAAGCTTTTACAACATGTTAAAACTCCATCAGTTGACCGCTTTAGAGAGGCAATGTCTAACTGCAAGTCTTAAACCCTACATCAATTCAAAGACAATGTGATCATTAGTCAATGATAATTGAACAGAAAAAAAAAATCAACCAGAAGACATCATCTCCTACCAAAAGAAATATACAGGCAAGAGAATGGAGTTAGGATATTCAAATGATAGTGGAAATTAAGCCAAACTCATCTGATGTCAAAATTCCCACACCGACTCAAATCCACTAACAACAGCAAACAGCCATAAACAGCAAGTAGCACATATTTCTGACTGACAAAATAAAAATTTCCTTTAAAGAAGGCTTGGCCCTTTTTCCTGGCTTTTAAATTGAAGGCTATTCTTGGTTGATAAAAATCAATAGTGACAACTATACACCTGAGTATGATCCACCTCCCGCAATGAGAAGACACGACCCAACTACTTATGAAGTTTATTGTCAATTTATAATGATGATGATGATAGTTCTAATACAAAAGTGCGAGATAATCAATTTCCATAACTACTTTTTTTCTGAGCTCATAGAACTTACATCTCTCCCTGGTGAACATCATAAAAGTTACATCTCCGTTCGTGAAATGGAGAGGGGAACAGATCAGGCTAGAAAGACAACTATTCCAATTTTTTAATTCTTCTGTTTTGACCGACAGTCACACCTAGTAGTTCGCAAGCCATAACCAATCGTTTCAACCATATAACGTAAAAGTTCTTCCTCTCTAGCAATGACAATACTCAATCTCAATGGCATTTATATGAAGTAGCTATAACATCATATCATGGCAAGAAGTGTAAAACATGTCATTGGAGACTCAAATATTTCTCCATCTACAACAATTATCAAATATCACAATCCATGTAAATATCTCATCAAGATCTTCCATTTCAAGTTAATTGAGTTGATGAGTTCCTTATTATTGTTAAGCTTCTATTAAATCAGACAACAGGATTTCTCATTGTGTACCATAACTCATCTGATACCGTTCAAATTTAAGCAGAAAAATAGTACATCACAAAAAAGAGAGAATGATTAAAAGAGAGGACTTACTACTTATGCAATATGCCGCTCATAATTCTGTTTCTCGTGAATAGTCTTCAGTCATCACAGTGTCATCATGCTGCTCTACGTTGTAGACTTCCCCATTTTCCTCTTGTTTCCATGGTGCTTTTCTTGGTCAAATGCAAGCTCAAGTTGTTTCTCCACAGACTTGACAACTGTTGTTCGCTTGGATCTTAGCCGGTAGGGAGGAGATGCATTGAAAACTTTGTTATTTGGAATATCAATGCCATGGCCATGGCTTGCTGGACTCTCAGAGAACCTCCCAACTTCAAAATCAGTGTTATTCTTATTTCCCTGCTGGCCATTAGAAGCATGAGATTCTCCATCCACTTTCACAACTTTACTGGGAGTGACTTGTGCATGGACTCCAGTCTTTCTCTTCCTCATTATGGAAGGGGTATTTGGGTAAGTCTCAGCAGCCATTTTCAATATTGATTCAGGAGTTTGTTTGAAAAATTCACGACCCTTCACGCTAGGTGGAGTGAAGAAACCAGTTGGAGACATCATGGAAGTAGAGCTGTAGTCATTTTGGAGACAAAAGATATTTAAATAAAGAGAATCTAAGGGAACCAAATTCTCTAACTGCAGTGGCTCGTAACATATAGAACCACAAGTTGGAGCTTCCCGTGAAAAAGATTTTGTTATCAACCTACTACTACGTATTTCACCATCATTTATACAATGCTCAATCGCTAGCTTGCCATTAAGTCCAGATTTCCCATGTGTTTGGTCACCATTCATTCCATAATTGTCTCTTGACAATGGTTCTGAGTTGCTGCAGCTGAAATCTAAATTGGAGGATTTGGGCTTGCATTCTATACAGTCAGAATCAGCAGATTCATTTGCAAGAACATTTGAAGAATCACCAACATCTGTTGCTGTTCCTAAATGCCTTGAGTGATTCGTACCACTGTCATCTTGCTTATTAATCTCTGTAGTTTCTGACAATGTTTCAGTAGATGCATCTAATCCTTTATTTGAACTACCAAGAATTGTTTCTGTCGCAGAGCATATCATTTTATCTTTTGCATCAACTTTTGGACTGTTCTTTGAAATTGGTGGAAGTTGTCCGGTAGTTAAATAAAAGTCCGACTTCTTCTTCAATGAACTATTCCAGT
The DNA here is from genome assembly GCF_029017545.1 of Prosopis cineraria. NCBI lineage: Eukaryota > Viridiplantae > Streptophyta > Magnoliopsida > Fabales > Fabaceae > Prosopis > Prosopis cineraria. The sequence goes on from NW_026555343.1 coordinate 3,223,815, forward strand.
GGTTCTTTATTGCATTATCAGTCCTACAGGAGAAAAGTCATGCAGATAAACAGTATTATTGACCACACAAGTAATCTTCAAATGACATGTCAACCTCATTTTTGTTTTAATACATGCACATCATCCTCCTTCAAGGAAACGCATGTAAATGGCAGCAAACTACAACTTCTAAATTATGACACCATTTGATTGTGAGCTATGACCTGAATTTCCTTCTTTAAAAATACAAACTTGAGAAGAGAACGCATGCCATCCAAGGATGAACTGTGCTATTTCAGCTCAAATCATATTAGGTACTCAGCTCAATTCCTACCTTCCAGGCAAAACCTTAGCTATTTCAGCCCATTTGTTCCCATGTATACAATGAGCTTTGATGAGGGCTAATTCCTCTGCCGAAGTCCAGGCATCCTTCTTTATGTCAGGATTAAGATGGTTGTGCCATCTGTAAATATTTGAAACTTTAATTAATGATCATGCGGCCCATATAAAGATACCAAGTTAACTCTTGGATGTTTATGAAGAACTCACATTCAGAAGAGTACATAACAAAAGGGAAGATTGAAAGAAGAAAAAAACAAAACAAAAAGAAAACACCACTATTCATTAAGTAACCTATACAAGATGATAAAAGAGGTTATCAAATAAAAAATAATAGATTCTGATCATCATTTTAAAATAGGAACATGGTGATAGAGTGGAGACTTTAAAAGTTTGGAAGACAACATACCAGAAAAAAGGCAGAACAAGTCATTTTCGAGAGCATTGAATTTCGGCAATTATCAGGATAAGAGATGAGTGATAATTACTTAAACTACAGTAAACCTACCGCTCTCGGCACTGTTTCCCTATACGACCAGACAGGGACTTGGCTATTACTGACCATTTTGTAGGCCCATATTTTGACACTAGTTCAACAATTTTATCATCCTCCTGTAAGCCAAGCAAGAAACGGAGATTAGCACTTAAATAAAATTGCAAGGAAAATGACCCCTAAAAAGAAATATGATTCAACCTCTTGAGTCCAAGGCCCTTTAACAAGTTCTGGATTAAGAACTTTTTGCCATCTATGGAGACATTGCACTTCTGATCTATCAGGGAAAAACTCAGCTGCATTCAAAAATTTAAGTCTTTCATGAAATTGATTGCAATTCTTTTACAGTAAGCACCTGGTACTGAATATATTGTTTACGCTATAACCTATAGGCTAATTGTTGCAGTTTGCACAAATACAACACTTCTCCTTTCTTTATATATTGTGATCAAACAATAGAGTGGAAAGAAACATATATCTAACAAAATATATTTTGGAGGTTTCTTTCTCACTTCTCATGAATTATATACTTCTCTTATTTCACTGTGAAAACTTTTTGGGTCCCCTTGATCATAACCATCAACAGTAACAAATCAAGTAATACATAGCTAAAATTTTCTTTGCAAGCATCTGAGGTAATTTCAAATATACATTTATCTAAACCTACGATGCACAGACATTTTAGAGAAAGGAGCCGTGCATGTGCCCAACACATTTTGGTCACTCATGTTAGACACAATGCAACCCTACATGACACTTTACATTATACACCGACAATTCAAACTTTATCGTGTCTCATGTCCATGATTCCTAGATTTGAATAGTCTCACTTTCCTAAAAGATATGCACATCCACCATATCAGGTAAATCACATGTAAGGATCATCACCAATTTTTGAACGTAATACCTCCACAGCAATATAGCAACAATAAATGATATTAGTCAAAGGCCTTAAAAGCAAACATAATTACCTATTTTCTTCCAATTCTTTCCCTTGAAAATTGCAACAGCATTCCTTAGTGTCTCATCCTATAGCAAGATAAAGAACACATTAAGAACAATTTAAACGACGGAATATAAAATTACCAAAGACACGAGGATATAAAAGACAATTAACATATCTAACGCTCTCAAGTTACCACAACATAAAACCAAAAAAAAGTTTTGCTGTTTTTTTAGATATACAAGGATATTAATAGAAATTAAATCAACTAAGCTGAGTTCCCTTCTTCGTTGGCTTGATCTAACTGAAAAATGAGAGAAAAGGACCAACTGTCTCCAGACACTAACCTCTTCTGCCGTCCAACCACCCTTTGCTCGCCTTATGGGGCCAGTAGTTCTCCTGCATGATCAAAATATTCACATGATGAAGAGCAATTCACCAAAGACTAGAGGAATTGTATATGTAAATTCTTACCACTGTAGAGAAATATAACCAGCCATTAAAACAGAATGTGACATTATAAGCAAAAATAGACAGGAACAAGACGAATAGTACAGCACACGGGACACAAAAAATCAATCCCATGTAGCATCATAGCATATGGAATTCCCGAAGTATAGCTGCAATGAAAAAGAATTGAACTTAAATGGGTGTTACCGATGAGAGGGTGATGTAGATGTTGGGCTACAAATTCCAGGGGACTTAGGTAAAGCACTGCCACTGCTTTCAGATATAGAGGAGCTAGGAGCAGCAATAGTTTGTTTATTCTCCAGGCAACACTCCTCCGATTTCACCTCAGCCATCTGCTCCTATAATCATCTCCAAAACTCAGAATTCTAAATCAACAAACGGGCGGTTAAGGCAAAAGACTAAGAAGCACCTCCGGAACCCACCACACAAAAGTGTCCACACCTATCACCAGAGACTCCAAAAACCCCCCACTTAGTGCCCACAATTTTCGAAACCTCCGCAGTGAAATAAAAAGATAAGCAGAACCCAGATCTTATAATCAGTCATCAGATCAAAAATTACTGACGAAAGAAAGCAGAAAAACTCTCATCACAACACACGGAACACAGAATTCTCGGGTTTTCACCCAGAAAAAATAACCGAAATCAGTATGAGACAAATCAAAATCCTTTATTGTAAAAAAGACGCAAAGATTCGATCAATCCCGAAGAAGATAAAGCTGAATTCATGAGAGCCAAAGAAATAGAAGAAAAAAATTCGCAACTTGCTCGATATTGTTGTGCACCTCTGCTAGCAGAGGAGTGGCGGGAATCAAAGTCCAGCTAATAGAAGAATCCACAGTATTCGAGCCTTTAGATTATCTCTCACAGAAGAAAAACAAGAGAGCTAAGGCTTCGAAAAATCCTCGCCCGTTGAAACAAAGGAGCAAAGCAGAAATAAAAAATCAATCAAAATATAAAATAAGCCAAATTTATGTGCAACGAATATGTAATCACCGACGTCTCCGTTGGTTACCGTTACTGCAACTCATCGTGGTTTACGCTTTACGGGTCAGTAGTAGAAGAAGGGAAACCCAATCAGTTAACGGCGGTTAACGGGGTAATTGTGCATAAGGAGACAAAAAGTTTGAACTCAAACGGCACTCAAGCCCAACGAAACATAAAAGTCGAGCAAGTTTGGGAAATGGATGGCGGGGTAAGGAACCGCGGGAAATTTTGGACCGTTAGATGGAAGGGGGATCGCTAGACGTTTTGCGATGAGATCTGATTCTGAATGAAACGTTCCAACGGTTAAAGAGTGTTTATTAAAACGAGTTCTTTTTCTTTTTTTTTTTATTTGACCTTATTTATTAAAACGAGTTCGGGTTCAAATTCAATGTGTACGAGAGAAATCAATTGTTGGCCAAAAAAAGTACAAGAGAAATGAATATTATTTTATCTTTCTAAAAAAATTAAACTTGATATAAATAATATAAATATTTATTTTATTTTATTTCAATTAGCTATCATAGTTTTGTTTTGGCCTGAATTTTTTTATCAATAATTAAGGGATTGTTTTACTTTATATTTTACTCTTTAAATAAAACAAATTTTAGAAATAAAAATGATTTAAATAATTTACATTTTGTTGCAATCGTTCAGATAAAAAAAAAAAAGTAAACCTCGTAGATTTTTTGTATCATGATATTCCCATTTAAAATTTTAGTCAAAAAAATCACATTTAAAATAAGTTCGGACCAGCTGATAAAAAAAAAGTTTGAATGATTAGAAAAACAACAACAACCAATAACAATAATAACAAACTTTATACCACTAAATAAAATTAGCTTTATAAATTACACAAAATCATTGTATTCTTTCCTTTTTTCTTACAAGCCATTGTGAATTATCATTTATTAAATTTTTAAAAATGTTATTAACTAAGAGGTTTTGATTAGCAACTTTTATAAGTATTTGCTTTGACTTTCTTCCGCTCTTCTTAACAGAATTTAAAATTGTCTTTTTCACTCTTCTTATTGGTGCTTTTTGTGGTTTTTTTTGTACATATTTAAATCATCTCAAATAATATTCTATCATTTTTTTCTTAATAAGTGCTACACCTTTTTTTTGTATGTGTTTATTTTAAATTTTATCTTTACTTATATATCTATACATCCATTTCAACATTTTTTTTCTACTACTTCTAATGTTGGCTCATTAAAGCCCAACACTTACTACCATATAATATAACTAGTCTTATAATAGTTTGATAAAACTTTTCTTTTAATTTATCAAGTATCTTATGATCGTAAATAACTCCTTTAACATTTCTCTAATCAAACCACTTAACTTGTATTATATGTGAATCATCTCCATCAATTTCCCCATCATATTGAATAATAGCTTTTTAAATATCTAAACTTTTTCATTTGAAGTATAATTTGATCTCCCAATTTCACTTATAAGTTACTAATAACTAACCTCTTATCAAAATTACAACGCAAATATTTCATCTTATTCCTACTCAAATGAAAATCTTTTGAATCTAATGTTCTCCTTCATAATTCAAGTTTACAGTTAATATCGTCTCTTCTCTTATCTCTGCAATAAAAATGCAAAAAGCATGCATTTAGGGATTTCTTCTTAGATATGCTCGATCACAACATCTAAGGCCAAGTCAAACAAATAAAAACTCAAAAATGATCCCTGATGTAGTCTAATTTTTATGTAAAAAAGTTCTTTATTTCACTACCAAATGTTTTTATACTAGTTGTTGTCCACTCATACATATCTTATATAGTTTTAATGTAGGCAACCCGAACTCCTTTCTTTTCCAATGCTTTCAAAAATACTTCTCTTGGTATATGATCATAAACTTTTTTTAAATTAATAAAAACTATATGTAAATCTTTACTTTTGCATTAATAATTTTTTGTTAATCCCCATAATAGATAAATCACTTCTGTAATTGCCCCACCTACAATAAAACCAAATTAATTCTTAGAAATGTAGTCTCTAATATCAATGTATGCTCAATCAATCTTTCTCACAATTTCATTGTATGACTATGAGTTTAATCCATCTATAGTCAATATAATTCTAAATAGCCCCTTTGTTTTTGTAAATAGGAATTAAGGTGCCTCTCCTTCAATCATCAGGCATTTTCTTAGATCGTAAGATCTCATCAAATAACTTAGTTAACCATCATATTCCTTCTTCACCTAAATATTTTCACACTTTAATAGAGATACAGTTAAATATATTTGCTTTATCATTTGTCATTTTCTTAAGAGATTCATTTATCTCACTATTTTGTATCTTTCGATAAAATGACAAATTTTATTTTCCTTCACAAATTACTAAATCCTTCAAGTTACTAAATGAACCCTCTCCATCATTGAAATGTTTAAAAAAAAAATTGGTCTCTCATCTATCTTTAATATCACCATCTGTGATGAAAAACATTTTTTTTTGTTTTTTATATACATTGCGAGTTCTAAATCTCTTGATTTTCTTTTTTCACTCTTGTCAATCTTATAAATTTTTTATTCTCCATCCTTCAAGACCATTGTAGAACTCTTAAAATGCTTTAGAATGAGCTTCATTCACAATTTCTTAATTTTCTTCTTAGCAACATGATATTTTTTTCTAATTTTTATCATTATTGAATAAATGGATGGTTTTAAAATACTCCTTCTTATGTTTGACTTTATCATGTATACTATCATTTCACTATCAAAACTTTTTATCTCTCAAACCAAAATCTTTTGATTCTTCTAAAATTTTTTTAGCTACCTTCCTTACTTACCTTCAAATATACAAGTGATCAACTAACAATATGATAAACAGACTATTTTAAATATTTAAATTTTTTGGTCAAAATGTATAGTTTTTATAATACATACTTTTATTAGATTTTTTTTGGAAAATAATGATAAAATTCCTCTGAAATATATAAATGACAATTTAATTATTCAAAATGTCATAATTTTACTGAAATTTCTAAAAACTTTTTTGTCATTAATGAATTTATATAAATGATCAAATTTTTCTTATTGAAAATAAAATGTTTCACATGTTTTATTTAAATAATCACAACTTTTTCTTCTTATATTCACAATAATATAATAACAAATTAGGAATTTAATATGCAAAGTTGTAATTTATTGTTACATTACTGCAAATATGAGAAGGAAAGTCATGATTATTTAAACAAATTTTATAAATTATTTTATTTTCAATAAGAGTAATTTAATTATTTATATAAATTCATTAATGATAGATAAGTTTCTAAAAACTTTAGTGAAATTATGAATTTTGAAAGATCAAATTATCATTTATATAATTCAAAATAATTTTATAATCATTTTTCTTTTTTTTTTTGGTGAAAAGATGATTCATTCATAGCACTAGCTACAAGGATCAATGTACATTCAATCGATCATTTTCCTTCCCTCCCTCCTCTTCTCTAAGAAATTGAGGAGGGTGGTTAAAGATGGACTAGGTTTTTTATAACAGAATGTTCATGGACAGAATTGGGTCAATTTTTTGTATTCTCGTCTGTACCTACAATCTGTGCCTTCTTTTTTGGTGAAATATATAAAAAATTTTAAATATTTATAATTTTTTTGAAAAATAAAACTTAATGAGTCTTGCCAGAGTTGCACAGGCTCGTCTCTTTTCTTCTCTTTATTTATTTATTTATTTATTCATGCATTCAAAAACTTTCGCTGAATAAAGAAAATGACAAAAATCAATATCAATATAAAACCTATAACAAATTGTATTTTTCAAAAATTATAAATAAATTCTAGAATTTGTTTCATGAAGAAAGAAATATGTTACTCAGTTGATTCTTTTTTTCAGCAAGAAGAAACACATTCAGTGAATATAAAACTTAAATAACTCAAAAAGTGATGATATAATGAAGGGACTATTTATTTGGAAAGAATGATAGTTAAGTCTCAAAATAAAAATTAATAACAGTTAAGTTTTTAATAATTTTTTTAATATTAATTCAAACAATTATAAATTTTAAAATTTCAATGATATTTAAATTATAAATATAATAATTAATTTATAATATAGATTTTTGTTTGTAACTGTTTAAATTAATATTTATAATTTATTTTATAAAAAATTTTATCGGACACTTAATTATCATTAATTCATCATTTTAAGAATTCATTGTCATTCTCTCATTTATTTTTACATTTTCTTCCCTTCTCTATTTTGTTCTCAAATCTAAATCCAAACTTATCCTTCAGAGCCAGCTTAAGAGAGACTCAACAAAATATAATTCATGGAAATACCTTGTATGTCAAGAGAGAAGTTCATTGGAACAAAACGTAGAAAGATCTTCTAAAAATGCAGAAGAGCTCATTACAAAAAATAAAAGTGAAATTAAAACCATTGCTATATTTGGATACATGTAAATTTAAATTTAAATTTGAACCAAATCTTTTGTTTGAGCACTTAAAAATTTATGAACTTGGATTTATCTATTATGTGTATGAATTTGAAATACATGGATGTGATATTTTAAATCCAAAATGCAAATCCAAATTCACTAATCCAAAAGGAATTTCACTTTCTTTGAATTTCCTAACTAAAGGAATTTCACTTATCATCAACTATTTTTGGGTTAAAGTCGAGAAAAATACACGGCAGTACAAAAAATCTATGAGTGATAATATACAAAAACGCCTTAATCTGTTGTAGTTGCCCCTTGATTGAGTTCCGCAAAGCTCAAGCGTAAAAGAACTGAATGCCTCAAGAACTTTTCAGCACACCTACGAACGCATGTTTCTTCTTTCTTGGTCAGGGATCGTCGATAAAATGTATCCACGCAGTCCACAAAACATCTCTCTACTAGTGAATTATAGGTCCTTAGACTGTAATTTTGTTTTAGTGGAGAATAAATCAATACTAATATCCAACACATGTTCCAATGAAGACAGAATGACTCCAGTTTTATTGAAAAAAAGATAAAACATGCTTCCATATGGAAAAGCCATGGATCAAGTGAATACATGCCAATTTGCTTGAAAGCTTGCAGTCAAGTGAGATATTGGTGTAGAAAATTTCAAATACAAGTCCAATCATAAAGTATTAATTCAAATTGTCCTCTAAACCATCAACTAATATGTTAAAGACTATTGTCCAAAAATAGAATATATTTATGGTAACAATACAAATGCAGCTCTACAACTTTTAAGTGATTAACAAAAACTAGTTCAATTTTAATAAAACAAAAATTACAACTCCAGGCTTCCATCATCCTTCAGCATTATAAGTCTTCTTTTAATATTTTAAGCACCATTTTCATTTTTAAACCAAGAAAAACAGCTTCATTTTGTGTTTGGAGAAGCCAGTTATTATGATCATCACTTAGCTTGTAATGTTAATGATAGAATGGGTAGCTTCTACTATTTTGATCAACCATTCAACCCCCATCTTACTGTTGTCAGGTGGTAGATGATGATAGGAATTAATCTTGTGTAACTATGTGTAATCTCTTTTGATTTATGTATCTCATTTTCATTCCAAAAAAACACCAAGAAAAACAATCGGAAGTAGTATTTTCTTTGCGGAAATGGGAAGAAGGTTTTAAATACCGAAAAACGAGAATCTGAGGAACTAGTTTTGTGCTACCCTGACAGATGAACTGTTTGCAAGTGACCTAAAGATGAAGAAGTCTATTTAGTTCTTTTCCTATATTTATACAAATCCTTTGATCCGTTTCTTGCTGTTTTACCCAACATGAATAAACTTGTTCGTCCTCAATATAAATTTCTGCACTGGAAAAGATGATTGTTCTACATGACATAGATCAATAAGCAAAATCAAGTGACAGAAAGAAATCAAAGCAAGAATTAGTTCATAACTTCAATGGCCACTTACAAGACACACTACACTAATGATTTATATATTTAGCTGGTCGTTGCTTCATAACTTTGTATTCCATTGTTCTACTCAGCAATCCTCGTATCTTATACATTTCCATAATCAAAGCATCAATCTAATTCTATTAACGAACACCAACATATTAATGGGCAAATAAGATTCCACTCGCGAACAACAATAAACAATACTCAATAGAGATATAACATCAACGTTTCAACTAAAATCATCATTTCTCCTCAGTCAATTCAATTAACTAGCGCAAAACAAGTTTTAACCCAAAGACGAATTTTACTTGACCACCCATTGCTTGATGATTCACATGGGTTATTCTCATTTCAAAATGTAAGGACAGCAGAAGCATTCATAGATTAGAAACTGATATTTATGTATTTATTGAGAGTGAGTGATTGAGGGAGAGAGAACCTTTCTCGAGCTTGGAACTGATCGATCCTGGCAGACATTTTTTCCTTATCTTCTCCACTAAGAGAGTCCAAGTCTCCAAAGATGCTCTTGTCCATCATCGATTTATTTCTAGGGTCAAGGTTTCGGGGTTTTAATGCTATAGCAGAACAACGGCTCTGCTGTCCGAAACAGGAAAGAAGGAAAAATAGGCCCTGCTTAAACCCTAAACGCTGTGACAGAACAGAACATCTCAGGTAAAATTCCCACTCAATTTGCTTCTTGCCCCTTCAACTATAAGTTATTTTCAACCATTCTTTGCACAACGACCCCTGAAGTAAGAGTTTCCCAAAAAAAAAAAAAATATTAGAAAAGAGTGGGGGATGTCATTGATTCTGATGCTCTTACCCGTAGCGTTCAATTTATCTAATTAGCTTGATATTGCCAAAATAAATTATATATATATATATATATAATTATATACTTCTGTTTCAAATTGTAAAGAATTTTTTGTCTAATGACACCCATAATAAATTAATTAATTGCCTTTAAAATTCAAACTAATATCATCTTTTTATATTCATTCTTTTTTGATAGGACATTTCTCTTAAAAATAAATATAAATTAATTTATTTGTTAAATACATTTTTAAAAAATACATTAATTACATCTTAAAATATTAAAAATATCTATAAATTAAACCATAGTGTTCAGTATTTTAATTTTGTTTCAAAATTTAAATCACTTTCTTAATTTAATATTAAAAATAATATATAATTATAAGTTATCTATAATTTTGAAAAATAATTTTTTAATCATAATGTGCATGAAAATATACTTTCAATGAATGTAGTTATATTTCCTCTTTTTTTTTTCTTTTTAATTCTTCTGGCATATTGAAGTATTGATGAGGATGAGCATTATCAGGCTATCAGCTTAGGTCAGAGTATCTGTCCTGATGGATCTCTCTCCACTAGAACTCACCACAACACTTCAAGGCTTGTTTGGATACACATTTACAATCAATTCTGAATTCAAAATTATGATTTTTTAAAAACAAATCTTATACAAACATTCCCAATTTTCTTAAATTCCATTTGCCTTGTAACATTTCACTTGGCATAAGCTATTTTTTTTTTCTCCATTTCAAAATCAATTATTAACATTTGAACATTTTCTATTCACCCCTTTTTTATAATTGATTGTAAAAAATTATTCAAACATTTTCAATTATCAAAATCAATTTTAAAAAATATTATCCAAACATCATCAAATTTTGTTAATCAATTCTTGACAATTAAAATCCAAATGAACACTAATCTTTTGGGCCCTGAATCTGAAACATTTACTCACATCACATGACACGTTTTACTTGCAAGGAAAAAGCATTTAAGATAGTATAAAAGAATCTTATTCTAATGCTGACGCATGTTCTTGGGTCATTTGACAGTGGAAATTTTGACGTATTTGGAAGCCCAATATATATTTATATAAAATTAAAACAAGTTGTACTGATTTTAGCTTGCAAGTAGAACACCTTTGTATATTTTTATATTGTGTTAATAGATATTGATATTAAAATAATATTTTTCATCCAAAATGTAATTGACAAAATATTGTAATTCAGTGACACAACTTGCTCCGTTTGGGTAAGAATTCCATAAGCATGATTACCCTCTTCAGACACTTTGGGCTTGTACTTGGAAAGGATTGCAGAACCAGTTGTGTAGGCGATGAACAAGAGAAATTCATCCATATTCATGCTTCCCACAAATTTCTCAACTGACATAAACGAATTTAAACATTTTGATCGCCAAAATATGCCATCTCAATTTTTAATGGTCAATGAACCAAGAATTCCAGCTGGAATCAACTAAAATGATAATATTAATATGCACACCGCCAAAAGAGCATTCATAGCTTTGCGAAACAGAAGACTGTTTCTTTTTCTTTTTCCTTTTTTTTTTTTGGAACAGTCAGTCCGTTTTTTTTTTTTTTTTACCGAAATAGAACTGAGCGACTGTTTCACTAAAGGATTCTAACTGAACATAGCTTATCTCAATGCTCATAACCATCAATATCCAGCTTCATAAGTATTTCATTATGCTCCTCTTTTCCGCTAAGCCAACAATAACAAATCAGAAGAAACAAAATAGAATAAAATTCAGGGTAGAACAGGAAGCTCCACCTTGTCAAACGAAAAGAAACTGACCCGTCCATCTTCAACCACAGAAATTTTTAGCGGAATCTCACCGCATTGGTTCTCAAGGACTTCAATTTCTTCTCGCGATGGCGGATGGCCCCTTCCAAATGAAAACAAGAATTATTTCAAAATTCAGATATAGTTATGCGTGGGTGAGATAGAGGAACAAAAGTTGATGCAATCCTCCAGCGAGTCACAAATTCTCAAGGTCCTGTGAATATCCATCACTCCCGAGTGTATTAAGATATAGGTTTCACAAATTTCTTAGGCATGACCTTAACCACCACCACTAAATCGTCCAACAATATAGAATGACACAATCTTTTTACAAAATGATCTATAAAGAATAGGGAGACCAAACCAGTAATAAAAACACAGATATGACATGTCAATCATACCTCTCAATGGCATCCTGAGTGTGATACAAGTGTGAGAATGTGCAAAATGCAAGCGATGGTGTCATACTATACTTAAAATCTTAGTCAATCTGTGATTCACTATACCACCTGAATAAATTAATTATACAATATTGTAAACTCACTTAACTAAATGAGAAATATGACAAATGAAGTGGGATCTATTAAATTATTGTACAACAAAGAAGAATGAGATGAGTTATATCATTATCAGCACCCCATTAAATATGTAAAAAAAAAAAAAAGGAGGATCTCCACGGAGTAAAATCCTCTAATTTTAATTCATAATTAGTAGTTCATACAGCATAACAGGTCCGTGACACTTGAAAAAATGAAGGAGAAAAAGCCTTTTTCAATATTCTTTGATTTCAAAACAACATTATTATTTATATATTAAAAAAAATCAAAGCAAATAAAGAAAGGCCAGCTATTGGATCAACAACTAATGAAATTTCTTTAGCTTATTAATGAAACAGATACAATTAAAGAACTATAAATTACCTGGACAAGTGGAGCAGAAAAGTCGGATCACCAGGAGAAGTCTTTCGAAACCTGTTGTTTGGGAGATAAACATCAAAATCTGGCCTCAATTCATTAATATGCATCTCACTGAACAACTTATTTAAGGATTTCTCATCTCTGGAACCCATGTCTATTGATTGATTCTTTTCTCCAGTGTCTTCAAGAGCAACAGGTTTATGGCCAGATTTTGAAGTATCCTTCATACTCCAAGAAACACCATGCCGTCCAACTATATAACCAAGAGATTTAAGGTGCTTGTAAACCTCAAACAGCTCCCAACAGCATCCATCCTCCCTGCCTGCGACCTTCCTGTATATGTCTATTAGTGGTATGCACATATCACAATTATCCAAGATATGTAACGCTCCTAATTCCATCAAATACCTGCCAAATCAGACACAATATAACCAAGAAAGATTTCGAAACATCTGATTTTCCCATGAATACACACACACACACACACACACATCCAATTATATTTTCAAACAATTCCTCCTACAGAACATTACCAAATCTCCATACTACTCATACATGTCTGCTACTTTTAATTAACAATTTAATTCAAACAAATCTTCAGATTCAGACATCATTTGACTATGACAGTGTTTATAAACATTGATCAGAGTAATTCCCAGATAGTTGTCCCTTTCTAGTTCACAAACAGCGGCAATGAAGAAAAAGATTGGCACACCACCTACAAAGTCTCCTCAGTTGAACAATATGTCCTGCCCTCACGAATTATTCCAGTTGTTACCCACAGTTTGCCTTTCTTTTCAATAACTTCTGCCATTCCCATTTCATCGTTCCAGCTAGCCTTGGATTTAACAGACCTGAAAAACAAAACACAAGAAAAATAAAACCATACTTGATTAATTGTTGTTACGAATATATATATATATATACACGCCCAGAGAAACTAATTGCTTCACCCAAAATCCTTTACCGAAACTGCAACTTGGCCATGGAACCAGCCAAAAAGTGATGTTCTTCTTCGTCGCTAGAGTCTTGCAAAACAACTTCATCATTGCTGTCCTCTCTTCTAGAACATCCCCACACCTCACCATCCATAGATTAATTGCTGCAATTCTAAATAATTATCAAGTAGGCAACTGTGATGGAGTGAGGGAACAACAAAGGATGAGGAGAAACCGATGGTGTTCAACGGAAGAAGATTTGGAGGACGGTGTGAACCACTCAGAGTTTTGGGTTCTAGTTGGGGTGAACCAATGTTTTAAAACCCATACCAAATAATGAACAAGAAATGTCAGTGGGCCACAGGTCTCATAGTTCAACTGGTTGGACCGGCAATTGAATCGATAACCTAATAATTAAATAAAAATAATATTTATATGTATATATCTATATATATATATAAGAAATAAATATTTTGACAAAAAAATCACAATATATCAAGTTACTCATACAACAGCACCACAAATTCACATGTTCTAGCTGCCAGCACGATCACACCACAATATGCAAAATTGTCAATAAAGTAATAAATCAATACAAAATCCATAATATTATAACTTATAAGTAATAATTTCATCATTGGTCAAAAATTGGTGGATCTTCATTAATCCAAGCATGGTTAGGCTCGAAAGCATCCACATTTGCACCGTAAAAAAAAAAAAAAGGCATTTAAAAGAGACAGAAAGAAACATCCAAGCACAACCATCAATCAGAACTGATGCTAGACTTAATGGTATTCAAGCGTTTGTTTTGATTTTCCAGTAATTTGAAAATCCAGCAACCCAAACAAGTACTTGATCCGTTGAAGTAAGACTTTTCAAAGGTGAAGGGATAAATCTGCATTTTCAAATTCGTTTCATCTAACAATAACTCGCTTCTTCCAGTTACTGCTTTCAACTAAATATCACGAGTCACAAAACATACCAACAGCCAAAAGCAACTGATAAGAGAGTATAATAGAATTACAAGCGAATACAACCAAATTCCCAAAAATATGAATAACCAATCTACCTCCGCAACACCTACCAACTAACGGGGCAATCCAAGACCAGCAGAAAACAGAAAGGAACTACAGACTACAGAGAGGTGTTCAGAAATCAAACCAAAAATAAAATGATGTGGCCGTTGATTTAAAGATCTCAAAGTCTGTCACGAGAAAGACAGACACATAAAACGGACTATGGAGATTGGGTTAATTTGGAGAGAGATAAATGGAGAGTGAAAGATATAGAAAATCTCACAGGGCAAGATGAGGGCAAGCGACGAAGAAGACTAAGAATGAAGAAGGGTGGAATGAAGGCCATGGGCGATTGACGCCATCCGAATCCGTTCCGGCAGCTGTGGAGATTGAGAAGTGAGACTAAGAAGATGAGAGCTCAGCTGCACGATTACTATCAGATTCACAATTGCAGGGTTTACAACTCTCAAAATGTCAATTTTGCCCCATCTAAAAGACCCATGTACCAACAAAAACCCATTTAGTGTTTCAATTTTTCCAGGTCTTAAAAACCCGATTTAAAGCGGGTCCATTTGGCTTAATGGCTAAAACTAAATTGTTGAATCAAATTTTTTGGGGAAAATGACATTGAAGGCCTAACAAAAAAAAATTATTACAATAAGAACTTATTTGTATTAAATATTGTATTATAAAAACACGGACACGTTGTTGTGAAAAACTGAACCTTAACTTATTAAATTATTTTAAAAACCTCAACCAAAATTATAAGTTAAGATTCAGTTTTTTACAACATATCTGTATTTTCACAATACAATATTTAATGCAAAAATTGATAAGCCTTTATTATAATAATTTCCCTTTTGAAGGTCTTGAATGTCATTCTCCCAATTTTTTTTATTGGGCAATGATCTAACCATTCAAGCATGAAAATGCTAGGTTGAAAGTGAGTCGATGGCTAGACAACTCGACAAGATGGTAGTTGTGGCTGGATGAAAAAGTGGTTGTCGCTAGAATTGAGATACAAGTGAGGGCCTAACCCATAAGACCAATTTCTTATTTTTTTACTTATTTTTTAAGGCTTGGCCCTGTTTCTTATTTTTTACCCATTTTTTAAGACCTAGCCCTTATTCAAAAATTCAGAGTCAGGCCAATAAGTTCTATTTAAAAAAATTTAAAATAAAATTAAATATTATAAATTAATTAAAATATTTTAAAATTTAAAATAAAACAAATCAAGATTCCCATAACATTCAAGAAATTAAACATCACACATCTAGAAGACTATATTAATTAGAATATTCATCATTCAAATTTAAATCCTCCTCCTCATCGTTATTTATAAATAAATATTTGAACCCGATTTTAAAGTGAAAAATATCAAACCTGCACAAAATCATTTCATTTCAAATATAAATAAAATGTTATTTTCATTGCAAAATCTGCACATATTCAAATCCTAAACAACTTATTAGGTATAACTAGATTAAAGAAAGTTTCAGAAATCAAATCAGACTCATGACTGAAACATAAATTCATGTATATGATTAGCTCATAAACATCAACACGTGCTTAAGCTGGTTTGGCAGCTTGACCCGATGAAGGAAAGGCAGTTATATTATTTGTATAGAGACTGATTTTACAAGTGACATGCAAATGTTTAATAAAGCAGAAAAAAAAAACATACATGAATCCCTTTATAAGATAATGTATTAATTGCTCCATGAATCCTTGTTCTAAATGCTTTCAAACAGAGTAAGCTAACACAAGAAATTTGGTCTCTACATTCCATTTTGTAAATCTCAATTAACATTTGGTGATTCAGACACACAATTCAATCACCAATTTGCTTTGGGTGTTGATGAATCCTTTATCATCTTCTATCTACTTCTGAAACTATGCCATGTTTAACCACCACCAAAAAATTATATTTTTATTAAAAACAAAATGGAATTATTATGAATTGCAATCCACTGATGTCATTCTTGCAGCCCCTACAATAATTTTTCAGCCATTTTATGCCACTGCATTTAATCGTATTCTATTGAGAGTGCCCTATTTTAAACAGAAGTTCTTGTGAAAGTTTCATTTTTTAATATTGACAACTATTTTTTACAACAATCTTATCTCTATCACAATCCATTTTCTGCACCTTGCTTAACATTAAAGAGACAGGGAACAAAACATACCATGAGGAACAATAGCGAGCACTTGAAGCAACTTGTGGCGGCAAGTCCATCGAGAGCACATAGCAATCCACTGTCTAGATGGAGCTGGCCGACAAGTGAGCATAGTGAGGGAAGAGGGCAATAATCTGAGGAGACAATGGGCAAGACCACCATGAGTCTTCTGTCAAGATCGAAAGATTGAGATCTAAAAGGGAGGAAAGGTTGAGCTATTGAGATGAAGAAGAATAATAGTTGGCCTAGACTAAGTCCAAGAGCGTGGAGAAGAGGAATGAATGACAGTCTGCAGAGCCTTGTGGAGCCTAGTTTTCTTTTGGCCAAAAAAGAAATGATGCTCAGGTCTCTTTTCTTATACACAGTGCGTTTTGATATGTAAAGGAAAAAAAGAAAACAAGTCGCCAGGACTCTAGGCTCTAGCCTTTTTTTAAAGGTTTATCAAAGTCAATTAATTTTGCAAGTCCAAACTCTTATTTTTATAAGTTTAAATGGATGACCAGGTTTATAATTAGTTCTATTTAGAGATATCAAATAAGGTCGGCCCAACCCGATTTTAAAGGGCCAATGTTTAAAAGGTCAGAGCCTAAACAAGCTAGTCCTGTTTAGTTTGATTAGACCTTAGAGTCCTTTTTTGACCAGCTGACCCTAGCTCTCAGAGCTAAAAAGCTGACCCTTAAGGCTGCAGTCCTATATAATTTTTTTAAATTTAAAAATTTTAAAAATTTTAAAAAAGTTATTATACATAACATCAAGTCTAAAAAATAAATTTAAGATAGTACACACAATAATAAATTGAACTCTAGTCAAAAGTAGCAATATCACAAAATTAACACTGATAATAATTAAACTTTACTAACATCATTAGCTAAATTTTAATAATGTTTATTGTCATCAACATTAATAAAATTTAATCCTTCTTCTAGTAGAGCCTCACTAGTGGTAAAAATATTAAGCTTTTCATATCTTCCTTCTTCTTCATAATTATCTACAACAAATAATAAACCAAAAACATAATTTCAATATATTTAAAATATGCAGAAATATTTAAAGTAAACCAATACCAGTAAGTTATCTTCCAATTCAAAACCATGTAAGGAGCGTGAATGACAGAAATCAAATGTCTATGAGGGAGGCAAGCTAGAGTTTTTCATTTTCTAATCCTTTTACTTCATAGTGTTTATTTTTTATATTAAATTTGAATATATATATATATATATATAAAAAGAATCTAAAAGGGCTGACCCTAACCCTAAAAGATTAATCTTTTTATTTTTAAGTTTAAAAACCTAATTTATTATTTTACCCTTTAAAAAAGTGGCCTAATTTTATTTTTTTTAATATTAAAAGAATCGGCTTGATTAACTTGATTTTAATTAATGACTCTAGCTATAGTTGCCGCTCAATGATAAGTAGAAAAGTGGTGATTTTCCCAACGAGGACGAAACACGGATGAGAAGAAGTTTTCAAGGAAATGAAAAATTTCCATGAAAAATTTCCACTTCGTCGGTCATAGATGATGGAACCCATTTTCTAGAATTTTGTTCAAAATTTATCTTTTAAAAAGTCAAAAACCATATTTTATCCCAACCAAACAGGACAATGGACTTTTCCATTTCCTGTTTCATTTTTTAACTCTAATTTCAAGCGAACCAAACAAGGCTGAGAGACAGCAGAGAAAAGAGGAAGGTGGATTTTTTTTTTTTCATTGCATCGTCAACGCCCGCTATGAGAGGAAGAAGGTAAAAAGATTGATATTTTCATTTAACATGGTTACTCATTTCAAGATTTATATCTCAAGTTTTAAAATAAATTTATTTAACTTTTTTAACCAATTGAAGTAAGCATTCCTAGATAAAAAAGTGGGATTTAGATTTTTGTAAAATGAGATATTAGATTTTTTTTTAGCTAAAATGCGTGTTGGATTTTCTTTTCAATCGTCTAGTCTTAATATTTTTAATTTTAAATAATTATTTTTGTATCAATTATTATTATTTTTAAAAATTATATTTAATGTATTGATATTTAAAAATATTTTATTAATAAAACTAATAATGTTAGAGTTAAAAAATTAAAAAAATATTTTATAAAATTAAAAAATTAAAGTGAAACATTATACAAAGTTAAGGCATTAATGAGATACTTTTGCCATTTTTTTTAACAAGATATAAAGGTAGTACATTGAACATATTTTGTCCATTCAATCTAATTTTATGGTGGTTCTTATAATAAAAATAAACTCAAAAAATTCTTAAATAAAGTGGGTATACTACTTTATTTATAGTTTGACTTACCAAAACATAACACCCCACAAGATTTTAATCTGAACTAGCACTCACTTGGCATTTATTTTATTTATTTTTTTTGGAAAATAACTAAAATTCAATTTGAATGGATTATTTTAATCTTTTTTCATCAACCCTCTCCTCTGCATTGATGGCTGATCGTTCTCACAATCATTTACCCCCTTACAGTCTCATATCTCAACCTCTTTAGATTTACTCCTTATCTCTATAATAACGATTATCCCTCATCCAATATTATAACAACCATTAATAATCCCAACCTCATCACATATCTCAATTCTTGAAGAATACAAATAATTCAAAAAAAAAAATCCAAGTCTAAATTAGTGACAACATCCTGGGAATTATATAGGATTAGGAAGAAAATTGCGTGAAATTTAGTTTTAATAAGAGGAAGCCCATGATTCAAGGAAGAAGAGATGACAATTGTCCAACCGAGCAAGTGACGTGTGTAGTTGAAGGCGACACCAACTATAAGTTGAAGGCTGACCACAAATAAGACAGTGCACCCAATTTATTTAAAAATTTCTCAAATAAACTCTTATATTATAATGTAATTTTTTCAAAAAGAATTTTTAAAATATCAAACTGGACCATATTAAAAAAATATTTAAGATTTTCTATCCATAGACCGAACCAAACTATATGAATCCAAATTTTAAAAACAATCAAATTGAACTGAATACTAGAATATGGTAAAAAGAAAAAAATACTACTATAGGCAAGAAAACAAGCAATGCCCATTGGGCCAGCCAATTTAAGCCCAATTAAGTGAATAGCCAAACTTACATTTTAGGTCGGCCAATACTAAAGTTAGGGTTAGGCCTGAAGATCCTATTTAAATAAGAATTCAAGCTTTAAAAATTAATTTTTTTTAAAATAATTGAGTTTGAGGATTTGATTCTAATAAGCCCTGTGAAAAAGGGCTCGAGTTAGGGTAACCTTTCAAGCCTTTATAAGCCTAGTTCTCTCTCTCTTACACACAATTGACCATGATACAATTTAATTAATATTTATTATAGGTGATTTCAACAAATAGACCTACATCTAAGGTATCTAATATTTTATTTTTAAATGATGATGAAGAAAATTTAGATTTATATTGTTGAAGATTTTAATCTTCATTTTAAATTTAAAATTTTAAATCTTTGCCAAATTTTATGTGAGACTTTAATATGTTTTATGTTGGATTTTAAAATAATTTATTTAAATTAAAATGTTAGATACTTTTTTTGGAAAAGAGGGTTTAAGGGCCTGGCTCTGAGCCCTTTAAATATTGGTTAGGCCTCAAATTGGATTAAATTTTGCGTAATTGGATTTTAGGGCCTGAGCCCTTAAGAGTCGAGTCTTTCTTAATTTTCACCTCTAGCCAATACTTAATCAAGCTTAAACACTAAAAAATAAATAGCTTGACCCTCTCATATAAATGGCTTACATTTGAGGACTAGCCTGTTTAAATTAGTTTATATTTTTAATATAAAAATGTATTAATATTGAATAAATTAAGATGGAGAAGATTCAAATATGAAAGAAAATATTTAAAAAATAAAAAATAAAATCCTACCCTAAATAAAAAACATAAAATCTTGATATTTTTCTCACTAAAAAGCTAACTCAAAGTGAAATGCAACCAAATGCCGTTGATATTAAAGATGATAGTGATGATGATCATCACGATGATGCTTCTAATATTATGGTGTTATTGTTTTCTTAATATATTTAGAGAAGACTTGTTTAACTTACTTAGATTTATTTGGTTGGATTTTGTGTTTTATGAGTTGATATTTAATATTTTTTATTTAATTTATTTTATTTTCATATATTTAATTTAAAAAAATTAAAAGGACTTGAAGCTTGTAGAGTCAACTTTAAGCCTGTGAACTAAGGGTGTTCATGGGCAAGTCGGACCAGGCTAACAATGAAACCCAAAGCCTGACCCTAAATGTGGATGGGCTATGTTTGTTAGCCCGATGCCTGATCATGCCTGAAGATTGCTCGAGATTTCTAGGGTCGAGCGGGTAGGGTTAGGCACTAGGGCAAAGCCAGGCTAATCCATCCTCTAATTTTTTTTTTTTTTAAAGAAGTTCGGTGCTTTGAGCCTAAAACTATGAGACTAAAATCATATAAATGGAAGGAAAATGGACCCATTTAAGCTATACGTATACTTGCAACTGAACCTGGAGGAGAAGCAAAAAATTTAAATAAAAAAGCAAACAATGATCTTAAAAAGCCAACGAAAATATGATCCTGGAAGCAAAAAATACTGTAAAATTAGATTTTGGAAGGGAAAAAAAATCAAGTGAAGGAAAAATTATAACTACAAATCAGACCTAAATACAAACAACATGAAGGAAAAATCAGACTTGGAAGCAAAAAATATATAACAAAAATTAGACCTAAAAGCTAAAACTATATAGCTATAATACAATCATTCATAAACTAAGGCACAAATGAGGGGGGTGGGGACAGTGAAATGGCTAATAGATAAATGAGTAGGAAAAAAAAATTAGCCCCGCCGCATCTCCCAAATAGCACTGCATGCTCTCATCTTTTTTTTTTTTTTTTTGTATTTTATTACCTCAGGTTGGGTCGGGCATGATTGTCCAGTACCTTTGCCCTAACCCGAACCTTGCCTGATGATTAAACCTAGCCTGACCATGCCCGAAAAACTTCAGGCATCTTTTTCTTCTATTGAGTTGGGCATTTTTTGGTCGAGCTGGGTCGGGCGGTTCGAGTTTTCGAGCACTCTAAACACCCCGCTGTGAACTCTATGCCAAGTTCTACAAATCAGTGCCTCAAAATAGAGATGACTTTTTCAAACTCAGTCCTTTCAACCTGTCAATGGGCAACTATTAAGGTTGAGGTTGCCCGCTTTTCTAATTTTAAATTCTAAAATCATTTGCATTCAAACACGATTGGGCTGAAACCCAAAACCAAACACTGGGTGCCAAAGAGAAGAAAAACATTAAATCCCATAACAACTCAACAATAGAAGCTAAAGCCATGAGATATATCTAATGGCTAAGAACCTTAATCTGACATGGCCATCTATCAAGATAACTCAATACCATTGAAATAGCTAGCAAGCATATTTTTAATATCAAATGAGATTCAACAACTGCATCAGCAAAACTATTTTCGAATATCATAAGACACAGCAACATAAAGGAGAGGAAAGGAAAGGAAAAAAAAAAATGCAGATCCAGACGTAGAGGCCATTTCCGAATAATGGAACTATGAGAGAAAGGTCACTCAAATCATCCACATCCTTTCAGTTCATTATCTTCTCTTAATATGTTGCAACAAACATGGCACCACTCATTTCCACGTGCATATGAAACGGCCTTACAATAAGCATGCTCCCTTTGCCGCAGCACGTGCTCTTCATTGCCGGCCCAATCATATTCATTTATGTATCATGTGAGATAATTACAACAATAGAACATTTCGGTTCAATCATTTCCCAACATGTTTTTGCTTTACTTCAGCCTTGCTGCTTCGTTAAGTTGTCTTATTATGTACTTTTACTTTTGTGATTGTTATATGTTAGGATAAATTCTAGACGCTTTGTCTTTCATATTCTAGTGTTGTTTCCATTCATGCAAGGAAATTATGGCAAGGGGTACACACACCAGAGTAATAAAAAAGAAATGCACTATTCTTGAAGTGTATTTGGTTTTATGTTGGAAACTATTTGCTTTTAAGAAAATCATGATTTGAATATAGTTTTAAATGTGAAACCAAACACAGAAAATCATTTGATTTAGGTTGGGTGCAGGTTCAATAATGTCTTGTGCTTTTCATATGGTGGGATTTCCTTACCTGTGGAGAGCGTTAGATAGGTTAAGGAGAAAAATGTAAAAAGCTTTATTTAGGGGGGGAAAAAATACTCCACTTGAAACTTGACATGTAAAAATTATAAAAGCTAAACCCTGGTCCCATTTTACCTAATATAATTATCATTTATGCTATCACTAATTTCATTGGGTTTTAGAAAGTCACTTGATTGTGAAGCAAGTGATCAGTACAACAAATGTTTTATGCACGCAAAAAAGTACAGCAAATGCAGTACACCATGTAACATTATTATCGGTGAAAAAGGGGCATTGTACATGAATACAATAATTATATATATATATATAAAGAAAGAGTTGGGGTCAATTGGTTCATCATGGCCTTGCGTACAATATTATGCAAGGTCATGGGATCAAATATATCCATAAGCATTCTTTGAGTGACCTTGGTGAGTTTATGTTATAAAAAAAAAAAATTATAAGGGAGATAAGTCTAACTAGTCCAAGACTAATTTGATTGAACGGAAATATTTGGTTCAATTGAATCAAGAGAAAATAAGTGTGGTTATTACACCAGTCTTTAAAATATTATCTTTTTTAATATTAATTAGACTTTGATCTTTAGTTTATGGTCAATATGGTGCTCATCCCCGGCAAGTGAGATTAGTGCTGCAAGTGAAGTGCATGTACTACATAACATGGGTCGTCATCAACACAGACGATCACGTGGCAGTTGTACTGAAAAGGGGGAGAGAGCAATAATTTCTGAGATAGATGCCCTCCAAATTAAAGTTTCCAATTATTCATGAAACGATCATTCATCATTGTATTTGGGAATGTCCAAGTTTTGATGAGAATGGATGCACAATACCCAGCTAGTTGAGGCCCACGCTGGCTCTTGCACGTGAAGTTAAAGGACCGAAGCAACAATCCTTGTCTCCATTAGTTCAGGGGATTCACTGAAAAGATTGGACTGTGAGAGATCGACAAATCTAGCACTCATCACGGAGATTGTATTTGCTTCTGAGGGGGAGGGTGTTTAACTATTTATTTTGGTCTAACTCATCCAATAGTTATTATATTTTTTTTATCACGTTTTCCTTATTAAATATTAAAATATTTTATTTTTAAAGTGTATATTTAATAAGATTAAAATTAAAATTTGTAGAATTTTTTGATGGAATTAATAAAATTTAGTGTTTTCTTTAATTATAATAAAAATGTTGAAAGTGGTTTATAAATAAAATAGATGAAATATATTGCAGCCAAATACATCATCTTATACACCCTTTATTTTTAAATATAAGCAAAACTTTCATATAATTTCTTATTTCTTTGTAAGCAAAACAACATTTTTCAAAAGAACATGTATGATATCTTTTTTTAATTGTCTTTTAGAAAAATATAGTATCATTAAATTGGAAAAATAAGGATTAATTACAAGGATATTTTAATACAAATTTTTCAATGTTAGACATATTATTAGGATTAACCAATTCTTAAATTATGTGATTTAATTAAAATTTGGTTATTATTTAAAAACAGAGGAGTAATTTTTATGCTGTCAAAAAGAAATACCTTCTGATTCACATAAACCTTGTATTGTAGCGAGTTTCTGGCTTGAAGAAATTAAGAAACATCTACTCAAGACTGAAACTTTGCATTCTAACATATTATTGTTAAACACACACATTGACCCTCCAAATTTATCACTTTTACAATTATACCAACTTAATTCATAAATTCAAATTAGATATTAATTTGATTGAACTCGCAAGTTAACTCTCTGAATTTATCTCTTTCACTTTTTAACTTACAAATCATATCCACTCACTTATAAACTTAGATTGAATACAAGCTCATTAAACTCATCGATATTTTATCAAGTTAAGCGAGTTAATTATATACTGTATAGAACTCATTTCATAAAAGTGATAGGACCCAATTTAAAAAAATAAAATACAACAAGAAAAAACTAATATTAAAAAAAGAAAATAAGAAATATCAAGAATAAGTTTCCTTGATTTGAAATATTCATGTTGAGTATAATAATCTATCAATGTAGATAAATTTAATTTCAATTATTTGTATTTAAAAATATATTTAAATCAAATTATTATCATATTTTATATTTTAATTATTTAATCATATGCATTTAGTAGTTACTCTTTACATTAAAAAATATAAGACATATTTAATTAAATTTTACCCTAATAAAGTAGTTACTTATTTTTAAATTAACATTATCTTTTCATATATATTCTTATTTAATAGGGTGTTTCATTTTAAAATAAAGTAATTTGTTCATTAGAGACATTTAAAAAAATAATGATTATATTTTAAAATACTAAAAATACATTATATTTTTAAAATATTCAATATTTTAAAAAATACTTTACATTTTTTCGTAGACAAAATACTTATTAATAGTAATAAATTTTTACAAGTTTCTCATTCAAATTTATACCCGTCATAAATTTACTTAAACTCACAAAGCAGCATATGGATGTAGTTAAGATTTTTTATCTTGTTAGTCAATTCATGCTATTTTTATTGTTTTTACATGAAATGTTCCCAAACACAAAAGAAAGAATGATAGTAAATGTTCTATAAAAGATAAAATATATTTTTAATTCTCTAACTTTATATAAAATTTATATTTGATCATTTAATTCTATAAAATATCTTTTTAATTTTTTTATCCTTAATATCATTAATTTCAAATAATTACCTTTTATATTTATTATTATTATTTTAAAAAAATTAAACTTCATATGTTAATATTTGATAATGGTTTGTCGATATTTAAAAAGTCAATGTAAAAATTTATTAGAATAAAACTAAATTAAGATATTAAAAAGATACTTTATAAAATTAAGGACTTAAATAAAATATTGTATAAAATTAAAAAATTAAATATATTTTAATAAAAAAACAGTGAGAATCAAATACAATTTAAAGCCATTCTACTTACAAATGCACTTACAAATAGATGAACCTTCAATTATGTTAAATCCTCTCTGTCATGCTTTGAAAAAAAAAAAAACAGTTAGAAGTAGAGTGAAGGATAATTTTTTTTTTTTTTAAAAAACACTTTATGACCACTCAAACCCAGAACAAAGGTCTTTTCTTTTTCCTTTTTACTTTTTGTCCCGATATAAGGTTTTTTTTCCCCTTTTCCGACCACAACTAAGCTGATATCATGGATTTCGTCCTTTCTCGATTACTTTTGAAATGTGTACGTATTTTCAAAATGTAATATGCATCAGATTTTGATCTGTATTTATTTGATGAATACTAAATAGGTGCACATCGTTTTCAACAATGTATATCACAGAATACGTAATCAGAAAATTACAATAAGCTAATTATTTTCGAATGTACATTGACCTTAATTATGCTCAAAATTTTTTTACTTCATTTAATAACATGTTTACCTGATTCAATTTTCTCAGCATTCAATAAATTCGCAATATTTACAGTCAGTAATATCAAATTCCTTTTCCAAATATATGTTTTTGTAAAAATAAAAAAATAAAATTACATCGCAGCGCAACATTAACTCTCCTATTTAAACCAAAATAAATAATTTCAAAGAAAATAATAATAATTCAAAAGAAATGATGAAAAATAAAAAGAAATAATTCTAAAGAGGAGAATTACATAAAGTTAATTTCTCACAATAATAATACTCCCTGTGATTTGATTCTAATCCTCTTTATAAGGTAGACTGATAAGAAGAAGAGTTCTTGCAGACAAAATGACAAATAACTCTTAAAAAAAATAATTAATTCAAATTAAATTTTTAAAATTTAAAAATTAATTAATTCACAACCTTTTAGAAATTTTAAAATAATTAAAAATGAATAATTTATTTTTTATTAAAATTTAAAATATAAATTATAAATTCATGATAAAGTTATGAAACTGAAAACCAAACTTAAAATTCTTCATTTAAATTAATTAATCCCTTAAAACGTCTCTATCATTCTCCCATTCTTTTATCCCTAATGGATTGGCTCCCACCGCAAAAAACATCTCATCCATTCACATTTATATATACACATATATATAAAATTTATTAGACAAGTTTTAACAGGTATTATATCTGAAATAGCCCAACTTTTAATAGAAACAAAATTTAAAACTCATTAATTTTTTCAATAGAAACAAAATTTAAAACTAATTAATATTTTTGAAAAAACTAATGAGTTTAGACTTCGTAAAGTAAGTTATTAATAAGATGCAGGTATCATTAGATATTTGAAAATGCGGTAAAAGCTGGGAAACCATAAAAAAATAATCCATGTCTGTCCAGACAACACCTTACTGCGTGGATCACAGTTCTCAAGGCAACTAGAACTCACACGGCAAATTCCAAGCATTATTGGAAGCAAATCTGGCACTTCGTACACGCCAAAAATTAAAAATGCTATCCTTATCAGTTGTCGCTGACGGAAATGAGGAAAGGCGGCAAGAAGGAAAGAGAGATCACCAAACACGTTCATCAAATACCATAATATGATTCCATTAAAACGCAGAGATTTCCAGTTCAGATTAGCTAAAATTTTACACAACACAACCAAGCACAAAACAAAGCAGCCATGACCTGAGATCATCACACACGGCAAACCCTAGGAAAACTAGAGTTAGCCAGAGAGGTGATTAATCAAGCCATAACCACTTTATTCTACCACTCCAAATCACCATACCACACCTCTTAACATACGCTTATTCTATACTAGTTATTACGCCAAAGGACCCATCTCTGCTTCTAGCTTCTTCTTCTTTCCCCTCACTTGCAGTTGCAGGGGTTGCAAGTGCAGTTGTCTCCGCACTTGCAGCCATTCTCAGCGCCTTCGCCCACCTCGGCTCCCTCGTAGTGAGTCTTCACCGGTGCGACTCCCATGACCAGAGTCTCCGTGGTTGTCTGCTCAGTGTAGCTCAAATCTGGGTACATCTTGCAACTGTGACAAAATTTCAAAAACAAAAACAAAAAAAAATAAAATTAATCGTCAAGGCATGGCGAGGGTATGAAAACAAATGTCATCTAAACAGGACCTAGATGTCGAGATTACACAGGACTAGGGGAAAAAAATTGATGATGATTTCGTGAAACGAGAAGTAAAAAGAGCCTTTGAATTATTTCAAAATGGAGATCAACCGAAGAATTCTGCACTTTCTGCTAATTTCTATCTTTGTCTCAAAGCCACCGAGGAAGGCGAAAGAAATATGTGAATCGGGAAGTTAAAAGCATGGGAAAAGGGTTATGGGGGCATTTTTGGAATCTCTGGGTTGCTAGTTGCTACGTGATGTATTGAGGGGTAAGAAAAAGTATTGAGTTTTTGTCTTCTTTCGGCAATCATCGGTTCGTAATCCTCTCTGGTTTCTAACCTTTTCTATATAATTCGTAGGTGATGACGTGAGATCTATGAGAAATTAAACTAACACGAAAAGGTAAACGAAAGATAGAGATTACAAGAAGGAACAAAAATGTTCATGAAATCAAAGTTCCCCCGACTTAAAAGCCGATCAAAATAACGACATAAATTTTCTGAGGAAACAAACAGATCAACGACCGGTGACCGCAAACTTACCCGCCACATCCACTGCCGCACTTGCAGCCGCTTCCGCATCCACAGTTTCCGCCACAGCAAGACATTTTCAGACGATAGAAAACTCAAAAGGATGAAGGCCACAGACTCTGATATAATGACAACACACACTGATCAGACGTATGTGATCGAAGGGGGGAACCCTTTTTATAATGGAGAAGAGAGAGCAGAAGGAACATCAACCGTACACGTGTCATAAAAAGAAAGGCTTTCTATCCTTGCCGATGGAGCCAAAGCTTGTACTGATCCATTTGTCTACGCATGCGTCATTTTCATTACTCGCCTTTTTATGGCGAATACTACAAGGGGATTTTCTGGCGTCTTCGATACCCCGCCGTCCTGCGTTTGAATAGAAGTTTCACACCGTCGATGCGATCATGGGGAATCAACGGTTGAGATTGGAACTCATCGGCGGTTATAAACTGTGGGAAATTTGACACCTCTGAGATCTAACGGCACGATTGGGAAGTTTCACGACATTTGGCACCCATGCCGTGAAAACTCGCAACGCGTGTCAATCATTATCCCCGCTGAGCAATGGATTTTTAGTTATATTTTTAAATTTCTTTTAAATATCTCTGTCTCTGTGTGTGTGTGTGAAATGTATAATTGTTATTCTTATTTAGAATTAGATAAACGGTAATATTTTTTTAAAAAAATATTTTGTATATTGAAAAATCATGTTGGGGCTACAATGAAAAATAACTGTGGAGTTCATGATTAAAATAATAATAGATATAAAATTTATAGTAAAAATGATAGGTATGTTGCATGGTATTTATTGATTGAATTATATGTATGTGTGTACGTACGTATATACCTACCTATAAGATAATAAATTGGAAATTAAATACAAGGGACAATGACAATAAAATGTTTTTAAAATATATAAATAATAATTTAATTTCTCAAAATGTCATAATTTTCCTTGAGGTTCCTAAAAATTTTTCTATCATTAATATATATATATATATATTACTACATAGCCCTTACTAAAAATAAATGATTAATAAGTTTTGTTTAAATATTTACAATTTTATTTCTTATATTCATAACAATACAATAGCAAATAAGAAATTTAACATATAAAATTATGATTTGCTATTGTATTATTACAAATATAAGAAGAAAAGTTGTAAATATTTTAACAAAACTTGTGAATCATTTATTTTTAACAAAATAATTTAATAATTTATATAAATTCATTAATGACAGAAAAGTTCAAAGGGATCTTAGAAAAATTATGACATTTTGAGAAATTAAATTATCATTTTTATATTTCAGAAAAATTTTATTATTATTTTTCCTAAACATAAAGCTAAACAACAAGATATACAATAGAACATTTTATTGTTTGAATTTTAATTTATATATGTGAGAATAATATGTCTAGAATAATATATTCTTTATCTATGCAACGGTTTAGTTGAAAAAGGTCTATCCATACTTTTAATTATAATTGTGACTTTTAAATACTATTATCACATAAATTTCATAGTATATGATTCATTATATTACATATTTCATTTTTCTCATAGTGATGCATGAGCCAACAAATTCTGGAAGACAATAAAATAATTTTATTTTGTAGGATATGTTAATAAACTAAGTGTTTATAATTTTTAATATATATAAAATAACACATTGCGAATTTAATTTACATAGAAAAATAATTGAAATATCTAATAATATTTGTTGGAAGGTAAGTTTTCTTTTTCAATTAATGATAGGGTAGAACTTACTAAAAAATGTATATTTTCACCCAATTTCAAAATTTGGCCTCACATTAATTGAAGAAAGGACACAGGTGTAGGTGTGTCATTCTTGAATTTAGATGAAAGAAACATATTTTAAAATAAATTTAATATGTAATTTAAACCCTAAATTATAAGTTTAGAGGTGATTTGAATCTTAAATACTTAAAAAATATATTCTGAATTTTAAATAATTAAAGTTAGGATAATTTTTGCCCAACATTACATTTCAACAAACGTTCATTAATTTTTTTAAAAATTAAGACTTAATGTGCAATTTTTACCAAATTTTAACAATTAAAGTTGGTAATTTTTCCTTCAATATTAAATTTTAAAAATTTCTATTAGTTTTTTAAAAATTGAGACCTATAGTTTAGGATTCACATTGAATATTAATATTTTGAAATAAAATAAATTATTATTTATATTTTTATAATACATGGGCAAACAAATTTTAAAACAAAATAAATTATTGTTCGCATTTTAATTTATATTAAGTAACCTGTTGTGGGTATATCAAAATAAATTATTTCAAAATTATTTTATATTTTTATTTTATGTTTATCTTTTAAATGGTAAGAAATCTTTACAGGTTTTTATAACCATATCTTGAACATGATTTTCTTTTTTGTTTTTTTTTTCTTTTTTGAATAACACTGAGATACATTAATCTACTAGGTAAAAGACATGCACTCTATGGGAGAAGTAAAAAGTAACAAAGAGAAAACAAAAAATCCACTACCTATCCTCTTCATTATGTTCTACCTCCAAATTCTAACATGAATGGTAATTAAAGAGGTAAAAATTAATATATAAAGATTGAGATAATCTAGCTAAGAAGTGCACATTCATATTGCAATTCCTATACATATAGCTTGCTCGACAAGGTTCCTGAAAAGGTAATTGACATTACAACCCTAAATAATTAAATTAATGTCTTCAAAACAATCGAAAAAGGACTTCCATGCTGACTAGATTTTGCTTCCAACACAAGCTAGGGTCTTGTATAATACCAATTAATTCTACCACAATTGGGGGGAACAACGGTTAATTTGAAGCTAAAATTACATATCTAGTAGTTGTGACTATCTCGCAAATTACCCTATGTTTGATTGAGGAGTAAAAATTTTAAAATTTCTCCTCCCCTTCCACCTTACCAAATAAGAGGAGGGGCTTGTCAGGGAAGGTGAAGGGGAGGGAAAATTTTCCCCTCCACTCCAAAACCTTCTCCCCCAAATTGATAAATTTTTAGAGACTTTTCTATCATTAATAAATTTATATAAATTATCAAATTACCTTATTAAAAATAAATAATTTATAATTTTTTTTCTTATATTTACAACTTTTTTTCTTATACAATATCAAATCACAATTTTATATATTAAATTTTTGATTTACTGTTGCATTGTTGCGAATATAAAAGAAAAATTATAAATATAAAAAGAAAAGTTGTGAAGCATTTATTTTTAACAAGGATAATTTGATAATTTATATAAATTTATTAATAATATAAAAGTCTTTAAACACTTCAAGAAAGTTATGACATTTTGAATGACTAAATTATCATTTATATATTGTAGAGAAATTTTATTATCATCTTTTCAACACGTTATTGACCACATTCTTGATATACGTGAAGTAACAAATTAATTATTAATATATAAGTATGCTGCAACTTGAAAACTTACTAAAAACATTGCAATTATGTAACTTCAAATATAATCATATAAGGTTGATGAATTTACATTGCATAACTCCTAATCCTCAACTTCTCTTAGTAGTTGTTTTTATATATAATTGATAAATAGTACTATAGTATTTGTTATTCTGCTCGCTTAATTTAAAATCATTATTCATATTTATTTTTACTTTTAGCTATAATTATGATTTATAAATATTATTGTGAGATAAATTATAGCGTATGATTTATTCTAGTGCTTGTTTTATTTTTCTCAAGGTGATACATGAACCAAAAAATTCTTAAAAAGAATAAGCTAATTTTATTTTTCATGATATGCTAAATTTGAAAAAATATTTATAATTTTAGTATGCAAGAGGGCAATTCATTGCACAATAAGAATGGTTGCTTAGAAAATTTACACAGAGCAAATACTATAGTGACAAATCTAATAATATTTATTGGAGAATGGATTTTCTTCTTCAATTATTCATTGATCCAATTTCAAGGTTTCCCTTCATATCAATTAAAGGAAGAGCACAATGTAAGTGATGCCTTCTTAAATCCATCTCAGGAGGAACATATTTTAAAATAAAATAAATTATTGTTTATATCTTCAATATAATTTGGTAAAACAAATTTTAAAATAAAATAAATTTTTATTTGAATTTAAATTCAAACAAAGTAACATTTTACCACTACACAAAAATAAATTATTTAAAAAAGTTTATTTTTTAATTTATGTTTACCCTTCAAATGTTAAAAAATTCTTATAAATACTCAAAAAATATATCAAACAAGTTTTTCCAATACCTCGACATAAGTAAAAAAATATCACCATGCATTGCCTAGGTCAAAATCTAGTTATATATATAATAGAAGAATAACAATCAATCTTCTAAGCTTAACACATATTCCCTCTATTTAAAAATGTAAGGCATTTTTTAAGAGTTGAATGTTTAAAAATGCAAGACATTTTTAGTCTCTCGAAGTATAATCATTACCTTTTTTTTTCAAAAGTACTCCTATTGATAGTGACTTTATATTTATTATAGAGTGTTTAATAGGGGTAAATATAAAAAGATAGGATTAATTTAAAATTAGATAATTACTTTATTGATGGGTAAGATTCAGTTAAAAAATACTTTATATTTTTAAACGGATGGAGTATATATTTTTTAAAATACTGCAATTCTAGGCTATCTATATTCTCATTAATTTCCAAAAATATTTTTAAAAAATAATATTAACATTATCTTAAAAACTACTTTTCTATATTTTGGAATATTCTCTACCATGATCTCAACAATAACTTCTCAACTAATTCACAATTTTAAATTTTAGTTTTAAAAATATTTAAAAAAATGTAGAGTATCATAACTTCCTCAATTTATTTTATTAGTATAATATATTTTTATAATTCTAATAACTACCCCTTAATTCCTATTAGTTTAAATATTTTAAATTTTAAATTTATAAAATTTAGATTTAAATGTAAAATTTTTGAATCATGAATAACTTCCCCATCTTCTTTGTTCCCTAATATCATAACTCCTTTGTTTTGGGGTTTCAAAATTTTTGATGTATCATATTTTAAATTTATTTACATTTAAATCATTTTAGTTAATTAGTATAACATAATTTGTCATTCTAATAATTACCCCTTAATTATTCTTAATTTAAATATGGTAATTTTAAACTTATAAAATTTAGATTTAAATGCTAAATTTTTGAATATGCAATAACTTCCATACCCCATGATTTCTATTAATTATTATCATGTTCTCTTTGTTTTTAGAATTCAATATTTGCTCTATATATATATATATATATATATATATTATATTTTACAATTATTTATATTTAAATTAATTTAATTAATTAGTATAATAGATTTTTTTATCCTAATAACTATCACTCAATTTAACTTTCCCCTAGTTTTTATGTCCACATTTCTCGCTTCCCATGTTATGTAACACACCAAATTTTTCTTTTTATAATTTAACTCAATCATAATTGAGTTACAGCCACCCAACACATTTTATATCAATAAATTTAATATAAAAATATTTTATAATTATCTTAAACTTGCACAATACAACATTTAGACAAATTTTTAACTCCCACATGCCATTAGACTAAATCACATTTATTCATTCTTATACTCCCAACAAGTAAAATAAATAATTTAATAAATTTTTAAAACAAGCCAGTTATTTGGCCTCATATTCGTGCCATTTAATCAATTCAAAGTAAATCAAATATTAAATTACAGTCATCCAAAGTGTATCAAAAATAAAAATAGTTTGAAAGACATATTTACACTGATATATTCAAATAATTGTCAATAAACAAAAAGTCCTAATATTGGCAATATAACACATTATAAATTATAAATCAAATACCTAAAAGAAACAGTGAATCTATGCCACTAAGCCTCTGGGACTCCTCCACATGTCACTCGTGGCTTTTCTCCTAAAAATTGTTAAACACATAATGAGACTCAAAAGTCCCAGCAACCAATGCCAATTTATGATAGTGTGTACAAACAGTTAAGTGTGTGCTTACTAAGTGGGAATTAAAAATAATATAATTCTAATAAAATATAAAAAATATTACAATACACATAACAACCATCCTTATATCTCTCTCATAATTACCCAGCCAAAGGTAGATTAACCCGAGTTCTTACAAGCCACCTATTGAGCTCCAATAGGGGCATACCACGTGACACATAAATACAATAACAATAGCAAGTCTCCCAACACCTCCCACAATAATCAAACAAATTCGTAATAATATTACACAATTATACAATATTATAAAATTCATAATTTTCTCAATAATCACCCAATTAACATGAAATAACACTAATTACAAATTAAAAACATGGTTATCTCATGGTTTTTTTAATAAATTATTCTTTATAATTTCTCTCCTACCACAATTTTCACAACAACACAATCTACAATAACATATTATTTATAAATATTAATTTCAATTATTGAAACTAATAAAATAATTCTAATAATAGAATTAAAAATATAACATAATTCCTAATCTCAATCTTAATACAAATCTAGAGTTAATATTATTAAGTAAAATTTTTAACTCCTCTTTTAATTATCAATAAATATTAATAATTTAAAAATCAACTTCTAAACTAATTTCTATTATCAAATTTTTTTTTTATTTCATAAATTCGCACCTAAAATACTCAAAAATTAAAAATTGAGTCTCTAGCTTAGAATCATAATCCTATAGCCATAATAATTCATTTCTCATCCCAAAATAATCTAAACCTCAATAAATCAACATATATTTTCAGATCTAGTTTAGAATTTGATCTATAAGCCACAAATTCAAAGATCATCAACAAATTTATACTCTAAAACATTTATTATACTACTAACAACCTTATAAACCATATTTATTCAACATAAATTCATCCCTCTTTCAGATCCTAAATTTTCTAACACCACAAAATCAGAAACTAAAGAGGAAGGATGACTAAGAATTTTTTTTTAGAACACTTACTTAGTCTTAAAAATCTTAAAATCACACCCTAAATATCCTATTAAAAACTCTTACCTTAAAAACTCAGATCTCCCGCACCAATGACTCACGCTCACTCTGCCTCACTCGCGCACGAAAGAAAGAATGAAGAAAACAAAGGAAACAGGTGAGTTTTTATAAAAATTCAGTAGGTCTCACATTTTTTTTATTATTTCTTCTTCCTCTCTCTTCTTCTCCTTTTTTTTTTATTTTATACACATTATTGATGCATGCGGCGGCCGAAAGCAAATTCTCTTTTTTTTCTTCTCTTCTCTTTTTTTTATAATAATAATAATTTAATATTTTTTTAATTAATTAATTTTTAATTAAATTTTTTTATTTTAATTTAGAATTATATCTTAAGTTAGATTTAATAATCATCTCCTACTAATTTATTTATCTCTAAATATTTTTCAAAATTTTTATTAACTTAAATTAACTATTAGAATTTAAATTGGGATGTTACATGTTAACTTTCATATCTTATTTTGACTTCCTTACACCCAAAATTCTCTCCAATATTCTTTCTTCCCAAATTTGCATTTCTAATTTTATATTCTCCAGAGTGGTTGTCACTGACGTCGTTTATTGCACCATATCTACCTATGTTCATGCCATACTATGCTTCAAATAAATTCTAAGTGCACTATGGTCTCCAAAATGTACTGTTTATCATTGCAATTTGTGAAAGGTGTGGTTCTCATGTATATGTATCATTCTCTTTTTCCCTTTTAAAAGAAGAATTTCACATTCAATTTTCTCTCTAACAACCTTTTCCTCATTTTGTTCAGATTAATTTTTAAATATAGTTTCTACCCCAATTTAACGTGCTGGTGATGCAATCATAACTTCACATTTTTTAAAATTTAACCACCTTTCACTATTTGCCTTGTCCTTCTTCCAAATTCAAGATCTAATGCTGTTGCGTCATTGATGCATCAAGATATATTATAATTGTTTATCTTCATGAAATCTCTTGCTTTATTATGAAGTGTAATATTGTTAAGAGGTGCGGGATAATTGTATGTTTCATAGTGTCTTTATTGAAAGATGCTATCCAAACTCTTCTAGAATTAAAGTTAGGTTTCACACTTTCTTCCTATGAAGATTATTTATATTATTGATTAATTGTCATTGATTTATGAATTCATCATTAATCCCTATTGTTTTAAACATTCAATTTTTGCGTAAAAAAATCATAGAGGATCAATAATGCAACTAATATAATCTGAGTTAATAAGGTATCACAATATCACACAATATCATAAGTAATACTTATTTTCTAATATTTTTAGCTTTTAATGACAATTTTATTTTAAAATATCATTATTTAATGTACTTTTTCAATAATAATTGATAGGAGAATATTTTATAAAAAATAATTTATTACTCAAAATACTTTTATTTAATGTGATGACTTATTTTAAATGATTTACTATGATTTGTTGATAAAAAAATATTAACTACTCATACATGTAATTAGCTTATACCATTTTATAAATATTTTATTCATTCATCTAACACCCCTGTAGAGCACATGTTACATATACTAGTTATATTAAAAATAAAGGAAAACACAATCAATCATCAATATTCATAATTTATCATATTTTATTTTTAGTCCTTGTATTTTTTCTTGTATTTTCAATTCTTGTAAGGATTTAAAACACTAAAATTATAGAGACTAAAAGCATGAGAAAACTATAAGGATTAGAAGTAAAATCTAATGAAACTATAATGATTGATAATTATGTTTTCTTTAAAAATAATCCAACTCTCAAATTTTGGATGATTAGAAACAAAGTTTAAAATCAAAGAAATAAGACAAAATGCAAAAGAGTTAGAGACCAATTATTATTTTCTTTTTCTATGTTTTATTTCATCAAAATTAGTTTTTCATGCAATAATATGTGTGTGTGCTTCTATGTATTTATTTATAGGGTAAAGGGTCAATTTTACTCATAAATTGATCATGAAAGCCCACGAATGATCTTAAATTCAATTGAGGTCAATTTTATCCCTTAACTTTAGAAATTTAGTCATCCATGCCCCTATGTTATTTTCCTTTAATCCCACTTTTATTTTTAATATTTTTATTAGAAAATATTTAACTGCGGGTCCCACAATTTGTTTTTAATATTTTGACAATGCCACATAATCTCATGCTCAAAACAAAGCATAGCATATCATTATGCCTTTATAGTCATATTTATTATCGCATCATATATGTTGGATAAGGCTGGCACCCAAAAAGGAGTGAATTGGATGACACTAAATTTCTTTGGATTAAAAAGAATAGTAGGAGTAGATGAAAAAAGATACAAGAAGGACAAACTTTGACATCAAGTATCTATCTTGATTCAGCCTAAAACTTAACCTACATTTAGTTCTTAAGATTACTCTTAAGATTTTCAATTATAACTGCAAGGTTAAGTGAGTACTTGCTACCTCAGTATAGCGTATAAGACTTGACTAGTCTTGTTTTAATTGACCAATCTTGCTACAACAACAAATTGTTATAATTTACTTGAGAAATCTCTTTTCAAAATTTCAACTTTGTTTTAAAGAAAAGTTCTCTAAAAAATGAATTCTTCGTAAAGAGTATATTGAACACAATGAAAACTTAACAATTAATGAGAGCTTTTCACAAAGTTTATCAAGAAATGTTATATGAATGAATGCAAGACCTTTGACACACAAATTGACTGTTTTCGAGAATGTTCAAACTTAGAATAATTCACTCAATAAATTTTTTTTGTTATAGACTTCAATTGTGTCATATATATATATATATAATATATATAGTTTTGCAATGTTTAGACCGTTGAAACAATAAATATAACTGTTGGTGACATTTCTTGCATGCAACTAGAAGATTCACGCGTGAAATAGAGCTTAGGCAAGTTCTAATTAGGCATATAGGACAATTCAAGTGTAAACACAAAGATGCTCACGCATGATCTGTAAGGTGAAAGATTTATATCATTCTGCATGACAAATTAGGTTTGGATCCCTCAGACTCTCACACATGAATTGGCTGGCAAAATGCCAAAGTCATTTTGAGTGACAGGTCATGTGTGGCACAAATAACCTATCACTCATGAAATGGTTAGTTACAAAATCCAAATTATTTTGGATTTATAATGATATGTCATCCAGAATGGCTTGAATTTATAATATCATTACGCATTTATGATCATTCATATGTTCAACATTTCAATTTTCTTATTTACCAATATAAGCTTCTTCTTTTTGTGGTCAAACTCTCATAAAACAACCATTTTATGCCACACTTGCATTTCACTTTTTCAAAAGCGTATTCTTATTTTAAAATACTATAATCAATTAAACTAGCAAAAGCATAAACTAGATTTTTTCTAATTACCTCAAACTTTTAAGTGATCAAAGGTCACCCCTTACTAAACTTGCTTCGAGCTTACATTCAAACTTAATGGCGTGCCATATGGTTAATCTACAATCTATAACAATACTCATCACTAATAATCAATCAACATACCACTTCCAACTCCCAATTACCAACTTTAAAAACCAAAATTCTAACCCACAAGTGCAAAAACATAAATCCAATAAGTTTATTAGCTCTCATTAACTCTATTAAATTTCGAACAACTTAAATAATGACTCACTCTACAACCCAATTTTCTCATTAAAGAGTTTATGGTTTGCCTAAAATAGAGAAATTCAAATCCAATGACTAAACCACTAGTACCTATTGTCTTGGGAGGAAAAAAAAAAAAAAAACAACTTCCATCAATTTTGCCATCAGCTTAAAAATTCCAAATCAAAATCAAGAGAGGAACAATAAACCCTAACCTCAAAGGGTAGCTAGAATGGAAGGAAAAGGATGGGAAACTTACCTCAAATGATTCATAGCCTAAATATGCCTCGAAGAAACTATGCCCTAGTGGAGCTCCACCATCTCCTCTGATTTCCCTCTTCATTTCTCTAATTTTTTGCTTTTTTGAGCATTTAAAACTCTATTTTGATGTTAAATCCACAGACAAACGTCATGCATGTTTAAAACACAGCCATTCGTAGTTGTAGCCAACAAATAGGATTTGTCCTCGTTGTTCAAGACTACGGACTGCTTTGATCAGAAAGCAAGCTCTACGCTAAGAGTGCTTAGTTGCAATCGGTTGTCACTAACAAAGGAGTTAACCGCAGACGGTTTTGTATAGAAATTCCATTTCTTCTTGAAAACTAAATTTTAATCCCTAATCTTACTCCACTTACTCCTAACCCATTGTTACTTTGTTTCATACCTTTAATTGACCTTGGTGAATTAACTAAACCTAAAAATTAAAATTTAGGATGTTGCACATGTGAGAGGAGTGGAGCATATAATTTTTAGTCTTGTAAATAAGGATAGATGAAGGTTGAGAGAACATTCATAAAAGTTATTAAATGAGATATTTTGATTAATAGTATACCCAGAGACTTGATTATTAATATAATATAATGGCGTTGTGCAATCTATACAGTTAATTTCATTCAGGGGAATAAGCCTTCTTATCTTTTTATGAAAGACTTGTTGATTATTAAAATCTAATTGAGGATACTTCATTCAAGGCCATTTTTTTTTTCAATTCATAAAGTTTCACCATCAATTCTATAAAGAGAAATTTAAATCAATTCCACTTGATCATACCAGTCCAATAATTTAAAAACCATTTTTATATAATTCTTTTTTGACCTAAACCATTTTTATATAATTTAAATTTTTGGAATGCTGTATAATAATTTAATATTAACGTTGCTGCTATAATGTTGAGACTTTAGATGCTCCACTTCAATCTTAATTTATTACTTTATTCTTAAAGAATGAAACTTTTTTTATCTGAAAGCATATCATGATTACTGAATTAGCAAAAGGCAAAAAGAAATAGAAAGCGAGCATAAATTAATGGCACAAAGAGAGCTGTATATGAATGAATTTGATTCTGCAGTGACTGATGGACCGACACATTATTAGAGTCAAGCAAGGGGATAAAGAAGGGTTGGCATTTTGATATTTTAATTTCTAAGGATTTGATGGATTGATTCTATGAAGCACTTTACAGCAATAAAAAAAAAGGATGGTTCTAATTGTGCTCCCACTCCTTCCACCCATATCTATATTCCCAATTTCTATAACTTCTCTTTCCAAGGTTGTTCCCATCATGTTACTCCCGCATGATCTCTGGTTTTTCGCGTCACACTGGGGCCTGCATTTTGTTTTGCTATTTTCTCTTCATCTAAATATATTTTTCAAGAGTACATGTAATTAACCGGGAGTTGAGTTTCGCAGGAAAAAAAAAAAATATAGCCCTTCACATGAAATAAGATTTGAATTTTTCTTAAAGGAGTGCATACACTTATGACTCATTCGGTTGTTAAAAATTGTGAGAATGAAATGTATTAAAAAAATAAAAATAAAAATGAACTAAATTAATTTTCTCTAAATAATAAGCATAATAAAATTCAATTTTACATATTATAAATATGTGAGAATCACAATACCCTTCACAAATTATACCCTTCACAATTTTCATGATTACTTTTTGTTTCTCTCATGAACATTTTTACCTTTTTTTTTTTTAATTAGTTCATTCTCATCATTGTTAACATTCAAACATACTCTTAGTATTCAACCGTAAAATTACTTCTAATATAAGGCGGTTGTCAATGACAGTAAGAGGCTGTAGGTGGATTTCACGTTCAATTTAATTAGCATAGTTATTAACTTTTTTGGATGTATGCTCAAAAGTAAGAGATAAATCATGGATAATTAAATCTCTAATCAACGGGGAATTAAAGAGGAAAGGGGTCATTTACGTCAGTTTAGTTTAAATCAAAATTTAACCCTACCATTCAATGCTTTTTGCATCCGCCATTGTCTCTAATCTCCTTAATTAGATTAGTCATCAGTGGATAATAAGTGACCACATTGTTCTAAATGAGATTTAAAGTTTTGATAGGATCATTATATATCGCAACACTGAACTCAGTAAATATTTAGAATATTAAGAATTCCTATTAAACTCAAGGAATATGGGCAGAAGAAAGCTGAGTTGATTGGTGTTTTCATTTATCTAATTAATAATCTTGATATTTTGATGCCTCGTGAGTAATTTTTGAAATTACATGGGGCTATCTAAGTAAATTTGAGTGGTAAAGTTAATTGTCATTGACAAAGGAGGTGGGAATGGCGTGGGGCAGTCGAATGACTTCAATCAACGTTGGGCCCCACAGAGGTGGCAGATTGAGGAGTCACGTAATGGTGGGCCCTGCGCGAGGTTGGATCGCTAGTAGTGGACTGGGAATCAAATGGGATTGAGGCCCAAAAGGCCGAAACAGTCTTCCATTTGATGCCAACACTGGCCGACACTCGACTCCATGTGGAAGCTTCGGCGTATCTCCGTCCTTTTTCCACTATCACCTTCGACCTTCCTTTTCTTTTAAGGCAAATCACGATCAAGGATATCTGAAGCAACATTTTGACAGAAAAAGACCAAAGCATTCTGATTTTACAGTACAGGACCAGAGGACTAAGCTGCAAATAATCTTGAGTGTGAAATGAGAAAAAAACCCCTTTCCTTTTTTTTTTAATTAAAAAAAGTCAATCTCACAGTCACCTGTGCTGGCCACTATCATCTTCCAGTTTAAGGGAAATCACAATAAAGGACCTTTAAAGCAACATTTTCACACAAAAGGATCAAAGCACTTT
The DNA here is from genome assembly GCF_029017545.1 of Prosopis cineraria. Classification (NCBI taxonomy): domain Eukaryota; kingdom Viridiplantae; phylum Streptophyta; class Magnoliopsida; order Fabales; family Fabaceae; genus Prosopis; species Prosopis cineraria. Next base: position 3,266,000 of record NW_026555343.1, read on the forward strand.
GATTTTACACAGTAGGACCAGAGGACTAACTTGTAAATAAATTTGAGTATGAAATCACAAAAGTACTCTTACCCTTTTTATTTTAAAGGTCAACCCCACAGTTACCAGTAATTGGACTGACAGTGGGTAGCTCAGTGATTGGTGGGAAAGATGACCAAAGAAAATTTGAACCTATAACCTTGTGACCATTTAAAAAGATTGAGGTCATCAAACCATGAAGCATAGTTAATGACATTAAGCAATATATAATAATAATAATAATAATAATAATCTAAGTTTTCAGACCTTTTTTAGGTCATAAAAAAAATTGACTTATTAATTTTTAAGTGAATTTAATGTTTTATTATGTTTATTTATTATTTTGACATGACCATTTACAAATTGAGAGGCTTAAAAATTTATATACTTTACAAGATCTCATTTGTAAATTAACATTTAGAAATCATTAGAAAAACTTGTTCATATAGGTAATCAATTTAATTTCAAAACCACTTTTTTTAGCATAATGATGACTTGTTCATTTTTGAATGACACTTGCTATTTTTTAAACTTTACTTGTTAATATGACATGCCCAACTATAATTGAGAGGTTTAAAAATTTATTAATAAGTAAACTTAACAAAATAACAAGCGCTGATCATGAATTAACAAGTCAACATGTAAAATACATGTAAAGTATATAAATTTTTAAGCCTCCTAACTTGTAATTAGTCATATTAGATTAAAAATTAAAGTTTGAAAAATAACAAGTGTCATTCAAGAATCAATAAGTCGCCATTATGTTATACTAAAAAAGTGGTTTTGAAATTAAATTTATTACCTATATGAAAAAGTTATTTTATTAACTTTTAAATGTTAATTTACAAATGAGAACTGATAAAATACATGAATATTTAAGCTTTTTAATTTATAATTGACTATGTCAAATTAACAAATAAAGTTAGAAAAATAACAAATTTTGTTTAAGAATTAACACGTCATGATTATGCTATAACAAACAAGTGCTTTGGAAATTAAATTTATTATTTATATGAACAAGTTGTAAGGACTTATAAATGTTAATTTACAAATGAGAACTTGTGAAGTATATAAATTATCAAGCCTCTCAATTTATAATTGATTATGTCAGATTAATAAGCAAAGTTTGAAAAATAACAAGCATCATTAAATTAAATTTCAAAACTACTTTTTTGTTATGTTATGCTATAACAAAAAAGTGCTTTTGAAATTAAATTTATTACATATATGAATAAGTTATTTTAATGATTTATAAATGTCAATTTACAAATGAGAACTTATAAAATACATAAATTTTTAAATATTTTAATTTATAATTGTCCATATTAAATTACTAAGTAAATAAAATAAAATAATAACTTTCATTAAGAAATTAATAAGTTAATATTCTGTCATAATTTAAAAGTAATTTGAAAACTTAAATTATTACATATATCTTTTACCTAATATTATTAGGCTTTGCGACTTGATAATCACAATTTTTTTTTTCTTTGTGCCACCTTTTCACCAATTAATTATCACTGATATTGGAGCTCTAATAATTGGCTATAGTCGATCTGGTTGCCAACGACCTCGCCAGTGGTAGGATTTCGGCGGTGACTTGGTGGCAGGCATTAGTGACTGTAAGGTTGACCTTTTTTTTAAATAAAAATATTTTTATCATTTCATCCTTTAAATTATTTATAATTCAATCCTTTAATTCTGCATTATAAAATTAAAATATTTTAATTTTTTTTTGTGAAAATGTTATTTTAGAGCTCCTTGATTCTAATTTTTTCTTTTTTTTCGAAATCACTACCTTCATTTTTTGCACTATGCACATACACTATATGTATTGGGATCATCGTGCAAAATATATTCAAATTTATAAACTAACGCATAAGTTTAATTTTAACGTTGGAAAACCAACCTGCCTTAGTTTTAATAAAAAAATTAGAATAGCTTAAGTAAAAAGTCTTACATCTTAATTTGAATATGTGTAAATGTAGAACGCGTTCAATCTCAATTAAAAATAATAATATTTTTTTTTTGACTGAAAACCTAATAACATTTAAATATGACTTGATAAAATGTCCTTAATTTTGAAAATATATTTAGTCTTTTATAATTAAAGTATTTTTTTTAATTAAATTTAAGATATACGAATCTTTTATAATAGTACTTATTTTATAATAAATTTTTATTATCAATATTATACTTTCTCTATTAAAAATACAAGACATTTTTTTTAGATTGAATTTTAAAAACATAAAATATTTTTATTTTTTTAATGTATAATTAACGAGTTTTTTTTTGAAATATCCAAAATGAATAAACCATGTAACTTTTCATCTTTAGGATAAACATCTTATTAAATATAAACGAATATAAAAAGATGATGTTAGTTTAAAGAGAATTAATTAATGTATTAGAATGTAATTCAGTTAAAATTATTTTACATTTTTAATAGAAAAGTAATACTTTAAAATTTACTTAATTTAATTTAATAAAAAGTATATTAAATATATAAGTTTAGAATAATGCATGGGCTAGTGCCACTTATTTTAATACTTCACATGACATGATGCCTTTTTATTTTTTTGGCTAAATCACATTATATGAGGATTGTATCTAGCTTCTTCTTCTTTTTTTTTTTTTTTCAAGACAACTAATTAAACTTTCAATATTTAAGTTTGTCTTTGATACCGATTTAGTTTATTAAATTTATTTTTATTTAGTTTTTTAAGTTTTCTTAAATTATCAAGTTTGTGAGTTTATAATTTGACATGCATATATAGCTAAACAAAAACAAATTAGCTCTTAAATCAATTTGATTTTGTCAATATAATCTCTTACCTTGCATTTTATTATTTGTTGTTTAAAATTAAAAAAATATAATTATTGATTCCTATAATTTTATAAAATTTATTTTTTAGTCCCTATAATTTATTTCAGTATTTCTAGTCCTTATAGCCCTTATAGTTTAACATTGTTAGGGATTTGAGAAACAAGCATTATTTAATCTTATTGCAATTAAAAAAACTGAAAATACTAAAAAAAGTTATAGAGATTAAAATAAAAATTTGAAAAAATATGGGGACCAATAATTATGTTTTTATTTAAAGTTTTTGAGTATTTTTTATCTACATAAATAATTACACTTTTTTTATTAATTTATAATGTTATCATCAATATTCCATTCTACTATGTGTTAGAATATTTTAACAATATTATCTTTTATTTAAATAATAAAAAATTAATTAATAAATAAATCAAACTTAGAGAACTAGAATGATAAAAAAATAATAAAAATTAAATTTAAACGATTGAATTGGTAATTAATGCAAACATGTGGAGGATTAACAACTTTTTTTGTCTTCTAAAAAAATAATTTTTATTGTCTAAAAGTAGGACTGAAAAACGACAGCCTATACAGCGTTTTAGCCATTCTCTCGCAATTCGCAAATTGTAAGGGTAGCACGAACTCCCAGAATGAACAGTGTCATCCGTCCCGCTCATCGGCGATTAGAGGAGCCCCATCGGGAGGGAAAATCATCGTGACTTGTGAAGGGAAGAAACGATGAACACTTCAGGGTCTTCTATACAACCTAACAGCAATTTGCGGGTCTCGGAGAAGCCTCGGCAGAACCAGAAGCCTCCTTTCAGACCAGCAAAGGACGACACCAAGCCTGTGCTTCAAGACCCGGTAATCTCTCTCTCTCTCTCTCTCTCTCTACACGCACGCGCGCACACACACACACACACATCACTCAGTTCATGCTTCGGAGATTGTATAACTTGGATTGTTAAACGGTTCTTTGTTGTTCAATAGATACTGAGGTCTGATCCAATTGAGACAGAGGAAGCTGTGCTGCGACTGCCTCCCTTCTCGATCGCCAGATCAACTACACCATCCAAAATGTCCTGAACATATAATTTATTTCTTTTCTGTTTTGATATCTTTCAGCGATGTCCTTGTCGTTTCCTCTTCACTTCTCACTTGAGCGTTAGGTTTCTATTATTTCTTCCTGTTTTGGCCCATTTGATTAGCTTACCAGAAATCCCGACTCTTTAAAGGCTGTAATTTCTTCTGCTATGCTGTTACTAGCTGAATTTATGTTGTTGGTGTGATAGCTTGCTTCCTAATCTATTTTTCCACTTACAAATTATGCTCGATTTGGTTTGGTTTATTTATGTTAGCCTTGACAGTGTTGTCGATTTTCAATATACGTTTGAATTCTTGATTATATTGTCTCATCGTCTCATCTAAATCATGTATCATTTATGCTGATTCACTCTAGCCTGTGGTATCTCATATTACAGATGTGACTGTGTGAGTGGATATTACTTCATTATCTACCTTGACCTTTTTTTTTTTTCGTTTTTTAATTCGAATGAATGGTGCGTCTTCAAATTACATATAAGAAGGTTGTTTTGCAGAATTTATCATCACATATAGATATGTTTAATGCCAGAGCTATTTATACACACGCACACACACAAGGACCAAATAACAAACTTTAAAATTATAGGAACTTCATCAGAAAGAGTTGAAACTTTGAAAACAATGTAGTATTTCAACCCTTTTTTTTTTCCTGATAACGTGGACAACTTTAAGTAATTGCTGCTGTAATAGTAAGAGTATGACTGATGGAAAAAGTGAGTGGAAATAGGTAGCATTTATTATAATTAGCAGTTTATTTTATGCTCTCTGGGATATATGTTCAGTTTGAAGAAATGCAACAATTGCATGCTTTCTTGGCTAATTTGTATTCAACCTAGTTGGACTGCACTTGATAGAGCACATGAAGTTTTCAATTTCAAACTTGTGGATCGTCATAAGTCATAACGCTTAGCGAATCCTTCACTGACTGCCATTTTATTTATGACTACTTGCAAAACTGGCAAGTCAGATTTTGGTTATGCATGCCATCTACATGTGTTACACTGATTGGCGCTGCTGTGTGTGGCGGACAAGTTTACAGTAGATTGCCATGGTAAATTTTGTCTTCAAAGATTTATGATGCTGACATGTAGTCTGTAGAATTTCCTGACATTCACTCTTTTCATCTTTCTTTCTTTCTTTCTGTTAATAGGTAAGACTCATTATTTTGCTTACTTTCTTCTCATAGAACCTAGCCTTGCAACGGTGGCTTCTTTGTGGCCAATAGTGGTGCAGATTGCAGAATGAGAAGTTGGGATTTGTTGCCAAATAGGAATTAAGCATTTAATACAAGTTAAGACATAGAATACTACTAAAGAAACAATTCAAGGCAATATTATTCGTGCATGATTTGAAGTGTGGCATTGTGAGCATGCATATCACTCATTTTTAAGCGGCTTCATGGGCTTTTATATTGGGGAAGATAGAGGATTTACACCTTTACAGGGATTTTAAAGAAGGCAAAGGCCTTGTTCAATCTCATTTGCAAACTATACAAAGCAAAATTATTGTTGGAGTAAGGATCTCATTACACGGCAACAAGGTTGATCCCAGCAACTGGAAGAAGTGGTTAAATAGAAGGATTAGGAAAAAGGCAGCAATATCAATAAACTATAACTTGACCAGCAGATCAAACATGTCTGGGAAACCAAAAATTAATAAACTATAGAACTTGACTAGCAAATCAAACATGTCTGTGGGAAACCATAAATTAATAAAACTATCTTCATGGCACAATTTATTTAGTGTAACTCATTTCAAGTTACATGCTATTCACTCAAATTATTTGTAATTGCATATTAGACTTGTTATTATATTCACTGCCAATCTATGATTACTACAAATGATCTCTCAGCTACAAAAAGCAAGTTGGGCCAGAATCCAAAGAATGGTTTTGTAAAACTCATGAAGGAAAGAAAAGTTCTGTTAAAACCTTCCCGCCTCATGCTGGATTAATAATGATTTTCCAAGAATTTCAGTCTGCTTTTTAACTCTGAAACCATATATTAAATTAAAGTAGAAATAAAATATCAACAGATATTATTATCATTATCATTATTATCATTATTATTTTGAGCAAATAATTCTAATCTCCTTCTAGGAATTTTCCCAAGCACCAGATCGTTCACTTTTCCAAGTGAAAAAATTTGAAAAATAAAAAATAGTGACTGCCTCACATGGCTTCGGGGTGGTGCTTTCCCTCTACATGCTTGACGCTTGCAGGAAGGCATATCATCAAACTGATTAGCAGGAAGCTCCTCCGACAACGGCCCAACATAGAATTCAACAGTATTTGATTTCTCATTGACTTTGATTCTGGTCACAGGCAGCCATATGAACAGCTTCTTCACCTGTATTCTAGACACGTTGGACATCGATCCGTAAGTAAGCTTGTCGATAATCACCTCATCGTAATAAACCAAACGGTCAAACTGCACGTAACAAGGCTTTCGGTGTTCTACATGGAAGGATCCGTCATCGGAGAGAGCGTAGGATTTAACAATTTTGGGAAGAAGACCCTTGGGGAGGTTGTATTTGGTGAGCAAATCATGGACGATGGGATCAGATCGCAGAGGAAGGCCCCGGAGAGGTAGGGGGAGATAAGCTCAGGAAAGCGCTACTAGAAGAAGTGAGCAGAAGAAGAAAATGGGTAAGATGCTCAGAAGCACTGATACATGAAAATGGCTGGCGTGTCCATGTCAATACATATCTGACATGGACACGCGTTCAGGACACGAAAATAGCATGTCTGTTTTCCCAGTTTTTGGCAAACAAGGGCGGACATGAGATGAGACGAGCGGACACGGGCGAATGCGGGTCGAACATGGGTGGATACGAAACTCTGTGTTTTTCACTTCTTTTTACTCGATCCCAACTCCAGAAACCCGATACCCTAAGATTTCCAACTCCATTTGATCCCTTTTGCGTGTTTGTCGCTCTGTCGCTCGCTGCCTCATCGACCGTCATCCTTCTTCAATGGTACTTCTTCAGTTGACTCGTTGGCGATTTCACTTCTCACTTCGCTCGCTAACTCGTCGTCTAAGCTCTTCCTCAACGTCTCTATCTCTTCAGTCTTCAATCTTCAGTCTTGGTAATTTATCTTCATTCTTCACGTATCAGTGCTTTTCAGCGTCTCTATCTCTTCACTTCTTTTATTGCTCGATGCTGGATATTTATTGCTCTCAATCTCCAAGTTGGTATTACTGCTGTGCTGGATATTTATTGCTCAATGCTCACTAGTCATTGCTGAACCGAGAGAGGCAGAGCTACCTGATCAGTTTTCCCATTTAATGTTGAATTATTGATTGAATTTTTTTTATTTAGATGTATTATTTTGCTGAGTTAAAGATTAATTTATTTTAAATTTTTATTAGCTCTCTTTATATTAAAATTGCAGGAAATTGTTTACAATTTTTCAATAGAAATTAAATCTGCAATGATTTCTAATTCTAGACTTGGTGGTAGTTTAGGAGGTGTGAATTCTCAGTTTCAATCTAGTAATGAAAGACAGAAAGAGAGTACTCCTTTATGGGCTTATGTAACTTTGGTTCTTCAAGAAAATGAAGGGAAAGGTGGAAATAGAAGTTGGAAGTGTAATTATTGCAATAATCAATATAATGGCCCTTATTCTAAAGTTAAATTTTATTTGTTAGGGACCTCTAAAAACGATATTACTATATGCCCGAAAGTTGATGATAGTTGTTTAGGTGAAATGTGAAAAGCTCAAGAGGAGGTTGAGAATAGAACAAACCAAGACATGTGCCATTGCCAACTCCAACTGAGAGCTTATCCCCTTTATGTCAAAGGGTTCTACCCCTATTGAAAGTGAACACAATTAGGAAAAAAGGAAGGCAACAAATATAATAGAAAGAGCTTTCCAACAAAGAGCTAGAGATAAGTTAACTGCTGAAATTGCTAGAATGTTCTATTTAGTTGGCTTGTCTTTCATTTTGGCACGTAACCCATATTATATTAGTGCATTTCAATATGCTGCCAACAATGTAATTCCTGGTTTTAAACCTCCTTGTTATAATACACTAAGATCTACTTTGTTGCAAAAAGAAAGGGCCAATGTTAAAAGGCAACTTAAATCAATCAAAGGGACTTGAAATCATATGAGGATAAGTATAGTTATAGATGGTTGGACAGATATTCAAAGAAGGCTATTAATTAATTTTATAGCTATAAGTGATGGAAGTCCTATGTTTTTAAAGGCAATTAATGCAACTAGTGAGTATAAAGATAGATTTTACATGGCTGACTTGATAAAAAAAGTGCTTGAAGAAGTGGGGTCTCATAAAGTTATTCAAGTAATCATTGATAATGCACCTATTTGTAAATTTGCCGGTAAGATGGTGGAAGATGAATATCCTCACATCTTTTGGATATCATGTGTGGTGTATACACTTAATCTTGCCTTGAAGAATATATGTGCAGCAAAAAATACAAAGGCAAATAAAATTATTTATAGAGAATGCCATTGGATCATTGGGGTGAGGGATGATGCAGTTTTTATCCGAACATATATCATGAATCATTCTATAAGATTGGCCATGTTTAATGAATTTGTGCCATTAAAGTTGCTTGCAATAGCCGAAACAAGATTTGCACCAACAATTGTAATGTTAAAAAGATTCAAACTTATCAAAACTTTTCTTTGCACACTGGTTATTAGTGAAGAATGGAATACTTATAGAAATGATAATGTTGGAAAGGCTATTCTGTGAAAGACATAATTCTTAATGATCTTTGGTGGGAGAAGGTTGATTATATTCTCTCTTTAACTAAACTAATTTATGATTTGCTGAGATTTGCTAACATAGATAGACCCACACTTCATTTGATTTATAAGACATGGGATTCAATTGATATAGCAAATCAAGGAATCAATTTATAAGTATGAGAGAAAATTACTTTTTGAGTACTCTTCATTTTATGAAGTTGTTTACAATATTATCATTTATCAATGGACAAAGAGTGCCACTCCACTACATTGTCTTGCCCATTTATTAAATTCTAGGTGTGTTATTCTCATTTTTTATCATGAAATTCTTTTCTTTACCATTTTTACATCATAACTCCAATTGATGTTATTATATTATTGTAAGTATTATACAACACAATGGCTTAAAGATGGACCAAATAGAGTCTCTCCACGTAGAGATGCTGAAATATCAACTAAGAGGAAAAAGTGCTTTAGAAGGATGTTTCTAGATGAAAAAGTTATGAATGAATTTTCAAAGTTTTTTGAATGTTCAGATGAGTTTTCTTTTCTTGATTTCATACAAAATAGATGTATATTAGAGCCTAAGGTTTGGTGGAGCAATCATGGTACTGATGCTCCTAAACTCTAAGGGACTGCATTGAAACTTCTCAATCAACCATTCTTATCATCTTGTTGTGAAAGTGATTGGAGCACTTACTCTTTTGTTCATTTACTAAAGAGAAACAAGATGCTTTCAAAAAAAGTAGAGAATTTAGTTTTTGCTCATTCAAATCTTCACCTTCTTTCAAGAAAGAGTAAAAAGTATTCCACTAAAGAAAATAGATTGGGAGATATTAGTGGAGATTGTTAGGAAATAAATGATGCTAAAAATCTTAAAGTTGCAAGTTTTTCTCTAGATGAGCCAATTTTGGAGAAAAAACTTATAGAAAGAAGTGGTGGTGTCAATGAAAATGAGAAAGATTAGAATTACTTTAAGTTGATAATTATCTTTTGCCACTTGGTAGTGTTTAAGTGCTTAATTACTTATTGTATTTTATTTTATGATGACATTAGACATCTTGAAATTGTATTTTTATATATCCAAATATTTAATATTTAATTATTTATATAGCCGTATCTGTATCCTAAAATTTTGAAAAATAGCTGTGTCCACGTATCGCACTCGACACTCTTACCCGTATCGCTGCTTCTTAGGTGAGATGCAAATTCAAGGGGCCATGGATGACACTATTGAGAGCTTCAGAGGTTAGAGATATGAGATTGAATTCAAGTGGATTCTTCTCTTGAAACACCCTTCTTCACATTATAAATAAATAACAATGGAAAAGGCTGAATGGGACAATTTGCAATGTTGGAAGATGCATGCCACGGACAATGAATTTTTTTTTTTTTTTTGTGTGGGGAAGGAAGCTTCATTGCCAAGAGAAAACTGTACAGTAATTATTAATGACAGTTGGGTTGAGTGCAAGAGATTTAATAATATGCCGAGGTTGTGATGTTTACTTTTGTAAAGAAAAATGCATGTTAGAAGAATTACTCTCATAAAATTTGAGAAGCTCAATTAGAATTACTTTTTTTGAGACTGCTGGAAAAAAACACCAGACACAATCATCGTCTTAAATTATTTTGCAGATTTCAAAAAAATAAAAAACAAAACCCAGATGCTGATTTTCTGAGAATGGTGGAACAGAGAGGATTGTTGTTGGCTGACTTGTTTGGAGTTTCCTTCTACCACCTTCTGTTGCTCTTTCGTTCTGCTCTGGCTTTTGCCGATTTTTCTTTTTTCTTTTTTTGGGTACTGCTCTGGGCTTGGCTTTTGCTTTCCGGTTTGCTTATTTACTGCTTTGCATCTTGCTGATCTGCCCCCTTGAGTTAGTAAAATGATACTCCATTGGTGTACCCAAAAAATAAAAAATAAAAATGATACTCCATTGGAATACTCACTGTGGAGCTAGATAAACTAGCTTATACAGATTAAGAAAATTAATTAAGTTAATTATTTATAAAACATATGTATTAGTTTTGTTAAAATATTCTTTCCTTTAATTATTTACATTGCCAACTATCTGATGTGTACAATTAAAATGGATAGTTTGGTAGAAAAATAATAAGTTTAGTTGATAAAGAAGATTAAGGCTAACGAAAATAGATCCCAATTTTATTGAAAAAAAAAAATCAATTAACCCGTCATGTGCCCCTTTTGTTATTGTTAAAAACCCCCCCCCACGCCAAAAAAAAAAAAAACCGTGAATCATGTATTGCCATTTATTAGAAAACAATAATCACAAATCATGATCTTAATAACAGTGACTACTTCTTGTTAAGAAAAAAATCGAAGCACTGATCAAATTACTTGCAACTGACACAATTTTGTTGCGTTAATTAGTTGCATCTAATCTTAGACGGTAGAGCATGTTATGTTTTTTTAACTTACATACATCATGGGACGATTTTTGAAACAGTTTTTCAAATTCCGCTGACGTGAAGTCGTGAACATGGTCAGACAGTTTTCTGGAGTGAGGGATGATTGTGACCATTCGATCAATCTGTTGAATAACAATATGCCACGTCACTCTTTTCTGTAAAACCCTGCGATGTTCTCCGTATCAGCTGGTTCGTTTGTTCATCTCCTGGCGCACGACGACCAGAGGTTCTCCCATCGGCAGCGCCGCCGGCGACCCTGAAAGCGGCTTCTTCCTTTGAAAACGTTACCCTAGCAGACCGTTCTCCTGCCTTCCTCCTCGCGCCAGAGCCTCATCTTCAGAGTGTGAAGGTTCAGATACCTCAAGCTATGAGGTCAAAGTTTTGAACTTAAATTTCCTTCATATTCATGCTTTGTGAATCTTCTGTGCAATGAGATCGGTATCTTCCATCAATTTCTCTTTATTCCATCGACACAGACTCTGCAATTTCCTGTCCTCAAAACAATTATCTGAGGCTGATTTAAGCAACCACTTTTCTGAAAAATTCCGGTTGTCGTCCCTTTTTCTTGAGAATGTTTCATCAACAACCCATTCAGATGGAAGTTCATGTTGTATGGAACCTGAGGTTACCGAGTCCACTAACTGCACTGAAGGCAGTCCAGTTATATCGAAAAATCATGCCATGGACACCCTTCTAAGATACCTGACTGAGCCTCAACTGGCGTTGAAGTTCTTTAAAGAACAGAGTGGTTATGTAGATTGTATTGATGTTTTCTGTTTGTTGCTTCATATTCTAACACTCAACTCTCAGACTCGTAAAGCTGCTAGGATTTTGCTCAATAATTATCTTTTGAAAAATTTGTGCGGTTCCCCAATGGTGCTTATGGAACGCCTGGCTGAATTGGAGAAAAGGTACGATCTGAGATCAGATCCTTGCGTTTATAGTTATTTGTTGAATAGCTGTGTTAGAGCTAATAAAATAAGAAGTGCTGTTGATTGTTTGAAAACAATGTTTGAGCATGATGTTTATCCTTGGGTTCCACATATAAATATCCTTCTGACGGCAATGCTTAGAAGAGATATGATTGATGAAATACATGACCTACACGATGAAATGGTTAAAAGAGAAATCTATGGTGATCGCTATACATTGCATGTATTAATGCGTGCATGTTTGAAAAAAGGGAAGCCTGAGGAGGCAGAGAAGTATTATGAACAGGCATTGGATAGAGGAGTGGAACTTGATGCAGCAGCATATAGCATAGTTATTAAGGCCGCTTGTCAGAGGCCCTGCCTAGATTTGGCACTGAAGCTATTAAAGGTGATGAAAGATCTGGGATGGACGCCATCTGTGGGTACATACACATCTGTGATTTGTGCTTGTGTGAAGAAGAGAAATCTTGCATGGGCATTGATACTAAAGGAAGAGATGGTGAACAGTGGTATACCAATGAACATAGTTGTTGCCACGAGTTTGATGAAAGGGTTTTGTGTGAAAGGGGATGTGGCTAGTGCATTACACTTGTTTGATGAGATTATTGAGGCTGGCCTCACTCCGAACAAGGTTACTTTCTCTGTCTTGATTGGATGGTGCTCAAAGATTGGGACTATGGAAAAGGCATATGAACTTTACTGCCAAATGAAACTCATGGGCATCCAGCCCACTGCCTATATTATTAGTGACCTCTCACGGGGATTCTTGAAAGTGAATTTGGTAGAAGATGCATATAAATTGTTTGATGAGGCTGTTGATAATGGCATTGCTAACGTAATTACTTATAATATCTTCTTATCCTGGCTTTGTAAAAAGGGTAAGGTTGACGAGGCTAGTAACTTATGGGATAAGATGATGAACAAGGGTATTGTACCAACACTAGTTTCCTACAACATCATGATGCTTGGTTACTGTAGAAAGGGTTGCATGGATGGCGCACTTAATTTGATGAATGAGATTCTTAAAATGGGTTTAAAACCAAATGCCATTACTAACACTATCTTGATTGATGGTTTCTTCGAAATAGGTGACTTTAAACATGCGTTAGGTGTGTTTGGCCAGATGGAGGCTGCAAATATTGCACCTGCAGACTTCACATTCAATACCATTATAAATGGCATGTGCAAAGTTGGCCGAATGTCTGAGATGAGGGATATGCTGAACAAGTTCGTTGAGATGGGCTTTATTCCTACTTCAATCACTTATAACAGCATCATAGGTGGATATGTCAAGAAAGGTGACATAGATTCAGCAATGTCAACCTACAAGGAGATGTGTGAAAATGGAATTTCTCCCACTTCTGTCACTTATACCAGTTTAATTGATGGATATTGCAAATACAGTAACATTGACCTCGCTTTGAAAATGCATAATGAGATGAAAAACAAAGGGTTGAAATTGGATATTATTGCATACAGTGCTCTCATTGATGGTTTCTGCAAAAGGCAAGATATGGAAAATGCAAGCAAATACTTCTCTGAACTTCTGGAGGCTGGTTTGCGTCCGAACAAAATTGTTTATAACAGCATGATTAGTGGCTTCAGAAATTTGAAAAATATGGATGCAGCAATTGAAATGCAGAAGAAAATGATAAGTGAGAATATTACATGTGATTTGCTGACATACACTACCCTGATTGATGGATTTCTTAAAGTGGGTAAATTGAGTTTTGCTTTAGATATTTACTCAGAGATGCGTTCCCAGGGCATTCTGCCTGATATCATATTGTATACTGTTTTGATAAATGGACTGTGTAATGAAGGGCAGCTAGAGGATGCTTGCAAGATGTTAAAAGAAATGGATGGAAATAATATAGCTCCTACAGTACTTGTTTATAACACTTTAATTGCTGGACATTTTAGGAAGGGGAATTTGCAAGAGGCTTTTAGACTGCATGATGAGATGCTTGATAGGGGTCTTATTCCTGATGACTCTACCTATGATATTCTTGTATGTGGAAAGTTAAAAGGATCATATCTTCAATGTGGGGTGTAAGTCTTGAAGAACCATCAACTGGGCCAATATTCGTAGTTTTGGTGATCATAAGTTTCATCCTCTATTGGGACCCAAGTGCAAAGCGAGGGACTCGAGTCTCCCATTGGAAGCATGAGATTTGGACGTAGGATTTGTAGACTTTGTGCTTATCAACCTTACAAGCTCGTTTTTGGGGTTTGATTCTCTTAGAGTCCAAAAGTTCCTATCAATTGGTATCACAACCTTCCATTATGTCCCAGGTGCAGCCATGTAGCACAAGTGAATGAGTAATGACATTGATATTGTGTTAGCTGAGGGCTAGGAAGCTAGTGTTAAGCAGCGTGGAGGAATGTTAGGATTCAGTTGCAAGGTACGAGATTTGAGTCTCAGTATAAAATTTTGATACTTAGCTCATGAGGTCATTGTATTTACCAATCTCTAGTTAGCTTTTTGTTTGGTATAGTTGGCCCAACAGTTTCCATCAACCTGCACAATGGAGAATACAGGACTGCAGATACTTAACGATGGAAAGGTTCAGGACATGGATTCACATTAAAAGAATTAGACATAAGCGTTTATTTCACAGTGAACACTTTCCCCCCAACCCATATGATGTTGACATGAATGTATCATAGAGATTTATATTACTGTGTCCCGGGACTGCACGCAAGATTGCTTGCAGTATGCAGCATTGTTATTCTTGAAATATAGAAGTACAGCAGTTTTCATTTTGGCCATACCTAACTTGATTTGAAGGATTTTGAACCTTGATTTTTTTTTTAACCCTAAAAATGAAGTGAAAATCATGTTCGGAAGAGATAGCATGGCAAAATTTACCGGCTTATGTCGTGTTTCGAAGCTTATGAGCTTAATGTTCTGCAACAACCCTGCCTAGACAAATCAGGGAGTTTTGAGCGCGATTACAAAATTGTAAAATAATATATTCTCATAATACTTATTAAGGGGCCGCTTGGATCTCCAGATAAGAGATAATCTTTCATGACTACAAGATGGGGGTGCTAAAAAACTTCTCCATGCAAAGGTTAGTTGTTTTCCTTTAACTTTATATATACATATACTCTGTTTCGATCACAATATAAATTATAGTTAATTAATTTATATTTACAAATAATATTATTTAAAACTTTAAATTTTTAAAAATATTCACATCTTTTCATTTATACTCTTATTAAATACCATATATAAAAGTCTTGATAATAATAATAAAAATTTCAATGTATGATTTTTTTTTTTAAAAAAGAGTAATAAATAAAGTGAGGACATAGTTAAAAAAATAAACACAAAAATTATTTCATGCCTTATATTTTGAATTAGGTAAAGTTCTTTAAAAATGCTGTATATTATAGTTTAAAGGATATATATTTAATTTCATGTGTTGGGAATACGAATTGGGTTATATGAGTTAGCTTTGAATAGCTAGTCATAAAAGCTGAGTTGGTTGGAAAAAATTTACTTAGATGAAAGTGAGGTTTTTCTAATTTGGATCATACAGCTAGTGAACAATATAAGTTAACCTTAATGGGTTAAAAAAATCATATGAATTATAAAGAAATATCAAATTAAAACTCATCATTTAGGTGTATTTTTTTTAAAATAAATGGGTTGATAAATTAACTTATTTAACTGACCAATCTTTAAAGGTTGAGTTGGGTTGAGACTTTTTTCAATTCATACAAAAATGGATTGAATCCAACTTAACTAGTATAGTTTGAGTTGGCCTATATTTCCAACTCTACAATCACTCTCCCTCTCTCTACTACATTCTTTAAAAAAAATTACACATTAGACCTCATTTTTTAAAAAAGTAACGAACGTTTAATTTAATAAGGGCGAAATTGTACCAAATAATTGTTTAGAGTTTAAAATATATTAAATAATAAAATATAGTTCTTATAGCAGAAACAAGAGAAGAGGTTAATTGCAAACTTGAATTATGGAGGAGGACATTGGAGTCGAAAGGTTTTCGTCTGAGTAAAAGTAAGACGGAATATTTATATTGTAAATTTAGTAAAGGACTATTCGAAAATAATTTGGAAGTGAAATTGAGAGATCAAATTATACCTCAAGTGGAAAAGTTTAGATATTTGGGAGCCATTAATCAAAATGATGGCGAAATCAGTGGAGATATTTCACATAGAATTCAAGCTGGGTGGTTTAATTGGAGAAAAGCTAAAGGAGTTATTTGTGACCGTAAGGTGCCTAATAAACTTAAAGGAAAGTTTTATCGCACTGCTATCAGACCGGCAATGTTATATAGTAGTGAATGCTGGGCTCTAACGGGACAGCAAGAGCATAAAGTTGAAGTAGCAGAGATGAGAATGTTACGATGGATGTGCGGACATACACGTAAAGATAAAATTTAAAATGAGCACATACGCGAAAAAGTGAGGGTGGCACCTATTGAGGAAAAAATGGTAGAAAATCAGTTGAGATGGTTTGGGCATGTACAAAGAAGACCAAGGGAGGCACCAGTGAGAAGAGTGGAACATATAACTTTGAGTCCGATTAAGAGAGGTAGAGGAAGGCCTAAGAGAACACTCTTAGAAGTTGTTGAACGTGATCTCTTAATTAATAATATTTCTAAAAGTTTGATAAATGATAGAGCACAATGGCGTCTTGCAATCCATGTAGCCGACCCCACCTAGTGAGATAAAGGCTTGTTGTTGTTGTTGTTGTTTGTTTAAAATTCAAGTCAACATTGAACTTATAATTTAAGTTTTAAATTGTACATCAACCCTCCTTTAAAGCTTCCGAAGGATAGTAGCTCCATCAAATGAACAATGAACTCACCCGGTTGTTTTTTGCAAATTAACATTAACTAACGATAAGCTTGCAAATTTCTAACTAGGCTTGATAAGTATAGATATTCGGTATTCATCGTCAAAAAATTCATATTGGATCACTTTTATTGATGGGAAAATCTATGTTATACTTTATTCACACAAAAAAAAAAAAAATCTAAGAACAGATTTGGTGAATGCTGCAAGACTAATTTACAGAAAAGTGACAATATGTTCAACTAATAGATTAAAATTACACCAATTCAAGGTTAACTTGATCAAATATTTAACTGGTGAATGTTTAGCGCTCCTGGCACCGACAATACAGCACCCTGTTCTCTCCACATTCCTTCTCTTAGAACCTTGGTTTTGAGAGCCAGACCTGCCATGATGCTGAAGAAACATTCCCTGCATTATTCTTTTCCATAAAGCTAATGGTGGGGTGTATTCAACATACACCCCAAGAATTTCATCACACTTTACTTTCTCCATTTTATGATCAAGGCAACGGGTAAGCATTCTTTTCTTCCAACAGATGGAGGAAATATAACTTTCACACTAGTTGCAAAAAGTTTTGCCACATGTAGCACCAGATGACACTCAGGCATCGGTCCCATTAGCGTTGTCATTCAACAGAAGCAGAAATGCTGAATATTTATCATCAAGTATCACGTCCATGGAGAACAATAAATAGACAAGAACTGCTTATACCTAAATTGGGTCAACAGGGTTTCATGGCATGATTTGACCAAATAAATTTCAATTTAACTGAATTTCCGAGTTCAAAAAGGGTTTGTGAGTATCCAAATTCAGAGAAAACCATCCATAGTCTGAGTCGTGTTTTCTCCATACAACTTTGAGTGCATTATTTACTACAGCTTCATCTGACCTCCACAACATGGACTACTGATAGTGCCACAAGCACCCTTCAACAATTCTTGAACAATTGATTGAGTAACCTGTCCATGCCATCCTAGCGTAGCAACAAGTTAAAGCAATACTAGAAGTTCACCGTATGTCTTTGCTGATAGAATTCACGCACTGCCATCAGCAGAGAACAAGAGAAACCTGCAAATATTGGTTCTCAAGGTCTGTTTCAGCAACGGAGACACCCAGGATAGTTATTTACAGCCCGCCCTAAGCTGTAGGACAAGATACTTGAATTGGCAAATAAATGTCCCAGGTACAATGTAGAACAAACAGAGCTTCAACTTAGCAGATTAAGCTGTGACATGTTGCTAAATGGTATGCTGCTGTAATTAGATCACTCAAAGATCAAACCCTGCAACAACAATTTTTCTGCAACTTCTTAAAGCTCTCAAGTTAAAACTGGACTGTATTTTGTCACATATATAGCAGACACAAGCTCTGAGAATACCACCACATTATACGAAACACCTTGACTGTTACATGTCATCTTCCACCAATTACAAGTTCATGCAGTCTGCATTTCACAACATTGACACATTTTACTCTGCAGTTTATGAGACTTTTGCAGCTAAATTTTTATCACGTCTAGCTTCATTGACCTTACTTAAGAAAAGATCCTGCGTATCACTATCAATTCCGAAGGATGAAGCCATTGCAACTACCCTTTTTATTTCATCCTCCATTCCTGAAACAGAAAGCCCTTCAATCAACATTGAGTAAGTTGTTTTGTTAGGTGAACAGCCTTTTTCTAACATCTCCTCCAGAATTTTGATACCCCCCTTTGCATTATCAACTTTACAAAATCCTTTAATCAGCATGTTATATGTAAAAGCATTAGGAACACACCCCTTTTCCACCATGTCATCCCATAACCTAGCAGCCTCACAAAGTTCCCCTGTCTCACACATTCCAGCAATTAGCATGTTATAAGTCAAGAGACTGGGAATAGAACCTCTCTCCAATTCATCAAACATTTTCTTTGCTTCCCATATATTTCCTTTTTTACAAAGCCAGTGTATCAGAGTACTAGATACAGCATTGTCAGGAGTACAATTCTTCTTCAAAAGCCTCCTCCACAGCTCAACAGCTTTTTCAACATTTCCTTCCTGGCACAACAAATCTATGACCTTACAACACAATGATGAACTTGGTATATATTTTTTGTCAAGCATATCATCAAGCAAGTTAAAAGCTTCCCCGGATTTCTTGCCCTTGCAGTAAGCCTCAATCATAACCCCATAAGTGACATCATTGGGTTCAACCCCATTCTCTTCCATATCATCCATTACCTTAATTGCATCGATCAAACGCCCTTGCTTACAAAATCCATCTATCAAAATTGTGTAAGTAGTAGCATCAGGTAACCACCCTCTATCAAAAATTTCACCAAAAACCCTCTTAGCACCATTCATATCACCTCTAGAAACATACCCACCTAAAATTGTAGTATAAGTCACCACATTTGGAATCATACCCATTACTGGCATCTCATCCATAACCTTAATCGCACGCTCAACGTCATTTTTCTTGCAAAGAGCTTTAATCAAAATGTTACAGGTAAAGACATTAGGTATAACACCAAACTTCGTTTTACAGTTTCTAAACATCAAGTGAACCCAATCGTATCGTTTATTCTGGACCAAAGCATTAAGCAAAGTGTTCAGCGATCTCACCGATCGATTAATCCCGAATGCTTCTATCTGCAAGAAGGTTCTAACGGCCAGTTTGGGCTTACCCGCAAGCCCATAACTCCGAGTCAAATTTATGAACAATTGCTCGCCGCATTTTATTCCAGAGCGCTGCAACTGAGAGAGAAGTTCTTCGACTTGATCGAATTCACGTGCCCGGGAGAGTCTCTGAATGATGGCGTGATATGTATCATAGTTGTGGGAAAACCCAGGATGATATTTGCCCGCGTAGTCGAAAATTTGGAAGGCAAGGTCGAGCTTTTGTTGACGGGTGATCATTGAAACGAGACGCTTGGGGTAGAGGCGCTGAGGCCAGGGTTTGATTGGCGGTGTCACGGTGTAGGATTTGATAAGAGTGGAATCAAAGTAGCCGGCGGCGGCGGCCGTGGAGAAGGAAGTGGCTGCGGTGATATAAGGTGGTGGAGAATGCAGTCTACGAAGGCGACGGAGAGAGAAGCTGTAATAGACATTCATGGCGAAGAAAGATGAGTATCCAAGCAAATAGACCAGAGAGGTTGAAGACGGTGGCACCGAGCAGAGTGTAGCTCCAAGCATTTGGGTATTCAGATTTTATTATTTAGGAAGGTGTCCGTAAATGAATTTTTGTGGGGACTCCTGTGAATTTACATGTTACATTGTGTTTGGATGGCAAATATAATCGATTTTTGGCTCAAAAAATTGATTCTTCAAAAAATTATCCAAACACCCACTTTTTTGGAGAATCCATTTTCAGGCCAAAAATCGATTATTTCCAAAATATTGACGAAAATTACAAAGACAGGCTCAAGCAAAAATTACAAAAAAGCCATATAATTTAATAAAAATAAAACCAGACTCTCTTTTTTTCTCTTTTTTTTTCTTAATAAAATTTGAACATTGCATCTTCAAAAAATTGATATTTGATATTTAAAAATTAAATTATATAGTAATTTATATAACTAAAGTTGATTCTAATTAAATTATCCAAATATCTTTAATTCTGTTAAAATTAATTTTAAAAAAACAGTATCCAAACAGATTGCGTTATAACATAATCAATTATGATTAAAATTTACCACTTAATCAATTATTTTTATAATCTATTATACCCAACTGAAATCCAAACGGACCCTTACTATAATTGGTTAATCGATTAATTTTAATACTTATACAAATTAAAATATCTTTGTGATTAATTTTAATTTTTTTCTAATTTAATAATATTATCATTTAATGAGGACAATTTAAAAAAATGTCATAAATACTTTTTTAAAATTATTGTTTTACTTATATTAAAAAACAACAAACCATATACTAAGTATAATTTATTTTCACGTATTTAAAAAAATGGGGGAATCTTTTGAGATTAGGTGCAGTAAAATGAGATGAACCACATTTCAAATTTTCGTTAAAAACTGTGCTCATATTTAATATTATTTGTGCCTGAAAAACAACCTCAAATTAATATACATTATATCTATACCTTTGAGCAATAAGACAATAAAGGAAATTTTGTTTAAAAAAGACAATGAAGGAAATGCTAGATAGACAAAAATAACTTGAAGTTAATATACATCATATATTTATATCAGATGCTTTAAGAAGGGGCCAGACCGAATGGTCTTACCAATTTGACCATTAAAAACTTGGTTTCTTCAAAAAAAAAAAAAAAGAAGGTTCAAAGGGTTGAGCCAGGTAAAGAATTGGGAACAGGACAGGGCCAGACTGGTCTGATGCTTTTTCTTATTAAAAATGAATCTAAATTCTAAAATTAAATGACAACACCGGGTAGGTTTAACCTGAACTGAAAATTATAAATCCTCAATTAGTATATATTTTTAATAATTCACATGATAGATGCTAGTTCTTTCATGCAGATTTTTTTTCACAGTTTCCTGTTTATTTTTTATATTTATATTATTTATGTGTGTATAATATTTTTATTTAATTATTACATCATTAGTTAGACTGTCAGTTTAACTAATTAGATTATAAGAATCATAAAACGCTATACTTTTTTATTCGTGGTCCAATCCAACTTTTGAAATATAGCATCATTATTTTCCTCTAAAATTCTCCAAGTTTTTCTCTATCTTTACATATGTTACCTTCACATTTGTTTTTGAGTAAAAATATAAATTTGATCATATATTATTTTTCGAGAAGTATGTGATAGCTTAAACTATCAAATCGTACAAAATAAATTATGAACTTTTAAAAATGGAGTATCCGATAGCCTGCCGTTAACTTTAACCGACGGACGTTTGTGGGGCCCACAATGACGCGTGGCACAACATGCGCACGACACGTTAGCATGGTAAAAGTACAAATTTAGTTACGAACTATTTTCTAAAAAGCACTGAGTAGCTTCTACTATAAAAAAATAAACCATCCAATACTTTTCTCTCAATTTTGACCAAACAATGTTTATTTTCATATTTATGAGACCCACAAAGCATTAATCTCTTCAATCTTCTTATCTCAGCTTGAGAAGAAGAGGGTCAAAGAGTTCTTATTTGAAAATATTCATGAAGATGGCGCTAACAAAGTAGAAGAAATCATTAGTAGCTAAATTAAGCTAGAATCAAGCTTCTCCCATGCATAGTAGAATTAATCTTTTACTTCATTGACATCATCCTTGTAAATATTTTTAGATAAAAACTCTTTGAACCTTTTTTTCTTGAACTGATACTAATAATGAAGGCAAGAAGATTGAAAAGATTGATACTTTATGAGCCTCATAAGTGTGAAAATAAGTAAAAATAAATGATGTTTGGTCAAAATTAAGGGAAAGATATTGAATGATCCTTTTTTTATAATCAAGACTACCCAATGTTCTTCAAAAAATAATTCGTGATTAAATTTACACTTTTATTATGCTGATGTGTCGTGCCATGTGCCATTATAGGCCCTACATAATGTTTGTCAACTAAAGTGAATGGCAGGCTGATAAATACTTTATTTTTGAAAGTTCATGATTTATTTTGCACCATTGAATAGTTTAGGCCACCAAATATTTCTAGAAAGATAATTTATGACTAAATTTGTTATTTTACCATTTGTTTTTCTTGATACCTTTTTCTCAGTATTATAGCCACTTGTTTGCTCAATTTTTTTTTGAATGAAAAGACACAGACAAGACCGTGCTAGGGTTACAAAAGTCACGACACATCAGAGTCCAAGATGTTCCTATATCCTATAGGCGAAACATTATAGATAGAGAGGTCGTAGTGGTTATACGAAGTTTCTCGTGTGAGCAAATTAGCACATTTGTTTGCCTTTTTAAAAACGTGGTCAAAAGTAACCGTCCAGTTTCTCATAATAAGCTCCCTTATTTTCTTGATGGTTACCGCTAGAGGATGGCTTTCAGAGAAATTATGTCGAATAAAAGAAAGAGCTTCGATAGAGTCAGTGTGTAAATTAATCTTGGTAAGATTAGCATTCCAACCAATCTAAAGGCCTTCTAAAATGCTTGATAATTCAGCTGCAGTGTATGGTTGATAGCCAAGAAATTTTGAAAAACCAATAATCCAATTTGCTTTTTTATCACAGATGACTCCACCACAAGTTGCAGCACCAAGAGAGTTAACTGAGTCGTTTACATCAAGCCTAACCCATCTTGCCTTCGGAGGACGTCATTCAGACTTTGATCTGAGTCTGTTGTTATTCAAAATATCCAATCTTGATAGAAGCCACATTTCATTTATGATTTGTTGGGTACAAGAGAAGGTGATATCTTTGTCTTGATTGTCATCTTCAGAATACAATCTCTTGCATCTCATTTTTCATATGTTTCAAACAAACATGAGCAAAGAGCTTCTACAAATTAATTTTTCTTGTGCTAGTATTCCCTGCTTCATTTCTTGCATTCCAAGCTATCCAGTCTTGCATATTAAGAGAGAAAAAATTATTTAGCTTGAAAGGATTGACTAACTTTAGCCAAACCTCCCGCACTTCCTTGCAATCTTGTAAGATGTGAATTAAAGAGTCTGGAGAGTTACAACCAAAGATGCAGTTTTGTTGTATTGGGTTGTGTCCTTCATTGGTTGTAAAATTACTCTGTAGGCAATCCCAAGCTGCTTTCCACAGGAAACATTTGATTTTTTCATATATAAGCCACTTCCAAATTTTAGACCAAATATTAAAATTTTTTTGTTCATTTTGGGATTCCAGCTTTTTGCAAGCGAATTTTATAGAGAAATTTCCATCAAAAGAAGACCTCCAACAAAGGGCATCACTAGCACCATGAGGGTTAGGAAGTTGGACAAGAGCGATTTGATTAATCACATCAAGATGAAGATGATGATTAAGAAGGTTGAAATTTCATCTTCCAAAAGGCATGCATAAATAAGAGATTTTGGTGTGAAGAATAGATTCAGCACCAAGGAGTGTATATTTAACAAGAGGTTCAGGAAGAGAAGCCCATTTGTCATACCAAAAAAAAATTTGGTTACCTTTATCCACTTTCCATCCGACTTGAGACATAAAATTTTTCCAAATTTGCAAATACTGCTCCAAGTGTAAGAAGAACTTGATTTATAGATCATTGGAATAGCCATTTTGCTGCATTTGTATTTATCCCGAAAAATTTAAACCTAAAAACGTTTATGTTGAGTGATGAGACCCCAACATAATTAATGATGTAGGCAATATTTTAATTATTGAGATTTTTGAATTCGAGTACCCCATTTGATTTATCTTTAGTGACACAATTCCAAAAAAAAACAGATTAGGCTTTTTGGTTCTATCAAAAGAGTTCCAAAAACAATTCCTCGAGCATCTTTCTAGCTCAGCCAGAATATTATTAGGAATGAGCCCCGCTTCTTGTTTGCTCAATTTGAATTATAGGGTCCAGTCCCGCTAAATTTGATTTTGAACAACGACTCCAAACTTGAGAGTTGGAACCCAAACAGAAGGCAAAACTAAGTTTAGCAAAGTGCGCAAATCAATTAGAACAGAAAAATGCAATGGGGCCTCAGGTACGTCATTCCTGCTTAATTAAGATTTACATGATTACAAGAGAACTTGAAGAGAAAAGAAAGGACAACAAAACAAACTGAATTGTTTTCCAATCAAATAAAATCCCTTAAGCGCATGAAAACTCTCTTCTTTTTCCTGTGAATTAACTTACCATATAAACCTTTGGATTCCAGCTCATGATCCCAACTGAATGGCCTAAACAAAAACATCATCATTGTGAAAACATTTACACAAATGTATAACATCCCTGTGAGATACCAACGTCCACTTTTATCACCATTACTGTGAAGCACCAAGAAGAAGAATGGTATGGTGTAGTATCTAAACTCTATAAGAGGCGCTGGAACGAGAACAGCAGCAGTAGCCAGAAAGTATGCCAAAACCCAGATTTTATTTTGAAATTTCCCTGTTTGGCAGAAGACAGTAGTTAATAAGCCATAACGTTATAAGCAAATGAAACTTAAAAGAATGCTTGCTAAGGATTTGTGCTCACCCAAGGTACGGATAATGGAAAGCCATGACCATATATAAAGTGGAACCATAAGGTATTTGATTGACCAGTGAGCCATGATGATCTTCCTCCAGATATAGAAAGGGTAGTGCCGGTTGTCAGCGAGAAGGTATGGATGAGCAACACTGCATTAATCAACCAACAGTGATTACAAAAATGGGAGTAAAACAGTCCAAGAATGCATAAAAAGTTATAAAAGCTGAGTTTATTTTCATCTGAGTGAGCTTCTCATAAACCAGTGTTGCTACATATACACAGTTGAAAGAAGACAAATATAAACAAATAATTAGGTCTTTACATATCTGGTTCTAACTCCGCCTATGTTATATAGCCGGTCCCAAGCCCGGGTAAAGGAGGAGGGTTTGTGTTAGGCCATCAACAGCCAATGTAAAAATTTGTTGAATCTATCATGAACATGGACAATAGACGTTATAATGTTAATGCTAGGTCGTTGCCCGTAAGTAACGCGCTGCATGGCTCGAGTACAGTGATAAGTGAGTTAGAGCCGCTGCATCGGCGCCCGGATGTAGTGTTAAATGAGCAAGGGCTACCGCGTCATTCTGGACGCACGCGGCTAAAGAAGTTAGTCCATAAGAGCAAAATTAGATTTGGTACTTGGAATGTTAGGACATTAAATTGTAAATCTGTAGAGGTTGTAGGGGTTATGATTCAAAGGAAAATCAATATCCTTTGCTTGCAAGAAACAAAATGGCGTGGAGAAGAAGCTAAGGATATTCAAGGTTTCAAACTTTGGTATACAGGAAAAGTAAGTGCACGCAATGGAGTAGGCATCATTATAGATAAGGAGTGGAAAGAACGTTGTAGAAGTTAGCAGAATTGGAGACAGAATTATTTCTTTAAAAATGATATTGGACGTGAGACTGTTAATATTGTTAGCGCTTATGCGCCGCAAGTCGGGACAGAGCCAGTCTTAAGGATTATTTTGGGAGGATCTGGGGTTGATTCGACACATACCACAGAGTGAAAAGATTTTTATTGGAGGAGACTTTATGGGCATGTCGGGAGGGAAGCTGGTCAGTATGCGAGGGTGCATGGTGGTTTTGTTTTGGAGAGCTAAACAATGAAGGGCAAACTCTTCTTGATTTCTCATTGGCGTAGATTTTAAGATTGCCAATACTTGTTTCAAGAAGAGAGATGAGCATCTCATCACCTACAAAAGTGGAGCCTCAAGGTCGCAGATTGATTTTCTTTTGGTTAGGAACACAGATAGAAAACTTTGTAAAAATTGTAAGGTGATCCCTGGAGATGCTGTAACGACACAACATAGGGTCCTAGTCCTTGATGTGTGTATTATGAGTAAAATCCAAAAACGTCGACAAGTAGTAACACCAGGATTAGGTGGTGGCAATTAAAAGGTGAGAAGCAAGATATTTTCAAGCGAAATCTTTTGGATAAAGGAATTTGGGATTCTCAGGGAAGTGCTAACATCATATGGGAGGATATGGCTAAAAAGATACGGGAGGTTGCAAAGTAGTTTTGGGAGAATCGAAAGGTCCTGGTCCGAGAGATAAGGAGTCTTGGTGGTGGAATAATAGTGTACAGGACAAAATCAAGTATAAGAAGAACTTTTTAAAGCCATACATTTGTGTAACAATGAGGAAAATTGGGAGAGGTACCGTATGGCTAAGAAGGAAACTAAGAGAGCTGTGGGTGAAGCTCGTTCTAAAGCTTTTGAAGAATTTTATAAGAACCTTGAGACGAGGAAGGAGAGCAAAATATTTATAAGATTGCCAAGAGTAGGGAAAGAAAATCAAGAGATCTAGAACAGGTAAGGTGTATAAGGATGAGAGGAAGAATTTTAGTTACAGATGATGAAATTAAAATAGATGGAGACTTATTTTTCTAAACTTTTCAATGATGGAGAGGATTCATCTAGTAACTTGGAGGATTTAGTAATTGGTGAAGGAGAACAAAATTTGTCATTCTATCGAAACATCGTGATAAGGAGGTAAAGGAAGCTCTTAAGAAAATGGCAAATGGTAGAGCTAACGGACCTGATTGTATATCTATCGAAGCATGGAAATGTTTAGGTGAAGAAGGGGTGAGATGGTTAACTAAGTTATTTAATGTGATTTTACGGTCCAAGAAAATGCCTGATGAGTGGAGGAGAAGTACATTAATTCCTATTTATAAAATAAAGGAATATTCAGAATTGTACTAACTATAGAGGGATTAAACTCATGAGCCACACAATGAAATTGTGGGAGAAAGTAATTGAGCATAGGTTGAGATTGGAGACAAGTATTTCTGAGAATCAATTTGGTTTTTGCCAGGTAGATCAACTACAGAGGCGATTTATCTACTAAGGGGATTAATGGAAAAGTATCGTTGTAAAGATAAAGATCTACACATGGTTTTTATTGATTTGGAAAAGCTTATGACCGTATACCAAGAGAAGTGCTTTGGAAAGCGTTGGAAAAAAAGGGAGTACGGATTGCTTATATTAAAGCCATACAAGATATGTATGAGGGGGTAAAAACTAGTATAAGAACGCCTAGTGGTCAAACAAAGGATTTTCCTATAAAGATTGGGCTACATCAGGGATCATCTCTGAGTCCTTATTTGTTCAACTTGATTTTAAATGTTTTGACGGAACATATTCAAGAGGAAATCCCGAAATGTATGCTCTTCGCGGATGATATAGTTCTTATAGCAGAGACAAGAGAAGAGGTTAATTGCAAACTTGAGTTATGGAGGAGGACATTGGAGTCGAAAGGTTTTCGTCTGAGTAGAAGTAAGACGGAATATTTATATTGTAAATTTGATAAAGGACTATTCGAAAATAATTTGGAAGTAAAATTGGGAGATCAAATTATACCTCAAGTGGAAAAGTTTAGATATTTGGGAGCCATTATCCAAAATGATGGCGAAATCAGTGGAGATATTTCACATAGAATTCAAGCTGGGTGGTTTAATTGGAGAAAAGCTAAAGGAGTTATTTGTGACCGTAAGGTGCCTAATAAACTTAAAGGAAAGTTTTATCGTACTGCTATCAGACCGGCAATGTTATATAGTAGTGAATGCTGGGCTCTAACGGGACAGCAAGAGCATAAGTTGGAGTAGCAGAGATGAGAATGTTACGATGGATGTGCGGACATACACGTAAAGATAAAATTCGAAATTACGTGAAAAAGTGAGGGTGGCACCTATTGAGAGTGAGAATGTTACGATGGATGTGCGGACATACACGTAAAGATAAAATTCGAAATGAGCACATACGTGAAAAAGTGAGGGTGGCACCTATTGAGGAAAAATGGTAGAAAATCGGTTGAGATGGTTTGGGCATGTACAAAGAAGACCAGGGAGGCACCAGTGAGAAGAGTGGAACATATACTTTGAGTCCGATTAAGAGGTAGAGGAAGGCCTAAGAGAACACTCTTGGAAGTTGTTGAACGTGATCTCTTAATTAATAATATTTCTAAAAGCTAATAAATGATAGAGCACAATGGCGTCTTGCAATCCATGTAGCCGACCCACCTAGTGGGATAAGGCTTGTTGTTTTGTTGTTGTTTGTGTTGTTTCATATCTGGTTCTGTGATAATCATCCAAAAAATCCAAAATAATATCATCCTCATATCCTTCAGTCACTGTAAAAAGGATTAATGGATAGCTAGTTTGCTGCTTTAGAGATTAACTCATACAGTAAATAATTTTCAAGTAGTAAGTTAAGTAGTCATAACAATTAATGGACCAAATAATAATTTATTGGTTCATTAAAAATGTATCAAGTGCTAAACCCTAGATGAAGCATAGACAAAGGAGAAATTGATTATTCGGAGTGATTAGAATTTAAATAGATCGTATTGACAACGCTCCATATTGTAACATAATAAGCAATGGAAGATAGCAATAAAAAGTACTGGGAAAGGGGAATATAATTTTAACGGCACCTCCACCCTATTTATTGACAAGACAAATCAGTTTAAAATTTCAAAGCATGCACATTGTTGCTAATAATCAAAACACGTAATAAATTTTATGTTCTAAATGTGTAATTAATTTTCTGAGCTAACCTGAAAAAGTGTACAGAGACAAAGCCCGCGGTCAGAGCCATGAACCCCAGAAAGAAACCAAAGGTCATATTTTTCCTAAAGTGCTGGAACTGGTCTGTAGCATGGGTGACAGTGAAATTCATAGGAGCCAGAGCCATTACAGAAACCAAACTGAAATAAAGTATCTGAGCAAAATGCGGGGTAACTGCATGAGCTTCTTTGCACCTGAAGTGTCAGAAAGACAAGTCAAAATAGGAGTTTTAGTGGCCCAAAAATTTACATGGGATAATAATAACAGAAGGAATCTTACCAAGAACAATACTCCCATTCCAAAGGACAAACAAAACAAAGGCAACCAATACCATCACAAAGGGGCTGAATGAGATCAAAAGTCCCACTTCATTGCCATAACGTTAAAAGGATTGCCCAAATATCCTCAAGCAGGCCTGCAAGAAGAAACCGGATATGTAGTTATTTTAATATTTCATTTAAAAAAAAAAACAGAGGGAGATGCGAATAACTTTTCTGCAGCCAGGTTACAACGTCACTTGCTCACGAGCATAAAAAAGGCTAGGCACTAAACAAGTAAATAATAAACCTGAAGGGGCAGGAGAAGATGCAGGTGCGTTGGGCATATAACTCTTGACAGTGTCTGTTGCTTTAACGCCCTTTCGCTTTCTCAGATTTAAACCCACTGTACTAGTGCTGCTATCACATGCCAACCCGGGTTTAGTTATAGACAGATCCGACTCTGCTGTTATTGCATTTTTCTTTCCGTGTGTCATAGCAATGTCTATGATCTGAGTACATGCGACAAAAAGTACCCATATAATATTTGTTGTCGAATAACCACTGAGAAGGCTCCAATCTGCATAAATAAAATTGGATTAGTTACTAACACTCTAAAATTTAGCATTTGCAAGTAAAATAAATTGTCCCTTTCACTAAATTTTTTCCCACCCATATTCCATATGACATATCCATAAATTTAATCATCAACATGCATAGATTAAAGGAAAAAAATGCACCATATCAAAAAAGCTCCCAACGTCAAATAAAATATCACTTTAATCACAGAAGCATCAAAAGTGCATACAACAGAGTCCAATAGCCAAGTAAAATAACCGACACTTGAATGTTGATGATCCAGAACAAAAGGGCATGCAGAAAAAAGAAACATGGAGATAAAATTGTACCAAGCTCAGAAATGAAAAAAGGATAGACCTTTGAGTTCAAATAGTATCAGCTAATTTATAAAATTAAATTTCTTGAATATTGCCTTGAACTTTGTGGGCATGCAAGAAAAAAGATAACAGAGATTTATTTAGACAATGACATGGACATATGATGTGATTTTCCTGGTTGCTAGTAAGAACCCAGTAAACAACATTGAGAAACACCTACGTCTGTCTAGTATACGTTCATCAGCCATGCAAGAATGTTAAATGGTGGGGCATCTGTGTATCTATTATTCTAATTGAGTAGAAACAGTTTTACAGGGAAAGAAAATAAATAGACATCGGGAGGCATACATATTCCCAACATAAGATAAGCAACAAAAGAGGAAAACCTAAGAAATTTAAAAAAAGCAAAGCTGACTGATTTCTACATATAAAAATTGAATCTCCCTTAAACTGACAGGATCCAATATAGGTAGGGAGAAATAAGGAAAATAATCTTTATTAAATATGAAATCAGAATAAATTAATAAAGATAAAGGAAAATCTTTATAGAAGATGAGCAAGAATCTTAAACTCATACAACTAATGAAGCCAAAGGAAAATCTCCACTCATATAACAAAATAATGATTGTATTTCCAGATGATTTCTACATGTTGTGCCTTAGTATTTATAGACAGAAAAATGATTAATAATTCCTAAAAATACTCCCATTAATCCATAACTCAGATATGGGGCATAACTATCAGAAAAATAAATAAATAAATAAAATTACTACATAATCTACAATACCCAATACTCCTAAATTTAAGGACCACTCAACAAAACATAAAAATAATCTTAAAAATTTTTAAACAGATAATATCTAAAATAACTTGAAAATAATAATTATTCCTGATATTTCTATAACTACACCACATCACCATTATCCAATGCTACTCGGTACTCTATCATAAACAAACATGCACAGGGTACCAAAGGGAAGCCATAAACAAAGATTATTCCATCCTTTCCCACAAAAGATGCAGGGACAAAACAAAGGTCATGAAATTCTTCTCCAACAGTACAAACCAAAGAGAAGCATAAACCATATGTTGGCACAAAATTTTGCTCTCCTTTTTTGCATCAGAACTATCAAAATAAATCAGAAGAAATACTCCAAAGTGCTAGGACAAACCTAGTGTTCATCAAGTTTTCTAAGGTAAGTTTCTGCCTGACAATGTAGAAAGTAGAAACAAACAGGACATTGCTAAATCAGATCTACACATAGCCAAGAATTCTAGATGGCAGGCAACTTTGTTGAAAACCAGTGCATTAAAAATGCACGCTCAATAGGCGATGCAGAATACTAGAAAAGAGGAGCTCTGGGATGAAAATATTAAATCCACCAAAATAAAACAGACAAATTCCATTGTGGAAGGATAGTTTACAGCATAAACTCCTAAAAATACCTTACCAATGCGCTAAGCCAGTAATTCTTTTTCAAGCATGCAAGATACATAGCCAGCACTGCCGATACAGATGCAACATCTGTATAATAGAGAAAAGTGAAGAACCAGTGGAGGGGATACAAGGATAGAACCACTGCTTGAAGCACCGCCTGTTTATCATCAAGTGTTGGCTTCAAGTGAGTATTTATGTCATAAATAATTATGCTGCATGCAACTGCTAAGACACTATTGAATGATCGAAGAATTGAAGTGGAGCACAAATCAGCAAATGTTGAAGCAGCTTGCACTGTGTAAAAGCCTGGAAACAAAGAAGCAACATGGGCAAGTGAAAGACAGTACCTGCAAAGTTTTAATATTGCAAAGATCAACCTTGGTATTTGACAGTATCTTGTTTTTAATATATATATATATATATATATATTTGTTATAAAAAGTTAGTTATCTATGCAGGACTATTGAAGTTCCTCAGCATGTTCCTCAGAGAAGAGAAGCACTAAACATGGTTCGTGTATCAATCACCATCATTTTCAAATACTCTTTGACAAAATCAGAATAATGCAATGAGATCAGTAAACAAAATTGTATAATTGATAGCTCAACTTATTCTGTACATAGTATTCAATATTTTAAAAAACATCATCGCACAAACTTAATATTTAATGACTTAAGATCCTAATACTGTAGTTTAAACATAAAAGGACAAAAAAAATAATTATAAATTGCAGCAATTTCATCAATGTTATCCTTCTAGATTACTCATCAACGCAACTTAGGGCCTGTTTGGGTAACCCTCAAGCACATTTAAACCACATCTAGGATGTGCTCTTGTCAAATCCAACAAATAGTTGGATTCTCCAAATGCACTTTTGCCAGATGTAAACTGAAAACCAAACATATACTTAATGCCTTGAGTTTAAACTAGAGCAACTCATCTCTCTAATTATCATATTCAAGCAATGGAATATGATAGTTAAAGGGGCTGAAGGATGATAAATAACCTCCTATAAGTCAGAGGGAGCTTAAAATTATCTTTGAATACTTTCTTTGGGACTTAATTGCAGTTTTAATTCCTCCAGTTTTAAAAATTTTCAAATATGGTCTCCCTAGTTTCAATTGAACAATGTTGCCCTCTTCAATTTGAACGAGGCTTCTACCACTTCATCTCCATGTCAACAAGAGAGTTGCAACAACAAAGGTAATTCCCCATCGGAAATATGGCATTGGCATGTCAACAGAAACATCAAGTCAACAGCACATTGACTGAGTGACCTGACAACTAAGAGAGCATATAAGCCTTTTTTTTCAAATAAGTAGATGAAAAGGATAGGCCTAATTGAAACTGGAGATGACTAAATAGTTCTGCAAGAAAACTAGAGAAATAGATTGCTCTGATAATAACTATAGAAACTATGTTGATTTACTGAGAAAATTAGAAGAATCAAAAGAGTATTTATCATAATTCCAGGTCACATAATGGACCTAGTTATAAATCTTATTCAGTAACTCTGTGTCTGCTTCTGATGGCACAGCACATAATATACACAAAATTCAACAACCACTGTATGAGTTTTGCTTGAACACAAATTAGTATTGTGCAACAATCCATAAATTATTTAGGACTTTCTAACCACTGGAAGCCATAGTTAGGAAGTAACTTTTTTTTTTTTTTGTCTTTTTATATTCCTTTATCATTTCATCCAGTCCATCAGATCAATCAGCTATAGTATTAATTCTTTATTCAAATGTATAGGGCAACAAGCATCAAGTTTCCAAGAACATACAGGCCAGGAGGTGTAGTAATCATAGGATCCCAACTTCCAAATCTCCCTTGCAGTATTTCTGAACCTGTGGTATATGAAATAT
The DNA here is from genome assembly GCF_029017545.1 of Prosopis cineraria. Taxonomy (NCBI): domain Eukaryota; kingdom Viridiplantae; phylum Streptophyta; class Magnoliopsida; order Fabales; family Fabaceae; genus Prosopis; species Prosopis cineraria. The sequence continues at coordinate 3,299,452 of NW_026555343.1, forward strand.
CTCATCCTGCAAAAACAAGAGCATACCATATCGAAACACAAATTTCTTCAAATCATTTATAGGAATTGCATTGATTTATCCCCGAGTTTCAACAACTTTGCTTACCATATATGGCTCAGGAACAATGTGATTGACGAGTATGGTGATAGGAATAACCCACAAGCTCACAATTACTGCAAGAGCTATTTTTCCCATTTCTTCCTATATGGAACAACAATATGAAACTTGGTCCTAGAGACTCAAGGACCAAAAAGTTATCTTGAGGTCAATGCAACTAAAGATAACTTCTTTCCCTTCTGGGGACAGGGATCCTTCTTCAGGGTAGCATGACCAAAGGGCCTCTTTAAGATGATCTTTACACCGGAGCCAGTCCAGGAAACTCAAAAGTGTATAGCATCCAAGAGAAAGGGATATGAAGCAGTGAGGAAAACTTTTCTCACAACTACAAATTGCTTGACCTAAGCCAGGAAAGGGTGAAGTTATTGACATATCTACTCATCAGATCAGATGAAAAAGTGATTATATGAGTTTTCTTCTTAAATAAAAGTAAAAGAAAATTTGTAGGTAACTTCATGAGTAATGGGCAATGAAACCTAAGGATTCAATTACCCAACAAATAGCAACTGCATATAACATTTTTAACAATATCTGATCAACCAATTGTAATTGTAAGATAATCCCAATTCAGTTACAGCAACAAGCAGAAAAATACTAGAGAAGAAAATATCATGCAAAATCCCACATGATAATAAAGCATGTCTAATTTTCATTATGAAGCTAGAAAAATGTGCTTGCCTCCATTCCTTCATAATAAGTGGAAACCTGATGGAATACTTGTAAAAGACATGGTCTAAGATTTACTCATATGCAAGGTTGCAACAAGGACAACAAGAAGCCTTATTCTATTAGGTGAAGTTCACTACCTAGATAACAATACCATTATATTCTATCAATAACCAAACTGTTGGATATATTGTTAATTAAAAGGTCTTGTTCAGCAACTTCATTGAGTGTTTTATTTAGCCTTCCTCTACCCCCTCTTCACAGAACTCAATGCGATCCTCACCAACGCCTTCCTCAAATCTTCTTTGTACATGTATAAACCATCTTAGCCTTTTGAAACAACATAGAAATATATTACTCTACTGATACATATAAATTGGAAATTCATTACCCTCATTAAGTCCCACATGGCATATCAGATTTAATATTTTCTAAAAAAAAACTAATTTAATCCACAGAAACAATAGAAGTCTCAGTTTGGTCCATGTTTTTCAACGAATTCATCCATCTCAACCACAGCCCCCCCCCCAAAAAAAAAAAAAAAAAAGTTCCTTGCAATTATAAGCTTATTCAGCAATGCCATACCTATTGATGGTTACAAATTCAACTGTTGATAAATTATCGTCTCAATTTGTTTATGTTTTGGTGTTTACTATAATTCTATAAATAGGTGCAAAAACACAAATCATTAGTTTGGTAGTCATTCAACCTACTTCCATTTCATTGAGTTCCCGAGTAATTTTTTCTTAACTGTAAAAGAGCATTTGTAACTATAAAATTTGAAGTTAAGAACCTTCCTTGCTTACTCAAGTCTCAGCTCGCAGTCCTTCCCGAGCCAGTTCAACTTCATATCTAACAACAATCTCTCTTGCTCTCCTCAGCATCCCCATTTTCTCAATTGATTATGCCAACATAATATTCCCAGCAAAGTTTCCTTTTTCTATTCTTCCATAATTCACTAAAAGATTCCAACTTTTACTGCATTCGCATTCCAAGGTCCAGATTATTTATTTCCTCTAAAACCAGAACATTTTAAACTCACCTCTCCAGTTATCTATCTTAAGTGAAATCCCAAAATGCATAAGCATCTGGAATTGAGGGCATTCGCAAAGACATAGAGAGCGAACCTGAGGAGGATACACGACCTGTGGTAAGCAACACTCAAGATCTTCAAGGTACAAGCTACGGGGTCAGACGAGGATCTCGATGGCAACGGAGTGACTCTCGAGGACAACGGGATGGTGGGAACGAAGTGCAAGTGGTAGAAGTTAGTTATTGGAGATGGAGAAGGCGATCAGACGGCGGAGAAGGCGACTGGAGATGCAGGCGGGGGAGGGAGAAGCTGAATGAGAAGATTGCTTTGACGATGGAGGGCATTTTGGTCCGTAAAATTTCAATCTGGGGAGCACATTTTGGTAGCGTGACTTAACGCTCAGTTTGGATAAAAAGAAGAGTTGAAAAGGAAAAAACATTTCAGAAGAGAAAAAGAAAATTAAAAAAAAATATTATCACTTTTATATTTAATAGACAAGCAAATTAAGAAGAAAAAAATAAGCAAACATTATAATAATATAATACCCTCATCGTAAAATATATCATTTCTATATAATTATATTTATAAAATAAGTTGAAAAATTATATTAAAATAACATAACTAAGTGATTTAAAATCAAATTAGTGATAAAAATGAATTTCATGTTATTATAATTTAGTAAACATATGTTATTTTCTATTTAAAAAATTAAAAGTATGTATTTTTAAATTAATACAATAACAATTTTTGGCCTAAGTTTAAGGTACTGTCTACAATTCAGATCCTTATAATTGATAACAATTTACAAATAAGCTCACTCTTGACCCTTTTGTAGCAATAGAATTCTATAACAAAGTGTAGGCTAATAACTTTACGATAGTGGAAGATTGAAAGAGACTTGTGGAGAGGAACAATCTATAAATGAAATATCTCAACAATTTTTCTAAGTGGAGGTGGTATGGGGAAGAAGAAGTATTGCTTGAGTTAAAAACTGTTCGTGTTACAAAAATAAGACCAACAAAATGTAAGAGAGCAAGAAAAGTAAGAAAGAACCAATTTCTTCCCAAAATCTCTCCATGTGTGGAGAGAAAATTTGAGGGAAAAATATGGTGAGTTTTATATCTCATTTTCTCTTTCACTTTTTCTTTCTTCTACTTTCTTTCCTTGTCCAAAGAAAAAAATTTATTTTCTCTTGATTTTTTTTCATATTTTCTCTCATCCATACAAAATATAAAAATAAAGGGAAGGAAAGAGCAAGGAAGAAAAATTAGAAAAAAATAATAGAAAATTCTCTGTTTGACTATAAAGGGAAAAATAGAAAGGAGGTAAGAAAATGAAGAGCAAAAAAATATAAAACTCATATATTTTAATTTTAATTTTTCTCTAAATATGAAGGATTTTTTAAAAATATCTCGATCAGCAATTTGTTTATGAATCTTTTCATTTCTTGCATGTTGCCTCTCTTCATTTTTGTTATAATTTTTTCCTCCCCTTAAAAATTTAGATTAATCATAGATGAATTGAAGAAAGAAAATTAAAATAAAAAATATTTTTGGCTAGCATCAGGTAAAAAATGTTACAATTATATTTTTATTTAATCAATAATGTACAATAAAATTATATAAATAATATGTTTAAAAATAAAATTTATTATATAAATACTTTTCTGTAAATAATAACATTATTATTATTCATATGAAATTATAATTTTCTTTAGTTTCATTTTATCTCATTCAGTCAAGCATGGCGAGATAAAAATCATCTCTCTCTCCTTTTCTCTTTTCTCATTCTCTCTCCTATCTCTCTTCCTATTTTCCTCCCGAAGTCCCACACAACATGAGTCCCAATGAATTTCACGATTTCCTCCTCACCCTCCTAGCTTTCTCGCGTCCATATTTAACTTGACAGTATAGATTAAATAGTTTAATTTTTTATTTAGGAAAGTAAAAAATTAGTAAATTTTTTATTATTAATCCGTAATTTGAACTGTCCATATGAATAGGAAAGGTTCAAATTTAATATTAAAAATATTTATAAATTTATTATCCAAATATTCTCTAACTATTTTTAAATTTAAAATTTTTAACTCATAATTTTGTTAAAAAATATAAAAAATGTATGTTAAAATATTATATTTCATTTTTAATATTTTATTATCAAAATAAAATTTATAAAATCATAAAAAAATTAATGTTAAATTTGCACTGTCTAGAATGAATCTGTATAATCATTTTGGGCTTAGACCCAAATAGATCCATAAACTCAATTTTTTTAAACTGATCACTTTTTAAAGTTAAGCTCTTATTTAACGGGTTCAACGCAAACCCATAAGCTCATTTAAAGAAAAAGTAAATTTTTAAAATAAAGTTCAACATTATACCAAAATGCTACTAAAGGATACATAAACTTAGGATTTTGGCAGGTGTATTAAGAACATTAACCATGGTGATTAGTAATTTCATGCTTCAGTGATGAATCGCTTACAATTCAGAGCAAAAAAAGAACTGAATTCAATAAGGAGGAACAAAATCCGGAAAAGGGAATGACTCACCTCTACTCCAACAATGCCAAAATAGAACCATCAGAACCTCAATAAAGTAGTATGACATTAATTTGTAAATAATGACCAAGGAACAAGAAGCAACCACGACAGACCATTGGAGTTCTGAAAGTCAAAACAAGAAAACATGATATAACACGAGAAGGTAATAGTAGAAAGCACCAAAAAGTTTTGAAAAAACAGCAATAGTAAAACTGAAAGATCTAGTTGGGCTCATAGGCCTTGACAGTCTACTTAAAGGCAAATCCTGTTTTGTTTGCATAGAATAGGGGGCCCCGAGAAAACACAGGAAAGCAAGTCTTCTAACAACCCGAAGTGTTTCTTCACTCGCAGAAGTCTCCTCCATAGATGTGACTGATGCTGCAGTGAAGATAGTCTTCATGGGTGTAAATCATGTCATTAATTGGCAAAGCTCTGTGTTTCATTTTTTTTTTAAAGAAAAATAAATAAATACTAAGCTTCATAGGCCAGGCCGCGGGAACTTGTTTTTATTGAATTTCGAACTTTATTATACTAAATTTTCTTTTTCTTTTTAAGTCTGAACCTTTTAAAAAATAATTTTAAATGAGTGACCTGTCCTGTCAAACATGATCCATATTCTCCAATCTAATTCTATTCTACTAATTTCAAAATTCTGATCCCAGTTTAAAATCAATTTCCTTTGTGGCTCATGCCAAACAAGGCTTAAGATGATAGCAAGATTTTTTTTTTTGACAGTATGATAGCATATTTGATTCGGATTAAAGGATATTTTTTACTTTTTAATTATTCATTTAAGGGTATCTTTATCTTAAATTTATATGTGATATAATTTTCTCCTTCAACTTTGAAAATAGTGCACTAGGACCCTGTCATTAAAAAAAATTAATGTTGATCATTAGTTGATCAAAAAATCACATAAAAGATCCAAAAATTATAGAAAAGAGTTTATAAAATTGCAAAGAAGCATCTTATAAGAAAATTAATATCGATCAAGTTTTTTTTGAAGTCTTTTTTAATCAACTAATGATTAAAATTAATTTTTATTAATGACAAAGGTTAAATTGCTCTATTTTTAAATGTTAAAAAAATTATATAAAAATAAGTTAAAATTTTAAACGTTATAATTTAAGAGTCTATTTACTCTTTGAGTTCGTTGAACATGTGTGGAGGCTTCTATGAGGAGGGGAGAGAGATTTTAATGTGAAAGCCTATTTGATTAATCCATTTAAATTTATTGGCCCAACTTTAGTTACATATCCCAAATGCAATATTTTAGACCTTAACATAAAAAAATACATAGGAGTTGGTCTTGGTTTGGATTTAACCACAACCAAACCAATCTACCATGAAGTTTATGGGACGGGATGAGATTGAATTGAAACATTCTTGTCTCGTGTCTCATCCCAAAAAAATAATCAAGAAAGAATTTTTGTTCTGTATTTCATCCCATCTCATTCCATTAAAAATTGGGACGAGAGCGGAGGGAGATCAATACGTCTATTATTTCAATAAAATGGACAATGTGAAAGAAAGGCCTATATAATAATATTCATTGGTTAAAATTTTAAATTATATAATTTATTAAGTTTAAAACCAAAACAATGTGAGCACATAAATTACATCAATTATTAAATTACATTAATCACAACTATAAGTGTATAATTTAAAGTTAAGTATACACAAGATATAACACATTATAATAATAATTACAAGTGACCCTAGGTTTATAAGAGTGAGATCAACAGACAAGTCTAGCACAACATCAAGTCGTTATTTTTTTCTTTAATTGAAACATGTTAAGTTAGTTACTTTTTCCAAAAATAAAGCAAGAGATACGACATAAACAAAATTATTAAATATGTAAACATAAGAACAAAATATATTAATATAATTAATATATTGTAAAGAATATTATCATGTATTGCTTACTCTATATCATTAAAATTATCAATATAAAAAAGTTTAATTTTAAATAAGAATATCACATATTTAAATTATAAATAATATAAGTATAAATTATATTAACATAATTAATATATTTAATATTTATTTTTAAAATAAAAAATAATATATATTTATATTTATATAATATTCAGGACGGAACGTCACGCATCTTATCCCATCCTAATTGTTTTTGTGCTGAGACAAGATCTGATCTGATATAATAAGAACGGAATTCAGATGGATGCAAGATGAATACCTCCAGTGAGAATCAAACCAACAAGATGGATTTCTTTTGTGTAAAAAAAAAAAAAACACACACACACGTGAACACGCTCATGCTGTAATCTTTCCATTTTTTCCCCCTCCTTTTAATGTAGTTTGCTTTCATTTCCAAAAGAATGACATCTTTTTAGCTTTCTGTCCGGCCAAAACACGGACTTCGTTCCACCTCATGAAAACAAGCCGACCCCATTGTTTTTTTATTTATTTTAAACATCAAAATTCAAAGCACATTTTTCTCTGACATCCCCTTCCGCTCCGGCAAACCCGAGACATCTCATTTACTACTGGGCCCATTTGTATCTTAGTAAGATGCACTCTCCTTTGAGTATTAATTAAAAATAAAATTATTTAATTTCACGCTTCTTAAAAAATGAGATTAATATTTTAAATTTATAAAAAATATTTTATTTTTAAATTTTTTTAGAAGTGATGGTCAACTTATATTGTATTAATAGATAAGACATTTTTATTCTGAACTAATTTTTTAATTGCCAAAAACTTTGTTTTACTGATGTGACATGTACTGTTTGATTTCATATAAAATATTTTTAATTGAATATCATCCCTTAATAAAATAATTATTTATTTTTAATTAATTTTATTTTTTATATTTATTTTTATTAAACACTCTACAATAAATATAAAGTCATTATCAATAGTGGTATTTTAAAAAAAAAGGCAATGATTACGTCTCAAAAGACTAAAAATGACTTATATTTTTTAACATCTAACCTTTTAAAAAGTACTTTACATTTTTTGATGGAGGAAGTATTAATTTGCCATTGAATTCTTCTTTTAAAAACACTGAGCACTTTAAAAATATTTTTTAAGAGTATTGAATACCTTAAAATTTAATAAATATTGTTAAAATATTACATTTTTTTATATTTAATAATTTAAATATTATTATTTATAATTATTAATACAAAATTTGTAATTTATTTTTAAAATATTAACAACTCAAATTACTTTTTCAAAAATTTATGGATTACTTGTAACTTTTATATATCAATCCTACTTTTAATATTGATTAAGTTCCTAAATTTTTTATATCATTTTTATAATTTTTTTAATTAACTAATGATCTTCTTTTAAAATATTGTACCATCTAAATTTAACACTCTCTATACATTATAATGTTAAGGGTAAAATAAAAAGCATAACAAATCAGGACTAACATATCAATAAAAAATACTTATTTAAAAAATATTGACTATTCTATTAATGTGCTATAAGAAAAGCTACTTAACAAAAAAATAATGAAGAGATAAGAAAAAAATATTTCTTCGTTAATTTGGAGGTTTATTCCTTTTATTTTAATATAAAATTGTAAAATATCAAAACATTAAAATATTAAATTTGGTGGTACAATATTTAAAAGAAAACCATTAGTTGATAAAAAAAATTGCTAAAAACGATTGGTATATAAAAAATTATAAGTCATTTGTACATTTCTAAAAAATTCATTTGAACTGCTAATATTTTAAAAATAATTTTAGAAATTTTGGATGAACATTTATAAAAAATAATATTTAATATTTTAACAAAAATTTAAGACGTCTAACATACTTAAAAAGGGACTTCAAGGTTAAATTAGCATCAAAATACATAGTAAAAATTTTACTTGTTACTATACATGGACCATATGCATATGGCATTTTAGTAGAAAACAACAAAATTAATGGCTAACTAATAGAAAGGATTTTTGTTTCCTAAAAAAATAATTAAAAAAATTAATTTACTTATCAATATCAAGTACCTAGTGCTCCTCAAAAAAAGTTTAAAGATAAAAATGCATATTAATCCAAAAATATTTATTTTTTCAACTTTATTCTTATTAATGATTGTTATAATATAGTGTATCTAAGAACTACTCCCTCCATTTTCAAATATAAGAGAAACTATTACATGTTTCTTTATTTTTTTATAAGTAAAATTACAAATTTTAATAAGCATTTATCACATTTTTCCCAGATTATCTCTCATAAAGTCAATGCTTATTTTTACAAGATGAACTTGTTTCCATTAATTACAAGAACAATTAGTTCAAATTTAATTTTAACTTCAAACATATTTATTATACTCAAGCAATTGTGTGAATTGATTTTTTTTATATTTGTAACCTGAGGGAGTACAACTTAGGGTAATTAAAGAGGGGCAATATTAAAAAAAATTAACTATTATTCCCACCTTATCAATTTATAATATATTTTTAGATAAAATTATATATATAATAACGCTTGTTAAATATACTTTACAATATTATTTTTTTAAATAAAAATATAAATTTTTTAAATTTTTTTCATTTAATACTTAATTTATAAAAAAAATAAAAAAAGAGAATATAATACAAAATAATATTTAAAAATTATTATTAATGAAACGTGTTTTATCAAAGTATTTTATATCTCGAATGCCAAATTTTTTTTAAAAATATTTTATGAATTGGGATAAAGTGGTATATCTTTAACTTATATCTATGACTAAGTAAAATTTTAAAACTTTACCCCTATAATTATAACATCAGAAATATACACATATACACATATACATTTCTTCCGGTCCTATAATTGTAACGCAAAAAATATAGTTAAAGGTAGTAGCTAATAAACTTATTCTCTTAAAAAAATATTTCCCTTTTCCAAATCTACCTTTATTCAATTTCATTGACAAATTTGAGATACTTTCTAGATTTTATTTTCCCACCTACTTAACATTATTTGATAGGGATATATTTAAAAATAACTAATAAATTTTGCCTCTTTCATACTTCGTAAACGGTTATATATTTAGGATAAAAAATGTGGAAAATGGTCATGTATTTAACACCAGTGGGAGTATCATATATTCATATATGATTATATGTCTGGCCAAAAAAAAAAAAGATTATATGTACTCTCTTCATTCGATATGAATTAATCTCTTTTAATCAGACGGTGCATGAATTTAATGGTGCTGTAACTGTAAGTATATACAAGCATTTATATCCGTTGAAACAACGTACAGGAACTACTAGTTGCCTAGTTGGTGGTATAATTTATGGAGATTAAAAACATAGCAGTACCGTGTATAATCTAAACCCCAGACACAGAACTAATACACAACGAGAATTCAAAATCTCATGGGGAAAAAAAAATCTTCACAACATGAAAAAAAAGAGACAGTTGGATTCAATGTCATTAAATTAATATAATATATTTATTATTTCTAATAAGTTATTGACTATTTCACAATCAAAAATAGTAGCAGCATGACTTAATCTTTGAGACATATTTATTTAGTGATTATAAAGATATATACTTTTTTAAGAACTTGAAGTATCCTTTAGCAACGGCAAAAATTCGAGAACAAAAATTAATTTAATATATTTATTATTTGTAATAAGTTATTCACAGTTTCACAATCTGAGATAGTAGCTGCATGAGTCACTGTTTGAGACATATTTATTTAGTCATTATAAAGATATGTACTTTTTACGATTTCAATTATAAAGCATTTTTTCAGTTAAACTTGATCCAAAATGTGAAACTCAGTACATTTTGAAATTATTTTTTCAAATTCACTCTTGTATTAATGAATGCGATTAAATAGACTTGACAATAAAATAACTTATTACCATGATAATTAAGAATTAATCATTCTAATCATCATATCATGGTAAAAAGAAACTAATTACAGTTAAATAAAACTAATTATAATAGAAAAGGAAAGACTCAGCTCAAAATCTACTATAGTTATTTGGATTAAACATAAAACTTGAAATAAAATAGTGCAAAAACACAAATTATTGGAATTTTTAGTTGTCAACTTAAGCCAAAGCATACCGAATACATGCATAGCAGCATAAATCATACACGCCTTTAGAAGCATAGGATATCGATCTGCTTGAAAACTTAGTTTAAAAAAAAGGATAAAAATCAATATTTTACAATCATAGTAACACTTGCTGCGGCTTACATATATCCTGCCATGCCATGACCTCATCGACGCTGCGTTTACTTTTCATGATAAAGAGGTTAAGGAAAAAAGGAAACGTGTCATTTTTTTATAGGAACAAAAAAAATACTTTAATTTTTCACAATATAGTGAATAAAGTTTCACGTACTTATGTGCAGAGGTGTTTATATTTAACAGTCAATTATATTCTAACAAGAAAATAACTGTTTGCAATTTTTTTTAAAAAAAAGCTACTTTCACATTTATATGAAATATAATTGGGAGTGTTTACAATTTGAATCCAGCGAGCACATACAGAATGTGGTGAATGAAACGCAATTTTATTTGGAAGCGATAGGTGTACGTGGAATGCAAACAAAATTTGTGTACATGGAATGTCAATTGTCACACAAGCGACTCTCCCAAGGCGATGACGTTCTGAAACAATAACCACAAGGGAAAAGGATAAAGCAGCAGATATACTTGCGGGTCGTGGTTGACTTCACCCAACAGTCTGTCGAGTTACAAATCGAAGGGTTTAGATGTATACTATATAATATCGCAAGGAATGTTACCGGAGAGAGACGAAGATGAAGAAGACAAGCCCCCACGCACACAAAACCCGAAACGGACAACTCATTGGACTCTCTGAAGCATGCATTTATGGACTCTGTAACTGTTCCGAGGCTGCTTGCGTTCTCAGGTTTTGTCAGATCTCAGGACTATGCTAATGCTATTGCGATGCATTCTCTTCCACACACACTGAACAGACCCCACTCTCCCCGCCTGTTACTGTGGAATGACTTGCCATCTTGCCTGGTCTCTCCTATGGTACGCCAGTTCTTATCATTGCCCTTTGATGATTTTGCTGTGCGCTAACATGGTGTGGTTAGGGGTTTACCAAATCTTGATGAGAAAGAATGCAGATGAACTGTTTGATAATTTGTCTCACTGGCAATTGCATGTGGCTAGTGACTAGCCATGGCTTAAATTCATGGCCCCTTATGAAAATTTTAGAGCTTTTTACTGTGTGAAAACACAAGAAAGAAATTTCATCGCTTTTTGGCTAGCTAGGGCAATTTATGTGTCTAGCGATTTTCTTAGTTTCTGGAGGCATACCGGAAGCAAATACCATCCTCCATCATCATACTTGTCAGGGTTTGAATTGGCTTCATCCTTCATGTCTGGAACCAATTTAAGACTAATGTAGAGATGAATATTTTTTATGGAAAAAAAAAAGGCTGACATGTGGGACCACCAGTACCGCTCTGTCTCCACTTTCCTTCCCTCTTTTTCTTCATTCTTTATGTTTCTAACTTTCAAAGCTCTTCCAGGTCCCCAAAAAAAAAAAAAACTTTCTAACCTCTTAAGAGTTTTTCCCCCTAAAAATATTTATTATTAAAAAATGAATTGTTTTCAATTGCTTTCTATTGGATATTTTGTCCTATCTTAAGGTCGCACGTTTGGCCTTAGGTTCATAACCCACACATTTATAGACCTTTTGATTAGTGCTTATTAGTTTTTAATTGATGGATCTATCCCTCACTAAGTGTTTATCTGTTGATTGATAAGCATAAGACCATACAGAACGTGTTGCTGTCCATCACATGAGCTTCAAAGTTTTTGCTTAAAAAAGAGAGGACAACGCTTTATTGAAGGCACAAGAATGTCGAAACTGCAGAGGACTCATGTTAATTGCATATCCTGTTTAGGACTATTCTCAATCTTCTTTCTCTCTGGTTGGGTCCTTAAGACACCTCCAATATGCTTAACCTCCATGTTGAGCTTATGGTTACCTTCTTCACATATACTGATAAAATTACGTTTTTATTCCTATTTTTGTATAGCAGAATGCAAGATACGTTATCACCAATAGCTAGTTAAGGAATCTGGCATGTTTGAAGTTCTTTTTAATTGCTAGAGCAACACGGGAGCAAATAGTATCTCCTGCGATAGCCAATGACAGGTGCCGATCACGTGCTGAAGGGGACAGCAAGGATTTGTTGACCAAATTTGCAGTGAACCCTGTTTCTGAGATAAGTATGTTGTTCATTCTTGACAAGTTAATAATAAGGTCATGATGACACATGCACCACCCATAATCGTTATTTCCCCCCTTCAATTCAATGACTTATTATCTCATTTCAGATCCTGTGTCTCTCTGTGCACGGACTGGAACCTCACTTGAATGCTCCTCCAAAAGGAACATGGGCATGAGACTTGTACTTTTCACCAATCTCATTCACCACTGCATTTTCTGTCCTGCTCCATCTCTTTCCTTTTTGTCTATTCCTTGAAGTTCATAAATGCTTTGGAATGATAGGTCATAATTCACATATTACATTTTATTTATATGATAAGACACGTTAAAATAATAAGATATGCGCATAGAACTCTCTCATTCTATATCCATATTTGAATGTTCAGTTTCAAGTTTATTAAATATATATGTTGAATATCCTTCTCAAATTAAAGCATAGATGCTTTTAAAAAAAATAATGTTTTTATTTGATGTCTTTTAGATGGCACAAGACTCTAAGAATTTTGTGATTTAAAAGTAGAATAAATTTTCTTATTGTTTCATCTGATAAAATATCAGAGCCGTGACCCTACCTAGAGAAATTTTGCTCACTGAGTGACATAGGTTGAAAAGTCATTTTTGCTGCAATCTTTATATATTTTAACATGTTGTCCTTGGCACTGTAAGCAATTTATTTGTATTCACAGATTATTTTGCCCTATTCCATTAGTTGGATCTTAAATTCTTTTTTATTTTATTTATTTTTATATTTAGGGTCTAAAATACTTTATGGGCATTAATGTAATCTCTTCAATAGTCCATGCTAAGAAAAATTATCATTATCATTTCACTTTTATAAATTTTTTTTCAACAAAGTAATCTTGTAAGCCTGTTTATTAATCTATTACCACAGGCGAGTCCTAAATAAAAAATTCTTGTAAGCCAGAAATAATTGAATATTCACATTAATTCAATTTCTATTATATAAAATAATGACTTAATGACTTATTCTACTTCACACCTACGAATGTACAAAAAGTTCAATATACCTACCTACCTTACTGTATCTTTATTTTGTGCCCCTCTATATATATATCCATTCCATTTCCATACCCTTATTCTCTCAAGAACTGAACCAACAATCTGAAGAGAAGCAATGTCAAAAGCAGGCTCATCAAGATGGAGTCCAACCCCAGAGCAGCTGATGATTTTGGAGGAACTGTACAGGAGTGGGATTAGAACTCCTAGTGCCTCCCAAATCCAACACATTACAACTCACCTTTGTTTCTATGGTAGGATTGAAGGAAAGAATGTGTTCTACTGGTTTCAGAATCACAAGGCCAGGGATAGGCAGAAGCTCAGGAGGAAACTAAACAAGCAGCTCCAACTACAACAACTGCAACAGCAGCAGCAGCAGCAACATCAGATGCTAGTCCACCAATGCCAGGTGATTAATCAGGATAAGACTCATCGTTGGTTTTTTGGTGGCTTTGATTCTTCTCTTGGTTCTTCTGCCCAACAAGTTTCTTTTTATAACCCAGCCATCTTGCTTTCTCAGGTAATCTTCATTTTACTGTTGGTTATTGTACTTATTCTGCTCTTCTCTATATTGGAATCTAATTAAGAAGCATAACACAAGAGACCTGCAAAGCACCAATACGTCATAGTAATGTGCAACACTTATAATTGATATAACACGCCATTTTAAATTACATTTTCTTGCTAAATCCTGTTGCATGTTTTGTATCATGGTGCCAGTATATTTTATTCATGTTTTATATCCATTTTTGTGCAATTTGAATATTTTTACGCTCATAAAATTGAATATAGATACATATATTGTACATATTATGGTTTAAAAATTAAAACAATGTTGGAAGGCACAAAAGGCACTCGGGGCTTGGACTTCTGGGTTAACATGATTACATCCTCAATTACCATACAAAAATGGTATAATACAATAAAACATGTAGGGTACGGATATTATTTGAATTATTCTGTCATGTTGGACGGTACAGGTGCATGTTAAAGTACATGTTCTTCCCGGATCACAATATATAGTACAATTCTGATTGTGAAGTAGAGGGCAAAGAAAATGGAGGGATTGAGGGTTGAAGTCTTTGTATTGAAAGTCACATATTTTCCAGGTTGAAGCATGAAGTCTCAAAGTTGTACTTCTTCTTTTGGACTTATTTCTTAATTTGATATGTTCAGGGAGAAGCAGGAGAGACATCATCAGAGACATGGAAGATTGCGCAGAACCAACAAAGTGAGGTGGATAAAACAACGAGTACGTCATCACTTTACAACTATGGTATGATGAATTGTTGGAGTTTTGTCGATGTTAATGAAGCATCCTCATGTTGCACAAGCCGGCCTCTCAAGACTCTTGACCTGTTTCCAACCGCATCCTCCAAACTCAGAGAAGACCCCTTAAACCTAGAACTCTGATCACAGTGAAGAAGCTAATGATCTCTCTCTCTCTCTCTCGCCCCTTTTAGGAATCTATGATAATGTACTATTTACTTGCAGACCTTGGTCTTGTATTGTACGTAGGGCCTCGAGCCATGGCTTTTCAAAACATGATAAAACCATTCACCGTTTAGATTATATTGTAGAAATATGCACAACATTCTCCTCGGTTAACGTTTGTCGGTACCTGATTTGAAAGATTTATTATTATATAACGTTACATATAACCTGAAACGCAAATTTTACGTTGTGCTTTTAGAAGTACACGCATATAGAAGATACAATAAGCATTGTCCAAGTAATGTTAATTTATGTCAACAAACGTTTTTAGTAGAAAGGGTTACGATTATTTAAACACTGTCGAGTTTAAGTTTGTGTAAATGTGTAAAATATTTTGAGAAGCTACTCTCAATTGGACATAACAATATTTGAATTTAATTTAATTGGACGGTGATATAAAAAGAAGTTATGTTAATTTGTATTCTTAAAAAAAGAAGATGCAACTAATGACGTCTTGGAGTATGGTTAGTAAGTTTAAGTTGATGTCCTTTGATATTGAAGTGTCAAGATACGCACCCACGAAGTAAACCATACAAAGTTGATACGGTGTGAATATGATTTACTCATTTCATTTGTGGCATGAATTGCTCCAGAGCTTGATAAACAGAGGCGATTAACTTAAATGTGTGTCTCGCCAGTATTTATTTGTTTTTTCATGGGAGCAACGTAGAAAAAAAAAATTTATGCGTGTAACATAAAAAAAATTCTCTTCATGTTTGCTTTAATGATAAAAAATAATTTTTGTGTCTTTATGTAAACTTAATAGAAAATTATAATTCTTAAACAATGATAATAAAACATGAACGATATTATAAAAAACAAATGTTTATACCTTCCTCTCTCTCTCTCTCTCTCTCTCTCTCATTGCTGATCGTACATTCGGTCATGTTCAAGCCTTTTTTTGTTTTTGGGTTGCTGCCTTGTTGGAACCAATCTGTAATTGTGAAATTTACGGAGAAGAACCGCAGAGAGAAATTGACACTAAAAGACCATAGATTTGTGATATGACAGAAAAGGATAATAGTTTAGTAGTTGGCAACATAGTTCATTGGGAAAATGACAATTAGAGATTACAGGATATTGATGACAAACACCAAAATATTAAAATGCCTAATTCTCATTAATGCCTTTTAAGAGTTATTTGTTAATACCTATCTATATGTAACATATTTATAGTCCAAATTTAGGGAGAATATTAACAAAAGATCCCTAAAAGAATTTAATATTTAATAAATATTTCTAACAAGGAAATATAAATAAATTAATAAGAGAAATTATTGTTTTAACAAGTATTAATCTGTTCAACATTCTTGTTAGATATTAAATTAAATTCTTTCAAAAAAAATATGTATATTCTCCCTTTAATTTATGCTGATTAAACTAGCATTGGAAGAAGCACATTGTGCCAGTATTTACCAAAAATGCATTAGAAATAACTATATGCCTGCGCTTCCTATAAGATTTCAATCAAATAAAATGTTTGCTTTCTAATTTTCACTCTGCAAAATTATATTTGATGCCACCGTGTAATTAATTTCATCTTTACAGTTGTGGTCTCCTCAAAAGTCAAAATACTGATATCTCCTTTTCAATGTGTTGATAACTTGCTCAAAGACTTTGGGCAAAATAATGATGATGATGATGATGATGATGATAAGAACGAGAACAACAACAACTTGCTCTAAGGTTATTGTGCAAGTTACATTTTCTCAAGCTGCTAATATAACATCACCGACATGTGAGAACTATATATTAGTTCATTCGTTAAAGAAACTGTAATTTTTTGTTTTGTTTTTTTATAAATAAAATTACATATTTCAATAAATATTTATTATAATTTTTTTAAATTATCTCTTATAAAACCATAATCTTTATTCACGAGACACATTTAATGCAACTTTATTTTGATTAAATACATAGGTATTTTAGTCTATTTTTTGTTTTCATACATAATTATTATAATTAATTAATTTTCGTAAATCGTGTTATACGATTATTTTCTTTTCTATGTGACAAATAGAGGGAGTTCAGTCATTTACAATGTAATGGCAGCTGTGCAATCTCGGTCCATCATGCAGATTTTTTTAAAAAAAGTAATTTTAAAATTTAAATAATATTAGGAAATAAATTATGTATAATTATATATAGTTTTCAAAAACAAATTTAAAAATATATGTAGAATCATGTCCTTTATTATAATTTATATATCTAAAAT
This sequence comes from Prosopis cineraria, assembly GCF_029017545.1. Classification (NCBI taxonomy): domain Eukaryota; kingdom Viridiplantae; phylum Streptophyta; class Magnoliopsida; order Fabales; family Fabaceae; genus Prosopis; species Prosopis cineraria. The sequence continues at coordinate 3,316,739 of NW_026555343.1, forward strand.
TGATTTTAATTTAAACCATCCAAATAGGTTCAATTTTATTGTAATTTACACATCTAGAATTATGTCTTTCTCTTTGACTAAATCTATTTGAACTTAGATATATTGATTTATTTTTTACATGCATTAAATTATTAATATTACTATAATTTAAATTTCTATAATTAATTGGATATATAATTTAAATAATATATTTTATTTGTTGAATAAAGTTGAAAAAATTAATAATATTATATACAACTTTATTAATATTTTAATTTTAAAAAACAATGTATCTTATGATAATTTGTACATCTAAACAGGCACTAATTAATAAAAAACCATTAAGTTTGGCAAATGGTTTTTAATAATAAATTATATTGTTGTTAAAAATATCTAAACACCTATATATGTCCAAACAATGATTTTCTTAAAAAAATATTCAAATATATTTATGTATATGTCAAAATCAATTATGGATAAAAAAATATGATTTGTAAAATAATTTATATGATATTTGGATAAATTTTTAGAAAATTATAATTGAAAAAATAAATTGAAAAGAAGCTAATACTAGCTCATAATATAACCATGGTTTTGTATTCATAATTACTTTAGGCTTATATGAGAGTATTTGAATATTTTTTAATAAAATGATTATGGATTCATAATTGATTTTGACATGTATAATGAGTGTTTGGATAGTTTTAAAAAAATATGACTTTAAATTTATAATTAATTTTAACATATAATATGGGTGTTTGGTTATATTTTCACAAACCATGGTTTACTTGATTTCAATTCTGATTAAAATCAATTTTATTAGTCAATATTATAAATTAATTATATATCATATAACATCTCATTATTTATATTCAAAATCAATTACATTAATCAATTTTTTCTAATAGATATCCAATCAAAAGCAATGGTTTTTTATGATAAATTAATTTTGACATGTATAATAGGTATTTGAATATTTTCAAAAAAACATAGTTTTAGATTTATAATTGATTGTAACATTTAATAGGGGTGTTTAGATATATTTTTATGAAATTATGATTTTAATCTCTAAAATTGATTTTAGAGACTATCCATACCGGCACTTATTTGCTGTCACAGCATATTATGATTCTCAGTACCATTATTGATCAAATTAGTCGTTGGCTCTAATTGAATGATAAATGTGTATATAACCAACCATCAATAATTTATCTATCACTGTGGTCCCTTCCTGGTAGAGCCTTAAAGCTCATACGTGTACTAGGTATTCGTTTATTCATCAATATTGAGTTATATTCTCACAAACCATGATTTTATTTTATTTTCAATTCTGCTTTTCAATTTTAATTAAAATCAATCTTATTAGTCAATTTTATAAATTAATTCTATACCACATAACATCTCATTAATCAGATTCAAAATCAATTGCATTAATCAATTTTTTTCTAATGGACATTCAGTCAAAAGCAATAGTTTTTTATGACAAATTAATTTTGACATGTACAATAGGTGTTTGGATTTTTTTAAAAAAATATAATTTTAAATTTATAATTGATTTTAACATTTAATATGAATGTTTAGACATATTTTCATGAAATTATGGTTTTGACATCTAAAATTGATTTTAGACGGGCACTTGTTTGCTGTCACAGCATGATATTGTTCTCAGTTCCATTATTGATCAAATTAGTCCTTGGCTCTAATTGAATGATAAATTATGTATATAACTAGCCATCAATAATTTATCTACCAATATGGTTCCTTCCTGGTAGAGCCTTAAAGCTCATACGTGTACTGGGTATTCGTTTGTTCATCAATATCGAGTTGCTTTCATATCGTGCACTTGAAGATTAAAAGCTTGGTGACGCAAAGGAATGGACTTTAAGGACATGGGGGGTCAGCTTTAATGGTGATTGACATGGACTATTCTGAGTGAGTTACTGTGAGCAAAACCATCTATTCTTTAAAGTAACCACTAAACTGTCATGTTCATCGTTCATGCCACTCATCAATGTTGTTAATGCAGGGTGTGGCCAATAAGTAACGTTTCTGCAAAATATATGCCACTCATGTGTCCATCTTTATATTTTGTTCTCTCAATCAAAATGGCTTTATTTTACTACCCACACAGAATTGCAGAGCCGGAGATTTACATTTTTTTTCAGTGCGGGACTGCCCTACATTAAGTTGAGGAGACCTTAACAGAGTCCAAACTAATTAGGATGAGTCAGGTCAAGACCCTTTCAGGTGGAAGATCTACCACCAAACTACTGCATTTCTATGAATTGAGTGAAAAGGAGAGGAAAAAAATATGGAATTCTCTTATGCTTTGTCTGGATGGAGAGAAAACATGGGAAGAAAGAAAACTAGACAGGAAAATAAGGGAGGATATAACTTTTCTTCTAAATTTTCTCCTATCCATCCAAGCACGAAGGGTAATGACTTTTTCTTTTTAGTTTTCTCTCATTTTCATTTTCTTTTTTTTCAATTTTTCTTCTCATTCAAACGAAGGATTATAATCTCATGTAAGCCTTACTTTCACGAATCATGACTTAAATTTTCTACAACAATGTGATTGTATATTCAAACAGATCCAACAACAATAAAAACTCATTTATTATATGAAGTTGGCTAAAGGGATTGACACAAATTCTGCATGAAATTTATTTTAGCTCAGTGATTACTTATATGGATTCAATTTAGAAAAGGAGATTCAAATTCATGCTCCTCCCTGTCTTTCTCCTATATGCGCTTAAAGTTACTGCATCCGATTTGAAAGTGAACGCTTAAAAGTAAACTGTCCTGTTCATCATTCATTTCACTGATCAATATTGTTAATGCAACTTGTGGCCATTAAATAACGCGCCTGCAAAATACATGCTGTTCATGTGTCAATTTTTATTTTGTTCCCTAAAATAATTTTGATGTCTTGTTTCACTACCGACACAAATTTGCAGAGATCTAGTTAGAGTGAATAAGACAAAAGAGGAGAGAGAGATTCATTTTTGCAAAATCTTGGTTCCATTATTCTATGTACCCAAATGTACTTTTTCCCCCTTCCAGTGAAGCAGAGAGACAAAATTAAAACATAATTCATGATTGAAACTATGTGCTGCACCTCTAGAAGTTCTCCTTGTGAAAGGTAAAACGTGTGGATGAGACTAAACTGAACTCTTGGCAAAGGGTCTTCAATGTGTTGGTGAGAGTAGGACTACCACAGTAGAATACACCTACATCAACAAACAGTCAAAATCTGAACATTCTTTAGGATTTCATGAATAATGAATCAGAATCTTTGCATACCTATTCGAGAATTCTCGTGTGTGCTTGCTAGTCCAGAGAATACTTTTTTCCAGTTGGGCCTTGCAAAATGAGTTCTTATCTGAGCATATTGGAACAGGAGAAAAATGCAAAGGTCAATAGTGCTGTACTGGTTTCTATGTAGTTAAAGGTTCATGCTTAATTAGTACTGAATCATCACCCTGCTTTCTGAAACTACATCAACTCCATTTTTAGCATGCTGCAGTTTCTGCACCATGGCAATAAGGGCTGACCGAGCATCGCCTTCTTCATGAACACTAGTCAAGTAGTTGTGCATTTCGATTATATGCTGTAACATTCAAAGATGCACACAAAATTATTACACAGTGAAATGTTACGACATGGAGACAACTCAACTAAAAATAAATTATGTTTGTTTAGCTTTCAATCTCACATTGTGGTCATATTCTGCAATATCATCCATGACTCCTTTGAACCACTCAAAAGAAGCCTGCTCTCTTGTCACCCAGTAGAAGTACGCTCTTTCTGGATATTTTTGATCATCTGGTGAACTGTGTTGAGAGGAGTCCTGCAGATAGAGAATATATATACTTTAATTAAAAGGAAGGAAAAAAATTCATGTAAAATTACTTAGCTGTCTTCTTTTAGGTTCCTTCCTGAAAATATAATATAAGGAAGCACTTTTTCCAAAGAGTTATTGATGCCATGCTGCTGCTGAGTTGTAAGAAACAAAAATCCATATGAAATGTTTTTATTAGACAATCTGATAGCAATAGTGTAAAAACTGGACTACTCACAGGCTCAGGTTTTTCTGGTTTGATGTGGTTGAGGAGATCTTTGAGAATACTGATCATTGGCGTGGCCCCAATTCCCAGACCTATAAGCAAGAGCACGTCATACTTTTTGTAGTTTTGTGCTGGGGCTCCATAGGGTCCTTTAATGAGGATCTTGGGATATCTAAGGAATTAAAAGGAGCAAAACTAATTTCAATCACTATATCAATTAGTAGCTTAAGAACTAAGAGGTTTTATCTACCTTACTGCTGCTGATTGATCATAGTTAACGTTTGCTCTTGTTTCCATCCTCGTAAGGCTTCCCTTTCTTGTATTCTGGATCTCACAAACCTGCATTTTTTGGTCTTAGCCCAACTAGTTGCTTAACAAAATTGTTATTTAAAAGCCAATCGAACAAATGGCTAACGTTCACACTTCAGTCAAATAAATTAGAATAAATTAAGATTTCAGGCTTCTGAAGATAAATTATCTCACAGCTTGAACAAATTGAGATTTAATCCTCCCAAGTTCGAGAACAACATATCGTTTTTCACATCAAGATTGTTAAGAAATAGTCATAAGAGATGATTGATTTAGCCTAACGTACAACTAATATAGCAATAAAATATCTAGCCGTCACTACAGCATGCCATTACAAAGCACCATGTGGCCATTTTGGTGCCTCATCATGGAATGTTTCAAAATGTTTTTTCTGATTGATTGCAAATAAATGATAGTAAACATCACCTGTGAAAATCTGTTTCTAAGCTCTGTAGTCCAATCTCCCAAGGTTCGTATATGGACACTCAAGTAGTCATCTCCAGGTGCAGAGGTGATGGAGAAAGGATGCCTGAAAAATGGAGAAAATTGGAGCGTCTTAATCAAAATGACATTATGGAAAAATCAGTTTACTGAGTAATAACAACAAAATACTGTCATTAGTTACCATTCAAAACTTGATATGTCTGGACACTTTACAAAAAGGTACATGCCACTTTTGTACTTGAATCCTGAAGGTTTGGTCATGTACAGTGCTAGCACATTTCCTGAATATATTATTGCCTGACATTTTCAAGCAGTAAGATCACCTCCCCACATTATGATTAAAAAAAAAATTGGGAGAAGAAGTTGTTAGCACACACCTTAATTACTCTTACACGGTGATCTTTACCCCTTAAAAGTGGATGTATTCTCTCTAAAGCATAGAATACTACCGGAACTATGAGGTACATCCAAGTCTGCAAAGAGAAAGATGGTGGAACTGATGAGCTTATAAATGTTCAAAGATCTTTGCCGATCAGAATGCCTTGATACAGACATGCTATCGGGAACAAATACAAATAAAAATCAGTTTACAATTGAAATTTGAAGCTGTGGAGTTGCATTTAGAACAAACTTTTGAATAATTGAAATCTGAGTCTGGGTGTTGCAGATTCATTTGGTGAAAATGAGAAGTCAGTGACTAGACACACCAACAAAATTATGAACATGAAGATGTTTCAGGTCATTCTAGGTCTTCTCATGCTCATTTCCAAAATAAAATAAAATAAAGTGCAGTCGTTCAAATGTTTGCTTGTTGATTCTTCATTAACTGCGTAACAAAAGGATTCTTCTTGCAACTTAGAATAAGACAAAATCTTGCAAAGAAGTTTCTCAATGTGTCATATCATTTAAAATCTGATAACTATCACCTATGGAACTACCTTAGTATTGTAATAAAATCTAGCTACATTGCTAATTCAGAAACACTATATATTCAAGCAAACACATAGGCCATTATTGTGTAGGTTGTTGGGACTTCAAATGAGAAAATTGTTAGAGCAGCACTTACCGTCTTCTTCTGCCAATCCTTGGTGAGAAATAGAAAGTAGCCATGTATGACTAGTAGTATATACACCAGAATCAGCAAATGATGTGCATACCAGAATGCATTGAATCCAGCCAAATGATGAAATGGGGAGGGCAATTTTACAACACTTCTTCTGAAATTATGTGTTGCCAGTGTGAAGGTAAAGGCCATAATTATGACCATCAAAATTCCAGTTACTCCAGGAGTACTCTTAACCAAGTCCAGGTAAGTAGGCTGCTTGAAGCTAAATCCTGGGCCAAGTATACTCATGAACTTTGAATGTGGGCATGATATAAGTCTTGGAAAGTCACAAGTTACATGCATCAATACGTGAATAAGGGTCCCTACAACTACACCTAGTGCAATCAACTTGTGAAAGTTTATGTTCTCATCAAAAGGGATGATCCTACTAAGAAATGATTCTCTGAGGTTTGTTAGAGTTCTTCTGCACATGGTAAGGACAATAAGAGCCATGTTGAACTTGAGAGTCTCAGCACCACCCTTTGCAAAGCAGACACAATAACCCATAACTTCATACGCTCCTCTATTTTTGTATTGAAGGAACTTCCAGATGAAAAGCCCCAAGTTGATGGCCGACCAGAGTGTGATGACCCATATTTTCTTCCAGTTCTCGTATACAAACTCCGTCGCTTTATGAAAAAACTTGCTTACAGGTGTTCGGTATTGACTTGGTATCATAGCTCTCGCCAAAGTCTGGGCTCTCTTGCCAATGACTTTGGGATTATCTTCAGTACTCACCATTTCCCTGAGCAAAGTTTCAAGCTGCCACATCTGTTTCAACACGGAGCTACTGAGAAGGATACCAGGATAAGATGCTATTTGGTTTGCTAAGAAACGTGAAAGTTAAGATGTTCTAACCTCTATATATCCATTATGATCTGGGTCTAGCTCTTCCATGATCAAAGATGCATACACTGAAGCTTGTTTTTTGAGATTTCCTAGCTTATTTGCTGAGGCGCTCAACATTATAACCTTTTACAGAATAGCAACAAATTTATGATTTATTTAACAATGGGAGTGGAAGATGTTAAAGAACTCAGACTTTACGGGATATTTGTCTTCACCTGCTTAACCTCTTCTTCCGATAGTCTTCCATCCCCGTTCTTGTCACACCTGAACAATAAGAGCAAAGTTTATCACATAAAATTATACTTCCAGGATTATGGTCTGACTTAAAAAATGTTTTATCACACAAATAAAAAACACCTCATTAAATGTTTGTCATCAGATTATGTAATGAAAGCATTATATGCAGACATTTCTATAGCTCAACATTACATCATTCACTGCTTCTATACATTTTAGGTACATAAATGTACCAATTGCTTCTGAAGTAAGCCAATAAAATTGACTAAATTAAACCAGGTGTTACGGGGGACGAGATTTACAAAGACACCCACTGTGTATTGCATAAGATATCAATACATAAATATAAGAATTTGAGTGTGTGTGTGTGTGGCTTACGCACTTTACATTTGTTTCCTTTGAAATTGATACTGTCAATTTGAAAGAAAAAGGAGACTCCATTTTTGGGATTAATAAATAGGTAGTGAAGAAGTGATCTTACATGTCAAAGAACACCTGAAGTCTGGATTCAAGGTCCTTATTGGTCATGTCCTCCCAGAACACTTTGAGTTTATCCAGAGTAATCCCATTTTCAGCATGTATATGCCTTCGTCTTGCTAAAGCATCAAACAGTTCTCCTGCAAAATCCTTTGATTCTGCTCCCATCCCTGTGAAACATAGTTATATAAATATCGTAGTTCAAACGTCGTCTCTAATGAGAACTCAGATCCCATTAAATATCAGAAACAGGTAAACACGTACCAATACAAGCTCCAAATTTGTCCCTTGAGAGCTTCCCATCAGCAGCATGTTGAGAAAAACGCTTCTCAATTGCGTTCCATGCATCTTGTTCCTTTCCTGTGACTGTCCTATCAAGAAACCGTAAACCTCTAAGTCCTCTTGATGCTCCTGATTGTAACCTCCCCATCTTTGCACTATTTCCTTGACCCACATGTCTATTCCTTAGACCTCCATTGTTATTGTCATCGATATTGCCAATCGTCTTTGCCTCCGGCTCGGCCTCATTGTCACATTCTGACGCCATTGCGCTCTGAGCTTGCTCGTTTTCAGGCAAATCCGCCATCCGATCAATCTGGATACTTTCAAGAGCCCATTGGGATGAATCTGGACGCAGCATTTCCTTTTCTGACGACATTGATTAGAAGTTAAAACTAGACGTGTGGTTGAATGGGTAAAACAAAGGTCAGAGAAATCTCTTCTGAGAGATGAAATGGTCGAAATGTCGTATGTATGTTAGCTAATGCTAATAATAAAAATAATAATGGATACCGATGCCAACACCAAATTCTAGAGCTTTGTGTGTGTCATTCTTATTTTTCCCGGGAACCAAACAAGTCGAAAACTTTATGGACGGACGGCCAAATGGGAAGAAGGTTGTTAGGTGTAGGACGGCCAAATATGTCCATGAAACATGAAAAACAATTTGCAGGCTGTTAATGAGAAACAGGTAATAGTAATTCAAAAGGAAGTCATATACATACAAAACAATAAGCAATTAGCCTGATTTGCTCAGAACATGTCAGGTCAGAATTGCATCTTCAACCATCCTCCACCTTTGGGTTAGAAAGATGGAGGAGGCTAGAAAGATGGAAGATGGAAGAGGGTGAAAGAAGTTTGCAATTTATAGGATCTTTATATGTAATTTCTTGGTGAATGAATTATTTCATCTTTATTCAAAAAAAAAAAAGAAAAAACAAGAAGCAGAGTGCATGATTGTGCAGAGCCAGAAATAGAATTAGCACCTGAAGCATGTGGAAGGAATATTAATTTATTTCTACAAGACAAAACGGATACAGATATTAGGCACATGAATCTACGATAACAGACCTCAGATGTGCTGATCCTACACCTACCAACAACCATCGACTTAATTTTAAAATAGAAAATTAAGGAGTACCCTTTTTTTTTTTCTTTTTTAATGAAGGAGAGTTTCTTTCAAGTTTCAATGTTGAGATTAGAAAGATGGAGGAGGGTGAAAGAAGTTAGCGATTTGTAGGATCTTATATGTAATTTATTTGTGAATGCATGATTTCAGATCTCATTTTTATTCCAAAAAAATAAAAAAGGAACAATACAGACAGCATGATTGTGTAGAAATAGAATAAACACAAGCAGTGTGGAAGGTAGATCTATTAATTCAAGTTAAATTTTATAGGCTAATTTAAATAAATATAAAAAATATCAGGCTGAGTTTGAAAGTTTATAAACTTTTCTTTAGTTTGAGCTTATTTAGAGTATTTAAATAAAATTAAAACTGAATGGTTTTAATTTAAATGGCTGAAATTTTTTTATTATTAATAAAATTAAATTAACATTTATTTTAGCTTTCATTTAGTGGTAGTCATAAACGTTCTCTTAAACTTTCAATTCATGCATTTTACACTCTTACATAAAATTTTAATGTTCTAGTAACAATTCGTTTTGAATATTTTTTGAAAACATTAAGAAAAAAACACAAGAAGTTATTTTATATTCTTTTATTTTTACTTTTTAATATTGGTCTCACATTAGTAAGAGTAAGAACAAAAAGATGTACTACAATGTTATGTTGCTTACAAAATACTTATTAATTTTGAGGTAAAAAATGAAAATAACTAAAAATAAAATAAAATATTCTTCAACAATTTAAATATTTGGGCTAACTTAAAGACTAAGATGTTAGAGTCAAACTTAATTATATATTTATTTTTAATATTTGATATTAATTCTAAGCCCGGACTAAATAAACTTGTCCCTCATTGAGACCAACCCATCTAAGTCACCAACTCTAGTAAAAGGAATATCAATTTATTTCTATAAGACAGATATTAGATACAAGAATGTACCACTTCAGATGTGTTTATCCTAAACTACCACCAACCTAGTTTTAATTTCAATATAGAAAATGAGGAGGATTTTAAAAAAATGAAGGAGATTTCTTTCAATATTGTCTTGATTTGTGTTGTGGTACTTTTTACGATGTCTTTATGTCTTAGGTAGCCTTATTAGTTATATATTTTATCAATTTTAGATAAAAATATTTTTAATAAATTATATAATATGATCAGGTCAAGAGAACTTTCTTTTTTATTTTTTAGAAATTTTTAAATTATTTATTATTGATTATATTGAATTAAAAAATAACACAAACAAACACCTTAAAAGTTAAAACATTCCTTAATGGATCAGATTCTATAAATTAAAAAAAACAATATAAAGTTATGGTCATTTTTATAGATGTTTTCAAGGAATTATTATATTTATTCACAAAAAATAGTGTTAAATAAATATTTAAAAATTGATAGTGACTTTAAAAATTGTTGCGAATAATAAGATTTTTAACTTAAAATTTATAAAATACTATAAATATGAAAATGAAAATTTTCCATTTATCAATCGCATCATTTTTTTGCCAACATATATATTTATTATCAATCTCATCAATTGTGGATTGACATTATTGAATTTTTTTTTGGGGACCCAAGACACTATTGATCATTGATGGAATTAATAATGAAATTTTGTAGTGGACCATGTATATGCACATGACTGACCTGAAAAGTGGAAAGCATTCTCTTCATCAAATGTTTGACGAATGTTGCTACCATTTTTCTGATCTTAAAACATTAAAATAATTAAACGTGTGTATATTATTTCCATACATATAATAACATAATATTATATATATGCCTAGGAAGACTTTATACGAATAAAATTAATATATGATTATCGGTTGGGACTTAGGTATCATATCATGTGTCACTAACAACCATTAACCATATCAATTTTATTAAAGCTAATTCAATGATTAAGTGCTCAAGGGAAAGATTGATTTTCAAATCAATTTTCTTTTTTCCTTGCAAATTATATTTATTCCATTATAACTTTTACAAAACTTCTCAATTCCATCGCCAAACAATCCAGAGAAACAACAGGGGACACACACACACACAAACTATTATCGAAGTATATCACTAAAACACACACACACGCACACACACAAACTATTATCGAAGTATATCACTAAAACACACACACGCACAAAAACTATTCTAAAATAACATTTTAATTAATATATAATCAGAAAAAAATAACTTCAATCATCAACGATATCAATAACGTACCCCACGACCAAAAAATTAAAAAATTGTGGTTTTCTTTTCAAATAAGTGTTAATCCAATGATTAGCATGGAAATTTTTAAATTTTGGTATTAAGGGCGAAAACAGTTATAATTAATTGTTGGAAATAAAAGGAAAATTTTGGAATTTTGTGGAAGCAATACCTAAGCTTGTTTATATTTAAAGTTTAAGAGATGTAGAAAATGTATTTAAGAGAGCTACTTTTTATTAAATGTGACAATGCTCAAATCTAGTTATATATAAAATAGAATATAAGGGATACTTTCATTAATGAAAAAGAAGCTTGAAAGGTTTTTCTTCATATAAAATACGTACAGATAAATTATATAGAACAGGAAATGAAGATAATGATTAGTTGGGCACGAGCTTTTGGAATATTTTCCTATAACCATTGAACTTCTGCTTGTAGCCACAAATGTTTTAATTTGATGATTTATTTAAACAGGCAACTTTTTTGTTTGTAGCTAACAGCTGGTTTCAACTTATAAAAAGCATAATAGATCGTTAAATGTAAATTATTTTTCTGCTAAAATATATAAAACTCTCCAGAATCTTGAGATAGTTGCATATAACTCTTTTTATCTTTAAAAATTTAAAATTAACTCCCTTAATCTCTAATTTTATTTTTTAAAATTCTCTATTATTAATTATATTATTTTTTCATGAGGGTTAAAATGTCATTCAATTAAAAAACCTTATTAAACAAAAATATTATATTGTATAATTATTTATAATAAATTTTTTATATTTTTTGAATAGTTGAGGCATTAATAATAAAAAAAATATTATTATCACTGTATAAAATTTTAAATATTTATGTTTATATTAATTTTATCCATATTTTTTTGTTATCAATGGTGCATAATTCTATTGTTTTAAAAGATAATTTTTTATTTATTTTCTTTGGATTAATGTAATGCACATGGCTACAATATTTAAATTTTAAATATTATATAAATTTTAAAATTTATCTAACACATTAATATTTAAAATTTTAAATATTTTAGTCATGTGCATTACATTAATCTAACATAAAAAATAAATAAAAATTTATCTTTTAAAACAATGAAATCATCCACTATTAATAACAAAAAACATGAATAAAACTAATATAAATATAAATATTTAAAATTTTATATAATGATAATAATAATTTTTTATTATAAATATCTCAACTATCCAAAAAATATAAAAAAATTTATTATAAATAGTTACACAATAAAATTTTTTATTTAATAATTTTTTTAATTGAATAACATTTTAATCCTCATGAAAAAAATAAATAATAATAGGAGGTTTTAAAAAATAAAATTAAAGATTAGGGAGTTAATTTTAAACTTTTAAAAATCAGGAAGTTATATATAACTATTTCAAAGTTTAAGAAAATTTTATGTATTTTAATTTTTTTAATACAAAAGTAAAATATCATATTGAAAGTTTCTTTGAGAGAAGTGTGTGGTAACTCTTTATTGTATGTCTGTGTGTGATTATTATTTATTATGACCTCACATCAATGTGAATTGGCCTGACCTGGTAACAACTAACAAGTAGCATGTTTCATGTGTTGATAGCTTTTATCAAAAAAGTTATTGAACTATAATAATTGAAGTGGACTTTTACCAATCGATGTAGGGTTTAGTGTTAGTTTGAATTATCTTGAAAGCAACTTGAAGATTATAAGTGCTTTCTTAAAAAGGAATCAACCATCAATTAATCTCTTTGTGTTTAGATTATGTAGTATTTGGATTTAGGCTGAATGAGTAAAAATTCATGAAATTGGATTTCATCTAAATCCAATTAAATTTTATTATTATATTTATCTAACCAAACATGTACTATATTTTAAAAGACATAATATGATTTGACATAACATGTGGGGGAAAAACAATGATCTTCATGCATAGCTGTCTTCAAATAATATATGGAGAAACAATATATAAGTAGACAAATGTGGTGCCGTGTGCATTTTTTTAATTTGCAACTTGGCAGTAAGCACATGTCTCTCTAGCACGCGTTGTGATAGACATGTACACACATGGATCTGCAAATGATATCTACACAAGTATTCAGCAAAGTAGCTAAGTGGAGTCAATTTAATTAGTTTCTTTTTATTGATTAATCCATATATATAAGTTACTTGTATGAATCAAATTTAAAACCTCATTTAGAGAGAGATGTAAGACATGGATATATTAATTTGAAAATGATCCATTTAGCAAAAAAGTCAAAATTAATGACAGCTATGTATTTTTTTGGCCAGCAATGACAATTATATTTGGCGGCAAGACACGATATATCTACACAAAATTATTTTTTCCCTTCTTCTTTATCTTCTTCTTTTTTTAAAAAAAAAAAAACTATTATGCATATCGATCTGGTTGTTAGTGCGGCACATGTTATATAGATTAATCCTTCTGGGACTTCGGACAAAAATATTTTTTAAGCCTCATCACTTGATCTAAACTTTTATAAATTATAAGCCACGTGCTTATCTCGGGGAACAATATATTAACAGAAAAGGCACACAAAAAAAAAAAACAACTTGATATTTATTATATTTTTATTTTGGTAATTTTCATTTTTTGTGGGGTCAATTTTATCCCTACATTGTGAGCCTTTTTTTTTTCACTCATTTAAATATTATGTACAACACACACACGCGCGCCAGTTTACTCATGTAGTGCTTATCTAACAAATCTTCCTCATTCACATTTATACATGACTTATTAATGTGGGTTCTTTTGTTTTTTTGACAATGACTTTATGTGGGTTGATCTACATTAACTTTTGGTAACAATTTTTCAAAGTCTCAATAAAAGGAAAAACTTTTTTACTTTTGAGGTCTATGATAATCATTGCCAAAAGTGAAAATTATTTTATTTTTGACATTATAGGTGAAAGATCTTTTAACAAAAAATGGGTAAAAGAGCAGATTGATTCCTTAAATAATAAGTCCAAAAGTGTTTAAGATTTTAAACTCATTTTAAATATAATATTTTTCTTCAACTTTAAAAATAATACAATTTGGTCCCTACAATTAAAAAAAAAGTTAACTTTGATTGATCGTAAGTTGATTAGAAAATGATAAAAAAAAGATATAAAAAATTATCAAAAAGAATCAATAAAATTTTCTTAGTCTTGTTTTTGTATTTTTTTGAGTTATTGTTTGTAATTTTTTGATCATTTATCATAATTTTCTTACCTTTTTCTATAAATTTTTATATATGTTTTTGTCATTTTTTGATTAATAAACAAAGTTAACTTTTATTAATAATATGGATCAAATTATGCCATTTTCACCAAAATTGAATTTAAAATCCCATGTGTTCTTAGACATATATAGTTTAATGACTAATTTAGTATTTAACCTGAAAAAAATAATTAGTACCAACATTCTCCTCATGATATATATATCACCCCTGGCCTTTCCTAAATGCATTTGTTAAAAATGTTTTCAGTTGCGCGTGCGTTGATCAACCACGACGCCCTTGGCTAGCTAAGAGATGGTGGATGATGATAGTTTTGATTATTAATCACTTTTGAAAATTTTGGTTTTTTTCATTTAGTCAATAAAGTTGCAGTTTCCATTTAAAATAATTAACAATAATAATAAAGGTATATACGATTTGATTTGATAATAACTAGACCAGTCATAATACATCACACGATGAAGAAACTGATAAGTCAATATTATCTAATAGTAATTAATTATTTAATAAAATTTGGACTAAAACTCTTTCAAAGAACGAATCAACGAAGCACACTCATGTAATGGTGGGGGCCATCACTACTCGAAAGCGATCACCCGACATGGGCACACACACACACAGATATTCTTCATTCACAGATCTGGCTTGTCTAAATTCTAAAGCATGTCTCAATCTTCTCATATAGCAATAAGAGGGGACGATTCAGATTCAGACATCATTATCGTATCAACGTATTATTATTATTATTATTATAAGATGCAGAATGAGAACTCATAAATAATGCTCGAGTTAAGTTAACCAGATATGAAGCACATATATCAATCATCATCAGTATCTACAAAACATAAACTGTTGCTAACCTGCTGGGTTATTTTCTGTTACTTCTCTTCCTTCTGCAGCGAGTATGGTGATCGATTCGCTAAGGGATGAAACGGTTGACGGTTGTGGTGTCGTCGGAGAAGATACAGAGGCACTGGAAACCGGCGGCGACGGCGAGGCCATGGCTGTGTTTGTGGGAGTATTACCTCCGCCTGCACTGCGGTTGAGGAAGAAGAGTTGGTGCAAGAGACAGTGTTGTGCCCTTTCTCTTATTTATAGTCAAGGCACGGTAGACGGTAAAGAATTAAGTTGAAATATATATTATAAATATTTAGTCATATAATTATTTTTTTATTTGTGATTTCTTATTTTTAGTATCATAAAAAAAAATTCAAGTAAAAAAAAAATCACATTTCTCATTCTATTTGTTTAAAATATTTCATCTGACCTTTGAGACACAAGCCATAAATATACATGTGAGTGAGAGAGAGAGAGAGAGAGAGAGAGAGAGAGAGAGAGAGAGAGAGAGTCTCTTCTTTATAATGATTTGAGCCTTCTCAACTCTAAAGTCACCATAATAATTACAATATATATACGCACCATGTTTATATATTTATAAAAAAAAGTCTTATGTTTTTATATTTAATTACTTCCTCTGGTCCCTAATATACGCCACCTTTTTTAAAAAAAAATTGTCCTTAATATAAAACGTTTAATGTGATATTAATTATATATTTTTCTAATGTTACCTCCATTTAAAATCATTAATTATGAGGGAGAATATAAAATAAATTTATAAAATTTTATTTTAAATTAGGGTAAAATTAAAAGTATATTTTATTTTTAGACAAAATTAATAATTTAATTACCTCTCTCATTAATTTCAATGAGGTGTTAAAGATACTTTATAATAAGAACTAAAGAATATATAGATATATATATATATATATATATATATGTACATTATATAAATTGCCGTAGAGCTTCTCTCTCATTTTAGGTGGTTGGTGTCAAAGAAAAAAAATCATAACAAGCCACATTGTACGTCTACAAGGTTCATTTTTTGGACTTCATCCAACGCATAAGTGGATATTTAATTTTCTATTAACATGATTATCGGGCTGATTATTTGACAATTTGACACTAAGAACTAAATATAAGATATTTTTCAGACATATCATTCACTAGACACTCTCCCCTCTTTTTATTAATTACAATTTACCAACATTAAGTTTTAATGGCATTTCTAAGAAAAAAATAGATTAATTACTGTATAATGTACTCCCTCTTGTCTTTGACGATGAAGTTAACAAATTTCGTGTTTGTTAGAAAATGTTAGTTATGACTTGACATTATAAAAAAATATTATTCTGCTTCTTAATATAGAACTAAGTTTGCAAGCTCTTTTTTATTCTAAATATAAAATAAATTTAGAGTTAATAACACTTTTTCTAATTTTACTTTTTGTTATTCTATTATGGTCATTAATTACAAAAAATAGTCAAATTAAAAAGTTACATTATTTTTTACAATTTCAAGATTATAAATAAAGTTTCTTAATAAATATGACGTTTGTTAATTTTGTTTAATATTAAGAATCATGAGAGCATGTAGCTTTTTAATTTTACTTTTTTGTTGTAATTGTTTGGACTAATGATTTTTGGTCTAAACCCAATCATTTTGACTAAAATTCAATTTGTAATCCAAGTCTCACTTCAAGTTTCTAAAAATGAAGTGGTTGAAGGAGATACCTAGTCATCTCAAGTATCTTTCTGAAAAATGAGAGTAGATAAAGTTTTGGAAGAAATTGCATATAATGATTCTAAGAAAATGAAGTGTGGAGTCTTGAAAAAATTGTCACTTTATACCTATAAAATGACAAGTCACCACACACATACACACAAAATTCTACACAATCTCTCTAAACACTTCAAATACTCTATTACAAAATCTATTTTGTTCATTACAAAACTCAAACCTTGATTTTTCATCATTCCAAACTCAATCAACATGACTTTTTTTTATTTTTCAACAAATTCATCACAGTGCTCTTGACACACCTCATTTTGTAGAGAGAAATGAATTTTCCAACAACCAATAGAACATCAAGGGAATCAAAATACTCAAAGAGCAATGAGTTCTCTGATAAACAATAGAGTGTTCTACGAGTTGTTGGAGAATTCATTACTGTTTGTTGAATGAGCACAACACACTAACACTCTTTTTTTTTAGTTTCCACTTTCCATCTCTTATTTTTCTTAATATCTCTTTTATTATTATCAATATTATGTCTGTTTTCACCATACAAATCTTGCATGTTTCTCCATATTTATTTCCTTTTCTTTTAAGAACTTGTATTTGATAAATTTGTTATAAAGGGTCTCAAGAACTTATCATTTGATTTAGAAGTAAAGTAAATCATATTTTTTGAAGACACGCTCCTCTAATGTGGCTGCGCACTGTAAACAGTAATTAACAATTATAATAAATTGTTGTTTAAAAATTGAAATAACAATATACAAATAAACAATGGGGTAAAATTTTAAAAAAATTGTTAATTACTTCAGCTTTATCATTTGTTTAGAATAATTTTTTTTTAAACTTTGTCATTTATTAAGAACTATATTAACCCCCCATTTCATAAAAGTTCATGTAAGTCGGAATTTCAAAACTCTTTAAAAGATGTGCTGTACTATCAATAAGAAAAAGTGCAGTCCCAAAAAAGATAAGGGGGGTAGTCTTTAATATAATTAACGTCAAGCATTACTTGTGTGTGGCAGTTGACAGACACGCCATTTCACGTGTTGTCCTTACAATTGGTGAATCTAAAACAACATATAACATTTTGTAATTTTTTTCCCGTAAAATTTAATGTATTTTTTATTTTCTTATAAAAACTAATCTTTATTTTTACTATTTTGAACTATTTAATTAATGGAAAAGATAAAATTGATATTTTTCATCCGAAATTAAATATGTCTTTCAATTTTAAAAATATAAGTTATTTTTAATTAAATTTTACCCCTAATAAAGTAATTATCTACTTTCAAATTAACTCTATTTTTTATATTTATCTCTATTAAACACCCTACAATAAATATAAAATTATTATCAATAGGAGCATTTTTGAAAAAAAAAGTAATGATTATATTTCGAAAAACTAAAAATGCCTTACACTTTTAAATATCCAATTCATTAAAAAATGCCTTATATTTTTTAATGGAAGGAGTGTAATTTAAATCTTTTTCATTCACACACAAGCTTATTTTCATTTTTGTATTAATGATTTCTAAACCTTCTAAATTTTATTCATATAAAACTAAAGTTTTTAATTAATCTTAAAAAATTAATCATTTAATTCATATAGTTGACTCTTAACTTGATTGCAACTTAATTTTTAAATTTTAACTCGCTACAATTCAATTCTTATACTTTTAGTAATTTAAAATATTTATCCTTGTACTTTAAAAAATAAAATTATGAAGATAAAAATTAGTCTAAGTTTTAAAACGTTGTAATCTTTACAAAGGCTAAAAGTTTTACTAATTTAAAATATTAGTTCCTAAATTTTAAAATAAATTTAATTTCTAAAGTTTTATTTTCTAAAATACAAATATTAATATTTTAAATAATTAAAATTATAAAAATTGAATTATAAATTGAGTCAAGACTATGTCTATATGTATCAAATAGTTAATTTTTTTATGAGGTGTTGATTTTACTGACTTTTTCCCAGTTTGGTTTTTATGTTACAAAACCAATTGGGCCAATTAGGCCCAGTATTTTGTAACATATGGAAATTCAAATTCAATTGAACCCATGACACACTCATGAAAAGGCCTACAATAATTGGGCTTTTAATTTTTTTTTTTTAAGTTTCATATGTAATAAGGAGGATAAAAAACCTGTACAATGCATCCAAGTCTCTCACTTTGGGAAGCTGTGAGTACAATTCTGAATTAGAGAAGTAGGAACTCTGGGCAAGTTATAAGCAAGATCAAACACAAAATCTTCTAGTCACACGAAGGCTTCTATATCATTAGACTATAAAAGCCATTGATTGTGGAGCACACTTTTAAATTGAAGCATTCATAGAGATTGTTTAAAGAGAGGCACTAAAGAGCAGTTGGATTAAAGCAGATTTGTGAATCGATGTTCAAAACAAAGAATTTGTCCATATATCTGTGTGTGCTTGGTTAGTTGTTTTCAAAAAGTTGAAATTGGAAGAAAAAACTGTTGCTTGTCACAAATTTTGCTTCGGAACTGAAAAAACAAGCACACATTATGTTGAGAGTCTATTGCTTTTAGCAACCAATCCTTTTTTTTTTTCTTGAATGGCTTGATGCGTGTTTAGTTTATTGAGAAAACTCAATGGAAAAGTATTTTTAATCTTGTAAAATTTAAAATCGGCAAATTTTGCAACTAATCTTCCAAAAGTTAGCACAAACGAATAAAAAAAATTATTTCATTCATACATACTTGTGCAAGAATTTCATGTTAACCTTCTAAAATGTGAAAATATTACAACAGATGCTTCAACTTTTAGTAAGAAGGATTGAAAAAAAAAAAATTAACTGCTTAACAATTACACATTACACACTTCTCTAAAATTTAATATTGATAATGTGATAAATTTGCGATTATGTTCTAACTTCTACCACGATAGAAAAAGATTTAGTGGATGGGGTTCAAATTCTTATAATTGTGCATGCAACAATTTGATTGATAAAGGTCTACTATTTTTTTTAGTACCTTGAAAATTTTCTCTGTTGTTATCGGTGGCACATAATTTTTATGCTTAAAAAAAAGTTTGAAATCTTGTTTGGTGTGTGTATGTATTGACCTTTTGGAATCTTATGCTAATATGTAAAAAAATTAATAACTGATATTCAAAGTCTTAATAATATTTTAAAGACAAATAATTCATTTTATTTGTATTATTAAGTACTTGAGTTCTTTATTAGAATTTTAAAATATTTCAGTCTTAAATCATTATTAAATATTTAAATTGAAGCATGGGCTTGATTTTGAAAGTTGTAAAGGAACAAACCCTAACTAAGCTGGCTTTTCTCTCGCTGTCTCACACTGTGACTTAGAGCACCCGCCACCCGACTCTACCTCTCATTCTCAACTCTGAAGCTCGGTTGTCTCCCCTCGTCCCCCTCAGTCGACGGCGTCGGCGTCGACGTCGACCTCCCCTCTCCTCGGCTTCTCGACCCCCTGCTCTTGCTCTGTCGCTCTGGTTCTCGTTGCGTGTTGCTTCCACCGACCTTTTCCTCCTCTCGCCGTCTCGCTCTCGCTCTCGCTCTCGCTCTCGCTCTCCATCTCAGGCCTAAGCTCGAGTTCCCCTCGGCTTATCTGTAAGCTTTCCTCCTCCATCCTTATCTTGGTCTTGCAGACTCTCGTCCGTCGTGCTACTGCTCATCTCAATTTTGCTGGCTGGTGCTCTTCTGATGGTCTGATGGACTGTTGTTGATTCCTTGTGTGCCATTATGTGTCTATATATATATATATATGGTTGATTGTTGATTCATCCCCAAACTTCACTCGCTGTCCTTCTCGTGCTCTTAATCAGCGGTCCGTTCTTATTTTTAAGTGCTCTCTTTCAATTTTTGTTTTTAAAAGATCAGTAAGTTAACTTCAATTTTCACGTTTTCTGCATGCTTGACTATTGTCTCTTGAGGCTTCAATATGTTTTCTGCTTGTATGCGATTTTCACGTTTTCACACATTGTTTGCAGCTAAGATTGGGCCTGAACTTCATTATGAATGCATCCTTTTCTCCCCCGTCCCCCAAAAAATAAGTACATTATGCTTTTGAAAAAAAAAAAAATTGGGCATAACCTACTAGCTTAGGTTGTTATGCATGATTTTGATAATACATACTCAATGACTATTATTTGAATCATGTATTTTCTTTTCTTTCTATTTTTTATGGGTGAAATATCTGACTCGTGTTTTTTACTACCATAATAGAATCTTGATGTTCATGGTGATTGGTGGAATTTTAACATCTACATTTGTTTATTTTTATTTTAGAGCATATTTAGTTCTGGGAGTATTATGATAATTAATGTTAACAATCTCGGACAGAAATTTGTATGTTGTACGTTATGTCATTCAAGAATGTTAGTTTCTTAGTTTATGGAGCATAACATGACCCTCTACTGGCCTTGTTAGTTTTAGTTGCTTATGACATTATGTCAGTGCCTCTGGTTGTAAACTTGTAATAAAGACAGCAGAAGCCCAAGCAACTTTTATTTTGGTCAATGTGTTGATACTCCTTGGAAGTTCTTTTTTACTTCTTTTGTCTATCTTACCCATGTCAAAATCTGGCTCTTTTTTTTCCCTTATCATTTGAATCCTCATTTTCATAATTTATTAACTTTAATGGAGGAAGTGATATAGCTGTTACTGGGCTATTAAACACAGCAGAAGCAAATGGGACCATCTCTGCTGCGTGAATGGATGAGCAAAGTCCAGTGACTTGTGTCATGGAACTAGCATTTTGTAGTCTTATAAGTTTTAGTGCTTAGTGCCTTAGTCATGTGTTGGTTTAACTATCTCCTAACTATCAGTTACGGGCATGTGAGCTAGGTACTGTTTTTAATTTTAAGAATAAACATATGGAACTAAAGATTGCTTAAATCTCGTTTGTTCTAGGCATACATGTGTGAAGGTTGAAGGGCTTACAAATGAAGACAATCTCTGGAAAGCCTATTTCAGAAAAACCAATCTCTCTTTCAAAAGCTGCAAAAATCCTCTCAAAGTTTATCTCTGCTGAGAATGGTGCTTCACATGTCATCAGTGCATATCTCCATCGAGCCTCTAGTTCGTTCAGTGAGCTGAAACAGCTCCACAAGGAGCTCAAATCACCACGTTCTGATCGGAAGCACAAAAGGAGTAGATCAAAGACTCATAATGGCAAAGAGAAAATTGAGGAGATTAATGAGCAGTTAAATCAGAGGGCTGTGCATCGGTTTGGCAGTAAAGGTCCCTGTGAGGATGGACAAAAATCATCTCAAACAATTGTCAAATTCAATCAAGAACCTGATGGAGCCACTGAATATCATGCAGGAACTGAGGGTGGGAGTGAAACGCTTAAGAAGAAGAAAAAGAAGCATGGCATTAAGTTCCAGGAGCAAGGAGATAATGGGGTTGAAATTGGAGAGGTGGAAGTTGATCGGAAACCACGAACTGAGGCCAGAAATGAAATTGAAGAAAAACCAACTCATGGTGGCCTTGATTTTAGTCAAGAACCCACTAAGAGGGAGAAGCATAAGGAGAAAAAGGAACGTGAAGATGAGTCCAATAAGAATGTGGCCGGTGAGGTTAAATTTGAAGAGGGATCAAATGAGGGAAACGCAGGTGATGACAAGGGATTGGTGGATGGAAAGAAACATAAACAGGAGAAGAAGAAAAAGAAAGACAAGGATATTACGTTCAACTTTTCTGGCAAAGAGGGTGAGGTTATCAAACCAGAATATGGGATTGCAAGTACAGAATATGACCAAAAAGGGATACTAAGCAATGGTGTTGAGAACAAACATGGAGACTCTGTTGATAAAAAGGAATTACCAAGTAAAAAGAAAAAGAGACATGTGGCAGGAAGCGAGGATAAAATAAATACTGATGAGGTAAAGGGGTTGCAGAAAAAAAGAAAGAACGAAGACGGGGAAGGGAGAGATGATGCTGAACCCGGGGAACCAACTAGGAAAAAAATTAAGAAAAAACATGGGGGAGATGATTAACTGTACGTGTGCCAGCATTTCACTTGGATTTTGTTAGTTCCATCTTACTGAAAATCAATGAGGAATTTGTGTTGGGTTAACTCGTGGCATTACTTTTGAAACCATTATTAGCATCACATGAATTTTTGTTGGCCTTGTTCTTGTGTAACCGTAGCATGCCCTTCCATTTATCAAACTAGTTACGCCCGCGCCCGCTCTCACGCATATTGTGGAGGATAATGTATGAATGAATTACAAGTACGATGACTTGGCATATGTACAATCTATCACTTATGTCTTATAAACAGTGGAAGTATTATTGTTTTGTTTTCTCAGGTCGGTGAGTAATGGATCATCCCAGGTTAATGACAATCTGCCCTTGTTGAATAAGACTGGGAGTGAATTATTAGTTATGAACGTCAAAATGCATTGCATGGAAGAACAAAGTCAATAAACAAAGAATTCTCATTTAAATGTTGAAAGACATCAAAGTTAGTCGAAACATTTGTTGCCGTAGTACGTAGGGGCGTCTCACAATAGGTAACACAACTGACAATTTTTTCTTAATACGAAACAATTTTTTCTTGAAACGCCAAAAAGAAAAAAAATCAATCTCTCCACGGCATTTCCGGATGGAGAAGAGTAACTCGTAACAGTTATTTGCTCAATAAAGAACGCCATAAGTGGCGGCAAATTCCGGTGAATAAAAGTTGAAGAGTGTCATATCAGGCCGAAGTTAACAGACGGGGAGATCCGATGGTGGTGGAAGTAGTTTCTGATTGGGAAGTTCTCCATCCAAGACGACCCACGCCATTTTCAGACCCCAGCTTGTGTGAATTTCCAGGTGACAATGCATGAACCATACGCCTGCCCACATCAATAACAAAAGTTTATGAGCTTTTCATTATCTCGCACTCTTTATTTTCTTCAGATATGAATATATTCTGTTATTTAAAACCGCAAATGCATGCCGGGGGTGTTTGTTAATTTGCCAAAACGAATAGAATAAGAGCAAATACTTAGCTTTTAACTAGTACTACTTTGTTCCGGACGGAAAAAACTAGGACTACTTTGTTACTTGCCTTGTTTGAACTTCTAATTAACGGGGCGATTAATAAAAGTTAAGCTAGCCAAATAGGCACGGGACCAGATTTATGTTCCCCAATAATAAAAAAAACATGTGGTTGAAAATTTCTAGGACCCCAAATCATGTGGTGTTAAACTGTTAAATTATTCACTGGTCCCCCCCCCCCCCAAAATTTTTCCTTTGAGAACCTGATAGGGCGGACCTATAAATTGTAGTTAAATTTTAACCATAAGCACTACCTCACAACAAGCACAAATCTTACAAACCTGGGTTATCTGCAAGAAAACGAATGGCAACCCATCCACCAGAGGGGACATCCACCGTGTTCCTTTCAACGGGATCAACAAGATTGAAATTTGCAGTGTCCTTATTTGGATTGAAGTTGCCAAACCCTCGGCCAACAACAAAGAAGTTAAAGCCATGCAAATGGAGAGGATGACTTTCAGCGCCTAGTATACTGGTGTCCTGCATGATAAGCTCCACGCTAGTGTTGAAGGGAAGAATCACCAACTTTGTCCCATTGCTCACCATGGTGTTGTTTGGTGGGGTGCCGGTGTAGTTGAATGGATGCAAGGGGCTCCTAGGAAAGTTTGGGGAGTAAACTCCGGTAGACTGCCCAAAGTGGTGGGCTTGAAGAAGAGCAGTGTTTGGGAGTGTGAAAGATACATTATTGATTGAAGCCGCAAACATTGTTCCATTGGGTCCTTGACATGTTTGATTGTGAGCACAGGGACTTGTACCAAGGCCTACTGTGAAGAAAAATTGCTTATCGACTTTCTGGGGAACATCGGCAGGAAACTGAGCATTTGCGAGGCTACTAAGTTTTTTAGCAAAATTGGTTGCGAAGGAAGTGTCATTAAGGGCAGGGAGGATTGGTTTGAAGAGTGGGAGCTTCTTCAAGTGAAGAGAATTTGATGGGGATTCATATTCCAGGATACCAGCAACAGTTGAGTTATCAAAAGTGCCAAGGCCAGTCACGTATGGTCTGGCAGTCATGAGGAATGTGGCTTTGGGGTAGTGGGATTTGGTTTTAAGAATAACATTAGTGGTTTGTCCGGGGGTAATGAGAATGGCGTTAGTCTCAAAAGGCTTAACATATACTGCATCTGCTTCAACGACTGTGAGGGTGTGATTCGCAATACTGAAGAAGAGCTCATCATTGAGTGCTGCGTTGACCACACGAAGAAGGTATGTTTTTCCAGGCTTTACCTTCAGTTTGAATGTATCTGCAAAACCAATCTTTTATATTCAATCAAAATAAATCGGGGTTTCAATTCATAAACATCCTATCCTTTATGTGATTGAGTCTTAATGTAAGTTGTTGCTTAAAAAATAATGAGTAATCATTAAAACTCAGGGAGGACTAATAATCATTGGGATTCAGCCACTACTAATGTTGGGTATCTTACAGAAATATATCTACGAAAAGTACTTGATACCTTTAGCAGAGCAATTGTACAGTGGCCCTGGAAGTCCATTGATAGTGTAGGCATCAGAGACATTTGGACCACCACCCGTTTGTAGGGCTTGGGCTATGACTGCCTCAGTATCTGCATTCCACCATTCTCCTAGAAAAATTTAATATAATTCAAATTGGTTAGCATGTTTATGCTTTCAAAAAGTAAAACGACACCAGTGTATATTAATATATCATTACCAAAGACCATGGGAACTTCCTTGTAGGGTGTGGTGAAAGGATATGGAACACCACGCTGGGGAAGGATAATGATAGGACCGTAGACACTTGATCTTAACCATGATATATGGGCATGATAAAAGAGAGTGCCTCTTTGGCCAACAATGGTGTAATTGTAGACATAACTTTGGCCTGTTTGGATGGGGCACTGTGTCACATATGCAGGTCCATCAGCCCATCCTGATTGAAGTTGTCGAATTCCATGCCTATTCAAAACACAACCAAGATTTTGACAGATGTAGTTTAGTTTCTTTCTTTCTCTCTGTATTTTTTTTTTTTCAAGAAGACTTGATCTATAAAATATAAGTGAACCGCACCAATCATAATAAAATATTTATGCAAGTCAGATGTGAGTCTGTTGTTTTAAGAATAGCTCTGTTTACATGTTTTTTGGCAGACCAAGTCTACCTTAGAATTTTTCCATGAAGATTGAAGATTTTAATCAAAGAAAAATGTTCCTTACCAATGGATGGTGATGTTGTTCTGTACATGGTTAACCACTTTGATAACAAGACGATCACCTTCCCTTGCTACAATGCGAGGTCCTGGAAACTGACCATTGACAGTGACCATGCTCTTGGTGTGGCATAGCCGTGTTACATTTTGGTACTTAATCTGCATCAGAAAGCCTTTTACATTAGATAAAGTACAAACAGTGAATGGGAACATGGAATGCTAAAGGCATATTCATGAAACTTGAAAGTTAGCTATAAGATAATGAGAAGTACATCAAAATGGTAGTTCCTCGTAATGCCCCCCTCTGCAAACTGAGGGATGAGAATCACTGAGAAAAGAAAGAGTGCTGGAAATGCAAATGATTGAAGAGGTACACCCATTTTTCTCTTTTCATACAGAAGTTAATGATGGCTTTGGGAGAGTGGCAGAGAGCAGGTTTTGCCCTTTTAGTCTGAACCGTGGATGCAGAGGAGGGTCATGGGTTGGCAATATAAAGAAGAATGAGACAACGTTGTTGTTCAATTAGGTGATGCAAAACCACATGTTTCACACAGAAGCTGAAATCTAGAAGAGCTAAATTACTACATTCTAATGGTATGAGTTGTTAGAACAACTAAAGAGTGGTGTCCAAGACAATCAATTGCCTTTGACCTCCTTCTTGTTTAAGTCAAATCTTGAAAGATTTGCTTGTCTAAGGCACTGCTCTTGCAAATCCCATATGTTATTGGTTGATTTAATCTGTACGCTTTTTACATGGAGAATGACGTTTCTAAATTGTAAGTTTGCAGCCCAACCAAGGTGTCAATTCATTGAAGCTGCAAATGTCAGAACGTATGGTAAACAGACATGCCAAAAGTGAGTTTTACAATTTTACTCTGCTTTAAGATACTTATATATATTGATTAATAATTGATGAGGCCTTCAAGATTCTTAGAATGAATCCTTTTTAAGAATTTCTTTGAAGTGAAACAAATAATATGAAATTTCATTGTCATTTTCAAAGGTGAAGCTTGCGATTGAGAAGGCATAGGCCATTGGTTAGATGTAATTGTCTCAACAGAAGTTCTTGGTTACAAAGCAATATTTGAAATGAAGGACATAGAAGACGGCTTTCTGTTCTCTCTATCAGGCAGTCCCTTTTAGAGGTAGATGCATGCCCTAGCTTTTTTATATTATTATTAACAACATGGCAGATAGCATGCAACAATAGTACGGAACCTTAAGCAAACAACTGTGGTATTAGCGAAGTTTCCAAAGAAAAATCAAATAAATTAATTTAAAATCCCTCTTACGGCTAACTCTAAATTCAATTGTAATAAGCATTAATCTAACGTGCACTTTTAATTTCCTCAATATCCACTAATCAATTATTTTTTGTTGGATCAAAGGCATGAATGGATTCTTTTGTATCATGTCATTGATATGATGAAAAACATTTTACAGTAGACTTAAGCTGAAAGGTATTCAACAAGATCCTTTGGAAAGTCCTAATTATTTATAAAACTTGATATCTTTTTTTTTTTTGATACAATAAAACTTGATATCTCATATAATTGGAAAAAATGACAAGTAAAGACCTTGTAAGAACATTAATTTAAATTAAAAATTTTAGTACTGACACATGGTAGAAGGAAAATTGAAATTTGAAAACATTAGTGTTGAATAATTTTAATTTGACATTTATATTTTTACAAAGTCCTTATTTGTCATTCTCCCAAGTTCCAATAGGTTCAAGTGTCTTTTTCTGGGCCAGAAGTGTGAGAATTCGACGTTGGGCTCCTTTAACGATGTTTTCCGAATTGAATAAGAAAATTTTGATTTGGTCCAGAATTTTGTACATGGGCCGAAATGTTCTGAGATGATAAAATAGTCTGGCCAGAAAACTTATCCAATGGCTAATTCCAAAAACGTCATGAGTTCAAATGCATACTTGACTTCTCATTGAAAGCAATTTTAATCAAGGCCATCCTCTTATACCAATTTTAAGAAACATCTATAATCTCACAATGAGAAATTGGGAGATTAATTTTGACCACGTCTACAAAAAAACCAATTGATATGCCGATTTTTTAACCCATAAGATTTCAAGGGATTATTTCGATATTACTTTTTTTGACATTCTGCCTATTGATTGTAGAAGCCTTATGACTTCTGACATGACCTGATTTTAGTCTTCTTGCATAGTTTTTTATCGTGGCAATGTATTCAAAAAAAAATGTATACTTGACTTGTTCAATTTATCTTTATTTGTTCTTTTTTTAACCTCCTTAATATTATCAACATGGTTTTTTACATAACCATTACTACATATATTATCACTGTTTCCTTACTGTAAGTTCTATACCGTCTAGTAAATCTTTCCAGGGAGATTTAAATATTTAATTAAAGGATACTTTCACATCAAATAATTTAAAGGCGAAATTAGATGTATTATCAGTATCACTTGGTTTAAGTAGAGAGGGATGTTGAACTTTTCTAGTGAAATTCGTCTTGCTTTGTCGGTTAAAAGGCTTAACTTCTTGAGAAGTTATCTATCACATATCTTTCACAACTATAGGAAAGTAACTTAATGAGCAGAACCCATGAAAGTTTTACTTCCCCAGTATTTATAGTATATTTCAAAATTTATCCTTAAAAATTATAAAATAAAGGCTAAATTATTCAAAATTTCATGAACTCCAGACCATACCAATAAACCATTGAACCTTTAAAACTTAATAATAAACCTTTCTAAGCTTTTAAACTTTTAAATTGGTGCGGATAACTCCCAACTATCAATCATGTATTCCTTTAAACTTTATTTTTCATGTGCATATGACTCCTCAAACTTTGAGTTATATATATCCCTTTAAATATATAATTTAGAAAGTTAAAAATAAAAAATAAATAAATTTGGACTGTTGCAGTAGGTTTAGAAGGTGTAAATTATATTATAGTAATGATGACAGAGTTAGGACACGATTAATGATAGCAACTTGGGTGGATGAAGAAATGGTTGGAATCTTAGCTTTAACAATCAAAATGAGACTGAGTAAACGGGATTAGGAAGAGATACTTTGCCTTAATGGAGGAAAGGTTAACCCTGCTAAAGCGAGGAAGCATAAGTAAAAGTGAAGGAGCCTCATTAATTATTAATTATATTCTGAAAATATTTCACAAAAACCATATAATCAATGATTTATTTAAAGTACTATGATGAAGAATATGCACTTTACGAAGGAGTCAAGCTAGGAATATGAAGGAACCTTCAGAATTCGTGTCTATAAATTTCTCAACAAAGAGCATCTATCATCAACGTGATCTGTTCTGCAAATGGTTTCATCAGAAAACTGAGAAAATGGGAAAGAGCTGTGGAGGGCCATGCTTTCTCTGTTTCACTTTGCTTTTGGTTCCTCTTCTCCAAGCTGAGCAGACCTTTCCTTCAGAAAACAAGGTAACTAATAATTGTGTTTAAGTTTAAAGAAGACACGTATTTTTACCCACCATGCACGTAATCTAAGCTAAATTATGTTGGTAATGACTTACTAATAGTATGATTTGTTATATATTTTATATTGATTTCGATGATCATATTATGATTGGGTCCTAAAATGATTTTGAGTCAACACTCTGATCTCTCACTACAAGTGAAATTCATCTTAAATAGTTGAATAAATTGAAGCTACTTGTCAATAATTTGAATTAGACTGCAAGTAACTTAAATTTATTGCGTTATTCATAACTTGTAAATACTAGTAGCAATTTCTTATAAATTCTAGATATTAATATTGATCAGTTTGATTGATATAAACTGTATATCTTTGATATTAATATTAATCAGATAGATGTATGTGGTCCATGTGATCCTCAGAGTTTGAAGAAAGTGACACTATTTGTGATTTATAAACAGTGTGATTTATTTTTGGAAATAAAATGGAAAGGCGAGATGCTTAATGAAGACCAATGAGATCTAAAGAAAGTAAGTGTGACTCTATCAAAACTATGGCTTCTTCATTAATGTTTTGAGTGAAATGAGCAATGAAGTGGTCAACACGCGTGTCATCTTCTCTGTACACATGCTCATAAGAGACCTCCCAATATACAACATCAAAAAATTCCTGATGTCTTGAACAATGTTGCAGCTCGGATGGTTAATGGCATGGATGATCATGATTTAAACAGTGTGATTTTACATTGATAATATGTGTTTATTGATGAGTATATCATAGTTTTGAAAATTGGGTTAATTCGACCACTAGAACTGATAAATTGCTGAACCGATATCTTAATTGATCTAGTGAAAATGCTGTATTTATGATTGGCCTAATCACGATTCGACTATGATTTTGATTATTATTAATTTTTGAACTAATATTTTGATTAGTCCAATAATAGGTTTAGTTTTTGATACCTTGGATTACATAAAATTTTTCAAGTAAATACAACAGAAAAATTGCACCTACGTGATCACCATAGAAACAACATGCACGGTGGGAGCTGAAACTTCGAACCATGTGAGCCTAAGATTTGGAGACACCAATTCAAATGACATAGTGGTTCGTCACCTCAACTCCAAGCACATTAAAAAAGTGGACCCATTGGAGCCTGAGGTTCTTGACGATGTACCCAGAAGGCCCTTTCAGGCTTGCATGGTGGACCAGTTTCTGGTCACTGCTCCATGCGTGGACTCCCCCATCTGCTACCTCTACCTCAAAATGATCGGCCTCGACGACTGGCGGCCAGGCTTTGCACAGGTCCGGGTGCTCGGAAGGTCTCATCTGAGCTCCAACTTGTTCCATCTCCGGCGATTTATGCCGAGACATGTGTGGCATGGTGCCGATGCATGTGACAGAGAACTTACTCCTTTTGGTCTCAGGAAGAAGAGAAAGGCGTATGTCAAAACTCCTTAGCTTGTGAAACACACTATTATCTTTTTTCTTTTAACAAATACTATGAAAAAAGAAACACTAAACCACTAGTGGTTTAATTAATGCAATTGATCTTCATATTTCTTGTTGTCACTTTTTATTTAAAAATGCAACAACACATAATTTTTTTAGTTATAACATAACAAGTAAATCATTTAAATAAAAATATAATATAATTTTTTTACTTTTAAATAAAATTAATTACTTAACCATCTCTCTTCAATTTAAACGAGGTGGATAGTGCCTGGAGAAAGTAGCTCTCAAATATATTTTGTCTGTAAAGTTTAGTTTAAATTTGTGAATTGACGTCTAGATTTAATTTCTTAAATTCTTTTAAAGAAGTTTAATTTTTGAAATAATAATATAATTGACATGTATATATTCATGATCATTATCTATTTATTATTTCTACGATTCTAAAAATTGGACATCCCCTGCCTCCCAAAATCTCTGTTTGTCCTTCTTCTTCTTCTTCTTTTTTGTAATATATATATCTTACATATATACTCTGATTTTATTTATAAGTCATTTTTAATATTTTTATTAAAAAAAAAAATCTTAAATTTCAATAATTTTTTCTAAAACTTTAACAAGTTTTTTACTTTACCCCTGTTAAATATACTTACTTTAAAAATAAAATACTCTAATATTTAATAATTTTTTTAATATTAAATAAGAGCAAAAGAGTAAAGATAGATATAATAATCATTCAAGTGCTCTATAAATAAGACTAAAGCAAATCTTTTCTCTTTGTCTTGTAAATAGGATTACAGAAATATCTTATTAAAAGTAATTTTTTTCAAGATATGGTTGAGCATTAAATGTATACACATCTTCTAATGAGATTCAAACCTTTCCTAATTATTTTTTAATTGCAAGTTGCTTAATTTCAAACTATGTTTAGTACCAATATTATTAAGTACCTTTTAAAAACTATAATTTTTCTTAAAACGTGCATGAATGTTGAACGAGATTGTTGTGGTAATTTGATTTAATTTATCAAAACTCAAATCACCTAATAAGAGATTCCCTTGAGTGTCGGCCTAAATTAACTTGCAATTTACGCAAACTAGCTAGTTCATGTAATTAATAGGTTAGGCAGATCAAGTCAGAGATGATGATACCTAAAAAAAAAAAAGAAGAATTTGGAGTTGGAGAGCAGGTGAAATGGTGGGTTAGATTAGATGGAATCGACCCAATTAATGTATAACTGATCCTATTTGATAATAACAATTAACTACTTGTTTAGCATTTGGTCTTCATTTCACTTCTTTAATATACTCCATCCGTTTCAATATTATAAGAAATTCTTAATTGAGTTATATTCCCAATGAGTTAATTAATTGTTTTTAAAATTATGCACTCTTTTTATGCTTATCTTTTTTTAATAGGATATCTTAATTAAAAAATATTATTAATTTTACCCCCTAATTAAGAGTACTTTTAGAAAAATCTCATTAATTACATTTTGAAAGGTCTAAAATATCTTATATTTTTTAACATATCATCTTAAAAAAATGATTTATATTTTTGGATGAAGTAAACAAGGTAAATTGTAACTTCTACAAGATGAAGATCTCATCTATATATTCATCAAGAAAAGGGAAAATATAACATTACGTCACTATACTTCGATTGTATTTTGTTTGTAATCTATATAGTTTCATTTTGTTGCTACTAATCCCTTTAGTTTGATCAACCTACAATGTTATTACATTAGTTCTTATAATTTTAAAAATACACATAAAAATCATAAGCTGATGTTGACATAGTTAATTTCATTGTAACTTTGCTAACCCTGGCATTGTAAAAATATGTGGACATGGAAATAAATTGACTATGTATGATTTTTTTTTTTTAAAAGCTTTCCTTTACACTTGGTTTAAACAGAAAAGGAGATGAGGGAAAAATTAAGTACAGTCAATGAGATATTAATAGAATTAAGTACAATTAACAAGATTAACTTCATCATACCAGTTCACGTTCTTTGTGTGTATCATTAAAATTATATATAAGGACTAATGTTGTGGATAATAAATCAAACTAAAGGGATTGAGAACAACAAAATAAAACCTTAGAAACTAAAAGCAAAATGCTGGGATTTGTTATTATATTTTCTTAAAGAAAATTATAAAAATCACGAAAAAGTGATTAAACTATACTCTCACTTGTCTTAATTAAAGGACATTTAAATTTTTTTTGGGTTCTAAATATAAAACTTTGTTGTAGTTAATTAATTTTAGTAAATGGCAAAATTAGAAAGTCAAATATTTTTTCATAAATTAAAAAATATTAACTAATAAACTTTACGGATAGTGAAGTTGATTAATTTACTTTATAATTAATACCAGAGGGAGTACAAAATTAAATTAAGAGAGTAAAGAGAACAAGAAACATAAACACACAAATAAAATCAAGAGCGAGAAGGAAGGAAACATTCAGACGTTGCATTATGAGAATGTGAGTTGTTTCTGTTCTCCCGACCACATGAAGTGAATAACAACAGACAAGTAATTATACAAATTCAGAATCTGATAATGCAAACATATTTATATTCACTCCATGCGGTGGATGTAGATCAAACATTTAATATTGATCGTACAATCATTTAGTGAGGAAACAAATTTGGATTCAGTTTTTTTTTTAACCTCAGAAATTGGATTCAGTATGCATGAACATATTCGGTAAGAGGCAGAGTGAGGCAATGACCCATATCATTTGCAATTCTTTCTAAATTAATTAATGAAATGGTGTTTGATTTATATATATAATACTCTAAAGCATGGTTTCATTGGTCTTATTTATAAAACGTCATTTTCAATATTTTTATTAAAATTAAAGAAAATCTTAAATCACATTAACTCTTTTTAAAAATTAAATAAATGTTTAACTTTATCTTTATTAAATATATCTACTTTAAAATAAAATACTTTATCATTTAATAAACTTTTCAACATTTAATAACGGTTAAATGGTAAAGATAAATATAATAATAATTAAAAAGTTTTAATGAATAAGACTAAACCAAATATTCTTTTTTTATCCTATAAATAGGATAAGATATGTATGTTTAATATTGCGTATAGATGATCCTTAGGAAGGATTATTTAACACCTCTCAGTAAATCTGCCTATTGCATAATCCAAACCAAATCATGCAAAGGTTCATCATTGTATTACCCCTCCTGTTTCAAATTTTTACATTTTTTTAGAAAGTCCTATAGTTTAATATTTAAAACCAAAGTAGTATTGCTCTTGTCTCAAATTATAAAATTATACATATTAATAAAGTTCAATAATGATACTTTATAAACTTACATTTTAAAATAAAAATATAAAATTTTAAAAATGCTCTTCATTTAATATAATTTTAAATTTACACACTTAATTATTACACTATATTCATTTCGATTTTTTTTTCTACTTGAAGGATAATATTAAAAAAATAATTAATAAAATCTTATTTTTATCAAATTACATTATATTTTGGGACAGCAAAATGCTTCCAAAGTTATCTTATAATTTGAGACAGTAAAATACTTTTAAAGTTATCTTATAATTTGGGATAGAGGGAGTATTTATTTTTGACTCAACAACTATACAATATGTATGTGTGTGAAGAGACTAGTCTTGCAATATTTTTAATTCATCACCACAATATTTTTCAAACAACCTTAGCTTGTATATATGTTAATTGATTCATTTTTTTTTCTCTTCCTTCGCATAAATTATAATCAACCAAACAGTAAATTCTAAGTTTTTTTTTTTTAAACATAGCTTCCTCTTTTCTTTTCTTTGTGAGTTAACTTTGCAATATATTCGTCAAAGTAAATATAATTAATATAGGCAATCAAAAAATATAATCCATATAGTATTAATATAAATATAAAACTATACAGCCATACAAGACGAATATATAGTCCTGTATGGCTGTATAGTTTTTTTTTTTTTTTACTGGAAAGCAACCCATACAGACATCATATTCATGGGGTTTAAAGACTAAGAATTAACCTCACACTTAAGAGACACTTGAAGTCACTCTCATAATTTTAATTATGAAAAAATATAAACAATCACCAATCTTTTTTTATGGTAGATCCTGCATTAGTGAGCATATCTAAAATAGTACTATATGCAGATAAAGGATGAAAGTGATAGTAAGAAACGGGAACAAAATGATGAAAAGTCACAAGAGTATGAACTTAAATTAATGATGACCAGTGAAAGTAGTGAAAGGCTCTATGTTCTTTACGTGCACTTTCATAATTATTTCCTCTAATTAAACTATGCCTCTGCATGCATGCTGCTCTTCTTTTTTAGCATAATTATATAATATTATGTTATTGCCAAAAATAATGTAACACCACCATTATTATTCGCTAAGTTTCAATATTTGTATCATCACCTTGCTTATGGAATACTATATATACATTATTATATTATATGCATACGTTTGCTTTATGTTTTGGATTTTGAAACGAGATAAGTAATTTAAATCTTCCATGCAACACAGTGAATATTTTAAGAACAAATTTATATTATATATAATTAACATAAATATTTACACTTCAAATTATAGAAACTTGTTGGAAAAAAAAATATATATATATATATAAAATAACAATAACAAATTTATATGACATATATATAGATCTAATAAATATAATAAATTTATACAAATAAAAGTAAAATGTAAAAATATTTTAGGGATAATATATATAACTTTTGGTTTTTAAATTTTCTCCAAATTATCAATTCCTAAATTTTGATTTATATAACTCAGTTCTCATAATTTATTGAGTTAAGAAAGATTTATAAAAATTGAATTGCATGGAATCAACAAAAAATAAAAGGATTGAGTTGTTTTGAATTAATAAATTATAAAAATTGAATTATTTTAAATTAAAGTTTAGAGGATAAATAAAAAAATGTTCATGGACCAAAATTATATTTTATCATTTTTTTTAAGAGATTGGAGATTTAAATCAACTAAATCCTTCATCATTTGTAATGATTGGATTAATTTTATATTAATTTTTTCCTCAAATAACATTTATAATCAATGTTACATCAAATATTTAACTGTAGCATGTTATGCTTATTTTTTTTCAAAGCGATTAGCATGGTTGAATTTTTTATCATAAAGATTTCGTAAATCGATAGGTAATCTCTACATCAAAAGTCAAATCCACTCGTGCATTCATCTCGTTTTTCCTCTTCATCTCACCTAAAAATATATTTGAAAATGATAACTGATATATTAATGTCCTAAACTACCATATAGAGGCACAACAAATACACAACCTACCACACGGTTTAGCATTATGGACAAATCTGCTTCGGTGTTTGATTTGACAGAAACGTCACAAGAACATACTCTCGCCGTCTCGCGTGTGTGTATAAAATAATAATATCACCGTCAAGGGTACATATAAATAATTATGAAAATAATTGAGATGGGTTTGACAGTGATAGTTGATAATGTTAGGTAACAGGTAGCAGCTTTGGGAGCTCAACCAAATCTGAATTTTGCTTCCATTTTCATTCCAGGAATCCTATGATCCCCATATGTTTAATTTTTTTTTCCCTTATAAATTCAAATAGATTTTTTTTTGCCAAAATAAATTTAAATTGATTGGCTTAGATTAACTGATAAAAATATATAATTTTTTGTTGATACTGTTGGTTTAATTCTCGATAATTTTTTTTACGAGAATAAACACTCTATTAAAGAAAAATTACTTATATATTATGAGGAAATTAGACTGAAATACATGAATGAGCTTAAAGGGAAAAAGAGACAAAGAAAGCGAGGTAACGTCAGGGCTAGAGAGTCCATTGATTCCGCAGAGTCCATTTATTTATTTCTTTCTTTATTTATTTGGTAGGTAATATCTCAGACTCTGAAGTTTGAATTTTTTTTGTGATTTGATGTGAACTTTCCTCGGATCCTTTTCTATCCGTTTAATTTATAATAAAAAGGGAAAATTGAAAAATTTAGGAGGAGATATCAAAGTATTATAAATCATTACAATTTTCTAAATAAATTTCAACGTGTGGCTGACAAATGAATGAGACAAAAATTCATATAAAGACTTTGAAGAAATTAACAAGTATTATGTGAACCTCGAGGGTACACGTAATATTAGAATTAGAATTATCTTCAAATCCAAGTTTGGGAGTCTAAATTTAATGGAAAAAAATAAAAAAAAGTGAGGACAAACTTCAGGATTATCCCTAATTTTGAACAACTTATAATTATTATTAGCCACAGCCACCGTTCAATAATTAAAAATTAACGCTAAATTATTACTTGAATTATTAATTACATCTTGACAATGTTTTTAAGAATTAAATTTAATGTCCAAAATACTTTATATTTTTTCACGTGATACTTCAAAAACAAATGTCTTATAATATGGAAAAACATAATTATTGCTTCATATAATTTATTTATTGAATTTTTTAGTTTCTATAATTTGTTTTCAATGTTCCAATCTTTATAGTCCCTGTAATTTAATATCACTAGAGACCTGAAAAACAAATGTTATCCAATCTTATTAAACTTAGAGAGTCAGAAAAAACTATAAAAACTAAAAGCAAGAACTAATAAAATTATAGAAAACAATGATTACGTTTTTTTTTAATAATATTGAAAGAATGAGTATTAAACACAGCGGGAGCTGTTATATATATATATATATATATATATATATAGCAGAGTGCATATGGATTATGATTTAGAATATGAGATTAGTAAACCAGAGAGTTGGAGGAACAAGACAAATGAAATGAAGATACATGTGACGTAGACATGATAATAAAGTCTCAGATATTTCTGAAAAAAAAAAGAAAAAGAAAAAGAGAGAAAGGCATGCAAGGGAGGAAATGATGGGAGTGAAAATGAATGGTAGAGGGAAGAATAAACAAAAGAAAGAATGGTAATTAATAATGAAAATAGATATGAGAGTGCGTAGTAAATGGTCCCACAGAAGGAGAAGCAAAAGCACGTGGGAGAGACGCATCAAAGTTCGGACAAGTCAGAAACAAAGCAAACCAACAATAGTAGTACTGTGCTGTGTGTTGTGTTGCGAAGCAAAGATACAGATAGAGGAAGAGGAAGAACATCAAAGAAGAAGAATATTAAGAAATTGAAAGTCGGAAGCAAACTCTAAGGACCAGAGAAAAAGAAGTCAGTGACGAGCTGTAGCCTTTGGCGGAGGATCCAAGGCACTCTCTTTTTATAAACCCTTCATTTCTTTTTACACCCATTTTGATTCGTTCACAAACACCCTTCCTCCAAAAGTTTCTTCCCCATCTTTACTATAAACAGTTCTCTCCATATATATATATATATATATAGTTTAAAGAATTTTACCACACAAGGACTAGATCAAACGGCTAAGTTAGGATTGTTCTGACTTAATTAGTGGTATCAAAATACATTAACATTCGTTAAAACCCTATATCAAACCTGAATTCAAATTAGTCTAAGCGCTGGTTAAGTAATCTAAATTGAATGTGGGGCAGGATATGAGATGCATAAGCAATAAAAAAGAATTTCAGAGAGTGGGACTTTCAATCTCAAGTTCTCAATAATAGATGAGGTTTAATGACTTGTTACAAAGATGTGTGAGAGAGAGGGAGAAATATTAATTAGTAAATTTTATGAGAAAAATCATGTATTAATATTATTTAAATTTTTCGAAAAATAAATTGTGTAAATTAATTCCGTAAAATAAAAAAGAAACTTGCTACTAAAAGTCAAATTTACTTAATAGTTTAAAATTATATTTTAATTTAAAATATAAATAATCCTGATCTGAGTTTTCAAAGCCAAGATAGTGAGACGACCAAATGATTAAGTTATAAGAATAGGTTTATGACCGTGTGTGTGTATTAATATTAATATTGAGGCAAAAATTGAAGTGTGAGATCCGTGAGACTTTGAATCAGATTTAAATTCCCAAAAAAAAAGTACAGGCAAAGAAGCTAGCCAAACTTGAGGAAAAGATGAAAAAGTGTGACCATTTGATTATTACGTTCCTTCTTTTTGTACCTCTATAACTACCCCTCCCCAACTGCCCCTCCTCCTCCTCCCTTCTTCCTCTTCTCTCATCCTTTTCTTCTTTAATTTGCACTGAGAGAGAGAGAGAGAGAGAGTGAGAGATAGAGTCTGCTTCATGAACTCTCAAACCCTTCCCATTTTCTTCGCCTCAACCATGTCATCAAGCACTTCTGATAGCTTCTTTCTTCTCAGAAAGGACCAACAAGAAGACCCAGCCAACAGTTCCCAAGCTGCAGAAAGACTCGTCTTCCAGAGTGAGAATACTGCTGCAAACAGTTCAGAGACTCGTCATTCTACAGCCCAACACGAAGCAGAAGCAGAAAGCCGTGAGAATGATTCAGAGGAAGAGATCAAGCTCAAGGTGAATCAACAAGAGAAAGAAGATGATGATGATGGGTTCAGAACTCCAACGTCTTTGGACCACAGAATCCCAGAGGCCAAACAATGCCCAGCTCCACCCAGAAAACCCCAACCATCTCTCAAAAGAAAAGCTTCCTTCACATCATCACCATCACGCAGAAGAAGATCAAACCCACCACTTGATCTCTCCAGAGAGGTTGAATTATTATTGTTCCAAACCCAGCGTCACCCTCTTTCTGATTCTCAACAAAACCAGAAGAAATCTCAACACAAAAATATCGTCAGTGACGCCATGTAATTATCAACCCCAACTTCCACTTCTTCAGAATTTCCCTCCAATCATGCAGTAAGAAGGTCCTATATATTCAGCTATTCAGAACTTTATGATTCTCCTCATCTCAATCTTGAAGCTTAAACTGTTAGATTCATGGATCGATATATTTTGTTTAATTCAATGCAAAGCTTTTCGACTTGCATTTGAATTGGCCATGGGAAGACATATTGCAGGTGCTAGCTAGCAGCACCATATTTGGTGAAATTAACGTTACGCAAGTTCCAAACGTTAGATTTACTTTTCTTTTTTCTTTCTTTTTGTTTAGAACATGTTTTTACTCGTTAAGATCTCAAGTGATATGTTGTAAAGCGCTTGTGATGGCGTAAAGTGATAAAAGATCAATTAATGTGAATTTAAGAATGAAAGTATGGATACACAGAGAGAGAGAGAGAGAGAGGAATTTGAAGGACAGTTGGTGAAGAAGTTGATAGCTTTACCGCTGCGACCAGGTTCTTTTGTTCTTACCTTGTTGTTCAGGTCTATTTATGTATGCGCTTTATGTGGCCAAAGGAAGAGAACTTATTCTGCTAGATTTCTTTTTTCGTTTTTTTTTTAATACACAGAATACATATGTACTATTTTATTGATTGTGTTAATTAAAGCTTCAGATTTGGGCTTAGTTCTTTCTGAATTCTGAAAGATTCTTCCTTCTGTTTTACGCTTGGAGAGAAGTTGTCTTCGGATTCTTAATTAAAGAGAAATTAAGATGAACAAGAAGAAGCAGTTGGTGATGGTTGAAATTATTATATTCTTGCATACTGGTTTTTTTTTTTTTTTGCTATGATTGGATATCATAGTAAGAATATTTTTTCCCTACTTTTTTTTTGAAGTATATATTGACAATATTCTATTTTGTATAATTTGAACATTCAATTCACGGAGAAGCTCAAATCCCAGGCCTAAACATGTACTGCCTCCGTCCAGTATTACTCTCCCAATTCATGGAGTAGAAGGTATTTTTCTTCAAATTATTTTGAGAATGAGTTAGTTAGTTGTTTTAAAGTTATACAATCTTCCAATATTTACTTTTATTTAATAGGTGTAATGCGTCATAATTATTAAACCTTATCAGTTACACACCTAATTAAAGGGGTATTTTTGGAAAATTTTTATTAATTATAGAAAGATATAAAATATCTTCCATTTTTTAACAAAATATTTTTAAAAAATATCTTATAATATTAAAAGGAGGAAGTGTATACATATACACATACAAATATAGTTGAAAATAAGAGTCAAACCTAAAGGGCTTGTTTACATAAAGGTTTTGGCTTGAAAAATTGGGATGTTTTTTAGAAAAATGGGCTTTGAATTCCAACCTTGATAGGCCTTGAAAAATAGGCTCGAACTCAGACGGTCTTCCAAGTCTTGTTTCCTTTTCTAATTCCTTTCCTATTTCAAACATTTCATTTGGATTGGCACCTAAAAGAAAACCCTAAGCACATTCATGCCACACACTTTTCAACTCTACAGATTTGCTCTTCCTCTTGACCTCTCTTGACAATCTCGACTTCTCCTCCCTCTTGACTCTCAACCTAGATAAAGGATTCACAGTGCTCTTCCCTATTGTCTTTCAATCTCTAGTTCTCGGCTTTAGATGATGCTGTAGGTGCTTGATCATGATGGTCTCCCTCATACAACCTCACAATCTGCTCTCCCTCTTAGCTTCTCCTCACAATCTTTGCTTCTCCTCCCTCTTGCCTCTATCTCAGCCTTTGTCTTGACCTTCCCTTTGTCATGGTGCTAAGGTGCGTCTATCCCATGTCATTGGAACTTCAAAGAGAAAGATGGATTTAGGTTTATTGTGAGTAAGCTATCATTTTCTTCCCACACCTTTTCATTCTTCTTCTTTTGCTTTCATTTTTTTTTCTTTTTCCTTTTTGTTTCTCCATCATCTTTGAAACTGCCATCTTTGTCTCAATTAATATATTTCTAAAACTAAAAAAGAAGTATGTGGAACTAAAAATAAGTCGATTCAAATATTGTGTTGTCATAATAATTGATGTTGGTTCTTTTGTCGTTTATTTTAACACGATGTTGACATTAATTTTTTAAATATGATTATTTTTTAAGGCTTATTTTTTGGTTTTGATTAATATTGTACTTTGTGATACACAAGATTTTGTATTTCTTGAATTTGATAAGGTTAATCTAGATTGAAGATTTTTGTCTTTATTTTTAGACTTTATCAAGATTTTATATTTAAATTTGTATTTATTTATTTAATTAAATTTTTTTATTTTTTTAAATTTTCTTAAAAATTATATGAGCCTGATCCTGAGCCTTTCAAATTAATGGCCGAATTTCAAAAATTAGTCATTTTTTTGGAAATCTAGTTTAGGAGCATGAGCCCGCAAGGGCTGAACTCATATAAGTTAGGCTCACTCATTTTCTATTTCTACCTATGCATGCTTGTAGATCAAAATTTAGGCGCTCGATTATACATCAACGTTCAAATATGTTTTGACAAATACCTCACGAGTGTTGAAATGGAACTGAAAATCCTTCTTTAATACGATCATGATTTCAGATAATTGTATTTACTTTTTATTAATTTGTCTCATATTAGAGTCTTACTTTGAAAATTGTATTTACTTTTTATTAATTTTTATCTCTAATTAATTAAAGAATTATATTTTTTTCATAATAGATACTGTGAATTTGACGGAAAATTTTGGACTGAGAAGATATTCATCTCAACAAAATTTAAATTATGATTTGCTATAGCTAGCAATAATATGATTATATTAGACAACATTTATTTCAACATATCTTTTTTGTAATTAATGAAAAACAATATTGATGAGGTGGGATTTGGCAACCACTAGGACATGCCACATGACAAAATTTTGTGAAGTTTGCACATGCTTTTTTTTTTTTTGGGCTTCAATCCAATGGCATTATCTATATATCCCTCAAAATTAAAAAATAGACCCAAGCCATGACAAACATGCACCAACGTGACAAAAATCACTGTTGTATCTACTTACTCTATGCATATTTTTTTCGAACTTTATATTTTAAATCTGAAACCACATGCACGTAACTTTGTTATGTTTTTTCTTTTCTTTTATTTGTTTTTTTTAAACGTACCAAAAGAAGAATTTTTATGACTATTGAATTGAATGAGCGCTTGAGCTCCAATTAGAACGGTTATCTTAGACTGGAAAAAGAAGTTTAGTAGTCTCACCGTCCATTCATCAAAATAATTTTAGGAAATATTAAATCATGATGCATTTATTGTTAACTTAATATCTCAATTCATATAAGACAAATAAGATTCAAATAAAATGACGTGCATACATGAAAAATCCATGGCTAATTATGATAC
The DNA here is from genome assembly GCF_029017545.1 of Prosopis cineraria. Taxonomy (NCBI): domain Eukaryota; kingdom Viridiplantae; phylum Streptophyta; class Magnoliopsida; order Fabales; family Fabaceae; genus Prosopis; species Prosopis cineraria. The sequence continues at coordinate 3,359,844 of NW_026555343.1, forward strand.
CTTGATTACCTTAAATATAGACAAACACACAATCCATTAGATCCTCTGTAGTTTTTAAAGAGTTTAGAGAAAATGAAGATAGTGAAAAATGTATATCGTATTTGAGTTATTGACTAATCATCTGATATGAACCAATTCAATAACTACCTTCATTAATTAATTAATCTCTCATTATCCTTAACTCAGTCAGTTAAAAGATAGAGAATCACTGACGGCTACAGTATTGCAGGTTAGGCCTCTGCTCATTAAATTCACTTGTGTAGTCTACCTATTACGGTTCACATAAGATCATAAAAATTAATTTGTCTGGACTAATTAATTAATACAAATTCATAAATATTTATAAATATTCTAACAATTATATTATTTTATAATAGATTTGTAAAATGTATTCCTTAATTTCTCGATTGTTAGTATTTCACTGCAACAAAAAAATGTATTCTAAAATCAAATTTAATTCTTTTTGGCCACTAAAATCAAAATCAAATAATCCAAACAAAAGGCAAACGAGTTACATTAAATCCTCCATACGATCATGATAGTTCTACATTTTGTTTATTATTTTGCCTATAGCATGTGAAAAGAAAATGTCATCCAATACCGCTAATTAGTCATGCAAATATGCAGTGCCATATTTAAATAAAAAAAATAACTCTTCCAACTTGAATTGAATTGATTGGATGTAAATGTTCCATATTACAAATTAGATCTCTTTTCTCTATTGCTTTGTATTTGTTTTCTCCTTTAATGCTCAATATCTTTATCATATCTGTTTCTAAAAGTTGTTGCACAAAACGCTCTAACAAAGGCAACTTCAATTTGAAAGAAAAGCATGGTCAACTAGAAGGCTTTCATTATATTGGAAGGAAAGATCCAAGTAGAAAATAAGACGAGATTAAGATGAAATAGAAAATAAAAAAGAAAATGACAATTAGGTCAAAATAATTTCTAATTGCAAATTGTGGAGGCGCGTTGTTCCTATAAAATTCCAAATAAGATAATATTAATTATAAATAATTGTTTTGAAATGCAATTAAGAGTCACTTGCTTTACTAGTCAAAATAGCTGAATCAATTTACCTTAATGTCTCCAATTTAAATTCAAATATATAATTACATTAAATAAATTCTAAAGACATGCTTGAAGTATCATGAGTATGCTGTTAAAATAAAATTGTTTTGAAATGCTATTTTTATTTTTTATAACCTAACTTTTCTTTCCTCTATTTTTTTTTAGTTCTTGGATGTACTTGGAACAATTTGTCTTTTCATTTAAAAAACAAGTATTGCAATTAAAAAATATACAAATAAAAAATAAAACGTGGCAAGTAGTGACAGGCACGTCACTAACATTACGTGGCCACAGAAGTAGTCTCCTCCTCGTTGTGCACAACAAGCAAAGGCACTTGCAAAAAGATTCATAATTAAATAAATAAAACAAATAAATAAAGAGTGAAAATCGTTGACCGTTTCTTTGCCTCCAAAACACCCTTAACGGTAACCAACTTCTGACCCTTCATGTTCTCTCCTCCTCTTTCTCTCCAATCACTCTGCAATCTCAGAAATAAACAAAATTAAATTAAAATTAGTCAAACAATTTTCTCTCCGCTTCTCCACGAACCAATCCACCACCAGCTCCGCCTTTCGCAGCCCATATCCACCATGCAGCGACGGAAATCGCTCACATTGAACTGGGACGGTCTCGGAGATGACGATGAAGATGACGACCGCTTCTTCGAGACGCGCGAGCGTATGTCCTCCGCTGCCCCTATCGATCTGGAAGCTTCCTCATCCGACGAAGATGACGGCTTCGAAGACAGCCGCATGTCGTTTAGTGCCAACATGTCCCCCAACAAATCCGAGAGAGTCAAGCCCTTTCCGGTCACCGTTGCCGCCTTGGGATCCGAATACGACATGTGGATCGCATCTCCGGGATCAATCACGGAGCGCAGAAAACGATTACTTCTCGGTATGGGCCTGGACGAGAACAAAGAGGTCCTCAGAATCACAAGCATGGCTCTGGATCGCGCCATTTCGAAGAAATTCGAAAATGACCAAACCGATTGTTCACCTTCAACACCAACAAGTACAAGTAAATCTTCTGCTCCTCATTCATCATCTTCTTCTTCCACTGTAAGTTCGCAATCGGAGGTAAAACATCATAGGAAAAAATCAAGAAAGCCGTCCATTATCCCCTTCGTTCTCGGTCGCTCGCGATCCGAAGGCGACATTGATTCGTTCTCGATGCCAAAATACAGGAAAGAAGAATTCATCGGTAAAATCTCCAAGCAACGCCTGACGAGAACATCTTCGGACTCGACATTTTCTCGTGGCGGTGCTCGTCCGTGCAAAGGAGAATCCCGAGTCGCAGTGAAACATAAGGAAACGCCGGGGCAGTCGCCGCATCACTGCTCGAAGATGACGTCGGTGAAGTCTAACTGGGGATTAGGAGCTTTCTTCTTGATCAAGAATCTGGACACGGGAAAAGAGTTCATCGTCAACGAGTCAAGCGAAGACGGGATGTGGAACAGACTAAGCGATCTGCAAACAGGGAAGAAATTAACAATGGAGGAATTTGAACGACACCTAGGACATTCCCCGGTGGTGAAAGAGCTGATGAGTCGTGACAAAGTGAACAGAAGTACCGGCGACGGTTCTGGATACGATCGGAAGCTCACGACGCAGCATTCGTATTTCTCAAAGAGCTTAAGGAAGAGCAAAAGAACAGGGGCTGCTCTGTTGAAGAACATCAAAGGAGTGGCTTCTGGGATCATCGGGGAGAGAGAGAGAGATGAGACACAGAAGTCGTCATTGTCATCGTCAACACAATTGTCGACGACTTCTGAACAGAAACCCGCGAAGAACGAACAGTGGGTGAGAGTAAGACAGAGTGGGAAATCCATGAAAGAGCTCTCAGCTCTGCATCTGTGTCAAGAATTTCAAGCTCACGAAGGCTGTATCTGGACGATCAGGTTCAGTACAGATGGTCATTACATGGCGAGTTCAGGGGAAGACAAGGTGATTCACGTATGGGAAGTGCAGGAATGCGAGGTCACGTCGATGAAGCCAGATGAGGGAAGTCTCACTCCGATTCATCCATCGTTGCTTGGATCACCAGAACGAAATGGAAAAGAAGAATGGAATGATATGAAGAAGAAAGGGAAGCATGGAAGCAAAAGATCAGGAAGGAGTTTCGCGATTCCTGATTATGTTCACATCCCTGAAACTGTGTTCTCTTTCTCCGAGAAACCTTATTGCTCTTTCCATGGCCATTCCGACGACGTTTTGGACTTGTCCTGGTCAAGATCCCAGGTCAGCTTCTTCCCCATGCTAAATTACCTTAAGGAAAATCCGGCCATTGGGACCAAGAAACATAAATATTTGTAGAGAAGTCCCAAATTCAAAAATAAAACCAGTAGGGATCAATGATCATGATTCTTGAGGGATAATAAATTTTTAATCTTTTAATTTTACATAATATTTTATTTTATTTTATAAAATGTTATTTTTTTCAGTTTTTTAATCTAATATCGTTTGTTTTATTCTAAAAAAAAATTTATATTTTAAACTTTTAAATATTAATAAAATATTTTTAAATGTTGACTTTTTAAAATAATAATGATTGAAAAATAAAATAATTATTTAAAATTAACGGTATTAGAATCAAAAAAATTTCTATTTTTTAAAATTAAAGAATCAAATTAAAATATTATATAAAGTTAGAAAATTAAAAATACATTTTAATGCTTATTTTTTAATTTTTTAATGAAATTATCAAAACAACTTTTATTTTTTCTACATTCATTCATACATTAAATATTATGGAAGATTTATGAATGACTTCAACATTCCAAGAAGCTTAAATATTTGGGCATAAATCCCTAATTCAGAAATAAAACCTGCAAGAGACCATGATCCTAAGAAAGACAACATATTTTCCAACGAAATTATCAAAATACCCTTCCTTTTTCTGTACTAATTTTCATAATCCAAATTTATTGAAGATTCATGGATAACTTCAATATGATATTTTGTGATTTTCGCTGAAAACATATTGTTGCTCTAGGACCATAGTCATTAAGGGACAATATATTTTTTCCGCAAAATTATCAAAATGCTCTCTCTTTTTCTGCACTCGTCTACAGAGTACATTTGGGATTTGTGCCCAAATATTTGAGCTATTCAATTGCCATGTCCAATTTTGAATCTTCCATTAACTTAATTTGAAGTGGTGATTTTTTTTTTTTCCCAATGAATATGAACACATGGCATTGTTGCATAACGCAGCTACTGCTATCATCGTCAATGGATAAAACAGTGAGATTATGGGACATGGAGAGCAGGGCGTGCTTGCAGGTGTTCACCCACAGTGACTATGGTAAGTTTAGTGAATTCATAATTAAAATAATTAGCATTAATTAATTTGGATTAATTAAAACATGGGTGTGGCAGTAACGTGCGTGCAGTTCAACCCAATGGACGAAGAGTATTTCATTAGTGGGTGTCTGGACACGAAGGTGAGAATTTGGAACATTCCTCAACGCTTCGTGGTGGATTGGATCGATACTCACGAAATGGTCACTGCTATTTCTTACACTCCTGACGCTCAAGTATATTTCTCTTCTCCTAATTACCCTTTTCTTCTCTCTTTAGTTATTGCTACTAACAAATATAATGGAGCCACACTTTTATTTATTTATCTATTTTTATTGAGAGAGTGACAGTATCACTTCCTAAAATAATAATTAGGTTCCTGATGAAATTTTCTGAGTAACAATTTATAAATAAGAATTTCACTTATAAACTGATTGAGAGTTACATTTATAATTTACTCCCTTCATTCAATATTAATAATTATGTCCTCAATTATTTGGTTCATTGTCTTTAAAATTATACTCTTTTTATCTTTATTCTTATTTAATATAGTATTTCAATTATAAAGTTTTATTAAATAACCAACTAGTTAAAGGTGTTTTTTTTTTTGTATAAAACAAATTAAGGGTGTTTTTGAGGGGAAAAAACCTCATTAATTGTATCATGAAAGATTCAGAGCGCCTTATACTTTTTTAACATGATATTTCAAAAAAGTTGACTTATTATATAAAGCAGAGGGAATGAATATCATTTTTGTAATTGAAATTAATTAATTTATAATCATCTATATTAATATTTATAACATTTTTTGAAAAAATTGTTATCTGTCATTAATTCACTCTTTGAATATTTTGCAGTATACAGATGACCCATTTTAAACATTCAGATCCATTTTCATTAATGAACGAGGCATTTTTTCCCCTTTTTAAAGAAAGCTTTTGTCTTTAAAGATTAAAACATGAAACAAACGAGGCCATGACAAAATAAAAAAAAGCATGAAACATGAACTGAAAAGTTCTCATCTGTATATTTTGACTTTGGCGGGATTATGTTTGTGTTGTTATGTAGGCTGCTTTTGTCGGTACTCATAACGGAAGCTGTCGCTTGTATAGCACGGAAGGTAATTCCTCATTCTCAGCCTCCAAATTGTTCAAAGATGAAAAGAACCAGCTGAATGATGTAGTTTTACTTCAAAATATTTGTATAAATTAAATTTCGTCCCAGAATTGCTTACTTTTTTTCATTTTAAATTATGAAACTATATCAACTGATCTAAGGAAAATATTCCGGTGTGGGTGAAAAAAAATATTTCAACATAATGATACCTTAAATTCGTTCAAAAAAAATAATAATGATACCTTAAAAAATATGTATATTAATTCAGTTCTATATGGTGACACAGATTGCAAAATAAGTCAAATAGGCGCAGTTGAGCTTAGGCGAAAGAAGAAATCTCATTTAAGAAAGGTGACTGGTTTTCAGGTAATTTTCCATGAGCATGCATGCATTGTATTCTCAATGTATCATAACAAGAGAGATTAAGTAACTAATATTGGGTTTACATCCTTACATACAGTTTGCTCCAAGTAATCCATCAGAAGTGCTTGTTACTTCAGCTGATTCCAGGATCAGAATTGTAGAAAATTCCAGAGTTGTTCATAAGTTTGTAGGTGCTTACTCTTGCACTCCAAAACCTCTCTGTTTCTTCCTTTTGTTATTTTTTTTTAAAGAAAGAAAATCAGTTTTTCGGATTGTAATTTAAATTTTAATAAATAATAGTTAAGGACCTTAATAATCAGTCTTTTTCTCAATAATGATAGAAGATATATTGCAATTTTGAGAAAGCATGAATTTAAAAGTCTCTTTCATGAATTTTCAGCTATCATTTTTCCCGTAAAATAACAATAAATTTAATTTATAAATTCACGTTTTACTTATATCTTGAGCAACAATATTACTCCCTTCTTTAAAATTATAAGCCACTTTTAATTAAATTACACCTTCAATGAGTTTGTTAATCATATATATTGTAAAGTGCATACTATGGTACTGTTTATCTATGGTTGCATGAACAGTATGATGATTTTTTTTTTTTAAAAAAAGGGAGATTTGGTTTTTCTATATTAAGAGTTTATATGAAACCCAAAACAAAAATTAAAAAAATAGGTATGGGATCCATCTTGTAAATATGATACTCATAAAAAAATAATATGTATAAGATCTAATGTTTTTTTAAACGTAGAAGATTTATCATTTGTTGCTTGTTATTTTTCAAATTATACACTTTTTTTCATATTTACCTTTATTTAATTAAGTATCTTAACTAGAAACCATTATTATCTACACCCATAATTAAGGGTTTGTTTTTTTTGAAAAACCCTCATTAAGTCTTCCTTAAAGACCTAAAATATATTATATTTTTTAACATCTTAACTATAAAACATGTCTTATATTTTTTTAAAGGAGAAAGTACCTTCTTAATTATAGAATTGCTAAAATTAAGATTAAGATTACTTTTGAAAAGTGAAGTTATCATCTCAATAATAGTGATTCATGTCGATAACAAACAAACTTGAAGAGTAAATTTCTCTTTAAAATTCAGATGAAAAATATCTCCTAGAGATCTTAACTGATAACCTATAATGTGTTTGATTTGGATGTTGCTGATGAACAACAGGATTTCGAAATGCAAATAGCCAAATATCAGCTTCATTTAGTCCAAATGGAAGATACGTGATAAGTGCAAGTGAAGATTCACAAGTATATGTGTGGAAGAATGAAGGCCATGCAAAAGCCAGAAACCTAATTCTGACTCAATCCCACGAGCAATTCCAATGCAGAGACGTCTCCATAGCAATCCCATGGCCTCGCACTATCAAGGGTGACCCTCCCATAGGACCATCCCTCCATTCAAAAAGACACCCTAAACACTATCCAGCTCCTCCATCTTCTTCCTGTGGATCTCCACTTCATCCTTCTTCTAAGCCAACACTTTTGCCTCCTCTTCCCAATAAGATCAAGAGAAACAACCAAAACCAGGCCTCTGATAACGCTTCTCCTTCCTGGGATGACGAGCCCTCAGGGATTTCAGGTACAATGTCTGGGATTGGAGCTATTTCGTTTGCTCATAGTGGGAGTAAGAGTAGGTGGTCTCCATTTTCTAGGAATAAGAGTAGTAGTAGTAGTAATGGTCACCATGTCGTTGTGGAAGAGGAAGAACCTACAGCGATCTCTCGCACTGGTTCTGGAATTGGGGATTCGTTTTCTTCTTCTGACTCTGCTTCCATGAGGTATGGCGACTCACCTACCATGTCTGCTTCTGCTAGATCATCATCATCTTCTTCTTCTTGGTCAATGTACTTTGATAATGGTCATGCCAATAGCTCAAGCTCTCATGCTTCAGCATGGGGGTTGGTGATTGTAACAGCTGGGTTTGGAGGTGAAATTAGGTGTTATCAAAATTTTGGGTTGCCTAGAAAGGTATGAGAAACACCAATAGTTTTAGAGTCACATGACAATTTATATCAAAAATGCACAATAATACTACATATTTTTGTCACATTTAGTATATTTTCTTTATAAGGAAGAGAATACATGTGAGTGTGTGTGTGTGAGGTAGATAAGGTACTATGTTTTTGTCATGGCTATTTCTTCACTGATGATGACAAAGCTTTGTCCCATGACATTGGCAGTTTTGCGAGACAAGATAGAATATGTAAGTTGAACCATCCCTTGTTGTTTTGAAAGAGTTGTAATCAATGCAGGAGTCATATAAAGATATATAATGTCAAGCTTTTTTGTTCTCATGATGACATTAGCAATATATTTGTGGAAATTTTGATGCTTGCATTGTACGTAGGCCTTTGAAGTAAAGAAGATCTTTGAGTTTTTGTAAGGCATATAAAGCCAGTGAGCAGCAATAGATACGCAAGTACATGAAATTCAAACTTCATTAGTTACTTGTAACTTTTAAGCAATGGTGATTAGATACATTAAGCACTGCATTTCTTCTTTGGCATCTTCAATTTGGAGTTTTTGAAGCAACTTATTGCATAATGAAATTTTAAACCGCCTGGGATTTATTCTTAGCCATTATGACATGTTCAAAAAGGGAAAAAAAATAAAGAAAAAACTTAGGTAGAAATTAAAGAAGCCTTGACATCAATCAAATAAAGGTGGAAATAACTATTCTTTGTTTTTGAAAACAGAAAAATTTTAAAGTCTATTTGAACAAGTGTTTTTTATTTAATTATTTTTTAATAGAAATAACTTCAAATTATTTTTATTTTATTTTTTATTTTTAAAATATACTATATTTGATTATTAAAAAGTACAGTTATCTTGATCAATTTTTATCATAAATTATCACCATTAACTGTTCATAACTATTACTATCAATCTATTTTTTCACTCTAAAATTGTTTTTAAATTAACAAAGCCAAATAAATTTTTATTTTTTTAAAAAAATAATTCTAAAAATTATATTACAAAACAGTTTTTAAAAAGAAAAAATGAAAATAGAAACCAAACAAGCTCTTAATTTGGCATAAGAGAATAAAAATAATGTCAAGGAACTGGATGGCTTGCCATCATGGCATAATCCACGCATGTTTGAAATATATATAAATAAAAATTTAACATTATATTATTTTGAATTTACAAAATTTTATTTAAGATTTATAAGTTTTGACTTTTTTTAATGAATTCTAAGTAAGTTGAATGCTGAGACTCATGGCTCACCAAAACTTAGGTACACTTTTAAACTTAAAAAGCTCATAGAGATACTTATAAATTATATCTATCAATGAATTCTTAGTTTATCAAAAGGATTCAAACTTATGTTCTTATATAATATAAATTGTATTATTACTAATGAGGATATAAGCTTTACTTAATTTTATTAAGTTCTGTCAAGATGTTCAAATTTGAGAAGCTATTTGAGCCGATGTGGGCAATCTCACACTAAATAAAATTAAATTTAATAATTAATATATAATAAAAGAAAAAGACTCATAAACCCAAGACTTAAAGTTTTGAGTTAATACGTGTCTTTCCACTTCTCTAGTCTATATGTTCTCTTTCTGTTACCGGACTGTCGCATCCAAGAATATTTCTCGGTAGGTAAATTTTATTCTTCAATTAATTATGAGGCCAAAACGAAAGTTTTAAAGGCCAACTTTATATTCATTAAAAGGAAGAACACGGTGCTCCATGCATTGGTCCCTGCTCAAATGCTGTTGGTTTATCAGTTTGGTCCATATCCCTTCCCTCTAACAACACAGTAATTAGTCATATGAAGCGTTCGCATTAAGTTTCATGTTTTGTTGTCTATCACCATTTTAAATTTACAATTGAAAACCAATTTTAGTGGTGTATTCTGTTTTATTTTTAAGAAAAAATTGAAAGAAATTCTAAATTTCCATATATATATATATATATCACAATTTTTTAAAACCATCTGAACATGCATTAGAAAGACATATCATCCAAAAGAAAAGAGGATGTGAGTTGCAGTAACCCAATTTAGTTAGTTTATCCCTTGTCTACAAATATCATGCATGATCCTTAGATATTTTTAATAGAAGAGGAAATGAAGGAAAAAGATGTTATGAAAAGGGACACATAGAACAGTCAAAAAAAAGAAAGAAATAATTGAATCCGAAGGCTTTTTGTGCTTACGCGACTCACTTTTATGAAATGTACTAATTTTTGTTAGCATTTTTGGAAGAATTAGGTGAGAAGAAAAGGCACATATATGTTACGGTATAAAGGTGGCAGAGATTATATTTATTAGGTCCACTTATAGCAGTACCACGCATGACCAAACTCCTCTCTAGAAAAAGAATTAAGATAACATGTTATGGTTGGTGGAGTCGACTCAAAAGTTATTTATCTGCAGAAAGTTTTGTTGATAGTAAACGCCTAGCAAAGATCAGAGGGTCAGCGTGAGATTTAATTTTTCGAGTTAATTAGGACTTAATTTAATTAATTCATTCCTTTTTCACGGGAAATTTTGACGTTAGAGGGGCCCTTGGTAGTAACTTCAGGGACGACCTGCACCAACTAAGAGTTTGATTAATTTTTGGTCGAAGCATTATATATATATATTAAAGCCTTACAGCTTTTACAAGATGTTGGTGAAAAGTGTGTTTATTTTAAGGCAGCCAACTAACAGCCAGCCATTCCCAGACTGTGATGGAGGACAGAAAAATATGCAAATATAAGACAGGACCTAAATCCTCTGCATCTCTCTCTCTCTCTCTCTCTGTGTGTGTCTGTGTGAATTTTCATGAGTTTTGAACTAATGTAAACCATTGATTAAATCAATTTTCATGATGTTGCCGCTTCAGTTCTCCTCAGCCATGATTTTTAAGGGATCGAATGTCGGTCTTGGTTGGTTCGGGTAATGAGGGCAGAGGAAACAACGTTTCATTTGTAAAGTGCCAGCATCAAGAAAGTTGATTTAATCAATGGCTCTTTTTAGCTCATATTCATGGAAATTTAGACGGAGAAATTCAGAGTATTGTAAATCCCAAAAATAAAATGGGTACTATCACTTTCCTCAAAACCCCATAACATTTGTTTAATTTTTGTTTGGTTTCTGCTCTGTTTGCTTGAGGTTTCCTTACTCTTCATGCATGTTCTGTGTCGTCTTGATCATAATAATAATAAAAAATATTTCAGAGGGACGTTTCTACCTCCAAAAAGGACTTGTTGACATTGAGATGACACAGAAACCCCCTTTCACGTCCTTCACTGTTACTTCGCCACCAAGAACTTCGGTTGAGACAGTTACGTCCGACCAATGAGATAAAACTTTTCAAGCTTCACTTACTGATTCTCAAGTTTCATGTCCTGTGGGTTTAAACCCAGATAACAAGCTGCAGTAAAAATAAGTTCCATGAGTTCACAGGTAAGTTAAGCTCAAGATATTTAACATCTTCAATGGACATGAATTCTTAGGTAAGTTTGGCCTATATACTAAATTAATCATTAACACACTCGAATTTTTAGGTGAGTTTGGTCTATGCAGTAAACCTAGTCTGCCTTACATCTCACAGTAAATTAACAAGTTTAGTTTTGTCACTACGCATGCACTAAAGAGTATAACAAGACATCTAATAACGTGGGTTTTCCAAGAACGGGGGCTTCACTTGAACAGGAAGGAGGTCGAAAGAAATTGATTGTCTTGGACACCACTCTAAAGTTGTTCAAACAACTCATTCCGTTAAAATACAGCAATAGCAAATTGCAGCTCTTAATGGAGTATAGCTTCTCTTTGAAACATATGGATAATATTGCATCACCTACTCAAACAACTGATCTCATTCCACTATTTATTGCCAACCCGTGGTCTCTTTTGCATCCAGGGTTCAAACACAGAGGAACACTAGCTCTCCAACTCTTTTAAAGCTATCATTCGCTTCTCTAAGATCAGAGAGCAAATGGGTGTTCTTCCTCTTTTATCACTTGCATTTCATGCACTCTTCCTTTTCTCAGTGATTATTTTCCCCCCGGTAGCACAAGGGGAAATTACAAGGCACTACCATTTCGAAGTACTCCTCATGAGGACTTGATTTTCTTCTTATCTTGAAGCTAACTTATGTTTTGTTACTGTACCTTTAGCATTTCATATTCTTACTTCTCTGTTTTGGGCTTGGCTTTGTGATGTAGATCAAGTACCAAAACGTAACACGACTATGCCAAAAAAGAGCATGGTCACGGTCAATGGTCAGTTTCCAGGACCTCGGATTGTAGCGAGGGAGGGTGATCGCCTTGTCATCAAAGTGGTTAATCATGTCCAGAACAACATCTCAATCCATTGGTAGGAAATATTTGTTTGAAAAACTTCGTCGTAAAACACTTTGGTTGACCTAGTATGCACAGTTTCAATAAGACTTATCTCTTACATGTTTGTTTAAATGTCTTTTTCATATTTGGGTTGGTTTATGCTTTTTTAGACTATGTCTATCTAGGATTCTCTTAATGGTATTAACAAAAGCAAAGTAATTCTGCGTCAAAATTGTGATTCTCTTTCAAAATAGGCATGGCATTCGACAACTTCGATCAGGATGGGCAGATGGGCCTGCATATGTGACACAGTGTCCCATCCAAACTGGACAAAGTTATGTTACAATTACACCATTATTGGACAGAGAGGCACTCTTTTTTGGCATGCTCACATCTCATGGTTAAGATCAACTATCTATGGTCCTATCATCATTCTTCCCAGGCATGGTGTTCCGTATCCTTTCAACAAACCCTACAAGGAAGTTCCCATCATCTTTGGTAATGAAATAGTGGTGTCCTCTACTGACTATTTGATTTTATTTTTGATCACATGCATGTCCAGTAAGTTAATCTGATATACAAATTAAATTTTTTAGGAGAATGGTGGAATGCAGATCCTGAGGCAGTCATAGCCCAAGCCCTACAAACAGGTGGAGGACCGAATGTATCTGATGCTTACACTATCAATGGATTTCCAGGGCCATTATATAACTGCTCTGCTAAAGGTATCATTATCAACCTCAAGAGCTCAGATGTTTTCCTGTATGATACCTGATATTACTGCTGGCCAAATTCCGAAGATGGTGCACAGTAACAAGACCACAGTTGAAATGTTTCGATTCTGCATTAACTTTTTGTTTTGGCAGATACATTCAAGCTGAAGGTGAAGCCTGGCAGAACATACCTTCTTCGTTTGATCAACGCAGCACTTAATGACGAGCTTTTCTTCAGTATTGCGAATCACTCCCTCACAGTTGTCGAAGCAGATGCAGTATATGTTAAGCCTTTTGAGACTAACGCCATTCTGATTACCCCCGGCCAAACCACCAATGTTATTCTTAAAACCAAATCCCACTACCCCAAAGCCACATTCCTCATGACTGCCAGACCATACGTGACTGGCCTTGGCACTTTTGATAACTCAACTGTTGCTGGTATCCTGGAATATGAATCCCCATCAAAATCTCTTCATTTGAAGAAGCTTCCGCTCTTCAAACCAATCCTCCCTGCCCTAATGACACTTCCTTTGCAACGAATTTCGCCAACAAATTCCGAAGCCTTGCAAATGCTCAGTTTCCTGCCAATGTTCCCCGGAAAGTGGATAGGCGCTTTTTCTTCACAGTAGGTCTTGGTACAAGTCCCTGTCCGCACAATCAAACATGTCAGGGACCCACCAATGGAACAATGTTTGCAGCTTCAGTCAATAATGTGTCCTTCACACTCCCAACCACTGCTCTTCTTCAAGCCCACTACTTTGGGCAATCCAATGGAGTTTACTCCCCTGATTTCCCAAGCAGCCCCTTGATTCCGTTCAACTACACCGGCACGCCACCAAACAACACTATGGTGAGCAATGGGACAAAGATGGTGGTTCTTCCCTTTAACACTAGCGTGGAGCTTATCATGCAGGACACCAGTATACTAGGCGCTGAAAGTCATCCTCTCCACTTGCATGGCTTTAACTTCTTTGTTGTTGGCCAAGGTTTTGGGAACTTTGATCCAAATAAGGACCCTGCAAATTTCAATCTTGATGATCCAATTGAAAGGAACACAGTTGGCGTCCCCCCTGGTGGATGGGTAGCAATTCGTTTCTTAGCAGATAACCCAGGTTAGTAAGATTTGTGTTTCCTAATACTCCACAAGATCATGCTAAGTTGCAAACTAAGCAAGCCATTTTTTTTCTATAACCATAAAAGTAAATTCACATTAGTCACTATAAGACAAGTTAATGATTAAATGTTCACAGCTAGTTTGCAAGCATTGTTTTGGACACATGATTTGGTAATAATGAAGAAGAATTTTGTGCAGGGGTATGGTTCATGCATTGTCACCTGGAAATTCACACGAGCTGGGGACTGAAAATGGCGTGGATTGTGTTGGACGGAAAGCTTCCCAATCAAAAAATGCTTCCGCCACCATCGGATCTCCCCAAGTGTTAAATTTCCCTTGAAATTGCGACCTCTCATTTCTTTGAATCGGCTTTTGCAGCCTCTTATGTATGGCATTCTTTTGGCGAGTCATCGGTTTTTTTTTTTTATTTTTATTTTTAGTTGAAAGATGAGTGATTGATTGTTAGATGCTTCTACATTTTGCAGCCACAGTCCACAAGCGTTCATTTCTGCGGAATTGTAATGTTCATGCATTTGAATCAGTATTCTCTCTCTCTGACACCCTAAATTTTGACATTCATGGAGGATTGGCGATTGCATATGCCATAATAAATAATAAGGATTAATGCCCTTGCGAGAACACACATACATATAGATATGAAAGAAAATTTTTTGCATGAACTGCTATCTCTCACCAATAAAAACATATCATATGGTTGTAAATATAAATTGATGCTGTCCATTGATGATAATAGAAAAATAAAAGACAAAAAATTGAAGGGACACTCTATTCTAAAAATAAATAATTAATATATTTATCTGTATGATTTTATTTGATTGTACCGGTGCAATATGACATGTTATTATTTGATAGACTATGGATGATCCATTGCATTGAGTCCATACAAAATTTTCCAATATATGAATAAGGTCAGTGAACTGGCCACTGTCTCATGTTACTCTCTAAGCTTTTAACTAAAAATGTAAAATAACTTTAGCAAATTTTTTAATACAATAATATAACTTTAACATTGTTGAATCAATAAAATTCTCATATATTATCTATTACTCCTTAGACCACAATATGAAATATCATTTATAAGCCCTAATTGGTTCAAGATATATGGCATTAGTTAATTTTTATAATTATATTTTAACAATATCACTACTTTATTTACTACTTATTTTAAAAAAATGTATACATTAAAATTTTAATTGTCATTATTAAAACACTTATATACAATAATTAATGTGAGTATAATTAAAAAATATTATTTTTTAAATATTAAGTTTTCACCCAATTTTATTTAGAACTATAAAATAATTATCAATGTTGGAGTATATAATAACTAATAAGACATGACATCTCATAGTGTTTACGTGAAGAAATAATTCCAAATTAGTTTTGGCATCTTTTGAGATGTTAGGATTAGAAACATATCTCGAGATTCATCAAAAAGAAACATCTCTCCAGAGACTGGACATTTGCATGCAACAAACACAAAACAAATTAATAGTAAATCTCCCCCATTGCTAATTATAAAGGAAAGTAGACTTGGTCTAAATTAAACAACAAAGACAAAGATACAATGTGTTATTTTCTATCATTAATATAAGATACAGTTAATTAATTTTTTTATCAAGAAATAATAGTTATATCTTTGAAATTACTAAAAGAAATAGATAACTTTTCAACTTTACCTTACTTTGTAATTAATAACCATAATAAATTTTTATTTAAGAATTTAAAGGACAATAAATAACAAAGCATAAAATTTGAAGGAAAAAAAATGTACTCCCTCCATCTCAATTTATAAGATACTTTTAGAGAAGATTTGATGTATTAAAATATAAGATATTTTAACAAAAATAAAGTTTCATTAATTATGTTTTTTCAATATTTTCCTTTTCATATATTCTATATCTTTAATATTATTTATTTTACAAATGAAGTATTAAATGAAAGATATTTTTTAAAGTTTATATTTTTATGGAAAAATGGCAATAAAATCCCTCTGAAATATATAAATGATAATTTAATCTCTCAAAATGCTATAATTTCCCTAAAGTCCCTAGAAACTTTTCTATCATTAATGAATTTATATAAATTATTAAATTTTTTTATCGAAAATAAATGATTCACAAGTTTTATTTAAATATTCACAACTTTTCTTTTTTATATTTACAACAATGTAACAACAAATAAAAAATTTAGCATGCGAACTTGAGATTTTTGTTTGTAATGTAGAAAATATCGTTATTAATTTTCTTATAGGCTACTCATTTTCAAGTCTTTTTGTCTTTTTCTGTAATTTTGGAATTTTTTGGTAATTTTCTTATCAATTAATTGTCAAAGTTAATATTTGTTAATGATAGGAGTAATATTTGACCATTTTTAAAAGTTGGAGAGAAATAAATATTACATCAAAAATAAGTTTAGGATTCTATATGCTTTTGAACTCCTCCCTCTAAATCATAATATAAGTCATTATTAACTAATTTATATTTTTCAAAAAAAATTGGTTAAAATCTTAATTTTATAAAATTTTTCACATCTTTTCAATTATGCTCTTGCATACCCTAAATATGATTTTTAGCCAACAATGAATTTAAGGGGGGCTTACAGGGGTGGTGGTCCCCCATATTTCAAATTTTTTAAAAAAAAAATATAAGTAAGTTCTTGTTGATGACAAATGCTAAAATCACTTTTAGCCCTTATTTTTAAATAGAATTTCAATCATACCCCCTATGTAAGGATTTCTAGATTCGTCACTGAATTGAATTTATTCAAAACACTCCCATTAATTACTTAATAAAATAAAGATATAATTTAAAAAATATTATATAACACCTATCTAATGCCCTATATTTTAAATCAAGAAAAGCTTCTAGAAAATAATTTATATTATAGTTGGTAGGAGTGTAGTTTAAGGGTAAAATTATCATTTAATTTTTTTACATTAGTTTTATTAAAAATAATCTCGGTATCTAGTTCTTAAAAAGTATGCTTGATGTGCATATTTACTTCAACTAAACACAGTGTTTTGAGGAAAAAGGGAAGAGAGAGTGGAGAAACAAGGATGATAGAAGCTGAAACTCTCAAAAAATCTATTTAATAATAATTAAAATTAAATACAAAATAAAAATTCTAGTTTTATTTGTAGAGTTCTAAAAGTAATAAATAATACTAAAGTAGTAAATCTAAATATATATCCTAAATCTAATTTAAAAGTATAGTAATAGGATGGTGATATCATATTTTATTAAACACAAACAAATCTAAGATAATGACAAAATAAAATAATAGATTCTAATATTAATGGATAAAATTCTTATTCAAATATCATTAATGAATAATTCTAATATTTTAAATAAATCTTAATTATCCTAATTACCCATTATCCATATTCCATTTAATTCACTCACTCATACCATTTAATTTAGGGTTAAGATACAAAAATATCTACCAAGTGGTTGGTTAAAAATATCTAGTAGCTTAAACTAAAAAAAAGAGCAAAAATACATACAACATTACCAAGTTGGCACAAAAAGTGACGAAACTGTTAATTTTGCCTTAACATCATTAAATTTTAGTGTTAAATGCTGACGATACTTGCTACATGTCAGTCTTTGCTAACATAGATTAAAAAAAAGATACAAATACCTACAAAATCATTAATTAGAAGCATCTAGTAGTATAAAGGAAGAAAAGGGGGCAAAAATATCCATAATGTTGCTAAAGTTGATTCAAAAGTAACTAATCCATTAAATTCTTTAAATGTTAACTGTTTAATTGACACTTGAACAAAAGTTAACTACTTTTTCATTGATGTTAACAAAAAATATTCCTAGGTAAAATTTTATGGAGGTTGATCAATCATTATATGAATATCATGTGGGAAAATATTATTTTACCTGAATATCAAGTTAAATCGCTCACTTCTTTGATGTACTGGCAAAAATTATTTGAGAATTTTGAATATATCATGAATAAAATTGCTTAAAGTTGTAACAATATTTTTAAGGTAGGCAATGTAAGAGGTGTATTTAGTCTCGATCTTTAATTGTATACAACCTATCTTATTGTGTTAAATTTCAAGTTTTGTAGACAAAAATAATGATTCGAGAGGAAGGGAGGAAGGGGGTGGAATACATCGGTGAAAAAAAAGAGATTTGATGAGATATGTCATTGATCAACCTTCATAGAAATTCACTTGGAAATATTTTTTGTCTATGTCAGTGAAAAATGATCAATTTTTGCTTATATGTTAATTGTAACATCCTGATTTTTATAGAATAAAGAAATTGTGGAATTTAGGTTTTGAGAAAAAAAAATGATAATAATAGGAATTTATATTATTTGAAGTTATTTAGAAATAATATTATGGTTAGGTATTTAATTATAAATTTAAAAATTTAAATTTAAAACCACATAAGCAATATTTAGTTAAGATATAATACATAAATAATTTTTTTATGTGTGTGTTAAAAAAAAGAGAAGGTAGAAGGAACAAAAAAAAAGGGGGTGGAAGGTTGTTGTTTCTAAATCCCACATTGGTTAGATGAGGGAAGAGAAGAGGTGCCTTCATGTATAAAAAGGAGGGGGTGTGTGCATTAGGAAGCATGAGAGGCGAAGATGCAATTTAGAGGAAATTGTAACTTATGGCCCAAAGGTTTGAATAATTAAATTCAGACTTATAGTTTTTTTTAATATAATTTTGGGACTCACAATCTCATTTTTATATTATTTTTCTCTCTTCCTCTCACGTTGCTGGGCGTTTTCTCACAAGGGGAAATTATTTTCTTTTTCTTCAGGTATGTTCTAACTTTTCTGTTTAGATTAGCATTTAAAAATTTATTTAATTACAAAATTAATTTTATAGTTATTTTCTAAATAATATTAGCTTTCTAGTGATATGATTATTTTGTAGGATAGAGTAAATATTCTGATTAGAATTTTTCTATAGGATAGTTAATCTGATGATATGATGTATTAAAAATATAAGTTAAAACTCTTAGAGATATAATAAATATTATAGAATATTTTTTGAGGTTGAAACTTATGTTTAAGAATTTTTGAGTTAAAATCTAGATCTATATGATTAAATTTATGTGAAATCTGAGATGTAGGGATAAACCTATAATTATTAAATATTTATTTAAGTATGAATAGGTATTTTTGAGGTTATAGAAAGGTGATTTGAGGCTTCAAGATAATTCTAAAATTTTTAATTTATTTTTGGACGAATTTTTAGAATATAAAAAGATGAAATTGTGATAGGACAAGTGATTTGAGGATAAAAAAATAGTTTATTAGGGTACGAGAATTTTAGAAAAAAATTTAGGAAGTTAAATGAGGCATAAATCTTAAATTAGTGTTAATATGGATTATAGATCTAAGACTTTCTAACTCTTTAAATTAGAGTTATTTATTTTAATGTAAAATTAATATATAGTATTGTGAAATAATTATGTAGATTATATTGACAAAGATAGTGGTGAAAAAGGAGTTGTGAAGGGGAACTTGTTATTCAAGACACAAGGTAACCATTATTAATGTATTGTGATTGGTGTGTTTGTAAATGGTTATGTGTTGTTTTATTGTTTGGAAAAATTATGAATTAATGAAAATAAATACTGTATATATATATTTGTTTAAAATTATTGCCAAGTGGGTCAAAAATTTATTTTTGTTTATCATGATGAGATATTATTGTTCGGATATATTTCTGTTTGGATATTTGAATGATGCATAACTTGTCAGGGTATTTTAATATATGGTGTTAATAGGAATTTCTGTACGGTTAATTATTACCACGTGGTAAGCCCTCATTGGACCCAATGAGTGGCGTGTCGCTTGGTCCAACTCACCTTTGACCGGGTGATTTGGCGTCCGAGCATGGTGAAAGGAGGATATAAGGTGCAGTCATGCAAATTAAATACTTATTCGGTTTGTTTGAAAATATTGTTCGGTTAAATATTTTGTGTGTCCACTTAGCAATCGCATGATTAGTTACATCTGCATGCATCATTACATATTAATTTTTAGTTACTGGGACTTTTAAGTCTCATTCCCCGTGGTTAATATTTTTACAGGAGCGAGTCCGGCCGAGATAGCACCAGAGGTGTAATTATGGTGTATGAGACACCATCTTTTACATTGCCTCTTAGTTTGGATTATACAATGTATCTTGTGCCAACTTAGGACATATCTTCTTTGTGGAACATGTAAACTCTAATCCTTTTTATTAAATGCATTTATATGTCCAAGACGATTATATCTGTCCCTTTTGATTCATGATCTGATTTGAATAACATGCTACGAGGATCATGTCTGTCCCTCATGGTTCTAATTGCTTTTTGAGATATTTTAAAACCTGTGGTATATTGTCTTGGATGTATCATGGTAAAAATTTTTCTACCATGATAAAGGTATGATAAGGGTTCAATGAAAAAAAAATGATTTATTGAATTAATAATTTGTGAAAAATTAGTTTGTAAATTTGAGGGTGTTACATCAATTAAATGATAAACACTGAAAGTATTTGATGAATTGATCACTTTTGCACCAACTTCAATATGTTATAGGTATTTTTGCAATTTTTTCTTATTTTAGATTACTAGATGCTCTTAACCTATGATTATGTGGGTATTTCTGCTTTTTTTTTTCAGTCCATGTTAACAAAAATTGACACATGAAAAGCACAATCATCATTTAATATCAAAAAGTAATGGCATTAGGGCTAAATTAACAGTTCATGTCACTTTGCATTAACTCTGATAATATTACGGATATTTTTATCCCCTTTCTCATTTTAAATTACTAGATATTCTTAACTGATTACTTGATAAGTATTTTTATACCTTAACCCTTTAATATACCAAAAGAAAAAAAGAAAACAGGGATGGAAAAGAGCTTGGGTGTATCACGAATAACATAATTTTGGGTCCGTTTGGTTTTCCTCCGTTTCACGTTTAGAAAGCAAAATTTCACTTTCAGAAAGTTAAAAGTTGTTTGGGTAGAATATTTTGCAGGAAAGCACATCTTGAAAGTACATTCAAACAGTAGCTGAAAGTGAATTTCTGAAACGTAATTATTTAAAGCTTTTGAAAAGTGGATTTAAAAAGTAGGATGTTATTTGACCATACTATCCTAAGTTTAATCTCTTATTTTTTTATTTAAAAAATAGTTAATTCATTAAAAATATAATTATTATTTTAATAATAATAATTAGGTATCAATTTTTTTAGTATTATAAATTGAGTAATTAATCATATTAATTTTTAGCATTAATGTATAATAAAAATTACAAATCTTTATTACATCTTTTAAAATTACAAATTAAAAAATATAAATAATTAGAGATCAAATTTTTAGCATTATAGATCAAAATTTATGTTATTTATAATCTTTATTACATTTTTTAAATATTTTGAATATATTACATTTGTATAATAAAAATTATAAATCAATGTCCTTTTAGGTAATTGTACATTCAAAAGCACATTTCACTATCACAAACCAAACAACTTTTAATGTATCAAACTGACTTTTGAAAAAATATATCCAAACACAAATTTCGTTATAACAACTGACTTTTATTAAGCTGACTTTCACCAAATGAACTTTTGACAAACTGAAAATCAAACGCACACTTTATTATTTTGAAAGTTACATATATATTTTATAAATATAAAGAATTCAAATTTATATGGAACACTCTTAGTCGAACCCAGAGTGAGTTACGTTTGTCCCCATTTTTTTTATATTAATAAAATTAAATTTTTCGGGCAAAAAAGAAAACAGAGTGAGTTAAGGATTGAGAAGAATAATTTGTTATGCTTAATTAAACAGGATAAGGAGGGCGTGATGTGTGCTTGTGGGCCTAAAAGAAAAAGTTAATCCAACCTTGAGATGCTTCATGAACAACCATTCTTTTCTCCTTTTGTTTTCAGGCCTTGGAATCTGCAACTTGAAAACTACTTCTTTTCGTAATTAAATTTGATTTCTTCTACCGAGGATAGGAGATGACAATGACAATATAATATTCAGCAAATAAATTAATCCACTATTCACTAATATTTAAATTATATAAGAAGCCAAGGCTTGGTTTATTGATAATAATGTTTACAATGTGTGATTTTGCTTTTTGTTTTTTTTCTTTGTAAAACAGCTCTTTCTATTTAATTATATGAGTGATTTGACTGGAAATCATTTGAAATTGAATTTAAATTGGATTGTTAAATTGAAGTTAAATAATTATGCCAAAATATTGCCAAAATACCTGTCTAGCCATGTTGGTGCTAGGAAGTCCCGCACAATAAAGTTTTGGATGAGTTTGGGCCTATAATAGTAATACCACTAAATTTTCAAAAATACTAGACAATATAATAAAAAATAATTTATTCCATGAGCAATGCAAGGGTCCTCGTTTCTATTTTTAAATATTTAGTTAAATTATATTTATTATTTTTGTGGTTAAAATATCACATAATTAGTTTAATATTTGATAAAAACTATTTTTTAATCATTTACATGTACAATTTCTCTCAATAAAATGAAATTCCAACGGAGAATTATATTATTATTTTATTTTAACATAATAATAACTTCATTTTCAAAATTCTATTGGCATCATAAAGTAAATTTTAAAATTTTAATCAAATATAATGAAATAATATTTTAAAAAATAGTAAAACATTTTTTTAGCCACGGAATTGTAAAATTAAGAAGAGTTAAAAGTGAAATTCCTAACTTTATTAATCAATATAATACACTTTAATATGTGTAATTTGTTGTAATTAAGTGACACCAAACAAAGCGTAAAGAGGCATTCGCTCTTTTGAATAAGTAATGAGTAATGACCGACACTTCATTAGAATTTAAGGTCCCTTAGCAACTTGACACTTTCTTTATTATGTTCTTAAAAGTAAAGACAATTGACCCTCTTTAAGTAAAAATATAAATCATTGTGTTTTTTTTTTTAGGCTTCATACTTCATATATTTAGAAATTTTATTAACTCATTATTTAATCTAAAATTATAAAATGATTTTATGAATTAGTTGACAAATGACATAACAAAAAAAGTTAAACTAATATTCATTAGTCTAGTTAGTAAAAATTTGACTTTTATATATATATATATATAAGATCGTGAGATCAAATTTCATTATTGATATAAAAATTTTATTGATGAGTAATTTATAAATAACTTTATAAATGTTCTTCAGTCTTGAAAAATCCTAAAACTCAATTCAACTCATCTAAACTTTTTAAAATAAAAATGAAGTTAATGCAAGTAATTAGGTAAAGTTTTCTCTAAGTGCTTGGAATGGTTGACATAACATTTTGTTTAAATAAGGAAAAAAATCTAAATCGAAATTGCATTATTTTTAGAGGCATCTCAATTGATAGATCCGTAACTAATATCAATATATATAAATCAAACTATTTATTACATCTTAAATGGCGCAATTTATTATTTTCCAAAATTTCACATTAAGACAGGAAACGTTGATACAAAATTATGAATGTAATCTTTAACTAATTAATGTATTAAATGTTATAGAAATCATACAGAGCATGCATAGAGTGTAGCAAATACTTTTCAAACTCCATATAATTTATGGGAAATTAACATTTAGTTAATTTAAAAAACAAACATGAGAATAAAAATAAATAATGGATAATTTATTTAATATTAAAGATTGGCGTGGCTCTTTTAATAATACTCTATTCTCCTATACACAAGCTACTCCTAACTATTTTACTAGAATTAAGAAAATGATTTTAAGTTATTTTTTTTGGAAAAAAAATTCTCAATTTACCCTTTTTAAATACATTATTTTTTAAAATATGTCCTCTCTTATGGGTAATATTTTACTCTAGTTATAGAAAAATAGGAAAGACCAAAAATAGAAGAAAGTAATCAACAACAATTTACTAGTATCTTTAATGTAAAATGACTTGTAAAAATGATTATAAATTATTTGTAAAAGTTAGTTATATATCGGATGAGATCAACAATTTACCACGTAGGTGCATGAGTTGTGAGAATAAATGAATTGAATAATTTAAAAAAAGAAAGAAAGAAAATGAAAGGGGCGTGGGAGGTGGAAACAATCTGCAAAGGTCTCAATGTCTGACAGTGTCTCCCTCTGGAGCGTAGCGGCAGCAGCCCTTTTCTACAAATAAATCTCAATTATTCTCTCTCTCTCTCTCTCTGTTTCTGCCATGTCTCTGCTCTTCCCTCATGGTACCACTTTTTGACTCTTCCATGCTCATCTGAGCACAGACATGCTTCTTCCTTTCTTTCTTCTCTCCCATTGCTTCTCTTCTCTCTGAACTCTTCACTGCATCATGGCTCATCAGGTATATATATATATATATCTCTGTGTCTCAGTTGGCTCTGATTTGATGTTGAAGAACTGATTAAATTCATGCGATTGATGTTGGGAAGCAGGAAGAAGGATGGCCATTGGGGCTCAGATTATTGAATGCCAGAATCGGATTGGTGACTAATAATCACATTGCAGATTTCTCAACAACAGGCTCTGCCTCCTTCACCACTCTCCTCACTCCTTCTCTTTCCTCTTCCTCAGATCTTGATTCCCAGGTTCTTCATTTTTACTTCAACACTTTCCAAAACCACAAAACTCAAACCTCTACTTGTACTAACTTATTCTTAATTTCTTCTCTGCTTTTTTTTTTTTAAATCTTGGTTTACCCTGCTCTTTTTGATCATAATGATGCCTCCATGCTCTTCTGTTTTTTTTTTTTCTTGGATAGTATTTTTTGTCTTTCCATGGATTGTGTTTCTCACTTGCACACACAGGGTTTCCTGTTATTGTTGGTGTAGTCTGTGAAAAATTAGTTTATTTTTTATTTATTAAATCGAGGTTTACCTAAAATATCTATGGCTTTAATATTTCAAATATTGGAACAAAAACATCCATGAAGAATATTAGAAATATGCCATCTCAATGTCAATTCTCATGAGGTGACCACGTGTCACTAAGAAAGAGACAGAATCTGCGTCCATGTCTGTTTCTCTCAGCCTGGTATGTTGTCCGGCATGCAGGTTAATTGAAAGAAAATCTTTCTATGCGCCTGCATAGGTTTTAAATATATAAGAGTTAAATAACTAATTTATAAATATTAAAAAATATTTATTTTTTAAAAAATATGTTTTATTTTTTAAAATATCACTTTTAATCATTTATATTGAAAATTATTCTAGAAGTCATATTTAATACAATTAATCAATCGGGATAATTTGGACAAAAAATATAAATTTAGAAGATAGAGTAGATTGGTATTATACATTTAAGATCTAAGCAAGCTTTTCAAATAGTTCTTATTACATTTAGGGTCATAGGAAGTGATTTTTCTTTCAAAAAAATTAATGGAAAATTGTATTGTATTATTCATAAATAGTAAATCATGAACATTATATTTCTTTTCAAATTCCAAGCATATAATCAAATTTTT
This sequence comes from Prosopis cineraria, assembly GCF_029017545.1. Taxonomy (NCBI): domain Eukaryota; kingdom Viridiplantae; phylum Streptophyta; class Magnoliopsida; order Fabales; family Fabaceae; genus Prosopis; species Prosopis cineraria. Next base: position 3,385,330 of record NW_026555343.1, read on the forward strand.
ATTCAAATGTAGTTGTGTTCTCCATTTTCCCGCAAAGAAATTGATCAAATGTTCCATTAAAAATTATTTTATATTTTTTTGTAAAATTATATGTTATCTTCACAAAATAATTATGTGTGTAGTGTGTGTGTTAAGACAAAATTAGTCAACATGAATATATTAATCTAATTATTTTGATTTGGTTCGACCAAACAAGTAATGATGAAGGTATGCATGGTTTGTGTTCACTCATTGTCCTTTTTACTATTTTGATTAATTCCAAGATTGACTGGACAGAATATATGCATATAGGAGTTGGAAAATTAGGTATCACACACTTTTGGGAGGACAAGGCAGAAATAACAACAACAACAACAACAACAGTAGCAGTAGTAGAACTTATCATCCAAAAAATAGAGTGTAAGAGGAGTTGAGACATTGTACACATGCAAATGATATTTTGTCTAGTATGATATGCAATGAGCATAAAAGATTTGAATTGTCTAAGATTTTAGTGTGATATTAGACTAATAGACTATAGACTATAGACTAATGATGGGGTCGATTGGACCAAGACTTTTGACTACGTACTTTTGTGACTTTTCCATTAGTTTGGGTGCAGAAAATGAATCATTTTCTACTTTAGAAAGAGTCCAAAAGAGAAGTGAATAGGAAAAGGAAAGCACGAGTGATGAGTGATGAAGAAGCCCCATCTAATATATTCAAGCTTGGATATTTCTGTTTCTCTCCTTTGGATCCATCTCTTGCTTTTGTTCCCTTTATGATAATTTCCAACCTCCTCATGGGGCCCATTCTATGTTGTTTTCAAGCCTGGTTTTAACTTTTAAATTATTGGTCTTAAAATTCAGAAATAAAGTTTAATTAGTCCATATAGATTGTACTTGTTATTTAAGTAATAATTCATGGAAAAATTAAATCTATAGAAAAATTAAATCTATAGAATCTATTTATATTCTATGAGTCTATCAATTAGCACAATCGACTCTGGTTGTCTACCTAGACAAGAGATAAGAATAATGAAACTACCCCTTCTTTTTGATTTAGTAGTTCTTTTTGGAGTTTAATCATTTCTGCGCTCAGGGTCATTTCGGTAATTTTTTTGTTCCCTTTTTTATGCCTTTAGATTAGAAAAATCTTCTTTCTTGGTCAAACATGGTTTTCACTCTATTTTCCATAAAAAAAAAAAATGGCTTGCCAAACATAATTATGAAGGATTGGGTTAATGGCGCCATGTAATATCTAACATGTAGTAGAAACCGTTACAAGGCTGAGAAATTAATATTATGATAGAACTATTTTTCATTGAGATGATTTTTTGGCTTGATTTCATATGATAGTCCACTGGATCATTCTTCCATGACAAGAGCAATACACTGGGAAGCCTCATTGGTATTTCCAGCATATTTGAACTCTCAAGGAGATCCACAAGGGGAAGAATGGTGGAACCCTTCAAGGACAACAAGAAGAACCAAAGCTGAAGCCATGGCTGTTCTCATTTTGTTCGAGGCTAACCACCGATGCTGTTGCCATGAACAGCGATAACAATATTCCCTCTCTCGGTCACTACCTTGAAGAAGAGAGAAGGGCTGCAAATGCAAGCACTTGTAGAAAGAGAACATTCTCTTACCCTTATGGGGTTAATGACTTCTCTCCCGTTCGTGACTCGAACTCGCTGTTCCTTGGGGACCAAGTTGCTGCTCCAGAGTGTGCCGCAACGGAGGGAGGAGAAGAAGGTGGAAGAGAGCCAAGCAGAGCATTGTTGGGACAGAGCAATGGATATGGAGGACTGATAGTTTTCCCTTGTCTGTGTGGATGAGTCAAATTAAGTGATGGCTTCTTGTAGGTCATTGATTTCAAGTTTCTTTCATTCCCAGGTCTGGAAATTTTCACTTGTTTTCAGAAGTATCTCCAATTTCTTTTGGCATCTCCTGTTTGTTACTCAAATAATTACATATAGGATGGTGTACAAGCGTCTATTTCAACCAGGATGTTGATATGAAAGGCTGGATTATCCAGAGATTGAATTATTTACCTTCAGTTTCATAGTGTGCAATCTTGTCTGATAAGATATCACACACTCCCATAGCTCAAACAAGAAGATTTCAATAAATTTCCTCTTTCACCGTTGGGTTTTAGCACTGCTCAAAGACATGAACATAACATTTCAATGCCAATAAAACCTTTACTACCCTCAGTCCTCAGAAAGGTGATAAGTGAGAAATCCATCTGTGTGTGTGTGTGTGTTGATATAATTATAATCAAGCGTCAAAGAGAAGTACCTTTATTTCATGAAATACTATATTTGATATTTGATAACAAACACAAAGGGCTTGATGCTCCAAGTCCAACCAACTAAGAAGCATATTACAAAACCTCAAACAGGGAGTTTAAGAAATTTCACCCACCTATTGTCTCTCATGATCTTACGATCATTCACTCTGTTATCAAAAAATTGACCTCAAAACCTATATCGATATAAGCAGCTACTCCAACGATGGGTAAAATCACCACTAGATCAGTTTCCTGACTGGCTCGGAAGCAAACAACCGTGGCTAACCCATCAATCGCCTCATTACTTTTCGGCAATCTTTTCTGAGTTGCGGCCTGCAATCCTCCCAAATGAACCCATGGCTGACAAGCCCTTGAAGCTGCTGCTTCCTTCACTGAAATTTGATTTTCTTGATCTCCTGGGCTTTGTTGTGGGACTAGATTCAACTTCTACATCACTGCTGGTCTCAATCTTAGCAACAACTAATTGAAGAATAGCACCTCGGCAAAAAGGGCATGCTGGTCCAGCAGGGCAAGGAGCTCCTGCATCAAGCTTCTTGTGACAGCATAATGCTAGGGTGCAATGAGCACACATTTGATGACCACATGGTCTGACCTCAATTGTGCATACTTGATCAAAGCATATACAACATAATTCCACACTGCTGCTAGCCTAAATGAGCAGAAATAACATGTAATTAAGAAACTCATTATTTTCACCAATAAATAAAACATTATTTTTCAGATAACATTATGGTTGTACTACAAGAAAAAAAACTAGACTGTGCATGTGCATCATACACCTAATTCAGTAAGAAGTATACTGCATACTAAGTGCATCTGCTTCAAGCATGCAGAAGCTAAGGGCAAATTTTCTGTTGTTATATAGAAAGCAATGATACCCACTGAAGTCCTTGACAAAAGTAAAAGAAAGATGAATATGAAAAAGAAAACCAAGTGGGCCATATTAAATGTGTTTGACTAATCACAAGCAATCACAGTATCAACGGTTAAGAACATTTTTTTACTAATATACCAAAGCACAATCTTTAACCAAATCAAGTAGATTAAATTGAAAGGTCTTAAGCAGTCAGAAAATGATGCAATACCTCAGAGTCGATACCATCATCTTCACCATCAGAATGCAGGGAAGATGAAGGAATGTCTCCCTCCTTGAGTAGGGTCTTTTCCCTCTCCCTGTTAACTTCCATTAAGGCCTTTTCCAGTAAGGCTTTTGCTTCCTCATTGAGCTCACTAATGAACTTCAATGGGGATGGCCAAACAAGTGGTGCAGCTGATGAAGGGTCCAGCAGGACAGCACATGCCTTATGCTTGTGCTTCAAGGCAACTGTGAAAGGTATTCTCCTGCAGAGATTCAATTGGAATAAGATTTTAGACTAGATATTAATTTATTTGCTTTTAGTGATTAAGGAATCCAGGGAGAGCAAGAGTGGAGCCAAGGACAGGAAAGGATTGAAGACTAAAGTCAGACCTTATTTGGTAACAAACCAACATATGAGAAGTTATTTACTAGCTTCAAGTGCCATTTGCTACAGATGCATTAATTAAATTATGATGAGGTCACGCTGTTACATGAATAGTGCAATACAAACGTAACTGAAATATGCCTATTATTACCACAATATTGAACAGTGAAATGAATCTTTACTTACCCAGAGGAATCTAATTGTAGCCTATCTGCTCCCCAAGCAAGCAAGATACGGACACAATCCAAGGAACCACTACGAGCAGCCAAATGAAGTGGTGCGCTCCTTGCATAACTGCAGATTATACTTTGATCAATGTCAATGAAATATCATTCATATTTATCCAAGACAAACTGATATAACTTCAGAGAGAAATACCCATATCCACCAGGTGATGAACAAACAAGAGCCCCATTGTCTAGAAGAGTACGCAGACATTCAGGCTGTCTTTGACGGGCTGCAAGATGCAATGGTGTGGCGCCATTTCTATCTCTTACGTTAACAAATCTTGCAAACCCCCTGGAAATGAAATTGAACTCGTTATTACAACTAATGAATGTCTATGCCTAAAGTACCCTTAATCAACAAGTTTTAAAACTCCAACAAGTTGATTTCAAATGTAGAAAATATGAACAGCTTGATTCTCAATTTCTTCTAACAGACAATTAAAGCAGTTGCATACAGTAAATCAAGGTGTTTTGAGTAAATAACCAACGAATCCAACCTTTGACCAATCCATGTCTCAGTTAATAGTTATATTAAGCATTATACTAAGCATAATTCTGAAAAGGGATTTAGCCTATGTACATTTACTGCTAAATCCAGGATGGTCAACGCATTTTACTTGAGAAAACAAAAAAGAACCTAACCATGAGCTTGCAATTGGTGAGGAACGGGCAGCAGAAAGAATGGCCTTAAGGCAATCAATGTGGCCATAATAAGCAGCATGGTGCAGGCAGGTTCGACCACGTAAAGAATCAAATATCAATATCTGAAACAAGAAAAATCATTCATTAAACCCATAAGATTCAATAGAATTCCCAGAAACCACAAGATTCAAATTGAAAAAGAATCAAGTATAACATACATTAGCTCCGGCTTGAATAAGCTTTTCCACACAACCAATGTTTCCACGCATCACAGCCAAAATCAACGGGGTCTATGCCAAAAGAAAAATCAAATAATAAGCCATCAAAGACAAATAGAGGAAGAATGAAGGAGGATATAAACTAGACAATAGAAAGAACCGCAAATTTCAACTAAAAAGGCAGTATTTTCAGTTCAATTAAAAACATCAGAGATGAGAGATGCACCTGTTTATAGCGATTAAGGACGTCGACATTAACAGACCGGTCCAGTAACATGGAAAGTACCTGGCCAAGATCAAACCACACACCATGATCAAAACCTAAGAAGTAGCGAAACATATGTTGAGCAAGTACAATTTTAAGTCCCGCATCGGACGTGTTTCAGACACGATTCGACTCCATTCTTTAGGTACAGTACTTCATGGAGCAAAACCCATAGAAGACCACCAAAGACTAAGAACACCACTAAAATCTGAGAAAAGTAGAGAAGATTAAGGGGTAAGAGCGAGAAACAACCTCGATCCGATCACTGGCGGCTGCTGCATGTAGAGGGGAGAGCTTAGCATGGCCGGAAGTATCTTCAAGAACTGTAGGGTCTTCCTCTATCATAGCCTCGACTACCTCCAAGTCCCCATTAGCAACAGCAGCAAACAGAGCATTTTCATGGCGTTGCCTGCAACTCAGCCTCTGACCCATAATTGATTAGCTCTAATAGCTAACACAGGGAGCTAGAGTTACCGAGCTACTGGCACACGCGCCACCTTCCACGGCAGAGGTGGCGGGGGTCGTCGTAGTGGAGACCGACGAGCTCACACTCCTTCAAGCCAAGGTGCGATAGGCGCTTGAGCTAGTTATCTAAGAAAATGGAGGGACATCGGAGTTTGGACCTGCCCGGCTGGATTTCGGGCAGGCTGACCCTGCTTGTATCGCAGACAAGCTTAGATCAGTTTCATACTTTCACGTGAATTATAGATTATAAATAAATAAATAAATATTTTATTTTAATTAATTTCAATTTCGGAATATGTAAGATATTTGTGGGAAAATAAGAATAATTTATCAGAATCTTTGGTAAGCGTATTATATCTAACAAGCGTATTATATCTAACAAGTTTTATTTAATAATTATCCACTAACCGTGATGTACGGTCTCTTTTAGGCCAATTCAATGAATTTTCAAAGACAGCTTTGTGTTCTTTCTTTTTGGTATTTTTTCAACGCGTTTTTCGGACAAAGAAGAAGATATATTTAATACAGATAGCATCCTCTGGCGTTTTCAAGTATGGTTAAAAAAAAAAAATAGTCAAAGCATTGTTACCAAATCATAGTCAAATTATTCTTTAGGAAAATTATTCAAAAACACCAAATTTGAAAATAATTTAGCTTTGAGGATCTCAAATTTACCACTCACGTAGCACAAATTTACTAATTAAACTATGAGTATTTACCATTTAAAATAGTGCAATTCTATAAGTTAATTTTAAGATTCTGTGTTAGGGATCCTTAAATTTTTGAAAATGATTTTCCTTTGTTGTTCTTCTATATCTGTCTGATTCATTGAACCTTATGAGCCTTTACTTAATTCTGAAAAAAATTATTACTTTTTTTTATAATTTAATCTTTATAATTGTGAACATTTTAATTTCAATACCACATTTTCATAAATGTTAATCAATGACACAACTATCATGTCTTAATTTGTAGTTTATACATGAATATAAGTTCAGGTGAAAGTAAATATTGAAATATAACTAACAAGTTATAATCTAACATATTGTATAGAGTTTGAAAAATATGCATACACACATATTATTTATAACTTAAGAATAATAGTTGTGATCAGATTGCCATTTTGCTATAAGGTTTGAAAAATGAACAAAACATTTTTCTCCTTGCTAAGAAGCTAAACTATCTATAATTTTATACTCCCTCCGTTCAAAAATATGAAGCATTTTTTAAGGAGTTGAATATTAAAAAATATAAGACATTTTTAGTTTTTTGAGATGTAATTATTGTCTTTTTTTCAAAAGTACCCTTAATAATAATGACTTTATATTTATTGCAAGATGTTTAATAAGGATAAATATAAAAATATAAGATTAATTAGAAAGTAGGTAACTATTTTATTGAAGGATAAAGTTCAGTTAAAAATACATTATATTTTTAAACGGAGGCAATAAGTGATAGAGTTTCATTTTATAATATAACACACGCATGGCATGGGTTTTGTATTATCCGCAGCATATAAAGATATAAGGTTTTTACCAAGAATTAAGTTCAGCAAAAAAAAAAAAAAATCTTATAGCGTGACAAATAAAAATTCAAATCCCTGCTTTGAATATAATTGTCACTATTAAGAGGATGTCGATGAATGATTTAAAAAAATACCCCTTATTGTAATTTTTTTTATAAACAAATATTAAGATAAATTGAATCTCAGAAACTCATTAGCATTGCCAAATTCTTGAAGCTTACAAATGGTCGAATCTAATGCAATGGGGAGTGGGAGTTAAAGCAAGCAGAGGCTAATGAAATTGCTTCCATATGAGACAAACATGATTTTGTACTCTCTCTCTGTTTTTTTTTGGTAAAAGTGAATTTTTTTTGGTAAAAGTGAAAAATTTGGTTCTATGATTTTTCTAGATCTTAAATAGTAATATTGTAATGTGTTTTGCACGCAGCCACGACCCACAAGATCATTGTTTTCATTCCTTTGTTTGAGAATTTCAAGTCAATGTCAATATAATATACCTTTTTGTTTGAGGAATTTATAAAAAATGTAGTTTTTTTTTTCAGACTAATATGTATAAATTAATGTATTATATATATAATTAAATAAATTTTCCAGATATCCTAAAAAATTTTAATTAAAAAAAACAAAAAACCTCTAGATTTGGAATACAAGTTGGGAATATTTTTGAAAATATTGCTCCCATCTCAGCAACAACAGAAAAAGCTTTTTTTCAAATTGATTTTCTTTTACCTCATAATCTCATATTAAAAGATATATTTTTAATTTTATTGACAATAAATTTATTGTACAACAATTTAAAAAAATAAAATGATGAGGAGAATAATTGTAAGATATATAATTAATTTTTTAAAATTATTTTTGTCATTTTTCATATTTTAAATTAAATTGCATTCTCTAATTTGGGCTCCTGGCTTTGTCACCGTCTATTAAGACTAGAACATGTCTCTAAACTCGAAGAGTATTTACAAAAGTACTTACATATTTTTATTAAAAATATACTTAAAAATTACTTGCTAATAATGTCTTCGCATTGATAATGAGATTTGATCTGACGTCCTTATGAGTTAAGAGTTACATTATTACTAACAAGACGTGATAATTCTATATTAGAGTGACATTAGAGCCTAATAAAAAAATTGCCCCTTTTATAATTTAAGTTTAAGCTAAATAGATTAGATCCAACTGTCATCCAAACTTCCTTTAAAGAAAAGAAAACATTAGAATTTGTCTGAATTCAGCAGCGGCATGCATCAAAATAGTGGTTTAGCTCTAAATATCCAATCAAATATGAGATGTTCTACAACCTCAATGCTTTTCTAGGGATCACAAATTAGTCCCATGTTTGGGTCACTTTTTACCCTTATCATAACTCACCTATTCATTAACTTTACCTTAGTAGGTGAATTTGATATCAGATGCTATCATGATAATCATTTGTTCATGGGCGCTCAGCATTAACAATAATGATTTCCTCAGATATGATTGAGTTTAAATTGAGGGGAAAAGTATGATTTCTTGTATAGTAGCATCAGACAAAAGAGAGGAGTAATTCTCAACTTTGTAATGTTACATTTAAATTCCTTGTTTTTTTGGACTTAATTGATATTTGTGTTGCATGCCAATTCAACTTTTCACTGTTTGGTCAATAAATTGCGGCCATGGAGGGGCCAAACAGCCAATCCAAACGGTTCCTTAAAAGCCAAAATATTAGGGACATCATTCAAATCAAACAGATAAATTAAATTCATGATAGAAGATACATTACCAGGTCTTGAAAATTCTGCTCAATCTTTCATTATTTATTTCAATTTCAATTTCACCTTAGCACAGAAAGTATAAATACGTAAAGAAAAAGGCATCCATGTCCGGCTGCTTTGGTGGACTTTCTAGGTCATTTTCATCTTTCAGATTTTTATATTTAGAATCTTGATGTAAGTTTGAATTTGATTCAAGTGGTTCAATTCATCACTTTAATGGAATTACTTCTTTTGTCCTTCTTAAAATTCTGCTTAAATTTTATGGCTGGTGGTTTCATCTGTCATAATAAACGCTTTGTTATTAAAAACAAGAGAAAATCACCCAGGACTCTTGCAAGAAATTTAAATATAAAAAAGTTTCATAAAATTATAAATTTATTTAAAATTCTCATATCATTTACTGTTGGATAATTGTTCATTATTATTATTATTTATTGTCAACTAAACAACGCTACTAACAACTACCGAATAATAATTGACAACATTCATATAGCAAATTGATAGCTTCGGAAAAGGACATGAGAGTTTGGAGTAATTTTGTGATTTTATTACAATACTTTTCTGATTTAAATTGTTTGTATGGGACATAAGAATGATTTAAAAAAACTATTATTTTCATTATCAGTGATTGGATTAATTAAGTATAATAAATTCAGTTTTCTTATAATTAAAATTTAGAGTTTAACCAATTAAACTTGATGTTTCTTTTCACTTAAACAAGTGGTTTGGAATTAAAATCTTGACTCTTATTATCTAAGTACCTCTTAAAAATTAGAGATAATTTTTGTTGTTGGTGGAGCCTATTTCTCATACTTATAAAAAAAATTAAGATGAAATCTTAAAAAAGAAAAAGAAATTCGTGTTAGAAAAGCTATTCCCAACTTCCTGATGATATATAGATGATAATAGATATTTATGAAAGAAAACAGATTAAAGGAAGTGACAGATAGCGTTAGCGTCCAAGTAGATGCATCGGCAGGTGAGAAAAAAATTATGTGGGATCCACAGAAGATTAAGAAAATAAATAAAAAAGAAGAATATAATAATGAGAGGATGAAAACACAAGCCGTGTTAGGGAATCCATTGGTGAGAGATTTGATGTAATGAGGAATCTTATCATCATGTGTTGTTTTTAATTATGTCTCGTCATCTTCTCACCTTCCATTCCATGAATCTTTATCTGTGCCTAAAACACCCGTGTCCCACCTTTCTTTCGGTCACAGCACATATCATTAATTACTAATTAAAACCATAAAAGAGATACACTAAGTTCTGCACATGTATTGCTCTAACCAAATCTCTTTTACGTTTTTAATCTTATAACTACTGATGTACACTCACATATATATTATATGTTGTCAGGTTTAAATCTTGTGAATGGCACAAACCCACTATTCAATGAGCATTTGGTGTGATATAATAATAACAAACCGTTGATTTAATTGAATAACTACAAAAGATTTTGTCAAATAAGATTAAAAAAAATTAAATCTTAAATTTTTGAAAGAGACAATGTATGTGAGTGATATTCTTGTGAGGATTGTTTTAAATTTTTTAAGAAAAATATATTGCGTCTTGGTAATTTTTAAATGTTGTTAAAATTTAATAGCAATAACTATGACACTCATTATATAAATTAATTTAATTCATTTTATAGTGTCAAAGGACTTCAAGATGCTTGCAAGAGGGTAAATGGGCAATCTTAAAAATTCTTAAAAATAAAAAAGAAACACATACAAAAAGTAATCCTTTTTTTTTTTAAATACAAGGCCACGGTTAAAACCATATAAAAAGACCAAAATCAGGTCAAGTTTGAAGCCATAAGGCTCTTACAATCATTAGGCGGTCTATCAAATAACATAATGTCAAAATGTTCCTTGAGAGCCCTATAGGCTAGAAGATCGACGCATCTATTAGTTTCTCTGTAAATATGATCAAATGTGATCTCTCAATCCTGCATAGTGATATTCCTAATGTTACTGATAATAGCTGAGAGAGGATGGTTATCTGCAGGGTTACAATTAATGAGAGATAGAGCCTCCAAAGAATCTGAATAGACATTTACTCTAGTGAGCTTAGCATTATAGCAAAGGTTCAACCCTTTCATGATTCCTAAGAGTTTGGCAGTCGTACTAGGTTGGTACCCAAAATTTTTTGAGAACCCCTTAATCTAGTTACCCTTATTATCTCTTATAAGTCCTCCACAAGCAGCTATACCATTGAAGTTGGTAGAACTATCAATATCAAGTCTAACCTGTAATATCCAAGGAAATTTAATCTTGGTTTATTAACCTAATGAGGGTAATTAGTGAGTTAATGAGGTGTGTGGCCAAAGGGGCTTAACTTGGTGTATTTGTGGTGATTTTAACCCTAAAAGTAGGTCCAAATTGATAGCGGGCCACCCGAGCAAGGAAAGAGGAAAAAAAAAGTAAAGAATTATCCTCTGTGCCAAATGTTGCGGCACACAGAGACAAATTTGAAAGTAATATGCTCCTCTATGCCATGCGTTACGGCGGAGGGCAATGTGCGTTGCGGCGCAATCAGCATGAGAAAAACAAAAAAGAGGAAGGAGAAATCGAAGAGCTCTTCTTTTACTCTGCTAGGGTACATTGTGGGATCATATTGAGACTAGATTGAAGCTTCCAAACACTTAAGGTAAGTTTATGGTGCCTCATTCTTCCTTTCTCTCCCTCATTTATGATGAGTTATGGTAGGGTTTGAGTTGAAAGATGGATTTTTGATCTATAAGACTAAAGGTCTGATTCCATTAGTTAAAATGAGTATAATAGGAGTTGTTTAATGTATTGGAATATCATATTGATGATTTTGAAAGTAGTTGGTCTATGGGAGTATTTAATACCTAAAAATTTACGTAAATATAGTAGTTGGGAGAGGTTTATATACATTGATGATGGTTTTAAGTATTATTAGTGATAATGTGCATTTATGAAACCTAATGAGCCCATTGGATATGAATGGATAGTGATTATGAGTTGATAAAAATAGAGTGTGTGGAGTTATATGTAAATAAATTTCAAGATTTAGATAATAATGATGTTCTTGTGGTATGGATGTAGTGAGGTTCATTTTGGCACCATTCAAGCTTGGGAAAAGCTTGGAAAGTTGGTATAGTGAGGGGTAAACATTTGATCTCTTAAATGTTGGAGGTAACCGGGGGAAACTTAATTTTTATGTTGAATATTAATTGTGTTTGTGAAATGTGAATTATGATTTAAATTAATGATACATATTGGTAAAGTGTTTGATTTACAAAATGGTTTTGAAAAGATAGCCTTGATTATGCCACCCCTTGTGTTTTACGAAATTGATTGTACTTTATTAGTATAGGTGGAGAATTGTGATATATTATGTGTTTAGTTGTGGAGTATTTGAGTTTATGTGAGTTCATGTACTATTAATTGATTGTTAAAATGCATACTATGTGGGAAATGTGCATAGCATGATCATAAGCGAGATGTCACGGATGATATTTTCGTGACCGTGTAAAGACCAAGATAATGAACGGTCCGCTGGTTAGCCTCGCACAATATGGGTAAAGGGGGCGACATTAGCATTGGGGGTGTTCTGCCTCAGTCTTCGGACTGTGTGCACAACTGGTCGGGGGCTAGTGCCGCCTCCCTGATGAGCCCATGGCAGGGCGAAACCAGTGTGATCCGTACGTGGTAAGGCTTGTCCTGAGGATTATGGGGTCCTCTAGGACGCCGCACGGGCGCCGTGTGCTGCACCAGACTCTCAGCCCGTGACAGAGTGGTATCAGAGCAGGACGTACTTTACTGTCGTGTGCGCGTGGGGTCCCACGTTGGGACTGGTCGGCCTCGGCACCGCTCCAGAAAGGCCTCCGAGCAGGTGGGTCCAAAAGTGGGGACTCGGGCGGGATGGTTGGCCGTTGTCGACTCCACTCCTGTTGGCTCGCGGGTGCGAGTAGGTCCGAAGAGTGCAGGACTCGGGTGGCCACTCAGCAAGTAAGCTGATGTGTTTGTGGCAGTACTGTACGTACGATCCTTGGGCGGAGTCATTCTCCCCTAGCACGAGGGCGTGCTAGATTGGGTGTGGGAGAATGTCACGGATGATATTTCCGTGACCGTGTAAAGACCAAGATAATGAACGGTCCGCTGGTTAGCCTCGCACAATATGGGTAAAGGGGGCGACATTAGCATTGGGGGTGTTCTGCCTCAGTCTTCGGACTGTGTGCACAACTGGTCGGGGGCTAGTGCCGCCTCCCTGATGAGCCCATGGCAGGGCGAAACCAGTGTGATCCGTACGTGGTAAGGCTTGTCCTGAGGATTATGGGGTCCTCTAGGACGCCGCACGGGCGCCGTGTGCTGCGCCAGACTCTCAGCCCGTGACAGAGAGTTCGCTTAGGGAGAGGAGTAGATTGATTTAAATTCACATGCTACTGACAGTGATCGTTGGAATCGAAAATTAACCTTGGCACCGATCGTTTGAATCGGAAGCTAGCCCTTGTCTTATGGTTGATTCAGGACTGTCCCACTTATTCTACGAGGGACTTGAACATAACTAGTCTTCACCAGTTCACCCTGGGCCGGTAACTCCTCACAAGTGAAAGGCTGGGTTAGTCCGTGAAGGATGTAGTCATGTGATAGCCATCAATTTCGTGTCGGAGGTAACAAGAGGATATAAGGTTGGCATATGATCATGCATATAAGTCTTGCCACATGGTTGTTAGTTTTATGGTCTGGCATATGTTGAGGGCACATAGTTGTTATTTTTGCAATCCTGTGTTATGTTTTGTGAATTAACATGATAAGTGTATTGTGATAAGCCCGATCACATGGTTGTTAATTTTGTGAACCGTGGCCAAGTGTAATGTGTTATCTATGTTTATTTTCCTAATTGCATCCATTTATAATTGATATGCAACTGTATGAGTTAAGTGAAACTTAGTTACTGAGTGGCTGTACTCACCCCTCAATTCTCAATATTTTTAAAACCTAGCTTATCGGATCCAATCGGGGAAAACATACAAAGACCTAGAATTATGGAGTAATCATCTATATGCCTCTCTTTTGTTACTTTCATGTGTATTTGTTAATGTAATTGCCAACTAGGATCATTTGACATGATTTATGAACTACTTGCATGATTTTATGTATATCTAGTATATTTTGTGCCTTGAGTTAGAGAGTTTTAGTTGTAAACACGTGAATAGGGCTGAAATACTTATGCAAGTAGAAATATATGCATTTTGAAAGATTTGGAATGAAATTGATGATTTTGTATAACATTTCCTCCCCTTTTATGTTTCGTGAAAATCGGGGTTGAGTAGTGATTTTGTGATATAAGTGTTTTTGATTATGTGTGATGTCTTGCATGAGTCTGCAAGAGTCCATTGAGTGTGGTCGAATGATAGGTGTGAGCTATTGGCATATGTAGTTGAGTTGGGATACCCCATTTGTGAAATTTTGTGAAAAGTGGTCAAAATGAGTTTTAGTGTCCAACTTTTTATAGAAGAGTTTGAATGGAAAACCGGTGCCATTAGCTAAAGCTAGCAGAAAGCTTCATGTAGACACTAAAACTACCTTAATCGGACATCGGACAGAGATTTGGAACGCAGCAAAAGTTCACTCCCTATGCTGTCAAATGACAACACTGATGCTGTCAAAATTTGTGCAATGGGTCGCGATGTATGGCACAGAGAAAACAAGCCGTAAGCCGCGGCACACGTGTCATTTTCTATATAAAATCTATTTTTGAGTTTTAAAAATCATTATTTTGGGTCCTAATTGATTTTCAAGCTTCCGCTTTATTTCCAAAACTTTGATATGGACTTTTTAAATAATGTTTGAGATTTGAATTGTTAAAGTTGGGATTCCTTTGAAAGAATTTGAGAAATTTCCTTTATAAAACTTTATAATTTGATAATTCTTTGAGGGTTAAACCCTAGATTGTTATGATTTAGAGTTAAATGTGGTTTAGTAAGGGAGACCTTACAGTTTGGTCTCTTGAACATCACGTAACCCATCCCGTATTAGGTGGGTTCCATTTAGCTTCATTTCTGTTGTTGATTTTGTTCAAAAGATCCACTTTAGATTGAAGCTTTAGGTCATTAATAATTTATTGAGCGCATGAGAAGGCGATGTCGTTATCTAGGATAGCATCTTTTAAATAGACTTTCTTGTACCTAGCTTTCTATATGTTCCAGCGCGCCTGAGCAAAAAGTTTCTTCTAAGGCAATTTTCTTATAGATAGACCGCCGGCCTCATTTTTAACATTCCACATTATTCAATCCTGCATAAAAAGAGAAAATAAAGTGTTATGTTTGATAAGATTGACTAATTTATACCTTACCTCTCTAGCTTCCTTACAATCTCGAAGGATATGAATTGAAGAGTCAGGAGAGTTACAACCAAGAGGGAAAACACGTTGTTGATAACTATTCCCATCAAAATGAGTAAAATTGACTTGAAGATGGTCCCAAGTATCTTTCTAGAAAAGGTATTTAATTTTTTCATAGGTTGGCCATATTTAGATTTTGGACTAGATGTTGGATTGTTCTTGAGTTTGGTAAACCTCTAAGGCTTTGTAAGTTGATTTGATGGGGAAATTACTATAAGAAAAAGGTCTCTAAACAATAGTGTCATTATTGTCACCATACTAATTAAGCGGTTGTATGAGTGCAACATGCTTGATCACTTCAGGGTGGAGATAACATCTCATATTATCTAAATTCCAGCCACCAATCGATTTACAAAAATCGAAGACTCTAGCATAGAGAATAAGATTGACGTTGTGGAAAGCATAATTTACAAGAGGGTCAGGTAGGGGGGTTTATTCATCATACCAAATGGATCTTTAGTCACCTTTACTAACTTTCTAACCTATATGAGACATGAATTTATCCCAAATTTTACATATACTGCTCCAGGTATAAGAGCAAGATTTCAGTTTAACAACTATTAGGATAGTAGGTTTGCTGCAATTATATTTTTCACGTAAGACTCGCACCTAAAGACAATTCAGTTTGGTGATAAGACCCCAGTAGAGCTTCATTATGAAAGCAATATTATGATTTTTGAGCTTTTTAAGATCAAGACCTCCATCCTTTTTATCAGATGTGACGCACTCTTAAGATAAAAGGTGGGGTTTTTTCTTCCTATCAGTCAAATCCTACAGAAAATTTCTAGATATTTTGACCAATTCCATCAAAGTATTGTCAGGTAAAAGCATAGTTTGCATAACGTAGTTGGGTAGAGCCGAAAGGATAGATTTAATGAGAATAGATTTCCCGATAATGTTGAGGTATCAACTTTTCTAGCTAGCCAGATGTGAGTTCGTCTTATCAATTAATGGTGCAAAGGTGAGCTTAAAAATCTTCTCATAAATGAGAGGAATTCCCAGATATTTGCCAAAGTTACCAATGAGTGGAATTCCCAATTCATCACTAATTCGTAATGCTCTGTTGATGTTGACATTCTTGGAACAATAAAGCATAGATTTTTCAGTATTGATGTTATGTCGTGAAACATTACAAAAGTCTGAAAGATAGAGTTTAATGGTTTGTGCTTGAGTGAGTGAAACCTTTACAAAAAGTAACAGATCACCAGTAAAAAATAAGTGTGAAATAGGAGGCCCATTAGGTGTTAGTCTAATTGGCTTCTATTCATTTTTATCTATGCTGCTAAGAATGCAATGGCTCAATCGTTTAATGCAAACAATAAAATTAAGCCATGTTAGAATTTAGCAAGCTTTTGCATCCTAAAAATAGGATATTAAAAATAGTGATATATTAAGAGTCATGAACTACTTGATAAATTAGTCAATTCATGTATTTATTAGCATCCTTTTGAAGCATGGTTAAATGTAACAATCCAATTTTGCATAATGACATTTTTGGTTTTCTTAATTATGTGATGAAGGAGATGAATCAGGAACAACTTGTTATTGATAAGCACAATAGCCTTAAGTGAGTTCATCCAAATATTGACTTTGTGGATCTTGATATTTTAACAAAGAGTTAGACCTTCCAAGAATAATAAAGTACTCTTTGTAACATCTTAATATTTAATTAGGGATTTAATCATAGAAATTGTGAATTTATCAAGGATTGAAGTTATGATTATTATTATCATTTTGAGGTTTAATTGAGGAATTAATTTGTGATTGAGTTTATTTGAGATTAATTCAAATGATTTAGGCACTGAATTATGAATAAAATTAGGCTTATGACCATATATGAGAATTATTTGGGGTCCAAAATAAATATTGGATCGAATTAGACTCAACAATTTGAGTTTAAATAGGAATTCTTGTCACTATACCATTAGTTGCGGATCATGGCACTTTGGGCCATGATGGATGGACAAAACTTTTGCACTTATTTTTTATCTTTAAAATAGAATCGAAGTGAGGGTTTTTGATGAGGGTTGGTGTGAAATATTAAAGGTTTTACTAAGGCATTTCAAGGGTCGTGGCTTGATTTTGGAGCATTAGAGGCATAAGGTAACCTCCCTAACCCTTCTTCTACCTTTTACCTTCTATTTTCTAGCTAGATTATGTAATGGGTTAGTTAGGGTTTTCATTTGTGGGGAATACGTAGCAATTGGGTTCAAATTATAAGGATGTTTTGTAAAGGGTGCCTTGAATTATGACTTAAATCACCAAGCTAACTATAGTTCATTAATGACTAACCCAAAAAGGTTATCCTATAAAGATCAATCTAAACAAGTTATTAATATATATTTTCACAAACTATTTAAAACAAAAGGATCCCAAGTCTTTAAGATCATTCAAGAACTCACATCATTCAATTAAACTTTTGCAAAAAAATGAGATTGATTAAGTATTAAGAAATATATCTTAAAATAAAAGAAAAATTTTTCCCCTTATTTTCTCTCCGTGCCCTACTCTACATAGTATATATATATATATATTCACCAATATAGCACCTGGCCGCTCAAACTGCTCTATAACTAGCAGCAGGGGGCCAAAGTCTTAAACACATTTATCATAATAATTATCACCCAGTCATCATACTTTATATATCATTTATTCATCAATAGCTTATCACATGCAAGAATTTTCTTTTTCATTTATATATAGTTAATATCAACTACTTACCTTTGGACATAAAAAATATAAGGGAAAACCATAACAATATTCAAGTTCTCAAATCATGCATATAATAACTATTTTCACTTGTACATGTATTTTAGCCTACTAATATAAATATAAACACCAAACCACATTCCTAAGTGCTCAAAATACACTTCCCCTAAACACAAAACCCATAATGCAAGTGAATCAAGAATATATCGTTCTAGTTGATAATATCATAAACTGAATACACATATCAAAATAAAAAGAGAAAGGCTTACAAAAGTGATTATTATCACTTGGCCTAATACTCCTTTCCTCTATTCTTTTCATATGAGCTAGCTCTTATAATATGTTAAAATAGAGGGGTGAGTACAACCATTCAATAATTAAAATACCTCTAAGTTATACAAATGTATAATAATCAATGAAGAATGCAAGTGGCTAATAAATTCATCAAGATGATCATGTAAACGATCATATCAAGATCATGCTAATCACATTAACATCCAACTCATATGAATAATCTTAAGAATAAAGTCAAGTACAAAATTGGTATAATTGCCTACAAATAATGAATGTTCGTACAAAATTGGCACAAGTGGCCACAAATACAATATTAATATATTTACCACATGTTCTTATTTTCACAATTACAATCGTGTTTTCAAACATAGCCATGAATCACTCATATAGTATAATAATAATAATAAAACGCATGATCAATCTCTTCTTTATATACCCCTTATTTTTTCTGACATAAAATTTGTGGGCTAACAACTGAGAGAGATCATCTATGTGGTGAGACTACCTAAGATCTTAATCATATTGTGAGGGGCTATCGAGTTAAGGTTATCTTACTTACTTATGAACACGATTTTCTCCAAATCACACATTATGGAATGTTATACCCAAGATTAGATCTACCCAAAACTCCAAGTAGGCAAGTAGAGTTAGTTCTCTTAATAGGAACAATGGTACAATATCCTATAAGGTAAGTAGCGGCTATAACCCCTAGGATTAACACTTAATAGCCAAGTATCATATGTATTTTACACAATCGCTAGCTTCTTCACTAACGTGAACTCTTGCCATATGATTATGCTCATGAGAAAATGCATTTCAATAATTCTCATATATGTTATTCACAATTATCCCACATGTTCATCGATTTTATTACTCAACAAGCATCAAGAATCATTATATCTCAATGCCTCATGCATCAATTTTCATACTATCACATAAATCACATTAGCATAATATAAAAACTCAACATGTTCATATACAATTTATCACCATGTATAATCCACGATTCATAATTAAGAGTATACACATCATCATCAACCCTCAATCTCATTACTCAAATCCTGTCACAATATCCTCTGAGAGCATAAATTAATATTAATAATCCACATTACAAGCAAGCTTTTCCATTTATTTCTTTTTTTTCCACATATGGCCATCATACTCAAATTCTTTACATGTGTCACAATTAATTTGATCACAAATTATAAGTTCTTAATATAGCCACATTTGCATTGCAAACAATAATTTCAAAATTTAGGCACACACACACACACTCATTTATTTCACAAATATAAATAATTAATTAACATACAAATGCATAAAATAAATTTTTCTTTATTACCTTAACCTTTGAGAGATTAAAGGTTATCCTTCAAACTACAACACTTTCAAAGCTTTTCAAAGCTTAATTGGTGCCAAATAACAATTAATCTATATTTAATTATATCACAATATGTCAATAATATTATTAACACAATTTTTAGTGATATTTCAACACTTAGGTTTTTTTTGTAAGACCTTAATCTTAACCTCTTGAGTTCTAAAATTTAATTTCATATATTTAAACTTATTCACTTAGTTCAATAGCTTCCTTCATAATAGTTTCATTAAAATTTTGCTAAAATCATCCTTCAAATGATTTTTTAATATTGAAATTTCTCTTTTTATTTCGTAAATTCACACCTAAAAATACCCAAAAATTACAAACTTAGTGGCAAACCTAGAATCATCATTCTATAACCATAATAATCTATTTCTCATTCTAAATAATTATCTAGTAATTAATAAATCAACTTATAATTTTAGATTTACTAAAAATCTAATCATAAGAGTCTATGAATTAACTCAAAGGCCTTAAATTTTAATTCTATCAATAAAATAATACTCTAGAATATTTATTATACTACCAACATTTATTCATCAAAATCTCATCCCTTCTTTCAAACCTTAAATTTTTCATAATCCTAAGATCTGAAACTAAAAAAAAAGAATAACTACAAAAAATGTTTAAAATACTTATATAATCTTAAAACATTTAAAATCTCATAACAAATATCTTATTATGGAGCCTTGAATCAAATTTCTTGTCACTGGTGTCCGCTCGCTTTGGTTCTGTTCTTTGCTCCTCTCTGTTCGCACGCCACTGGAAATGGAAAAAAAGGAACAGAAATGAAAAAGAAAGAAAAGAGGGGGGTGTGAAATAAAGTGACGTGAGTCTTACCTTTTTTTTATTTCATTTCTCATTATTTTTTTTAACTTTTAATACACCAAACACACACACGGAATTATCCGTCCCCTACCCTTCATTTTTTTAATTTTATATTCTTTTTCTTTTTTTCATAGCATTATTATTACTATATCTATTTTCTAAAAAAATCTAACTTAGAATTTAAATTTTATTTTAAATTAAATTTAATAATAATTTCTTGACTAAAATTATTTATCTTTAAATATTCCTCTAAAATTACTCATTTATTTTTAATTAACTTAATTAATCTTAGGTTAAATTTTGAGATGTTACAGGTCTTGAGGTTAAATAAGTATTATTTTGGTTGTTTTAATGATAATAATCATAGCAGGATGATTATATCCTAAAACCTAGACTAAGTGGATAATGATTAGTGATAATTAGAGTATTTAGAAGTAAAAAAATTATGTTCAAGAGGTGTAATGAAGAGGAGTATGACCAAGTTTGATGATTAAAGTATATGAGAATGCATTAAGGTTATGAGATTAATTAACCTAATACTAAAATTAGGGTGTAATTAGTGTCTAAGTACTTTTGTTAGCTACAATTAGCATCATACTAATGATAATTACCATTATATTGTGTGTAAATTGCGGTATTAATGCCATGGAAGGTGGTAACTCACTTGTCTAGGGAACTTTACTAGTAATGAGTAAAGGTAACTTTTATTAATATGTGGTGGGGGGTGTGTTTTGTGATTGATTCTGTGCATTTTATTGATATAAAATTATTGTTTAGAAAGTACACTATTTGAAAATCATATTGCCAAGTGCAGTTTTAAATATTGTATATGACTATGCTAACATAAAAGTAATTATTTGGATGTTTACACTTTTTCAGATTATTTATTATTTGGAAAGTACCACTAGCATCGCTTTACTCAAGTTTGAAGCATGTTATTGGGGATTTCTTGTCTAGTTTTGTTCAGATACCACATGACATGCCCTCATTAGACTCAAAGAATGGCTTGTAGTTTGAACTAATTTACCTTTAGTTAGGCATGGACTTTAGTCTTAGAGTGAGGAAGTTTATAAGATCTATCATGCATTTTTGTTTAGATGGTTTGGATATTTTATTGTTTGAAAACATGTTTTATATAGTTACTTAGCAATCATGTTTTATATGGCCACTTAGCAATCAGATGATTAATTGTACCATATGTATTATTGAATAACATGTTTTTCACTAAGGTGCATTGCTGTTCAACTACTATGCAAGGCATGGTGAGTTGTTAGCAGTGGATAACTTTGCCTTCATCATAACTTATTGTCTTTGTGTCATCCACCATAGCACATAATGTGTTAATTGTGACGAATGACTCAACAATTTAGATTTAAGTAAGAATTCTTGTCACTATACCCATGACGCATAGCGCTTTTGATCATGGTGGATAGATAAAAATTCTGCACTTATTTCTAGTTTTCAAAATAGAACCGAAGTAAGGCTTTTTGTGAAGGTTGGTGCAAAATATTAAAGGTTTTGCTATGGTATTTTAATGGTTATTTCTTGATTTTGGAGCATTAAAGGCATAAAGTAACCTCCCTAGTCCTTCTTCTACCTTCTACATTCTATTTCTAACTAGATTATTTAATGGGTTGGTTAGGCTTTTTGTTTGTGGGGACACCTAGCCATTGGGTTCAAATTATAAGGGTATTTTAAGGTTAAATAAGCATTATTTTTGTTGTTTTAATGATAACAATCATAGGAAGATGATTATATCTAAAACCCTAGACTAAGTGGATGATGTTAGAGATAATTAGAGTATTTAGAAGTAAAAATTATGTTCAAGAGATGTAATGAGGAGGAGTATAACCAAGTTTAATGATTAAAGTATATGAGAATGCATTAAAGTGTTCGAAAACATATTTTGTATGCCCACTTAACAATCACATAATTAATTACATCATATTATCATTGCATATTAATATTGGTTATAGGAACCTTTATATCTCATTTCCCATAGTTAACATTTTTTAGAGAAGAGCTAGGTTAAAGAAGCACCTGAGGCATAGTGTAGTGTGTGTAGTCACCATTATAGCTTGTAAGTCTCTTTATGACTTGTCACGCATATTTTGACAATCATAAGGCATATTTTGTGTGTTGAGCAAGTAATTCAGTATTTCTATGTTAAACTTGAATATGGAAACCATTAGATATGTTTTTGACACTCATGATCTCATTTCGATATGAATATTATGTTTGAAGTATGAAATTATATTATAGCAAATTATGTTGAGTCTTTATTATAATTGTTTGGGTGGTTATAATCTAACTATAAAAATTTTAATTGTATGAGTAAATGCATGAGCTCTATTTGTTGTTTGGAATATATGTAGAGCAGTCAAGTATCTTACACACAGATAGTGGCTTTGGTGTATATTCAGGGGAGAGAAAAATTTAGAAGTTGTATTTTGTTGCCAATAAAGGGTTTTTCCTTTTGCAAATAAAATCCTTATATGAAGGTATTCTTGTGCCAAACTAAAGTCATTAGCTAGCTTATATAATAAGCTTCATATAGACATTTAAATCACTCAATTTGAATTAGTGTGCTAAAAGTTATGCCCCTTTTAAATTTGGATTTATTGTTCATTCTCTCATATTGTTGACAAAAAATTTTCACTGCAATGCATTACTATTCAACTACTATGCACGACATAAAGAGTCGTTAGCTATGGATAATGTTGCCTTTATTGTGGCTTGTTGTCTTTGTGTCATCCACCGTAATGCATGATGTGTTAGTTGTGATGAAAGACTCACATTTTGCAAAAACGCCCTTGTTTTGTAAATTGTTTTCAAAGGATCCTTTTGGACATTTTTATACTCCTTTGGTTCTATTTATAAGTAACTTCTAACATGTTCACAATACCAATGAAAACCTTAAAACTCATTAATTATATCTTAAAATTTAATAAATTTTCAACTTTGTCCTTATTAAATACACACACTTTAATAATATATTTTCTCTTTCCACCGTTCAATGGAGGGTAAAAAAGGAAATTTGTAATGAAAATTTAATGATGTGACTTATAAATAAGATAAAAAAATTTTTCTCTCTCTACGCTATAAATAAGACTAAAGGAAGTATCTTTTTAACTTATTTTTGGACGATAGAGTTCTATGCTTCATCAGTAAATGAGATTTATAACATTATTTTGAATTTTAAATCATTGTTTTCAATAAGATCCCATTTGGTACTCTTTTAATTAATTTAGTCTCTTCCAAAATTAATATAATAGGTTTAATTTGTTATGTTTAATCTTTTCTATTATGATAGATCTTTTTTTATCATGGTAATTGACTTTAAAACTTATTTTATTATAAGAGAAATCATTTCCTACCATGGTAACTTTTATAAAGCTGTTTTTTTAATACAAGTCCACAGGTAAACTATGTAAGGAACAAGTAAGTCAAGTCATATAAAAAAAGAATAGATGTGAATTTTGATAAGTTTGATATTTCAGCAAAACTTGATTCCTTCCAAGATACCCAAGAGTTTGGCTGTTGTGTTTGGATGATATTCGAGATATTTGAAGAGACCTTTAATCCAATTCCCTTTTGTAAAGTTGTTTTAACTCTTAATTATCATAGTAGTCTCTTTTTCACTATAGTATGGTTTTATAATAGGGAAAATACCAATCAAAGATCGCTGGAGAAAATTTATATTAGTCAATGATTACTTGTTGTCAAAACTTGAATAAATAGTTGTCAATTCAAATTAGTTTTTTATCAATAAGTATTCATTTAGGTTTTAACAACTTATTTTAAATTAACATTAGTCAATCCAAGCTTTTTTCCATTCAAATTTTAACAATAATTAATCTTTGATTGATATAAATTTTTTTTAACAGTTCTTTAGTGCTATTTTTCCTTTATAATAAGATAATTTGTTCTCTTTGTAATGGTAAGCTCTTTTGTCAATGTGAGTGCTTGATAAAAATTATCACCACTCTTATTTGTTATGGTAGATATTTTTTTACCATGGTATACATTTTAAATTGATATTTTGAAAATTAATTACCCTATTAATGAA
This sequence comes from Prosopis cineraria, assembly GCF_029017545.1. Taxonomy (NCBI): domain Eukaryota; kingdom Viridiplantae; phylum Streptophyta; class Magnoliopsida; order Fabales; family Fabaceae; genus Prosopis; species Prosopis cineraria. The sequence continues at coordinate 3,409,843 of NW_026555343.1, forward strand.
GAAAATCGGTTTAAAAATTTAGTGGCTTATACTTTCTGCGTAATGATGTACTATAGAGATGGAGGTTTTCAAACACTCCTAATAGTTTAAAAAAAATTGCCATGTTATGATTTATTTTAATTTTTTAAAGTACATTTACCCTTTTAGAAAAGAAAATTCATGTTTAATACACATGAATCATGTTTCATGAGTGCCCAAGCTGAATTAGGATTGATTCTATCTGAAACCAAATGGCAAATGGTATAACCAATGCACTCCTTAAATTATGCTTCTCCCATAATTTATATAAGCTATTTTTAACTATTTTACACCCATTAAAAGAGGAAAAATGACAAAAAAAAATCCCAAAATATGCAAATAACAATTAAATATAACAAAATGATAAATTTTATTTAGTTTTTAGGAATTTATCTATCATTTTGATTTTTTATGAAATGACATATTTGCTTTAGTAATTATTATGTGTTGGGAAATAACTATTTTAATTGACCTATTAATTAAAATAGAATAAAAATGATTACTTTCTTTAAATTCTATTCATTAAGCAAGTGTAAATATTGAAAATCAGTGACTATTATTAGTTATACATTGAAAAATAATTGCTTTGATTGATCTATTTATGAAAATAAAATAAAATAAAAAATTATTACTTTCTTTCTACAACGGTTTAGAAAATAATTAATTCTTTTCTAAAAATGACTATTTTAATTGCATTTGATGGATACAAAAATTTGCAAAGAGAAAGTAATCACCTTCCATCTGGTTTTAGTCAATAAGTTAATCAAAATAATTATTTCTCAACATATAATAATCACTGCAAGATAATATATCATTTCATTTAAAAAAATTAAAATGTAAAACAAGTCCCTTCAAATTAAAAAATTATCATAATATTTTATAATATTTAATTGTCATTTATATATTTTAAGAGTATTTTTTTAATCATTTTTCCTTACAAAAATTTAAATGGCTCATATTTGAAAAAAAATCTTTATAAAATGTGACTAATATTAAAGTCTTACACAAAGTCTCATAAATTATAAAATTATTTTAAAGTCTCACATCTAAGTATTTTAATTACTGCTCGATGGTTATTAGTTATTGATATTTAGTTACATAAAATTTTTATTAACAACTATCTAACATTATATGGTAATTTTAATATAACAAATTTATAATCTCGATGAAAGACATCATACTTTAAAATAATTTTTCGATTTCATTTCATGCAATTTTTCTATATTTAAATTCCTTGTTAAGTCATAACTATTTCGATTGTACTCCTTCTATTTTCGAATTTTCAATTATGGGAGAATTTTAACTAATTCATTTAATTTAAAAAAATTAGTTAATATTAATAATTATGTTTAAAATTAAAAAGTTTTGATTAAAATGTCTTTCTAATTAATATTTGTTTTTTATAATTAAATAAAGAGACATAAGATAATTTTTCTTGTATTTGAAAATAAATCAGCTATGTTTGAATGAAATAAATCTAAAGAAATTATGTTAAGTAGAGTAAATTTATTTATAAATAAATTTTACAAAATTTAAAAATTACAACTAAATTTTTTAAGATTTAAGTATAATTTAAAATTAAAATAAAAAGATAATAATGCTTCTACTAAATATATATACATTATATTAATCAAATAATTTATACTTATTTCATCAATATTTTATAATTATAATTTTAACTTTTTATAATTATAATTTTATATATTTAATAGTTAAATTGAGTTAAATTGATCAATTTAACTATTAAATATATAAAATTATAATTTAAAAAATTAAAATTATAGTTATAAATTATTAATAAATTAATTATAAAAATAATTAATATTAAAATTTGTTAATAACACATAATTGTTTGACTATTAAATTTGTAAAGTTATAGTTATAAAAAATTAAAATTAAAATTATAAATTATTAATAAAATAATTATAAATTAATTATTTAATTAATGTAATGTATATTTAACAGAGATATTATTTTTATTGTTTAATTTTAAATTACATTTAAATTTAAAAAAATTAGTTGTGATTTTTAAATTTGACGGGACTTGTTGATAAATGAATTTACTTCACGGACCTCTACGTAATTTGCCCTAAATCTAAAGCTCCTGTGTTGAAGCATCGCCCAAGAGAGACTGCCATCACTCGTAAGTCCTCACAGAAGCTTCAAGCTTTAGAAAAGACCAGGCACTTTCCTCGGGTTCGTTAGTTTCCGCGGAAGTTAGTTTGATCTGGTGCGCATTCGAAAATGTATTCAAATCATGTAGTAAAATTTTTCGCTAGCGTTGTTTTTCTATATCAGTTAACCTAGAGTATTGTTTCACTTGATGTATATTCGGAGGTTTAGGATTTCTCTGGTAGCCTGTTTCTTCTCAACTCTCTCATTATCGTTAGAGCTTTTGTTGAACAGTTATTCTAATGTCAGAGTATCACTGATTTATTGTTTAGATTTAGCAATTACATGGAAGGGATGCTTTTTCATGGCGCTAAAATTTTTGTCGGGGAAATTATATGTGCGCGCCAGCGTGCGCATGTCATGAGAGAGGAAAATGAAGCTTTTCTGTCTGTTTGACATTATCTATCAATTTTTTTTTTTTTTTTGCTTTTCTTTTCCTTCATCTCTGACCGTCCCAAATGTTTTCCTCATCAGATGGGAGAGGGGCGTCTTTGAATTAGCTTTATACTCATTATCAGGAAACTTTGGGTGTGCAGGGAGAAAGGACATATAGTAATAATAGTATAGTGTTAGTGTTTCACTTCATGTGGGACTGCGTGAAGTAGTGTGATTTTCTCTTGCATATCTTTGGTCTTGATTGATGAAGAGTATAATTTCATACTCATATTTTATGATGCTAACTAGAAACTTCTTGATTGAAATCAAACTAATTAAAGTTGATGGCATACCAATCGAAAATGATCTCAAATCTGCTTGTCATTCTTAATCTTTGCAAAGTTTAGCGGTTATAAATTTTGTTATGACCAAACCACTATTCATGTACAAGTAATTCCATTTATTGTATATTACATGGTGTAATTGGCAAAGAAAAAGGAGCTTTGAAAATCTGTCGTATTACTTTTTTTTTTTTTTTAATCCTGAACTCTTATTTCTCCTTTCATTTTGACATTTTTTTAATCTTAGACTTTCTCCCCAACTACTGTCATCTAAGATGTCAGTATATGAAGCTACCTTCTATGAGGATGATGACATTTGCTTGTGAATTTTACTGTTTAAGCACTAAATATCAGGTCCTTGAGTGAATGGCAAACCAGTCAGAGCCTTTGGTAGTTTTCTCTGATTTGTGGTTAATTTTATGCTCCGAACTTGTCAGAAATAGTATTTGGGTGGGAAGGTGGTAGTGCCTTAAAATTTGGGGTTTGTTTTCTGAGTTTTGGTTTATTGATTTCCCAAATCCAGTTATGCCACTCTCGTTTAAATATCTGAAGTGATATGTCCTTGCCTTCTAGGCTAATTCTCATTTCTTTACTCTTTCTAGCATATATTATATAACATGGATCATATTTTGAGGACTAGATGCAAGAATGGCTGATTGCTATGTCGGCCTGTGGAACCAAGCTATTAAAGCAACCCTTCTTGTTTGTAAAATTTATGCATACAATTTTTTTCTTTTGGAAATTGATTTGGTATCATCTGAGTATAATTGCTCATAATAATGTACCACGTACATCTCAAAAATTCCACCTATCATATATTAACTTACAGCATTTGTGACTGCAGTTATCCAACATTTGTGACCGCAGTTATCCCTTGAGATTACAGATATTGAAGAAAGCAAACTATGTATAAGTTTGATGATCTTTCTGTTAACTCTGAACTAGCCCCAACAAAAATACGATGCTAGGGCTGGTATATTTTAAGAAGTTAAGGAATGGATGAAAATTCACATATAACTTCTAAAAGGGAATATCTAAAAACTCTGCTTTATGCTCCAAAGCCATGATTTATTGTGTTAAATCTTTTCCTTTTTGAAATAATCATATACATTCTAAATCTTAAGAAGGTTTTATCATTTCTTTGTCTATATGACATGCGGAGTTGCTAAAAGTGTGGGAAAGTTGGTCTACCTTAGTCTTCAATTCAAATAAGTTTATTGATGTCTCATTTCTCTGTTGCTTCCTCTTTTTTGTTCTCTTGCATCGAGGTCTTACATTTCTGCTGCCATTTCAATCATAAGCTTGCAATTGTGAATGGCATACATCTATTGCTAGCCAATATCTCTGTAGATGAAAGGTTTTTGTCATTTGCACAAGACAGGTATGTTCTTGAAATTAATTTCCTTCTTTCCATTTTGCATAATCCCTTGTATTGTTTATATCTTTAATTGTTGTAAAAGTCTGAAGGTTTAATGATTTTATATCATAGTTTCTTGGTGTGCTTTTAAAATAATCAACAATACTCCTGTATTGGCACCTTAGTATTTTTTTTATCTTATAGTTTATAACTCTTTCTTTGACATATCCCTGAATGTTAGCTTAAGAGACTCTAATGTTTGAATCTCGCCATGATGTGACTATATTGTAGTTTGAGAATCATGTTGTCTAAGATATAATAAGACTACAATCACCACAGCGTAGGAGGTTTGACATGAAATGCAGATACATTTGATCACTTATTCATGTATGTTGGGATTTTTAATGAAATGAGCAGAAAGAAAACATGTTAATGCATCTCTCAGGGCTAATAACAAGCTAGGAAAATTGGCTTTCCTATTCCTCAAGAGTTTATGGATTTGGCCGAAAGCATATGAAGGAGAGAATTTAATTGGGCTATTAATGTGCTATCTCATCTTGGCAAATCAAGAGTATCCCTTTTGAACTAGAAACACTATGTAAATCAAACTTCCATCATGCAAAATTCTAAGCCTTTCTTTGTAGCTAAATTCCCTGTTCTGTTTATAGTAAACATCTATTGTTGACTCTGCAAACCCATTATATTGAACTCCAAAATGAGACTAAACCATAGTGCGATTTTTGAGGTATATAAGTGATTAGTAGATAAAAAGCCACATGTAAATGAGTCGTCTACTGCTAAAATTCAGAAAATTGACATACTAGCGAAAGAAGACCTTGGAAAGCGTTTTTGCCTTATGTAGGTGAAGAATTGATGTTATAATGAGTGATCTGTCATTATAATTTCAATTTATTTAATGTGGAAAAAAATGTCTTCCAATTTGATTGTGAAAATGAGTTGGCAATCATCAAACTTCTGACCTCTTGTTTGAAGCCTTGAAGGGGACTGTTACAATTTTAAGAGTCACTACATCTCAAAAACTGAAGTTGTTTGGAGGAGGTCTAGGGTAGTTTCCTTTTTTTTTTTTTTTGTCCTTTTCTTTTTCTTGGTTGGTATTTTGACTTATCTGTTTGACATCCTTCGCATGATTTAAGAACCGTGCTTTTTTTTTTTTCCTTTAGGTTCCCAAACCCTGTTCCTTTAAATGTCTTAGTGGTGCTTTGTAGTCCCTCTATCTTGTTGCAGGTGAAATTCATGTTGCCAAGCATCATGATCAAAAATTGCTATTGATTGCCGAAGCTAGTGCTCTACACCTCATTCTCCATTGATTAATCATTTAATCTAGCTCCTAAAGTTGGCTTGGTTTTCCCTGTTCTGGATTTACATGGACCCCATACTTCCAAGCACTCTTTCCTCTCTCGTTTAGATTCATCTGGGCACCAGCATCCTCTAGGATTTATTCAAACTCCATATTCTATAAGGTTAGTTGGGCTCCTCTATCGTTCATTGGCTCCTTTAGTGTTTCTTCAATATTCTTAGATTGTGAAGACCACCATCACGATGCATGATTGAACAATCCACATGAGAAGATATATGATGACTTGTTTCTGTTCGGACCAAATTTCATGGGATATGACAATCAGCGAAAAATCTGGAAGAGTCATCATCCATTTACTGGTCATGCTCTGATAAGTGTGACATCTTTGTGCGTGCGTGCGTGTGTGTTTTATGACTCCTCCATCTGCCATTGGGATGAAAGCGTGGCAAAATACAATCGTGTAGTATTTATTAGGATAGCATTGTTATGTTTAGAATTTTTATTGAGGTGAAAGTGAATTTCCTTTTTACACTAGAAATTTATTAAGTTGCATTTCTGATGCTGGAAATCCAGTTACCACTGCTTTAAAGAAGGATGTTTGACCGATTTCAACTAAGTAAAAGATTTAACTATTTAAGTTTAGTTTTAAGATATTTGCTACTAGGTTATGTCTACAAAAGAACCTGATAGCAAACACTAAAGGAGTTTATGAATGTTTTGCTTTGATTGTAAGCTTTGGATTGAGGAGAATGAACGTAAAGGGAAGGGATGAGAACTTCTCAACACTTTCTTTTTTTGTTTAAGATTTATATGATTATTTTGTTCCATCCATTTACTTTATATTTTTTCCAGTATAATCCATCCAAAAGAATAGTCATTTCTGCAAACTTTTCAAAACAAGCCACTGACGACATAAATCAATGTTCCTGTCCTTTGTCGGTCAGTCTCATTCGTAAATTTTGGACCAAATGATTGCAATTTTTGGTTTCTCTTCTTTCTCTGCTGTGGAGTACTTTTGGAGAAGGGTCAGATCAAGGAACAAGCCAAACTTGCAGTCCCATTCAATAAAGAAAAGAAGATTGAATTGTGGTTTTTAGGATAGATGGTATTGTTATTACGTGATTCATATTTTTTGGGATAGGATGCCTGTACTGCATGTCTGCATCACATTGTATTTCCTTTATTTATTTGTTTTATTATTATTTTGACTCGTGATATTATTCTTTTATGAGAAAGCCCGCAATCTTGAAATTTTAAAAAAGCAGATCTCGTGTAACATCTGCTAATAACTTTTCCAAGTGCGTAGATTGGGACCACGAAGGATACTGCTATACTGCATCATGGTAAGATTACCAACCACGTAAAATCATCAAAGCCATAGGGGGAAAAGAAAGAAAATACAATTGTTGTCATTTCTTGAAGTTGTTAAATACATTCTTTGTGCTAAGTCATTGTACAGAGCATTAATAGAAGTTTATTAAAATAGGTATGTCGCCAAACTTTCACTTGTATTACTTATTGTGAAGATTGCTTGTTAGCTCTTTACATACTGCAAGTTGTATGACACGTAGTATGAATATCAAGAAAATATTGTTTCTACTTTCTATACAGTTTTCCGTGAAGTGTATACATTTCACCTCGTGTTATTCTTGTGTTACATTTGTTAAAGAATATTGTATTTCTGACATCTGCTTCAATCTTTAATTTTGAGCTGAGGATGACAGAGGGTTCAATTTTCTACAATATCCAGTGTTTATTTGTAAAATAAAAGACTGATGTATCTTAATTTAAATTAGAAAGTAAAAGCTTGATATGACTGGTAACAACTGCATCAGTATCGTATCAGATAATTTTGTGGTATACCTGTTAACGTAATCCGACACACTTGACTGTAATATGAGTGAGTTATTTAGACGTTTGACATTAAAACTATGCGATATATCTTAAAAGTAACAGTAAGTTAAAGAAAAAAGCGAACAATTGAAAATGAAGGAAGTGGATTGATATATTATTTCCATTCATTCATTTATTGCTAATTTTGAAGGTGCTGTGTTTCTGTACATTTTACGTTTATGCAGATTGTGAGAAGAGAAAATGGCATTAGAGGGAATGGAGAATCAGAAAGACAGTAACAGAAAGTGAAGGTGTTGGAGAATAGATTGATTGCATTGCAGAAAAAAAAATAAAAAATAAAAGGGGTCGGTGAGGCTGCTGCCTTTTATGGTGATTTCATTTTTCAACTTTATGAGAGGTCTACTTTAGGCACAGCAAATGATTCTGTTGGAATGCTTGTGTCTGTGTGTGATATATATATATATATATATATATATTATGGAAAAGCATGATGATGTAGCATTTGGTCCCATTTCACATGCTTGTTTGTGTGGATGTGGATAACAAAGAACAATAATTATTGTGAGGACGTCATCTCATGAATTGTGGATGATGATTACATATGATTTTGCATCAGTATGGATCACTTTGGAAAGATTGGGTGGTTCTAATTTGGCCTAACAACAATTCTGTACATGATAGCAACTTTCTTTTACTTCATCCATTTCCCTCATATCCCTTTACTCCTGCCAAGTAGCTTCCAAGTGGACAAAGTGTGCAATCAATGTGAGGTCTTTATTTTTTTTTTTTTCTCCCTCCCTTTTGGGCAAGAGAGGTGAGGGGTTGTTAAAGTGTATGGTGCCATATCATGTTCATTTTTTCTATAATAAAAGGTGGAGCCTTAATAAAACTTTTGGAGCCTAGGAGATGGTTGCCATTACTATTTATTGAGTTTTTCTTGGTTGTGACGTTTTAAAAAATTATTGTGATCCTATTACAATACTTCCTCGCATCTATTTTTTAATTCCTCCAGGATATCTCCTGCATCCAATGTCAAAGACTAATCCCTCAGGGTATTAGAGTTCTATTTAGATTTGAGAATTCAAGTAGGTCGGATTTATTTGGACTCAACCTGAATAAACTTGAACTTGACCAGGCCTGACTCCTTGAAAACTTAAATGACCAAGCTCGGTTTGAATTCCTTCAAGCTTCGGGTCACATGAATATTTAAATTTTATTTTTAAAATTATTTTTTTGGATACTTTAATGATGTATAAGATCCAAAAATATAGTATTTTAATATAAAATGACCTAAAATTTAAAAAATTAATTAACATTTATTATATTTTATATATTTTTTAAAAATATATTTTTTTATTCCAGTAAATATTAGGGATTTTTTTTTAAGCCAGACTTTAATTTTTTTCGGATGGGTTTAGGCTAGTCTATCAGGTTTGGCCTGAATTACCAACTTTAATTCTATTTAAGAATTTGGTCTCTTCTAATAAATGTCCTTTCATACACATGTTTAGGAATTGAATGTTGGTCATATTCTTAAGAAACCTAGATGGAATCATTCATGTCGCAACTTGTTGGTTTCCTCCCGTTTTTTTTTAAATTACTGTTTATCAATCACCTCACACATTAAAGAATTTAGTTAAAATCGGTTAATATTATTTACATCTTTGAAATATTTTTTTGAAAAATATTGATAATCTAATTAAACAGCTCTATAAAAAGAAAATAAACGGGCACTATCTCATTCTAAAGATAAGCAAATGATTTATCCTCTTTTTATCCGAGGATTTATCTTCCAACGCAGGTTCAAGTTAGAAGTCATCCCTTGATTTAGAAGATAGGATATTGTAACCGCTCCAATTGAATAGGAATTAAATCTTATAAATTGAGGACATATTCCAAATAAAGACGACTATTTCCGCAAGAAAAAAAATTATATTTTCATAAAAAATATATTATTTCAAAGATAAATTTATTTCCTTGAATGGAAGCTAATTTGGACAATAATTAATTAGAAATGATTTATTTAAACGTTGAGCTTCTAAATCATTACCTAACATCAATTGGATCAGAGGCATGCTTGTGACATATCACGTGTGAACTATGGGCTGCTTTGTTTTCTCATGGGCCCCAAATAAAGCCCAATGTACCCTGATGGAATGATTGACTCAGTGTGAGCAAGTCGTTTTATGTGATGAAATCTAACCAAGTGATTTCACTGTAACAGAAAGTATTGGGGAAAAAAATTATTTTCATTTTCATTTTTTATTTGTGTAATAATTCAATTATTTATTTAATTTTAAAATTATGTTAATCTGTTGTGCTTGGAATGATATGCAACCATACTGACAAATGACAATTTTCTTTACGCCTTGACAACTGAGAAAACATTTGCATCACATTTCCATGCTTTATTTTATTGTCCTTTTAAGTTTATGATGTAATCACAATTGAAAATACGTTGACCACTTCATAACTAATGACACTTATTAACTCATTTATGTAACCATTAATTAATTTTGACTCCCCATAGAAATCAAATTCAAATCCTACTTCTAAAGCTAAAAAAAATATAGAAATAAAATTGGAATTTGACAGCCAAATTTGACAAGAAATAAAATACCAATTACTCAAATTGCAGAAAATTGCACCCAGCAATTATAATTACGGTCATTAAAAAAAATTACAGTCAATGGATCTGACATTTTGATAACAAACAAAAACAAGACATGCTTCTTGTGTTTTTTTTGACCAAAATTTATGGTTCTTCTTTATTACTTTGAAAGAGACAAGAATCATTGACACATTTGTTTTCATAAGGAACACGACACTTAACTTTGTAAAAGGTAGAGTTGCCCATTCTCATGCAAATTGCTTTCCCATGTTATTTCATCACCACCTAATTTTGTTATTTATCTTCTTAATTAGTTTAAAAACGACAACTTTACAAGTATCTTAAGAATACTTTAATACCTTCATTTAACATGGCTGTGCATCTCAGAATTCAAGCCAAAAATTTTATAATAAGTTGATTCCACTCTTTCAATTGCGCAAACTAAGCGCTATCTTTGTTGTAACATTAATATCATATGTTGATTGTATCAAAAAAAAAAAATCATGTGCTGATCATTCGAAACATTAATTAAGGTAGTGCATACTTAAATTCTTTTATACTAATAATATGTACTTTCTTGTTCAATCTTTTATACATTTTGTATTGGTATATGAATAAAGTATATGTTTCTAAATAAAATATTAATATCACTAATTATTAATTTGATGACATTGATTTTTTCGTTGCTGATCATATCTTGAAAGAATCTCCGTAATCGCAGTCAACAAATTTGAACCCACTACGCAGCATTTTTATTTGAAGATTTGTATTCAATGTCCCCTCAATTAACTTGTCTTTGCCATCTTGATTTGACTTGTCATAAACCAGTTGATTAACCTATATATATATATATACATATATAAAGCTAATTTTTTATGACCCTTTTTGTTTATATTCAATCTCAGCCTCTTCTTTATCTTTAGCTTTTTTCTCATTCTTCGTTTAATTTTGTATGACAAACTAGCAATTTGACCCTTCAATTTGAGTCAAGTCTCTTAATTTTTTGTTCTTCTCAATCAAATTTTGTGGCCTGAATCAGTTCATTCCTGCAGATAGTTTTTTTTCCTTTTATAAAAAGAGAGATAGGAGCTTTTTTAGAATTTAAAATTGTGAAATTATATTTTGATCACATGCTCATAATTATATTCTGGGAATAATAAACAGCTTTATTCCAAATTCCCACCGAATCAGTGACATTCTCACTCTTTCTGCATTCATGCATGCACGTGCTATAATTAATAAATGCAAGTGTCTTCTTTTCGCCACCTATTATTTATATATTAGCATTTTTTATGTTGTTGATGATGATGATGATGTTATCATGGAAGCTAATAAGTAATAGTCAGTTTTATCTAGAAAAATCCATTATATACTCATCAATCAGGATTAACCCCGGGGGGGAGTGTGTGTGTGTGTGCAGCACTCTCTCTAGCTTTTCCATCCGATTATTTATAAATAGTACGATTTCCTATATATTTCATACGAGTATAAGATTTTATTAAAATAGTAAAAAATATTAAAAATTGTAATTAAGCTTGAATACAATCATTATCAAGTTTTAAGGATATGTTATAAAATCTTAAATAAACTATAATTTTGAAGTAACTTTAGATGTTAAATTTAATAATAATTTTATTAAAATATTATAATAAATTTGTTTTGATGCATCTATCTTGTATATATCTAGTAATACCATTCCATGTCATGTTCAATTAGAGATAATTGTTCTCGCAACATGATTTTTTTTCCATTTATAACATTCAAATTCATGACCTTAAAAGGTATCAATTCGAGATAATTATTCTCTCAACATAATTATATAGTAAATTTTTAAAACACCAATATAAAATATAGAATTTACAGTAAATAACGCTATTGTTAAGCTATGAAAAAATGTCTCATTCCGCAAAGTCTATGCATTGTATGGGAATCACATTAATTAATTTGATAGAAATTAAGTGTCACCTTTAAAATTAATTATACAGTTTTACTACTATTAAACATAATTTTATTAATTAGGTTTGGTGGGTCGTTGAAATAAGGGGCTCATATGTATGTTTCATAGGATGCTATATGCTTATACATGAAAAGCGGAAATGGCAAAGAATCTCTTTTGCTGGTCCACAATTTCTCCCTCCTTTTCTGAAGTATGTATATACTTTTTCATTATTTTCAAAACTAATTAATACCAAGGTTTTTATGGTGCTAATTAACAAATTAAGCAATGGTATATTAATTGTGTTGTTAATCAATAATGTTGTTTTATTTAAAGAATATTACTTCTGTCAAGGTTCAATGCTTTATATACTATGTACTATTAGCATTTCACAAATTCGACTGATTTCCGAAATTGGTCAAATTAACGAGAAAATGAGCAAAACCTTAGGGAACAATTCAAATAAATTAATTTCATTTCAATATAATATATTAATGTTATGGATGTATAATTTAGTTGTTACCATGCAAGTGTTAATTAACTCTCATTTTCAAACTAACTGAGTTTAAATATTCTCTCAAATTTAAAGAAATGTATAGGAGTATATAGTAGATGTGTTGTAGAGAGAATAAGTTTCACAAACCCCTCTCTTCTTTCATTTGCGTTCTGGGATTTGAATTATTATCAATATATGATGAAGAGAAATAGATATAGAGAAGCTAATTAATCGATATTTATATATATTAGCACAAACATAGTATCATCTATCGATAAACATCTTAGTTCGAAAAAATCTATGATCATTTTCTCTCAATATATATCTCGAAAAAGATAATTTTTATTATTGACGGTGCCTTCTCCTTGTCGTCATAAAAAAAAAAAATCCTCTTATTTACTATGTACTCCCTGTAATCTTTTATACAAAGCTGATCCATTGAGAAAAATTACAGCTTAAAAATAAGTCACAAAGAAAACAGGTGCAAAATAGTAATTCAACTTATCTCAAACTCTATGCAAATAGAAATAGGCTAGTGTATGGTTGTGTTTATAAATCATTTTTTTAATTAAAATTAAATAGAACTTTAAAATTTATTAATTCTGTTTAAAAAATTAATATTGTCTTACCTGATAAAAAATTAATAATATAAACTTTGCACATATTTAGTATACATAATTTCTTTCACCATTATTTAACAACGTGTTATGTAAATGGAATAAAAAAAAATTCTCTCACTCTCTTAAATATCACATGAAAGAGTATAGTTGTGGTGTAAATTAAATACCTTAAGGAGACGATATGAATTGAAATTCGAAACCCACTTTTTTTGATAAGATAAAGGAAAGGAAGGGGAATGATGTGGCTGGAGAGTGGGGGGACATCGTGCCTTGATCATTTAAGGAAAGAGCCTTAACTAAATATTAGTTGCCCAATGTTTCATCTACATCGATCCCCTCAAACTTCAGTGGACCCTATACATAATTACTAAATAACATAAATAAATGTCTTTATAGAATGAAGGAGAATCAAAGTAAATATCATGGAAGTAAAAAAATACCACTTTCCTCTCTATCCCAAATTATAACATACTTTTTAGAGAGATTTAACATATCAAAATATAATACACCTTAAAAATATTAAAGTTTTATTAAATAAGTTTATCATAATACTATTATTTCTCTTCCTATTTAATTCTCATCAGTTATTGCTCTTTCTTTTACATATATTAAATAAAGGATATTTTTAAAAATTTTTATTTTTATTTTTAAAAAATAAGTGTATTTAATAAGATTCGTTGACATATAAAATTTTATCTACACATATTTTATAATTTAAAACAAAGTGAGTATTTAAGTCTTTAACATAAGGCAAAGTTAACAAACTTTGCACTTATTAAGAAATGCTAGTTATATCCTTGAAATTATTAAAAAAAAATGTAAGTTTTCAATTGTTTCATTCTTTGTAATTAATAAGTAATAACTATAATAAATTATTGTTTAGAAATTGAAATGACAATTAATAAAGAAGGGATAAAATTAGAAAAAAAGAAAGCATTAATTATTCTAATTTCATTTTATATTTAGAAGGAAAAAACTTTCAATCGTATGGGAACACATACGATTGACAACATGCGGGACAACGTGAGGCCTCCCAAAATAACAGTGCTTGGAATCTCTCTTCATCATCATCTGCTCTTACTACCATATACATTCCCATTGTTACATATAATCATTAATTATATAAGTGTGGGTATTATAAGGAGGAGGTTATAATTAAAAGTGAAAGCTGCTGTACGAAGAAAATGATATAGAGAGAGAGAGAGAGAGAGAGAGAGAGAGAGCATCATATTAGGTCATTCTGACATGTATACATATTCTTATCAGATTTTGGAATATCATGGAGCCAAATATTGAACACACAATTCCACATAAAATCATGGAGATTCTATTTTTTTGACTTGGAATTCGTAGAAATTCTTCAAATCTAGGCTTGACGTGGGTCACTCCCTAACATAATATTAACTGGTCCAAACAAATCATTACAACAAATAATATCCCAAAAGTGAAAACATCCACATCCACTTAGTGCCCCCAAATTTCAAATCCTTCAATTTCGGGATCACTCACTCGTACAACTCTATAACCCAACCTTCAACAAAACTTCACGTGCTTTACAGTATAAATATAAATCTAATAACCTTAATTTTATTTTCTCATATATATGCCTCAATTATTTCAACCTTGAGTCAAATATAAATCTACTCGGTGACACAGCCAAGACTTCAAGGTGTGTAGTGCAAAACATTAACATAGAGGTAGGTAGATCAAAATCTATACATCAAATTTATGATTTTTCCTGAAGCGCAGGCGAGTATCTGCCCCCTCAACACCATGTGGCTTTGCCATTGTTTTCATTGCCTCTGATTCAATTTATAAGTTATTTTTACTATGTTTTTTTATCAAAAATAATGAAAACTTTACAATTTATTAACTCTGTTTAAAAACTTAATCAATTTTTAAATTTTTCTTATTAAATATATACACACTTTAATAATATACTCTCTCTTTTGGTAAAAAAAAACCAATATACTCTCTCCGCCTTAGTTTATAAGAAAATTTTGGAGGTGATTTAATTTGGTGTCCCAACATATAAGATAATTCGAAAAAAAATAAGATTTCATTAAATGTATTTTCCAATATTACCGTTCCCTCATTATTATACTCTCTCTCTCTCTCTAAGGTTATTAAATGAAAAGTATTTTTAATTACCTTTATTGGTCCAAGTAATTTTACAAATAGGGATGAAGGGAGTAGGGTAAAAGGGAAAAGTTTGTAACAAAAAGTCAATAACATGCCTTATAAATATGACCAAGAAAATCATTCTATCTTTACCATGTAAATAAGACCAAATGGAGCTTACATATATGCCTTATTTTTCCCCAAGCCATTTTATATAATTAATATTGGTCGTGATCAAACAAAATATATACTCCCTTCATTTTTTAATGTAGGAGACATTGTCACATGGTATTTTTATTTTGTATAAACAAAATTACTTATTTTAAAAAGAATTTATAATAATTTTCCTAAATTACTCCTCAAATCATTATTTTTATTCGCAAGAGAAAACATTAATGTGAACTTATTTGATTAAGTACAAGGGTATTTAGTTTAGTTTTTTATTTTCAACAATAATTATTACACTTAATCAACTTTTTTAGGTTATGTGAATTGGTTATTTTTTCTAATATTAAAAGGACTACAACCGGAGTATTAATTTGAAAGGAAATGGCTGGTTATGAATAGAGGAATAAATGAAGATAGAGAGGGGGAGGTTTACATGGATGTGTGTGACGAACTTTATTCGAGAATGGTAAGCAAGACCTTCTTGGGTGTAGCAAAAGCCGATCCAAACAGCCTCATCAGATTCCTTGCTTTCAACATCATCCAATTCCCATTTTCAAATTCTCTGCGTTTCTCTCTTTCTCATGTGCCCTTCGAAGTTTCTAATTCCATCATATATGCATATCTTCACCCTATTTCACATCTTGTCCCTCCTTCATTCATTTTCTTCCCTACAACCTTATATATTGTCACCTTTTCCGCTTCAATATATATATATATATATATATAGCAAAAAACTGCAGTTATATATAAAGCCACGTTCATCTAAACCTTGTTGCTTGAGAAGCTTTATAAGAAAATTAATGTTTATAAATTTAAATGATTATTTATAAACCTCACTCATTTACGAGGTTTTCTAATTGATATGAAACTCGTAATAACGTATTTATTGTTTAGAGTAGGGTTGTGATATTGTGATGGAACACGATCCATGCTTGTAGAAGATATTTATAAAATGATTTGGATCTTCTGAAACTGATGTACAAGTTCGATGACATGAGTGAAGAAATATGGCAAATTTGAGAAGAATGTAGGAAAAAAAATAATTCGGATTTTCTGAAACAGATATTTATAAAATGATTTGTGTTTTCAGATATTTATATTTAATGTCGGAGATCCTATCTCAAACGAGATATATTACTTCTAATTAAAAAAAAAACACCTCCACACGATAAAAAAGGGAGGGAAAGAGAAAGTCGAGAGGGGATGTGAGAAGAAGGAAGATTCTTTCATGTTGGACCAACAATGAACCGTTAATAGCGCGCGCGCACTCATACATACTAACATTCATGTGTATGATAATATTAATATATAAAATATTAGAAATAGAATGTTCAAAGCTGCAAGTTTCCAAGTGGCCTTGCTCCGAAGCGCGTGCAACATTCATCCACTCGCGTGGACCCCGGTCCACTCTCTCTGTCTCTGTGGTCTCTGGCTCTGCTGCAACGTACAGATACTGACAAAGCACTCCCTTGTCTTCTTTCTTTGTTAGACTGACACGCGCTCACGCGCCTGAATGTCTGCGAAATGGTCAGACTCTCCTGCCTTCCATGTCAGCTTCTGTCCCTGATTTTGTGGTATTAATACTGTCACCAACACTTAGATTGCTTCCTAAATTCTATGTTCTTCCTTTGACCCCCCCGAAAGATCTTCTCTTTCAAATACACTTCGTCTTCGTATTTGACTGATTTTTCCATCAGTACAGTACACTAATTCTTTCACTACATACTCTATTATATCCCACAAAATAATGTCTGTTTTCATTTCAAGAATTTTCTTGGCGCAACACACCTGTATTGAAATTGAAAAACCATATACAACCATGGTTGCTTGATTAACTAGCTGAGAGTTGATCCAGCTTGATCAAGGGTTTCAAATTAATTCAAGCTATAGGTATGTAACAATGATTAAGTTCTCGATAAGAGGCATATCATTTAAAGAGATGCCCACCAAATATCAACTATATTAGTTTAGATTAAAGACTTGAGATATCATAGCAAAAGCAAAAAATAAAAAGTGAAAAATGAAATCTAGACAACAAATGCAAACATATATAATTAAGCTGTGTTTTTTTCTTGAAAATCTGAGGGTTAGTGTGAATTTGCTTTCAAACATACGAATACTACTCTAGTTTTATTTATGAGTCACTTTATTATATTTCATTAAAATTAAAAAAATTTTTAAAATTCACAAACTCCATCTAAAAATTCAATTAGTTTTTAATTTTACTTTTATTGCACCAATAATGACATATTCTCTTACTAATATTTAATGGAGGGTAAAAGAAAAAAATTTTGATAAAAATTTAAGAAAAAATATAATTATTAGTCCTCATAATTATATCAAGTTTTGTTTTTAATTCTTATAGTTTTTTTAAATTTTTAATTCTTATAATTTTAGTGTTAATGAATGAAAACATTGAAAAAAGCTACATGAATTAAAAGTAGAATCCAATGAAATTATAGTATCAATCATTTTTTTAATTTAGTGATGTAACTTATAAATAAAATAAAAAATCTTGTCTCTTGCCTTATAAATACGATTGAAGAAAATATAATAAATTATGTAATTACATCAAGTATTAAAAATTGAATTTTTTAAGACATTGCTTCAAAACTTAATAATCAAAATTATAATTAAATTGAGATTAAATCAATTGTAAAAAAATATTTTATTGGAGTGGTCAAAATACTGATTAAATGTTCAAATATTTAACCAATCAAATTGACCTGATTTCAAGAGCATAAAATAAACAAAATGGCAAACGCAAGAAATGGGATGGTACAGGAGGAAGTACCGTAGCATTCTTTATTGGGTTTAGGAAATGAGTTGAAAACTCCCACACAGGAAAAGAAAGAACGTCCAAGAACATGATGAAAACAATGATGATGCTTATCTCGAAAATTAATATTTAAAAAATGTAGGAACTGTACTATATATGATCACAAGGTTTTCTCTGTTGGGCTGATTTTGGGGTCGCCATTTTGTCGTCTTTTTATGTTCTTTCTCTGACTCTGTCATCATTAAAACCACGAAGTTAGGCAATGTCTCCTCTCTCTCTCTCCCCCACCGGACGAACATTCTCATATTATTACAAAATCATTCTCTCTCTCTCACAAACACATGCCACCACATGTGGAAGTAAAATATTTCTTCAATGATTCTATATCAGTCTTCACATTAATCATAGTTCCAAGTAATCTCTCCACTGATCAAGGTGGATATGTTAGCTGAAAGCGGTTTACACCGCTAAATTTATTAATACATTAGGAAGCTAAATGAGATTTGCATCTCCATTGGGAATATATAAATTTAATCATGCATGCATTCATATATATATATATATATATATCAGAAGTGAGAATTTTCTTGAATGACTACAATTGCTCAGTGAAGGTAGCTAGATACGTCTAGGTTTGGCTGCGCAAGCTGAAAAATCACAATCATCGTCAAATTCTTGATGATATGGATTGGTGATTTACTGTTTTTTTTATTACCGTGGAAAACTGGACCTCGATCGATATTAGACATTCAAAATTGATTCTGTTGAGTTTATTAACATGATAATCTGATGTGATTAAGTTCTTTTTTTGACCAGGATATGAATTAAAGTTTATTAGCATGTATTAACTGCTTTTGGAGACAAAAGAGGCGGAACTCAACATATATAATTTTACTAATCAATATTTGCTGCACATAATGAAAAGCTCTTTATAGTGTGAAAGATTATCGACGAGAGGATAAAATATCTTTTCATGATGTTAACATTTCTTCACATCTCATTATATTGAACTCTACACAACTTTATTTGTCCAATATTTATTTGATCGAATATTTCAGTGTTTAGATATTAGAAAAGATACATCTAGTTTGTTTTATGCAAGAGTACATGATTGACGTTAAATAAAATTATATATGAAATAGCTCATTCAAATCTGAGTGACATATTTGGAAACAATAATGACAAGAAGGACCTTTTGAGCTAGTCGTTAGGGTTTGTCATTAACTACGAGGTCTCAATCTACTATTTGTGACCGATTGTTCAAATAATTGCTCGAGATTAGCTAAATTGACTCTGAAGTAATCATTATGTTAAGCAACACCTAATTGAAACTGCCTTGTTGGTTGTTGAATTAAAGAAGACAAATAGCTTGCTAGGTTTAATTAATTATCATTCGATCAAATCGAGCCAACATAAATACTTAATCCTTCGTTCTCACTCCATAATTAGTAAAGACCAAAGACACACATTATTAGTTAACTTTTCCAGTTCAAGAGAGAACATTGAATTTGCATTAGTCAATAAAGTGTTACTTAGATTGGTTTGCTTTAGTTAGAAAACATATAGTTAACTGCGTGGAATCACATTTTAAGATGACAGCTTATTAAATTAACTGATAATAAAAGTTAATTCATTTTGTATGAAAAAAGCAATTCGAATCCAACACTTTTCAATATAAAACCATACTATATATCATGACGATAACGAAAATTGTTGTTTTGAAACATGTTCCAAAGATGGTAATAAGGTTTCACAATGAGGAAAATCATCATAAAGAAATATATAATCGCTAACTGAATCTTATGATAAATATTTCAGAGATGGTTATGCATGCATATGTCTTGATGATAGCATCTGTTATGAGTTTTACACAGGAAAGTCTCACAATAAAAATAAGGTTTATAAGTTCAAAAAATTCTCCTGCAAAATAAACTATCTTTTAGGGTGTGTTTTCTCTGACTTTGTATTAATAACATTTATATCTTTTTATGAGAGGTTGATATTACAAAAAGAGCATCTCACAAAGAATTCAGACCGACAAGAAGGCTCACAAATGAGGGTGCATTTTATGAGTTCCACATATAATAATGTTTATAAATTTAAAGGATTCTTTCACTTACATAGGTTAGTCTTTTAAAATGAGTTATCCTCGTCAGCATCACGAACAAAGAGGTTTAAGGGAATTATATTAACTTTCTAAAAGACAGAAAAAACAGAAAATCCAATTTTCAATGGAAGAAAACCAAAGCTTTCTACTATATATATACGAGCACATCTGTATGAAGAATATCCGTAGTTAATAAAAAAGACATAAACTTAGTTTATTAATTAAGCCTTTCTTTGACCACCACCGTATATAATAATTTCACTCTCTATTGACAACTGAAACAACAGCTACAATTAATTAAGCAATACTTGGAAGCTAAATTTGACCAAGTAATTAACCACGGTCTTCATAAGAACATAACTTATGAATTCATCATCATCAACCGCCAAAATTAACTTGATTGATAAAATAAAATGCACGATATAATTCAGTTTAACACAAATCCAGTCTTCAATCTCCATAAAAACGTAATGTAATGTCTATGGACTATGATATATCTTTTATATATATATATATATAGGCCTGAGGGTGATCTTCATTGCAACATATTCTCTCCCCCAAATCAATGCAAGAAACATTTCACCATCACCAGTGATCTAGCTAAGCAGATGTCACCGACGATCTTAATTTTCATAATTCTGTTAATAAACTCACAAATTCATCATTCTAGTAATTAGTAAACATAATCTCATGCAAGCAATCTAAACCTATGAGAAGGAAAGAGATCATAAAGAAAAACATTTAAAGATCATAAGTAAAAGAACTATAACATATCCCTAGGGTTCTCATCATTTGGTTTGAAATAAGAAACAAAGTACTCATCCATTATCATCCCCAGAATTGCTCATCATCATCATCATCATGATGCTGGCCAACTCCCAGAAGGATTTTCAGATGAAACTTTGTTGTGGAAGAAGTTAATAAGTAAAAAAGTGGAAGCCACACTAACAAAAACAAGAAGCTTCACAAAGAGCTGAAATTATCTATAGCGGATTGCTAGTAGCTGAAGATGAGCTAAATCCAGAAAGATCAGTCCAAGCAGAAGTAGAACCACCAGTACCCCAATACTGCTCACTTCCCAGTTGGAATTGCCTTGACAAATTCATCTCCTGATTATTATTGTCCTCCATTTTCACCGAAGCCAGCTGAGTTATCACCCCGGATGTTGTTGGTGACGCCTTTGGCCGGAGACTCATGCTGCCGTATCCCAGTCCCTCTCCGGCAGTGCCACCTTCAAACGAGTACAATCCAGGTGAACCTTCCAGTCCAGCCAAGAAGGGAAATTGCTGTGTTTGCGGCACCGCCATTGCTCCAAACCCGGAGCAAACAAGATCGACCCGCTGCTGCTTCCTCCGGCGGCAGCGGTGCTGCCACTTCCTCCTCCACCTAAAGCACTCCCTATTTGGAAGTTTAAGTCGCCGATTACTCCACCCATTGGAGCTGAAATTGCGTTATAGTTTACGCCGTAGTTTAATCCCATGTCACCGGCAGCAGCGAAATCAGCGAGTAACGGAGACATAAATCTGAGCTGTGGCGCATGAGGGGCCAGGCCTATTATGTCGCCGGCGGAATTACTGTTAGAAGAAACGGAGTTGGTGGAACTTGTGCTCCCAGCTTGACGATCTGAACTCGCCGGTGACTTGGAGCTGCTTCCTTTGCTTCTCTTGTTCCTCCGGCATCCCCCTCCGACAGGTACATTCCTCAGAGCGCCGCCACGGGTCCAGTACCTCCGACAAGTCTTGCAGAAGTGACGAGGCTGAGAGAGGCTATAGTTGTTGAAGTAGCAAAACTTGGTGTTGGTAGATTCACATCTGGGACATTTCAGAGCAGCCTCCGGCATGGGTATGTTCGCCATCCTGGCTCGATCAGCCATGGAACCAGGCCTGATCGAACCCGTACCTCCCGCTCCATGAGGCTGCGGTGGAGGCAGCGAAGGCGGAGGCTGTGGCGGCGAAAGAAGCTGCTGCTGCGGCTGAGAGCTCGTACCGCCGGCGAGATTGCCCGTATGATGATGATGATGATGAGGCTGCTGCAGTAAGAAAAAAGGAAGGAAACAAAATAAGAGAAAAAGAAGAAGGAAACAAAGAGATCGATGGATGAATCAAATATCTGGTATATTCAAGACGAAGGAGGTATAAACAAAAGCAAGAAGAATATTTATCTTTTGAAAATTGTTTGCTTTTGGGACAAATTAAAGAAGAATGAGAGAAAAAGGAACGAAGACATGAAGAAGAAATTGAAACGCTTGAAGATACCTGTTGCTGCCAGTTGGCTGGATCAAGATAAGGAGGGATTGAAGTGAAAACCATGGCTGTGGAAGGATGATTCCTCTCGAAGAGCTTTCTCTTTTGTAAAGGTTGGCGGGTTCTTTGGGAGATAGTAAGATAGATAGTGGAGAATCACAGATGAGTAGTGGAGGTTGCAGGATTGATAGATAGATAGAGAGAAGAGAAAGAGAAAGAGAGAAAGCAAGAAAGAAACAAGAGGAGCAAGGATTATAAATAAAGGGGACGCCTTTTTAAGTATTTATATTTATTATTATTTATCATCCTCTTTTTTTTTTTAGTTTCTTGTCCATTATTACCTCTCTCTCCCGCTCTCCCCCGTATAACACTCTTTTTGTTTTATTACTTTTTAGGGCTTTGAGAACTGAGAGGTGATGTTTCTTAACTAATAAGCTTCTTTTGATGCTCTGTGCAAAGCACTGTGCTTGAGTATAAATAAACCAGATTAGTAGTTCTTCTTCTGACATTTTCAATTGCTTTATGATTGATATGTTAAACTGGTGTGCAATAAAAGGACAAAATTTGTCCAAGACTATTTTCACATAGCTAAGAAACTAGCACAAACTTTTTTTCATATGTCAAATTTGAACATTGTTTGGATTCAATTAAGAGTAATTCTTTTAAGAATGTTTTTTGTATTCATACAAACTTGTATTTAAATAGATATAATTTATTTTACAAGGATCAAAGCTTGTGGGTGTGCAAGGCTTTATATGAATATATGATTATAATATTTGTTGTGTTATTTGGAAGCTAATGTCTAACTAACATTTTAAATAAGGTGAGAGTGTTTTTAGAAAAAAATATTTAATTATCTGTGTACTTAGAAACCAATTTTATTCTTTTCATTTTTATTAGATAAGGATATATAAAACATAAACTAATTAACAAAAAATACAAGGTAGCCCTATTACAGCCTTTTGAACTTTGGTCCCATGATCACTTTTCCCTATCGCAAATGATGAGAATATTGTTCATTTACTTTTATAACATAGAAGAAGTGAAGATAATTTACATTATATATATGTGCCTGAGTGTATATTTTTTTGACAATCAGTTACATTAACAAAGAGAATATTAGGTGTAATTGATCTTCAAGCATGTGGGAACAACCTACTTAGTGTGATTTACTTTTGAATATATAGAATGATAAGCTAATAAAGTTGAAGAATGAATATTAATGTGTGATGCAGATACTGGTGTTTATATTTTATATATATATATATATATATATGGAAAATATATTTCTTTATATATGTATGTATGTATAGGTGGGTTGCTTTAGTGATGTAAGATACAAATGGTTGAAGGGTGTCCCGACCGAATGAACCTTTTATAGGTCCGGTCTGTTCCCTTGCCCACTCTTCTTTGCTTTTTATTTTTATTTTTTTTTTCCAAATCCAATTACCCTATTTCCTTGTTCTTTCTTCCTGGCCCCACCTCACAACCCTAGTCAAATGCAATTAAGATTCTCCCACACAGTTACACATTAATTAACATTTTGCTTAACATACACAATAAATTTATTATACTAGTATATTAACAAGTCGGGAATAATACAAATCATTTCTTAAACATTGTACACCATAGTACCTAAAAACTAATTTGACATATACTCATGGCGTTTTGTAGAAGGATTCTTTAATTCTTAATTTAAGGCATGTAGAGGATTATTTATTATCATTTTTCCATTTTACTCCTATTATAAATTTATTTTTATGACTCATTGTAAACTATGCAGCTCTCTCTTCCCATTTTTAATAAACCGGCCTAATTACGGTTCAATCCAAATCAGACTGCTAACTTTTAAATCAATAATTTGATTGGTTCAATAACTGATCTAGTTTTTAATACAATAATAAAGTCATGACTACACCATCCATCTAATGACTTTGATGGATAAGCTAATCAGTACAATTGTTTACTTCTTTGTGATCCAATAGATAAAATCGTGGAAATATGACTATTTCCAATCGTGCATGATAAGGTTACAGTGTTCACAATTTATTAGACATTTTTTTCTAATTTTTGCAGAATGTTATGTTGATTGCTTTTGAATAGTATTGATTGTTACAAAATGTATATTATTTTACATATATTAATAATGATAATTATAGGTGAGGTAAACTTTTTATATGCTTATTTTGTTTTGTTTTTTATTATCACTTTATAATAAATATTATTGTTTTGTTTCTGTGGAAGATTCGGATTACTGGCCAAAGTCATGCATTATTTGTACCTGTTGATTTCATTTACCCAAAAAACCAATTAGAGAGAGGGACCCAGCCAATTACTATAACTCAGCCTTTATTCCAAGGGCCTTTGTTGCATTATATATCAGATTGACACTAAATCAATGATTGCCTTTTGGATCTTGTTCATCCAATAACAGATGCAAACAAAGTGAAGAATATTATAAATTAGGGTCTCAATGATTTAGACAATTTGAGTCCTTCATTTTCTTTTCTTTCAGGTCAAAATGACTAAATTAAGCGATACTCTTGGAAGAACACGCTCTTTTGAATGAACATGAATTCCAGAAAAATCTTAAGCATATATCATACATATATTTTGTGGGTTATTAGATCTAATATTATTAAGGGCAAAGGGGCAAAAATACCCACAAAGTAGTCAACGACGAGCACCCAGTATCCTAAAGTAGGGAAAAAATACTCATAACGTTATATGGATGGGTGCAAAAGTAATAAGACCGTTAACTTTGACTTAACATCGTTAACTTTGACCGTTAAATGCTGACTATGTATGTTATGTGTCAATTTTTACTGACGTATACTAAAAAAAGGATAAAAATACTCACAAAGTCATCGATCAGGAGCAAAAATACCCATAATATTATCAAAGTTGGTGCAAAAGTGACCAATACATCCAATCCCTTAAATGTTGACTGTTTAGCTGACAATTAAGCAAAAGTTGATTATTTTTTAACTGATGTAGATAAAAAATATTTCAAAATGAAATTCTTTAAAAGTTAATCAGTTATTGTATAAATATCATATGAGAAAATATCATTTTGACTGAATATCAAATTAAATTGCTTGTCTTTTTTTTTTTGCAACAGTGGCGTAAATCATTTAAAAATTTTGAATCTATCGTGAATGCAATTGCTTAAGGTTGTGGCAATGTTTTTAAGTTAGATGTGCTCAATTTTGAACAACCTATCTCACTATATTAAATTTCAAGTTTTACAAACAAAAAAAATGAGTGGATAAGGAGAAAGAAAGGGGGTGAGATATGTGGTAATGGAAAGAAACCATATGACATTGATTTTAACATATTGATCACTAATGCATCTATTAAAGTAACATTATAGATACTCATACAATGATTGATCAACATTCTTAAAAATTTATTTTGGAATTTTTTTATTTATATCAGCAAAAAAAAAAATCAACTTTTGCTTAGATATCAACTAAGCAGTTAATATTTAAGGGATTGAATGTATTGGTCACTTTTGCACCAATTCTGATAACGTTATAAGTATTTTTGCTTTTAGCCGATGACTTCGTGGGTATTTTTGTCCCTTTTTTAATCCACGTTAGCAAAGACTAACACGTGGCATGTACAGTTAACATTTAACTGTCAAAATTAACGGTCTGGTTACTTTTGCACCCATCCATATAACGTTATATGTATTTTTGCCCTTTCATCACTTTAAAATAGTGGGTGCCCGTCGTTAATTACTTTGTGGGTATTTTTGTTCCTTTACCCTATTATTAAATATCAAAGGGACAATGAATATTCATTGTACATATAAGAAAAAGGAAAAAAGAATTTCTATGGGGGGACACTTGCTAGCCAAGACCTACAATATAATGTAGGTTCGTCCTGTGAACAAATTCTATGTTAAAATTTATTAAATTATTGTGTAACCGATGTTACCTTTTATTTCATGATTGGCCACTTGTGATGAGAAAATACAAATTCAGGTTACTCAAACTAAATCATCTAATCAGGCCGACAAATAAATAAACAAATTAATCATCGAAGATTTGAATGTCCCATAATTTTTCTTCGGCCATATGAATGTGTCATGGCGAAATACTCAATTTTATCAGCGGGCAAATCTCATAGTCTTCACCAAAATATAGGCACACGAGTTCATTTTTTTGAACAGCATCAATACGAATATATAACAAGTCACGTTTTTATATATAAATTACAAACAACTATAACTCACTATTTAAATTTCATGCATTATAAAAATTATACGGTGGTTGTGTGTATTGTGCAATTTTTTTAAACAAAATTACAAAAAACATTGTTTGGTACATTCTCTTTATTTTATTTTCCTTATTTGCCAACAGGATACAGTTTCTATTTGGGCCGGCCCAACATGTAGCAAAATGAGTCCAATTCTCTTGGACTACATGGTCACAGAATTAATTTGCTTCCGACAATCAGAAAGGAGGAAAGAAGAGAACGTCATAAAGAGAAAAATGATACTCTTTGAATGATTGAAATAAGATGTTGAAACTCTAGGACCAAGTTGAGAAACTATAATCATCTGCAATGCAAGAGAAGCAAAATTGTGGGAAGAAAAATGAACTAACTGGCCACACTATTTACACTGTTTCAACCGAAAATTCTCAGGATCTAACAGTTTCACCATCAGTTTTTCTAGCCTCTTGGAACTTGAAGTTGGTTTCACTAAAACTGGATTCCCATAAACTGCACAACGATCTATGCTCAAAAAGTGATTTCCCATACACCAACCTCCAGGAGTGAAGTGGCCATCTGATCTTCTCAAGAGCTCCTTGTCAATCTTATCGAGAACTGGATCATCTTTCTCAAACTTTCGGGCAAATGGAGTGCCACTTTCCACCATATCATCAAAATGCTCCAATTTCAACAACAGTGGATGCTGCTTGGGAGGGTTGTTCCACCTTATATAATGCAAATCATGGTTTACTGTTGTGTTCTGGTAGTCCTTGTGGTTGCAGACGACAGTGTGGAAGTAGCCCTCTGGGGATGAAAGAAAGTTTGTGTAATACATCAACAGAGTCCGAGGAAGATTGTCCCAACCCCAAACACAGAACTCCAGAAACTGTTTTGTTAGGACAACCCATGCAGAACCTGAAGGAAACAGGATATACTTTCAACAAGAATATTCAAGAAGCAGATGAAGGAACTTTCATCGATAAATTGCACACAGATCCCGCGTATATCATGCATTACATGGAATCCATGAAAGGACCTGCAACATTCATAGCTCATAAATAGCAAGGCCTATTGGAATATTCAAATTTTACATTGATTTCCTATCTTCAGGAGCTACTGTTAATTATGAATCGTAAATTCATGATAACATTTGCAGAAACTATGGTGCATAACAAATTTTAACAGTCACAGGTATGGTACTGATCTTGATAGACTATAAAGTGCTACAGATAATAAGTCAAACAGAACTGGATATATACTAAAAAGGCAAAGTAAAAGTACTGGAGAAAACAGGATAAGCTAGAAGAAAGTAAGAGATGAATCCATTGAAAACTTAGAATTATTACCTGTGAATAACTTGAAAGAAGATGGGACAGATCTTTTTTCTTTGGCCCAATAAACACCGGATTTCTTCGAATTATATAAGCCTGGATCTATAATGATAGGCCTGGCCCTTTGATATCTGTAGCCACGGTTACATTTATACATATTATAGTAACCATGTGTGGAATTTAAAACATCAAGTTCAGCAACAAACTGAGACATGATCAAAGGATAAGTAGGATTCTCACTCTTTCCAACCCATATTACTCGTGTGCTCTATGAAGTTTAGATCCCTGGGGATGAATGAAAAGATATGCAAGAGATCTGAAGCACAAAAGTTCCACAGAAAAGTTAGCAAATCAAACAAATAATATATTTATGATATAGCAAATTCAAATTATTTCCAAAGGCCACAGGAAATTAATGGACAAGGAATTGACAGTACAGATCTTAGTCTACATCCACAGGCAAAGACAACAAGCTTTCACGAAAGGAAACTCAAGATCCACTGATTTAATCAATGTATTCTATAATTTTCTGTATGGTTTGGCTAAACTCAAGATCCACACTACAAATACACCCAAATTAGATATATCAGAGTACTTTTCTCACTGATTTAATCAATGTATTCCATAAAACACTCATCCTCTCATGTGGTTCTCTTTCTTCTGCGTGTTATAGGGCAGAGAAAAATCAGGTTGTCAATGTCTCCAACATGCCACATTTAAACAATCGCGAGAAAGCTTGCAGTATGCAAAGCAAGTTGCAAGCTGTAGATCAAACTATGGTCACCAATGAGGAGTACAATTCAAGAGCCACACAACAGAACTCATGTAAGTAAATAATGATATATTTGTGTTTCACAAACAACTAAAGTTGAATTAAACTTTAACCAACAATGATGAGCCGAAAGGGACCAAAGGAAAACATGTTTCTTTTCTTCAATACCAAATACAATTAACTTTAGATTTCTTCTATATGATTGACATGTACCATCAACTCAAACAAAGATTTTTTTTTTTTTAACTCTATGAAGCACTACAAATTGAAATTCATTTTAAGCAACATATAAAGGATTCTAATAAGTACGAATTAAAATGCATGTAGTTAAAGACCAGATTTTTGAAGGTTCAGCTTCAGATCTCATTCAGAGCATATAAGTTGAAAGATTCAGACTTTCATTTTAAGTTGAAAGCTAGAGCTCATTCATTTATGTCTTCAGTCTGTCCTATTTGGCTCTGAAGACAGAAATAGTTTGAAATAACTTCAGGTTCATTCTGCCGCAACTATTACAAATTCCAAGCTTCAAGCAAAAAAGGGTTGCTTGCTATTTTAGCTAGCTCGTTCTAACTCCAACCATTAATTTTGTTTCTCCCAAATAAATGGATCGTTTCAAACAAATTGATGTGACTTTAGACTTGCCAATGAAGAGGCCCATCCTAAAAAGCGTGCCTGTTGAGGGAGTGTGGCTCGCAACTTATATCTTTATATTAACCAAAGTGACACACTTAGCAATTAGTTATGCATCACTGTTGCATTTCTAATAGCTGCAACTCAAAGCAAAAGCAATCAAGTTTTGTGTGTACAAAAACTCACCATCTTGTGACAAGAGAGGATAATCAGACGCGCTTAGATTAATAAACCAATCCCAATTATTTGTCCACTTCAGCAACAGGGCAATCCCGTGAAGTGTGCAAGCAATCATTGTTGGACCCTTATAAGTCACCAAGTCAGCCTTACCAACCACCATTACATTCCCAAAACCCTTCAACACAATGTCCGATTTCACATACTTGGCAAGCTCAAGCCTCTCAGAATCCGAAGCTTCGAGATCCAGATGCAGCAAGTAATAGTTCCTGGGGTGATACGACGCTTGAAGAACCCTCTGGAGCCGCGAAGCATCCCCTTTCGTACCTGCAATCAAATACGCAAATCGGGGCAACCGGGGAAGTCCTGAATCGGAATCTAGGTCAAAATGGGTGAAACTGGGTTGATTGTAAGAAGAAGCCGATCTGGAAGATTTGCTGCGGCTTAAGAGAAGGATGAAGAGGAAGAGGATGAAGAGGGTGGAGATTGTAATGGTGGGCATGAGCCATTTGCGATGTCGGTGATAGGGGATTTGGTGAATTCGTTTCATGGGTAAACAGGGAATGAGTTCAAGTGTAGGAGTTTGGATTGGATATTTCAGGTCCTGGATTGTGGTTCGACCACCGACGACGAAACGGCATGTCTTGAAGAGCTGAAGTTTTCAGTGAAGATTGAAAATTTTTAAAGGGCCAATTGAGTATTCAGTTTTCTGTAAAATCGGTTATGTGCTTTAACCTTAGCCTGACTCTGAAGAAGTGACCTTGTTTGAAGAACCAGCTGAAGAGGAAAGCTCCTTTTATGAGTGTCGTGTAAATCAACTAGATTTTACAGATTAGGTTGTCGTTACAGACCAGCTCTGTCGAGTGGTTAGAAATTTTATTTTTCAACTTTTTTATTTATTTATTATACTTACCCCAATTTTCAATATAAAACACGCCTAATTATCTCATCTGAATTAAAAAAAGTTGATTAAATTGTTAATTTTATTTGAAAATAAGATAAGCTTCCAATCCTACCGCTAAAAAAAATTTAAATTTATATTATATTTTCTTTCATAATTAATTAGTTTAAATATAAATGATATTCTTTATCCAAATGTGGACAAAGTTTGAAAACACCTCTGAAAATTAAAAGTTTTTAAAAAGGTTAATTATTTCATGTGAAAATTTTTTAAAGAGGTTTTGTCTATCAAGGTTAAATTAAAGAGATTTTTCATCACAAACTCCAGCATTTGCTCTTGTTGTTCAGTTGAAGATGAGACTCTTGAGCATTTGTTTTTTAATTGTGATTGGGTTAAAAAGGCTTGGTTTTCCTCTTCTCTTTCTTTACATGTTGATAGCCTTTTTATATATAATTTCGTCCCTTGACTATGTTGGGTTTTCTTGATTCTGATTTTGATGATTTTAGGATAGCTTTAATTGATATGATGTGCTGGCAAATTTGAAAACATAAGTATTCTTGTCTTTATAACCACTTTGCTATTGATCTGAGTTTTGGGGCTAAACAAGCTAAATCTCTACTAAATGAATTCTAGTTAACTCGTGGTTGGGTGGCTAATAACTTTGATAAAGATAATAGGAAATCTTTGACTCCATCTTCTCAGCTTAGTTGGTCTTCTCCTTCCCATCCTAAGGTTTGCAGGCATGGGAATTATTTTTTGAAACTCTTAGGCTGAGCCTTGAGATTGGTTTAACAGTCCTTATAAGGCTGTATCTCCTTTAATGGTGGAGGCTAAAGCTCTTAGGAAAGGAATGCAAATGGCTCTTGGCTTAAACTTTCATCAAGTGAAGTTCGAAATTCACTACAAGGTGCCCGTTGATGCAATTAATGGAGATTTCTACAGTCCTGAATGACATTTAAATTACCTTTTTTCTAATATTTTGAAGTTGAAATCTTCTTTTGATTTTGTTAGCTTTTCTTGGATTCCTAAATCCCTTAATCTAGTTGCCTACTAGCTTGCTAGTTCAGCCCATTAGAGAGTGTGTCATTTTGGTTGGGTTCATGTACCCCCACACCCTCTTGCAAATATTTTTCATTCTAATGCTTTAAGTGGTCGTATTAGTGTTGGTTGATGTTGGTTGAGGCTCTGTCCTCTTACTTGGTTTTGTTTTTGGTTCTTTTCAATATATATAGATATACATATATACACATTTTTTACCAAAAAAAATATAAATGATATTAAAAAAATATAAGTAATATCATATCAAGTGCTTTATATTAAAAATAAAAAATTTCTTTTAAAAGATACCCTATAATAAAAGCTCTGCTAACATACATGTATGTGTGAGGTAAATTTAGTAAAGAAAGTTTGCTCCTGGTCTCATATAATCTAAAATTAAAAATTATGAATTTAATTAAATTTGTTTTTTTAAATGAGAATATTTTTATTTTATAAAAATAATAAAATAAGTAAAACTAATAAAAAACTTCACATAAATTCTTAAAACTTAGTTTCAGAGGATTTAATTAATTATTTCTTAACCATTCTTGCTTCAAAAGATATTAAAACTATTCATAGAAGATACTCTTAGTTTCAATAAAAAAAAAAGGGCTTCTCAAAACAAAATGATCTCAACGGTTAGATAAAAACAAGAGAAAATCTCATCCAGGGCTTTCAAGGGAAAAAAATTATACTCAGCACTCAGTAAATTCTAAAATTATTTTATAGATCCACTTTTTTTTTGCAAACATAATTTTGGAAGAAAAGATATAATTACCCTTAGTAAGAAAATAACAAATACAAATTTAAATTTTTATAATTACATGATCACAAATTCATAATTTTAAATTTATATATTAATAAATAATTTTTTATTAGAAATGAAATTTTTATTTAAAATTGACATGTTTATTTTAATTAATTTAATAAAGGTTTTTTTTTTTTTTGGTTAGACCTCAAATGAGATTCCCTCTGAAGACAATTTAGGTTGTTACTCTAATGATACCATCAAAGGTGGGTAGGGTGGGTGAGAACTGACATTTTTCTGACAAAAAGAAAAAAGATACTCATAAATAGTAGGACATTTCAGCATTTTGGCCTCTCAAGATAATATATAATAACTTAGGTTGTTAATAATGCCACGTCTGTTATGCATTGGCTAATTATAATATAACAACTCATCTTATCATTTTGCGGATTCGAGGAAATTTATTTGTCATTAACTTCCAAGCAAGGAACGCAATTATTATTTTCCCAAAAATGGATGTGTGATAAAATCCGACTGTTAAAAAAAAAAAAGTGGGTTAGATTTATGTGAAAGTTAAATTAAAGGTATTTTTCCTGATATATTTATTTGATATTTTCTTTATTTTTACATAGTTATATTATTATTTATTATTAATAAATTAAATTTGAGCATTGTCAAGTCTAAATTAAAAGTAATTTTTTTAAAAAAAATTATATTCACGCTGATTTAAATGCAGGACTTCAAATTTAAGAGGCTCAATTGTTTTTTAACCTTTATATTTGTCATTTGTATCGTATTGAATTACTTTACTTACATAAAAAAATACAATATAAAATTAAGTATATCGAGAGAGGGAAATACTAAATGTTGGAAGGTGTCATCTGGACTTTTAGGTAACATTTGCTTACTAAAATATAATGAAATGGAATAAATTAAAAAATAAAATTAAAAATAAGATGATAAAAGGAATAAGTAAGTATATTTATAAGGGGATGGGGTAATTTAGTTCATGAGATTGATAATTATAATTCATAAGTTTTTTGAAGGATGTGATGATTCTCATATTTATCATATATTTTAATAAGTTTTATTATATTTATTATGGAATGAAGGATAATTTAGTTCATTTTTATCTAAAATTAGTTTAGAATTAGCTTGCTAACAGGAAGTTTGATTGAGAACTTTCTGAGTTGCTATAGTCATAATCATTCCTAGCTTTCAAAGGAACTATGAATGAACTACGAGACAGATTGGCATTTACAACAATAAAAAGCAAATAATATTTTTTAGAAATGGGTAAATCTATTATTGGTGATCATGGTGGGAGGTGAATCTCATTGAAATAAATGTATAGGGAAACAATTGGGAATGCTTTGTCAGTGAGGGGTGGTAAAGGTGGCATTCAATTTTGCAATTTCATGATACTCAATTTGATATTATTATCACCTAATCATAGATTCAAGTAAAGGTACAATTTAGCCCTCAATTATTTTTTCAAGAGCATTGGATAACTTACACTATAACATGGTTCAAAATAAATTCTCAATTTTGAAAAATGAAGCATCCAACAGCCTTCATTAACTTTCATTTGGCGGACGTTAATTTTCCATGCGAGGCCCATAATTTTTTACTAAAAATGACATGTGGCATGCCACCTTAGCAAATAAAAGTGTAAATCTAGCCATAAACTATTTTTCAAGAAACACTAGGTAGCCTCTACTATAAAAATGGATCATCCAATACCATTCCATCAATTTTGATTAAATGTCGTTTATTTTCAAACTTTGAGACCTACAACATATCAATCTCTTCAATCTTTTTACCTTTGTTCTTAGTCTCAATTTGAGAAGAAAAAGTTTAAAGAGTTCTTTTTTTAAGTCATTTACGAGGATGATGCCAACGATGTAGAAGAGGAAGAGGAAGAAGACAAGGTTTTGTCTAAATCTCTATGGCAATTCAAGTGAAGTAGCATTATGAATTATGATACTACTATGCATGGAAGAAGCTTGATTCAAGCTTAATTTAACCATAAACTATTTTTATAGAAAACAAAGCAATTGAATCAAGTTTTGCTGGCGTTGTCCTTGTAAATATCTTCATAAAAAACTTTTTAAACCTCTTCTTCTCGAATTGAGACTGATAACGAATGTAAAAAGATTGAAGAGATTGACACATTTTGAATCACATAAGTATGAAAATAAATAGTTTTTGATCAAAATTAATGGGAATGTATTGGATGGTTTGATTTTTATAATAGAAACTATTCAATGCTCCTTAATAAATATTTCATGATTAGATTTACACCTTTATTTGCTAAAGTGGTGTGCCATTTGTTATTTTCAATCAAAAATTGTGAGCCCCACATAGAAAGTTAATGTCTATCAAATTAAAATTAATGGAGACTTTTGGATAATTCGTTCTTAAAAATTGAGAATTTATTTCATACTACCTTATAATATGAAACTCAATGCTCTTTAAAAAAATAATAGAGGGTCAAATTTGTACCTTTTGAAATTTGCATATTTTAGTTGAAATACATATGTTATAAAATGAAAGGAGCACATTTTGGATCTCAAGCGTATTAAAAATTTAAAATTGGAACAAGCCTCAAAATTTGGTTTCGGGAGAGCCGTACCCTGGCTAGTCGAGTAGTATAGTTTAGGGTTTCCTTATTTATCCAAAAAAGGAGAACAAAAGAACAAGCCTCCTAATTCTAATTAAAAAAAAAAAAAACAAGCCTCCTGTTCGAAAACATTTTTGTAGAGATCGTGGAGATACTTAAATTGACTACTGAAAAAAAATCTAGCATTGACAATGTTAAGGGGGAAAAAAGGGAAAATGATTCTAGGGAGAATGACAATAAAATTTTAAAAGAAATAATTAATGATAGCCAAGTTTTTCATAAAAATTTTTAAAAAAATGAGTTGCAAATATTAATTTAGATAATTGTAAATAGGAAACTCAATTATAAATTTAAAGTTATATTTAAAATTTAAATATCTATTTTATAATTGAAATTCCTAAATTTACAACTATTTAAATTAATAAGCATAGTTTATTTTACAAAAAAATTATCAGGAATAAAACTGTCATTACTTTCCTCTTTTGAAACTTAAATATGATGATTCTTGATCCCACATTCTTATACGAGATTGATCTTCACCTTGGACCAATCTCCATTTGTGCTTTTTATTTTAATTAGGAAAAATAAATCTGTAGGTTCTTATAGTTTCATTTAATTTTAATTAAATTCTTGTAGTTCATTTTATTTTAATTGAACCGTTATAATTTAAACAATTAATTTTTTTAATATCTAAAAGTTAAAATCCTTAAATTTTCCTTTTAAAAAATAAAATTAAGAACTTTTATTTTATTAAATGATTATATGACTTTAAAATTAATTATAATTTTTATCATTCAAAATTTATATAATTAGATTGTCTTCTTTATATTTTTTATACATATAGAATTTTTCATAAAAAATTAATAAAAATATAAAAAAAGTATTAAATTCAAATTTTTTTTTATTTTGATTGAGAGTATTAAATTCAATTTTCTATAAACTTCAAAAAAAAATTTTGTTTTATGAAATTTAATAATTCTTTATTGATTTTAACCTGAAGGTTAACATATATAAAGGATGAAACTATAAAAACTTGATTAAAATAAAATAAATTATAAAGATCTAATTTAAGATTGAACGAAACTGTAAAGATCTGCAAATATATTTTTCCTTTTAACTAAAAATATTTTTTACCAAAGACTAAAATATACTTCATGATGCATATTTTAATTGGCAGAAGTGGTGAAGACTTTCATTCTTTATAAGTAAGTTTTTGAGTTGAATGTTGGATCTTATTATAATCAAATATGCTTCTTTATGCTTATGGTTAGTTTTGTATTTTGGTGTTGCTATTATGTTGGATTCACTACTACTACTACCACCACCAAAATAAAAAAACTTTTTGCATCACTTTTTTAGGATATTTCACATCCTTATCGTAAGAGACATAGATTAGGGTGACTTTGAAAGTTGAAGCATCAACGTCACTTTTATAAAGGATTTGGATAATATATACCACATCACTTTTAATAAAGAGAGAAGTGGTTTTTGGGGAAACTACATTGCTTTTGTGATTAAAGTGTATCACAAACGTTGAAATTATGGTATTATTTGAACCTATAACAAAACCTTCATATGAGAACCTTTAGCTATGATCTCATCACCATTAGCACCATCATCTTTCTTCACTTTGTAGCACGAGGTCCTACATTTCAAGCATTTGTGTAGCTCTTTATACTCATTTATGTATAGTATACAGTCATGAGGACAATCCCATATCCTTTTACAATTCATATCCATCGGGCATAAAATTTCTTTGCCTCATACATATATTTTGGAAGCAAATTATGGGTTGAAAGCATTTTATTCAAGAATTCAAGTAATTATAAAGCTCGAATAAGTCCACCCACTAATTGACTTTAAGTTAACCAATCCTAACATAGGTATCAAAAGCATAAAATTAGTACACCTTGGGTATAAGGATTTATCTACATCACTACTCAAGTTTTCATATACATGTGATCATGCAAATGACCTCATCCTAACATGACGAATTATATCTCTCATTCTATCATCCCAGTAATTCACAATTGGCTCATTATAGGGCATAGAAGTTGCTCCTACTTTCCCATGCCATATCCATATTATATATTTTAAATTTATCCCATCACAAATTAAATACTCTTTTATTTCATCAATACTCAGTTCAATCTTATTCATACAATTGATACAAAGATAATAATACTTTTCATTTTTACTAGGAACATTTCTTCTAGTGAATTTAAGAAATTAATCCACACCATTCTCATATTTCTCACTCATTCTCCTAGCATACATCCAACTACTATCTATTTTATTTTTACCTAAGCAATCATCATAAAGTCCATCAAATTAGCAATTATCTAATTTGCATGGACATTTAATATTAGAAAAAATTTGACAGAGTTTTCCTTTAAAAATTGGACATCTCCAAATTTCAAAAACAATAAATTAAATACTTTAACAAGTCTAATTAATCAAATATCAAATTTAAGCATAAATAAAAAAATATACAATAAAAAAAAGTTCGACAGAGTTTCTCCTTAAAAATGAGACCTCTCCAATTTTTTTTTTAAAAAAATTAAACACTTTAATCTATCCAAATAATCGAATATCAAATTTAAACATAAATGAAAATAATATACCATCAAAAAAATTTGGCAAAGTTTTTTCTTAAAAATAGGATATCATCAAATTTCAGTAATACTAAATTAAGCATTTCAACCAGTCCAAATCATTAAATATTAAATTAGAGTATAAATGGATCAATATGAAACTAACCATGCAGTAAAGATATAACATTTTTTCAAAGCTAAGAAAATTTAATTTTCTCAAAATGGTATAAATAAATTCATAATAATATTTTTTAAAAAACTAAGCAAACATGTGCAAATATTTAGAAAGGGACTTTGTCCACCAAATAAAGTAGCAATATACTAGTTGTTATATCTCAAGGACTTCATAAATAATTAAAAAAGATTAGGGACTTAAAATTATATTATCTCTTTACTAATTACTATGCTGGAGAAATAATATGGGGGAACTAGTAGATTAATTATATATATAACGCAGGTTTATCATATCATTTGCAAAACTAATCTTAATATCAATTCAACCTGGGATAGCAATTATTTGAAGGCTTCCAACAAGAAATTGCTTCAATATTACTCAATACTTAGGTAGAAGAAATCAAAGTGAAGAGGGTAGAATTGCACACCATTGAATAAAAGCAAAACCTAGTGCAAAATTAAATTAAATTAAATTAAATATCTAAATATACCCAATTCAAAAAGAGAGAGCAGTGATGTAAAGGAAGAGGAGCTCTAGCTGTGCCAAAATTTGGTTGTCAAGACGAGAAGATGTAAAAAGAGGAGACAATCTCTCGCTATTGAGTTTTGGTGGCCGAGAAGAGAAGGAGAGGAGAAAAGAGGTCCTTCGAGGGGGAGGAGCTCAGCTACGTTGATGATGAGAAGAGGAGGAGGTTAAGAGGAGGCAGTCCTTCAAGGAGGAGAGATTTCGTCGTCAATCTCTAGTTGCTGAGAAGAAAGGGAGGAGAAGAGAGGGGATGAGAGGAGTTTCTATTGAGTTCTAGTCGAGAAGAGTAGACTCTTGGCGGGAAGGAAAAAATTTAAAATTGGAGTTTTTGACTATTGAGTAAAAGTAAAATCTAGGCATTTAAGAAATAAATATCCACATCGTTTTCTAATATAAGCGATGTGAAAAATAGAATATTCATGTCGCTGTTTTTTGTTTGAGTAATGTGGAGTATACTTAATAAATTAATTATAGTACTTTTTTAAGCTTGAATATCTACGTCGCTTTGATTGTTCAAGTGACATGGATAATTTTCTATGTCATTCATACTAGAAGCAACATAGAATATATGGAATCAATTAATTATTTTAACTGTTTTCTAGCTTTAATATCTACATTGCTTTTATTGTTGGAGCAACGTGGATAAGTTTCCACGTCGTTCATATTATTAGCGATGTGGAAGATACTTAATAAATTAATTTTAAATTGCTTTTTAGCTAAAATTAATATCTACATCAAGTTTAAAATAAATGATGTTGATATTATTTTCCATCATGACTCAACGTCGCTCTCCTTAAAATACAATATGGATATTTAATTTCTACGTCACTTTAAATAAAAGTAATGCCTATATCTTTGCATTTTTCACATCAATATATATATATATATATACAAATCTTGTAGAATGAAGATGATTGGTTACAAATGTCTTCTCTCTCATTGGTCAATATACTTTTTTGGTATAATATTAATTATTCTCTCCCACTGGTCCATTAATTTTTGTATAATTAATTTAATTTTAGTCTAATATTAATATTACTGTTTCATTGGTTGATGTGATTGAATATTTTTTCTCATTAGTTAGCATAATTTAATTTTTTTCATTTATTTTAATTGATTTTATTTTTTCATGGGACGGGAGCATTAAATTAAATAAATAAATGATTAAATATCTAAATCTTCTAGGATGAAGGTGATTGATCACAAATCTCTTCTCTCTCATTAG
Organism: Prosopis cineraria; assembly: GCF_029017545.1. Lineage (NCBI taxonomy): Eukaryota > Viridiplantae > Streptophyta > Magnoliopsida > Fabales > Fabaceae > Prosopis > Prosopis cineraria. The sequence goes on from NW_026555343.1 coordinate 3,449,319, forward strand.
TCGACAAGCTTTGGTATAATATATTAATTATCCTCTCCAATTGGTTCAGTAATTTTTGTATGATTAATTTAATTTTAGTCTAATACTAATATGAATATTACTATTTTATTGGTTGACATGATTAAATATTTTTTTAATTGGTTGATAGAATTTAATTTATTTTTTATTTATTTTAATTGATTTTTTTCTTTTTACGTGATGGGAGTATTAAATTCTATTTCAAAAATTCCCTAAGTCATCTATCACGAGAGCATTAACTATCTTGTTTCCCATGCTCTCAAGTCTTGCTAGAGAGTTTTTGTTCCCAATACAAAAATATCTTTACATCTCTCAGTCTCATATTCCTTAATCAATCATTGATCAGCCATTCTCCTAAATGGGTTTATTGCCGATGGTGGAGAGTTGGGCGATCAGGGTGGAGGAGTTTCATGCCTCTTTCCTGCTAATGTCAGGGAGAGTAATCTCGTAGCTTTAATTTGATTAGTCAAGAAAAATTGACTCTCACTGCATTAGTTAATAAATTTTAGGCTAATGTTAATATGAAATTTTTTCTTAATTCATTAATGAGATTTAATTTATTTTCCTATTTTTTATATATTTTTAATATACTTTTATGGAAGCATTGATTTAAGAATAGTCTTATTCTCAAATTTCTATGATCATTAACATTAACTTCATCCAACTATCTTTCTCCATTCATTGTATTTTCTTATGCCTTTTCAATTTTTCTAATCAATGAATTTTTTTTTATTTTTCATGTATTTTCAGTGTACTTTTACGGGAGCATTGATTCAAGAGCAGTCCTATTTTAAAATTTTCTTGATTATTAGCATTAACTCCATCAAACTATCCTTTTGCAGTTGCTGTACTTTTCCATGCCTTTTTAATTTTTCTAATCAATGAGATTTAATTTTTTTTCCTATTTTTCATGTATTTTCCTGATTTGTTGTACTCAATACTCATCAACTATTATTCATAAACATTATTTGTAAAAAGAAAAAAATAAAAATGAAAAAAATTTTAAGTTTGATTTGGATCATCAATCTTTATTTTGTGGTCTTGGCCCTTCAAACTATGCATGCTTCACCATACATTTTGCATTGACAAGATAATGTGGTGACTCTTTGTCTTTTCACATAAAAGAAGCGAGTCAAAAATGATTTAGCAAACAATATATATTTAGTTCTTTCACCATACATATATAAATACATACAGATTTTCTTCTTTCTGACCTTTTAATATGTATAATATTTCTAAAAGGTTTAATGATTTAAAATATTAGCAATAAATTTTAAATTTAACTAAAAATAAGATGTGTATAAATGAAATATCTAAGAAGGAAAATGATTGAATATAGGAACTCTCAAAAATTTAGCCATCTTAAATGTGTCAATATCAATTATATCAATGATATTTGTTTTAAATTTTTTAATTTTAATTCATGCAATGCACGGGAAGCTGTCTAGTTTAATTATAAAATTGCCATTGTAACCATTTTTTACTTCGCTTTTCTAGAAAATGACATTAATTAGGGGTAGTAAAATGTGTTTTCTTTGGTAGTGACTTGGCTATTTTTCTTGTTTGTTTAGGTTGTTATTTTATGTTTGTAAACTCTTCCAATTTTGATTAATATGAAATATGATATTCTCTTTTTAAAAATAACGTTAAAATGTGTTTTTGCCTCTGATGTTTTCTTTGATAAGCATCCAATACTCCAAGACATTTTGCATAGCATTTTCACTCTGATGTAATTAATTCGGTGCATCCATACCTTGACGTTAAACGTTCAGATGTTGATCATTTGGATTGCTTAGTTGGACTAAAATCTGACCTAGAATGCTGACATGGAACTAGTTTAACTTGTTGACTAAAATAAGAAAGGTACGAATGTAATTTGCAGTTGGGACTTTTAACGGCATGGACTAAAATTTAGTTTCATGTCCTGTGACCCAGGAAGTCTGATCCAATCCCACCCCTTCCACTTCCTATAACATCCTAGAACTAGAATTTAAACAGGCATTAATTAAGTTAATTAAGGAGTTGAATTAATTAATCTAAGCCCTAATTAGATTCATTGGGGAAATTGGATGGGCATTGGGTTAATTGGACCCTATATGGGAATTAATTTCTGACTCTAGGTACAATTGGGCCACTTTGGGCCCAATGTAACAAGTTTAAGTTAGGTCGCCGTGACAAACAGAGCCATTGGCTGCGACGAACGGGTTGAATTTTTAATTTGGAGAGTGATTGTAGTTGGGAGGGAAACTTGGAAGAGGAGTAGGACCCACAAGCATGACGAATTGGCTGTGATGTGAGTTGGTGCACATGCGCTCGATCCCACTGGGGACCATCGCGAAATCCATTTAACCGCAAATAAATCATAAATCAATTATAAAATTTTCCCAAAAATAAAAACAAAAAAATCGATAAAACAATATTCTTCACTAAAAAAAAAAAATACTACAACAACAATTCATAGTTTCTTCTTTTCATAGGACGGAAATAGTAAGAATTCATTTCATAGTTTCAGGTGAGGGTTTATAATGTATTGATATGCAATTTTTTAGAACAGGGATCACATTATAAACATTTGAGAAATATAAAAATCGAGCTTGAAATGACTTCAAAGTTCAAGTAAAATGAAAAAAAATCAAATAATTAATTTTTTTCGAAAATATTTAAAATTTGGCTTTACAAAATATGCGTCTTTGTTTGAAAATTGAAAGACGTGAGAGTAAAATAAGTTGAACCTGAATCTTTTAAAGATTTTAAGGGTTTATAAATTGTATTTAAAATATTCTTTGTTGCTTTACAATTTTTTATTTAAAAATAGATTTTTATCAATCACTACTAGGATAATTATAATTTTTTTAAATTATCCGCAACACACGGAATTTACTCTCTTATAATGTTTGTTCTTATCTTATTATATTTTAGGGGAGAGGTTAACTGTTATATTTTAATTTTCTAAACATTCAATCATATAGTGTAGTCATGTAGATAAGAAAAAAAATATTACATCAATATTTCATTGAAAATTGATGATGATGATGATGATGATAATTATGTAAAATTATCTTGGTCGGCTGACAACTGTCAACAATGAAGAAACAATAATGCCTTTCAATTTCAACATTTTTCCCAACCATTTCCGTTCATTTTCTTTCCACTATTTAATATTTGGTAAGCTGTCAAACTTTGAGCCAAGCTTCCATTATTCAACTCAGTTTCACCCACTCATTCTCTATTTTATTTCTTTAACAAATTCCACTGCACTCTACATCCGATAACAACAACATAATAAAACAACTCAAAAGTAAAAGTAATTCTCAAATTTTCTCGTTAACAATGATTCTATTCCATCTTTACTATAAGCTCTTCCTTTTAATTGTGAGCCAATTCCAAATATCCAAATACAATTATCAATTTTAAAAATTTAAAACCCTTCTAATCTATACATGTCCCTTTATTTTGATATTTTCTCCCGTTTAAAATAAATTAACAAGAAAAATGAACCTAGTTCCAATTCTTAAGAATATTGGTAATGGTAATTGAGGAATTTTTTTTTTACATTTTTAATAACCAAGTAAAAATGTGAAAATGAGCTTCCAAAAATCACATTCTATAATCTCTTTTTATTACCCCCAAAAAAAAAAAGGAGACTTGTCGTATAGCGTTAATCAGTAATTTTGAGTAACTGAAAGTTTTCAACGCTTTAACATGGATACCACAAATATATCAATTTGTATCTTTTGAAGGCTTGATATTGAACTCCAATTTTCTCAGGAAAATCCCTTCACTTTCTCTCTAACTGGGAAATTAAACAACTCGAACCCCAAAATTTTAAGAAGAACAATTAACTAAAGGAAGTTGATAAATCAGAAGACTTCTTCACAGCTAAGAATTCCTGCAACTGAGAGACTTGATGATTTCAGTTTGAACTCCGAATTGAGTTTAACTTCTGTGATAAAATCTTAAATTTTCAGCCAACGAATACACAAGTGGTGAGCTCAGTCAAAATCCTCGTGGTAACCACTTCCAAATCCTAAATCTCCGTGGTTTTGAAGGAAGTCCAATTTTCTCAGAAAATTTTCACTCTCTCACTAGCCAAACAAAAGAAGTGAACAATCAGAGCATTTGGTTGGGACGGACAGGAATTAGGGAGACGAAGAAAAGAGTCAATCCAAAGAAGAGGCATCAGGCAGACCTTGTTGCAGATCACTATTATTTCTCGCCGGAGCCGCCGTGTTTGGCCGCCTGATGGCGACGGTGGCTCGGCAAATCGGGCAATTGGACTGGGTCCTGAGCCACATGTCGATACAAGAAGCGTGGAACAAATGCTTACACACACTGAGCTGCCGGACCTCCTCGCCTTCGCCGAAAACCGACAAGCAAACGGGACACTCGCTGCCGATCTCCTTCCCATGGGCGTCCTTCCGGTACCTGAAGTCGGAGAACACCGCAGCCGCATCTCTTCCGTCATGCGACGCAGGTTCGGAGAAGACGGAGGGTGGTCCTCCAGAAGCTTCGTCCGGATGGCGGCGATGGCGAGAGGGACACCTGACGGCGAAGATGAAGGTGTAGATTAGGGCAGGGATGGTGACGACGGCGATGAGAGCGAGGAGGAACTCAAGAGGAGACAAGTCAACGGAGCTGGGGGAGTCCGGGAAGGGTGGCTGCGGCGGAGAAGGAGGAAGCGCGTTGATGACGGTGATTTGGGAGAAGGCGCGTGGTGGAGGAGGGAGGGGAAAGAATGGTGGTGGTGGGGAAGGGGGGAGGGGCGAGATGAGAGGAGGTGGTGAGTTTTCCATGGTGGCCAATGCTGCTGATCTCATGTGCTCTTTTTTCTCTGTGTGCCTTTTCGTTTTTACACCTTTATTTTTTTATTGCTTTTTAATTCACCTTTCTTTTATTAAAAAAATCATAATCTTTGGTTGAAAAGCTAAAGCACTGTCAAAGAGATTGGGATGGAGACATGGAGGTTTCTTAGGAATTCTCTAGAGCAATAATTGATTGGGGATTTTGGAATTCCCAAGTCTTGTAATATAGATGTCCATATTTACATATCAAGTTCTAATATAAAAATAGCATGAATTACCTTATTCATACTATATGAATATGTCTCATTTTGAACTTTGCATTAAAGCATATATGACCCACATAATTTGTAAAATAATCAAAAATCATAATAATATTACACAATCTTTTTGTCCTCGTTATATAATCACTTTGCATAGATAAAAAATTTAATTAAAATTACTTATGTAGCTTTTGTATGGATTTGAATTTAAATTTTAAATTATCTTATTATATAATGTGTGCATCTCTTCTAATAAGAATTTAAATATTTATTCATCACGTTGTGAGAAGCTAACATCTTTCACTAAATTTAAACCTAAACCTAATCCTTGTTGGTTTTAAACTTCACATTTAAAATTCATATATTTAAAAATTTTTATTTAGATAATATAATGTAAAAAGTTAAAAAGTGTAAGATGGACGAGTTGAGTTTAGAATGAAACAAAAAATTAAGAGCGACAATTATATGTATATATTTTATTTAATAAAAGATGAGATGAGATATGAGAGTAATAGAGGCACTAATAGTGATAGCATAAAAAAAAAATTTAGACAATTGAGGTAGTTAAAATTTTAAATAACTAAAAATTTAGAGTAAATTTAAAATTACAAAAAAATTATAACAAAATATGAATTTGGATATCCAAATGCAAATCCATAAGCTTATTCATACATCCTGTAATCTTAATTAAATAGGTTGGTTAGTTAAGAGGGTTATTTAGTTGGTTAGGAAATATCAACGTGAAAAATATTCAGGGACAAAATTACTTTATTCATACTAGAGGGAATATCTATAATACAAAATCCACAAAAAAGTCACACGGTTGACAAATTTGAAACATTATATTGTAACTTCTCTTCAGACATTTTATAAAACAAAGAGAAAAAGACACAATATTATGAGAATATATAACGAAAATATTCCTTACATTTAATGACGTTTTTTATACTATACTTTTTCACCGATTACATAATTGTAAAAGATAAGAAGATTATTCATCAAAAATGCGAAAAAAAGGATAAGAGTAGTAGGAGTGAAAGAAATAATAATCTCTGATAATTTGTAGTTATTCTTGTGATCGTACATCATATGTAGAAGAGGTTTCCACGCATAAATATAAATAATTTAATTTATATATAAAAAATAAAGTCTCAAACAAGACAAAAGTTCCCATGTCAGCTGATTTTATGTTTCATTTTTTTTTTTTATAAATGTCGTATCCATCTTTATCATAACAAGTGGCGAGTGTGGGGTGCAATATAAAAAAATTGGGTAAACAAATTCACATAATTAAATTTAAGATTATTAAATTTTTGTATCAAAACTAACACTAATTCAACTTTGTCTGCATATTTTAGTTGCACATCAGTGACTGTCATGTCAATTTATCTGTAAAATGCTATTTTAGTTTCAATAAATATGGAACAAATAAAGGAATGCGATCGATGATCTGGGAAATCCACTAACACCACTTGTTAAAATGCATACGTATTAAAAGAAACCAACGTGGAAAATGTGACCTCACAGTGTTTAACTTAAATCTAAGCAAATTAAATCAAGCACACAAAACCAACTAAAATTGGCCTATGTAAGGGGGTAATTAAAAACTCTCATAATTTAAACAATCAGTCGGGGTTCAAACACTAGCCTATTATATGTAACAATTTTAGTTAAGAGATGTCTACCTTTTGCTTTTAGTATTTTGAAGAAGATAATCTCTATTGTCACTAGCAGAACATATTTCTTATATTATAAAAAGAAAAAAAATCACGCGCATAGAATTTCTTAAAAATAAATAAAATTGTGGAAGGCTTATAATATTAATAGAATAAATGACAATAAAATTTCATTGACATTATATAAATGTCAATCTTAGGTATCCTTCTAACATCAACAATTTTAGGTCAAATGATTAAATTGCCCTTTGTTTAAAATAAAAAAATAATTAATTTAAGTGAAAAGTTATTATTTTTTGTTCAATTCTTATGATTTAAGAATAAAGTTGTGATTAATTAAACAAAAATTATAATTAGTTATTTTCAAAACTTGGACCTTAATGATAATAAAAATTTTATGTGAAAAGTTATAATTTATTGTTAAATTATTACGATTCACATAATAAAAGTTGTAATTACTTGCAATAAAAAAAGTTATGATTACTTAAACAAAAGTTGTAATTAGTTATTTTCAAAACTTAAACTTCAATAATAAAAAAAATTTCATGTGAAAAATTATTTTTTTACTTAATTTTTGTAATTGACAGAACAAAAGTTGTGATTGATTATTTTTTAAACTTGGACTTCAATAATAAAAGAAATTTACATGAAAAGTTGTGATTTTTTGTTTAATGTTTGTGATTCACAAAATTAAAGTTATAATTACTTAAACAAAAGTTGTGATTAGAACTGATTATTTTCAAAATTTGTTTATCAATTATAAAAGCAACTTCATATAGAAAGTTGTGATTTCTTGTTCAATTTTTATAATTCACAAAACAAAATTTGTGATTATTTAAACAAAAGTCATGATTGAAAAAAATGGATCTAGACTCATTATTTTTATTTTAAACAAGAAGTAATTTAGTTATTTAAATTAAAATTATTAATGTCAGCAAAGTATGCAGGAACTTCAAAGCCAATTATTATTTATATATTTTGGAGAGATTTTGTTATATTTTTTTTATATTAATATCTCTCATTATATTAGATGACATGATGTAGTGATGTAGTGTTTTACTTGAATCACGGCTTAGAATTATATATTTATGATTTGAAATCACAGAAGAAAGTAAAAAAAAAAAAAAAGGATTCCTTCAGCAAGTGATTAGGCGCAATGATATTGGATGTAAAATAGCTATCACTAGTTTAGAAAATCCTCAAATGCTGTAGTTGGTGTGTATATGTCGAATAGAGTCAGAAAAACAGGCGAGTTCTGCTCAGTAGACCTGATTCTCATGAGTTTGACTTATATGAGCTTGAGTCTTGAAACCACGTTATCGCAAAGTGAATCAATTTTTTTTAAACCCACTTCTTATATCATAATTTTATTAAAAATATATTTTATAAACTAAGACGGGACAGTATTTATTTTAGTTGAAAGTCTTATTTTTTTAGTTGACTTTAATTTGTTCGAATAAATTCTCATTTATGATGGCCATACACTTTTTAAATTTACTTTGGCAAACTAGAAATAGAGTATTTCCGCAGTTTCAACATATAAATATTTTTAAGTGTATCTGCGCACTTGTTAAGAAATACAGTTAATATGGCAATATTCTTTCTTACTTTATCAATTATGCCCTCAATTCAGCTTATAATTAATAAAAAGAAAATAAAAATAAATGCACCCATAAATGCTATGTTGAGATTATGAACTTTTTAAGAACATATAATATGAAACAAATTTTTTCTCCCAAAGATCTACACTCATTTTAAAATGGGGAGAGTATATAGTCAGAAGATCCACACTTCTATGACTCATGAATAATGTGATCTACTAATTAATTATAAACTTTATACATATTCAGACCAAATAATTGCAACATATACTTCTTTAGACTATAATGTTATAAAGCATCTTCTAGAAGTTTTATTTGTTCTAAAATATAAGCATTGGGCAATTTTTATAGGTATTTTTTCAACAATATCCTTCATTTATTGCTCTTTTTTGAAAAATATATATTGAAATTTCAATTGTTATGATTGAAGTTCTTATATATGTTACTTAATAAAAATATGATTGAAAAAATGTAAAAAATTTTAAGAGATTGAGGTTCCATTTAATTTTTTTAGAACCGTGGAGTAATTATCTTTACCAAAGTCCTATATTATATTGTGATCGGGGAGTACACAAATGCATTGATTACAAGAATCTCTAGTATTAAATGTATGAAGAAGGAATTAAATGCATGAAGAATCTCTAGTATCACACACACATATATAATGAGGACTGAGTGGGTCTGTGAGGACCAAGCAGTTCAGCTGAGGTGAGGCGTATTCACAAAATGACTTGTGCTGCCATGGGACCACGCTTTTGTGGGATTGTCTGCATCACTCTGCTTTTGATTTCAGGAACATATCTACTTGCAGTCACAAACATGGATTATTAGGGATTGATGACAATAAAATATGAAGACGTTGACTCCTGACATGATGATAAAAGATTTTTTTTTCTAATATTGTGTTTCATGGTTGAATTCGGGTCAATTCTTACTGTAATTTCTTCATGACTTAAAATGACAGGAGGGGGAGTGGAAGGGTGGAGCAGTAAAGTGCAAACGAGACAACTGGACATAGAGTGCCAGGGTCCGTGTAGGGATGACTGTGGCGAGCAATGCAAGAGCATGGGCTTTACCAATGGTGGCTGTTGTTTGGGCTTTAACAATTCCGGCCCATCTATTTATTGGTGCTGTTGCAAGAAAAATCCTCCCACCCACCTTTAATTCATTTCAATCTTATCTTTAAATTAAAACATCTTTTGTATTCCTTCCTCCCCGATCATAATTGAATAAGTTCCATTTTAACCTCTTCGGTTTTTTTTATTTAAATTCTATCTATTTTGAAAAATTTGAAAGTATTATCACTGCTCGCTTTCTAAGATTTGAATTTGAACTTGAGACTCTATGATAAGTTGATTTGACTCATTTAACCTATTGAACTAAGCATTTGGTAATGGCTTCTTCAATTCTTTCCCTTAATTTTATCATTTATATGATTATCATATTAGTTTAATTAAGGAAAAATGACAATAAATCTCTCTACATTAGATAAATGATAATCTAATTTCTCGAAATGTCATAATTTTACTGAAATCCATAAAGATCTCTTTGTCAATAAATTTTAAATTAAAAAGACTGTTTTACCTTTATTGATAAGTTGTGATTTCTTGTTTAATTATTGCGATTTTGTCAAGAAAAGATGTAATTTTTTAAATAAAAGTTGTGAATGATATTTCTTATTTTGTGACCTTATTTTTTAATAATAGAAATTACATTTGACAACTTATGATTTATTGTTCAACTTTTGTTATTCACAAAATAAAAGTTGTTATTCCTTGAACAAAAGTTGTAATTGGGACTTATTTTTTAATATCAGAAATTACACTTGATAAGTTATGATTTCTTGTTTAACTTTTGTGATTTATAAAATAAAAGTTGTAATTCCTTAAACAAAAGTTGTAATTGAGACTTGTTATTTTAGTTAGGGTAAAATAATTTTTTTTATTTTAAAATTTATTGACAAAGAGGTCCATAGAGACTTTATTAAAATTATGACATTTTGAAGAATCAAATTATCATTTATATAATTTTAAAAAAAAATTACTGTTATTTTTCCTTTAATTAATTGGTTTAATAATGAAGTAATTACTCATAATTCTCACAACGTGGTGAATTAAGGTTCAAATCTTGTTAGGAGAGGTGCCTACTTTTAGTATTCAATTGTGCTTCAAACAAGATTATTTCCAATAAAATGATATCTATGAGCAACACAAAAAATTTAAAATATTATAATGTTTAATTTTGATTCAAAATCAAAAGCAAATGTTTGAAATTTTAAGAGGTGAGGTATTGATACTTATGTATATATAGTATAAGGTTAATATACAATTTGAACCTTAAACTGTAAGTTTAAGAGTGATTTGAACCTTAAACTTTTAAAATATACATTCTGAACCCTAAATAATTAAAGTTGAGGTAATTTCTCCTTTATCATTAACTTTCAACTAACGTCTATGAAATTAGAGCTTAATGTATAATTTTCACCAAATGAAGGTAGGAGAGATGGAGAGTAAACTTTAGTGAAAATTGCACATTAAGACTCTAATTTGATAGACATTTGTTGAAAGTTAGTAGTAAGGGCAATTTTGCCCTAACTTTAACGGTGTATGGTTCAAAATGTATCTTTTAAAAATTTATAGTTCAAACCACCTCTGGACTTATAGTTTGTGATTTAAATTGTATATTAACCCTATATTATATCAAGTAAATATTATAATAGTATATGTAGAATGATGTTAAACTATATTATGAGCCTGCATATTTTGGTTGAAATTAGGATGAGCTAGATATTAACATCTTCTGAATACCATAATGCGTTATAAATTTATATTGTGGATTGGATATAGCTATATATGTATATAGATTTGGCTAGTTTAGTTTTCTTTGACATTTTTACATTTTTTTTCACGCGGTGTCAAGATTTTAAAATGGAAATCACACATTAGATGTCAAAAAGGGCCACACTTAGACCAAAACTGTTCCAATAAATATTAGGGAAAAGGGATAAGGGCAACTTGGTTTATCCAAGGCAACAAATGAGAAAAATTAAAGCGTTTTATGAATAAATATTTTAAATAAAATATGAAATTTAAATAAAATATGAAATAATTAACGAGTGTTAATTTTTTTAAAAAAAAATTTATATAACTCATTTTTTGTGAAATATCATATCATAAAGGTCTTTTAATGGGATATGTAATTGACAAAAGGAGAAGGGTGACATGTCAGCCATAATGGGTATGAAAGAGAAATCAGATGGCGTCATGTATTTGTTAGGATATTGAGATGAAGTACGAAGTCAAGCACAGATGCTCCACCAGGGTGACCGTGAACGACAAAGTACGGAAAGACAAGCCAATCACTTGGTAGAGTATGTCCACGTGGCGGAAACGGACGTGTCTGTGAGATTTAGACGAAATGCGTCATGTGATGGCTCTCCTTCAGGCTGCGACGAAAGTGAACGGTTATTGGGTTTCGTCACTCATGCATGCACACGTAGCCGCAATCGGTGAACCCCGCCGCTTCAGCCCCCGAATCCCTGCGACCAATATTAATTATTACAGCTTCAAAAATAAAAAATCAACTGGTTGTAAAGTTCGATCAATCTTACATCTATAAAATTCTTGGAAAAATTATTAATATTATGAACATGTTAGTCTCTGTGTGTGCATATATATAAAATATCAAATAATATATTAACAAGTTATAAATAGAGATATATACTAGCTATTGTTTAATTAGATAATGTGTAGGTTGATGACAAAGCTACTTTTCTTTAAAGAGATATAGGGCTCGATCCTACGTTGATATGTTTGTAGGCATGCATGTTTAAGTTGATTGTATTAAAAAAATTAGGTAGTGTGTAATTCATGGAGAAATAATTTAGAGGAAAAACACTGGTGGTCCCTGTAGTTTATTATGCTTTGTCATTGATTCATTTTATTACTTTTTTCCCCCTCATGGCTCCCATTTCCTATATAGTCTCACTATAGGATGATGATGTATCATTAACGATATTAAATTATTTGACGTGCAAGTAATATCATTTTATTCATTCGTTGTGTGTCAAACGGAAGTTAAGTTTTATTTTGCTTGTTTTACAAACTCTAAACTTGTCTCTTTGCGTCTTTTTTGGTTTCATTTGCAGTAACAAGATGCTTTGTTTTACTTTTTCTAATTTTGAAGCTTGTTATTTTTAGTTAATATGTTAATTTAGAGTTTATTTTATCATTGTGTAGTTGGGCATAATCTTCAGTTTTTTTCGGATTGATTTTCGTTACTTTGCATTTTGTAATTGCTATTCTCTTTCTTTTCAATTTTTTAACATCCAGGACAAAATTTAACACCATTAGTCAAGGCAAATAATTTAATGTTGTTAATTATATATTATAATCCCTTGGGCTATGTTAAAAAATAGAGAATTTACCTGGGAAAAAGTGTCAAAACAAATAAAAAATATAATTATGCATCCCTACATCTTATTCAAGTTTTACTATAGGTTCTTGTACTTTTAGAACACTTAAAAAAAGTCCAAAAACATATAGCAAAACTCGAGTAAAGTATAAGGACTCAAAATTATATTTTTCTAATAACAAAATACAATACAATTAGAGGGGTAAATAATATAGTTATGTTTTCCCAAATTTAAAACTTGAAAAAGGTTTCTTTTTAATAGTGTTGTGTGTGTGTGAGATAGAGAAGTTTGGATTGGATACAACTAATGGAAATTGGAATGCATAGTGTGAGAGGAGAGTGTGAAATCCTGAAATAGCAAAGAAGGCAGAGTCGTCACAAAGCTTGTTCGATTCCTGCTCCAGTTTGTCTTGTACAGTATTGTCCAATGCATTTTTTTATTTCCTTTTCTTCTTTCCATGGTCCTTTTAGGAAAACACTACTTTTAATCCTCAAAAAATTTCAGTGAGGAACCTTTAATCAAACATAATAAAAAAAAGAACCCCTAAATTTTTGAAATTTCACAGTAGGACCCAATATTGAATTAAAATTAAATTTCTAATAGAAATGATAAAATTGCCCTTATTTAAATGAATAACATACTGTAAGTAAGGTAATTTATTCATTCTCATACTGTATATTGTTCATTTATTTATGAAATATTGTTTGTTTTCCTACTTCACTAGTTTATAACCCTACTTTCACTTGATTTCATTCCAAGGGATATAAACAAGTGAAATAAAGAAACGAACAATATTTTATAAGTAAATAAACAACATACAATATAAAAATACACAAGTGATCTTATCATAAAACTAACACTTGAAATGAAATTAAACAAAACTAGAGGTAATTAACAGCATTTTGTAAGTAAATAAATAACATTCAGTATAGGAATGAACAAGTCATCTTACCTAAGGTATGTTGTTAATTTAAATGAGGGCAATTTTATCATTTCTATCAAAAATTTAATTTCAATTTAGTATTGAGTCCTGTAGTAAAATTTTAGAAATTTTAGGGTTTTCTTTTTTAACATGTTTGGTCAAGGGTTCCCATTTAAAATTTTTCCTTTAATCCTTGTATTTTGCTCATATTTTAGTATAAATCCTTGCATTTTTTTCAATGTTTACATTCTCTACATTTTCCTCTGTATGCAGTGTTAATATCTACATATTTAGAGAGATATTGACATAGCACAAATATTGTTAATAAGGTCGACAAGTCAGTTAATATCATTAATTTTGTACTTACATGTCAAATTGATGCTTATATGAATTTTTTAATAAGAAATAAAAAAGTCTACATACCATGAAATAACTTAAAAGAAAAAACCTTCTGTTGATTGTTTAAAAGTCCAGGTTAGCCTTTTTATTTCATTTGATATAGTTTTTTAATTTTTTATTAAAAAATCCATACCAATATCAGTTTGACACATAAACACAATATTAATGGTGTTAATTGACATATAAGCACTATTAATTAACACCGTTTGCGCCATATTAATGTTTTTATGAAAATGTAGAGACTTGAAACACTAAAAAAAAAAGTATGGGAACCTAAAACCAAAACTTAAGCAAAATGCCATATCAAAAGTAGTGCTTTCCCTTCCTTTTAACATATGCACTGCATCTTCACCATTTTCTTTTATCGTTGTGCTTCAATATATATATATATATATATATAATTAACAAAAATATGTGGCCTCATGATATATCTAATATTTTCTTCTTATGCTTATCTGCTTCACTTTACATTTCATCAACTTCTACGATTTTGTATCTCATTTAGTCTTCTCTTCTTCATACCGCGGAGAGAAATAGTATAATTCTGCTCACTTTCTTTAGGGCATATTAATAAATTTATTTTTGTGGTTGATTTTTTTTATTCTCGAGAGTCTTTAATTTTTTTGTGATAAATGAGGAAATTACTTCTTAACTTTAGGTCTAATAACACCATAGATTTTAAATTTATTTATTGTTCAAATTATTTTCTTAACCTTTGAAAATGGTGCAATCTGACCCATGCCATTAATAAAAATTAACTTTTATCTCTAATTAATTGACTAAAAAAATAATAAAAAAGGATCGTTGACCTAGTCAATGTCTTCATTTTTGAGTTCTTTATTGTAATTTTTTTGAATTTTTTTCTAATTAATTAGCGATCAAAATTGCACCGTTTAAAAATTTGACCGAATAATTTGCACAATAATGCACCGTTTTTAAAATTTGGATGAATAATTTGCAAATAAATGATTTTAGGGTCTATAATGCTATTAGACCTAAAATTCAAGTGGTATTTTAGTCATTTTACCTTTTTTTATAGGAATTGAGTCTTTAATTTTTATTTAAATACATTTATGAATTTAACTGATAAATGGTTGTTAGAAAAAATAATGCAACTTTTAGAGAAATTGCCATGCATGATTACTTTCAGGGAAAAAATGCCATTTGTTTTATACATATGAAGAACCCGTGCAGTTTCATAAGCATGAAGGCATACTAAAAGAATACGTGTTTTATGATGAAATAAATTTATAAAAATACTCCCTCTGTCCTAACTATATATTGCCATTTAAAGTTCTTCACATAAATTAAGAAATGCTATAAAAATGAAAGAAATTATTAAAACATATTTAAAATATTACTTGGCATGCATGGACTAAAATGCCCTCATTTAATCTTTTTTTCTTTTTACCAACATTCTCTTTTCAATATAAAGAAGGATGGATACTGTCTCCACTCCTAATTATAAAGAGCCAATTCTGAGGGGTCGATATCCCAAATTATAAGATCACCTGCAAAGTTCTAGGAATAATTAAAAGACGTATGCCCCTAATATATGAATAAAATCTTATAAAACATTTTTCTAATTTATTTTTAAAGAAATTGAAATTGTAAAAATAATTAATTATTTTTACAAAGAGAGTATTAAAATATGGAAGATTTGAAACGGCTGGATGAAATTAATTCAAATGTAGTAATACTAAATTGAAGGAGTTAATGATTGTGAAAATAAAATATAGTAATAATTTGCTTGGCATGAAATTAAAGCATAGGAATTGAGAAGCCTATTTGAGCAGCGAGAGGGACAAGCTTTCTGGCAAAGACTGAGCCACCGTTTGGCTGTTCCATTCAGATGACAACGTATGGTTCCCGGCACAGCCTCCCAAGTCTCACTCTGAAACTCGCCGCATCAGGTTTTGTTCTTATTTTATCCTTCTCAAATATTATTATTCATTTTTGTCATTAATCTAAACAAATAAATTTACGCACAATAGTATTAGTTTTCTTAATTATTTTTATTTTAGACATATAATTGCACTCTCCTACAATCCCTATTTTAAGGTATCTTTAATTACCTTATCAAATTAAGAAGGACAAAAGAGATGATTAAGTTATTAATTTTTCCTCTCATAATTAATAAGTTTAATATTGGTAATATCAGTAAAATGTAATTAATTAATACCCACTAAGTGCCATATATTAAAAATCATATATCTAACTAATTAAAATCAAATTTGAGGCAAAAATGATAATATGATTTTCGACCAGAGATTAGATGTGTTTGGATAATCCTTTTATAGTTTGGCTCCTGAAATTTTACTTTTTTTAAAAAAATGATCCAAACATCCCATTTTTTTAAAACTCCGATCCATTTGATGATCAATTATAGATGTGAAACTTTATTACAGGAAGATATATATATATATATATATATGAAGTTTCACCTGAAAATCAATGATTTTAAAACTTCATTTGATGTTCAATTTTTTCTATAATTAATTATTCAATATTATCTGATTGAAATCCAAACAAACTCTAAACAAGATCTGGTTTCGTATGAAACCTTGAAAATAATATAAAACTGAATTGAGGAAAAAGACAAAATTAATAAGTGATATTCCACTTGAACACACTTCACCATTTTCCAATGGGACCTTGCCATTCAAATTATACAGAAACGGCCCCCTTTTTCTCTCCATATTTTAGGCCAGCAAAGAAGACAAATACACGTTAGAAATGGGGCAGAATTACAATTATTAATATTGAAACAAACTAGAACAAACCAGAACACTCACACATGGGGGTGCTTCACTGGTATAACAAGTTTCAGGCTATGCTTTGCAAGAGTGTAAGTGATCTCTCCCAAAAATGGGTTTTCTTTTTTCCTGCCCTTTTATGCCAAGTCCTTGATTGATTGGCTTCAATTTCCTGGGAAAGACGAAAGAATCTGCACTCCTCTTCATCTTCTCTGCCATGAACGAAATTTCACTTTGCTAATGCCTTCTTCTTGGTCGAACCATTAATTACTACCGTGTCCAGATTTGTTTAAGTCACCATCTGCAATATTAAAATACTAAAAAAAATCTGTAAGATTTGAGGGGACAGCAGAGAAGTCACTTTCTTAGTTCGAAGGTAAGAGATTACGAAGGTTTGTATTATATATTCTATTGTTTATGTTATCCATAATGTTTGTTGAATCTCTTTGTGGATCGTGTGGGTATTATGATATTTGACAGAACCAGAACCAGATGCTTTATGTTGCTTCTCTCCTTCAGATTTGATTTCAAAGCCGAGACCTTATCTCCTTTGCTTCCCTAATCCAACACAAACCGAAGATCTTTCTCCCCCTTTCACTTATCCGTACACAGGGATAGAAGAAGAAGAAGAAGAGAGAAAGAAAGAATCCCTCTCGCTTCCCTTTTATTATCCAGTTTCTCTCTCTAAAAAACCCATCTGGAGCATAAGAACGAGGAACCACTCGGAGTTTTGCGATTTTGCTTGTGAATGAGAGATGAATAATGTTGGTGTGGAACCGCAACTGCAAGAGGGAGATTTCTATGAAGAAGAAGAAGAAACAGTTGTGGCGGCGGTTAAGGAGCGAGAGATCTGGCTTCAGAATAATAACCATAGGAATAATAATAATATGCAAGATGATGATGAGGATGATCTGCTTGCCAGTGTATTGGACGACGCTTCGCTGTTCTACGCCGACGATGACTTCCCTTCTCTCCCAGATTTCTCATGCATGTCATCTTCTTCTTCTTCTTCATCTTCACCGCCAGCAGCCACAGTCAAAACCGTCACGTGCGCTTCTTCCTCCTCCACCAATACATCGTCGTCTAATTCCGCTGCTTCCTGGGCGAATCTCCGGTCCGATAATGTAGGGCCTCCTCTCCCACCGCCACAGACACAGCCGCCGGCGTTATCCTCCACTGCTTCTATGGAGATCCCGCAACCGCCAGATCATCAAGGCGGCAATAACGGCGGCGGCGGAGGAGATTGTCTGGATATGATGGGCACTTTTGGGCATATGGAATTCATGGAGACCAACGAATTCTTCGATCCTTCATCTATGTTTGAAAATGGAGAGAATCTATTAGACGAATTGACACGGTTAGACCCGAATCCACCGGAAGAGGGACATGCAAGTGGTGAAATGATAGTACAGGAGGAGCAGCAACAGCAAGAGCAGCATCAACCGCCGCCATTGCCAGAGACGGCGGCTACGGACGAAGAGATGAGCTCGGTGTTCTTGGAGTGGCTAAGGATGAACAAGGACAGCGTGTCGGCTAGTGATTTGAGGAACGTGAGGCTGAAAAAGGCGACAATAGAATGTGCAGCTAAGCGTCTTGGTGGAGGAAAAGAAGGCATGAAGCAGTTACTGAAGTTAATTCTGGAATGGGTTCAGACCAGCCATCTTCAGAAGAAAAGACGGATTATCGAAAATCAGGATGATGACAATTTTCTCATGACTCAAGTTCAGGACACCGCAAACCCTAGCTCTCATAATCTGAACCACCAGCTTTCATTTGGACCGGAATGGATCTTTCAGCCGCCTTACGGCGTTGATCCTGCTGCGGCTCCTGCAGCGGCCCCGCCGTCATTTCCCCAACCACTGGTTGGGTATAATAATAACAATAACAACCTGGGAGACCCGTTTTCAAATGGAGCTTCAAGTGAATTTCACGTGCTGGATTCTTCTCAGTCATGGCCTCATTCTCAGTTCACTGTCTACAACAACCAGCCATATGGGGAAAATAATTTACACCCGACGACAATGACGCCGTTAGCGGCAGCGGCATTTGGTGGTTATGGGAATCAGTTTCCATATCATCCATATTTTCACGGCACCGGCCCGGATAGATTGGGTCCTTTGGCGACCAAAGAAGCGAGGAAGAAGAGAATGGCGAGGCAGAGACGGCATTCATCTCACCATAGGCATCACAATGTCCAAGACCAACAAAACCAGCAGAATCAAAGTAGCGATTATTGCACAGCTGCTACAGTAGCCCCGCATGCAAATCCGCCGAACTGGTTGTATTGGCCACCGGTGGCCACGTCCGGCAGTGGAGCTGCTTCTGTTGCGCCAATGGCTCAGCCGGAGCCACCGTCGACAGCGAGAAATGCAGGGGATCGGACCGCGGTGCAGTCTCACCAGAATTATCAACATACCCGGGTCTCATCAGATAAACGACAGGTATAGCTAGCTAGATTCATCAATAAGTTTGGTCCGTAACTTGTTATCTTGTGAGATTGGAGTACGGAATTATATGAGATTACATATAGGGATGGAAGCCTGAGAAGAACTTGAAGTTCCTTCTGCAGAAGGTGTTAAAGCAAAGCGACGTGGGTAATCTGGGGAGGATAGTGCTGCCAAAGGTGATTCTTCTTTTCTTATTTTAGATTAATTATAGTTATTTGGAGCTGTCATTTATATATATATATATATATGGAATGATCAGAAAGAAGCAGAAAGTCATTTGCCAGAACTGGAGGAAAGAGATGGAATTTCTATAGCAATGGAAGACATTGGAACTTCTCGTGTTTGGAACATGCGCTACAGGTATGCTAATTAAACACCCACAGAGAGTAGATCTCTTCATTTGGGGAAATTAGATCAAGTTGCTCATACCATTAATCTAAATGAAGGGCTGAGATTTAGAACATTAGAGGGGTAGCAGTTTCTTTAATTAGTTAATGCTAGTTCTATCTTTTTGATATACATTGAAATTAAAATTTTCTCTTGGACTTTCTTTTACTTGTGGAGTATCAGATACTGGCCGAACAACAAAAGCAGGATGTATCTACTTGAGAATACTGGTGAGTATTTCTGACTTGAAGTCTTCATTTTTGCTTCTTGTTGGGTTTTATATATATATATATATATATATAAAATAAATGATTGTGCAGGAGACTTTGTGAGAGCTAACGGACTTCAAGAAGGAGACTTCATAGTGATATATTCAGATGTAAAATGCGGCAAATATGTAAGAGAGCCATTAGTTGTCATCTTGCATGTTTCTCTGTTAATTAAATTGAATTCATGTTTTTTTTGGGTGAGATATATGAAGAATAAGAATATTGTGTGGTAATTAATTAATGCTGCGGAAAACGTGTTTGCAAAACAGATGATAAGGGGTGTGAAAGTGAGGCAAGCAGGAGCGAGAGTGGAGACAAAGAAAGGCGCAGCAGGAAAAAACCAGAAGGCTAATTATGGCTCTCCATCATCACCCAAGAAGATGAACGAGAAAAAGCAATAACAAAGAGTGAATATCTATGAATGAGGTTGAATCTATGGCCAAATGGATGGTTCAGAGTTGTATGGGGTCGATGGAATCTTGGGTTAATTTTCTCAGTCCTCTCAGACTGCAAATGCGTATATCAGATTCAGAACTGAGGAGTGCCCACAGCACAGAGAAATATATAGTATTGTAATCAGCAATGTGATATATATATATATATATATATATGAATGTTTTGATGTGTATCAATAATCATTTGTAGTTACATGGTGATGGATAATGTCTGCTTTGTCTTTATTTGTGGTATGAGAGGTCGATGCTTGGGAACCCTTGACCATGTATATGCTCCAACCTTGCATGACTACACACACAAATTTTCGTATCTATCTGTTTTCGTAAAAGCAGTTCATCAAGATACTCATGTCATCATTTGTTGCATTAATAATTAGTAAAATCATTATATTTTAATAAAATTTGAGTGTGATTGTAATAGGTTTATCTGTACATTAATAAGTCACGTATGAAGTGGATTATATTAGTAGACAAAAATGCATTTAACGATTCCTTTTAATGTTAGTTTTCTTAAAATCCATTGTTAAAAAAAAAAAAAAGGCAGTGGCATGATTGTAAATTACTAGAAGATATTTAATGTCGGTTCGATACGAACCAACGTCAAATCAAGTTACAACGTTGGTTTTTTCACATCGGTCATTTAATAACCGATGTGGAAAACAAACCAGCGAAAAAAAATTAAAAAATAATATGTTTCAACGTGAAAACAAGAACGACGTCAGTCTGGTTTAAAAATTCTAGATCTGCAGTAGACGCTTCGCATACTGTTGGCGTTTTTTTCCTCCTATTCTCTCCCAGTGTCAAACTTCTTTTTTCCCCACTGCTCAAAACAACCACCGTGAGGTCCGCTGCCATTGATGATTAGAGGTCCACCGCCGTCAAGTTCATTTCCATTGAGCCACCGTCCTTTTCTATTCCAAACACCGTTCATATCTCCATTTTTGTGATTTTGAAGCTTTTAAGATGCGTTTTTTAATTTTTCTTTGTGGATCAAGTTTATTATTTAATTCGGGGTCTCCATTTGATTTATTCTTTCTTCCATTTTCTTCCATTGTGAGCGAATCTTCCGTTTCAGTTGGTGCTTGCTTCTTCCTCTTTCTTCATTGTCGGGTCTTGCTTCAAGGTTGCATTTTGATGCCCATAAATTCCAAGTATCACTACTTTTTTTTTTTCTATTTTTCTATTTGATTTATAAATTATTTTGGCTGATTATGTGTGTGTGTAAATTAAATTATATTGGTTGATTATATATTTTGATGTCCATATATGAATTAAGTATCATTTTAATGTTTTTATTTTTTTTATAATTACTATAATTCTTTTCTTTTGTGTAAAATGTTTTTGGATAGGGGAATTAAATTTATTGTGATGAATATTGTTGGATAAAGGAATAAAATTTAAAGTTAAGGATCAATTTTACCCCTAACTTGGTCATGAAAGCTCACAAATGATCCTAAACTCAATTTGAGGTCAATATTGTCACTTAACCTCAAAGATTCATTGTCTCGATACTCCCGACGTCAACTCTTCCAATTATGCCGTTATATGGGTTCCACATTTAAATTTTTTGGTGTGTCCCATGTTTTTTATATTTTTTATAATTTAAAAGATATCCTTCTCTCCTCTCTCTCTCTCTCTCCATCTCCTTCTCTCCCGTCCCTCCTCCCCACTTTCCCTCTCTCTTCTTCATTGATTCTCCTCTCCTTTATGATGTTATAACTTGGAGTGCATATGACATTAATGGGTATTTATTCTATAAAAAAATACAAGATGATAATAGTACTATTCAAAATAATGGGATAATGGTAGAAGCTGAGGCAACTCATTTTTTTAGTGTTAAAGATAAAAATCCAACTGTGACATCTTCATCATATTTTGGAGTCATTGAAGAGATATGAGAAGTTGATTATTTTAAATTTAAGGTGCCCATTTTCAAGTGCATGTGGGTTGATATTAAAATGGTGTTCAAGAAGATAAATTGAGTTTTACTTTAGTAGATCTTCATAAGGCAAAACATAAGGATGAGCTTTTTATCATGGCAATTCATGTAAAACAAATTTTTTATATTATCGATCCAGTTGATAAAAGGTTGTCCATCGTACTATTGAGAAAAAGTCTCCTTTCTCATGATGAAAATGATGAAACAAGTTTTGGCATTAAAGAGATTCCTCTTTTAATGCCAACCCAACCCTTGGTGGATGTGGAAGATGAGGATGATGTCTATGACATTAGAACTGATCATGATGAAGGCTTATGGGAGAATTAAAATATATTTATAATGGTAACATAATATTAGTGAATTTCTTTTATCCCTTTTGTTTTTTTATGCTTTCATTATTTATATAAGTTTAAATTTATTATATTTTTTACTACTAATATTATTTATCTTATTTATTTCAGGAGAAATATGGAAAATCCTTCCAGCAGTGGCATTGAAAAAGCAAAGACTAAGAGAGGTAAAAGATGGGCCACGCGACTAACTAAATTGGCCCAAGTACATGAAAAAATTTATCTTGACTTTGATGAAAAGGGCCAACCAATTGATAAGAAAAAAGGAAATATTTTTAAGAGTTTTGTAGGTTTTGTGGCTCATCAAAAAATTAGCATCTTGAAGGAAGAGTGGGATGATGTAAAAGAAAGTAATAGAGATGATATTTGGAAAACAATACTGATATTTTTAATTGCTTTATATCATATTTACTTTTTATTTTGAAATATATGTTGTTACTAAATTCATCATTGGCGTGTTTTTGCAGATTACATATGACATAAAGGAAACTCCATTTTTAAAGGACAAATGGTTAAAATATGTCAGGGATCGATGGAGGGACTTTAAGTTCAAACTTACAAGAAAATATGTGTTTCCCAAGAATGACAATAAAAATGATGATAGTGACAATGATATTGACATGGAAAAACCTTAGGAGAAATATCCATTCATTGATTATAACACATGGATGAAATTTATTCACAGTAGACACGATCCTAAATTTTTGGTAAGCGAAGGAAAAATATTATATTAAACTAGTATTATTAAAATTTTATTTTAACAAATATTTTTTATTGTTTGTTAATAGAAAAAAGTCAAAGAGGTCAAGAGTGTCGGAAGAAAAACGTATATAACCATACTATGTCTCGAGGAGGGTATGCATATGTTTATGACATAATGACTCAAGAAAAGTGGAAAGCAAAAAGACAAGTGACGGGAGTTGATAATGTTTAAGACGTTTCTCCTCCATCTCCTATTAATCGTGTACAAGCATAGAAGAGAGGACGAATGACTAAAAAAGAAGAGTATATTTTCCCAAAAGCTAGAGAAGTGGTTGAAAAAATTGTAAGTATTTTTATAGTCAACATCTCAATTATATGATTTAAGTCTACTAATTGCATTGGTTGATTATATGTTCCAGGATGCTCTTACAGAAGCATCCTTTCAAGGGACCTTTGTATCTACTGGTAGGAAGGATATATTGGCCATATCATTAGGGAGTGAAGAGCACTCTGGCTGTGTTAGGGGTGTTTCAAAAGGTATGGGCATAAGACAATATTTTGGACCACCACCATATCCTGATCTTGTACCAATGCAACAAGTACAAATGATGATAGCAGAATGCAAATCAAGCATGATGATTGAAATGCAATCAATGATTAGTAATCTCCAGATGCAATCATAACAAACACAGAACTATGGTGGTGTTCTAGATTCAGGGTGTGATCTTGACCTATCAGAGCAAGGAATGTCATGCATACTTTATGTGGAGGATCATAACAAATAAGTAGTTGTGCATATGAAAAGGTGTATAACCATGCAACTACAGTGCACCACCAATAACCGATACAACATAATCAAGTAAAATTCATAGTTGAAGAGGTTGTGGATGCCAATACTCCTGTGTTATTCCCTACTAAGGAGGTGCAAACAGTAGGACAAGCTGAGCATAATTTTATTATTTGGTTGAAAAGGCTAGCCCAACAGGTTATCGGTGAGGTATGAAAAGTTATAATTTTTATATTTCTTAATTAACATTATAGGTATTTATAATTTTTATTATATATTAATTATAAGAACTCCTACAATCAAAAGAATCTCTGGGTTCTAATTCCCAACCGGTGTAAGATTATTTGAAACAATTGGCTTCGGTGGTAGTTGATATGAATGAATTTTTTGATGAAATAAAAGTAAGCAAAATGATTTTTGGGAAGCCTATTACTTTTAGAGTCGCTAGAAAAGGCATTAATGATCTCATTATTTTTGACTGGTTGGACTTAGCAATAATTCAAGTGTTTATTATGTAAGTGTTCATTTTTATTTCTAGATTAATAATTTTATTTTCTTGCTAACATATTTTTTATCATCAAAGGCACCTCCATAAGATATGCACCAAACTTGGTGTCGATTATAATTATAAGTTCTTGTCTTCACTTTTAACTATAATCGACAAAGTGAATCAAAAAGTTTCTTATATTGAAAAGATGATATGTAGGCAAAAGAAGAGGTATTGGTTTTTATCAATTATTGAAAGGTATTAAATTTTAAATTCATCCCTCAATTTAATAAAAATTTGCTTAATGATGTGATATTAATATAAATTAAAATGTTGTAGTCATCATTAGATGCTTCTTGTCATTTGCCCATATGAAAATACTATATACTGATTTTGTTCACTACGAAAGGAAATAAGTGATGATATGAAGTCTTTGATGGAATTATAAGTCTTCAAATAATTCTATTTTGTGTTATTAATAACATATATTTAATATTTTTTAAGTGTGTATATTTGGTAAATAGATCATTAACAATATATTGGAAATCAGCAAGAATGGTTGACAAGAAAAAGAATGAAATTAAGTGGGTGCAAATGCAAGTAAGTATTTCAAATTTATTCTTTTATTAGAATGAAGATTATAATATTGATTTAATAAATTTTATTATTTTTATTTCATTATTTTTATTATCTTTATAGTGCCCTCAACAACTAGGAAGTATAGAGTGTGGTTATTATGTAATGATTTTCATGTATGAAATCATCACTCAAGGTATTATTCACTCATTTGATCAGGTAATAATTTTCTAATAATGGTTTATATTATGAAATTTGTCATATACTTGAGTTATTATTTATATATATATATATATATTGTTATTGAAATTGCAGCACTTCTAAAATTTAGAGCCATATTCTAAGCAAGAGTTGAGACATATACAGAATCTTTAGTCTCATTTTTTCTTAGAATTAATAAGGTTGGAGTAGAAACATTTTAGATATGTGTATTGAAAATGGAGATTTTAGTTGAAATGTTTGTACTATGTATATTTGTATTGACCTCTAAAGCTACTATTTATGTATTAATGCAGGTTTTATAAAGTAAGAGATATATATAATAATAGGTGATTCTATAAAAAAAGCATAGCATTTACGACCACAGTTATAGTTGTACTGTGGTAAAAAATGAATTTATAGCAACAATTGTGGTTATAATTGTCATCAAAGATGCGCCGTTCAAGCATCTTTCGCCACAAGTCCAAGAAAGACTTGTGGCGAAAGATAATATTTTTCACCACAGGTGAAGATTGGACCTGTAGGGAAAAAAAATCATCTTTTGCCACAAGTATCTCTTGGACTTATGGCAAAAGATGATATTTTTTGTCACAGGTGAAAGTAAAACTTGTGGCGAAAGATATTACACACTTATGGTGAAAGAGGCTATTTTTTGCCACAGGTCTCAACTTCACCTGTGGCAAAAAATAGTATTTTTTGCCATAGTTACATTATACTTGTCGCAAAAAATGTACATTTATGAATATAAATAATCTTTAAGATGATAGAAAATATAATCTTTAAGGTTAAGGAATATAAATAACTAATAGTTAACTTGAAGATCATTTATGACCTTGTGTATACTTCAAGAACATTTCTGACCCTTAACCTATGATACAATTACATTAAATACATTCACGTTAATCAAAAAAAGATAAAATTAAAACTTAAAAATAGTTTAAATATTACAATGTATCTTATATTTTGAACTAAAAATTACTTCTAAAATATATTCTAAAAATATGACTGAAGGGAGCATTGAAAAAATTTAAAAGGATTGGACACTTATTAACTTAGGTGGATATGATAGATAGTAGCAATCATCAAAGTGTGTATAAAAAACATTTTTTAAAAGATGATAACTTCTTAAATAATATTGTTTAAATTTTTTGAGAGATTAATTTTACTGTTGTTAGGTATCATGTTGTTAGGTGTCAAGGTAATTAAAGAAGTAAATAGATATGTAAAGTGACTTGCTTATCAAGCTATATCACATGGACATTGCTGTTCATTTTTTTCCCTGTGGAATTCTTTATGTGGCCATATATTTAAAACAAAAAATAAAGAATGAATAAGTTTAAAAAGCAACATACAAGTAAAAACAGATAAAAAGGACATTTGAATTCCCGAAGAGCAGAGCTATGGAAAGATTTAAAAAAAAAAAAAAGGAAAAAAGGTTGTTGGGCTAGCTGCTTAGTGGATTCTACCATGTAACTACAAGTGACAATTTCCTTTCCCTATTTCACATGAATGCCATTTTCATTTGCGTTTATGAAATTATAATAGCGATTCCCTATAATATAATTAAAAAAAATAAATGAGCATAAAAATAAATCTTATACTCCCTTGTTAAAAAATATAAAATATTTTTAATTAAATCTCACTTTTAATAAAATAGTTACTTATTTTCAAATTAACTCTATCTTTTTATATTTATCCCAATTTAATAAGATATTTTATCGTAAAATAAATATAATGTAATTTATTTAATTGAGAGACTTTAAAAAAAATAATAATTACACTTGAAAGTATAGTTGGTAATATGGGTCAACCTGCAGCCCGTGAGTTTGCTTGCAGTGGGTTGTGGGTTGGTATGGCTCGCATTTTTTGCAAGTTAAATTCTACCAACCCACACAACCTGCAGCTAGTTGGTGGATTAGTAGGCCAACCCACAAGTAAAAAAAGTATATTTTTAATAATTTTTTTAAATTTTAAAAATTATAAATTTATCTCTTTTTATTATTTTTTCATGATAAAAAATCTTATATTTTCCCTAAAAATTAATTATCTAAATAACAATAAAAGTCTTTCTACTTAAGACATGCTAATAATATCACTACTTAAATATAAACTAATTTAATTTTGTTATTCTTTTATTCTTTAGTCTTTTTACATGGCTGGTTAGTATTATATATATGAATTAATAGAAATACTTTTTCTATCCTCTTTTCTCTTCATCCTATTTTGACATTTTTTTCTATAAAATTGATGCCCTAATTTAAAATATCAATTCTTTTTTTAAAGAAAATAATAATGATTTAAACTTTGATTATTAAACTATTATTTATAATACATTCAGTTCATATCACCTAAACGTTGGTATGGCTCGCATTTTTTGCAAGTTAAATTCTACCAACCCACACAACCTGCAGCTAGTTGGTGGATTAGTAGGCCAACCCACAAGTAAAAAAAGTATATTTTTAATAATTTTTTTAAATTTTAAAAATTATAAATTTATCTCTTTTTATTATTTTTTCATGATAAAAAATCTTATATTTTCCCTAAAAATTAATTATCTAAATAACAATAAAAGTCTTTCTACTTAAGACATGCTAATAATATCACTACTTAAATATCACTACTTGAACGTGATCTCTTAATTAATAATATTTCTAAAAGCTTAATAAATGATAGAGCACAATGGCGTCTTGCAATCCATGTAGCCGACCCCACCTAGTGGGATAAAGGCTTGTTGTTGTTGTTGTTGTTGTTTATTCTTTTATTCTTTAGTCTTTTTACATGGCTGGTTAGTATTATATATATGAATTAATAGAAATACTTTTTCTATCCTCTTTTCTCTTCATCCTATTTTGACATTTTTTTCTATAAAATTGATGCCCTAATTTAAAATATCAATTCTTTTTTTAAAGAAAATAATAATGATTTAAACTTTGATTATTAAACTATTATTTATAATACATTCAGTTCATATCACCTAAACGTTCTAATATCCCTATATTTGTTTTTTTCCCTTTTATATTCAAATTAAGATGATAATATAATATATGGTTAGCACTTTATAATTATGTTTAATTTTATAAATAAAAGGGGCAACTAAAATTTTTTTATTTGCTAGATTGGGTAGCACTATTTTGCAAATAAGATAATTTAAATAAGCCATTATATGAATGAAATAGAGTATAATAAAATATTTTATTCAATCTTCTATTAATCACATTTAGATTATATTATATCATTGCTTAAATATATGAACAGTGTGTTTTTATTGTTTTTGCCATAATTAAACTTAAATTAAATAAATGTAAAAGTATCACAAGCAAACTTACTTTGAACTTTATTTTAAACTCAATATCATTTATTTATTTTTTTGTCTATTTTTTTAAAAAAATATAAGCGAGCTAATCCGCCAACCTATTAGCCTGCTGCGAGTTCAAGTTATGTGGTGTAGGTCAAAACTATCCCGCATATAATTGAACCCATTTTGTTTAACCCAACTTGTAACTTTTTTGCGGGTTGGCGGGCTCAACCTATATTATCAACTCTATTTAAAAGATTAAAAAGATGTTATATTTTTTAACATTTAATCCTTAAAAATATTTTATATTTTTAAATGAAGGAAATATATAATTACCTTTTTATGTTATTTTGTTTTCATATATTCGAATCATGTTTTTTGAAGGGTGAATGAATTTAAGATTTTAATTGATCGAGCTAATAATTTAACAATTTCAGTCTTGTAACTCGTGACTCACTTGTAGCTTACCTTATCTAATAGCCTTATTTTCAATTTCAACATTGACTTGTTCCTGTTTCTTAAATTTATTAGTTATACATTTTAGGTAATTACTTTTGGGTCAAATGATTTCAAATTTTCAAGAAGATCGAAAGAACTTGACATTCAGTACTTGGAAATCAATTACAACAAAATTTGTCTATATATAGTCAATTTTAACATGCTTTCTCACACAGACACCCTCATATAGTGAACTCATAGTTTTTTTAATAACTTTTTTTGTCAAGTTTTTAAACAACTTTTTGATCTTGTAAAAAAATTACTTCATAAATTTCTACGTGATTTTTTATTTGGAAAAAAGGTAATACAATAAAATTTATTAAAAAAAATTAGGAGCAAAATAATAATAAATACTTCTTTCGTCAAAAAATATAAAATATTTTTAATATAATCTTGTCCCACAATAAAATAGTTACTCACTTTTAAACTAATTTTATATTTTTATATTTATTTATATTAAATATTTTATAATAAATATAAAATCATTTATTAAAAAAATATTTATAAAAAAATAATTATATTTTAAAAAGTTAAAAATATTTTATATTTTAAAATTTTTAATTTTAAAAAAATATTTTATATTTTTAAACGAAGAGAGTGTATAATTATTGATGAAGCAATAAACGAGATTGTGCGGCTGAGAGATACGGCGGCATTCTGGTCTCACTTGCCTCGAGCTTACTTTGTAGCTGCAAGAGTTCTCGACTTCTTTCATAGCAGCGAAAGCCAGAAAATTTATGATCAAATTGACGACAGATAGGGGGAAAAATGTGTTCTTCAGTTCTTAATGTTCAGAACTCATGTCCCATTTCGTCTTACTCCCCAGATTGCTTTCATTTTCGACCCTTTGTTCTAAGCCATTCCCAATTTCTTTCGTTCAATTCCTCTCTGAAGTTCATGAATCAGCCTTTGAGATTCACTCGCGCCAAAATATCCAGAACCCGCAAACCTCGCTCTTCTTTTGTGGTTCTCGCGGTACAATCGAATTTCTTCAAAGGTAAGATTTTTCTTCTTTCTATAGTTTGTTCATTCTGGATATGTTCCGATTGGACGTTGTATTTGATCTGGGTTTAAAGTCAATGTTTTCTTTTGTTCTAATATGCTTGAATTTTGGACTGCCAAGAGTAAAATGTTTGTTTAAATCTAAATGAACTGAACTGTCAAAAATAAGGGTACTTCTGGATTTTGAGACGACGAGATTGCAGTTCATTGATATGGAAGTGGAGATAAGCTAATTTCAGAATTATTTCCAGGGTTATGAGATTATTTTGCTGGAAAATTACTGGTTTACTGGCATCGGAGACTTGGTATACATAAATAGAATCGATTTTGAATAACGCTTGGCGAAATGATTCGTAACATTTTAATTGTATAGCTGAATTTGAACTCGCTTCATCTCCTTTACTAATCTGTGTGGTGGACCATAGTAATTGATACCGATTTGGATTTTCTTAATCCTAAACAATATGCGGCTGCAGTAATCGCCCTGTTGACTACTATTTGTTGAGTAATCTTAAAGTAATAGATCATCCTTGATGTTTTAGTGGCTTCGTTTCTGTTAGAAGTGTGTTGTTTTGCGTCAATTTTATATATTTAGGATTTAGGATGATATACATAACAAAACAGGGACAGCGTATGGTAAGGAGTAGCGGGTTTAGGTAATATGCACAACCAAAACTTATGAAGAACTTGATTTAGGGTTATAATCAATCCGAACAACGCATTGTGTAAAGTAAGTCAGGTTCTCATATGGTGTGATGATTACCAAGACAATGAGCTTCATCCTTGACGAGTCGTCTAGTTGCGTAGTAAATGTAATTGATTATCATATGTGGGTATTGCTTTTGGCCAATGTTCATGCCCGTTCACTTCCAAGTCCTTATTTACTGGCATACCGGATTTTCATTTCACAAGAGTAAACATGAATCTGAGAATCAGCCCAAGTTTCAGGTATTATGAAGCCTTGATGAACCATTCTTTGTTGAGAAGTAAACACCAAACGATTAAGGCCATGTTTTTATTTTAACGATTTGGAACCCCAAAACGTATGTTTTCCCAAAAGCAATAAATTTTTTGCTTTTGGGAAAGCGTACGTTTTGGTACCCCAATATGGAAAAAGCAAACATGTGCTGTAACAGTTGTTGCTTGTTGACAGTATCATATGAGTTGCTTAAAACTTAATTCATGGTATGTTTTTGCCTTGTAATTTTTGAAGTTTTACTCTGAATGCTGCATACTTCTTCAATCAACCTAACCTTTCATTTTGATTCCTACTGCCATTGTGATTATGTTTAATAGTTCTGCAGACAACATGGAAAGTTGGGAGGGATGGAATTGAGGCGGCTGCTAATCTGGTTCCTGTAAGTTTGAATAGCCCTTTCAGAATAGCAATCCTTGGATCCGATCTTTTTATTGAATACTTTGTTCTGTTTTCTTATTCATTTTATTTTTGTTTTCTTCTATTTTTTGGCACAAGAATTCTATACCAAGACCGGTAGCAAGGATTTCTGTAACCTTTGTGGCATTGAGCCTTGCACTTTTTGTTCTGAAGTCTTTCCTCTCTACTGCATTCTTTGTACTGGTAAGTCATCTACTTTCTTTGTTTTCAGAAATTTTATATTTTGACTTTCGCTGTATTGGAAGGTTCCCAAGACAGTAAGACAAGATAAGAATTCCAGAAATCTTATTTAAATATATTTGTTCTGTACACTTCTTTGTATCAAGATCTCTTGTATTATCTGCTATACTGAAAATGGGGTCAATCATTGCTACCCGATTCAATACTCTTTTGTTCTTTTCTTAAGTAAATAAATGTCTTCAATATTTTGGCATTCTTTTAACAGCCATATTGAGTTCATAGAAACAAGTAATTTGCATGGTGCCAGGCCACAATGGGACTTGTATATTTCGCGTTCCTAGCATTCAATAAAGATCAAGGGAGAACAGAAGTCAGAGACACCACCTCCAAACCCATGGAGGATCCAGTGGAAGAAGCCAGAAAAATAATGGAAAAGTACAAGTAGTGGCATCAGAGTAAGTCATTTTCTGCATTCTACAGTCATCCATTCCATAACTATGTGGTAATGATAGCATTGAGATTTCCCTCAAATTCTTAGTTAAATAACGTTTTTAATTTTATATATATATATATATATAGAGAGAGAGAGAGAGAGAGAGTGTGAGTTTTGCTTTTCAGGAAAAATATTTTTCTCTACCTTTTAAAATGACCCTAGGTTATTAGTAAATTTTGTAATGTCCCACTTGAACTTGTTTCTGCTAGAGATATGCTCAGAGAGCCTGAGAATACTGTGACTTTTCCATCGGTGTTAGCCTGTCAAAGGAATGCTAAAAATCAAAATGAGAGCCCAAAGTTTATGCCTCTGTCCCCGCCCCCCGCCCCCCGGGGTTTTTCTTAATTTGAGTGGCCAGAGTTGGAGGTTTTACAAGTTTATGCATTTGCTTATCCTGCAGGTTTTTCACTCAAAGAATTGTAGCTGCACAACTTCATTATGTAATATACACTAAGTAGTGGGCAAATTCTACTTACTTTAATAGTACTTCGTGTAAAAGCTTTCTTAATCAAACTACACATAATATAATTTTTGAATTCCTTTTGGAACTTTGTTCGTAATTTTGTTATCCTTTTCTACGTGTTTGTTTGCCAAACTATACTTAAAAATGAGCACTAAACACTATTTCATTAGGTTATGTAATTCCAAATGGTATACAATGTCATGCAGAGCGTGACACACACACTGTCTCACTTCACAATCATCCATTGTTCTATTTGGCTTGAACTCATTATTTTATATCATCTAAACCTTATCATATTTGATGTGCTGTAAGCAGCCTAATGAGATCCATATAATTCTTGAACATGGAAAACTTATTTATTTTCTCTATTCTTACTCAGTTCTTTTTTCTTTTCCATTTTGCAAAAATATTATACTAATTCCACGCTCTAGATAGTTCAAACATCAGTGACATAAAATGAGAATTACATAATCCACCCGAAGAAGACAAAGCTAGCTGTGGATAAAGTGATATGATGCATTTCAAAATTCTATTCGTCGATGTCAATGATACAGCGTAGTCCCTCCCCCTTCAACATCAACTCAAACGCCTTGTTAATCTCAGAGAATGGAACTGTGTGTGTTATAAACTTTTCCAGTTCCAACTTCTGCAACCAAAAAAGCCAAGAATCTCAGTTTGCATCAATCTCACTCACGATATCACATGCTCACCAAATAATCACAAGGTTTCATGAGACCTAATCATTATAACAGAATGAAAAACCATAGTCACCTTGTTCATGTACATGTCAACAATAGATGGAAGGTCTGTCCTGGGCTTGTAGTTCCCAAAGAAGGTCCCTTTCAATGTTCTTTCGTTTAGCACATTGATTGGTTTGGTCATGAACACTGC
Source organism: Prosopis cineraria (assembly GCF_029017545.1). Classification (NCBI taxonomy): domain Eukaryota; kingdom Viridiplantae; phylum Streptophyta; class Magnoliopsida; order Fabales; family Fabaceae; genus Prosopis; species Prosopis cineraria. The sequence continues at coordinate 3,483,003 of NW_026555343.1, forward strand.
ATCCTTGGTGGGTACTCCTACAAGCACTGCAACTCCCCAGCCCTAAAATGTTACACACAAATTATTAACCATATAGCCGAATCCTGCCCTCATAAGGACCAATTCTACCAAAATTTGAAAGAAAATATTTAAGTTTTGAAGATCTTCAGCTGTCATTACTGATTAACAAGTTCTTGGTCATTAACCATCATTCTTTCCCCAAAATTTCTGCTATCATATGGTATGGTTATCTAATAAAAGATGGCTTACATCATGAACACATTCAAAAGCAGAGATCATGGCGTTGATGTTTCCAGTGCACTCCACACTACGGTCCACTCCACCGTTTGTTATCTCTGCAATAACCTCTTGAACTGGTTTATCATAATCCTTTGGATTTATAAACTCAGTCACTCCAAATTTCTTGGCTATAACATAATAGAAAAAGAAAACAACAGTCAGATACTGAAGTCCTTAGTTTATTAAAAAGGGGAGATCACTGAAGCGCTCATAGTTAATCAGAAAGGTGAGATTACTGAAGTTCTAAGAACAAAATCTACCTGCTTCAAATCTACTTGGATTCAAGTCAATCCCAATGATCCTAGATGCCCCAGCAATTCTTGCCCCCTCTGCAGCCTGATATTTTAGAATCTAGTCATAACTTGATCGAACAATATCATGATAAACATTGAAAATTTGTATCATAGTTATGTTTAGAGAAACGTAAGAGATCAACTCACAGCAAGGCCAACAGTTCCAAGACCAAAGACTGCAACAGAGCAACCTTTCTTTGGCTTTGCCACATTAAGAGTTGCTCCCAATCCTGAAATTTCACGAGTATTGTTCCACTCAAGTTAGTCAACGAGAAATCTAATCTAAAGCTGAAGTCTATACATCTATACATAACCTAAGAGCAAATCAGCAACTCAAATTTGTAAATTATCAGATTGTCTCAGTTTTAATATCTAAAATTAACAAACTTGTTGCATGTTAGGTTTTTTGGTCAAATGATCTGGATATAAGCTAAAAAATTAAACAAAAGTGGGACTTAACCAGTCGAAATGCCGCAGCTGAGTACACAGACTTTATCCATAGGTGCCAAAGGGTTGATCTTTGCAAGGCAGCCAGAGTGAACCACAGTGTATTCACTGAAAGTGGAAGTGCCTAGAAAGTGGTTGATAGGGTTGCCATTAATGGAGAACCTACTTTTTCCATCACTCAGCATCACTCCTCTATTTGTATCTATTCTCAGAAGGTCACACATGTTGCTCTCCTCGGACTTGCAGTGTGCACATTCTCCACATTCCCCGGTGAATACTGGAAGCACATGATCCCCTGCTTGCAAGTCTGTCACTCCTTCTCCAACACTCTCCACAATTCTGTTCATTAAGCAAATTAAGTAAACTCACACAATTCCCAAGCTAATATAAAATATCATGTAATTTTCGCAAATTTTGTAAAATGTACAAATAATTCCTTGATTTTTAAAATCTGAGAATGAATCTTTTCAAACTAATCTGTGTCATAATTAGTTTGTTTCTTTTTACTGTTAGGAGCGTGGCCTAGTTAGGGTGTAAACTATACATGATTCAAAGATACTATATAAGTATAACGCAGTTTACGGAAGCTATCTTTGTTGTCACTGATGTGTCATACTCAGTTAATGAAACAATACGGATTTTTAGCAGTTAATAAATTATCTGCACGTGATTCACTATACGGGGAAGTCGTGTCCAATTTATTAAGAAGTCTTACCCAGCTGCCTCGTGGCCAAAAATTCTGGGGAAAATAGGAGTTTGCCCCTGAAACGCAGATATATATGAATGATCAAGCCTTGATAATGGGAGAACAAACATAGTAGCATTCCACATGAGAGCTGGAATAAAAAGCGAGAGAGCGGGCAAAAATAAAGGGGGGGAATAACAAAATGAGAGACGTGAACAGTTACACAGACAGACCTTGGCCTCCCAGAAGTAGAGATCAGTGTGGCAGAGAGACGTATATTTAACCTTGATCCTCACTTCCATCGCCTGTGGGGGAGCTACCTCCACTCGTTCCATCACCAATGGTTTTCCTGCTTCCCATGCCACCGCAGCTGCTTTTTCATATATTTCATTTCATAAATTTTGCATCCATCCATGTATTTCTTGTACTAAGAACTAAATATATTGAAGCATCTCAAACGAAATGCAGAGAGGGAAAAACAAAAGAAAGAATGAAATGAACTTTAATTTGTGTTGCTGAATTTCACACGAATGAGTCTCATGTTTCTTTTCCTTTATTTAAAAATAAAATTAAAATGTATTCCAGATGACTTATTTTAGCTGTGTATTGAAAATATTAAAAATTGTTAATTTAATTTAAATTATTTTTTAAGTTCTCTTAGAAGGGTTTAAATCCTGAACTGCTACTACAAAATCCTACACTATATTACCTCCCAAGTCTTATGATAAAAATATATTCCTTCCGTTAAAAAATATAAAGTATTTTTAATTTTTTAAAGTGTAATTATTATTATTTTTTAAGTATTCTTATTAATAAATAATTTTATATTTATTGTAAGATATTTAATAGGAGTAAATATGAAAAGATATAATTGATTTAAAAATAAATAATTATTTTATTGAAGGATGAAATGTGATTAAAAATACCTTATATTTTTTAATAAGAAAAGTAAATGATATAATATTCTAAAAAAATCTAATAACTTTTTTTGAAAGATCATGTGAAGTTGAAAGGACTAGAAGAAAGACAAATCCATTAGAAAAAGATGAAATAAGCGATTGGTTGTTTACATTCATGTCAAGGATAGGGATCGCATACATCACAAAGAAAATGATATCGACCGTTAATTTACTACCTTAATCAACGGTTTTGTAGCCTTCTTGCTTTTTATTGAAAGATCGTGGGATTCTCTGGTAGAGACTTGTATGGAGTTCTTTTGATAAATTCGGGAGAGGACATAGCAACATTTCAGTCTAATTAAACACATCATTTGTTCAATTTGCGGCTCCTTGGGTGAAACTGAAATTGAAAATCTAGATTGGAATGGAACGAAACAGAACAATCAAACCTAATCTTGCCATGAAACTGAACTTTCTTCTCCGATTAGAATTTTGCTTTCGCTATATTCAGAATGAAACTAGAAGAAGATTGAATAGAAAAGGATTGTTACAGTGTCCAGCACCATCTGGTTGCGTGACTTTTCCACAACAAAGATTAACAAAACTTCTGAATCTAACATCATCACAAAAGCAACAAGAACCCCAAATTTCCGAAACAAGGAGCAATTAAAAAAGCTAGTAAATGTGTTCGTATGCGATGGATTGATTCATACCTTTGCATGGAATCGCGAGACCAGAAATGGTCGACATTGTGGTGAAATCTGCAGAAGAAGAATGCAAGTACAAATTAGGAAAAAATCTCCTCGGAATACTGCTCCTTATCGCCCGGACACAAGTCCTAAGCCTCTGAGCATGACACATCTGTCTAATATAGAAATACTAGGGGCAAACTATGTAATTTCCTTACCCCTGTTATTTTCACTCTCTATCACCTTTCAATTATATAAACATGATGTAAACAACTGTTTTTAATTTTCTAAGGACATGGTTTTTGGACCCCATGCACAATGAATAATACTTGTTGAGTTCTACAGAAAACAACAAATCAGAGTGCCAATATCAGAGGGAACGTGGAGAGATTCAATGTGTCTGCTTTGTCAGCCGAGATGAATGAATGAGACGCCCATAGATTTGATGACACTGTGGATGGAATCAAGCAGAGAATAGAATCGGTGGGAAAATGCCAATAAGCAACTTGGTTTAAGCTCTACAACTTTTGGAAGCAACGTATCAATGCTTATGAATTTGCTTGTTTCATTAAGCCATGTCTCATTTCTTACAAAAATTTCTATGTTCGAAGGGATGCGGATCCTCTGTTCATACATGCCTGTGTACATGTATGTTGTGTTGGATAATGAAATTCTTCCCTCGAGTTTTTATTAATCAATAAGAATGAATCAATCCTCAAATCAGTGTAGTCTTTATTAATCTAATCCCTTACACTATATTTTATTCTTTTATTTATTAAAATTTCTGAGAGGTTTTTTTTTACATAATTAATTATAATTTTTATTAATTTACATGGCTGCAATTAATATTTTATTATTCATGTGAGTATATTTAGTAAGAATACCCATGTAAACAATAAAATCAAATTAATAATTAAAACAAATATAAAAAACTAAATCAATAAAAACATAAATTTGAGGGATTAAAAATAAAAGTTTCATGATGCTTTGTTTTTACTGTCAGCCTGCCCAATTTTTTAAGAAAACGACAAATTTAAATTGACTTCATTTTATTCATTTTGAGTAATCAAAATCTACGGCAAGAAGCTTATGATCGGCTCAAAAGCGTGTGATAAAGGAAAACGTATCCATTTTTTATGCAGTCAAGTGCATTCAATGTAAAAGAGGAAATTGAATTCTTATTTTCATTCTGGTCAACTCTTTCTGTCTTCCTTAATGATTTAACAAAAATAATTCCACTATTCTTTCATACAAGACTCTTCTTTTTATATGGAAGCTTGTGCACAAGGCTATCCCCACTAGTGGCGTCCTCATTAATCGCCATCTTCCAAATTCAACCTTATGACCATTTGGCTGTGACATTAAAAAATAAAAAATAAAAAAAACTCTTAATCACATTTTTTATAATTGCCCCTTCACGAAATCAATCTGGTTTGGCTCTCTCTCCATGAATTCCACTAATATCTCAGAGCAAGGATTAATTGAATGGCTTATCACCTTCTCTATTGAGCTTCATTGCTCTTCCAAGTATCATATTTTAGAAGGAATTTTCCTTCTCTTACATTTGATATAGAACAAAAGAAACATAGCCATTCATCAAGCACGTTTTGTTCCGTCTCGAATCATCATGGAATTTCGAGATCAATTTAACTACCTTAAGTTTGAGTGAGAAGATAAGATGCCTAAAATTGCTCACATTAGCAACTGTCCATCAACGCTCACATTAGGCAGAATTCAAAATACAAGGGTTTGAAGACCTACAACTCTGAAATGGAAGATAAAATATACAAAGTTTTAAAAAAGGCATCTTACTAGTTGTGCGGTTGTCATCTATCTCAATGGTGAAGAGCTTCTTCGAATCCTCATTACACGTCACCCAACACGGAACCAACTCGTTTTTGTTCTGCTTGTGTCTGATCCTTTTTGCACCGGATCTACACTTTTTCAAATATTTCTTATGACTTGGATCCTTTGATGGCTAAGCCTTTTCTAGGACATCGAGATATCATCATTCACAAAGAAGGTTCTGTCGGACAGCTCTCCAAGGAGAATCAAGATGTCATAGATCGAGATTTTAATCATCTGCTTTACTGTTTTGGATGTGCCTCTATCACCAAGCAGCAAGCATACTTTTTTCTTGGTCTTTCGATTCTTTTGTTATGTCTTGTTTTTCATTAGTAACTTTTACCTTGTAATTACCTTTTATTTTATTAATACCATTTGACTTTTCTCAAAAAAAAAAAAGATTTGATAAAAATAATTGATTTAAAAAAAAATAATATCCTTTATTTAGTACAGAACTGAGTTTGTGAAGTTCAGCTTCTAAACTTAGTCACAAGTTGGCAATTGCCTTTGGGTTGACAAAAACACAGCAGAATCATATTTGCAAATAATGAGGCATATGAGGGTTTGTAATGATTTTTGTCATACGTTTGTAAAATTTATTTCTAAAGCATTCCATCGAGAAATTATTGTTAGTATCTTGGAGATAGAATCAGGTTTCGTCACTTCAACAATGGATCATGTTCCCCCGGATACTAATGGTAAAAAACTAAAAAATTCACTAAAAAATTCACATTTTTCCACTGGGATTCTTAATTATTTTATCCATTGTTTTTACTCAGGGTTTTATGCTTCTGAGATGCTAAACCTTGGCTGGATCATTATCCTTCTTACTTGATTACTTCTTTGATTACTGTGACACCATCCCAGACCACAACCACTTTTTTTTCCCCCTCATTCAATTTTCTTTTACCAATGAGATTAACGTGCAGATGTGATTCATTTTCAGGTTGCCCATACTTATAATGAATCAAATGAACAGTCATGAAAAATTTCTTTAAACAAACATGATAAACATGCACTACCAACCCAACCAGTCATGCCTCATGTTCAAACATTCAACTCATAACTGCATTATTCTACGAATACAAGTGACAGGACAACTAGTGCTGTTCAATTTATTGTATATGCACCAAAATGGGATAGCAAAACAAATGCATTACCTCAATGTATACAAGAAAAATATACGAATCACTGTGTTCCTAACGTAATTCGAATCTTATTTCACAAATTTACACGTAAAAACGAACCATTATGAAATAAATAAAGTTCATTGACGACCCTTCTTAAGAGATAGGAAGTGTGCAGCGAAGGAATCATAGTCAGGTAGCTTAGGATGAACGTGACTAGCGTCACCCTTAGAGGGAGTATCCCCATCAGCATTTGAAGAACCAGAAGCCTCTACGTTATCTGGTGTCACTGTTTTAGGTAAAGGATGGGAAGGTTGCACCTTCGCAGATGACCTTGTAACTTCATCTAAGGACTTGATAGAATCTGGGATTGGCTTGAATGCTGCTTTTTCTGTTGATGAATACCTGGGAGCTGCCAAATTATCAGAGGTCATCGTCCTGGAAGAGGCCATTTTTTGATTTTCACTCTCCTTAGAAGCTCTTGGAGATTTCCATGCAAGTCCTGAACTTGCACCAGATTTCATAGTTGTCGTCCTTCGAGAAAATCCACCAACAGGGCGGACACGACTGCCTGAATTTTGTTTGGGATATTCATCATCAGAACAACTACTATCAGAATCAAAGTAAGTATTAGAGACCTTGGAGCTTGATTTCCTCCTTGCTTCACTTTCCTCTTGCTTTTGAATGTAAGGATCTCGAGTATCAGTTGTGTTCTCTTGTGACTTCAGAACAGGGTTATAACTATTAGAATCCAATGTTTTCTGTTCTCTGAAGCCCATACTTTTATTTTCTCGGCTCACTTTACTCTGGTATGCATCCTGACTATGAGCATCAGAGTTCACTGATGCCCTCTGAGAAGGAAAAGATCCTTCATTCTGGACTGGAATTTCATCCAGTGATGATGAAACCTTATATGAGCTTTTAAGATATGGTCGCCGCCCAATACCTTTATTGCGAAACCCACCCTTCAATGATCCGTAGTTTAATTCCTTACCACTTTCTTCTATGTGAGATTCTTCCGAAGTATCAGATGACTTTGACGAGAGGACACTTGTCCTGAGATTTGAACTCAACGAAGAACTTGCTTCAGAGGGTGGCTTCTTGGTTGGCACGTCATCATACCTGTAATTCTTTTCTGGCACACTAGTGATGTCTATCTTTCCCTTAAAATTCTCTTCCACAGTATCTAAATCAGCTAAAGATGAAGATAATCCATACTTTCTGTCAGAATCAACATTTTTATCAAACAATGACGAGGGCTGGAAAGAATTTCCATGATTATAACTCTCAGAAACGTTAGACTTGACCATATCCTCCTCACCATCTGAACTCGGACCATCTGAATCATCAAAAGTCAGAGGTGGCAAGTCTTCTTTCCCAGGAGAAACAGCAGATTTTCTCAAGCTTTCAGAAACCTCAGAAAAATGTGACTGTGAACTTAAGCTTGTCTCATTCTCATCAACGTCTTGTCCAGGGTTCCAAGCATTGCTATTAGCTAATGGATCTGCATGTGATTTATTATCAATAGATGAGAAGAAAGAACCAGATCCCTGTTCCCCATACATTTTATCCACAAATTTATAATCATCACCCTCTGACTCTGAATCATCAAAAACAACAGGAGTATCATTATAAGAATTTGTTTCCATAGATATTCTGTGAGTGTTTCCTTCATCGGTAACAAAAAGGTCTCCCACAGGACTGTTGTTTACCTTTGGATCATTCAACTTGAAAACATCATTACGATCATCACTTGGCATAATAAATTGAGCAGAAGGGGAAGCTTTTCTAGACTGCCTATCCATCCTTCCATCTCCAAATAGATCATTGTTTTCAATTTCAGTATCCAAATCAGAATGCAGTTCACTGACTTCATCTACTTCAGTTCCACTCGCCCCTTTTTTCATGTTCATTTCATATAGGTAGTCACTATTTTCTCGCTTAAATGAATTATTTTCAGGATCTATATTTGCCCTTTTAGAATCAACAGCAAACAAGTTATCATCATTAAAAGAACCACTAGATATGAAGGTAGAAGACGGGGGACGATTCACCACATTCTCATAACTATTCATGTTATATTCATCAGGCGCTCTTGCAGGCCTATCTTGTTCTCTGCTTCTAATTTGCCCATAATGCATTGCAAAAGTACTACTGTGGACGATGTTATCAACAGAACCAGTAGAAATACGCTTTTCATCATCAAAAGGAGCATATTTTTGAGGTATTTCATTACTCTTGTGTGATATATGTGATCCAGTTGAATGTTGCTTGCTTGTCTTTTCACGAATTGGTTGGTCTGCAGCTGCACTAGCAGTCATTCCTGCACTTTCTGTGGGAGGACGTTTATCATCATGAAAAGCAAATTCTTGAGGAACTTCATATCTTAAAACACTTCCAGAAGAACCCTGTGATCCACTTGAATACTGCCTAATTATTCTTTCACGGTTTGAAAGTTCTGCAGCTGCTCGGGCAGCCATACTCGCATGCTCTGCAGATTCTGCAGCTGCCTGCGCAGCAGAGGCAGCATCCTTAAATTCCATGCTCCAATTTATATTATCCATAGGAACATTTCTCCTGTCTTCATAATGAGAAGCTGCAGAATCCACTTCTTGATTTCCAGTTCCTGTTAGACAGGTCCCAACAAACCATGTAATAGACAGAATATAAGTCTGAGGAGAAGTATATAATGACCATCTTCAAACAGAATAGATGATATAAAGTAACTGAAAAAAGTCACCTGATGATCCAATCCCTGGATTAGCGGTGCTTGATGTTGTTGACTTATTGCCACCAACCATTTTATGAGCAACACTAGTATTTTCATCTATATTTGTAGGCATAATTCGCATTTCTTCGTATTGAGAGGAACCGTGTAAATTAGAAGGTCCCTTTTCATCACGAATAGCTGGAACATGAACTTGAGGAGGTTCCACATAGTTACCCTTCTCAAATGCATTTGGCCCAACCTTGAAAGATCAATAATGTCAAAATAATATAATAATATAACACAGCATGATGTTTTCATAATGATACAAAATCAACTAATGATCATCCATGCTTAACAAAGCCTACCTGTGAATCTTGAGCGGGCTTTAAATCACTTTCTCCAAAAGACTTAGGTTCCCATTTTATATTATGTTCCTCAGCAATTGCAGTCAGTATTTTCATCTTAGTTGGACCATCTGGTGCTTTGGCAGACAGTTTCTCAACCAACTGAAAAGACAACATTAAGTGAAAAAAAAAATTAATAATAGATAAGCTTCAAATTAGTCCTTGTTGTAAACTTATAAGAAGGCAGAGAAACTTGCCAGGCGATTTACACCACAGTCAGGCCGTAATTCAACAGCTGCTGAGATAAATTCTTTTCCATATTTAGCTGTCATATGCTTCCTCACATCCATGAGCTCAGGTATATCTGAACACCGTGGGGATGCAAATATTACACTCGAAATTGCCTCCTTCAAATCAATAGGACAGTTTCTGATGGGAAAAAAACAATGTGAGCAGGCTCAAACAACAAGAAGCTAGATTCTCAGTTGCAAATTCAATAGTGTTCAGACACGAAAATACTCAAGCAGTTAACCCTTAAGGCAAGCACAAGGTCGCAGCATATGGTAAAATATATACACAAGTGCATCATGAAAAAAAAAAAACACATAAATGGGTGACAAAACTGAATTGAACATGATGAAAAACAATAAAGCACTGCATTACTGAAGGACCTGTTCACTGGCATGCCAAATACTTATTTTCCGCATGAAGAATAATCAAAAGGCTGATGCAGGAGCATCCAGGAGAAACCAAGAAAGCCTCACAGATCAAAGTTCTATGTAAACATATAGCAATTTTTCTTATCTTTTAATAAACACTGCATCATTCATTCAAGAACAAAGTGAACTCTCTTTAACATATCATCATCCACCATGTCCCAATAAGAAAAGTAGTGGTTGATATTACTCATACTTTTCATGCAAATTCAGATTCACCAGAATTGGGATGTTATCATGATCAACAGGATGGCTATGACATAGTTCCACCAGAATTGGGACATTACTCATATTTGCCTGCTTGCTATTCAAATCCTAGTCTGACTACAACCTCTTGGCCTCATTTCTACTATAACTGTTCCTCTTTCATACAATATTCACCAAGAGTTCCAAAACCAAAGATCACATATTTACTCGACAAAGTGTGACATGTAAGCTATATAAGAAAATTTTGTTTTGTTGGCTAAATTACCAAATATTTTAGTATAAACATCAAGGCAGACCAGCCCACAAGGTAAAAAGGTGATATTTCATTTAATTGACCAAATAGAAAACATACAGTAAACGTTGAAAACAATTTCATGATGTTGACGAAGTAGAATGCACCAAAATTATTTGGGTGAGTGTCAGATCATATACTTCTGTGATTCAATCATTGGCAAGCGTGCTGCAATCAGCTCACAGTATATTTCTATAAGATCATATGCAGCCATTGTCTTCTCTTCCCTAACAACATGTTCAACCTGAATGAACATGGAAACAGAAGTCAAGGGTCACCAAAAAAAACAAATCACAAAAAGATGAAGAAAAAGCGTTGCCAGTTGAGATATTACAAGCACAACTCATGTAACTGGCGTATTCTTTAACTCTAGTCATTTTACAATCTGGTTGTGCTGTTTTGATCCATTTCTGAGGCACTTGAACTGCCACAAGCATGTAAGATTTCAATATTCTTAGTTAGAACAGTGATAGAAGGCATCGTATCTGTGGTTTAGAAATTTTATCTTCATCCACTGGAGTGAAAGTAGTGTCAAGGTTTTTAGCGTTCTCTTCTATAACTTGCTTAACATTTCCATCACAAAACCACCACCACTTAAACCCCTCATTTTAAAGACAAAATGAACTTGAGCAATATATTTATATTATCCTGACATTTGTAGTGATGCTAGTTTTAAGGACTTTTTGATAAGTTAGAAATCCGAATGAATACCACGGATGTATCACTGGAAAGGTGGTAAGTTTTGGATTTCTTGGATTTATATTATTACCCGGATTCTAGCCGTCTGATCCTGCCCTGACTCAAGCAATTGGGCTAACTCCCTTTTGAGTTGCCTCACTTGAGTTTCTCTTTTATTCTTCAGAAGCTTTATTCGTGAAACCGCAAGTTTCAACGCTGTTTTGCTGCAGGGCAGTTCACAATACAAACAAATTGTTATTGTCAACAGAAAAACCATCTCCATCAGAAAGATTGTAAATTACAACCAGAAAGCTAACTTCAAATCAGTATAACATACAGAGACAGCGAGCAAACAACTAATTACATTTCTAGGCGAACATGGAATCTCGTATCAGTGAATTTTACCATAAGTCAATCACTAAATAATCTTATCAGTCCACTGAAATCGCTCACCAGCATAAAAAATATCGGGGAGAGAAGAATGATTATTACCATTTTGCGGGCTTGAAGCTTCGATGTAACATATCTGCTACGAAATCGGGGAGGAGACCCTGACTCTGCTTCAATCAAAAGGATTCAATACGGAGCAGTTGTGCAGATACAGAACAAGCGCGAAAACCTCAAAGAAACGGCTTTTTGATTGATTAAATTAGGCGTGAAGAGGGAGAAAACAAGAGGAAATTTGGATCGTTGTGTTCTTGCAGGTTAAGAAAAGAGAGAAAAAGTAATGATTATTGAATTTGGTGGGAATTCGGAGAAAAGAAACGGAAGAAACGCTGGAGTCCTACATGGGCAAGAGAAGGCACGCGGGACGGAATTCGGGGCTGACTTGCTCTCCCTTCGGAAAGTTCCTTCCTCCAATGACTTACCTCTTTTTAATTGTCATTTATTTTCTCTAAAAGAAACTTTGATTAGTACACCATCACATGGAGAGAGAAGGGGGGGGGGAGAGGTAAGAACTACCAAAAAATAATAATAACAATAATAATTATAATATAATAATAATAATAATAACCGGAAATTGTAATTATTATTATTATTATTATTTAATTCTAAAAAAATTTGTATGATATTTTTATTTTTTTATAAAATGGTATATTTAATCTTAGTAAGTAATATGCTTTGATAAATGGTTATTTTAGTTAGGTTATTGATTAAAATGAAATAAAAAATGATTATTTTATTTCTGAACATTTATTTATCAATGAAATGTAAGTGCAAAAGATTGGTAACTACCTTGATTAGATTATTGACTAAAACATAATAGAATACTTTATTTTTGGAAATTTGTTATTCAAAAACGAATTAAAAGTAATCACTTCTTTTTCTAAAAATAACTACTTTAATTATATTTGATTGACAAACAAATTTGTAAAAATAAAATAATCATTTTCTATTTTCTTGTAATCAATAGCCCAATTAAAACAATTATTTATCAAAGTATATTAATATATGAAGATAAATAAATCATTCTATAAAAAATCAAAATATCATACAAGTTTCTTAAGATTCAATGATAACTATTATAATTTATGATACTTAGTTATCATTTATATATTTTGAATTTTTTGTCATTTTTTTAAAAGAGAAAACAAAAAAAAAGTGCATTGCATGTTAATTTGTGTGTTAAATTTATTTGGGGGGGATTCATTTTCAAGGCAGCATCCTTCCTTTGTAAATCTTTTCCACATATTTACTCACTCCATTCAATATTATATAGCATTTTTTTAAGGGTTAATGAGTATTCTAAGTTATAAACTATTACTTAAATAATATCATAGACTTTGAACTCTTAAAATGTGAAAAAAAAATATTACTTTTTAAATTTTGAGTGCATGAAATCTTATTATTAAGTTAGAGAAAACAGCCATTATTTTTAAGGGTTAATATGAGTACCACATCAATGTACAACTAGGCCCCACAACTATAAAAATAACAATTATTTTCTACAACTTAATGACTATTATAAAAATAACAACTATTTTCTACAACTTAATGACTAAGTTTTAGGTGCTTAGAATTTATAAGTTAAGAGAAGTTTTTGTACATTTTAAGAGTTTAAAATTTAAAACGCTATTCACATAATAGTTTAGAGTTTATGATACTCATTAACTCCTTTTTTAAAAAAGACTATATTAAAAAAATATAAAGTATTTTTTATTTTTTAAGTGTAATTAAAATTTTTAACCCTTTTTCTAAAAAATGCCATTGATTAGAGAGGGTGCAATAAAGTAGTTTTTAACTGAGACCATAATTTTAAATGTTATATTCAAAAATAAAAGGAATATTGTTTATAGTTAAAAATAAGTTTAATGTTATGTTTGGATGTATAAGAATTTAGATTTGAATTTGAGCCAACTTTATTATTTGAATAATTAAAAATGCATGAATTTAAATTTAACCCAAATTCAAGTTCTACCTTAATCTCCTTATAATTTGAAATACTTTATAAATATTTATTATTTTAAATCCTACCTCAATCTTTTATAATTTGATTGGCCCGTCGGCAGCGCCAAATAAGACTAGATTGCTAAAGGAAGTCGGCCATCCAAACCATTGACTTTGGCTAGGATCGGATTATCGATATTGTCTGAGTTGCTTTTAAATTCAAACATAAAATTTGAAAATTAAAATTTTGCTTAAAATCCAAACAAATAATTTTAATATTATAATTTAAATTTTTTTATATGATCCAAACAAAGAATTTAAGATATGTAAATTTTAAATGTGAAATTTCAAATCCAAATTCTCAGTTCAAATTTACCCATCTAAATGCAACCTAATGCTATATTTGGATGCATGTGATTTGAATTTGAGCCAAATCTATTATTTGGATAATTAAAAATGTGTGGATTTGGATTTGATCTAAATTCAAATTTAAATCCTACCTTAATCTTTTTATAATTTTAAATTTTTTAAACCTTTATCATTCTAAATTTCTATGAAAACCCCTCTTTTCCTTTGCATTCGTTCGTCAACTTTGACATCACTGCCTCCGGTCGACTTCCACAAGGACCAAACCACCAATGTTGTCTAGGACTGAATCTCCGACATTGATCGAGAAGGATGGCTGATGCCAATTGGGATCAGACTTCAAGCGACAACTAGGATTGGAATGTTTGTGTCGATTGAGAAAGGACTATTGGTACCCCCGAGATTGGACGGCCAACTTTGACTTAGACTGAACGATCAGTGCTGATTGAGAATTGATCACCGCCATGGATCAAGAATGGACCATTAGTGTCAACTAGGACCAGATTGCTATAATCATCCCATGCAAATTTGTAGGCATTATTTAGGATTGAACCGCCAATGTCGACTAGGCCAAGCTGCTACTATCAATCGAGACTTGACCATTGATATAGTTTGGGTTCGGACAATTGGAATCAACCAAGACTGAGCTATCACCATTGATTTGGACCCAACCAACAACTTTGATTGGAACCAGACTACTGACTCCATTCAAATTGCCTTTAAGTTTAAACATAGAATTTAAAATTTGGAGTCGCATTTGAAATTTTTTATATCATTTAAATAAAGAATTTAAAATCTGTAAATTTTAAATGTGAGATTTTAAATTTAAATTCTTAACTCAAATCATCCATTCAAACACAACCTAAATGATTTACAATATTTCTGAGCCTAAAACTTTGCTAGTTTAAAAAAGCACACAATATTATTATTTTAAACAAATTAGGGGTCTGACAATTTTAAGGAAAAGTGTGCATCATATTGCATCAAAACCTAAACCCATCTAATTATTCTTCTCAGATTTGAATTCAAACAAGCATCGGAAATTTTGTTGGTAATTTAATATTTGGCCAAGATCAATCAGTCTTCCATATGAATGATAGTTCTCAAGCCATCGCCCTTAATCATGTAATCAAATGCCTTGTTTATTTCAGAAAGCCCAACTCTGTGCGTTATAAATTTATCCAGCTCCAGTTTCTGCACCCAAAAAAAAAAAAGGAATTAAAATTCACTTCCTTCATTCAATTATATAAATAATTAACCTTCATCGTGTTCATTGCCAGGAGCATCTTTTTCTGAAAGAAATAACAACATTTATGTGTTGTTTCTGACCTAAGCATCGTCTAAATAATTAATCTTTACAAGTTGTTGATGAGATTAGTCTAGATTAAAGATCTAGGATGTCAGAGTAAAAGCAAAAATGTAGGAAATAGGGAGGGGATGAACTCACATGATTGAGGCACACATCAATAAGAGAAGGAAGATGAGACTTGGGTTTGTAGTTGCCTAAGGTAGTGCCTTTGATGGTCCTCTCACTCAGAAACAGAAATGGATTTACCTTTACCTCTGCATCACTCTTTGGTACTCCCACAAACACAGCAACACCCCATCCCTGCACTCATTAGGTTCTCCATTGAAAACAAATATACTTCTTTCGCCCCAAAATATATAATATTTTTTATTAGCTAGTGTTGGTCTAAAATATACGTTACTTTATAAAAAAATTAAAAGCATTAAATTCTTTTTTTTTTTGCAAATATGTCCTTGTTAATTGTAGTGTGGATAGAGATTATATAAGAAAGAAATTAAAGTTAATTAAAATATATTGATTTTAATTGGAGAGGATTTTAGAAAGTAATAATATAATTTTTATCGTCTTGACATACAAACCACTTCTGACTGCTTTTGCTTAATTCTTGTAAAATTAATAAAAAATATCCTATATTTTAAAGTAGAGGAAGTAAGCTCTTTGCCTTGGACTCTATACAGAACAGGGATTAAGGTAAGAAATAAATGTTAGACCATACTTTAAACTCCAATTATATTTCCAAGAAGAAGGTTGATGAGAATAATATTACATCCTGAACAGCTTCAAAAGCAGAGGTCATGGAATCAATGTTTCCAGAGCACTCAATGCTCCTATCAACTCCACCGTCTGTCATCTCTATCAGGACCTGCATAGATTCAAACATCAAGTTCACAGTATGTTGGGAACATGTCAGGTTCATAATTGTGTAATTGTGTAATTGTGCACCTGCTGAATTGGTTTATCATGGTCCTTTGGATTCACAAACTCTGTTATTCCAAATTTCTTGGCTGTCATTGAGAGGAATCAAAAGAGGCACATTTCAAAATTTAGTCAGTCCCCCCCCCCCCCAAACCCTTTTCCAATCTAGATATCTCAATTGTATGACTTGTTGTCTTGTTTATGGAATAAAGACAATGATAATAGAAAGTCTGTTTGGAAGCAAAAACAAAAAAGAAGAGGCACCTTGCTCATATTTATCGGGATTTAAGTCAACCCCAATGATCCTGGATGCACCAGCAATTCTTGCACCTTCAGCAGCCTAATCATTGTTTAACATCAATAATTAAATAGAGTTATACATACTTTCTTCAATCCAAAATATTAGACATTTTCTTTCTGTCATGGTCGGTCTAAAATATATGACACTTTGTAAAATGTCAATAACATTAAATTTTTCTTTTCCACAAATACCTTTATTAATTATATTATAGAGATAGATTATATAAGAAAGAAACATAAATAACAAATTTTTTCTTTAAGCTCCATGTTGCAAAATATTTACTACTTTATCACACTTTAATACACATCAGCATGGACCAGGAAACAACTGAACAAAAGAGAATATTTTCCCTTAAAGGTAATTAAAATATAGTAATCTTGAAAAATAGTTATATCTTTTTTATATTTTTAATGATATAAATCACTTTTAACTACTTTTTTTTAATTCTCCAATATCTTATATTTTGGTTTAGAGGAGCATCATTTATAATTGATAATTTATGAAAGGCAGAGAGAGAGAGAGAGAGAGAGAGATGATTACAGCAAGGCCAACAGCTCCAAGACCAAAGATTGCAACAGAATCACCCTTGTTTGGTTTGGCCACGTTGAGAGCTGCCCCTAATCCTGCAATTTGCAATCCCAACGTTATAACAGATATTCAAAGTACTTGTTCAACCAACACATGCGCAAATGAGAACGGAGTGTGTGTCTGTGAAACCTGTTGAGATGCCACAACTGAGAATACAGAGTTTGTGGAGAGGAGCAGAGGGATGGAGCTTGACGAGGCAGCCAGAGTGAAGAACAGAGTACTGACTGAAAGTGGAAGTTCCTAAGAAGTGGCTCACAGGCGTTCCATTAATGCAGAACCTTGACCTTCCATCGCTGATCATCACCTCTCTCTCTGCATTTATTCTCAGAAGCTCACACATATTGCTCTCTTCTGATGACTTGCATTGCCTGCATTCTCCACACTCTCCGTTGAATACTGTCAGCACATGATCCCCTGCTTTCACGTCTCTCACTCCTTCTCCCACACTCTCTACAACCCTGTTCAATTCTAACTTCTCATTATTTATCACATTTTTCAAAAAGGGGCAATATAACTTTTAGTCCCTAAATTTCCTTTCAATTGTTGATTGGATCCCTGTTCAATTTCTAACTTTTCATTCTCTCACTTTTTTCCCAAAAGAAATATAATTTTTAATCTCTAAACATTCTCTTAATTATAAAGACTATCTAAGCCAACTATTTTTTTTTTTTTTACCAGAACAAGCTGTAGGACCCAGTTTACTTTGTTTTTTTCAAAAAGAAAATAATAATATAACTTTTAGTTATCAAACTTTTTTTAATTATCAATTTAGTCTTGAACTTTTATCTTAGTATAACTCAATTTTAATAGTTCATTGAGTGAAAGAATTATAAGAATTTTGTTGTACTCGTATCAAAAAATGCAAAATTTGAGTTGTTTCGAATCAAGAAATTATAAAGGTTAAGTTGTTTCAAATCAAATTTCAAGCATTAAATCAATAATTAAAAATCAATTCAAGGACCAAAAGTTATAGTTATTTACCAAAAATTTCTGACATATAATAAGTTACTTTCAACATATTTTATTAAAATAAAAAAATCTTAAAATCTGTTAATTTTATAAAAAATTAATAATTTTTTAACTTTATTCCTATTAAAAATATGTACTTTAATAATATATATATATATATATATTTACTGATATTTAATATAGGCTAAAAAATTTGTGACAAAAAATTAATAATATGATACATAAATAAAACAAAAAAGAAAAGAAAATCCTCTCAATCTACTTCATAACTCATAAGTAGGACCGGAGAGGCAGTATGTACGACGCTGGACAATTGACATCGCATGGTTAGTTTTAATTGGTCCATGTAATGAAAGGTGGGACACACACACAAACACCTTGAAGTCATGACTAACTTACCCAGATGCTTCATGCCCATATATGCGTGGGAACCTCTGTGACGTCCCCTGAAAATATTCGAGGTTCTTTATTTTAATTATCTCAACGCAATTACTGAATTAATCACACAAGGTAATTAACATGAATACATATTACTAAACCATGAGTCTGAAATGACCATTTTATGAAAAACTCCATTTCTGTCATACCTTTCTCTAACCAAAAACTGGGGCTCCTTTTTCAATTACTGAGAAATTAAGATTGAAGAGTGAAACTAAAAAAACATGAAGAAACCTTAGATTTCCAGAAATGGAGATCAGTATGGCAGAGTGAAGAATACTTGATGTTGACCCTCACTTCATTCTCCTTTGGTGGATCAACCTTCACTTCCTCTATCTCCAATGGCTTCCCTGCTTCCCATGCCACTGCAGCTGCAATATATATATATATATATATGAAACCAAGAACAATGAAAAGAGATTGATGTAATAAAATTAAACGAGCCAGCTAGCAGATATATATATATATATATCATGTATATGAATACCTTTGCAAGAGATCACCTTGCCAGCCATGGAGGACATGTCATTATGATTGGACAAGGAAGAACATGGAAACAAGACATTGTTTCGCAGGTGACGAAGTTGTCGAAAACCACCCCTAAGACCTAGACGATACATCTAGGGCTTTTTCTAAGATGGAGAGTAGATATAAGGAAGCCAGAAAGGATAAGAATGATCTCACCAAGTTTGAGCCCTTGTTATGAACCCCATTGTTTCAGGCGAAAATCTCATTTCTTCTGCTTTTGGAAGCAAATATATCAACTCAAAAAGCAAATTAAAGGGTCTACCACGTGACTACCTATGCGCTCTTAATTAATTTGCCAACTCATTGTGAAAGGAGCAGACAAGTGGGGTCCCATGATACCAAATTTTATAGCCTAACTGGAAAATAATCCCGTGCAACTAATCCCGTGCATTGCACGAGCAATAAGAAATTATCAATATCCTATTCAAACATTATTGTCAATAATAAATTAAATTAAATGATTAAAAAAAGAAAAAGATATAGCATCACAATTTTTTTTACTAATAATATGTCTAAATTAACAAATCAGTAAGAAAGATAATGGGAAAATATGATATTTAGATGGAGGGATATATGTTTTATATTTATAAGTGATAGTCGATGGTGAAGGTATTAGGGGCATAAAAAGTAACACAAATCTCTGAAGAAAAGAATATATTCCCTCCGTCTTAAAAGAAAGGAACATGGACTCCCGAGTGTTGAAATGATAATTATAGTTGAAGAGTATGTTATGATCAATATAATAGCCACGTTTACAACAACGAAAAAACTGAAAGAGAATGCTAAGATGACATGCTTATGTAAAAAACCATTAATTTTCATTATTATGAAAGGTTAAAAACATTCTTCAGAACTCGGGTTCTCAATTCTCTCCCTACCCGGAATGCCTAAAAGAGAATTATGTATACTCCTCTGCTCCTATTATAAGGCAGAGAGAGAATGTTTGTTTTAAATTTATTTATAAGGCACTTCAATGATTATTATATTTATCTTATTAAATGTTAAAGTATTTTATTTTAGAGTAGATATATTTAATAGGGGTAAAATTAAAAACTTATTATATTTTAAACAAAATTAATGAGATTTAAAGGTTTTTTATTTTGGGTGCAAATGCTGGAAGTGACTTCAGAGGAGAATAGTTGATATGCAAAAAAGAGACATTTAATTAAGACATTCTCAGCACATAAGGACATGTCAGAGACAAGGAAAGGCAATAAAAAG
The DNA here is from genome assembly GCF_029017545.1 of Prosopis cineraria. Classification (NCBI taxonomy): domain Eukaryota; kingdom Viridiplantae; phylum Streptophyta; class Magnoliopsida; order Fabales; family Fabaceae; genus Prosopis; species Prosopis cineraria. The sequence goes on from NW_026555343.1 coordinate 3,503,237, forward strand.
AAGAAAAAAGGTAGGTCAGTCTTCTACTTCAACAAGGCAAGCCAATTCACCCATTTGGACGATATACTTTGGGATAGGAAGTAATATTACCCCCAGTTCATGAGCATCTAGAGGAAGGCATCGCGAGGCAGTATGTGAGTTATGCCATATGATTTTGTGTAGAGTGAGGGGAAGGATTGAGGAAAGCCCACCTTCTAAATACCAAAAGACTGTATGTGCAATCCAAAATTAAAAGATGAATGAATAGACACAAATATGGTGCTTGGGACTTAAAATTTGAATCTTGACTGATCATATTGGGAATTGAAGGCTCAGAGATTAATGCGTTAGAAGTAGAAACGAAAAATTGAATGCATTGAGAGAGGTGAAGAAGTAAAGATTTTTTGAGAATAAAATTATAAGTGGATGGGGAATGAACAGATAAGAGCACGATGATAAACATCAACAATAGAAAATAATAAAATAATTAAGTTAGATTGATGATTGAAAATGTGACAATGAATTTAATTGATCAATTTGACCAAATAGAGAAAAAATGTGATGTGATAATGGAATTTTACAATGTGATAACAAATTTAATTGCCATTCAAATTTCTCATAAAAATGTGATAATGAATTTAATGACCAGTCAAGTTTCAATGATTAAGATCTAAGGATATGAATTTGGCCAATTAAATTTTATTCCCACGATTTGAGAGTTCCCTCCGTTTTTTTATAAAAAAAATATCACTTTTAATTTATTTTTATATAAAAAATTATATTTTTTAATAAGCATTTATCACAAATTTCTTAAATTACTGCTCATAATTTCCTCATTTACGGTCATAAAAAATTAATGAAAGCTTAATTAACACCATAAATAAATGGTGTTGTAGTTTAAATTTTTTATTTTCAGACACAATTAATATAGTTAATCGATTTTCTTAAATTGTGTTATACAATTTTTTCCAACAAAATAGAAACAAAGAGAGAACACTCACAACATATAAGATATAATAGATAGATACCAATTTTACAACTTACATATATATTTAGTTTTATATTTAATATATTTTTATCCAATTAAATCAAGGCATGTGAATTTTAATATGTTAATAATGTCAGCGATAAGAATTTGTCATAGAATAAATAATCTATAAAAAAATAGATGTCTTGATTTATTAAAAAAACAAACTGTAAGTATATAAAGTTAATTATATAAGTTTTTTCCTTTCAAATTCAGGAATATGATACTATATGTAGAAAATTTCGGAGTCTCTTGTGGCTTAATGCTTCTATGCTTATGCTTTACTCTACTGGTACAAATGTAAGCAGCTTTTAATTATAATTTGCATGCTAAAAATTTCATTTAAATTCATTTTTTTTTACCTTAGTTCCCAACTTTCCATGATGAATTAAATTAGAGAGAGAACATTTATGTCAATATTTTTGAATGAGGATGTCACAAAATTCAAATGAATGGGTGATAAGGGGGTGATAAATTCCCACGTTGCAACAAGAATCTATATTAAAAGTATAAAGAAAAATAAAAAATACTTTCTACGATATTAATATTTTCTCTTTTGAACAAATGTTAGCTGAAAAAACATGTCCAACAATTTGAATGGAAGGGGTATGGTGCAGCTCTGGAGTTGGATGCAAGCAGTAATTAAAATTCGGCACTATTAGCTTCTTTAATTATCTTCTTCATGCTTTTTGTATTTCTAGCCTGCTACTCCATGCTTCTTATTTTGTGTTTATGATATATGCAACGAGTTAAGTATGATGAGTCTATGTGGGATGTTAAAGATTTCAATTCAAAATTTAAATTATAAATACTGCATCTTTTTAACTCACATCACTTAATTATGTTCAGGATTTAATTTTTGGTGCAAACATTATGATATTAATAATAAATTTAAAAATATTTATTAGAAGTAAAATTTAAATTTATTAAATTTTAAGATAAAGTTAATAAATTTTAAAGTTTTTTTAATTTTAATAAAAATATGTTAAAAGTAATTTATAAATATGATTAAAAAGAATAGGATTGAAGGAAAAGGGAGGAAAGAAAAGGCCGAGTTGAGGACTGTTGTGTATGTGAGGGATAATTGGACCACTTTAACAAGAAAAATATAACCGAGAACTTCTACACTTTGCAGAAAAATATCAGAATCCCTTGAACATGTGACATATCTTGCTTTTGAGGTACTGTATGCAATTCCCCCACTTAAAAATATAATATTATTTGATTATGAATAATAATCTAATCTTGTTTGGTTAAAAGGAATGGCTGGGTTGCTGCCCGACCTGCCTATTTCAAGTTCAGGGCTTGGGGGCAACCCCATAATTCAATAAAAAATTCACTTGTAAATTACAATTTCTTTTAAAAAAAAGGAATTGTCCTGCATAACTTTTTAAATATTAAGCATACATTTTTAAAAAATATTTTTACTCTTGTGGTATAAATAAAATACAAAACAAGAATCATGGTATAAATAAAATTAATAAATATTTTTAAAAATATTAGATCATTTATTGTATATTAATTTAATTAAAATTTAGAATTATATTTTTTAAAATATTAATATTCATATTTAATAAATGCTGTCCCACTAATACATTTTTCTGAATCCGTGTGGACGTGACCCCTACGCCAACGAACAACCCCAACCCCCTCCCTGTCTCCCAGTTAAAAACACCCCCCCACACCATGTTTCCCACTGGAATACACGTGTTGTTTTTTTAAGAGTTTTTTTTATTTTAAAATACAAAATATTTTAGATAAATTAAAGTTTCCTTAAATATATCAATTTTAATATTATTTTTCTCTCTATATAATTAATTTTTATATACATTAAATTATGAATATTTTAAAAATTATATTTTTGTTTTAAAAAAATAAAGTTGTTAACTGTAGTTAATGAGATTATTAATATGTTAAATTTTATTTAAAAGTATCTTTTAATTTAGGAGGATGGAGTATTTGGAAATTTGTGTGATACTTTTATTATTTTTTTGATAGAATCTGTTATAATTTTAGAATAATTTATGATCTGCGAGAGTGGATGGGTTCTTTCCACTGTTTTCAAACCTCTTATTGTGCTTGCATTGGCGTCAAGTTCAGTAATTTTAGAAAAAATTGTGCTTAATAATCAAATGGATTAAAATTTGGGAAGAAGAACTATCGCTTGGAGATCATTGCATGTTCTAAATTTACAATCCAGTCTCAAGAGATCTTCAATAATCTCCTCTCAATTTTTCCACACATGTGATTCTATACACAGTTTTATTTCCATATGACACTAACCAAGTTAAATTTGAATATTGTTATTTGTCAAGTTCATTTGCGTGTAACTCCTAAAGATATTTTTTACATTCACACAAATTCAAAATCAAGACCTCATATTTTCAACAGTCATATTTCCTTCCACTATGACCTATATTTGTTGGTTCTTATGCACAATTTTCCCTTTCTTTAGTAATATAAATCATTTGGTGTCTGAAAGCCAATAGCTCCTATCAATCCGAACCAAACTAGGTTAGGATTCTTTTAGATGGAAATTCTCCCACTAAACACCATTGTATTATCAAAACTCAGGACTTCAGATTTCAAACTCACTTGCTAGGTTAATCAAGCACTTGTTGGCAAGTTACCCATTTGTTGTTTTTGTGCTTTGATGCATCTACTTGTTGCTTTATTCTGTTTGGGCCACTTTGTATCATTTTTTGTTTTCATTTTCATTACTTCAAATCTTTGATATGTGTTTGAACTATCAATAAGTTTGGATTCATTGGAAGAAGCTAATTCCTCTCAAAGTAATTAATCAAAGTTTGAATTCTCGTTTAAAAAAAGCACCCAAATATTAAAGTTTAAAGTATTTCAAACAAGATTATCTCCAGAAGAATACTTGCGACTTGTGGATTACCAAAAAAAAAAGATGTGTGCTTGAACTTTAGTTTTTTTATTTTTTTCAAATGCATATGTCCTTTTATAAATTAAAAAAAATATGGATTTTTCTTTATTTCCATGACAAATTTCATTTTCCGGGTACTTTATAAGGGGTCTACATGAAATAATGTCGAATTTCAAGACTTGTGTGTTGGTTTGACAATGCGATTTTTTAATATTTAAATATTTACATCAATACAACAGGAATTATGAATTATGATGCACAAATATTGATACATAAATATGTATATGATGCGTTGAAATTTTTATGTTAAAAAATATAAAATATGATACGTTTTCAATAAGTGCATATATATATTATAAAATAATCATAAAAATTAAAAATATAATTTAAATTCAAAAATATCCAAACTAGCATCCATTTATAATCATTTGTACTAATGTCAAATAAAACATAATCATTAGTTATACTTTTATTTTATCAATATCTTATTATCTAATGTCTAGTCTTTGTTAATAGTTCCCTACTTTGAATTTTTATGTCAAAGATTATATTATTACATTTTATAATTAAAATAAATAAATTTTTATCTTTTTATTAGATCTAAAATCTATTTTTTAATAAAAATCTAATCTTAACTTTACAAAAAAATTTAAAATATATACTAGGAATAAAAAAGATTAATATAGAAATATTTAAAAAAATTAATTTTTTTAAAAAAAGTATTGTAATATCGGCTTAAAGTATCAATTCATATTTAAAAGTATCAAATAGTATACATATCAAAAATTAAATTTTAAAATTAAAAATAATATTTTAATACTATATAAATATTATCAAAGAAGTATTAATATCAGATATGATAATAATATGAATACATGAAATAATTTGAAGTATTCGTGCTTCGAATAGATTATGATAAACAATTAGAAGCATACATATTATTTAGGGTGGGATATTTCCCTCATATTCCATCAAATCAAATATTTCATATATGAATGATAATAACAAAGTCTTTATGGGATTTAATAATTAACCGATTAAAATAGGTTTTTTTATAATGTGAGGCTACTTTTTATCTATTTAATTTTGGGGAGTAATCAAAACCCCCACATTCCATTCTGTATATAATATGATAATATCTATATTTTTTGTGTGACACAAGTAGCATGCTAGATTAGAACTTAGATGCACCACCACAAGAAAGATTTTAAAAAAAAAAACACAAAAGTATATCGTGATGAGAAGGGAAAAAAAACTAAAGTTAGCATATACGATGACTAAATAATTTATATGATCCTAATAATATTATTTTTCAGAAATAATTCTAATAATTTCTAAGCTTATTTATGGACTGTGAGAGTATCATTAAAGAAAATTCTTTTATTTTTTAATTAATCAATTGTTTGTCTTATTTTTCAAAAGATTTAATTTTTTATCGATTAGCTATTGTTAAATTTAATTGGAGATAACTATTTAAAAAAAATTGTATTCACACCAAATTTAAACCTGATCTCGTATCTAAACATCCTGTTAATTTAACTTTAATTTAATTTTGTCAAGAAAATAATGCATCAGGAAAATTGTAGGGAAAATCACTACCAAGCCCCTTGCAACCCATTCTTATTATCCAAAAGTCCCACCAATGCTAAAATGAATATGTGGTTCCTAGGTCCTCAGCTGTAATTCCAGTATTTTTGTTAAATGACGAAATGGTCCCATTTGAAAATCCCTTTCCCCATACAACCTTCATTTTATTCTAGTGTGGTTGAAACTTAGATGTGATTGTTTGAAGCTTTGAAGTTAATTCAAGATCGAAACCATTGAGGCTCAGGAATATCATGCAGTTATAGCTTACATTGAGCTATAGCTTCAAAGAGGAATGCTAGGTAGAGCTCGTTCATAATGCTTGAGAATTTTATAGGAAAGTTGATTGTCTTGCAAAAAAATCCTTATCTCCCTTTGAGTTTCCATCTAGCTACAGTGGAGTACCTTAGAGACCTTCTAGCTGATTTATTTGATGTTTTTATTTTTATTTAACTGTTTCTATTTGCTACTCTGTTTTGATTTCCTATATATATATATATATATATAAAAGGTCAGTCAACGACATGGAAGAAGAAGAAGAAGGGGCAAAAGCTGGCGGACAAAGGCAACAGATGCAAGCGGGCTGTTACAGGCAGAGAGGTGATGGTGCAGGGATAAGGGTGACCACACATGACAGGAGAACTTGACGATGCAAGCTGGAGAAACGGAAATACTCGAAATACGCAGATTTGACTTCGCAATCGACGTTTGTAAACTCCAAATTGGGTTCAGACAGAAGGGAGATGGGCTATGGGGGACGAACAGTCCATGAAGGAAAACTAGAGCAAGTGATGTGATAAATAATGGGCATTTCAGTAAATTGATAGTATATTTAAATACAATTAAGGACCTAGAGACTGAAACTCATTTTAGTATTTGGTGGGACCTTGGGTAACAAGAATGTGATTTTTTCAAAAATTCTAGGGAGAATTACATTCAGCCTTTCTCAAGAAAATTAATCACAAATAAGGATCAATAACAAATCTCATTCGAAAAAAAATAAATCATTTTTTTATTTTAACAATAATATGTTCCGCATTAGTTCTTATATGTAATTAATTCATTTGAAAAGAGGCTGGAAGTAATTTTCCCAAAATTTTACTTCGACTAGAGTCTGAATTTCTTATCGAGTAAATTCCTATATGGTTGAAAGATTTTGACAGCCTGTTGAGTGGAAGAACATAAATATGATGACATGTCATTAAAAATTCAAAATTGGGATTTACTTAAAGAATTTTTTTATTTTATTTATAAGTCATGTTATTAAATTTTTATCATAATTTTTTTATCCCATTAGATATTGATAAATATAGAATGGAATGAAACTTTTATTAAATTTTTATACCACGAAACTACTCACACTTGATATCTATTCATTGCCAAGAGTGCAACGAAGGGATTCCATCGGGAAAAAAAAAAAACAGAGAGCAACGAAGGGGATCGTATTTGCTCGCTCTTCGTTTATATTGCAGATGTTTTGTAGAAAATTTTTCTCTCCTTACTACGTTATATAAAATACTATTAATTAATATTAATGTTATTAATATTAATATTATTTAATATTAATTATCCCGGAAATAGTTGAATAGGCATAAGTATGTTGTCAAACTTTTGTCTTGACTCTATGAGTTTATTATTTTTACATTTCTAGCTTACAAAATTATATTGACTCACTTATAAATTTAGATTAGATAAATTCGATTAAATCCATGAGTTGACTCTCCGAGTTACTGTTTTATATTTTTTACTTATAAAATTGTATTAATTCATTCATAAACTCATTGAGTAAGATGTGTGTATACTATGTAGAATTTGATTTATAAAAGCAGCAAGATCCAATTCAATAAAAAATAAAACAAAAAAAACAAAAAATCATATTAATAAAAAAGAAAACAAAAAATATCAAAAATAAGTTGCCCTATTTTAAAATTTTATGTTGAGTATAATAATTATAAATGTAGATAAATTTATTTGAATGATTTATATTTAAAATAATTTAAATTAAATTATAGTCATATTTTGTATTTTAATTATTTAATTATGTATTTTTAAAGGTTATTTATTAATAGATATAAACTATTACAAGTTTACAATCTAAATTTATATTCTTGTTAAGAGTTACTTAAACTTATAAGTTTAATAACCTTAAGTACAAGAAGGAGGGGTTTTTTTTTTGGGGGAGAATTTTCACTTAAGGATCTTATAGCTTTTTAATAGCCAAAAAGGACCATATAATTTGAAATATCACCACACCTCTTGGGACCTACGTGAAAATAAAATTTAAGTGAAAAGATCAAATTATTCTTTGTTAAGTGAATGATAAACACGACTGAAAAAATATTCACTTATTACTAACATTACTTTCTAATCCTATTATAGGATAAAGAGAGAAGAAAAAATTTAATTATTTGTAGGATACTTGATAATTTTCAATACTTCTATTTACAATTTTGCTCTTATTAAATACGTTAAATAAAAATATAATAATAAAATTTAATAATATTTGTTAGGGATAAAGATGAAGACTTATTAAATTTTAAATAAAGTTAATAAGATTTAAGATTTTTCTTAATTCAGATAATTATACTGAAAGTAATTTATAAATAGGATCATAGAAAGTATAATTACTTGTCATTACTTAAATAATTGCTTGTTTATTTAAAACCATACTTATCCCATTATTATTAGTCCTATTAGTTTTTTGAAGTGTTTCATGACTGAATGAGTGTGCTTGCTGCTCATGGATGATTACTTATCAAAATTTGTATGGTTATTTGTTTATTTAGAACCTTAGTTAAAATTAAGAGGATAGATAATAATTATATATGCGTTGATACTGAATACTCATTCCGATTGTTATTACAAGATAATTTCTACCGTTTCTAGCATTTTAATAAAAGTTAGTTTATTTTTTGATATCATAAAAAAGTAAAATATAATTTATTTTTATCCTTAATTTTACATAATCATAATATAATTATATTAAATATTTTTACATAATTAAAAAGAAATAAAATTTTAAAAAAATAATTTAATTATTATAAATATTTTATATTTTAAATTAAGAATTACTTTGTACAAGGTATTCCATAAATAGAATTGAAGGGAGTAATTAAATAAGCAAATGTATTGACAGTTGTTGAATGTTGTGTATCTCGTTAAGACAGTTTCCCGTTCTTTTTTAAATCTTATTTGCAGTCGGTGATATTTAATACTTATTCCCTTTTTTTGCAATTTTCATGGTCGGAAAGCAAATTGCCGTTTTCGCGCGACAGTTCTACGTCTTCAGTTCTTCTAGTAGTCATTTTGCTTCTGTTTGGGTCAGTGGAAATCTTCTCCCTGCCCTAAACTGGAAATCAAATTCCACCGTTTTGTTCAATTTCAAAGCAGAAGAGGTAAGCGTCAATTTCTTTCTCTACCTTCTACTCTTCTTGGCGTTTTTCTGGTATCCTGCCAGAATCCCTAAATCCCCTTCTTCGAATGATTTCGCTCCTCTCTTGCGGTTTTATTTGGATGTGACTGCTTGGATGAATATGATTTCGCTCTTGTTTGGGTTGGTTGTTTGGTACTTCCAAGTTCCAAGTTCGAATGATTTGTGCGCTCGTGTTTGATACTCCGAAATTACTTTTCTTTTTTTTGAACGAAGGCTGTGCTCATATATATATATATGTAGAAATCAAGAAGATTACAACGAAAACAAAAGAATTCTTCAAGGTTACTTATATGTGTGTGCCGCGCGCGCGCATATTCAGACTCTTGTATAGCTTTGCTGAGGGAACTGCTCGGATTCCACCCCAAATGCAAAGCGGCGTCGTTTTGAGTTAGTAGAGAGAAGCTGATTCTATTAATGTGGATAAACAATGCTGTCCACAAGGTATTGTGATTTGTATTTTACCATGAATTCTGCAAAACGCTGAATCTTCATCCACCTTCTCTTGTCCCACGAATCTCACACTGCAAAACCATACGAGAGTTGAAGCAATTTCACGCCCTTTTCATCAAAACAAGCTCAAATTCATGACATTTCATTGGCAACAGACTTCCTTAAGCTATGCGCCACTCGGATTATCGTGATATTCAGTATGCCCTCTCTGTTTTCGCCCAATTACAAGAACGCAATTGCTTTTCTTGGAACACTATGATCAGAGCACTTGCTGAAAGCGACGATGACTATGGGCCATTGGACGCTTTCTTGTTGTTTTGTCAAATGGTTTCTGATGGAATTGTAGAACCTAATCGCTTTACCTTCCCTTCTGTCTTAAAAGCATGCTCTAGGTTCGCCAGGTTGGAAGAAGGAAAACAAGTTCATGGTTTTGTAATCAAGTGTGGATTGGACAGTGATGAATTCGTCGTGACCAACTTACTGAGGATGTATGTAATGTGTGGGAGTATGGAGGATGCCCAAATTTTATTCACTAGAAATATGATGGGGTTGAAGATGTGAGCAGAATGGTGAGCGATAGTAAGAGGAAGCAAGAGGGTAATGTGGTCCTTTGGAATGTGATGATTGACGGATATGTAAGACTAGGAAACATCAAAGCTGCCAGTGAATTGTTCGAGAGAATGCACCAAAGAAGCGTGGTTTCATGGAATGTCATGATATCTGCATATGCACAAAATGGGATTTTCATGAAGGCCGTGGAAAGGTTTCACGAGATGCAAATGGAAGGTGTGTCCCCAAATCGTGTGACTTTGGTCAGTGTGCTGCCAGCAATTTCACGCCTTGGATCCCTTGAATTAGGGAAATGGGTTCATTTATATGCAGAGAAGAATAAGATTCCGATTGATGATGTGCTTGGCTCTGCTTTAGTGGATATGTATGCAAAGTGTGGGACTATTGAGAAGGCAATTCAGGTCTTTGAGATGCTCCCTAAACGTAATGTCATAACTTGGAATGCTATAATCGGTGGTCTTGCCATGCACGGTAGAGCCAATGATGCCTTGAATTATTTTTCAAGAATGGAAAAAAGTGGAGTGTCCCCTAGTGATGTTACATACATTGCAATCTTGACTGCTTGTAGTCATGCAGGTTAGTGGACAAGGGCAGATCCTTTTTCAATCATATGGTTGATAAGCTTAGATTTGAGCCTAGAATAGAACACTATGGATGCATGGTTGATCTTTTGGGTCGAGCTGGTCTTTTAGAAGAAGCTGAAGAGCTTATACTGAACATGAAACATAAGATCAGATGATGTCATTTGGAAGGCCTTGCTGGTGCTTGTAAGATGCATAAAAATATAGACATAGGTAGGCGAGCAGCTGAAGTTTTAATGCATTTGGCTCCTCATGATAGTGGGGCATACGTGGCTCTTTCAAACATGTATGCTGCAGTAGGAGATTGGGATGCTGTTGCAGGGGTGAGGTTGATGATGAAAGACTTGGACATAAGGAAAGACCCTGGATGTAGTTGGATTGAGATTGATGGGTTGATTCATGAGTTTCTTGTTGAAGATGATTCCCACCCTAGAGCCAAAGAAATAAACTCAATGTTGGAGGAAATTTCCCACAAGTTGAGTTTGGAATGTCATAGGCCAGACACTACACAAGTCTTGCTTAAATGGATGAAAAACAAAAAGAAAGCTTGCTGCACTACCATAGTGAGAAGATTGCAGTGGCCTTTGGCTTAATTAGTACATCGCCAAAAACGCCCCTTAACATAGTAAAAAAACTTGCGCATTTGCGAAGATTGTCATTCATCAATGAAGTTGATCTCAAAAATTTATGAGCGTAAGATAACTATTAGGGACAGGAAACGCTTTCACCTTTTTCAGCATGGTTCATGCTCTTGTATGGACTACTGGTAGTCTGCAAATCATTGACAACTCTAATTTTTAGACATTGGATAGGTACATTTTATTGTCCTTATTATAAATACTTGACTTGTTTCTGCAAAATAAAGCGTGTGATTTATTGTAGTTATTGGAATTGATTTGCACATTGACAATTATCTTTGACTGCTTGAGAACTGGAAATGTCCGGTGGGTGAAACAACAGATGTATGTTGTTCTAAATATAATTGATTGATATGGTTCCTTCTTTTTTGCCAACAAAACTATTTAGGTGAGTTAAGTTTCAAGTCATTGTTAATTAATAATATTCTTTCTCTTTGGATGACGTAAGTTGTGATCACTATGCTTATTGTTTCTTAATTTCTTAGCAACATGGTGCAGCCTATTAAGAAAAGCTGCAAGTATTGTTAAACAATGTTTCATGTCAAAATGTGATGGTGAAATGTGTAGAAGTTAACTTCCTGAGATGGCCAGGTTGTTTTGCATGGTCATTTACAGTCAACAGTTTAATGGGTATCTGCTTCATCCGTGTGTGTCTGTTTTGGATGTAACATGTTGAGTTCATCTCTTGGAGGATTAGCGCAACAATCGGAAAAATAGACTGGGCCAAGCAAGTGAAAGTCCAAGGCAAGAGTTTTGTTAGACTGGGCCGAAAGTATCGTGAGCTTATCGCATACAAAGAGAGATGACTTCCTAGGTTCTTCTCATCTTTTCTTGTTTAACATTTATAATGTTATTAACAGGGATTGAGTCTAACAGAGAGAGTTAATTTTTTACAATGTGATGAATCAATATTTGAATCTTTGTTGAAAGAAGTACTCATATTTAATACTCAATAGTGTCTCAAACATGATTGTCTTTAATTGGAGTATATCTGTGGCAAACTAAAAAAACAAAAAACATTTATAAGTTCATCTCCATTTTATGGATCAATGAATTTAATATAAAATTCACATAAACTTTTGTGCCCCAATTACAAAGTCTATGCAATGCAGGAGGCCCATATCTAGTTGCATTCATTCAAACTTTTTCTTACCAACTCATCTGGCTTTGAAGAAGAAAATCAATCAAGAGAAGGCGAAGCAAAGAGAGAAAAGATTGGCATTGATGAAGACAAAAGAACTTTGTCTATAAGTATCAGCCACATGAAATGATTTGAAGGTTTGGAAGTTTGTTCATGAAGGATGAAGGCAGAAGAACTGACACGCTACACTCAAGAGAGAAATAATTTCCCACATACTCTATTGCTTACTTTGATTGAGATTTCAGCAAATTTTTGGATGAAAATTGAAACTCGGTGTTGTATTCGTCTGCCAATTAACGAAACCTTGGTTTACAAAACCTTTTTTTTTTTTTTTAAAAAAGTAACTTTTATTTCTTTTTTATATTGTGCACATGTGTTATATTAGAGAGAATCTTATTCAAAACATAGTTAAATATTAAATGTGAGTATTTTTTGTCAATAATAATTCAAATTTTAATTTACTACCTTATAAGAGATTAGCCTCTTTTACCGAATGTATTTTTTGTTGGTTAACCCTTATTTCTATATGTACACATGTATGTTTTGGATTAATATTCAATATTCTATTTTGCAAAAGTCAATTTTAAGTTGACTAAACAAACAAATATCAAAATTTGGGTTTGCTGAAACTAAGTTTAGCCCTCCAAACCATTAGCGTGTGCTTGGATTTAAATTTGCAAAACTAAAATTTCAATAAACTAAAGTTTGCAAACTGATGCTAGGATAAAAGATGCACAATAAACTGTAATCTTGTTTGGACTAATATTATAGACTCACTATTAGAATTAAATAAAAAAATTGTTGTTTTTGACTATTCAAATGCTTCGCCTACTTAAAACTCAAATTAAAGATTGAATTGGTCAAGTCGTTTAGTTAATAAAGATTGCGCATTAATTAAACATAATAATAAGAGATAAAAAGCAAAAGAGAAAGAGAAAGCAATGAGGGGTATCATCTATGGCCATTGTGTTCATTATGAAAAAGTTATGTTCCCACCATGCTAAACAACTTTCGTCTCAAATTCCAAAATTGTCTATTCACTTTTTTAATTGTGCATATTGGTTCTCTCAACTTCAAATCATGTTTCAAACAATAATGTTGCCAAAATATATATACCCTGGTTCGGAGGTGAATTGCCAGAAAACGTTGTATCTAAAAATTAAGATTTTGTAAATTAAATCCATGTCAATTTATTTGTGAAGAGCAAAGTTACCACTAAAATTTAAATAATTTATCATACTACGTTTTGAGTAAAGTGACAATACATTTTCTTATTTGCAAGAACAAGTTGCATCTTGTACTTACAAATTAAAATATACTGATATTCAGTATCTTAATGCATTTTTTTTTTCTCATAAGACAAATTCCAACTTTTTCAGCAACAACCAAATGAAATGCAATAGCATTGATGTGCTTACAACAACTAAAGTAAATAAAGATGTCAAAACTCAAAAGCATATATGCGGTGAGAGAGAGAGAGAGAGAGAGAGAGAGAGAGAGAGAGATTTTTTAAAGGTATAAACTGGTTCAGAGTGCTTCTAGCCAATCATCATAAACCTTTTGAATTTTTTTATTATAAATGCGCACAGGCATAATGGCTGAATATATCTATTTATATCATAGTGATATTAAATTATTATTTTTACTACAAAGCCATAGAAAAACCGAATAGGGTAATAATCAATTCATGTAGAGTATATAAATTTTCTGCACTCCAAGAGTAGTTATATAAAAGTCATAATGACTAGATTGTTGTTTGGTGTATGATGACCAAGCCTACCTAATTTTTGTTTTTTTTTTCATGAGTAAAAGAAATAAACTCCGTTGATATTAGATATTATCTCTCTTAAAATAATAAAGGTAGACATTTTTTAATTAAATTGTTACATATATAAAAAAGTTGTAATTTGAACTTCAGCTACTTATTTAAGTGTCGATAACCCATATAATTCATGTCAAGTGTTTTTTTTTTTGGGCAAAAACCATTCATGTCAATTTTAGTTAATTGATTTTAACGGCTTTAATTAGTTTTACTATTCCTTAGCATTCTGGAAAAACATGAAGACATGCTCATTAGATCTTTGGTAACTTTAAGCAATAACTTGACTTTTCTAATGGGTTAAAAAAATGAAACAAAAACGCCTTACATAAAGCATATATTGTTTCTAAAAACTGTTTAGAATATATGCCATTAGCTTTAGTACAATTTCTTGTTCAAAGTATATTAATATTTATCAAATTGATTGATTTATGTTGTTTTAAAACTTGACACTTGAAATTATAATTAATACAAGAGCTAGGCATATGGAGTATCCTCAAATCGAAAATGACACAGATTAAATCTAAAATAAACACTGAAAAATCTATATTTCATATATTTCGTATATGTATGATTTAATTTACACAAAATTAATTACGTCACGGTCAAACATGTGATAATAAAGGTCTTGCACTAATTAATAGTGAATTAAGAATTTTACCAAAAAATAATAGTGAATTAAGAAAAAGAATTGGAGAAAAATATAATGGAAGAGAGTAATGGCGAAGAGCAGCGTGAGATTGAATAGTGAAAGCATGGCAATGATGGTGTTGATGTCATCATCAAATCAAATGAGTGCTTCTCTATGTTATTTCTAAAGTAAAGGGTTATTAATATATATTATTGCATGCAATCTTTTTTTTTTTTACTTTTTTAGAAAAAATATTTATGGCCAATATTATTGCATACAAATCTAAACCACTCAATGCGTTTATATCTGCTTGCCTCCACTTTAGATGTGCGGACCCTCTAGTGGTTTTTTTTTTTTTGGGGGGGGGGAATAGACACTACTATAGTTAATTAGATCGGAATTGTTAGAGTATCATAAATAGAGAAAATTATATGAAAAAAATAATAATTTAATATAAATATATTACAATTTTTATATTGGATAAGATTGTTGAAGAAAGTTTGGCCAACATTCCTCTTTTGATTCGATGGACTTAACATTTCAATGCATAGCATAGTGATTGGTGCAGTCCTCAAAAAGGCTTATGGAAATAAAATTATGTTTAACAGCCATAGTTTTTACCATAGTAATTGCACTTGATCTTACATTTTAGTTCTATTATTAATTTAGTTCTTGAACTTTGATCCACTACAATTCAATTTTTATAGTTTATTGAGTTAAATAATTAGAGAAATTTTGAGTACAAAAAAAACTATAAGAATTGAGGTGTCATGAGTCAAGAAAGTATAAGAATTTAGTTTTTCAAATTAAAGTTCAATAACTGAGTTAGTAATTGAAAATAATTTTAAGAATCAAAAGTTATATTTCTCTTTAATATATGTATTCGAGTTATTAGGCAAAATTACCAATGATAATATATTGTACAGAGAAGAATTGTAGTCTTTGATCGCAAGATTTTAAAGTTATCATTCAGTATATATTGGATGACATTCTTGAGTAGTTTAGTCTTGAAGTAAAATTAAATTAGAATTCATATACTGTTCCCGTATTATTAATGTATTCATGAAATAATCATGTGATAATATATTCACATAAATTAATGCATCAATACCAATAATAATCAATGTAAAACAAAATTTTGATGTAAAAAATATACAATCAAATCTGTAATAAACTGTAATGTCATACCCATTATTAGTGATGTTGGATTATCATATCCACCATTGATTGGGAATAGGATATTATATCGAATTAATGAGCATTAATTTGATATATTATAATTTAATAAGGTTTGACCAGTTAATTGAAAATTAAGTGATTTTTTATTGAGTCCAAATAAAAAAGCTTTATTTCTACATTAATGAGGAACATTGAATCACAAGCCTCCTCTTATGATGTTTATATAAATGGAGGTGGTTGGCTTGGAAAGTGCTTCTACCGGGTTAGAGTGCCTTTTAAATATGATTACAGGAATACAATCTTTTGAATTAAATAGTCCACTTTTGAATGTGGTATGACTAATGACTCTAACCTCATGCTTAGTTTATTTTAGAATCTTTGTTTATTGTTGTATATCCTTCAAGTGAACCCCCGCTTTAGATTCATTAAACATAGACCATTACTTAACGGCAATTTTTTTTTTTTTTGGGTTGAACTTGTAAATCAAAAAAATAAAAGAAGAAATAGGTGGTACTTAATCCATGTGAAAAATATTAGAGTTCGTAATTTAGGCAGGTTGGACTTAATTCAAGTTACATACATAGGTTGGCTTGAATAAATTTGAAATTATATAAAAGCCTAAATAGCTAAGCTTAGTCAGAATATTCAAATTATCAATTTTTTTCATTTTTTTAAATTAATTTTAATTTTTTTTACTTAAAATTAATCACTTCTTTCGTTTCAAATTATAAAATATTTTTAAATAAAATTTTATACACCAATAAAGTTTATTAAATACACTTTACAACTTTACCTTTTTAAGACAAAAGTATAAATTTTTAAAAATATCATTCATTTAATACTCCATTGATGAAAGAATATTGAAGAAAGAGAGTATATGGGAAAGGTAATATTAAAAATATATCATTAATAAAATTTTATTTTTATTAAGGTGTCTTATATTTTGAAATATTGAATATTTTTTAAAAGTATCCTATAATTTGAAATGAAATGA
This sequence comes from Prosopis cineraria, assembly GCF_029017545.1. Lineage (NCBI taxonomy): Eukaryota > Viridiplantae > Streptophyta > Magnoliopsida > Fabales > Fabaceae > Prosopis > Prosopis cineraria. The sequence continues at coordinate 3,520,153 of NW_026555343.1, forward strand.
GTATTTTATTTTATAAAAAATATAAAATATATTTTTTGGAATACTTTAACAATGTAAAAAACTCAAACTTTGTAAAAAAAATTTTTGGGTTTTAAAATTTAAAAATTAATATTTAAAATAAAACTTAAATATTATTTTTAGATATTTTATAAATCTAAAATAATAAAAATATGATAACATAAGTATTTTTATTTTTTAAAAAATGTCTATAATAATGTGCTTAAATATATAATATTTTAATATAAAATAATTTAAAACTTAAAAAATTAATTAATATTATTCGAGCTATGGGGTTTATTAAGACTAGATATGTAAAATATACAATTTTCAAAATCTGAATTTAAAATTTTTCAAGTATCAGGTTACTGGTTGTGAATAGTACCCTCCAAGGTTTTCCTCAAATCTAAATCCTCTTAGAAGCAACGTCCTCAGCATCCCAAATCTCAACCCTTCAATAAATATTTAATATTTCATATTTTTTCACATCATCTCATATTAAAATAATTTTATTTTACAAATTAATTCTTTTAACTTATTCTAAAAAAACTCTCTTTAAACTTTTTTAAATGGATCAAGCCAGAGTTTGAATAAATCAAACTATAAATATCTGCTTACAGTCTGACTTATTTTATAATTTTTTAAATATATTTTTATTAAATAAATTATTTTAGAGTTTAAATAAACTAAATTGTAATTACCTACTTAAAGTCTAACTCTATAGATTTTTAAAATATATTTTTATTAAATAAGTTAAACCAAAGTTTGAATAAATTGAATTATAAATTTTTTGTAAAAATCTTTAGAGTAATTTTTTAAAATAAAAAATGAAATAAAAAATTAATTTAATGGAAGAATTGATTTTTAAAATAAAATTATTTTTATATAAAATAATATGATAAAATATGAGATATTAAATATTTATTGAAGGGATGAGATTTGGAACGTTGAGGGATGCTCCTTCTAAGAGGATCTCGATCCGGTTCTCTTTTTTGTTCAACAAAGCCATCTCATCATTGTCTCTTATTTTTGTATTCAGTCCTCCGAACATGTGGGCCCCTTTTTTCTCTGATACCTTCGCCAGTCACCAGTCACCACTACACCCACCACTAGTCTTAAATCCTAATTTAAACCTATGTTATTTAAAAAAAAAAAAAAAAAATAAAGAAAATAAAAGAATTTTTATTTCAAATGAAAATAAATAGAATATGGCATAGTTTTTATTTTCTCACGCGTAAGCTCACATTAGTCAATATAATATATATTTACACACAAACGAACTGGCAAGCTCTTGCATTTAGTCTGGAGCAGCAAAGCCACTCACCCATTAGTCCAACGCCAGTATATTCAAATAATTTAGTGACCACTAGGAACTATTTTGGAAAAAAAAAATGATAGTTAGGTCTTAATGATAGTTAAATTTTTAATAAATTTATTTTAAAAAATAAGTCAAAAATATTGATTAAAATAATTATAAATTCAAGAGTTTCAATTATAAATAAGTATTTAAATATTAAATAATTTTTAGATTGTAATAAAAATTTTATTTATAACTATTTGAATTGATATTTACAACTCATTTTTATAAAATTTTTGTTGAAGGTTTAACTATTTTTTAAAGAATGAATTAACTGTTATTAATTCAACATTTTGAAATGTAACTGTTATTTTTTCAATTAAGAGTGTTAAAGTCTTAATTAAAAATTCTATCACATGTTTATCTCAGTAACTTTTTATTCATGAATTGCTTATAATTGAAAATGTTATTTAATATATAAATATATATTGTATTATACAAAATCAAATATAAGTTATTAATAGGTTTTAGGTTGATGGCTAGCTATCTTAGCGGCAGTGCCATCTTTCTTAAAGAAGTTTTGAATTTAAACATGATATTGACATATTTATGCATGTGAATGAGTGTGCGAGTCTCCTTTTTTTATAAAAAAAAGTCTAGAATAGAAAATTTTGAAAAACATTAATAGGATTCAGGCTCGAATTAAAATTTATTCCTTCCTTAATATACAAAAGATAGATTAATAAACATTTTAGATTATTGTCTTTTTGGTGGACAAAAAGGATTATTTTCTTAACAAACTCAAGTTAACATGAATAGTCTAGGAATTTGGTCATTTAAATAAGTAGTTGAAGATTTAAACTATGGTCATCATTTAAACATGTGGTTAGAAATTTTAATCCTAATTTTTTTGAATACAATGACTTAGTGAAGAATGATCTTGTTTTTTTGGTCTCAATAACTGAAAAAGATAATTCTTTTTTTTTTTGTGTTATTAACTGAAAAAGATAACTTGCTGTTGCTCTTATGGGTTAAAAAAAATATAGGTTGTGTCAGATTTAATTTTTTTTTTTGGGTTGAAAAATTATAATTCAATCCAACCCTTAAGAATTGACAGATTAAATGCTTAACTAGTCAACTCATTTATTTTTTTTTTAATTTATTTTTCATGAATTTCAAAAAAATGTACACCTAAATCATGATAAATTCTATTATTTCATTATTCATTTTAGATATATTAAAATATTAGTGCATAATATTTGCAAGTTTTTGAAAACTTTGAGAAGATATTTTCTTCTGGGGTGGTACTTTGATGTAATTTTGGGAAAAAACAAATAAACAGAGCTCCCTAGAGAGCGCAAACTAATGAAAGGAGGAACCCAAAGGAGAGGGAAGCGTGCACGGACACACACAATAAGCAAAGCTTCAAAAAGCATCACAACAAAATTATTGAATATTCAAACGCTATTGTCTCCTTGTTTCCTTATTTCTTCATGTTTTCTTTTTAATTCTTTTATATCAATCAACTCTTTTTAAAAATTCGTCTGAAAATTTTGTTATTCCATAAACGAGATTTTTCTCACAATAATCACTTACTTCTCTAATCTTAATATTAGTCATACTCTTTTAAAAGAATGTTTTAGTGTCAATTATATTAATCACTTTGAGAGATGTGTCTATTGTATTAATTATTTTCTTTCATTTAAGTCCTTAGTTTGTAATCAAGAGGTGACTACGTGATGTTAAAATTTTATTGTAATTACTAATAGTAGCAATAGTGGAGATTATTAAATTATCTTATCAATATTTGATGAGAATAAAAGGAAAAATTTATTATAAAAATTCAATGACATTACTAATAAATAAGTATGCTTTTATTAGGGGTTGCTTAGTTGGAAATAAGTAAATTTGGGAAGTTAATGAAATTTTCTTTACTTGGTTCACTAAAATTTTTAACTTAATGAGAAACTAAGCCTGATAATGAACATTCTCAAAGTCTTAACTAACGGTGAATAAATTACAACCATCCGATTTCATATTGCTGGATTGAATCGCAGCCGTCGAAATGCTAGACGTGAAGCTTACTAATAATCAACACTCTGTCAACTTTCCCCAAAAAGAGTGTCTTTCCTCCTTTGAGACATCGCTCCCACTGCTACCTTTCCCCTCTGCTTCTTCACTTCATTCATGGCGGTGACGAAGCTTCTCTCTCTCTACATTTTCATGTTTATCTTGTTATTCTGCAGCTACCTCACCAACAACTCCAGTGCCGTTGCAGCCTCTTTGCCGCCTTCTTCGGATGTCGAGCTTCTCTTGGGTAAAATCAGAGCTGCCCTTCAAGGTAACGCCGATAACCTCGTTTTGTCTTCATGGAATTCCTCTATACCTCTTTGCCAATGGAGGGGACTCAAATGGGTTTTCTCTAATGGCTCTCCCCTGTCATGCAATGACTTGTCTTCACCACAATGGACCAATCTTTCGCTTTTCAGAGACCCCTCTTTACATCTACTCTCTCTTCAGCTTCCTTCTGCGAATCTCTCTGGTTCGCTTCCGAGGGAGCTTTCAGAGTTTCCTATGCTTCAGAGTCTCTACCTGAACATCAATTCGTTGAAAGGGACAATTCCTATTGAGCTTGGGTATAGTTCCTCACTTAACGATGTCGTTTTGGATGACAATATGTTGAGTGGAGCTTTACCACCGTCGATCTGGAATTTGTGTGATAAGCTCGTTTCGCTTAGACTCCATGGCAACATGTTTTCTGGGTCTCTTCCTGAACCGGCATTGCCCGAATCTTCTTGCAAGAATCTGCAATTTCTTGATTTGGGTAATAACAAGTTTTCTGGGGTTTTCCCTGAATTCATCACACGTTTTGGTGGGCTGAAACAGCTTGACTTGGGGAATAATATGTTTACGGGTTCAATTCCTCAGAGCTTAGCTGGGTTAATTAGACTTGAGAAACTGAATCTTTCTCACAACAATTTTAGTGGGGTTTTACCTACTTTTGGTGAATCATCCAAATTTGGTGTGGAGGTTTTTGAAGGGAATAACCCTGGCTTGTGTGGGCTACCCTTAAGAACTTGTAGTGGAACTCCTAGATTGAGCTCTGGTGCAGTTGCTGGTATAGTTATCACTCTCATGACTGGAGCTGTGGTTTTTGTTTCTTTGCTTATTGGGTATATGCAAAACAAGAGGAGGAAGGGTAAGGGAGATAGTGAGGATGAATTGGAGGAAGATGAAGATGATGATGATGAAGAAAATGGTGGTGGTAATGGTGCTATAGGTGGTGGTGAAGGGAAGCTTATGTTGTTCCAAGGTGGTGAGAACTTGTCATTGGACGATGTGTTGAATGCGACAGGGCAAGTTATGGAGAAGACGTGTTATGGTACTGTTTATAAGGCAAAGCTTGCTGAAGGAGGAACCATTGCTTTGAGATTATTAAGAGAAGGCAGCTGCAAGGATAGGGCTTCGTGCTTGCTCGTGATTAAGCAATTGGGAAGGATTCGACATGAGAATTTGATTCCTTTGAGAGCCTTCTATCAAGGGAAGAGAGGAGAGAAGCTTCTTATTTATGATTATCTTCCTCTCAGAACACTTCACGATCTTTTACATGGTATGTTCAATATGAAGTTATATCCTATTAATTTCCCTCGAGTGCTTTTATTTTCCATTGGTGTAGATGCTTACATGGTATCTTTTTTTTTTTTTTGCCAAATCACTTTCTTTTTAACTGAGGTAACCAATTGCTTGAAGTACCCCTGACTTGTTTGTGAAGTGTCTAATAAGACCAAAGATTTATTCAATTCAAAGCATTCATGTGAGACTTGGAACTATCTTTGAAATGGGGAGAGATTATTTCTTAAGCCTTGGGAGAAAAGTAAATGTCCCAAGATGGGAAAAATGTTGTCCATGGAGATTAGGGGGGTTAATTTCTTACACTATTTGAGTTGGATCAAATACCTCTTATAATTTTATTCTTAAGAGGAAGATGATTGGCTATTTGACTATGGACCGGTGTCATGATGTTATTGTTATCCAGATATCGTGATCCCAATAAGTCCATGAACATAGGTCATCTAGGCGTTACTTTTTCATATATTCTGATCAGTGTTTGCTTGACCCTCTTATCTGTGTTTATCTCACTTCTGCTAAAAAACCATTCTGAATGTAGTTTTATATAGTTCATATAGCAAAAGTTACAATTCCATTACAGAGAAGCCAAAAAAGGCTTAGCCTTTACTATTCTGGGAATGGAGGACAGGATCAGCAACCATTATCCTATCCGTTAGTAGAGTCATTATTTTTGTGATCTCCGAATAGCTTGATGTGTAGTGCGCTTCATTTTGGTGAAGTTAAATTAAGTATCCTGGAATTGACCATAGTGTTACAATTTTGCCATCCAACCACAGAAACTAAAACTGGAAAACCAGTGCTAAACTGGGCCAGGCGACACAAGATTGCGTTGGGAATAGCCAGGGGACTAGCATATCTTCATACAGGACTTGATGTTCCAATCACTCATGGGAATGTACGATCCAAGAACGTGCTAGTGGACGAGTTCTTTGTTGCCAGGCTCTCTGAGTTTGGGCTGGACAAGCTAATGATTCCTGCTGTAGCTGATGAAATGGTAGCACTTGCAAAAACAGATGGCTACAAGGCTCCAGAGCTTCAGAAGATGAAGAAATGTAACTCAAGGACCGATGTTTATGCATTTGGGATATTACTGCTGGAGATATTGATAGGGAAGAAACCGGGTAAGAACGGGAGGAGTGGGGAGGTCGTGGATTTGCCTTCCATGGTGAAAGTGGCAGTGTTGGAGGAGACAACCATGGAAGTGTTTGACGTGGAGCTTCTGAAAGGGATAAGGAGTCCAATGGAAGATGGGTTGGTTCAGGCATTGAAGGTAGCAATGGGATGTTGTGCTCCAGTGCCTTCAGTGAGACCAAGCATGGAAGAAGTTGTGAGACAGTTGGAAGAGAATAGGCCAAGGAATAGGTCTGCTTTATACAGCCCTACAGAAACAAGAAGTGGGAGTGGCACTCCTTTTTGAATTTTGCATATCAGTATGAGAATTAGGTTGTGTCCTTTTTATTATGTCCTGTGACTGTTTCGGATTTGGATCATTTCTACTTCTTTCTCTCAGTTTTTTCTCCAAGATTTTGGAAAGAGATAGACTCAACTCATTTGAGATCCATTTAAATAGTAGATATGTGACTCTTTTGAGTGATAGTTTCCTTAAATTTAATGTCTATCTCTGGAAGGATGAGAAATGGAGGGAAAGAATTGGAATACATCTAAACTCGCTTGTATTTTATTTTTATGCAATTTTAGTCGATGATTTTTTTTAAATGCAAATTTGAAGAATGTATTTAAAGAAATCGACAATTTAATCTCATTAATGGGTGTCGTGATGAGCATAGATCATATTGACAAACTCAGTTTTAGTGCTCTTTGTAAACAGTGGATACTGTTGTCATTTATTGTTTGGCTGAATTTTAAATCTTAGAGAAGTTACTTCCTTATCAAGCTTTGAGTTATTACTATATAACTTATTTCTAGTATTTCAAAATATAAATATATAATACATATTTCTTTCATCACATTAAAACCAAAGTACGACAGGACTTGTTAAATTTGCCTCCATGATCACATGTTAACAATTACTCATTTGCATCCTTATCTCTATGCCATTATATTAAGCATTTTTATTTGGCATAAGCAGGTATGAGATCACAGTATAGACAATGGTCTTGTGTTTTGTAGTAAATTTGAGAGAAAGTGTATCATGCCTTATAAATAGAATGATTACAATTTTATATAAATTTTAAGAAAAATTAATCTTAGTCCTTCAATTTTTAACTCAATTCCTCAATTATCACTCGCTGTGACTTAGTCTTTTAATTATGATTTGTTGTGATTCAATCTCTCAATTTTTGACTCACATATAACTCGGTTCATATTTTTTAATTTAAAAATTATCCTTATCAAATAAGAGGAATAAAAAAAAATTTCATATATTATTTTAAAATACCCTTCTCTTACTCTTTGAGGTGCGATTTAAGTTAACATTAAAAAAGAGAACTAACAAAAGTTGAGGGACTGAGTCATAGGTTAGTTATAGTTGAGAGATTAAGTCGCAGCAAGTTATAATTAAAAAATTGAGTTACAAATAAGTTAAAAATTGAAGGATTAAAAGATTAATTTTTTTTTAAAATTTACTATATATACTGATATAGTTGATCACTATGATGCATTTAGGTATAAATGTGATGTTTTCCAATTTAATCAATATTGATGTGTAATATATTATTCAAAAACTAAAAATAATATAACTTACTCTTCATAATTTTTGTAATAATAAAGGATTTATATATAATAACTCTATTGACACTTACATAAAGTAATGTATGCATTTAATCAACGTATTTAAAGCTAAAATTATTAATCATCTGTTTAAGATGCTTTCAGGATTTGTGGAACTAGGTATTTATTTAAAACTACTTATAAAGTGAATATAACTTCAATGTAATTTAAAAAGAATGATAGCTTTAAAATTATAAGGCGAAAGTGCAAGAAAATTAAACTTCGATTTGAAGAAAATTACACACCTAACTATTATAGTAATACATCTCTCCTCTACTCCTTTGGCTCATCTCATTTGGAACAAATCAAGAGTTTTCTCTGAAGAAGGTTAAACAAATAATGATCAAAGAGACGAGTTCTGTAGAATCTGCTTCCCCTGGAAATGAATTTGTGGAGTCTGAAGAAGGAGTCCTCAGAAAGTGGGAGAAACAAATGGCTTCTTCAACACAAGCATTGTTATCAATTTGATAACAATTGGGACATGTAAAATTTACATTTCCACCAGCACCTTAGTGGGAAGGACAAACAGATGATGTGTCCTCAACAGCATCTCACTCTGCATATCTATAATAATGCAATCAAGTAGGAGAAAGAATGAAAACAACTTCATTTTCTTCCTTCCTTCCTTTCCTTTATCCTTTTTTTTTTTTTAGAATTTTGTGGTTTTAACAGGTGAAGCCCCTGCGGCAGTTAAGAACACCAGCTCCAGAAGTAATGATACCAACCATGGAAGATGACTTGGCCCCTAAACTGGAGGCTCTGGCATAACTTGCTGCAGCACCAGCTCCTGATGAAGTGAAGTAGGCTCCATTCAACATAAGGTCTCCCATTGACCTCCAGTTCCAGTGCTTCCATATCCTTGTGTCTGTACCCACTCTCTTTGTCACCTGTTCACACACCACATATTAAAACATTATTACTGTATATATAAACTGCCATGTCTCTGACTCTGGAAGTAAAATTCACAGTTGAAGATTTTACCTCCTTAGCAAAACGGTTTCGAGGGGCAAGGTATCGGTTGCCTTGGCTGTTAATTGTGGGATTAGCACTTCCACCAATTGCATACATTTCCCAGTGGGTATAGTCATTGTTTACCACATGGAAATACCCATGCCTGCACCTGTAAAGGGAAAAAAAATCCACCTCCACTGTTGGTTAAGTTTTTACAAAGCAATTAAATTGTTTTCAAATTAATTATACATCTCTTTAGACTCTCCTGGCAACAGTATCTTGATATTAAATATGACTTCTATTAAAACCAACGATGAGGGAATAAGCATTTGGAAAACCAAAAGACAGTACCATTGCCATTGCTATTACAGTCATCCACAAAACAAAACACCGTATTACAGTGAGTAGGCTGTGGAAGGCTGTGGAGACCCTGGAGATAGAATTGGTCAAGATACTAAAACAGTCGTAAAAGTTTATTGGTAATCCTCTAGTAACAAGGCTGATGGTCATCTTATATCTTATCTGCCTACAAGCTCAACAAGATTACTAGTTGAGTTTGCATAAAAAAGAATGTTACCTCGGCATTCTCTGGATAAGACCCTCCCCAAAATGATTGTAGGCAATGGTTACTTGCATTTGCTTATCTCTTACATATGTATCACTGTGGCCCAGTAGCATAACCTGCAAAATTGAAAAGCAATAAGTATATAATCTTAATCCTATAAATAAGAGGGCTGAAGGCAAATCAATTACCTCGTTGTGGTGGGTGAAGTAATTGTTGGAAATGGTAATACCAGTGGACCCCATAATTGCATCAACAAGGCCATCAGCGCAATTAGACATTGAATTATGGTCAATCCAAATGTGGCTTGAACCAAAAATGGAAATGCCATCTCCATCAGCCATAGTTCTCCAACCATAATGAGTTGGTGAGCTACGAACCATTGCATTACCAGTTCGTTTGCAATCATGGATATGTAAACCATGGATGATGACATTGGTGATGAATTGTATAGTAATGCAAGCCCCATAGGCAATGTGCACATTCACTCCACGACCATCTATGGTCTTGAAGCTGTTCATGATAAGCTCTTGCTTTAAAGTGATAACCATGGACCTCTTGAACACAATCCATAAGGGTCTATCTTGAATAACCGCATGGCGCAGGGTACCTGGTCTTGGGTTGACAGGATCGTCATCACTTGGATCAGTCACAATATAGAACCTACCGTCACGGCCACCTATGGCATTACGTCCAAACCCAATCCCACAATTGGCCAAACGCTTTCGCCGTCTGTGCCAAAGTTTGTCGCAGCGCCAGCAGTCATCAATTGGATTTCCAGTCACACATGAGAAGAAACCCAGATTCCTTCTTTCAGTATGATTGCGTATGCTCCTGTTAAATTTAGTCACCGACATTAGTGAAATTAATCCTACAATTATATACTCTTGCTAGTTATTTAAGTATTTTCATTTATCAAGTTATAAGTTTGAAGAAATGTCAGAAAGATCCAAGAAAAAATGACACGTATGATTCACGGGAAGTCACAAGGGAAGCATGTAGTACTACTTATTATGATTTAATTGCAATGTCCCACCAAAAGGAAAAACTAATGGGTCATGTGTGTCTGCAATAATGCAAACGGATAGAATGATACGGTCTATACGGAAACTGGGGATTGAATATCTGACCTGAAATTTCTCTAGCAATAAATAAATGCCAAAGGTGGGGGACGAACAACTAATTTCAGCTTACTACTTGGGGGTGTCGGTGGTAATAGTCAAAAGTCATTTGATAAGGTTCTCTGAGACAGAAGATGCTGGATCAGAAATCAGCTAAAATACATCCAACTGTGTGTCGCTGTGTGGAAAGAATTATGGAGAAACCAGATCTGATCTGCAGTTTGGAGTGTATGCTTATAAGGACAGGCTGGAGACCGAAAGCCCATTCCTGTGGGTTACCCCACCTTGTTGGAAGACGTGGGAACTCCATTAATTTCTTACAGTCTGAATTGGACATTGTATTTGATCATTTGGGTGCAGAAATCATGAAGGTAATCAAATAACAAACAAGAGAGTTCCCCCCCCCCCCCTTTACTGATTCAAGTGTTGGAGGGGCCAGAAAACCATGTGGAATGGATGATCTAGTTGGATACAAGGGTATTGCATTTGCATAAGCAAGAGAACCAAACATTAGCCATTGGAGAGTGAGAGTGTCTGCTAGATCAACAAATCTGGAACATTGACCATTGATATTAGAGAAATAGGATGGATGTTCTCGGAACCACCCCCCTAAAAAAAAAAAAAAACCAAAAAAGAGATATGGATAGTATATATTTATTTTTTTGAAAATCTGAGTTGAAATATTATTTTTATTTTTATTTTTATTTATTTTAAAAACAAAAAAATGAAAATAGCATTAGAAATATATGAATTTTCTTTATTAAAATTCAAACAATCTGAATATAAAAGAACAAACAAAAGCCCAATAAAGCCGGTACTCAACAACAGACAATTTCAATTCAAACATAAGTATACTTAAAAAATAATCAATTTTTTAAATAAAGTGATAAAATATAAATAATAGTATTTTACCCAAAAAAAAATATAAATAATTGTGTGATTGACTGATTGATATTTTCAAGAACACAAAACATAAGCTCCTATTTAAATAGGCTACGCTACAATTAGATAGGTTGACTTAATGTCACTCAAAGAAGGCTTTTGGCATTGAAAAGGTATCTGTACTTGAAGATGATATTTAGATAAGGGAAAGAAAAAGACAAGAAATTAATATCATGAGCGGCAGGGTCGGATCTCGGAGCATTAGCATGTGGCTAAAGCTGGCATATATAATATAAAGGGTTTAACTTTCAGTTTCAATAGATCTCGTTCTGCGCACAACATGATGCTTGCTTCATTAGAACCTTGAAGGCCAACTTCACAATTTGAACGTATAATTAATTAATAAAGCCAGATTTGTATTTCCATATTAAATGAAAGAACAGATGATCCGGAAAGGAATAAGCAAACGGTGCTATTATATAGGCACAAGGAATCCTATATTGCACATTTGTACTATTTCGTTCGCACATTTAATAGATATGGAGTTTCATCAAGGCACAATGACAATTAAACATCCTTGAAGATTATTAATTATAATTAGAAACTTTAAATTATTAAAATTTCAATAATAAACTGTAACCTTAAAAAAATATGAATAGTCTAATGCTCTTCAAAGGTAATTTTAATAAATTTTTAATTAATTATTATATACTCACAAGTACTTTTGAAAAGTTTTAAAAATAAATTTTAATTTCATATTAAAAAATAATTTATTACTAACAATCGTTCTTTAGTTTTTCAATTGAGATTAACATTATTTCTATCTCATGATAGTAATTTTAGTTGTGTTAATTTTTTATTTTTTTAGTGCTCTACCTATATATTAACAAACATAAGAATTCACAAGTGATTAGGTTCATATTCAAAAATAATCTTAATAAATTTTTAAATGACTATTATATATTCACAAGTGTCATTGAAAAATTTTAAAAGTAAATTTTAGTTTTATATTGAAAAACAATCTATCCCAACAATTATATATTCCTTGGTTTCCCAATTGATATTAATAATATTCTCATTCTATAATAGTAATTTTAGCAGTATCATTTTTTTATAAGAAAATATAACTTTAAATTTCTGCACTTTACTCAAATTTTACAATAAATCCTTACATTTTTTTTGTTATAGGTTTTTATACTTTTATTTTTTAGTGTTTTAAGTCCCTCCATAAGGAATTTATAAGGATCTAAAATATCAAAAAATAAAAGTGTAGAGATTTAGAACAATGAAAAAAATTACAGTGACCCAAAGTTATATATTTTTTTTTATTTTCTAAGTGGAGGTCAATTTTATAAACTCATATATATTTTTAATTTTAAATAAGAACTATGACCTATTATTAAAATTTCAATAATTTCGAATTCCTAACTGTAATTAATAGCTGTGCTAATAATTTTACCTAATTGTCATTATTATAGTGGTCTGGTAATTTTACCCGTGCTGTTTGAGGCACCGTCGTTCTTCCTGGGTAATCAACCTTCATGATTCAATGATTTTGCCTTTAGCTGCGGTACCCTCGTCTTATTCTTATTATATAACATTTTCAATCATTTCACATCTCTTATGAATAAGATTGAAGAGAGTATTTAAATAATAATATAATTAGATTAAATATCTTTACACTAATCAAAAAGAGATAAAATTAAAAAAATAATTTAATTATTATAAGATGTCCTATATTTTGAATCAAAAATTACCTTTAAAAGGTGTCTTGTAAATAAAATTGGAAGGGGTATTTTTCATGGAACCAAACCAAGCATGAGGCTTCTTATCAAAGGGATAAGATGAAAAAGAGAACAGAATTTTTCTAACTTCGATTTAAACACATGGATTGACATGTTGGACGCAGGTTTTTAAAGGCAAAGTGCCCGAGAAGGATGAAAACAACATGATTTCTGAGCCCAAAACACGTATAAACTAATCTACCAAGCACATGACCCTAATAATAGCAATATGGAACGACTGAAAAAATTAATTCGGAATTTATGTAATTATAAAAATAATTATATAATAAATTTAAAGAAAAATAAAACAAGATAAAGTCAACCAATTTATGGCTGTTTAAAAAAATAATCTGAGTGAAAAAGATCAGTCTTCCGAAAGAGAGAGAAAGGAAAGATTTGAGTATGGAGAGATTACATATCAACCATGGAAGCTATCTCCTCTGGATTATCCACTGCGTGTTCATTTGGAGCATCGTTTAACCTGAAAATTTACAGGAATATTCAGTCAAGAAACCGAAGTAGAAACGACACCGTTTTATGCTCCATTGACTGACATGAGCAAAATCTCATTGAATTGAGAGATTGACTCATGGTAATAGTGCAGTCAAAACTCTCAAAACTCAAAAGAAGAGTGATTTCATAGTGAAGATTCACGCTATTGTCGTGAGCTGAGACCCAACGAGAAAAAGTCATCAAGATTGAAATGATAAACTAATACTTCAGATCCGATCTGAAGGGCTCAGATTGTTCCTTTTCTGAGATACATTGCTGATTCGTATATCGAAAATATATCTCAACAAAACGGTTATTTAGAATCCAATCCCACGTGAACGGTCATTGCCGTCATTGAGAATTCAAACCGGAAGCTTAAAAGCCCGACGAAACGGTGATAAATTACACTAACCTGTCCGCCATTGATGAATTCTTCAAATTCTGCAACTTCTCTGTTTCTACATTCCTGTTCCAGGTAAGAGCAACCAAGTCACAAACGCATTGATCACATTGCAATGTGTCAAACACATGAAACGCTAAACTCTCGTAAGACTCGAAATTAATCAAAGTTCATTGAAGCTCTTGAAGTACAGAAGAAATCTGATTTCTCTTTGATTGTCAGCTGTTACCTTGACATTACAAGACGGCCTTTCTCATTTTCATCCCCATTCAATGGCTTGGCGCTAGATAAAAGCAGCACCATAGTCAGAACGAAAACGATGAATGACCATTTCAGAGAAGCCTCCATCATTATTGCTTCTGCTACACCTCACTTTGTCGCACTCTGTATTTTTCTTTGTGTGAAAAATGATGAAGAAGGAAGAAGGGAAGGGAAGGGAAGGAGCGAGAGAGAAAAGGGAGGGAGGGATGCTTATATAGCATTGGAGAACAGAAGACGGGGAAAGAGGAAGACGGAGAAGTGAAATGAGAATGCGTGTTTGGGGCCTAACTCGAGATAGTAACCATGGTTAGGTTTATTAACCTTATAATACTCGCGCTTAATCTTGAGGCTCGCCTAAGCAGCTTGACTTCCCAGCCGGCCCCTAACCACCGTTAACCGATGCTTGTTTTTCCTCTCTCTCTCTCTGTCTCTCCCCGTCTCTGCGCTACGTGGCAGTGGCATGTTCATGATTCATCACTTACCGTGATACCGTAACAATTCTCCCATTTAAAATTATAAAATATTTTAGTATTATTTACTTCGACCAAAAATGTTTTATTATTTTCATTTTCTGAAAAATTACAAGAATTTAATTATTTCTTGAAACATATAATATTTTATTTTAAACATAAAATAACAAAAATAATAAATTACAATAGTACACACAGAAAAGAGTTAACATTTATATATATATATATATATATAGTATTTTGAAATTGATATATTATACTCCGTCTCAATTTAAAATATACTTTATAAAAACTTAAACATATTATTAAAATTTATTAAATTAATTTTATAATTTTATTTTTTAAAAATATTTAATATAGTCTTATTTGTGAAACATTAAATATAGAGAAAAATAATAATAAAGCAAGATAATATTAAAATAAATATGATTAATGGAATTTTATTTTGTTAAAGTGTCTTATTTTGGGACAGAGTCACGTCTAAAAATTCCTTATAAGCTAAGATAGGGGGAGTAATTATTTTTTATTTATATGATAATATTACAAAAAATATTTCTCATGCAACTATCTAACTTGATATTATTAAATCAAATTTGAGCATGATTTGAACTAAATAAAGGTGGTAATAACATTTTTTATTGGAAAAATTATACTTAAATCTTACGGAAGATAATTGTAAATGTCATTTATTAAATTATAAATGTGCAGAATTTGATATTTAAGAAATTTTATAAATTTTTTGATAATCAATTATCTTTTTTAAACTTAAGTGTCATTTTTTTTTATTCTTGAAAATGTTGTGTTAAGGTTTAAATAATAGAAAATCTCCCATTCCCAAAAAATTTGTCATGTTCTCAAAAGAATTTTCAGTGGAGAGGATTTTCTTTATATTTATTTTTTTCTCTTTACCATTTGTTTTGGGGACGACACATTGTCCTTTTTATCAGTACGGCAATTTATATTTATTTAAGTATTAACATGTGTTTGGTTCCGTTCCTCTTGGTCATTCCGCGTATTATTATTATTATTATTATTATTATTATTATTATTATTTAGTCTCAAGAAGATGTCATCCATAACATTGCATGATCAAAGTCTCTGATTCGCTCAAAGTTTGCACTCAATATAAAATCTCCTACAAGGGACTAATAAATGTTCAAAGAGACCTATGTAAGATATTATAAAATACATAAATATATAAATACGATATGTCACCTATATTATACTTTCAATTGGTCTAAAAGTTTACCGATGAGCATTGGTGATGTTACAGTGAACATAAAATCAGATAAACTTTTACCAAGAAATTATGGGCCTGTTTGGAAATATGTTCTGAAAATAATTTTCTATTCTTCAAAATAAGAGAATAAAAAAATTTGTTTGGTAACATATTTTTAAAAAGTATTTTGAAGAACAAAAAATAAAATATTGTTTTGGAGAATAAAAAAATAAAAATAATTTTTAGGTGTTCTGTAACTATTGTATTGAAGACTAAGAGAGAATGAAAAAACACCTATTTTTATTTTTTTTTTTCAGAACATGTTCTACAAAATATCAGTTTTCAAAATAATAAAATAAAAATAATTTCAAAAAGCCTCATTATTCTTTTGAACGACCCATGTCAAAACTTTTAACCACACACATGCTCTCAAACTATTCCATTGATCATAATTAACTTTAAATTAGCTTGAAATAAAACTTGATTTCTATAATGTGTTTTAGAGACATGCCCTGGCTTACTTAACAAGTTAATTAGTGCCACCAAGCTTGGCCTCTCAAAATATTAAATTTTCAATAACTTCCAACGAATAACCAGCTAAAATTGATGGGGAATTATGAGAAGACAAAACAACATAGTCTCGTAGAAGCTGGCTTTTAATACGTGCAAGAAAAGCATCATGTGTTGAAGAGTGATATGGGGTGAGAGAGAGAGAGAGAGAGAGAGAGAACCCCAAGCCATTAATTCATCACCACTTTGGAATAATTCAGCAAAGCTTTGAGTGCACTTTTATGCATGTAACTTCAAATACTAACTTTGTTTTTCCACACTGTGTGTGTGTGTGTGGTTCTGCGCTGGCCTATTTTATTTAACCAAACATTGTTAGTATTGTTGTTGTTGTTGTTGTTTTTAAATATGTAGCAAAGGGACTCTTTTCGGCCAAAAAAAAAAAACCATATGTAGCAAAGGGAGGTGTTTTCAATCTTTGAGGCAGCGTTCCCCTTTGAATTTGATTATCATATCCGCACTTTATTCATCCCATCAGCATTATTATCAAATACATTATGTCTTTTTAATTTTTTTTAGACTAATGTCGATTAAAAGATTTTTTTAAAACTTAATGACCAGAATCTTAAGTATTTATTTATCATATAATAATAAAGCATTTTAATTTTGTCATTACAGCCGATTTCTTTTTTTTATACGACTACTTATAACCAGGTTAAATTTAAATATTATTGAGCCCAATTGAAAAAAAAAAAAGACTTTCACAAAAGCAGTTTCTGCACTTGAGTGAACTCATACGATATTTTATGCTTAAACGGTTATAATCCATTTCGTTAAAACCAACACATGTTGGTCACAATGGACAATCCAACCTATTTCATTCAGCCATGCACTAGTCATGAAAAAAAAAACCTTGAATTATTGCGGTAATTTTGATGTACTCATTAAGAAATAATTAACTCATTAAATATATTTTAAAATGAATTTTTTTTTCAATTGTACCCCTATTAATAATTAGAAGAGATACATGAGCCATAAATCAAATATATGTGTCCTATAATAAGGACTAAAGAGAATATTTGCTTTAATTTCAATGACGATGATGTGCCTCTAAATTAAAATTGTTTTAAAATTAATGCCTTTACTATCTTTTTATTTCATCGCTAGGTATCATGAGAATATGTGGGGATTATTATCTCCAGTTTAGGAGAATCTGCACTCTTGTTGTGTGAAACAGATGTTATTCCCAACAACAGTCTCACGGGTACTTTAATAATGTTTTTATATATTTATTTAACGCGACTATATATCACATGATTCAAATTCAAAATTTTATAATAAGCTAATTTAATTCTTTCAATAAATTGAAACAAGCTTCTTAGATAATGTTTTCACTCTTTAGTTTGTTGAATGTTATGAAATCATTGTTGGACGATGTAAAGGCTGGGATACTTCAACGCCAACCGGTAACGTCAATCTTGTTCCTTAAGACATGACTAATTAGCTAATTGATTACTAATTACTAGGTGCCCTTTTCAACTTGGTCAATGTAACCTAATAAGAGAAAAAGATACATTCAAAGGATAAAAATTACGTTAAAGAATTTTTAAAACGTTAAAAACGAAAAGTTATTATCACTTTGTAAAACTTTGTCCTTACAATTATCTCATATATCCAACATCATGTTTGATTCAAATATAGTTGAGCATGAGCCTACTTGGAAGTAATTCTTTCACCATAATTTTTTTTATTCTTAAGAGTCGAGCTCTCAATCTTGTTTGAAACGAATCCAATCCCTTCCATTTAATTCAATCACTATTAATTTAGTTTAAATTTACAAATCATATTGGCCTTAACAATATTTAGCAATAACTTCTTAAAGTATGATAATGATTTTTAATGAATTAATATTATATTCAACACCTTAAATGTAACTTTTATTAAATTTAACATTTTAAATATATTTACTCTTGTAATAGTGTTTATAATATATAGTTATAGACTTATAGTTGCTTTTAAAAGTTTTAATTTACGTTGGTCAATGCCAATTTATCAAATCAGTACAAGTTGTCCACATAGGTCTTCTTTTTCTTTTGATTTTTTCCCTCTCATTATTTTGCCATGACTACTAGGCCATACACTACTAAAAAAATTAACTTTATCAAGGGACAAAATTCTTATTAAATACCTTATTTCTCTCACTAAATCATATTTAGTGAGGGATTTTGACCCTCACTAAATTTATTACAAAAAAGATTCACTAAATTTAATGAGAGATCAATATTTTCTCACTATTTGACAAGAGATTTGGTTAGGGATTATATCCTTTGCTAAATTTTAACGAGAACAATATCTCTTGTTAAACGAGATCAAATTCTGACCATATTAGGTATGAGATAGCAAGGGTTGCCATCCCTTGCTAAAAGTTTATGACAGCATTGTCCCTTGCTAATCCGACGTTAAATGTGTTTAAAATTTAACCTTTAGTGAGGAAACAATGAGGGATCGATCCCTCGCTATATATACTTAATTAGACAAAGTTAAAATACATACACACACAAACACGTTCACTAGTAAGCTAAATCTCTTTAACAAGAAAACAACGAGTAAGTTGCAATTGGATGAAGTTAAAAAAAAAATACTTAATTGATCATATACATAACTCAAGTTATAACAAACTCTAAATGTTATCATATAAGTATGCATTAAAAGAAAAAAAAAAGCATTTGCTTAGCTTACTCAATTACGTGACTCTTCACAAGCTTAAAATATATGCTCCGGAATTTGTTTTTCCTTAATTCAAAGTTTCAAAAAGCCAGGGCAGAGCTTATGTCTAATTTGAGAAAGTTCCTAAAAAGGAATTAAGGAAATTTAGATGAAATTTGTATGTTTTGTTACATCTTCTAAGAAGCACCAACACCCAATCCCCCAACAATGGACCTTTATCATATTTATCTTGCATCAAATGAGATACTAAATTAAATTGTAGCAGGAATAGAACATTACTGCAGTCCCCACCATCATTTTATACTTAATAAATAATGAACATAAAGTAACAAGAATATGTAACAAAAATAATAATATATTATTTGAGTGGTTGTTTGTTGATCCATATATACTGAATATATAAACACATCCCTCTACAACAATATAATAATAATGCTCCAAGTAAAAATTGTGCCACAACAATATCTTCCAAGTATGACAAGTCCCTACAATTGCATTGGTAATGAAACACCTACTCTTGCCATAGCATTCTCACGTGATACATTCATTATTTAATTTCTTAATTAAATTGAAAAAAATTCTATTTTTTTGCCACATACGATTGATTTGAGCATAATACGAAGCAATAATAGAGACACAGCAAGAATGGTGGACAAATTGTTTTGGCACAAAATGGATGAGTTTTTGAGGAGAAGACAGCGATTAGGGTAAAACAGTACCTTTTATTAGAGAAATCGATGACAACAGTGGAGTTGTAGGATGAGAGCTGTGCAGTTGATGACAACAACCATTCATTAATAAATATTCGTTTGGTTTTGATAACAATTTATTTGTGATTGACAACAATATATTTAGACGTTTAACAAAAAAATAGCCAGAGAGCTAATAATTCAGACAAGTTAGGTTGGTTTTTTTTTTAAATAATTATTTGTGTGGGTATTTGGGCTAAGCTAGAACCTAGTCCTAATTATTCGGTAGGCCTGAACATTAAAAAAAAAAATTCTAAGTCCAACTCTAAATTTATTCAAACTTAACCTGAATTATCGACTCTAAAAGTAGCTTATACTCATAAGAAGTAATAATCATATCTCATTATCAATAGGAAAATGTTGCCGATAAGTCTTGAAGAATTTGATAAGACTTGTAATGATCTTGATACATTCGGGTCTTATTTATAAGGTAATGAAAGAATATTTTTTTTGAACTCATTTATAAGTTCCATTGCATTAAATTTTTATTACACATAAGTTTTTCCTTTTATTTTCTATTAAATATTGGTAAGAAAAAATACGTTATTAATATATATATATATATATATAATATAAATAAAGTTAAGAATTTATTAAATTTTTTAATAAAATTAATTAATTTTAAGGTTTTACCAGTGAAACATGTTAGAAGTGATAAATAAGATACCATAAGATCTTAATTTTATTTATGGGATAGAGAGAAAGTATTTCTTTTTTATCTATTTATACAACCCCTCTCAGATCTTATGTCCATCTTCAATCTTTTGCTTTTATTAAATGCTAAAAAAGTTATTAAATATTGTAATATTTTATATTTGTAGTATATACATTTAATAGGGGTAATTGATAAGGTTAAAAATTTATTAAATTTTTTAATAAAATTAATAAAATTTAAAGTTTTTATTGATTATGGTAAAATATAATGAAAGTGATTTATAAATAAGAAGTAGTGCATAGCCAAAAGTGCAACAAATATTCCAAAATTTGTGACTGCTAATCTACTATCATTTAATACACGATTTACTCAAATATTCTTTCAGGCACTGCATTTTTCAAAACATTTGGGTTATTACATGCGCAATTAAAGGCAACATTGAAGTTGATTGTATATAATGCCATCATTTCTGGGGTAGTTGAGGATAAGTGGAGCCACTTGAATAGAACCGTTTTCACGGAGGGATTTTTGGTATATGAACCTCCGCACGTCATGATCATGAGAATATTACTCTTTCAAATAAAATTTGAATATTCAGTTAATTCATTTGGTGTTGTTGCATGTTTTAAATAATTTAGGTAAAATAACAAGTTGACTTTTAAATTATAAGTTTAAGAGTATTTAAAATTTTAAACTCATTTTTAATATATTTTCACCCTTAAACATTTAAAATCAACACAATCCACCTTGCATTTAACGTTAAGAAAATGCTGCCATGTGTTTGAACATTTGGGCCCCACATTATTAACGTAGCAGATATTTGCTCAATTTTAACGATAAGGAAGATATTGTCACGATTTTAAATATTTAAGATGAAAATACATTAAAAATAAATTTAGAATCACATGAATTCCTGAAATTATAATTTAAAGATCAAATTATCATTCGACCCAATAATTTTTCATAAGAAAAAGTTTAGGGCATTTAGACGGATTGAGCAGTCTTTATTGATTAAAAAAAATCATTATTCTTCCAAGAAAGAGAAGAGAATTCAATTCATTTTTATGGTTATTTAGTATATAATTAATATCATTAATTAATTTGGATTTCAGATGCGTCAATCCTAAATGGGATGAACCCTTGAAATGTCATATTTTTTAAATTTATGAAACTCGAAATCAAGATCATACTATTAAAAAAAATATTTGATTCTTTCCATTTAACTCAATTATATTGGTTGGATTTTCTTTAAAAAAAAACATATAGGAAGATAAATGAAGAAGCATTATGAAAGTTAAGACTAATAGTTGGGAGGTTACATTTATTTATTTCAAATTAAGCATTCTTAGTGAATTAAAAGAGTCTGTATAAGCCAACACTCGTCTAAAACCTAGCTTCAAGCTTCCAAATTAAAGTGTTGGCATGCTTCCACCAAAATGCTGAAATGTACACTTCACTTATATTAGTGGAAATTGATGTCGAATATTTAAAACAAGATCGCAACAAATAATATGTCAAATATTTAGAAACACGTATACATCACTAAAGAGGGTTTCTAGTTTTATTTTATTTGGTTTTTGGGAACAAAGATTAGACAATGACTTTTGCGAAACACATTGTCTCGTTTTATTCTCACGCTTGTTTACACCTAACCTCCATTCTCATATCGGTTCCACTCTGACTCTTCCCACTTGAAGAAAAAGAAAATTGAGTGAACATGGGGTCTCTACCTAGCTAGAAGTTTATTCGTTTGACTTCATTGAGTGTTTTCATTTCATACATATATATTTTTAGAACATATGTGCTGAGTCATAATAATATAATTTAAGAAAAATCTAATCATTGGTCCATATACTTTTAATATATTTTGGTATTAGTCCTTATACATTTTTTTTATTGGTCCTTGCTAGTTCCTTAAGTTTCATCTTTTTGCAACATTAGTTTTTATTATCATTGACAAAGTTAATTAAACATGCTGATATACACATATAACTTTGTCAATTTTGCCACTATGTTGGTAAAATTATGATAAGATAGATATTGTATCAGCAAAATGGCTATTAAACTTTCTATGTTTTGTCATAAACTGTTGCATTTTGTTCCTTCTAAAGCTTTGTCCATCACATGTTTAAGGATTTTGGTTTAATGTCTTTTTTATTTATTTTTGCATTTTATATATTTTTTATACAACTCATCATAATTTTAACAAAATCTACACAAGAAGTAGCATAGTTTATATTCACATTAGCCACTATTAATTCTTTATGATTATATTTAAAAATATAAAAATTAACATTGCAAATGGATGAAATTTAAGGAACGTAACTAAGAGCAATGAAAAAAAAAGTATAGGAATTAATACTAAAACAAATTAAAAGTATAAGAACTAATAGTTATATTTTCTTCATAATTTATTATTAAATGTATATTACTACGCATAAAATTATCCCTCCATCTTATTTTTCAAATCATTCAAGGTTATTAGTGTTTAGAAGAAAAAATTCGTTCTTGAATTAGGGTTTGACTATTGGCACTAAATTACTTGGGTGTGTCAGCATTTTCCTTTCAAGGTGATCCTTATGATTTAGGGCACTATATAAAGTTTGTGCTTAATTTGACCAGGTTTAAATAGCCAATTAGATCTTTCTTTCTTTTATTGTTCCACGAAGTTATTCCACTAACATTAATTTACCAAACATTGAACTTTCTTATTTACCATTGTAAAAGTCACTTGCTCAATCAAAGTCTCATTACCTATTCACAAATTATTTAATTTCAAAATTGGAGTTTTCATTGTCAATGAACAAATAATCTTATTAAAAATCCTTTTGTTAATCTTGTAATTTCATTGAATCCGATCAGAAACAGATCATACTAAAGATAATAAGAAAATCGATTCAAATACCAATAAATATGTTGGTTTTTCATTGCATTACACTGAGTATGAAAAATACTATTTACAATTTGTGAATAATATGGTTTGCTTTAAATTTTATACTTTTATGTTGCTACTGATTTTTTTTATGAACAAGTGAAACTAATGAAAATAAAACATACAATTAACATGTACATGTTGATGCTGATATAAACATTGAGAATGGATGGTATTCATATAGTACCATCAATATTCATGTTGATTACAAATTGATGCTGCTCTTTGTTCAACACGTCTTGCTTGGAAGATATTCTCTGTTCATTTTTATCTGTCACTTTTTCAAGAAAAAAAATGTATTTCTATTTATTTGTCACTCTATAAGTTCAAGACAACATTAATTGTTATTTTTTCAATTATACCCTTGTCTACGACTGGGTACAATTTTCACCCAAAAAAAAAATAAGGGCTCCTTAGAAAAATTAAAATAAATTTTAGTATATTAATTTCATTTTTTTAGTCCCTGTAAAAAAAATTTAAAATGAAAGATAAAAAGCAAAGAGGAGAACAAGTTTACCCACTTTTTTCTTGTTTTTTTTATGCTCAAGTTTACCCACTTTTACTTGTCAAAACATTATTATTGGGCTTTCACATTGATTTCAATATAAATAAAAGGCTAAATTATGTACAACTCCACTAAACTTTGAATTATATACAAACAATTCTCTTAATCTTTAAAACTTAATGATAGACCTCTTTGAACTTTCAGGTTTATGCAAATAACCCTTAGTTATTAATTACATGCCCCTTAAACTTTATTTTTATGTACATTTAAGCCCCCAAACTTTAATTGATATATGAATAATTTTTTAAACTTTAAGTTATATATATAATTAATCATATAAATTTTTTTATTGAAATTAATCATATAAATTTATCTACATAAATATAATAGTTTAATTAGATTCATTATAAAATTTTAAAAGTTAATGAAATTATGTATACGGGATTCAAAGTTCAAAAAAGTAATGAATAATTTAATCTAAATGCAAATATGTGCCGATAATATTAATCTGAATTTTTTTGGCACTAGAGATAAAATTTCAGACAGAATTGGTCTGATGGAATTAGAAACATTCTCATGATAAAATTTTACCTTCTATTAGACTAGTCCAAATTTTTTTGAATAAAATTTTAACTTGATTTTTAACATGACAAGATAATTGCCAAGGTTATTATTAATTGGAGGCCCATATTGCTGCTCTTTCTTTATCTTGGTTGTATTTTATGGGTCATAAAAAGCCCACCATATTCCCCAAGGCCCAAATTCACTATACAATAAAACACCCATACATTATAAATCAATATATTAATCCACCAAATATCATTGCCAATATATCCAAAGTCAATATCAACAATGAATGATCTAATGAAACATATAGTAACACATACCCCCCGGTTCAATTTGTAGGATAAAAAGAAAAAAAAATTAGTTTTATTTAAAGAGTACTTGTCAATTTTTAATGTTATTCTTTACATTTTTTGTCATTATTAAATATTTTGAATAAAAATATTAATAATAAAATTTAAGAATATTTATTAGAAATAAAGATGAAAACTTGTTAAATTTTAAAATAAAGTTAATAGAATTTAAATTTTTTCTTAATTTCGATAAAACATGATGAAAGTGATTTATAAATAAGATTAAAGAGAGTATTATTCATAGTAATATATAGGGCCCATTTGTTTAAGATTAAAAAATAATTAATTTTTAAGTAATTTAAAGATTTTATAAAAGGAGATTTATTTTGTCAATATTTTATAAAAAATAGATATTATTTTATGTTTGGTTATAATATAGTTAGTTATTTTTAAATTTTATGACATATTCATTGATTTTTTTATAAAATTGATTTATTATTATGTTATTTTAAAATTTTATGATATTTTTGCGTATTGTGCCTGTTCAAAACACTCTTTCTCATTTATTACATTAGATTATAAAGTTATTAAAAATACCTTCTTAAAAAGGTCAGAAATCTTTTTCTTATTTTAATTATTTTTTAAATTTTAAACAAACATCTTAAAAACCAAGGTACGTAAAACCGGACCGATCATTGAATCGATTATGGTACTGGGTCACGGGTTAGTGGTTTAATTAGGGTTGAACCCGAGGTTGAACCGGTGGCAAACCGGTCATGATTAAAATAATATAATTTAAATAAAAAGACATTAATTATAAAAATATTCAATTAAATCCAACCACTCAAAAGTCTAACAGTAATAAAATACAACATTTTAAATATCTATAATTACAATTACAATTCTTCAATCTCAAAAGTCTAGAGAAGAGATGAAAATAGAGTTGGAGAAGAGACAGAGATTGAGCTGAAAAAAAGACGAAGAGTCAGAGACTAAGTTGGAGAAGAGATGAAGATAGCAAAGACAGAGATAGAGCTGGAGAAGAGATGGAGATAGAGCTAGAGCCTGAAGAAGAGACGGAGACTAAGTTATAGAAGAGACGCTAATTAGGTTAGGGCGAGAGAGGAGAGACACAGATGAAAGGTCGAACTAAATGCTGTTTGAAAATCTGAATTGGACTTAGCATGCTCTACCTCTAATTTTTTATTTCTTGACTTTAGTTTTAATTTTTTTGTTATCTTATTTCTGAATTCAGCACTTTCAAAAATAAAAAATGAAAAAAAAATTCTCAAAAAAAATAACCCGATTAACCCAGTCAACCCACCGGGTTTACCGGGTTGAACCGGGTTGACCGGGTTACACCGGTTTATTTCGTCACTGGTTTAGAAGTAAACCCAGATCGGACAAGGGACCGAGTCATCGATTTCTGGGTTGACCTGGCCGGTCCGATTCGGGTTTCAATACCATGTTAAAAACTCACAGAGTAGTTTTTTTTTTTTCCAAAAAGTAAGTAGTTTTTTCTTGAAATAAGCTAAAACAAATGGGCCCATAATGTGGTTCAATCCTTAAATCCCATATTTAAAGGAAAAAAATCTCAAATTCCTTATAACGTTAAAAAAGAATTAATTAACCTTATTTTAGTCTAGGGTCATAATGTTATATTATCTTTATTTCATGTTATGTTTCACAAAAAGGAAATTATATGTTAAAACAATTCTAGCTTTCAAAATCATAAATGTTAATAATTCACGACCACTCTAGTTTTTGTTTGTAGTTTAAGATACATTGGCTATGTCCAAGCAATTTATTTGTCACAATTGGAAAATTTTTGTTTTAAGAAAATCTTAAAATGCTCGTCACCACAAAAAGAAGAAGAAGGAGAAGAAGATTGAAATGCCATGTTTATTATTTTATTTACTTAGATCATGAAATCATGTGCCTCCTATCTGAGATAAAAAAGCTTAAATTTTAACCATTTTGCAAGGGGCTAACACTATTATTTTCTTTTATGGAGCATAGTATTTTTTTATTAGACACAATCTTGTTTGATATACAGTTAGATATTAAATGTATACATTTTTTTAAAAATATTCAAATTTTGGTTCACTACATTTTAAGGAACTTATTTTTTTCGCTAGTTCCAATCCCATTGGTTATTATTTTTAAATATAGTTTGAATACTTAATTTTATTTTAATATTATAGGATTCTTAAGATTCAACCAGTAACTTTTTTATTTTCAAGTGAGTTCAACTTCAACCAGTATTTTTCTTGCAGTTGAAGATGTAGTGAAACGCACCCTAGCAATTTATTTATTGAGTAGTTAAATAAAAAAAAAAGCTTAAAAAATTGGAATGCAATGTATATGATTTTATATACATTAAGACCATATGACATCATGTGTCTCATATTTGAGATTATTTAGGCCAAAAAAACAATATTTGAGATTAAAAACAAAAATTCTAATTTCACATCTTTATATTTTATTAAATAAAAAATTATTTTTTAATTTTGGTGAGATGGGTATACATTTTGGGTGTGAATTCTTTCCAATTCCTTCTCATCCTCTTCCATTCTTTTTCCTTTTTAATTATTAAATCAATATTTAAATGGTTTAAATTTAATCTCTTATAAAATTATTATTAAAATATCAAATTATAAAAAATATAAATAATAAAATTCAAACTATTAAAACTTAATAAGAATAATTTAAAAATATAGTAAAAATAAAATAAAATGAAATATTTTGAAGAAAATTAAATTTCAATTATTTAAAATTTTAATCTAATAGTTAAAAAAAAAATAAATTAAAACAGGTTGAGAAGGAAGAGGGGAGACCGTATATTCTGTAGGTTGGCTTTGCCTTATTAGCAAGGGAACATACAGACGGTTCTGGAAGGAGAAGCTGATTATTGTAATCGTCTGGACTATAAATTTGTGAGGAGGGTGACGTGCGAATTTTGTTGCTCTGAAAATCGCTTTCTATTTATTTTCAATCATCGAAATAAAAATCCCTAGACTGCGAAATGGTCTTGATCCAACAGGAAGAGGTTGGGACTGAAGAGAGAGTTGTGAATCTGTCTGAATCTGCGGAAACTGCAAAATCGTCAGCCTCCTCCAATGTCGATGACAGTAAAGAAGCTTCCGATGGCTTTGAAACCGCCAGCGACACTGAACTCGGCGGCGAGGTGGAGGAACGGGAACAACAACATCAACATCAGGAGCTGGGGATTCCTCCGGGAACTGATTCTTCCGAAGAGGCATCACACGATGAGGAATTGAAACAGGTTGTGTTTGGCGGTTCTGAGTGTTTCCTTAATTGCGTTTTTGAAAATTTCCTTTTTCGTGAGTGGTTTAAATTTTTGGTCGTCTTCGACCGAAAAAAAATTTGTTTTTGGTCATCACTGATTACCGTGGTGGTCACGTTGTTAATTGTGTGATGTCCTTTAAACCATTCGTGAGGGCGAAAACATTGCAGAGTTAGTATTTCAGGACATACCCATATAAATGACATAATCTAAAATTACCAAGGCTATTAAATCTAGGAAGCATTTGAATATCATACTGCTAGTGCCAATCTGGAATCATGTGATGATGGAAGTTCTTGGGCTTGTCCATAACTATTACTGCCTTAAGTGTTTAACAATTAACATCATCCTTGACCTTTACTAATTTGTTGTTCGAGCGGCAACTTACATGTTATGAACTAATAAATGATGAAGAGTGAAGTGTTGGGATTCTAAAGCTGCTAAATTTGTTCTATGGAAACGGTATTGTTTAAGCTTGGTCTTTTGTAAATGCCAATTTCGAAAATAACAACCGAATTAATTAATCAAAGCTGATGGGCACAGTGCATTTGAATTTAATGGCTGACTATGTAAGCCACCATTTATTTTCTGGTATTATATTGGTGATGATTCAAAAATATGGTTTGGACAGATAGAAAAATGTTTTTTGTTGTATAAGAATGGTCGGAGATATAGAAGAAGGGAAAGAGAAGGAAACAGAAGGAGGGAGGGATAGATAGAACAAATGAACCGGCGTGGTGGGGGAGCAAGGAAACTGAACACTCAAATCTTCATCGTTCCAAAAGCCTAATTACAACTAACCCAACCCGTCTAGTTATAGCCTAATACCCTTGACCTTAATTAACTAACTAATCCTAACTACTAGTTACCTCTTAATTAACTCCCTCTTTATTTATTTATCACAAAAGTTTTTCTTTGAATAAGAGGAAATGGCTAACTGAGTTTTATTACTTTCTCTAGCAGAAAGCATTGGCTCAAGCGAATGATGCAAAATTAGAAGGAAATGAGCTATTCGGGGATGGTCAATTTGAGGAGGCACTATCAAAGTATGAATTTGCTTTACAAATGGCTCCAGATATGCCTTCATCTGTAGAAATTCGCTCAATATGCCATTCAAATCGTGCTGTATGCTTTATGAAATTGGTATGTGCTTCTTTTATCTTTTCAAATAATTGCAGTCATGAGCACATTCTTTTATTTTTCTCTTTCACGCAGGTTAAATAAATGAAGTACTCTCGATCAGCTGGACAGCTTATACCTAATAATGTTGTATCTTTTTTATTGATCTTGCTAAGTAAAAGAAATAACTTCTAAACTATGGATTGATGTTCAAAGTTGGTATTACTCCCATGCTTATCTAGATCTGTAATCTGTTTGTTACTGGTTCAGAAGTAGGTATTAAGTATTATTTGCCCAGTTTATATTTTTGATGAGGATTTTTTTGTTGCTTTAGGATTAATTGAATGAGGTTTTATTGAAAATTGACTGCTTTGTGAGAATTTAACCTTGGAATTAATTAATCTTAATTTGTTTTACATAAAAGAAGAATTAATTACGGACCAAGGAAGATACAAATGCAGAGGATTCGGTATCCTCCAAAGAATATAAAGTTCAAAATGAAAATGCAGAAAACAAGTGGAAAGAGAACGTGATTGAAGCTGCAATTCTGAGAGCCCCTCTGTGACTGTGTATCCAAGGGGAACAGTCTTAAAAATTATTATATGTTGCATGGAAATTAGATGGTTGCTCCTTTTAGACCACAATATAAGTTGCTTTTTAGAAGCACCTCTTGGTCCATTATATAGGTCATTGGGTAAATTTTATGTTTGTTTTTCCATTTATACCCTTGTTATTTTTTTATTCCTTGTCTTTGAATGCTCCATATTTAAAGACACATGTTAATGAGAACTCTTAAAAGGTTATATATGAAAAATTGTGGACATTTTTAGGAAATTAAGGCTTCAACTAGCATTTTCCGTAAGTGTGAATTAGTGTCTTGTATTATGGACTGGAGGGAGTATTACTTAATGGGATCAGCCGGAGTGAAATCTAATCCATTTTTTTAAAGTGGTCTGTATAACTTATATTCAGACAATGGAAGTGGAGACTAAATCACTTGTGTTGGTTAGAAGGGCAGCCTCAACAACCATGGTCGTTTTAAGTGTGATATCTTTGTATCATTCTTGTAATTAATTAATTTTAAGTTTGATACCACTTTCCTTTTAATTTCTCATTTAAGGATTTTAATTAATTGCCTCAGGGGAAATATGAGGACACAATCAAAGAGTGCACTAAGGCATTGGAACTCAATCCTGCATATCTGAAAGCTCTGGTGAGAAGGGGGGAGGCGCATGAAAAGCTTGAGCATTTTGAAGAGGCCATTGCTGGTGAGTTGAAATTTTTGTTTGATCATACTGAATATTGTGGTACAGTCCTTTTTTTTTTTTAAAATTTGGAACAAGAGCGGTAGCCTGAAGTTATAAGTGGAATTGAATCTGTGACTTCCCACTTATAGGGGAGCTTATGGGCCACTAGGCTAGAAGGCTACTGGTGTGGTATAGTCCTTAATATATGTCTTAGCTCACATTGTATTAGTATGCAATTTACACAGTAATGGGAGAATGTACAGTTTTTATTGTTTGTTGGACTTGATCTAACTCTTTTCCTTTCACAATTACTCTTCAAATTGGCAGATATGAAAAAGATTTTAGAAATTGATCCCTCAAATGATCAAGCTAGGAAAACCATTCTGAGATTGGAACCCCTGGCAGCAGAAAAGCGGGAAAAGATGAAGGAAGAAATGATCGGTAATTCTTCTTTCCACTTTTCCTTTCATGTTTATAATCTGCGTGGATGGGAAGCTTTTTATTTTATTATATCTGTTCTTATTGTATTGTTGAACTTTGTAATTTATTCTCCAATAGGACTTGCTTCATTCTGTCCTCTTTCTTTCTCCTTCCCTTCAAACTGACATGGCATGATATCTATAGTTCCAATGTGTATTGTGAAAATGTTACAACATATAGATGAAAAGATATGGAAAAAGGAAAAAGAGAAAAAAAGAAATCAGACCTTTGATGATATAATTGTTTTAACAATGGGATCTGTGGTTGCCTCTTGTCGAGAAGCTTTTCAAGCACTGGGGAGTAAACTGGTAATTATGAGAAGTAATCTGATGACTAATTTTAAACATTATGCAATTTATGGATCAACCATGTAACTCAGCTAACTCTAGCACTTGAATTTCATCAAGGAGTCATGCTCTTTAATGAACGCTCAGGATGTCTCTTTTGTCTGTGTTCTTTGCAATGGACACTCTGTTAACCTTTGTTGATTGCAAATCTCGAGGGAGCAACTTTATGCTGGTCTGGTTTAATAGGTGTTGGACATCCTTAAAACAATTAAATAATTTGTTCTGTTGGCCACTTTGGGATTTACTTTAGATAAATATGATGGCCTCTTATCTATTTGCCCCCCTTTTACAAACTGACAGCACTACATTGATTACCAGAAAGTTAGATAACAGGCCTCTCATCTGTTGTATTTAATGACCAGTATATAATTAAACTAATCTAAGCTACCCGGCATTTATTTCAGCATTACGTGATTCTGAATGTATGCTTCGGTAACCTTTGTTAACACTATTTTCTTTTGGGGCAGCTAAACTGAAAGATATGGGAAATTCTTTGCTGGGCCGCTTTGGGATGAGTGTTGACAACTTCAAAGCTGTTAAAGATCCGAACACTGGTTCCTACTCTATCTCATTCCAACGCTAAGCTTTTCTGAGACTGGTCACGTAGTAGCATTAAGCCAAGAAAGGTGCTGGCTGGAATATTACAGTTGTTGGGCTTTATTGGTCATGCAAGATGATCGGCAAAATGCTAATGTTAGCAGAATGGGCGAACGTCGCTTATATTTATATCTGCTTCCTTTGGGAATTTGTTGATTGATTTATGAATTACGATGTCAAAGGATTGTCACAGATTAGTCTATTACTCTCTTTGACATGTGCTTATATGTTTCAGGGTTTGCGAGCACCTGTTAATTAATATCACGTTGAGAGTTCATATGATTAGTTTTTTTTTTTTGGGGTACTTTCGATTTTCCCTATCATCCTGGCGGTTAAAAAAAAAAAAAAAGATTTTCCCTATCATCCTTGGATTTTTCATGACTGATTGTTAAATGTTCTTTATTGAATGTTCTTTTCCCTGTTATTAATGTTACTTCTTTCACATAATTTCTATATTTTGGGAAAAAAAGAATGAAACGAAAATGTGATTTGTGGATTAAAAAAATTGTTAGGGGATGATAATATGAATATCAATGTTAAATAGTTTTTGAAAAATTGCTAGAAAACCCCTATACAATGTAGAACAATGGTTCTTTCTTATTCTTTTTGCTAGCACAACGGTTCTTGTTGACTCATTGGCTGGTTGGACCCTGATTTATAGTTGGCGACCTTTGTAAAGCTTGCTGCTGCTAGCATTATTGTTGATAATGCTACTACTACTACTCTTATTTACTAGCACTGTTACGATTACCGTTATAGATTTTCCTAGAATTTGGTGGGGTTTCCTGTAATTCATATGCTCCACCCGATTTAATGAGATAAATGCTTGTTTGGATCTTTCAGGTCATCTTTTTTTATTTTTCATCTTGCTAATAAATAAGGTCATTATTGGTTTATTGGTTCATACATATTTAATAAAAGTCTACAAAAAGTAAAACTTTCCAGTTTTCATAAGCAATGAACAATGTGTCTTGTTTTGATTTCCATACAAAATACATGCTCATAGTCCAATTATTTATATGAATATGCGTATCTTTAAGTTACATTCTTCATAGATTAGGAATTGTACTCCAAGGAATGCAAAAAAAAAAAAAAAAGAATTACTTGACTAATCAATGCCGCAAACTAAGTAAGTGGGGAGCATTGTTATTTTATAATTTTATTATTAATTTATTATTTAATGTTTTTCTTAAAATTTCATGCTGGTGCATGGGAGTTAGAGTTTAGTTTATGTTCAGTTTTTTTTGGGCCTTAAGTTTATGTCTAGTTTAAATTACACAAAAGCGTTCTAAGCGTTCTCTAAATAAAAAGTTACACAAGAAAAATTTGGAGGACCAGACAGCTGCGAATATAGTTTTGAGTCTCCAAAAATAATTTCCAAGGTGCTTTTCTTTATGTGTAAGCAATCTGAAGTCTTTATTATGATTTTATCTCACCGAATAATTTGTACTTTCATGTTGCAGGAGATCTAATATTCATTGCTTCTAAAGCCTCAAACTTTAGCACACTCTGTCTTTCGAATTTCAACATAAAATATAAAATACTAAGATTTTTTTTTTCTTCCTATGTTTCTACAACAGATATAAAGTTTCAGGAGGCATACATACCATTTACAAATTGTGGATAAATGTTTTGGAACGTCCGCATGTGTATTTGTTGATTCGAATTAAAAAATAATAATAATATTCTGTCATTTTATACAAGACCAATAAAAATATAGAAACAGATTTAAAAATTTAGAAAATGACAAAAAAAATTACACGAAAGGAGAATATTGTTCAAAAAATAAGTTTAAAATCTCAGAGCTTCTGAATATACAAATTAGAAGTCGAATTACTATTTAACTCTTTCATAAAAAGTTACTAATCTATAGTACCATAAGGAACACACACACACACATAAAATTTTGTAAGCCACACTCTGTACAAGTTAAGAATAATGACGTTATTAATTGCGTCTCATACTCTCATGTGAGCTACATGAAATTAAAAACTTGACTAATCAAGTGATTTGAATCAATATATTATAGTATCAACTAATGAGCTTCATTGTTTATTTATTATTTATTGACGTTTTTTATTTATTTAGTTTTTCAAATTTCATCCTTGTACTTGAGGTCCCCCCAAACAGAGAATAATTTGTAGGACCAGACGAAAGGCAAGGTACAAGGTTTCTTTTCCAGCCGCGAAGGTGTAAGGTTGAGCCCTCAAATTAATTTCCAAGGTTCTTTTCTTTATGTGCAGGCAAGCTTGAGTCTTTCTTTATATTGTAATCTTTTTTTAACACATCTTACATGCCTTTGTTTACATATTCAGATTTGATATTCATTGCTTCCCATTTCTTCTTCAACCTTGAGCAATCTATGTTCTTCAAATTTCTTCTTCTGTTTCCTCCTTTCGAGTTTCAGAAAGAAATCATTCCAAATCAAACACTTGTTCATTCGTCCAAGAACTTGTGTCTACTCCATCTCTCTTCACTTTCCTTGTTCCCAATTCAGGTCAAACTTGTTTCCTTGTTTTCTACGTTTCCAAAAAAAAAAAAGTTGACAGTTTTCTGCATTATATTTGCTTTCTTGTCAATCACATGTTCATAAAAATCTAAAAAAAGAAAAAAAAAACTTGTTTGAACATTTTTTCTTGCTGCTGCTCATCTTCTGCATAGACAAAGTCTGCCGCTTTTCTTTGTTATCAATATTGCATATAAAATCTCAAAAAGGAAAAAAAAATTCTTTACATTAATTACTTGGCATCGTTTGCATCTTGTTGTTGGAGATCCAATATTCATTACTTCCTATTTCTTAAACTTGTTAGCATTCTTAAAAGAAATCATTCCAAATCAATTACATTCATTTACTGAGAAGTTTTGAATTCAAGTTCTCGTGTCTGCCATATTTGTTCACTCCTTGTTCCCAATTTTCAAGTTTAAACTTGTTTTGTTTTTTTCCACACACGAGCAACTTTTCAAAAAAAGAAAAAAGTCATTTTCCTGCATCAACTTTGTTGTTTTATTGTCAATCATATTCCTATAAAAATCTTAAAAACCATAAAAAGCAAAAAAAAAAAAAAAACTTCAAAGTTTTTTTTTTTAAGCTGGTGTCTTGTTTGAAGAGAGTTTGTTGTTTTTCACTGTGATTAATCGGGTATAAGAATCTACAAAAAAAAAACAGAGAGAGCAATTTCCTCATAAATTTTGGAAGTCTTTTCATTATATACTGTTTACGAGAGAGAATCAATAATGTTGCAGGGTAGAATCTGTTTCTTGATAGTGACAACTTTTTAGATGTGGAATAATGAAAGGTATGAATTGCATAATTAATCTCTCCATTTCTTCTCAATCACAGAACTGAACTTGCTTCCTCAAACCTTAAGCTAGGAAGGACAACCACAACATCGCCTCTCATTCACTTTGAATAAGGTGTGTATATGCAGTTTTATAATGTAGCTTTTGCTTCTTTCTTACTGTTTCCCTTAGTGTTATTCTAAGAAAATCACAATCAATGACCTCTTAATATAATAAATTACTTTGCAGAATGGAATAATTTTGATATTGTTCTGCAAGTTAATTTTTTAAAATTATCAATAAGAGAATTGATTGTTATTAAAATGCAAATGGGACTTGTTTTTTCTTAAATGAAAATATATTCACCAAATTATAACACTTGTTATTCTTTACCACCAAGTTATTTTTTTTAAAATTATTAATAAGAGATTTGATTGTTGTTAAAGTTGAAATAAGATTTTTTTTGTTGTTGAATGAGGACTTGTTAATAGAATACATATAACATTCTAAATTTTTCACACTTATTTTTCGCAAATTATAGTTTAATAAACTATTTTAAAAATTTTGAACTCTTAACATGATAGAAAAAGAATTATTCCTATAATAAAAACATTTCACAATTATAGTTTACCATGATAAAAAGGGTCTATCATGTAGAAAGATTTAAATATAATAAATTTACTTTACCACAGTAATTAAGAAAAATAGTCCATTAAATATTTCAAGTGTACATCCCTATTAAAATTGCAAAACCAAGGTCAGCCGAGCAACACTTCACAAACCATGATTTTACTATAAATACTCAATTTAGGCCTAAATATACTTTTTTAAACACTGGTCACCATAAAACAAAACTACCACATATGAGCACACTTGATCAAAATTTTACTTCATAAATACCCAAGGTCAAGAAGGACAGACAAAATTTTCTTAGAATGTAAAATGCAATAATTCATAAATAAAATATACATGCTCAATATATATATATATATATATATTCATTCTAAGTTGGCATAATATACATCTTAATCAAGATAAAGAGGTTGAATTAGAAAATGGTATCTCATACACTGAATAATGCCTTAGGTATTTCTCTAGCCGAACTCACTCTTAAAAAATTTATAACCATGTAGAATGAGACTTAAAAGTCTCCATAACTAAATATTAGTATGTAATAATACACATGAGGCAATTAATCGAGTGATTGCAAAGTGGACAAATAAAACAATTATTTTCAAATAATCTGAATAATTAGTATGATTACACCTTATATCCCCTCCTTATGTCATGCTTAGATGCTAAGTCACCAGGCCAAAGGTGAGTTGGACTAAGCTATATGCCACTTATTGGGTCTA
Organism: Prosopis cineraria; assembly: GCF_029017545.1. NCBI lineage: Eukaryota > Viridiplantae > Streptophyta > Magnoliopsida > Fabales > Fabaceae > Prosopis > Prosopis cineraria. Next base: position 3,556,612 of record NW_026555343.1, read on the forward strand.
ATAAGGGCTTACCATGTGGTAACTCAATTGAACATAAATCTCTACAAAACAATTTTTAATACACCTCAACCAGTCATACATTTATAACAACTACATAGAAATCATTTGGCACATTTTTATATCAATCAAATAATTATCTCATGTTTTTAGTAGTGCCAATATTCACAAAATATTCATAAATATAAGTTTAACCTACTTGGCAATTATTTTTAGATAAAAATATGCATGTATAATATTTCTCAACAAAAATCAAGATTTTTTCAAATAACAAAACAAATGCATAATTAATCATATACACATATACCACCCACATTAATATGATTACCTCATGTCTTGAAAAATATGTTCTATTCGTACAACACCTCTTTCACCACTCTCTTAGACAACAAAATCTGCATAACCATTTAACAATATATGTATAATATTAATTTTATAATACTAAATATTAATTTAATAAATAATTCTAATTTAAAGAGTTTGAAAGTTAGTGCCTCATTTAATTTTTTTTCTAAATTTATTTCTAAAATTCCTATACCTTAAGAGATTAGACCTGAGTCTTAAATGAATCATAATATTAAAATTTCATTAATATTTTTTTTTCTTTCAAAAATTCATCTAAAAATAAATTAAAAATTTAAAAATTATCCTCAAGCATCAAATTATCATTTCATAGCCTTAGAAACATTTATTCATACTCAGATAGATATCTAATAATAAAAAATCTATCCCCACATCTCATATCCAACATAACCTCAACCATATAAGTCTATAATTTAACTTAAATATTCTCAAATCTAAGTTCCAACCTTAAAAAATATTTTATTGCATTTATTATATATCCAACAATCTCACATTTATTTTTAAATTATCATAATCTCATATTAACTATCCTATAGAACAATTCTAATCAAAAAATTTTCTTTATAAATCAAAATAATACTACTGTTAGATATTTCTAAATGAGTATAAGGTATTTATAAAGAAATTTTGGAGAAAAGGAATCATTATAAATATCTAAATTATCTGAAAAGCTAAAACCTTGCTTGAAAAAAAAAAGCCACACTGATGAAGGAAAGAGAAAGGAAGAGGAAGAAGACAATGAGAGGTGCGCAGAAATGAGAAGCGAAGAAGGTATTTATAATAAGACACGGGTCTCACAACTATTATTATATATATTTTTATTATTTTTTAAGGTGGGGATAACCTTTCGGCTTGTCCCCACATCTATTTCTTTTCTTTCTTTTATATTTTATTTTTATTTATATATTTATTTATTATATATATTTATATATTATATTATCCTAAAATAAGCCTTTCTTATATGACTTTAAGTCTGAATTTAATCTATAATAAATGTCTAATTATGTGATAAACTCTGAATAATTTCAAATACAAATTTATCTATAATAGACCTTAAAATAATAAGAATTCCAAATTTTGAATCTTCAACAAAAACTTAAATTTCACAATTTATTTATTACCTAAAAATCATGATGCTACATTTCCCCATTCCTTTTTACAATTTTGTCACCTAAATTTTATAGTTAATAGCTTTAAACATTACATACCTATGCAAATAAATATGGATAATTATCCTCCTAATATTATCTTTAGTCTCCTAAGTGGCATCACCTGGGTTGTGCCCTTCCAGATCACCTTCACAAGTCAGATGGTCTTATTGTGCAATTGCTTATCCTTAACATCCTTAATTCGCTTTGGTTCAAATATAAAAGTCAAATTCTCTCTAAGTTCCACCTCTTCTGGTTGAATTAAACAAGGGGGTTGATATTGTATTTCTTCAACTAAGACATGTGAAACACATTATGAATGCTCGCAATTTTTGGAGGTAAGGTGACTCTATAGGCTACTAGCCTAATTCACTCTAAAATCTCAATTCGGTCTAACATAAGGGTTATTTACACTTTCTCTGATATAATCCTCATAAGGGACCATCCTAATGCTAGAATGATAGCTATTATTGTAGGCAAATTCAACTAATGGGAGATGGCTATCCCAACTTTTGGGTAACTTAATTGTGTAAGCCCTCAACATGTTCTCCAGAGTTTGAATTGTCCTCTTTATTTGTCTGTTAGTTTGAAGATAGTAAGCGGTGCTAAAACTCAACATGGTGCTTATAGCCTCTTGCAGTGCACCTTAAAAGTTTAATGTAAACCTAAGGTTATGATCCAACATAATCTTGGGTGTTTCTATGTAGCCGAACTATCTTGTTAATGTATATTTCTGCATACTTTTCTAATGGATAAGTAAACCTGATGACAAAAAATGTGGGCTGATTTGGTAAGTTGGTCCACAATCACCAAATGGCATCCTTACCTGACAATGTCTTTAGTAATCCAGTAACAAAATCTATGGAAATATCATCCTCATTTGTTACGTAGTCTCAACATGTGTCATGTTATCCCCTAAAATCCAACCCCGTCCCAGCTAGGGAAAAAGGAAAGATAATGAGCTTGATAGCTAGCTAACTATATTGTCCTATATGATGACTATAATATGATGACAACATCTTTTCAACCTACAACATCATCAACATGCATACTAGCATCATTTCAACCTATAAGAGTATTACTCACGTATTGACATTATTCCTATCTACAACAGTTTTTTAATATATACACTTTGACCTCCAAACACAATAGTTTAATATAATAAAATTTGATGTGTGTGTGTATATATATTTATACCAATTATCATTTCTCTCGACACAATATAGTTCTAGAACTTCACTTCCATAGGCCAAGATGCTCATTTTTATATACAATGTATTCTTGCTAGAACATCGTAACTTCTTCTAGTAATAAATATAACTTACAATTTAAATACTCAAATAGTTCAAACATACAAATACAAACACTTGATCCTAATTATCCTATTATAATGATTAAATAAACCTGAACAAAAACATGATGCATAGTTAATTCATAATATTATTGCCACAACAACAATAACAACTCTTATTCTATAGACCTTAACAACATAGAGTTATTCATTTTTGGCCAATTTGCCAAATCATCATATTAGATTCTCAATCTCATGTTCTACCCTTGATCCTCATCATACTTGAATTCAAATGACAAAAAAAAAAATCAACTTCCCCTTACTTCTCTTTGACCCAAACAACTCATTCAAATCATTGACATCTTCAATTTGCTATTGATTAGGGTTTCTCTAGACTTTCTAAATTCCAATTCAAATCCAAACAAGTTATTCTAACCAATTAGACTTTTGATTCAATCTTATTTAAACTTGAAATCATCAATTACAACCACTACCTCTCTTACCATATAAGTTCAAGGGTGACATCCTATTTTTCAATGATCTATTCATGTCCCAATCCAACATTAGGGATGTGACAATGGCCAATAACCAATACTTGTTTGGAAAATATTTTCCTAAATTATTATTTCTAATCCTTCATCTTACTCTATCCATATAGATAAGTATACTACTCATGCCTAGCAACTTTTCCTTATATATTTATCTACTTATGCTACTAACAATGATTTAGAATCCTGAGATTTCTCAGGAGATGCACAAACAAAATTAAGAGTGATAAAATCTTTTCTAGCAACCTAAGGTTATGCCACTAGTTGACATTTAGTTCATCTCCACAATTACATCTATATCCCTTAATGGTAGGAAAATCTAGTTACATTTAGCTTCTAAGTTGAGATATACCTTAATGATTTTCACAAACATATTGGCCAAAGTAGACACATTCCAAACCCAAGGTAAGGCTTATACAAGCAAACTTAAATAATAGATATAAATCCTAGATACTAACGAGCATGTAGTGCTTAAATCCAAAATGTACTATGTACCGAATGGGGCATTTGGTTATACCTAAAAGCACACTTAGAAAGTTGATGGTTTCCTATGAGAGCCCAAATATATGGTTGAACTTGTTGGGTCTTCGATCACTATCTTTGGTTTCCTAATTACAGCAAATCAAAATTCTTAGAATCAATTTTAGTATTTTCATACTATAGCTAATTGGCTTTTTAGGAATTAGAAATGTTATTGCTAGTAATTTCAAATCCACTATCTAGTCACAGTAAGAGGTCAGCTCTTCCAACTTTAAAATATTAGAGGGGGATTCTTTGGCTTGGCCTGGTCTTTCCAAGAAAGACCCTTCCCCTTTCCATATCCTCTCGAGTTATTGAAATCTTACTAGTTCCTCTTGTCAATTGTCACAACAAAACTCATAACAGAAGCTTATCGTGAGAATTTAACCTCTTTTGTTTCTTTGACTCTCTCTTTCTCTAGCTATAACTTGAAATTTCTTACACATTTCATCAAACATATTATATTTTTAATGGGGCCAATAACTCCTTCTATTTTGGTCCTACTTTCTCTAGTAGGCATTCAACTTTCCATCTAAAATCATTATGGTTCCATATACAAGTAGAATATCTAAAAAATTCCTTAAAAATGAGTTATAAACTTTTCCTCATCGAGGTTCCCTTGACAAAAAGCATACAATTCAAACTCTTTTTCTTCCCTCAATGTAAAAGGAAAACAATATTCAAGCAGTTTCTTTAGTAAATCCTCCCAAGTGAATGTATACTCAACCTTAGAACTTGTAGTCTCACACAATTTTTTAGCCTTTTTTTAGCACCACAGTAATGTGCACATCTAACTATTGATGCACCTAAACATTTAAAATACGATTTTAAGGCAATCAACTCTTTTTTTTTTTTTGCCATAAATGGTTTTTAGATTATCATCAAATTTATCAGGTTACACTTATTAAAGTTATTCCACAAAATTGTAATGGAAGGTGAGAATGATTGTAAATCATCATTCTCTCTCCCTTCTTGAAGGATGTAGAATGTAAAAAAATAAAATTAATCTAATAAAATGGCCATATTAAGGAGAAGCACCATAACAATATATTGTCAACCATCTACATGCAATACTCTAATACTAATTTTTTTTTTCAAATGAAGACTTGTTACAGAATACATGTAACACCCTAAATTTTTCATACTTATTTTTTTAAATTATAGTTTAATAAACTATTTTAAAAATTTTGAACTCTTACCATGGTAGAAAAAGAGTTATTTCTATAATAAAAATATTTCACAAATGATCTACCATGATGAAAAGGGTTTATCATGGTAGAAAGATTTAAACATAATAAATTTACTTTACCATTGTAATTAAGAAAAATAGTTATAAATACTCCAAGTGTACACCCCTATTAAAATTGCAAAACCATTGTTAGTTGAACAATATTTCACAAACTATACTTTTACTATAAATACTCGATTTGGGCCTAAATATACTTTTTCAAACATTGGTCACTACCAAATAAAATTACCACATAGGGGTATACTTGATTGAAATTTTACTTTATAAATACACAGGGTCAAGAAGGACAGACAAAATTCTCTTAGCATGTAAAATGCAATAATTCATAAATAAAATCTACATGCTCAAATATATATATATATATCTATATCTATATCCATCCTAAGTTGGCATAATATACATCATTAATAAAGATAAAGAGGTTGAATTAGAAAACAGTATCTCATACATTGAATTACGCCTTAGGTACTTCTCTGGCTGAACTTGCTCTTGAAATCTTATAATCATGTGGAATAAGACTTAAAAGTCTCAGTAACTAAAAATAGTAATATGTAATAATGCACATGAGACAATTAATCATGCAATTGTTAAGTGGACAAATAAAACAATTATTTCTAAATAATTCAAATAACTAGCATGACTATACCTTATATGCCTTTTTACACCATACTCATATGCTAAGTCACCTAGTCAAAGGTGAGTTGGACTAATCTACATGTTATTCATTGGGTTCAATGAGAGCTTACCATGTGATAACTCAACCAAAACATAAATCCCTACTATAAAGAGTGCTACTAAATGAGGAGACCAATTAACTCACTAACCATAGTTAACCATGAATTAACCTAAAAGGATTATCCAAGGATGATTAACTTAACCTAACTTAACTTGTATTTTCTAAAAACATCAATCAATTCACTCATAATATTGCAGAAGCATGGAATCAAGATATTTCAAAAAGATTGCATATAAATCCCACACACACATATTTGACAACCTCAAGTCATATTCACATGCTACAGCATGCTTACTCTTGACAATTTCATCTATTTAACTCACAACACATTTTAAAACCCATAATGCAAGTGACAAAATATAAATCCTAGTTGGCAATATAAAAAATAATTCATACACATAAACTTAAGATAAACATAGCCTATAAATTAGGAACTCTCAAGTTCCTAAGCTTGTCTCTCTTTTTCTCTTTTTGATTCAAATGAACTAATACTTGTAAAATATTGAAGAAAGAAGGGTGAGTATAACTACTCAGTAACTAAGATACATCTAAGTTATATAAATGCATGATAATCAATCATGAATACAAGTGACTAATAGTTACATCAAGATAACTATGTAAACAATTATATCAAGATCATGTTATTTACGTTAACATCTATCTCATGTAAATAATTTTAAGAATAAAGTTAAGTATAAAATTGGCATGATTGCCCACAAGTACTGAATGTTCGTACAAAATTGGCATAAGGGCCGTATGAACATTTTTTGCATATTTACCAAATGCTTTCATTCCACAATTACAATCATTATCTTAAAGCATAGCCATCAATCACTTAAATGGCATAATAATAAAATGCATGATCAATCTCTTCCTTTTATCCCCCTTTATTACCTCTGACAGAAAATCTGTGGGCCAACAACCTAAAGGAACTATCCATGTGGTGAGACTACCCAAAGCCTTAATCATATCATGAGGAGCTACTAGGCCAAAGTTACCTTACTCACTTATGAACATGGTTTCCTCCAAATCACACACTATGAGGTGTTATATTCAAAACTAACTCTATCCAAAACTCTAAGTAGACTAGTAGGGTTAAGTTCTTCAATACAAACAATGCTTACCGTACAAGGTAAGTAATGACTATAACCCTTAAGGTTAACGGTTAATATCTAAGTACCATATAAATTTTGCACAATCGCCAACTCCTTCACTAAGGCAAACTCTTGCCATATGATCATACTCATGAGAAAAATGTTTTTTAATAACTCTCATATATATAATTCACAGTTATCCCACATGTTCCTCAATTTATCATGCTCAAAAAGCATAAAAAAATTATTATATTGCAATCATGCTTTATGCATCAATTTTTATGTTACGACATAAATTACCCTATCCTATGAAAGCATAAATTAATATTAATATTTCACATTACAAAGCAAGCTTTATATTTATTTCTTTTTTCTTCACATATGACCTTCACATTCAAATTCTTTACATATGTCACAATTAACTTTGTCACAAATCATAAGATTTCAACAAAGTCACATATACATTACAAACAATGATTTCAAGATTTTGTGAGAGAGAGAGAGAGAGAGAGAGATATATATATATATATATATATTCATTTGTTTCACAAATATAAATAATTAATTAACACACAAATGCATAAAATCTATTTCTCTTGGTTACTTCAACCCTTGAAAGTTCAAAGATTAACCTCTCAAATCAATACTTCCAAAAGCATAAATGGTGCCAAATGACAAGTAATCTACAATTAGTTATATTCTAATGTCTCAATAATATTATTAACACAATTTTCACTCATATTTAAAAACTTAAGTATATATATTTTTTAAATCTTAGTCTTAGCCTCTTGAATTCTAAAAAATCTAACTTTATATATTTGAATCTATCTACTTGATTCAATAGCTTCCTTCTAACAATTTTCTAATATCAAAATTTTCATTTTTGTTCCATAATTTTGCATCTAAAAATACTCAAAAATTACAAACTTAGTCTTAAGCCTTGAATTATCTTTTTATAGCTTTAATAATATGTTTCTACTCCCACATGATCATCTAATAATTAATTAATCATCTTATAATTTTAAATCTATCAAAAATCTAACTATAGGAGTCTATGGTTTAAGCCAGAAACCTCAAATCATCATTTCATAGTTTTAGAAACATTTATTCATACTCAAATAAATATCTAATAATAAGATATTTATCCCAATCTCTGAATCTAACATAAACTTAATCATATAAGTCTAAAGTTTAACTCAAAAATTCTCAAATCTAAGTTTTAACCTCAAAGAAATATTCTCTAGCATTTATCATACCTTCAACAATCTCAACATTGATTTTTGAATAATCATAATCTTATATTAACTATCCTATAGAACATTTTTAATCAAAAAATTTTCTCTATTCATAAAAATAATATTACTAGTAGACAATTTTAAATGAGTGAAAAATATTTAGGGGGATAATTTAGAGAAAAGAAGTCATTTTGAATACCTAAATAATCTAAAAAGCTAAAACCTTGCTTGAAAATAGCTCACTCAGATGGAGAGGAAGAGGAGCAAGAATGAGAAGGGAAGGAAGTTGCCGTGCAAAATGAAGAGGGAATGGAGGGTATTTATAATAAGAAGTGAGCCTCACAATATCGATTTTACTATTTTATTTATTATATATATATATATATATTTTATTTTTTTTTATATTTTTGGGGACAAACCGCCTTTGGTGGTTTGTCTCCCATTATTGTTTAGGGGTGTCCATTTTTTTTTCTTCGGGAGTGGGTGGGATTTTGTTTTTGTTTTTTGCTTTTGGCTTGTACCCCACATTTGTTTCTTTTCTTTTTTAATTTTATTTTAATATATATTTATTATATATATATATATATACACTATAATATCCTAAATAAGCCTTTTTTATATGACTTTAAGTCTGAATTTAATCTATTCTTAAATGTCTAATTATGTGATAAACAACAAAAAATTTTAAATACAAATTTATCTATTCTAAATCTCAAAACAATAAGAATTTTTAATTTTAAATCTTAGACAAACACTCAAATTTCATAATTTATTTATTATCTAAAAATCAGGAGGCTACAATACACATAAATGAGGGATAGCTTTATCTTTTCACAATAAATTTTAATAATATTTAGATCCTTTAATTTTGCATAGTAATATTTGAATTATTTGATTTGACAAAGCAATTATTGTGTTCAGTGGTCCTTAATTATAATTTTCCTGCCATTTCTGTAACGAAGTGGCTTTTTTATTTTTTTTTTGTTTCTTGTGGTGTTAAACTTTATTAATGGACTAGTTTTTTCTGAGGGATGTCATATAACACTCATTCTAGAACACGATAAAGCATTTTATGATTTTTTTTAAAAAAGAGTTAAATAAAATCTTAATCTCTTAACAAAATTTATATATTTTTAATTATACTTAAATATTTTATATAAGTGTTTTAATAATAATAATTAAAATTTTAATGCCTTATTTTTTTTCAAAAAGAATGATAAATGAATTAAGGATATAGTTAAAAAAATAATTATAAAAACTATCTTGTGTCTTGTATTTTGGATCAAGTAAAATTTTTAAAAGATATTCTATATTATGATTTGGATGGAGTGACTAATAAAAAAAAAACTAGCTTAGCAAATTATATAGTTCATGAGCAGTAAAAAGTACCATTATTGTTATTATTTTGGATACAAACAGTACCATTATTAAGCTAATTGACTTCAAACCAAAAGATACATCAACCTAAGGCAAGTAGAAGTGGAAATCAAGGTAAACTTGACCCTGATAGACTTAGTCTTTATGGGCCCGGCCTTTAAAGTCCAATTATTCAAAATTTGACCTATTTTAAAGCCCAATCCTTATTTATAGGACTTAGGATCGGACCCTTAAGCCCTCTTTTTCAAAAAAAAAAATTAACATTTTAATTTAAACAGAATATTCTAAAATTTAACATAAAATAAATTAAAGTTTCATATAAAATTTAACAAAGATTTAAAATTTTAAATTTAAGATGAAGATTTTTAATCTTCATCAATATAAATCTAAATCTTTCTCATCATTATTTAAAAATAAAATATTAGATCCCTCAAATATAAGTTCACTTATTGAAGATAGAGGTGAAAATTTAATGTCAATTATCTCTACAATATCTTCTTTATCACCTACAATGAATATTAACTAAATTGTGTCATTGTCGGTCAAATATATGTATTTATGTGTATACATATATATAAGATAATCTAGTTTATCAGGGTTTGAAGGGTCATCCGAGCCTAAGCCCTTTTTTACAGGATTTATCAGAGCCAAGCCCTCAAGTCCAGTTATTTTTTTTAAAAAATTAATTTTTAAAATTTAAATTTTTATTTAAACAAAACTTTTAGACCTAATTCTTTAGGCTCGGCTCTAAAGGCAAGTGTGCATAAAATTACAAAAAATTTTGCTTTGGGTATTTACTAGTCCAACAACGTTATAAAAGTTTGAATCCAAAATGCCCAAACCACAGCCCGATAACTTTTAAATGAAGGTTTTTTCCTCCTCTCTTTTAAAATTTATTTATACATTTGAAGGTCTAAGGTACATGATATATGAAAACTATATCAGAGTTCTTGTGAAAACATCACAAAAATATGAGATATCTTTTCAGGCAAAAGTATAGATAAATATATTTCGCTGCCAAACCTTCAAAAATTTAAAATAAATATATTCCTTGCTGAAGAATTTTTCAGAAATGTTTCCTTCAAATTGGTAAATAATTTTGTGTTTGTAAGAATTTTGAATTCTCTCAAAGGATTTTATTTAAAGTAAGGACGAAGGAGAGAAATAAATATACGAGCATAGGCTATATATACTTTATAAGTGAGTCCTACACAAGGAAAAATTAAAGTGAAATTAAAATAACATTACGATTCTATTTTTATTTTAAAAATAAAAATATTTGGGGCTCATATATTAAATAAGGAAGGTCTGATTGTGGTCCGACAATGAGAGCAAAGAGCTGAACAGAGACGAGGAAGGCAGAGGCGAGCATGTTGTTTGGACGATGCGATGTGCTGTTCTCGCGGTCAATGTTTAGCTGAGCTTATATAAATAGGAAATATCAGTGAGCCTCCATTTTTATAGTCTAATCATATTATTAATTAAATCAGTAATATAATAATTAAATAAAAATAATATTATATATATATAAGAAATAAATTCACATTATATCTAGCTATCAATAAAGTAGCACAATATGACCATAGGTCAACAATATTATAAATTATAATTCATAACTTATTAAATATAATTAAATCTTAATTAAATGAGACATATGTAAGTTCAAAAATATGTGCGTTTACACTTATAACTATTAACATTTCATAAAAAAATGGTCCTCAATCATATTATAAATATGTGAAGGATTCAAGAATGAAGTTAGTTTTATCCAAAAAAGAAAAGAAAAAAAAAAGAACCAAGATAGCTTTTAATAGGGTTTAAGTTTTGAATATTTCTCTGTTTTTTTTTTAATTTTTAGCTTCTTTTATATTATATTTAGACCTGTCCTGATTTTTTAAAATCTTTTTTGCTCTCTACTCAACTCCATTTTTCGATTCAATAATAGTTCAACTTCAATCCATCCAACTTAAAACAGCTATTTTAAAAACAATTTTTTGGTTCAAAGTGAACCATTAAAAGCTTTAGGGTGTGTTTGGATTTTAGGCTGGGTATAATTGATTAAAAGATAATAAATATGATTAATTTTGAATATGATTAATTATGTTATAAGGTATATAATTGATTTATAAAATTGATTAATAAGATTAATTTTAATTAGAATTGAAAATAAAGTAAACTATGATTTCGTGAAAATATATCCAAATATCCACATTACATGTTAAAATCAATTATCAATTCAAATCATGATTTTTTTTTTAAAAAAAATTCAAACACTCATTACACATGCCAAAATCAATTATGAACTCAAAATCATAATTTTCTTAAAAATATCCAAACATCTCGTACATACCAAAATCAATAATGAATCCAAAATTAAGGTCATCTCATAAGCTACTATCACCAACTTTTCAATTCATATTTTCAATTATACTTTTTTAAAAATTTATTCAAAAATCATATAAATTATTTTACAAATATATTTTAGGTTTATAATTGATTTTGAAAGAAAACATAGTTTTGGGTTCAAAAATTAATTTTGATATATATAATGAGTATTTATATATTTTAAAAAAACATAATTTTAAATACATAATTAATTTTAATATGTAATAGAGGTGTTTAAATATATTTTTATAAAAACATAATTTTTCTTTTTGAAATTGATTAATAACATTATCCAAATAGGCATTTAGTCGGGACATACTCACGTTTATAGGAAAAGAAGGGCCAGCTACCCCCTGAAATTTGCAAAAATTATGCACCTTTTAGTTAAAATTACTCTTGCCCTCTTTTAAAATTGCAGTTACTGCCATAAAAAATCAGTTGTCTCACATTCTCTTTAGAATTACCAATCATACATATTTAAAAATATTATTTACTGTTATATTTATTATAACAATAAATTTATGACATAAATAAAATTAATATATATTTTTAAAATTCTCATATAATTTACTTATATTTTATTTTAATCAATATTTAGAATTATATATATTTTAAAAAATTAATATTTATATTTAGTATAAATATTATCCCCATTGCTAAATTTTCTAAGTTCATCACTTGCTTTAGTCAATAGTCCGACCAATTTGACTATCTAATCTGATTCTTAAACAATACACAAGACAATGAGGGGAGGTGGTGGATAGAAGAAGGGGCAACAACATTGAAAAATGTACTTTTCTCTACAAAATCTCATCACACTCCCTCCATTTTTATTTGTAAGAGAAAAAAATTATATCACATAATTTAAGAAAATTAGTTAATTATCTTAATTGTGTTTGAAAATAAAAGAATTAGACTATAATTCTCTTCATTAATTGTGTTAATCAAGCTTTTATTAATTGTTTCTTATGCCTATGAATGAAAAAATTATGAGGGATAATTTAAAAAGTATAATAAATATTTATCAAAAAATGTGATTTTACTTATATAAAAAAAGTTTAAGAATGTTAGTTTCATGAAAATAGAGGGTGTACATGAACAGAAAATTTGGGAGAAAAAATAGTAGGACCTACCACTTATTTTATCTCCAGTTTTTTCTACCTTCCTATTCTCTCCTCATCCAATTTTTTTGTCCCCTTGTTTTCTTTTTTTTTTTCCCTCCCTATCTTTTCATTCTATCTTAGAAAAAACAAAAAAAGCAATCTCATAAATATTGGGATCCCCCATGCAACGCATGAGTTTTGGGTCTCTGTTCTAATATACAACCATACTGAGCCCAATGCCATAACATAAACCACCGGCTTGGTGACTACTTTAGTCACAAAGTTTTCAAATGCACAGGCTCAACCCACATAACATCAATCTATTTAACTGAAGCTTTTCTTTAATGAATCTTCACAAATAGTTCTCATTTTCAAGAAAAGTATATAAAACCAAATAATTTAGAAAAGTCATGTTCACTAATTAAGATGAAATTTCTTTTAAGGAATGGCAATGTGATTTTAATATGTCATATTGTGACTCATCTACTGCAAAAATGCCTGGAACAAATAAATTTTAGTAATTTTAATATTTCCATTCCATGTTTTGACTATAGTGCAACTATTTCTTGCTGTCATAACATGAAATCTCACCCATTTAGAATCTTTTTTGATAATATTTACTTATTATTTATGAGTTTACTTACAGTTATATTCTTATGCCATTTATCTGTTTATATGCCAACTCAGAAGCCACTATCGAGTTCAAGAGTTTTTTTTTTTTGGATTAAAAGGAAAATTATATTAATCAAAGTTCAAGGTTACATGGGGAAGGAAAAGACTAAAAGTAATAATAAGGAAATTGATTTGCTGATAAAATAGAGAAGAACATTTTTGAGAAAAAACAGCCACAATGATAAATGTCTTTGCCAATAGATGATGATTGATCATTGTGCTTTGAGAAGATATCAGGGCAGATGAGATTCTTGAGATGGCTTTGAATGAACAAACTTGTGTTTTCTGCTGGTAGGGTAATCCAAAAGAGGACTAATCCAAAAGTTGAGTTGGGCAGATGAAATATCTCTTGTTTCATTGACCAAACTTAAGACATTATGTTTATATCACCACACTTTGTATGATATGATTAGAATGGGTGTCTTGATAAATTTAGAAATTCTTAGCTTCATCAATTCATCCATGAAGGAGTTCCCTTGTGATATAGGACAATTGACTCATCTTAAAATATTGGATTTGAGCATGCGTGGAATTGAGATAATCCCTACCAATATTTTGAGAGAGACACAAGTACCCAATGCTTCAAAGATACTATCATCAAAGGAAGAAGATGAAAAAAAATGTAATAGAATGGTGACTTCAATAGAACAATTAAAAAGATGTTTGTGGATATGGTATGTTTTGATTTGGCTCAAAAATTTCTTGTAAATATAAGAGGGGAAAAATGACTCCATTCAATTTTTTTTGGACCTATAGTAGGAACTTGTTATGGACAAACTGTTTGAAAAGGCCAATTGTTTTTTGGTTTGCTTTAACGGTCTTTACTTTTCTTTTTAACCAACAGTACACATCAATTTTTGCAGGGGAATTCCGTAGCTTCATGACTCAATACCCTGAGTTAAGAGAATTGTGGTACAGCCAAGAATTTAAGCCAGAAATGTTTGGTAATTTGAGAAAGCTAGTAGTGCATAAAAGTGAGTTTTTATCAGATGTGCTCCTACCGTTAAATTTGCTGCGTGGACTATCCAACTTAGAAGAGCTTGAAGTAAGTGAATGTGATTCACTAAAAGCTGTGTTTGATTTAAGCAATGTGAGTGGAAAGGAAGTGTCAGTGAAGGAAACCATTCAGCTGAAGAGAATGACTCTCCTTCGTCTACCTATGCTCAAAGACATGGAAACAGAACTTTCAAAAAATTGTCAGTTCTAGAGAAACAACAATAGAAGAAGGAGGAGGAGAAGAAGGTGCTATTCAGCATCAGCAACCAGCATATTCCATTAGACAGGTGTGGCATTGGCTTCTCAACTTGTTTAGATTATATATTTTGAATATTTTTTCATAAGTTTAATTTCATCATATTTATTCCCAATAAATAGTAGGAAAATATTGTTTGCATATTAATAATAAAACACAAACATACAATTTATAATTAATAATTATAATTAATTATAATTATAATTATTTGTTCTCTTAGCTTTTGTATCCTTGTTTCGTAGCGCGCTTTGAAGCCAATTACCAAGCCTTCTGCTTCTAGTTTTAAAGAATTTTTTTTATGTGTTGAAGTATTTAATCATACGTTATGCAAAATAATTACTAGTTAATGATTTAGATTGTAAATATTGGTTCAGACATTTTCACACATAAGAGTTTCATTTTCTACAAATTTTTTTAGATTAATGTATATTTTTGCCCCTTAGCTATTCATATAGGAAGCTTTTAATGTCTTAATTTTTTTGTGACACAACGTCCGATTTTAACATTCGAAAATAATACAATATTGCCCCAATTATTAACTTTTGATATTTACAAATTCTCTAAAAACTTACAACTTGACTAGTGTATCTATTATTTACAAGTGAGTGTGTTTGAATTGTGAAATAATATTTAAAATTTTGAGAATAGATATAATAATAAAATTTAATTATTACATATTAAAGTATTAATATTTGAATAATATATTATTGAAACAAATATATTATTTTTTAATCAACTAACATTGTTTTCAACCGTTTGTGACTTAACAATTATTTGCCAGTTAAATTGGTTGTCAAAATGATATTTTAGTATTTTACATAGATAAAAAATAACATTTGTTTCTTGAAATAATTATTCAGTTTTATATTTTATAGTAAATATTTTGTGTAACTTTGAGAAAACTTTATAGTTATTTTAGGAAGAATGACAAATAAATCCCATCCAAATAACTAAATGATAAAAGAGTACCATGAAATGGAATAATTACTTTGAAAATCCTAGGAACTAACGTTTTTACATGAATAAGAAATAACATTAATCTTTAAAAATTTATCTGTAATTTATGAGACTTAATGTAATTTTTTGAGTCCTTTTTTTGGTGTAATTTTTAAGATTATTTAATATAATTTTTTAAATTAACTAACAATTAAAATTAACAGTGGATACAATATTGCAACTTTTTCTAATGTTGAACGGGGATAATGCACTGCAAAAATTTAGAATACCTAATGTGTATATTTGAAGAATCAAACTTTCCAAAAATCATGCATAAAATTGAATACGGTTAAGCCATTTTTAGATCTCAACAAGACAATTTTTTTTTTTTTAGGCCAACTAACAAGACATTATTGAATCACTTACTTTTCACTATTCTTATAAATTTGACTTTATGTACAGATATGTAAACAAATTTTCAATCTTGTCGTATTTGAGTTCTAAAACCTGGGAGCTTAGTTGGAAATTATGAACAGTTTGTAAATTACAAAAACTCGGTTTGTTATGTGCACAGCCGAAGCAAATGTGGAGTAGAGATCCTCAAACAAGCCTTCGCCTTCATAATCTGCAAGTTGTACACGTTGAAGACTGTAATGTTTAGAATACATTTTCCATTTTCCATAGCCATGGATCTGCCTCAGGAAGAAATTACCATAAAGGATGCATGGAAATAAAGGAAATTGTTTCAGCCAAAGCACGGCCCTTAGATTGTCCTCCAAAATTTGAATTTAATCGTATGAGCTCATTAGTCCTTTGGAATTTAACAGAACTCCGAGGGTTTTTTGCTGGAAATCACAGTTTAGCATGTCCATCATTGAAGGAATTAGATGTCCGCGGTTGTTTCAAATGGGAGCTATTCATGAAACAGGGTGCTAGCAGCAAAGGAAGAGTCTTTGATCGTAGTCTGCAAGTCTCAATGCAAAAGTCTTCTTTCCCACTTGAAGAGGTATGAATTAGTATTATAATGCCCCAAACGTGAAACCATGGACATTAACGCATGGGTTTCTAATTTTTCTAGGGTGAATCAAGTCTGTTAGCTAGCTATGTGTGCTGTATCAGATCGTTTCCCATTGCTTTGGACAAAATTTCTAGTATAATAAAATTGTTTTACCTTAGATATTTTCATTTGTTTACATGCACTTATCTGGTATAGGTGATTTGCAACTTGGAGACGTTGGGCCTCAACTATGAAGATGCTAGGGTGATATTACAAGGTCAATTTTCTGGAGAGAACTTCAGCAAACTCAAATCTCTATATTTGGCCCACTTTACAGATGGGCAAGCTACATTTCCGTATTGGTTTGTACAAAACATAACCACTCTCCAAACACTGCTTGTTGAACATAGTTCTTTCAAGGAGGTTCCAACATGGCAGGCAAAATGGGATTCAAACCCGAATCAAAGAATTGACGCTCAATCAATTGCATGAACTCCAGCACATATGTAAAGAAGGATTCCCAATGGACCCAGTTCTTGAGATTCTTGAAGTCTTATATGTGGGTGGATGTTCCAAATTGAAGCACCTGCTACCTTCCTCTGCAACTTTTAATCACCTAACAGATTTAGAAGTCGAAGATTGCAGTGGATTGATTGACTTATTTACCTCATCAACAGCAAGAAGTCTTGTCAAATTAACAACAATGAAAATAAGGAACTGCTATTCACTAGAGCAAGTTGTGGCAGAAGAGAGAGATGAGCCCAAAGATGTAATTTCATTCAACAGCTTAGATGTTTTGGAACTTGAATGTTTGCCAAAATTCAAAATGTTTTGCTCAAGCAATTGTTCATTGGAGCTTCCACAGTTATGGAGAGTTTGTATCAGCAAATGCCCAAGAATGGAGATCTTCTCTTTGGGAAAAACACACATGCCAAAGCTTGGGAATGTTATAACACAGAAAGAAAACCACTTGCAAGGTGACCTTAATACTGCACTAATCAAGATCTTCCAAGATAATGTAAGTTTTTATTTAGCCAATTATTTTGAAAACAGCCACAATTAATATCATTTTTTCTTTATATATTGACCTTCTTAAATCTCTTTTGGTTAAGTGGTAGCTAGGTACAAAATAGTAGCCAATTGCTATTTTTTTTAAGAAAATTGTTTTGGCCTTTTATTATTATCGTTTTTTTTATTCCGGTATCCTAGGAAGTTGGGGGTATTACCACCTCCCACTCCCTTTTTTATTATCATTTATATGCCCTAAAGAGCACCTTCCACTCCCTTTTTTATTATCATTTACATCCTTTAGTTAACTAACCTGTTGAAATAAAAGAAAACTGGCTAATTAATTTGTTGACAAAAAGGATCATTCGTTTGCAAACTATATCGGTTTAAGTAACTTAATTTTTTATTGACAAAAAAACATTACGCAAACCTCAAATAAACAGATAAAATTATTGAATGTAAATATTTATTGCTGTCATATGTTGTTTACATGCCTACCTTACTTAGGCCATTGGGGAAAGAGATAAAGGAGATTACGAGGAATCTTCAAGAAAAGTATCAGAAATTAATGGAGCATCAAGCTTGGAGGATACAACCAAACAAGAAATTCACAAGCTTCCAAGTCCATCTGATGATAAAGAGCAAAAGGAAAATATCTTATCAACGGATCCTCAACATGCAGGTTTTCTTGATGCTGTCTTGTTTTTCTCCATTTTCCCACTACATCAACAAATGCAGCTTTAACTTTTTAGGAGAGGAAGTATTTTTTTTTTTAAACTTTTTTTTACAAGATTGTGTCATTTTTTTTTCTAATTATTTTAAAAACTTATTTTTTTTACTCCAGCAATAATGAATGAAACTGCCCAGAAAGCACAAACCCCTGCTACAATACAGGACATAGGTTCTGATCTGGTTTTTTACTTTGTAAATCTTTATTAATGATCTAGAATTGCTTTTTCCTTGTGCTATGACTCTGTTATAATACTTCTTGGCTTATTTGTGATTCTAATTAAAATCTATTGGAATAAACAAATTATTCAGAAATTCACCCTAGCAGCATTTATATTTATTTTACAAAAATCTTGTGTCAATATGTGTTTTATTTTAGGACAAATATAATTTAAGACCCCTACATTTTGCTCGAATTTTATTATTAATCTTTACAATTTTTTTTAGTGTTTTAGATTCCTACACTTTTGTTTTTTTGTTATTTTAGATCCCTCTACTTGAAGGGATTTAAAATAATGAGAAATAAAAATGTAGGGACCAAAAATATAAAAAAAAAATGTAGGAACCAATAATAAAACTTAAGTAAAGTGCAGAGATTAAAAATTATGTTTTCTCTTTATTTCATTTATTTGTTTAGATAATAGAACTGAGAGATGCACGAGACCTTTGATTCAATCAGGTTGTTCTCTCGTCTTGCAGTCTTCAATTTTCTAATAATGAACTTCTATTCTACTATGTTTGATGATTCATTGGCTTGATTAGTTTTTTTTTTTAAAAATTTTGTATCACATTTATTAACTGAAATTAACAAGAGGATTAATGATATGACGACCCGGAAATCCCTCAGTGATAACTTGTTCAAGTAGATCACAATGTCTATAAATGTCGAAAACACAAATTGGAAAAATGTATTCTAAACTCTTTTCAATGAAGAAATCATATTTATTTTTTCTTTTAAATCATTTTTTGGTCGAATTCTTTTAAAACATGCATTCATTTTATTTACTTACTTTTTAGAAAAACAAACTAATGGTCTAAATTATTGTGTCATTTTTTAATGACTTCCAATAATACTCAGGATAAATTACTAATTCTAAGTCTCTCTATTGGGTGGATTGATCATTAGGATTAACAAATTATATGACTCAAAAAATTCGAGCTGAAGAGATTTTATTGAATCCAATCAAAACTTTTAAAAAGAAACTGATAATAAGAGAAAAAATCATTTCTTTTTAAAAAAAATTTCCAAAATTTTATGTTACTCTATTTCATAAATTTTTTTTTAACATTTTTTTTTGTTTAGCTAAGGAAAGTCAAAGGATGCATGACACCAATGATAGGGTCTCAATTCAGGGTTGGGATCACATGCAGTGGTTCGTGTGCAGTGTTTGGGAAGTGCGCCCACAGTAGCCATTAGATCGATCTTGTGGATGAGAGAGGCATTGGTGTAAAAGTAATTTATTAGCAGTCACACACACAAACAAAATTTGGGGATATCAACTAGATACTTAGATTTCCCTTCCATGATACTCAAAGTCGATTTATAATCCCCACATCCATGGCCAACAAAATCAACAAAAACATAAATAAAATCATCTATGAAACATAAAATCAACCAAAACTTGAAATTCATATGGAAAAGACAAAAATCAACCAGATCTGTGGCAAAAGCAAAAAAAAAAATCTGTTGAGGACCATAACCACCATAATCAATATGATTTTTTTTTCTTTTGGTCCTCAACAGATTTTTTTTTTCTTTTGCCACAGATCTCGTTGATTTTTGTCTTTTCCATATGAAAAAAAATCTGTTGAGAACCAAAAGAAAAAAAGAATTCATATCGATTATGGTGGTTGTGGTCTTCAACAGATTTATTGTTCTTTTGCCACAAATCTCGTTGATTTTTGTCTTTTCCATATGGATTTGGGATTATAAATCGACTTTAAGCATCATGGAAGGGAAATCTGAGTATCTAGTTGATATCCCCATATTTTGTTTGTGTGTGTTGACAGCTAATAAATTACTTTTACACCAATGCCTCTCTCATCCACAAGAACAATCCAATGGCTATTGTGGACACACTTCCCAGACATTGTGCGCTAGCTACTGTATGTGATCTAAATCCCAATTTGGAAATTATATATTCATCTTATTTTGTTGTCTTAACTTTATCATAAATGACTTCTTTTGTGTCAAATGACATTGTTGTAGTATTCTTTTGGTTAATTAACTACTATAATCTTCTGTTATGCCAACTTAAATATGTAAGAGAAGAAACCCTCAAATGACTTCTTGTGCTTTAACTTTTGGAAGCATTTTTTTTTCTGTTTTCTTTACTATATATCATGTCATTCTATTTGCTGAGTATTTTCATGAATTTTTTTTTTTTTGGACTTTTTGACTCAAGATGTGAACGAGACTATTGAGAAACCCTTCATTCAAACTGCCCAGGAAGCACAAAGATCAGATGCAGTACAAGATGAAGGTTCTAACCTTATTTAATTTTGATGGATCTTTGATCTATTACTCTTGATTAATTAATTAATTAGTTAGTTAATAATTCTATCTTTCTATCATGTTAACTGAAATTCCTTAGAACAATCACATGAGCCAACAACATGTCCCAAGGAGAATATGCTCAACCAGCCCGCAACCTTTGTAACTAGTGACAAGAAAGACAATAATGGACTTACTTGCTCTTTAGAAGGAAGTTATTAATTTATTTTTATATTAAAAAAATCCTCTCTTATAATTTTTTTTCCATTACTTTCTAGCTATTGGAACTCAAGAGATTCATGACACCACTAAGAAACCCTTGATTCAAAGTGACCAAGATGTAGAGAAACTTGCCACAGCACAAACCATAGGTTCTTATTTGTTTTGTTTCCTTTTTCTTTCTCTTTTCTTGGGTAGTATTCTTTGGATAAACTAATAATTATTATACCATGGTGTTAATAAAAATCTACTAGAAGAATCACATGATTCATATGTCGAGACGCAAGAGATGTGTGATACCACCAAAAAGCCTTCAATTCTAGCTACTCATAATGAACCAAACTCTTACATAATTCCTGATGTAGGTAATGATTTTGTCTTGCAAGCTCCAGTAGAATTGCAAGAGGGTTTCCAGCCTTATAATGCTTTTTTCATTACTTTCTAGATATTGGAACGCAAGATATTCATGACACCACAGAGAAAACCTTGATTCAAAGTGATAAAGATACAGAGAAACTTACTATAGCACAAACCATAGGTTCTTATTTATTTTATTTACTTTTTCTTTCTCTTTTTTTTGGTAGTATTTTTTGGATAAGCTAACAATTATTTTACTATGGTGTTACTAAAAATTTGTAAGAAGAATCACATGATTCATATGTTGAGCCTAAAGAGATGTGCGACACCATCAAGAAACCTTTAATTCCAGCTGCTCAGAATGAACCAAACCCAACAATAATTCTTAATGCAGGTACTAATTTTGTCTTGCAAGCACCAGTGAAATTTTGCAAGAGAGTTTCCAAACTTATAATGCATTTTTCACTACTTTTCAGCTATTGAAACTCAAGAGCTTCATGACACTATGGAGAAACCCTTAATTCATAGTGACCAAGATGCAAAGAAACATGCCACAGCACAAGCCATAGGTTTTTATTTGATTTGTTTCCCTTCTCTTTTCCTTTTTTTAAGTAGTATTCTTTGGATGAAATAACAATTATTCTACCATGGTGTTAATAAAAATCTGCTAGAAGAATCATGTGATTCATATATTGAGACTCAAGAGATGTGTGACGCTATCAAAAAGCCTTCAATTCTAGCTGATCAGAATAAACCAAACTTGTCCACAGTTCCTGATGCAAGTAATGATTTTGTCTTACAAGCTCCAATGAAATTTTATAAGAGAGTTTCCTGTCTTATAATGCTTTTTCACTACTTTCTAGCTATTGAAACTCAAGAGATTCATGACACCTCAGAGAAACCCTTGATTCAATATGACCAGAATGTAGAGAAAGTTGCCACAGTACAAACTACAGGTTCTTATTTGTTTTGTTTCTTTTCTCTTTCTCTTTTTTTAGATAGTATTCTTTGGATGAAATAACAATTATTATACCACGGTCTTAATAAAAATCTATTAGAAGAATCACATGATTCATATGTTGAGGCTCAAGAGTTGTGCGACACCATCAAGAAGCCTTCAATTCTAGTTGATCAGAATGAACAAAACTCTTCCATAAATCTTGATGCAGGTAATGATTTTGTCTTGCAAGCTCCAGTCAAATTTTGTAAGAGAATTTCCAGTCTTATAATGCTTTTTTCACTACTTTCTAGCTATTGAAACTCAAGAGATTCGTGACACTACGGAGAAATCATTGACTCAAAGTGACCAAGATGCAGAGAAACTTGCCACAGCACAAACTAGAGGTTTTTATTTGTTTTGTTTTCCTTTTTTTAAGTTAGTATTCTTTGGATGAAATAACAATTATTCTGCCACGGTGTTAATAAAAATCTTCTAGAAGAATCACATGATTCATATATTGAGACTCAAGAGATGTGCGACACCATCAAGAAGCCTTTAATTCTAGCTGATCAGAATGAACAAAACTCTTCCACAATTCCTGATGCAGGTAATGATTTTGTCTTGCAAGCTCTAGTGAAATTTTGTAAGAGAATTTCCTGTCTTATAATGCTTTTTTCACTACTTTCTAGCTATTGAAACTGAAGAAATTCGTGACACCATGGAGACACCCATGACTCAAAGCGACCAAGATGTAGAGAAACTTGCCACAGCACAAACTATAGGTTCTTATTTGTTTTGTTTCCCTTCTCTTTCTCTTTTTTTAGGTATTGTTCTTTAAATAAAATAATAATTATTCTACCATGGTGTTAATAAAAATCTTCTAGAAGAATCACGTGATTCATATGTTGAGACTCAAGAGATGTGTGACACTATCAAGAAGCCTTCAATTCTAGCTGATCAGAATGAACAAAACTCTTCCACAAATCTTGATGCAGGTAATGATTTTGTCTTGCAAGCTCCAGTCAAATTTTGTAAGAGAATTTCCTATTTTATAATGCTTTTCTCACTACTTTCTAACTATTGAAACCAAGAGATTCGTGACACCACAGAGAAACTGTTGACTCAAAGCAACCAAGATGCAGAGAAACTTGCCACAGCACAAACCAGAGGTTCTTATTTGTTTTGTTTCCCTTCTCTTTCTCTTTTTTAATTTAGTATTCTTTGGATGAAATAACAATTATTCTACCACGGTGTTAATAAAAACTTCTAGAAGAATCACTTGATTCATATGTTGAGACTCAAGAGATGTGCGACACCATCAAGAAGCCTTCAATTCGAGTTGATCAGAATGAACAAAACTCTTCCACAAATCTTGATGCAGGTAATGATTTTCTCTTGCAAGCTTCAACAAATTTTGTAAGAGAATATCCTATCTTATAATGCTTTTTTCACTCCTTTCTAGCTATTGAAACTGAAGAGATTCCTAACACTACAAAGAAAGCCTTGACTCAAAGTGATCAAGATGCAGAGAAACTTGCCATAGCACAAACTAGAGGTTCTTATTTGTTTTGTTTCCCTTCTCTTTCTCATTTTTTAGGTATTTTTCTTTGAATAAAATAACAATTATTCTATCATGGTGTTAATAAAAATCTACCAAAAAAAATGAAATGATTCATATGTTAAGACTCAAGAGATGTGCGACACCATCAATAAGCCTTCAATTCCAACTGCTTAGAATGAACTAAAGTCTTCTACAATTCCTGATGGAAGTAATGATTTTGTCTTGCAAGCTCTAATGAAATTTTGGAGGAGAATTTCCTTTCTTATAATTCTTTTTTGACTATTTTCTAGCAATTGAAACTCAAGAGATTCATGACACCATGGAAAAA
This sequence comes from Prosopis cineraria, assembly GCF_029017545.1. Taxonomy (NCBI): domain Eukaryota; kingdom Viridiplantae; phylum Streptophyta; class Magnoliopsida; order Fabales; family Fabaceae; genus Prosopis; species Prosopis cineraria. The sequence goes on from NW_026555343.1 coordinate 3,581,150, forward strand.
ACCTTGATTCAAAGTGACCAGGATGCAGAGAAACTTACCGCAGCACAAACCAGATGTTCTTATTTGTTTTGTTTCCCTTTTCTTTCTCTTTTTTAAGGTAGTATTCTTTAGATGAAATAAAAATTATTCTACCACGGTGTTAATAAAAATATGCTTGAAGAACCACGTGATTCATATGTTAAGATAGATGATTCATAATAAAAATCTTTCTTTTTTTTCTCTATTTTTTAGCTATTGGAACTCAAGAGATTCATGACACCACAAAGAAACCGTTGACTCAAAGTGACCAAGATGCAGAGAAACTTGCCACAGCACAAACCAGAGGTTCTTACTTGTTTTATTTCCTTTTTCTTTCTCTTTTTTAAGGTAGTATTCTTTAGAAGAAATAACAATTATTCTGCTACGGTGTTAATAAAAATCTTCTAGAAGAATCACATGATTCATATGTTGAGACTCAAGAGATGTGGGACACCATCAAGAAGCCTTCAATTCCAGCTGATCAGAATGAACAAAACTCTTCCACAAATCTTGATGCAGGTAATGATTTTGTCTTGCAAGCTCCAGTCAAATTTTGTAAGAGAATTTCCTGTCTTATAATGCTTTTTTCACTACTGTCTAGCTATTGAAACTCAAGAGATTCGTGACACCACGGAGAAATCATTGACTCAAAGTGACCAAGATGCAGAGAAACTTGCCACAGCACAAACCAGAGGTTCTTATTTGTTTTGTTTCCCTTCTCTTTCTCGTTTTTAATTTAGTATTCTTTAGATGAAATAACAATTATTCTGCCACGGTGTTAATAAAAACTTCTAGAAGAATCACGTGATTCATATGTTGAGACTCAAGAGATGTGCGACACCATCAAGAAGCCTTCAATTCCAGTTGATCAGAATGAACAAAACTCTTCCACAAATCTTGATGGAGGTAATGATTTTGTCTTGCAAGCTCCAGTCAAATTTTGTAAGAGAATTTCCTATCTTATAATGCTTTTTTCACTACTGTCTAGCTATTGAAACTCAAGAGATTCGTGACACCACGGAGAAATCATTGACTCAAAGTGACCAAGATGCAGAGAAACTTGCCACAGCACAAACCAGAGGTTCTTATTTGTTTTGTTTCCCTTTTCTTTCTCCTTTTTAAGGTAGTATTCTTTAGATGAAATAACAATTATTCTGCCACGGTGTTAATAAAAACTTCTAGAAGAATCACGTGATTCATATGTTGAGACTCAAGAGATGTGCGACACCATCAAGAAGCCTTCAATTCTAGCTGATCAGAATGAACAAAACTCTTCCACAAATCTTGATGCAGGTAATGATTTTGTCTTACAAGCTCCAGTCAAATTTTGTAAGAGAATTTCCTATCTTATAATGCTTTTTTCACTACTTTTTAGCTATTAAAACCGAAGAGATTCGTGACACCACGGAGAAACCCTTGACTCAAAGCAACCAAGATGTAGAGAAACTTGCCACAGCACAAACTAGAGGTTCTTATTTGTTTTGTTTCTTTTCTCTTTCTCTTTTTTTAGATAGTATTCTTTGGATGAAATAACAATCATTCTACCATGGTCTTAATAAAAATCTACTAGAAGAATCACATGATTCACATGTTGAGGCTCAAGAGTTAACCGACATCATCAAGAAGCCTTCAATTCCAGGTGATAAAAATGAACCAAACTCTTCCACAATTCCTAATGCAGGTAATGATTTTGTGTTGCAAGCTCCAGTGAAATTTTGTAAGAGAGTTTCCTGTCTTATAATGCTTTTTTTTAACAACTTTCCAGCTATTGAAACCCAAGAGATTCGTGACACTATAGAGAAACCCTTGACTCAAAGTGACCAAGATGGAGAGAAACTTGCCACAGCACAAACCATAGGTTCTTACTTTTTGTTTCCTTTTCCTCTCTCTTTTTTTTTGGGCAGTATACTTTGGATGAACTAAAAATTATTCTACCATAATGTTAATAAAAATCTGTTAGAAGAATCACATGATTCATATGTTGAGACTCATGATTCATAATAAAAATCTCTTTCTTTTTTCACTACTTCCTAGCTATGAGAACTCAAGAGGTTCGTGACACCACGGAGAAGCCCCTGATTCAAATTGACCAAGATGCAGAGAAACTTGCCACAACACAAGCAATAGGTTCTTATTTGTTTTGTTTCCCTTCTCTTTCTCTTTTTTAAGGTAGTATCTTTAGATGAAATAACAATTATTCTGCCACGGTGTTAATAAAAACTTCTAGAAGAATCACGTGATTTATATGTTGAGACTCAAGAGATGTACGACACCATCAAGAAGCCTTCAATTCCAGCTAATCAGAATGAACAAAACTCTTCCACAAATCTTGATGCAGGTAATGATTTTGTCTTGCAAGCTCCAGTCAAATTTTGTAAGAGAATTTCCTATCTTATAATGCTTTTTTCACTACTGTCTAGCTATTGAAACTCAAGAGATTCGTGACACCACGGAGAAATCATTGATTCAAAGTGACCAAGATGCAGAGAAACTTGCCACAGCACAAACCAGAGGTTCTTATTTGTTTTGTTTCCCTTCTCTTTCTCGTTTTTAAGTTAGTATTCTTTAGATGAAATAACAATTATTCTGCTACGGTGTTAATAAAAACATCTAGAAGAATCACGTGATTCATATGTTGAGACTCAAGAGATGTGCGACACCATCAAGAAGCCTTCAATTCCAGCTGATCAGAATGAACAAAACTCTTCCACAAATCTTGATGGAGGTAATGATTTTATCTTGCAAGCTCCAGTCAAATTTTGTAAGAGAATTTCCTATCTTATAATGCTTTTTTCACTACTGTCTAGCTATTGAAACTCAAGAGATTCGTGACACCACGGAGAAATCATTGACTCAAAGTGACCAAGATGCAGAGAAACTTGCCACAGCACAAACCAGAGGTTCTTATTTGTTTTGTTTCTTTTCTCTTTCTCTTTTTCTAGATAGTATTCTTTGGATGAAATAACAATTATTCTACCATGGTCTTAATAAAAATCTACTAGAAGAATCACATGATTCACATGTTGAGGTTCAAGAGTTAACCGACACCATCAAGAAGCCTTCAATTCCAGCTGATCAGAATGAACAAAACTCTTCCACAAATCTTGATGCAGGTAATGATTTTGTCTTACAAGCTCCAGTCAAATTTTGTAAGAGAATTTCCTATCTTATAATGCTTTTTTCACTACTTTTTAGCTATTGAAACCGAAGAGATTCGTAACACCACGGAGAAACCCTTGACTCAAAGCAACCAAGATGCAGAGAAACTTGCCACAGCACAAACTAGAGGTTCTTATTTGTTTTGTTTCTTTTCTCTTTCTCTTTTTCTAGATAGTATTCTTTGGATGAAATAACAATTATTCTACCATGGTCTTAATAAAAATCTACTAGAAGAATCACATGATTCACATGTTGAGGTTCAAGAGTTAACCGACACCATCAAGAAGCCTTCAATTCCAGGTGATCAAAATGAACCAAGCTCTTCCACAATTCCTAATGCAGGTAATGATTTTGTGTTGCAAGCTCCAGTGAAATTTTGTAATAGAGTTTCCTGTCTTATAATGCTTTTTTTAACAACTTTCTAGCTATTGAAACCCAAGAGATTCGTGACACTATAGAGAAACCCTTGACTCAAAGTGACCCAGATGGAGAGAAACTTGCCACAGCACAAACCATAGGTTCTTATTTTTTATTTCCTTTTCCTCTCTCTTTTTTTTGGGCAGTATTCTTTGGATGAACTAATAATTATTCTACCATAATGTTAATAAAATCTATTAGAAGAATCACATGATTCATATGTTGAGACTCATGATTCATAATAAAAATCTCTTTCTTTTTTCACTACTTCCTAGCTATGAGAACTCAAGAGGTTCGTGACACCACGGAGAAGCCCTTGATTCAAATTGACCAAGATGCAGAGAAACTTGCCACAGCACAAGCAATAGGTTCTTAATTGTTTTGTTTCCCTTCTCTTTCTCTTTTTTAAGGTAGTATTCTTTAGATGAAATAATAATTATTCTACCATGGTGTTAATAAAAATCTTCCAGAACAATCACATGATTCGTATGTTGAGACTCAAGAGATGTGTGACACCACCAAGAAACCTTCAATTCCAACTGCTCAAAATGAACAAAACTCTTCCACAATTCCTAATGCAGGTAATGATTTTGTCTTACAAGTTTCAATGAAATTGTGCAAGAGAGTTTCCTATCTTATAATGTTTTTTTCTTTGCCTTCTAGCTATTGAAACTCAAGAGATTCATGACACCCTAGAGAAACCCTTGATTCAAAGTGACCAAGATGTAGAGAAACTTACCACAGCACAAACTACAGGTTCTTATTTGTTTTATTTCTTTTCTCTTTCTCTTTTTTTAGGTAGTATTCTTTGGATGAAATAATAATTATTCTACCACAGTCTTAATAAAAATCTACTAGAAGAATCACATGATTCATATGTTAAGGCTCAAGAGTTGTGCAACACTATTAAGAAGCCTTCAATTTTAGCTAATCAAAATGAACCAAACCCTTCCACAATTCTTAATGCATGTAATGATTTTGTCTTGCAAGCTCCAGTGAAATTTTGCATGATAGTTTCCTTTCTTATAATGCTTTTCTCACTACTTTCTAGTATTTTGAACTCAAGAGATTCATGACACCATGGAGAAACCCTTGATTCAAAGTGACCTAGATGCAGTAAAACTTGCTACAGTACAAAATACAAGTTCTTATCCTATTTTATATGTATTAATTTTTTCTTTTTTTTGATTAGTTTTATCGAATGGACTAATAATTATTCTATCATGGTGTTTACTAAAGAATCACATGATTTATATATCTTTTTAGCAAGATAATTTTCTCTTTTGTCATTATTGATTTAACCTATTTTTTGTTGTGTGTTTTTTAATTTGGCTATTGATTCATCACATTCACAACCTCCAGATCCTATGACTTCATCAATACAAGAATCCAACATTTATAATAACTATAAGGGAATGATTGACATTCCTGAAAAAGACATGCCATATTTGGAGGCTGGGGTAAAGCAACATCCTCAAGTGCTTGATTGGCTGAAAGTAAAACGAAGAAGGATGTTTGCTTCCTCCTTCTTTTCCTTATTTGCTGAGGTGACTCGCCTTTTGAGAACCACTCGGAGAGGTGAATTGACAGAGGATGATCGAAACTACATCAAAGAGTGTTGTGCCGCCTTACAAGGGGTTGGTTTTGATTATTCATGGATCAAGTATGTGCATAGCCGCATTGAGGAATGTGGTGATGGGGAAGACATCAAGAGAAAGCTTGAGGAGGCTGAAGATCAAGCTTTAAAACTGAATGCTCAGCTTGAGTCTATCAAGAAAGATTTAGCTCTTGTGCAATTATCGATAGTGTCTTTTTGTGACAAGGCTAGTAAGCTAGATGATTTCATTGAGTCCTAAAGTTTATGTGTACTCCTTATAAAGCTACCTGATTCGACATTTTCATTTTTAGCACTATACATTTACTTTTATATTTTGATTTGTGGTTTGTCTAATACACATTATTTGTAGTAATATGTCATTTGCACCCATGCAATTGTTCTGTATGTCAGGTATTAAAGGAATTGGCAATGCTATATCCTTCTCTTGATACTATTTTAATTATTGGCTTTGGATTGTGGTGTTGGAGATTAATTTTAAGTCATTCTAAAATAAGAAAATGAATCAAAGCATTTCTTATTTTTAATCTCATTATCTTCAAACAATAAGTGCCTTATTCAAATTTAACAAGATAGAATATGCCTTGTAAATTGAATTCTAAGATTTTGACTAAATAGTTATTTAATATTTTTTTATAGTTTAAAGAACCCGACTGGATGGTCAGATTAGTTGGACCGTTGATTGGACTTGCTAACTACTCGGCTTGAACCAAAAAACTATTTTTATGATTGAGCTAAGTTAAATTAGAGTTGAGTCACCATTAAGTCAGAACTCAAAATTGAGACAAGTATCGAACAAGTCTACAATTCATATAATAAAAAGTTTCGTATAATCATCTTTAATTTGATGATTCTTTAGCTTAATTAATTGTTATAATTTTCTATAATATTGATTGAATTAACTAGAAGAATCAATCATATGACTCAAAATCCTTCAATACGGATAATTGTTTAATCAAATCATAACGTTTATAACTATGGATAATAGGGAAATAAAGTTTTTTCCCCTAGCCATTTACAATGAAGTAATTTATTTTTATTCTTCAAAAACTAATTCATTTTGTTTTGTCAATTTCTTTTACCTTGAAACTAACAATCTAAATTGTAGTTATGTTTGACGAATCTTTCATATAGTATTCATAATATATGCTCCATCTGGTTCTTGATATAAGATAAAGTTTAAAAGTTTCTTTTAGTTCTTAATATAAGGTAAAGTTAGATTAATCAATTTTTTTTTCAATTCTACCCCTTATTTATTTATGGTAAAACATAACTATTAGTCCCTATAGTTTTATTGTGTTTTGTTATTGATTGTTGTACTTTTTTCAATATTCTAGATCCCTTTAGTTTTTCTTATTTATAACATTAGTCCATCTACATTTTAATTTACCCACAGGCATGATGTCGTGCACTAACAAAAGTGTTAAAATTATCTAATATGTAACTAACAACATTAATGAGGATGCTAACATCCTTAAAACACTTGACAATTTGACTTAGCACTAAGTGAAAAAAGGATAATTGGTTTTTGATGAAGACTGTTCTGGCAACTGCACTTGTTAATGTCAGATAGTGATTTTCATGTCATTATGGGTTAAGCCTTTTATCTTATGCATCAAATGTTCTAATATAACACTGTTAATGCTACATTATTGTCTCTTTGATCATATTTAAAAATAAAAAGACTAATGTTGTAGATAGGAAAGCTATAGGGACCTCAAATTTTTTTTAAAAAAAGTACATAAACCAATAACAAAACATAATAAAACTGTAAGGACCAATAGTTATATTTTTCTTTTATATATTATCACTTAATTTTCTAGACAATAATTTATTACGATTATTAATCATAAAAAATAGTAAAATTGAAAAGTTATATGTACATATCTATATTTACAATTTTAAAAATATATCTACTATAATTTGGTTAACCTCTTTTTTTTTTGGAATACTAGGCCTTAAAAAACCCTTGTAAGGAAATCAAAATCAAGTCATGTCTGAGACCTTGGAAAAATCATAAGGTGGTGAGTTGTTTAAAACCATAATATCGAAGTTGTCTCGAGATGTTTGATGGATAAACAAGTTGGTGCATCAATTTTCTTCTTTATAGATATGGCCTAAGGTGATCTCTCAATTCTTGAGTTGGTTAACTTTGAAGTACTGTTCAATCATACCACAACTGTCATAACTATTGAGAACCAATGTAAGGCTATTATAATTAATTGTAGATAAATTATGCACCAAAAACTATTAATACTTAAATTATCAATAAATTATGTGACATTATGTCATGGTCTAAATTGAACCTATGAAATTATATATATTCAAATAGCTCTTGATAGCAAATAAAGAAAGGGAAAAATACAACAGGGGGAGAGAATTATAGAATTCAAAAGGAAAGGGAAGAGAAGAAATACAGAGGGATCAGAAGGGAAGAATACATTTAAGGGAAAAGATTACTCAAAAAATCCACACCTTTCTCACTACACCATCTTCTCAAATATAGCCTTAGATTAAGAATTATGCACCTTATTAATTGCACTATATGTATTATTCTACAAAATTAGTTTCCCTGTGCCTAGCACATGGGAGCGTAAGTTTCTCCCTGTGCCTTCACGTGAGAGAGTTAGTTGAGTGTAACGGTTTCTTAGTAGGAATGGAGGTTTTGGGGTTGGAGGGTGCTCGGAGGATGGTGGTTGTGATTAAAGGACAGCGATAGTGATCGGAAAGTGATCAAAAAGTGACTGGTGTACGATTGGTAGAGGTGTATATTCAATTTTATGTTGCGATGACTGAATCAAAGGATATGATTGTTGAACCTCTAGTTTGGAATGAAGTTGAGGTAGAGAAAGTGCTTGTTGGAAAGGTATTATCGGTGAAGGAGATTAATCGTGCTACAATTGAGGCTGTTGGAAAGTGATCAAAAAGTGCTTGTTAGAAAGGTATTATCGGTGAAGAAAGCATGGAATCTTCCATCTAGTGTAAGTGTTGTTGATATTGTAAAGAATACTTTCTTCTTTAAATTTACTGATAGGAAAGAATATAATCGAATACTACAAGGTCGACCTTGGCCGATCAATGGTCAACTTCTGAATCTAATGGAATGGAGGAAGTTTATGGTAATTGAGGAGTGTGATTTTAGTAGATGCCCTCTGTAGGTTCAATTTCATGGAATTCCATTGGAGGCTATGAATCTTGAGAATGTTGTGCATATTGGTAATCGATTAGGTGAGGTGGTGATAGCTAAAAATCCACGTTATAATAATCAAATACTCTATAGCTTTTTACAGGTTAGAGTAATATTAGATTTGAGGAAGCCTTTGGCAGTGGGTTTTTGGTTACCTAAGCTAGATGGTGATCAAACTTGGTTCATGATAAGGTATGAGAAGATTCAAGATTATTGTTTTCATTGTGGTTGTGTTGGTCATGTTTTGTGATCATGTCCTCATGAAAGATTAATGTCTGTTTTGAATCCTAATAAGCCTTATTATGGTGCTTGGCTTGTTAAAAACTAAGTTAAGACTTATGAAGAGGCTATTGTATTGATTAAGAGTGATTAGCTTGAAACTAATTTGAAGTGGCAGCAATTAAAGAATATAGAGAGGGAGAGGGAGCATCATATTGCTAATAAATGTGAGGATATCTTTTCTGTGAATTCCATTGCTAATTCTGGAAGTAGGGGGAATAATAGAAAATTGGAAAAAAAGATTGAGAATAATTTTGTTGAAAGCAATTTGGAGTCAGGAGATAATAAGGATAAAAATAAGGTTGTTTCTTATTACAATGTTGATAAAAGCCATTCTCATGATCATGAGGATGGTCCCAGTGGATACAGTTTTACTGGTGATGAAGATGAGTTAAGATTTGATTATTTAAATAATCAGGGATTAGAAAAGTCTGGTGGTTTAAAGGTTGATGAGATATGTCAACAATTTGATTGTGCTGATAATTAGAAAGTTGAGAATACTTGTGCTTATAAAGTTGAAGAGCCAGATGATGAAGACAATTATTCAAAGGCTATTATGATATTTGAGAAAAAGGATTTGAATGTTGTAGTTGAAAATTTTAGTAGAATGTCATTGAAGAGAGGGGCAGAAGAGATATTAGAAGCTAAGAATGTAAAAAGATCTAAGGTTGAGCCTAACAACACTATACAAGGTTCTCTTATCTTAAATTTTGCTATGAACTTGAGAAAGACTAAAGCAAGACTGAGGCAAAATTCTCAAAGGAAAGGTAAAAAGCATATACTTGATGAGAATGGCAGTGAAGTAAAGGTTGATGATAGTAGGAGAAGGAGGGACGTATTGGCTGAAGGCATGGGTGGCTGGCCTTTAACAGCCCCCAAGGCATATTGAAACTTCTTTCTTAGAACTGTCAACATTTGAGGGTTGCCTTGACGGTTAAAAACTTAAAGGATTGTAACAGAAAATTTAAATCCTCAATTATGTTTCTTATGGAAACTAGACTTGTTAGGAGTTGTTTAAAGAGAATTAAGAGGTCTTGTGGGTTGGAGAAGGAGTTATATGTGGAACCAATTGGTAGGTCTGGAGGCTTAGCTTTATGGTGGCAAGAAGGGATTAATATGGTTGTTTTACATCAGTCAAAAAATCTTATTCATGTTAGAATGAGTTCTACTATTAAAGCTGTACCTGAATTTGTTACTTTTGTATATGGTGCTCCAACAGAAAGTGACAAAGTGGTGGTGTGGTAGAGATTAAGGGCTTTGGCTAGAGGAGTAGATAGTTCTTAGTTATGTGTAGGAGATTTTAATGAGGTAGGCTCTCAAACTGAGAAGGAGGGTGGAAGACCTGTTGGAGTGAGGAGAGTCTTAAATTATTAAAGATTAATTGATGATTGTGGTTTAATTGATCTTGAATTCAATAGATCTAGATTTACTTGGAGTAATAGGAGGATAAGGGGGTGCAAACATTAGGGAAAGAATTGATAAGAGTTATGGCAATGTTTCTTTTAAGGAGACCTTTGATAAAGCTCAAGTATTTCACTCTGAACCTATGGGTTCAAATCATCACTTACTTATTGTTGACTGCTATTATCTTGATGAGAAAATTCTTAAAATGTTTAAGTTCAATGCTGTGTGGGCTTCTCATCAGAACTTTAAGGGGACTGTTGCTGCTGGCTGGAGTGATGGTTATGTGATGTTTATGAATAATAAAGGTGAAGAGTTTGTGTGGAGATTGAATAAATGTAGAAGGAAACTCATTGAATGGAGTAAGCAAGAATTTCTTAATAGTAGGAAGTTAATTAAGGAAATCAGACTCTAGTTGGCTGACTGCTATGAGGGTGTATGGAATGAGTTAAAAGCACAACAAGTTAGTGAGATCCTGAAACTCCTTGAAGATGCATGGGATTGAGAAGAGGCTTTTTGGTGGCAAAAATCTAGATTAAATTGGATTTGTTATAGAGATAACACTAGATTTTTTCATAACATAGTGATTCAAAGAAGATTGAGAAATAAAGTTTTGAGGTTAAAAGCTGATGATGGGCATTTGGTTGATGAAGCTACAGAAATTAATGAAATGTTTGGAAAATTCTATAGTGATTTGTTTTTTGAGAAAGAATATGAGCATTTAGAGGAAGTATTGAGTAATGTTCAGAAGTGGTGACTGAAGAAGACAATTGGCTGCTGATTAAGCCAATATCTGATGAGGAGATTGAAGTGGCAATTTTTGATCTAGGGGCAACTAAGGCTCCTAGACCTAATGGTTTTACAATAATGTTTTACTAATCTGCTTGAAAAGAGGTCCAAAAAGAAGTATGTGGCATGGTAAAGGATTTCTTTGATGGTGGTAAGTGTTTAAGAAAGATGAATCTCACTCATAGTATGCTTGTTCCTAAGATTGATATCCCTAAATCTATCAATCAGTTTAGGCCGATTGGTTTGTGCAATGCTTCATATAAAATCATTGCTGAGATGATGACTTTAAGAATGAGAGGCTTGATGAGTAAATGTATAACACAGTAACAAAGGGCCTTTGTTGCAAGAAGATTGATATAAGATAACATCATTATTGCTCATGAGGCTTTCCAATATTTGAAGATAAGGAAAACTAGCTCCAGGTATGATTTGGCTTTGAAGATTGATTTGAGTAAGGCTTATGATCGTGTAAATTGAAAATTCTTAAAGGAAGTCATGCTCAGGATGGGATTTAGTAAACATGGGTAGATTGGATCATGGAGTGCATTTCTTCTGTTAAGTTCGAGCTACTTGTTTCTAGTAAGAAAGTGGCAAGAATTAAACGTATGAGGGGTGTAAGACAAAGAGATCCTCTTTCTCCTTATCTTTTTATTATTACATTTGATATCTTGTCTTTAATGGTTCAGTTTCATATAAACCATTGGGATTTGATGGGTATAAGGCTATTTAGAGGGGGACCTATGTTTACACATTGCTTTTTTTTGCTGATGATGCTTTATTCTTTATTAGAACTAAAAAAAGAAGATTTTAGAGGTGTAAAGTGCAGCTTTTGGTTAGAAAATAAACTTAGAGAAATGCACAGGCTCAGCCCACATAACATCAATCCATTTAACTAAAGCTTTTCTTTAATGGATCCTCATAAATAGTTCTCATTTCCAACAAAGATACATATAACCAAATAATTTAGAAAAGACATGTTCGCTTAATTAAGTGCAATTTCTTTTAAAAAATGGCAATGTGATTTTTTTTTTTTGGTAGAAACGGCAAAGTGATTTTAATATATCATAGTGCGACACAACTACTGCCAAAATGCCTGAAACAAATCAATTTTAGCAATTCTAATATTTTCATGTTTTGACTTTGGTGCAGCTATTTTTTGTCGTCATAACGTGAAGTCTCACCGATTTAGAATCTTTTTTTATAATATTTTTTTATTATTTATGGCTTTACTTACGGTTATATTCCTATGCCATTTATTTGTTTATATGCCAACTCAGAAGCTACTATCGAGCTCAAGAGTTTTCATTATTAATATCATTAAAAGGAAAATTATATTAATCAAAGTTCAAGGTTTCATGGGGGAGGAAAAGACTAAAAGTAATCATAAGGAAATTGATTTGCTGATAAAAATGTCTTCTCCAATAAATGATGATTGATGATTGTGTTTTGAGAAGACGTCAGGGCAGATGATCAGATTCTTGAGATGGCTTTGAAGGAACAAACTTGTGTTTTTGCTGGTGGGAGAATCCAATGTAGAAATAATCTAAAAGCCATAAAAGTGGGGTTGTGGATTCAGTTTTTGGAGTGAGATCAACTTGAAAACTTTAGAAGGATGACCATCGGAGGTAGCCACATATAAAGAGAAGCCAAGTTTGTTGATTTTTCTTTTCATTGTATTCCAATCAGAGAAGAGCAGGGAGGCTAAGACCAATAGGATTGGAGGATTTATGGTTGAGGAAGTAGGTGGGGCATAAATTGTCTTCGGAGTAAAACAGGAAGAGATGTAGTTATGGATGGAATGAATAGATTTAATGTAGCTGTAGAGCAGGATTTGGATTTGGAAGGAATGAGGTCATTTCTTTTCAGCCACATTGTGTGTACAGTGATGATGACGAGATTAATTGCTTCAGGATAGGTGGCGGCGGGAGGCATTTGAGAGACGATCTAATGAGTTCAGGGGTTTAGTTTGGACATGTATAGTTTGTGTTTGGAAAGTTTAAGAAAGCAAACAAGTTAACATGGCAAGAAAAGGATTAAATAAAAGCATGTTTATTTCTCATATAAAAAATACACAACAGAATAAAAATTTACTAGCCACGAAAATTGAGATCAATTTGTATATTCTTCCAAATTTAGGGGGGGAAAATTAGGTGAGTTAGCCTGAACGCAGCCCACCAAGAAGCAAGCCTTGTCAGCACGCAGCCGCCAACTTGTTACCCGTTATGGGCCAGCTAGCATCTCATGGGACAGTTTGTTTTCTCAGTTCTATAATATTAGTGATCTTATGTATATATCTTTTTTATATGATCACACATTTATCTTAATATCTTAACATATAATTTTGTTGGTCTTATAATGGTTGAATAAAATTTTCTTTTAAACTTAGTAGGAACTTTGTGATCATAAAGAACTCTTGATGCCTTTTTGGGTTTTAGCCACACTTCTTATATCTTATTCGTAACATCTTCATCAATTTTATCATCATTTTATAATATTGATTCCAAATACTCCTACTTTGTTACTTGTGTAATAGTTTATTTTTCAATACACAAGGTGGGGTTGATCAAAGTCTCAAAGATGTTGAGATCATTAAATATATCATGTGCCATCCTATCCAAGAAAAAGAGCACATCTATCAATTTGTCTATACAAGAAAAATTAATCAAAATATTAGGGCTTGTTTGTTTTCTATTTTTAAAAATTATTTTTTGTTTTTAAAAATAGAACAAATTTAAAATTTGTTTGATTAAATGTCTTCAATTTAATTGTTTCCAAAAATATTTTATTTTTTATTTTTAAAAATAAAAAATAAAAATAACTTTCAGTTGTTTTCGTTTTATTTTCCTTATTTTAAAAATACACTATATTTAATTATTGAAAATTATTGTTAACTTAATCAATTTCTATTATAAATTACCACCATTAATTACCTATAACAATTACTATCAATTTATTTTTTAATTTTAAAACTATTTTTAAATTAACATAACCAAATGAATTTTTGATTTATTATGTTTTAAAAAATAAATTTAAAAATTATATTACAAAACATTTTTTTTAAAAAAAAAACGAGATCAGAAATCAAGCAGGCCTTAATCTTTAATCCAAATCATTAAAAAATGAGCACATTCATCAGTTGATGGCTTCAGCATAATTTGTAAAAGCTAGCATGAATTTTCTTTAAACCTTTTGCCCAAATTATTAGTCCCTTCATAAAACCCAGTACTTCGGCAATGGATGGTGGGGGCTTCTAGTTTGACATTAAATCCAACAACCGACTTTGCAATATTTTGGCATGAATTTTCTTTATAATATACAAAAACAATTCTCAATCATGGTCCTTATGAATCGGATCATCCATATAATATACAAAAAGAAACTCCAGATATTTGATATCTTTCTTTTTGAATGAGATCTCAATTCTAGAGACGGTTTCATTAGATATCTTACAACTAGAATCCCTTTTTTTTTTTAGATCTAGTTCCTCCACCACGGCAACCCCAGTTAGATTCAAGCATGATATACTTTTTAGTTATTGGGATAATTGAGCAAGCAAAGCCACATATTCCAAGGGAAGAAGAGACATAAGCAGAACCACAAACACCAACATGGATGATACATGATACACAACTTCATTGAACCATTCAAAACCTTAATTGACAACTCGAATTCTAATTTGAGAGCAATTTCAGATTTACTATCAATCATAAACATACCACTTTTTATCGATCAAAGTTAAGTGAAATTGTCAATAACAATTAACTCTATTTTTATAGACTTAACTCTTATGATCTCAACCTTTAAGAACTCAAATCTATAAACCTTCTTGTTTTAAAATCGCTACTTTTTTAAAGTTCAATTCTTATAAATAGGACTTAGGCTCAAGCTCGAAAGCCTACATAATAATTTTTAAATTAAAATTTATAGTTATCCTTAATTAAATAGATAAAAGCTAATAATAAACTTTGAAGTTTAATTCAAATAATACATATTCCAAAATGTAATATAAATCATAAAAGTCCAAATTGTCTATTATAAAAAATTAAAAAAATTTTAGTTCTTATTATCATAGATCTTCATTCAAAAATAAAACATGAGACCATTTATAAATAAGTCTACTTGGAAGAGGTGGTGCTAGTTTAACAACCTCACCAACTTCATTTCGTTTAATAAATATTTAATAAATTGTGCTGTTATCATATATTAATTCAAAATTTTAAATAAAATATGTAAATAAAGTTAAAAAATTTATAAGGGCTTAAAGGTTAGCTTGAGTTTGTATAGGATTTAAAAGCCTTTTTATACTAACATTTTTTATTCTTTTCAAGTCTCGACTTTTAAAAATAAGGGCACCTGAATAAAGTCAAGCAATTTTATATGTATGCGTGCTTTGTATGTGTGTATGCGTGCTTTGTATGTGTGTGTCTCCGGGGAGACAAAACTAAGCATTAAATTTCTCGTCATTTTATTCAGGAAGTGAGAATGGAAATTCTCGGTTCAGTTGTTGGGAAAATAGTAGAGTTAACAATGATGCCTATAGCAAAGCAAGTGGGATATTTATTATTCTACAAAGACAATTTTGAGGAGCTAGAGAAACAAATTGAGGGGTTGAAGACAATCAAAGAGCGCATAGAGCAAGGTGTTAGTGCAGAAAGAAAAAAGGTAAAAGAGATTCACAGTGATGTGCTGAGCTGGCAGAAAAGAGTTGATGAGACCTTGGAAAAAGTAGAGAAACTTTACGAAGAACAACTTCATCATGCTAATCTGTGGTGTTGGAAATGGTCTTTTCCCAATTTGAAATCACGACATAAACTTGGTAGAAAAGCAAGGAAAATGGCATTCACCATTGCTGGACTGAAGGAAAAGGGAAGGTTTGATGGTGGAGTTGGGTATGATCCTCCTCTAGTTATACCAAACGTCATTTCTGCTACTAGAGGCGTTGAAACTCTTGACTCAAGAAACATGAAGAAAAAGGAGGTTATGTCGTCTCTAAGTGACCCTCAAGTAAGCAAGGTTGGAATTTATGGATGGGGTGGAGTAGGGAAGACCACTCTAGCAAAAGTAATAGCCAAACAAGTTAAGAATGACAAGTTGTTTGATGTAGTGGCTATGACAACCATATCCCAAACATTAGATCTTAAAAGAGTTCAGGATGAGATTGCATATCAGTTAGACTTCAACTTGGAGGAGATGACCTCAGTTGGAAGAGCTGATCGCCTGTGTGCAAGGATAAAGAAGGAGAAAAATATCCTCATCATATTAGATGACTTGTGGGAGAAAATTGATTTGGAAAAGCTAGGAATTCCTTCTGAGCGAGATCTTAAGGTTGGCAAATCCTCGTTGGCTTCTTTACATGTAGCTTTTTCCCAAAAAAATGAGATTTATCAAGGTTGCAAATTATTGTTAACTTCTAGACATTTAGATGTCTTACAGAAGAATGACACTCAAGAGAACTTTGCTCTCGAAGAATTAAATAATGCAGAATCATGGAATTTGTTTGAAGATATGGTTGGAGATGCTATCAAAGATGCTAATTTGCAAGGGATAGCGACCCAAGTGGTGGAAAGATGTGGAGGGTTGCCTGTTATGATTGTCGCAATTGCCAAATCATTAAAATATAACAAGAATATTCATTATTGGAAGGATGCTTTGAACAACTTAAAGAGAGTTGATGGAGACAAGGTTGGGACTGTTTTTTCATCTTTTGAATTCAGTTACAACCGATTGAAAGATGATGAAATGAAGAAAGTATTCTTGCTCTGTGGAGTACATGGACCATCCATGTTTTTTAGTGACTTGTTGAAATACGCAATTGGTTTGGGCGTTTTGAAACACACAGATACCATTGAAGATGCCAGAAATCGACTTTATAGAATAATTGATGACTTGAAGGCATCTTGTTTGCTGCTTGCGGATGATGTAATTGCAACTGATGAGATTAAAATGCATGACCTTGTTTGTGAAGTAGCTGTCTCAATTGCTTCTAGGCATGAATATGTCTTCACATCGAAAGAAAGGGTGCAAGATTGGCCAAGTAAGGATTTTCTTGAGAGGTGTACCTATATAATCTTAAGTCAGTGTTTTATTCAAAAGCTTCCTGATACGTTACATTGTCCCAATATGAAATTTTTCCACTTAGATAGCTCAAATAGGACTTTGGAAATTCCATATTCCTTTTTGGAGGGGATGAGAAATCTTGAGGCATTAGATTTAACAGGCTTGAACATATCTTCATTATCATCAATATCTCTTGTTTCATTGACCAAACTTAAGACATTATGTTTGGATCAATGCACTCTGAATGATATGACTGGAATAGGTGCCTTGATAAATTTAGAAATTCTTAGCTTCATCTATTCATCCATGAAGGAGATTCCAAGAGAAATGGGAAAATTGACTCATTTAAGAATGTTGGATTTGAGAAATTCTGGAATTGAGATCATCCCTCCCAATATTTTGCCCTCATTGAATAAATTAGAGGAGCTTTATATGGGCAATGCCTCAATTAAGTGGGAGGTGGAAAGTTTAACTAAGCAAAATAAAAATGCCAGTCTTGCTGAGCTTGGGCAGTTAACAAGATTAACTGCTTTACAAATTCAAATTCGTGAGGCTTGGAGTTTGCCAAGCGACATAATGTTTGTTAAGTTGGAAAGATATTATGTTGTTATAGGAGATAAATGGGATTGGTCTCCCAGCAGGGGGACCACAAGGTTGCTAAAGCTTAAGCTAGATAGCAACATTCATTTGGAATACGGGATTAAAGCATTGATTAAAAGAGTAGAAGATTTGAACTTAGATGAAGTAAAAGGCATTTCAAATGTGCTTTTCAATTTGAACAGCGAAGGATTTCCTCTACTAAAGCATCTCCACGTCCAAAATAATGGTGAAGTTCAACATATCATCAACACAATGGCGAGGTACGAAACTCATGTTTTGTTCACTAAATTGGAGACATTATTACTTTATAATCTCAATAACTTAGTGGAGATATGTCATGGCCCGATTCCTGTCAATTCCCTGGGCAAACTCACAGTCATCAAAATCAAAAATTGCCAACAATTGGTATATCTGTTCTCTATTTCAATGGTGAAAGCTCTTTCCCAACTTGTTGAGATTAAAGTTTCCAAATGTAGTTCAATGAAGATGATCGTGTTTGTTGAAAATGTAGATAGTGACATAGCTATTGATGATAAGATTGAGTTTTATTCAATGCGCTCCTTGAGTTTATGTCATTTGCCAGTCATTGAAGGTTTCTGCTCAAATGAATTGACGGCTTCTATGACAGCTAAGCAGAATTCATTGAGAACTAATGTTCCTATATCGTTTTTCAATGGCAAGCTGGTATGTTCTTTTTCATTTTATATATCATTTTTTATTTGCAATTCCAAACAAATTACTTCATCATAATCATATCATGTGACTATGACATTGATCATGTATGATATGTTTTAAATGAAAATGAATCTATCCTGAAGCAGAATATATTAGACTATTGATAGTTAAAAAAGACTACTATTGATTATTTTTTATCTGATTTATTATATTTTATTTTATTTTAGATAGAAGCACTCTGACGTATGATATATATAATTTTTTAATTAAATGCATATTCATTCTTTGATGAAAATTATCAACATTTTCATCATGCTAAAACAATTCAATTGGCATTTTCCATCAGGTTGAAACCATCATTTGTTTCTTTTTCACAGGTTAATTTTTCTTGTTTGGAGACCTTGAAGTTGAGTTCAATCAATTTAGAAAATATTTGGGATGATGATTACCTTTTCGAAACCAATTTTATTCATAATTTGGCTAACTTGATTGTGGAGGATTGTAAAGGCCTCAAATGCTTATTCTCAGCTAATGTGATTGGAAGTCTTCTAAAACTTAAACATCTTGAAGTAAATAACTGTGACGTGATGGAGGAGATAATTTCTACAAAGGGGAGAAATAACATGGCACTAGAAAAGGTAACAAGATTAAAATTTCAATTAAAAATGTTATGTCATTAACATCAAACATTTATTTGATCTTAGTTATATTTCGGACTAGTAAACTATACATTGTACCACAGGTCTGCTTCTCAAAATTGGAGACCATGGTGATAAAAAACATGAAAAGGTTGAAAAAGGTATGGCACTTACAATTCAATGGGTTGAAGACTTTGGAGGTTAGCAAATGTGAGAGGCTTGAGAATATAATTCCAATAGATATGGGGAAATCACTTGAAAGTTTGGAGACATTAATGGTCAGCGATTGTAACTCAGTACAAGTGATTTTTGGATTCAACTCCGAAAAAGGCATTGCAGGGAAGACAACACGACTACGGAAATTATCTCTATCTCAGCTATCAAAGCTGAAACAAATTTGGAGTAGAGATTTTCCAGAAAACCTTCACTTTCATAATCTGCAACTTATATGTGTTGAAAACTGTGAGAACTTGGAATACCTTTTTCCCTTCTTCATTGCGATGCATGCAACTCAACTTGGAGATATTACCATAAAGAATGCAGGGAGGATGAAAGAGATTGTCCCTTACAAAGAAGGCTCTGTTGATAGTCCAATCAAATTTGAATATAATCACTTCACCTCTTTAGTGCTTTGGAACTTATTTGAACTTGAGGGATTTTTTCCCCAAAATCATAGATTACTATGTCCATTATTAAGGGAATTAGATGTCCGCAATTGTGGGAAATTGAAGCTTTTCCAGGCACAAGGTGCAAGCGGCCTAGATAGAGTTTTTGATAGTGAACTTCAAGTCTCAATGCAGCAGCCTTTTTTCACACTTGAAGAGGTATAGACATTTTCTTATAAGAAATAACTTATTTTAGTTCAAAACCATAAATATCTCGATACATGCAATGTTTTTTAATGTGATAACTTTCTATATTAGAAAAACATAATCAAGTTTGATTAAGAATCCTATTCATCAATTGCTTCCCGCCTTGCTAGTGTATAGTAGATTATTAACCATTCAAGTCTACTGGTTCCTGTGCCGCCACCCATTAGCTGTGGCTCTGCGGTGACATTTTATTTTTTATTTTATTTTTAAGAACAAATCTTTAAATTAAATTGTTACAAAGTAGAATTAGATGTATTTTGAGACCCAAAAAATATACGCTGCATGATTGCCTGACTTCAGGAATTTACTTTTTTATCTAGCTTTGCTTGAAAAAATAGCATCTGTAGCATGGAGAAGGAGATGATCCTTTGTCTTACGTTTTTTTTCATTTAACAAGCATTTTTTTCATCTATGTTGTGTACAGGTGATTGGCAATTTGGAGACCTTGGCCCTGAATAGTGAGGCTGCAAGCATAATATTACACCATCAATTTTCAGGGAAACGCTTCAGCAAACTAACATGTCTTGTTTTTGCAAATTTTGAAGATGGCCAAGCTACTTTTCCCCATTGGTTTATCCATAGCATAACTAGTCTCAAAGTGCTAAATGTTGAATGGAGTTCTTTCAAGGAGATATTCCAAGGAAAAACTATAGATGAGAAGAGAAAGTTTGATATCAGAACGCAGATCAAAGAACTTATACTCAATCAATTACCTAAACTCCGACATATATGTCAAGAAGGATTTCAAATACATCCAATTCTTGAGTTTCTTGAATGCTTACAGTTGTCGAGTTGTTTTGATTTGAAAAACTTAGTGCCTTCCTCTGTAACTTTCAGTCACTTGACGTACTTGGAGGTACAACATTGCAGTGGATTGATTCACTTAATTACCTCATCAACAGCAAGGAGTCTGGTAAAATTGACAACAATGAAAATAAGCAACTGCTATTCACTAGAGCAAGTTGTGGCGGAAGAGAAGGATGAGTCTGCATACGAAATTTCATTCAGTAGCTTAGAAAATTTGGAGCTTGAATGTCTGCCAAATATGAGGAGGTTTTGTTCTACCAATTGTGTGTTGAACCTTCCATTGTTGGAGAGAGTTGTTGTTAAGCAATGCCCAAGAATGACCATCTTCTCTGTGAGAGACACAAGTACCCCAATGCTTCAAAATATACTATCAAAGGAAGAAGATGAAAAAATGTATTGGGAAGGAGACCTGAACAGAACAATTAAAAAGATGTTTATGGATATGGTATGTTTTAATTTGGTTCAAAAGTTTCTTGTAAATATAAGAGGGAAAAAAATAACACCATTAAATTTTTTTTTTTTTGGGACCTAGAGCAGGAACTTGTTATGGATAAACTATTTGAAAAGGCCAACTGTTTTTGTTTGGTTTGCTTTAACGGTCTTTACTTTTCTTTTTAACTAACATACACATCAATGTTTACAGGTGGGATTCCGTGGCCTCGTGTCTCTGGAGATATCTCAATGCCCTGAGTTAAGAGAATTGTGGTACAGCCATGAAGTTAAGCTAGAAGTGTTTGGTAATTTGAAAAGGCTAGTAGTGCATAAATGTGAGTTTTTATCAGATGTGCTGCTGCCTTTAAATTTGGTGCATACACTATCCAACTTAGAAGAGCTTGAAGCAAGTGAATGTGATTCACTAAAAGCTGTGTTCGATTTAAGCAACGTGAATGGAGAGGAAGTGATAGTGAAGGAGACCATTCAGCTGAAAAGAATAACTCTCCTTCATCTACCTATGCTTAAAGACATATGGAAACTCAACTATAAAGAAATTGTCAGTTCTAGAGAAACAACAGAAGAAGAAGAAGAAGAAGAAGAAGATGAAGAAGGTGCTATCCGGCATCAGCAACCAGCATATTCCATTAAACAGGTATGACACTGGCTTCTTAACTTGTTCAGATTGTATATTTTGAATATTTTTCTTATGTTTAATTTCATCATATTTACTCTCAATACATAGTAGGAAAATAGTGTTTGGCCTACCACGGAATTTGTGTGTATATTAATAATTAAACACAAACATACAATTAATAATTATAATTATAATTATAGTTATAATTATATGTTCTCTTAGCTTTTATATCCTTGTTTCGTAGCACGCTTTGATGCCTACTACCAGTCCTTCTGCTTCTAGTTTTTTTAGAATTTTATCTTTTTTATGGTGTTGAAGTATTTAATCATACATTAGTATTCAAAATAATTACCAATTAATGATTTAGATTGTAAATATTGGTTTAGACATTTTCACATATCAGAGTTTCATTTTCTACAAATTACTTTTGAATTAATGTACATTTTTGCCCCTCAACTATTCATGTGGAAGCATTTAATATCTTAAATTTTTTATGGTGTAATGTCTGATCTCAACATTTGAAAACAATACAATATTGCCTCAACTACTAATTTTTTACATTTACAAATTCTCCAAAAATTTATAACTTAATTAGTGTATCTATGATTTACAAGTGCATGTGTTTTGAATTATTAAATAATATTTAAATTTTGGGAATGGATATAATAATAAAATTTAAATTATTACATATTAAAGTATTAATATTTTAATAATATATTATTGAAAAAAATATATCATTTTTTTAATTACTTAACATTGTTGTCAATAATTGTGATTCAACAATTACCTAGTATCCAGTTAGATTGGTTGTCAAAATGATATTTTAATGTTATAAATGTTTGTTTCTTGAAATGGTTATAAATATTTTGTGTAACTTTGACAAAAAATTTATAGTTATTTTAGGGAGAATAACAAATAAGTCCCACAAAAATAACTAAATGACAAAAGAATATTATGAAATGGAATAATTACTTTGAAAACTCTAGGAACTTATTCTGTATAAATTTTTTTGCAAAATTTTGCCTGTGACCTTCTAAAAAATAATAGAAAAAGGTTAGTTGTCATTTGCTACTCAATTTCAATCATTTCTGCATTTGATATGGTTATTTACCCATCTATAGTCACTAACCTACATACTCTTGCACTTTACTAATAAAAAAATTGCAAAATTTAGTTGTCATTTGTTAGTTAATTTCAGTCATTCCCTCATTTGGAGTATTTATTTTTTCATCTAAAGTTGTCATCGACCTAAAGATCCTTGTACTTGATTGATAAAAAAAGTTACAAAAAGTTCGTTATCATTTGTTACTCAATTTTAATCAATAATCTGGTCAAAGTAGTCATTTTCCATCTAAAGTAATCACTTACATACAAATCTTACACTTGATTGACTAAAAACTTTGTTGAAAGTTAGTTTTTACTTACCAGTCAGTTTTAGTCAATGACTTTATCAAAATAGTCATTTTCTTCATCTAAAGTTGTCACTAGGTTAGATAAAAATTTCATAGTAATTATTGGAAAATAGTTAAGAGTGGTATTTTTTGTCAAATAAGTTCCTATGAACTTTAGAATAATTATCTTATTTCATGATAATTTTTGTCAATTGTCCATTTGGGATGGGATTTATTTGTAACTTTTATTTTTATATTGCAAACAAATAACGCATTAAATTTTGGAAAATAGTTGAGAGCGATGAAGGGGACATTGTACTAAGGGAAAAGTTTGTAAATTTAAATAGGGAAACTAACGATAAACAATCACTGAAAAAAATTTATATCAATTAAAAATAGTTGTTATCAAAATTTGAATGAAAAAAAGTTTGAATGAACTATTGTTAACTTAAAATAAATTATTATTAAAACTTAAATAAATATTTGTTGATAAAAATAACCTAAATCGACAAGTATTCAATCGAGTTTTAACAATAAGTAATTCTTAATAGATGTAAATTTCTTCCAACAATCCTTGATTGATATTTTTTCATTTAAAAATAGTTAGTCACATGACAATCCATTTTCTTTTCACAAATATATGTGTTCCTTAAAATTAATACTATTTGAATTAGATGAGTCAAATATATATGGAGATGATGCACCACAAACTTTGAATTCTTTAAAATAGGGTTATACAACATTTTTGTGCCTTAACTATTCCTATAAGAGTGTCTAGTATTTTAAATTTTTTGTGGTACAATGTTCCCTTTTAATAATGGAAAACGGTGTAATGTTGCCTTATATATAATTATTAAAGGATAATTTTAACCATTAGTTGATTGAAGAAATTATATAAAAGAATCCAAAAATTACAAAAATAAACCCAAAAAAGTGAAATATTATTTTGAGAGACGTGTTATTTCTTACTCTTGTAGAAAGCAAAAGATATTATTAAAACATATATAATATTTTTTCGTTACTTAGTGTTGTTGCTAGCAACCGTGATTCAACAATCACTTGATAATTGAACAAAGTGGCAAGTTAAAATGTTACTTTTGATTTTTACATGAATAAAATATAACAATAATTTCTTAAATTTTATTTGTAATTTATGAGGCTTAATCAATATTAATTTTTTATAGAGTATTTATTTAAAACTTTTAGTGCCTTTTTTTTTAATTTTCAAGATTCTTTATTGATATAATTTTTGGATCAACTTATAATCAAAATTAATTAATAGTAGATACAACATTATACTATTTTTTTAATGTTGAATGGAAAAATCACACCACAAGAAAAATTTAGAATACCAAACATGTATAGCTGAAGAATCAAAGTTTGTGGTGCATCATTCCCATATGTAATTGACACTTCTAATTCAAATAGTATTAGTTACTATGAAACACTTACATTTGTAAAAAGATAGTGGACTCTCCCATGACTAACCACCTTACAAATCATAGTAGCAAATTATTGAATACGCTTATGCCGTTTTTAGAACTCAACAAGACATTATTGAAACGCTTACATTTTACTACTCTTCTAAATTTGACTTTATGTATAGATACGTAAACAAAATTTCAAGAATCTTATCCTATATGAGTTCTAAAACCTGGAAGCTTAGTTGGAAATTATGAACAGTTTGTAAATTACAAAACTCGGTTTGTTATGTGCACAGCAGAAGCAAATGTGGAGTAGAGATTCTCAAACAAGCCTTAGCCTTCATAATCTGCAAGTTGTACTCGTTGAAGACTGTAATGCTTTAGAATACATTTTTCCATTTTCCATCGCCATGGATTGCCTCAACTTGAAGAAATTACCATAAAGTATGCGGGGAACATGAAGGAAATTGTTTCAGCCAAAGCAAGGCCCTTAGATTGTCCTCCCAAATTTGAATTTAATCATATGAGCTCATTAGTCCTTTGGAATTTGACAGAACTCCAGGGGTTTTTTACTGGAAATCACAGTTTAGCATGTCCGTCATTGAAGCAATTAGATGTCCGAGGTTGTTTCAAATGGGAGCTATTCATGAAACAGGGTACTGGCCACGAAGGAAGAGTCCTTCATAGTAATCTGCAAGTCTCAATGCAAAAGTCTCCTTTCCCACTCGAAGAGGTATGAATTTGTATTGTAATGCCCTGAACATGAAACCATAGACATAAATAATACATGGGTTTCTAATTTTTCTAGAGTAAATCAAGCTTGGTAGCTAGATAGCTATGTGTGCTATATCAGATCATTTGATTAATAATGTACTCGTTTCCCATTGCTCAGGACAATATCTCTAATATAATACAGTTGTTTTACCTGAGATATTTCATTTGTTTACATGCACTTACATGGTATAGGTGATTCGAAACTTGGAGATGTTGGCGCTCAACTATGAAGATGCTAGCATGATATTACAAGGTCAATTTTCTTGGGAGAACTTCAGCAAACTCATATCTCTTAATTTGACCCACTTTGAAGATGAGAAGGCTACATTTCCATATTGGTTCGTAGAAAACATAACCACTCTCCAAACACTGCTTGTTGAACATAGTTCTTTCAAGGAGATGTTCCAACATGACAGGCAAAATGAGATTCAAACCCGAATTAAAGAATTGACGCTCAATCAATTGCATGAACTCCAGCACATATGTAAAGAAGGATTCCCAATGGATCCAATTCTTGAGATTCTCGACTTCCTATGTGTGGATGGATGTTCCAAATTGAAGCACTTGGTGCCTTCCTCTGTAACTTTTAGTCACCTGACATATTTAGTGGTGCAAAATTGTGGTGGATTGGTTCACTTTTTTACCTCATCAACAGCAAGAAGTCTTGCCAGATTAACAACAATGAAAATAAGGAACTGTTATTCGTTAGAGAAAGTTGTGGCAGAAGAGAGGGAGGAGTTGGAAGATGAAATTAATTTTAGCAGCTTAGAAATTTTGGAGCTCCAATTCTTGCCAATGTTGAAGATGTTTTGCTCCAGCATTTGTGTGTTGAATCTTCCATTATTGAAGGAAGTTGTTGTTAAGCAATGCCGAAGAATGAACATCTTCTCTGTGACCACCACAATCACTCCAAAGCTTCGACAGATACTTTCAAAGGAAGAAGATGAAAACATATATTGGGAAGGTGACCTAAACAGAACGGTTAAAAAGATGTTTTTGGACATGGTATGTTTTGATTTAACTCAATTTTCTTGTAGCTCCACATAATAACCCCTTCCAAAAAAATTTTGACATGAAACACGAAAATGCGATGGGCAAACAATTAGAAAATGACAATTGTGTATTATGTTTAGTTTGCTTTAACGGCTTTAATTTATTTTTTTCCTGACCGCACGCATCGACTTTTACAGGTGGCATTCCGTAGTTTCACGTATCTATGGCTATCTGAATATCCTGAGCTAAGAGAATTGTGGTACAGCCATGTTAAGCAAGAAGTGTTTGGTAATTTGCAGACAATGCATGCAGAAGTTAGGGTCCTTCTTTACTTCTGAAATGTGCTTCTTTTTGTTGGCTTTCATGTTATCAAACCTAAAAGTAACTATCTCAGAAAGATTATATCACCTCAGAATGTAGCATAAAATTTATTGCATCAACCAACTTAGGAAGAAAAACTCATCAACTGGGATGGGTTCTGGTCCAACTCCTTTGGCATGTACTCGCTACCCCCAAAATGGTTGATCACCATAGAATGGGACTATAGTTGTCGGCCACTGCCAAGAAACATAGAAACCATAAAAATAACAACAACAACAACAACAACAACAATAATGACAACAACAATGTCAACAATAATTTTATTTTATTTTTAATAAAATACCAGAATCAGAATACATGAAACTTGTCTATGTTAAAATGGGTCACAACTTAAAAATCTTAAACTTGTTGATAAGAAATATGGAAAATGCTACTTTAGGAGAAGATGATTATAGCTGTGTTGTTGCCAGTTTCCTTTTTAGGCAATTGGGAATATTTTACAACTTCGTTTTTAGCAAGTTGGTAGAGGTTTCCTCATGGGAAAAGAAACCTCATGCCTATAAAAAAGATGCTGAAATGCATTTGAGGGCAGAATTGATGAATGAATATCTGAAGCATTATGAGTTCTGAAAGCTCTCTCTCTCCCTTCAATTCCGCGTCCCTCTTCCCTTAACTCTCTTTCTCTGTTTTCTGTCACATCTCTCTCTTTTCTCCTTCTCTGTTCTCGTTTCCCTCTCCCATCTAAGTCTCTGTTTTTGTTTCTTTTCCCTTATCCTATTCTGTTCAAGTCAGTGTGAGTGTGAGTGTGTTTGTGTTACATCACTTGTATTGTGTTGGATTCTGATAATTTTATTAGGCCATTGTTTTCAGTTAGGAATAGACTTCATTTTTAGTCGGTCCTAGCAGATATAGATGTGATGTGTATTTATTTTAGAATCTATAAATTACTTACTGCAGCTTTAGCCCAGCAGCTGTAGTTCCTGCACCTCCATGATGTATCTGGAAGCAATGGGTAAAAGAATAATAATTGGAAAAATACAACCAAAAATAAACAAAGAGGTCTGTAAGTTTGCCATTAAGAATGGGGAAAAAAATTGCCTTGGAAATTTTGCAGATAGGTCTTAGACTTATAATTTAGCTAACAAAACAAAATAATCCTATTCCACTCGACAGTTTTCTAACTAAACCTGTCCAATGACTGAATAATTTTTATTTTTTTTATGTGAGTTCAATGGTCCTTTCTTGTTATGCTAGGATGCAACAAAGACGTTAAAAAAAATTTATCAGCAGTGAAGTAATTGAAGTCAAATCTCTTCATTAAACCGCTTGGATCAATTTCCTTTGATGAGAAATTTGGAAAGATTTACTCTAGGAATAGGATACTTTAGTTAGATTTATTTATATAGTATATTCTTCACCCTAGTTATTGAATGTGTAATGTTCCAAAAAGAATAGATAAACAGCTCCTCGGATCAGCATCAACACACCACAGACAAGGCAGACTTAGAAGCACTTATCATGATTGTTTATTAGGCCTATGTCATGACCACATGAAGTGAATCGTCAATATAGCCAGATTTAGCAGGGTTGCTGTGTCCCACATTCATGAGATGAACTGCAATTCTGCCCAAAATTTGGACTCAAGCACAGGCTAGCTTACGTATGGTTGGGCTTTGATCCAGGATCCAATCATCGTTTAGAGTCTCTCTTCACTTCATTGACCCATGGCTTCAGTCTTCAAATCTCAGGCGACTAAGGATGTGTTTGCGTTATAGTTTATGAAACGTGTTTAATTCAAATGCAAAATGGGCAAAGCAACATCATGGTTTGGTTCTTGCAAACAGGATACCGAATATAGCCTACAATAGATTTTAAAATTTCATCTCTTATTTATTTATTATTATTTGAATTCTTAGGTAACCTTATTATAATTATTAATGATAAAGAGAAATAATTTATTATAATTATTAATGATAGAGAGAAATAAAATAAAGTATTAATGATAAGGAGCAGTACTTTAAAAAAAAAACAATTTCAGAAATATACTATTATTTTTTAATAAGCACGAACTTAATTAATTTCGTCGTCCTTTATAGTCACGTTAACTACATGAGGGGGTACATGCTTTGTCGATTTACAAAACCGAGGCCGAACAGCTTGCAGACCAAACTTTGCGTACCTGGAGAACTAATGCCGCCATTATCAACTGAACGTCCAGTGGCAATATCTCTTTACATCATGATCCATTTCCTTCCTAGTTCTCGGCGGAATATCTTCGTCACCCTGGACACTGACGGAGAGATCGCTAGAACTCGTGGAACTGAAAGAAGAGCTCCGGCGGACTGTCGGCAAGTCCGCCATTGCCGCCGCCAGCCCCGGGAAGAGACATCGATGGTGTTGATCTAGTTCTAGATCCGCTGTACTGTCCAGGAACAGAGATATAAGGAGACAGAGAGAGAAAAGAATATTTATAGAATCGAGGAAGCGAGAATTCAGAGGAATTATCCTTCACCGAGATTCATGACATGGCCATACAGACTTACAGAGTATAAGAGAGAGAATACGTGGGGGTGGAATTTGGAGACGAAGCTGTATTGCGTTAGTCAGTGACGGATATAGAAAAATTTAATAACGAGAGCAATATTTATATCAAATATTAATATTAATATTTTTTAAAAAAATAATTTTAAGTAATAATTAAAGTAATATATAAATAAATTATGTGAAAAGTTTAAAATTATATATTAATTTCATTTACATCATAAATTTATTTTTATTATAAATAAAAAGGTAAATAATATTGTTAAATATGTATGCTGGATAATTTTTTAAAAAAATGTGGGACAATTAATTTTTTATGAAGGCAATTACAATCCTAAAGAGGGCCTGAGGGAGTGAGTGTAATTTTTTAAAATTTCAGGCAATTGTTCCCTCTTTCCCCAGCGTGGATACGTCCCAAGTGTTAGATCGACATCGTTTTTGCGCGCTGCGCCGGTTCATGTTACACAGCTTCGCGGACAACATTAAAAAAACTAGATTTATTCTGAATGCCAAGGACGAGAATATTTTAATATTTAAAAGGTAAAAGTATATAAATTTAAAAAAAATTATCTGAATGTACACAAGTCTTAGATTTTATTATTTTATTATTAAAATTTAAAAAATAACTTATTTTATTGCTAAAATCATCTTTCCATATATATTAAAGATATAGATAATTACTTATTTTATTTTATTTTAGAAGGTGTTACTCAGGGCAAATTTAGGGGGCCGTTTATGCTTTTTTTTTATTAATATGGGGAAAAACTTTGAAATTAAGCTAAATATGAACTTACTGCTAAGTTCTACCTCTCCATAATTAATTGAAAAAGAAAATTTGTTCTTCAAAAAATATTTCTAGATTTATCATTAGTTGTCCCATATAAATTAAAATATAAACAACAATAACCCCTTACATATTAAAAAATGTAAATTATTTTTTTTCAATTTCTCACGTCATACAGATTGAAATATAATATAATCATCTTATTCTCTTTTAAAATGTATTGGCCCATGCATCGCTTTAAGAAAAATAAAATTAAACATGTACTGTGATAAATAATATGTTACGATTTGTTATAATATTATTTATAAATTAAAATTATAAATTAAATTTAAAAATAAATAAAAATTATGTATATTTCATATATTAAATTAAAAATTACAAAATTGATATTATAGCTCTATTTATTAATCATATATACACACACGACAAAAAGACAACAATTTAGATAAGTTTAAGAAGTGTGCCATAGAAGATAATTTATATTTGAAAAGCTGTTATTTTAACATTGGTAACGGCTTGTTGAATTCTTCTTTTAATTTATATTTGAAAAGCTGTTATTTAAACATTATGTTAGTTAAAGTTAAATATATTTGTTGCACCCGGCAAAAAAACTTCTAAGACAAATTTATCATTTAATTCTAAATAATATTATGTTATAAAAGAGAGAGAGATTCATTATAGTACATGTTTCATTTTTACGAAAGTGATACCTGGGTCAACAAATTCTATAATAAGCTAATAATATTTTAATTTGAAGGAGGTGAGAGAAAATAAAAGTTACTCCTTCCGTTTAAAAATATAAATTTTTTTTGAGAAGTTAGATGTTCAAAAATGTAAGACACTTTTAGTCTTTCGAGGTTTAATTTTTACTTTTTTTAAAAGTGTCCCTATTAATAATAATTTTATATTTATTGTAGGGTGTTTAATAAGGGTAAATATAAAAAGATAGAGTTAATTTAAAAGTAGGTAACTATTTTATTAAGGATAAGATTCAATTAAAAATGCCTTATATTTTTGAACGAAGAAAGTAACTTTTTTTTTTAATATGCATGAGTACATAGTAAAGTAACATTAGGGGCAACAAATTCTTAAAAAAAAAAAGTTACTATTCATATATTTTAATTGAATTAAAAAAAATTTATTTATATTTTAATTTATAGAAAATAAAAATCGAGTTGACATTAAAATAAATTATTTTTAAAATTTTTATTTTAGTGTTAACTTTCAAGTATTAAAATAGAAGTAAATCTAGTTAAATGTTTTGTTACCAGAAACTAGTATGATGACCATACCAATGAAGCCCTTTTAATTATATTATGCAAAATAAAATATATATTACATATTTAGTTTCCAAAGCTTTTTACATGGAAGTTTTTAATTTTGAAAATGTTACAGGGTGTGTTTGGATTTTAATTGAAAAAAATTGATTATTAGAATGTGATGATGTTTGGATAAAATTTCAAGAATTAATTATGATAAGGATTTTTCAAAATGGAATAAATTTTAACTTATTCCAAATGGAGTTTTGAAAACCAAATGGAGTTTGGAAAAATTAAGATATTTGAATAAAATTTTTTAAAACTATAATTTTAAATCTAAAATTGATTCTAAAAAGATATCCAAACATGCTCATATTACGCTCTGTGTACGGTCTGTAAGCTTCGTGATTATAAGAAGTGTTGTTGGCTGATGTGATTTTGGTTTCTGCTGTATTGTTGTCCGTTGGTTTGGCTTGGTTTCTTTGCTTTTCTACTTTGCTGTACCTTTTTTGTTTTGTTTTTGTGAGTTTTGTGCCGTAGGCTGTATTTATAAGTTTTTTTTAGTGTTTTTTTGGTTTTAGCTATTAGTGTTTGTCTAATTTTATTTATGGAAAAATAAAATTTACTTTATTTGGCAAAAAAATTTGTTAATTCAGAAAGTATCGTTGTTAAATCTCCATGTTAGTTAAAAATAAACAATTACTTGTCAATATTATATTGTTTATTCAAAGACTTTTCAACTAATAATTTGTCAAAATTCCAACTTTACCATATCAATATCAAATCACAACTTGTAAACATTTTAGCTTCTTTTTAGTCTAGTTGCGGGAGACAAAGCTCCAGCAGTGGTTTTCTTTTTTTTTTAATATATAAAAATCAGGGCATTTAAATAATAGATTCCTAAAGCTTAATTACAATTAACTGAATTAGGAACCTTGGGCGTTTCATGAGCTTTGAAAAAGTTTTGGGCCCGTTATGCTGTAATGTCTCCTATGAGGGTCTTATGTGATAAGCTCCCAAAAATATTTACGGCTGAGATTATCAGTTTAGTCATGTATAGCTGTATGCATTTTCATGCTAGCATCACAAGGTATAATTAAGGAAAAAGAACATTCAAAGACTATCGTATGAAATTTACATCAGAGAAGGACTAAATAATTTGCTTTTATCTCTATAATTCTCTAGTCCTTCTGACATTTGAATTTCACATGCGAAATGATCGAAATGCCTCTCAATTTAAAAAAATAAAAAAAAAATCCTTCGATGTCGGAGCCAGCTATTGAATCACCGCTGGCGGCGATGTCGTCGAAACCCCTACTACCAGTAGGGTCACTAGAGTTCTGACTCCAACAACATTTAATTTTAAAATTGAGGTTTTTAGGTGGCCAATGGTAAGTTTAATCCCATGACCCTCGGCCACCAAACCCTTCAATATATATGTGGCAAAAAAAAAATTATAAGTAGTAAATCAAGCATAAAATTACTTTTATGTAATAACCCAATGTATATTGTTAATTTTTGAACGAAACTTTTTACTTGTTAATTTGATATGAATAATTATAAATTAGGGGCTTCAAAATTTCACTCATTTTACTTGTTAAACGTCCCACTATATTGCTGTCAATCACCAATAAGTTGTTGTCAAAATCAAATGAATACTTGTCAGCAAATGACTAAACTCTTCCTATCATTTTTTTCTAACTTGTTAAAATCAAAACAGATTCTTATTAATTTCAAATGAATTATTGTTATCTTACAAATGTCACTTGTTAATCTGACGTAGACAATTATAAATTAGAGATTTTAAAACTTCACTCATTTTATTTTTTAAATGTATTAATGTTTTATTGTCAATCACGAATAGGTTATTGTCAAAATTAAATAGATACTTGTACGTGTTAATCATTTACTAACAAGTATCCGTTATATTTACTCATATTTAATAAGATATTTTTTAAAAATATATATAAAATAATTTATTTATTATCAATACTTTTGAAAAAAAAATTAATTACACATTAAAATATTAAAAATACCTTATATTTTAAAACATTCAACTCCTTACATTTTTTAACGGAACAAATATATGAAAATAAGATTATGTGAGACAAGATCTAATTACCTCTAAAAATTATATGGATATATTAACAAGTACTTATTTGAGTTTTAACAAATAATCATATGTAATTAACAGCAACTTATTTGGAAATGAATAAGTTACACAAACTAATAGCATGTTTAATTGTATAAGTATTGATTTACATAAATAAACATCCATTTAGATTTTGACAATTAACCTTGCATAATTAACAAACAACCAATTAAAAATTAATAAGTGATTATAACTGATAATATATGTTTAATTGTACAAGTATTAGGCTTGTATAAAGAAGTATTCATTTGAATTTTAATAAGTAAGCACACATAATTAATAATAACTTATTAAATTATTAAAATTTATGAAAATTTATTTTTTATAAAATTTTGTTTTTATATACTCCTCCTTTAAAAAAATTAAGTTACTTTTAATTAAATTTTATCCCCCAATAAAATAATTTTCTACTTTTAAACTAACTTCATCTTTTCATATTTACACCTATTAAACACCTATAATAAATATAAAGTTACTATCAATAAAAATATTTTTTAAAAAAAGCAATAATAATATTTTAAAAGATTAATAATACTTTATATTTTTTTTATATTTAATTTTTTTAAAAATATTTTATATTTTTAAATGATGAAAGTAGGTATTAAGACAGGAATGTGAAATTTTACATTTTGAGATTTCTTTATATAAAAAACTCTCCATACAGAAATCTTTACATGACACTTTCCCGAAGAATGGCCGACACATATTTGACTCCTTTTTTTTTTTTTTAATAATAAGAGGGATTAGGAAGACGAAGCCGCCGACGCCTCAGACACGGATCGTATCGCATCACAACTAAAGAAGGTTCAACTGGGTAGACAAATATTTGACTCTGGGTTGTTGTGAGCCTTTTTTAACGCGTCTTGTCTTTTCACTCATAATAAAGCTCATCTATAAGCTGTAGCCACTTCATAGAGCTGACAACGTGGCATGTTTCACCTTGTTACGGGCTCTACAAAAATTGCTTCCTTCTATGTCCATGGGCGGGGGTTATTATCCCACTGCAACGTTACCGGACTCGAATGAAATTCTCAAGTAGATGCAGTGCATTACATTATTTAAGATCTATTTAATTAAAACATTTTAAATTGTTTAAATAAAACTTTGTATAATATTATTTTAATTGATATTCTATAATAAAATGTGTATTTAATTTTTTATTTTTATTTATTATCATTAATGTTAAAATTAATTTATATTTAACATAATTTAAATATTATGTTTTTATTGAATATATCACAAATAACGTGGCGCGCTCGGTTATAATAAAGTGAATTATTACTTTCGGTTAAAAAAATTTTTAATCTCAAATATTGTAGTTAATCATGTATCTTTTGTTGATTATTGAGGGATAGCATTACTTTTTGAATAACGGGGGCAATCTTCATGTGGATGTAATTATATATTATATTAAAATTATAAATTTAGCGCTTCACTTATTTTATAGTTAGATTCCAGTCTTATTTTATTATTGTGAAATATATTAATGTGGAGCTAAGCTCCTTTTTAGTTTGGTTGACAAGTTTTATTATTGAAATAATTTTAAGAGATCCTAATTATAAAAAAAATTTTGTTAACATTTCTACAGAATGTTTAAAGTTTCACCAACTTTATAAATATACATATATATATATATATATATATAAGACTTTTTGACTAGTAAAGATTATTTATCGATATTTTATTTTTATATTTAGTTAATTAATGCCTATAAAATGTGAGTATATCTTATATTTTGTACCAGTCATATCTTTAATATTGAGATGTGACATGATCCCTTGGTTCCCTAGAAAAACATAAAAGATTATTAAACCAACTAAACCATTAAAATATATGATGCAAAATAATATGTATATTATAAGTTTTGATTTGAGGCACGTTCATGAGTTGTTAATTTTGAATGTGTTATGTTGTAAATACCCAAATAATAACTCTATGCAAATATGATTTGTCAATATTCAAAAAACAAGTAGTCAATTTCTAAAGATCAACTTATTTGATTTTTTATAACTTATTCCTCGAATATTAACATATTATTAATATTATATTAAATAAAATAACATATATGTGCATGTGTTATATAAATTTAATTTGTAAGCATTTTCATGAGCTGTTGTTAATATTCAAATAATAACTTGTTAATACGTGTTTGTGTGTGTAATAAATTTAGTTTTTATGCATTTGCATTAGTTGTTATTAATTTTAAATGAATTGTTATTAATATCTAAACAATAATTGTTACTATTTGAATATAGTTTGCTAGTACTTCCTCCAGTCTTTATTATAGGGTACATTTTAGAAATGTTATTTAGTCTTTAATACAAGGCATTTGATATAGTATTAATTATTTTTTGTTAATATTATCTTTATTTAAATTCATTTACTATAAGAGAGAATGTAATGTAAATTTAAAATTTTTTTCATTTAGATAGGGATAGAATTAAAAATTTATTTTATTTTTAGATAAGGTTAATGACTTAACTATCTCTTAATTATTTCAGCAAGGTAATTAAAAATGTCTTATACTTTGCCTGGACTATGATATAAATCATAATTAACTAATTCATAGTTTTACAAATAATGTTAGTTGAAATTTTATACTTTTAAAAATTTTTACATCTTTTCATTTACTTTTCATTAAATATTCTATATACGAACCTTAAAAATAATAATTAAAATTTTAATATATAATTTTTAAAAAAATAATAAATAAAGTAGGAATATAGTTGAAAAAATAAATATAAAAATTATTTAATTTCTTATATTTTAAATCAAGTAAAATTTTTAATTTTTATATTGTGATCTGAAAGAAATAATAAAAATTGAAAAGAATATTCATAAAATTAGTTGTCAATTTTTAAAGCACAACAACTCAAATTTATGGAGTTAAATATGTAACTACTTATTTTCATTGGTTTTTGCGGTTGTTGGGCATTTAATGGAATTAAATATGTAACTAACATTTTATTTTACCATCCTATCTCAAATGATTATACTAATTTTTAATATTAATATATATTAAATTATTTATATAATTTTTCATTTAATAAATTAAAATTTATATTTTTTATTATTTAATATATTAAATTTTATGTTATTTAAAATTTTTGTTGCATATATATTTTAAACATTTTTAACATATTATATTTATATAATAAAAATTATGAATGATAAAACATTTCCTTTTTAATTTTAATACATTCAAAAAGTATCTTTTATTATATCATACAGAGAATCATTTAAGAAGTTCAATTATTAAAATTTTAAAAAGAGATATAATTTTAAATTTTTATATTTTACTTATATTTTATTATTTATTTTTATATTTTTATTTTTTACTATTTTAAATTTTTTATAAATAAAGTATAAAAATTTTAAAAGGATTTAAAATAATAAAAATAAAAATAAAAAATAAAAATATTTAAAAAATATAAAAATTAATAATAAAATGTGAGAAAAGTATATAAAGTTAAAGTTATATTAAAATTATATTTTTTTAAAATTTTAAAAAAGAAATGCTCTTTCTCCACTTTTATTCTTAT
This sequence comes from Prosopis cineraria, assembly GCF_029017545.1. Taxonomy (NCBI): domain Eukaryota; kingdom Viridiplantae; phylum Streptophyta; class Magnoliopsida; order Fabales; family Fabaceae; genus Prosopis; species Prosopis cineraria. The sequence goes on from NW_026555343.1 coordinate 3,617,914, forward strand.
TAATAAAAATGGATCAGTAGCCCCACACACATGCTCAGCTGATCAGTGCGTGTAAGAATGTCATTACCTAAACAAAAACAACGAATAATGATCTAGCAGAGGCAAGATACATTGATACTCTAACCCGTGAGTGTGATTGTAGGTTCATGATTCACTCTCTGTCAAATATTTGATCAAACCCAGAGCGCCTTAATTAAACCATCCATCTTCCAGATATTGGTCCTTTCTATTCTCTCGCATTCTTTTCTGCTGTGCTCGCACTTTCCTCTAGCATCTCATTTTCAATTTTTCCTCTTTCTATCCTTCTAATTTCTTGCAGACCATGAGCTAACTTTTTCCTCATCTCATCCTCCTAGAGAAAGAGTTGCAAGATTCTTTTCTTGCAATTCTTTCCTGTCACTCTCCTTCTATTTGCAGTGGGTGGCGTCTGTGCAGATCAGATCTTCCAGTGTGCTCTGTTTGTGAGGCAGGGCACCTAGAAGATGGAGAAGCATCCGCATGCGGCGTTTGTGTTGGTGGGTTTGCTTGTGCTCACTATCTTCCGTACTGCGACGGCGGAAAATCATGTCTCTGCGGTCGGAGATCCGGGAATGCGGCGAGATGGACTCAGGGTTGCCTTTGAAGCTTGGAACTTCTGCAACGAAGTTGGCCAAGAAGCTCCTCGCATGGGTAGCCCAAGAGCTGCTGATTGTTTTGATCTTTCCAGTAAGCCAAATCACATAAACCACACTGATTAACACTCACATTGTTCAGTGAATTCGCTCTATAATACTGTATTAATTGTTCCAATTTGAAACCATGTCTTGTGAATCTTATTGTTGTTTCCCCTTTCAAACCCTCTCCCCTGTATCCCAAAATTTCCAATCTACTCACATTTTAGTGATCACCTCTTGTGTTTCCTAGAAAATCTATAGATCTTATTCTGTTGTTAAAAGCTGAATCTGATTCTAATGAACAGACACTCTGAAACACAAGGTTACAGAAGATGATAACAGACTAGGGGTAGGGAAATCTTTTCCAGGTCTGAGTCCAGGAGATATGAACGACACAGACATGTATGCGGTTGACAAGGAATTATATTTGGGTTCGTTGTGTGAAGTGAAAGACACCCCAAGACCTTGGCAATTTTGGATGATTATGTTGAAAAATGGAAACTACGACACACGTTCCGGTTTATGTCCTGAGAATGGGAAAAAGGCTCCTCCTTTTAGACCAGGAAGGTTTCCCTGCTTTGGACCTGGGTGTATGAACCAGCCTATCTTATGCCATCAATGGACCCAGCTTAAAGATGGTACATTGCAAGGAAGTTTCAGTGGCACTTATGATTTGGATTCCAATTGTGGGGATAGAGAACGTGATGGCCTCTCTTACTATGAGGTAGTCTGGGAAAAGAAGGTCAATGTTGGAAGTTGGATGTTCAAACATAAGCTGAAGACTTCAAAGAAATATCCATGGCTGATGCTCTACCTCAGAGCTGATGCGACCAAAGGATTTTCTGGAGGTTATCATTATGACACAAGGGGAATGCTCAAAATTGTAAGTAAAAGCTTGTTTAATGTAGAAATGCTATCAGATTCGATGTTCTATACTTGCACTTTTTTCTGATTAGCCAATCGTGTTCATGACTCAGCTTCCAGAGTCACCCAATTTCAAGGTAAAATTGAGTTTAAATATCAAAAGAGGTGGAGGACCCAAGAGCCAGTTCTATCTCCTAGACATTGGAAGCTGCTGGAAGAACGATGGTTCTGCATGCGATGGAGATGTTGTTACAGATGTCACCAGATACAGTGAGATGATCATCAACCCAGAAACTCCAGCTTGGTGCAGCCCAAAGGGTTTGGTAAATTGCCCACCATATCACATCACCCCAGACGACAGAAAAATATACAGAAACGATACCGCGAATTTCCCATACTCGGCTTATCACTATTACTGTGCCCCAGGGAATGCCCGGTACCTGGAGCAGCCGGTGAGCACTTGTGATCCCTATAGCAATCCTCAGGCACAAGAGATAGTTCAGCTACTTCCTCATCCTATTTGGGGTGAATATGGATATCCCACTAAAAAAGGGGATGGTTGGGTTGGGGATGCAAGGACTTGGGAACTTGATGTTGGTGGGCTAGCTAGTAGACTCTACTTCTATCAGGTCAGATTACTAGCTAGCTAACTCCTTTTTTTTTTTTTTTTGCTGCTATTGAAATGTTTCAAATTCAATGCAAGTTTGTGTTGTGTGTTTGACAAATATGAAATTTGTTTGGTGCAGGATCCAGGGACTCGTCCTGCTAAGAGAATATGGACCTCCATTGACACAGGTACGGAGATATTTGTTAGTGATCAAGATGAAGTAGCAGAGTGGAGTGTAAGTGACTTTGATGTTATTCTAAGACAACCGAACCAATCTATCTGATTCACTTGCTTTGGATATTTCCTTAGCCATTCATTCTAGGTAGCCAACCCTTGTCACTTAAGTCAGGAAGGCATGATCATTTCATTCTTGACTTTCCTTGAAAGATTGATTGTCAAGCATAGGAGGAGGGCCCACAGTGTGGAATTTGGAACCTAACTTGGTTGGCTTTTAAATGCATGTAGGGAAGGGAAAACTCCCCCCCCCCCATGACTCTTTTGTTGGCCTTCTGTATTGTCTTTACCTCAATTTTAGACTATTCAAAATTCTCTCTTTTAAACCTGTTACTTTACATCCACATAATATTCCTCAGTGGCTTTAGGTATCCAAATGATATTTTTCAGTGGAGGAATAATCATGATCAATCAAGTAAAGGATAGACAATTGATCATGTGATGTTAGGTGGTTTTGTGATCTTACCAAATGAGTTTCAGAGCTTTTTTTTTTAGTTTATTTATTAAAAAAATTACTTATTTTTTTGAAAAAAAGAGTTTTATAATGTTTGTTTAAACTTTTTAAAAAAATTAGAATAAAAAAAAGCAGGTTTTTGATTATTTTAAGAAGTTACTTTGAGTAGCTTTTGAAAATAATCTAGTGCGCGCGCGTGTTGTAAAATTTAAAAATAATTAACTAATAATTATTTTTTATTATTGTAACAAAACATAAAATTATGTCTGCATTTATAAAATATTTATAAAATAAATTTGTTTTTATAAAATATTTAAACTATTTAAAAATTATTTATTTTTTAAATTTTAAACAAACAGACTCTTAAAAGGCGAAAAATGGGATATAAAATGTAAAACCTTGTAAATATTGGAAGGAGAGTATGGCAATTTGATTTGGCTTGAAATAGAGGTAATACCATGTGGCTTTCGCTTTTTGAGACGTAAAAAGTGAAAAATTGATGTTAAAAGTGAAACCTTGCATTGTAAAAATTGAAAGCTTGGCAATAAATGGTTTGAACAGCGAAAAATATAATAACATTAATGGGATCCTTATTGGGTGTTCATCACGCCAATGAGCCCTGGGAGCTCATTATGGGACAGTTCATTCCAGCCTTTCAATTTGACATGAAATTATCCCAGCCATTTATTCAGAATTGATATTTATATATTTTTAGTAGTGTGTATCAAAATAAAAATGTATAAAAATTATAAAAAAGTTTAATGTTAAATTTGAAATATCTCCTATACTTATTAGGGGAATGAAACACTAATGATGCTCGTCAACTTATAATATTTGGATCATTCAGATTTAATTTTTTTTTATTTTTATTTAATAAAATAAGAATTTATATGTGGAAAAAGAATGAGAATTTATAAATTTTTTAATTAATCTATCTATTACTAATCAAGATAGTGCGTTTGGACAATTCAATTTAATATTAATTTTTTTTATAATTTTTCAAAGAGTAAATAGGCTGAATGGTCATTAAAAATATATTAACTAAAAATTGTGGAACAAGTTTATGAAAATTCTGGAATGTGACTCATTTATAATCAGTTGAGGTTTGATTTTTCCTTTTTATCCCCGAAACAAATAAAAAAAAAACTTGTGTAACAGAGTAGCAAAACTCTCATAACTGAATGATCATAATTATGGCCAATTTACAACAAATATTTGAAAATTTTTTAATACTTCACAATCAACTAAGTGGGTATAATATATTTCAGATTTAAAAATAAAAATGAGATTTCAAATTTGAGAAGGGCATTTTTGTCATTTTAATTTATTCTAACTATTAATTTGATCATATTGCAAAATATTTAAAATGTTGAGCTGTTATATTTGTTTGATCCTATATAATAGGTTATAAATGCAAAAGTCTCTTTTTCAAAATTAATTATCCATATGTAGTGTTGACAGTACATGTTTAATTTGGAAGGTCAAATTTATTTTTTTTAATTTTTACTCTGAACAATTTAGATATACTTTAGGCAATTCATATTTAATATTAATATATTTTTATAATTTTTATTTTAATGTACATAATATTAAAAATATTTAAAAATCAATTTAAGATCAAGGGTAGGGATTATTCCATGTTAAAATGAAAGGCTGTTATGAGCTTTTCCAATAACGAGCTCTCAGTGCTCAAGCACCGAATGAAGATCCAACATTAATGCTCTTGTATTTTGTGTGGTAAAAAAGTTGAAATTGGGGGATGCCGGAAACTTATGTTGTAAGAATTGGCAATTTTTTACATAGATCTAGTGTATCACATTATCTAAACTAAAGAGATAGTGTATTGAGCATATACAAGAATTTTTCTTTTGATTGAATTAAAATTAGGAAAGAATAAAGGGTAAGAAAAAGCTTTCATACAAACTAGATATGACTTTAAAGCAGCATCAACTATAAACTCAAACTTCCAGAGCCAAAAGGGAGGGCTTTACAATGATAAATTATCAGCTCTAATATTAGGAAATGACTGAGATTCACAATGATAAATTATCAATATAATAGCATATAAAGAAGAGAGAATTATATTAAAATTTTACCTAAAAAATTAATTACTGTATGATTTAAAATGATCAATATAGTTTAATTTAATTGTTAATAGGTATTATAGTAATTAATTTCTTTATATATGATTTGGTTGTAATTCTCCTTGTAAAGAAGGTCAAAGTTGAGGAAAAATAATGTATTTTCATTGAATAAGTAAACAATATATATGCGCACACAAACACTATTTTATTGTATTTTGACTAGATGAAAAATAAAGTATTAACAAAAGAAAGTAAAAAATAATAATAATACATAAATTAAATTCGTGACAGAACGTGATTTCTTGATAATGAACCCATGTCCTGTATCATCCCAAGTATGTTTTTGTCCTATTTAGCAAAGTTCTGTCTCTTATTTTAAAGTTGAGATTGACATAATTTGATCCGATCAGAATTGGCATAAGCATGAACACCCTACATGTAGTAAACAATGTGTTAAGGGAAACTTCCTCCTTGTTTTGAATAGAGCAGCTTGTGCAGCTTCTCCTCCAAAATCTGTTAATTCAACATTACATTACTCCCACGGCTAGTGGTGGAGTTAAGACTTAAAATTAAGAAATGCTAGACAACTCAATTAAAAATTAATAATTAAAAAATATTATAATAATTTTAAAGAATAATTACATTAGAGAAAAATTATAATACCATAAGTAAAATTATGCATATTTTTATTTGGAAAAAATATACTAAGGATTTATTTGGACAAAAAAGTATGTTGAGAAAATTAATAGAGTTTAATTTAAAGAAAGAGAAAAGACAATCATTACTTGCAAGGATGAATTTAATTCGTTGTTCTTGAATTTTATTATAAAATAAAAAATTTTTAATCCATTTTTTTAATAATATGTTTAATGAGTATTAAATTTTTTGGTTTAAATTTATGAGATATGAGTTAAAATATCATTTATTTGAGAAGTTTTTAAATTCAAATATTTTTTTAGTAAGCCTAGAGGATTTAAAATTCTAAAACTAATAGTACAAGATTGTAATTTTTATATATTATGCATACAATTTTCTCTATGTGAGGGGGTGTATTTGCCTCCTCAAATACACATAGGTCTGCCATTGCTTATGGCTCAACCTACCTTTTTTCTTAGTTCTCTCTCAATTTTTTTTAAAAATATTATATACATTAATTTAAAAAATCCCAAAAGAACGTTGGTTAAATGGGTTTGTATACTTCAAAGAGAACTGTCTACCTATCACAAAAAGAAAAAAACTATCTATCTCAAATGGGGGGTTTTTTTTTGGGGCCAAAATACCTTAAATGGGCAAATTAAATAATAAAATCCAAGAACAACTAACTTTTAAAACTCTTACCTCCTTTTCACAATTTTTCCCCAGTTGAATCCCCCCTCAATTACACATATGTGCCACCATCCTCAACACTAACTCAAAATAGGTATGTGTGGTGAAGACTCTTGTTACTCATATAAATGATTAAAAATTTAAATTCAAATTCTTATATATATATATATATATAGCAATTTAGTTAAAAAGAGTGTACCTTTTACTTTTCATCTCTTGCTGTTATGCTCCTTGTCATCTTCACCTTCATGTATTTAAGTAGAAAAGTTTAGTTAAAGTGAGCAAAAAAAAAAAAAAAAACAAAGAAAGAAAAAGAAAAAGAAAAATTTATTCGATTATGTAGTCACCCCATCTCATGTTAACTCTTTGGGATGCCTTGGGGTTTGTTTATAATATTTTGACAGTAGTTTACTCTTTAAGGAAGGGTTCCAAGATGATTGTTATAGGCAGACACTATCACCAGAATGTCGCAGTTTATGTATGAGGTTTTAATGTGTAAGATCATGTCATCAAGATATCTTAGATCAATCTATTACTCGGTCCTCTTTTGGTTCACCTTTCATTTCCTGTTTGTGCGGACTTACCTTTTCCTTTCCAAAATTTCCCACAATACTTTACTTTTGACTTTTGATTCGAATATCCTTTTCTAAATATTAAGTATTAACAAGTTTAACCAGCATTATTTATTACTTTATTTTCCTTTTCCCTTTTTCTTTTTATTTCCACCAAGGCAACAATAATCACGGTCAGATCTCGAAGTCAGGCCCGGCCATTACCGAAATTTATTACTTTATTAACAATATATATTTTTTTTTCTCTTTCCTTCATATCTGGTACAATTTGTGTGTATGGCCAGACTTTGGGATCATGTTTTTGGGGTGGCTGTTTTCTGTTTTTGTTTGTTTGTACGTGAGAGAATGACAAATAAGAACGCTTTGAAAACATTAATATTAAATTAAGATTTTTTAATACCAGCATTCTTAAATTAAGCATTTCTTCTTTCATATTTTAGTTTTAAAATTTTTAATCTAATATTAATATTTTTATAAAGTCTTTTTCTTTTCATTCTTCCTTTATACTTTGTAGGTGTTAGCTTTTCTTTTAGCCGTGTATTCTTTTTTTTTTTTGGCCAAAAAGCTGTGAGCTCTGTTTACTTTGCTCCATTGTTGAATGAAGGCTCGGTTTACATTTAAAAAAAAAAAGAGTTTGCTTTTTGACTGTATGGAGGTTGTCGCTCTACATTTTTAGCCGCGTCATGCCCTTTCTGTCAAATCCTAGGTCCCTCCACCACCACCGTCATCATTTTCTTTGTAAATTTCTCACATGGCATGTCTTCTTGTATTATTAAGTCTTACAAACCGACCAATTTAATAATCAAAATTATAATTGTAGCTTATTTGGTTATAAAGAAAATTTTTTATCGAACAGAACATGATATTAGTTTAAAAATTTATAGATTTAATTAGCTAAATTGACTAGAATTTCAATGCGACTGTTATTAGAGGGAATGATTAAAAAGAGTTTTCTCTTCAGAAATTTTTATAGATATAATTGGCTACTTTACATGTATTAATAAAATAATTTTAACATGTTTATATCTTAGTTTTTTATGTTTTTAAACATACTCTTAATTAATCCTTATTTTTTATTTTTTAAAAGTTGTTAATTAATCTTAAAAATTTATAAATTTTTTCATGTAGAGAAATGCTACATTGAATATTCTGTAAAATTTTATCTTGTGTTAAGTAACTAAAGGAGTAATTTATAAGCATGTTATTTCTAATTGAATTCTCATAATCTGCATATACAATACTAGGAAGTAATATTGAGAATAATAGTTGCACATACAGCAATGAAAATATTTTTTTTTAATTTAAAGATAAAAATATATTATTAATTTAAAAATAAATAATTACTCTATTAAAAAATATAATTTAATTAAAAATACTTTATATTTTTTAAACAGAGGGAGTTATGATAACATTTTGACCAAAAAAATAAAATAAAATAAGGATAACATTAATAAGAAGGGAAAGATAATATTAAAAAATTAATAAAATTTTATTTTTATTACATTATCTTGCAGTTTGTATCACATAATTACTTTTGAAATTATCTTTTAATATAGAGAGAAAGTAATATTGTCTTTGTAGTCTGTATCACATAATTACCTATAAAATTATCCTATAACATAGAGAGGAAGTGGTATTGTAATATTTATAAGAGTGAATAATAAAGGAAATTTTTTTATTTTTTATTGATGTAATATAAAATGTTTAATTTTAAAAGAAAGAAAGAATATATTTAATTTTTTTTATCAGCAGAAAATATTTATTTTTATTAACTAATTCTATTAAATTCTATCAAACGTCTAATAAAGCTCTTTGGCCCCAAAAAACATCCAAATAAAAGTGAAAGTACCAATCGCATTGTTATGCATGATTCTTTGCTGCATCACCGTTATCTTTTGCTTGCATCTCATTTCCTCTGCTTCCTCTTCCTCAGCTACTCTGTTCTTTCAATTTCTTGCTCTGTTTCCTTCTAAAGTCCTAGTTGCATTTAAAAAAAATAAAATAAAATCGTGGGGGGTTTTTTTCCCCCTACTATCATTCTCCATTCCTTCTTCCCCGTTTTCTATTCAACTTGTTTTCATTTTCCAGTATCAACAATTTTTTTTAAAAAAAGTATCTTTGTTCAAGGGTCTCTGTTCTTGTTACCTCTTATTCTGTTTGTTGTTTTAAAAATCTGTCCGAAAAAGCTGGAAAAAAATAGTTGACATTTCGTTTAGAGATTTTTTTCTTGCAACTCTTCTTCTGTTTGTTGCTTCAAAAATCTTTGAACCAAACAGAAGTATTTTTTTTGCTCATCCTTTAACTGTTTTGTTTTGCCTCGATCTTTAGTTCAGAGATTTCTGTTCTGGTTACTCTTCTATTTGTTGCCCTGTAGATCTTTACAAAAGCAGAAAAAGCTTTCCCATCCTTAATATTTTTTTTTTTGTAAGTTGACGTATTTGTTAGAGATTTCTTTTCTCTTGCAACTCTACTCTTTGTTACTCTTCTTCTGTTTGTTGGTTTTCAAAAATCTTCTCAAAAAAAAAAGCAGAAAATATTTCTCATTTCTCATCCTTCAAGTTTGTGCTTGAGTTGGTACTGTCTCAGTTTGTAGTCCATCAGAGTCAAGAGTTAAGAAGTTTCGTTTGTGAATCGGGTAAAGTCCTCCTCCTGATGGTTAGAACTTTTGGATTTGATGATTCATGACATGATTTGCTTTTTTTTTTCCCCCTTGAATATGTGTTGATTCTGAACGACAGAAATTTACTTGTCAAGCAAAGGAAAGACAATTTCAACAAACACCTCTTGTTCACAGAAATTGGGGTAAGGTCCCTTTTAGTTCTGTATTATCTTCACGTCCTCTCTTCTTTTTCCTTATTTAAAGACAACCCTTTTTATCTATTATGTACATACATGTATTGTCTTTTATTCAGATTCAAATCTTCAGTTGTTATTGGTAAAAAAAAAAAAAAATTCAGCTCTTATACTTCATTCGTCTCTCTCTCTCTCTCTCACATACAGACTCGCGCACACTATCGGGTGCATAAAGTCAAAAGCTATTTCTTCAAACTCGATCACAATATATTATTTGTCATATGGTTGAAAAATGTAGGTTATTAAAATTTGCCTCTGGGTTTAAAAAACCAACAAATATAGCATTGCTTTACTTGTTTCCACTTTCTTGTCTGTACTTTTTTTCTGTTTGCTCGGAGGCTGAGGTAGGCTGTTTGGTTTTTGATTTGGTTGGATCTATCGTTTTTTATTCTTGAAGTTCACTGCAGAAATATTGAAGAAGCCATCAACAAATCAGCAAAGAAAGTAACTTTCTCGCTGGATATCTACAGCTAAGGTGTGTTTACTTGCCGCTTTTGCATCAAAAAATGGCTTCTTAAGGCACCTATTTCTCTGTGTAACATGCCTTGATATTTGTATTTGTATTATTGAACATCAAATCAGGAAACAAGAATGGAGATTCTCAGTAACATTGCTGCAACAATAGCAGGGTATACTGTGGGACCCAATGTCCGGCAAGTGAGATATTTGTACTCCTACGAAGACAATTTCAAGGAGCTAAATGATCAAGTTCTGGAGCTGAGGATAGAAAAAGAGCTTGTCGAGCGTGATGCTGAAACAGAAAGAAGGGCTGGAAAAGAGATCGAAGATGATGTGAAGAAGTGGCTGAACGAAGGTGATGAGGCCTTGAAAAGAGCTCAAGGATTGTGTGAAGATCCTCGGCGTGTGAATGCAGGATGCTCCAGATGGCGCATTCCTAATGTAAAGTCCCGATATCGGCTTAGCCGAAATGTAGAGAAAATGGCAGAAAACATTGTTAAGCTGCTTGGAGAATGGAAGTTTGATCAAATTGGGTACCTCCCTCCTTTCCCAACCAGAGAATTAATTTCTGCTACAAGTGATAGTGTCAAGCTTGAGTCAAGGAGCTCAATGAAGGAGGACATTTTGTGGTCTCTAAAAGACCCTAAAGTAAGCAGAATGGGGGTCTATGGATTAATTGGGGTGGGGAAAACCACTCTAGCTAGAGAAATTGTTGCACAAGTTAAGGATGACAAGTTATTTGATGAAGTGGTTATGGTGACTGTATCACAAATTGTAGATATTGACAGAATTCAAGATCAGATGGCAGATCAGTTGGGCCTTCGCTTTGAAGAGAAGTCCACAATTGGAAAAGCAGGCCGCTTATATGGGAGAAACAGACAGGAGAAAGCTATCCTCATCATATTGGACGACATTTATAAAGAACTTGATTTGGCTAAATTGGGAATTCCGTTGCAAGATAATCACAAGTTGGAAAATTCTACGGAGGATAATTATCGGGGCTGCAAATTGTTGCTCACTTCCAAGAAACCAAAATATTCTACAAAAAAATGTTACACAAAAAGATCAGACTCGAAGTTTTAAGTGATGAAGAATCTAGTAGATTATTTCAAATGATGAATGATGATGCTGTCAAAGATGTCGAGTGGCAAGATATTGCAACCCAAGTGGCCCAAAGTTGTGCTGGCTTGCCTGCTGTGATAGTCACAATGGCCAAGTCATTAAAAAACAAGCCCATTTATCATTGGAAAGATGCTTTGAAAAACCTGAAAAGAGCTGCTCGTGCAGAAATACCTGAGATTGTTTCTGCAGCTTTGGAATTTAGTTATAATCAATTGGAAGATGATAAAGCCAAGCAAGTATTCTTGCTTTATGCTGTTCTAGGAACGTCCACATGTGTTAGTGACTTGTTGAAATATACATGGGTATTAGGTATATTCAAACATGTAGATGCCATTGAGGATGCAAGAGACAAACTTTACAAACGATTGATGACTTGAAGTCAGCTTGTTTGTTGCTTGACAATGATGCAAGTACAATAGTGATCAAAACGCATGATATCATATGTGAAATAGCCACATCAATTGCTTACAGGGATCTATTTGTTTTCACAATGAAAAGTTCAATTGGGTTGCAAGATTGGCCAAGCGAGGATTTTCTTAAATTGTGTACCCAGATAATCTTGGATCCATGTTGTATCCAAAAACTTCTTGAGAAGTTACATTGCCCTTGTTTGAAAACGTATAATCCTTGTTTGGAAATTCCAAACTCCTTTTTCAAGGGAATGAGAAACCTTGAAGTGTTGGATTTGACTGGAATGATCATACCAACGTTACCTACATCTCTTGCCACATTGACTGAACTTAAAACATTGTGTTTGGATTAGTGTTATTTGAAAGATATGGCTGGAATTGGAGCCTTGAAAAATTTAGAAATTCTTTGCTTCCTCCATTCATCTTCAGAAGAGTTTCCTAGTGAAATTGGACAACTGGCTCATCTAAGAATGTTGGATTTGAGTGGTTCTGGAATTGAGGTCATCCCGCCTGATGTTGTATCCAAGTTGACCAAACTTGAGGAATTGTACAAGGGCACTGTCTCAATAATTAAATGGGAGGCAGAAAGTTCAATAAAGCAAAACAAAAAAGCTAGTGCCGTTGAGCTTTTGCATTTGCAAAGCTTGAGTACTCTAGAAATTCAAGCTGAGACTTGGAATTTACTGAGGGACATTAAGTTAGAGAAGTTAGAGAGATATAATGTTGTTATTGGAGACAAGTGAGAATGGCCATATGACAATAAGATCTCAAGGTTTTTAAAGCTAAAGCTTGATACTAGCATTCATTTAGAACATGGGATTGAGACATTGATAAAAAGCATGGAAGATTTATACTTAGAGGAAGTACATGCAATTACGAATGTCCTTGTCCAATTGAATGGTGAAGGATTTCCACAGCTAAAGCATCTATACATAAAAAATAATGGAGAGATTCAGTGCATTATCAACTCAATGGGGAGGAATCAAACTCATTTTTTGTTTCCAAAATTGGAGACACTAATACTTCAAAATCTCCCGAAGTTGGAGGAGATATGTCATGGTCCTCTGACCGTTCATCAGTTTGGAAAATTTAGAGTCATCAAACTCATAAGTTGTGGGCCGCTAAAATTGAAGTCTCCGAATGGCATTATGTGAAGAATATTGTGTCTGTGGAAAGTATGAATAGTAGCATGGTCATCAATAAAGTTGAATTTATTCCATTGCGATGCTTGGCTTTGCAATATTTACCCGCAATAGCCGGTTTTTGCTGCTCTGATAGCCCAACATTATTCTTTGATGCAAAGATATACTCATTTTGTTGCATTTTAATATTTCTCATGCATTTGTTATATGGAAATTAGAGTAGTGGTTTTAAAACAAAGATCATATAATGGAAAATTTATCTGTTCAAAATTTTAAAATTTAGCTGTGTAGTTATTATCAAGATGAGCTTAATTGTTTGTATATATGTATATAAAACACACACGCACATCATATGTTTGTGTGTGTCTAGTTTTACAAAAAATATTATCTGGTTATGATATATTACAAATTTCAATAGTTGATTAATTTATAAAATTGAGTGAACAGAGATTTTGATGACCACCCCATTTTCATCTAAAAGTAGAGACTGTTTCCTTTTATGGGGTCTCCCAATTTGGGAACTTAATTTGTACTCATTCATATAATGTGTCAACAAGGTGATTGTTTTGTGCATATATTGGATTAAGATTTAGAAGCAATATATATATATATATACTCCCTCCGGTCCCATTTATAAGTTCAATTTTAGAAGGATGTATTTGGTCCCATTTATAAGTCAGGTGCGTCTTTTTAGGTAATATTTGAGAGGTATTTCCAAAATTACCCTTCATGAGAGAGAAAAAGTAACAGGACATTACTTTTTAGATTTGTTATATAGGGGCATGTTTGGAATTTTACTTACTTTTATTCCTTGTACTTTTATTGTATTGGTATTGATGAGGTTGGTAGAAATGACTTATAAATAGGACCGGAGGGAGTATATATTTTGGTAGGTTTCATTGCCAAATTTGGAGGCTTTGAAATTGAGCTCGATTAATTTGGACAAAATTTGGGATGATTATCAACATTCAGTGGCCACTTCTTTTCGGAATCTTGCTAATTTGATCGCGGACGGCTGTGGCAGCCTGCGGTATTTGTTCTCAACATTTGTGTTTGAAAATTTGAAAAATCTCAAGCGGCTGGAAATAAGTAAATGTCATGCGATGGAGGAGATAATAGCCACTGAAGGAAGTAACAATGGGATTATGCTGGCTCAAGATCAGGTACTATGATTTTGTTCTTAAGTTATTTGGAAGTTGCTGACATTTGTATTTCATCTCATAATAGTTTTAATGAACAAAAAAAGTCTTAAACACGACACTATCTTATAAAAGTAGAGACTCTGTTTTAAGCACATTCATAATAGTTTTAATAAATAAAAATGTCTTAAGCACATTCATGTAAATATGTAACATATATATTATTAAGGTTTAATTTCTTTTTAATTCGTTGAGGATCAGTATTATGTTTATCATACAATATTCATGATTTGTTGGGCATCAAATAGGCTGGATTTCCCAATCTGGAGGAGATCATGATAAATGACGTGAAAAACTTGAAGACAGCATATCACTACCAATTTGGCAGATTGAAGACATTGGAAGTCAACAAATGTGAGAAATTGGAGACTATTTTTCCATCAGGTTACATGCATGAAGCATTAAGTCTTCAGTCTTGAGATATTGAGTGTTCGAGATTGTGCTTTAGTGGAAGAGATATTCCAATTCACTGCTGCTAATCGAATGCATACACAAGAGGTGACAGCAGAGCTGCAAAATCTAGAAATAGATGGACTGCCAGAGATGAAACAGATATGGAGCAATGATCACCAAGGACTTGTTCGCTTTTCCAATCTACAATTTATGCGCATTGAGGACTGTAACAAGCTGGAATATATCTTCCCCTTCTTCAAGGATCTTCCACAACTTGAATATCTCAAGTTAGTTTTGTGTGGGATAAAGGAAATTGTTTCAATGAAGGATGGACCAGTGGATGAAACTTCCATATTTGAGCTTAATCATCTCACCTCCCTTATCCTATACAAATTGCATGAACTCAAGGGATTCTATGCAGGGGTTCATACATTAGAATGTCAATCCTTGAAAATATTGTCTGTGGTATTGTAGGAAACTAAAGGTATTCAATAAACATGCAAATAGATGCCAGCAATTCTGTTGATGATCGATTTCATTTCTCAATGCGACAACCTCTGCTGACAGTTGAAGAGGTATGGGAGATATAAAAGCTTTTATCCTTACTCATAATATCCACCTCATAGTTTGTCTCTTAAATTTGTGGGCACAACATTGCGATATGTTCTGTTCATTTATTTTGCATCCCGTTTTATGAAAATCTTCATAGTACTTTCTTGTTACATTTCGCAACTGTAAATAACAAATTTATATCCTGTTATCTGTGAACTCTAATTATTCTCTTTTTATCAAGTCACAATGCAAAACAATGACTTTGTAACTTCTAATGATGGAACTTTGCATTATTCAATTATGCACCTTTGTAGGTGATTGGCAAATTGGATGAGTTGACCCTGCAATCTTGGGATGCTAAAGTCATATTGCATCACCAAGTTCCACTGCACCTAGCCGCTTTTCAAGATGATGAAGCAAGTTCTCTGCACTAGTTTCTCAAGAATGCACCCAGTCTCGAGAGTCTAACTGTTTCGTTCAGTTCCACGAAGGAGATATTTTATGATGAATTGCTAACCGACGAGGAAGGATGGAAAACTATTAGCACTCGACTTGAAGCATTGTGGCTAAATTGTTTACCCAAACTTCAGAATTTATGTAGAGATGGAAGACAAATTCACCATGTTCTGGAGGTTCTTGAAGTCTTAGGCGTGCGAGAATGTTCAAGTTTAGGAAATTTATTTCCCTCCTCTGCAACTTTCTGCCACTTGACATACCTGGAGGTGATACAGTGCAACAGTTTGAAAAGCCTAATGACCTCATTAACAGCTGGAAGTCTTTTCAAATTGCAAAGGATGAAAATAGAACAGCGTGATTCCCTCGAAGAAATTGTGACAGAAGAGGTGAATGAGACAGAAAATGACATTGCGTTTAACAGTTTGTTTAGTTTAGAGCTGATTTATTTGCCAAGGCTCCATAGCTTTTCATCAAGCAAGTGCCCCTTCAAGTTCCCATGGTTGGATAGAGTTGTTGTTAGCCAATGCCCCAGGATGCAGATTTTCTCCCATAAAGCAATAAGTGCATCAAAGCTTAAAAAAGTACTAACAGAGGAAAAAGACGAGGGAAAATTCTATTGGGAAAGAGAATTCAATGGAACAATTAGCAAGATGTTTCTGAACAAGGTGTGTATAATTTAGCCATACTAATTTTGAAAGTTGCAGAATGAATTAAAATAAATTGTTTGATGTGCCCCAATGTCCTGATATTATGTGACTGACACTATAAATTCTTTTGTACAGGTTGCATTTCAAAGCTTTGAGCGTTTAGAGCTTTCGAAATATCCAATGTTTAAAGTAGTGTGGTATGGCCAGGTTGGGCATCAATTATTTTGCAATTTGAAATCTTTGGTGGTGTGAAATTGCCGTTGGCTTTCGAATATTCTTCTTTCTGGAAGTATACTAGAAGCTCTTTCAACTTGGACGAGCTTGAAGTGTGAGTGCGATACACTTGAAGCCGTGTTTGATTTGGGTGATATAGATGAAAGAAGAATGAATGCGAGAGGAACTTTTCAGTTGAAGAAAATGAGACTGAGTAATCTGCCAAAACTCAAGCACATATGGAAACACGATTCCCATGAACTTGCGAGCTTGGGTAATTCAGGGGATATTCATGCCAGTGAATGCCAAGCATCGAATGGATAAGATAAGGTATGATCCATTATCTTAATTTGGGTGATAATTTGGACCAAACTTAATAGACTAGCTAGAATAAGACCAAAAAGTTTAGAATTGGTCTGAAAACAATAATAATGTTTTAATATTCAACTCAAGCCAGATTGAGTTGGGGCTTGGCCCAAATATTTTTTTTTCAAAAAAGTAACATATATTAAATATTAATTAATGTTTTAAGTCATAGTTTATTTTATACTAACATACTCTCTCTGTCAAAAAAAAAGTATTTTTAATTGAATGTCACCTCTAATAACTTAGTTAACTATTTTCAAACTAATATTATCTTTTCATATTTATTTTTATTTAATAGGATATTTCATTTAAAAATAAATATAAAGTGATTCATTGATTAAGGACTTTGTTTGAAAAAAAAAACACATTAACTAGGCCAAATTTTAAAAGTTTAAATACATATTAATAATATGAAAATTTCAATAAATACATAAATTAGGCCAAATTATATTTCAAACACATATGGAAAAAATTAAAAAATGAAAATTTAATTTAATAATGAATAAATTTTAATATAATTTCCATGCTTATTTTGATGTAAATTTTATTAACATTAATTATTTTTATTAATTTTAATATTTTGTGAGAAAGTATTTTAAATATAACCATACTTAGTTTTATGAAATTTCTTAATTTGGGACAAAAGAGTAGAGAATTAGATTACAAAGGAAAATTAATAATTTTAATATAATTTCAATTAATATAATTAATTATTTTTTAGAACTTTTAATATAATATTTTTAACGGTTTTTGAAATTGGATTAAAATATAGATTTAGAAATGGAGAGAATGTATTTAAAATTTTAACAAAACTCAATGAAAGTCATTGTATTTTACTTTTAAATTATTCTCCCCCTAGGAAAATTTGTGGAGGTTCTAGAGTCGAACTGTGTGCAAGAAAATAGATATTAACATCTTAAAAAGGCTCCAAAATCATCTCATTTGGAATATGAAAGGTTGAAAGCCATGGATTCAGAGCTTATGAATCAACATTCTCCAAATACGCCTGGTTATATTTTAATTGTCATGATAAGACTTTTTGTAAAGTTGATAGGTACCTAAGTGGGATGAAAATCCTATCCCAAAAATTAGCTGTTGAAGTGGGAGAATCAACCCATTTATATATCTCATTAAGCATCCTATACTACTTAATGTGGGATTTGGTATCCTATTTTACTAAGTCTCCATCAGAAGCACTTCTAGCTTAAAGTCTTACCTTTAATTTGGATGGCATAAAAATAGAAAGGAAAACAAGGAGGGAAAACTTCTAAAATAGTAAAATATAGGTTTTAAAATGAAAATTTCTCCTCATATTTTTCTCTCCCCCTTATTTTCTTCCCAGTTTTGGAGTTGCTAATTATTTTAGGCCGATCCACCATCGGCCTTAAATATTGAAAGGCATATCAAATTATTACGAATTTATTGTTTTTAATTAAAATAGAAATAGTTTCTTGTAAAATAGGCTTCTAACGAAGACTTGTACCAAACTGAATACATTCTAGAAAAAGTAGCACAAAGAGAACATACAAAATGTAACTCATGCTCTGCATTTTTTTAAACAGGTCTATTTTAGAAGTTCGGATCATTTGAAGCTCATTTCATCGAGTTTGTTGACATTGCTACGTTCATTAGAGGAGCTACAAGTAAGTGATTGTGATTCGTTAGAAACAGTGTTTGATGTGAAGGTCATGGACGACAGAGAAATGCATGTAAAGGAAGAAAGTCAGTTGAAAAAGCTAACTCTATTGGGACTACCGAATCTGAAATATATATGGACTAAAAACCTTCCAAAAATACTCGGTTTCAAAAATTTGCAGATCTTAACAATCGATGAATGCCAAAACATGAAACATGTTTTCGGTAACGTTACGCCAAGATCTGCAGCAGCTCCAAGTGCTTGACATACGTTCCTGTGGCATTGAGGAAATTGTTGCAATTGAAGGAGAAGGACTAGAGGATCTTGAGTTTGATTTTCCAAATTTGACTATCTTCAAGCTATATTAGATGTCACAATTGAAGAATTTTTATCCAAGAAGGCATAATTTAGCATGTCCTTCATTGGAGATGTCTATGATTGTGAAAAATTGGAAATATCTGACTTTAGCCATTTGGATTCCCAGCATACATCAAGGGTGGATGAAATTGACATGCCAACTCAACAAACGTTCTTTTCTTTTGAAAAGGTACATGTATGCTTTTTTTTTTCTTGGTTGATTCTTACAAATGGATTTTTGAGTTAAATCAAGGTAAACATAAATATTATCACTGTCACAAATTTATTAAATTATTTCATGAATTGAAGATTAAATACTGTTATTTATATATTTTTGTTTATTAGGTGTCACCGACTTTAAAAGAGTTGGCATTAAATGAAAAAGATTCTATGAAGATATTGAATAGTCATTGTGAAGCAAGTCTCTTTCATCGTGTGGAGGTGCTTATTCTACAACGCTTTGAAGAAACTCCAATAATGTGGCTAAATAGGTTCCTTGAGAAATTCCCTAATATTACAACACTTGAACGGCGTTATAGTACTTTCAAAGTACTTTTTCCTTCCAAGAAAATTGGTTATTGCTGTTTAAAAACGTTGTGGCTTTATAAGCTGGAGCAACTTGAGCAAATATGGAATGATGACGACTCTCTGTAGTTGTCCTTGAGGAACTCAACGTGTGGGATTGTCCAAGTCTAACAAGCTTGGAACCACCTTCAATATCTTTCACAAGTTTAACTTCCCTAGAAGTGAAGGATTGCAAAAGGTTGACCTTTTTAATGACAACTTCCACTGCTAAAAGTCTTGTGCACCTCAAAGAGTTACGCATAAGAAATTGTGGGATGATGGAGGAAGTTGTGATGATCGATGTAGCAACACCAGAAGAGATCACATTTGAAAGCTTAGAATATATGGAAATGATTTCTTTACCTTCTCTCAAAAGCTTCTGCTCTGGCGAACTCACTTTTGCATTCCCATCATTTGAATTATTAAAAGTGAGAGGATGCCCCAGAATGCAGAATTTCTCATCAGCAGCCATTATAGGCCCAAGGATACTATTGAATATAAATTTAACAAGGCATTGGACAGAAGACCTTAATGCTACTATCAAACAGCTGGTCACGGAACAGGTACAGTGAACCTAAATTATTGTTGTATCCTATAATTTAAAGCCAATGTAAAATTTAGGCTGGTGCTCTTTTTAATATTCATATTCCACATGTTTATTTCTTTTCATGTAGAGAAGCAATAAAACCACTACAGCACAACATTCTTCTGCATGGTTAGTTCAAACCAAGAAAAAGATAAGAAATATAAAAGTGGATTGTATAAGAGTATTTATATAACAATAAATATTTCTCCTATTGAAGTAAGTAGACAGGACATAGAGGGACATGTAGTCCGATTGAGATGAAATAGAGTGCTGTTTGGCTCTCGTATTTTTAATGGTCACATGGCTTCTCATATTTGATAGTTTTCTTTTGTCAGAACCAGAGTCAACATAGCTTCAGCATTGATATCTATTTTCTCCGAAACATCTCTATTTTTAATTTGATACTTTAGAAATAACGGTGAACTTGAGAAAACATAATTTGACCAGAGGCAAATGTTGGATTTGCCATATCTATTCATTTAATTAGTGTTATTTGCATTTTTGTTGCAGTTTGGACTTTAATTTCGTTAGTCACTCATCCGGTTATAAAATGAGAAAGCGAATTGATGTTACCATAATCGCTCTCTTGTTAGCAGGAAGTTTCAGATTCTGATGAAAGCAAATAGTCAAAGCGATGCAGTGTATGGAATATATGAAGATGATCCATTTTATTCTCGTTTCTTTTCCTTTTGTATTGGTCATTATGTTTGAAATTTTCTTTCATTGAAAAATGAAAAAGGAAAAAAATTGGTGGTCTATTGTATTTGACAGCTTGCTGCTTGAACAATACTGGATTGATGAAATTTTCAGTTTACATTATTAAGAAGATTAAACTGTTGTTTCAGAACACATGTTTAGCTTGAAGGCATGTATGCAGAATGGAGTTGATGATCTTCATCTATATTGGATCTGTTGGTAGTTGGTACAAGATGGGAACGAGAACGAAAAAAACTTGGAACACAACGTCTCTCTTACATCAGCACTTTTTCTAGTGCATTCTCTTAAACAAACTGTGTTGAAGGGATGGAATCACACAAGGTTATGTGACTAGATCGGATTCAAGCATTATTAGATCCAATTAAGAGTAACTTTTTTAAAGATATTTTCTACGTTCAAATGAACTCTATCTAATATGAGATTTCTTAGTAGGTGGCCCTCTATGTTTTTTTTCTTTTAATAAGTAAATTGCTAAATTTGGATTTGAATGTCTGGGTTGGATAAGAACAGAATCATGAAAATCATGCTAGGCTCAAGGCTTAGCTATGGGAAGAAAGAGACACAGAGAATTCATATAAAACTATAATATAGGTGAATGTTACCTGCCAAACACAAGCATATTGATGGACGTAAATAGATATAGCGATGGATTTTACTAATCATGAGAATCTATACCTAGTATGTGTTGGATATTATAGAATATCTTTAATATTTCAAAAGGAGTTACTATGAAATAAATTATTAATTACCATAACCCCATACTTAAATATATTTATTTAACCTTTTTATTTTTTTGTAACCATTTTTTAATTGTTATTAAGGTGGTTTTATTGCCCAGCATTATAAGATCTGCCTATAAAAGACAGTGCTTGCCACAGGTTTAAAGAGAGCTTTAGTACTCTCAAACTTTTTCTCTTCTTCTATCATTCATTGTTGAGTTGCCTGAGTATATTTTGTGAATTTTTGTTGTTTTGTGTCCTTATTTTTAATAGGAAGAGTCTGTTTAATTCTGAAGAACTGCCGCGCGATCAACCCGGTGTGGTAAAATAGCTCTTAAGGACAGTGTCTTTACGCACGACTCAAACTATATTTTACCTATTGGTGCCAACAATCTTAAGAGCTATTTTTCCAGCATGTTATGGCTGTACTAAACTTGGTGGTTTTGGACATGGTGGAGGCATGTGGTGAGGCAGTGGGTTTCGATGATGTTTATGAACAAAATTGACTATTGGGGTGCATATGAGTAAGTATATATTGAGATGGGAAATGGTGAATATGAACACCAACAATACTGAAAGTCCCAAAATTTGAACTCACTTAAGACCTCAATAGTGGTACATTTGAGTAAAACACTCAAGTATGAATACCACATGTTAATGATACTGGTTATTCAAGAAAAATGATATGTTGTAGTGCAAGGAGAGCATTCATGTTCCTCAGATTTTAGTCAAGGAATGGAGTATGGAACTTAGGGAGGAGCAAATACTTGAAGCAAGCTATGATGGTGTCTGACTACTGCTATTCTGTTGATCAACTTCCTTCAAGTTCTTGTTTATTCCTTCATTTGCTTGCTTCTCTAGTTAGTCAGATTATACTTTAATTAGGTGCTTAGAAGATTATTGCTTCTAGATCTGCTTGCATGCTAGAAACTAGTTTGATTGGCATAACAACAAAGCCTCATAACTTGTGGTAGAATGAATGGAGGAGAATGAAAACAAATAGTCATATAGCTAGTATTAACAAATTGATAGTGCAGATATAAAATATATCGAGTGATATTTAATATGACTAAAAGCATAATTTTTGATTTCAATTGTTAGGAGGTTATGTCCATTCTTGATTATCAAAAGAAGATAATAATGTTTAAAGATGATGGCGTGTTCCTTTCAATTAATTTTGCACAATGGTTGTAACGTTCCTTCGTATTATAATGACAATTATGCCAACAAAAAATATTTTTTAAAGAAAAAAGTGCTTGAACTAGTTATGTGTGGAATTCCTAAAAAGAAATTTCATCAGATATATGTGAATGAATTTCTTCAATTCATATTTATGAGATCTTTTTTTGTAAAGAACCATTTATTATATAAGACTTTGGTTGCAATATTCTTTTTAATATGCAATAAGTCATGTGATTATAAGACTAACCGTTAGCAGCTTATGTTCAGTTGTAATGTAGGCTTCAAATTTTCTTAAATTAATAAATAAATGTTGTTGCAGATATATAGATTTATTACAAGGGAAAAAGTTGTCATATAAAAACTCATAATCCGTGAGATAAGATTGAATATGAATGGTTCATTCGTTGCATTTATTATATTAATGTTGGTATTGCTAGTTATCATTGGTACAAGTAATGATAGTTATTTTAGCTTGAGAAATATCAATGATTTAATACTTTCGTATGGTAAAATTTGATTTGTTTATGGCAATGATAGGCACATCTGAGTGAGAAGAAAATCACCTAAGTGTCATAATTGAGATTAGTTCCCTTGTTCAAGAAATTAATGTATGCACTAACATATATAATATTTTGAAATGGTAGAATTTGAGTTAAAGGAAAATAAATGTGAGGCTGTGCAGTGTGCATACATTTTATGTGGATTTAAAATTATGAGAAATTCTAATTCGATTAGAATTATTATTATTAAGGCATGAAAATATTTTTTGAAATATTTGAAATTGTGGGATACCTAATGCATGGAGCATATGGAAAAAAATTGATTTACTTAAAAAATGTGTTGTGCCAAAATATTAGCCGCATTTTATAAATGCAAAGATATTGTTTTGTGTTGTGATTTAGAGAAGAAAATTAATTAAGAGGAGGCTATTATTTGCATGACGACAAAATTTGTTAATTATGAAATTTTTTGGCTTAGCTTGAAACAAGCATTGTGTTGATGGTACAAAATTTAATTATTTATCTAGTATAGATAAATTTATTTTAAATAGGTACATGATCTATTTATTTTGGCATAAATATTCATTATTGTGGACAATAATTTATTTATATGTGTTATGATCCATATGAGAAAAATAAAATATTTTTTAAATTATCGGATTGTGAATAGTGAATCCTTGTTGTAAAAAATATATTGATGTTAATTGAATTATATATTTATGTGAGAAGATCCACTAGTGATTATCCAACTTTAGTGGTGATGGAAATAAATATAATAACAAGCTCATAAAGTTTATTACTTTAAATTTAGAGGTTAAGTTGTGAAAAAATTCCATAGCAATCATTTTGATGTAAATTCGACACTCAGTGTCAATGAGCATCCATGATATAGTTATGTTACGTAGAGATTGAGTATATTAAATAGTCTCATGAGAGGATGAAACAAATGAGTGTCTAAGAGATACCATAAATGTTGGTATCACATAAAATGAATTTCGATTGTATTAAAATAATATAATAATGTAGATTCACTTTTACATTCATGAGGAAAAATTCATTTATAGCCAAATAAAATATTATGTGAGCCAGAGTATATTACCCTAAAGTTGGCTAGAAATGAGGCTGAGTAGTTGAGAAACTTTTTAATGAATAATATTGCATTGAGAGTAAAACTGATACATATTATGTCGATGATTTGTGTAGTTGCCAAATGGTGATAGTCATTGCAAATAGAACAATAGCCAAATGGTGATAGTCATTGCAAAAAAAACAATGGCATAGGTAGATATCGTTTGAGATATAATTAAGCATGCTAAAAGAGAAAGTTATCTCAATTGATTATGTAAGATCAAATGTAAATTTGACGGATCTATTAATTAGCCTCTGGGGAAGAATTTTAATTATTTAAATGTCGAAGGGAATGGGACTTAAACCTATTTGAAGCTAACGGTGATGGGAACCCAACCTTTGTGATTGGAGATCCCATGAAGAAAGTTTAATGGGTAAGAACAAGTCACTTATTAGTTTTATTAGCACTAAATTTTTGTTCCTTTCTATAGCTTGAGAAAGTGCTAGAATGCATTGATCGAAGGCTAAGCAAAAGCTCCTAGTATTTTTCACAGTCCTTATGGATGGTATATTCATTGCAAATACACTTGATGAAAACACCCATACAAATGTGGAGTGGGGTTGCTCCTATGAGATCATGGTGCACGCATGGCCGATAATGTGCAAAACCGCCTTAACAATAGAAATTATGGGGGTATAGTCTGACTAATAAGACCTTTATTATATGACCAAGATCTGTTGGTTCAATAACAAAGTTATACCGACTTTTCTGTGTGCTAAGTTTTATTGGTTTTAGTTTGGTTCAAGTCAAAAGACACCAAATTCAAAATGATTATCTTCCGTGTGAATAACTCAGATGACAGTGGTCTATTTGACACATATAAGGGATTGTTGCAATTGTGTCAAAAAGGAAAGTCTCATATTACTCAAATGAATGGAGGCCTTAATACATGTATATTAAGGTATGAGCTTGGGCAAGTAAATGGGCTTAGAGGAGAAGTGAGCTCATGCAAATGCAATTACTCACGTGTGAATTAAATGTGGTATCAAATAGACTGGGCATTTTTTTTCTAAAGTTTTGAAAAGTATTATGTGGAGTTACAAATTATTTATATAAAATAGTTTTCAAGAAAATTTTCCTTCCTTTTAAAATATGTGGGGTTGTTGGATATATAGAATATCTTTAATATTTCAAAAGGAGTTACTATGAAATAAATTATTAATTACCATAACCCCTTACTTAAATATATTTATTTAATCTTTTTATTTTTTGTAACCGTTTTTTAATTGTTATTAAGGTAGTTTTATTGCCTAGCATTATGAGATCTGCCTATAAAAGGCAGTGTTTACCATAGGTTCAAAGAGAGCTTTGATACTCTCAAACTTTCTCTCTTCTTCTATCATTCATTATTGAGTTGCTTGAGTATATTTTGTGAATTTCTGTTGTTTTGTGTCCCTGCTTTTATTAGGAAGAGCCTGTTTAATC
Organism: Prosopis cineraria; assembly: GCF_029017545.1. NCBI lineage: Eukaryota > Viridiplantae > Streptophyta > Magnoliopsida > Fabales > Fabaceae > Prosopis > Prosopis cineraria. The sequence goes on from NW_026555343.1 coordinate 3,643,335, forward strand.
TTGGGGAACTGCCGTGTGATCAACTCGGTGTGATGGAATAGTTTTTAAGAATAATGCCCTTACGCACGACTCAGACTATATTTTACCTACTGGTGCCAACAGTATGTTCAACACAAACTTCATTGCTCATAACTCGGAAGACTGGCAGGTGATAGAAGGTAGAACAAGCAGTATAAATTAACTTCTCTGTTTTGTTTAATCTCAAGTAAAACTAGTCACGTTTCTCCCACTTTTTGCCACTTAAACCTTTGTTCGCAAACAAATTTAAGCATAAATTAGGAGTGTGTGTATCGAACATTAGAGTCTTCCCTAAGCAATAGTTAAGAAATGTGGAGACTCACAAACATGAACATATAGTGACACTACAAACTTTGAAGTGTCCGTGTAACACGTACAAGTAAGAAAAACATTTGTGAAAAGAAACAGTGAGCAAATTATTTCTGAACTTTAAATTAATATTATAATTTTTAAATTTATTTATTATATAAATTATTTTCTCAACTTTTGAAAATAATGAAATGCGGTTTCCATTAATAAAAATTAATTTTGATCATTAATTGACAAAAAAATGATAAAAATGAACTTACAAATTATAGAAAATGACAAAAAAGTACAATAAAGAATCAAAAATTATAGACAAGAATAAAAAAATAATTACAGAAAAGGATTTAAAAAAATTGTGGTCTTTTATTGTATTTTTTTTGAGGTCATTTTTTATTATTTTCTGGTTAACTAATTATCAAAATTAATTTTTATTAATAGTGTGAACCACATCGCACCATTTTTAAAGTTGAGGAAATAATTTACACAATAAATAAATTTAAAATTTAGGTGCTACTAGACTAGTTTAGAGAGTAATTTACTCATTTACCCAAACAATAATTTAATGATAATTTTTTAGTTAAGTATTTTACATCTTGGGCTAATATTAGCCGATAAAAATGTCTTACACTTTCTCCATTTTTTATTATAGGAGAATCTGTTTTATGCTTCATTATTTTTTTAGAAAAATTATAAAATTTAAGAAGCATTTATTATATTTTCTTTAAATTGTTATTTATAAAATCAAAGTTTATTTTCACGTGATGAACTTGATTCTTTCATGTGTTAAAAATTAATTATAGGGATATTATATTTAACCAAATTTTTAAAATTATATGAGTTAATTACTCTCTTTTTCTAAATTTATAAGACACTTTTAAATAAAATTATATATATCATTTTTTAATTTTACTAATACTATAAATTTAATTTTATGACTCATCACATGCTATGTATCTGTCTTTCTATTTTTAATAAGGTTAAAGTTGAAATTTTTTTATTTTAAAACATAATTAATTAGTAAACTGTTATTTTTTAATTCTAGTGAAGTAATTACAAGTTCCTCATAATAAAAACCGGAAGGAATATTCAATAAGAATTGGTATTATCATGGGGAAAAAAACCCAACAACGATCCATGTTGAAGAAAAACCTATTAATAAACAAGTAATTCGTCGTGTATGTGCAGGATAGCCAAGAATACGAGATAATTTAATTTAAAAATAAATATTTTTAATAAAATAATAATTATACTAGAATTTAAAATAGCATAGGAAGATATATTATCGTTTTTTCCTTTTAAAAAATTATATTGAATAGGTTAATATGATTTTTTTATATAAATATGCTATTCAGATCCGATAATTAAAACATTCCACACTTAATAAATTTGAGAACAAAATTTTTTTATTTAGTCCAAAAAAATGAAGAATATAAAAAATTAAGGTGCAAAGTTGTACAATTTAGAGCATGTTTGTTTTCTATTTTTAGAAACTGTTTTTTGCTTTTGATGACAGAAAAACTTAAAAACTTGTTTGATTAAGTGTTTTCTATTTACTTATTTGCAAAAATATTTTTATTTTATTTTTTTAAAAATAAAAAAAATAAAAACAACTTTAAATTTTTTTCATTTTATTTTTCTTATTTTTAAAATGTACTATATTTAATTATTAAAAATTATAATTATGCTGACCAATGATTTATTATAAATCACTATCATTAACAACTTATAATCATTATTATCAGTCTATTTTTAAATTTTAAAATTATTTTTAAATTAATATAACTAAACAAATTTTTATTTTATTTTGTTTTGAAAAATAATTCTGAAAACTGTATTATAAAACAGTTTTTAAAAATAAAAAAATAAGAACTGTCCTTACTTTCCCTGTTTATAATTTTTCTCGGGAGTGAATTCATTATAATGTTTCATAAGATGAAAAGGCTAAAATATATCTTTAATTCTTTAATTTTATATAAAATTTTATTTTGATCCTTACTTTTATAAAATATTTTTTTAAAATTATTTAATCTTAATATCATTAATTTTATTATAAAAAACTTATACATTAAATTTTTAAATATTAATAAAATATTTTTAAATGTTAACATATTAAATTTAATTTTTTAAATAATAATAATTGATATAAAAAAAATCATTTAAATTTAACGGTATTAAGATTAGAGAATTAAAAAAAATACTTTTTAAAATTAAAGAATTAAGTTAAAATTTCATATAAAATTAAAAATTTAAAGAATATTTTAATTAATTAAAAAGAGTGCGCAAGCCTGGTGTGAGGTGAGGAGTGTCGCAAAGAAAGAGTCAAGATAACAATTCTAAATCTAAAACTACTCATTAAATAATTGGAGAGTGAGAGTTCGCGTTTTTACTGTACACCACATAGCCAGCCTTTCAACTTTTCTTTGCGTCATGTCCTGTCAGAGACAACGACCGCCCACCACCATTATTTTCTTAATACATCTCCTGTAGGGAAAATGATATTAAAGCCTTTAAAAATAAAGTTTATTATATTAAGGGTCTAAATTATTCTGAAATTATTTTGTAGGCCTTAAGACTTTAATTGTAACATTCTTTTCGAGTAAAAATATTATTTTATTTTTTTTTGATTTGAATTTAGAACCTGTGTGAACCCTCGAAACAACGGAATAAATCATGCACAACATAACATCCACTATATACAAGACGAGGTCCACGCATGCTCAATAGAAAGTCCATGTATTTTGAGTATTTTACTAGCCTAGGCTCTAACAAAATGACCTGACAGACCATGCATAACACAACATTCACTATGCACTAAACTATGTTCACTCATGCTCAACAGAAAATCCATGCATTTTGAATATTTCATTAGCCTAGGCTCAATAAAATTAGTTAGGCAGAACATGCACAACACAACATCCACTATGCACAAGACGATGTCCACACATGCTTAATAGAAAGTCTATGCATTTTGAGTATTTCACTAGCCTAGGCTCTAACAAAAATGACTAGGCAGACCATGCACAACACAACATCCACTATGCACTAGACTATGTTCACGCATGCTCAACAAAAAATTCATGCATTTCGAATATTTCATTAGCCTAGGCTCAACAAAATGACTAGTTAGACAGATCATGCACAACACAACATCCACTATGCACAAGACGATGTCCACACATGCTCAATAGAAAGTCTATGCATTTTGAGTATTTCACTAGCCTAGGCTCTAACAAAAATGATTAGGCAGATCATGCACAACATAACATTCACTATGCACTAGACTATATTCACACATGCTCAATAAAAAATTCATGCATTTCGAATATTTCATTAGCCTAAGCTTAACAAAATGACTTGTTAGGTAGACCATGTACAACACAACATCCACTATGCATAAGACGATGTTCACACATGCTCAACAGAAAGTCTATGCATTTTCAGTATTTCACAAGCCAAGGTTTAATAAAAATGATAAATTAGGCAGACCATGCACGACACAATGTCCATTATGTACAAGATGATATCCACATATGCTTAACAAAAAATTCATGCATTTCCAATATTAAGAAGGATAATTACATCAGATATGTAGAATTTCATGTTGGTATTGACCTAGGTACTAAAACAAGTACCCACATTAAATTTTGACATGATATTTCAAGTCTGATATGTACAAAAAGCTAGCCACTATATTCAAAACATCTAACAGTTGCTTCTCTATATACAAATAAAAAATATTTGTGATTCTCAATTATCCAAAAAATATTACTTGAAAATGCTTCCATATACATAATTATAGTTGCCTATATACATCAAAAAGGAAAATGTGACTACTTCTCATGTTGGGTTAGGATTCTTGCATGTCTTGTCATTGTGTCCAGCCTCCCCACATCTTGAACAATGATAAATTTTCTTTTATTTTAATCTGCAATGAACAAATTAATCTAGGTAAATGTCCACATATAGAAGCCCAACTTTTATTTTATACAACTCAAAGTTAAATATAAGCAACTCAAAGTTCATTTTTGCACAGGAGATATTCCAACATCTTTGACAGCATATTTTTTTCACATTGGGAGTTATATTTTTATTCAATTCACATATCAAAGTCTAATATGAACAAGTCAACCATCACTATTATACAACAATTAATCCATTCTAAAACTTTCACAGTTAACTTAATGGTTTAGTAACCTTTAGCTTATATCAGTAAGTTATGCTTAACAAAATGCACAAGTAGGCAAACAATGTATGACAATACCCACTATGCACAACATAAGGTTCATATATTTTCAACTAAAAATCCATACGATTCTATTTTATTAGTAGGCTAAATTTAACAAAATGCTCAAGTTAGGAAAATAGTGCACAACACAACATCTACTATGCACAACGTAAGGTTCATATATTCTCACTTGAATGTTATGTGAGTTCAATTTATCATTAGGCTATGCTTAATAAAATGCACAACAGCTCAAAGTTCATTTTTACACAACAAATATTCCAACATTTTTGATAGGAAATTTTCTTCATATTAGATCATATTTTATTCAGTTCACATGTAAAAGTCCAATATGAACAAGTCAACTATCATTATTGCACAACAACTAATCCACTCTAAAACTTTCATGACCAAAATAATTCAGTAACTTTTTGCTCAGATCAGCAGTAGAATCACAAAATAAACAAGTAAACTCGTAGGCTTAAAAATCTATGCTTCACGCGAGAGACCTATTACAACTTCAACAACTAAAAGACACACATGCACCGAATCAATGGGGGAGAAACAAAATTGAAGATCCTTACCTCTAAACAATAATAATAGAAGCTTCAAAAAATAAATGATGTCGCTCGAATAAGGAAGACGAAGAAGATCAGCAATGGCTGGCGATGTGCAAGGAAAGAGAGGAAAAATCATGAACTGTGCTTCATCTATCAACACCCACGACTTCTACACTCATTTACGCCGGCAACGATCAACGACGATAGAGCAATGACTGGTGAAATGAAAAAGAGAGAGAGAGAGAGAAGGAAGAGGAAGGAAGAACAGAGAAAGAAGAAGAAATTTTTGTTCAGCTGGTTATGGGAGGGACAAATTGGTCATTTCACCAAAAAACATAATTACAAATGAGGCCTTTAGGCCTTCAGAATAATTTTAGAATCTATTAGGCCTTATCTGCAAAATTCTTGCTTTTTAAGGTCCTTAGTGCCATTTTTCCTTTCCTTTATGTCTTACGTCTTCCTCTTATTAAGCCAACGGTCTAAAAGTTTGTTTATTCAACTATTTTTTTTATAAGATAAGATCATATAATTTACATGTATTAATAGAATAATTTTAACTAACTTATGTTTTATTTCTACTCTCTATTTTTTTGTTTTAATTAACTGATTAGATACATTTTACCAAAAATTCATTAATTAATCATAAACATGTGTAAATTATTTCATATTAATTAAATAGAGGTAATATTAAAAAACATAATTAACACCCTTCAAATGTTTTATATTGAGGAAATTTTACTTTTCTAGACGTTGTCCTGTAATCAGGATAGGATGGAATAAGTAATTGAAAATTTGAATTCCAATTCTTATATGTGTGATAATTTAATTGAAAAAAATTGATTATTTACTCTAGTACTCTGTAATTATATTCTTTGTTGTTGCTCGTGGATAGAGTCTACTCATTGTACTTATAAAAAATATTAATTTTTTATTTTTTTTATTAATGTTATGCATGTGTTTTTTTTTTGATAAAAAGTTATACATGTGTTTAATGTAATAAGAAAGAAAAATATAATTTTTCTTTTTTTTTTCAGTATTTTATTAACTAATACTATTAAATTTTAAGAAAAATATAATTTTCAATTTTTATATTTTATTTAAATTTTATTATAAGTTTATAAACAGCTTTATAAAGATTTAAAATATTAAAAAATAAAATTAAAAAATTTAAAATTTAAAAATTATAAAAATTTATAACAAAACTCAATCAAAATATAAAAGAAGTTCAATGTTTTGTTTTTGCAAGAATCAATATATTACTAAACCTGTTTCACTAAAATGCCTCTTATAAACAGTAACGGCTTAATTTTGGGCTTCGTGACTCACATTTCAACTTGCTATTCGTTTTATGACCCAGCTTGAAAGGACTAAAGGGGCTTTCTCTTTAAATAAAGCCCGTTTAAAAAAATTATGACAGCGACATATGCTTCATCCTTCTTCTCTTCCCAAAAACACCCTAAGCACTCCTCTAGCAGAGTCTTGCAGTAGTTCAGCTCCAATCTTTCTTCCTTCCTTCTTTCATGGTGTGCTTTCATTCGACTCCCTCCTTCCCCATTCATCTTCATCTTATCTAGCCGTCAAAACCTTTTTGCTTCGTTCAAAATCAAAACGGTCAAAGCCATCACCAACTTCCACACTCACAGTTACTCTATCTGTGAAAGCCATCACTGGCTTCTCTATCTCAAACTTTCCATCATTCTCTCCACCTCGAAGCTTCGTAGATCTCTTCTCTTTGAAGCTTCGTCCTTCAATTTGTGTCCAGGGTGCATGGATCTATGCATAAAATGCCTCCTCAAGTCCAACCCCATCGGGGATGTCGCTTCCCTTGCCTCCATGCTTGCTGACATCATCTCAGTTGACTGTAGACCCAGCGGTTAACCTTTCTTGAATATTGCCAATGGTCTTTGGTACGTTCAAACTCCTAACACTTGAGCCCTTTTTTTATTTTCTTAGTGTCTCTTCCTCAATTTATGTGATTGTAAAGGGTTACAATCAATGGATTGGAGGGATTTAAGATTGTGATATTGAAGATAATTTTTTGAACTGTCACAGGAAATGTTGTTGACGTGATTGTCATATAGAAACTTCCGAGGTATGTCTCTCTTGTAGCTGTGTTATCTACCTCCTTACTTATTCTTGCTATTTCATATCATGACATCCATTATCCAGTTTTCCCATTTGACTCAGAGCTATCATCGTGTATTAGTGTGAGTGTTCACTGTTTGGATTCTGGATTCTGCTTTGTTGTTCAAGCTCTGTTTTGGCATATAAGACTTCATATATGTATTCTCCTTATGAAAGTACTTTTTTTTGCATTTTATTGAATCTGAGCTTTTGTCTTTCTTCATTCAAGGTTGAATAGGGCTGAGAATAGCTTTACCACAAATTATTCTATTAAGGTTTGTAAACTATCAGTTTAATTTTTTGTTTTCTGAATCTGGAAATTTAATGGATTTACTTTTTAGTTTAGTGTTGCTGACCCCTAAAGCTTGATGTACATTTCAATTTTGGTGGAGGAATTGGCGGGCTGTATATAATTACAAATGGATAATCAACAAACGACTCTTTTGCCGAGTGAGAAATTCACATAGAGAAATGAAAACTTCTCTACGTTGAACTCTAGCAAGTTTTACTTCAAGATTTTCATTATGGGCAATTATCCATGGTATTTCCTTTGGTTGGAATTTACTAAATACTTAATTTCATCTTTGAAATAATTTGCATTTGTGATTTGAATATGATTTTCTTTGGGCCAGCTATCAAGAGAATTCTTAAATATTCTAAAGGGAACAATGTGGACTACTTGTCTTTATATTTGGATGTTGTGGATTCCACAGCACAATGTGGACTACTCGTCTTTGTAAGAGTTGGATGGTTGGCTATGTACTGTAAATAGCTAGCTGTAAGGAGAATTATTAATAACACTTGACATTTTAGCCTGCTTTTATATATAATGTTTAAAGTTTTGCTGCTGATTTTGTACAATCCTTTTCTTAAATGAGTTTTATTACTCCATGCAGGTTCAATGACAATTAAAGGAATGCTCTAAAATCAACTCCTAGTTTTCTTACAACTACATTGAAAAGATGTTGGGTATGAGAAAGTTGATAGAGTAATGATGATACAAGGTAACTCTTTTTTCACTGTTATTAGTGATAAAGTAATAATGGACAATGCATGTTTTTGAAACTGTTCAGGAGAGATAGGGAAAATGTAGAGAATCCAGTTTGGATTAGTCTGAATAAAATGATTTGACAGTAATAATGAACACCTCTTTTTTGACAGTAAACTTGCTAAATATAGAATCATCTCTTTTCTTAGGTAAAACACTAACTATGACGTTTGTGGTATCTCTGTCAATATTAGGTGTATATGCAGTTTCACTTTACGTTTAAATTCTTGCAAATGTGGCCCTGACCATAATGGTACGTTTACAATATCAATGAGCATTTTTAAACCCTATTCACTTCCAAAAGAAAAACATTTCAATCCTCCATGAAGCTCAGTTGTTACTAGCAAATATAAAAAAGATCACATTTTTTTGAGCACAAATAAAAAACTTCACATTAAAATCACTTTTCATTGTGGCATAAAATTGTGTAATTGGCTGGTAGTTCCTACTTTCTAATAAATTCTTTCTTACTGTTCTTAACGTAGGGCAAAGATGTGGTAGTTAAATTTTTTTTTTTTACTAATGTTACTTGTCCTTAATTGTAAAATTGGAAAATCACAATTTTTTTTTTTACAAATTTAAAGTATCAATAGTCACTTATTAAAACACTTGAAATTAGTCAATGTTGTTTCATGAGTATGATAAAAATAAAAAGTTCTTAAATTATAAAGTAAAGGCATTATATTTAAATTTAAAATATATATCCAATAGAGATGAAGGTATTATTTCTTAAATAAAAAATTGCAAACTATAATATCATAAAAAGATGCCTAACAATTTTAATTTCTTTTCATGAAAGATGACAAAACAAGCAAATCCTACAATCAATAAATTATTACAAAAATTAATCATTATATTTGATCAACATTTATGTATAATGTTCCCATCCATTTCATGAGGAAGTAAAAGTATGATATGTGACATTATCAAGGATGAAAAGCATAAATGGACTATAAATTTTGTTACATGATCATGAAAATATTGTTAGAATAATATAAAATGTGGTGTTTAATTCAATATAATTTTTACTTCCCGTGTATCGCACGGGGTAGTAAAAGTTAGTTCTATCAAACATCTAATACAAGTCAGATAGTACAAGTCACATGGTCTAGCATTCTTTTGCAGGCTTCCCTCAAAACAAAAGCTCTCTCTTCTGCTTGCATCTCATTTTCTCTGTTTCCTCTTCCTGAGCCACTCTCTCTGGTCTTTCAATTTCTTGTTCTTGACTAAAGCATTTCCGAAAAAAAAAAAATCGTGGTTTTTTCCCCCATACTATCTGTCTCCATTTCTTCTTCCCAAGTTTTCTATTCAACTTGTTTTCATTTTCCAGTATCATCTAATTTTTCAAGGCTGACATGCGTGGCTAGCCCTTGCCATTTTCGGAGACGACACTGTTCATAAAGCCACTGTGAAAGTAACCATGTGAGAGGAGCGGGCCCCACCTCATTAGCTTGGACTGCTTGGTGGAGTCACTATCTGGGATATATTGAATATCTGAAGATGATGATTGATGATGTTTTTCCAGCCTGGATTTTGTGGCGAGGGGGAGTTTACCTATTGACTTGAAAAAGCAAGTCTTTTGCGGGTCTTTTATAGGAAGCGGCATTGCAATTGCATCTTATTTTCATTGCCTCCGAGCTTCGTCTGCTTTTCCTGCACTCTGTTCTTCCAATTTCTTCTGCTATTTCCTTCTACTTTCACCTACAAACCATTCCAAGGAAATTTGTTTCCTCTACCTCTCTTCATTCCTCTTCTAAGTTTTCGGTTCAACTTGGTTTCTTTCATTTTCCTGTTCCAACTGCCTCAAAAAAAAAAAAAAAAGTGCCTTTGTTTAAGGATTTGTTTTCTTGTTATCTCTTCTTTTCGCTGTCGGTTTTAAAAATCTTTTGCCAAAAAAACTAAAATTCTTTTTCTCATCATTGGAGGGGTTTTTGTTGTCTCGTTCCGTAGTTCATATACAAACTAAATTTATTAAAAGCCAAAAAAAAAAAAAAAAGTTGACGTCGTTGTTGTTTAGAGATTTCTTGCAAGTCTGCTCTCTGTTACTTCTGTTTGTTGCTTTAAAAAAATCTTCAAAAAAAAAAAAAGTTTCTCATCTACCTGTCTCTCTTAGAAGTCCTGGTAGTGTCTCTCTTCGTTCCTTCTTCTAGGTTTTCTGTTCAACTTGTTTTCTTTCTTTCTTTATTGTTTTTTGGGCAAAGGTTGCTTTCATTTTCTTGTATCAGGTTGTGCAAAAAAAAAAAAAAGAAAAAGAAAACAAAGGGTGTCTTTGTTTAAGGGTCTATTTTCTGGATACCTCTTCTTGTATTTGTTTCCTTTGAAAAATCTAAAAGAAAAAGGGAAAAAATTTCTCATGCTCAATCCTTTGTTCCTTGGAAGTCTTTGGTACTGCTGCCTTAGTTTGTAGTTCTTCAGAGTGAGAGATAAGTTTAATTTGGTGTGAAGCAGAGAGTGATTCCGGTAAAGTTCGTCTCTTGTTGTTTAGAATCTTTCTATTCTATAATTATTAATGTTGATTAATAATATGAATTGTGTTTTTCCTCTATTTTTGTGGTTATGATTCTGGACAACAGAATATTACTTGGCAAGGGAAGGGCAGCTGCGGCAGACACCTCTCTCTCATCTTTCACAGGCTCTGTCTGGTAAAGTCCTTTCAATTTTTGATTTAAGTTTTGGTGTCCATTATTAAACACCAAATCTGGACCATTCATTTTAATTTTAGAATTTGGTGCGTTTGTATGTATTTTTGAGTAAAATATAACTTTAAAGTATGAGTAAAATACAACCACCTTCTCTACAACTAAATGGATCTAACAAGTATTCAAGTACAATTCTTAATACCGTTAAAAATATTCTTTTAAAAATTTTAGAATTATTAATTTGTTTTTATAATTTAATTGTCTATCCTCTCCGAATTTTAAAAAGTCAAAATGATTTTTAATCTAATATATATAATTTAATGATAAAGTTGTGTGGATGAAAATAAAATTTCAAAAATATTCTTAAATTATTAACAACTTCTATAGAAAAAGTATAAATATCCCTTTTTTTTATTGTATGTTTATATTAAAACTAAATGATGGAAATTTGTATTTTTTATTAATGTTATTTAAAAAATTGTAAAATATTGGAATGGGGTTAAAAATGATGCATTGTTTTTTTTTTTTCATTTTTATGATTTTTTAAAGAATAGCATAAAGTTATAATTTTGATTTATTTTTTAAAAAAATTGTGAAAAATAATTATACCTTTTATATTTATAAGATATTAAGGGTCTGTTTAGTTTTTACTTTTTATTTTTTTTAAGTAAAAACTTGGATAATTGTTCTGGATTTAATTGTTTTCAAAATAAAAAAAAGAAAAACATTTTAAAATTGGTTTCATTTCATTTTTTTTGTTTTCAAAATACATTATGCTTGGCCAATTTCTATCCTAAACAACCACCATTAAATGCCTGCAAACATGATTATCAGTGTATTTTGTAATTCTATAACTATTTTTTAATTAACGTAAGCATATTTTCATTTTATTTTATTTTAAAAAATAATTCTTAAAACTATATTATAAATAACGTAAAAATAAAAAGTGAAAATAGAAACTAAACAGGCTTTAAAATGTCTTTAATTTCATATTTTGTCTCTGAATTCTCAGTGGAAATAATATTGAAGAAGCTATCTAAAAAATCAACCAAAAAAAAAGTAAGGGCCTATTTATTTTCTATTTTAACAAACTATTTTTTATTTTTAAAAATAAAAGAATACAAAAACTTGTTTAGATAAGTATTCTTCATTTAATTGTTTGAAAAATGTTTTTATTTTTTATTTTTTTAAAAATAAAAACAATTTCAAGTTGTTTTTGTTTTATTTTTCTTGTTTTTAAGATATACTGTATTTGATTATTGAAAGTTATAAACACCTTAACCATTTTTTATTATCAATTATCATCATTAACTGTCTATAATTATTACTATCAATTCATTTTTTAATTGATATAATTAAATAGATTTTTATTTTTTTATTTTAAAAAATAATTTTAAAAATTATATTACAAAATAATTTAAAAAAAAGAGAGAACAAAAACCAAATTTCTCGTTTGTTACTTGCAGCATAGGAATGCAAATAGGCATGTTTATGACACCCATTTCTCCATCTGATATGATTTTACTTTTTGATGTTTGTGTTGTGTTAATCGTACATCAATTTAGGAATCAACAATGGAGATTCTCAGTGCCATTGCTGGCGAAATAGCAAAGTATACACTGAAACCCATTGTACGACAAGTGGGATATTTGTTTTTTTACAAAGACAATTTTAAGGAGCTAAAGGATCAAGTCGAGGCGCTGGGGATAGCAAAAGAGCGAATTGTGCATGAGGTTGAAGCGGAGAGAAGAAATGGAAGAGAGATTGAAGCTGATGTGGGGGAGTGGCTGAAGAAAGCTGACACGACTTTAAAGGAAGCTGATGGAGTGTGTAAAGATCCACGCTGTGTGAAAGCAGACTGTTCTGGATGGTGTTTTCCTAATTTGATTTCACGCCATCAACTAAGTCGAAATGCAAAGAAAACGGTAGAAAATGTTGCTAAAGTGCTGACAAATGGGAAGTTCGATCGAATTGCGCACCTCCCTCCTTTACCCACCATCATAACAATTAGTGTAAAGCTTGAGTCAAGGAACAAGATGAAGGAGGAGATTTTGCTGGCTCTTAAAGACCCTAAACTAAGCAGAATAGGAGTCTATGGATTAAGTGGGGTGGGGAAGACCACTCTAGCTGGAGAAATTGTTGAGCAAGTGAAGCATGAAAGGTTATTTGATGAAGTGGTTATGGTAACTATATCACAAACTGCAGATATTGACAGAATTCAAGATGAGATGGCAGATAAGCTAGGCCTCCGCTTTGGAGAGAGGTCTATGGCTGGAAAAGCAGGCCGCTTGTATGACAGAATCACACGGGAGAAAGCTATCCTCATCATATTGGATGACATCTATAATCAACTTAATTTGGATAACTTGGGAATTCCATCCAAAGATAAATATAAGTTGGGAATTTCTATTGAGGATAACTATAAGGGCTGCAAGTTGCTGCTAACTTCTAGAGACAAAAAAATTTTAGAAAACTATGATACTGAAAAGAATTTTAGACTTGAAGTTTTAAATGATGAAGAATCTCGTAGATTATTTCAAAATATGAATGATGATGCCGTCGGAGATGTTGAGTTGCAAGATATTGCAGCCCAAGTGACCCGAAGTTGTGCAGGCTTGCCTGTTGTGATAGTCACAATGGCAAAGGCGTTGAGAAATAAGGGAATTGATTTTTGGGAAAATGCCTTGAAGAAATTGGAAAGCGTCGATAATGGGGAGAGAGTTTTCGAAGCTTTGCAATTTAGTTACAATCAATTGAAAGATGAGGAAGTGAAGCAGGTTTTCTTGCTTTGTGGAGTACAAGGAACTTCCACTTATGTTAGTGACTTGTTGAAATATGTATTTGGTTTGGGTATATTCAAGCAAGTAGATACCGTTGAAGATGCAAGAATCAAACTTCGCGAAACGATGGCTGATTTGAAGTCATGTTGTTTGTTACTTGACCATGATGCAACGATCAAAATGCATGATACTGTTTGCAAAGTAGCTATAAAAATTGCATTTAGGGATTTTTATGTTTTCACACTGGAAAGGACAATTGGCTTGCAAGGTTTGCCAGATGGGGATTTTCTCAAAAGGTGTTCCCAAATAAATTTAATTCGTTGTTGTATCCGACAACTTCCTGAAAAGTTAGATTGTCCTGATTTGAAATTCCTTCACTTGAATAGTAAAGATAATCCTTCATTGGAAATTCCAAATTCCTTTTTTGAGGGTATGAGAAAACTTGAAGTGTTGGATGTCACAGGAATGATCGTACCATCATTACCTACGTCGCTTGTTTCCTTGACCAAACTTAAAACATTATGTTTGGATCATTGTTATTTGAAAGATATGGCTGGAATTGGAGTTTTGAAAAATTTAAAAATTCTTAGCTTCATCCATTCATCTATGGAAGAGTTTCCCAGTGAAATAGGACAATTGACTCATCTAAAAATGTTGGATTTGAGGAATTCTGGAATTGAAGTCATCCCACCCAACATTGTGTCCCAGTTGACCAAACTGGAGGAATTGTATATAGGCAATGCCTTGATAAAGTGGGGCGTAGACAATTCTGCTAAGCAAAACAAAAATGCTAGTCTTAGTGAGCTAAGGCATTTGACAAGCTTAAGTACTCTAGAAATTCAAACGGAGACTTGGATTTTGACGAGGGGCATAAGGTTTGAGAACTTAAAGAGATATAAGATTGTTGTAGGAGATAAATGGGAATGGCCATATTATAATGAGACCTCAAGATTGTTAAAGCTGAAGCTTGATACTCACATTCCTTCTGAACATGGGATTAAAATGTTGATTAAAAGAGCGGAAGATTTGTACTTAGATGAAGTAAATGGCATTTCAAATGTGGTTTTCCAATTGAATGGCGAAGGATTTCCATTGCTAAAGCATCTCCACATCCAATATAATGGTGAAATTCAGTACATTATCAACTCAATCGGGAGGAATCAAACTAACGTAATTCTGTTTCCCAAATTGGAGACTCTCATACTTCAGAATCTCTCTATGTTGGAGGAGATATGTCATGGCCCTTTGTGGGTTGGTTCTTTTCGAGAACTTAGAGTCATCAAGCTCAAAAGTTGTGGCAAACTAGAATATGTCTTGTTGAATTCAATGATTAAAGAATTTTCTCAGCTTGTTGAAATGGATGTTTCTGAATGCCCTTCTGTGAAGAATATTGTGTTTATGGAAAGCATGAATAGTGGCATGGTCATCAATAAAGTTGAGTTTCTTCCACTGCGACGCTTGGCTTTACAATATTTACATGCAATGGTCGGTTTTCGCTCTGATAACCCAGCATTGTTTTTTGACGCAAAGGTATGCTCGTTCTTTTGCATTCTTATGTTTCTCATGCAATTGTTACCTGGAAATTTGAGATACTTGCTTTAAGTATGTATGTGTGTACGTGTAATACACATCTTTAATACCTTGCAAGTAAAAAGTTGGTGGTTTTGTGTATATATTATATTAAAATTAAGGAGTAACATTTTTTGCAGGTTTCATTGCCAAACTTGGACAGCTTGAAATTGAGCTCGATCAATTTAAACAAAATTTGGGATGATCATCAACTTTCAGTACCCAATTCTTTTCAGAATCTAGCTCATTTGATCGTGGAGGAGTGTGGCAACCTACAGTATTTGTTCTTACCTTCCATGGTTGAAAATCTGAAAAATCTCAAACAGCTTAAAGTAAGTAAATGCGACAAGATGGAGGAGATAATAGCCACTGAAGGAAGAAACAATGAGATTACATTGAATCAAGAGGTACTATTATTTTGTTCTTCATTATATGGTAGTTCCCAACATTTGTATTTCTCTTGATAATACAACAACAGCAACAACAACAACAACAACAGTTCTAATTAATTAATGAGCATAAAATCTTAATCACAGTGTATTATAAATTGGTGTACATACGCCTTGAATCATGACGTCCAAAATTGATCAAATAATCACATTCAAGTAAATCTATCTATATATATATGTATATATCAAGGATTATCTTTTTATTAAATGGAGTTAATCCTTGCTTATTATACGATATTTATTATTACTTGTGCATCATGTAGGCTGGATTTTCCAAATTGGAGGAGATCATAATAAATGACATGAAAAACTTGAAGACAGCATGGCACTATCAATTTGGCAGATTGAAGACATTGGAAATCAAGAAGTGTGAGAGACTGGAGACTATTTTTCCAGCAGGCTACATGCGTGAAGCATTAAGAAGTCTTGAGACATTGAAGGTCTGTGATTGTGCTTTAGTGAAAGAGATATTCCACTTAACGGCCAATGGAATGGGTACTGAAGAGGCGACAACCCAGCTTAAAAGTCTAGTACTACATGGACTGCCAAAGATGAAACAAATATGGAGTAGGGATCCCCAGGGACTTTTTCGCTTTTTTAATCTACAGCTTGTGCAAATTGAAGACTGTGAAAATTTAGAGTATGTCTTCCCATTCTCCATTGCTAAGGATCTTCCACAACTTGATGACCTCCAGTTAGTTTCATGCGGGATAAAGGAAGTTGTTTCAAAAAAGGATGGACCTATGGATGAAACTACCATATTTGAGCTTAATCATCTCACCTGTGTGAAACTAGTACGTTTACATAAGCTCAAGGAATTCTATGTCGGGGCTCATACCTTAGAATGTCAATCCTTGAGAAAATTGTTTGTGCTTAATTGTAAGCTACTGAAGCTTTTCAATTCACGGTCAAGCAGATGTCAAGAAAGTCCTTCATATCACCAACCTCATTTCTCAAAGCCACAGCCTCTGTTCCAAGTTGAAGAGGTAGGGATGGCATTATTTCCTTATCTCCATATAGTTTTATTGATGAAGGTTCTTCTAGCTCTAGCTGATGAGCCATGCACGATATCTTTTGTTTCTTTTGCTTTAGATATTTTATGAATAAAGAATTCAATTTATCAGATTAGAGATAGTTAAGTTATGGTCTAGCTTATTTTTCTGCATTAGTCAAGGAAACAAACTCCCTTAAATTCTAGAGGTTGGATATTGACCATCTTCTAGGAGAACGTAATGAAAATCAGAAACCTCTTGTGGTTAGTATCTCTTCTCTGTTTTTCTTTTCTTTCTTTCTTCCTTTCTTTCTTTTTTGTGCCTCTATTATGCTCTTTTATACACTATAAATCTTCTACAATTCCAGAAGTCATTTTGCTGATATGGTCATGATAGTTAGCCACTTGTATTTGTGTACAGTTTAGTTTCAATATTTTATATTTATTCATTAGTCAAATCCATTTGCAATTTCCAAATTATTGACTTTTCATCAGTCATGATGCAAACTAATGATACTTTCTAATGATGAAATTTTGCTTTATGTAATTGTGTTGTAGGTGATTGGCAACTTACACATTTTGGCACTACGTTGTGTGGATGCTAACATGATATTGCAACACCAAGTTCCAGGGGAACTCTTCTGTGAAATCAAAGATCTTGTGATAACTGAATTTGAAGATGATAAAGCAACTTTTCCGCATTGGTTTCTAAAAAATTTACCCAAGCTTGAGGTACTAACTGTTATGACCAGTTCCTTTAAGGAAATATTTTGTGATGAAACATTAATTGATGAGGAGGGACAAGACAAAATTAGCACACGAGTTAAAAGATTGTCGCTCTCAACTTTACCTGAACTTCAGGATTTATGTAGAGGAGGAAGTCAAATTCACCCAGTTCTTGAGCTTCTTGAAATCTTAACTGTGATAGAATGTTCCAATCTGAGAAATTTAGTTCCTTCCTCTGCAACTTTTTGCCACTTGACATGCATGGTGATAACGAACTGCCATAGTTTGAAAAGCCTGATGACGGCATCAACCGCACGAAGTCTTGTCAAGCTGCAAACGATGAAATTAGAAGAGTGCAAGTCACTTCAAAAAGTTGTGACAGAAGAGGTGAATGAGACAGAACATGAAATTGCATTTAACAGTCTGTTAATTTTAGAGCTGAATTATTTGCCAGTGCTCCATAGTTTTTCATCAAGTAAGTACTCCTTCAAGTTTCCATGGTTGGAGAGAGTTGTTGTTAGTCAATGCCCTAGGATGCAGATTTTCTCTGCCAAAGCAACAAGTACACCCAAGCTTAAAAAAGTGCTAATAGAGGAAAAAGCCTGCGGAGAATATTATTGGCAAGGCGACTTAAATGGAACAATAAACAATATGTATCTGAACAAGGTATGTTCTAATATTAAGCCAACTAATTTTTAAAGACGCTGACTGAATTTTTTTTATTTTCTGCAGTAAATTGTTTAATTTTTTTCAATACCTTGTTTTTAAAATTGAAATGATAAATTCCTTCGTACAGGTTGCATTTTGTAGCTTCGTGCATTTAAAGGTTTCGGATTATCCTGAGTTGGGAGAATTGTGGTATGGCCAAGTTAAGAACAAATTATTTTGTAATTTGAAATCTTTGGTGGTGCAAAATTGCCATTGGTTGTCAAATTTTCTTCTTTCTGGAAATATACTTGAAGCTCTTTCCAACTTGAAAGAGCTTGAAGTAAGAGAGTGCGTCACACTTGAAGCTGTGTTTGAGTTGGGCGACATAAATGAAAGGGGATTAATAGTGAGAGAAATAAAAAAAAATAACTCTGTCTAATTTACCTAAACTCAAGCGCATATGGAATCTTGATTCCCAAGAAATTGTTAGCCTTGGTGATGCAGGAGATCTTGCTGGTGAATGCCAAGGATCCAATATGTCAGAAGCTATAGGCATTGAAAATAAAGAGAAGGTACGATCCATACTTTTAACATGTTTGACTATTCACTTGCATTTGGCCTAAGAATGTTTCAATGGTAATGTTGAGATATAGGAAATTACGATCATCTCTCATGTCATTTAACATGAGAGAATTGCTTATTTTTCTCATGGCAAGGACAATGCTTGTCGCTTCCAGGTTCATACTTTATGCGAGAAAATAGATTTTATCGTCTTAAAAAGCCTCCAAAATTATCTCATTCGGATTATGAAAGCCATGGTGTCAGATCCTGTGTCAAAATTCTCCAAATATGCTTAGTTTTATGTCATAATGAGGCTTTTCTTTTTATAAGGTACTTCTGGCTTCAAGTTTAAATTTCTCTGAAATTAGCATTTTTTTTTTGCCGAGAAATTAGCATGGTGAAGGTGCTATGAATTTGATCAATGAGTTTTGGCCTTTTGGGAGTGCCTAAAGAGGAAACAGAGGAACCTCTGGTAGTAGTCTTGCATAGGATCTTGATAGTAGTAAGGCTGCTTTTGAGGAATGAAGTATAGGCAACAGCTAATATGTCTTTGTTTTGTACGGTTCCTTTGAGTCTGGTTTTAGGTTGTATGTAGGTCCGATCTGTTTCTCTTTTGTATATTGTAATACTAGGAATTTGTGTTTTCGGTTTTTGAGTTTATTTGTAAGTATAACTTTTTCTTTTTTTCAGAAGTAATAAAATTTACTTCTTTTGCTAAAAAATTTAAAAACATTTTCTAGCCAAATGCGCTCCTCTTGAAGTCCTGTACTAGTCTGATACAATATTGATGAAAACGAATGTGCAAATAAAATTGTCCAAATAAAACACATATAACTGGACTCAACCTCTGCATTGTTTAAACAGGTGGATTTTCATAGTTCGAATCATCTGAAGCTCTTTTCATCAAATTTGTTAAGATTGGTGCAGTCACTGGAGGAGCTAGAAGTAAGTGACTGTGGTTCCCTAGAAGTAGTGTTTGATGTAAAAATAATGGATGACAGAGAAATGCAAGGAAGGAAAACAAGTCAGTTGAAAAGGCTTGCTCTGTCGAGACTGCCAAATCTGAAACACATATGGAACAGAGACCTTCCAGAAATACTCAGTTTCAAAAATTTACAGGTCACGAAAATCACTCAGTGCCAAAGCTTGAAACATTTGTTTTCAGTATCGTTATGCCAAGATCTGCAGCAGCTTCAAGACCTTGTGATAATGTCCTGTGGCATTGAGGAAATTGTTGCCGTTGAAGGAGAAGGATTAGAGGAACTTAAGTTCTATTTTCCTCGTTTGACTATCTTCAGGCTACATTTTCTGATGAGGTTTAAGAGATTTTACCCAGGAAGACATTATTTGGAGTGCCCTTCACTGAAGACATTAGATGTATTTGGCTGTGAAGGATTGGAAATATTTAGCTTTACTCATTTGGACTCCCGGCAGACATTAATGGTTGGTGAAGATGACATGCCAATTCAACAAGCCCTCTTTTCTCTTGAAAAGGTACTTGCATGCCCTTTTGCTATTTATTCTTTTAGCTTGTTGATTCTTACAATCAGATTCTTGAGCTTAACTAAGAAAAATAGAAGTATTATTATTCTCATGTAATTTATGAGGTTATTCCTTGATTTAAAGATCAATTAAATAGTTACATTTATTCTTTATGTATCAGGTGTCCTCGAATTTGAAGGATTTGGCATTAAATGAAAAGGATTCCATCGAGATATTGAACGGACACTATGAAGCAAATTTGTTCCATAGTTTAGAGGTGCTTGGTTTACAGTGCTTCCAAGAAACTCCGGTGATGTTGCTAAATAGGTTCCTTGAAAAATTCCCCAATATCAAAACACTTGGAGTGCGATATAGTTCTTTCAAGGTTTTTTTTCCTTCAAATGAAGCTGGTTATTGTGGTTTTAGAAGTCCCAACCAAATAAAAAAGTTGGGGCTTCAAAAGATGGAGCAGCTTGAGCAGATATGGAATGATGACTCTCTGACAGATGTCCTTGAAGAACTCATTGTGTTGGATTGTCCAAGTTTAACAAGCTTGGGACCACCTTCAATAGCTTTCACAAGTTTAACTTCCTTACAAGTGATGTACTGCAAAAGGTTGACCTTTTTAATGACAGGCTCCACTGCTAAAACTCTTGTGCACCTCAAACAGTTGTGGATAAGAAATTGTGGGATGATGGAAGTGGTTGTAATGATTAATGAAGGAACACCAGAAGAGATTAAATTTGAAAGCTTAGAATATTTGGAAATGACCTTTTTACCCTCTCTCAAAAGCTTCTGCTCTGGAAAACATACTTTTGTATTCCCATCATTGGAAATGTTAAAAGTGAGAGGATGCCCCAGAATGCAGAATTTCTCATCAGGAGTCATTATAGCCCCAACAATAACCATGGAAGTAGAAAATGAAACAAGACATTGCGCTGAAGACTTTAATACCACTATCAAGCAGCTGGCCATGGAACAGGTGCAGTGAACCTAAATTGTTGTGGTATCCTTTAGTTTAAAAGCAATTTGAAAAATAAGCCGATGCTCTTTTTAATATTCAAGTTCCTCATGTTTATTTGTGTCTATTCAAGTTCCTCATGTTTGTTTGTGTTCTTCTAGAGAAGCCATAAAACAAATATCATTATTTTGAAGGTGCTTTATGTAACAGGATTTATCTAACAATAAATATCTCTCTTATGGAATTAACTATACGAGATAAAGAAAGAAAAAATTGTCCGATTGAGATGAAATAGAATGTCGTTTGGTTGCAACATATTTTTTTTTTTTTGGGTCTGGCGGCTGCGTTATTATACATATAAAGCATGACTTCTCATATTTGATGATTGTTAATTTCTTTCCACAGAACCAAGAGTCACTATAACCCCAATGCTGACAGCTGTGGTTGAAGAAAATGGAACAGTGCGTCTGAAACATGACCTCGAATTTTTCAAGTCAATGCTATTAAGCAGTTGTTGATGGACAAGTTATGTTAAATTTGATTTGTTTTACGAATTTAAATGTGTGTTTGTGCTATCTCGAGAAACAATAAAAGAATTATTGGACTCTCTGTTTTCTTAGAACGAAAAATATTATTATGTATTGGTATATCAAATACTGGATTTGCCTGATTGATTCATATAGCTTTTGTTATGTGTATTTTTGTTGCCTTTTGGATTTTAATTTGGTTACCCACTTGTTCAGTGCCAAAATAAGCGAGTTTACGTTTCTGTAATCTCTTGTTAGCAGGAAGTTTCAAGTTCTGATGAATAAGAACTACCGGTTAAAGAGTTGAAGTAGCTGAAATACGTGATCGTGATCTGTTTTATTCTCGTTTCTACTGCTGGCGTGTTTCTCATTGTATTTCAGATTTCTTCGTAAAAGGGAAAAAATATGTTGGTCTGTCGTGCTTGACACTGCGGTCCTTGAACAATACTAGAATATAAGCAGTCAAGTAGCTGTGGTAGTTAGAATTGGTTGTTTCTGTTAGGAGAACCAGACTGTCATGTATTGTATCGTTACAACAAGGAAGCGATACAATTTTCCCGAGCAGTTCTGATCTGAAAAATTAACATGTTATCAGTGCATGCTTATACTTTGTTTATTCACTCCTATCAATGCAACTGGATTTCAATAAATTTTGAAGGGAAAAAAAAAAAAAAGAAGATAACACCAAATGATCTTTCGAAATGAGTTTTAAAAGGCGAAAGATGGGTGATAAAATGTATAACCTTGTAAAAATTGGAAGGAGTAAGGCAATTGAAGACACAACACCAAGTGGCTTTCGCATTTTGAGCCGTAGAAAGTGAAAGTTGGAGGTTAAAAATGAAACCTTGTATTGTGAAAGTCATTTGCAACATTTATGACATTAGACTACAATAAAAACACTTTCCGTCACAGTTTCTTTTTTCTCGTACTCGTTTTTAATGTACCGAAACGCTACTAGTTCGGGAAAAATAAACACCATTCTGTGCCCAACACCATTGTTTTTGGCATCGAACTTCCCTTTTTTAAATTAAAATTTCCTTTTTAAAATGTCAAAAAGTTTAATTTAGCATTTAGTAATCAATAGCCACTGTATTTTTCTTTCTGTTTTTCTTTTAACCGACGGGACGATTAACATGATAAGATTACAAAGTAAGGCTTTTATGCCGATAAATACATCAGATCCTCAATGGAAAATTTTGAAAGGCTCAGACCTGATCTAAATAATTTACATAATAAATAAGTTTAAAATTTATAAAACTATTGAACCTAAAATTTAAGAATTATTTACCCAATTATCCATTATTTTTTATTCTCTCCATCTCAAATTATAAGAAACTTTTATAAAAAAATTTAGTGTTCTAAAATATAAGACACTTTAATAAAAAAAAGGTTTCATTAATGATACTTTTTCAATATTATCCTTCCCATATATTTTTTCTTTTCAATATTTTTTTAATAAAATATTAAATAAAAAGTACTTTGAAAAGTTTATATTTTTATTTTAAAAATAAAATTATAAAATATATTTAATAAATTTTATTAATATATGAAATTTTATTTAAAAATATTTTATATTTTAAGACAAGAAAGATATTATTTTTTTAATTTTACTCCTCGTTGAAAAATCAGTTGAGAGACAGTGAATGGACACTGCAGTGGGTGGACCTAAGTAATTGAGCATGGAATGTGGGCGCGTTTTCCACAGCGGACCAATTTCGTCTATGGTACCGTGTTAATCTTTGTGGGGCCAAACTTTTGTAGCATGTTCAAAATAACAGTAGAGCGAGGGTTTTCCATTTAATTGTATACAGCTAAACCATCCACCTTTTTTACTCCAAATTTTTAAGGGAGAATCACAACCAAAGACTGCTAGAGAAACATATTCATAGTTAAGGATCAATTAATTTTGAATTTACATTTCAGTCTCAAAAATCTTAATTGTAATTAATTTTTATTGAAAAAAGACAAAAACACCCCTAATGTTAAAAATCAAAACAAAGATCGTTGGTTTTAGTTCCAACTTCCTCGACCTTCACGTCACCCTACTCCCACAATTGTTGGTTCAGAAGTGGTTTGGCTATACTGAAGGTGGTTTCCCTATATTTGAGTTCGGGAGAAGTTACTCATGTAGTCACTTGAGGTTTGGTGTGCTGTAGAAGTTTGGGCATAGCCATCGAACATCGTCTTGGTGAGCATTGTTGGAGTTTGCGAGGAGTAAAAGCTGCATTGAACTGTAAGTTGGGTTTCTTCAAGTTTTTTGTTTGTAAACCATTGAATTTTTCCCTTTGAAGAATTTTAAAAAAATTACAAGAGCCAAAACCATAAGAATAAGTACCCTTTAAGAAATTAACAATTGATTGGTTGATATTGACTAGTTGACAAAGTGAGTGCATGTTGCCCTAAAAAAATAAGTAGTATGTCATGATTCGTATACTCATTCATTAGTAGGCAAACTAAGTCCATGCTCTTGAAAATATTGAAGTGTCTTGTGATGTTTGACAAGTTTTTGAATTAGCAAGTCCCGTTAGTATGTTGACAAATAGTCAATTTGAAATTAACAAGCACCCTTAGTAGATTGAGTGTTGTGCCTAATTAATGAATGCTAATAAAGGAGATGACAAATGTTGTTGGTTGTTTTTTGTTTTATTGTAACTGACAAGTATATAATGTTGATGATTTGTCAAAGTTTTTAATATGTAAATGGATGCAAAAGAAAAATCCTATTATTAGTTTGACAAGTATATAATTTACAACTGAGAAATACTGTTGTTATATTTTTTGACAAGTATATAATTTGTAAATGACGAGCCTCGTTATTATTTTGATAAGTATATAATGTGCACAATTTGTTTGAAGTTTTGGACAAGTATATAATCTTCTAAAGACAAGCCCTGTTATTAGTTTGACAAGTATATACTTTACAAATGACAAGTATTGTTGTTATGTTTTTTTGACAAGTATATAATCTATAAATAACAAGTTCTATTATTATTTTGACAAGTATATAATGTACATTATTTGGCTGAAGTTTTGGACAAATAAATAATCTTCTAAAGACAAGTCCCGCTATTTGTTTGACAAGTATATAATCTATAAATAACAAGTCTCGTTATTATTTTGACAAGTATATAATGTGCATTATTTGTCTAAAGTCTTGGACAAGTATATAATCTTCTAAAAACAAGTCCCATTATTAGTTTGACGAGTATATAATCTAGAAATGACAAGTACTGTTGTTATGCTTTTTTGACAAGTATATAATTTGTAAATGATAAGACCTGTTATTATTTTAACAAGTACATAACGTGCATTATTTGTTTGAAGTTTTGGACAAGTATATAATTTTTTAAAGACAAGTCCCATTATTAGTTTGACAAGTATATAATCTACCACTGTTGTCATGTACTTTTGACAAGTATATAATCTGAAAATGACAAGTCCCATAATTATTTTGACAAGTATGTAATGTGCATGATTTGTTTGAAGTTTTGGACAAGAATATAATCTGAGAAAGATAAGTCCCATTTTTATTTTGACAAGTATATAATATGCAAATGACAAGTCCTGTTATATACTACTAACAGGTATATAATGTGCATGATTTGAAGTTATGGACAAGTATATAATCTTGCAAAGACAAGTCCAGTTAGTATTTTGACAAGTATTGAATATGAAAATGGCAAGTCTTTTTATTATTTTGACAAGTATATAATCTGCAAGATTTGGACAAGTTTATATTTTGCAAAAGACAAGTCCCGTTACTATTTTGATTCGTATACAATGTGGAGATAACAAGTCCTGTTATTATTATTTTTCACAATAATGTGGTATACATGATTTCTCCAAGCCACAAAATTGTTAATATGTATAGTGGTAGAAAAATGGCTGACAAAGAAAACAAGAAATACGTGACAAGATTTAACTTATTTAAGAAGGATTTCTATGCAAGTAGGAACGAAAAGTTTAAGAGCTTCCAAGATGGATAGTGTTAAAGAAGCATGGAAGAGAGTAAGTGAGGAAGAGAAGAAGAAATATAAAGAAATGGCATTGGAAGGAAGAATAGAAATCCCTAAAAAATACACTTTACCATTCCTAACCAAATGCTCACTTAGTAAATTCATAAAAGTTGTTGAATATGTGAAGGGGAATGAAAATTTAAGGGAAAGGGTGGAGAAAATTGAGTTTGGGAGGTTGTTAGATATTGGTTGCAGGAAAATTCCTCGAGAACTTATTGCAGAGGTGATTAAATTTGTATGATCTACTTATTAAAGGATTACCATAAGAAAGAAGATTGTTAGTATCAAGTTGGTAGATGTTGAGCTTTTACTGGGGTTACCCAGTGAAGATAGAAAAATGAAAATAGTTGCTAGCAAGAAGGTTGTATGAAAAATGCAAAGAGTTTATTTCCTTTTTTTTGATAATGAAATGAAAAAGAAGATAATTTCTGGAGAACATGATGATTCCTTTAAGTTTTTATTTGTATTGTACACATTGGGTACTCTATTATGTCCAAGTACATGTTTTGGTGTAAGTGATTGTATATTGAAAGTCATGGCGTGCACCAAAAAAGCATGGGCACAATATGATTGGGCCATACTTGTTTTCAATAAACTAACAGTTAAAATTAAAAAGTACAAGAAGGCTACTAAGGAGGGAAAGCTTCACGGATCTAAAACTGTTGGAGGCTGTGTATTCTTCTTGTTGGTACATATGTATTTATCACTTTTATTAACTAAGTTAGCCTTTTTGAGTTGTGTGTGATTGTGTTTTGTTACCAAAT
The DNA here is from genome assembly GCF_029017545.1 of Prosopis cineraria. Lineage (NCBI taxonomy): Eukaryota > Viridiplantae > Streptophyta > Magnoliopsida > Fabales > Fabaceae > Prosopis > Prosopis cineraria. Next base: position 3,669,726 of record NW_026555343.1, read on the forward strand.
ATTGTTCCTCTAATATTTTCCATTGGTTATAGGTGGCTTGTAACATCTTTAATTTTTAAATTAGATTAAATAAGCCCCATTAGATTAATTAAGTGTGCATTAGTGATGTGTGTGGCTAGAAAGGCCTAACAGGCATGTTTAATTTTAATTTTAGCCTTAAATATGGCTCTGAAGGAGTGTCACCTGGGGGATGAAAGAGGAAGAAATTCTGAGAAGGAAGATTCTGTGTTACAAGCTGCGGCTTGTGGATGAGCTGCCGCGGCGCATGTGTGACAACATGCCAAGGAAGCTCTCTATACTAGATGTCAGGGTGCATTATGCATCCCCTGCGGTGTATGGTCACATTTTTGTTGTCATAAGTCGCAAAAATGATGCAGTAAAGAAGAGAAAAACAAAGAATACAAGGGAAAGGCGAAAGAACTGTGCTAGAGCTTGAAGAAAATGACTAGTAGAAGTATTTTGGAGCTCCTAAACGTCAATGCTAAGCTTCTTACACTTAAATCTTTCTCTCTTCTTCCATTTTCTTGATGGTAAAAGTTAAGGTTTGGTTGATAATGGTGATTTTCGATCCATAGAAGCTATGAGTCCGAACCCTTTGACTTAAATAGAGTTAATAGGAGTAGATTGAGCTAAAAAACTTGATATTAATGATTATATGAGATTAGTGGTTGAGGAGCATTTAGTGCCCAAAAATCTTCATAAATATAATAGTTGGGAATAGTGTGGTCCTACTAATGACCATTAAAGAGCTCAATAATATTAATGACAGTTAAAGAAGTTAAGAAACCCTATGGATATTTTTACATAAGTCAAGAATAAATTTTGAGGATTAAGAAATGTTGATGTATTAGTGAAAATTAGCTCAAATATGGATATTGATGATTTACAATATAAATGCTTAAAGAGTGACTACCATTGGCACCATTCAAGCTTCTTGAAAGCTTTAGAAGTGAGTATTCGATGGGTGAAACCTTTGACTTCTCAAAAGTTTGAGGTAATCGAGAAAATTCTAACTTGAACTTTTGTGTGTTTATTAGTTATTGATTGATAAATGGTGATTGAATTATGTAAAATTGATTGAGATGCAAATGTAGCTTGTTTTGCATGAAAAAGCCTACTATGAAGTGGGGATTTAATGTAGTTCAATGATTTTGAGAATTTTAAAGTTCAATGATTATCAAAGTGTAGGGTACCATGATTATAAAAATAGGAGTTTAATAATTTGAGTGATAGAAGTTCAATGATTTTGAAATGTTTGGAGTTCAATGATTGTAAACGTGTGAGGTATAATGGTTTTGAAAATTGAAGTTCAATGATTTGTTTGAATTGGAGTTCAATGACTTGCTTGAATTGGAGTTCAATAACTTGTGTAAATTAGAGTTCATTGAAAATGTGTTTAAGAAGTTTAATGATTTGTCAAATAGTGAAGTTCAATGAAATTGGTTATATGAAGTTCTATGAATTAAATTTAAATGTGAATGTTACATGAATATGCATTGCATGATCTTGAGAGGTGGTAGTTAGCCTAAAAAGAGGAGTAAAAAATCAAATCTATGTGATAAGGCTCCCATTTGAGTGATGGCTTGCCCCAGATTGTTTATATTCATATTATCTCACTTGTTCAATGAGAGACTATCCATTAGTTTAACGAGGGACTCGAACCTAGCTAATTATCTACTGATTCAACGAGGAAGCTAGTTTAGGGTGTATGACACCCCATAGTGTGAGAAATGAGAAAATCGTGTTTCATAATAGAAGTTCAATGATTTTGAAATGTTTGGAGTTCAATGATTGTAAACGTGTGAGGTATAATGGTTTTGAAAATTGAAGTTCAATGATTTGTTTGAATTGGAGTTCAATGACTTGCTTGAATTGGAGTTCAATAACTTGTGTAAATTAAAGTTTATTGAAAATGTGTTTAAGAAGTTTAATGATTTATCAAATAGTGAAGTTCAATGAAATTGGTTATATGAAGTTCTATGAATTAAATTTAAATGTGAATGTTACATGAATATGCATTGCATGATCTTGAGAGGTGGCAGTTAGCCTAAAAAGAGGAGTAAAAAATCAAATCCATGTGATAAGGCTCCCATTCGAGTGATGGCTTGCCCCAGATTGTTTATATTCATATTATCTCACTTGTTCAATGAGAGACTGTCCATTAGTTTAATGAGGGACTCGAACCTAGCTAACTATCTACTGATTCAACGAGAAAGCTAGTTTAAGGTGTATGACACCCCATAGTGTGAGAAATGAGGAAATCGTGTTTCATAATAGAAGTTCAATGATTTTGAAATGTTTGGAGTTCAATGATTGTAAACGTGTGAGGTATAATGGTTTTGAAAATTGAAGTTCAATGATTTGTTTGAATTGGAGTTCAATGACTTGCTTGAATTGGAGTTCAATAACTTGTGTAAATTAGAGTTCATTGAAAATGTGTTTAAGAAGTTTAATGATTTGTCAAATAGTAAAGTTCAATGAAATTGGCTATATGAAGTTCTATGAATTAAATTTAAATGTGAATGTTACATGAATATGCATTGCATGATCTTAAGAGGTGGCAGTTAGCCTAAAAAGAGGAGTAAAAAATCAAATCCATGTGATAAGGCTCCCATTCGAGTGATGGCTTGCCCCAGATTGTTTATATTCATATTATCTCACTTGTTCAATGAGAGACTGTCCATTAGTTTAACGAGGGACTCGAACCTAGCTAGCTATCTACTGATTCAATGAGGAAGCTAGTTTAGGGTGTATGACACCCCATAGTGTGAGAAATGAGGAAATCGTGTTTCATAAATGAGTTGGGTGTGCCTTAGTTCGATAATCCCCTCATGAGTATTTAGGCTAGGGAAATTATGGATTATAGATTATCCCACTGTGTTATAGCTCACAGTTTCATGTCAGAGGAATAAGGAGGATATAAGGGAGGTTTGATCATGCATATAGTGAGTAATGGCACATGGTTGTCTGCATTGTGACCCTAATAAGAATATTCATGAATTGAGTCTTAATTACTCCTAAGTATTCGTGATTGTATAATATGATAAACTTTATGGGATATGAAAATTGTTGAAAAGCTTTATTTCCCAAGTATATACTATTATGCTTGGAAGTGTGAATATATACATTCTCAAATGTTTCACATGGTTTGAAGAATTTATTTTTATTGCCACTTGCATTTAAATTAATTGACATGTATTAGTATGAGTTAGTTGAACCTTAGTTACTAAGTGGTTATACTCACTCCATTATCTTCAATATTATAAGGAATAGTTCAAGAGATTTAGAAAGAGGAAAGCACCTAGAGGCTTAGGATTGCAATCCTAATTTGTATGCCTCTTTATTTTAGAGTCATTATATGTATTTGACAATTTCAATTGCCAACTAGGGATAGCTTATTTTGATCCTTACTTGCATTATGTGATTTATGAATTGTAAGTGTATTTTGGATCATAGGGAGTGATTTTATGATATGTGTTATACGTGATAAGGTCAAAATACTAATGCAAGTAAGAGTTGAGCATATTATGTGTTGATTATGGATTGCTTGATGAAAATGTGCTTAAACTCCTTCGTGTATATTTTTGAGATTAAAAGGTTGAATAGTGAAATTGTGATCTATAAATGTTTAATGTGATATGATGCATTATATGAGTTAGTTTTGATGTTTCACATATGGTCAAATGGGTGTCAATGGCTAATAGCTTTTGGTAAATGAATTAGACACTTGGTTTTATGAAAATTGCTAAAAAAGTGTAAGTTTTGAAAAGAATATTTAAATTTTAATTGAGAAATAATTTTCTTATGAAAACTAATGCCATTAGTTAGAGCTCAAAAAGAGCTTTTTGTAAACACCTAGTTCGCGTCAATCAGACGTCAGATGAAGAATTGGGGTGTATCAGAAGTTGCACTAAAAGTTGTCAAATTGACAGCAAAATTTATTGTCAAAATTCGTACAATTACGCTGTAATGCATGATGTCATGAGTCTCGACGCATGTCACAGAGGCGAACACACAGCAGCACATGCCTTAAAATTTTTCAAAATTTCCTGTTTTCAAATTTTTAAGCAAATGCACTTATATGTGTAGTGATCTCATGGTTTCGTATAATTGTGAACTCTGATTTGTCTATTTTAAGAACTTTGAAAATAGTTTTAGTTTTGTAAACTTAGAATTTCAACTTTTCTAACCATTTGAAACTTGGTATTATGTTAAATACCTTAATCTCATTTCCTTGTTACTTGAGAATTGGAGTTAATTATGGGTTAGAAGGAGGAGGATATTACATGGCCTATCCTCAAGTGATGTATTGAAGCACTGGAATGAGGAAAGAGTGAACAAAAGAGTAGACACAGAGAGAAATAGATGCCACGAAATTATATATGTTTTGAGCACTAATAAGGATACTTTTTCAACAAAGATGCCACTAATAATATCATTTTATGACCAAGTTAGTATTAAAGTTGAAATTCATAATATATGCTTTGATTGGAAATTGTCTTATACAGTGTGTATCTTGTGCACAAGTTAAAGGAGGCTTATTTGAGAATTAATAGCTTTTTCATGAGGAAATGATGAAGGTACAAAGATTTGTTGCTGAAGAGCTACTGAAGCTACAAGTAAAGAGGGGTGCCTTAGAAAAAGAGGAGGATGGAGATGAGAAGGAAGGAGAGAGTGAGCAAGAGGAAGAAGAGGATGAAGAAGAACATAAATCTAGAGATGGTAAAGAGGAAATAGACAATAAAGAAGAGGAGGAAGGAGAACATAAATCTGAACATAATAAAAAATAAGTGGACAATGAAGAAGAGGAGGAGGGAGACCATAAATCTAGACAAATAGAAGAGGAAGATGATACAGAAGATGAAAACAAGTCAAACAAAGTACGTAGCAATGAGGAGAAGGAAGGATCAAACAAATCAGAACACAAAGTTGGAGGTATACTAAGGAGGTCAAAAAGGGTGAAATAGCCTAGCATAAGATCTCTATGGTTAGCTTGTGTTGCTCGAAAGAGGAAAATAAGTGAAAAAGAATGTTTATTTGATTTGTGCTTTCAATCATGTAAAGAAGATGAATGATAAAAGTAAGTTATAAATTCATCATACGTGCTTTTCTAGTTTAAAGTTAATAGTTACAAGTATTGATATATTATTTTTTGCATCCAGGGTAATTGTCCAAATGTTTGGATATCAACTTACAAGGGTAGAATTGAGAGATCTTGTCCTGAAAGTGGATTAGTAATATGATAATTGTAACATCCCAAATTCTAATCCTTAGATTATTAAAAAATTAATCAATTTTGATTATAGTAATTGAACGATTTGATATGGTGTGTAGCCAGGGAGGTCTAATAAATGTATTCAGCTTTGTTTTCAGTCCTAATTATGGGTTCAAAGTGAAGTTGTGCCACCCGGGCATCGAAAGAAGGAGAAAACACGAAGGAAGTGTCTTTGTACCATATGCTACGGCATGCAGCATGTTTGTCGTGGCTTACAGATGGTAATGAAGAGGGCATGATCTCTTTGTACTATACGCTGCGGCACATGCTGCGTGCGCTGCAACGCAGGACTAAAATTTCTAATAAGCACCCTCACGAGCTGAGACAGAAATCAAAAGAGGGAGAAGAGGAAAACAAAAGTGCTTGATATATCTCTGCTATGCTCCATTAGTAATTTTGAAGCATTTTAAAGCCAGTAATTACTTAAGGTAAGTTCTCCAAGCCCTAATCTCCTTTTCTCTTCCATTTTCTTGAAGATTTTAGTTAGGATTTAAGTTAGAATGATGATTTTCAATCCATATTGATTATGGATCCGAATCCATTAACTCAAATGGAGTTAACGGAAGTTGTTTAGAGTATTTAAACCTAGAGATTATGGGTTTTGACACTTTTAGATGGTGAGTGTCATTAATGTTCGAAAATGGACATTTAATTTGAATTTATGAAGGTGGTTGAGGCACTAATGGCAATGTGGATACTTAATGAAGTTATATAATGCTAAAGATAGTTAATAAACCCAATGGACCAGCCTAAGGGTGAGAAGTAAGGGTGTTGGATGTTGTAGAAGAGAAAATGTGCGAGTTGAAATTTTGTTCTTGACAATGTTGATGAATTTAGAATTGATTGATTGTAGATTAAGCATTTGGACACAATATTTGGCTTGGAAATCAAGCTTAGAAGCTAATTATTAAGGGGTAAACCTTTGATCTCTCAAATTTTTGAGGTAATCAAGGGAACCCTATCCTGGGTAGTTGTTTATTAATTACATTATAATGTGAAATGTGTATATTGGCATGTACAATTGTGATTTGTGAATATGTACACATCTTATGAAACATGAGATAGTATATTTGCTTGATGTGAACTAAAGATGTGCAAGTGAATTTAAAATGAATTTCAAATTGTAATATGGTATTAAAATGAGTAATTGATGATTAGTATGATAGATTTGAATTGTGGTTAAGGTGTAATGGGTTAAAGATAATTGTGTAATTGAAATGGTAGATATACATGGTATATGTGATAATGAGATTAGTACTCACTTGAGTAGCGTATTATCATAAGCCCAATGTGTTAATAATGAATAAATGAAATTGTGAAATGAGTGAGTATCGTACATTGCATGATTAGTTGGCGGGATTTCACCTAAGAGGGAAGTAGTTAAAATTCATATGGTATTTCTACTACCTTTCAATGCATGAGGATATAGCCTTGTCTCATAGTTTGTTGAGGGATTAGAACCTAGCTATCTTTACAAATTTATCGAGGAGGTTTGCTTAGGGTATATGACACCCTAAAGATTTGAGAGTGGGGGAAGCTGTGGTCTGAGAGTGAGTCCTATAATCTTTAGCTGGGTTATACGTCACAATTTATGGGCTTGGGTAGTACAATCACACGAACGGAGCCCTATTTGATGTTATAATCAACGATTTTAGTCGGAGAAAATAAGATATTTAATTTTATGAAAAATGTTATTTGGTTATATTATATTACAAGTGACAATAGTTGACTTAATTTGTAAAATGGAGTAAAGAACAATAATTTTGATGGCCATATTCCTTTCGTCTGAAAGTAGTAGAGATTGTGTCCTTTTATTAGGTCTCCCAATTTGAGAACTTAATTCGTACCATGATTCATTAAGATATAATGCATCTTAAAAATGGTGGTTTTGTGCATATATCGGATCAGTGACGGATCCAGAAAAAATTACTAGAGGGGGAAATATTTATATTTATATAAATTCTTATATTTTTGAAGAAGATATAATTTTAAATTATAATTAATATAATATTTAAATAAATAATATGAGGAGTTTAAAAAATATAATAGTTCATTTTTATTATAAATTTATTTTTATATTAAATAGAAGAGTAGAAAATAATTTTAAATATGTGTGATGAATAATTTTAAAGTAAGTGTGGGAGCATGTGTAGTTTTAAAGAGGGGACAAATGTAATTTTAGTTAAAAAGTAAGTGTAAATTTTTCTTATTTTATGGGGGCAATTGCCCCCTCTATGTTCAATATAGATATGTCCCTGTATTGGATTAAGATTTAGAGTAATATTTTTTTTATTTTTATAGGTTTCATTGTCAAATTTGGGGACCCCAAAATTAAGCTTGATTAATTTGGAGAAAATTTGGGATGATCATCAACATTCAGCAGCTACTTCTTTTATTTAATTGTGGATGACTGTGGCAGCCTACAATATTTATTCTCACCTTTTATGGTTGAAAATCTAGAAAATCTGAAACGGCTTGAAATAAGTAAATGCCACGCGATGGGGGAGATAATAGGCATAGAAGGAAGTAACAATGAGATTACATTGGCTCAAGATCATATGGTATGATTTTGTTCTTAAGTTATTTTGAAGTTGCCAACATTTGCATTTTTTTTTTCATTGTAGTTTTAATGAACATAAAAGTTTTAAACACCTCCCAGTCTTATAACTTGGAATATTTCTTAAATTACAATATCCAAAATCTATCACACAAGCACATTCAAGTAACAATGTAATATTAATATTAGGGTTTTTTTTTAATTAGTTGAGAGATTGGTATTGGTTTATTATACAATGTTCATGATTTGTTGTGCATCAAATAGGTTGGATTTCCCAAATTGGAGGAGATCATAATAAATGACATGAAGAACTTGAAGGGAGCATGGCATTACCAATTTGGTAGAATAAAGATATTGGAAGTGAACAAATGTGATGAACTGGAGACTATGTTTCCATCAGGCTACATGCTTGAAGCATTAAGAAGTCTTGGGATGTTGAGGGTTCGAGATTGTGTTTCAGTGGAAGAGATATTCAACTCACCTCTGCTGGCGGAATGCATACTCAAGAAGTGACAGCTCAGCTGAAAAATCTAGAAATAAGTGGACTGCCGGAGTTGAAATGAATATGGAGCAGGGATCCCCAAGGACTTGTTTGCTTTTCCAATCTAGAACTCGTGTGTGTTGAGCACTGTAGCATGCTGGACTATGTCTTCCCGTTCTCCATTGCTAAGGATCTTCCACAATTTGAATATCTCAAACTAGCTATGTGTGGGATCAAGGAAGTTGTTTTGAAGAAGGATGGATCAGTGGATGAAACTACCATATTTGAGCTTAATGATCTCACCTCCCTGATCCTTATAAAATTGCTTAAGCTCAAGGGATTCTGTGTAGGGGTTCATACATTAGAATGTCGATCCTTGAAAATGCTGCATGTGTTGCATTGTCCATATTTGAAGGTATTCAATCTGCCTGCAAATAGATGTCGGCTAAGTTTTGCTAATGACAGATTTCATTTGTCAATGCAACAATATCAATTTACAATTAATGAAGAGGTATGGGTGATATAAGCTTTTATCCTTATCCATAAAATCATGACACCAGTCATATTTAGCGTATATTTGCCTAATATATTTTGTTTATTTATCTTGCATCTGGTCTGATAAAAATCTTCATTGTACTTTGTCGTTACATTTCGCAATGAAAATAACAAATTTATGCCCTATGTTTTATGTGAACTTCAATTATTTTCATTTTACTATGTCATGATGCAAAACAATGACTCTGTAACTTCCAACGATGTAATTTTGCATTGTGCAATTATGCAATTATGTAGGTGATTCGCAACTTGGATAATTTGGTCCTAGAATCTTTGGATGCTAACGTCATATTGTATCACCAAGTTCCCTCATGCCTATTCCGCAAACTCAAAACATCTTTGGATATCTGCTTTTCAAGATGATGAAGCAAGTGCTCTGCTTTGGTTTCTCAAAAATGTACCTAGTCTCGAAAATCTATATGTTTCATTCAGCTCCACAAAGGAGATATTTTATGATGAATTGCTAACCCACGAGGAAGAATGGAACAAAATTAGCACCCGATATATAAAGCATTACTGCTGCGGCGTTCACCGAAGCTTCAGAATTTATGTAAAGAAGGAAGTCAAATTCACCTTGTTCTTGAGGTTCTTGAAGTCTTAATGGTGGAAGAATGTTCCAGTTTAAGAAATTTAGTCCCTTCCTCTGCAACATTCTACCACTTGACATATCTAGAGGCAATACAGTGCAACAGTTTGAAAAGCCTAATGACCTCATCAACGGCGGGAAGTCTTTTCAAATTGCAAAGGATGAAAGTGTGATTCGCTGGAAGAAATTGTGACAGAAGAGGTGGATGGGACAAAAAATGAAATTGCGTTTAACAGTTTGTTAAGTTTAGAGCTGAATTATTTGCCAAGGCTCCGTAGTTTTTCATCAAGCAAGTGCCCCTTCAAGTTCCCATAATTGGAGAGATTTATTGTTAGCCAATGCCCTCGGATGCAAATTTTCTCAGACAAAGCAATAAGTGCACCAAAGCTTAGAACAACACTAACGGAGGGAGAATCTTACTGGGAAGGAGACTTAAATGAAACAATCAGGAAGATGTTTCGAACAAGGTCTGTATGATTTATCCAGACAAATTTTGAAAGATTTTGAGTGAATTAAAATAAATTGTTTAAAGTGTTTAAGTGTGATCTTATTATAATTGACGCTATGAATTGTTTTTTTTTTTTTTTACAAGTGGCATTTTGTAGCTTCAAGCATTTAGAGCTTTCGAAATATCCAGAGTTAAGAGAATTGTGGTATGGCCAAGTTGGGCATGAAATGTTTTCTAATTTGAAATCTTTGGTGGTGCGAAATTGCCAGTGGCTTTCGAATATTCTTCTTTCAGGAAGCATGCTAGAAGCTTTGTTCAACTTGGAAGAGCTTGAAGTGAGTGTGATATACTTGAAGCTGTGTTTGATTTGGGCGATATGAATGAAAGAGGAAGGATGGTGAGAGAAACTAATCAGTTGAAAAAAAAAATGAGACTTAATAGTCTGCCAAAATTGAAGCACATGTGGAAACACGATTCCTGTGAAATTGTTAGTTTTGGTAATTCAAGCGATGTTTGTGCCAGTGAACGCCAATCATCAAATGGAGAAGAAAAAGTATGATCCATAATCTTAATTAGGGCGATAACCTAGGCTAAATTCAACGGGATAAAATAATGATAATTTTTCAACATTAAACCAAGCCTGATTAGGTTTAGGTTTGGCCTAAATACTTTTTTATTTTTTTAAAAAATATATAATATATATTAAACATTAATTAATATTTTAAATTGTAGTTTATTATTTGAGTAAATTATAAATATATATTTTTAAAAATTTTTAAAATTTTATATTATTATATTTTCATCATTTTTAATCTCTCAAATATTTTAAAATGATCTTAGAAATATTTTTAAAACTTTAAGACTTAAAAAAAAATTTCAGTCCTCTGTATTGTTTAACTGTCCCGAAAGGTATAATGCATATTTCTTACAATAGTAGTAGTAATAATTAATTTTAAGATTAAAATTTAAATTTGCTTAAAAATTGTTGACTATTCGAGCATTCAAGATGGTTGGAATAAACTCCAAAGCTGAATTGTTAGGGCCAAACATGATTATATAAGATAGGAACTTTCTTTACTAATGACCCTAAATTTTAAATTAAATTAAATTAAATTTTTTCTATTAATTAATATTTTATTTAAATTAATTTTATAGTAAGTGTTAAGTGGAGGATGGTGGTTGATAGAAACTTATGCTAACAATTTTTTTGAACATTCAAAGTTTAAATTTTACTAAGATTAAAAAAAAAAGAGAGAGAAGATAAGAGAGTTCAGTTTTATTTTTATTAAATTTTGTGCCTTTTTTATAATATTTTCCTGACCTTTTTGGTAATTTTTCCATGTGCTTTTTGAACAGTGTTCTTTTTTTTTTTTTTAATAATTCTCTTCCCTTCTGATTAAACGCCAGAAGCGCGCCGATGCAGCTTAAGGATTTAATCGATTTTTCTCTTTATAATCGATTATCAATTTAATTGGTGTTTGGGTATGTTTTTGAAAAATCGAATTTTTCACTGAAAAAATCGATTATCGAGTAAATCCAAACGCGCACTATATCCACTTTTGACCGAATTGCCTGGTAACTTGTAATGATAATATTTGCTAAATGTTGTATTTTGTTATTGTTAAAATTATTTTTATATAAAAAAATTAATTATTTGACCTTTATAATTTTAATTTAGTTGTAACTCAATTTTAAACTTTAACTCACTGTAATTCAAGTTCCTGAAATTTTGATTCTATTATAAATTAAGTTTTTAAATTTTATCTTTTATAATATTGTTTCTGAAGTTTCAACCTTTAAATATTAATTTTATATTTTAAAAATAAAATTATAAAAATTAAAAATATTTTAAAATTTTAATATTTATAAATATTAAAAGAGTTTAATAATTTAAGATATTAGTAATAAATTTTAAAATATTTTTAATTTTTATAATTTTATTTTTAAAATATAAAAATTAATTTTTAAGAAATTAAAATTTTAAGAACTAAATTATAAGAGGTAAAATTTAAAAATTAATTAATAAATAAATTAAAATTTTAAAAATTGTGTTATAACGAGTTAAAATTTAAAATTAAATTATAATTAAATTAAAATTATAAAAATTAAATGATTAATTTTTTTTACAGTTATATCTTATATGTAACATTGATTTTGGATATAGATAAATTATAAATGTTTTGATAATTAATATTTTTTATTTAAATTATATTATTTTAATTATGATTGAATTAGACTTCTAACTTGTGAACCTATATTTTAACTGGATCAAGGATCCATCAGTTTTCAGCACTTTACTCCTATCTCTTCCCCTTCCTTCTTCCCCGTTTTCCATTCAACTTTGTTTTCATTTTTCAATACCACTGATTTTCCAAGGCTGACACGCGTGGCTAACCCTTGCCATTTTCGGAGCCGACGCTGTTCATAGAGCCACTGTGAAGGTAAGCATGTGAGAGGAGCTGGCCCCACCTCAGCGGCTTGGTGGAATTACGATCAGGATGCATTGAATAGTGATGTTGATTTTTCCACCCTGGACTTTGTGGCTTTACGTATTGACTTGAAAAAACTAGTCTTTTGAGATTGGGTTTGCATCATATTTACATTGCCTCCGATCTTTCCTCTGCTTTTCCTGCGCGCTGTTCTTACAATTTCTTCTGCTATTTCCTTCTACTTTTACCTTCAAGCCAGTCCAAGGAAAACAAATCGTCGGCGTTTTTGTTTCTTTTACCTCTATTCGTTCCTCTTCTAAGATTTCTGTTTAACTTGGTTTCTTTCATTTTTCTGTTTCAACTGCTTCCCAAAAAAAAAAAAAGACAAAAAAGAAAAGTGCCTTTGTTCAAGGATCTATTCTCTTGTTATCTCCTGTTTCGTTGTTGCTTTTAAAAGTCTTTTGCCAAAAAACAATTTTTTTTTCTCATGATTGGAAGGGTTTGTATTGTCTCGTTCCGTAGTTTATGTACAAACTAAATTTATTAAAAGCCCAAAAAAAAAAGTTGACGTCGTTGTTGCCTGGAGATTTCTTTTCTTGCAACTCTGCTCTCTGTTAATACTTCTCTGAAATTTATTGCTTTAAAAAATCTTCCCAAATAAAAAAAAATAAAAGCCAAAAAAAAAAAATGTTGTTATCAATTTGTCCCTTAGAAGTCCTGGTACTGTCTCTCGTCGTTCCTTCTTTTAGGTTTTCCGTTCAAGTTGTTTTCTTTCTTTCTTTCTTTGTTTTTTTTTTTTTTTTAAAATCAAAGGTTTCTTTCATTTTCTTGTATCAACTTGCGCAGGAAAAAAAGTTGTCTTTTTTTAAGGGTCTATTTTCTGGTTACCTCTTCTTGTATTTGTTGCATTTAAAAAAAAGGGGAAAAAAGTTCTCATCCTCAATCCTTTGTTCCTTGGTAGTCTTGGTACTACCGCCTCAGTTTGTAGTTCTTCAGAGTGAGAGACAAGTTTAATTTCGTGTGAAGCAAAGAGCGATTCTGGTAAATTTTGTCTCTTGATATTTATAATCTTTCTATTCTCATAATTATTAATATTAATTAATAATATGAATTGTGTTTTTTCTCTATTTTTATTTCTTATCCCCCCCGCCCCCGCCGGACTTGTGATTCTGAATGTCAGAGATTTACTTGTCAAGGGAAGGACAACGGTGGCAAACACCTCTTTTGTCTTTCTCAAGCTGTGTCTGGTAAGGTCCTTCAATTTTGGTGCCTATCATTAGATCATTAGATACCAAATCTCGACCGTTCATTTTAATTTTAGATTTGATGAGTTTGTATATATTGAATGAATGTTGTCCAAGCTTATCCGCCCCCCCAAAAAAAAAGTTTGTTGTCCAAAAACAAAAAAGTATTATTAAAATATAACTTAAAAGTATGAGTAAAATATAACCAACTGCTCTACAATTACATAATCCTAACAAATATTTTAGTCTATTTTTAGCACTATTAAAAATATTCTTTTAAAAATATTTAATTTTTTTTTTGTAATTTAATTGTCTGTCCTCTCTGAATTTAAAAAACTCTAAATAATTTTTAATCTAATCTGTATAATTTAATGGTCAACTAATTAAGATTGCTTGGATGAGAATAAAATCTTAAAAATACTCTAAATTATTTACAACTTTTATAAAATTTATAAATATCGGTTATTTTTATTTTATGATTTTATTTTTCATTTATATTAAAATTAAGTGATGGACAATTGCATTTTTTATTCATTTTTTATTAATGTTATTTGAAAAATTGTAAAATAGTGGAATGGGGTTAAAATGATGCTTTTTTTTTTGAATTTTTATGTTTTTTAAAAGAATAGTATAAAGTTACAGTTTTGATTTATTTTTTAAAAAAATTGTGAAAAATAATTATACCTTTTTATATTTATAAGATATTAAGAACCTCTTTGATTTTTACTTTTAATTTTTTTTTAGTAAAAACTTGTTTAGATAAGTATTTTGGATTTAATTATTTTCACCAAAAAATAAAAATGTTTTAAAATTGGTTTCGTTTTATTTTTCTCATTTTCAAAATACACTATATTTGATTATGAAAAAATATAGTTACCTTGGCTAATTTCTATCTTAAACTGCCACTGTTAAATGCCTGCAACCATGACAATCACTATATTTTGTAATTCTAAAACTGTTTTTCTATTAACAGAACCAAACATATTTTCATTTTATTTGGTTTTGAAAAATAATTCTAAAAATTATATTACAAAACAGTGTAAAAAATAAAAAACGAGAACAGAAATTAAAAAAAAAGGCCCTAAAATGTTTTTAATTTCATATTTTGTTCTGAATTCTCAGCGGAAATAATATTGCAGAAGCTATCAAAAAAATCAACAAAAAAGTAAGTTTCTCGTTTGTTACTTGCAACAAAGGCATGTAACAAGGCATGTTTATGACACCCATTTCTCCATGTGATATGATTTTATTTTTTGATGTTTGTGTTGTTGTTAATCGTACATTAATTCAGGAATCAAGAATGGAGATTCTCGGTGCCATTGCTGGCGAAATAGCAAAGTATACACTGAAACCCATTGAACGACAAGTGGGATATTTGTGTTATTACAAAGACAATTTCAACATGCTAAAGGATCAAGTCGAGGAGTTGGGGACGGCAAAAGAGCGAATCGTGCATGAGGTTGAAGCAGAGAAGAGAAATGGAAAAGAGATTGAAGCTGATGTGGAGAAGTGGCTGAATAAAGCTAATGACACCTTAGAGGAAGCCAAGCGATTGTGTGAAGATCCACGCTGTGTGAAGGCAGAGTGTTCTGGATGGTGTCTTCCTAATTGGATTTCACGCCATCAACTAAGCCGAAATGCAAAGAAAACGGTAGAAAATGTTGCTGAAGTGCTGACAAATGGGAAGTTCAGTCGAATTGGGCACCTCCCTCGTCTACCCACCATCACAACAAGAGATAATGTAAAGCTTGAGTCGAGGAACTTAATGAAGGAGCGCATTTTATCGGTTCTAAAAGACCCTAAAGTAAGTAGAATAGGGGTCTATTGATTAAGTGGGGTGGGGAAGACCACACTAGCAAGTGAAATTGTTGCACAAGTTAAGGATGACCAGTTATTTGATGAAGTGGTTATGGTGACTGTATCACAAGCTTTAGATATTGAGGGAATTCATGATCAGATTGCAGATCAGTTGGGCCTCCTCCGCTTTGAAGAGAAGTCCTCTATGGGAAAGGCAAGCCGCTTACGTGGGAGAATCAAACAGGACAATGCTATCCTCATCATATTGGACGACATCTATGAAGAACTTGATTTGGCTAAATTGGGAATTCCATCACAAGATACTTATAAGCAGGGAATTTCTACAGAGGACAATTATAAGGGCTGCAAGTTGTTGCTCACTTCTAGAGACCAAAATATTTTACAAAAGAATGCAACTCAAGAATTTCAGACTCGAAGTATTATGTGATGAAGAATCTCATAGATTATTTCAAATGACAAATGATGATGCTGCCAAGGATGTCGAGTTGCGAGATATTGCAACCCAAGTGGTTGAAAGTTGCGCGGGCTTGCCTATGTTGATAGTCGCAATGGCAAAGTTACTAAAAAATAGAGAAATTTATTGTTGGAAAGATGCCTTGAATGTACTGAAAAAAGTTGACAGTGGAATAATGGGTGACAAAATTTTTCCACCTTTGAAATACATGTACGATTGTTTACCAGATCATGAAGTGAAGCAAGTATTCTTGCTTTGTGGAGTACTTGGAACGTCCATTTCTGTTAATGACTTGTTGAAATACGTCATTGGTTTGGGTGTATTCAAACACATAAAAACCATTGAAGGTGTAAGAAACAGGCTTCAAAAAGTGATTGATGACTTGAAGGCATCCTGCTTTTTGCTTCACAGTGATGCAATGGCGCGAGTGATCAAAATGCATGACCTTCTTCGAGAAGTAGCTATATCAATTGCATCTGGGGATCAACATGTCTTCACAAGGAATGTTCCATTCCAAGACTGGCCAAGCGGGGATTTTTTTAAATGGTGTACCCAGATAAAGTTGGTTCGTTGTTGCATCCAAACACTTCCTGAAAAGTTAGATTGCCCCATTTTGAAATTTCTCTACTTAAATAGCAAAGATAATCCTTCATTAGAAATTCCAAACTCCTTTTTTGAGGGAATGAGAAACCTTGGAGTGTTGGATTTAACAGGAATGATCATATTATCATTACCTACATCTTTTGCCGCCTTGACTGAACTTAAAACATTGTGTTTGGATCAGTGTTCTTTGGAAGACATTTCTGGAATTGGAGCCTTGAAAAATTTAGAAATTCTTAGCTTCTTTCGTTCATCCATGGAAGAGTTTCCTAGTGAAATAGCGCAGTTGAGTCATCTAAGGATGTTAGATTTGACACGTTCTGGAATTGAGGTCATCCTACCCGATGTTGTGTCCAAGTTGACTAAACTTGAGGAATTGTACGTGGGCAATGCCTCAATAAAATGGGAGGCAAAAAGTTCAACGAAACGAAACAAAAATGCTAGTCTTGTTGAGCTCAAGCATTTGACAAGCTTGATTACTCTACATATTCAAGTTGAGACTTGGATTTTAGTGAGGGACATTGTATTTGATAAGTTAGAGAGATATAAGATTGTTATTGGAGATAAATGGGAATGGCAAAATGATAATAATACCTCAAGGTTGTTAAAGCTAAAGCTTGATACTCCCTCTCAATTAGAACATGGCATTAAAACGTTGATGGAAAGTGTGGAAGATTTATACTTAGATGAACTAAATGGCATTTCAAATGTGCTTTTCCAATTGAATGGCAAAGGATTTCCACGACTAAAGCATCTGCACATCCAAAATAATGGAGATATTCAGTGTATTATCAGCTCAACGGGAAGGAATCAAACTGATGTAATGTTGTTTCCAAAATTGGAGACATTAATGCTTCATAATCTCTCCATGTTGAAGGAGATATGTGATGGGCCACGGAGAGTTGATTCTTTTGGAAAGCTAAGAGTCATGAAGCTCAAAAGTTGCGGGCGGCTAAAATATGTCTTCTTGAATTCAATAGTTAAAAACTTCTCTCAACTTGTTGAGATTGAAGTCTCTGAATGCCATTCTGTGGAGAATATTGTGTCTTTGGAAAGTATGAATAGTGGCATGATCATCAATAAAGTTGAGTTTATTCCATTGCGACGCTTGGCTTTGCAATATTTACCTGCAATAGTCAATTTTTGCTGCTCTAATATCCCAACGTCATTCTTCGATGCAAAGGTTTGCTCATTTTGTGGCATTTTAATATTTCTTATGCATTTGTTATATGAAAATTTGAGTAGCAATTATAAAATATAGATCATATGATAGAAATTGTTACATGTTCAGTACTTGTTTATTATTTGTTTATATATATGCATATATATAACATATATATCAAACCATATATCGTGTGTGTGTTTGTGTGTGGTGTCTAGTAATTCACTACTAAAATATATAGGAATAAGATACTTAATTTTATGAAAAATGTTATCTGGTTATATTATATTACAAGTGACAATAGTTGACTTAATTTATAAAATGGAGTAAAGAGCAATAATTTTGATGGCCACATTACTTTCGTCTGAGAGTAGTAGAGATTGTGTCCTTTTATTGGGTCTCTCACATTGAGAACTTAATTTGTACCATGATTCATTAAGATATAATGCATCTTAAAAATGGTGGTTTGTGCATATATCGGATCAGTGACGGATCTAGAAAAAATTACTAGAGGGGGCAATATTTATATTTATATAGACACTAATATTTTTGAAGAAGATATAATTTTAAATAATAATTAAAATAATATTTAAATAAATAATATAAGGAGTTTAAAAAATATAATAGTTCATTTTTATTATAAATTTATTTTTGTATTAAATAGAAGAGTAGACAATAATTTTAAATATGTATGATGAATAATTTTAAAGAAAGTGTGGGACAATTCATGTTTATGGGCGGCATGTGTAGTTTTAAAGAGAGGGCAAATGTAATTTTAGTTAAAAAGTAAGTGTAAATTTTTCTTATTTTATGGGGGCAATTGCCCCCTCTATGTTCAATGTAGACATGTCCCTGTATCAGATTAAGATTTAGAGTAACAATTTTTTTTATTTTCGTAGGTTTCATTGTCAAATTTGGAGACCCTGAAATTAAGCTCGATTAATTTGGAAAAAATTTGGGATGATCATCAACATTCAACAGTCACTTCTTTCCGGAATCTAGTTAATTTAATCGTGGATGACTGCGGCAGCCTGCAATATTTATTCTCACCTTTTATGGTTGAAAATATGGAAAATCTCAAACTGCTTGAAATAAGTAAATGCCATGCGATGGAGGAGATAATAGCCATAAAAGGAAGTAACAATGAGATTACATTGGCTCAAGATCATGTGGTATGATTTTGTTCTTGAGTTATTTTGAAGTTGCCAACATTTGTATTTTTTTTTCATTGTAGTTTTAATGAACATGAAAGTTTTAAACACCTCCCAATCTTATAGCTTGGAATATTTCTTGAATTACAATATCCAAAATCTTTCACACAAGCACATTCGAGTAACTATGTAACATGAACATTAGGGGTTCTTTTTTTAATTAGTTGAGGGATTAGTATTGGTTTATTATACAACGTTCATGATTTCTTGTGCATCAAATAGGTTGGATTTCCCAAATTGGAGGAGATGATAGTAAATGACATGAAGAACTTGAAGAGAGCATGGCATTACCAATTTGGTAGATTGAAGATATTGGAAGTGAACAAATGTGATAAACTGGAGACTATGTTTCCATCAGGCTACATGCTTGAAGCATTAAGAAATCTTGAGATCTTGAGGGTTCGAGATTGTGTTTCAGTGGAAGAGATATTCCAACTCACCGCTGCTGACGGAATGCATACTCAAGAAGTGACAGCTCAGCTGAAAAATCTAGAAATAAGTGGATTGCCAAAGATGAAACGAATATGGAACAGGGATCCCCAAGGACTTGTTCGCTTTTCCAATCTACAACTCATGAGTATTAAGCACTGTAGCAAGCTGGAATATATCTTCCCGTTCTCCATCGCTAAGGATCTTCCACAACTTGAATATCTCGAACTAGTTATGTGTGGAATCAAGGAAGTTGTTTTGAAGAAGGATGGATCAATTGATGAAACTACCATATTTGAGCTTAATGATCTCATCTCTCTAATCCTTACAACTTTGGTTAAACTCAAGGGATTCTACGCAGGGGTTCGTACATTAGAATGTCAATCTTTGTAAACGTTGCAAGTGTTGTATTGTCCACATTTGAAGGTATTCAATCCGCGTGCAAATAGATGCGGGCAAAGTTTTGCTGATGACCGATTTCATTTCTCAATGCAACAATATCTATTTACAATTAATGAAGAGGTATGGGTGATATAAGCTTTTATCTTTACCCATAAAATCATTACACTAGTCTTATTTAGTGTATATTTGCCTAGTATTTTTGTTTATTTATCTTGCATCCCGTCTGATAAAAATCTTCGGGGTACATTATTGTTACATTTTGCGACTATAAATGACAAATTTATATCCGATGTTATACCTGAACTCTAATTATTCTCATTTTACTAAGTCATGGTGCAAAACAATGACTCTAAATTTTGACGACCGAAATTTTGCATTGTGCAATCATGTCGTAGGTGACTGGCAACTTGGATTCGTTAACCCTGCAATCTTGGGATGCCAACGTCATATTGCATCACCAAGCTCCCCCGCACCTATTCCGCAAACTCAAACATCTTCAGACATCCACTTTTCAAGATGATGAAGCAAGTTCTCTGCATTGGTTTCTTAAAAATGTACCCAGTCTTGAGAGTCTAATTGTTTCCTTCAGTTCTGTGAAGGAGATATTTTATGATGAATTGCTGACCGACGAGGAAGGACGGAACGCTATTAGCACCCGACTTAAAGCATTGTGGCTAAATTGCTTGCCCAAACTTCAGAATTTATGTAGAGATGGAAGACAAATTCACCCTGTTCTGGAGTTTCTTGAAGCCTTACGTGTGCAAGAATGTTCCAGTTTAAGAAATTTAGTTCCCTCCTCTACAACTTTCTGCCACTTGATATATCTAGAGGTGGTACAATGACCTCATCAACGGCGGGAAGTCTTTTCAAATTGCAAATGATGAAAATGGAAAAGTGTGATTCGCTGGAAGAAATTGTGACAGAAGAGGTGGATGGGACAAAAAATGAAATTGCGTTTAACAGTTTGTTTAGAGCTGAATTATTTGCCAAGGCTCCGTAGTTTTTCATCAAGCAAGCGCCCCTTCAAGTTCCCATGGTTGGAGAGAGTTGTTGTTAGCCAATGTCCTCGGATGCAGATTTTCTCCGACAAAGCAATAATTGCACCGAAGCTCAAAACAATACTAACGGAGGGAGGATGTTACTGGGGAGGAGACTTAAATGAAACTATCAGCAAGATGCTTCAGGATAAGGTCTGTATAGTCTATCGAGACAAATTTGGAAAGATTCTGAGTGAATTAAAATAAATTATTTGCGGCGTTTAAGCGTCCTCTTATTATAACTGACACTATAAACTGTTTTCTTCACAGGTAGCATTTCGTAGCTTCAAGCATTTAGAGCTTTCGAAATATCCAAAGTTAAGAGAATTATGGTATGGCCAGGTTGGGCATGAAATATTTTCTAATTTGAAATCTTTGGTGGTGCGAAATTGTCACTGGCTTTCGAGTATTCTTCTTTCTGGAAGTATGCTAGAAGCTCTCTTCAACTTGGGAGAACTTGAAGTGAGTGAGTGCGATACACTTGAAGTTGTGTTTGATTTGGGCGACATGAATGAAAGAAGGATGGCAAGAGAAACCATTCGGTTGAAAAAAATGAAGCTAAATAGGCTGCGAAAACTAAAGCACATATGCAATCATGATTCCAATGAAATAGCTAGCTTTGGTAATTCAGGGGATGTTCGTGCTGGTGAATGCCAATGACCGAATGGAAAAGAAAAGGTATGATCCATAATTTTAATTAAGGTAATAATTTGAGCTAAATTCAACGGCTAAAAAAAAAATTTTAAATATTGAACCAAGCCAAATCAGGTTTAAGCTGGGCATGAATTTTTTTTTATTTTTTTAAAAAATACACAAAGATATGTTAAATATTAATTAATATTTTAAATCATAGTTTGTTATTTGACTAAATTTTATATGTATATATATAAATTGGAAATTTTCATATTATTATATTTTCATCATTTTTAATCTCTAAAATATTTTAAAATAATATTAGAAATATTTTTAAAACTTTAAGACTTAGAAGAAAATTTCAATCTTCTGTATTTTTTAACTGTCCCAAAAAATACAATGCATATTTCTTATAATAATAGTAGTAATAATAGTAATTAATTTTAAGATAAAAAATTAAAATTTATTTAAATTTTTTTGACAATTTTGATATTTGAGTTAGTTTGAATAAACTCAAAAGTCAGAGGTGTTAGGGTAAGGTTTGATTATATAGGATATTTTAATTTATAAGTTCAAACTTATTTAAGCTAGCCCAACTTGAACCTGACCTACTCAAGTGATTGACAATGATCTTAACATATTTGAGTGTTCACATTCATCAGGCTTAAAAATGTTTTAATGGTAATATATTGTTATTATCTTAAGTTCAGTTGTTAATTGACTTGGAAGTAATTAATTGTGTTGAGTGGGATTTAAAAGTAATTCTCAGTAAATTTTAAAAGATTAAATACATAAATGAGGCCAAATTATTTTTCAAACACATGGATAAATCAATAAAAATGTAAATTTAATGTGATAATGAATAAATTTTAATATAATTCATGCTTCTTTTGCTGTAAATTTTGTTAACATTAATTCTTTTTATTTATTTTAATATTTTTAAAGAAAGTATTTTAAATATAACCATACTTAATTTTATGAAATTCTTTAATTTGGGGAAAAACAGTAGACAATAGACAATTATATTTCGAAGGAAAATTAATAATTTTAAACACAATTTCAATAAATATAATTAAGTATTTTTTTAGAACTTTTAATGGAATATTTTTAACCGTTTTTGAAATTGGACTAAAATATAAGTTTTAAAATGGTGAGAATGTATCTAAAATTTTAACAAAACTAAAAGAAAGTCATCGTATTTTACTCTTAAATTATTTTCCCTCTAAAAGGAAAATTTGTGGAGTTTCCAAAGTCCAACTGTATACAAGAAAATAGAGATTATCAATTTAAAAAGGCTCCAAAATCATCTCATTTGGAATATGAAAGGTTGAAAGTCATGGATTCAAAGCTTACAAATTGACATTCTTCAAATACGCTTAATTATATTTTAATTGTCATGATAAGGCTTTTTGTGAAGTACTCCTTGCTTAAAGTGTAACCCTTAATTTGGATGGGCATAAAAATAGAGAGGAGGAAAACAAGAGCAAAAGCTTCTAAAAATAGTAAAAATATAGGTTTTAAAATGAAAATTTCTCCCCATATTTTTCTCTCCTTCCCATTTTCTTCCCTATTTTGAAGTTCATAATTATTTTAGGCGGATCTACCATCGGCCTTAAATATCGAAGGGTATATCAAATTAGTAGGAATTTATTGTTTTTAATTAAAATAGAAATAGTTTCTCGTAAAATAAGCTTCTAACGAAGACTTGTACCAAACTGACGCATTCTAGATAAAGTAGCACAAAGAGAACACATAAAACATAACTCATACTCTGCATTTGTTTAAACAGGTCGATTTCAAAAGTTTGGATCATTTGAAGCTCATGCCATCGAATTTGTTGACACTGCTACGTTCATTGGAGGAACTGGAAGTGACTGGTTGTTATTCCTTAGAATCAGTGTTTGATGTGAAGGTCATGGATGACACAGAAATGCATGTAAAGGAAGAAAGTCAGCTGAAAAAGCTAACTCTATCGCGACTACCGAATCTGAAACATATATGGAATCGAAACCTTCCAAAAATACTCAGTTTCAAAAATTTGCAGATATTGACAATTGCAGGATGCCTGAACTTGAAACGTGTTTTCGGTAACATTATGCCAAGATCTGCAGCAACTTCAAGAGCTTTGCATACATTTTTGTGGCATTGAGGAAATTGTTGCAATTGAAGGAGGAGTAGAGGATCTTGAGTTTAATTTTCCAAAGTTGACTATCTTCAGGCTGGCTTGTTTGCGACAGTTGAAGAATTTTTATCCAAGAAGACATAATTTGGCATGTCCTTCATTGAAGACATTAAGTGTCTATGATTGTGAAAAATTGGAAATATTTGACTTTAGCCATTTGGATTCCCAGCATACATCAAGGCTGGATGAAATTGACGTGCCAATTCAACAAGCACTCTTTTCTTTTGAAAAGGTACATGCATGCCTTTTTTTTTCTATTTATTTTTTTCTTGGTTGATTCTTACAAACAAATTTTTGATCTAAATCAACGTAAATATAAATATCATCACTGTCACAAATTTATTAAATTATTTCATGATTTGAGAGTCAAATAAACTGTTATATTTGTTTTTATTTATTAGGTGTCACCAACTTTAAAAGATTTGGCATTAAATGAAAAAGATTCTATGAAGATACTGAATAGTCATGATGAGGTAAGTCTCTTTCATAGTGTTGAGGTGCTTCGTCTACAACGCTTTGAAGAAAGTCCAATAATGTGGCTAAATAGGTTCCTTGAAAAATTCCCTAATATTACAACACTAGAAGGGCGTTCTAGTACTTTCAAAGTACTTTTTCCTTCCAAGAAAATTGGTTATGGCAGTTTAAAAGTGTTGTGTCTTCATACGCTGGAGCAACTTGAGCAAATATGGAATGATGACGGCTCTCTTTCAGATGTCCTTGAGCAACTCTATGTGTGGGATTGTCCAAGTCTAACAAGCTTGGGACCACCTTCAATATCTTTCTTTCACAAGTTTAACAACAGCTTACACTGCTAAAAGTCTTGTGCACCTCGAAGGGTTATGCATAAGAAATTGTGGGATGATGGAGGAAGTTGTGATGATCGATGTAGCAACACCAGAAGAGATCACATTTGAAAGCTTAATACGTTTGGAAATGACTTCTTTATCCTCTCTCAAAAGCTTCTGCTCTGGCAAACTCACTTTTGTATTCCCATCATTTAGTTTATTTCAAGTGAGAGGATGCCCCAAAATGCAGAATTTCTCATCAGGAGTCATTATGGCCCAAAGGATACCAATAAGCAGAGACAATGAAACGATGCATTGGACAAAGGCCTTAATGCTACTATCAAGGAGCTGGTCACAGAATAGGTATGATAAACATAAATTATTGTTGTGTCCTATAATTTAAAGAATGTATAAAAATTTGGCTGACACTCTTTTTTAATATTCATGTTCATCAGGTTTATTTCTGTTCATATAGAGAAGCAATAAAACAAATACAGCACAACAATATTCTTTTACCTAGTTCTAACCAGAAAAAGATAATAAATATAAAAGTGGATTATGTAAGAGCATTTATGTAACGATAGATATTTCTGCTATTGAATTAAGTAGACGAGACATAGAAGGAGATGTAGTCTGCTTGGGATGAAATAGAGTGCTGCTTGTCTTTTTCTTTTTTTAGTGGCCACTTGGATTCTCATGTTAGATATTTTGATAGTGGTTAGTTTCTTTTGACAGAACCTGGGGTCAACGTAGCTTCAACAATGATAGCTGTTTTCTCTGAAATAACTATTTTTAATTTGAAGCTATAGAAATAAGGGTGAACTTGAAAAATCTTAAATTGATCAAAGTCGAATGATGGATTTGCCATATTTACTCATATAATTATTGTTATTTGCCATATCGAATGATGGACTTCAATTTTGTTAGTCACTTGTCCAGTTATAAAGTGAGTGAGTGAATTGATGTTACTATAATCTCTCTCTCGTCTGCAGGAAGGTTCAGATTCTGATGCCAGCGAACAGTCAAAGCGACACAGTACCTGCAACTTACGAAGATGATCCATTTTATTCTCCTAGTGTATTTGTGATTCATGTTTGAGATTTTCTTTCAATGAAAAAAGAAAAAGGGAAAAAAAATTGGTGGTCTATTTTAAATGACATCTTGCTCCTTGAACAATACTGGATTGATGAATATTTCAATTTATATTATGAAGAGTGAACCCTTGTATCAGGACATATGTTTAGTTTGAAGGCATGCATGCAGAACTGAGTTGATCATCTTCATTAATATTGGATCTGTTGCAATATATAGCTGTTCTATCCATCTAAACTGTGATTCACTTTAGGTCCATTTGCTACAAAATAGTAATAGAAAAAAGGAATGAGAATGCCGAAACTTGGAACACAACTCTGTTACGCAGGAGCACATTTTTCTTGTTTTGTTTTCTCTCTTTTTTCTGTGACTATATGATTGAGTTAAATTCGACTATTGTCGGTCTAATTGGGGTAGCTAACTCTGGTTGATTTTTGTTTTACATTTTAGTAAGTAAAATTGCAGAATCTGGATTTGGATGGTTGAGTATGAACAGATCATGAAAATTGGCCTATGGGAAGAAAGATAAAACATGTTGGTGGACAAAAATAAATATACCGATTGATTTTACTAATTATTACTTATAAACAACTCATTAACGTGTTTTTCGCCGCTAATCCCTCATAGCCTCATGTACTCTATATATATACATGGTAGAATCCAATCACCAACATTAATATCATTAATATTGAATATAAATTTTATATTAAGCTACGTTATGGACTGGTTCGTCAGTTTAACTATTTGCATAACTTACAAATAATATAACTTTTAGTAGATTGTATATCATATACCAAGAACCATATATATTTCATAATTTTATAAATAATATTATTTTGTTAAATAAAATATGTTTATTGGAACCGTCCTAGTTTGTACTGGCATTAATTATTAATTAATTATATAAAAGGCAAAAGAGAACAAAGCGGAAATTCCGAAATTGTTTGATGAGGAAGGGTCAACTGGCGAAGCCTTCCGTGATCCTTCTCAAAGCATTTCCCTTCGAATGTCCACACTTTCCACCACTATTTTACTAAATTATTCTTGGTTGTTATCTAAGACCTATCATTATCAAAATGAAAAAAAAAAAAAACTAAATTAGTACTCCCTCTATACTACAATATAGGATATTTTCTTGAAGTCTTACTTGGTCCTAAATATAGACATTGAATAAATTTTATATTTATTTTTTTTCAAGTATACCCTTATTTTATTTATTACTCTTTTTGAAAAAAAATCATGCATTAAAATTTTAATTACTATTATCAAGGCTCTTATTTAAAGTATTTAATGACGGTATAAATGAAAAAATATGGACATTTTTAGAAATTTATGGTTTCAACAAATATTATTCATCAATTATAAATTAATTAATTATAACTTTTATTGTGATCTAGAGGGAGTAACTAATTAAACTTCTCGCTGACCCCTGTGTGACCACCGTGGACTTCAAATTAAAATTTTCAAATAATTATATATATATTTTTATGACTCATTGTCCAAATCTATGTCTACAAAATAAATTTATATGTTTCAGAGATGTTTGACAAATATATTAAATTACGTGCTTTATTCTCTTGTGGCGTGGTATTTGAATTTTTAAATTTAATTGATTTTGTTAGTAATAGAATTTTTTTTTGTCAACCACAGTCTTCATGTCTGTTTGGGTAAGAAAGTTTTTCACATTTGTAAAGTACTTTTGAGAAATTTTAAAAGTAAAAATTGTTTGGTTCATAAAAAAGTTTTTAAAGTTCTTTTAAAAAGTTCATTGAAAAAGTCATTAAAAGTTAATTTCCCAAAGCTATTTTTACTTAAATTTACATTTTTAGGCATTAATGAAAAAGTGACTAATTATTATTTTACTATTATCCTTATAATTATTTGCCAAACGTTATATTTTTTATAGATTGTTAAGCTTGTAATTTTTCATAAACCACAAATTGCAGGGAGAGTGGGTAAATCATACAGGAAGCGATCATCATCATTAAATAAAAATTTCTTTTCTGGTTACTGTTCTATTTGTTGCCTTGTAGATCTTTACAAAAACAGAAAAAACTTTCCCATCCTTAATTTTTTTTTTAATAAGTTGACGTATCTGTTTAGAGATTTCTTTTCTTTTCTTGCAACTCTACTCTTTGTTATATTTCTTCTGTTTGTTGGTTTTCAAAAATCTTTTTGAAAAAAGCAGAAAATATTTCTCATTTCTCACTTCTCATCCTTCAAGTTTGTACTCAAGTTCTGGTACTGTCTCAGTTTGTAGTCCATCAAAATAGAGTTGAGAAGTTTCGTCTGTGATTCGGGTAAAGTCCTCCTCCTAATGGTTAGAACTTTTGGATTTGATAATTCATAACTTGTTTTGCTGTTTTTTTTCCCCTTGAATATGTTTTTTATTTTCTTTGTTGAATCTGAACAACATAAATTTACTTGTCAAGCAAGGGAAAGACAATTTCAACAAACACCTCTTGTTCACAGAAATTGGGGTAAGGTCCCTTTCAGTTCTGTATTTTCCTCACGTCCTCTCTTCCTTTTCCTTATTAAAGACAACCCTTTTCATCTATTATGTACATACATATATTGTCTTTTATTCAGACTCAAATCTTCAGCTGTTATACTTCATTCATCCTTCTCTCTCTCTCTCTCTCTCACAATAAAATCAAAAGCTATTTCTTCAAACTCAATTCACTATATATTCTTTGTCGTATGGTTGAAAAATGTAGGTTATTTGCCTCTGGGTTTAAAAAACCAACAAATATAACATCACTTTACTTGTTTCCACTTTCTTGTCTGCACTTTTTTTCTGTTTGTTTGGAGGGTGAGGCAGGCTGTTTGGCTTTTGATTTGGTTGAATCTGTCGTTTTTTATTCTTGAAGTTCTCTGCAGAAATATTGAAGAAGCCATCAACAAATCAATAACTTGCGTTCGCATTGGGCACCGAATGCCCATAAGGGTCAGTGGCAATACTGGCCTTCCATTTCAGTCCAAATTGATTCATGTTATTCATTTAAATTAATTTTTATATATTTTTAATACTATATTTATTAAAATAAAAAATATAAAAATTTTAATATTAAATCTGTACTATCTAAAGTATATTTAAAGGGTTAATGTATAAAATTTATAAATTTTTTAATATTAAATTAGATTATCTAAATTATATTTTGAGTTTAGAGTCTATCTAGAAAGTTAAATTGTAAAATTATAAATTTTTTTAATATTAAATTAGATCATCTAAATTATATTTTGAGTTTAGAGTCTATCTGGATAGTTAAATTGTAAAATTATAAAATTTTTTAATATTAAATTAAACTTTTAAATTATATCTGTACTTGCTAGATTGATATTAAACATATTTATTAAAATTTTAAAATTTTTTATATTTTTATATTAATACATATAATATTAAACATATTTAAAAATTAATTTAAATAAATCATAGAAGTTAATTTAAATTGAAATGGAAGGTCAAGATTGTCCCTTAGCTCTAATCGCGAAAGCAAATCGAACTTTCTCGCTGGATATCCACAACCAAGGTATGCGTCTTTGCCACTTTTGCATCAAAAATGGCTTCTTAGGGACCCTGTTTCTCCGTGTAACACGACTTGATATTTGTATTTGCATTATTGAACATCAAATCAGGAAATAAGAATGGAGATTATCAGTTTAATATTGCTGCAACAATAGCGGGGTATGCTGTGGGACCCATTGTCCGGCAAGTGAGATATTTGTATCCTACCAAGACAATTTCAAGGAGCTAAATGATTAAGTTCAGGAGCCGAGGATAGAAAAAGAGCGCGTTGAGGACAAACCGCTTTCCCCGCATTTTTGACTCGGGAGTATATATACATATATGTTCCCGCCCTTTTCCACCGATTCTTCCTTTCTCACCGAAAGGTTTTTTGTCTTATATGACTGGAGGGCTAGTTTGATCTACAATTAAATATATAAACATATAATTAATTTCACATAACTTTAAATATAAATTTATTTATTAATTTAAATCTCAAAATATTATAAATTTTTATTTTTAAATCCTTAATAAAACACAAATTTTACAATTTATTTATCATTTGAATATTAGGATGTTATAATTTGCCCTTAATTAGCTTAATTAATTTTAGGTTAAATTTTGAGATTTTACATGGGTGCAAGGGGTCTGCCCAATGGACAAGAGTTCTAGCCTAAGTACAAGAGTTCTAGCCTAAGTGCAAGAATTTTAGCTTGGTTGCAATACTTCTAGTTTAAAGTGTAAGGGTTCTGGATAGAGTGCAAGGGGTTTGGTTAGAGATGCAAGGGTTTTGGCTTAGGTGCAAGGGTTCTGGCTTGGGTGCAAGGGTTATGTCCTATGTTATAGCAAAATATTGATTTAGATATAATCAATAGTGGTTTAAATGTAAATCCAAGGCACTAATAAGGGTGTCTTCTTTGTGTGATTAATTTACATGTAATTCATTAGAGATTATATGTAAATTATTCCTTAATCATGTTCACGAGTTTCTTCCCCTATAGATTTACATATAAGCCGTAGCCTTTTTCATGTAATTCTGGGCATTTAGAGGGGCGTGCTTTCTGTATGTATAATTTATATGTAATTTGCTAGAGATTACATGTAGCAGATTACATGTAAATTATTCTTTAAATATGCCCGTGAATTTCCCCCACATTGATTTGCATGAAATCAATGGTGTTTTACATGTAAATCCAAGGCACTAATAATGATGTCCTCTCTATATGATATATTTACATGTAATTCGTTAGAGATTACATGTAAATTATTCCTTAGCATGCTCGCAATTTTTTTTCTTACATTAATTTACATGTAATTAATTATCATTTTCATGTAATTACATGGGCATTGGCAATAGGAGCTTTCTCTATATTTGATTTACATGTAATCAGTAAGATATTCACATAATTGTCACACTGACAGGTGAGAATTCAATAATTTTACATGAAAGACAATTGAATTTTCAATAAAAAACAAGTAAATATCTAGGAGGACTATGAACAACAAAAATATGAAAGAAATAACAATAATTCCATTAGTTTAAATTTGGCATTGTGTCAAGTATAAAACAAATGATAAACAAAGACCATAAGACACCCTAAATCAAAAAATATGTTATGGGAGTAAGAACAATATCATGCCTATCTTAAACTATATGATACCCTATACAAAAAAACGGGGGGATAGCCATAAATGCATTTCAAGTAACTATGAAGAGGGAGAATGAACAATAAAAATTTCAATGAAACAATAGTAATTTCATTAGGTTTGGTCTATTTTTTTGTTCACAATCAAAATGATAAATAAAGATCATAGGGCACCCCATATCAAAAAAATATATCATGAGAGGTAAGAACAACATCATGCCCATATTTAAGCTACATCATACCCTGTAAAATAAATAAATAAGGGAGATGGTCATAAATACATTTTAAAATATAATCATATTTTCATTCAATTTTCTAGAGGAAACCCTTGATCAGCATTTTCTTGTAGCTAACTTGAGTTATAAGACGCATCCAAGAGCTTCTTGACTTGAACTTTTTTTTTCTCTTCAGACAAAACCTTATGCTTTGGTGTGTTTAAAACATTATGTCAGAAATAAAAATTAGTAGCCATCACAAATGACTCATTTAAACATTAATACACAACACTAACAAAATTACAACTAGCTTCTTAGGCGATACAAGTTCAACACAAATTTTTTTTATGACCCTTGAAAGAGTTAGTCAAAAGTTAATTCTTCAATAAAAGAATGAATGTCATATAAGAATTTTTTGGCTCATATTAACATAGATTTATAACTAAGTAAAGTATGAACTTTAATCATA
The DNA here is from genome assembly GCF_029017545.1 of Prosopis cineraria. Lineage (NCBI taxonomy): Eukaryota > Viridiplantae > Streptophyta > Magnoliopsida > Fabales > Fabaceae > Prosopis > Prosopis cineraria. Next base: position 3,700,941 of record NW_026555343.1, read on the forward strand.
TTAGAGAATCAACCATGAATTTGCAACATAATATAGGCCATGATAGCAGGGACACAGAGCAATATTTCTCCAAGCATCATCCTAAAAAGCCTTCTACAAATCAATAGTGAACGATGCCTGCTCACTCCATTCTTTGATGGCCAAATCAGCCACTTTGAGCTTAATTAGCAAAGAGATTGTCTAATTAATTAAAAAAAATGATTCAAGATATTAGTGGGAGGCGAGCTGAAACTTCTCATACTAAGAATAAGCATTCAAGATACGGCTAACTATAAAACAATGTTTACAGTAAGACTTCAATGTTCCTACGGCCAACAATCTTAATAATAAAACCAAGATCTAGAGCCAAGGCAAGGCAGAGACAATTGACAAAAGAACAAACTACCCTCCCAAGTATTTGTCTAAATATATTAGGAGACCTTAAAAGGATTATTAAAGACAAAAATTCACCTAAGCAGCATGCTTTTTCCCATCTAGATGTTTGCTATATACATATTGACTATTGCAAACAACGATATATATAGTGCAAACCTGAATCAACTACTGCACCACCAGTCACAAGTTTCTATTTCTTAAACTCTAACTCTTTGCTCACAACACCAAATAAATCTTGTTCTTGAAAACTGCTCATTTGATTTTGTAAACTTGCATGAGAGGTTCCTGGTATTATTGTATTAGTGGGTTTATTCAACAACTACAAATTCTTCTCGTGCTTTTTCGTTGATATATGCTTCTCAAAACCATATTTGCAAACCTCACATTGCATTGGTTCTTTAGCTTTGGTTTTGTTTAGCATAGGCAACATAACTAGGGTAACATTAGGCAAAAGTTGATATGCCCAATTGTCATTCCACGTAGAAGGAAAACTTTTGCAAACACAGGTAAAGTCCCAAGAAAAGCTTTGGCGGACTATATATCACAAGAATTATAATCTAAGATAACAGTTTTAAATCTAAAACTACTCATTAAATTGATAAAAAAAGGAATAAGAAAAGGTGAAGTCCATATGCTACTTGAGTTAAGGGGAACTTCAACACTTATAATATTTTTTTTACTTTCTTGACATTAAAGGTTGTATCGATAAAAAAAAAAAGAAAGTAATGCATCAAAAGCATATGTAAAATAAGAAGAAAAAATAGATTAGTTAGTGCAATGTAGATTTTGAAATTAATTGGTATTTATTTTTTAAAAAAAATATTGACTCGAAAGAAATTTTCAATCTCTTTGTAAAGTCATAAACAATGATTAAAAAACCATACGATGAGATCAGTCCAACCGTCGAGTGATCTAAATTTCAACTCAATCAGGATATAAAAACTATTTTTGAGGTTGAGTCAGGTTGGGCCGTTTTGGATTGGCTGTTGGATCAAGAATCGGATTCGGTTTTCAAAAATCGAACTGTTTTAAAAAATCTTTTTATGTATTTTTTATCAAATTGTTTTAAAAAAATGACCAATTTTTTAATCATTTGGTGTTATATTATATCATGTTGCTTGTTAAGTCATAATAAATTTAAAATATTTAGTTTTATTTTTAAGTTAAGTAGTAATTTTGTATTTATTTCTTATATTTAGACTATTATATACATATATAATTTTTTTTAATTTAATTATTATGTCATCGATTTAACCATTAATTCAATTCGGTTGAACCATATAAATTATTAATTGCTAATCTTTTCAATTTAATATCCGATTCAATTCTAAAAACATTGGCTATAAGTGAAACCCTCTAAAAATATTTTTTGATGGAACCTAAAAGGAGGCATGAAAGCACTTCTTCCTGTGGAAATTTATGACAAAAAACTTTATATTCCATTCCTGCCATAAAAAGCTCGACGGAAATGGTAGGTCTGACCTTCATATCCAATATAGACTATAGTACCATGTTCATCTTTGTAATAAGGGGAAATCGCACTGTAGGTCTCAAAAAAGAAAAAATTATACTGTAAGTCTAATAGATTCTGTTATTACATTACAGACCTAAAGGCTCTTGTTACAATTTTTTTAAGAGCAAAAGTTTAATTTTGCCCTTATATGATTTAAAAACTCAGATCATACACGACACAATATTTATCGATATACAACACAATGTTAATGGTTGTCTAATTGATTAGTAAGTTTAATAAAATAGCCAAGTGATGCAGATAATATACAACAAAATGTTTATGGATGCACAACACGATGTTCGTGCATTCTCAACTAAATGTCCATGTGTGAACATACATGGATATTGTGTTGAGAATTTATGAACATCGTATTGTGCATCCATGGACATTGTGTTGTAATACTTAACGTGACTTTATTTTAATTAACTTATAAATTAACTGGACTTGCATGGACATTGTGTTGAGAATTTATAAATATTATATTGTGCATCAATGGATATTGTATTGTATATGCTCTATGTGATGTATATTTTAACTTACAAATTAACTGACACTTATGACATCATGTTATATATTTATGGACATTGTGTTGTATATGATTTGAGTTTTCAAATCACGTAAGGGCAAAAATGTATTTTTTTTGTTAAGAAAAATTGCAAGAAAAGCCGTTGAGCCTATAGTGTAATATCAGGATATATTGGGTCGAAAGTGACATTTTATGCTGTTTTAAGGCCTGTATTGCGATTCTCCCTTGTAATAATGGTGGGGCCAGACTTTGGGAGCATGTTCAAAATAATAGAAGAGTGAGAGTTTGCTTTTTGACTGTATGAAGCCAGTCTCTCTACTTTTTTAACTGCACCATGCTCTTTTTGTCGAAGCCTAAGTCCCTTCACCATCGCTGCCATCATCATTTCCTTTGTAAATTTCTCACATAACATGTCTTGTATTTATCTACCTGGTTTTGGGATTACCAGGCATGCTAAAGGATTTAGATCCTCAGTTTGAATGGTATATCAAATAATTATGGGTTGAGACTATATTAGAAAGTAGTATTGCGAATAATTGATGAGTAGAGTTGGTAATTCGAACAAGCTGAGCTTATTTGAATTGAGCTGAATTTAAACTAGATTTATTCAGGTTGGACTTAAAGTATCATACCTTTTTTAAAAAATTCATATAGCCAAGTTCAGCCTTAATACTTTGGAGCTTCGGGCTTATTTGGATTGGCTCGAATACCTAGAACTTTTGAAAAATATTTTTCTTTCATTTTTTGAACCAATTTTAATTTTTAAATAATTCTGTTAAGTATAAAATATTATATTAACTTTAAAATAATAAAATAAAAAATAATAACTTATCAACATTATAATTAAGTAGCTATGTTATTGTTCTATTGCATTATGTGTAATTTATTCATAAATATTTTCTTTGCTTGTAAATTAATATATTAGTTATTTAAATATTACTCTTATCATGGTCACATATAAATATTTTATATATTTTAATTAAATTATATTATTTTAATTATGATCAAGTTGATCTTAATTCAATCACTGTTAAATCACTAATTTTAAATTATTTTCTTGATTAGTTCAAAGTTTTTAATGAATTTTGAGTAAACTATATTTTTTATTTTTTAAGCATATGAAAAAAATAGCCATCATTATATTAGATAAAATAAAATCATTTACTTATGAGTAACCCCTACATACAAGGAGTATTTACTTTAATTTATTCTTAATTTTTAACTAAGTCTAGTGTGGACACTAACCAAATATTTATTCAAGAATATTTTTTTATTTATTATGTTTATCTTATAGTAGAACCAGGAATTCATACATACTTGAATTTTATTTTTAAAATTATATTTACTTTAGAATTAATTATTTTATTATACAAAAAAATATATTTTTTTTGAATGCACAAATGATGTATAGTATAGGACTCAACTTTTTTTATTTAGAAAATGGGTCTTATAATATAAAAATAAATATTAAAATATATTTTAAATATTATTTTGAGATATTTATTGCTTAAAAATAATAAAAATATGAAAATATAAATGTTTTTATTTTTTTAAAAAATAATTATAGTAATGCACTAAAATATATGGTATTCTACTATAAAATAACATAAAACTTAAATAATTAATTAACATTTATTATATTTTAAAAAAAATTATTTTTTATTCAGGTATTCGAGTCAAGTTTGAACCCAATACAGCTCAGCCTAAATTTTCTAGGGCCTATTCGGTTTGGCCCAAATAGGCCCAAACATTAAAAATTATTTTTTTTGGGCTTAGCCCTAAATTTTTAGGCAGGTTTGGACTGGCATATTGTGCTTGGCCTAAATTACCGACTATATGAGCATGCAACATGTAATTTTTTTTTAACATAAATCTTTTATGGTGTATATGCAAATATTTTCTCTATCATACTTTATAAGATAATTTTAAATAAAATTATGTCTATTAAACAATTTACTAAATATAGTTTATAATTTTATTTTTTAAAAAAATATAAATTTTTAAAAATATTTTTAATTTAATATAACAGAGGATATAATAAAGAGGAAAGGATAATATCAAAAAATATATTTAATAAATTTTTTTTATTACATTGTCTTATATTTTATTTTATACAATTATTTTTAAAATTATTTTATAAACTGAGACAGAGACTTGGAAAGGAAATGATATTGTAATATTTATTAGAGTAAATAATAAAGGAATAATTTTTCCTTATAAAATGTGTTTAATTTAAAAAGAAAGAATTTTATTTTATTAACTAATTCTATTGAATTCTATCAAACATCTAATAAAAGTCTTTGGGCAAAAAAAAAGAAATCCAATTAAAAGTGAGAGTATCAGTCGCATTGTCAAGCATTATTCCTCGCTGCATCACTCATACCTTCTGATTGCATCTCATTTTCTCTGCTTCCTCTTCCTCAGCCACTCTCTCTGTTCTTTCAATTTCTTGTTCTGTTTCCGTCTAGAGTCTTAGTTGCAGACTAAAGCATTTAAAAAAAAAAAAAATCGTGGGGTTTCTTCCCGCTAGTATGTCTCTCCATTCCTTCTTCCCAATGTTCTATTCAACTTGTTTTCATTTTCCAGTATCCACTAATTTTTCAAGACTGACATGTGTGGCCAACCCTAGCCATTTTCGGAGCCCACACGGTTTATGCGAGAGGAGCTGCCCCCACCTCATTAGCTGGTAGAATCACTATCTGGGATATATTGAATAGGCAGAACGTTGACATTTTAAGAGGATCAATTTATTCAAGTGTTAAATTTTAAAATTTTAAAAATTTATTTTATAATTTTATTACAATGAATTTATAATTTATATGTTAAATTTTAATAAATAAATAAATTTATTTATTTTTTAATCATATTAAAATTTAAAAAATATGTTATAAATTTATTAAAATGAAATTACAAAATTACAAAATAAACTTATAAATTTTTAAATTTTAATATTTGAAATCTAATTTAAATAAATTCAACTTTTAGGACCAATATCTCAGTCTTCCTATCAAATATTGAGGACCAATATCTAAGTCTTTCTATCAAATATTGATGATGATATGATTGATGAAGTTGATTTTTTCCAGCCTGGATTTTGTCGTGAGTGAGAGTTTATGTATTGACTTGAAAAAGCAAGTCATTTGGGATTGCAATTGCATCTTATTTTCATTGCCTACGATCTTCGTCTGCTTTTCCTGCAATCTGCTCTTCTTACTTATTCTGCTATTTCCTTCTACTCTCACCTACAAACCATTCCAAGGAAATTTGTTTCCTCTACCTCTCTTCATTCCTCTTCTAAGTTTTCAGTTCAACTTGGTTTCTTTCATTTCCCTGTTACAACTGCCTCCCAAAAAAAAAAAAGTGCCTTTGTTTAAAGATCTATTTCCTTGTTATCTCTTCTTTTCGTTGTTGGTTTTGAAAATCTTTTGCCAAAAAAACTAAAATTCTTTTTCTCATCATTGGAGGGGTTTGTATTATCTCGTTCCGTAGTTCATATACAAACTAAATTTATTAAAAGCCAAAAAAAATAAAAAAGTTGACGTCGTTGTTGTTTAGAGATTTCTTGCAACTCTGCTCTCTGTTACTTCTGTTTGTTGCTTTAAAAAATCTTCCAAAAAAAAAAAAAGAAGTTTCTCATCTACCTGTCCCTTAGAAGTCCTGGTAGTGTCTCTCTTCGTTCCTTCTTCTAGGTTTTCTGTTCAACTTGTTTTCTTTCTTTCATTTTGGGCAAAAGTTTCTTTCATTTTCTTGTATCAGCTTGTGCGAGAAAAAAAAAAACAAAAAAAGAAAACAAAAGGTGTCTTTGTTTGAGGGTCTATTTTCTGGATACCTCTTCTTGTATTTGTTTCCTTTGAAAAATCTAAAAGAAAAAGGGAAAAAACTTCTCATCCTCAATCCTTTGTTCCTTGGAAGTCTTTGGTACTGCTGCCTCAGTTTGTAGTTCTTCAGAGTGAGAGACAAGTTTAATTTGGCGTGAAGCAGAGAGTGATTCCGCTAAAGTTGGTCTCTTGATGTTTAGAATCTTTCTATTCTATAATTATTAATGTTCATTAATAATGTGAATTGTGTTTTTCCTCTATTTTTGTGGTTATGATTCTGGACAACAGAATATTACTTGTCAAGGGAAGGGCAACTGCGGCAAACACCTCTCTCGTCTTTCACAGGCTCTGTCTGGTAAGGTCCTTTCAATTTTTTATTTAAGTTTTGGTATCCATATTAAACACCAAATCTCGACCATTCATTTTAATTTTAAAATTTGATACGTTTGTTTATATTTTTGAGTAAAATATAACTTTAAAGTATGAGTAAAATATAACCACCTTCTCTACAGCTACATGGATCTAAGAAATATTCAAGTACAATTCTTAATACCGTTAAAAATATTCTTTTAAAAGTTTTAGAATTATTAATTTGTTTTTATAATTTAATTGTCTATCCTCTCCGAATTTTAAAAAGTGAAAATAATTTTTAGTCTAATATATATAATTTAATAGTCAACTAAGGTTGTGTAGATGAAAATAAAATTTCAAAAATATTCTAACATTATTAACAACTTCTGTAGAAAAAGTATAAATATCCCTTTTTTTATTGTATATTTATATTAAAAACTAAATGATGGAAATTTATATTTTTTATTAATGTTATTTAAAAAATTGTAAATTATTTTGGAATGGGGTTAAAAATGATGCATTGTTTTTTTTTTTTGCATTTTTATGATTTTTTAAAGAATAGCATAAAGTTATAGTTTTGATTTATTTAAAAAAAATTGTGAAAAATAATTATACCTTTTATATTTATAAGATATTAAGGGCCTGTTTAGTTTTTACTTTTTAAGTAAAAACTTGTTTGGATAATTGTTTTGGATTTAATTGTTTTCAAAAAAAAAAGAAAAATATTTTAAAATTGGTTTCATTTCGTTTTTTTTTTGTTTTCAAAATACATTATGCTTGGCCAATTTCTATCCTAAACAACCACCACTAAATGCCTGCAAACATGATTATCAGTCTATTTTGTAATTCTATAACTATTTTTTAATTAACGTAAGCATATTTTCATTTTATTTTATTTTGAAAAATTGTTCTGAAAACTATATTACAAAATAATGTAAAAATAAAAAGTGAGAATAGAAACTAAACAGGCTTTCAAGCGTCTTTAATTTCATATTTTGTTTCTGAATTCTCAGTGGAAATAATATTGAAGAAGCTATACAAAAAATCAACCAAAAAAAAAAGTAAGGACCTATTTGTTTTCTATTTTAAATGACTATTTTTTATTTTTAAAAATAAAAAAATTTGCAAACTTGTTTAGATAAATATTCTTCATTTAATTGTTTTCAAAATTGTTTTTATTTTTTATTTTTTTAAAAAATAGAAACAATTTCAAGTTGTTTTTATTTTATTTTTCTTGTTTTTGAAATATACTGTATTTGATTATTGAAAATTATAAACACCTTAACCATTTTTTATTATCAATCATCATCATTAACTGTTTATAATCATTACTATCAATTCATTTTTTAATTGATATAATTAAATAGATTTTTATTTTGTTTTGTTTTAAAAAATAATTTTAAAAACTATGTTAAAAAATAATTTAAAAAAAAAAAGAAAACAAAAACCAAATTTCTCGTTTGTTACTTGCAGCATAGGAATGCAAATAGGCATGTTTATGACACCCATTTCTCCATCTGATATGATTTTATTTTTTGATGGTTGTGTTGTGTTAATCGTACATCAATTTAGGAATCAACAATGGAGATTCTCGGTGCCATTGCCGGCGAAATAGCAAAGTATACACTGAAACCCATTGTACGACAAGTGGGATATTTGTTTTTTTACAAAGACAATTTTAAGGAGCTAAAGAATCAAGTCGAGAAGCTGGGGACGGCAAAAGAGCGAATTGTGCATGAGGTTGAAGCAGAGAGAAGAAATGGAAGAGAGATTGAACCTGATGTGGAGGAGTGGCTGAATAAAGCTAATGACACTTTAGAGAAAGCCAAGCGATTGTGTGAAGATCCTCGCTGTGTGAAGGCAGAGTGTTCTGGATGGTGTCTTCCTAATTTGATTTCACGCCATCAACTAAGTCGAAATGCAAAGAAAACGGTAGAAAATGTTGCTGAAGTGCTGACACATGGGAAGTTCGATCGAATTGGGCACCTCCCTCGTCTACCCACCATCACAACAAGAGATAATGTAAAGCTCGGGTCAAGGAACTTAATGAAGGAGCGCATTTTATCGGTTCTAAAAGACCTTAAAGTAAGTAGAATAGGGGTCTATGGATTAAGTGGGGTGGGGAAGACCACTCTAGCAAGTGAAATTGTTGCACAAGTTAAGGATGACAAGTTATTTGATGAAGTGGTTATGGTGACTGTATCACAACCTGTAGATATTGAGGGAATTCTTGATCAGATGGCAGATCAGTTAGGCCTGCGCTTTGAAGAGAAGTCCCCCATTGGAAAGGCAAGCCGCTTACGTGCGAGAATCAAACAGGACAACGCTATCCTCATCATATTGGACGACATCTATGAAGAACTTGATTTGGCTAAATTGGGAATTCCATCACTAGATAATCATAAGCTGGGAATTTCTACACAGGATAGTTATAAGGGCTGCAAATTGTTGCTCACTTCTAGAAACGAAAATATTTTACAAAAGAATGCAACTCAAGAGAATTTCAGACTCGAAGAATTAAATAATGAAGAATCTCTTGAATTATTTCAAATGACGAATGATGTGGGTGTCGAGTTGCGAGATATTGCAACGGAAGTGGTAAAAAGTTGTGCGGGCTTGCCTGTGTTGATAGTCGCAATGGCAAAGTTATTAAAAAATAAAGAAATTCATCAGTGGAAAAATGCCTTGGATGAACTGAAAAGAGTTAACAGTGGAATAGTGGGTGAGAAAATTTTTCCACCTTTGAAATACATGTACGATTGTTTACAAGATGATGGGGCGAAGCAAGTATTCTTGCTTTGTGGAGTGTATGGAACGTCCATTCTTGTTGGTGACTTGTTGAAATACGTCATTGGTTTGGATGTATTCAAATATATAAAAACCATTGATGGTGTAAGAAACAAGCTTCAAACAGTGATTGATGACTTGAAGGCATCCTGCTTTTTGCTTCACAGTGATGCAATTGCACGAGTGATCAAAATGCACGACCTTCTTAGAGAAGTAGCAATATCAATTGCATCTGGGGATCAACATGTCTTCACAATGAATGTTCCATTTCAAGATTGGCCAGGAGAGGATTTTTTTAAAAGGTGTACCTGGATAAACTTGTATCGTTGTTGCATCCAAACACTTCCTGAAAAGTTAGATTGCCCCAGTTTGAAATTTCTTCACTTAAATAGCAAAGATAATCCTTCATTGGAAATTCCAAACTCCTTTTTTGGGGGAATGAGAAACCTTGAGGTGTTGGATTTAACAGGAATGATGATATCATCGTTACCGACATCTCTTGCCACATTGACTGAACTTAAAACATTGTGCTTGGATCAGTGCTCTTTGAAAGTTATGGCTGGAATTGGAGCCTTGAAAAATTTAGAAATTCTCAGCTTCATCCGTTCATCTATGGAAGAGTTTCCAAGTGAAATAGGGCAGTTGACTCACCTAAGAATGTTGGATTTGAGTGGTTCTGGAATTGAGGTTATCCCACCCAATGTTGTGTCCAAGTTGACCACACTTGAGGAATTGTACATGGGCAATGCCTCGGTAAAATGGGAGGCAAAAAGTCCGACAAAGCAAAACAAAAATGCTAGTCTTGCTGAGCTCACGCATTTGACGGGCATGAGTACTCTAGAAATTCAAGCTGAGACTTGGATTTTACTGAGGGACATTGTATTTGAGAAGTTAGAGAGATATAAGATTGTTATTGGAGATAAATGGGATTGGCGAAATGATAATAATACCTTGAGGTTGTTAAAGCTAAAGCTTCACACTTGCTATCAATCAGAACATGGCATTAAAACGTTGATGGAAAGTGTGGAAGATTTATATTTAGAGGAAGTAAATGGCATTTCAAATGTGCTTCTCCAATTGAATGGCAAAGGATTTCCACAGCTAAAGCATTTGCACATCCAAAATAATGGAGAAATTCAGTGCATTATCAACTCAACAGGAAGGAATCAAACAAATATAATCTTGTTTCCAAAATTGGAGACATTAATACTTCATAATCTCTCCATGATGAAGGAGATATGTGATGGGCCACTGAGAGTTGATTCTTTTAGAAAGCTAAGAGTCATGAAGCTCAAAAGTTGCGAGCAGCTAAAATATGTCTTCTTGAATTCAATGGTTAAAAACTTTTCTCAACTTGTTGAAATTGAAGTCTCTGAATGCCATTCTATGGAGAACATAGTGTCTTTGGAAAGTATTAATAGTGGCATGATCATCAATAAAGCTGAGTTTATTCAATTGCGACACTTGGCTTTACAATATTTACCTGCAATGGTTAGTTTTTGCTGCTCTGATATTCCAACGTCATTCTTCGATGCAAAGGTATGCTCATTTTGTTGCATTTTAATATTTTGTATGCATTTGTTATATGGAAATTTGAGCAGCAGTTATAAAATATAGATCATATAATAGAAATTGTTATATGTTTAAAATTTAGCTGTATGTATTACTATCAAGACGAGTATATATACTTGTTTGTTTATATATATGTATATATATATAGGATATATATCAAAGAGTATCCTATGTGTGTGTGTGTTGTGTCTAGTAATTCACTACTAAAATATATATGAATAAGATATTTAGTTTTATGTTATTTGGTTATAATATATATATATATATCAAAGCATGTATCCTATGTGTGTGTGTGTTGTGTCTAGTAATTCACTACTAAAATATATATGAATAAGATATTTAGTTTTATGAAAAATGTTATTTGGTTATAATATATTACAATAGTTGACTTAATTTATAAAATGGACTGAAGAACAATGAATTTGATGGCGACACTATTTTCGACTGAGAGTAGTAGACACTGTGTCCTTTTATTGGGTCTCCCAAATTGAGAACTTAAATTGTACTCTGTTTCATTAAAATATAATACGTCTAAAAAGTGGTGGTTTTTTGCATATATCGGATTAAGATTTAGAGTAACAATTTTTTTTATTTTTGTAGGTTTCATTGTCAAATTTGGAGACCCTGAAATTAAGCTCGATTAATTTGGAGAAAATTTGGGATGATCATCAACATTCAACAGCCACTTCTTTCCGAAATCTAGTTAATTTAATCGTGAAGGACTGTGGCAGCCTGAAATATTTATTCTCACCTTTTATGGTTGAAAATCTAGAAAATCTCAAACGGCTTGAAATAAGTAAATGCCACGCGATGGAGGAGATAATGGCCATAGAAGTAAGTAACAATGAGATTACACTGGCTCAAGATCAGGTAGTATGATTTTGTTCTTGAGTTATTTTGAAGTTGCCAACATTTGCATTTATTTTCATTGTAGTTTTAATGAATATAAAAGTCTTAAATACCTCCCAATCTTATAACTTGGAATATTTCTTGAATTATAATATCCAAAATCAATCACACAAGCACATTCAAGTAACTATATAACATTAATATTAATGGTTTTTTTTAATTAGTTGAGGGATTGGTATTGGTTTATTGTACAATGTTCATGATTTGTTGTGCGTCAAATAGGCTGGGTTTCCCAAATTGGAGGAGATCATAATAAATGACATGAAGAACTTGAAGAGAGCATGGCACTACCAATTTGGCAGATCGAAGACAATGGAAGTGAACAAATGTGAGAAACTGGAGACTGTTTTTCCATCGGGCTCCATGCTTGAAGCACTAAGAAGTCTTGAGACGTTGAGGGTCAAAGATTGTGCTTCAGTTGAAGAGATATTCGAACTCACCACTGCTGATGGAATGCATGCTCAAGAAGTGACAGCACAGCTGAAAAATCTAGAAATAAGTGGACTGCCAGAGATGAAACGGATATGGAGCAAGGATCCCCAAGGACTTGTTCGCTTTTCCAATCTAGAACTCGTGGATATTGCGGGCTGTTACAAGCTGGAATATATCTTCCCCTTCTCCATTGCTAAGGATCTTCCACAACTTCAACATCTCAGACTAGTTTTGTGTAAGATCAAGGAAGTTGTTTCGAAGAAGGATGGATCATTGGATGAAACTACCATATTTGAGCTTACTCATCTCACCTCCCTGGTCCTAGGATATTTGCCTAAACTCAAGGGATTCTATGCAGGGGTTCATACATTAGAATGTCAATCCTTGGTAAGGTTGCAAGTGTTGGATTGTCCACATTTAAAGGTATTCAATCCGCGTGCAAATAGATGCCGGCAAAGTTTTGCTGATGACCGATTTCACTTCTCAATGCAACAATATCTATTTACAGTTAATGAAGAGGTATGGTTGATATAAGCTTTTAAACTTACCCATAAAATCGTTACACAAGTCATATTTAGCTTATATCTGCCTAATAGTTAGCCACTCGCTTTTGTGTGTACAGCATTGCTATATTTTTTGTTTATTTATATCGCATCTTGTCTGATAAAAATCTTCAAATTACATTGTCGTTACATTTTGTAACTATAAATAGCAAATTTATATCGTGTTATACGTGAACTCCAATTATTCTCTTTTTACTAAGTCATGATCCAAAACAATGACTCTGACTTCTAACGATGAAATTGTGCATTGTGCAATCATGAGGTAGGTGACTGGCAACTTGGATTCTTTGTACCTGCAATATTGGGATGCTAACGTCATATTGCATCACCAAGTTCCCTCGTACCGCAAACTCAAACATCTTTGGATATTTGCTTTTCAAGATGATCAAGCAAGTGCTCTGCTTCGGTTTCTCAAAAATGTACCTAGTCTCGAAAGGCTAAATGTTTCATTTAGCTCCACAAAGGAGATATTTTATGATGAATTGCTAACACATGAGGAAGAACGGAACAAAATTAACACCCGGCTTAAAGCATTGCGGCTACAGCGTTCACCGAAGCTTCAGAATTTATGTAGAGAAGGAAGTCAAATTCACCCTGTTCTTGAGGTTCTTGAAGTCTTAATGGTGGAAGAATGTTCCAGTTTAAGAAATTTAGTCCCTTCCTCTGCAACTTTCTACCACTTGACATATCTGGTGGTAATACAGTGCAACAGTTTGAAAAGCCTAATGACCTCATCAACGGCGGGAAGTCTTTTCAACTTGCAAAGGATGAAAATAGAAGAGTGTGATTCGCTGGAAGAAATTGTGACAGAAGAGGTGGATGGGGCAAAAAATGAAATTGCATTTAATAGTTTGTTAAGTTTAGAGCTAAATTATTTGCCAAGGCTCCGTGGTTTTTCATCAAGCAAGTGCCCCTTCAAGTTCCCATGGTTGGAGAGATTTGTTGTTAGCCAATGTCCTCAGATGCAAATTTTCTCAGACAAAGCAATAAGTGCACCAAAGCTTAGGACAACACTAGCGGAGGGAGAATCTTACTGGGAAGGAGACTTAAATGAAACGATTAGGAAGATGTTTCTGAACAAGGTCTGTATGATTTATCCAGACAAATTTTGAAAGATTCTGAGTGAATTGAAATAAATTGTTTAAAGCGTTCAAGTGTGATCTTATTATAACTGACACTATAAATTTTTTTTTTTAACAGGTGGCATTTTGTAGCTTCAAGCATTTAGAGCTTTCGAAATATCCGGAGTTAAGAGGATTGTGGTATGGCCAGGTTGGTCATGAAATATTTTCTAATTTGAAATCGTTGGTGGTGCGAAATTGCCAGTGGCTTTCGAGTATTCTTCTTTCTGGAAGCATGCTAGAAGCTTTGTTCAACTTGGAAGAGCTTGAAGTGACTGAGTGTGATACACTTGAAGCTGTGTTTGATTTGGGCGATATGAATGGAAGAGGAAGGATGGCGAGAGAAACTATTCAGCTGAAAAAAATGAGACTTGATAGTCTGCCAAAACTGAAGCGCATGTGGAAACATGATTCCTGTGAAATTGCTAGTCTGGGTAATTCAAGCGATGTTTGTGCCGGTGAATGCCAATCATCAAATGGAGAAGAAAGGGTATGCTCCATAATCTTAATTAGGGCGATAACCTGCGCTAAATTCAACGGGATAAAATAATGATAATTTTTCAACATCAAACCAAGCCTGATTTATTTTTTTTAAAAATATATAATACATATTAAATATTATTTTAAATTGTAGTTTATTATTTGAGTAAATTATAAATATATATTTTTTAAAATTTTTAAAATTTCATATTATTATATTTTCATCATTTTTAATCTCTCAAATATTTTAAAATGATATTAGAAATATTTTTAAAACTTTAAGACTTAGAAAAAATTTCAGTCCTCTATTTTTTAACTGTCCCGAGAAAAGTATAATGCATATTTCTTACAATAGTAGTAGTAATAGTAATTAATTTTTAGATTAAAATTTAAATTTGCTTAAAAATTGTTGACTATTCGAGCATTTAAGTTGGTTTGAATAAACTCCAAAGCTAGAATTGTTAGGGCCAAACATGATTATATAAGATTTTTTTATAAGTTTAGGCTCATTCAAGTAAGCCTGAATTGAGCTCCACATGCTTGAATGACTAACAATAATTTTAATATGTTTGAGTGTTCACATTCATTTGGCTTAAAAATGTTTTATGGTAATGTTGAGATAAAGAAAATTGCATTTATGGCTTGTGTAAATTTTGTTTAACTTAATTACATCTTTTATTTTTGAAATTTATACATTTAAACTTCCTGTGAAATCAAAAGCCATATAACACATGCCTCTCCTCCATGTTTAAAATTCCATCATTCAATAGTTAACTGTCCCTCTTTAAGATAAATATTATCTAAAAATCTTCTAGCTCCCAAAAAAATTTATCAGGGAAAAAATAATTTTAAAGCGTATATTTTTAGACTTTTTTTTATCATATTTTAATTTTTTTCAGTTAAATAAACTTACTGGTCCAATAAATTCTAAACGTTTAATTACATACGGAAAAATTAAAAAAAAAAAGTAAATTTGATATGTTATTGAATAAATTTTAATATAATTCGTTCTTATTTTGCTGTAAATTTTATTAACATTAATTATTTTTATTAATTTTAATATTTTGTCGGAAAGTATTTTAAATATAACCATACTTAATTTTACGAAATTCTTTAATTTGGGTAAAAAGAGTAGACACTAGACAAGTAGATTTCGAAGGAAAATTAATAATTTTAAACATAATTTCAATTAATATAATTAAGTATCCTTTAGAACTTTTAATAGAATATTTTTACCCATTTTTGAAATTGGACTAAAATATCGGTTTTAAAATGGAGAGAGTGTATCTAAAATTTCAACAAAACTAAGAAAGTCATTATATTTTTCTTTTAAATTATTTTCCCACTAAAAGAAAAATTTGTGGAGTTTCCAGAGTCCAACTGTATACAAGAAAATAGAGATTATCATCTTGAAAGGCTCCAAAACCATCTCATTTGGAACGTGAAAGGTTGAAAGTCATGGATTCAAAGCTTACGAATCTACACTCTCCAAAGACGCTTAATTATATTTTAATTGTCATGATAAGGCTTTTTGTGAAGTACTTCTGACTAATTTAGATGGGCATAAAAATAGAGAGGAGGGAAACAAGAGCCAAAACTTCTAAAAAAGGTAAAATATAGGTTTTAAAATGAAAATTTGTCCTCATATTTTTCTCTCCTCATTTTCTTCCCTGTTTTGAAGCTCATAATTATTTTAGGCAGATCCGCCGTCAGTCTTGAACGTTGAAAGGCATATCAAATTATTACGAATTTATTGTTGTTTTTAATTAAAATAGAAATAGTTTCTCGTAAAATATGCTTCTAACGAAGACTTGTACCAAACTGATACATTCTAGATAATATAGCACAGAGAACGTATAAAATATAACTCATGCTCTGCATTTGTTTAAACAGGTCGATTTCAAAAGTTCGGATCATTTGAAGCTCATTGCATCGAATTTGTTGACATTGCTATATTCATTGGAGGAACTAGAAGTGAACGATTGTGATTCCTTAGAAACAGTGTTTGATGTGAAGGTCATGGACGACACAGAAATGCATGTAAAGGAAGAAAGTCAATTGAAAAAGCTTACTCTCTTGGGACTGCCAAATCTGAAACATATATGGAATAGAGACCTTCCAAAAATACTCAGTTTCAAAAATTTGCAGATATTGACAATTGCAGGATGCCTGAACCTGAAACACGTGTTTTCGGTAACATTATGCCAAGATCTGCAGCGACTTCAAGAGCTTTCCATGCTTCATTGTGGCATTGAGGAAATTGTTGCAATTGAAGGAGAAGGACTAGATGATCTTGAGTTTGATTTTCCAAAGCTGACTTCCTTCATGCTATGTTGGTTGTCACGATTGAAGAATTTTTATCCAAGAAGACATAAGTTAGCATGTCCTTCATTGGAGACATTAGATGTCTGTGGTTGTGAAGAATTGGAAATATTTGACTTTAGCCATTTGGATTCCCAGCATACATCTACGGTGGACGAAATTGACATGCCGATTCAACAACCACTCTTTTCTTTTAAAGTGGTATATGCATGCCCTTTTTCTATTTATTTTTTCCTTCTTGGTTATTCTTTAAACGAATTTTTGAGTTAAACTAAGATAAATATAAATATTATGACTCTCACAAATCTATTAAATTATTGCATGATTTGAGAATTTATAAACTGTTATATTTGTTTTTGTTTATTAGGTGTCACCGACTTTAAAAGATTTTGCATTAAATGGAAAAGATTCTATGAAGATACTGGATAGTCATCATGAGGCAAGTCTCTTTCCTGGTGTAGAGGTGCTTCGCCTACAATGCTTTCAAGAAACTCCAATAATGTGGCTAAATAGGTTCCTTGAAAAATTCCCTAACATTACAACACTTGAAGTGCGTTGTAGCACTTTTAAAATACTTTTTCCTTCCGAGGAAGTTGGTTATGGTAGTTCTAAAACTCCCAACCGGTTAAAAAAGTTGTGGCTTTTTCAGTTGGAGCAGCTTGAGCAGATAGGGAATGATTACGACTCTCTGTCAGATGTCCTTGAAGTACTCAGTGTGACGTGTTGTCCGAGTTTAACAAGCTTGGGACCACCTTCAATATCTTTCACTAGTTTAACTCACTTAAAAGTGGAGGACTGCAAAGGGATGACCTTTTTAATGACAGCTTCCACCGCTAGAAGTCTTGTGCACCTCAAAAAGTGGCGGATAATAAACTGTGGGATGATGGAGGAAGCTGTGATGATCGATGAAGGAACACCAGAAGAGATCACATTTGAAAGCTTAGAATATTTTGAAATGACTTCTTTACCCTCTCTCAAAAGCTTCTGCTCTGGCAAACCCACACTCGTATTCCTATCATTTGAATTACTAAAAGTGAGAGGATGCCCGAAAATGCAGAATTTCTCATCAGGAGACATTATAGCCCCTCCGATTGAAATAGAAATAGAAAATGGAACAACGCATTGGACAGAAGACGTTAATGCTACTATCAAACAGCTGGTCACGGGACAGGTGTGTTAAACCTAAATTATTGTTGTGCCCTATAATTTAAAGCCAATACAAAAATTTGACTGACACTCTTTTTTAATATTTATGTTCCTCGTGTTTATTTCTGTTCATGTAGAGAAGCGATTGGACAAATACAATACAACAATATTCTTTTTATTAGTGGGGGAGACAGGGGGACAGGGGGGCCACGGCCCCCTATCTTTTTAATTTTTTTTTAGTAAAACGTAGGAATTATATATATTTGATCCCATCAAAATATATTTTGTTTGTATAATATATTTAATACTGAATATAATATTTACTTTCCTTTTAATAAATATAAAAATATTACACTAATATGTTATACAAAGTCGAAAAATGTTAGCATCTAAAATGTATGTATTATATATAAATATAATATAAAATATACTATTAAAAAATAGAAAAGTTGTCAATTTTAATTTAGAGTATATAAATGTAATATATACTACCTCAGAGCTTTGAAAAGTTGCTACCACTGTTCACAGCTTCAAGGCTTAGGCATGCATATGCCTTTTGTCTTCTTTCAAATTTTTTTTTTTTGGTTTACGTCCTATTCCTTTTTTTTGTTAATTTTTTATCCTCTACTGTTCACTGCTTCAAGGCAATTGTGTATGTGCCTGTTATGTGCAATTTGCCTTGTTTCATGTTGTTTTTGTCTGCGTCCCTTGTTTTTATAAATTTTTTCTCCTTTTTGTTTAATCAAAGAACTTGATTTGGCTACCCCTACAATCTCATTTTCTTAGGCCCTCCAATTAAGCGAATGCAAAGATAAAGTTGAAGTGAGCCACCCCAATCTCCAATATACTTTGCTTTTTCAATGTTTATGATTTTATTGTGCAGTTTGTGTTATGATTTACAATTCCTTTTATATATAATATATTGTGCAATTTGTGTTATGATCTTGTTATTTTTTTTTCATCTTAATATTTTATATAATATAATTTGCAATCTATATTTTTTTTAGGATTGAAAGATGTTTAAGGAAAAAAATTATTGATTCATTTTCTACGAGAGAAGAGATAGTTGTTGAAATATTTATGCTATGTTAGATTTTTCTTTCTTCAGTTATAGTATATGCTTTGAGATCTCAACCATCCTTACTTAAAAATCCTGGCTCTGCCTCCGCTTTTTACCTTGTTCTAACCAGAAAAAGATAATAAATTTGAAAGTGGATTATGTAAGAGCATTTATGTAACAATAGATATTTCTCCTATTGAATTAGGTAGGCAAGACATAGAAGGAAATGTAGTCCGCTTGGGATGAAATAGAGTGCTTCCTGGCTCTTTCTTATTTTAATGGCACTTGGATTCTTATGTTTGATATTTCGATGGTGGTTAATTTCTTTTAACAAAACCAGGAGTCAACATAGCTTCAACAATATTAATAGTTGTTTTCTCTGAAACATCTCTATTTTTAATTTGAAGCTTTAGAAATAAGGGTGAACTTGAAAAATCTTAATTTGATCAAAGTCAAATGATGGATTTGCCATAACTATTCATATAATTTTTGTTATTTGCATTTTTGTTTCGGTTTGGACTTTAATTTCGTCAGTCACTTGTCCAGTTATAAAATGAGACAGTGAATTGATGTTACTATAATCTCCCTTGTCTGCAGGAAGTTTCAGATTTTGATGACAGCGAATAGTCAAAGCGATAAGGTACCTGCAACTTATGAAGATGATCCATTTTATTTGTCATTTATGTTTGAGATTTTCTTTCAGTGAAAAAGGAGAAGGGAAAGAAAAATTGGTGGTCTATAGTAAATAACAGCTTGCTCCTTGAACAATACTGGATTGATGAATTTTTCAATTTACATTATGAAGTGTAAAATGTACTATTGTACCCGGACATATGTTTAGTTTGAAGGCATGTATGCAGAATCGAGTTGATCATCTTCATCAATATTGGATATGTTGCAATATACAGCTATTCTATGCATTTAAACTGTGATTCACTTTTAGGTCGATTTGCTACAAAATAGTAATAGAAAAAAGGATTGAGAATGCCGAAACTTGAAACACAACTTCTCTGTCACACAGGAGCACATTTTTCTTGTGCACTCTCTTAAAACACTGTTGAATGGACAGAATCACATAAGTTTTTGTTGTTTTTTTCTCCTTTTTATATGGCTATATGATTTAGATTTGGATATTGTTGGGTAGATAATGCTGGTTGATTTTTTTTTAATATATTTTAGTAAGTAAAATTGCAGAATCTGAATTTGGATGGTTGGGTATGAACAGAAGCATGAAAATTGGCCTATGGGAAGAAAGAGACGGGGGCATGATATAAAACCAAATTTTTGGTGGTGGTTGCCTACTAAACACATAAAACATGTTGGTGGACAAAAATAAATATAGCGATTGATTTTACTAATTATTACTTATAAACAACTCATTAACGTGTTTATCGCCGCTAATCCCTCACAGCCTCATGTACTATATATATAAATTTTATATTAAGCTACGTTATGGACTGGTTCGTCAGTTTAACTATTTGCATAACTTACAAATAATATAATTTTTAGTAGATTGTATATCATATACTAAGAACCATATACAGTTTTCATATTTTTATAAATAATATTATTTTTAAATATGGAACCGTCCTAGTTTCTACTGGTATTAATTTTTAATTAATTATATAAAAGGCAAAAGAGAGACAAAGAGGAGATTCTGAATTTGTTTGATGTGGAAGGGTCAATTGGCGAAGCCTTCCGTGATCCTTCTAAAAGCATTTCCCTTCAAATGTCCACACTTCCCACGACTATCTTGCTAAATTATTCTTGGTAGTTATCTAAGACGTATCATTATCAAAATGGAAAAACAGAAAGAATAAATAGTACTACCTCCATATCATAATATAAAATATTTTTTAAAAGCCTTACTTGATCTCAAATATAAGTATTAGATAACTTTTATATTTATTTTTTTAACTATACCTTTACTTTATTTATTACTCTTTTTTTAAAAAAATTATACATTAGAATTTTAATTACTATAATCAAGGCTCTTATTTAGAGTATTTAATGAAGATATAAATAAAAAGATGTAGACATTTTTAAGAATTTATGATTTCAATAGACATTATTCATAAACCATAAATTAATTAATTATAATTTATATTGTAATCTAGAGGAGTAACTAATTAAGCTTCTCGCCTACCCTCGTGTGACCGACTTCAAATTAAAATTTTCAAATATATATATATATATTTTATGATTCATTCTCCAAATCTATGTCTACAAAATAAATTTATATGTTTCAGAGATGTTTGACAAATATATTAAATTACGTGCTTTATTTTCTTGTGGCATGATATTTGAATTTTTAAATTTAATTGATTTTGTTAGTAATAGAATTTTTTTTTGGTCAACTACGGTCTTCATGTGTGTTTCGATAAAAAAATTTTCACATTTATAAAGTACTTTTAAAAAATTTTAAAAGTAAAAGTTGTTTGGTTTATAAAAAAGTTTTCAAAGTTCTTTCAAAATGTCCAATGAAAAAGTCACTAAAAGTCTATTTCCCCAAAGATACTTTTACTTAAATTTGCATTTTAAGTTGGAGTTTGGGTATTAATGAACAAGTGACTAATTTTGTTAGTAATAGAATTTTTTTTTGGTCAACCACGGTCTTCATGTGTGTTTCGATAAAAAAATTTTTACATTTATAAAGTACTTTTAAAAAATTTTAAAAGTAAAAGTTGTTTGGTTTATAAAAAAGTTTTTAAAGTTCTTTCAAAATGTCCAATGAAAAAGTCACTAAAAGTCTATTTCCCCAAAGATACTTTTACTTAAATTTGCATTTTAAGTTGGAGTTTGGGCATTAATGAAACAGTGATTAATTTTTATTTTACTATTATCCTTATAATTATTTGCCAAACATTATATTTTTCATAGATTGTTAAGCTTGTAATTTTTCATAAAGCACAAATTGCAGGGAGAGTGGGTAAATCATACAGGAAGCGATCATCATCATTAAAATAAAATTTTATTAATGTAAGAAAAATTTTAATTAGTCAAACAAACAAATAAAGGAAAGTAATTTATGAGGTTGGGAATAATGAGCAAGGTTAATGAAAAAGCGTTATTTTTTTATCATTCATTATTTGACATATCAAATTTTATATTATTTAAATTTTAATTATATTTATTTTTCAAACATTTCAAATATGCTTCATGTGTGTAATAAAAATTATATATCATAAAATCAATATCCTTTTTTATAATTATACATATAAATGTACTTCTCATTATATATTATTTAAATAATTTTTAGTTTATTAAATTAAATTTTAAAAAATATATTTAAATATAAATTTTATTATAATAATTAATTTTTATTAAATTAATTTTTATCAAATAAATTTTTGAAAAACTGACTTTTAACAAACAAGAAACCAATCGAGCCTTGATTTGGTTGTTAATCAAACGGTCCGCTTGAATGGGCTCTGTGGAAAACGTGGGGGCTTTTTCCACCAATACGTCAACGTCAACGTCAACGTCAACGTCAACTTTTTTTAATTCAACAATCCCATCATTAATTAGTTGTTGGAGTCTTTATAAAAAAAAAAAAAACTAGTGGCTTGGAGTCATTGCTACCCCCATATTTTATTGCACGAAAAACTGTTAAATGTTTTATTATTTTTTTAGGTAAAATTATAAAATTTGATTCCTTTTTATTTTTGTGAGAGGTCATTTTCTAAAAATTTTTATCCTTAACTTATGAAAGAAATTTTTATTTTAAGATCATTTTTGATCCCGTCAGTTGGCTATTCAATTTCTCTGTTTATATGCTCCTTCTCTCGTAGTTATAGCGTCCACCGGCGTCGGCGAAGGCTCAGCAACTAACAACTGACGAAGGAAGAGCGAGGGGCAGAGAGGCACTGGAAGGTGTTGCAAGATGGAGAAAGCGATTCATAGACAGAAAATGCTGCTTGAACATCTTCGACCCGCTTCCTCAATTTCATCTTTTTCCCATCAATCTACTCATCTCTCTGTAAGTTCATCTTCTTCAAGTATCCGTCTCTTCACTCTTCCACTGTGCATGAATTCCTCAGATTCTACTCCTTTCTCGTTTTTTAATTTATTGAAAGACTTCTATTCCTTATGGTCCGTCTGCCTTTTTCGCTCTTTATTTTTCACTTTTGTAGTTGCTACATGCTGGAATGAGTTTTCTTTTTTTTTGGCTTGTGTTGGTACTTGATGGTTCTCAAACTTCTACTCCTATTTCTTTCCCATACTAAATTTAATGATCTTTAAATGCTTATCTTGTATATACTAACAGGTCGGAGATAAAATTTCTGATAATTATATTGGTAGTTTCTTTGTCTTGAATCTTTGGAATGTTTCTATCTTGTAGAGTTAGTCAATTCAAGCATTTGCAAATGCTTGGCTTTTTCATCGGCCGCAACTTTGCTTTTGCTCTTTCTTTTTAAAGGGATGGCTAATTTTTTTTTCTTTTTTTAGGCATCAATCTGTTCTGGTGAGAATTTTTCTCATGGGCGAACATCTGCATCTGAAGATGACGTGGTGATTGTGGCGTAAGTTGATTAATTCGGGACTGTGGATGCCAACTTACTGAGTATTTCTTGATTTGTTATTTTGTTAATCACAGTATTTAGCTTATTGTCTTTTATCATTTCCTGCAAAAACCAGTGCATACCGAACTGCAATCTGTAAAGCAAAGCGTGGGGCCTTCAAGGATACCCTTCCAGATGATCTCCTTGCCTCTGTTTTGAAGGTAAAAGTTACTTGATAAAGGAAAACATTGGAAATAAAATTGTTGGCAAAGAATTGGGTTTATGGGAACATTTGTAATCATTGTGACTAGTACAATTTACCTCAATCATGAGTTCTCATGTAGGCTGTGATAGAGAAAACAAATGTGCCCCCAAGTGAAGTAGGAGACATAGTTGTTGGCACAGTAATTGCACCAGGATCAGAACGAGCAATTGAGTGCAGGATGGCTGCCTTCTATGCTGGTTTCCCTGGTAACTTTGTTAATCAAGTTGAAATGACTATCCTCAAATGCATCATTTTCAAATAAGAACCCAGCTGTAAAAGCTGATTGAAAACGCGATTTATGTGAACTTCCTGCCCGGTTTTACTAGAAATTGAATTTGCAGGTTTATTTACTGATACTTGATGCTTAAAATTGCTATGCTATTTTATCCCCAACATCAATATATGGTTTATCACTTATATGATTAAAACAGATACAACGCCACTCAGGACTGTCAATAGGCAATGTTCATCTGGACTTCAGGCAGTTGCTGATGTTGCTGCTTACATAAAAGCTGGTTTTTATGACATAGGTAAGAATGAGAATGTCTGTTTGTTTAAAAGATCTTGGTGTTGACTCCACCTTCTTATTCATTGATTCAGGAATTGGAGCTGGATTAGAGTGTATGTCTCGAGATAATGTTACTAGGCCTAGTAAAATTAACCCAAAGGTGCATTTAAGATTTAATATTTTGAAGTCCATATTTTGTTTTTACAGCTATAAACATGGTTTGTTCACCTTTACTTTTCATGTCCTTAACAGTTGGAAACTTTTGAACAAGCTCGGGATTGTCTTCTTCCTATGGGAATTACTTCTGAGAATGTTGCACTGCGTTTTGGCGTCACAAGGCAGGAGCAGGACCAGGCTGCTGTGAGTATGACAATTAAATATTCAAAGAACCGTTTAAGAGATTATCAAACTGAATGGAACTCTTTTGATTTGAATAAATAGGTTGAGTCTCACAAGCGTGCTGCAGCTGCAACAGCATCTGGTAAATTCAAAGAAGAAATCATTCCAGTTTCTACAAAGGTAAGTAGCAACAGCAAAGATGAACTTTCTAATTGTAAAATTAGATATAAGACATGAAAATGTTGATGAGGAGGCTTGCACTGAGGTTGAACTCTGACACACAATATGGTAGCTTCTCTGCTTTTTATTTGAAATGAAATCAAGATAGAAATTAACTTCGATATAAACTTCTTATGATAATAATAAAGGATAACTTAGAATCTTGGATAAGAATAAACTTCTGGACACTAAATAATGCTAAACTAAAACCATAGATAAGGATATACTCCTAATCCATTTGGGGTTCCACTTGAATAGGTTTCTTAACACTTGTGATAAATTTCTGCAGTTTGTGGACCCAAAAACTGGGGAGGAGAAGAATATTATAGTTTCTGTTGATGATGGCATCTGGCCAAATACAAATTTGACGGATTTGGCAAAACTAAAGCCTGCATTCCAGAAGGATGGTTCCACAACTGCAGGTACTCAGGAAATCTGTTCTTGTTAATTTTATTACTTTGGCTAATTCTTTAGCTGTTTGCTGGTTTATGTTGTGTCTTACTTTATCTTCTAAATTCAGGGAATGCAAGCCAAGTAAGTGACGGTGCTGCAGCAGTTCTCCTCATGAAAAGAAGAGTGGCTGTGCAGAAGGGACTACCTATTCTTGGCATATTCAGGTACACTATAATTATTGGAAAAATCAATTCTTTAGAGGAACGTGGAACTAGACATAGCTCTGCATGTATACTGTAATATGTGACTAAGTGGGTTATCCTTGCAATCCATGTTATCTCTTATATCTA
Organism: Prosopis cineraria; assembly: GCF_029017545.1. Lineage (NCBI taxonomy): Eukaryota > Viridiplantae > Streptophyta > Magnoliopsida > Fabales > Fabaceae > Prosopis > Prosopis cineraria. Next base: position 3,726,492 of record NW_026555343.1, read on the forward strand.
ATCCTTCGAAGGTAGTATTTTAAGGATTTAAAGTTAATGTTCCTCATTTTACCACTTAATTACAAATAGGCACGTGAAATCACTTATCTGGTAAGTATGAACTTAAGTATAGAAGAGGCATGTTGTGTTATTCCACCTATTCATAAATAGAATCAGGATCAGGTAAAACCTGCCTGATAAACTGTATAAGAATGTAGATTACTTTATTGGAGAGATTTTAAAGCTTTTGACCATCTGCTTCACGGTGTTCAAAATGGTGTAGGTCTAGCTACAATGATAATTATTCATAACCAGCAATTCATCAATACTTTGAAATCTTGCCAAATACAGCCTAAATTGCAATGAGGCCTCAGAGGAGGAGCTCATCCCTAATATTCTGTTACTATATTATATTAAAATGAAATTGATGCACGGATGATGAATTCAAACTTTCTTTGCATTCTTGGCATCTCATTTTTTTTTCTGTAGGAGTTTTGTTGCTGTTGGAGTAGATCCTGCCATCATGGGTGTTGGTCCGGCATTTGCTATTCCTCCTGCAGTGAAATCTGCTGGTCTTGATCTCAATGACATCAACTTATTTGAGATTAATGAGGTAAAATTTATGTCTCTATTTCTCTAGCAAATAGAAAATTATAACCGGGCAATATGTTCTTAGCAATTTGATGGTCTTGTTTAGGCATTTGCTTCTCAGTACGTTTATTGCTGCAAGAAATTGGCACTGGATCCCAGAAAGGTCAATGTTAATGGTGGTGCCATTGCTCTTGGGCATCCTTTGGGCGCTACAGGTACTCAAAAGTTGGGAAATTTTTCCGTTAAAATTACTGTCATAGGAACCTTGAGACGTCCATATGCTTGATTGTTGTTTTTTGTTTACTCTTCTGTCCTTGATTGCATATTATTGAACAGATCAACAGGACGGTCTCTGTTCACTTTTCATGTTCAATGTAAGATGCTTTATTGTGAAGTTATATGCTGCCATTTTGTGTCAGGTGCTCGCTGTGTTGCTACACTATTGAATGAGATGAAACGCCGTGGCAAGGATTGTCGCTTTGGTGTAATATCTATGTGCATAGGTATTTTTATCTTCTACTACTAAGAGATGAATGAAAGATAACACAGAAAATGCATATATGCTCAATCTTGACTAACTGAAATCAAAGTCACTTTTGTTGAAACTGTATTTCATGTGAAACTCAGTAGAATGGTTAGAATTCTCTCTCAATCTTTATGTATTCTAATGAAACCTTTTCCAGATAAAGAACCTTGTGTTGGAGATTCAGCATGAAAAGACTCTAGGGAAAATTTAATGCTCTAAGTTTGATTTCTCTGTGATAAAATTCTTAATAAATTCATTATTCGGATGTTCTCCTAATAGTTTATTCTTCTGCAATGAATTGGTGTTTTAATAAGTTGGTGTAACACAGAGACTGGCTTGCTTAGGAACTTGCATGATTTTCTTAGAAAAAGTAGTCTTATTCAAAAGGAAAAAGTAAGGAGGCAAAACTGTTGCTCTTTGCTATGACATAGAAGCAAAAGAACAGAACTGAATGAGGATGTAAGTAAAACTTAAATGCATATGTGGAAAGAAGAGATTTAGAATACATCAGTGGAAAAGTACAGAGATTACTAATACATTGATGTCAGACTGCGATATCAATTCCTTGTCTTGACTAATAACAACGAATTGTCCATAATCATTGCAGGGTCTGGTATGGGAGCAGCAGCAGTATTTGAAAGAGCGGACTAATAACAGATCTGAGATTTCAGAATCGTTAGGGATTGTACAAGTACAAGAATTGTTTGTATACGTGCACACATGTTGAAAATTTTCTACTCTGAACTCAGTCATGCTTGGAAAGTTAAATATGTCAATAATCTCTTTCGTGGAATGGAAATTCATAAAGAACATAAATGATTGCATCACATAGAACAACTATCTTAGTCTCTTAATTTCTTTGTGATATATTTCTTTTTCCCAGTAATGATATCTGGTTTATTATCTGTGAGAAAATTTATGGTCAAGAGTTTGGACTAAATTGAGATGAAAGTTCTGTCTAATTATTCACTAATCTTTTGATTTGAACATAATGAGTATATGATTTTTTCAATTATAACAAATTAAGGGCATGATTATATGAAGAATTATGCTGTTGTCTGCAAAATGGAAAAAGCTGTGATATTATTACAGGAAATTCGTGCACTTGTATTTGCTAATAGAATTGGATTTGTAGTTTCAATTTTGGCGTTGTCGTGAGAAGCTTTCTGCAGTATCAGCATTTGGCGGTAGAAAGTAAATCAAAATCTTTTAGAGCAAGATATTCCAAATTTCTTTACCGAAAACATCAAATAAAACGTTGAAATATGTTCTTTTTTCTTGGGGCCGATCGTTAGAGTATGTCATCATTCCTATCTTATTATTGTCCCCAAGAAAAGTGACCAAGATGGTGGAATTAAATCTCAATATTAATGTAAAAATTTTATTAATGAATGATTTATAATACTTTTATAAGCGTTATTTGAGTTTGGAAAGTAAAGGTATGCCTGGTTCTGAGTTTTCAGGATTTTACTCAAACTTTTTTTGAATAAAAAAAAAACAAAGGGAAATCTACGCATGGTAATTTTCCATTAAATAGTCTTGGAAGTTATTATTTTAAAAGATTAAAATTGCCATCAATTTTTTAAAATTTTTATTTTATTTATTTACATTTTAATATTCTTCAACCTATATTTGACAATATGTGGATGGGCGTTAAAATAGGCAGATGTAAATTTTCTTATATATTTGACCACCATGTAGGACCACTATCTTGACGTTTCTTGTATATATAGCACAGTGGGATTTTGTACTTTATAGAAAATTTCAGAAGTTACTTATGAATTTCCATATTAATTCATTTTACAAGAAAACTTTTATACCGATTAATTATTAAAATCCACGTATAATTAAATTATTAAAGTAATCATACATTGCATTATTTTTCACCAAAGTTGTGGTTGAAAAGATAACTACAAGATTTATATATCATATTGAAATTCAAAACCTTTACAGTCGCAAATGTCATTTGATTGGAGTACCTCCTTGTGTATCTGCTCAAAAGAAACCAAAAAAAAGGAAAAAAAAAATGTTAAAGCAAATAGAAAACATTTTGTTTTGAAGAATAGATAATATCTGCTTCAATTTTCTCAGTAGTTCCACCCAACATCCTTGTTTTAATTGAATTATAAGAAGATTTTTAATTTGGTTATATATTGAGTTGGATTCACAACTTTGTATGGTCCAATTAGATGCAGCTTTCTCAAAGACATTACTTTTTTGCATTTACACCAATTTAAATAAGAGACTTTGTGCTTAATCAGCTATAATTAAACCAAAGCGCGTTGAATATTAAGGAGAATTTTACAGAGTGATTATTTATAGAATCTATTATTCCTCTAAATGTTGCATAGAGACTTGAAGAGGATGTATTGAAAAAAAAAAATTTAAAACGGGTTAAGGGGTAAAATAGTGCCCGATTTGGTCAAGAATTAAGGGGAAACTAAGAAGTGGTTGAATTTAAACTGATCATGAAATCAGTAAAAACCAGTCATTTGAAAAATAATAGAAAAGGGAATGAAAAAATAATTCTGATGAGATATAGAGAATATACATACCCTGCAACTTGGGAATTGACAAACCATGGCCTCCAGTCATCAACAATGGAGTAGTTTAAATCTCTGATCCATGCTTGAGTTGACATAAATGTAACCACTGAGTCATGATCTCCACTGAGCGCCAACAAAGAACCACTTAGTCTCTTACCAAAATCTATATATCAATTATTAAAAGAAATCCATAATCAATGCAAATCGAATTTCTAATTTTGTGGAAATTACAAGTCCATTTTTTTAATTCTTCTTAACTTTTAAAATAATAGTTGATTTTAAAGTCCAGAGAAAATACAAATGTTGGTACCTATAATTTTAACATGATGTAGTATTAAATTTCTATATCTTTTTCCATTGCTCCAAACCCCTTAAGTTTCATATTTTGCAATGTTAGTCCTTATATTTTTAAATATGAACACAATGACTTAACAATTATTAAAGTTACATGCGGCTAAAACTTAGGATTTGGAGCAATGAGAAAAAGTATAGGCACTATACTAGAACCAACAATTATATTTTCTCTAAAGCTACTTATCACACAGTGATGTATTAGAAAAAAAAATAGAGTAGCATAAGTAAAGTGATATAAGGCTTGCTTATTTATTATGTGTGTGTATAAAAATGAAGTTTAACGTAATTGCAAATGCCAAAAGAAAAGAAAAAAACAAAAGCACACCTGTAAATCAAAGAACGATAACCTTGTCTGCTTAAATTACATGAAATTGGAAAGCTGGTGGTGACTTCGTAGCTATAGCCAGATTTATACAAACGTCCCCATTTTTTTTGCTTCCCTAAACCATAACCATCAACCAACAATGCATGCCTTTTCAAAACAATCGGTATTATTGACCTTAATTATTACATTTACAATAATATAAAGATTAAGAACAAAGGACAAGATAATTAATTAAGGAGAAGGAACTAAACTGTAGTGAAAAAATGAAAAAAAAAAAAAAAAAAAAAAACTAGCTGGTCATAAGCAAAACCTTTCGAACATGTAGTGCCTCTCGAACCTTGTCATCGTCAAGCCAAAAGTAGCTGAGGACAGACGGATAGTTCTAAATGACAGAAGGAGGATGAAAAGGTGATTATATCTAGATTTAAAAAAAAAATTCAATCTTAATTTGTGGATTATGCAAGGAAAATTGATATTTAATTAAGAACGGTCAGAACAAATTACTTACAAGTAAGGATTTTGAATTTTGATTTTTTTTAAAAAACGATCTAAGTCCTTTATTGGAAATTATTATTATATACAGAAAGGATCAGTATATTTTATTCCTATAATTTAATTTATAATTTATAATCATAATCAGTAAAATATATTGAAGAGTATGCAGTAGAATGTGATCTTTTCTAACCTCATGTAAGGTGTCGATGTCCCTTAGACATAACTGACTTTTGTGAAGGATCAGTATATTTTATTCCAATATTTATAATTTATAATCATAATCAGTAAAATATATTGAATAGTATGCAGTAGAAGTGATCTTTACTAACCTCATGTAAGGTGTCGATGTTCCTTAGACATAACTGACTTTTGTGATCTATATTTATGTAATCTCCTTACAATTTTTCTGCAACGACTGTCCACATACAATAAATTGTTTACATCATAATCAACTCAAATTTAATAAAATGTATTATGAGTTATCACAATAGTATAATATAATAATTATTATATTACCATATAAAGTTCATCGGGAATCAGTCCCATTCCATGAGCAAATTGGGGGAGAAATTTTTTTCTTCCCCTGTTGTGAAGGCGTTCCCAGCACATATCCCTGAAAAATTTGTGACATACGTTAAGCAGTGTGAATGAATTAAAATTTAAAAAAATAATGTTCTATCACTTTCATTCCAGTTAAAGTACAATAATACAAACCATGATCTTGTTTAGACTAAGATGTCTTCATTATAACCTCATAGCTAGGTTTACATTGTCCTGAGCAAATACATATCATGCCAAGCATGTTAGATTTTATATCTCAGCTTAGCTCTTGTAGAAGGTATTGCAGGCTGAAAGTGTGGTGTCTTTGGGCACTACTCAAATCAGAATTCTCATCACTGCTTCCAACAGAAAGTACAGTGAAATAGGTTGAAGTGTAGGACAAGGAGAAGATATATTGGTGGCAGACGTATTGGGAGAAATGGTTCAATGCAGATGATAGAAATGAAAAGTTTTTCCACTTCATGACTGTCAAAAGGAGGCTGAGAGTGGAAAAAGCTATGTGGCTTCTAGGGGAAGTGAATTGCAAGCTCTTAGCTGGAGAGGTGGTGGAGGAAATGAGTGATATGAAGGTTTAGATTTGATTAGTGATGGTTTCTGGAACCTGAATTTGATTGCTGGTTTAATTACTAAAGAAGAAGGAAGGGAATTACAGTGTGAACTCAGGTTACAAACTGATCTAGGAAATTGTTGAAGGTCAACCAAATCTGAAACCTGATTAATCTTTTCAAAATACTGACTAGCAGCTCTGAAGGTGGACGTGATTAGCAATATAGAAGCCTAAGAAGAAGCCTTAGTAGAACTGAAGGTGTATATTCAATGTTTTGTTTCCTTGGTTGCACGACAAGGAAACAATGCTGCTCGTTCGATGGTAGCTATAGCATTTAGACTTTGTTTAAAATGGGAAGAAAATAGCAAAGAGAGAGATTAAAACTAAAGGAAAAACTTTATATTAGGAAGGAAAAAAATGTCTTTTTCTTCTACTTTTCTCTCATTCCTATTTTCTTTTCATTTCCAAATGGAGGGTTAGACATGCAGAACCTTTGGGATGATGTTTTGATCCCCACCCTCATTGGCTAAATAATTAGAAAACATAGGTAACATCTTTTGTAGTGTCTTTGCTTTACATAGGTTGTATGTTAGGTTTTAAATGGTGTTTGTTTTCTGCTGATTTAATAGGTTGTCTAAATAGGTTGTTTTTTGTCCTTTCATTGAGTCCATTAGTGAGTGTAATATATATATATATATATATATATATATATTTACATCAATAAAATGGACTGACTTTTTGCTCCAAATAGAAAAAAACTACTATATGAGTTTTAGATCTAAAGCAGGAAAGGGAATGTTTTCAGAAAATCAATGGCAAACCTGGAGATTTATCCACGGTTGAATACCAATTTTATTTCCTGTGTACCAATAATGTCAAAGACAAATGTCAACTTTCTCATGAAACACAAGACGAACAATAATAATAATTAGACTCTATATATATATATATATATATATGCAAGCACCAAATGTTTCTTCTATGAATAATGTAACTTTTAGTCTTGTAATTTATTGAGTTGTACCGAATCAAAAATCTATAAGGATTAAATTATTTCCAGTCAAAATTTAAAGAATGAATCCATGACTGAAAACAAATTCAAGAACCAAAAAATATATTTTCCCCTTCTCTTATGATCATGGCTTAAACAATGTCTTGCATGTGTATTCAATTAACCATTTGAGAGTTTCTTACCATTAGAAATTTCTTGAACAATAGCAGGAATAGGAAGGCCAGAATATGAGTCACCTCCAATGTAAACTTGATTTGACAAAAATCTTGGATGATCAACCAGCCACTGCAACGAATACGAGACATATAGCTAGTTATGTGTTTATGCAGATTTATTCATCTTGCTTATTATTGTTTAATTCTCTGTAATTTCATTCTTGCAAGAAAAATTACTGAAAAACGAAAATCTTAAAAAACAGAGCACAAAACAGAGGTAGTTAACTAGGGATTGATTTAGGTACCTTTTCTAAGAAATTGATGGATATTGTTAATTAAGTTCCAATCACCTCGTTGAAGATCTGATTTAGTTGCATAAGAAAAGCCAGTTCCAAGTGGCAAATCGGCAAAGATTATACTACATGCCTGAATTAACAAATTAAATAAATACATCAACGTATCATAATCATGTGAGTATTAACTAATAACAGAGGATTTCAGTAATGGAACTTTTACCTTCGTCCATCCTTGTGGCCTCAAATCCAGATGAGGCACGCTACCATTGTATGTCTCAACCTTGAATTGGATTGGACCTACATAATAACATTATTTAAAACAAAAAACTCTTTGATTTGAGAAACATTTGAGTTCTAGATATGTAGTAACCTATATGAAACAAAAGGCCAGAAATGGAAGAGCAGCCAGGACCACCAGTGAGCCATAGCATAAGAGGATCCTCTTGTGGGTTGTTCTCAGATTCAATGAAGTAATAGAACACTTGTCCTTCTTCTTCTGATTCACCCACCCCCACATACCTAAACACACATATGGTGATTGACACACATTTTAACAAAGAGGAAGGTGATTAATTAGTTAATTAAGTTTCAAAATTGGGAAAAACAACACTAACCCAGTTTGCAGGTGAAAAGGAAGAGGCCCTTTGAAGCCAGGAAGGTAACGTACAGTTGAGCCAGAAGTTGCAACTCGAGTAGAAATCTGCAACAAGAGAGTCGCAAGAAGCAGAGTCCCATACATGATAATGCTAAATGAACCTTCGTCCAATATTTTGAAACCCGGACCAGACATTGAACTGGAAAGAGCAACGGGTCGCGGTTTTTATGGTCCAACCGATTAGACCGGCGGTCGAACCGGTGACATAAAAATTAAATAAAAAATAAAATTTATATGCGCAATTATATAAATAAAACATTAATTTATCAATGATACTTGAGATTTCGACCTCAAAAGCTAGATGCTTGGATTGTTGGAGCTAGAGATAGAGAGGCATGTTAGTACAAGCTTGTAATCTCAAAAGAAAATGTTGGACTTGGAGGCACGCTGTCATATCATGACTAACAAGCTTTCGATCTCGATGCTAAAGGTTAAATCTTTAGAGTTGGAGGCAGATGTTGGAGGAGAAGTTAGAGATTGAATTTGGACCATGAAGGAGATATTAGAGATTAGATAAGAGAAGAAAAGAGAGAATTAGTGATTAGAGAAGAGAAATTGTGAATCTAAGCAACTCAGCCTAAATTTCTTTTTTTTTTATTTTTTTGGCTTTGAACCGGGTTGACCCGGGTCCGGTTTCTGGGTCAACGCCGGTTCTCTCAAAACCAGGCGGTTCAATTTGGGTCAACCCGGGTCAGAAGTCAGATTGGTTCAATTGGTTGAACCGGACCGTTTTGTTCAGCGGGTGACGGTCAGATCATCCGGTCCGGTCCAATTTTTACATCATTGCCTTCGTCTCTTCTTCTACTTCGTAAAAAAAAAAGAAATAATTTTAGAGCCATTCAAAAAAAATGAAATAGAATATTTAAAGAAGAGATAAAGCCGGTCAACCCACCAAATTTCTAATCAATCCCTAAGATCACTTTTTTTTTAAATCAAATAATAGAAAGACAACTTAAAAAAAAAAGAATGAAGGAACAAATTACCCCGGACTCTAGGTCAATTAATATCATACATCTTAAACTTATTTATTACATAAATTATTCTTTTAATTTTTAAAAATAATATAATTTGATCCTTGTTATTAATAAAAGTTAATTTTGATCATAATTAAAAAATGATAAAAAAAGACATCAAAAATTATAAAAAAATAACAAGATTTTCTTTTTGTCATTTTCTATAATTTTTAGGTCATTTATTATAATTTTTAGTCCTTTTTTATTATTTTTTTCTGTCATTATTTAGTCAATTAACTGTCAAAATTAACTTTTATTAATATTAAAAATTAAATTGTACTATTTTAAAAAAATTAAAAAAATAATTTATATAATAAATAAGCTCAAAGTCTATAGTAATATTGAATGTAAATTTTAAAAATAATTTATTCATTAACTATTTAACAAATGGTATTGGAATAAAAAAAAACAGAGGCCTTGTAGTGAACAAAGACAGATGCAATAATGAGAAGATATACGATTATCAATATTAAAACTCCTATCCCTTTCATGCCAGCTACCCTTTTGTTGAAAATATCCCTCCAAATCTTGGGTTGAATATTGTAAACTAGGGTAGGTACGTAGAATCAGATTACATATATGATATCATATATGCCCATATGATACACGTGCACTACTAAAAAAATTATATATAACACCTTATATATAAATAAACTGATATAGTTGAGGTAAGATTTGAATTGAAGGAATATATAACAATTATTTCAATTAAATGCTATATATTTTTATGATTATATAATGATTAGTTGAAAGAATCGTTGTAAATAATTTTATTTTTAATTTTTTTAAAAAATTAGATAACGGTTGCTAATAAGTAATTTCTCAATATTGTATATTATTTTTAAATTTTATTTAAGTGCTTACTTTCATTTGTGGCTCTTGCTCTTGTGTGCAGTTTCTCTCTGTATTTTCGAAATCCGTCTCCTTGCATTCCATATCTCCTTCAGTACTCGTTCAATCTGCTGCTGTCAGGTTCCATATCTGTGTTCGTCTACTCAATCTTCCGTGCAAGTTCCCATTTTTGGTGCTTAAATCTTCATGTTTGTCTCTAATACAGGATAGTAAATGGTATATATAAATGCTTCAAAAAGTAGTTGAGTGCCTTGCATTTGATGGCATCTATTGCTGAAATTTTTGTTGAAATGTTTCAAGTTTTCAAATTTTCCAGAGAAATAGGTGTCCCCAAGAAGCATATTTGACAAAGATGTTGATGAGTAATGTTTTCAAAATCAAATTGGATATTGAACTGAAAAAACAAATGGTTTATAGTTTATATGTTCAATCGAGTTGAATCAATGATCGAATTAGTGATATAATAATTAAATTAAAAAAATATATATATGTAAATAAAAAATTAAATATAAAAAATAAATACAAAATTGATACATAATTTAAAAATAAAATCAAATATTTTAAATTTATAATGATTTAACAAGCCACATGATATAACATAACATCAAATAATTAAAAAAAGGGGTCATTTTGTAAAAAGAAAAAAGGGGGTCATTTTTTGAACTGTCCATTTTTTAAGAACTAGATCTAGTAACCGACTTGATTCGGTTTCCTATCCAAAAGCCCATCCAAAGCATTGTAATCCAGCCCAATTTTCAAAAAGTTTTTTCAGATTGACAGGTCGATAGGTTGACTATCTGGTCTGGTTCAGTTTTTAAATAATTGTTTGAGTCTACAGTTTTTGTTATTTTAGGGTTTTAATGCTAAATGTGGAAATTTAAAACCTCTACCTATTGATTTATATTTCCATTTTAAAATGAAGTTATTCCGTCAAATACAGAACATTGCAGAGAATACGTGCACCTATACATCCCACAAGCCACGTAGAATTGATCTTCCCATGCCTAGTTTATATACATCCCACAAGCCACGTAGAATTGATCTTCCCATGCCTAGTTTATTGACTAATCCATATTTCCTCCATGACCACATGAGACTTTCTTATTCGTAGATTCAAAATGCCAAGTTATTCTAATTTATTGGTATACATCTCATAATAGATCTTTCCATTTAGTCTCCCTTTGATTTCATTTGTCCGGTATGTTAATCATTATAATTTCAATGTCATTTACTTCAAACGTAGAGATGTGTACCAGAATCATAACTCGCCTTAAAATTGCTATGTGAAACCTATAATAATAACAAATTTGCCATAAAAAAGGGGACAAAACAAGCACCCACACGCGTTCGCGTCTCCGTTTTATCTCGTCATTGCTTCTCGAGTGTCAATGGAAAATAATTTTTTTTTTAACACCCGAACAGTAATGTCGTTTTATCAAATGAACATAAAAAACAAGAGTTCAAAGATAAACAACAAAGAACCTACGAGGCATCACAAAATACTTGTAAGGCAACTGCTAGTAATAACGGTCTTATACAATGAGATTCAAATTAATTTAGATGGAAGATGATAATATTTATAGGCTTCTTAGGATACCGAAAATGTTGAAATAAAATAATAAACAACCAAGAAATCATAAAACAACACACAAAAACCAATACCCAAGACGCAATACAAAGTCCATAAAACAAGAAGAAAATTTAGGGAGTCGGCTTTGCTCCTTTACAAAGTCGCTTCTATTTTGTTCCTCTACACTTAAGAGCAAATTTAGACTGTTTAGATTAATTTGAATGACTCAGATTATTTTTTATTCATATTTCTATTTATAAAAATAAAACATTTAAAAAATTATAAAAAATATATGGTAATAAATTTGATAATCAATATGAATAATCTAGATTTTTATAACCAAAATAGATCAATTTATAAAAATTTTAAAAAATTATAATATTAAATCAAACTAGTCAAATTATAATAAAAATTATAATATTAATTACTTCAACCTGTCTTGGTTTGCTTTTGTTTTGATTTCAAGAAATCCCTGCATAGATCATATTTCAATCTTAGAGAACTTCTTGTTCTTCGTTCTTACCTTTACAGTGGCAAATATCATCTGATTAGAATACGTCCTCGTATGTCTGGTCAAAAGGAAACGAACATGTGAGAGAGAGAAGAAATTAGCAAAGAAATGTGATAGATCATATATTTTTATATATTTTTATCGTCGACCTTTTTATTAATAAATTGTAACTAATTGAGATTAATTAAAATATATTTTATTTTATGGATCACTTTATATTTTGTGAGAATTAATGAATTAAATTTTAAAAATTATGATTAAATTGTTCATTTAATATATTTGCACATGTAACTATTAAATATTATTTTATTTTGTGCAGACTTTTGAATCTTACTAGCATTCACTACTTGTGCGATGCACGGTACCATAAATTTTTCACAACCAACAACAACTCTTGTAGAGTAAATGTAGAGAAATTAATACATGAATTATTAATATCAAATGAGATGCTGAAAAATAATAACATGACACTATAATTATTTTCAAGACAAATTCCTAAACACCTCTCGGTATACTACATTTGTTGGGCTTCCGGTGTATTTAATTTTATCATCTCAAATTATAGTTTTTGGGTAAAATTGTGTAAATTATAATTAAGGTCATTAAGGGTAACTTAACCATTTTCATTGAATCATTGAACTTTTAGCATGGTGCCCCTGACAGCCGCAGAAATTGAAATTGAAACGAGAGAGAAGAACGAAGGTGGGGCATGACCTTTTTCAAAAATAAGGAACAGAGGGAGTGAGAGGCGGGAGCATTGTCGGAGAAAAGCAAATAAGATTCTGTTTAATTTAAAGAGAGAAAAAAAAAGGAAGGTAATGAAGGGAAAGAAATGTGAGGGAAGAGGAAGGAGGCTCCCTCCAATTTGGAGGGAGGGGCTCCCCATGTTTGATAAGGTAGTGGGGGAAGGAAAATTTTAAAATTTTTCCTCCCCTCCTCTCTCCAACCAAACAATACCTAAAGAGCGCATAGGCTTACGGGCTCAAGTATCTCTTTTTTTGGGTCATATTTGATGACAGTGGCGGACTTACGTAGTGGTCAGTGTGGGCAAATGCCCCCCTGAAAATAAAAAATTTACATGGGTATATGTGGTAAATTTTGCATCCTGTCCTCACTCATCTTTTTTTTTTTGAACCCAGTGAAATTTAATCCAAATCAAAGCAATAAACTTAGCCCAAATCCAATCTTTGTAACAAAGCCCACAAAACAAAAAATGAACAATTGATCCTCACCCAAACGACAAAACCTCATCCTCAATAATAATTATTTCAAATAATAAAATCTAACAAAATTTAGCTTTTAAAAATTGTGCCCTAACAGTCGGTTGGCCCCATACGCAAGAGAAGCAGTGGCAGACTCGCACAAGAGGAGAATTGAAGAATTGGATTTTGGAGAACCATAGCTTCAAGCTTTAGCAAAAGAAGAACACGCCAAACTCAGGTACTTTCCAGTTTTTCTTGAATCTTCTCCTTGATTATGAACATAGAGCAAGCAGTCGAGAGCTGTGAGTTGAAAAAAAACTTCACTTTCATGTTTGAATCTGTCAATTTAGGGGAACGAAAATCATGGAACTGGAGAGTCAACTAAAAAGAGAAGTTGAGCAGTTGAGCCAGAGATGAGACTGAGAGATAATGGAATTGATTGAGGAAAAAGATGAAAAGGTTGTAGAAAAAGTGATTTGAGAAGGAAAAGTCATTGAAAAATGAGAGCTTGCATGTGGGTAGAAGACTATGGAAAGTTATTTATTAATTTTTAAATAATTATTTAATATATTTACTTTTGATAATGTTGGTGAGTGTTGACTGTGGAATGAACTTCATTTGCGCATCAATATTAAAGATTAAAATGACAAAAGTGGCTTGCATGTGGCTTGTAATAGATTATCAAAATGTTGGCTTGCAATAGAATACTATATAAATAAATCTAATTGATTGTGAGTTGCTTTTGTTTGTACTGAGTAGTTATTTTGAATCTTGAGACAATAAATTTCAAGAATAATTGAATCATGAGATGCCTATTTGTTAATTATAAAATTAATTTCTATTTTTAGTTAATTATTTATTTATGATGAGAAATTTTTTTAAGTATATTGATTAGATAATTTTGATTTACAATAGGTGAATCACAAATTATTTGAATTTTGAAAAGAATATGGAAAGATTCTTAAGAGAAAAGTGCCATGTGAGGAGCATCAATCTTCATCCATACATCATCAATCAAATCCTCACCACCACCATCAACAACAAGAGAATCAATCTTTAGAAGAGTTGCCATCGGACTCAGGAAAACGGATTAAAATTTCATCCTATCATCCTAATGAGAGGGATAAGATAAGAAGAGCTTATTTACAAAAGGGACCATGTCAAGCTATTCAACGTAATTTTCCCCAAAGAAGAATTGGGAAGACTTTGAGAAGATTTTGTCCCTCTTGATTTAATGAATTTGGCAATTGGTTAGAGTATAGCATAGAAAAAGATGCAGCATTTTGCTTGTGTTGTCACCTTTTTAAACCTGATTTTGGGAAGCAATCTGGTGGTGATTCATTTGTTATGGAAGGATTTACAAATTGAAATAAAAAAGAAAGACTCTCATCTCATGTTGGAGGCCCTAATAGTGCTCACAATATTGCTTGGAAGAAATGTCAAAATTTGATGAATCAAAATCAACACATAGAAGTTGCAATTGCCAAGCAAGATGAACAAGTTTGAGACTTATACCGAAAGCAATTGACAGCTTCAATTGACTGCATTTGCTTTCTTTTGAAGCAAGGATTAGCTTTTCGTGGTCATAATGAATCATGTATGTCAGCCAATAGAGGTAACTTCCTTGAACTTCTAAAGTTTCTTGCTAATCACAATGAATTAATTAAAAATATTGTCTTAGACAGAGCTCCTGAAAATAGTCGTTTAACTGCTCATAAAATTCAGAAGGATATTGTTCATGCTGCTGCTGTGGAGACCACTAATGCAATTATTAATGATCTTGGAAATGAATTGTTTTCCATTATTGTTGATGAGGCACGTGACAATTCAAATAAAGAGCAAATGGCTATTGCTTTGCGTTATGTTAATAAAAAGGGAAGCATTGTTGAACAATTTCTTAGCATAATGCATGTTAAGGATACTACAGCTTTATCATTAAAAAGGGCAATTGATAAATTATTTAGCACACATGGGTTGAGTATATCTAGTATCCGTGGACAAGGTTATGATGGTGCTAGTAACATGCAAGGTGAATTTTGTGGTCTCAAAAGTTTGATTTTAAAAGAAAATTCATGTGCATTTTATGTACATTGCTTTGCTCATCAATTACAACTCACCTTAGTTGCCATTGCTAAGAATCACATTCAAGTTGCTTCTCTTTTCAATTTGGTGTCTACTTTGTTAAATGTTGTTGGGGGTTCTTGCAAAAGAATTGATATGCTTCATGAAAAACAAATAGCTAAAATTAGAGAAGTTTTGAAAAATGGAGAAATTTCCACTGGACGAGGCTTGATCCAAGAAGTTAGTCTCAAGCGAGGTGTTGACACACATTGGAGTTCTCATTATGCAACTTTGGTTAATCTAACAGTAATGTATTCTTCTGTGATTGATGTGCTTGAAATTATAAAGGAAGATGCCTCAAGTACAGACCAAAGAGCTGAGGCTAATGGTCTCTTACAGTTGATAGAAGCTTTTGATTCTGCATTTACTTTACATCTAATGAAGCATGTACTGGGTATTTCACATGAATTGTCACAGGCATTACAAATAAAGATTAAGATATTGTCAATGCCATGAATTTGGTTAACATTGCAAAGAAACAATTACAAGTTATGAGAGATAGTGGATGGGAGTCTTTATTAGATGAAGTAACTCTGTTTTGTAATTTGCATGATATTGATGTTCCAAACATGGAAGACCTTTTCTTGTCTAAAGGGAGATCACGTCGCAAAGGTAAAGCTCAAGATATTACAGTAGAACATCATTACCGAGTTGAATTATTTTATACTATTGTGGACATGCAACTTCAGGAACTTAATGATCGTTTCACTGAGACAAATACTGAATTGCTCCTTTGCATGGCTTGTTTAAATCCAGGAAACTCGTTCTCTAGTTTTGACAAGAGCAAATTGATTAAGTTTGCCAAATTTTATCCACATGACTTTTCTTCAACTGATTTGGTGATGCTTGACAATCAACTTGAGACTTACATAATTGATATGCATGGCAGTGTTGAATTTACATCTCTGAAAGATATTAATAGTCTTGCAGAAAAATTAGTTGAAACGGGAAGACATGTTGTTTATCCACTTGTTTATCTTTTATTGAAGTTAGCAATGATTTTACCCGTTGCCACAGCAACAGTAGAAAGAGCATTCTCTGCCATGAAGATTGTGAAAAATCGATTACGCAACTGAATGAGAAATAAATGGATGCATGATTACTTGGTGACCTACATTGAAAGGATGTTTTTAACAGTATTGATAATGAATTGATTATTTAACAGTTTTAAAATATGAAACCACGTCGACAATAATTGTAAGGTATGTAAATATTTGATTTTATATAAATTTTACTTGATATTAGTATAGTTTCTTATGATATGACAATAGTTATCTTTTCTTTTAAATAGATTGCCCCCACTGGCCTAGGGTCCTAGGTCCGCCACTGTTTGATGAGTATAGGGATGATTTGGACCCTTCATTTTTTAAATGACATCTGCCATTAATTTAAAATTATTTTTAAAATATTTTTATATTAAATTTATCAAAATACAAATTACAAAAAATTATAATATTAAATATAAACTGTTCAGCGTATATTTAGATGATCAATTAATTAAAATTATAAAATTATTAATATTAAATTGAACCTTTTAAATTATATTTATATTGTTTAGAATATATTTGAATAGTCAATTTATAAAAATTATTAAAAAAATATTAAACTAGGTCATATAGATTAAATTTGTATTTGCTAAATTGGTGATAAACAAATTTATCAAAGACTTCTATATTTTTTACATATTTTTATTTTAATAAATATAAAATAATAGTAAAAAGCTTAAATTTAGACAATTTAAATCTTATAAGGGGTGATAAGTATGGTAATATTTATCCTCTAATAACATAAAAAGTATTCAATATTTAATATTCTAATTTTTATATACTTTATTTTTATAAATATCATATTAAAATATTTTAAAAATAATTTTAAATCAACGGCAAGGATTATTTGAAGAGAAATGAAAGGCTCAGATCTCTCCACAAGGGTGATGAGCGCCCAGCAGCACTGAATGTGTTTCCCTCGTTTTTTTTTTTTTTTTTTTTTTTTTGTTTTTACCTCCATCTTCCCTCCATTTCTCCTTATCTAACCGTTCAATTTGTATTCCTGCCATTCAATATTCTGTCTGCCTAGACAATTTACTTTCAACTGGTTTTGACACTTTTTTTTATTAAAAAACACAGAATTATTTGTAAAAATAAATGTTATTATACTTTTTCAAACTATTTAAAATAAAATGTTATTCTTATGTTTTAAATTAAAGTTATTATAAATTTAATTATTAAATAATTTTTATCTTTATTGTATTGTTCATAAATAAAAATATTAAAAATGGGAAAACATTGTTTCGGTGAGTAAAAATATGTTTGAGTGAAAAATATTAAAATTTTAAAAACTTCCTTGGAGAGAAAAATCAATTTTTATATGCTTTTCAGAATTTTAAATCAACGCCGTTACGTCTCTGAGTAAAAATTATTAAAATGATACATTCATATATACACATATTTTAATAAAAATAAAGATTTAAATACTTTATAAACAAATATGGGTTAAAGATTATTTTTCTTCAACACTGTACACCCAGTACTAAATACAAGGGCAATATTTTCTTATAGAATTTTTTTTAAGAACAAAATAATCCTTTTATCATAGACCCTTCATCCTCTTCATATATCTACTAGCATGAAATAATTATGGGAATTCCACACAATGATAGTGAGATATTCTAACTTATTTTGCCACTATTTCATTACTAATATTAAGTTTGGCTCCTACCATTGTCACCACTACTTCCAACTTCTTTGACCTATGTCAGAAGGTCAACATGGATCATAATACATTGTTATCATTATGTGAGGGTCTTCCAATTATTTCACATCAACAAGTAATAAAAAAAAGATGATGAATTTATGATGGAAAGATAATTTTTCCCTTTAAAAAAAATTATGTGGAGAATATTACCTTATCTTTTAATATAAGGTGTTTAGTGCTCCTAATAAAAGTTTAAGGAAAAAAATGATTTTGAACCCAAGAAATAAATAAATATATTAATATTTTTTATTTATAAATAATACAATAAAGATAGAAAGTATTGATTGATTAATTTCATAGTAATTTTAATTTAAAACACGAGAATAAGATTTTAATTTAAATAGTTTATCATTGGATTTTAATTTAAATAGTTTGAAAAAAATATAATAGCATTTATTTTTACAAATAATGCTGTATTTATTTTAATTAAAAAAAGTGCCAAAACCAGTTGGAGTAAATTGTCTGAACAGATGAATGGAGCGTCAGATAAGAACATACAAATTGCAGAGTCAGATTAGGGGAAATGGAGAGGAAAGGGAGAAACCAAAAAAAGGAGACACCTTGCGCCCATAGGCGTACGCGGTCGCAAGCTCTTCGTTGTCTTCTTTTCTTTCATTTCCAGCAGCAACGAAGATTTCCACCTTCATGCTCCATCCCCCGGTTCTGTCTTTATTTTGAAGCAATGGAGTTCTAGGTTTTTTGCAATTTAGCTACAAGATTCTCGCTCTAACTTTGTAATGGGAATCCTATAGCTACAATGGAGACTTTGGTTTGAAATTTTTATCTTATTTCCCTCTCTTTATGTTCTTTTTGCTATGATTTATTTGTGCTCAATGTATGTTCATATTTGTGCATAATATTTGGATGTTTTGTGAAGGATTTTGAGCTGAAAATTAATGGTTGTAGCTACATAACTGAAATTAGTAGGCTTTAATGAAATTTTCATATTTAAAAGTTGTTCAACAAAAATAAAGGGGAATATCGCAAGGTGTGCCAGAGACACAGAATCTTAAAAAAATGGAAGAACTTAACTTCTAATCAAATGCGGGAAACTCGAGCTCCCTTATTACAATTCATCCGAATATGAGAATGTGAAGTAAAAAAAATTAATGTAGTTACAAAAAAGAGATATATTAATTAAAAAAAGAGGTGGTGAGGCTTTGTCGGCCCTACAATAGAAAATAAAAATTAAAACTACATGATAAAAGAAAAAATAAAATAAAATAGCAGACGTGAAGTTTGAGATTGATAGTTTATTGATGCTGATGATGATTGAGAGAGGGCTCCTTTATTTATAGATGATTTTGGCTTAGTATCCAAATCTCATAATCGCTAGCTTTCTTAAATTTAGGGAGCACTTTGATCGCTCTCGCAAGTGTATGAGATCACAGTAATAAATTATCTGGAGTATTTCAGGTGTTGAACCCACAGGAAAGTTACACTTTTACTAATTTAAATAATTAATAGTTTAAGAAAAATAGATAAAATGAATAATTTTGATGAAAATATAAAAAATAAAATTAAATAAAAAAATAATAATGATGAAAATATAATCACTTGAAGCGTTGGGATTTAAGATTCACCTTATAGGTTGCTAGTTTCTACCCTTTGAGTTGACTCGGATCAATTATAGTGACAACTATTCCTAAAGTGTCCTAATATTCTTCCGAATTATTAGTCCCTCTTTAATTAGTGTTGAATTCGTTCCCACGATATCCAAGCAACTAATTAAACCGTGAAGCTATAGTTTAAATCACAATAAATTTTTAGAACTATCCCTAGCCTAGTTATTTATATTCATTTCTCTAGATTTAGGTTCTTTCTTCACCTCCTAGTCCATCAATATTACCCATAGACTTGACTAAATGGTGGCCAGTCATTAAATCAATATAAAAAATAAGAAAAATAAATATAATTGAAAAAAGCAAAAATATTCATAAATATAAATGCAAAGAGTCAAAATAAAAAAAATAGAAAACTAGCTTCCCAATTGGGCTACATCCTTATCTCAACTGGGTAATTTAAAAACACATAATAAAATTAAATAACACCGTTCTATTCCCAATCATGAAAATGATCACAGCAAAAATTAAGGAGTAGAAGAGAAATAATTATAATTTGTGAAACTCTTTAATGATCTCGCTTTCAGCCTTTAGAATGCTTCTACAAGCTCCAAATATCTCAGAGAGAATTTTTGAGATACTCAGATAAGTGATTGCATCCCTTCTCTCTTGATGGAGGGAGTATTTATAGTTAAAGTGAAGGCTCCTTCTTTTATTCCTTGTCGATGTGAGACTCTAATATGTATATATATTTCTCTTTTCCTTCTTTCCTTTTATTTGGTTTATTCTTTTTCTCTACAAAATATAAAGATAAAAATATATGAGTGAATTTTGTATTAAAATTCTTTTTTATCTTATAATTAAGTGATGAGGAAAAAATATATAAATATCAATTAAATAGATATGAAATCTTAATAAATATAATTAAATTCAAACTAAAATCTATACCTATTTAATTATAAAATATGCACTTATCACACTTCCTTCATCTTGTCACTCATCAGGGATGGAATATAGATGATCTTGACTTAATAGTTAAGATTTCATAAATATTTTTTCAATTAAAATTGATTAAATTGAGTTGAGTCTGAACCTCCAAATTTAAAATTTGGGTGCAAACAAAAGTTCATCAAATCCTCCCTATTGTTGCTGTGGTTGTTGCAAAACTTATATTTTTCAGGTTTGAGTATATTTATTTTGCTATCTTTCTTGAATATTGAGATGTCATAAGTTTGTATTTGATTAATTAGAGGTTTTAGAGGAGAATTGGAGGAGGAAATTGATGAATTTTCTCTGTGCGTGTAAATTCCAGGATTATAGTTGTCATTTTAGTGTAAATTTCAAGATTATTCCAAACTTTGCATATGCTACTCCAAGTGTAGGAAAAAGAGTTAGCTTTAACCACCATTGAAATTTTGGGTTTGTTGTATTTGTATTTGTCTCATAAGGTCTACACTTAAAGACAATCAAGTTTGGTGATGAGACCCCAACAAAGCTTCATGATGAAGGCAATATTTGGATTTTTGAACTTCTTAGTGCCAAGTCCCCCATCTTTCTCATTTATGGCAATGCAATCCCAAGAAAATAGATGAGGTTTTTTGTTACCATTAGACTAATTTCAAAGGAAATTTTTAAATATTTTTTTTCAATTCTAATAAAACATTGTCAGGCAAGACCATGGTTTGCATGATATAGCTGGAAAGAGCTAAAAGAACTGACTTAATAAGAATAGATTTTCCAACCATGTTCAAATAGCGTCTTTTCTACTTTTCCAATCGAGAGTTTGTGTTATCAAGAAAAGGGGCAAAAGTAAATTTAGAAGCCTTTTCATGAACAATAAGGATTTCAAGGTATTTTTCAAAATTTCTTGTGAGAGAAATTCCTAACTTATCACTAATTTGCATAGCTATATTAATGTTGACATTCTTTGAATATAAGAGTTTGGATTTGTCAGTGTTTATCTTCTGTCTAGAGGCATCACAAAAATCACTAATTTGACAAATATGTTCATGAGTAATGTTTTCAGAACCATACCAAATATTGAACCGAAAAGGAAAGTGATTCATGGTTCGTATGGCTCAATCGAGTTGGATTAATGGTCAAACTAGTAACATAATAATTAAATTAAAAAAATTATATATGTATATAACAATCTAAATATAAAAAATCAATATGAAATTGATGCTTAACTTAAAAATAAAATCAAATATTTTAAGTTTATTATAACTTAACAAGTGACATGATATAACATAACATCAAATAATTAAAAAGGGGTCATTTTGTAAAAACAAAAAAAAGGAGTCATTTTTTAAGCTATCCGTTTTTTAAGAACTGAATCTAGTAGCCGACTTAATTCAGTTTCCGATCCAAAAGCCCATCCAAAATAGTTTAATCCAGCCCAATTCCCCAAACAGTTTTTTTAGGTTGACAGGTCAACAGGTTGATTGTCTGGTCAAGTTCATTTTTTAAATAATTGTTTATGAGTCTATAGTTTTTATTATTTTGGGGTTTTAATGCTAAATGTGGAAATTTAAAACCTCTACCTATTGATTTATATTTTCATTTTAAAATGAAGTTATTCCATCAAATACAGAACATTGCAGAGAATACTTGCACCTGTACATCCCGCAAGCCACATAGAATTGATCTTCCCATGCCAAGTTCATTGACTAATCCATATTTTCCTCCATGACCACATGACACTTTCTTATTCGTAGATTGAAAATGCCAAGTTTATCTAATTTATTAGTATCTCATAATAGATCTTTCCATTTAGTCTCCTTTTGATTTCATTTGTCCGGTATGTTAATCATTATAATTTCGATGTCATTTACTGCAAACGTAGAGATGTATGCCACAATCATAACTTGCCTTAAAATTGCTGTGTGAAACCTATAATAATAGCAAATTTGCCATAAAAAAGGGGCAACACACACACACACACACACACACACACACACACACACACACACACAAGCGTCCGCGTCTCCATTTTATCTCGTCATTGCTTCTCGACAGTGTCAATGGAAAAGATTTTTTTTTTTTAACACTCGAACATTAATGTCGTTTTATCAAATGAACATAAAAACCAAGAGTTCAAAGATAAACAACAAAGAACCTACGAGGCATCACAAAATACTTGTAAGGCAACTGCTAGTAATAGCAGTCTCACATAATGAGATTCAGATTAGTTTAGATGGAAGGTGATAATATTCATAGGCTTCTTAGGATAACGAAAATGTTGAAATAAAATAATAAACAACCAAGAAATCATAAAACAACACACAAAAACCAATATCGAAGACGCAATACAAAGTCCATAAAACAAGAAGAAAATTCAGGGAATCGGCTTTGCTTCTTTACAAAGTCGCTCCTATTTTGTTCCTCTACACTCAAGAGCAAATTTGGATGATCAGATTAATTTAAACGGTCTAGATTATTTTTTATTTTTACTTATATTTATAAACATAAAAAATTTATAAAAATTATAAAAAATATATTGTAATAAATCTGATCATCAATCTGGATAATCTAGATTTTTATAACCAAAATAGATCAATTTATAAAAAATTTAAAAATTTATAATAGTAAATCAAACTATTTAAATTATAATATTAATTACTTCAACCTGTCTTGGTTTGCTTTTGTTTTGATTTCAAGAAATCCCTGCATAGATCATATTTCAATCTTAGAGAACTTCTTGTTCTTCGTTCTGACCTTTGCAGTGGTAAATGTCATCTGATTAGAATACGTCCTCGTATATCTGGTCAAAGGGAAACGAACATGTGAAAGAGAGAAGAAATTAGCAAAGAAATGTGATAGATCATATACTTTTATATTTTTTTTTCGTCGATCTTTTTATTAATAAATTATGACTAATTGAGATTAATTAAAATATATTTTATTTTATGGATCACTTTATATTTCGTGAGAATTAATGAATTAAATTTTAAAAATTATGATTAGATTGTTCATTTAATATTTGTGCACATGAGACTATTAAATATTATTTTATTTTGTGAAGACTTTTGAATCTAATTGAAGATGGAGATTTGTTGGGCTTCTGGTGTGTATTTAATTTTATCATCTCAAATTGTATTTTTATGGTTAAAATTGTGTAAATTATAATTAAGGTCATTAAGAGTAATTTCATCATTTTTATTGAATCATTGGACCTATAGCCTGGTGCCGCGTGCCCCTGACAGCCGCAGAAATTGAAATTGAAACGAGAGAGAAGAACGAAGGTGGGGCATGACCTTTTTGAAAAAGAAGCAAGAGAGGGAGTAAAAGGCGCATAGGCGTACGGGCGCAAGGTGTCTCTTTTTGGGGCGACATTTGGTGCTCATCAACGCTGACGAGCATAGAGATGATCTGGACTCTTCATTTTTTAAAAATAATATTCATTTAATTTTTTTATAAATTATTTTTACCAACTTCATTAATATTAATATAAAAAAATATAAAAAATAAATGTATATAAAATTTTATATGTACCCTTATATAATAAATTTAAAAAGTGTATCATGTTATTTTTCTTCTATTATGAAAAGTAATTTTAAAAATATTTTTTAAATATTATTTAAAAAGTCATACCGTGACTTATAAATAGAATTAAATATATCTTTTAAAATATGCCTTATAAATGAGACCGAAGGAAATATCTGCCATTAATTTAAAATTATTTTTAAAATATTTTTATATTACATTTATCAAAATAAAAATTATAAAAAATTATAATATTAAGTATGAACTGTCTAGAGTATACTTAGATGATCAATTAATTAAAGTTAAAAAATTTTTAATATTAAATTAAATCTTTTAAATTATATCTATACTGTTCAAAATATATATGGATAGTTAATTTATAAAAATTATTAAAGATAATATTAAATTAGGTTATATAGATTAAATTTGTACTTGCCAAATTAGTGATAAATAAATTTATCAAAGACTTCTATATTTTGTTACATATTTTTTATTTTAATGAATATAAAATAAAAGTAAAAAGCTTAAATTTTGACAATTAGATCATATTAGAGGTGATGAGTATAGTAATATTTATCCTCTACCAACATAAAAAATATTTGATATTTAATATTCTAATTTTTACATACTTTATTTTTATAAATATAATATTAAAATATTTTAAAAATAATTTTAAGTCAATGGTAAGAATTACTTGAAGAGAAATGAATGGCTCAAATCTCCCCACAAGGGTGATAACTGATGAGTGCCCAGCACTGAATGTGTTTCCTACGTTTTTTTCCCCCTCCTTTTTCCCTCCATTTCCCCTTATCTAACCGTTCAATTTGTATGCTCTTATCTGACGCTCCATAGCACCACCTGCCATTCAATATTCTGTCTGCCCAGGCAATTTACTTTCAACTGGTTTTGGCACTTTTTATTAAAAAAACACATAATTAATTGTAAAAATAAATGCTATTATACTTTTTCAAACTATTTAAAATAAAATGTTATTCTTATGTTTTAAATTAAAGTGATTATAAATTTAATTATTAAATAATTTTTATCTTTATTGTATTGTTTATAAATAAAAATATTAAAAATGGGAAAACATTGTTTCGGTGAGTAAAAATATGTTTAAGTGAAAAATATTAAAATTTTAAAAACTGTATTAGAGAGCAAAATCAATTTTTATATGCTTTTCAGAATTTAAATCAACGTTGTTACGTCTCTGAGAAAAAATTATTAAAATAATACATTTATATATACACATATTTTAATAAAAATAAATCTTTAAATACTTTATAAACAAACATGGGTTAAAGATTATTTTTCTTCAACACTGTACACCCTATACTGAATACAAGGGCAATATTTTCTTAAAGAATTTTTTCAAAAACAAATAATCAATATTTTATCATAGACCCTTCATCTTCTCCATATCTACTAACATGAAATAGTTATGGGGACCCCGCACAATGATAGTGAGATATTCTGACCTATTTTGCCACTATTTCATTGCTAATATCATGTTTGGTTCCTACCATGATCACTACTACTTCCAACCTCTTTAACTTATGTCAGAAGGTCAAAATGGGTCATAATACATTGTTATCATTATATGATGGCTTTGTAATTATTTCACATCAATAAATAATAAAAAAAGATGATGAGTTTATGATGGAAATATAATTTTTCCCCTTAAAAAAATTGTAAGAGGATATTACCCTATCTTTTAATATAAGGTGTTTAGTGCTCTTAAAAAAAGTTTAAGAAAAAAAAAGATATTGAACAATAAAAAAAATAAAAAGTATTTAATGATTAAATTCATAGTAATTCTAATTTAAAACACGATAATAAGATTTTAATTTAAATAGTTTGGAAAAATATAATAGCCTTTATTTTTACAAATAATGCTGTATTTATTTTAATAAAAAAAGTGCCAAAACCAGTTGAGAGTAAATTGTCTAGACAGATGAATGGTAGGTGGTGCACCATGGAGCGTCAGATAAGAGCATACAAATTGCACAGTCAAATCAGGGGGAGTGGAGAGGAAATGGAGAAACCAAAAAAAGGAGACACCTTGCGCCCATAGGCGTACGTGGTCGCAAGCTCTTCGTCGTCTTCTTTCCTTTCATTTCCAACAGCAACGAAGATTCCAATTTTCATGCTCCCCCGATTCTGTCTTTATTTTGAAGCAATGGAGTTCTAGGTTTTTTGCAATTTAGCTACAAGATTCTTGCTCTAACTTTGTAATGGAATCCAATAGCTACAATGGAGACTTTGGTTTGAAATTTTTATCTTATTTCCCTCTCTTTAGGCTCTTATTGCTATGATTTATTTGTGCTCAATGTATGTTCATATTTGAGCATAATATTTGGATGTTTTGTCGAGGATTTTGAGCTGAAAATTAATGGTTGTAGCTGTATAACTGAAATTAGTAGGTTTTAATGAAATTTTCATATTTAAAAGTTCATCAAATCCTCCCTATTATTGCTGTGGTTGTTGCAAAACTTATACTTTTCAGGTTTGGGTATATTTATTATGCTATCTTTCTTGAATATTGAGATGTCATAAGTTTGTATTTGATTAATTAGAGGTTTGAGAGGAGAATTGGAGGAGGAGATTGATGAATTTTCTCTGTGCGTGTAAATTCCAGGATTATAATTGTTGCTTGATTTTAGTTTAAAGTTTGAATGAGTTGTCATTTGACTTTGAACTAGATGAAGGCATAAACCTTCAATGAATATTCAAGAATTTAATTTGGAATTTTCTTAAGTAATCTCAACCAAAGGAATCAAAATTTTAGTTTGGACGAGGACCAATATATCTTAGGAGAAGAATTTCTAGTTAATTGCATTTCACATTATAAATTCTAGTTAAGTTTTGAAGAGCTCTTTTGCTTATCTTATTTTTGTTCATTGGATATTTCAAATTCCAATTTTAAAACCCCCTGCTTAGTATTTTAATTTAACTTTTGTTTTATTTGTCAAAATTATAATTTAATTAGTTAAATCCTTGATTCCTTAGAAAGGTCTCCAGTGATCAACAATGGTGTAGTTTAAATCTCTGATCCATGCTTGAGTCGACATAAATGGAACAAGTGGGTCATGATCTCCGCTGTGACAACAAAACACTAAATCTTTTATAATTATATTGTTATTATTGGGGAAAAAAATTTCGTAAAATGATAACAATCATGTATATAAGGCCAACTGATATGATTTACTCTTCTTAATTTTTTTTTCATTGTACAATGTGCTATTAATTTGTAATTTTCATTTATATATATAATATAAAAACTCTAACATAGAAATCGTATCCTTTATAACAGTTCATGTAACGTATAAACGGAAGCCACACTTTAAACGAAAAAGGCATGACTGTAAATCAAAGATCGATAGCCTTTTCGACTTAGATTAACATGATATGGAAAGGAATTGGTGGTGTCATAACTATAGTAATTACAACGTTGCCATTTCCTCGTGCTTCTCTGCACCCGCAAGTAACCAACCTTTAAACTTTTTATTTTAAAAAAATTGATTTAATTTCACAATTTTAATATAATAAAACTTGGATAATCATAGATGTTATATCTTATTTTTTTTCCAAAAGAAAAAGCAGAAACTAATTATAATCAAACCTTTCGAATATGCTGTGCCTCCTGAACTGTGTCATCCTCAATGCAATCATGGCTAAGGGCAAATGCATAACTCTAAAAGATAGAAAGGAACAAAAACAGAAATATCAAGTAAATTTATAGTAAGTATGCAATAAAAAAAAATTACTGTGCAACTTAATGGTGGTTTTGCTCGTGAAAGGTGAGCACCAAGAGTCCTTTGAAATTTGTTGATGAGAGATCTTCTTCCACTAAAAAATCCACGAGGCCGATCGAGGCAAAGCCAACTCACATTTGATATCCAAAGTGTGAAATATGTTAAGTCTCGACATGAGCTGAGAGATGAAAGAAAAACAGTTTATTGCTAACAAGATAATTAGTTATTATAACTTATAATTACAGTATAAAAGAGAGGAACAATGCGGTGGTTGCTTGCCTCGTATAACTTGTTGACGTCTCTTAGGCATTATTGATTTTCAGGATCGGTATTTAAGTAATCTCCTTTACAATTTTTCTGCAGTGACTGTTCATATAATAAATCGTTAATTAGATGAGCACCCAAAAAAATTGTTAATTAGATTTATAAATCTATTATAATCATTTAAATTTTTCACCATATAATTATTTCATTATTTACAACAACTTAACAAAAATTGAATATCATTTAAAGTTACGTTCATCGGAAATGAGTGCCATTCCGTAATTATCCTTTTCATGTGTTGTGAGGGGATTCCCAAGCACATATCCCTGGAATAATTATTTTGACATCATTAGTGCTTTTTAATAATGAAATATTATTTTCAATCTTATTCAAACATAAAATTTATTTGCACTAATAAAAAAGAATTATTTTGGTGGAAACACTTGCTTAAACTACCATGTCCTTGTTATTCTTAAAGATCTTTTTTTTTTTCCAGTGTCACCATTAGAAAACATGACATTTGCAACGGAAATTTGTGACGGATTCAAACGCTTTGCAAAGGCATCGCAAATCTTTCTCAAAATCCGTCCTAAATACTTGGGACGGAATATCGCGTTGCAAATATTTGGTATGGAATTTGGCACAGAATATTGTGTCGCATTTGGAACAGAATTTGGGACACAATATTGCGTCGCAAATATTTTGGGACGGCATTTGGGACAGAATATTGTGTCGCAAATATTTGGGATGAAATTTAGGATAGAATATTGCATTGCAAATATTTTGGGACGGAATATTGTATCGCAAGTATTTGCGATGAAATTTGAGACAGAATAAGACAGAATATTATGTTTCTAAACTTGTCTCAGATTTTGCGACAACCATCACAAATATTTGTTATGGAATTTGGGACTAATTATTCTGTCCCAAATTATTTAAGATAGAATCTTGGAATGAAATATTCCTTCACAAAAAATTCCATCTCAATTCCGTGACAAAAGTGTCGCAAAATATTTAATAACACTTAATTATAAATTTTATTAAATATGTTAATTTTAATGCATATAATAAAAAATTAAGAATAGTTAAA
This sequence comes from Prosopis cineraria, assembly GCF_029017545.1. Lineage (NCBI taxonomy): Eukaryota > Viridiplantae > Streptophyta > Magnoliopsida > Fabales > Fabaceae > Prosopis > Prosopis cineraria. The sequence goes on from NW_026555343.1 coordinate 3,755,713, forward strand.
TTTTTTAATAGAAAAATTGTGTTAGAATACTTAAATTAAAATTAAGAATCAAATAAAAATTTTAAAAATAAAATAGAGGTGTAAAGATAACATTTTAAATCTAAACATCTTTAATATCCCCCAGTATGAAATATCACAACTACCAGTGAAATTTTTTAGCTTCCTATATTTGTTTTCAAAATTTTAAAATAAAATTTCTATCTCATATATTTAGGGATTACTTTTGCAATTCCATTTGCAAAATATTATTTCTTTCAAAATTTAAGTTTATTTTCTATCATTTAAAATTTTTCTAAAAATTTAAACAAAAAATAAAAAATAACAAAAGGAGCAAAAAGTCAAAAAATTTAAAAAATTTATATTACAAAATGAAAAATTAATAATATAAAAATAATTCAATTAAACCAACGTTTTTTCACACACATATATATAATATTTATTTATCTTATTTTTTATATTTTAATTTATATCACATATATTTAGGGATTACTTTTGCAATTCAATTTAAAAAATATTATTTCTTTCAAAATTTAAGTTCATTGTCTATCATTTAAAATTTTTCTAAAAATTTAAACAAAAATAAAAAAGAATAAAATTAAAGGAGCACAAAGTCAAAAAAATAAACAAAAGTTGCATTACAAAATGAGACATTAATAATATAAAAATAATTCAATTAAACCAACGTTTTTTCACATTATATATATAATATTTATTTATCTTATTTTGTTTATATTTTAATTTAACAACTTATATATTTTTTACAATTACAATTTTATGCTATTTCTTTACGTTAGTTATATCGGCAAAGATACATTTTTATTTTTAAAATATTTTTTTAAGGATCACTCAATATCCTAAAATTTTTATCATAACAATTTTGACCTTAAATTAATAAAAACATAATAAATTAGACCCTTCTGTTAATTATTGAAAATGTCCGTTAGTTGTGGTCAAAGTAGGGCCCAATTTTTGTGCTATTAGGGTTGTTTCCCCTTTCTTTCTCTCACTCTCTTTCTCTCTCTTCAAAGATGAATGACACTGGACTAGCACGTTGAAGCGACACACCTGAACATTGCGAGTCGGTAATGAAGCGGTAGCTCTAGAGCACCATGGTTCTGGGGTTGTTGGCCACAAGTGGAGATGACGTCGATTGTACCAAAGATGATGCAGTCACAGTAGAACTACGTGATGAGGGTGTCTTGGTATCAGTCTAGATAGCAATTGTAGAAGATGGCTACGTGCATGGCCATGAAGAAAGGAACATTCGTACCCGCAAATTCAGAATGTTTTGAGATAGGATCGTTGTGAAAATAAAAATTGAAGTCTCTCTCTATGAATTAACTCTATTTTTCAGACATAAAACAAAGGGAGATCGTCGTCGATGATGGAGAGAGAGGGAGATGAAGACGCCAATCTTTAAGGTCGATGGCAATAGAAAATGCGGCAGAGACACGAGCTTCAAGGTAGACAATGATGGATTCTTGAAATATATGGATGATTTCATGATCGAGCATGGGCCGTTTGATGGTCTCCTTGGTTTCTCTCACGTAATTGTTTTCCCCCCTCATCTAACGAATTTCATAGTATTCATTATTCAAATCCATCGACCTACAAGTTGAAACCGTAAAACATGTGAATTTGAGAATACAGGGGGCGATATTGTAAGGTGGGCTATTGGGTTTTCAAGAGAATGTGCGTGGAAACTAGAGAAAATTTTTAGCATATAGTCGTATACTTTACTCCACCCTCCTCCCTTGTTTTTCATATTCCTAAAACAAAAAATAACTATGCTAAATTACTGAAAGTGTAAAATTATAAAGTTGTTGGTAATAGATTTTCTATATATAATTCTATAGTTTGCGAATAGTAAAACTTAGGTTGATGATGTGTAGGGTGTGTCACTGTGCAAGGTTCCGAAAGTAAAATTCTTGATAATCATAGGAGGGGCTAAGTTCAAGACACCTTAGGTGGATGAGAAAGCATGTTCCTCACCAATTTCGTGTCCCTCCCTCCACTTTCTAGGTATTTCCATTATTTTACCTCAGCTTTGCCCACACCTCACTGCTTCTTTGTCATTGTTTTACTTATAAAAAATATAATTATATAATATAGCATTCTTTGTTAGACACTTGCCACCGGCCAAATTCCTCTGAATCTGGTTCTTTTTTGCTGGAAGTGGGAGAGCGAAGATGAGAAGAGGAGAGTGGGTGCTTTCGGTGTCGTCATCTCAATGCTTCCACACTGGAGGAGATGATAACGCTGAAGACTGAGGTGGCAATGAAGAATTATCACTGTGGCTCTTCCACCTAGTGAATTCATCTCCATTGTCACATAAAATGGGCTCACATAAAATTTCTGATGGAGTCTGTGTGAATTTAACGTTAGGATAATGGGTGCAGAAAATTAATTACATTGGGGCAAAAATGCTACACGAAATGCTTTAGGATGTTAGGTGGTCCTTGGAGAAAATATTAAGGACAAAAATACACCTTTATCCTAGTTATATTCCTATTGCTTTTTCCTCCAACTAGGTGGACGTAAATTCCTTGACTGGCGTACATCGTATATTGTAGTTATACGAAGTTTTTTCAATTTAGGAGAGCCTTTGTTTCTCTAACCCTAATTGCCGCCACAGCCACTCCTCTTAGCGTCTGTCAACTCTCTATCATCTTCATTTTTTCTCGCTCCTATGGTTTCTTCTTCGATCTGGAATAGCACAGCTAATGAATGCCTAATCGAGATCCTTCGCAGTTCCTGAATGGAGAGCTAGTTCTCTAACCCTTGCCGCCGTTGCACCTACATGTCACCATCACTGTTGAAAATCCTTGTCGCTGGAGAGTTCTTGTTGCTCTTATAAGGGATCAACCATCTGTTGCTCAAAAAAGCTGTCACCACACCATTTGAGTCTCTAAGATTGCCCTTTGGTTTTCGTAAAAGGAGAGGGTCTCTCTTTCAAAGCTTTTGCTCTTGTTTTTTTCTTTGTTCCTATTGTTACAACTGCATTTTTTGGGCTGCTCCTTCTTAATCATGAGTTCTTCTACTGCTCCAAGGATTCACTAATGCTTTTTCTCGATGGAACTAGATATCTTTTTTTGATTGTCTTCCTTGACATATTCACTTATTTCGGCTTGAGAACCATGATGCTATCTTCTATATTGGTCTCTAATTGCCTTGTGCTTCATCACAACAATATAACAAAAAATTCACTTCGAGTATGTCATTTATTCTGTGTTTTTTTTTTTTTTACCTGGTTGGAATTCTAATGTAGTTATGGTTGAAATTTGATGGATTTATTTTGGTAATGCATAAATTAGCATTATAAAAGGAGGACCTCTCTGAGTGTGAATCTTTGACAAACTCTATAAAGTTTTTAATGATGGACGATTGCTAGTTGTTGATAACTGTGAGGTATGTGAATAAGTTTTTAATCGTGCCTTATTTTGGCTTTTACAATTTGGCCTTCTGGGTTTGCTCTTGTGATTTTTTTTTAATTATTAATATTTGTCTTGGATAATTTTTAAGTGGGTTGGGGCTATTTACATCCTCCAAATGGAGTTGATGCTTAAGATCCTATTAGAAAGTCCGTTAAAAAGATACAGCTACTTGTTACTTCTTTTTATGATGAGCCATATGACCTTGCATGTTGTTAAACATGTCTTGTAATGTTTTATACTGATATATGTCAAAATGCTTAGTTATTTAAAACATGCAAACTATTTTGCATTTTATATTTATGGTTTGGTTAGTTCATAATTCAAAGATAAAATTAGACTTCCAAATTTATATATTTGCTAACCATACAATTGTTGTTCTTGTCATGGATAGTAATAGTGATCATGTTGATACTTTTGGGTTGTCAAGCATGTTTTACCTGCTTGAGTCGTAGGGTTAAGGCCTTTCAATCTTGAATTCTTCTGTTGGCCTATACTATTTTGACTATTATTCATAAGACACATGGATTGCATTTGATATTTTTGTCATTTAGTTGAATGACCAATTGAAGGAGTTGAGTATATGTGTGTGCACTTTCTTCTTGTGCTGATTCATTTATATATTTAATTTAATAGGTTGGAGTTGCAGAAATGAAAATTGCAGTTGCAAGGGCAAGTGGCCTTCTTGTTCTTGCTAAAAGTTTTGGTCACTCAGTTTTCAAGGACTCATTTTTAGCATAATTTTGAGGATAGGGAGCAATCACTTTTGGCCTTTGTTTTAGGTGGGTATTTTTTTTTCCAAAATTTTTTTTGACACTTCATTTATATTATTCAATTCCAGTCCCCTATGAAATAATTTGTTATGCTATTTATATTTTTCATTTATGTCATATTACTTCCCATCTCCATAATCTGTGATAGTCAATTTTTAGAGTTCTAGGAATTGCTATGACATTATCAATTTGATTGGTATAATTTTTAGTTTGGAATGACTTGGGATCTTAATATCTTATTTCAATAATGACTTGGGAACTCCCTTGAAAAAAATTTGACATGATTATTTTCTTTTTGGTTTTGGTTTGCGGTGCAGGAAATGTGCAGGGTCTCGTTTATCTTTTGCTTATGATATAGAATCATGGTGAAAGATTGTTGCTGAGTGAAGAAAATAATAAAGATGATAAAGTTTATGGTTTTGTATAGTGATAATGATTTAATGTCCACTTTAGATTTTTTTTATTGATTTTAGAATGGTTTGACATTTGAGTATGATTGTGATATACTTTTGAGTACTTAATAAATTAATGTGATACTTAATTATTTATATGCTTCGATATAATTTATGATTTAGTTATTTTTGTGTATAATAATAATAATATATGATTATTATTATTATTGTAGGTTGCGAAGTAACAATGAAAAATATTTTAAAATCATTGCAAAAAATAATAATTATAATTATAAAAATATATAATTAATTAATTTTGTCATTGAAGATGGAGTTGCAATGGATTTGAGATGGAAGTATCCTTCACAAAATTTGGGACAAATTTGCGACTGTAATTCCTTCACAAATATTTGCAACGTATCTATGACAACATTTGTTGTCCCAAATTGGTGAAGCCTTTGTGACAACCAGATCTATCCCAAATTTGAGACGAAATATCTGTCCCAAAAATAGCATTGCAACTTTGCGATGGACACTAGATTTCCGTCGCAAAAAATTCGTGATGAGCAAATTCATGACGGACACCCTTTTGTCACAAATTCCATTGCAAACATTGTTTGTAACAAAATATCCATCTCAAATGTAGGACAAAATCCATCTCAAAATGCCTACTTTCTAGTAGTGACAAGAAATGAAAAAGGTATCCAACCATGGATAAATCTCCAGGCTTTGTCATTAATGTTCTCAAAATATCTCCTTTAATTTATTGCTTTAAATTAAATTGTACACCATAAAGATACAAATTTCATGAAACTACAACCTATTATCTTGAAAGTGACGGTTTGCAAGAAAATAATAACATAGATAATGGATTGTTTAGATCAACAAAAATATAAATTACATGGTGTTTTGTGAAGGCTAACATGTAACTTTATTGTGTGAGGCTATATGTTTGCTCTGCAGTGTATTGGTTTGGGGTGCAAAGTCATAGACTTGGGGTTTAAGGTCATAGGCTTGGGGTGTAAGGTAATATGCTTGGAGTACAAGATGATAGATTTGATGTGCAAGGTGATAGATCTGGTATGCATTTAATACTTAAACGAGGCCCACTTAATGGAGGGTATCTCTACCCAAACAGCACACAACATCATTCCAATATAAAAATAACAAGGAAAAATTGCCATAAAATCCCTCCTCAGGAGGGAAATTGTTTTGAGGGATTAAAACTAATTTAAAGACTAAATGCATATCAGGCCTATCATTTTGCACACCAAGACTATAACCTTGTACTTCAAGCCTATCACTTTGTACTCTAAACCCTAAACCTACCACTTGCACACCAAGCATGTAACCTTGCACACTAATCCTATTATTTTGCACATCATAAAGGGGTAAATTTATGGAAACACAACCTATTATCTTGAAAGTGACGATTTACAAGAAAATAATAACATAGACAATGAATTGTTCAAATCACAAGCATGTAAATTACATGATATTTTTGAAAGCTAACATGTAACTTTGTTATGCAAAGTCATAAGCTTGATGTACAAAGTCATAGATTTGAGGTGTAAGTTCATAGGCTTGGAGTACAAGGTGATATGCTTGGGGTGTAATGTAATAGGTTTGGTGTGCAAGGTGATAATTCTAGTTTGCATTTGGTCCCTCCAAACAATTTCCCTCCCAAGAAGAGATTTTATGACAATTTTTTCAAATGATAAATCAGAATTTGAAATCAAATTATAACAATCAGGAGGTCAAAATAATAATCTAGACACCACCAACCACATTCACAATCCTCAAGTTTGTCAAAACAGGGGTATTACAAGTTTAAACTTAAAAAGTCAAATACAACCAATACCAAGTATTTGTACAAATAACTCCTTATTATAGTATATGTACCAAGTATATATGGTACATATAGTAAAATGTGGTCCATGTTAGATTAAGGGAGGTTGTAACAATAAGTTAGGAGTACTAGAAAGAGTTAAGAAAATTTAGTTTAGTTATGATAAATTATAAGTAGTAAATTTAGAGGTGAGGTTAGGCTCTCTAACTCTAGAATTATAGTTGCTTAATTGGTTTCAAAGTTGAAACTAATATTCCACAATGCTATGAAATGTGTAGAATATATATACTATTGGTGGAGATTATGGAGGAAGGAAAATTGTAAGCGATAATCTTTTGGTAAAAGCACGAGATAATTATGCTTTTATTTGTGTTTAGTGCTTGCTTACTTTTATTTGTGTGATTATTTGAGAAAACTATTGCAAATGTGTATTGGGAAAGTTATAGAATTGTGAAAATATGAATATTGTGTTTTGAAATGTTTTTGTCAAGTGGGATGCTAGAATATTGTTGAATTGTAAGAAATGAGAAATTGTGAGACCATATGATATTGCATATATTTGTTCAATGATGGTGTTAATTGCATGACTATCTATGGGAGGTGTATGTTGGGAGATTTGTATTTGTGTTGGTGTCATGTGGTATGCCCTATTGAAGGTAGTGGCTTGTATGAGCTTGTACTAATCTACCTTTAGTAAGGTGATTTAGCACCAAGTAAAGATTTTGGCTCGAGGACAAAAGAGGGAAATAAGGATGGTTATTTTTGTTATACAATGTAATATCTATTTGTATGTGATTATAAATGTTTAAATTACCTACTTAGCAAGCTCACATATAATTATTAGCATGCATTATCTTGAATAGGCCTTGGTTACTAGGGTTTTCAAATCTCACCCCTTGTGGTTAACATATTTTAAGAGAAGCATTAAGTTTGGCACGTGTAGAAATCCCTCAAGCTTAGCTACGTGAAACAACTTTCTCTTTTAGCTTGTATTTATGATTTTAATGATGTGTTATTGTCAATGTCATGGGTTTTCAAATTGCTACATGTTATTTGCTTTTGAGATGACTATAAAACTTGAATTTTATATTCTCTCTCTCACACACACTTGGTATTTATTGAGGAATTGATGGTCTTTGATAGTCTTGGATGTTTGAATTGGCATGATAGCTTATCCATGTGTTTTGACTTGTTTTTGAGTTGATCAAGTGGTCCTATTGTGGTTGCTGGCTTGGTTTGCATTTTGTAGGTAGCATAAAGTTGGCAAAAATAATATTTTTGGTCTAAAGGCATGTGTGAGATTAACTTTTATATAAGATATTGTGTTGAGTCAAACCAAAGCCAAAGATTAGATATGATGTTCTTTTAGGGGACACTTGGGTCACTTAATCTGCTTTTGTAGATGAAAAGATAGGATGTCTATTTTGCCATTTTGTGTTTTTATAATGTATAACAGTTTTTAAATTTCTATTTTATTTTTTGTTTGTCATATTTTAATTTATATGAGATCTTTTGAGTCTTTTACACTTATTTTAGTTTTGTAAATATTTGAGTTCTCACTTTTGGAAATAACTGTTTATTAAGTTCAAGTCTATTTATTATGGTAGTTTCTAATTTATTAAGTTTATTTCTATTTATTATAGTAGATTCTTTTCTATTCTGGTAATGATTTTTTAAAGAAAGTTGCTTCATTTCTTTCTACCATATGGCAGAACTTTTTTTTTTTTTTACTACGGTAGTCATTTAATTAAAAGGTGAAGGTAATTATTTGTAAAAATTTTGAGGGCATTACAGAGGTCATTGCTCAATATCTTCCCAACATAACTAAAACTATCACTTGAAAAAATATTAAACAAAGGGTGAAATAAAATAAACATCTTATTAATTGAAATAAAATTTCCAATTACCTTAACCATTGTTGAATTATAGTTCTATTATTAAAATAAAACATATCACCATCTAGGACAACTTCCAAATTTAGTGATTTTGTAATATGACCCTTTCCCTTCTACTACTTGTATTTTATGATTTAGGCACTTATATGCACCCACCTTTTGAAGCTTACAAGGCTCCAATTTAGTGTATCACCAACCCCAACACCTTCCATTATTAGGCCACATGTAGATGGTTTAGTAAGTGAGTTAATCATGGGTCATATGCTTCTTCTATCACACAGGCATAGATGCAGTAGTTTAAACAAGTACCATTATCGCGTGGTGATAAAAGGACAAAATACTAACACTAACAATCCAACTCAGCCGAAAATACATGTGTATTTACATTAATATATATATATATATATATATATTATATTTATACCAATAGTCAGAAAATCATATCCATCCATTAATATTCATATCAGTAACCGAGTGTCATGAGGATCAATTTAATGATCATACTGGTTTGTGATTAAAGATAAAAGGAAATAAAATTCCTAATTACCTCTACTTAAAGGTGGAAATAGGTTAGATTAAACTAGAATTTGACCAAATCAGCTTAAGCCTATGTGATAAATTAGAGATTTAAACCTGACCTAAAGCTTATAAAAGGGTATTTTCATGGCTAAGGCCTAAGCCTATTTAAAGCTTGACTTATTTAAAAGTAAGCATTTTAAATAAGCTTGCATTTTAGTTTTAAACATCTTAAATATACTTTAAAACAATTATAATATACAATATATATCCTGATTTATTAATTATAATATATAATAATTAAAAGGACTTACCAACTATAATATAATATAAAAATAAAGTGACAACATTAAAATTAATATATAAGTCCAATATGATTAAAAATATCACTAAAAATAATAAAGAATAAATTGCTTAAAAATTAAATGATGAAATTGATGTATTTGTGATATATTACATAATATATATAGATATATAGAACGGCCTGTTGGGCTTGTAGGTTAGACAGCTTTAAAAAAATAAACCTAACTTATTTAACTAAATAGGTTTAATTAAAAGTTTGAGTCTAACTTAAGCATATTTAGTAGTTAGGTTAGACTTAAAGTAGGTCAGGCTAGAAACTCTTGTTAAAAGCTTGATTTATTCCCACCCCTACCTCTACCTGACCTTTAAGCTAGAAGAGGAAAATCGCGGTCCATATGTCAACCCAAGTTTTTCCCGATGCCAATGCCCCACAAAGAGATATTCTTAGCCTACCCATTCAAATATTGCTATCTTAGCCTTATCGTAGTCAATTTATTTATTTTTGAGCATATTCTCAAGTATTTTAGAGCAACAAATCTAGAGAAACTAAATCAATTCCAAATTCAATAAAATCTTAAATGAAACTATTTTATCATCCAAAGTTTCTAACCAAATCAATAGTCAAGCCAAAAACATTTCTATATCATCCAGAACAAAAATCACTCAAAAATTTGAATTAAATATTCCAAAAATTCAACACATTTTTCAATCTAATCCTAAATTCAAGTTCCAGCAAGTATCTTTGAGTTTCATAAAGCCATAAGACAAGTCTACAACCATCAATTCTACCAAAAATTCGAATTTCCCTTATTCAATCGCCTAGGGTTTTGTGTTGTTTTTGGACCCAATTATCCTTGTAATCTTGTTTACCTTATTAAAATACCATCATTGATTTATCTTAATATTTTGGTTCTTAGTTTTCAAATTTATTGTGGGATCCTATTTTAGATATTTTTTGTAATTTAAAAAACTTTTAATTACCATGATAGGCTTTATATTCAAAGTTAAATTCATGTTACGGCAGTAGACATTTTTTTTAACCATGATAGTCTGTTTAAAAATAATTTATTCTATAAGAATTTTTTTTTTTTTTTACCATGATAAGATTTGGCAAACTTGATTAACTTTTTTCTACAATGGCTGTTCCTTTTCTATCATAATAGTGATTTGAAAATAATGTATTCAATACTTTATACTATAGTAATCTCTTTTTTATTATAGTAATGTTTTAAAAAGTATAGTTAAGTTCTTAATAACCATGGTTGATACCTTTATATCACGGTAGAGTTAAGTAAATGAGTTTTGCAAAAGAAGAGCATTACATAAGTCAATTAGAAAATAATTCACAATTAATTCCTAATTTCCAGCCAAACCTCATTAAGCTGGAATATGTCAAATATTCGCTCAACAATTGAGAATGTTGCAAGCTTTTCATTCCTATGGTTCCCTACTACAGCGTTCAAAATAGGGGGGGTCTTGGGGGTTCCCCACCCACTATGTTTGTCACGCCCAGTAATATGAGAGTGACTGGCATGAGATATGTATCTAAACACACATCCCATAAGCCTAATTCAAAAAATGTTCTATTTTAAAAATACTTTTCTTTTAAATAAAGCTTTAATATTTTTGTAAAAATTCTGACAGAATCTCCACTGAAAATGGAATCTCCTAAAATTTTATAACGCAATAATTTTACATAGAATATAATATCAATCAGGAATTTAGCTCCTTCTAACAAGCAAATAACATATATCAAATTAGAAACCTAGCTATAGGTTACGTGGAGCAACTAACTTTACTTCGAAAATAAAATACATGAGTTCAAATATTGATATTAAAAGAAGATAATGCTAGGCAAAACTCCACCCAAAACATATGTATGCCCTTCAAAGGTAAGTAGTACGATCATAGTCAACTAATAAATCTGAAACCAAAATAATTTCTAGTGAATAACGTCCCAATGATAAATAATTAAATATAAATAAAAGAAAAGTTAAAAAAAACAATAATGTAAGTTAAAAAGACAGCGATCTCCATAAAGATTCAAATAAATGTAGAATAAAAGGATTCTATATAACTTTAAATGAAATCTTGAACCATTAAATTATCATATCAAATATTGTTATAACTTAATTTCAAGGAAGCAAATAAACAAAATAAATCATTAAAAATATATTGCTAATTAAAACTAATGGGATATAAAATCATTAAATAATTAAATTCATATTTATAGGGACTTATCAAAACAATTAACAAACGTGGACACACAATCCACGAGGGCAAATAACCAAACGCGGCTTATGCCATGAAAACAAACGTGAACACACAGTCCACGAAGGTAAGTAAGCAAACGCAGTCGAAGCCACAAAACAAACGTGGACACACAGTCCACGAGGGTAATACAAACCAAACGCGGCCAAAGCCATGAAATAAACGTGAGTACTATACTCACGAATAACCATCCCTCCGTTTCACGTGCGTTGGCCATCACACGGGGCTAGCACCTCCTATGAATACCCTGCTAGCTAGGTGTACCATGGCGCGCCAAAGGCTAACGGAACTGCCGTTAGCAACCAGTATTCTGTATAAAGTCCCTTTTTAAAACTATTTTCAAACATGCGAGAAATTGATCACTATTCAACCAAATTTTCTTTTTCAATGTCGAACTCGCATGAATCATTTTTCCGTAACAATTCAATAATTTTCAAAATAAAATCTCACAATTAGAATTCAAACTTGTATTTACTGATTAACTAAAATGATCAATTTTGATAAAATAATTTTACAAAATAAAGTAATTTAATCAACAAAATATCTCATAATCATATTGTTGTCGTAAAAAGAGTTTGCATAAAAATGTAATATTTGAATAAAGGAGATCTTAATAAAGTAACAGTTGAGACGCTATTCACTTACCTGTCATTTTCAGAATTCAAATTTCTCCTCTCAACTTTAATCAAATTTCTTCTCTTCCTAACTCCCTATAAATCATATTAAGATTTTATTCAATGCTCAACCATCACAATAATTCCTTTTCCAACCTCACTCACCACCAATATTAAATTATAATACATTTGAAACTTTGAAAAAAAAAAAAAAAACTCCCTAGCATTTAGTCAAGGCACCAAACATACATCATTTTCAATCTGCTCATAAAATACTAGCATTCAATATTTCATCAACAATTATCCATCTCCAACAACTCAAAAATCACATTATTAATTTCATAAGCAAATATTCTTTTCTAATCCCTTCATAACCACTCTAGTATTAAAAAAAAATTCTAAAAAAAAACTATCCATCTCCAAGAAATCTAATAGTTATACATATTTTAAATTTTATAGTCAAATATCCTTTGGAACATCCAGATTAAAATTCGCACTGGCCACAAGAATCAATGAAACTCCATGAATATTCAAAAATGAACTTCAATTTCTTCTAACAAGTACTTCAATGACCATCCTATAGCCATCATTCCTCAAGTTACACATCTCATGTTTTTTTTTTTAACTTAATCCTAACCAAATCTTCACTATCAACCAATTTAAACAAAATAAATTTAACTCAAAAATTGACCCATATATATATACATATCCTTATCAAGTTTTAAGATAATTTCCAACTCAATATTGAATTTCCTCCTCTCTACAACAGTACGACAATAGCAGAACATCCACAAAGAAAATCTGTAACCTCACGCACAAAACCAGAACATACTTATACTCACAGCAAAATCAATAATGAAAATGTTTGAATCCCCTCACCTCAACCCAGCGACATGAACAGAGAAAAAGGAGGTGATAATCGACGCTGCAGTAGGTAAAAGAATGAGATCCGATTGACTTCCTTACAGCAACAAGAACAGAGGAGGGAGAAGCAGCATCATTAAACCAAAACAAAAGTAGAAAACCATCGAAAGTGGCACAAGGAAAGACGGACCATAATCTGTACCTCAACATAGTGGTACACGGTGAGCTAGAAGAAAGGAAAACGGAGTGGTTTTAGCTGACGTTCAGCGACAGGAAAATGAGCTCCACCTTCAGCTAGCTGTGAACAAATCGACCATAAATGCTCACGCTGGCGATGATTGAAAACAGAAAGGAAGGAAGCGGAAAGCATAGAAGAGGAGCGAAAGAATGAAACATGAAGCAGAGCACTTCTCTCTCTCTTGACAGATCTGGAATAATCGAAGAAGGGGCTGGAAATTTTTTTATCAGATGCAAAAGGGGCAGTTTGGTAATTTTATACATGCAAAGCATAAAAACTGAGATTTCCTGGTCTTCATCAGACTCGAACAGGGGACCTGATGTCTGAAACTTAACCCATCTACCACTATGCCAACAACCCTCCCAATCATGGTGATTCCAAAACTGATATAATTACCATTAAAATGCAAACTTATATACATCTCCATTTCTAAACTTGTTCTTGAATTCCTGGGTTATTACAATGTCCCTTCCATTAACATTTGCATTGATGTCTGATTCATGCTCAGGCATTTGATGCAAACAAATTTGGTCTCTTTAGGCACTTCAAGTGTTTATTGTAATAACCCATATTATAATAATAAAGTTAGATTAAATAATAAGATAATTTTATTGTATTTTTTAAAAAAATTTTAAATAATAATAATAATAACAACAACATGCATTGGTGGTTTTGTAAAGATTTTGTTGGTTCTTATCATTAAAGTTTTGCACTAGAGATTTTTATTTTTATTTTTATTTTTCCTCTGTTATTGGAAACTACCATTTTGCCCTTTAAAAAAAAAGAAAGAAATGAAAAAAAAAGAAATGGCAGATATATATCAGGCTTCCTCCTCGCCCCTGTTTTTCAAAAATTCTAAACCAGCCGAGAGAGAGAGAGAGAGCGAGAGTGAGCGAGTGAGCTCAGACCTTCCTGTCTTGACTTTCCTCTGTTTCTTCTGCCGCCTACTATCATCGCCAGTGATGTGGATGCGCCGGAAAAGAATTTCTCACCTCCTCTGTTATTCCTTGCTGACATGGCCTGTTGGTTCGTGCTACTGCGTGTTCCCTTTTTCTTTAATTTGTGTAGCCGAAAACTCATCTCCCTTCTTGTATGTGCTGTCATGGGGTAGCGTATCAGGTTCTTCCATTCCCACGCATCGCCATCAGCCTCCTCCTGTTCATTCAGTGGAACATTCCAGACCAAACGAGAGAGTAATTCTCCTTCCTCATTACAACTCTTTGTTCTCTTCCTAATTTGGGTGAGCTCGCCGGTAGGCTCGAGTGTGTTCGCTGGAGGTCCTAGTTTCTTTTCGCTCTAGTTGCCGTAATAGATCGAAATCCCTCCCTCCTGTCATCGCCGGCGACTATGAGTGAACTTTCCTCCCCCTCCTTTACTGTGTTGCTATGTGTGAATGTCAAAGTTCATTTTTTCCTACTACGCGTCACTGGTGCTTGCTGCCATGGAGGTTCTGTCAATTCTGCTGTCGTCCTTCATTCTCCTCTGTTAGTTTCAGCTACGTGTTTCTATATCATGCGGTGGGAGTGATTTCTGTCATGGTTAGAGGTTCAGTTTGCTAGTTCTCCCATTTCCCTGTGCGCGATAGTGAGCAGCTCTCTTTCCCCTGTTCTCGACATTTTTTTGGTTAGAGGGAACTTTGAGTTTCTTATTCCATATCTGCCATGGTGGACCTGAGGTGAAGATCTTTGAATCCTTATTTTTCTTCTTTTCTGCTGGTCTAGTGCATGGCTGCGTGAATGAAAGAAATATTGAGGTTTAATCAAGTTGAAATTCATGTTTTATTCTTCTGATTTTAGCATGTTATTTCCCTATAATTATTTTACTTAAAACTTAAGGAGCATGACAGTGATTTGAAATTCCTTTAAGCTTGACTGGTTCTGGATAGGGATTTAATTTTCTGAGTTAAATTGATTTGGTTTCTGTTGAAGAAATGAATTTGGAAGGCTAATTAATCTAAACATCTATGTTGGAAAGTTTTGGTAAATGGACTTGGGTAGGGAGAAGCTTGATTACATTTAAGGTTCAAATCCTCACAGAAGTATTTGATAGAATGTTAGAGAGAGAGTCTTGTTATATGATTGTTTGATTTTGTATCTATAATAGTGATGGTTTCTCAAGAAGGATGATTTGGCTTGGATATTAGGATTTGTATATCTCAATTAGGTTTTGTCAAGAGGTGTATTTAAGAAGCTATAAAAATTTTATTTGGGTTTTAAATTATTGAGATTAAATGGTTGATGATTTATAAAGTATATTATCATTTTGGAGGTCATACTTGGATGCTTGGAAATAGTGGGCAAGAGAATTAAAGGATGCAAGTGTTATTGAATGGCTTAGAGTGTTGCATATTATGTGTTTAATAAAAAGTCTAAGAAAAAACCTATAGGTTTGGATTTTATTCTTAAAACTTTAAAATTATTATTATTATTGATTCTAGTTGAGTGGACTCTCTTAAAAAGAGACTTGTTGATTCAAAAGCAAAGTTCATTAAGATTTTATTTTATATGATAGGGTAATCGTAAACAGGGTAGCTCGATTATTGCAGTTGAAAGAAGTGAGTTTTGAGGTTGAAAGTGTTACAGGTAAGTGAATAGCGTCCCAACTGATTTTTTTTAATCAAAATTTCCTTTAATAAAATATTACGTTTTTTTTCTGGAAATCATTTTAATAACATTAATGCGATTATTGGATATTTATTGATTAACATTACTTTATTTTGAGAAGTTAGCTTTACTAAATTTGAAATGTTATTTGATCAATTAAATCAAGTTCTTGAACTTTGATGATGAGATTTTTATTTTATCAAATATTGGATTGATACAGAGAATGATTCATGCGAGTTCGACATTGAAAATTTTTTTTATTCAATAAATACAAGCATGAGCATTGGATATGAAATTTTATTTTGACACGTTTTAATGCTTAAAAGTATTCATGCGAGTTTGATTTTGAGAATGAGAACTGTATCTTGAAAGTGATGATTTTCTCGCATGTTTGAAAATGGTTTTAAAAAGAGACTTTATACAGAACACTGGTTGCTAATGGCAGTCCTGTTAGCCCTTGGCGTGCCATGGTACACCTAGCTAGTAGGGTGTTTATAGGATGTGCTAGCCCCGTGCGATAGCCAACGCACGTGGAATGGAGGAATGGTTATTCGTGAGCATCATACTCACGTTTGTTTCGTGGCTTCAAGCCGCGTTTGATTAGCATTACCCTCGTGGACTGTGTGTTCACATTTGTTTCGTGGCTCAGGCCGCGTTTGATTACTTACCTTCGTGAACTGTGTGTTCACGTTTTTTTTTCGTGGCATAAGCCGCGTTTAGTTAGTTACCCTCGTGAATTATGTGTCCACGTTTGTTAATTGTTCTGATAAGTCTCTATAATTATGAATCTAATTACTTGATGATTTTATATTCCATTGATTTTTATTCAATAATTTGTTTATAAATATTTATTTCATACATGTGCTTCCTTAAAATCAAGTGATATTATCGTTTGCTACCATAGTTCAATGATTTAAGATTTTTTGAATTTTTATAGAGATATCTTATTATGAAGCTTATTGAATTTTTATGGAAATTTTTGTTTCATTAACTTACATATCTATTTTGAATTTTTCATTTTATTTATATTCAATTATTTATTGTTGGGATGTTATTCACTGGAAAATATATTTTTGGTCTCAGGTAGTATAAATTGAACTTGTATGTCAAAGTGTTACTTGAGGCATTCTATTGCTAAAGTAGAGTGGAAGAATTATTTCAAACAAGTTTTACTTGATGAAAATTTGAACCCTGTATTCATTTCAGGGAATGGTCCTAACTGCTCCATGTATAATGTAGGTAGGATTCTCATCTTTCTTAAAAGATTGTATATATGTTAGTAGGGAGCGAGATCCTTTATTTTGATTATTATTGTTCTTTGTCATTCATTTCAGGAAGTCTTATTTACATGAAAGTTCTTTTAAAAATTTTATAAATAATAATAATAATAACAACAACAACAACAGCAACAACAACAATAATAATAGCAAAAATCATATGCCTGTAGTTTGGCATGGACGAAAGTATATTTGTTCAAGGCTTAAGGGATATGGGTTTTACACACATATTCCGTGCCGGTCATGCCTTAAATTTTTGGAGCGTGACATTTATAATAAGATTTTGTAGTATAATTATTAAGAATTATGTTTAGTGGAATGAATTAGTCCTCAATTAATTAATTAAAGTTTAAATTCTTACTACAAGAGAAGTTTCATATTTAATCTTTAATTATGTCTCGAATATGATTTTTTTGTTTAATAGAACATGACACATGTGCACAGGGCAAACATATCCTTACTCTTGCTCTATTGTGTACCGCATACCATCAACAGATTTTAGGCTGAATGATTTACTCAGCCAGTTGTATTGTAGCAATAAGTTCGTGTTTCATCCATTTTCATAGAGCTGGTATGGGCTCAACTCGCCAACTCACAAAAAAATTATGAGTTGGATTAAACAAAATGAATTCAATTATATGCAAGACGGTTTTGGCCCACTCTGCATAACTTGAACCCGCAAACCGTGGGTTAACCTACTTATATTTAAAAAAAAATAAAGGATGTTGAGTTTAAAATAAAACATTCAACCAAACGTGCATGAAATTGCAATCTAAGTTCTTGATGCTTTTACATTTATTTAATTTAAATTTAAATTATGGTAGAAAATAATAAAAATACACTGCTCATATTTTTAAAATTGTGATATAATATAATCTAAATGTAATCAAGACAAGATTGAATAAAATATTTTATTATATCCTGCTTCATTCATATAATAGTTTATTTAAACTATCTTGTTTGTAAAATAATGCCACCCAAGCTAGCAAATAAAAAAAGTTTAGTTGCCCTTTTTATTTATAAAATTAAACATATTTATAAAGTGCTAACCACATATTAGATTATCATCTTAATTTGAACATAAAAAGAAAAAAGCGAATACACATCAATTGTTGTGAAAAATAATAATAAAAAGATATAAATTTATAATTTTTAAAATTTTAAAAATTATAAAAAATACTTTTTTATTTGTGAGTTGGCCCGCTAACTCACTAGCCCACTGCGGGTTGTGCATGTTGACAGAATTCAACTCACAAAAAATGTGAATTATGCTAACTCGCCCCATCAAACCCATAACCCGCTGTAGTTTGACTCATGTTACTAGCTTTATAATTTTTTCTCACAACTTCATTCAAAATTTTATGTGGGGACATGTAAATATTCATTAAATATGATCCATGATGTCTGAATAAATCACAAGCATACACGTGTGTGGTCAAGAACAATGCCACAGAGGCTTGAAGATGTCATTTCTTAATCAAAATAAATTAACAAATATGCTACAGAATCATCTTATATATAACAGTCCCCCATGTTTCTAAGAATCGTAAGCCAACTCTTTCCCCAATTGATACTGCGATTTTCTTTGTCTTCATCCCACCCAAACACGTCACAGAAGTAATTAGATTCGAATCTCAGGCTTAAAGTCATCAACACAGACCCACAATCACAAAGCAGAAGTGAAAAAGTGATCATAGTACCCTCACTAGATATGCAGGTATGTGTATATTGTGAGATCATTATGCACATATATATATATATATATATATATTATGCACGTTTAACCTGATAGAAATCTGTTTTGATGTACCCCAGCAGATTCTTCAATGGCTCTGTAAAAGATCTCAAGAACAGGAAAGACAGAGAACCACAAAGACAGAAGAGTTTAGTGGTAAGAAAAATATTTTTCCAAACCGTTCAGTTTCTGTATCCTTATTTTTTTTTTTTGGCCAAAGTTTTCTGTATCCACAAAATGGATAATTCTAAATCTGAATAAATATTTATTCAATTAATAAAGATTTTGCTCATAACTCATGAGATTGTGCATTCAAATTCTATTATTAATGTGAGGGATTTTGTTGATAAATAATCAGTGAATATCTTTGTAAGCACTATTTAAATTTGAAGGCATGATTTAACCCTGATGAGCCCTAGATCCAACTTAACTTTATCAAAAGAAAAAAGAATCCTTTAGTATGTATCTTATAATGTTGTATTCTTTTCCTTTTCAGATCAAAAGGCTGGAGGGAAACATATAATTCAAGTTGACCATCACGAGTTGTCTGGCAGAACAAAGAGAAACGGAGAGAAGAAAGTTGGGTGCAAGAATCTGAAGATATTTGCTTTCACATGCAGAAAAGATATTCCAAAGACTTGCTTTTACAGCACACTTAACTTGATGAAGCTAGCAAGTTTTAACAGAAGCTTGAATCTTGTGTACCCTATGAAGATGAAGAGACAAGAATTGTCCATAGGAATTGGGGTCCCTAATAAGAAGACAGATTCGCATGATCATGTGAGAAACCCAAAAGCAAATGATGAAACGAAAAGGGATAAAACGAAGCCTGCTTCAAGAATGAAAGAGATTGTTAGATGGGCTGCTGCTTCTAGAACAGAGAAAGGAGGAAAACTATTCAATGGACGAAAGGTAAATTCTTCAACCTCTCTCCTTAACCATTAAGGATCGATTTTTATGGATGACATTCTTTCATGATGTGTCTATCCTAACATTCTCATGTGAGTGTGTGTTTTTTTTCTTTTGAAAAATGACATTTAATTATCTCACAAGAGCATTAATTATAGTTAAAGACCTTAAAATTATAAAATTTCAAAAAAAGACTATGGTCGTTAGTTGGAATTAAATTTTTCCTGATTGAGTTTTTTTACTAGTTGTTTTTTATATTTTCAACAATTATTTTCCACATTTTCAATAGTCTTTTTTTTTTTTTGCCAAAACATTTTCAATTGTCATTATCAACGTTCTTCAGGACTCAGTTTTCTAATTTTTCAGTAGTCACCTTGAATAGTTACAATACTCATATTTCATGGTTTCAGCACTAAAAAAAATTGAAGTGTTTTTTATTACTTAAAACATGAAACATAGGTATAAAAAACATTTAAGATGACTGCTGAAAAAATTTAAAAATTAAGTACTAAAAATTCTAAAAGTAAAAATTGGAAATTTAGAAAATGAGTATTGAAAATATAGAAGATGAATATTGAAAAAATTAACTCAGAAAATTTTAATTTCAGTTAAGGACTGTAACCCTTTTTTGAAATTTTAAAATTTCAGTATCCTTAACTGTAAATAATATTCTAAGAAGGTCCTTAAATGTTATTTTTTTTAACGTTGGTACGAAAATGTTGATCAAATTTCGAACAGGTTGCGTGGCACAGTAGGCGAGGAACTGTGAAAGCAGTTGATGAAGATGATGAAGCAATTAGTGGCTCTACCACTTCCTTATCAAATATTATTAATGCACAAAGATCCCTATCTGCAACCACTGATCACGTGACTCGCAGAAAAGGAAACTGGATCACCTCTGACTCTGAATGTATGTGAGCCACCTTCAACAGATTTATTTCTCTGATATGAACACTTAATTAATCTCATCGTCAATAGAATTGGTCCGATGATCTCTGAGAAACTACTAGTACAGTTACAGAGTCATTTAGAGAAACGAGACTGTATGGGACACGTTTAATTTATTTATATACACTCATTAAGGTCTTTATGCATGAATATCTTCAGCTTGAGAGATTCTGGACCATAAATTTCTCTAATTACTTTTTCTATCACTGTTTGATGAGCAGTTGTGGTGCTGGAACTTTGAAGAGATGCATCTGAAGGAGATTGTGTTGGAAATCAATTTCACTTTTGGTTGATGAAACTGTAGGGTTTTGTTCACACACACACTCACACTCTGTGGGAGATATTTTTAAATGTAACATCAATACTTGATGGTTTGAAGTGTTGTGCTGAATGAGAATATTTGTAGAATTACATTGTTGCTGGTTTGACATCAATTCATAATAATGATGATGATATGATAGAAGTCATAGTATTGATGATTCTATAAGCTATATGTGGTTCCAAGGTACAGAAAGTAATGTTCTTCTAATTGAATCTATGTGCACTCCGTGTCACATCACTGCATCGTCCGCTTAGATCAACAAAACATTCTTTTCTATAAACAAAATATTTAATTTGGTTTTTTTACTATGTTCGGCTAAGATTTTTATATGTGCGTGTAAAGTTTTTTTTTTTTAAAAAAAAATCTCTTCTGACTTCAAGTTTTCTTAGGGGGAAAAATAAAAAGTTAAAACCTTTTTGTTTGAATTATAGGCGTAAGTGAAAAAAAAAAAAGGATTTCCAGGACGAGAAAATGGATACATCAAATTGACATTTTCCCCATCTATTTCTATTGATACTAAAGTAAAAGGCAATTGTAAGGCAAAGCAGAGAATAATGAGTATGATGATTTCTTTTCGTTACGAAAATTTATTTTTAAAAAAGAAAATAAAAAATGTACCTGGATGATTATAAAAGAAAATGTACTTAAAAAGAAAAAAATAATAATACAAGCATTTTTTTCCCCCTAAAAAACACTTTCTTTTTACCTACCAAATAACACTGCATTATATTTTCTATCTTTCATGCATTTCCAAATTATGAACAGTGAAGGTAACTAGTACTTAACATGTTGCCTTCTTTTAAAATGACATAGAATCCATCTCCAACCACAACCAAAACCAAATAATTGAAATAGCTAGCATCCAGAGAAGGATATAGCATTGCCAATTCCTTCAGTACTTAACAGTAACATGCAGAACCAACAAGTTCATTGGATACAGAATGACGCATTACTTATAATGTACATTAGACAAACCACAAATCAACCCGCACAAAAGTAAATATATACAGTACTTGAAATGAAAATATCAAAGCAAGTACTCCTTCGATCCTATTTATAAGTCATTTCTACCAACCTCATCAATACCAATACAATAAAAGTATAAGGAATAAAAGTAAGTAAAATTCCAAACATGTCCCTATATAATAAATCTAAAAAGTAATGTCCTGTTACTTTTTCTCTCTCATGAAGGGTAATTTTGGAAATACCTCTCAAATATTACCTAAAAAGACGCACCATGACTTATAAATGGAACCAAATGCACCTTCTAAAATGGGACTTATAAATGGGACCGGAGGGAGTATATCTCCAGCAGAGTTCACAAAATTTCAAGATTCGATGAAGTCATTTCAAGATTCGATGAAGTCATGCAGCCTACTAGCCTTTTCACGCAACAACACTAAGGATTCTTCCACAGAAGCTAACTCCTTCTTGATGGACTCAAGCTGAGCTTTCAGATTTGAAGCCTGACCTTCAGCATCCTCAGCCTTCCTCTTGAGGTCTTCTCCATCAACGCATTCCTCAATGCAGCCATGCACGTAACTGATCCAGGAATCATCAAAGCCAACCCCTTGTAAGGCAGTGCAACACTCTCTAATGTAGTTTCAATCATCTTCCATCAAGTGTCCTCTTTGAGTGGTCCTCAAAATACGAGTCGCCTCAGAAAATAGGGAAAAGAAGGAGGAAGCAAACACTCTTCGTCGCTTTGTGTTGAGCCAATTGAGCACTCGAGGATGGCGCTTTACCCTAGCCTCCAAATATAGCATGTTCTTTTCGGAAATGTCAATCATCCCCTTGTAATTGCTGTAAGCATTCAATGCTAATGCTGATGAAGTCATTGGTTGAGGAGCTTGTGAAGGCGATGGTTCAATTTCTGGATCAACAATTGAAAATCAGAAAATAGGATAAATCATGAGGTTATTCATTATTCTAGTAGATTTTAATTGACATGATGATAGAATTATTAGTTAATTTAAAGAATACTACAAAAATACAAAATTCAATGCAAGATAAGAACCTTTGTTTTGTTCTGTGGCAAGGATCTTTGCACCTTGGCCAGTTTGAATCAAGAGTTTGTCAATGGTGTCATGTATCTCTCGAGTTCCAATGGCTAAAGAAATAATAGAAACGTTATACGAGACAAGTTTTTTCCCCCCAAAATAGTCCTTGTAAAAAGTTATGAAATCCATTACTTTCTTTCTTGTTGCCAGTCACAAAGGTTAGGGGTTGGTTGAACAAATTCTCCCTACGACGAGTTCTTGAGTCATGTGATTCTTCCATAAAATGTCAGTTAACATAATAGAAAGACAGAATCATTAATTAATAAAGCGAGAGCATTAAATCAAAGATCCATCAAATATAACAAAAGAATTCCAGATCATTTATATGATGAATTGGAACAACAAACAAGATTAAAACCTGTGTCCTTTTAAAGTATACAAAACATGCATTACTTCTAATAGATCTGCGGTCTGATTGAATAAAACCTTATTAGGATGAGTTTTTGAGTCAAGTGATTTTACTAATAGATTTGAGTTCATATAATAGAAGTTAGAATTAGCCCATGAGTGCTATAAAAAGAGTCATTAATGAAATATAAAAAGCAATTTATTTCATTTACACAAAATTGGACTAGCAAACGAGATGAACACCTGCATCATGGATTGTGGGAAGACTAAGTGTGTTTTGAGTAGATTCAACCAATGGCCCCTCAATGGTCTCATGCATCCCTTGAGTTCCTATAGCTAAATAAATATGTTTAAAAGAATTTCATTTAATTCTTCTAGTGTATTTCAGTTAACACCATATAAAAGTTGAATCATTAATCAAGTCAAAGTACTATAACGGAGTGAAAAAAACAGAACAAGGCAATCCTAGATCATTTATAAGCAAAGCAATGTTCTCAACAGTCTCATGCATCTCGGGAATCCCTGTGGCTAAATAAATGAGTTAAAGCAAATAAGGAAATAGAAAGTCACAACATTTCCACAAAATTGAAAATTACTTCTAAAAAAGCTAAACATTACATTTAAATAGATTTGGGCATTTGTCAGATGTAGGAGATTATAAAACAGTATCAGTACCTACGTTACTTTCTTTGTTATCAACAATTGTGGCTTGCTTAAACAAATTCTCACTAGAATGAGTCTTTGAGGCTTGTGTTTCTTCTAGTTGTTTTCAGTTTACATAATAGTAAGTTAATATCATTAATTAATTATAATCAAAGAGTATGGTATTAAAAGTCATTTAACATGACAGCACCGTTTATATCATTTATGACATATTGGAGCCAAAGTTTCTTCTGTGGTAAGACTCGGTCCAAACAAAGCTCCTCTCAATGGTTTCATACATTTGTAATCTAAATAGCTAATAAGCAAACAAGTTTTTCCCTTTATAACAAAAAAAAAAAGAAAAAGGAATGAGACTAAGGATGTTGTTTTTAGCAGTTGAAACTAAGGATCTCTTGATGATTTCACACATCTTTTGAATGTCAATAACTAAATAAATTAAAAATAGAATGGCATGAAGTTTTAGCAAAAATAAAAGTTATTTTCTTCCTTCTTAAATGTAAAAGAAATGCTTTATGTTCTCTGTGGCCAATAATAGTTGTGAATTCATTGAACAGTTTGTTGTTGAGAGATGTTTTTAGGTCATGTCATTTCGTTTTAGATGATTTCAGTTTACAAAACCAGAATTGTAAGTATTTCACCCAAAAAAAAAAAAAGATCAAGCCAATAAATCTGATAACAAAGTGACTTGACATTAAGCTTTCTATTGAAAAAAAGGAATCAATCATTAGATATACCACAGTTAAAGCAATATCTGATTGTTCATGGCATATTGAAGAATGTAAGGCAATCTCAATACCTGCATCTTGAATTGTAGAAGAGCTAGAGCCATTTTGAGTAACCTGAGCCTGAGGCCTCTCAATACCTAACCAGGATTTCTCCTTCTGTTCTTTGCCACGAGATAGGCTTGGAAGCTTGTTTATTTCTAGCTTCTCGTGATCTGCAATGTGATTAGGCTTTGGTATACCTACTTTCTTTTCGGAGCTCAATGCTTCAGTAGCACTCACAGTCCTTTCACGTGCTTGACTACTATTTGTAGTATTAGTTGAAGATTCCAAGCAGTTCCCTTCTTTCCATTCTCGAACAGCCTGATTAAGGTAGTCAGGCAAACATCATATCTTGACAGCAATACGAATTTAGGTTTAATATTTCTATCTATTTTTAAGATTTTGGATGTTTGTATTCAAGTTGTACATATTTTTCAATCAAAATCATACTTTTGTCACAGAACAATGTTGTCTAAATCACTCAGACATGAAAATCAAGAAGACTAAAGGAGAATCAATACCTTGTCTATGAAAAACTTCTTGACAGTAGTGTTAAGGTCCTCTTTCCAACGTTTTTTTCCATTGTCCACTTCCACTAATTTCAAGAATGGGGCTACAATGACTCCAGATGAAAAGTTTTGCATTTTGTGGCATCCTGCCACTTTTAATGCCACCAAAGATGGGAATATGAATGCCTGTTTCCCAGAGCAAAAGCTTTTGAAACTTGATTAACAGTTTAGTTCCAAATGCTTCAAGCTTTCAAATAGTATCTCTTCTCTGATTCTCCTTCATCCATCATCACAACTTCCTCTAGCATTCCACAATTGCTAATTGTCAAGTTCGTGAGGTGGACAAGACTTTTAGCAGTGAAAGTTGTCATGAAGTACATCAACCCATTGCATTCATTCACTTCCAAGGTAGTTAAATTTATGAAAGATGTTATGAAAGATGTTGAAGGTGGTGCCAATCTTGTTAACCTAGAACATTCCTGTATGGAGAGATATTGAAGATTTTGAGCTAGGGGATGTGACACTGAATCATCATTCCATAGATGCTCAAGCTTCTCCAATTGAAATGGCCTGAGTTTTTTAATTTGGGTGGGGCTTTCAGTACTACAATGACCAGTTACTTCTGAAGGAAAGAGTGTTTCAAAAGAACTACAACACACCTGGAATGTTGCTGTAGCTGAGAACTTTTCAATCAAATCATTCGGAAAATAAATTGGAGTTTCTTGGAAATATTGCAAACGAAGTATTTGTATGCTCTGAAAGAGATTTTTCCCTTTAAAGTGTCATTCAATAACCTCATCGCAACCCTTTCATTTAATGACAACTCCTCCAAATTTTGGGGTACCTAAAAAGACAAGGTATAATTTATTTATTTCATCATATAATCAATTAAAAAGTTCATAAAACTGATTTCTTTGCAAATCACATATATAATTATAGCATGTTTCAACAATAAAAGAAGACGGTGTGTACCTTTTCAATATAAAATAATACCCGCAAATCAACATAATCCCCTCTAAGCAGATGGGAATCCAATTGGCCAAATGCAAATATTTGCAATGATTCACATTGACCAACATTTAATATCTTCAATGAAGGACACTCTAGAGTATACCTTTTTGGATAGAAATCATTGAACTGCATCAAATTTAATAGCTTGATGACTCTTACACTAGGAAAATCAAACTAAAGGTCCTCTAACCCATCTTCATTCGCAACAATTTCCTCAACACCACAAGACACAATTTCAAGCTCCTCAAGCTGCTTCAAATCTTTGCATAGTGATACCCAAAACAAATTTTTCAAGTTTTGGCATTAAGCAACTTTCACAAATTCTCCTCAAGCTGTTGAATGCAATTTCATTTTCAGTCTCTCCTCCCTCTTCTGCTACAATTTTCTCCATCGAATTGCACTCTCTTATCTTTAATGTGGTTAACTTAACCAAACTTCTTGCTGTTGATGAAGTAATTAAATGAATCGTTCCTTTGCATCCTTGCACATCTAAATATGTCAGGTGACTAAAAGTAACGGAAGAAGGGACCAAGTACCTCAGATCAGAGCATTGATTAACATACAGACATTCAAGAACCTGATGAATTGAGTCTATTTGGAACCCTTCTTTACATATATATTGGATTTCATGCAAATGATGCAGATGCAACATTTTGATTCGCGTTCTGATTTCAATTGGTGCATTCTCATCCATAGGTTTTTCTTCTTGGAATATTGCCTTGAAAGAGCTCCATTGAACAAGTAGCTGTTCCAGATTGGTCATGTTTTGGACACACCAATGTGGAAAAGTAGCTTGTTCATCTTCAAAATTTGACAGAATAATATATTTAAGCTTGGAGAATTGTTCCTCTGAAAATTGCCCCTCTAAGATCATGCTAGCATTCTCCTTGTTTAGTGCCAAGCTCTCCAAGTTCCAAACCACCTAATACCATGTAAGTGTATCAAACAAAGCTTAATTAATTACTAGAGGGGAAAAGTGTTTATAAATTATTTTGTCCAGAACAATAGAAGTTAGGTCAATAATTAGTTATTTCCTATACACACTTTGGTGAAAAAAGTAAGTGATTAATTAGCATGCATTCTAGAAAGCTAGTACAAGAGTGTGTCTGTGTGTGTGTTCCGTTTTATTAAATTAGAATGCTATGCATCCTATCTAAGGTTTTTAATTCAAATTTAGGAAATCTTGTTACAATAACCATACCTCTTCACGTGTAAAAAGAGACTGCTGCTTTGAGACCTTGAGTTTACCATCAAGATCTATTCCTAGGGAACTTGTACGCTGTGTCTTGAATGGTTTTAGTTTCACACAGCAGCGGACATCTATATCACTCAATGATGGACACACTAAAGTATGATTTCCAGCAAAAAATACCTCAAGTTCATCTAACCACCAAAGCATCAATGAACTTAAGTGATTAAACTCAAATTTGACAGGACTTTCCATGGCTCCTTCTTTGTCTGAAACAATTTCCTTCAACTTCCTATCACTGATCAGGGTAACATTTTCAAGCTGAAGCAAGTCCATTGCTATGGAGAATGGAAAAAGGTATTCTAAACCTTCACAATCTTCAACACACACAACTTGCAGATTCTGGAAGTGAATACTTGATGGAGGTTCTCCATTCCAAATTTGTTTCAGTAGTGGCAATCGAAGAAGTGTTATATTCTTGAGCTGTGTTTTATCCTTTGCACAACGCATGTCATTGACTCCCGCTTGGAATATCTCTTGCACTGAGTTACAGTCTTCAACCACCAAAGTTTCTAGACTTGCAAATGCTCAATGCATATATGCTGGAAATATATTATCAATGTTCTCGCAATTGTTGACTTCTAACGAGTTAAAGCTGCCCAAGGAATTTGGAGTGAGGATGGGGTTCCATATAGTCTTCAAGTTCTGCATGTCATTTATTATTATTATTTCTAATTCAGGAAAAAGCACCTATCATCCATTCACAAAACTTGGGTTGATGACATTCAGATAAAACTACCAAAAAAAAAAAAAGTAAAATGTAATTCATTCTAATTTCTTTTTGGGTACTTAAAATAAGTATGTACAATACTTTGCTACTCTGGTTTCACGATGCTCTTCCTGACAGACATGATCTTCTTATCTGGTTAAATAAGAATTCAATTGATTTTTAACATTAGTTTTGTTTCAATATTTAAGACTGAGATTTATTTGAAGAAAGCATAATGTTGAAATCATATTACCTCTTCCAATGCTGCATTGTGTCTCCCTTGTGTAGCAATTATCTCCTCCATCATATCACATCTACTTATTTCAAGTTGCTCAAGTTTTGAAAGACTTCCAATCATTGAAGATGGAAACAAATACTTCAGGCCATTACAATCCTCAACAGTCAAGCTAGCCAAATTGTGAATAGAATATGCTGCAGAGAAGTTATTGTCATCCCAAATTTTTTCCACATTGATTGAACTCAACTTCAGGCTCTCCAAATTAGAAAATCTAACCTGTTGAAAAATTTACTACTTTCACCATACATGGTTAAAAAAGAAAATGCACAATGAAATTGTATGAGGATGATGAAAGTGTTGAGGATTTTGTTCAAACAAGGATAATGATATTGTTTGTATTAAATGACCCAAAAGCTAGCATCATGCACATATAAGGTCATGCTTATAATTAAAAAGATCATGATGTTTCGATGTACCTTGCCATTGAAAAATGGTAGAGGAATATCAGTCCTCAACTAATTCTTCTCAGTTGTCATAGAAGGAATCAATTCATTTGAGCATAAATCATCAATGGCCAGCAAATGTTGTAAAGTCAAGGAGCGCAAAGAATAAAACTCAATTTTATCATCAGTATTTATGCCACCACCCACATTTTCTACCAACAAAATCATCTTCATAGAACTGCATTCAGAAACTTCAATCTCAACAAGTTGGCAAAGAGCTTTAACTGTCAAAACAGAAGAGATATACCAATCGCTCACAAAGTTGGACTTCGATAACTTGGAGTTTGCCTCAAGAATTAACTGTAAGTGGCCCATAACAAATATTTTCCAAGTTACTGAGATTGTGAAGCTTTAGAGTCTCCAACTTTGGGAATAGGACACAAGTTTGATTCCTCTCCATTGAGTTGACAATAAGTTGAATTTCACTATTATTTTGGATGTAGAGATGTTTTAGCTGTGGAAATCCATTGGCATTCAATTGAAAAAGCACATTTGAAATGCCATTAACTTCATCCAAGTACAAATCTTCCACTCATTTGATCAATGTTTTAATCCCATGTTCCAAATGAATGCTAGTATGAAGCTTCAGCTTTAGCAACCTCGATGTTCCATTATCATCCCACCATTCCCATTTATCTCCTATAACAACCTTAAAGTTGTCTAACTTCTCGAACATTATGTCCCTTGAGAACATCCAAGCTTCATGAATTTGAATTTCTAAAGTAGTCAAGTTTGTCAACTGCCCAAGCTCAACACGGCTAGCATTTTCGTTTGGTTCAGTTGAACTTTCTACCTTCCACTATATCGAAGCATTACCTATAGCCAATTCCTCTAGTTTGGTCAACTTGGACACAATGTTGAATGGGATAACCTCAATTTCAGCATTACTCAAGTCCAACATTCTTGGATGAGTCAACTGTACTATCTCATTGGGAAACTCTTCCATAGATGAACGAGCAAGGCTAAGGATTTCTAATTTTTTCAAGACTCCAATGTAATAACCTAAAAATAATAATAAATAAATAGACGATAAATCTAGTGGGGTCTTCTTTTGAAATTTTCCCCAACAAGATTTGGTCTTGCTTTGTAATTTTTTCAAGGAGATTTATATTTCATTTTCTCCTCCTTTGTCGGTGAAAGATGCAGAATAGAGTGAAGGCTCGCGTTTCTTTTTCCTCATCTTTTCTTTTCTTTCTCGTTGCGCTGGTTTCATCTTTGCCGTTAGCGTCCGTGTCTCCTCATCACCGGAAAGTCGTCCGCTCCTTTCTCCTCTGCTGCCTGTCCGTTTCTGTCAAGCGGTGAACCTGAATCTCCTCTTTGTTCTTCGCTGTTGCGTGGCTGACAGGTCTGTGCGTGCATGCGTGTACAGCTTTCTCTTTTCTTCCTTTCAACAGCTGAAAGTTGTGTGTGTGTGTGTGTGGGGTTAGCTTGAATCCTTTCTTGATTTTAGTCGGTGATGTCTATTTCTTTTCCTCCTCATTTAAGCAACAGAATCGCAACTATTCTCCTTTCCTTGGGTGGTATCCGTGAGTTGAAGTGTGGTTGACGCTACGGTAATTTGATTAAGGCAAGTTCCTAGTCAAAGCAACACAAATCACTCTCTTCTTCCCTCACCGAAGGCGCGTCCCTGCTCCTCTTAGTGCTGTCATGATTTTTCTAAATTTGAGCTGTAATTTCAGCTCAGGCTATGCATGACTTTTAGTTGGTGATAAGTTGAAAGTTAATTAAATAGTTGAATGTTCATTGTGAGTTAAATTTGAATGCAGTCAAGATGTTTGAAAGAAAAAATTTATAAGAAAATTACTAAATGAATATAAACTAGTTGAAAACAATATGTGTGTAAAAAGTGACTTGAATTGTTGATTAAAATTTAAAGATATCAAAATATGAAAAATGATTATATAAGATAGTCATATACTCCTTCTATTTAAAAATATAAGATATTTTTTAAAGAGTTGAATGTTTAAAAATGTAAGGCATTTTTAATTTTCTGAGGTGTAATCATTGTTTTTTTTTCAAAAGTACCTCTATTGATAATAATTTTATATTTATTATAGAGTATTTAATAGGGATAAATATGAAAAGATAGGGTTAGTTGAAAAATAGGTAACTACTTTATTAGAGGGTGAGATTCGATTAAAAATATCATACATTTTTGAACGGAGGGAGTATCATTTTTTTTTCCAAGTTTAAAGGAAGCATGGGAATGGTTGATTAAATTTATTATGATTTATAATTGATAATGGGCCACAAGGAAGTATGAGGATGAATTTAGATTTGTCAAATGGTTTAATTTACTCCAGTGTATTTGGAATATAATTAGCTAAAGTATTATCTTTAATGTTGTTTGGGTTAAATTTAAATGTCCATTAAGAGCTTGAAAAATTTCTTGATAAATGATTTTAGACTTATAATTTACTTGTTAGGAAATGAAGGGCATCATTAGAATCAAAGTGAAAAGTTAAGAAGGTTAAACTTTAAAATTATTGAAAACTTTCATGTGAGTGGATAGCGTTCAAAATAATTTCTTGCAAAATGTTTATAAAATTTTTTTATTTAAATTTTTATAGCATTTCTTTATAAGTTATACAAATATTCTTGTAAATTTTATTTTTATGATTTATACAATTCTTTTTACTTACCTCACTTTTATATCAAACGGTTTATTATGAAATTTGCTTTATTTTTAGTAAGAATTATGTTATTGTTAAAGAATATTTGGATCCAATACATTATTAATCGATTATTTATTCTAAACATTTATATTTTTAAATTTTATAATTTATATGATAGTTGTTAATAAGATGATTCGTGCATAAAAAATAACCAAAAAAAATTAATAGTTGAATATTATGTTTTGAAAAGAATGGTTTTCAATGAATATTTCAACCCCATGCATGCTTAATTTAATTAAGGATTCTGAGTTCAGAATACTAAATGTTAATGGCAGTTCCATTAGTCTTTGACACGCCATGGTACACCCAACTAATAAGATGCATTGGAGGTGCTGACCTCGTGTGCCGGCCAACACACGTGGAATAGAGGGTGTAGAAAGTTAATAACTTGAAATTTTATTAATTTCATTTGGATTTATGTGTTCATGATTTATATTAATTTTAATTGATTATTTTAATAAATTTATAATTGATTTAGTGATTTGCTTTCCATTATTTTCTTATAACTGTAAATTGGGACGCTTCTTATTGAAAAAATGTACTTTGGTCTCAGTTAGATCTTAGTTTTTTTTATTATTATTATAAAATCTGCTAGTATGGAGCTAAGCTCCTTTCTAGTTTGGTTGACAGGTTTTGTCATTGTAGAAATTTTGGATAGTCCTAATTATAGGGAAACTTTGTCGAAATTTTTACATAATGGTTAAAACTCTATAAATTTTAAATTTAGATGTAAATTATATCGTTATTTTGAATTAATTTTTTAGTTAATTAAGGCTTATAAAATGTGAGTCTGTCTCATATTCCATACCAATTATATCCTTAGTACCAAGGTATGACATTCAATTCCATTCATATCTTTCAAAAGACATTGATCTTAACACAATGTTTTAAGTTTGGTCAAGGAAGCAAGAGATGTGGCTAGTAAAGGTAAGTTCATGCCGATTAAATCTAACACTTCAAGGTCTCTCGTTCCCTCAAAAAACAAAGTGGAATTACTAATGCCTGATTATCAGTGTATCTAAGTGAAAAAATTTCAAATCAGGGCAATCTAAATTTTCATGAGTTGTTGGATACCACAAGACACCAAGATTATTTGAGTACACCTTCCAAGAAAATCTTTGCTTGGCCAATCTTGCATTGTAGAATTACTTTTCATTGTCAAAATATATTTATCCCTATAAGCAATCGAGGTAGCTACTTGGCAAACAGTGTCAAGCATTTTAGCCTCCCTTGTGTTTGTTTCATCATCAAGCAACAAACAATGTGCCTTCAAGCCCTCAGTTATAGTGTAAAGTCTAGATCTTGCACTTTCAATAGTACCTATATCTTTGAATATAGCCATACCAATTATATATTTCAACAAGTCATTAATCAAAACGGATGTTCCATTAACACCATAAAGCAAGAATACTTCCTTCATTTCGTTCTCCAGCTAGTTGTAATTGGATTCAAAAGTTGGAAAACAGGTCTCGTCGCTTTTCAATCTGTTCAATAAATCTTTCCGATAATAAATATTTTTATCCTTCAATGCTTGAGCAATTGTAACTATCAAAGGAAGCATGCCCTTAAAACTTTGAGCCACTTGGATTGCTATATTTTTCAAATCAACATCTTCAACATCACCAACCATAACTTCAAACAAGCTTTAGGATTCTACATCATCCAGAAAATCAAGCATGAACTTCTCTTGAATGTTATGATTTTCTAAAGTAGCTGGACTTCTCGAAGTAAGCAATAATTTGCAACCCTTCTAATCATGCTTTGAAACAATTTCCTTCTTCTCCATATTAATTCTCCCCCTTGTATATGCATAAGGGATTCCCAACTTCTCCCATTCAATCTTCTTCACAAATTATCTATTATGATAGGGATAGATTTCTCCTCTCTTATCCTCTTAGATAGACGTTTAGCTCTTCCATCAATAGTCATCTCTTTAAAGCCAAGGTCTAATTGATCTGCAATATTCTTTTGAATTCTTTCATAATCTATTGGTTCAAATATATTTGCAATCACCACTATCTCAAGCAACTTGTCTTCCCCAACTTGTTTGACAATATCTTTGACTACAGCGGTCTTTCCCATTCCACTTAATCCATAAACCTCAATTTTGCTTATTTTAGGATTCCTTAAAGACAACACAATACTCTCTTTCTTTGAGTTTCTTAACGCAAGCTTTACACTACTTCTAGTAGAAGAAATAAAGCTCGTTATACGTAATGGACGATAGGGCTCTGCAAAAGTCTCATGGTCTGGTTTGGTCTGATCTGACCCATGAAAACCTGGCCAGTCCTGTCCAGTCCTGTAAAATGCTGGTCCTATATGACCAAAAAGACAGGACTGATTTTTCAGGTAAGACTAGACTAGAGACCAAGCATCTAGACTAAGTGGTTCGTTTTGGTCCTATATAATTATTTTAATATAATTAAAATTAATTTATAACTTGTTAATTAATAAGTTTTAGTCTTCTAACTGAAAAAAAGTCTTAGTCTTACCTTGCACTTTGCACTCTGACCGAAAAAAAACTCAACACTATTGCATAGCCTACTCAATAGCACTCAGCCACTCAATCGACTTTGTTCTCATTCTC
The DNA here is from genome assembly GCF_029017545.1 of Prosopis cineraria. NCBI lineage: Eukaryota > Viridiplantae > Streptophyta > Magnoliopsida > Fabales > Fabaceae > Prosopis > Prosopis cineraria. The sequence continues at coordinate 3,789,969 of NW_026555343.1, forward strand.
AGTTTCTCCAGTGCACTGAAGCCCTAGCCCCTCCCCTCCTCTGATGCGCCACCAACTCGGGTTAAGCTGAAGTCTGGTCCCGTCCAGTCTTTTATGCAGCCCTAATGGATGGGCATGCCAAACTCGAGGGAACTTACCCTTTTCTTCACTTCAACAATGGTGTCTGCCATTTTCTTTGCATTGCGACTAAGTTGGTATCGTGACTTCAAATTAGGGAAGGACCAATTTAAACATCCTACATTTGCACGACGTGGATCTTCACTAAGTCGATTTGCTTCTTCTAATGTCTCAATTACTTTGTTTTGCCAGCTTATCACATCAGCTTCAATTTCTCCTCCATCTCCTTTTCCTTCTTCAAAATCATGGCCGATGCACTCTTTTCAGTTTCTTCAGGTCCTCAACTTTCTCCTGTAGATCACTAAAATGGCGTCGATGGAGCAACAAATAGTTCACTTGCATTCCAATTGGTGCCACAGTGTACTCTGCTATTTTTGCACCAATGGAAATGAGAATTTCCATGTTCTTACTTCCTGAAATTAAAACAGAAAAAGAAATATATATAATTGGGTATACAAAACGAGGATGGCAATGAAGAGATTGAGCAAATTTTGAAAGAAATAGCTAATATGACCAGTATGTAATGTAGATGAACCTCAAAACAAGGTAATGAATGCAATAAACACTAGCTCCGTCCGTTGACATTTGTATAAGCCTCTTTTGAAAACTACATGTTTAACAATACGAGAGATTTTGGTGTTTCTGGGAGTAATTAACCCAGTTTTTATAAAATGTGTGTACATACATATATATATATATATATATATATATACATATATATATATATATATATTCTTAGTAAATATTCAAAATTAATAAGATTTTTGTATTTATTTGTGATTAAGTTATATTATTAAATAAAAATAGAAGGAAAAAGGACAATAAAATCTCTTTGAATTATGTAAATAATATTTTAGTTCTTAAAATGTCATAATTTTCTTAAAGTCTTTAGAAACTTTTGTATCATTAACGATTAATATAAATGATCAAATTAACTTTAGTTCATAATTTCAAATACGAACTTGCGAATTACTATTGCATTTTTGCAATTTAAATAAGAAAAATTGTGAATATTAAAATAAAACTTGTAAATGTCGATTGATATTTGCAACACTTGAAGAATATCAAAATTTTAAATGCAAACTTTTGACTTGCTGTTAAATTCTTATAATTTTAAGAAGAAAAGTTGTAAATTTTAGAATAAAACTTGTGAACGACAATTGATATTTAAATTAAAGACAATTTAATCATTTATATTAATTTCTTAATGATAGAAAACTTTCTAAAAATTTAAAAAAAAATTATAGCAATTCAAGGAATCAAAATATCATTTACATAGTTTAAAAGGATTTTATTATCATTTTTTTAAAATAAAATAAGTAAATTTTACTAATGTTGGTTGTTTTCTTGAAGGCCAAAGTCATAAAAAAATATCTTATAATTTTGAATCAAGAGAATAGTGCACTTTAAGCCATCTAGCCCTATATGTAAAGTCATTTACAAATTGTTAATTGACTTATATTCAAGACCATACGATTTTTTGAAAGATGACTAATACTCCTTTTAGTAAATAGGGCAAATAGGGAGGAATTTTTTTTTTCATCTTGTTTATAAATTACATCATTAAATTTTTATTATAAACTTTTCTTTTTGTCCTTCACTAAATATTGAAGAAAGAAAATATAATATTAAAATATATATCTTTAATAAAAATAAAGTTAAAAATTTATTAAATTTTTAAACAAAGATTCATGAGGTTTAAAGTGTTTCTTGACACTTGTAAAATATATCAAAAAAGACTTATAAATAAGATCATAGAAGTACATATAAGACCATAAGAGTATTAAATATAATATTCGACTAACTAGTAATGTGTAAAAACATTTATTACAAAGTTCCTGCCATGCCATTCATTACAGTTAAATTAAATTGGATTCACGAATGTCATTAAAATATTTGGTAAAAGCTCAAAAATTAATTGGAAGCATTTTTGAAAAAAAATTACATTGTGTCATAGTCCTTTAGTTCTATTTACAGAGGAAAGAAAGGAGATTTTTTTCCCTATTTATAAATCACTTCATTAAATTTTTAATATAAATTTAGCCTCATATATTTCATTAAATGTTGGAGAGAGAAAATATATTATTAAAGTATATATATTTAAAATGAGAAAATTTAAGAACTTGATAAATTTTAAAATAAAGTTAATAAATTTTAAGGTTTCCTTAGTTTTGGTTAAATATATTAGAATTGATTTATAAATAAAATTAGAAGAGTACTTACGAAAAATAAAATAAAAATAACAATAAAATCCTTTTGAATTATATAAATGACATTTTAGTTTTTCGAAATGCTATAATTACTTTAAAATCCTTATTGCTATTAAATTCTTGTAATTTAAGAAAAAAAGTTGTAAATTTTAAAATAAAACTTATAAATAGTAATTGATATTTGCAACACTTAAATAATGTCAAGATTTTAAATGCAAACTTATAAATTGTTGTTGAATTCTTACAATTTTAAGAAGAAATATTGTAAATCTTAAAATAAAACTTATAAATAATAATTGATATTTGTAACACTTGAAGAATATTATGATTTCAAATGCAAACTTACAAATTGCTGTAAAATTTTTATAATTTTACAAAGAAAAATTGTGAATCTTAAAATAAAACTTGTAAATGACAATTGATATTTAAATTAAGAGCAATTTAATTATTTATGTTAATTCTTTAATGACATAAAAGTCTTAGAAACTTCAAAAAAATTATAACATTTTAAGAAATTAAAATGTTGTTTATATAATTTAAAAGATTTTATTTTTATTTTTTCAAAAATAAATCCTTGAATATATTTGTTTTATGAGATATTTATTTGCACACAGATTAAAAAATATAATTAATACATAAAAATATTAGTCACATTATTAAACTTACCCTTAAAACTTAATAAAAATTACTTTGGAGTTGTCAAAGCAAATGCTTTGAACTTCTAAAAAGTAAAAAAAAAAAAAACACACACACCCACACACACACAAAATGAACCAAACAAAATTCCTTAAAAAACATATATTCTCAAACAGCAAGAGTAATTTTTTAGCCTTTAGAAGTAAGTAGAGTTGAAAAATAGATGTACCTAACTTATATGAGCTTGATCTTTAAGAGCTCACTTTAAGCCCAATTTCTTTAAAATATTTTATTTTTAAAACTCGACCTTTATATAAAGGGCTGAGGGTCAGGTTCATAAGCCCTTATTATTATTTTTTTTATTTTTTAAAATTTTTAAAAATTAAATTTTTTAATTATAATATTTCATATGTTTTTTAAAATATAAAATTATAATGTTTAAAAATTAAAAATAAATAATAAAAAATTTAATTTTAAAGTATAAATATATATTTTAAAGTTTAAATTCCATTTAAAAATTAAAAATATTTTATTTTTTAAGAAAAAAAATAAAAACAAGTTTAAAAGGATTACCTGAGCTTGAGCCCTTTTTTAGGATTTATCAAAGTCAGGCTTGAAAATCTAATTTTTTAAAAAATTTCAATTTTTTTAAGCCCAAATACTTATAAAAATAGATTTAAACGGATAGCCCTCCTAGTCCGGCCCTTATTCTCGTTTTTATATTTTTATAAAAAGGTATTTGCTTGATGGGAGAAAGTATTTCTTAAAGACAAATTGTAGGTTAAAAAACAAATACAAATAATTTGATTTTACCCAGAAAAAAAAATTAAACAAATCCAAACCAAATAACACTAATGACCATTAGCACCGTAGCAAGATTCAAATTAGTTGAACTGCTTCTGAAAATTATCTTTCAAAATATATATTTTTTTTTAATTTTCTCTTAAGATCTGAGGATCAAGTAAAAAGTTGTGTTACCTGTATCACATTGAATGATCTGCACCAAACTTTACGATGAATCGCAGACGCGGAAAATGCCATAGCTCCTGAGCCAGAGCTTTTTTTTTTTGGTATGATTGATCACAATCTAGAGCAGCAGATTTTACCTGAAATCTTCCAACAAAGACGCCAGTTCTTGTTAAAGAGAGCCCACAACATGTGAACTTAAAACTGACATGCAGGGCAAAACTTTTCAAAGAACAGATTTCTGACCCCAAAAAAATGCAGAATATGATAGACAGAGATCTTTAAACGAAGGCGTAAACTTTTTTTTCTATTATTTTTTTAATTTTATTTATAAGTCACTTTAAACATATTTTATGAAAACAAGAATAAAAAAAATTTTAAAATTTATTAACTTTATTTAAAAATTTAAAAAATTTTCATTTGCTCTCATTAAATATACATGTTTTAATAACATGTTTTCCTTCATTAATATTTAATAGATGGTAAATAGAAAAATTTGTAATAAAAGTTTAATAATGTGATTTATAAATTAAAAATTTTTTTTTCTCAACTTTATAAAGAAGACAAGAGGGAATATTTCACACACACACTTCACGAGCTTTTCTGCATACACCACACGAGATGTCATCAGCTACTATTTACATCCTCCATAGCAGATCGGCTATTATTTATAAATGAGTTTTTGAAATTATGACATATTGAAGACTTTTTTTTTTCCTTTTCTTACTGCGTTGCCATTCAAACTGTTGACTTGACTCATATTCTATACCTCAATTTTTGTATATAATATATATGTTTTCCCTATCATGTGTATGAAAGTTTTGATATATTGGAAACAAAAACATCGGCTTTTTAAGAAAATAAGTTGGATTCTGATTGATTTCATTTCTTCTACGTCTCTAATTGATCAACATATATTCCTAATAATGTTGTTAGAATCGGAACGGTTGAATAAAAACCAACCTATGATCGATCAGGTCTTGATTTATATCGGTACCAAGAAAAAATTAAACCACTGAAAAATCAATAAAATGGGCATTGAAGAAGAAGGCGACAGGGGTAATTGATGAAGAGGAAGAAGAAAGCGACCCTGGTCTTTTAGACAGTTCTAAACAATAATAATGGCAAAGAATGCTGTGGATAGTCACAAAAGATTTTATTGAAAGATGAACTTTGGGTGTCTTGTAGATTTTCATGATAACAAAAAAAGTTAAAAATCCATGCACATATAAATTAAGGTTTGTTTTTAATAAGCATTTTTAAGTAAGTGTTTGATGCACCTATTTTCTTCAAAAAAATATGAAAACTATTAGGACGTTCAAGGGTGAGTAGACTTAAATCCATATTAACAGTCTCACATTAATAAAATTAAACTTAATAACTAATATAAATTAAAGTGAAAGAATCCATAAATATAAGTTTTGAAATTTTGAGTTCAGGGCTTCCCTCTGATTGTTAATAATAACTAATATCAAATACAAATGATTCAAATAAAATAAAATGTTTTTTTCATTTTGTATTAAATAAGCAATTTTTTGAATTTGTTAATATATTTTGCTAAGCTTTTTATTATATATATATATATATATTAATAAAAAATAATATCTCTGTTGATTTAAAGTTTTCTAATTACAAGAAGGAAAAGAAACGTTGGAACTTTTGGTTTGATTAAAAGCAAAAGTGAAAATGGATAATAGCTTTAACTTATATCTTGTAACTTGCCCACTTCTCCGCTTTGTCCTGTTTTTTTATAGCATTTTCAATAACACCACAGACCTCACCCATATTTCAAACTTTCTTTTAAAACATGCATGATTAGAAGAATAGGTTGCCAAAAAAAAAAAAGTAATTAAGAAGAATAATATGAATATAAATAATGCATTTATCAGTTTGTTAATAACACTATCAGATCAGAGGATAAATAAAATCCTGTGTGGTTTCATTGAACAGGGGAACTCAGAAACAGCAACACAAGGGAGAACAACGTCATTGATGCTACAATGAACAAAGTCTTTATGATCACATTCTCATGTTCTTTCTCCTTTTCCTTTTCTCTTTCTTAATCATATTTTTATAGCGGAGAATGACAACTGTGAGGCAAGAGCAGGGAATAAGGAGTATGATTATTATTATTTCTTTAATCCCTTCATGCTTCCGATTTTTAATTTCGATACCTTCAAGTTGAACACTATTTTTATCATCATACGTTCCCAAGAAGGTGAATTTGGAAGCCATAATTGATTTTAACTATATATCTATATATATAAATTCAGTACAAAATCCAAGTAGATTTAATTTAATGAAGCCTATTCTATCTGGCTAAATTGGAACGAAGACCTAACTATTTTCAGCTAATAAATAATAAAAGGTAAGAAACACTGAACAGGTTCTCAGACCCACTTTAGAATGACAAGAAATTAATCTCCAACAATACAAGCCAAAACCAAATAATTAGAATATTATCCACAGAAGGGTATAGAATTGCCTCTTCTTTCTATGCCTAACATACAGGACAACTGAATCGGATACAAATGACAGATTATTACTAATATGCATCAGGCAAACCACAAACCAGCATGCAAAAGTAAAAATATAGTGCTGATAATTAAGGGAAGTGTCAAGAAACAACATTAAGAAAGTGGAAGCAAATATATTACTGTATTGAACCAGTCAAGCAAGGATGAGTGTGAACTTCATCTTCATTGCTCAATAAAATGATCGAGCTTGCTCGCCTCATGTCGCAATGAGACTAAGGATGCTTCAGCAGAAGCTAACTCAGTTCTAAGAGTGGAAGCTTTAGCTTCAGCCTCTTTAAGCTTTCTGCTGAGTTCATCGCCATCAACACAGCTCTCAATGCAACCATGCACGTAACTGAGCCAAGAACCATCGAAACCAACTGCTTCTAAAGCAGTACAACACTCTCTGATGTAGTTTCGATCATCCTCTGTCAAGTCACGTCTTCGAGTGCTCCTCAAAATGCGGGTGACTTCAGTGAATACGGAAGCAAATACTCTTCTTCGCTTTGTATTGAACCAATCAAGGACTTGAGGATGACACTTCACTCCAGCCTCCAGATATGGCAAGTTCTGTACCGAAGTGTCAATCATCCACTTGTAGTTGCTGTCAGCATTTGATGCTAACATTGATGAAGTCATGGGTTCTGGAGCTCGTGAAGTTGATGGATCAATTGCTGAATCAAAAAGAGACATAAGAAAATAAGATGGATATAGTTTTATAATTTTTTTAAAAAAGTTATTCTTTTTGTTCTTAAAAGCTAAAAATGCATTACTTGTTGTATATTCAGTATAGTTTGAAGTCTGGCTTGGCAAACTCTCATTTGGAAGTGTTTCCGGGCCAGGGGATTTTTCTAGTATATTTTCAATTTAAACAATAGAATTAGGGATATTAATTATTGAAAAATAATTACACAATGCTAGAATGAACAATGAATTACAAAACACTGATAAAGACCAGTGAGAAAAATAAAGTTGAAACTTGAGAACCATACCTAAACCATTAGAACCTGCAAAATAAATTAAGGAAAATAATCCTGCAGTATTCGATCATTGATTTATGTGAAGTTAGAGCTCGCAAAACAAAATCAATACCTATATTTTCAATCGTGGTAGATTTTAGTACATTTCGAGGAGCTTGAGATGAGAGCTTTTTGATAGTGTCACACATCCCTTGAGCCCCAATAAATAAAACATGTGATTTTTCTCGTTGATTTTAATTAAAATGGAAATTGTAATCATTCATTAATCCAAAGAAACTATTTATCCGAAAAAGAAGAGACTAAATAAGATAAGAACCTGAGTTTTGTGCTTTTGAAAGGCTCCCTCCATCCTTGTCAATGGTATCATCTATATCTTGAGTTCCAATAGCTAAATAAATAATGATAAATATATAACATTAAATGAGATAAATTTTTCTATAAGAAAGAAACTATAAAAAATTATTTCCTTCGAAAGAGTAAAATATCCATTACTTTGTTTCGTGTCACCAATTACAGAGGTTGCAGGCGAATTGGACAAATTTTCGCTGGGAACAATTTTGGAGACGTGTGATTCTTCTAATAAATTTCAATTAACATAATAGAGAGTTAGAGTCATAAACTAATGAATCAAGAGTATAATATTGAAAATTCATCAAATATAATATAACAAAGTAATCCAGGTCATTTATGATGAGTTCGAGACTACAAAACATGATTAAAATCAAAACTTTATAATAGTTAATAACTAATCCAAAGGAGCTCAAAATCATGCAAATCAATTTGAAGACAATAAAACATGATACGAACCTGTGTTTTGTATTGTGGCAAGCCTTATTTTGTCTTGATCAATTTGAATTAATGGTTTATTAATATTCTCATCCATATCTTGGTTCCCAATAGCTTAAAAAATAATTGAAAAAAGTTATTAAAAAAACATAATGGCATAATATTTTTATGAAAAAAGTAATTTCCTTCTAAAAAGGTCAAAAAAACAAAATCATTACTTTCCCCTTTATCAACAATTACAGAGCTATTGGTTTGGTTGAACATGTCCTTTTCTATGTTAGAATCCAAAGCATCTTGGGCAGCTTGAACCATTCCTCGAGTTGTGGTAGCTGAACAAATTAAATTAGTTTGCACAACAAAAGTAGAAAATAAAATGACAAACGATTTTGACCAATATAATATCATTACCTGCATTATGAACCATAATAGGGTTTATTTCATTTTGAGCAGCTTGAATTTGAGGAGTCTTGAATTTTTCATGCATCTTTTGTGTCCGGATATCTGAATCATGTGATTTTTCTAATAAAAAGTTAGAGTCACTTGTTAAGCCAAAAAGCAATGGGACAAAGAATCATGCCACATAAGAAAGCACTTTGGGTCAGATTCTCAGCCAGAAGCATTTTTGGGTCATGTAATTTTTCCAATATATTTTAATTCACATGGTATGGACAGTTACAAACATAACAATTAATAAATTAGAAATGAATTAGTGGGAAACAAGTTAAAAGGTGCATATTACTTTCTTTATTGTTGGCAATTTCCAGTGGCTGTGGTCTGGTTGAATAAATTGTCACTAGCTCAAACTTAAATGTCATGTGATTCTTCTAATAAATTTCAGTCAGAATAACATACAATTGTAATAATTACTTAAGCCAGAAATTACTACAACAAATTAGAGTCTAGTTGTGGGACTTCTCATATTAACTTACGTCTACTCGTATTTGAACATCCAAAAAAAAATCTAGAATATATTATTTCTTGTGTTGAGACAGAGCTCAATGCAATTTGGGTAGCTTGTGTAAAGGGTTTAATTTTTTAATGGCTTCATATTCTTCCTTATTCCTAGTAGCTATACAAAATAAAACAAATAAAAAAAAGTGCGAAAGACAAAAAGAATGATGCAGCAGAATTTTGGCAAAGAATTTTTTTTCCCTTTTCAAAAGGTGAAAAATGCATTAGTTACCTTCTCTGATTTTAGGCATCCATTTGGTTGACCAAATCCTCAATGAAAAATTAGAACCACAAAATAAGATCATCAATACCTGTTTCCTGAACTGAGATATGAGTTGAAGTGTTTTCAACGGATTTAGCAAATGACATTTGAAGGGTCGCATTGGCCTCTTCAGCTCCAGAGGCTGAACAAATATGCAAATTTCATTTTAAATAAACAAGTTTCACAAAATAAAATGAGAAAAATATTTTAGCAAAATAAAAAATGAATTACTTTGCTCCAAATAAATAAAAAACAATGGTAATAGTGTAACAAGATCCATACCTGCATCAACTTTTGGGAGACTTAATGTGTTTTGACTAACTTGATCCAGGGGCAGCTCAGTGATTTCACGCATCTTATGAGCATCAATACCTGAGTAAATAAAATAAATAAATGTAGAATGACAGGAGAATGTAGCAATAATAAAAATAATTTTCTTCCTCATGCAAAAGACGTGCATCTATGTGTTCCATGTTGACAATATAAAAATGGTGATTTGATTGGACAAACTGTTATCCAGAGAGAAGTTTTTGTTATGCGGTATCCTTAGATGATTTCATATAAATATTATTTTTGACGTAATGAATTAAATTAAATATTATGTATCAGACAAAATATTATTTGTCATTGATTTAATATATTATTTAAAATTACTTGAAAATTATATGCCATTAATTTGATTTTGAATCATATATAATTAATCATGAATATATACCTGAATGTGGAATTGGAAGTTTGTGTATTTGTTGCTTCCCTGAATCAACAATCTCACTGGCCTTTGATAGTGCTCCATGCTCCTCGGAGTTTGATGCTCTGCTTGTACTCGCACTAGTTTCATGCCTTTGACTGCCACTTGAAGATTCCTCGTTGTCCCTTTCAACCTCTTCTGCAATTGCCTGATTGAATGAGGCAAACAAACATCTTTGCATTACTACATAGTTTTGCCAGATAGAGGCTCACAAACAGATATTCAGATTTTAATATATGTACCTTGTCTAAGAACATTTGGTTAATAGTGATATTGAGGGACTCTTTCCAACATCTTTTTTCATTTTCCACTACCACAAATTTCAAAAATGGGGCCACAATGAATCCAGATGAGAAATTTTGCATTTTATGGCATCCTGTTACTTTTAATACCACCAAAGATGGGAAGATGAAGGTGTGTTTCCCAGAACAAAAGCATTTGAAACTTGATAAACTACTTAGTTCCAAAGACTTCAAGCTTTCAAAATTGATCTCTTCTTCTAATTCTTCTCCGTTTGTCATCACAACCTCCTTTAGCTTCTCACAATTGCTAGCTGACAGGCTTGTGAGGTGGACGAGACTTTTAGCAGTAAAAGATGTCATTAAGTAAATCAATCCATCGCAATCCTTCACCAACAAGGAAGATAAATTTATGAAAGATGTCAAAGGTGGTGCCAATCTTATCAACATTGAACATTCCAAGATATGCAGTTCTTCAAGGTCCAAAACAAAGGCATCTGATGGAGAGTTACCTTCCATATATGCTCCAGCTGCTCCAGTTGATAGAGCCACAACTTTTTTATTTGGGTGGGGATTTTAATGCTGCAATGCCCAGTTTCTTTAGGTGGAAAAAGTGTTTCAAAAGAACTGCAACGTATTTGAAGCGTTGCTGTACTTGAGAATTTTCCAATCAAATCATTTAGAAAAATAATTGGAGTTCTCTGAAAATATTGCAAACGAAGGAATTCTATGCTTTGAAACAGATTTTTTTCATAATTGTCATTCAATATCCTCATGGCATCCTTTTCATTTAATGACAACTGTTCCAAGTTTTGAGATACCTGAAAAAGGTCAATATTATTTGTTTATTTAATCATTTGATCAACTAAGAAGTTAACCGAGCTGATTTCTTGTTTAGACAGAATGAAATTAAAAAAGATTAATTAATTAAATAAATCGGAATAGAAGGTGCATACCTTTTCAATATGAAACCATGCTTGTTGATTTTGTAACTCAAGGTCACCCACCCCATGTTGCTGGGAATTCAAATGGCCAAATGAAAATATTTGCAATTCTTTACATCGATAGACATTTAGTATCTTCAGTGAAGGACACTCTAGAGTATATCTTTTTGGATAGAAAACAATGAGCTTCGTCAAACGTATTAGCCTCAAGAGTGTTAGCCGAGGAAAATCAAACGTAAGCTCCTCTAATCCTTCTTCATTTGCAACAATTTCCTCAACACCATCACAAGACTCAATATTCAGCTCTTCAAGTTGCCTCAAGCCTTGGCATAGTGAGACGGAAAACAAATTTGTCAGCTGTTGGCATCTATCAACTTTCACAACCTGTAAATTTCCAAAGTTGATTATTTCTGTAGCTTCTCTGTTCCATATGTGTTTCAAATTCGGAAGCCTCGAGAGTGTTAATTTTTCAACCGACTAGCTTCGTCCGATTCCATTACTTTGTCATCCACTTCTTTTATATCAAATACTGCTTCTAACGAATCACACTCTGTTACTTCCAGTTCCTCCAATATATAAAGCAATTGCAGTAATTTTGATGAAAAAATGATGTTGGATAAAAATGAACATTTATGCACCACCAAATGCTTCACATTACAAAATATTTTATGCACATCCTGGCCATACCATAGTTGCTTCAGTTCTGGATATTCAAATAATTCCAAATGATTGAAGCAACTAAATGCCGCCTGTCCAAATAATTATCAAGGTAAGTGATAATAAAATTGTTTTAAAACACATTAAACAATGACATTAGATACTCATATAAAGAAAAGGAAAAAGAAACAAAAGAAAATTGCAACCATAGTATGTCAAAAGAAATTGTGGGTATAGACCACTATCTGTATAAATAGTATTCTCTGGTTGACAGTCTAGATGTTTAAATTAGACAATACCTGAATAAAAAAAATGATATCTTGGAATGTCTTATGGAATGATCTATTTAAATCACCTTTCCTAGCACAATTTTTCATCTTTATCTATATATCTGTATCATTTAAGCATTGGTGTGCTTATATTTCTCTTTGAGAAACTCTTCATTCTTGGACATAAGAACCTTAAAAGTGTAAATATAATCAAGATATAGAAGCAAAGTAAAATACAATGTTCTAAATATTGCTCGGTAATGTCTTCAACACAATTTCATGCTCTGATCTTTTAGGTGGTTATATACAAGAGTTCGACATCTTTATATAATTATATATGGTCCCCATTAGTAATAATAAGTAATTAACACTAATTGAATAAGACAAGTCAAATATATAAGGAAAGGATACGCCACAAATCATGGAGTCCTCGAAATATAACAAACATTTTCTAATGATATTATGTCACCTTTTTCCACTCTCAGTTATCTAACTAGATTGTTAAAATATTATGGCACTTGATCTCTCTAGTTGCTATTATTTTCATTTATAAAGGATAAAATAAAAAATAAATTATCCTTTTAAAAATTGTATATCAGGAAAAAAAAATCATCTGCTAATAGAATCATAATTAACCTAGATAGTAGGAATATTCTAAAGGCTAGGAAACAAGCATAAAAAATAGAGAGAACACTCACTTATCAATTGTGTGGCAACGTTTCATTATACACACAAATTTCTTGTCATGGCTAAGGCTTTATTTTCTTATATTTATTGGGAGTAAATATGATGAAAATAAAAAACTATGCTACATATAATCAAAATATATTGTCCGAACTAGTTAAGAAATAAGTCTCAGACCTCTCCAATGGAATATGTTGATGTTGGGTTCGACATTTCTGTAAACTCAGGATATTGAAATAGCTCCAGACGCTCCAAACTACGAAATGCCACCTATGAATAACAATTGATCTATAAATGTTTTGTTTGTAACAAATGTTTTTGTCATACTGAAACATATATACACAACATCCAAGAACACGAAAACACATCACACAAAAATATTTGACAACTATTTTGCAAATAGCCATTATAATGGGTAAAAAGAAATTGCATGTCATGCAAGTTATTATGTAGAAATAATTTCACTTTCTTCATTTAAAGTGATTAATTGCCTAAAATAAATACATACCATATGCTGGAAGATATTTTTCACTGTACCATCTAGGTCACCTTCACAAAACCATTGTTCATCCTGGTCATCTGTCAATATCTCTTGAAGTAATGGTGCACTTGTGTCGCTCGCAGAGAAGCTCTTCATTCTCGCGCATTGCCTTATCACAAGTTTCTCTAACAACGGAAGCTTCAAGTAGCAGCTACTGGAGCAAAACATTTTAAGTCTCGGCAAAGATTCAAGTTCTAAAACTTCTAGGCTATCAAATGCAATTTCTTTATTTGTGCTCTCTCCTCCCTCTTGTGCCACAATTTGTTCAACTGAATTACATGCTCTTATCTTCAATGTTGTCAACTTGACTAGACTTCTTGCTGTTGATGCTGTAATTACATCATTCAACCCATTGCAATTTTGCACCTGTAAATATGCCAAGCGATTGAAAGTAACAGAGGAAGGCACCAGGAGCTTTAAATTGGAACAACAGCTCACATGCAAGTATTCAAGTGCCTCCAAAATTGGGTTTAACTGGAACCCTTCCTTACAAATATGTCGGAGTTCATCCAAGTCATTGAGTGTCAACTTTTTTATTTTTGCTTTGATATCTTTTTGTCCTTTCTCATCTCCAGGTATCTCGTCTTGGAATATTACCTTAGAAGAATTGGACCGAATGACTAGCCACTCTAGAGTAGTGATATTTTGGAGAATCCAGTATAGAAAAGTAGCTTGGGCATCTTCTATATTGCACATCTGAAGAAATTTAAGTTTGCAAATCGATCCCTCGAAATTTGCCATTGAAGAGCCATCCTATCATCTTCATTGTTTAGAGTTAACCCCTCTAAGTTGTGTATTAACTATGCCAGCAGTGGAAACAAAAATTTGATTAGTATGACTTATAAGAGATAATATTGAAGAACCAAAACAAAAATCTAATGCCAAGCAATGTAATAGAAGTTCATTTAACTGTATGTGGTTAAAACATACGGAGGAATTGTGTAACGTGCAAGTTGGGCACAACCTGCTTTGATATTAAAAATTCATCAATGATCAAATCCATTTTAAATAGCCAGCACTTTGCGAGAATATTATTGCATGAATTAAAATAAGAAGGATTGGTAGTTCAAATTCTTAAATTATGCAGCACTACCTCTCATCCCAAATTATAAGACATTTGTAGGAAAGATTTGGCATCCCAAAATATAGTTTAATTAATGATGCTTTTCTAATATTATCATTCCTATTATATTTTCTCTCTTCAAAAAATGAAGTATTAAATGAAAGATATTTTTAAAATTTTATATTTTTATTTTGAAAAAAATAAAGTTATAAAGTGTGTTTGATGACTTTATTAGTATGCGTAATTTTGTCTATAAGTATCTTATAAATTAGAATGAAAGGAACACTTCAGTAGCATGAGAAACTTTTCTTATTTTAAAAAATTAAATATTATTTCTATTCAAACAATGAATTAATATATCCTTTTAAGAAGTTCTAATTTATTATATATATTAAAATGAGCTTATAATTAACCAAGAGTTTTCACATTTTTTAGGTTTCCTCATTATTGATCAACTATGAGGATGAAGATGATTCCATCACTAATTATGTTATTTAACTTGAGAAGCTTTCCTTTTCAAAATATTAAGAACAATATTTAAGTAACGAAAACATGACCCAGTCACATAACGAATATAAAAACACACAAATTACTATAATAAAAAAATGATCAAATTAAGCCTGAATAAATATCATATTAATAAATACTAAAAGAAACACTCTTAAATGGTTCTAGTGTTTAAAATATATTACAGAACGCATGCTCAAATAGAAAATACAACAAAAAAAAACACCATTTGAAATAATGAAATTAAATGACAGGAATGTTGTTCAAATATATTTCAAATAAAAGTAAACAATTTCAAAATTTTAGATCTAACAAACAATATAAATGATTGAGTCAGTCACTAAAGTCTTGAAAACACTATTGTAAGAATGAAAATGATGAACCACTATGGATGCCACATATATATGATGGGATTGAGTTCTACTTATTATGTTTTTAAATAAGAAAAAGGAACACAGCAAAAATTGGAGTGCTTTTTGACAAGTCATACCTCTTCTAGCGCTAAAAGAGGTTGCATTGAAACTTGGAGATTATTATCAGAAACTCCTTCTTGACATTGTGTCTTGAATAACTTCAATTTCATACAATTGTGGACACTCAAGGTTTTCAATGAGGAACAAACTAAAGTGTGATTTTCTGTACAAAATCCCTCCAAATCTTGTAAATTCCAAAGCTTCAATGAGTTCAGTTGTTTAAACTCAAATCTAGCAGGACTATCCGAGGGCCCTTCTTTCTTTGAGACAATATTCTTCATATTTCCTGCTCGTTTAATAATAATTCTTTCGAGTTTAGGAAGGCCCAGTGCTATGGAGAATGGAATAAGGTATTCTAAAACTCTACATTGTCCAACACATATCGACTGAAGACTTGATATTTGAAGACTCGATTGAGGATCTCTACTCCAAATGTGTTTCAGTTGTGGTAATTGAAGCAGTGTCATTTCCTTGAGTTGAGTTTTCTCCTCTTCACTGATCAAATCACTAACATCGCCCAGCTGAAAGATCTCTTGCACTGAGTTACAACTCCGGACAGTCAATGTCTCTAGACTCGTATATCCTTTACGCATGTATGCTGGAAATATATTCTCCAGTTTCTCACAATTGTTGACTTCCAAACTTTTAAAGCTGCCCATAGAATTTGGACTGAGGATGGGGTCCCATATTGCCTTCAAGTTTTGCATATCCTTCATTGCTATTGCTTCCAAATTGGGTAAATCCACCTAGAATCCATTCATGTTCATCTCAATTAAGTGTGAACAAAACTTCGATGGACAATTTCAAACAAAATTATACAATAAGGTAAAGTGTAATCGGTTCTAATACATTATCAAAGTCTACAAATTGTCTAAGAACCCAACGCATTTTTTACTATAGTTCAAATTTAACATTCAAAACTAAGACGTCGTCACAAGATCAATCAACTTATTGACCATTTCAACATAAGTCAGTTAGCAGAGCAAAATTTTGAACGATTTACATGCAGTTGATGTATGTTTTCAATGTGATTTTCTGTATACAAAATATTCCTCTTACCGTTCCATGAAATAATAAAATTACAAGAAAAGTAAAACTGACACCTTCTCTTTAATATTATAAATGATCAATGTTTACATTTTATTTCATTTTAATGAAATTAACCCATACCTTTGCCACTGAAAACAGAGGTCGTTGACAGGGGATTCCAACTTCATCCTCTTCCCTTTTCCCTCCATCGGTTGGTGCTTTTGACATCTTACATCTCTCTGCTTGAACCTCTTTTGAATCTCCAAAACTCTCAATTTCTTGGCAACCTTGCTTCCATATATATTGAAGTTTCGGGAGGTTAGAAATAGAGATCTTTCGTAGATGAATGACTTCTTTCTCTGCCATTTCTCCTTCATTTGGAGTTTTAAATTCAAACACAGCTTCTAATGAATCACACTCTCTTACTTGAATTTCTTCCAAGATCCGCAATGCTCGTAGCAAATTTGAAGGAATAAGAACACGTGATAAGAAGTCACAATTTTTCACCACTAGAGATTTCAAATTACTGAACATTTTGTTCTCAACAGGATTGTACCACAAGTCTCTTAACTCAGGATACAAGGATAAAACTAAATGCTTCAGAGTTATGGAATGCAATCTGTGCAAAGGAAATTCTAAAGTTATTAGCTAAAATAAAAATGCATTGAAGGGTTGTTAAACAATATTAACAAGGGATTTTTACTCGTCATCATCATTACTCTATTTCACACCATATTTGAACAGAAAATAAAACATACCTTATCCCGTAGATCTTTTTTATTATTCCATTCAAGTCACTTTCCAAGCACCATTCTTTATCTTTTCCATCTTTTATTACCCTTCGAAGCATTGGTGTGCTTGTTCCTCTTTCACAGAAGGTTTTCATTCTTGGACATTGCCTTATCACAACTCTCGTCAACAGCGGGAATTTGAAGAAGCACTGATGACTAGATGAAAAACTATTGAGTCTTGGCAAACTTTCCAACTCTAAAGTTGTCAACCTTCTGAATACAATTTCCTCACATGTCACATTCAGCTCCTGCATCACTACTTCTTCAAGTGAATTGCATTCTTTTAATTTTATGCTTTCCAATTTGACCAGACTTGTTGCAGTTGATGAGTAAACTAAGTTTGTCAATCCATTACACTTTTCTATCACCAAATTTGTCAAGTGGGAAAAAGTGACAAGGAAGGAATCAAAATTTTCAAACTGTCACATTCTTTCACATATAACTCTTGAAGGACCTCGAGAATTGGGTCAATTTGGCATCCTTCTTTGCATATATGTTGTAACTGTAGATTCAACAAGCTTAACAGTTCGAGCTGGGTGTTAATTTTGTTGTTTCCTTCCTCATATGCAACTCTTTCACCTCGAAATATCTCTTTCAAGGAACCATGTTGAACAACCATAACTTTCAAGTTCGGTGCCTTTTGCACAATTGAATCTAAAAAAGTTGCTGCTACTTTATCATCAAATTGGGACAACCGAAGAACCTTCAATTTTCTGAAATAATGATCCTTCCATCGTGGGTCTTGCAACATCATTATAGCCTCTTTATTGTTTAATTTCCAGTTTTCCAAGTTAGGAATCACCTGAAACATAGCATACTTCTATTTTCTTTCACATAAATAATTAAGAAATGGTTTACCAATAAGTAAAGAGGCACCATACGTGATTACACTACTGTGAAAAAATACTTTTAACATTATTATATTTGGGAGACATGATATTAAGGGGCATAATATTTTGTAGTGTTATATTCTATTCAGCTACAAATCACCGAAAAGCATTAAACTTCACATAAAAGTCTCCATACATTTTTCCAACTTGCAAAAGTCTCCATACATTTTTCCAACTTTTTTCATTTTAATATGTTCTGAAATATTTTAATATTTTGTTGAAATAAAAATGATTTCACATCAAAAATCACATGTCACACAATTTTTCCTTACCTTCAAACATGCAATATTCATTATCAATGAAATATTTTAGAAGATAGAGGAACCAATTATTTAAAAGAAAAATAACTATTTTACGAAAAGTTAGATAATTCTAAAATGAATAAAATATTCTACAATTGATACTGTACCTCTTCAGTTATAAAAAGAGGTTGGTGCATAGAAATCTTGTTACTTGTGCACTGTCTCCCTAATAACTTCAATTTTTCACAGTTGAAGACCCATAACTGCCCCAACGAGGGGCAAATTAAGTTGTAACTTCCAGCATAGAATCTCTCAAGTTTGGGCATGTGGCAAATCTCCAAGGAGTGTAACCGATCAAAGTGAAATAAGTCTTTTTCCTTCATGGGTCCTTCTTTCTTTGCCACAATTTCATTCATTCCACAAAAAACAACTCTAAGTTTTTCGAGCTGATGAAGATCCATAGCTATTGAAAATGGGAAGAGATATTCTAAATTTTCACATTCTTCAACAAGGACAATTTGGAGCTTATGAAAGTGGAAATTTTGTTGGGGATCCTTACTCCATATATGTTTCAACTTGGGCAAGCGACGGAGATGGAGTTTCTTCATTTGTGTCACTTGTGTCATTGTGTCCTCTTCACTCTGGATTTCTTCATTGGCAGCTAATCTAAATATCTCTTTCATAGAACCACAATCACTGACCTTCAATGTCTCCAGGCTTCCAAATGTTGATCTCTTCATTTCAGACAGGAATATCTTCTCAAGTTTCTCACAATTAATCACCTCCAAAATCTTCAAACTATAAAATTGACTGTGCCATACTTTCTTCAAGCTTTTCATGTTTTTTATTTCCACACTCTCCAATTTCGATAATCGAACCTGTGATTACAATTCACATTTCTATGAACATCAACAACAATTAATAATGCTTGCAACTATACAAAGGTAAATTGTATTACCTCTCCCAGTATTGGGCCATTTTTCTCCTCCATTGCAATTATCTCCTCCATCATATCACATTTACTTATTTTAAGCTGTTTAAGATTTTGAAAACTTCCAATCATAGAAGATGCAAATAAATACTTTAGGCCACTACAATTCTCGACACTCAAATTTTCCAATTTGTGTAGAGAATTGTTTGCAGAGAGGTGGTCATCATCCCAAATCTTTTTCAAATTGATTGAACTCAGCTTTAGAGTCTCCAAATTAAAAAATCTAACCTGTGAAAAGGATTATATTAATACACAATAATATCGTTGGAGAGGATGAATAAAATGTTGAGAATTTTGATCAAACTTTTAATATATGACATCATCATTAGTCTTATGGGGCTCAAAATCTGACAATCATGTGTAGAAGAAAATGCTTAAAAAATTCTCATGGATTAAAATTTTATATATTAAATTTGAATGGTATATTCTATCCAAACTAAAATATAATTTATCAAATGAAACAATTATCAAAAGTTTCATATTATAGAGCTGCTTGATATACGTTCAATTTCATTTAAAACTTACAATGCATGATCAAAGTTACGTTCAACTTAATTATTTCTTACAATTAAGTTGACCATGATAAAAAAATAAAAAAAAAAGAATGCTAAAATTGCATGACATAATAGAAATGTTGGGAGTTTTGACCATATACAAGGGACAATGTTATTATTAGTATTGATTCATGCAAAAATTGACGTCATACACTTATAATATCATACAAATTTTTTCATCTAATTTCTTCTCAGCTTAAAAAAGTTTTTCGGGATTAAAATCTTACATGTTATTCTTTATTAGCATTTCTTTGCAAATTAAAGTACAATAAATATTTTAAATATTTTTAGTGCAATAGTATAAAAAATTAATTAGTTTTATCTAACAAATTAATTTTATATCTACTTTCCTATACATTTTAGTGCAATAGTCTCTTAATCATTTTAAAAAAGTGTACACACATACAAACAAAATTCAATACAAGAATTAAATAAATAAAAAAAGCATACCTTCGCATTAAAAAAAGATGGAGGAATGTTGGTATCCAGATAACCCTGCTTAGATGTTACAGAAAATTTCAACTCATTGGAGTAGAAATCATCAACAGCCGACAAATGTTGTAAAGTTAAGGAGCGTAATGAATAAAATTCAATATTATCATCAACCCTCAGTGAGGTTGGGGAAGGGCTTTCTGAAAACACAATCTTCTTCATGGAATTACATTCTGAAACTTCAATCCCAACAAGTTGGCAAAGGGCTTTGACCATCAACACCGAGAAAAGATACTTCAATTGGTCACAACATTTGACTTTGATTGATCTAAGTTTTGCAAATGAGTCGTTTGTAAATGAACCATGACATATCTTCTCCAATTTATTAAGATTTTGAAGTTTTAATGTCTCTAATTTTGGGAAGAAAGCATGACTTTGTTTTCTCTCAATTGATTTGATGATGTGTTGAATTTCGCCATTTTGGATATGAAGGTTCTTTAATAGAGGAAACCCTTCCCCATTCAAATCATAAAGCACATTAGAGATTCCATTTATTTCATCCAAGTACAAATCCTCTACTCCTTTAATAAGTTCTTTGATCGCATGCTCCAAATGAATGCTAGTACTGAGCTTGAGCTTCAACATTTTGGAAGCCATATCATCATTAGACCACTCCCAATCATTTCCTATCACTATTTTATATCTCTCTAGATTCTCAAACAATATGTCCCTTGGAAAAACCCATGGCCCTTGAGTTTGAATCTCTAAAGTTGTCAAGTTTTCCAAATGCTAAGTTCAGAAAGGGAAGCATTTTTATTCTTTTTAACTGAATCTTTTATGTCCCACTTAATGGAGGTATTCCCTAAGTACAATTCTTCCAATTCAGTCAATTTTGATAAAATATTGGAAGGAAAGATTTCAATTCCACAATTGGTCAAATACAACATTTTAAGATGAGTCAATTGACCTAGTTCACTAGGGAATGTTATCATGGATGATTCATAAAGGCTAAGAATTTGCAAACTTGTTAAAGCTCTAATGTTGGTCATGTCTCCCAAAGCACATTGATCCAAACAAAGTGTTTGAAGGTCATTAAGGGAATGAAAAGATTTGGGCAATGAAGGTAAGTGCATGCAAGTCAAATCTAACACTTTGAGCTTTTTCATTCCCTCGAAGAAAGAATCAGGGATTTGTAAATCATCATTTACATTGAACAAGTAGAATAGTTCAACATTAGGACACTCCAACCTTTTAGGAAGCTCATGGATGTGACAACATTGCAAGATAATTTGACGGCATCCTTGGAGCATATCCTCTGTCGGCCATTTCTTCAGCTCTCCACCCCTTGCAATTTTGAAAACAATCTGATCCCTTGATGCAATTGCTAGTGCTACTTCTTTAACGATGTCATGCATTTTAACCTTCGCATTTATGCTGCCTTCAAGTAGTAGACATAATGCTTTCAAGGAATCAATCAACTCGTAAAATCTAACTCTTGCATCTTTTATGTAGTAACGTGCTTGAATATGCCCAGACCTATAGCACATTTCATCAAGTATTCATTTGATGATGAACTTATGACTCCACAGAGCAAGAAAAGTGCCTTCAGTTCATCATTCTCAAGATGATTGTAACTAAACTCCAGAGCCGAATAAATTATCCCATTCATTCCTTCCTTATCAACAGTCTTTAGTTGGTTTAAAGAATCCTTCCAAGAATTAATACTACCTTTATTTTTTAATGCTCTTGCCACTATCACTGTAAGGACAGGCAAGCCTGCACATTTTTGGGCCACTTGAATTGCCACGCTACGCAAATTATCATCTTTAACAACATCACCCACCATATCTTCAAACAAGCTCCAAGACTCATCTTCATTTAAAACATCTACCAAGAAGTCTTTTTGTGTCTCCATTTTTTGTAATATATCTAGATTCCTCGAAGTCAACAATAGTTTGCATCCCTTGTGATCCTTCAAAGAAATTCCTAGCTTATCTAAATCAAGTGTTGACCAAAGATCATCCAATATGACTAGGATACTTTTCTCACTTTTAATCCTTTGCCGGAGGCGACTTGCTCTTCCAACTATAGTTGTCTCTTCAAAGCGAAGGCCCAAAAAATCTGCAATTTCACGTTGAATTTTTTCTAGATCTGGAGTTTGGGATATATGAGCCATTACAACTTCATCAAACAAATTCTCATCTTTGACTTGTTTAGCAATTTCTTTAACTAGAGTGGTTTTTCCCACTCCACCAAGCCCATAGACCCCTACCTGGCTTAAGTTAGGGTCTTTTAGAGCCAAGACAATGTCCTCCTTCATTTTCTTTCTTGACTCAAGCTTCTCACTACTCGTAGCGGAAGTGGAGCCTACTCCTTCTAAAGCAGGCAAGTATCCAAGCGGTTTAATATTGTCTTTTCTTTGCATTACTTCATCAACGTTTCTAGACATTTTCTTTGCTTTTCTACTTAGTTGATGCCGTGACTTTAAATCAGGAAAAGGCCCCCTGCAGCAACCAGCATTACTATGATGAGGATCATCACTAAGTTTTTTGGCTGCTTCAATGGTTTCATCCACTTTCTCTAGCCAGTTCTTTACAGCATCATTAATTTGATATCCATTTCTTCTTTCTGCTTCCACTTCACGATTGATAGTTTCCTTTATGGTCTTGAGCTCCGCAAGCTGATCCTTGAGATTCGTGAAATTGTCTTTGTAGAAAATCAAATAACCCACTTGCCTTGCAATGGGTGCCACAGTGTAGTCTACTATCGGTTCTACAACTTTTTCAGCAATGGTACTTATGAGAGTCTCCATTCTTGTTTTCGGATTTAGCTGCGCAAGAACTCGAATATAAGATTAACTGATAATATAGGAATAGAAAACAGTGGAAGTGGACCCCCTCCTGCAAGTATCCTTATTACGATGTCTCACAATTGCGAAAATTTTAACCGTTGATTACATCCAAGAACTTCATTTACATCTATTTTCGGTTGCATCTCATCATATGTTATTACTCTTTTATTATCTTTTAAAAAATAACGGTTAAATAATACTAGTTAAAAATGTGACACCTTTGATATGACTTATCTCCCTTTTTAACCCTAAACTTTTAAAATTAAATAATTTTGCAAAGATTGATAATAAATTAATGAATAAAATATACCAACATTCCCTCTATTTTAACTTAATTAAAAATACCTCCCTTTTATTTTTCAAATATATAAAAATCTCATTTAGAATCAATAGTGGCAAAACACCAACCTCCCTTCTATTCTTTTTGGCCAAAAAAAAAAAACCTCTACTTTTAGAATTTCATTTTCATTCACTCAACTATTAACTATTAAGTTACATGGACAAAAATGCCGCTCTTTAAATATAGATATCGTCTACTATTAATTTACGTTATCCAAAAACAAATTTAATGCATATATTTAGTTTACCTTTTTTAATTCATATTTTTAATTTTTTATTTATGTAAACTTATTTATTTAATAATTTTTAAATTCTCAAATACATAAGTTAACTAAAATAATATTTTAAACATGTGTAAATAACCTTAATGAAATTGGGATTTAATAAGAGATAAATTATTTAATATATTTTTTTATTTTTATTTTTCTATCAAATAATATTCTATTAATCTTAGCATATTATTTATAAATTATATTAGCTAAAGTA
Organism: Prosopis cineraria; assembly: GCF_029017545.1. Classification (NCBI taxonomy): domain Eukaryota; kingdom Viridiplantae; phylum Streptophyta; class Magnoliopsida; order Fabales; family Fabaceae; genus Prosopis; species Prosopis cineraria. The sequence continues at coordinate 3,814,123 of NW_026555343.1, forward strand.
TATTTTTGGTCTCTAATTTTATATAAGATTTCAGTTTGGACCCTTTAATTTTATAAAGTACCTTTTCGATCATTTAACTGTAATGCTGTCAAAATCAAGTGATTACTTTTTGTGTCAATAATTGTTATTCTAAAATAATTAAATTTAATATGTCAACTTTTAAAAATATTTTTTAATATTGAAAAGTTTAATATAAAGATTTTTTGTTAACGAGACTCACTATATTAAAGTTAAAGGATCAAAAAGATACTTTATGAAATTAAATTATTAAAATAAAAATTTGTGTAAAGTTAAAAGATTAAATTTACACTTTAGTTAATTATAATTTTAAATATTATCATGATTAATTACTTAAAGTTGTTTAAATTGGAGGGAGAAAGAGTAGACAATTAGTTTTTAAGGGCATATTAATAATTTTAAAATTTTCAACTTAATTATAACTAAAAATTTAAATATTTTAGAATCTTTAAAGAAATATTTCGAAAGGCAGTATTATAAATTGAATTAAAATATAGGCTTTTAAAAAAAGAGGGAGGCCTCTATAATTTTAGCCAAAAAAGAGATCATTCTATTTATCTACTCTAGATTTTTTTTATTGAACAACTTTAACATACTTCGTTAAAAAAAAAAAAGAATAATTTTAACATTCAAATATTATTAAAATTCTATCACTACAAGTATTGTTATCGTGCTTTTTTGTACTTTACATTTTATTGTTTGAGTATTTGTCAATATATTTAAGTAGGAAGAAAATATTAAAATCATAACAAAAGTTTTCTAAAAACATTCTGTTATTATTTATCTATCTCGTGGATCGTATGAAAAAAATATGTAGTTATACTCATAATAAACACAAAACAAACGAAAAATTTTCATCGGAAATGACTAAATAATTTAATAAATTTTACAAGATTATGCTTTTCAATATGAAATAAATCTAACGAAATATTTAAATATTGAAGAAAAATAAAAAATTACGAGAAGTTTGATTGAATAGGTTAATTAAAAAAAAACTTATACAATTAGCCTTATATAATTAAGGTTAAATGATAAAAATATCCTAAAACTTTTTTTTTTACTGTGCCTGGCATCCTAATTTTTTTTTGAAGCATTTTTACCTCCAAAAATTCAAAAACATAACATTTTAGTCCTACCGTTAAAAATCACAAATGTTGACTGTAAATTGACCAGGATATTTTATGATTTTACTCTCCTTGTGTTTTTTGGTTTTCATTTTACAATTTGTTAAATGGATGATTTTTTTAAATATAAATATACTTGCTAATCTTACAAAGTCATTACACTTTATGAAGTTGTTAATCATCCTTTTGATATTTAATTGTGTTCTGAAGAACATACATGTAATTCTTTTTGTTGTAGTGGTATTTTCCATAAGCTATATATGATTTGATATGCATAGATAACATAAAGATGGGATAATTTATTCTACAGTCAGTTTTTTAATTTGGGAAAATCAATTGAAGGACCATTTAAATAAATTATTTGTAGATAATAACTAATATAAAATATATTGTTATTCAAATAAGAGCGTGAATTTAGTTTTTCTAAAATAAAACTTGTTATTAATCCTTGTTTATGATTAATTTATTTGAGTGGTCATTCAATGTCATTCTCTCTTTTAATTTTACTGAACTTACAATATTTTTTTTATAGAAAAGTGCAAAAGAAAGCTTACCTCTCGCTTCTCCTCTCCTCCACGGATACGTTTGCTCAACGTTTTTTAAGAAATCTGTTGACCAATTAAACTGAAGTGGCCAATGTTATAAGTTTATTGATCATTCAACTAATTTTCCGTTTTTTTAACACAAAAGAAAATAATAAACCTTGTGAAAAATGCATATGCTTCCTTTTTCAGTAAAAAAAAAAAAATGTGGTTGAGCTATTTGCGCGTTAACACCAGTTCTAATTTTAAGATTCTTTGTTCATTTACACAAATTTTTTCCCCAAATTTTTAACCGTGACTCGTATTTTTTGAACGAAAAGGGAATTCCATTCCAACAACAGTAAAAATGAAATAGAGAGCAACATCTAAACGAAATAACAATGATCCAAAATAACGAGAAAGCGATGGAAAAGACAAAAGCTGAAGCCAAAGCAACACACACGGATAAGCCCACACCCGATCAGTTACATTTTTCAATTATAGTTTTTTAAAATTGAAAAGTAAGAAAAGCATTATTCTTGTCGATGTTATTTTTCAAAATTTAATTGGTTGAGTAAGTGAAGGATGTAACCATAGCTCACATTTCTAATATGGATTTTTAGTTCCTATGCTTGAAGAAACCAGGGCCGAGACATGATTCTCCAAAGAAAAGTCCCGTTAAATCACAAGCCAAATATGCCTCAGAAATGCAGTATTACAACACAAAGTGACCTTTCGTTTGCTTCCATCTGAAAGTCATTGGCTATACACCAAACAAGACCTTGTCTTAGGTAAGAAACTTATATTTAAGTCAAAACTTTAAAAATTGAATTGTACCGAATTAAAATTTAAAAATTGAGTTTGAAATTTCAATTATTCCAAGAAGAGGTTTGTCCTTTTCATTTGGCTTCTTGGCACTCTCTTGTTCTTCCTTTCTAACATCTCATGTTGTTCCCCCTACCATTTGTTTTTAAATATTGTAGACATTACGTTGGCATTATGGAAGCTCTTGTACTAGGTTGCCCCTGGTTGATGCTTATTTTGGTCTCCCTAAGGTCGTCTAGTATAAGCTAAGCAGTCTCTCTCGTTTTCGGTAAACTTTGAAGCCTAATTTGGATGTAGAGAAGAGTAAAAAAGAAAATAATATAAGGTGGAAAGAAAACTATTAGATAAATTTTTTTTACTACTTTTCAGAGTTTTCCCTCCTACTTTTCTCTTCGCCTTGTTTCTCTCTCCATCCACACTAAAAATAAGATTATAAGTTATATGACACTCTGCGTTCAGACTGAGGTTACCTATTCCACCGTCAAGTAGTGTAGATGTGTGTGGCTGAAGAATGGGTCTCTTTTTTCTCTACGGTGAAAGGCTGAGATAAGTATAAAAAAAGAAGACAATAAATTATAACTAATGACATCTTTTATAAGTTTTATTAGTAACAAATTTATAGTTTTAACTTTTGAGGAACAAAAATTTACAAATAGGGATAACACGCCAAGTAACAACATCTAAACATTAAAGTAAAATATAGCAAGTGGCAACCGTATCCGAATAAGGAAATTATAAAACCTCCAGGATAAAGACGCCACTTCGTGACAAAAATATTTGAGACAATCAACAAGAAGGGCGTGTCGTGGCGTTCAGATGATAAAGCAACATTTCAATATTATATATATATATATATATATTAACAAGAGAGGATGGCGGGATGAAAAAAAATTAAGAGCGGTGGGATGATTTTTGCTGTGCTACTAATCAGATTTCATTTGACTTATATAAATTTCCTATTTTAAAATATTAAATTTTAAAATTTCAAAATATTCAAATCATTTTTCTTTCTGGCCAATATATATATATAGGATCTTATTAGACTATATCCAATACTCCAAGCGAACCAAATCTGAAAGTAACCTTACCCAATAGCCAATGCGAATGAGAGGTGATCGATGTTGGGGTTGTGTGGATGTTTAGCCGCCGATTTGAGTATCAAGTAAAGTTCTGTTGCTGGAAACCAAAGAGAGAAAATAATTAGTAAGCACAATAAACATATTCATATTCATATCACTTTTCTCCAAACGCAGAAATTAATAAATTTTAACCTTCAGAAGCCTTTACCTCTTTCACTTCACGATCAGCAACACCACTTCTCTTGCCTCTCACAAATGCAGACGTAGACAGTACCAAAACTTTGAGAGCACAATTTCCTTTTTTTGTTGATTGTTATATATGAAAGATCATAAGAAAACCCACGAATTTCATATACGCACAAGAACAACAGCAAGGAAAGAAATCTCCAAATCAACTTTTTCTCTCACAGTTCCGATGAGATGAAATACAGAAAGACAGTACAATAGTTTTTTTTTTTTTTTTTGAGACTGACAAGAAGATAACAACTCAAATTCAAACGAAAGAAGAGTGACAACAAAAGAGACTCATAAATGAAAAACACAAACTTTTTTTTTCTTTTTTGAAATTGTTTATGTGTATATATAAACTAGACACCCAGCAGAAAACCAAAGCCTCGAAACTGGATGGAGAAGAAGAGTAGCGATTTTTTTTTTTTTGGAAATATCAAAGCAAGCTTGATGAAACTATTGCTGAAAATGCAGGAAAGCAGGTTAAACTGAAAACTTGCAAGAGGAATGCAGAATGGTAGTCATGGAAACAAATGGCCGACGATTCTTTCTTTGAATGATTTGTATGTGAAGTTAGAAAGACACAGCACAAGAAATTGGAGGATCGGAACAGAGTGCTCAGAAAGCAGAGGACGAGGAGGCAGAAAAAATGAGATGCAATCAATCCCAATTTCCGTAAAAGGCTCCCACAAGACTTGCTTTTTCAAGGCAACGTCAATTCTCACTCTTCTATTATGGTGAGCAAACGACGAAAGCTAGGCTGGAAAAATATCAACATTGCAGTACTTAAAATAGGATTTTTCTTTTCCTTTTTTTTTCCCCCGACATGAGCAAATTATCTTCCTAATTTTAGGTCAAATAATAATATACATCTTAAATGTATTTATTATATAAACTATTTTTTCAATATTTAAAAATCATATAATTTGACATCTACTATTAATAAAAATTAATTTTAACCATTAATTAATTAAAAAATAATAGAAAATTATATCAAAATTATAGTAAATAACTAAAAAATTGTAATAAAAGATTCAAAAGTTACAAACAAGTATCAAAAGAATTACAAAAAGGATAAACAAAATTTTGATCATTTTCTATCATTTTTAGGTCAACTAAATATTAGAGTTAACTTTTGTTAACAACATTAGTTAAATTGTATCATTTTTAAAACTTAAAAAAATAATTTATATAATAAATAAGTTTATGGTCTATGGTGGTCTAAAGTTTAAAAGATAATTTACTCTTATTTTTATATAAAAATATCAATTAATAAAAAGAAATTAATTTACAGTGCATGAGTTTACAATAATTTTCAAGGAAAAAGAAGAGAATTTTAAGTCCTAAAAAATACTAAATGAAACAAAAGTAAAGTAATTAACAAGGACATGATGAATATCTTGCACCAAAAAAAACAAGTAAGAAGGCAATCAAATAATTTTCTTCCATAGCACTAAAATGTGACACCACACTTAACATAGGACACGCTTAAGACACTGTATTTAATATTTGCTTTGTAAGATGAGAGAAGAAATCCAAAAGTAAAAGAATTTTTTTATCTGTCTTTTCTTAAAAAAATTTATATTAGAAAAAGAAAATATTTTTTGTTCTATTTTTTTTTAAAATACATATATGTATAACTAAAAAAAGACAGTATTTTGCATGCTAAGATTGAAGATTTATTATAGCTCAACTTGGACGTCCAAAAGGGTTTGACTTCAAAGTTAGTTAAGCTACTGAGTAAAAAATAGTGATGATGGGCCTTTTTAATAATCTATTCTAAAAATAATTTTTTATTTTTTAAAATAAAAAAAATTAATAACATATTTTTAAAAAATATTTTGAAAAATAAAAAAAATATTATTTTAAAGAACAGAAAAATAAAAATAAATTTTAAGTGTTATGAAATTATTATTTTAAAAAATAAAAAAAATAAAAAGACACATATTTTGATCATTTTTTTATTCTCATAATATATTTTACAAAATATTAATTTTCAGAATAATAAAATAAAAACAATTTTAAAATACTTAATAAGATATTTTCTCTAATTAAAAGTATAAGATATTTTTTTTTATACAAGATGATAAAAAATATAAGACATTTTAAATTTTTCCAATTGTGAAGTTTTTTTAATACTCTTAATTAGAGTATAATTAATAAAGTTTTTTAATTAATATAATTTATTAAGTAAGGTTTTCTTTACTTGAGTGATTTGTACGTGAAGCTAGAAAGACACAGCACAAGAAATTGGAGGATCGGAACAGATTGCCCAGAAAGCAGAGGACGAAGAGGCAGTAAAAATGAGATGCAATCAATCCCTACTTCTGTTGCTGCAAGACTTGCTTTTTCCAAGTCAACAGCTAAATTCCCACTCTTTTCATTGTCGTCAAGAAGCGACAAAAGCCAGGCTGGAAAAAATCAACGTTGTACTGAAGACAGGCTTCGTTGCAGGCCTTGAAAATAGAAAAAATGACACTTTGAACCCAATACATTTTAATATTGTACTGCAGCTCTAGTGACCTTTATTGTAATTTTATTAAAAAATAGAAGTATAATTTTACCTTTATTTTAAAACTCAATTTATGCAAACCCTCGTCCACAGTACACAATATGATATCTAAAGATTATAGATAAGAATCCAAATAATTATAGAAAAAAAATAGCCTTTTCAGTCATTTTCAAATAAATTAATAGTTAAAATTAATTTTTATCAATAACAGTAACTAAATTGTATTGTTTTTAAAAGTTAAGAAAGCGATTTGCATAATAAATAAATTTAAAATCTGTAATGCTAGTGAATTTAAAGTTCAAGAATTAATTTACTCATTTACTCTTATTTTTTTATATAAAAATATCAATTAATAAAAAGAAATTAGTTGACAAGATGGAAGAGTTCTAAATCCTAAGAAATATTAAAGGAAATAAAAGCAAAGTAGTTAATAAACACATGAATATTTTGCACTAGTGGTAAAAAAAAGTAATGCTTTATAAGAAGGCAGTAAAATAATTTCCTTCAATAGCACTGAAATATAAGACCACACTTAACTTAGGATATGTGTTTGACCAAAAAAAAAAAAAGAACTTAGGATAGGTGATATTGTACTTAAGACATGCTTTGTAAGATTATAGAGTAACTTAAAAAAATAGAGCATTAAATTTTGCATGATAAAACTGAAGATTCATTTTGCCTCAACTTGCTGGTAGGAAGGGGTTTAACATTTTTTTTTTTTTTTTGGGGCAATAGGAAGGGGTTTAACTTTAAAGCTAACTAGCTAAGCTACCTAAGTGAAAAATAGTGATAATACCACTAATGCTTAACATAATATTATATTCCCTCTAGTTAAAAATACAATGCATTTTTTAGGTATAATGATAAAAAATATAAGTCACTTTGAATTTTTCAAACTATGAAGATTTTTTTAAAAAAATACCCTTAATTGGGGTATAATTAATGATATTTTTTAATTGATACAATTTATTAAATAAGGATAAATATAAAAAAATGTTTAATATTAAAGAAAAATAATGAATTCATTGGAGTTATAGGTCAAAAGTGGCAAAATCACTAAATTGTTGAACTTGTTTTAATAAGTATTTGTGCATAAAAAATGTGTGTGTGTGTCATGAAACTATAAAATAAGTATATATATTATATAAATATTAATAAAAAATAAAATATTTGTATAAATATACATATACTCTCTTTGATCTTATTTGTAAGTCAAATATTTTCATTGGAACTAACAAAAATCTTAAACCTTATTAACTATGCCTAAAAATTCAACAAGTTTCTAACTTTACCTCTATCAAATATACATATTTTAAAAATAAAATAATCTAACATTTAACATACATACAAAGTGATAAAATCAAAGTTCAAATTCTCATTAAAAAAAGTGTTCACATTTAGTGTTAGACTATGCTTTGAATAAAATTATCTCTAATAAAAAGATATGTGTGAGCAATAAAAAATAATAATAACCTTCAAAATATCTAATAGAGACAAAAAGATAAAAATGAATTCAATAATTACTAAAGTGTCTAATAAATATGACCAAAATAAATAACATTTCTCATGCTTGGCTTACCTCCTCCCACCCTTTATTAAAAATCTAGATAGTCCAAATTAAATATTAATATTAATATTAATTTTATATTTATTAAAATAGAAAAATATAAATTTTTTTATTAAATCTAATCAGCAATATGGATAGTACATGTTTAATATGGAAGTCCAAATTTAATATTAAAATTTTTTATAATACTAATATTAAACATGCACTATCTATAATATATATATAGATAGCCAATTTATAAAAATAAAAAATATTATTAAATCCAATCACTAGGTCTAGACAAATATAGATAGTGCAAATTTAATATTAAAATTTTTTATAATTTTTATATTAAATTTGCTATGTTTGGATTATATATGGATAATTAAATTTTAAAAATTTAATATTAAATTTGGACCACTTATATTAAATTTAGACTATCCAAATATTTAATAAAATTTTTATAAATATAAAAAATATATTTAATAAATTTGAACAGTTTAAATTTAATAAGAAATGTGAGGAGGTTGAGAGGAGGGAAGCCAAGTTCCTCTTTATCTGTCCTATAAATATAACTAAAGAAATAGAAAAAAATTGTTATCATATTAAAATGTTTTTAAATAATTTAAAATTAGTAAATATTTATTTGAGAAATAGATCATATAAAATAGTATATGTTGATTGATATTTATATACATATGTGTGTAACTAAAAAAGATAGAGTATTAAATTTTGCAAAATAAATTTGAAGATTCATTTAGCTCAACTTGCATACAAGAAGGGGTTTATTCCCTATTAAAAATATAAAATATTTTTTTAGATAAAATGTTAAAAAAATAAGATACTTTAAAATTTTCAAACTTCTAAAAATATCTTTAATTGATATATAATTAATAAAAAATTTTAATTGAGACAATCTATTAACAAATTTATTGAAATCATGATTCGGTTAAAATATATTATAATATCAAACGGAGGAAGTGATAAGTGGCACGCAACGGCAAGAATGACTAAAAGGAGGCTTATTTGCACCCAACTTATCATGAAGAGTGCGCACAATAGTGCCTTAGAGCCTATTTAAAAACTTATTTTAAAAATAATTTTTTATTCTTGAAAACAAAAAATAAAAAAATTATTTGATAAAATATTTTTAAAAAATATTTTGAAGAATAAAAAAATAAAATATTATTTTAAAAAACAAAAAAATAGAAACATCTTTTATGGCTCCTTTGGTAAAGTGGAATTGGAATGGGAGAAGTGGAAGTGAAACTCTAAAAATTGAATGTTTGGCACACCGGAGTCCACTTCTCAAGGGAAGTCAGTTCCATAAAAAACGTTAGAACTCAATTCCTTACCCATACCTATGGAACTCAGTTCCTTCATCAATTCCTTCCTCATTTTCCATCCTTGTCCCCAAGTTTGTTGACGAAGTGGTAGCCTGGTCGGTGTGGTTTGTTTTGGGGGACTGGGGAAGCGGTACGTGTGGTCTTTGTTAATGTGGCGTCAGTTTATAGATAGGCTTTTATCAAGACTTCCAGGAAAGGAGAAAACGCGGTGGGAAAGTTGGCAGACATTTGATGACCCTGCCACAACACAAATAATTGGAGAAGACTGGATTTTAACGTAACTTAAAATCTGGTGTCTTCTATAAAATAATTGAGTTAGGCAATTTATAATTCAGTTTGGTCCTGTTGTAATTTAAAATTAACAAGATTAAACTTGATTTATAAGACTAAGAGATTAATCCTAATAATTTAATACTCACTTAGTTTTTTTTTTTTATGAAAGAGATAACAATTCATTTTATCCTGATAAACTCAATTAAAAAAATAAAAATACTTATAATAAAAAAAATCAATAACAATCTCTAACAACAATAACAACAAACTTCAGCAGCATGTTTACGTATGTTACAACAACAAGCTAGTAATAAACTAAATTAAAATTATATTAAATAAAAGGGTGAAATGCGAATGAAAAAAACGCTACATTCAAATTTAAAATCATTCAAATATATTAAAAATAATTAAAATTACAGTAAAATAATTTTATAGGATCAGACTGAGTGGTTTGAGAGCTTAATCTCTTACCCAATTCAATCAAAAAATTAGTCTGATTTTTTTAGTTTTTTAAGTCTTTCAGACTGATTTTTTTATTGAACTGGACAAGATCAAACTTTTTTGAATTGGATATAACTAAACTTTTGTACAGCCCTACTATCAAAGTTTCAGAGAGAAGCCTCTCCTCCACGCCTTCCCTCCACTTTTGAGAGAATTTAAACAATTTATATTTAATGTATTAATTTTTATTTTATATTTATTAAAATAAAAATTTTATAAAAAATTATAAATTTTTTTAAATAAATCTACTTATTAGTTCAATTAAAATGTTAAAAAATTGAATTAAAGTATTATTGTAATCAATCTTTAACATGTGAAAAAATTTGGTTTATCTTGTGAAAATAATATGCAATTTAATGAAGGGTAACTTAAAAAAATATAATAAATAATAATTTTGTTTGAATTTTGAACTCTAATTTTATGTAGATTTGTTTCTTGAATCCCACAGAGAAATTCTTAATTACTGCCCTCAATGTACTGTGTCACTTATACTCTCTTTGATAAAAATACATCTTGTCCCATCATTTTTATCTACAACTCGTTTGATTAATAATACTTCAGTATTTATATTTTTTAATGTGAAAAACCAGCATTCCCTGGTACTAACACCATCCCCTTAATAGTTCTTTTCTTTAAAATGTACAAGCCAATTTAAAACATAAAAAATTAAGATATAAACTAGTTAAAATTATTTTATTAATACATTTAAATTAGACTATTCTATCTTATACTCCCTCCATTTAAAAATATAAGGCATTTTTTTAGGGGTTGAATGTTAAAAAATATAAGACATTTTAAGTATTTCAAAGTGTAATTATTGCTCTTTTTTCAAAAGTGCCCCCTATAAATAAATTATTTTATATTTATTTTAGAGTAGGGGTAAATATAACAAGATAATATTACTTTAAAAATAAGTAATTGTTTTATTAGATGTATAAAATAGTGGAAGAATAAACTCTTTTTATTCAAAAGAAAAGGGAAGAATTTCAATTAAGGATCATGGAAGAGAGATGTTTACCCGTGGTTCCAAAAATTAAAAATTAAAAATTCTCTACAAGATTTCTAGACTTAACTGAAATAAAATGGGTGGTTGAAAAAATTGAAATGCCCTTCTACAAATTAACAAGTACTTGATCACCACCTAACTTTACTTGTTAATTATTTACTTGTACTTGTTAATTCCTTAATAGTACTTATTAAATAGTTAACTAGTTAATTTTGTGATTCTATACTCTTAAGAACATCACTTATTAATTTCATAACTTTATTTATTAATTTATTAACATGACTTGTTAACTACTTAACTTGACTTGTGAATCCTTTATTAGACTTGTTCACTCAATTTGACAAAAAAACATCATCATTATTTGTTAATTTTCTTATTTCACTTAAGTTATCAATATGAGTTGTAAATTACTTCACTTCATTTATTAATAATTATACTAATATCAGTTGTTAATTATCTAACTTTTACTTGTTAATTACTAATATCAGTTGTAAATTACATAACTTATCAATAATCATACTAGTTCAATCATTTTGTCTTAAATGAAGAATAATTAGTTATTAATTGTTTAACTTTACTTGTTAATTTACTAATATTAATTGTCAATCATTTTTTTCTTTCTTTTGCAAAAGGGTATTTCAATTTTTTCAACCACCCATTTTATTTCACTTTAGTCCAGAAATACTGGAGAGAATTTTTCATTTTTTTTTGGGACCCACTGATAAATATATCTCTTCCATGATCCTTAATTGAAATTATATCTAACATAATTTTTATCAGGTATTTGCCACACCTTAAAGTTGAAATATTACAAATCCAACATGCTGCACATTAGGGCATCTTAAAGCTCGACTCCTATTTTTAATACCTTCAAAAAACGCAATCAGGTCTTCTTCTGCATTAATCCCAAAGAAAGAAGGTGGGTTTAACTTCATAAATTCAGACAATTTAATTGCATGATTTTCCTCTTGCATATCATGTGCAAAGGGGCAATTTAATTCAAATTGAGAACTTATTTGTTCAGCTTCAAAAAGAATATTTTGAAGAGATCTAAGGGTTTGACCATCTCTAATTCTAATTCTAATTCTACCTTGACGTTGTCTTTTGCCCTTTAAGGGCATATCATTAGGCAAAAAGGTTCTACTTAAAACCCTATTGCTAATAGAGCTTTTAGTAGATACTTAATGTCTAGGTGGCATTCTCACTAATCAAGGGAACATAAGAAGTGTTAGTTCAACAAAATAAAACTTATATATTAAGAGAAATAAGAAACAATAAAGGAAACGACATCCAAGACTCTCTAAAAGGCCTTCAATAATGCCTCATTTATAATTATGTTTGAGTTCATAATGATAATTGAGACTCCATTAAAATGTCCTTACTCCACATAGTTATAAAAAAACTTAAGTTCTGATACTAATCTATCACACTCCAAAAATAGAGGGTGACCAGCCCTAGATGTAAACCACCATACATCCCTTAACCCTTGAATCAAGTTATTTTTCCATGATTAAATTATAATTATGTTTATATTAAATTATAACATGCGTAAACAATTTTGTATTAATAAAATTTTTAATATTTTTATAAAAATTTCGACAAAACCTCCTTTATAAATAAGATTTTTTAAAAACTCTACAACACAATATTTTTACACAAAATATTATTTTAATCAAGAACTCAGCTCCTTCGAGCTAGCAATAGAATATATACAACAAAATAAATAACCCAACCATAGACTATGTGAAGCACCTAAAAATAAGGTTACAAAATAAAATTTCATAATTTAAAACTCTACATCAAAAGAAAGCTTCATTCTTAACTCTTCCAATTTTGGTTTGTAATAAACCCCCCCAATATTCATTAGCAATAGTATCGGTTATACTATTTGAGACTAAAATTATTTTCAATAAATTCCCAATAATAAAATTAAAAGAATATAAATAAATAAATTGCAACAGTTATGTAAAGTAAGGAGAAATATTATAATATAATAACATCATTGAATTAAAAAGTCCATGCAACTTCAAAATCATTAACTTCTAGATTTATAATGACAAGGAAACTATGACACTTGGTCTTAAGAAGTCAAATAAATAAGTAAAATAAATAGAAACATTTATTAATTAAAGTCAATGAAATGTGTATTTCACAAATCCAACAATAATAAAATAATAATATGAGGACTTTATAGAATAAGTAACAAACATGACCATACAATCCATAAGGTAACTAACCAGACATGGCCGAAGCTACGAAATAGACGTGGACACATAATTCACGAGAGTAACTAACTAGATGCGGTCGAAGTTACAAAATAAACGTAGGTATAAGACTCACGAATAATGAATGTGAGAACAAAGCTTACGAAAATTAAATTAGCTAGTAATTGATCAAGGCACGCTAAAGGTTATTGAAACTATCATTAATAACCAATGTTTTGTATATAGTCTCTTTTTAAATTCACTTTTAGATATGCAAGAAAGTCATTACTTTTAAAATATAATTTCTCTTCTTAATATCAAACTCGCATGAAACTTATAAAAACATTAATATTTTTAAATATAAAAATTCATAATTAATACCTCATAAACTGTTTACCAATTTTTAAAGTTGGCTTTATCAAATAAAGAACTATTAGAATTTATAAAAGCATTTTTATCTATCTAAAAAGTATAAGTCATGACTTCAAGAAATAAAATAATTTAATTAATAAAAGTAGTTAGTGCAAGAAAAATATATATAAATACCTGTAAATTGTTAAAAATAATATTTTGATAAAAAAATTTTTTTTAATATATAAATTGATTGAGATGTTATTCACTTACCTGATAAATCTTTTCAACTTTTATAGCTTATTTCTCATCACTTTTATCAAGATCCTCTTCCTCTGAACACCCTATATGAATATATTTATATACATGCAAAAATTTAAATCAATCAAGGCAACCCCAATCAACTGCAACAGTAAATATTTAAAAACACCAAAATCTATATTTTAAAAGCTTCTCTAATTTCATGATTACCTTATATGAATACTCCTCTTATTTAACATATTTAGTGTACTTCTATTTTCAACTTCTATAACATACACATCCAAAAATTTTAATCATATATAATCTTTCAATTATTCCATAATTCTTTTATTGCGTGTTACATCGAACACCTAATATACATCTCAGAATTAAATCATAAAACAATACTATGATTTATAAATTATCAATCATAAACTCTTAACAATCCAATTAATCTCTCAATAACATAGGTAAATTTTTTTTTATAATATTTGATTCAAATTCATAGATGAACAACACCCAAACCAATTTATATTTCTTACAAGATCCAACAAAGTTATAGAAAAATATCCACTCAAATATCTTCTTTTACCATTTCCAAGTTAAATTCATAAAACAATAGCATGCCAACCAATTATATCTTTCAAAGAATTTAATAAAATTTTAATAAATACACAATCAAGCAACTCTCTCTCACAAGCATTTTAAAGTAACCACCAAATTTCATGTCTAGGTTTCTCTATCTCAAACTTATCCTAACCAATTCTTTAACACCATCCAATTCAAACAAAATTAATTTAACTTAAAAACTCTGACCATACTTATCATGATGATACTTTCAATGCATAAATTTCAGTTTAATTCCATTCTTCCCTTCCCCTCAACAGTCACGGACAGCAGCAGAACTTGGAAGAAAAATTTGCTAATTTCAACAATGTTACATCACTCCTCACACTCACAGATCAATCAAGGGAAAGTACAAGAGATGAAAGCTGCTTATTTCAGATGAACCCATGACACACGAAGAGGGAAAAGAAAACAGAGCCTCAACTGAACAGGGGAAGGGAAAGAGAACTTGACAAAAGCAGAGGAAGGAGAAATCACATAGCAAGAGCGGTACCTACGGTGATGCACGGACAGTGGAAGAACAAAGAGGAAATTTTAGACCACCCATGACCTCCGCAGCTGCGATGGACAACAACGATATAGAGGAAGGATGAATGGATTATCGGTTCAGATGTTGAATGGCAGAGCGATAGTGAGACACTATGACCTTGAGCACTCACGCCGGTGACGGAAGCTGCAACCGAAGAGGCAAAGGACGGAGAATGACGGTGGAGGTTGAGAAGGAATAGGATGGAAGATGCAAAGGGTTTTTTGGGTCGAAATCCTTCGATTTTCGTTAAAGGAGAAATTTGGAAGAAAATAGTAAAAAAAATCTGATGCTATTTTATTTTATTATGAAGTTTGGTAATTCCACTGAGGTTTGAAATAAAATAAAATGTCCTCATGACATGGTAGGATTCGAACTAGGGGCCTCTTAGCAATTCTATTCCTATATATATACATATATATCTCATTAAAATACTCTACTATCAATTTAAATTGTAATTAAATTTTTGGTCATTACAACCATTAGACTATTTAGATTTATGTCTTTGTCAATCAAATATAGTACATTGTTGATTTTACTAATCTTTTGGGAGCTCCCAATTGAGGTCTCCTACAAAATACAAAACTCAAGATAAAAGGAGACTAAGCACTTAACAGTTTTAGTCAACTTAAAAACTAAAATTAGATTAAAACAACATTGGGGGACATAATAAACATCATGTAATATAACATCATTAAACAATTTCACAAATCCAGTATGGATTACAATAATTCTATCTCTATTAAGCATTTAATTTTTTCTTAAAAGACTAGTGCAAGGTTTAGCAGAATCAAGCATATTAAGACTACCAACAACATGACAGGTTGCGCCAAAGTCTAAAATCCAATTAGATTTGCAAATAGAAGAGGAAATAGCATTGAGCAAACTTGACATGTGATCTTCTATGTAGTCAATTGTGCCTACTACAATGTCATTGGTTTCTTTCTTCAATGGTTGAAGTATGCCATCATACTATTCCTTAGTCAAAGGAGGGTGACTTATGCTTCTTTGGTCTCCTTCCATCTGGTTAACTTGATTCTCTTACTCATTGTGACTTCTATAATTAGTTCGAAACCCAATGAGATGATCACAATTCTCTCATTTGTGGCCTTTTCTTTTGCAATGAGTACATTCATCTTAAGAACGTCCTCTTCCTCTGCCTCCTTTGCCTTGTTGACCACCTCTTATAGTCATGGTGGTGGGCTCTAGATGGGTTGTGTCCTTGTGAGGAATAGGAGATTCCCCTTTTGATCTTCTTCTTGTGATATCATGGAGTAGGCGTGATGCATAAAGGGCAAAGGATTCATCAAAAGAATTTCAAAACAAACCATTTGATAGTCATCATTGAGCCCCATAAGAAATTGGAATAATTGTTGCTTGTCAATGATCTGAACGTACTCCTTTGAGGTAGCACACTAACAAGAAGGACGTGGCATGAGCATTGTGTACTCATCTCATAATTCTTTCAAACGAGTGTAATCTCTTAAGATGCTAAGCAATCCTTACGAACAAGTAGACAAAGCTTAATGGAGATAATAGATTCTTGTTCCATTAGTCTTATGAGATCATTCTTCCAATTCCTTCCAAATGAAATGCACATTATCTGAGAAGATGATTCCATTTGCGATTTACTTATCTACTAAATTTAAGAGCCAAGGAATGACAATAACATTGCAGTGATCCTACTAACTATGAAGCTTTAGATCTTGTCCATCATGAGTACAACAACCAGTGATAAAGCCCAGTTTGTTCTTCCCAAGAATCACTAGATGAATAGCTCAGCTCCATACTGTGTAATTGTCAAAGCCTAAAAGAACTTGAGGAACAAGGGTGAAGTTTATGTGTTAGAAGGATAGAGATAAAGAGGATGGTTGAAATCCAAGGTGAAGGCTAGCTTTGGATCTTTAGCCATTAAAGAGTAGTGAGGAGAATAAGAGCCGATCAAATGAAGATCATGAGAGAAGACTGACGATGACAGATAACCTGAGGAATTGAGCAAAATTCTTTTGTTGAATGTTCGTCATACAGAGACAATGCTATTTCAATGAGGATGATAAGCAGCTTCTGCATTAATTACTGCTTTAAACGACATCGTTCTTTGCCTTCTTTAAGATGAGATGACGCGTTTCTTGGAAAGACGTCCTAGAGCCAGTCAGACTCTAGGTTGGAGATAATTGGACCTTGCTTTAGTACCATGTAATCTTGGAGAACTTCAACCCTTGAAAGAATCAAACTATTTTTATTAAACTAAGTCAACCTTTCAAAATACTTTGGGTCATCTTATATAGTGGATAAGAAGACCCAACAAATACAAAATATTTAAAATAGAAAAACCCAATAGTAGTATACACACTACTATTTCTCACAATATAAAAAGACTAAAGAAAATCACATCTCTGCCAATGAACTTAATGGACACCCAATATTGGGCAAAGAATGTTGGGCAAAGAAGAAGAGTCATAATTAAAGGTGAGATGGTTTCTTCTTCTGACTCTAAGGCCAATGTTTAGTGATACCCTCTTGACAAATGAAGTCTAATGTCACCTCTCAAAGGAGAAATCAAATAAGTAGAGCAGCACATAGCAATGATAAAGGTAGAGAAGACAAGATTCTTGATGGGTATTTTCATTTGTGAGGAAGACGATAGAGGTTTCTGAGAAGTTCTAGCAATGGAAAGACAAAGGTAGATGATGAATGCAAACCTCACCATTAAAAATAAACATTTATTAGCTTGAAATTGATAAAAGTTACTAAGTGCTCTGTTTTTAATAGTTTAGAATTTATTCGACACCACCTCATAATATATGCTATCTAGCAGTCTTCAAGAAATAGTTAGTGATTAAATTTACACTTTTATCCTTTCTAATATATTTCCATTCTATGAGAGATTTAATTAGAAATATTATAAATTGATATGAAATTGATTTAGAAATCAATTAAATGAGATGCATAATAAACATCGCCAAATAAAACAAACGGCGCTGAAACAAAGTTGAAACTTAATAAATATACCTAAAGCGCTAGAATTGTAGAGTGAAAATTAAGGGAAAAAATTGCAAAGGAGCTTGATCATGTTAATTGGAGAGTGCAAAGTGATGTCAATATTAATAACTGTATCGTCAACCATGGTAGGACTCAGTACGTCCCGAGCATCTTGAACAGAGAGCCTTATGTTGGATTCATACATCCCTCGAGTCCCAATAGCTGGAAAATATTTTCTTAAAAACATTGGAAATCAAAAAAGAATGACCAAGAGGTTTCGGCAAAATTGAAATAATCACCCAGACAAAAAAAAGTAAAAGTGCATTATTTTCTTTATCTTCTATCGTTATACAACTTGTGGTTTGGCTGAACAACTTACTGAGGTGAATATCTAGAGTCATGCGATTCATCAAGTTATTTCAATCAATAGAAAAAAAGGTTAGTATCACATCAATCATACCATCCAAACAGTATTAAAACACATTGCACAAAACAAATAAATTAATATAATAGTTGTGGCCAATTTGGAGACAACAAAGGCAGATTAACTAAAACCTCTGTTTTGTACGATGGTAATGTCCCAAGTGCTTTGTTCAGCTTGAACGAAGGGTTTATCATCAATGCTCTCATACGTCACATGAGTCCTTGAAGCTACATAAATAGGTAAAACAAACCAAAAATGAAAATAAAAATAGGATAACCAGATTTTCAAAAAATATAAAACATAATTTTTTCCTACCAAAATGTACAAAAAAAAAGCACTAATTAATACCTATGTATTGAACTAAGGCAAGGCTTAATGTGTGTTCAGCAGTTTCAACCAACAGTCTCTGAATGGTATATCTTGCATCTTTTTAGTCCCAATAGCTAAACAAAATAGTTTATAATTTCAAGAAAAAAATAGAGTAACACAGGTTAATTTCCCAAAAAAAAAAAACTTAATTCGTTCAAAAATCATGAAGAAATATTACTTTCTTTGTCATCCTCCGCAATAAATGTCGTCGTTTGGATGGGCAAATTTTCACTTGGATGAATTTCCAAGTCTGGTGATTCATCTAGTACATTCCAATTCACATAAAAGGAATTAATAATCATAGAAGTTATGTCTTTGATAATAAATTATCATGTTTTTTCTATTAGAATTTAGCTCTCTCATGACTGAAAAATTTATAGTCAATAATTTAGCCAAAGAGTATTAAATCCAAAAGTCATGAAACATGGGAAAAAATTTAGATCATTTATACAAACTAGAAACTACAAACACAAAAGATGAGTACCAGCATCATGGGTAGATGAAGTCAAGGCTTCTAGAGATTGTGAGGATGATGGATCATTAGAGGTACAGAAACAAGTTCAATGGAAATCAGAAAGTATGATTACTCACTTTGGAAAAGTAATCAAAATATTTTCTTCTTCATTCTAACAAGATAAAAAAAAAAATACATTACTTGCTTTATTTTTAACCTATGCCGAGTTTATAGTTTGACTGGTCAAAATCTCACAAGGAACCATTTTTGGGTCAAGATATTTTTCTAATATATTTCAATGCATATAGTAGAGGGTTAAAAACTTTAATTCATAAGAAATCAAATAGATTATCATAACAATTAATGAGTTATTATACATCACATTAAAAAAGAAAAGAAAATCAAGCTAAAATAAAATTGATACTTGAGAGCAATACCCTAGGTTCTTTTCTTTGTTTTTTTTTAATCTACTAAACAAATTAAGGAGGAAACAAATATGTGGTCATTATAAATTTATGTCGACTTTGAGATTGCAAAACAAAATCTGAACATTTATGGAAGAGCTTAGTACATTTGAGCAACTCGAACTAAGGCAATCTCTATGGTCTTGTACACCCTATGAATCCTAATATTTGAATCGTTGATATAACCCAAGAATATTAAAATAAAGAGTCATTGAACAAAACAAATAATTTTATATTATTTATACCAATTAACTTGGAAACTACATAATAAGATTAGTACCTGAATCTTGAACTGCAGTGGGGTTCATTGTGTTTTGAGCAAGCTGAACCAAGAGTCTCTCAACATTGATCTCATGCACCTCGAGTCCCTAGTGCTAAATAAATAATTTAGAAGATAAGAAAAATATAATGAAACAACATTTTTGAAATATGAAAGTAAATGAACTTGTTAGAAGAGAAAAAGCCTAAATAATGCATTACTTTCTTTATTGTTGACAATTCTTGAGGTTGTGATCTGGTCGGAAAAATTCTCACTAAAGCAAATTTGAGAGTCAAGCGATTCTTCTGGAAAATTTCAATCAACATAACATAAAGTTAGAATAATTATTTAAGCTAAAGATTACTATAACCAGAGTCACTAAACACAACGAGAACATGGCAAGAACCAATGTGTCTGGTGATTCTTCTAGTAGATTTTAATTAACATAGAAAAAGTTAGAGTTATTAGTCTACGAAATACTATAAAATATAAGATATATACGAAAAAGATATGAACCTGTTAAGTGGTGTGGTAAGTGTCTCTGTGTCTTGATTTGAATCAAGGGTTTGTCAATGATGTCATATATCTCTTGGCTACCAATAGCAAACCAAAAAAAAAAAAGAAAAAGAACACGAGACAAGTTATTTTTTTTTCCATTAGCAAAATTGATCACAGATCATTTTTGTTCATGGTTGAATAATAAATACCAGGCGTGTCAGAGACGCTAGATAACGAAAGAGGTCTTGAGTTCCCTTACCACAGTTCGCTCGGATGTAAAAAGATAGTAGGTGTAACGCACCAATTTTTTTTTAAAATAATTTAACTTAACCATAGTTGGGTTACAGCCACCCAATACATTTTATATCAATAATTTCAATATAAAAATATTTTATAATTGACTTCAACTCGCACAATACAACATTTCAGCTAAGTTTTTACCTCCCACATGCCATTAGGCTAAATCACATTTGTCCATCCTTATACTCCCAACAAGTAAAATAAATAATTTAGTCAATTTTCAAAACAAGTCAGTTATTTGGCCTCATAATCATGCCATTTTAACCAATCCGAAGTAAACTAAATATTAAAATTACAGTCATCCAAATTGTACCAAAAATAGAAATAGTTTGAAAGGCATGATTACATTTATATATTCATATAATTGTCAATAAACAAAAAGCTCTAATATTGGCAATATAAAACATTATAAATCATAAATCAAATACCCAAAAGAAACAGTGAATCTATGCCACTAAGCCTCTGGGACTCCTCCACGTGTCACTCGTGGCTCTTTTCCTGAAAATTGTTAACCACATAATGAGACTCAAAAGTCCCAGTAACCATAACCAATTTATAATAGTATATACAAATAGTTAAGTGTGTGCTTATTAAGTGAGAATTAAAAATAATATAATTCCAACAAATATAAGAAATATTACAATACATAGAAATAATCATCCTTATATCCCTTCATTAACCTCGAGCCGTAACCCTCACTTGGTGTTAAATTACCCGGCCAAAGGTAGATTAGCCTGAGCCCTTACAAGCCACCTATTGAGCTCCAATAGGGCGTACCACATGGCACATAAATACAACAACAATAGCAAGTCTCCCAACACCTCCCATAATAATCAAACAAATTCATAATAATATTGCACAATTATACAATATTATAAAATTCATAATTTTCTCAATCATCACCCAACTAACATGAAGTAATACTAATCACAAATTAAAAGCATGGTTACCTCGTGGCTTTTTTTCAATAAATTATTCCTTACAAATTTCTCTCCCACCACAATCTTCACCAACAACACAATCTACAAATAACATATTATTTATAAATATTAGTTTCAATTATTGAAACTAATAAAATAATTCTAATAATAGAATTAAAAATATAACATAATTCTTAATCTCAATCTTAATACAATTCTAGAGTTAATACTATTAATTAAAAATTTTAACTCCTCTTTTACTCATCAATAAACATTAATAATCTAAAAATCAACTTCTAAACTAATTTCTATTATCAATTTTTTTTTTATTTCATAAATTCGCACCTAAAATATCCAAAAATTGGAAATTGAGTCTCAAGCTTAGAATCATAATCCTATAGCCATAATAATTCATTTCTCATCCCAAATAATCATCTAAACCTCAATAAATCAACATATATTTTTATATTTAATAAAAATCTAGTCTAGGATTTGATCCTTAAGTCACAAATTCAAAGATCATCAATAAATTTATACTCTAGAATATTTATTATACTACTAACAACCTCAAAAACCATATTTATTCAACATAAATTCATCCCTATTCCAAATCCTAAATTTTTTACCACTACAAACTCAGAAACCAAAGAGGAATGATGGCTAAGAATAAATTTTAGATCACTTACTTAGTCTTGAAAAGCTTGAAATCACACCCTAAATATTCTATTAAAAACTCTCACCTTAAAAACTCAGATCTCCCGCACCGACGAACTTGCACTCACAGACACTCTCTCTGTTCGCACACGAAAGAGAAAGGAAATGAAGGAAAAATGAGAAGAGAATGATGGTTTTTAAAAAAACGAATGTGGGTCCCACAATTTTTTTATTATTTTCCTCTTTCCTCTCTCTTTTTTCTTTTTATTATTATTATTATTATATAAATATAATGATTACACGCGCACGCCGAAAGTTTTCTTGTTCTTCTCTTTTCTTTTTTTTTTATTCATACTTTTTCTCTTCTTTTATAATAATAATAATAATTTAATAATATTTTTTTTAAATTAATTAATTAATTTTTTTTAAAAATTTTAATTTAGAATTATATCCTAAGTTAGATTTAATAATTATTTTTTACTAATTTGCTTATCTCTAAATATTTTTCAAAATTTTTATTAACTCAAATTAACTATTAAAATTTAAATTGGATGTTACACTTTGGTAGAACAAGTGTATAATTTTATTGAAGTGATTGAAAATTACAGAGTAAAAACTAAGAATTGAAAGGGCTAGCAAATATAAATTATACGAGTTTTGATCGAGTGTTGATTGACTTTCTCTATTTTTCTTCTTTTTATTTATAGTGTTTGATAGTAGAAGCCTTTTTTTTTTTAAACTTAGTACATTCTACCGAAGAGTTAGGAATCTTGTAAAACTTATGGTACAGTTCCTCCATTTTGAAAAATAGCCCGTTTCACCGAACTATTTTAGCATAGATTTCGGCATTATTTAAGATTGTGTCTTTGTGCCAATGGTTTGATATTTGAAACTGATGGGATTTTGGCATGTTTATGTGTTGTGGATTCTATTGAGCTTTGAGGCCAACCTCTTTTGTTTATATTGGACTTGACGTTTTGATTATTCAGCCCAACTAGCCTCGTAACCTATTTGAGCACCGTTTCATATTTAGCCTAAACAATTTCCTTCCAAAATATTAAAAAAATCCATTACTTTCTCTTTTATCAGCAATTACAAGGCTAGTCATCTGGTAACCAGTGTCCAGTGCTGTTGTAGAATTCAATACATTTTGGGCAGTTTGAACCATTCCTTGAGTTCCTGTAGCTAAACAAATATTAGTTTAACAACACAATTAAAAAAATAAAATGATAAACGATTTTGGCCAATGTAATAAGCCTGAACTGAAGGCCTCTTGAAGGTTTCAGTTTCATGCATCTCTTTTCCAATTTTCAAATCATGTGGTTGTTCTTGAAGATTTCAATCCACATAAAAGAAAGGATGCGATATCAAAGGCTCATTAAATATCACAAATTAAGTTGTTCTATATTGGTTGTGGCAAATTGATGAGTAGAAAACAAGCTTAGAACCTGTGTCCTGAAGCTTAGAACCTGTGTCCTGAATCTTGCTGAGGCTCAATATGCTTTGGGTAGCTTCAACCAAACACATCTCTTAAGTTTGAAGAGCTAAACAAATAAGTCCAAAAGGTAAAACTCAGAAAACAAAATGACATTAGATTTTATCCAAATAAACATAAATAATGTTATTGTAAGAATTAAAAAAGACGAATTACTTTCCCTAATGTTAGTTAATTATAGAGTAGATGATTGGTAAATGAATTCTCACTAGGACGGATTTTTGTGTTGTGATTCTTCTGATAGACTTGAATTCAAATGATTGAATGATGTATGTCCAAAAAAGTTTCAAAACAAAAAGTCATGAAAGAGTAAAGAAAATAATTCTGTATTTGGATTGTAGCAAGGCTCTGTTTTGAGCATTTTGAATGAATAACTTTAAAAAAAGGAAACGAAAATAGAATGCAGATTGTGAAGGGTTAAAACTTAAGAATGAAATATAAATGACTTCAATGAAAAGGGTTAAAAAATGCATTACTTCACTTACTGTCGAAAATTGTGAAGGTTACAGTTCAAATGAACAAATTATCAGTGACGGGTATTATCAGTTTCTGAAAAATTTATTTAATACAATAGAATATTAGAATCACTATTTAAGCTAAAGTCATTAAACATAAAATAGAAACTCCACATCATTTAAAGCAAATTGAAGACTACAGTAATTTAATACAAGGTAAGAACCTGTGCTGTGGGTTGTGGCAAGGCTCACTGTGTCTTGGTCAGTTTGAATCAAAGATCTGTCAATAGCCTCGTGCAATTCTGGAGTTCCAATGGCTAAACATATTTAATAAATGAAATTATAAAAATTGGATGAAAATAAATATTTGGAAAACAAAGAAATTACTCTCTCCCTCTCAAATTATAAGACACTTTTAAATAAAATCTCACATATCAATAAACCATATTAAATACATTTAATAACCTTATTTTTTTCAAAACTAAAATATAAACTTTCAAAAATACCCATAATTTAATATATTGAAAAGAGAAAGGATGATAATTAATTATAGATAGAGAAAGAGTAATATTGAAATTAGTGCATTTAATGAAATTTTAATTTACCCAAAGTATCTTATATTTTGAAACGAAAAAACTCCTTTAAAAGTGTTTTATAATTTGAAATGGAGGGAGTACATCATTTCAAAATAAAGACAACACCAATACCTGTTTCTTGAAATGTGACAAGGCTTATTAAATTCTCTTTTTGATTTGTATCATCAAATGAAATTTTCTTGCTCTCCTGAATCCGCAACTCGATCAGTCTTTGACTCTCCTTCTTGCCGCTCCTCCAAGCTCGATGCTCTTCTAATTTTTGGAGCATTAATTGAAGTTTCCTCATAGTTTTCTCCATTTCTTTTTTCAACACTCTATTAAAAGTATAGGCACAAAAATAATAGACAGAAATAAATATTTAGATTTAATAACTAAATCTACACAATTGGCTACTTTTTATTAAATAGCTCTCATAGCATGTCAAAGCAAATTGGGGAGGGAGGTCAATATAAAGGGAGAAAATGAAATTATTGGCAGAATCAAAACATAACATATCATGAAAGATCTTTTTTATTGTTCTATTTAAGCTGCCTCCCCAGCACCCTTCTTTATCTATTTTGTCTGCCAGAACTTTCTCAAGTGTTTTTGTGCTCGGGTCTTTCAAAGAAAAGATTTGCATTCTTGGGCAATTCTGGACGATGACTTTCTCTACCAATGGAAACTTCAAGGAGCATTTATTTGAGCAAAACATCTTGAGACTTTGTAGAGATTCTAGTTCCAAATTTTCCAAGCTACAAAAAGCAATTTCGCATTCTCTCTCCTCTCCCTCGTGCCACAATTTGCTCAACTGAACTACACTCCTTATCTTCAATGTCGTTAACATGATTAGACTTCTTGCTGTTGCTGTTGTGATTACATCAATCAATCCATTGCAGTTTTCTACCTCTAAATATATCAAGCGATTGAAAGTAATAGAGGAAGGCACCAGAAGCTTCAAGCTGGAACAATTGTCCACATCTATGTATTCAAAGAGTCTCAAGAACAGGATCTATCTGGCTTCCTTCTTTACATATGTCCTTGATTTCATGCAATTCTCTGAGCATTAATTTTTTGATTCATGTTGTGATCTTAATTTGTCTCCCTTGTTCCATGGTTAATTATTCTTGGAATATCTTCTTGAAAGAGTTCCATTCAATAATAAGCCATTCAAGAGTGGTTATATTTTAGAGAAACCATTACAGAAAGTGGCTTGGACACCTTCAAACTTGTCAAACAAAGGAGTTTGAGTTTGCCGAAGTGTTCCCCAGAAAGTTGCCCTTGTAATATAATGTTCACATCCTCACTGCTTAGAGCTAGTGTCTTCAAGTTCTCAATCACCTATTGAACCAAGTTTGAATAATATGTACTGGAAGTGAAATATCATAGATAAAAAAAAAAAAAGAACTAGCTCTCATTCAATTATTTTTTTGGTCCAAAGCAACCTTTTAAATTGCATGTCTAGTTCTCTACTATGCATGTGTGATTATGTGAGAAGTAAGTGATGAATGGAATGCATACTAATCAAACTTGACTAAAAATTTTTCACTAGCCCCTTAAAATTATTATAAATAATGTATTTCTATCCATCGTTTATGAAAATCAAACTTGAACATGGGTTATCTTCATAAATATCAGGTAAAATGTGTTCCTTAACTTTGTCTATACAACTGTTAAAAAAAAAACATAGAAGGATATGATTATCATTAAATATTCACATGGTGCTGCAATAAATAGGAGAAGAAATAGCTATGATGTAAAATAATGAAACTTTCAGTCTGGAAAACAGTAAAGCTATGCATTCCTATCTATGATGTACAAATTTAGTGTAGGTTTTTGTAACCATATACCAGTTCAAGCGTGAAAAGAGGCTGCTGCATTGAGAATTCTTTACTACCAGAAACTTCTCCTTGGCTACTCGAATATTGTGTCCTGAAGACCTCCAGTTTCTTACAATAGAAAGCAATAATTTCTCTTAGTGATGGACATTATAAGCTGTGCTTTCCATGAAAAAGTCCCCTGAGTTGATGTAATTTGAAAAGCGTCAAGCTCATCAAGGGATTAAACCCAAATTTGGCTGGAATATCCAAGGGCCCGTCTTTCTTTGAGACAATATCCTTCATATTTCCTGCTTCTTTTATTATAATTTGTTCAAGTTGGGGCAGGTTCAGGGTTATGGAGAACGGAAAAAAGTATTATGAAATTTTAGTCTTCAACAGCACGACTTGCAAATTCTTAAAGGGAAGACTTAAATGAGGATCTTCAAATTTGTTTCAACATTGGCAATCGAAGTAGGTCACATTGTTGATCTGTGTTGTATCCTCTACGCTTCCCATATCATCAACACCCAACCGGAATATCTCTTGCACTGAGTTACCCATCTTTAATCTTCAAAGTATCGAGACTTGCTAAAGCTCCTTTCATATATGATAGAAATATATTCTCAATTTTCTCATATCTTTTTTACTTTCAAGCTCTAAAAGCTGCTCATGGAATTTGGAGTGACGATGGAATGCCATATTGTCTTTTCAAGTTTTGTATTTCTTTTGATATCATTGTTTCCAATTTAGGTAAAAGTACCTATGACCCATTCAAAAAATTTCAAATATGCATATTAGTTTACAATATAAAGAATACCCTGGAGCAATTTTTATTAAAAAAAAAAGAAGCGGGGGAACAAAACAAAACTTGGGCAAATTCATTTTGAGGCAAAATTACAACAAAAAAGAGAGAATGATAAATAATGACCTTATAAAAACATTAATATCAAATTAAGATTTTTTAATATTGATGTTACTGAACTTCAGTACTTATTTTACCATATTTTATTTTAATACTAAAGTTTTTAATTTGATATTAATGTTCGTATAAGGTTTTTATTTGTCATTCTTGCATACAAAAAAGTAAACTAGGTTAGATGCCAGTTCTCTGCGCTTTGTCCTGTTTTTCATAGCATTTTCAATGACACCACAGACCTCCCTCGCATTTCAAATTTTCTTTTAAAAACATGCATAATTGTGAAGAATAGGTTTTCAGAAAAATAATTATGAAGAATAATAGGAATATAGATAATGTATTTATGAGTCTGTTATTAACACTATCCGAAGACAAAGGTTTCTTTGAACAGGGGAACTCGGAAACAGCAACACGAGAGAGCAGCGACGTCATTGATGCTACGATAAACAAAGTCTTTATGATCACATTCTCATGTTCCTTTTCCTTTCCTTTTTCTTTTTTCTTTAAATGATATTTATATGTAGTGGAGAAGGACAACTATTAGGCAAGAGCATAGAATAAGGAGTATAATTTTTTTAATCCCTTCATATTTCTGATTTTTAATTTCCATGCCTTCAAGTTGAACACTATTTTTATTATCAAAGTTCCCAAGAAGGTGAATCTGGAATCCTTAATTGATTTTATCAAAGCCTTCCTATTTGTGTTTCTTGATATGAAGGAGCAGACTTCAGTTCTGGCACAGCAAACTTAGAAATAAACTCAGAATCATCATATATCATTCGAAAAGATAATCAAATTCAAAATCAATAGTTGATCCCATATATATGTCATATGTGCTCTGGGCTGCATCAGCCTTATGACATGTTATTGCTCTGTAACAATATATATACACACACATATATTCAGTACAAAATCCAAGTTCACTTACTTTAATTAGAATAGTATCCAGAGAAGGATATAGAATTGCCAATTCCTTCTATACCTAACATGCAGAACAACTGAATGGGATACAAATGACATATTACTATTAATATGCATACGGCAGACCACAAACCAGCATGCAAAAGAAAATATGTAGTGCTGATAATTAATGAAAGTGTCCAGAAACAAAATGAAGAAAGAGGAAGCAAATATATTGTTGTATTGAACCAGTCAAGCAAGGATGAGTGTGAATTTCATCTTCATGGCTCAATAAAATGATCGAGCCTGCTCGCCTCATCTCGCAATGAGACTAAGGATGCCTCA
This sequence comes from Prosopis cineraria, assembly GCF_029017545.1. NCBI lineage: Eukaryota > Viridiplantae > Streptophyta > Magnoliopsida > Fabales > Fabaceae > Prosopis > Prosopis cineraria. Next base: position 3,842,877 of record NW_026555343.1, read on the forward strand.
ACAGAAGCTAACTCAGTTCTAAGAGTGGAAGCTTTAGCTTCAGCCTCTTCAAGCTTTCTATTGAGTTCATCGCCATCAACACAGCTCTCAATGCAACCATGCACGTAACTGAGCCAAGAACCATCGAAACCAACTGCTTCTAAGGCAGTACAACACTGTTTGATGTAGTTCGATCATCCTCTGTCAAGTCACGTCTTCGAGTGGTCCTTTAAATGTGAGTGACTTCAGTGAATAAGGAAGCAAACACTCTTCGTCTCTTTGTATTGAACCAATCAAGGACTTGAGGATGACACTTCACTCCAGCCTCTAGATATGGCAAGTTCTGTACCGAAATGTCAATCACCCACTTGTAGTTGCTGTCAGCATCTAATGCTAACACTGATGAAGTCATGGCTTCTGGAGCTCGTGATGTTGATGGATCAATTGCTGAATCAAAAAAAGACACAAGAAAATAAGATGGATATAGTTTTATAATTTTTTTAAAAAAGCTGTTCTTTTTGTTCTTAAAAGCTAAAAATGTATTACTTGCTGTATATTCAGTATGGTTTGAAGTCTGGCTTGGCAAACTCTCATTTGGAAGTGTTTCTGGGTCAGGGGATTTTTCTAGTATATTTTCAATTTAAACGATAGAGAGTTAGGGATATTAATTATTGAGGATTGCAAAATATTATAATGAAGAATGAATTACAAAACATTGATAAAGACCAGTGAGAAAAATAAAGTTGAAACTTAAGAACCATACCTGAACCATTAGAACCTGCAAAATAATTAAGGAAAATAATCCTTTAGTATCCGGTCATTGATTCATGTGAAGTCAGAGCTTGCAAAACAAAATCGATACCTATATTTTCAATCGTGGTAGAGTTAAGTACATTTTGAGGAGCTTGAGATGAAGGCTTTTTGATAGTGTCACACATCCCTCGAGCCCAATAAATAAAACATGTGATTTCTCTTTGATTTTAATTAAAACGGAAATTATAATAATTAATTAATCCAAAGAAACTATTTACAAGAAAAAGAAGAGACTAAATGAGATAAGAACCTGAGTTTTGTGCTTTTGAAAGGCTTCCTCCATCCTTGTCAATGTTGTCATCTATATCTTGAGTTCCAATGGCTAAATAAATAATGATAAATATATAACATTATATGAGACAGATTTTTCTTTAAGAAAGAAACTATAAAAAATTATTTCCTTCAAAGAGTAAAATATCCATTACTTTGTTTCGTGCCACCAATTACAAAGGTTGTGGGCGAATTGGACACATTTTCGGTGGGAACAATTTTGGAGTCATGTGATTCTTCTGATAAATTTCAATTAACATAATAGAGATTTAGAATCATTAACTAATTAAGCAAGAGTATAATATCAAAACTTCATCAAATATAATATAACAAAGTAATTCAGGTCATTTATGACGAGTTAGAGACTACAAAACATGATTAAAATCAAAACTTTAGAATAGTTAATAATTAATCCAAATGATCATCAAACATGAAATAGGAGCTCAAAATCATTCAAATCAATTCGAAGACAATAAAACTTGATACGAACCTGTGTTTTGCATTGTGGCAAGCCTTATTTTGTCTTGATCAATTTGAATCAATCGTTTGTTAATAGTCTCATCCATCTCTCGATTCCCAATAGCTTAAACAATAATTGAAAAAAATTATAAAAAACATAAAGCTATAATATTTTTATGGAAAAAGTAATTTCCTTCCAAAAAGGTAAAAAAAAAAAATCATTACTTTCCCCTTTATCGACAGTTACAGAGCTATTGGTTTGGTTGAACATGTCCTTTTCTATGTTAGAATCCAATGCATTTTGGGCAGCTTGAACCATTCCTGGAGTTGTGGTAGCTAAACAAATTAAATTAGTTTTCACAACAACAGTAGAAAATAGAATGACAAACGATTTTGACCAATATTATATTATTACTTGCATTATGAACCATAATAGGGCTTATTTCATTTTGAGCATCTTGAATTGGAGAAGTCTTGAATGTTTCATGCTTCTTTTGTGTCCGGATATCTGAATCATATGATTTTTCTACTAAAAAGTTGGAGTCACTTGTTAAGCCGAAAAGCAATGGGACAAAGAATCATGCCATATAATAAAGCACTTTGGGTCAGATTCTCAGCCAGAAGCATTTTTAGGTCATGCAATTTTTCCAATATATTTTAATTCACATGGTATAGACAGTCAGAAACATATCAATTAATAAATAAAAAATGAATTAGTGGGAAAAAAAGTTAAAAAGTGCATATAACTTTCTTTATTGTTGGCAATTTAATTTCTAGAGGTTGTGGTCTGGTTGAATAAATTGTCACTAGCTCAAACTTAAATGTCATGTGATTCTTCTGGTAAATTTCAGTCAGGATAACATACAATTTTAATAATTACTTAAGCCAGAGATTACTACAACAAATTAGAGCATAGTTGTGGGACTTCTCACATTAACTTATGTCTACTCGTATTTGAATGTCCTAATGAAAATCTAGAATCTATTATTTCTTGTGTTGAGACAGAGTTCAATACAATTTGGGTAGCTTGTGTGAAGGGTTTAATTTTTTAATAGCTTCATATTCTTCCTTATTCCTAATAGCTATACAAAATAAAAAAAATAAAAAAAAGTGAGAGAGACAAAAAGAATGATGCAACAGAATGTTGGCAAGGAATTTTTTTTCCCTTTTTCAAAAGGTGAAAAATGCATTAGTTACCCTCTCTGTTTTTAGGTATCTATTTGGTTAAACAAATCCTTAATGAAAAATTAGAACCACAAAATAAGATCATCAATCCCTGTTTCCTGAACTGAGATATGAGTTAATGTGTTTTCAACGGCTTCAGCAAATAGCGTTTGAAGGGTGTCATTGATCTCTTCAGCCCTAGAGGCTGAGCAAATATGCAAATTTCATTTCAAATAAACAAGTTTCACAAAATAAAATGAGAAAAATATTTTAGCAAAATAAAAATGAATTACTTTGCTCCAAATAAATAAAAACAATGGTAATATTGTAACAAGATCCATACCTGCATCAACTTTTGGGAGACTTAATGTGTTTTGACTAACTTGATCCAGGGGCAGCTCAGTGATTTCACGCATCTTATAAGCATCAATACCTGAGTAAATAAAATAAATATAGAATGACATAAGAATGTAGCAATAATAAAAATTATTTTCTTCCTCATGCAAAAGACGTGCCTCTATGGAAAGAAAACATGGGTTTGATTTCTCCCCAAGGAGTTGATGATGTGTTGAATTCCCTCATTATTTTGAATGTGGAGGTTCTTTAGGAGAGGAAATCCTTCTCCATTCAAATCATAGAGAACATTGGATATTCCATTTATTTCATCCAAATACAAGTCCTCCACTCCTTTGATAAGTTCTTTAATGCCATGCTCCAAATAAATGAGAGTACCAAGCTTGAGCTTAAGCATTTTTGAGGCCCCATAGTTATCAAACCATTCCCATACATCTCCTATCACTATCTTGTATCTTTCCAACTTCTCAAACATTAAATCTATTGGTAAGAGCCAAGCTCCTTTAATTTGAATTTCTAGAGTAGTCAAGTTTCCCAAATGCCTAAGTTCCGTAAGGGAAGCATTTCCATTTTTCTCAACTGAATCTTCAAGGTCCCACTCGATGGAGGTATTCCTAAATACAGTTCTTCCAGTTTGGTCAATTTTGATAGGATATTGGATGGGAAGATTTCAATTCCAGAGTTGGTTAGATCCAACATTCTAAGATGAGTCAATTTCCCTAGTTCACTAGGCAATGTTATCATGGATGATCCTTGAAGGCTAAGAATTTGCAAATTTGTTAAAGCTCTAATGTTGGTCATGTCTCCCAAAGCACATTGATCCAAACAAAGTGTTTGAAGGTCAATAAGGGAATGAAAGGACTTGGGCAACAATGGCAAGTGCATTTCAGTCAAGTCTAGCACTTTAAGGTTTTTCATTCCCTCAAAGAATTCTTGTTATACAAGGAAAAAAGTTTAACGGTAGGACACTCTAACCTTTTAGGAAGCTTATGAATGTGACACCATTCTAAGATGATTTAGGTGCATCTTTGAAGCAATTCCTCTGACGGTCATTTATGCAGCTCATCATCACTTCCAATTTTGAAAACATGCTGATCTCTTTTAGCAATTGAGACTGCCACTTCACGTATGATGTCATGCATTTCAACTTCATTGTTTGAGTTGTTTTCAAGTAACATACAGGATGCTTTTAAGGAACCAATCAACCTTTGAAGTCCAAGTCTTGCATCTTTTGGGTTATAAATGTGGTTGAATATGCCCAAACCCATACTATATTTCAACAGGTGTTCAACGTTATTTTGAGATTCTAGTAATGCACAAAGCAAGAAGATGATTGTAACTAAACTCTATAGCCGAATAAATTACCCCATTGATTCCTTCCTTATCAACAATCTTTAGTTGGTTAAGAATCTTTCCAAGAATCGATACTATATTTTTTAATGCTCTCGCCACTGTCACTGAAAGGATAGGCAAGCCTGCACACTTTTGGGCCACTTCAATTGCCACGCTATGCAAACTATCATCTTCAACAACATCACCCACCATATCTTCAAACAAACTCCAAGCTTCATCTTCATTTAGAACATCTATCAAGAAATCTTTTTGAGTCTCCATTTTTTGTAATATATCTAGATTCCTAGAAGTTAGCAATAGTTTGCAACCCTTGTGATCCTTCAAAGGAACTCCTAGCTTGTCTAAATCAAGTATTGCCCAAAGATCATCCAATATGACTAGGATGCTTTTCTCTTTTTTAATCCTTTGGGAGAGGCGACTTGCTCTTCCAACTACAGTTGTCTCTTTAAAGTCAAGGCCCAAAAAATCTGCAATCTCACCTTGAATTTTTTCTAGATCTAGAGTTTGAGATATATGAGCCATTACGACTTCATCAAACAACTTGCCATCTTTAACATGTTTAGCAATTTCTTTAACTAGGGTGGTTTTTCCAACTCCACCAAGCCCATAGACCCCTATTTGGCTTAAATTAGGGTGTGTTAGAGCCAAGACAATGTCCTCCTTCATTTTCTTTCTTGACTCAAGCTTTTCACTGCTTGTAGCAGAAGTGAAGCCTACTCCCTCTAAAGCAGGCAAGTATCCAAGATATTGAATATTATCTTTTCCTTGCATTAATTCAGCAACATTTCCAGCCATTTTCTTTGCTTTTCTACTAAGTTGATGTCGTGACTTTAAATCAGGAAAAGGCCCCTTGCAGCAACAACATTCTTATGACGAGGATCATCACTGAGTTTCTCTGCTACTTCCATGATTTCATCCACTTTGTCTAGCCAGTTGTTTACAGCATCATAAATTTGACGTCCATTTCTTCTTTCTGCTACCACTTCTCCTTTAATAGTATCCTTTACATGCTTCAGCTCTGCAAGTTGATCCTTGAGATTCTTGACATTGTCTCCATAGAAAATTAAATAACCCACTTGCCTTGCAATGGGTGCCACAGTGTCGTTTACTATCGGTTCTGCAACTTTTTCAACAATTGTGCTCATAAGAGTCTCCATTCTTGTTCTCAGAATTAGCTGCGCAGGAACTCCAATATAAGATCAACTGACAATACAGGAATAGAAAATAGTGGAAGTGGACCCCCTCTCGCAAGTATCCTTGTTACAATGTCCCACAATTGTGAAAATTTTAGATGTTGATTTCATCCAAGAACTCGATTTACTTCTATTTTCGGTTGCATCTCATCATATGCTATTACTCTTTCTTTTCTTTTAAAAAATAATGGTTAAATAATCCTAGTTAAAAATCTGACACCTTCGATATGAATTATCTCCCTTTTTAACCCTAAACTTTTATAATTAAATAATTTTGCAAAGACTGATAGCAAATTAATGAATAAAATATACCAACATTCTCTCTATTTTATCTTAATTAAAAATACCTCCCTTATATTTTTAAAATATATCAGAATCTCCCTTGGAATCAATAGTGACAAAATACTAACATCCCTTCTACTCTTTTTGGCCCTCCCCCCCCCCAAAAAAAAAAAAAAACCTCCCTTCTACTTTTAGAATTTCATTTTCATCCACCCAATGGTTAATCATTAAGTTACATGGATCAAAATACCCCTCTTTAAGTATAGATGTTGTCTAAAATTAATTTAAGTTATCCAAAAACAAATTTAATGCATATATTCATTTTACTTTTTTATTCATATTTTTGATTTTTTATTTATTTAAACTTATTTATTTAATAATTTTTAAATGCTCAAACACGTAAGTTGGCTAAAATAATATTTTAAACATGTGTAAAAACCTTAATGAAATAGGGATTTAATATAATAAGAGATAAATTATTTAATATAATTTATTTTTATTTTTCTATCAAATAATGTTTATTTTTATTTAAAATTTCATTAATCTTAGCACATTATTATCCTCTAACTTTATATATGATTTCAGTTTTATCTTTTAATTTTATAAAGTATTTTTTTAGTCTTTTAATCATAATACCATCAATTTCAAATGATTACTTTTTATGTCAATAATTGTTGTTATAAAAATAATTAAACTTAATATGACAACTTTTGAGAATGATTTGTCAATATTAAAAATTTCAATGTAAATATTTTTTTTTGTAATGAGACTTATTATGTTAAAGTTAAAAGATTAAAAAGACACTTTATAAAATTAAAAAAATAAAATAAAAATTTATATAAAATTAAAGGACTACATATACATTTTAGCTCATTATATTTTTTAAATATTATTGTGATTAAGTACTTAAAGTTGTTTAAATTGGAGGGACAAAGAGTAGACAATTAGTTTTTAAGGGCATATTAATAATTTAATTTTTTTAACATAATTATAACTAAAAATTTAAGTATTTTAAAATCTTTATAGAAATTTTTCTTGTCGCACCCAAAAAAATGAGACCCGGATGGCACGCGAGCAGAGGTCCTGGCCTTTGTTGTGGGAACCGGATCGAATGAGGAGTCGCCACTAAGATTTTGAGGTAAATCTTGGGAAACGATTAATGGAGGATAAGGGTGGTCTGTGAAATCAGAGAATAGATTCAAGAGTCGGTTGATATGGGGAAGGTGTTAAGCACCCCACAACACCCGTTCGTTAGAACGGTTACTTGAAGGTTGTTGTGCTCTATTAATATAGTTTTATAATTATTTTAATTATCCCTTTTATATTCATGTGTTTTATATAAAAATGATAAGAATTATGTGAGAAATGTTTATTTATTTACGAGGGAGGACGGACTTGACTCAGAATTTGACTCTGAGGCCTACGTAACCTATGATAGAGATCAAAGTTCATGTAATTCGGGCTTAAAAGTTTGTTGGTGAAAATATTTTTTGAAGAAAAATTAATTAAAAATAATTCACCATTTTGAAAATAAAACAATTTTTGAAATTTTGATATGTGTGTTTTAAATTGCAAAAAGTAATTTAATTTTAATTATTTTCTCCATTTTTGAATTTTTGGAATAAAGAAAAGAAAGGTTTAAAATTATTTTTCTTTATGTTTTATGATTAGAAATTTTAATCGCAGTACCTGTAGAACCTTATTAGTTCATACGGTAATGCAATTACTCTAAATATCTGTGGAGATTTTGAAATCTTACACGATAAAAGAGTTTGACAATTTAATTTATTTATTTATATTCTTATGTACATTTTTAAGTGTTAATAATAATTTTTTAGCATGTAGATACATATTTTGAAGAATTGTAATCAACATACCTGCAAAGCCTTATTGACTTATACGGTAATATGATTATCCTAAATATCTACGGAGATTCTAAAATCTCACACGATAAAGGAATTAAATTTAAATATGTCTTTAATTTAATTAATTTAATATATAATTTATATATTTTTAAAAACTTAATTGTTATATCTACAGAGTCTTATTGACTCATATGATAATACAATTATTTTAGAAATCTATAGAGATTCAAAAATCTCACATGACTAAAAGATATAATTAGTAAATATGATTACAATTTAAATGCATTAATTTGGTTAATTAATCTCCTAAATTGTGTATTATGTGATTATTTAAAAAAATCATTTATTGTATATATTGAGAACCACCACATCTGTGAGGACTTATTATCTCTACGATGATGTGATTAATTTAAATCTCTACAAAGATTCTTAAAATCTCATATGAGACTTAAATAAATTATTAATGTGGGTTATAAGAAGAGAGTTAAATTAAATGATGGGCCATTGAAACCCATATAAATATGTACAAGATTGATTATTATGCTGCGAAATTTTATTGATTTACACGTATATAATCATTTTAATCAGTTATGGAGACTCATACGATTTTCACACAACCAATTTTATTCGAGACAAATGAAGCTATGTTTAATGAACACACATGGTCACATTCATGCAAATTTAATTGTTAAACTGCCTAACTATCTTTACAATTATGACTTAAGAAACAACTCAGTGCAATTTAAAACGCATTCTCCATAAGTTGCCAACAACATAAGCAATGCAACTAACATTGTTCAGTCAACATAAGGTGACACTTCTGAGATTGATCATAAAAGCTAATTCCTAAAATTTAAAAAAAATCTCAAAATATTGTAAGACAAGTATATACTTTGACCCTTAGGGAGAATGAGTTCAACCACTCCTTATTATTTAAAACCGAACCTATCCAAGTTAAAACCATAAGCTTGAAATTTTTATTATCTAATTGTTTTCATATGACATCTTGACTGTTAAAAGACAGAACAACATGGTTATAACCTCCTAAAAACCTCCAAGGTAGCCAAATCATGAACCAAGCATACTAGCTATTTCAAATATTCAAAAGGACCATATTTTAGCAACAAACGTCCAGATGTGCCTACTTTCTTGTTTCACATTTTCGTTGGCATCTTAAACACACCCCCACGGACATGCATAATTCATGTAAACCCAGAATAATCAGCTAACGGAATGGGATCATCCGGCTTACAACAAGCAAACTTAGTAAATATTTGAGAAAATTATTTCAGCTTTTCAATTCTTACACATCTGAATAAAACAATCACCCAGCAAATTGAATTTCATGGAGTAGAACATGAAGTGGAATTAGGAGGCAAAACAAGAATTTAAAACACAAAAAATGAATTCTCAAACCTATTGTAGTAAGGAGATATTACTCCTCGATTCTTCAGAAATCCTCTTCTTCCTTGATCCTTCTCACGTTCAGCAAGAACAACCTCCTCTCTCAGTCTTTTGTTGGAAAACCACTTACTCTCTCAGACTCTCCTTCTGTCTCCCTTTTTGTTTTTTTTTTTTTTAGCCAGAACAACCTCCTCCTCTCAGTTTTTTTTTCACTCAGTTTCGTCTTGATGCTCTGTTTTTACTTCCTTTTGATCCATTCTCGGTCTCTCCCTCTCGATTTTCTCCTCTTCTTTTCTTGGCTTTTTCTTCTGTGCTTTATTGCTGAAGCTTCCTTGGTTTTCTGCTCTCATTCTCGAGCCTCTTTTTCTATTTTTTCTGCATTTTGTTTCTTTCCCTTGTACTCTATTTTCCTTCCAGTTTCTCACCCTCCTGCGTCTCTAGCTCTGTTCTCTCTTTTATGCTCTATTTTTTTTTAGTTTTTTTCTGTTTCTCGTGCACTTTTCTTCTGCCTTTTTTTCTGCTGTGTTTTTCCGGTTTCCCTTCTTTTCTACTACCATCCGCATACGTGTATCTCCAGCTCTTTTTTTCTTTGCTTCTTCGTACGTGCATGCATTTCTTTTTCTGCATGTGTCTCTCTGTTTTCTTGGCTGGCGTATGCTCTTCTCCTTCTATTTTTTTGGGTTTTCGTCTGGTCTTTTCTTCTATGCTCTTTAGCCGAAAAGTCTGCTCTCTTTATGTTGTTTGCAGCTCTGGTTTTGTGTATTATCTGTGCGTGCATGCTTGTTCTTCTTCTACGTACGGAAGTCTGTGTGTGTGCACATCATGGATTGCTACTCCTTCTGCTGTTTTTCTGCTCTCTAATTTTCTTTTGTGTTTTGTGTGTGCTGTTTCTTTGTTTTTTCTAGGCTTCGTGACTTCATTGCTGCTCGTGTTTCCATAAAAAGCCACTAAAGCTGTGATGAAACCCTGATGATCAGCGTTTCATCCGGCCTATATTTTTTTTAAATTTTTTAATAGATTAACACACACATGTATATTTTTTTTAAATGAAAAATAAGATTTAAAGAGAGAAATTTAACTCTCAAAAGTTGACTCCCAATATTTTTGAATAATTAGGATAATTTAGAGAGAGATTTTAAAAGATTTAAACAAGATTTTTTTTAATTTTGTTAAAATATAATCCTAAAAAGGATTAAATTTTATTTTTGTATTTTTATATTTTTTGGTGATTTTTAATGAACTAAAAGAAATAAGATCCTAAGCAATAAAAGATTATCTAAAATAAAATTAAATCCTATCAATTAAATTAAATTTTTTTATTTTGAAAATATAATCCTAAAAAGATTAAATTTTATTTTTATATTTTTATATTTTTTGGTTATTTATTATTATTATTTTATTAAATTTAAAAAAATATTCGGACAAAATACAGTATTCATATTTCTAATTGCAGTGTTAAAAATTGAATTAAAATATAAGTTTTTTAAAAAAGAGGAAGGTCTTTATAATTTTAGAAAAAAAGGAGGTCATTCTATTTATCTACTCTAAATATTATCGTGATTAATTACTTAAAGTTGTTTAAATTGGAGGGAGAAAGAGAAGAGAATTAGTTTTGAAGGGCATAATAATTTTAAATTTTTTAACATAATTATAACTAAAAATTCAAGTATTTTAGAATCATTAAAGAAATATTTATAATGGCAGTATTGAAAATTGAATTAAAATATATGTTTTTTTTTAAAAAGTGGAAGGTCTCTATATTTTAGCAAAAAGGAGGTCATTCTATTTATCCACTCTAGATAATTTTTTTTTATGATTGAACATTTTTAACATCCAAATATTGTTAAAAGTACATCACTACAAGCATTGCTATCGTGCTTTATTGCTCTACTTTTTATTGTTTGAGTATTTGTCAATATATTTAATTAGGAATAAAATATTAAAATCATAAACAAAAGTTTTCTAAAAACATTCTGTTGTTATTTATCTATCTCTGTATCGTATGAAAAAATATATAGTTATATTCAGAATAAACACAAAACAAACGAGAAATTTTCACCGGAAATGAATAAATAATTTAATAAATTTTACAAAATTATGCTTTTTAATATTGAAATCTAATGAAATATTTAAATATTCCAGAAATATAGAGAATTATAAGACGTTTGATTGAATACGTGAATTAAAAAAAAAACTTATATTATTAGCCTTATATATTTAATATATTTTCTCCAGTCAAATCAACACAGCTGAATCTGAAACTGTTAATAATATTAATAAAAAGAATCTATTATAAAATAAATAATCTATAAAATAATTCATATATTTTGATTTAATTAAAAACATATATCTTAAGTATATAAGGTTAAGTATATAAATTTTAATGAAAGAACTTATACTCTATTAGTTAAAAAACTAAGGCATTTTATAAGGAATTGAATGTTAAAAAATGTAAGGCATTTTTAATATTTTAAGGTGTAATTATTATTTTTTTATCAAATGTAATCCTAATAAATAAATTATTTTATATTTATTTTAGAGTAAAATATTTTATTAAATAGGTAAATATGAAAAGATCATGTTAGTTGAAAATAAATAAATATTCTATTAGGGTAAAAATTTAATTAAAAATAATTTATATTTTTTAAGAGAAAGAGTATACACATATGTATAGAGGGGGGGGAGTGTGTCCTTTCCACCTCCAAAATATTTTAAACATAAGAGTTGAAGATGCAGAATAATATAATACAAATTATTAACGTAAAAAAGCCCCAAAAAAAAATCAACATTTTGCCTGCTTATCGTGAACAGATTGAAAATAATCCGTGACAAACAAACAAAATCACTTCCCCACAAAAAAAAAAAAAAGACAACAACGTAGAGCAAAAATCCAAAATCATGGATATGAAGACTCACCCGTTATAAACGTCAGATATAAAATAAAATAATAAAATTTCATAAAAGTCAAATTAAAATCTGTCCGTCAATTATTTAAAAAACAAAAGCATTTCACCAAGTAAAAAAAAAAAACACAGGGTTTATTGCAATAAACGATAACACAAGTGTTGGAGTATTAATAAATATATAATATGCTGAATTATTTAAGTTTATTATTAAGATATGTGGTAATATATTTATTGAAAAAAATTAAACACGTGGTTATATGTTCAATCTATATAAACTAAAGGATATTAATTAGGCTTACGTGTGACCTATGGAGGCCTGGCCTTACCTTATTAAATTCCTTAATGCTATGTTTAGATGCATAGGGATGTGGGTTTGGATTTAGATTTGAATTTGAATTTGAGTTAAATCCATTATTCGAGTAATTAAAAATATATGAATTTGTATTTGATCCAAATCTAAATTCAAGTTCTACTTCAATTTCTTTGTAATTTGAAATTATTTTTAAATTTATATTATTTTAAATCCTATCTCAATCTTTTTGTAATTTGACCGGCTCGTCGTAGCACTAAATAGGGCCAAATTGCTACGGCAACCAAGACCAAACGATCGAGACCAGATGGCCAACTTCCATCAGGACTAAACCATCAGTGCCAATTGGGACCAAACGGCTGGCTCCTATTGACACCTAACTGCCAGCGATGATTAGGACCAGAGTGTAGGTGACGACGAGAACCAAACAGCCAACTTTCATAAGGACCAAACCATTAGTATCAACCAAGACAAAATCATCGCTGTCAATCAAGACTGAATAGCCTCCTATGACCAAGATTAGATGGCCAAATCCGACCATGACCAGGACTAGCTTAGCAACCTCCACTAAGATCAAACTGCCTACATCGACTAGGATAGGAGTGTAGGTAACAACTGGGACTAGATGACCAACTTCCATCGAGATTGGACCATCAAAGTTGATCTAGACCGAACGGCCTACTCCAATCAGGACCAAGTAATTGACTTCTACTGAGGCTGGACTTCCAAAGCCAATCGAGCTAAAGTGCGAGCAATGACAAGGATCAATTAGGGCTCGATTGATGTCGACGGTCCGATTCTAGTGGGAGTAGTCGCCTGGTCCTAATCATCATTGACGGTACGATCTTGGTGGAAGTTTGCCATTCAATCCTAGTAAGAACCAGCAGTCTAATGCCAATAGAAGTCGGCCTTCTAGATCAGCAACTTTAACTATGATTGAACCATCGATATTGTTCAAGTTACTCATAGAATTTAAAATTTAAAATTTTATTTAAGATCCAAATAAAGGATGTTAATATTATAATTTGAAATTGTTTATGTCATCCAAACAAAAAATTTAAAATCTATAAATTTTAAATGTAAGATTTTAAATAAAAATTTTCAATCCAAATTCACCCATTCAAACGCAAGCTTAAGTTGTATTTGTGCCTAAAAAAATTCCTTTAAGTTGTATTGGGGTAATGTATTATCGTTCAAGAAATGGTTGATAATTCGTTGTCTTGTATATGGCACTTTTGGCTCTCTATGGTGTACAATACTTCATTCTTTTGTTCAATCTACATGAATTTCTTGCATTATTATTTATTAGTACAGTACAATGATCAAGTTTGATACATTGGGCTTGTGAATTAAGATCAAGTAATTATTAAGATCCAACCATGTGATCCAATTATCAATGACTTATCAATCTTGCATCACCTTTTCGGCCGGGATAGAGTATAATTGTCCCAAAATTTTTGTAGACACATTGGTTCTTCTATTAATATATAGATTTTTTTTTTTTGCTAATTAAGGATTGAAGACTGAAAATTATTTGAAACTACTTTCCCTTGGTTTTCTGATTCTTTTCCCTTCTCTCTCTCTATTTTCTACTATAGTTGTAAATTTCCTTGTGTAATTGTGGCTCGACAACAATAAGTAGTTATATGGTAAAAAGACAAAATTACCTCTCAGTATATGTGTGTATGTTTGTATATTAACCCCCCCTTCAAAAAAAAATTGTTTTGGAACATAGCTGGTGGTGGTTAGAGCTCCCACACTAACCACCAGAATGGTTGCTAGCAGTTGGAGCTTTGACAAAGGTGAAAAATTTTTTTTTTTTTTTTCAAAGTGGCTGAAAAGAGTTTGAAAGCAGAATCCTCTTAGGTCGTCAAAAAGATTAGTAGTCACTAATTTACCAATGCTTCATAATTATATAATACACAATATTATATATACTATTAATTTTGTTTTCACTTTTTATGACAATGCTTTTCAAGAAGTTAATAGTTACTTGTTATTTAATAAATGATTATTTATTAAATTACAAATGAGACTTATTAAAATATTTAATATGCACCATTTTTATAAATATTTACTTTTTATTATTACCAAAAGTTTACTTGTAAAAAACCTATGTGAACTTTTTTTTTAGTAAAATTTACTTGTAAAATTATTAATAGAAATTATCAAAATTAATAATAGAACTTGTCATTTGATAAATCATTATTTGTTAAATTATTAACAGAGACTTTTAAAAAAAATTAATCTTCACAAATTTTTATAAAAATTACATTCTAAATCGAATGGAGATAATTTATCATTCATTTTATGAGTTTTTTTTTTTTTTGGGTGGTTGACATTTATCCACTGAGCCCTTAACCTAAGGTTGATGATAGGGGTTGAGCCGAGTTAAACTTGCCAAAACATAGGATGTTGGGTTGGTAAAATGGAAGGTCATTTGATTAGAAGTAGGCTTTTTTATAAGTGTGGCATGTTTTATAATTAAACATGCGTGATTTATGAGATATATTAGATCTTACACACACACACACATGTATATATATATATATTGTTTTATATATTAATTTTTGAGATATATTAATTTATTTTATATAATTTTCTCCCTAAATTTAATTGTTAGACTAAATAGAATTTAGATAGAAAATTTACTCATATTTCCTCTTTTCTATACAGGAAAAATAATAGATGAATGAATGAGAATAAAGAAGAAACTGAACACACACACATATATAAAAGAAGAATCAGTGGAGGGAGAAAATAAATTTTATATGTATATATTAAATCTTGAAAATATGCAGCAAATTCAATAATCATGAGCTTAGATCTAGAGAGGTATTTTAGAGATACATTCGTGATGACTCAAATTGTAGATCTATAATTTGGTTAGGACTCTAGATTTGACGAATGAAAATTCAATTGTAATTAAGTAAGGAATAATTAGCTGAAAAATAATTAGTATATTTTAAAAATAATTGTTACTATAATTGATATTTAGAGTCAATTGTCACCATTATTGATACCAACACCAATAAGTAATTTAAAAAATATTATGTTTGTTTTAACAATATATATATTATTTAAATTTCAATACTTTAATATTTAAAAGTTTACATGTTATTATTATTTATAAGCATTCCTTAAAATTTATAATTCTTCTTTTAAAAGGAGCATGAACTTTTTTTTGGTAATTTTTAGTCAATTAATAATTAAAGTTAATATTTATTAATGGTAAGAGTAATATTGTACTAATATGTGTCAATTAATGTAACCTTACTTCACAGTTATTTAATTATTTTAAAAAAGAAAAACTAGTATTAAATAAAGATCCCTTATTTGATAGTTATTCAAAAAATGCGTCCAATATTTATTTGTAGGCTGTTCGCTAAAAAAATTAAATCAATATTTCTTAAATAAATGACAAATATAAGATGTCAAATTTAACTAATTCTATAATTGATACTTTTATAAATATTGAAAATTATGTTTTAAAAAATATGAATATTTATTTTAAATATAAATTATGCCTCCACTAACTTATTTTCCTAGGTGCTTCACTGATCAAATATAGATGATGAAAGTAATTTAGGAAAAATATAAAATTAAAGAAACAAAGAAAATTGAAGTCATAAATAATTTTTTTTTAAAAAAAAAAACCTTATATCTCATGTTTAAGACGGGGAGGTAATATTCATCGTTCAGCTCGAGTCCCCAGATTCCCATTACAGGGTTGCCATTTTATTGGCCAACTTTTTTATTTTGGACTTTTTAATTTTATGTCTTTGGAATGAAGAAGGATCTTGCACCATCTAGCTCCAAGATCTAACTGAGGTTGAAATACTATAATTTTTTTTTTACAATGAAATGCTATAATTAACAACACCGGTTTCCCACACAATAGAGAATTTCAAATGAAAAGAACTCAAATATATGAACAAACAGTTAAAAATGTCTACTGCTTCATTACGCACACACAGTGAACTTTAAAATTTGTAAAGGAAAAACTAACAATACCAAAATTGACAGGGGTCAGATAAGATTCTCTATTACTTGACAAATACACACAAACACATGTTGTCAAAAGCAGCAGGTAGGATTATGAAATTTGGTATTTTTATTTTTTGTTTCAAAAAATATGGCGTAAAACAAACATGATCCCTTGACATTAACTAGACCTCTCTTTTTTGAATAAATCAGAAAATCAGAGCATATCAGTCCACATACAATACATAATAAGAACCAGATCTTTAAGTTACCTTGTCCCATGTAAATGAGAGGTAGTGTTGGGAATGTTCTTCTTAAGTTTGAGATTTGGAGTATCAAGTACATAAATTTCTGCCATTGAACACCAAAGAGAGAAAATATATAAGTAAACAGATTAATACAAATTCTTAAATATTACCAAAGTGCATAAATTCTAACCAACTGGAGGCAACTTTACCTGTATATCTCTCTTTATGATCAAACAGCTCCGCCTTCTCTTGTCTCCGATAAAGCACAGACCTTTTTTTTTAAAAAAAAAAAAAATCGCCTATAAAAACTTCGGATGTGAACTAATTAACAAGCAGTACAAAACTTTCAAAGAAAGATTTTTTTTTTTCCCCTTGTGACGAGAAACTAAAGAACCTAGCTAATGCAAAAGAAGAGTGACAATCAAAGAGATTTTAAAACGAAGGCACCCACTTTTTTTTTTTAAAAAAGTTTTTATATGAACTGGCCAAGCACTAAAAGACCTTTTAAAGATTTTTTTCCTTTTTCCAAATTTTTAAAGATTTTTACTGGATGTGAGTGACAAGAACGCGAAAAAAAAAAAAAATACGTAGTGCAGAAGAAAAATGACTTTTTTTTTTTTTTGGCTTTTGAAAAGTAGCTTAAACGTGTAAAATATCAAAACAAGCTTAACTTGGGAAGAAGTGAGCTGATGAAGTAGACATAAAAACTAGAAACTGAGCTTTAGATCGCAAGAAAGAAGAACAAGAGTCTGCAAACAAAAGCGAAACAAGATGTGCATCCAATAGATCTAAGTGAAGAACATAAAAAGAAATTTAAGGGTGCAGCTTGGTTCCTCGTACTCCGTGGGACAAACATCTGCATTTTTATATATATTGAGCGCATCGTTAACTGCTAATTTTATTATTATAACAATTATTCATAGACCAACGCTCTGTTCAAAGTCGCGGTCAACCTAGTTGTTCGCAGCCATTTTAATTTAATTGGCTCTGCAAGGTCCCTGTCTGAAATGGGTTCACTTTCAATGCTCTGACCAATTTGGATAGTCTAAATTTTAATTTAAACAGTTTAAATTTATCAATTTTATTTTTATATTTTATTATATATTAATTAAAATATAAGATTTTAATTAATTTACTTTATTATTAATCTGAACGATATAAATTTAATTTGAATTATCTAATTTAAGGGCAGTCAATTTATAAAAATTAAAAAAATTAATATTAAATTAAATTATTTGATTAAATCTGTATTATTCAAATTAATTTTTAATTTGAACAGGTCAAATTTATTATTTTTTATATTTTATCATATATTTATTAAAGAGTACATCTAGATAGTTAATTTATAAAAAATTTAAAAAAAATAATACTAAATTAGATTATTCAAATTAAATCTATATTGTTCAGATTGATTTTTAATTTGAATGGGTGAAATTTATTAATTTTTTATATTTTATTATATATTTATTAAAATATAAAATTTTAATAAATTTATTTTATCATTAATATGGATAATATAGATTTAATCTAAATAATCTAATTTAATATTAAAGTTTTTTAATTTTTTATGAATTGATTATATAGATATACTCTAAATCTAGTCTATTCAAAATACATCTGGATAGTTAATTTATAAAAATTAAAAAAGTTAATATTAAATTAAATTATTTAGATTAAATCTATATTATCCAAATTGACGTTAAAGTAAATTTATTAAAATTTTATAATTTTTTAATAAATACAAAATAAAATAAAAAATAAATTTTATAAAATTTAGACTGTTCGAATTCTCAATTTGGATGATTCAGATGTTCATCAAGTGATGAGCATGATGGATGAACATTGAAACTGAACGGGTCTGAAACATAATAAAGCATCAAGTTTAATTTATTTCAATGTACGTACATGAGCTAGTGGCATTTAAAAGCACATTAACAGAAATGAAATTGATTTGAGGAATTGTTTGCAGTTCTTATAAAATATATAGCCTCCATCTCCGGAGAAATTATTTGAAAGCATGTGGCCTATGTTAGGATAGAGATTCTTAAAATTTTTCCCTTTCCTGAGATTCCAAAGCATGTCATTTTCCCATTGTATCATTGTCTCGTGACAATTTTTTGTGCTTTTTTAATTCATATGAAGCTTGAGATTCATGATGCCTCATCGCATCTATTTTATTATCTTCCTTTTTTTTATCCTCTTCCCCTCCTATAATTTTTTCGATGGATCAAATTTAAATGATTCGCATTTGATTTATTATAAATTTACTATAAAAATATTAAAATTGTAACAAAGATTAAAACTTAAATTCAAACTTCTAAAATTCAATTTAAAAAGTTTAAAACCTTAATAAAAATAAAAAATATTTTATAAAAAATCAAATTTGAACTGTCAAAGTATTGATCTTATAATTTGAAAAGGGAGAAGATAATTAGGAGGGAAGAGGAGAGAATCCTCCCCATAAGCCAGAACCCTGATCCAATTAAAACATTATGTGAACTGTGAAGGTTTAAGTTTGTGATTGGTTGAATAGAAATTTCCCAAGGAATAATTTCTAACCGGCCAGTTTAACATGCTTATTAAAAAACCTACTCCTTTCTCATTAAAAAAATACACTCTCTATTTAAGTATTATAAGAAATTTTTTATGTATCATGTTAAAAAATAAAGACATTTTGAGTTTTTTAAGTTATAATTAATAAGAATTTTAAATTAAAAATTTTATTAAATAAGAATAAACATAAAAAGAAGGTGTAATTTTAAATGACATTAACTAACTTATTGAAAATGTAAATTAGTTCAAAATGCCATTAGATAGTATAATGAATAATTAATTTAGTCAAATAGTATAAAATCACAAAGTGGAATCTAACAAGAGGGTTTCTACTCTGCCCTGTTTTTCACTCTACACCACGCCATCAATTAATTCAAAGAACAATATTGCGGGGTTGACAAAAGATAGAGCAAATCTGTTGGAGAGACTAGTAAAGATAGATTAAGAGACATGATTAAACGGTGGGTAAGGCATAGAGTCCCATACTCCGATACCCAAACCGAACATGGTGCCTTTATTATACGCAATCCAAGAAGTTTCGTATACCCTCCAAATAATCCATAAAATATGTAAGTAGTTTGAAAATGTGAAAGAAATTAGAAGATGCATAAGGCTGAGCCAATTTCAGGAATCAATGAACTTGTCTATCTTGTTGGCTGTTTCAAGCGGCAATACTATGGACTCTTTAACGGAAGCTAACTCCCTTTCCAGAGTCGAAGCTTTAGCTTCCTCAAGCCTGCTCTTGATGTCTTCTCCATCCTCACATTCCTCAATGCGGCCATACACGTAGCTCAGCCATGAAGCTTCAAAACCAACCGCTTGTAAGGCAGTGCAACACTCTCTGATGTAGTTGTTATCATCTTTTGTTAAGTCCAATGTGTGAGAGGTTCTCAAAATGCAAATAACCTCAGCAAATAAGGAAGCAAACATTCTCCCTTGTTCTGTGCTGAGCCAATCAAGCCCTTGTGGATATCGCTTCACCCTAGCTTCCAAATGCGGCAAGTAAGCTTTTGCTACAAGCAGTGACAATGACACTGTTTCTGAAGCTCGTGAAGGAGCTGGACATGTGGGAGAATAAGTGAGTCAAGAGAAAATCAGAAAATAGGATGACTCAATATTTCACAAAATAATAAAGAAAAAATTTTATCTTGCTCATGACGATACTAAAAATGTCTCACATGCTGTGTTTTCATCTACTACATAGCTTGTTTGGCTCAACAAATTCTTTCTAGGAGCCATTTCTTGGTCATGTGATTTTTCTAATATATTTCCATTCCCTCAAGAGTGCTAGTTAGAAACATTATAAATTGATATGAAGGAGATTTACAAATCAATTTATCATATGTATATTAATAACATCACTAAATAAAGCAAATGCAGAGATCATTGACCCAAAGAAGGTTTGACGCTGGCACATGAACTGAGAGGACTTCTTATGGAACTTGAGCTGGACACATCCAAACAACTTAATTGCAGCATTCAGCAAGAAGCAACTATTTGAACTAGCGGAGGAACTTTTTGAGGAGTTTATATCAAATGGTTAGAATCTCAACTGGTGTTT
Source organism: Prosopis cineraria (assembly GCF_029017545.1). Lineage (NCBI taxonomy): Eukaryota > Viridiplantae > Streptophyta > Magnoliopsida > Fabales > Fabaceae > Prosopis > Prosopis cineraria. The sequence continues at coordinate 3,863,575 of NW_026555343.1, forward strand.
ATATTGTATAGTGATGAAAATTTTGAGAAACTTGGTGAATCATCTGGAAGATGAAGATCTATTGGTCCTTGTAAATAAGTAGGGATTTGAACCCCCAATTGCCACCCTGCACTTGCTTAATGATAGTTTCTAACTTATGCAAAATTGTGTATGAAATATTTTTTTACAAAGAAATTGCAGCCATAGTTGTACTTCTGTTGCTACGTTTGGGTTCATGTTCTCAATATCTTATTGGAATAGCAGCATTTGCTTTTACAACTGGAAACTGTTGTCCTCACTCCGTAATGCATTATCGGGAAATCACAGAATCATGAACTCTGATTCTGATAATGATAATCTTGAGGTTACGTATTCAGTTATAGGGTCCAGAAATAATGTAGTTGAAGCTGTTATGACTTCATGGTTTTATCCGTGAAAACCGTTAAAGCTCATGGATCAAATCTGGCAGGTTATAACCTATCCATATCATTGATGATGGGGGAGAGGGAGATAAAGAAGCATCCTTTTTATTTAATTCTCATAAATTCATTCGTGGATTAAATATAGACTAAAATGCAATGCAACCTTTCGGCTGTTGAAACCACTGAATTTAGTGAACATGCACTCTATTTTGATTATAAATCCTAATCTTATGTGCTTAATCCCACAGTTAAGATCCACAAACTTTGACTTACTAATTGTTTAGTTGTAAGCCACTTGACTTGCATGTTAAATTCTTGAAGATTGTCTTTGAAATTCTGGAACTTTTACATCTTTACAGCAGACCAACACAACACTCGAGGAGTCCTTGGAGGAGATATTGACGTGGTGTGGTGTGGTATGCTGTGCTGTGCAGTGCAGTGTAGTGCAATGTGTGGGTGATTTTGTAGACCTTAATGAGCAAAGTTGGCTTATTGTTGGTCAAATGTTGACCGATATATTTTCCTGATGCTTGTTTTACTTTAAGTTCATATACATTGGTTGTTTCGGATTTGTGCTCCAACAACTCATCTCAATCTATGATGTACGTATAAAGTATAACATATTAGGATTAAAATTTAGTAATGTGTTCTGGTTACTATTGTATGCAATAATGTTATTTTGAGGAATTTATTGATGTGTTCTGCTTCTATAACTCTTGGGAGAGGGGTCTCACCTTTTTTTACCTCTTATTTTCTTTCCACTTCCCCAATTTTAACTATTCATTAATTTTATAATTAAAAAATTATTTAATAAAATAATATACATGGTCAAGATTAGAGAAGTAGAGAGAAAATGAGGGTAAAAAGAAGGAGAGAACCTTTTGTGGTAACTCTCATGGAGTTGCAATATTTGTTAGGAGCTCAAATTGTACAAGATTGTAAGTAAAAAAGCTAGTTGGCTCAAATTGTAGATTACAAGTTTAAAAGTTAGTTGGGCGCATTAAGAGCACTTATCTCTAATAGGAGGATACATATGTGGTAACGCAAAAAAAAAAAAACTAGTTAGAGTAAAACATTTACTTTTAGTTTGTCAAAAAGGTATTTTTTTTAATTGAAAATAATATTTAAATATAAGTCACATTGTATTGACAAATTTTTACCTCAGTTTTGGTCTACAAATTATAGTTGGCATAAATTTCAGTTTTGCAAATGTCAATCCAAGTTACATATCATATTCATTCAAGACGTACGAGTACCTCTTGATAAGCACAGGAAGGCATGCCTATTTCAATTGCCATCAACTAATACCACTAGAGAAGTTATCCTATTGCTTCCCATATGAGAGTTTCTAATATTCTTGATTGACCTTCATGACCATAAGAGGAATGCATGAACAAGCCCAAGTCAATAGGCTAATTTCTAGTGGTGCACGAAATGAAAAGGCTAATCGCTTGTTCCCATTACAATAGCTAGTAAACCATAACTTGATAAATGAAAAGAGGGTGATGACTAAAGTGGACCATGAACTTGAAGATGGGCCCCATGTTGGGTTGTTGAAAGAGGTGGATTTAATGGACAAGGGTGGTGTTGTGGGGGGTGATTTGTCAATAAAAAAGAAGCTTTAAAGAATATTAGTGGTGTGATTAATTTCTCTTCAAACTACCAAATTTGCAAGCTTCTACCAGCTTAGACAATAACAAACATACTGTGATGGTGATTGGCCCCGAACACCCTTCTCTAGGAGAGCTAAGTAATTTGGAATCAACTACCTTAGTTGAGGAGAATTAATATATCATATAAATTTTTTCTCCAAACCAATCTCAATTTTACACGGCTCTTGGTGGCTTTAGACTCATATTACTATTGTTATGAATAGTACCAGCTAAAAGGTGTTGGAGTGGCTTGCGCTTTGAGCCCAATGTCATAAGCCAAATATGTGGTTCTCCTTTTGCCTTCCTTTTTCTTTTTCCTGGCTTTCCTCGCTCCCTTCTCTCCTTTACATGTAATCTTTTTCCCTTCTGCATACTCCAGCAGACCTCTCTCTTTACTCTTCCTCTCTCCTTCACTCTTTTTGCTTCTCGACTCCCCTGTTCATATAGAAGTGTGAAGATGGTGGAAAAAGTTAATGAACACAGGCATGGTGACGACAGAGAATCAATGCCAAGGACGACAAGGCAATGGTAATGAGGAGGGGAGTCACGAAGAAGATGAGACAGTGATGGTGATATTATTGTCGTTGATCTCCATATCTATTACCGATTCCTCCCCACAGCATCTACCTTACATGTGCAGTAATGAGTTTAAAGGAAAGAGCAGCTGGTAACACCATCTTCTTCCTCTTCTATCATCTTCATCTTTTGCCATTGTGTCGTTAGGGTTTGGACTTGGTAGAGTTACAATATCCCTTACCTATATATTCACTTTTCATGGTTCAAAGTTCAACCTAGGGGCTTCAGAGGCCAGCATAATACCATTTTCCAATTTAATTTCTTATTCTCTTTAAGTGTACACTAAAATATAGCTACTCATTTTCTCTTCATTCCATGACTTACAAGTTTGTTCAATTGTTCCTCGAGTCTTCAATTACTATCTTGCAAAGATTGATAAACTTATATCTTTCAATTTGTTTCTGTAGGTAAATATGCTTAATTTGTTCTCTGTTGGATTTTGAAACTCAATCATCAATTTATTTCGGTAGGTAAACTTGTATCTATGTGAAGATTTTTTATTGTAGAAATGTGATAAATTGACATGTTTCAATTAATGATGTTTTCTAAGATCAATTTAAATACTTGTGCATAGTTTGGGTTTGAAATAATATTCGTAAAATAAAATATGGACCAAACTCCATTTTTATGTTTTTCCCTGATTTTTTTCTAGATGTATGTGACCATGAATTCTTTTTATCTTGCCAAATAAAATGTATTTTTTTAAACTATATGAACTTGAAACTCACCTCTGTTTTCTCTACTACCAATCTATTTTTTCTATAGGCTTAAAGCTTATTGTCCTATCTCGGACAATAGTGGGAAGACATCAATTGTGTTCTTTAACAAGTATGTATATGAGTTTACTCAAAAACAGCTATTGAATTGAAGGAACAGCTAGAACAAGTATGTTGTGTAGAAATAAGGCTCACTTCATTAACTGATCTTGTTTTCACTTAATTTTTTTATAATCATTATGCAATCTGCTATTCTAGGAGGATTGATCATATACATTTCCAGATCAGTTGGAAGATTTGGTAGGCAGGAAGACGTTGCTTAAGCTTAAACTCATAAATTATAATGTTGCCCATTCGAACTCAAGCATCGGATCATCCAGTACACTAAGTGTCCAGACCTATTGGAGTAATTCAAGTCGACTATTGTTGAGGTAGGTTGACAGATAAATTGAATGAAAGATTAGTTAATTGATTTTTTGATTATAGGACTATAACTTGAGTTTTGTTTTGTTTTCAACAGCATGTATGCATACTGATTTCAAAGAAAACATGGGTTTTATTTTCATTAAAATAGGAAAATTTACACAACAGAACATAATAAAGTAAAACAAATATAGAAAAATCACATTAAATATTCTAAAGTTACTACAATTGTAACTCATCATCATCTTGGCTTTCTCACGAGTGTTTTTGATTTAGTATAGCCTATTCTAATAAAATAACTATCATCTTATAGATACTGGAAAATAATTCTTGCACCAAAAAGTTACAACTAAAGGATGGGAGCCCTTCATCTAATGCACTAATAGACCATGTTTCGTGTCAGATGGAAAATAATAAAGATAAGGTATCTAAATCCAAATATCATTCAAAACACAAATGTAATTGAAGTAACCTAATGCATTGGCTTTGATTATTATTATTGTTGGGTGATAACTTTAGGTCTGAAAATATAGGAAGTCAGCAAACTATACTCACAACTCTCACACAGGCTGCTAAAGCAATATTTAATAAAATGACAATACCCCTTATATGTGCACCAAGTGTTCTTAGAGGCAAGAGAAAGCAAACTGCAAAGAAGCCAGGAGCTAAGCAAGAAACTAATGCATAAATCCAACCAACAACTCATCGAATGATAATCAAATAAGAGAAGTCTTAAGTCTTCTCTCATATGCCTTATCATTTTGGCAATCTATAAGGCTTCTCTATAATTGGTAGTGGTCATATGCCACCATCAAACCTCTTGACATGAAAAATATTATGCTACAAACATGCTTTTATTTTCTTCATAACTATTACCATGTTGCTACTTAAGATTTATTGATTACATTGCTTGCTTCATCATTTTGCACGCAGCAATTGAAGGATTAATCTAGGAAATTTTGAAAGATGAGTTAAATATGTTTTTGTGGCTTTAGGGTGAGGAGTTGTGTGCTCTAAATAACTTGTAACATAAAAAACAATGTCATTTGTCATTACATCATGTAGGCATATGGCTATATTCACAAATTTGACTAGGGCTATCGATTACATTTATTGTGTTACAATGTAGAATTAAGCTCAATTGATATATACACTAGTTAGGAAGAACATGAATAAAGCAATGAGTTTTTTCAAAATTAGATTTAACATGGGTAGAACTTGGGCACATTTTGTATTAATCAATTACTTATGTACTATAATAATATATTAAACAAATAATTTTGTTAACTTCATGAACTTTTAAATTTCATGCTCAACATCTGGCGTGAATTTACCAATGAATTGGGTTCTAATAAAATGCAAAGCATCCACTAAATTAAACATTAGGTTGAAGGTCATGTTCTCATATTTACCCACTCAACTATAGTAATTAAAAAATGCATATATAATTAATAAACTTGGCAAAACATGAAGTATTAATCAAATGTCAAAAGTTAAACTCTATTTTAGATTGTAATCATTTGATATAAAAAAAACAAATAGATGCCTAGCTGCATTTGTTAAAGAAATAAGATGCAAGGTAAACAACTAAACATTGAATTTTCATATAAAAGATGCTAAGTGTTTTAAAAAAAATTATTTCAGTGTTGTGGTACTTTGGTTGTACCAGGAAAATTATTAAAGAATATATAGCAGGAAAGGAAAAATTCGCCAACTATTTATTTAACTTGAATGGAGTTGTTGATTAGAGAGATTCTTAGACATAATGATAAAAATCACAAGATATACAATGATATAATTTAGAGGCTTTCTAATAATGATTATTGTAATTTTTCACGACATCTATTTATAAAATATAATTCTTGATTGAATATAATCTGAGAGTATGCTCCTATGCATGGCACAGGGAGTCATTAGTCCGTATCTGTTGCAAGGATTATTTTTTCCATGCTTTTATTTGTCTAGACTTATTTTATTGTTGTTACAATAGGGGTAGTGGTTGTTTTCTCTTGTGATGGGAGCCTGCAATGGAACAAAATTCAGCTTTATGGTTAATTTTATCTACTGTATATCTTTATTGTACATGCTACTTTAAATAGTTGGTTGGTGTATGGTGGTCCCACTTGCATGCATGGAATCATTGACTGGTGGTGGGAGTCCACAAGAAAACAAAATGCAGCTTTATGGTTAGTTTTATCCATTGCATATCTTTATTACACGTGTTGTTATAAATGATTGATTGAGTGCATGTTGGGTCCTACTTGCATGTACAAACTGAATTATGTTTAGTTTTATCTAGTAGATATCTTTGTTCTACATGTTATTCTAACCAACTGATTAGGTGAGTGTTGGGCCCTACTTGTGTGGCTAAGCTAACTTTTGATGCTTTGTAGGATTTTGTGTGATTTGGTTGATGAGTCAGTGTTTTGACTTGCTGTCCTCTGCTTTTGTGGTGATTGGTTACTATTGTGTGATGGGCTATCACGGTGTCCTATGGTATGGGGCGACGGCTATCTTTTGTTCTTTATGGCTTGTGCTTTTCACACAAGTTTTTGCCCTACATGTGACACATAACTTGTGAAGTGGTTGTTGACACATGCCTAAGTGTGGCCACTCTTTTTACTTTTGTCAGGCTTTCACAAGTTCATTGCCTCTTGGTTGTTTGATACTTTTAGGCAATACTCATCCAGATTTTGTTTTCCCTCTCATCATAGTTAAATGAATATTTGAGTTTCCTATTTAAAAGACTTGCTTATTAATATTAGTTATTGCTTTGGGTTGCTTTTTCCACAAACCTTTTTCCTCCTACTAATTTCTTTACTCTCATTTACACATAGAGATTTAGGCTCACCAAGGCTCATTTACATTTGAAAAAAAAACGTGCTATTTATACTTTGATTATAACATGCTATTTTATTGATCTAGTATGGGACATGTTTAATGGTTATAAACTTTATTGGTTAGCTGTTGGGAAACTTTGATGGACCTATTTCATGCAAGAGATATGGCTGAGTTGGCATTAAATATTGATTATTTAATTGATCAAATGTAAATAGAGGTGTGATCATGACTTGATAGGGCAATGTAAGGTTGGGCCTAAGCTCATCAATTGTTCTGATGAATTTTAGTATCCTTTTCCCACACTTTACTTCTTTGACCTGATATCTCTGAAAACTTGATAGCATATTAAAGACACACATACCATGTCTTAGTTATCAGTCCTTATCAATTAGTATGCTCCACAAGAGACATAAAAGGGTTGACCTTTGGTAGTGTTTTGTGATCAGTGGGAACCATCTCCATTCAGCTTTATCATTTGATTGATGAGCTTAATATATTACTGCGTAGCTTTATGGCTTGATTTATGGGTCATTCTATTAATATATGATTATTATGTGTGAATTATGCTAATGAATTTTAGTATCCTTTTCCCATACTTTGCTTCTTTGATTTTATATCTCTGGTGACCTTTGTTGGTATCTTGTGATCAGTAGGAGCGATCTCCAGTTAGCTTTATCCTTTGATTGATAGGCTCATTACATTAGTGTCTAGCTTCGATGCTTGATCTATGAATCAATCTAGCTTGGTTTACTTATTTCAATTAATTTAATTAATAGTTAATTAGATCTTCATTTAATTATATCATCTGTCCAACCTAACCAAGAAATGCCTTGGATGTTGTAGTTTCTTAGCAAGGCATAGATGGCTTTATTTTATTTTATTTTTTTCATTTTTCTCCTTAAAGCCTTGAGTTGCATTATATAAAGTGCATATCCATGCATGCATACTAAGTTTCTTTTTCTATGAAGTTTCAATATCATCAAAGAGATCCTTCTTTAGGTCCAATATCATTTAACATTAATGGCCCCTGCTAATATATCCAAACTTCGTAAGCTACACGATGGTACTGATAGGTGGAGGATCCTTGTGGGGATTCTTAGGAGATAGAATGTGTACCAGAAAGAGAATCCATCTGAACTATTTTGCATTGCCATGGTTCTAGCTAATGAGGAGGTATGCATCCTTTGCTCTATCCTTTAGCTTATTTCTCCTTGTATGGTCTGTGGGTAATGCATCTAATGTGTAGTCAAGTTTAACTTAATTTGATATTCAACTTTATGTTAGGGAACCAAGATACAGGCCTCAATCATGAATAAGGGCATGTTTGATGAGTATGCAATAAAGCTAAAGGAAGGGAGTATTTATTTCATAGCAAACTTTGTCCTTTCTACTGACAAGAAGGACTATAGACCTACTACTCATCTTTACAAAATGACCATTGGACAGTAAACTTTTATGAGGAAAACTGAAGGATCAATCCCTATGCATTCATTTGAATTTTTTCCTATACTAGCTATAACTCAATAAGATTGGAAGAAACCTGTTTTGCACTTAATTGGTAGTAGTTATGGACTTTTTTTCCCCTTTCCTTTGAGTGTAGCTATTATCTTATTCATCTTTATTGCCTAGATATTGTCGGGATTGTGAGTTCTAAGTGGGCATTAGAGGAGTTTCGCTCCAATAATGAGGTAAAGAGCGGGCTTCGGTTGATCTTGGTTAATGGTAGGTAATTTTATGATTGCCACTACTTTGTTGCTATTAGTCATGGGATATATGAAGTATGGCTATTGAGTGTATTTTTTTTCTCTTCTGTTCTTGTACCCTAGGAAAAATTTTATTGAGTGCACCCTTTATGATGATTATGCTACTACTGTTTTGGTGGCTAATATGGACAAGATGAAATCACCTGTTGTGATGGTCTTCCAACTTGCAAGAATTGGCTTTAATGATAATGGTATGCTAATTAGCAATTAACCACACAGTTAAGGATTAGAACTTGATTGAGTTGATAAGTCTTTTCACAGGTGTGCCTGAATTGTGCAACTCTTTTAATACCACTAAGATTTATTTCAACCTGGACATCAGAGAGGTTGATGAGTTAGTACGAAGGTGTGTTTGTTACTTGTGGTATATTGGTTCTCTAAAAAGTATTTTTGTCACGATTTATGTTGTACTTTTCCTCCAGTGCAACTAAGTGCTCTTCCTGGTTATGAGCACTCCAGTGATCAATCAAGTTAAGTCTAGCCAATCATCCTAAGGTTTTGTCTCAAACACCATGTGAAATACTCTAAGGATTAAGATATCAGGGATTACTGGCCAAGCCACAGTAATTGAGAATAATTCAACTTATGTGGGATGCTTTTTTCTTATATGTTTAACTTGGTTCAAACTTGTATAGGATACTTTTTTCCTTATATGTTGCAAGGTAGCTAAGCTTGAAACAAAGCATAGGCGGTTCTATGATGGTTGTTCTAAGTGTAGAGCCAAGCAAAAGTTAGATGACACAATGAGAAAGTGTGGCAACTAAAGAAGGAGCCTTTAGGGACAGAGTGCAAGTAAGAGTTCTAACATAAATTACATCTATTGCTTTGGAATTAGCTAGAAATAAAAAAAAGAAAGTGTGTATATTCAATTAAAAAAGCTGTGAATCACAATTAGACAATATTCTTGCCCTATCTAAAGTATTTTATTTGATGATTGAGTTCTAACATAAATTACATCTGTTGCTTTGGAATTAGCTAGAAATGAAAAAGAAAAAAGAAAATGCTTATATTCAATGAAAGAAGCTATGAATTTGTTGCTTATTAGCATGACAGCATCTGATGTGCTATTATTTTTTCTCTTCCTTCTTATGCATAGGATGATCAAGGGTATGACTTCGCTGACGAATTACATAACTTGATTGGGGGGAGGTTGTTGCTTAGGTTGAAACTAAACAAGTACAACATTGACCACCCTCTCTCGAGCATCAATGTGTTACAGTACACTGAGTGTAGGGGCCTCATAGATGAACTTACAACAGCTTTTGCTGAGGCTTATTTCAAATTGCATTTTTCACTATTTTTTTCTCTTTAGTTGAGTGATTTGCTAATAACTACCCTTAATCTTAATGAAGGTCGTTGAGTCAACTGTAAACGAGGTATGTTGTATTTGACTTTGTTTGAATAGTTAATAGTTAACACTTAAGGATATTTATTTTTCTATGATTTTTTGAAATGCTGATACTTGAACTTGGAATTGTAGGATGATGATTGCATTGTGTATGGGGGGATCAGTAGTGTGTGTGTTGTGTCCACTATAAAGGAATACGATAGCGGGCTAGACGATGTGCAAATCTTTAACGTTATTCCGACAGCACCCATTAAAGGAAAGAGGAAGAACCCAAGGAGGAAGATCCCTAGTCTTTAAAATTTATAATCATTTGTTATAGTTGATAAGGCCCAGTCATAATTGAAGAAGCAATCGAGGACCATTAAACAAGAGAAGAAGGATTAGATGTTAATTCCTCGTGTTTGTTGCTGCTGTGTAAATTAAAGTATATGGTGTTCAGTAGTGACTATGGTGCTATGTCACCTTATTATGTTTGTTAAGGATAATTTCTTTTATTTCAAGCACTCAATTCATCTTCAATTGTATGTTATGGGACTTGTACTCATGATTAGTCATGTAGCTCTTGTGGATTGTGATATTTTGCTATGTTTAGGTGAATGAAGACTTGGCCTATAATATGCATTGATAAATTTTCATTTATTTTTCCCATGCTATTTTATTAGTTGTTGTAAGTTCATTCATGTTTTTTATGCTAATTTGCTTGTGCTATTTTATTAGTTGTTGTAAGTTTACAGGGATCTTTGAAGGCTTATTTTCTTTGTGCTATTTTATTCCCTGCTTTCTGTACATCTTATATGTTTCAATTGGAAAATGATTTAGGCATTCATAAAATATAGCTAGTCTTACTTAAAAGGCCAACTTGAATATTATATCCTTTGCTAGCCCTTTAAGCCTAACTATTTTTATTTCCTTCCATTCCATCCATATTCCATTTGAATTTCATTTTAGATGCAACTCAATATTATCCCATTACATTGTAGATGCATGATTCGATTTCATTTAGGAAATGCATGTGCCTTGTTACCATTTTGGCTTGCAATTTTCAAAATGTTCATTTATATGATTTCAAATGTCATACTATGATGTTACTGTGATGATGTTGCTATTGTTGGATTCACTTATATAGTTGAAAAATAGAGAAAGAAAGAAGGTAAAGCATGAAAAGAAGATACACACACGCACAGAAGAAAATAAGTGAAAAAAGGAGAAAATATATATATATAAATATATATATATAGAAAATAAAAAAAGAAGAAAATATAGAAAAGGAAAAGAAAGAAGGAACAAAAGTGAATTCCAATTCTTTATATTGAGTCTTGCATTGCTAGTAGTTATGGATTTTCATTGGAATTGTATTGACTACTTGAAATTGTTTTTTGTGTTTACTTTGTGATGGATCAAGTTGTATTTATCCACACTAACATTATTCCATTTTCATACCCATCATCACATCCATTATGATAATTTTTTACCTAAGAAGACTTGATGATTCCAATTGTGTATACTAACTAGTAGTAGAGATTTTAGAATTCTGACAAGCTTATAGTAGTCCTGCATTACAAGTGGCTGAGAGAAAATGACTCTATACACTTTTGTAAGTTAAGTAAAATATTTAATCCCTGTGTAGCTATCTATTTGTTTTTTTCTTGTTAGATTTTGGATGTTTGATTATTCTTATTTGCAAATATGGTTGATGGTTAATCATAATAGGTTGAAGTGTTGTGTTTAATTGAGCTGGCAATGATAACTCCAGTTTTCTATTTGTTTGCTTTTCTTGGAACTTAGGTTTTGGCTAACTTTTGCCCGAGAGTGAAAAAGATGAAGTGAGGAGGAATTTGACAAAACTAAATGTTCATCATACTTTTATTCATCTTCTCCTTTAATTTTTAGCACTTATTTAATTAAATTTGAGCATATTTTGTGAATTTCTGATCGTCTGAATATTTTTCACAATTTTAAAATTTTTGATCAAAAATACAATTTTCTAAGAGTTTTGGGTTGAGGGGTTATTTCCTAATTTCTGTTTCAGTTTAATTTCTTTTAAAAATTGCAACTCATAAGAATCCTTTTAAATGTCATATTTCCTATATCTTTGCATTTTAGTATCTTTTAATGATTCTTAAATTTTATTTGTTGAATATTTACTTTTTATTTGATTTTATTTGATTTTCCTATTTTCATTTATTTTATTTGGAAGCTAATGAATATTAGCTATCATTATCATATTCGATTATTGAATTTTTGAGTTGCACGAGTCCATACATGCATGGTCTTCATCGTCTTCTCATTTTCTCCGTTCTCCCTCTATCTCTCTTCCTCTCATCTCTTGTTCATCTAGAACACACAATCTGGCCATCACTTCTCCAATTAAATTTCACCACCATGCTCCACTCACCGTTTGCAGCAAAACCTCAGAATTTTCATCTTCATCAGTTGTAGATTACACTTCACAATTCACTCTACTGTAGCTGCCATGGCCAACACTTTGAAACTTGCTTCCAAGTCTTCTTCGCTGGAAGCCATGGGTGCCTAAGTCCTCTAATCTTACGTTGTTAGTGGAAGCAGCTTTTGAGCTTCAATTTGTAAAGCTATCTTGAGCTCATCCCTTTTTAATTTCAACCGTAAATCTAGAATTGTTCGTACAAAAAAAAGAAAACAACAAAAACTAACTAAAACACAAAGAATAGTGAAGAAATCTTGAGTTCCCTCTTAAGTAATGCTAGTTTGTAGTTTTTGGTTAGACTGTGTCAAAACTCATGGAAATTGAGACAAGTTGTGAACTATGGTTTGCTAGTCCACTTCACCACCATGATAATGTTTCAACATTTGTCCATTCACTTTAAATGTGTGCTTTGATTAAAAAAATCAGTAACTGAAGTTAGAATCAATTGAAATTAGCAAATTCATATTAAAAAAAAAGTATGTGACTTTAACGTGATTTATGTTTAGATATCTTTTATATAGAAGTTAGTCGAATAAATTAAAATTTATTTGGAAAATTTAATTCAAAAACTAGTTGAAATGTAGTATGACAAAAATAGACATGAATTTTGTTATATATAAATATATTTTGTAACTCATTTGATATTTTTGAGAAAAATAATAAACTTTAAAGTAAAATTTTTTTCAAAAAGAGAGAATTTAAAAATCTAAAATAAATTGGTAAATCAAAAATCATAATTTTTAAGTAAAAAGGTAGAATGAATTGCTAAAATAAATTTATAAGTTTATGAATTAATCATTATTATTAATATTCTTTTGATATAAAATATAAAATTAATAACTCGTTGAATATAACTAAATTAAAAATAATACAATTTTAATTTTTAGACTTTATGCGACATAAATAAACAATCTCACCCGATTTGTGTTAGACATAGTTCTTATTCTTTTATAAAAATAAATTTAAAAATTATAGTTGATTCCTCCTTCAATTTTTTTTTGAAAAAAAAAAAGAATAAAACATTTGATGTAGGCTTCCCTTTTCTAAACCAAAAAAATATTGCAAAAATAATGATATTTGTATCTACATATAAAACAAAATCACTCAAGCACATGCTTTTTATGGTTTTTCGATAGCTCTTCTAAAAAGTCACCGTTTAAAGGAATAGTTATGACTTCCTCTATAATCTCAGCTAAAAGATTGGACTCCGTGTTAATTAAATTTAATAGAAGCTGTGGGGACCTTTTGTTTTTTGTTTTTTTTTAATACTTTCTTCCTCAAAACCATTTTTCTTTCCCACATGCAAGGTCTAATATTTTTTAGTCTTGTACATGCAGCTGATACTTTCAATAATTCAAGCAAGTTGAACTTATTTAGGCAAAGCTTAATTCAAGTAGAATTTATTTGAATTAAATTTAAAATATCTTATCTTATATAAAAAGCTTATATAATTAAATTTAGCCCCAACACCTTCAGACTTATTCGGGCCAACCTAAATATTTGAAACTTTTTAAAAATATTTTTTTTATTTTTTAAATCAATTTTAATTTTTAAGTAATCTTGTTAAGCATAAAATATTATTTTGACTTTAAAAGAATAATAATAATAATAATAACAATAACAATAATAATAATAATAATAATAATAATTTATCAACTTTATACTTAAGTAACTTTATTATTATTTTATTATATTATGTGTAATTTATTTATGAATATTTTTTTACTTATAAATTATTCTTTTAGTTGTTCAAATATTTCTTTTATCGTTGTCATATATAAATATGTTATATATTTTAATTAAATTATACTATTTTAATTATGATTAAATTTCAATCATGGTTAGACACTATCTTAAAATTATTTTTTCAATTAATTTAAAATTTTTAATAAATTTTAGGTAAATTTTAATTTTTGTTTTTAAGAATATAAAAAATAGTTATCATTATAAAAAAATAAAATTATTTAATTATGAGTAAAATATTTTTTTAAAATTATTTTTTCTTTAACTTTTATATTATTCAACCTTACATATAAGGGGTATTTACTCTAATTTATTCTTAATTTTTAATTAAGTTTAGCATGAACGATGATTAAATAATTATCCAAAGATATTTTTATATTTATTATGTTTATCTAGTAGTAGAGCCAAAAATTCATTTATAGCTGAATTTTATTTTTAAAATTATTTTTAATTTAATATTTTACTTTAAAATTAATTATCCTATTTTATAAAAATTATAAAATATATTTTTTTTGGATATCAAATGATGTATAGGACTTAAAATTTTTTTTTAAAAAAATGAGTCTTAAAATATTAAAATATAGTTTAAGTATTATTTTAAGATATTTATTTATTAAAAATAATAAATATGAAAATATAAATATTTTTAATTTTTTAAAAAAATTAACTATAGTAATGCACTCAAATATATAATATTTGAGTATAAAATAATATAAAACCTAAATAATTAATTAATATTTATTATATTTTATATATTTTTAAAATATTTTTTTATTTGGGTATTTGGCTAAGCTCGAACTTTTTCAAGCATATTTGGGCCAGTCTAAATAGATTTAAACATTAAAAAGTTTTTTTTTTGAATTTAGCCCTAAATTTTTTGAGTAGATTTGATAAATTAATTGCTCCACTTATGCATCCTCGAGCCCTATATAGAGAGCCTTCCCTCTTTCATTTTTCCAATGGCACGTGCTTTTTCAATTTTCTCCCGAAGCTCTCTTTGTTTTTCTTCTTCTAAAGGTGCATCATGGCTACTACAAACTCCTTTGTGGCTTAGTTTGATCCATTGCTCAAAAAGACTTAAACCTTAGGGTTGGAAGATGCTTTGTGAAAATGCCTACAATCCAATTACTTGATGCGAGAAATGTAGTATTGAGAGTTTTAGCAACAACCCTCTCAAGAACACAATGGTAGTCCGATTCTATGTATTATGTTCTTGCATGCATCACAGGATTAGCAAATAAGTAGGTGGCCCTAATGTTATCGCAAAAGAGAGATGGAGAACTAAGGAGAAAAATACCAAGTTCCTTTAATAAATATTGAAGCCATATTAAACCCAAGTTGCTAAAGCCAAAGATAAATGCTTTGCTTCAATAGAAGATCTAGAAACAGTTGGGGGCAAACTATGAAATTAAATTTGTGCCAAAAAATACACAAAATCCTCTAGTGAAATGTCTATTATGAGGGCAACTAGCCCAATTAACATCAGAAAAAACATATAAAGTAGAAGGAGACTTTCAAATCAAAACTCCATAATTAGTAATAAATTTAAGACAACAAAATATCCTTTTAACAGCGACCGAATGTGTATCCCTTGGTGAGTGTAAAAATTGACAAGCTTGTTCTTAGCAAAAGAAATATCTAGCCTTGTAGAAGATAGATATTGAAGATTACCCACTATACTTCTTTTGTCTAGATGAGAATTTATTATGCAAAGCTGTTAATTCATTATGCGAAGGTGTTAATTTTGTTAGCTTAAAGTCACAATTCAGTGATAAAATAGTCAATTGTAAGATCTGTTTAATTGTCAATTTATCATGCAAACGTTGTTAGTTATACCTGCTTCAAGTAAGATAGTTTAACTATGAAGTACTTCCTTCAATTTAAAATATAAATGGCATTATAAAAACTATTCTTGATCCAAAATATAAGTCACTTGGCAATTGGTATAATTTATTTCTTGATTATATCCTTGATTTTTTTTAAATGTCTATTTAAATTTGAACTATCTTATAGGTAAAACATGAAAAACATAAATCTTTTAAGGTATAATCATTCCTTTTTTTTTTTCAAAAGTGCCCTTATTGATAATGACTTTATATTTATTGTAAGGTGTTTAATAGGGATAAATATGAAAAGACATAGTTAATTTAAAAGTATGTAATTACTTTATTGGGGGTAAGATTCAATTAAAAATGCATTATATTTTTGAACAGAGGGGGTATAATTTATTTCTTGATTATATCCTTGATTTTTTTTTAAATGTCCATTGAAATTTTAACTATCTTATAAGTAAAACATGAAAAACATAAATCTTTTTAGGAAATTAATGTTGTAGCCAACTCTTTTATAGAATCCATGGATTAGATGTAATGTAGTTAAACTGTAGACTTATTAATAAAGTATACATTAATAGTCAATTGATCATGCCACATTTTTAATGAGGCGCGCATTAGAGTAAAAGGCTTTTTATTGAATTTTTTATTTTTCAAAATTTTTAAGCTAGGTTTAAAACTTAAAAGGTTAAATTATCATAGGAAGGATATTTCTAATGCTATGTTTAGATACACATGAATTTAAATTTGGATTTAAATTTAAGCCAAATCTATTATTTGAATAATTAAAAATATATAGATTTGGCCAAGTTATCCCTTATTTTTTTTTATAATTTGAAATCATTTCTAAACCTTTATTATTTCAAATCCTAAGATCTTTTATAATTTGACCCAAATGCATAAATGCTTGATCGACTTGTCAACGGTAATTGGACCAAATCACCAAAGTTGACGGAAACAAGCTACCACTGTTGCTCGAGACAGGACGACTAACTTCCACAAGGACCAGACCAACAACGGCGACGAGGATGGGACAACCAACTTCTATTGGGACCAAACCGAAGGCAACGACGGGGACAGGACGGTTGACTTCCACAGGATAAGATTGACGACGACTGTGGGGACCTGATGGCCGACTTCCATCAGCACTGGACTGATGAAAAAGATGGGTACCGGATGACCAACTTCCATAGGAATTGGAATGACAGTGATAACTGAGATCGAACGACCAACTTCCATAGGAATTGGAATGACAGTGATAACTGAGATCGAACGACCAACTTCCACCAAGCTCGGATCGACGGCAACAATCAGGATGGGACGATCGCCTTTCATCAGGACAGGACATACTGTGACGACTAGGATGGAACGACAGCCTTCCACCGGGACAAGACATACGGCAATGATGGGGATGAGACGGCCGCCTTCCATCGAGATCAGACCGGTAGTGACCATTGAGACTGGACAGTCGACTTTCACTAGGACCAAATTGATGGCGATGACGAGAACCAGACGACCGACTTCCATCAGAACCAGACCATGACCATGACGGGTACCAAATGATCAACTTCTATAGGGATCGGACTAAGCTCGACGATAGGGATGACACGGCCAAATTTCACTAGGAAAGAACTGACATTGACAAGGATAGGATGGTCGACTTTTACCCAGACCAGACCGACAGTGGCGACGAGACTGCTCCACTGGAAAGGATCGATAAGGACAATGGGGACTAAACTGCCAAATTCCATAGAGATTAGACTGATGGGGATTGAACGGCCAAATTCCACCAAGATTGACAGCGATAACGGGCATCGAATGGCTTATTTCTATCGGGACCAGACCGACGACGATGATTGGGGCCAGATAGCCAACTTCCACGGGAGTAGATTGACAACCACGACAAGGACCCGACAGCTGACTTCCACTGAGACTAGATCGACGACGATGACAGGCACCAAAAGGCTGACTTTGACTAGGACCATACCAACAATAATAGCTGGGACCGAACGGCCAACTTTCATCGGGTCTAAACTAACAACCATGAGAGGGACTCAATGGTTGACTTCCACCAAGACCAGACTGACGACGATGATAGGGACCTGATAGATGACTTTCACCTCGACTGGATTGGCGGTTACAATTAGCACAGGATGACCTACTTCTATCAAGACTGAATCAACAACAACTATGGGTATCAGAAGGATAACTTTCACTGGGACCAAAATGATGATGACAGCTGATAATCGGGATTGGACAACCGACTTTCATTAAGATTAGACTGATACTGATGACTAGGACAACACAGCCGACTTCTATTGAGATCGAACCAATGCCGACGACATGACGACCAACTTCCAGCAGTTCCGAACTGGACCAACGGCTACCGGAGTGAAAGGATAGCAACGAAAGGTGACCATCTGATCCTAACCCAGAGGGAGTTGGACTTTTGATCCTCATCATCGCTATAGGTTTAATCCCAAGGGAAGTCAATCGTCTGTTTCCCAACATCATCGCCATCATCAGTTTGGTGTTGGTGGAATTCGGCAGTTTGATTCCATCCTCGTCATCGGTTCGGTCCCAATAGAAGTCTTGCATCCTAACCCCGTCGTAGTTATTGGTTCGGTCCTGGTAGAAGTCAACAATTCTGTCCCCGTCATCCCCTTTAGTTTAGTCACGGTGGAATTTGGCAATCCAGTCCTCATCATCGTTATCAGTCCTTTCCTGGTGGAGCTGTCCTATCATGTCGGTTTGGTCCAGGTGGAAGTCAGCCATCCTGTCCCCATTGTCGGTGTTAGTTCTTTCTTGGTGAAAGTTAGCCATCTCACCCCGTCGTTGGCGTCGGTCCAATCCATGTGGAAGTCGATCGTCGATCCCATCTCAATGGAAGTCAGCGGTCTCATCTTTGTCGTCACTGTTGGTCCTTTCCCGGTTGAGCCGTCCCGTCACCATCAGTCCATTCTGGTGAAAGTAGGCCGTGCCGTCTTGGTCGTCACTGGTCCCACAGTCCCAATTGACTTTGTCTGATCTCGTTGTAAGTTGACCATTCAAATCATCAAGTTTCACTAATCTTTCAAGTTTCTTTTAAATTTAAATAAGAACTAGTAAAGTATCCGTGTGATGCATGAGCCATATATAATAGCTTTGATTTTAAATAAGTGACATATCTATCACTTATGATGAATTTTTACAATAAAGTCTTCAAATTTTAACATTAGATATTAGATTACATTATCTTGAAATCTTTAAATCATAATATTAGATTAAATTATATTATTATTATTATATTATTTTGTGATATTGAAATATTTATAGCTCATTCTTATATTAGATTGTGATCTAGCATGATTATATTTGTGTCACTTTTTATTATCTTCATATCCAATACCTTTTAAATTTTTTATTTATTTATTTTCTTGTTATAAAATATCCTCTTGTTTTCATTCTTATTATTTTCTCTTTTTTGTATTATTTTTATATGGATGATCCTTTATTTATTTATTAGGACTCAGATAAAATATGGTGTTCATAATTAGCATAAGGATACATATAGTTCATTTTTTATTTTAAATATAATGATTGATATTATTAGTTTATAGCTTAAATTATAGTATTTTGAAAATTTCAAATACTTATGGAAGGTATGATTAATTTTGGAAATTATTTTTTAAAATGCAACTTTGATAATTTTTTACATATTTAATTAGCTTTTTTTTTTGCACATTTAACTTATTTAATCATCACCCAATACTTACTAATTAAATAAAATTATCAATTAAAAATAATTAAATTAATTTGTACTATTATTTTATCGGCAAATATGAATAATTAATAATTAAATTTGAATTAAAGTTGTCAATCATATATAATGACCAGGTATTAAAATTTTCAATAATATATTCATTTACATATTTGATTTTTATCCCATTTAGATTAATATGTTAAAAAGTACCAACTCAAAAATAAATTCTATTTAAATTCAAATGCATATTTTAACATAATTCAATGATGATTACTTGTTGATTCAATAACATACTAATTTTCATACAATAATTTTTGCAAATCCATATCAAGCGTGATGATCAATATATCTATAATAGTAGTTCCCCTTAGTTACAATAACTTCTTTGTCTTATTCTTAATTTGTCTTCTTCTCAAATACTTGCCAGCTGTACAGCATTATTGGCTTCCTTTTATAATTATTATTTATATTTTCAATTGGACCTTGTGTTTGAAATAAGATGTGTAATCATAGTCTATTGAGCCCATTTGGTTTTGTTTTTTTATTCTACTTTTCGGTCCGTCTCTATCGCACGAAAATGGTAAGGGTTTGCCGTTGCGTGGGAATTTTCCAGCTATTCTTTCACTAGACTGTAACCCCCTTTTCTATGATTCCCTTAAAGCATCCCCTGCAATCTTCCTTTTTGGTGATTTCTCCTGCTAAGAGCAGGCCTGAAGGATGGTAGTCGATAAAACGATTTCATTTCTATCTTCACTCTTCTCAAAACCATAAACCTATTTGGCTACACTTATCATTTTAGTCCCATCATCGATGCTCTGCATTTGGTTTCATGATCTAGAGTTCTTCTCCTCTTAGAACTCCGTATCACAAATGGTGTTCCTTGAGCGGCGGCGATTTTCACAGCTTCTTCTTCACTAGAGTCTGATGTGAATGGCCTTCCTCCGGTGCTTCTATCTGACAAATTACAAGGGCACGTGCATTCTTTTTCCATCGTCACCCATCTCTCTAATCTCGCTCTCTCGCTTCTATGAGTTCTTTTCCCTCTTTCTTCTTCATCAGTTTCTTTTTTTCATCACCGTCTTTCCCATCTCCAATGCCTTCACTCATGAACTTCATGCATCGATAGCGAGACTCAGAGGCTCCGACTAACAACGCCTTTTGGGAAAAAAACTGAAGGTTTTAACATTCCGAGCTCCTCCTTAGGTTAGGGTTCCTTTCTATTTATCTAATTTTTTGGTCTATTATGGTTTGCTCGTATTTAGAGTGGTTTAGAATGTAGCTTCATTTTCGTTTCTTTCTTTTGGTGTAAAGGAGATGCAGTGAAGGAATCCTGGGGAATTTTTTGCAGGCGATGTGAGTTTTAAGTGAAATAGATATTTTGAATTATTACTCGGATTTGTAGCTTTAATATGTAGCTTTTGTTTTCCTCACCCTTGTAAAATATATGAAAGTGTTGTTGCTTATTTATGAAGTCTTATATAAAAGTTTCCTTGATTTATGTATGTTTACAACTTTGGCTTATTCTTTTCTTTGGTTTCATCCATCTACTCTCATATGCTCCTTTTTTCTTAATGTAGAGTAAAGTAGGATAGGATTCATTTTAATAGCACTCGAAAACTGCAGTGTTGAAGAGAAGGCATCTATTTTTGAAGAAATCCTTCCATATTCATCAAAATTAGTGATGGGTGCGTTTGGCAATTATGTAATTTAGAAGGTATATTGTCACAATCTTTGTCCCCTAAATTATTGCAAATTTTTGGTCTTACATTTGTTTATGCACTTTGTGTACATTCTTTACATTATTTTGCTAATTTAGTTATGTTGAATGCAGTATTTTGAGCATTAAAGCCTAAAAACCTTGCAGATCAGCTTTCTGCACAGATTTTACCATTAAGTTTGCCCTGTTACCCTTTTATGTGCCTGATGAGTTATGAGTATAATTTGAATAATAGCTTTCTTTAACAATTTCCAGTTTTTGTCCAGGAATTGCCATGTTCATGTTGCATTACTTAATGAACTACTACACTCTTGATATAATTTCTTTTCCTAGATGCAAACATTTTGACAAAATCGTAAGATGCTCTAGATACAAAGAGATTTAATCTTACATTTCTTTTTCTCATGGTACATAGGATGTGAGAAAGAGAATCAGTAAGACATGTGCATGCATGATCATTTGGCAATTAAATTTTAGATAAAACTGCTCACATAATATAGTTCTTAAAGATGACATTATTTTATTATATGATGGGGGCTTGCATTATACGTGCCCATTTTGTCTTCAGGTATAAATCAATTCAGAAGAGAATAACATAGGAAGTTTGACTGGAGATATAAAGAATCTTAAATGATACATTTCCATTCAAAAATTGGCGTGAAAAGTACTTCATTTAAAAACAAAAAAAAAACTCACTTTTTTCTTTCTCTATAATTTCTGTTATTTTCCTCTTATGTGCAAGAGTTTTGGCAACCTCCAGTTTCTACTATCATGAAATTGAATGTGCGTTGCTTTATTACAAAATTTCTTGGCTTTTAAAATGATCTATCTGTGACATAAGACTATTAAATTTGTCTATACATTTAACACAAAAGGGATGCTGTGTTTGTGCTATAGCTATTCAGAATAGGGTGGGATTTTGGTTTTTATAGGAAGTAGCTTTGCAATGATTCTAGCTTTGATGAATGTTTATGGTCACATAACATCTCCCAAACCAAGTCCTCATACTCAAACTTAATTTTTTTTCAGAAATATAAAACACACTTGGATAAAGTTGCCTTAATCTTTGTGTACCAAGCTAGAAAAGGCAAGTATGCACCTTAGTATCTCCCCAATCAAAATAAATATTTTATTCAAAGTTACCATTAGCTTCTGTACACTACAATTTATTTTCCCTATGCATTAGCATGAGACTTGCCAACTTTTACTTAGAGTATTAATGCAACTAGCTTTCTCTTCCATCAACTGATACCAATGCCATTTTGGTGATATATCGTTTCATCTTTTTTGACAGTGGGTTTTTTAATCTCCTGTAAAGTATTACTGCTATTATCTTAATTTGCTTGCCATCTTTTGCTTCATGTAAGAAAGATGACTTCTTTTATGTTCATTTTATTGGTTTATGTGATAATACCAATTTGTAGTGTGTAGGTGAATAAGCATTGGTTGATGTAACATAAAAATAGAAATACCAATTTGTAGTGTGTAGGTGAATATTTTATTAGTTTTTTTTAATATTCGACGGTCATGGTGTTTGAATAGTCCTCTGTTCCCGTTGTTTCTATATAATGTTGGCATCAGCAAAGATTCGGTTGGTTTGTTTGCTATCCTTAGTGCAATAATCTCCTTCTAGAGCTCACTGATTACTCGGTTTATCAATGTGGTAGTTGTGGCGCCATTCGAGGTACCCTTTCTTCATTTTCTTCTTCTTCTTATGTATGTTCTGTGTTCTTTGGCTTCAAAAATTTTGTAGAGTAGTTTTAATTTAAAGAAAAATTTGCCTTTTTATTTCTAGCTTCACGACTAACAAAAATACTTCATCCCCAGAATGTGGATTTTTTGTATATTCAGTGAATAGAAATAAATCGGTTGCTTCTTTAGTTCTACTTCCACTGTATGTTTTATTGTTTTAGGCTTCACAAATTTTGCCCGGCCTTTTTTATTCTAGGTTCATGATTAGGACAATATGCCATTATTGACTTTTTTAATATCCGATTAATAGGAGATAAATCAACAAAATATTGAAACGTAAGGATGAAGTGAAGCTGGGATAGATTTGTAATGTAAGAACTAAAAAACACGATAAGCATTTTATTTTGTCTTTGCTTAGTTGTGTCATCTGCCTTTTTGATTGGGAAATAAAGTTATTTATTATGCATATTCATATAGCAGAAAGGCATGACTTGGTTTGTCCCTTCAAATCTTAATATCTCTTTGATTCTTATGTCTGATTTCTCATTTCTTAGGGACAACATCTGAGAAGAATGGGTTGTAATAATAGATGTCTTATCATGACTAATACTCATTGTAAATGTTAAAATCCTGTGTATTCCTTTCCTTTGAAAAAGATATTTTTCTGTCTAGCATGTAAAGGCGTATTTAATTTCTCTCCCTCAATGCTGTCAATCTCTTGACTTAGACTTGAGATGTTGCAGGTTTTGTTGCAGGAAAGTAAAAAGGGGTAAAGAGGAAGAGAAAATGTTGGAAGAAGAAAAGGATGGGTCGTGGCAGTGGCAGGGAGAGATCTTAGATCATGGCTTAGCATGGGCTTGCCTATCAGCATTGTTTTGATTAGGCAAGGAAAAAGCCCATGCTGAGTTATTTGGTTGCTCGGAACATATCACCATTGTCGTTTAGTTTTTTAGTTGGTATAGGGTCATTCAGAGTTACTATCATTGCTCTAAGTTTAGCAGGCCAGATACTGAATTGTGGATTGGCATTATCCAGGATCAAGATTTCATGAATTTGGCAATACAAAAAATAACCTCTACTAATAGAAGAAACACAATAAAGTGATGAAGACAGCAGTAAGCTTTTGTATAAAGTTTTTCTTTAACACTAATAAAGTTGTCTAATTCATTTTTTAGTTTATTTTTGATTTACATGTATCAAAGGTCTTTGCTCAGGTGCAAAGTTATCAATTACTTCTTCATATAATAAAATCGCCATTTTCTTTTGGTGCAACACCAATGATCTCTGCTTCTTATAATACAAGACTTGGGGTTCTGTTCTAATTTATATAGAGGTGCAACTATTTAGGAGGTCTATGCTTGGACTTGCAATGAGGCATTAACCTCCATAGAAGCTGTTGACAAGTTTTTGGTGTTTTTATGAGGGTTTAGATGGTTAATGGCCTTTTTGTTCTTTGTTTTTTTTTTCCCTTTGTGGATTGTAATGCTAAGCTTTCTTGATGGTAAATTTTGTTTGGTGTATACATATTGAGAAATATTGTAGTAAGTTTACAGTTATGCTAATAATTGTTCTTTTTGCGAGAAATGTAAACTTACTTTCCCTTTTGCGTCTTTGAATGCTTGATTTCCCTGGGAACACTTAATGCTGTTGCAAGACACAATTTGTTTTATAGTTTCTTATTCTAATGTACATTGAGATGCTAAAAATTGTAATGAGTTTACACATTTATATTAATATCTGTTCAAATAATTTTTTTTACAATGTTCAAGTAATCTCAATCTGATTTATATTGTTAGTAGATGTAAAAATTTATTTTTCATAATTATTGAGAATAACTCATTTTAAATTTGGCTTAATTTTAATATTGAATTCAATTCAATTCATTATTAACTCTTGAAAACAACTCTAGCATTACAAAATCTTAATTATCATATTGGGAAGAAGAAAACAAGCACTCATATTGGGAAGAAGAAAACAAGCACATGATCTTACTTTCAATATTCTAAAGGACTTTCAGAATATAAAGAGTTATAATTTTTGTTCAGTAACATTAAAGAATATTAGTATCAAGTATTAGTTAAGTATATTTTAACTCAATAGCCAAAAAAAAAAAAAAGGTGGGGGGAGTAGCCTGAGCATTATATATATATATATACACACACACACACTTCACAAGTGTTACCTGCATCCACCAATAATGTTATGCCATGTCTCCTACAAGTTTTTTTTTAGGCAATTAATTTTGGTTTTATTATCTTTTAAATTTTTATTTTATATAACTTAAAATAAATTTTTTCATAATTTAATATGTTGTTAATTATAATCTTCCTCTACATCGCAGGGGATGGTAAAAGCTAGTTATATTAATGTGATTTTTTATCTCAATTAGATTAATCATGTATTTACAAATAAAATATAAATTTTTATATATTTTTTAATTAAATTTAATTTTTTATTCAAATCCAAATTGAATTTTGAATTATGCTATGTGCTCCAAAAATCAAACAAAATTTTAATAAATTAGATGTTTTCTTTAAAATTAGAAAATTAAATATAAGAAGTCATGCGCTCTTTAAAAATACTCTTTAAATTTATATATTTAAAAATTAAGAATATTATCCTACAAGGAATCAACAACCATCTATGACGCCAAAATCATATAAATTTTAGTGAGGACACTTCGAGGCATAGAATCATAGAAAATTTTTTTAAGATGTGATTTTAAATGCCTAATATGTGATGTTATATATTTATAATTAATTAAACATGATTTAGGATCAATGGTTTTTAAATTTTTTATACTTTGAATTTGAATAGAAAATAAATAACGTGATAAAAGAACATTAATATCAGGATGAAGTTATTTAATTTCAAACTACTCACTCATGCTTGAGATTTGCTCAAAATTAAGTGATAATAAATATTTAAAGCATATAAATCAAATTTTTTTACAATATTAATTTATAAAATTTTTCATAAAAATGAAAGTACATAATTTATTTAATTTTTTCCATGTATTTCTTCCACATAACCATTAAATATTTATACAAATATGTTAATTTTCATATAGTTTTAATATCAATTTGTATAACTGCACATGATTATGCATAACCCTTCTTTGACAAAAAAATACAAACTGACATCCGCTAACTTCAAGTCCTAACTCCACCACTGATTTTAAATATTTATGTATGATTTGGATTTCATTAACCAACAATCTCGCAAAATTAAAAAATAAAAAATATCTAGAGTATTATACCTCCATAATAGAGGCTAACATATATACATCTAGGTCAGTTCACATCCAGTTAGGTTTTTAAGAACAATCTCACCAAATACAATAATAATAATAATTGGGTTCCCAATCAACTATGTTCCCATGCATCTTATATATTATGAAACAAAACATGATATGACAACTCAGTGTTTAATATTTTTTTTCCTCTTTTCAATAAAAGCACTCTTGCGTGTTACATATTTCAACATGAATTATGGAACGAAATTTAGATTCTAAAAAGTTGACAAAATTTTTCACAATCGCTACATAATTAAAAAATATAATATATCAATTAATCAATATTGTTTTAATACTAATATTAAATCTAAACTGAAATTCTAACTAAGTCACGTATTAAAAGAATATCAATTTTTAATATTTTCTAGGGAAGTTCAAATTTTGAAGTCATTTTTTTCAGGTATTAATTTGTATATATTAATTTGAATTCAACTGAATAATATATACAATTTATCATATAATCCAAATTTTTGAAATTATGAGTATATATCTTAATATCTAACTCAGTTCTAAATATTTAGATAGATACTTGCCTTGAATTCAAATAAATTTAAATATACTTGATCATATAATCCAAATTTTTGAAAGTCATGAGTATATATCTTAATATCGAAACTCAAGTTATTTTTTGAAATGTTGAGATAGATACTTGCCTTGAATTCAAATAGATTTATATATACTTGATCATATAATTCAAATTTTTGAAAGTCATGAGTATATATCTTAGTATCTAAACTCAGGTTATTTTTTTAAAATGTTGAGATAGATACTTGCCTTGAATTCAAATAGATTTATATATACTTATTATATCAAGCTAAAATTTAGGAAAACAATAGTTTAGATTGAAATGCACAAAAATAATTAAGGTATATCAGAAGTTTTAAATATAGATGAATTTTTCTAAAATTTTTAATTAGAAAGATAAATATTAATTTGAACTCAATTAATTAGATATACATCTAAACATTGATTTCAATATCATTCCTTTACTTACTCTATTGCCAGAAGGATTTCCCCTATACATTTGTAAAAGGCTCTTAAATAAATATAAAAGATAAAAAGTCCCTATGTATATAATAATAAAGAAGATGTATAGATCTCAAACATAAAAATGACATTGAATACATACCTTAAGAATAATTTAATAATATCAAATCATACTATTAGAGTTGTCTTTCCAATTGCACGTACTATTGGTAACCACCATATCAATATAATAGCAGCATGAGCAAAAATCAATATTCAACACATTTTTTCATTAAAAAAGGAATGAATTATTGATAAATAATGAATAACACCGAGAGACCTTCAATTTTAAAATCGTTATATATTTTAAAGGGATGCAACCTACAGTAACATTTTTCATAGATAGGATAAGTATTATATATTGAACATAATTGAGGAGATTTGAAAAATAAAAGACATAAACACTTACTCCAGCATTTTGAAAGACAATATTAGATTCTTCGAATGTATTTCTAACTAGCAATCTCCCGATATGAATCACCCCAAACACAATATGCCAATATTTTTGTGTTGTATTGATAGCACGAATAACATAGATCTCAAAAGTAAAAGCCATGGATAGTATGAATCATAATTGAAGGAGAATGAATTTAATACAATTAATTAGAGGAGTGAGTCAAACGTAAAGTGTGAATGTACTATTATCTAATATAGTAATTTATAATTGATGGAATAAGGTTGATTTGTAAGGAAAAATTAAGAGGTGATTTTTTTAAAAAATCAAGATGATAGATATTAAAAATTATTTTATTTAATGTAAATATTTAAGAATTTAATTTTTACCAAACTTAGTATATGAATTTATTATAATGAGATCCAAATTATTAATATATGCTTTTAACATATCGAACAACTGGTTGGCAGAATCCAAAATATATAAATAGGAGAAAAATTAATATATGAATTCAACATAATGAGACCTAAACAATTAAATAGATTAATATATATACCTTATCATATTTATAATTTTTGAAATTCATGAGGATATATTTAAATAGTTAAATATAGAAAAATATATATTAATTAAATTTTAATCCTAATATTATGTATACTCGGACTTATGAGCATTACTTTTCGCTATAATAATTGGGAATATATATCATATTTCATATATTAATTTTTATTATATTTATAATTTTTAAAATTCATAAAGATAGATTAAAATAGTAAGCACATATTCTTTTTAAAATATTTAAATAGATATATATATGTCCAATTTAAATTTGAATCCCAATATATATATAATATATATGCATATAAATACCTCCAAAAATATGAACCCAAAATTTTGCCATATATTTAGGTTAGATAGAGTGTTTAAATATATAGATATTAATTTAAATATACATATAATCAGATTTGAATTTCAAATAGGTAAAAGTATATTTTTAAACACATATTCTTTTTTCTAAACATTTATATATTAATCTAAATTTTAATCCTAATATATATATATATATATATATATATATGTAGTATATATATACCCAGCATTATGAGCATCAATCTTAGCTATAATAATTGAAAAATATATTATGTCAAATTTCATATATTAATAAAAATCATATTATAACTTTTGAAATTCATGAGGATAGATTAAATAGTAAAACAAATATATATATATATATATATATATATTTTAATTTAAATAGATGTATATTATTTAAATTTGAATCCCAATATATATATATCTATATATATGCAAATAAATATTTCTAAAAATTATGAACCTAAAATTTTGCCATATATTTAGGATGGATAGAGTGATTATATATATAGATATTAATTTAAATTTAAACCTAATCAGATTTAAATTTCCAAATAAGTAAAAATAGATTTTTATATACATTTAAAAATTAATAATTTATTTGTACCTAACTCTAAACCTCAATAATATATTTTATATTTTTCAAAAAAAATAAAACATTTCTAACATAATTTCAAACCTGATTCTATAGCATAGAATCACACGAAAGGTATCATGAAGTACATAATTATTGCAAACCTAAAATTAAAAATGTGGCATTTTCTTTAACTTTAAACCCTACTAATTTTATATATATAATGATTTAAGATTTAAAAATTTACTTTAAATTCAAATAAAAAATTTTAATATTATAATTTAAATTTTTTTATATTATTCAAATAAAAAATTTATAATTTATAAATTTTAAATGTAAAATTTTAAATATGAGATTTTAAATTTAAATTTACCAATCTAAGGTATTTTTTTTAAGGGATAGAATTATTTTATTATTGTTATTATTATTATTATATTTTGCCGAGCTAGAGGAATTGAATTAGGTTAAAGAAAAGCATCCCCGGGTTTATACGGATTTTTCTATCCATAATAAACGTGTTGTAAAGTTGATCTTTGAGGTACCCATTTTCCTTTTAATACTTTTGAATTACAATGATTGTGGTGATACATGATAAAGCTTTTGCATTTTGCAACTTTCAATTTTGAGGAGAGTCGAAATGCAACCTAATGGATTCTTTCGTCCTTCCACCAGTTATTCGATGAGATTTTCCCCTACGCTGCAGAGAATTTTCGTGCGCTATGTACGGTTTATAATTTGGTGGTTTTATTTCCCTAGTAAAGCCCTCCCGTACTACAATTAGAGTCCTGACTAATTGAACAAGCCGTTGGGCATGCTAATTCAGTTAGATTTTATGGTTCATGATACAAGTTCCTCATTTCTCATTTAGTTTTTTCATTTGTTCAGGAGAGAAGGGAATCAGTAGCAAATTAAAAGTGCCACTGCACTACAAGGGTACTTCCTTCTATCACATTGTGAAAGGTGGTTCCTTTGTTATTATTATTATTTTTTAACTCTTGTCACACCTAGGATCATCTTCTGTATTGTTGTTCTACCCTGATGTTGTGGTTGAAGTCGAACATGGCTTAGGAGTTGTCCTTCTTTAGTCAGTTATCCTTGTTTATGTCGTAGGATATCTGCTTTTCTTGTGGTGTAGTTTTAAGCTGGCACTTACTAACCTGTCCATCTTAGAATGCTAATAAGCTTCATAATTTTCAAACCCATTATGTATGCATTATGGTATCTTGAGTATATATTGATGGCTGGTTTTCCTTTTGCAGGGGGGCACTTTATGGGATTCATTCGGTATGTTTTCTATTGATGCATTGACATTAGGATGACACACTTCTTGCTATAGTTTTTCAAGCTTGTATCTTGATACAGTTCATGTAGTGACTTTCAATTTTTTGAAGTTGCCTGTCTCATGTTTTTGGTCATATGATCTTGACTCATCACATGAAGCAGTTAATATTACTTTGCTAATTACTATTACCCCTCAAATAAAAGTAGATTCTTGTTTTTTTTCCCCCCTGATGCATCACATGGGATTTGAATCAGTCGTCATGTTCACTGCTTATGTATAATGTGTCTTGTTATATATTTTTATCTTAGATATTGATATATCGATTATCAGTAAATTTGGTATCCTCTTGTCCTTGAATCCTTTGGGTTGCTAAACAATAGGATTGGATGAGACAACAATTGAGGATTTTTAACTGAATCATTTTTTTCAAATTAAAAATGTCACTTAGGATTTATTTCTAAATGAGTGGTTAAATAGTGCATCTGTTTGGAAATCCTAAGTTCAACCAATTGCTATCGTTGATATTTATGTGTATCAGTTTATATGTAAGTCTTCAAATGATATAAAATACTGTTTTCCTTGTTTAATACGTTATTTTTATTCAATTTGTCTTTCTCTTCTTTACTTTAGTTTTTTTCACTGTCAATAGCTTAATTCATTAGAGTAACCCCAGATTATGTTTGGAAGTTGAATATGAACTCTGGAGCTAGTTTGTCATCATTTTTAGATTGGGTTCTATCACAATGTTAATTGCAACTATTAGTTTTCATCCAGTCTAATGATCAGTTTTGTATAATTTCGCAAACTTTTTAATCATTTTTTTATCCTCCCTCGATGTAATGTCTACTCTCACACCTTTGCATTTCATTTTTTATGGTTTAGCAGAGCTTGGAGATAGCATATATGATTCACAGTTCCCAAGTGAGAATTCCAGATCCTGCAGTCATTCGTATGAGCTCTTACCGTATAGAATGCAATGATTCAAAATATATATATATATAGTCTTATAGACATAACCAAAAATGACTTCGACTGTTTATTTTGATGAGCTGAGTTTTTACATTGTTCTTGTGATTTAAATTAAAATTTTAGGTTAGATAAGGAGGCGAAGATGATCTTAATTGAAGCAACTGGGGAATTGGAATAACCTGGAATTAAGATCATCTTCCAATTTGGAAAAGTAGGGAAGGATTTATTCGCAATGGATTAACAGTACCCCATCTCAGCATTTCAGGCTTTTTTAATTTGCCTCAGCAGCTTTGAAACCAAAACCGCCCGTGAATGATGCATGTTTCAACAATTAGTGCTGTCATGCACAAAACATTCTTGAATCTTTGACATTTGATATGTATCTGATGTCTTGCATATCTTTATTTTGTTATAGAAATAGGAAACATGAAGAAATGTCATACTTGTAATTAGTCTTACTTTATTTGGTCACTATTAAATTGGAAACTTATGAACTATTAAAAGGTGTGAAAATGGTGTTTCATAATTGTATTTTCTGCGTAAATGCCAATGAAATCTTATTTTGTGTTTTTGTTTTGTTTTTTTGTTTCTCTCCTCTCATTATTTACTTAAATCATGGCTTGCACTATATCTTGGCATTTGTTCCTTAATAGTTGTGATAATTATTTTTATCTAGTTTAGATAAGCATTTTTGTACAAGCAGTTTTTTACCATTTTACCTTATATTAATAAGTGGTTGTTCTTCTGATTGTGAATCTTCTTATATTCTTCTCATTTGATTCTTTTTTTCCTCTAGGTTTTCAAATCTTATGGCTTTTGGAGGTGGAAGAGATATGATAGAAGTTCCAATTAATTTAATTGTTGATAAAAATGACTGGATTGTTAAGAGTTTAAATATTTGTCATGGTACATTAGGAGAAGAAAATATTAGCATAAAATTTTTGGAAAATGATGGGGATGAAGAACATATTGAAAATTTGAAAATGTGTCAAAATCACATTAACATCATCTCTTATTATACCCATGTGCTTCATAATGGTTCCAAGTATTTAATAATGGAACCATTTAAATACACGTTGGGCGATTTTCTTAAAGAATATGACGATCATGGGGAGAAAAGGGGAGAGTTTTAGGAAGATGGTAGTAATTACCCTACCCTTCGATTGTTATATTTAATGAGGTATATGAAATTTTTTTTAATTATTTTTAGTTTTCATTTTATGTATTTATTTATATTAAATTATTGATTTTCATTTTTTCCTTTTGATGGCCCAGAGATATTGTTCATGGGGATTTCTACATGGGTAAATTGAAAATAATTCATGAAACTTTGACGCCAAATCACATCATGATAATACCATCAAGTCAATCAATACGAATAGGAGTTTCATAGCAAAAATATGTGACATGAAGACATCAAGAAGGCTTGATGGCAAGAATGAGCTCAAAAAGGAGAAAATATTCGTAAGCACCTCAATAATATTTTATTTTTTTATTTAGCATTTAATTATAACAATAATTTAATAGTTTTATGAATGATTTAAATAATTGCAGCCCATGATGATGATTGGCCTTCACCTGAACAATTAAATCAGATAACCCAAACATTAATGATGGATGTGTTCAACCTCGGCTGTATTTTATTTTATTGCCTCACTCCAGAGCATCCATTTGAGAATCAGCGGATATATATCTGCCGAGTAATATAAGGCATATGCAGCTTCTGCCTGACTTTCCAGTGTTGAAGAATTTACTTCTTGCGATGCTAAAACCTGCTCTTAAGGATAGGTCCGTAATTTTTAATTTGTTAGTTAATTTATAAATTTAGCAAATGAATTTGTTAGTTTTGTTTAGAGGTTACATTGAAAAAGAAATTATTTTCATAATTTTCAGGATCAAACCTATGGACGTGGTCTTCCATCCTTTGTTTTGGAGTCCCCACAGAAAGCTTGCTTTTCTTATTCATGCGAGCGATTATATACAAGCTAAGAGACAAACGATGACAAAGTTCTTCATAAACATGAGAACAACAAAAATAATCAACGGAAATTGGCTCGCAAAGATACAAAATAATGAAATGCATAAGGCAGTCATAGGATTGGATGGCAAATATGATTACGATAGTGTCCTTGAGTTGGTCAGAGCGATTAGAAATCTAGCTATCCACGAGGCAAACTGGAAACCATCATTTAAGGTATAATTATAAATTCTTTAGAGTTAATTAATATATATAATGTATATCCATATTTAATATTCTTGACTTTATTGATTTTTCAGGCAGCTTTCCGTACCCAGTAGGATTTGAGGGATATTTCAAGACAGTCTTTCCAGATTTATTTCTTGATGTTTATAAATCGATTCAAAAAAACTGCTTATGCGAGACACGGTTTAACTCTTATTTCAGAGAGCATTTTGAAGCTGACAAATTTCTTTGAGAAGAAAATGGTTAAAATAGCCTGTTGAGCTTGTGGCTTTCTAGTTGGAGCATGTTGCTTTTGTATGGTAAGTCATTAGTTCGATTCTGCATGCACCAATTTGAAAATGGTTAAAACAGTATTTCCTTTGATTTTGACATGCTGTATATATGATGATTACCGCAATGATATGATGTCTGAAAGGTTTGAAGGAAGAAAGTTTAGGGAAATATTATACTTTCATGCCTTGTTTTCAATCATGGAAAATTATTATCGAATTTGTCTGTCTTCTAAGTTTAATCCTGGTTAAAGCTCTATTCTTGATGTCATTTTTTTCTTCTGTTTGTTTGTATCCCCCTTCTTTCCTCACTCTAATTATTATTTTAAATTTTAAATTATTTTGCTACTTTGAAGATGCTGTATTTATTTTCAATCTCTTGTGCCAACTAAGGATGTCTATTGAACATACATTACTGATTGGTATTTGAATCAATTAGATGAATAGAAAGTTGGCTAGTTCTAGTTTTTGTGGTTGCAATCATTATTTGCATTGGCAACTCGATCGTATAAATAGTTTGGTTGCTGTACTGATGTCAACTTCAAATTACTTTGATTTTAGGGTTATGCATTGATTGAATATCAGCTTGTTGAGGAAGCAGGAAATACAATAGAGTATTTGAATGGATCTGAACTTATTCAAATCATCTATGTTGACAGGGCTTTCAGCAATGGACCTATTAATGGTGCAATGAGAAGAAAGAATGCTAGGCATCCATGCTGGACTTTTAACTGTTGATTAATATTTGACAGATCATTTAGCCCTTTGATATTACAATGGTGTTAATAGTTTATACTGGTTACTCAAACCATTTATGTTGCCGTGGTGTGGGTGTGCAGTGCAGTGCTTGGATGATTTTTTACACCTTAATGAGCAAAGTTGGTTTATTTGGTCAAATCGTGACTGATTTTTTCCTGATGCTTGTTCTGCTTTGAAGTTCATATATATTGGTTGTTTGGGATTTGTGCTCCAACAGCTCATCTCAATCTATGATGTATAGATAGAGTGTAACATACTAGGATTAAATTCAGTGATGTGTTGTGGTTATTATTGTATGCAATGATGTTACCTTGAGGAATTTATTGGTGTTCCGCTTAGCTTCATGGAGGTGCAGTGTTTGCTGGGATTTCATTTAGTTGGCTCAAATTGTACAAGATTGTAAACATAGGAGCTAGTTGGGAGCTAGTTGGCTCAAATTGTAGATTACAAGTTTAAAAGGTAGTTGGGGGCATCAAGAGTACTTATCTCTAATAGGAGGATTCATATGCAGTGGCCAAAAAAAAAAAAGACAAAAAAGCTAGTTGGGTTAAAATATTTGAATATTCTTTTGAATTTAAAAAAAATTCAAAGAATATTCAAATATAAGTCACATTGTATTGAAAAATTTTTATTTCAGTTTTAGTTTACAAATTATAGTTGGCATAAATTTTAGTTTTGCAAATGTCAATCCAAGTTGAATGGTTACATACCATGTTCATTCAAGCAAGAGGTACAAGCATCTCATGATCAGCCTAGGAAGGCATGCCTATTTCAACTGCCGTCATCTAATGTTACCGCGAAAGCTGTCGTATTACTTCCCATCTGAGAGTTTCTTATATTCTTAATTGATCTTCATAACCACAAGAGGAATTCATGAACAAGCCCAAGTCAATGGGCCAATTCTACTATTGCCCGAAATGATAAGGCCCAATCGGTTGTTTCCCATTACAATGGCTGGGGATGCATAACTCGATAAAGGAAAAGAGGGGGTGATGAACGAAGTGGACCATGAACTAGAAAGCTATCACTTTATAGCAAATCTCAGCATGGTTTGGAGATAAAATAACAAATTAAACATGTTATTTTCTTATATTGATAACAGGCAAACATGTTTAGAAGTACATGAATTTAGATTTTCTCACATATATTCTATGTTGTTTGACAGAATAGATTTAACTTGTTTAAATTGATTAATTAGACGGGTAAAACTGGCTGAAAATTAATTATTGTTCAGCTAACAAATTGGAGAAAAAAAAAGAGTAAAATGGGAGGAACGTTTGAATTTTATTACCAAAAATAAGATACATTAAAGAATTAATTTTATTTAAGCCTGATAGTACTTTAAATTCGAATTAACCTGAGTAAGGAAATATGAAAATAATTTTATTAATAAAAAAAAACTTTGGTATGGAATAAATTATATCACCCAGCAAAGAGCTTGTTTGGTGCAAAAAAAAAAAAACACACACACACACGCACACACACTTTTGCCCAAAATCAGAATTTGGCTCAAGATCACGTTTTCGGAGAAGCGCTTGATGCTTACTCCTACATTTACGTTCAACTTAGAGATTTTAGTTGGAAGTATCACATGCCACGTTTACCCTCAGCTCAAAATTCTATCTATGTTCACTTTGTATCTTGGAAGGAAGGCTTATGTCACAAACTTCAAGACTTACCATTTTGAAATCAGTTCTCTCGGCAGCAAATGTGTATCAACTTCCTTATACAAAACTGCTGAAGAAGTATTCAATGGGAACAAAAAAAAGAATGCATCTAGTTAACAGGAATATCCTTTTTCACCACTGTTAATGAAGGTGGACTACGTCTTGGACCCATTCAACAGGTAAATGAATCTCTTTTAGCAAAACAAGTCTGGAGACTGATAAATGCTGAGGAAGGTTCACTCTTGGCAAGCACCCTCAAGATTAAATACATTGATATCTCAAAAACTGAAATTGTGAAGAAGCCTTATAATGCCTCTTGGTACTGGAAAGGAATTTAGGAGTGTTCTGACATCAGTACCTCCAATCTTAAATGATGTGTTGTGAATGGTAATAATATTCCTATCTCAAACCACCTTAGGTGGACTAAGTCATGGAACAGAGACCAAACTGCTTATATTTCTCGTCTCTGATCTCATCACAACAACAAACACTCCATGTCAACCAATTGAATGGAATGGAAATGATTAGCTCCCAATTTCTTAAAATTCCACCGTCCTTCAGAGGATCTGATGACAAAGTCATCTGGAATAGTGCAATATACGATGTGTACATTGCAAAAAAGGGGTATTATTTACTGCTTGGTCAGCTAGTTTCAAGAGGTAATCACAGACAAAATTTATGAAAATTTTGTCGGCAGACCAAAATTCCATTCAGATATATTTTATTGGGGTGGAAAATCATCAATGATTGCCTGCCCATCGGAGAGACTCTAAATCATCATCACCCGCATGTCAATGCCCTATGTCAATTTGGGTGTGATCAACCTGAATTCCTAACTCAGTTATTCTTCACTAGTTCGTTTACAAGAAGCATTTGGTTTGGAGAGCTAGGAATCAGTTCATCAGACTTTCCATCATCTTCTAGAAGACAAGAACGGATGATAGATTTCCTTTCTACTCTACTCAATGATGGGGAATCCAAATGGGCTAACAATATCATCACCGTGTTGAAATCTAATATGGTGGAAAGGAAATCAAGTGGTTCATCAAAAAGGAAAATTTACAACAGATCAGATCATCAAGGAATTTTTTTGGATGACTCGATACCTGGAAGTCATTTACTCACCTTCAATTTGCTCCTCGCGTAATCCGAGAATAGCAAACCGGGCTCAAGCTTGGAATCCTTCACTCCAAAATTTTCAGCTTGGTTGGAGCATCTGGATCAAAAAAAATGAGAGGTGGAGAAGAAAGGGGATGAATGAATGGATAGTAATTTGCAGCCTAAACAGGAACATCAATCGCATAATTCAGAACTTCCATACCAGAAAATCAAAACACACTCCTCAAGTCTTGATCTGCATCGGACATGCAATTTTCTGGATATCAAAATTTGCAGAATCCTGTGGCTATCCCAAGCTCCCTCTCGAAGTCGTGTTTTAAAAAACAACCCCAAGCCAGCTTCGTTTCTGCGACAGCGGGATTAGTTTCATGCAAGCTCAAAGGTACACCGTGCTTCAAGTATCATGTCTTCTAAAGAAGAATTCACTTTCCTAACTTTTTCTTGCAATGATTTATTTCCGTTTAGCATTGAAGGAATTTTGGAGGCAATTTGACCACGGTACTAAAAAAAATTATTCACCACAATATTATACTTTTAATAATATTTCTCTAAATACGATAAATTTAAAACTTGATTTGAATCATACCGAATTGTAAATTTCTTTTTTAACATTTAAGAATAGAACTCAGTTTTTACCAAATCGAGTTTTATATTTATAATTTCTTTAAAAAAAATTGATGTGAAAGGCATCTTGTTTGGTAGGTCTGCCACTAACTACCCCATTCCCGATGTACTATCGCACTTCATTATTCCCTTTCCTTTCATCGTCCGTCGCCCCTCTCCTTTTTTGTCGGTGCGTGATGCCTTGGGGTGTATTTTTTAACTAATCTACCTTTATACGTTTATATATAAAATAACTATTATATTAATTTTATAATTATAATTATTTTAAGTTGGTCTAAGCTATTTAATTTCTAATGCTAAAAGGATCTAAAATTAGATGCAAGATTTCTGCTCTAAAATTTAAATGAGAAAACACAATTAATGCAACTAAAATTACCTAGACGGATGCTGATACTTATGTCTAACACCTAAATTTTATTATGCATTGTGTGAGTTTTAAATTATGGTTGGAGGATTTTGCGTCAAAAAAATAAAATATAAACTAAAGAAATTAATTAAGTGATAAAAAGAATTAATTAATCAAAAATAAAAAAAGTTTAATTCAAATATAATAAATGGAACAATTTAATACTTCACATGGAGTTAATTTTTTTACTCTAATTCAATTATTTAGGCCAAAGGAAAATGATGTTCAGTGATGAGAAGATGATTGTGTGCATGGGGAGAAGTATATGGATTGGTGTTGTCAATGAGGACTAAAGAATTGTGACAATGATGAGGTTTTCAATGGTGAGAAGGTGAAGATGTTGGCGTTGCTCGACGAAGGGAGAGGAAACAGAGAGCCAACTCAAAATGGGAGGAGGGGAAGGGGACTAAGGTGAGTGAATGGAACGAGAAAAATTAATCTAATGATTATAAAAGAGAGTGGAGTGACACATCCTGAAATATAAGAGTGATCAACATGAGATACGCACTTAAACACACATTCTTTAAACTTAATTAAAGAAATGTTTCATTTTAAAAATATTTTTCATTTATGTAAAGTCTTAATATTTTTTAAAAATTCCAACAAAATCTCCCTTGAAAATAGATTTCCTTAAAATTTTATCGTATAATTTTTTTTAAAAAAATATTATAATATCTAGGAGCTAAACTCCTTCCAGCCAACAAACAAAATATTTACAAAAAAAAAAAAAGATCCTTATCATAACCTATGTGAAACACCTATAACATTATTTATAAAAGTATAATAGATAGATTAAAATTTTACATAAAAAAATAGAGATTAACTAAAATGGCATCACAACTTCAATTCAGTAGCACATCCCTTGAATGATCTAAGGGAGGTACAAGCTATCTGATATCAAAAATATTTTTTAGTGAATAACGTCAAACCATAACATTTTACAAATTCAAAATGAATAAACTACAACATATACATAAATTAAAAAGAAAACAGTTTAATGTAAACAAATTTATAAGTTTGAAATAAAAGTTCTATATAACTTTAATATCAAAAACTTTAAATCTATAATGACAAAGCAACATTTAACATTTGATCTTGATAAATTAAAATGATTAAATAATAGATAAGAATAATAGTATTTACTAATTGAAAAAAACATTAAATATGAAATCACCAATTAATTAAAAATTCATATTTTTAAGGATTTATCAAAATAATTCAAAAATGTGGACACATAATCCAGGAGAGTAAATGATCAAATGCAACTTATGCCATAAAGATAAATATAAACACATAATCCACGAGAGTAAATAACCAAACGCAATCGAAATCATGAAACAAACATGAACACATAGTTTATAAAGGTAATATTAATCAAATGTGGCTCAAGTCACAAAATAAATGCTAATATGAGGCCCGTAAAATAACGGATGTAAAAATAAAGCTTATAAAAATTAAATTAACTAATTAGTTACCATGGCGCACCGAAAAACTAGCGAGACTGCTGTTAGCAATGAACGGAGAAGGAAGAGATGAGAGAGGGTTTTCAATTCCTAACTTCCTGCGCGTCCAGCGAGTTCGATCAATTTAGAAAAAGAAATGAGAGAGAAAATATCTGATTAAAGGGGAGGGCAAAATAGTAATTTCAGAAACAAAATAAAATTCTACTTTCAAGTCATCAGGATTCGATCACACGACCTACTAGGAATAAGTGAACTTTAATTCGTATATATTTATACCATTAAAACACCTTACCATAAATCAATACAAATATAATTGAAACACATTATTAAATATTTTAATTTTACTTAAAATTTTTAGGTTATTATGTGGAAAAGTTTATGAATTTCAATCACTGAATTCAAAAGGAGCTAATGAAAAAATTATAAGAAGAAAAGTATAAAAGTTATATAATTTTCTTTGGCTAAAAATGTCCATTATATCCTTGAAAAACATTAAGAATTCTTTCCTTGTCTTAGTTCTTTATAGAGTCGGGAAAACGGATTGAGCTCATGGGTTAGCCCATTTAACTTGCATAATTTGACGAGTTGGGTTAAAAAAATTAGTCTATTTTTTAAAATGAATTGAGTTAGCTCAACCCGCAAAATTAGGGGGCTAAAACGGGCTGGCATATTTTAAAAAAATATTTTTATTTTTTAATTACATTATATCTTTTTTATAAATCTACAATAATGATAATATTTTCTTAAATATATAATTTATGACTCTCAAATATGTTCTTTACATTTAAAATATAGTGTAAATCTTTTCTACACTTTGTAAATAAAATTTTTATTATAGTTTATGAAAATATTTATTAGTTTTTATAGAATATTTTGAATATATATTATTTATTAATCTCATAAGATCTCTTGATTAGAATTATAAATATGAATTTATTGAGAAAAATAATATGAATTTATATTTAAATTTTCTTTCTCAATGACAAAGATAACACACCTAAATGAAAAAATAATTGATAGTAAAAATCTAGCAAAATAAATTTGCTTGGTTGAATTCTATGTTTATTTTATTTATTTACAAGTTTTTTAATGGCTAATTTGCTTTAAAATATAAAATAAATAAATATATATTTATATTATATAAATTTTAAATTATTAAAAAATTGATATTTTTTTGCTGGCCAACCCTGGCTAGCCCGCTAGAAAATGAGTTGAGTTAGATTTTCCAACTCGTTTTATCTGGTGAGCTGGCCTAACCCCACCAGCAAAAATATTAGCTCATGCAGGCTAGCTCGCGGGTTGACCCATAATCCATTTGCCTAGTACTACTTCTTCATAGCCCTTGGATGTTCTTTTGGGTGTGTTTGTTTCAAGGGGAGGAGAGGGATTTTAATAAAGGAGAGGAGAAGGGTTTAATATTACTTTGTTTGGTTCGGGAGAGGAGAAAAGAAAAAATAATTATATATGAATAATTTTACCTTCATTTTATTAGTGTTGAGATATTGGAGAAGTGCATCTACATTTTTTGAAGTTATCACGGAGGGTATTGGTCAAGGTATAAAAAATTTTACCCCTCCCTCCCAATCCCCCCAATTTGGAGGGGGGCCCTCCCCTCTAATTTTTCAAACCAAACAAAAGGAGGGGGCAAAATCCCTTCCCTCCCATCCTCGAACTAAACATTCATTTTGTCAAGATTTAAATTATACCATTGAGTTTCATTAATTTTGTCTTCATGGCCTA
The DNA here is from genome assembly GCF_029017545.1 of Prosopis cineraria. Classification (NCBI taxonomy): domain Eukaryota; kingdom Viridiplantae; phylum Streptophyta; class Magnoliopsida; order Fabales; family Fabaceae; genus Prosopis; species Prosopis cineraria. Next base: position 3,905,127 of record NW_026555343.1, read on the forward strand.
AAAAAAATTAAATACACCCATTGGTATATGCTATGTCTAAAATAAATCTCATGCCTCAAAAAAATATTTCAAAATTAATTTTTCCAACAATTAAAATTTCGTCACAAAAAATGGCCAAAAACCCAAGCAATGTATATTAATTCAAATTAAGCTTAATTAAAGATTTTCAAGGTTAAACCATATTAAAAATAAAAAATTTAAGTATAAACAATTCAAATACAAAATTCTCAATATTAATCCAAAAATATATTATTTTTTAAAATTGGCTAAAAATTTAAATAATATCTAACAAATCAAAATTAGCCCAAAATATATGAAAAGGGTGAGATAAAATATATAAAAATTATGATTTGACAGGGGCCAAGTGTGTGATTTGGCTCAAATGCGCGCTATTCTTATGCTGAATGATTTTTTTTTTTTTATTAAGCTAAGCCTATATGACTTATACTTTAGGATATTAGACTTGTGATGAATGGGAAGAATTAGAGGCCGAATGCATGTGTTGGGCCAATTTCCGTTCTTATCTGACACTAATATGTTGTTGTCTAGACTGTGTTTTGTTGGCGTAGCTCCTCAATCAGGTGTAACTAGATGGCACTTGATTCAGGCCCCAGAGATGACTAATTAAAGGCATTTGATTTGGGCTTCTAGATGCCAGAAGTTGGATTAAATTTTTAAAGAAGACTATACTTTCCTAACTTTTTCTTGCTCTGATTTGTTTCCGTTGAGTATTGAAGGAATTTTTGAACTTCAGTCTTAATAAAGTTCCTTTATTCCGTCTTTGTCCTTTTTTTTATTTGTAATTTTTAAATTTTTTACCTTGATATTATATCCTTTTTTCCAAATAAATAAATAAATTAAATTAAAAGCCAAATGAGTACTAAATGTAGTATTGGTGACTTGGTCAGGGTAATTAGAAAATTTAGCTGCCCACGAGGCAAACTGGAAACTTCATTTAAGGTACAATTTATAAATTTTTTGAAGTTAATTAATAATAAATATAATCTCCATACGCAGAGGGATAATGAGCATCCTGGACCTTGAAGTCTTACGCTAAAAGCACTATGGATCTTAAACTCTTAAAATAAGCAAAATGAACCTTAAAGTTTTAAATTAATAGCAAATTACTCCCCACCGTTAACTCTTTCTTAATGCTATTACTATTTATCATTATTGTTTATTGAGGGGCCCAGTCACATGTTGATGCAGCAATCCCTTAATGCAACTAACGATAAATAAATAAATGGGATCCCAAGTTACTGATATTTTTTTTTCAAATGGGATTCTAATTTTTCATCATTAAATAAATAAATATTATTAAAATAATATTAAATCAGAATTATAGAGTATGTAGAAGCATGATATACTAATCATTTGAAAAATTTTGCAAAAAAGGGCCAAAAAAAAGGTCATTTCATAAAATTATGGATCGTTCACCGCAGACCATGCTAAGGCTAATTTGGCATTCATAATAGTAAATATTTTATACATAAACAGTAGGGGTAATTTGTTTGAAATTTTGAAGTTCAGGGTCTAAGATGATACTCATGCAATAGTTTGGGGTCTGTGGTACTTATTAATAAATGACACATTAGCAAGGGACTACCACGTCAGCATATTGGGCCTCATGGTAAATAGTAACGGTATTAAGAAAAAGTTAATAATGGGGGTAATTTGTTATAAATTTAAAAGTTTAGGATCCATTTTATACATTTTAAAAGTTCAGAGTCCAAGGCGCTTTTCATATAATACTTTAGGGTTTAAAATGCTCATTAACCCTATATATATAAATACTCAATGTCTTCTATCTCTCTAACTTGATACTAAGGGTCCAGCTTGTAACATCCTGGGAAATTAACCTGGATTAGTTTAAATTAAATGAGGTTAAGTTGTGAATTAGTGTGGTGTGTGGCTAAAAAGATCTAATGAACATTTTTTATTGTGATTTTTAACCTTAGATTCAGGTCCGAAGTGAAATTGGGTCACTCGAACATTAAAAAGTAAGAAAATTAAAGAAGGTTCTGTGCCACATGTCGTGGCGTATACCACCTCCAACATGGCGCATAAGTAGTATATCAAAAAGGGTTGGCCTCTTTATGTCATGTGATACGGTGCATGAGCCGTGGCGGATGGTCAAAGTTTAGCTTAAGTGGACCTATGTTAGTTCGCAAAATTAGAAGGAAGAAAAGGAAAAAACAAAGAGCACGCACCAAGCTCTATTAAGGCTTGAGATTATAGACCATTTAGGACATTTTGGAGCTTCCAAACATTAAGAGTAAGTTTCTTGTGTTAATTTTTTTCTCCCTTCTCTATTTTCTCAAAGGTTCGAGTTAGGGTTTGTGAATGTGAGTAAATTTTCGATCCATAATGGCTATGGGTCCAAACTTATTGACCTAAATAAAGTTAATAAGAGTTATTTAGATTATATAAACTTAGTATTAATGGTTTCATAAGAATTTGGTTGGTGGGAGCATTAATTATCCAAAAATGTGCATTAAATAAGGTTGGTAGAGGTGTGTGAATCCATTAATAGTGGTTTAATGGTTCATTAATGATAATGTAAGAGTTAAAAGTACGTTAATGAACCCAATGGGTATGCTTGGAAGTGTGAGGTTGTAATTTTGGGGGTTTGAAAGTGTTGAGACCAGGTATTGTGAAATTCAATTATGGAAGTAGTAATGATTTTAGGTGTATCGGCACCATTCAAACTTAAGAAGCTTTGGAATTATTTATTTTGAGGGATAAATTTTTAACCTTTTAAAGATTTGAGGTAACCAGAAAAAATTTAATTTATGTATTTTTTTGTTAAGTAATTATATGTTGAAGTAAATGATGTGAAAACTAGATGATATTTGTAAACTTACATTTGATGCAAAAATCTGGCAATGTGATTGAGAGTATGATGTGTTAAAATAATGAAAATGATTTATGGATATATGCATCCTTACATGATTGTTATTATTGAGTAAAAGCACGTACATATAAAAATGAGTAACATTGGAGTTAAATGCAAATTGAAATATGTGTGGGTTGTGAAGGAAGTGAAATGTGATGAGCATGATATGATTAGGTTGATGATGATGAAATTGTATGCTACATGTTGATATTATGTGCATGGCATGACCATTTATGATGGGAGTTTGCCTATATGAAGAGAAGCAGATGTTGTATATCCACGTGGTATTGACAAGTTTACTGTTAGAATTGAAAGCTAACCAAGCTGCCAACCATTGAAATTAAAAGGTAGTCATTATCTCATTGTTATAGAAGGACAATCTCACTTATTCTTCGAGAGATTCAAATCTAATTAATCTCCACCAATGTATGAGGAGGCAACCTTAAAGATATGGTGTAAGATTTGCTCTTACTAATGCATAATTAATCATCATTTTCCAACGTAGTTAAGGGGATAACCCTAATAAAGCTTACCAAGTTTTCACAACATTATAAGTAGAAGAAACAATTTTAAGCAATTGCAATAGGATCCCAAGAATTTCAACATTCAAAATACTCTCGTTCACTCTTGAAAATCTCAAGTCAGAGTTTTTATAGATACAGAAGCCTGAGATTCATTTAAGAATCAAAATCATTGATTGAACACTCAAAGCTATGAATTATGTGAAAATTAACATGAACACCACGGTTAATTGCTAGTGCACCACGACTCGTGAGATTTTATGTCATGTGCCATGATGCATTGCACGATTTATGACAACAAAATGCAATTGTCAATGATAGCACAAGAAGCAAACTTCCGACGTGTCCCTCCATTTTAACTTAAATTAATCTCCACCATTCATTTAAATTAATTTTACATAATTTAATATTATCAAATTTATTAATATAAAATATAAAATTTTAATAAATCTATTCAATACCAATTTAACCAATGTAGATTTAATCAAACAATCAAATTTAATATTAAAAAATTTCATAATTTTACATTTTAATTATTCAAATAGACTCCAAACAATTCAAATATAATCAAAATGACCTAATTTAATATTAAAAAATTCATAAATTTTACAAATTAACCATTTAGATGCATTCTAAATAGTACAAATTTATATTAACTTTTGTATATTTTTATATTAATAAATATGATATTAAAAATATTTAAAAATTAATTTAAATGAATGACAGAAATCAATTTGAACTGAAATAGAAGGCCGAAATAGCTCCTAGCCTTATGAGCACGCTCATCACAAATTATCCTTGCTAATGATAACATTTGAACAAACAGAACGCTAGAAAGAAAGTGATGTCATCAGATAGAGGGAGAAGTGGATGCAGGTCAGGGTACACAATGCCGGGGATTCAACACTTCCACTTATAACAGAGGGAAACAATTACATTAGTGATCCATCACGTCAATAAACCCTACTCCAAACAATCAAAAGGTTGCAATCTTGCAATGGTATTCTGAGCAGCTGTGATTTCTACTTCTATGTATTGATGTGCTCCTTCAAGCATCACCTTCCAACTGTAAATTAACAATCAATTATTAGTAATATTATGCTTTTCTTGCCCACCTCAAATTAAAAAATTGTAAGCAAATAGAGAATATTGCCGTGTTGGTCTCAGCGTATTTTTGGATTCTTCATCAAATATCTTAAATTTTAGATTTGTTTTTGTGATATTTTGAGGTTTTTGAACATTAACAAGATTGAAACTCAAAATTAAATTTTTAGTTAAGCAAGACATAATCCCTATATATAATTTGCACTTCCATTTGATGCATACATGAACACGGTGTATTGTCTTGATTTCTCGTGAAGCTCCAAATTTTTTCCATTTAAAATTATACTACTAACTCATGACCTTTTCAGTAATTTACATATGCAAACATACTTTTACTAGTACATATCCATCATAATTAATTTTTTTCAAAAATTATTTCCCAATTAAACAATCCAAACAAAAAGGGGTCACAACAAAATCAAGTCTTCTGTCCATAAATTAATTCTCAAATCAATTTTACTCATGCTAACATCATAAACCAAACACCCTCTCCCATGTTGAACCTAATGAAAGACCCCCAATACCCACCTGGGAACAAAAAAACCAACCAATCTCATCCAAAATCACCTCGTTCGCACCTTAAACTAAAACTTTGATATTGACCCTCCCAAAAGCCAAACCAAACTGGTTCTACAATCAATAAGATAAATTTGGTAGGCCAGACGAATCAAGCCACCAACCCCTAGTCACAATTTCGACTATCTAAATTCCACAAATTCAAAGAATCAGCAATATAGATCCATGATGACGCCCAAGGGCAACTCCCAATAACGAGTTTCCAAGGCCATCACAATGTCCGATCCTCAACCCATCACAATGGTCAAACCATAAACAACCAACACAGAAATTGCCATAAACCATACACACAGACCAACAATTCCAATATCACAGTTCCACAGTATTCTAGAAGATAGATCACCAAATCAGTAAACGATTATCCATAGGTTCCACACAATGCAATAGAAAACATGATCCTCTGAACAGAGGCAAAGAAGTTAGCTATTTTGATTGTGTGCTCTCAAGCATTATACACTAAATATAAATAATACCATTCTTTTGAGAATGATCAAACATCATGCTTTAGCATCTGGTGTTAGGGAATGCAAATTTATTTTAGATCATCTCAGGCATAATTATTATCATTTTCAAATAGACCTAAGATGGACAAAATGAACCTCACCTTCAGTATAGGCACCACATTGGATGATTTGAACAGGTAGCTCAAAACCATATTCTCCAATCATATCCAGTGTTCGTTGTCCACCAATAAGCTCCCCGAAGACCACATATGAACTGCACAAGATCCCAAACAGGATCAGTGAATGCACTTCTTCAAATGCAATGTTTGCACACCAGGCAATGCATATTCCCACCCCAGCTGGTCATGAGAAGGAAAAGATAAGCATAAACAGTGATAAATATCTCCAATAATTAACTACATAAAAAAACCTGTCAAGGGATGGATCAGCTTTCAATGTGATCACAAATAGAGAACCAAATTTTTTGCAATCATCTTTTGACATTGACAAAAGACCTGCTTTAGAATGCTCAAGAGTAGGTGACTCATCTGAAAGAAACCACGAGAACAATAGAGAACCTCCATTCATCAAAATAAATAGACATATATTTATGCTTTTCAAAAGCATGGTCCAGGATCCAGCATTCTCACCTGGGAAATTTGAACCATATATGCTTTCTCCAAATCCCTCTGCAAAAGATAAAAATGAGATGCAATGGTGCAACAGTAGATATTATATCCAGGGATGAAACTTATACTTGCAATTAACAATGTAATTATGAAGCACCCCTTGGTTCACAATACTAACTCAATATGATACAGTGTTGAGAGGATCCTTCAAAAAAGAATAGCAAGGGCAATGCAGAACCTCTATTCATCAAAATAAATAAACAAGGACATTTTGAAAGCTTTTTCCAAGTGTGGTTCCAGGATCCAACACTCTCACCTGGGCATCTTGAAGTATAAGTGAATTCTTGGTAGTCCCCTGCAAAAAGATAAAAATGAGATGCAAAGGTGTAAGTAAGAGTAGACATTATATCCAAGGATGAAGCTTATACATGCAATTAACATTGTAAGTATGAATAACCGCTTTGTAATACTAGCTCAATATGAAACAGTATTGAAAGGATCCTTCAAAAACCAATTTATAGACAAGTAAAACCGTATTTCGATATAAACTGAAGATTGAAGATTTAAATGTACACTAATGCACGAATATCAACAGCAGCATCCTGTTAAACTTAGGATTTCCAACAAGATACACTATTCAACCACTCATGTAGAAAGACTCTTCAGTGACATCATTTATAATTGGAAGAAAAATGACCCAGTTAAAATCCTCAATTGCTACTCTTAATCCAATCCTACTGTTTAGCGAGCCATACAATTCGAAGACAAGGGGATACAATTTTACCTATGATCAATATGATAATAACTAAGATAAAATATATAAAACACATAATTCACAAGTAGTGAACATTATGACTCATGCTTCAAATTACGTGCAATGCTAAAACAAAACAACAACAACAACAACAACAAGCCTTTGTCCCACTAAGTGGGGTCGGCTACATGGATTGCAAGACGTCATTGTGCTCTATCATTTATCAAGCTTTTAGGAATATTGTTAATTAAGAGATCGCGTTCAACAACTTCTAAGAGTGTTCTCTTAGGCCTTCCTCTACCTCTCTTAATCGGACTCAAAGTTATATATTCCACTCTTCTCACTGGTGCCTCCCTTGATCTTCTTTGTACATGCCCAAACCATCTCAACCGATTTTCTACCATTTTTTCCTCAATAGGTGCCACCCTCACTTTTTCGCGTACGTGCTCATTTCGAATTTTATCTTTACGTGTATGTCCGCACATCCATCGTAACATTCTCATCTCTGCTACTCCAACTTTATGCTCTTGCTGTCCCGTTAGAGCCCAGCATTCACTACTATATAACATTGCCGGTCTGATAGCAGTGCGATAAAACTTTTCTTTAAGTTTATTAGGCACCTTACGGTCGCAAATAACTCCTTTAGCTTTTCTCCAATTAAACCACCCAGCTTGAATTCTATGTGAAATATCTCCACTGATTTCGCCATCATTTTGAATAATGACTCCCAAATATCTAAACTTTTCCACTTGAGGTATAATTTGATCTCCCAATTTCACTTCCAAATTATTGTCGAATATTCCTTTACCAAATTTACAATATAAATATTCCATCTTACTTCTACTCAGACGAAAACCTTTCGACTTCAATGTCCTCCTCCATAGCTCAAGTTTGTAATTAACCTCTTCTCTTGTCTCTGCTATAAGAACTATATCATCCACGAAGAGCATACATTTCGGGATTTCCTCTTGAATATGTTCCGTCAAAACATTTAAAATCAAGTTGAACAAATAAGGACTCAGAGATGATCCTTGATGTAATCCAATCTTTATAGGAAAATCCTTTGTTTGACCACTAGGCGTTCTTATACTAGTTTTTACCCCCTCATACATATCTTGTATGGCTTTAATATAAGTAATCCGTACTCCCTTTTTTTCCAACGCTTTCCAAAGCACTTCTCTTGGTATACGGTCATAAGCTTTTTCTAAATCAATAAAAACCATGTGTAGATCTTTATCTTTACAACGATACTTTTCCATTAATCCCCTTAGTAGATAAATCGCCTCTGTAATTGATCTATCTGGCATAAAACCAAATTGATTCTCAGAAATACTTGTCTCCAATCTCAACCTGTGCTCAATGCTAAAACAAAACAAAAAAAAAACCCCCGCTTTTATTATAATTAGTAACTAGTAATAACAAGGAAAAATAATGACAATTGCCTCATGTGATGAGCCAAGATGATATGATGAAAAACATGAGAAGGGCAACCTCAAAATCATCAAAGTGACTAAGTTTACAGTATAGAACTACAAGCTTCAAAACTAGTCAAGTATGCAATCCTAAGGTCAATGCATCCATATAAAACATACCTCCAGCATAAATATCACCCCCCTGCAAAAGGAAAACCAGCTATCAGTACATAGTCACAATAACACATAGCATACAAACTGCATTTGGACATTACAAAGCCTACTTAGCATTAAAAGGTGGAGGTGGACAACTTCGTGAGTGCAAGCTGAAAACTATATCAGTACATACCTTGACATAGGAGCAACCCTGCTCAATGGGATAAAAGAAAGAGCCTATATAAAACAGTATCTGACCACTAGGACTAAGTCCCTTTTCTCCTGAACAAATAAGAATTAAATGAGAAATGGAGAACCCATATCAGAAACCGTAAAATCAAAATGAGTTAGCACGTCCTCAGGCTTGTTCAATTAGCCAGAGTGTAATTGTATAACAGGAGGGTTTTGCTAGGGGTTTATAATGAAATCAAATTATTACCTGTACATAGTGCACGGAAATTTTCTGCAGTGAAGGGGGCGACATCATAGAATAGCTGGGAGGATGAAAGACTTTGTTAGGTTGCATTTACACTCTCCTCAAAGTCTAAGTTGCAAAATCAAAAAGGCATAAAATTCTTCATGTATTGTTGAAAAAGAAAAAAAGTACCTTAAAAATCATTCTTTCACAACGACGATCATCTATAGAGACATCCATAAAAACCATGGGATTCTTCTCCTTAGGCAACGGTGATACCGTTAGCCTAGCTAAGGGAGCGCAAATTTCAGCTGCAATAATGATACGTAAGAAAATTAAAGAAACTGATATATAATTATAATAATGACTTATACTATAGGAAAGTTTATTATAAATTACTCAGGGAGTTTTACTTTGAATTTGATTTTAAATTAGATAAAATTTAGATTAGATTAGACTAAATCATTCATATAAAAACCAGCCTACTTTTCATGATTTTGCTTCATTTGTGAGCAAATAGAGGTCAACAATGAATTGATCTATTTTGATTGTGTGATCTTAAGCAGTATACACTGAATATAAATAATACCATTCTTTTGAGAACGATCTACACGCTTTCGCTTTCCCCCTGCAACATCTTCAAGGCTTTCATCATCAGGGTTGTCGTCAGCTTTGCTATCACTACCTAAATAGGTTCATCTAATGTCAAGCCGAGCCAGAACCATACACATAAAGGAGAGACAGATCATGTATTATACACTAAATATAAATGAGAATGATCTCAACACTTATGCTTCTTCTGTTGAACATCACAACCATCAATTTAATCAAAGGCATATTGTTGATTGAAATAAGATGGCCAAAATAAGTCACACCTTCAATATAAACCCCACAATCATCAACTTTAACAGCTACCAATGAAGCATAATCATCAGCTTCAATAGGCAATGAAGGTAACTCTTCAATCTTTCTCAATGTATCAAATCCATCAACAAGCTGCCCAAAAACCACATAGAACCTGAAGAAGATTCCGCACAACTGTACTGGTAAATTATATGCTTCTTCAAATGCAATGACTGCAAACCAGACAACTGAAATTGACACCCCAGCAGCTCATGCGAAGGAAAAAAAGGAGCAGAACACAGCGCTAAATACCTCAAAGAGTTACATATAAAACATCTAAACAAACCTGTCAAGATAGTCATCCGGTTTCAACGTTATTGCAAAATGAGAACCAATAGCATAACGATCAGCAATTGATATGGACAAAAGACCTTTTCTATCATGCTTAAACATAGCTGGCTCATCTGAAATAAATCACAAGAACAATGTAAAAACTCAGCTCATCAAAATAAACAGTCAAAGTCATTTTGGGTTATGTCTATAAGACAATATATATATATATATATTGAATCATTGCATTCTATATGGTAAGAGCTCAAACGAATGACTGCAGGATCTAGAATTCTCACTTGGGAACTGAGAACCATATATGCTATCTCCAAGCTCTGCTAAACCATAAAAAACGAGATGCAAAGGTGTGAGAGTAGACACTACATTGAGGGAGGATAAAAAATGATTAAAAAGTTTGCGAAATTATACAAAACTGATCATTAGACTGGATGAAACTCATACTCTCAATTAACATTGTGATAGAACCCAATCTAAAAATGAGGACAAACTAGCTCAAGAGTTCATATTCAACTTCCAAACATAATCTGGGGTTACTCTAATGAAGTAAGCTACAGACAGTGAAGAAAACTAAAGTAAATAAGAGAAAGACAAATTGAATAAAAATGACGTATTAATCAAGTAAAACAGCATTTTATATTATTTGAAGATTTACATATAAACTGATACACATAAATATCAATGATAGCAAATGGTTGAACTTAGGATTTCCAAACAGATGCACTATTTAACCACTCATTTAGAAATAAATCTTAAGTGACATTTTTAATTTGAAAAAAATGACCCAGTTAAAATCCTCAATTGTTGTCTCAATCCAATCCTACTGTTTAGCAACCCAAGGGATTCAAGGACAAGAGGATACCAAATTTACTTATAATCGATATATCAATATCTAAGATAAAATATATAACAAGACACATTATACATAAGCAGTGAACATGACAGTTCATTCAAATTCCATGTGATGCATCGGGGGAAAAAACAAGAATCTACTTTTAGTTGAGGGTTAATAGTAATTAGTAAAGTAATATTAACGGCTTCATGTGATGAGTCAAGATCATATGACCAAAATCATGAGACAGACAACTTCAAAAAAAAATGAAAGTGACTACATGCACTGTATCAAATTACAAGCTAGAAAAAGTAGAGCAAGAAGTGTGTCATCCTAATGTCAATGCATCAATAGAAAACATACCGAATGAATCCCATAAAGTACCCCCCTGCAAAAGGAAAACCAGCCATCAATATATACTCAAGATACCATAATGCATACATAATGGGTTTGAAAATTATGAAGCTTATTAGCATTCTAAGATGGACAGGTTAGTAAGTACCAGCTTAAAACTACACCACAAGAAAAGCAGATATCCTACAACATAAACAAGGATAACTGACTAAAGAAGGGACAACTCCTAAGCCATGTTCGACTTCAACCACAACATCAAGGGTAGAACAACAATACAGAAGATGATCCTAGGTGCAACAAGAGCAAAAAAATAAATAAATAAATAACATACCTTCACAAAGGAGCCACCTTTCACAATGTGATAGAAGGAAGTACCCTTGTAGTGCAGTGGCACTTTTAATTTGCTGCTGATTCCCTTCTCTCCTGAACAAATGGAAAAACTAAATGAGAAATGAGGAACTTGGATCATGAACCATAAAATCCAACTGAATTAGCATGCCCAAGGGCTTGTTCAATTAGTCAGGACTCTAATTGTAGCACGGGAGGGCTTTACTAGGGAAATAAAACCACCAAATTGTAACCTGTACATAGCGCACGAAAATTCTCTGCAGCGTAGGGGAAAATCTCATCGAATAACTGGTGGGAGGACGAAAGAATCCATTAGGTTGCATTTCGACTCTCCTCAAAGTTGAAAGTTGCAAAATGCAAAAGCTTTATCATGTATCACCACAATCATTGTAATTCAAAAGTATTAAAAGGAAAATGGATACCTCAAAAATCAACTTTCCAACACGTTTATTATGTATAGAAATATCCATAAAAACCCGGGGATGCTTCTTCTCTTCCATTGTTTTCCTTTTATATATCAGAACTCAGGCCAACATAAACACTGAAGTCACAAAAGTCAGTAAAGAGGCACCAATTAATTATTGATATTAAGTAATATTGCATCAGAATCATATACTGATACAAGCAAAGATCATATCAAAGCCACGACACTTGCAAGCTTGAAAAGCAATAATTTCCTGATCCATTGTGACTTCATAAGTGGTTCCTGCGGAGCAATGGTAAGTCGATGGCCCCATCAACCAAGGTGGAAAAAAAGAGAACGTGTCCAGGGAATTTATCGAAGGAAGAAGAGGGAGATGTCAAACATAATTAAATTTTTCTTTGACTAAATATCACAAATTAAGGATTGAGAAGAATAAAACAATATTTCCATCAAAATCAAACAAAATCCCAACTAACAAATTACTCAATCACAGAAAAAAGATACCAACAAATCCGCCGGAAATTCACCGGAAAAAATGGCCCAAAATCGCATGAAAATTCCCTCAGCAAATAACAGAAAAGTTGATCGGTGACTGGCGAATAGCAAGAACGAAGAAGGAGCAGCGTTTGCAGCAAAGGGAGACGATTGAGAGGAAGGAAGAGACTCGCGAGCGTGAAAACATGAATGGATGTGGGTCCGTTTGGTTTTTCCAACGTTCAAAGAATAAAATTTTACTTTTAAAAAATTAAAATTACTTAAATAAAATATTTTATAAAAAAATACATCTTGAAAGTACATTTAATTAAACAGCAGTTAAAAGTGAATTTTTAAAACGTAATTATTTAAAATTTTTAAAAAGTAAATTTAAAAAATAAAATATTATTTAACCATACTACCTTAAGTTTAATCTCTTATTCTTTTATTTAAAAAATAGTTAATTCATTAAAAATATAATTATTATTTTAATAATAATAATTAAGTATTAATTTTTTTAGTATTATAAATTAAATAATTAATCATATTAATTTTTAGCATTAATGTATATTAAAAATTACAAATCTTTATTACATCTTTTAAAATTATAAATTAAAAAATACAAATAACTAGAGATTAAATTTTTAACATTATAGATCAAATTTGTGTTATTTAAAATCTTTATTATATTTTTTAAATATTTTAAATATATTACATTTGTATAATAAAAATTATAAATCATTATAAATTAATGTCCTTTTTGATAATTGCACATTCAAAAGCACATTTCACTATCACAAACCAAACAACTTTAATGTATCAAACTGATTTTTGAAAAAATATATTCAAACACAAATTTCATTACAACAACTGACTTTCACTAAACTGACTTTCATCACCAAATGAACTTTTACTAAATGAACTTTTGACAAACTGAAAATCAAATACACACTAAATCACTAAGGTAATTTAACCTAATTCAATTTCCCTAGGTCAGCAAAAATAATAATAATAATAACAAAATAATTCAATTCCTTCAGAAATATCCTTTGATAATTTAACCTTTTAAGTTTTAAACCTAGCTTTAAAAATTTTGAGAAATAAAAAATTCAACAAAAAGCCTTTTCTTTTTTTTTTTTTAAGTTGCCAAACAATAAAAAGCCTTTCACTCTAATGGGCGCCTTATTAAAAATGTGGTATGATGAATTGACTATTAATGTATACTTTATTAATAACAAGTCTACAGTTTAACTACATCACATCTAATTCATGGATTCTATAAAAGATTTGGCTACAACATTAATTTCCCAACAAGATTTATGTTTTTCATGTTTTACCTATAAGATAGTTCAAATTTTAATGGACATTTAAAAAAAATCAAGGATATAATTAAGAAATAAATTATACTCCTTCCGTCCCAAATTATAAAACACTTTTAAATAAAATTTTACATATCAATAAATCTCATTAAATATACTTAAGAACCTTATCTTTTCAAAACAAAAATATAAACTTTAAAAATACCCATAATTTAATACATTGAAAAGAAAAGAGACAAAAATTAATTATAGAGAGAGCAAGGGTAATATTAAAATTAGTATATTTAATGAAATCTTAATCTACTCAAAGTATCTTATATTTTGAAATAAAAAAACTTCTTTAAAGATGTCCTATAATTTAGGATGGAGAAAATACCAATTACCAAGTGACTTATATTCTGAATGAAGAATAGTTTTTATAATGCCATTTATATTTTAAATTGAAGAAAGTACTTCATAGTTAAACTGTCTTACTTGAAGCAGGTATAACTAACAACGTTTGCATGATAAATTGGTAATTAAACAGATCTTACAATTGACTATTTTATCATTGAATTGTGACTTTAAGCTAACAAAATTAACACCTTCGCATAATGAATTAACAGCTTTGCATGGTAAATTCTCATCTATACATACCTTATATGTCATTTTCCCAATATATAATACCCACGTAATTATTAGAAAGCAATTTTTTTTAGATGCCCGTAATATTTTCTAAAAACAAAGACATAATTGTAGGTTTGTATTCAAAAAATATTAAATTTACTTCCTTCTTTTTCATTCCATTTCATTGTGAGCACTTGCTTTCAGGTACGTTTAAGAGTATATGATCGAATAGAAAGAAATGATCATTATTAGAATGAAATGTGGTGGAATGGGACGGAGTGGAATGAAACAAAATATTCCATTGTTTGGGAGTTTCATTAAAAAAAATAAATGATTTTATTTAATTATTTTTTAAGAATAATTTTGAATAAGATATAGTTAATTTTTTTTAAAATTTTAAGATAAGGGGGAGTGAAAGAGTGAGTGAGAGTGAGTAAAATAAGGATAATTTTATAAAAATATTATTTATATCATATCATTCTATCCTTGACTGTTAAGAAAAATAGGTTTAGGATGGCACGGGATAACTTGAGATGTCACTTCAAATTATTCCATCCTCTTTTAAAATTTTCTTCCAAATAATAGCATAAAGTAGGGCTGTGCAAAAGTCTCGTAGTATGGTCCAACCCGTGAAAACCCGGTCCTGTCCGGTCTTATAAAATGTTGGTCCTACAAGACTAAAAAGACCAAAAAGACAGGACTAATTTTTCGGATAAGACCAGACTCGAGACCAAGTATCTGGACTAAGTGGTCCAATCTAGTCCTATAGAATTATTTTAATATAATTAAAAATAATTTATAAATTATTAATTAATAAGTTAGTGAATTAATCTTACATTATTACATTTTGTATTAACACATTGAATAAAGAAAAAGTCACCCAGCACTCCAGGCTCCAGCAACCGGCAGCGTCAATTATGATCTCACACGTGTTAATCACTTTAGTCACACAGCAAGTCAATAAAGAGCAAATGCCGTCAGAAATCCAGCTCACTTCAAGTTCAGCATAAAACTCATTCTTAGTTTCTTTCCACACTCTCTAGTCTCTAGTGCACCGAAGCCCTACCTCCTCCAGTACGCCACTACCGAACACCGTCAATCACGTCGCCCGCCGTTGCTCTTCCCTCTTCATTCTTGTTCGAGCCCTAATCTCTGATTCATTGCTCTTCCTTCTTCATTCTTGCTCGAGCTGTTCTCCTGCCACCGCTGCTCCGCTAGTGTGCCACCACTGTCGGCATCGCCTCTCGCATCTGATTCACCACTGGTACTCTCCATTAACCTTAACCTCTGATTCACCGCCATTCTCGCACGTTCAAGCAAGCAATCGCCAGGTAAGTCCTGTTACCCATTGCCCCACCCCCACCCCTGCTCGAGCCATTCCTTGTTCTTCTTCCTTTCATTTTTTTCACTTGAAAAGTAGCTATAGAGATTTCTTGTGCTGACCCAAGTCTGGCATATTCTTGTTCGTTTTCCCTTGTTTTTTTTACCTAACTCTGCCTCATCATTGAATCTGTGAAAAACCATTGAAGTGGATGTGTTTTTTTCCCTGACTCTAGCTCATCACTCTACACAATCCAAAATTTGTTGAAATTTGCTACACAATTTTAGATTGACTTGTCTTAGAAGTTGCTTAATATGGATTGAAATTTGTTACACAGATTTGGAAGATTGAAATTTGTTAGACAGATTTGGATTGACTTGTTTTAGAAGTTGTTTAAAGTTTTTCCCCATGTCTGTGTTGATCTGTTCGAAGAACATTCCTGTGGGATGATTTTTATTAGTAATCACCTTATCAATTATGTGCTCTCATTTTTTAGCTTTTGTATTACCTGCCATGATTTTGTGCTGTTATAACTTGTCCATTTTGCTTCCTTTTCATCATTGTGAAGTGATGGATATTGAGCAAACATCCAACATTGACCAACCTCAATCGTCTCCTTTCACTGGTGCAAAATGTGAGTTTAACTTCTTCTGGATCATCTTTGACACCTACTCCTCCTCCTCAACCCCCAACTACTATGGAATGTCCTCCTCCTCTTACAACTGTAACTGAAAGTGAAGCTACAGAAGGTAGTAGAAAGAGAAAAAATTCTTCAAGAAAGGTGTCAAAAGTATGGGAACACTTTACTAAGTTACCATTGGAAGAGACAAATGGAGAAGTTAGAGCTGCATGCAAGTACTGTAATTTAGATTATGCTTGTAACCCAGGCAAGCATGGTTTAACATCCTTGAAGAGGCATATACCAAAGTGTCCCAAGAATCCACATAAAGCTACACAAATGACAAAACAATCTATGTTGAATTATGTGACACCAAGTGGGCAAGAGGGAAGCTTAGTACCTCACATGTTCAATCAGAAACGATGTCGCAGGGCTCTAGTTGAGTTCATCATATGTGATGAGATGTCATTTAGGCTTGTTGAGAAAGAAGGCTTTAAAAAGTTTGTAAAGGAGTTAGAACCACGATTTCAAATCCCTTCAAGAACAACAGTGGCTAGAGATGCCTGGCAATTGTATCTTGGTGAAATTAGAATCTTGAAAAATTTGTTGAAGAAGTGTACTAATCGTCTTTGCCTCACTACAGATTACTGGACATCAATTTAAAACTTCAATTACTTATGTTTGACAGCCCATTTCATTGATAATGATTGGAACTTGCATAAGAGGATTCTAAGTTTTTACATGGTTGAGAATCACAAGGGTGATACGATAGGCAAGACAATTGAAAGGTGCTTATCAGATTGGGGCATACAAAATGTGTTTACCATAACTATGGATAATGCAACTTTCAATGACACAGCCTTATCTTACTTAAAAAGGCATCTAAAGAATTGGAGGGGTCTTGTTTATGGTGGTGATTATCTTCAACTACAGTGTTCTGCACATATTCTTAATCTAATTGTTAATGACCGGTTGAAGGAGTTGAAAGATACTTTTGAGTCCATTGAAATGTTATTAGATATGTTCGTTCCTCTCCTGCTCGCTTGCAAAGATTTAAATATGTTTGTGAATTGGAAATGTTGGACACAAAAAGCATTGTTTGCCTTGATGTCAATACTAGATGAAATTCTACATATTTAATGTTAGATGTGGCTTTGAAGTTTCAAAAGGCATTTGAAAGATTAGAGGATGAGGATGAAGATTTTGTTAGCTACTTCAACAAAGGTTTAAAGTGTCATGCTCAGAGTGGCTTTTCTTGTTTAGAGGGTAGCATAGATGCTTATGTTTATAGGCAAGGTGCTAGACCCGATGATAACATAGATGCTTTTGCTCACTCTAGGCAAGCTCCTCCTAAGCGTAATGGCCCTCCAAACAAACAAGCTTGGAGTAAAGCACGATTCTTTCTTAAGTTCTTGAAGGTATTTTATAATGTCACTTTACAATTTTCTAGCACACTAAAAGTTACTGCACATACATGTTTCCATCAAATTTCTTTAATTCAAGAGTTGTTAGATGAGAATATTGAAAGTGATGACCCTCTTCTTAGGGAGATGTCTTTGAGCATGAAGAGTAAGTATGATAAGTATTGGGGGGCAGCAGATAATTTAAACCCTTTGTTGATTATTGCTGTGATTCTTGATCCTCGATACAAGCTTGCCTATATTAATCATGTATTTGATCAACTTTTTCTTGCCCCTGACCTTTGCATGTCCATAAAGAACAAGGCAAGAGACACTTTGTATCGCCTATTTGAGGAATACTCTGCAACAGTTAGTCCTGATATAAGCAGTTCTGGTAGTGTCAACTCTTCAAGTTCTCTTGACACCAACACTTCAAATGCAAGTAAAGGTAAAAAAAGACCCTGGTCATAGATGGTTAGCATCCCAGAAGCAAAAAAGCTCGTCAGTTGATACCCAATCAGAGTTGGATAGATACCTTTCTGCTAGTACATCTGAGGACACCCCTATTGATGATGATGATGATGATTTTGATATCTTGACATGGTAGAAGATTAATTCTACAAGTACAGAGTGCTTTCCTTGATAGCACGAGATGTATTGGCTATACCAGTATCTACAGTTGCTTCTGAATCAGCTTTTAGCACTGAAGGACGTGTTGTTGATGATTATAGGAGTTCTTTATCTCCTAAGATGACTGAAGCACTCATTTGTGCCCAGAATTGGCTAGTTGCAGGGCAATCTCTCTCAAAGTTTGTCTCTATGTTTCATGAGGTTGATAATTTTCAAGAGACTGACGATGTGGTTAATGTTACAGGTAATATATTCAATTTTATGTCTCTTAATTTAATTTATATATTGCATTTTTACACTTACTAATCACTTTATATATGTGTATATGATTTTTTTTTACAGATGCTTCAAGTGTTATTAACACTAAGGAGATAATTATTTGAAGATTTATTGAGTTTGTTTCTGTTGAAGCTAAGGAGATAATTACATGACAGATGTAATGTAGTGTTAAACTTTGTTGAGTGTTTTTGTTGAAGTTATATATTTAAATCATTTGGAGTTTGAACTGTAACTGAAATATTATTTTCTTGATGTTAGAAATTATTATGAATTATGAATTTATTATGATTATAACTTATAAGTGTTTTTATTATCTTAATTGAGTTTATTAGGTTGAAATGAATTATTGTTTATCATAGAGAAAAAAAAAGTCCTAGTGAGTATTGGACTAACAGGACCAGTCTTCCAGTTTTATGGACTAAATCCGGTCCTGTTAATCTCTGGGTTTTCACAGGACCAGACCAGACTACGGGTTGCCTAACCCAGTCCTTTTTATAAAAAGGACCAGACTCCGGTTAGTCTGAAGTCCAATCCCGTCCAGTTCTTTGTGCAGCCCTAGCATAAAGCTTCTACTATCCCATTTCATTCCAGTTCGTCTTGAGAAAAAGCTCCCAAACATTACCGAAAGAAATGAAAACAGAAAGGTTTGCTATTTGGCAAGAAGAGGTTCCAATAGAATCCCAAATAAATGCTTTCACTAGATGAAATTGAATCTCCACGAAGGATTGACAGGATAAAATGCGACACTCACCAGTAAAAGGCAATTTAACATTGACAGGAAAAAGGTTTTTACTTTGGTACAACAACAGTTGTTAAATTTCTAGATGTAGAAGATATTCACATTTATGTTCACCACATATGGTGGGGTGAGATAAGTAATGCACCAGAAAAAAAAAAAAGAAAAATATCTACTATTCTGGTGCCTCATGTTTTTAATTCTCCTTCTTAACCCAATCAACCCAATCCTACTCCTAATTACACTAATTTGCCTCATCTATTTAAGCCTAATTTCCTTCCTCCCCTGTTACCTTCTTCTTCTAGGCCCACATCTATGTTCATCCAAATACTTCTCTTTGTAAATCCACTGCCTCCTCTATTTTATATATAAGGTCTGTGTTGATAATATTATATTTTCAAGGTCTAATGCTTCCGTGGTTGATAATCTAATTGATACATTGGGTAAATCATTTTCCTGTGAAGAATTTGGGCAATCTCGATTTTTTCCTTGACATTAAAGCTGTTTCTATGTTTGTTGGTCTCTTTCTGTCACAAAGGAAGTATATTATAGATTTGCTGACTAAGACCAATATGCTCTATGTAAACCCTTGAGAACTGCTATGGTTTCTAGTTCCAAGTTAACTTTAATGGATGGTAAACCTTTTGTTGATATTACTTTATATAGAAGTATTGTGGGTAGTCTTCAATATCTATCTTCTACAAGGCCAGATATTTCTTTTACTAAGAACAAGCTTGTCAATTTTTACACTCACCAAGGGATACACATTGGGTTGCTGTTAAAAGGATACTTTATTATCTTAAATTTATTACTAATTATGGAGTTTTGATTTGAAAGTCTCCTTCTACTTTATATGCTTTTTTGATGTTAATTGGGCTAGTTGCTTTAACATCTTAGGTTTTCAAGTTAGAAATTAGCAATATTTACAAGGATATTTTGGTCAATTTAAATAAATTATTGATTAATGACATCTATAGGAGACTAATATAGTTTTTGAATCCTTAGACAACCTTAAAAGAAGGTTAGGTTGATGTTTGAGTGGGCCATGACATGAAGGAAGCTTAAATTGTGTTGGGACTCTCTGTGCCATTTGTCGCGGCGCACGTGCAAAATCTGCACTTATCAGTTCGCAAAAACAAACCCAAAATCAAAAGTAGGATAAAGAAAATCGTGAGGAGGCGACGGGAAGCGACTGATATCTGTTAGGACACAATCTTTAGACCACTTTGAAAGCATTTGGAGCTTGAATCATCATTGGGTAAGCTTCTCTTTCCTTTCCCTCTCCATTTTATATGAAATTTATGACTTAAGAGGTATTGTGGAGCTTGTTTTCGGTTCCCTTAGATTTAGACTGAACCCATTGGCTTATTTAAGGTCTTGGGGAGTTAAATCAAATCTCTAACTTTAGGTTTATGAGTTTTATGGTGATTTGAAATTCTTGTTAAGGGTTTGGACAAACCTTAGGCATAATTTGAGAATTTTTAAACAATATGAATAGTTGGATGGTGATTTTGATATGTTGGGATGTTTAATAGGATGGTTAGAGTGTTTTGAAATGATTGATGTTGTTAGATAAGGAATTTGAGTATTATGAGTACTTAGAACCTAGTAAATTCTGGGTTTATTCGAAGTAATAATTGACAATTGTCATTTGATTGCGTAGACTTAGTATTTCTCAAGCTATATCATGCATATAGAGCATGTAGAGCTAGCATTGAGCCATGGTAACCCTTTTGTGTGATAAAGAGTTGAGATAACGGAATAATTTATACTATTTAATTATATTGCCTAACTATTTATGAGTAGATATGTTAAATTTGTTGCTTGAGATTTGATTACCTTGCATATTGTGAAATGTGAATTTGTGTATGAAATTTTTTTTGCAAATGATGAGAATAGTAAAAGTTTATATAGACTGATTAAGATATTTGAAATGTATTGTGTTATCTATGATGAGTGTGAGCATGATCATATTAGGGGGTGGGAGTTCACCCATATGAAGAAGTAGTAAAAATTCATGTGGCATGTATTTCCTTAATGTCTAGTGAGGCACAGTGTTGGAGATTTTCTCCTTAGTATCCATGCGGGATACAGCGTTGGAGAGTAACGCTCCTTAGCATAGTGATGCGAAGTTAGAGTAATAATAACCCATGTCATGTTGGAAGTAAGATAGAAAACCTTTAGCAAGGTGATCCTACCATAGAAGGTGAGCTTAAACCTTGTGAGTGTGCACTTGGTTCAAGAGCCTATGGTTTAAGTTAGGGTGATATGGAGGCTTGGACGATAGAATGATCATGTTAGTGATAAATGACTTGTGTTCATGGAAAAGAGTATATTATAATATGCTAAAAGTATATTTTGGTGCTTAATAGCTCTACTCCCTTATGATTATGCATGTTAATTAATAATAGTGAATTATTCTGTTATTGAGATGTTTATCTCATCTCGTAGTTATATTTTATATGTGAGGGCTCCGGTAGGGGCAAGGGAAAGGAAGGGATGACTGAAGAGTGAAGAGTATCGTTGTATAACTCTTCACTTTCCTCTCTTAGGTTTGTAACGAATATTGCTATAATATAATGCCAACTTAGAAAGATGACATTGTTCTATTATCACTTATATAAGAATATGTGAAGTGTGTATATCTTGGCCCAAGATTGATGTTGTTGTGATTAAATAAGTATGCTTGGCCAAGATACAATTACAAGTGATATATTTGAAATGATTTATATGTTAAAATGACCAAATCGATATGTGTGTTAAGTTTAATCCACCTATTTGTGTTATTGTGAATTGGAAGTTTGGTAGTCATTTCGAGTATGAATGCTCAATTGTGTGATATGGTTGACCTGTCATGTTATGTGTGGTTCATTTGAGGTGATCAAAGTGATTCTATAGTTAATGGCATTTGGTGGTGTGCTTTAGACACCTTTGAAAGTGCTTTGAATTGAAAACAAACCATTTTGGATTCGGGTGTTCGTCTTTTTAATGGATGATTATTTGAGTGTGAGACCAGTGCCATTAACTAAAGGACTTAAAAAGTTTCGTGTGAACACTTGAACAGCTTAAATCAAAAGTTAGATGGCAAAACGGCACACTCTGAAAGTTTGAAGTGCTGTCATGACAGTAAGTGCGCGCCGTGGTGCATGGTAGTTGCGTCACGGTGTAAATGCCTTTTAAAGGACTTGTCCCTTTGTGCCATCCATCGTGATGGGTGTGGGTTGCGCTGTGGCAAACGGGCTAGTTTTCAATGGGAACAAAAATAAAATTCAAGTATGTATGAATTATTGGCTCTATTACTAGATAAACATAATAAATATAAAAATATCTTTGAATAATTATTTAGTTATTGTTCACACTAAACTTAATTAAAAATCAAGAATATATTAAAGTAAGTACCTCTTGTATGTAAGGTTAAATAATATAAAAGTTAAAGAAAAAATAATTTCAAAAAAAAGTATTTTACTCATAATTAAATAATTTTGTTTTCTATAATAATGACTATTTTTTTCATACTCTTAAAAGTAAAAAGTACAATTTATCTAAAATTTATTAAAAATTTTGAATTAATTGGGCAATAATTTTAAGTTAGTGTCTAACTGTGATTGAATTGAAGTCAATTTGATCATAATTAAAATAATATAATTTAATTAAGATATTTAAAATATTTATATATGATCACAATAAAAGCAATATTTAAACAATTAAAATATTAATTTACAAGTAAAATAAACATTCATGAATAAATTACACACAATATAATAAAACAATAATAAAGTTACTTAAGTATAAAGTTAATAAGTTATTTTTTTTATTCTTTTAAATTCAAAATAATATTTATGCTTAACAAGGTTACTTAAAAATTAAAATTGATTAAAAAAATAGAAAAAATATTTTAAAATGTTTCAGATATTCGGGTTGACCCGAATAAACCTGAAAGTGTTGGGGCCAAATTTGATTATATAGGCTTTTTATATAAGATAGGATGCTTTAAATTTGATTCGAATAAGTTTTGCCCAAATTAAGTTTTACCTAAATAATTCAATTTGCTCGAATTATTGAAATTATCAGCTGCACGTACAAGGCTAAAAAATATTAGACCTTGCATGTAGGAAAGAGAAAAGGTTTAGAGGAAGAAAGTATAAAAAAACAAAACAAAACAAAACAAAAGTCCCCACAGCTGCTATTAAATTTAACTAGATTTTACTTCCTGTGAACACACGGGGAGCATCAACTAATTAAATTTTAATAGTATTCGGTGCATGTTGTTCATCTAAATGTGTAATAAAACTTTAAAATAAAATCGACTAATCATACAATATTTTTGAAATTAGTAAAGGAATCTATTTCAATATTAGTAAGAGCACCAAATATATAAACAATTGAAATATTTAGAGTCAATATAATACCCCATGTTTTGTGAAATAAAAAATTCATGAGATGGTTTTAAGTGATAACTTTTAGTACATTTTGCAGCAGGAATTATTTAGGAACACATAAAATATGTTGTCTATTATAAAATAGGCAATAATTTGTTTGTTGTTGAAATGTAGTGTGTATTTTTTAAATAGAAAATAAAATACAATCATTGCTTATGTAATTTGTAATCAGCCAACTTCACAAAACCATGCCCTGATTTTGTTACACCACTTTGTTCTATCAATTTTTTCTTATGTTTGATCCTCATAATTTTATTTTTTAATTATTTATCCTCTTTTTATAAATTTCAATAATTATCTTAAACATAAAAATACATGAGAATTAGAATTGCCTAAAAATAATGATCTTAATCCATGGGCCATCAAAGGATTAAGCAAGTTTAATTAAGTAAGGATAGTGAAAGGAGTGGTTATAGAGGATTAAGGAACTTTTTAAGCT
Organism: Prosopis cineraria; assembly: GCF_029017545.1. NCBI lineage: Eukaryota > Viridiplantae > Streptophyta > Magnoliopsida > Fabales > Fabaceae > Prosopis > Prosopis cineraria. The sequence goes on from NW_026555343.1 coordinate 3,929,444, forward strand.
TGATAACGAGCTTAGAATGTGTGTTTAGGGTCGAGAATGGGCCATGTAGGCCAAAAAGAGAGAAAATGAAGGTGTGTGATTTTGTACCATATGCCTCGGCATATGTATAATCTATCACGGCACAGTAGAATGGACAGAGAGGAAGAACCTCTCTATGTCATATGCCACAGCGCAAGTAGTGTGTGTTGCGGCGCATGGCACAATTTTTACAAAAATAAGTGCGTAATAGACTCAAAAAAATAGAGGAAAAAATCATAAGATTGAAAGGAGAGAATGAAAAGAGCTCTATTAGAGCACGATTTACGGGAGGATTTGTGAGGGTTTAAAGCTCTCAATCACTAAGGTAAGTCTTCTCATCCTCTCTACACTAATTGAGAGTAAGGGTTTAAATGAGAAAAGTGATTTTAAGAGCATTTGAGTGTTAGAGTCTGAATGCTTTGACTAAAATGGAATTAATGAGAGTTATTTTGAGTATTTAAACCTAAAAATTATGAGTTTAGACATTAATGATAGTTGGGAGCCATTAATTTTTGAAAATAGGCATTAAATATGAAATTATGAAAATTGTTGAGCCATTAATGACAATGTGAGAATTTAATGAAGCTATTAGGAATTAAAGAGAGTTAATAAACTCAATGGATAAGCCTATATGTGAGAAACAAGGGTATTAGATATTTTAGAAGTGTAAAATAAGAGTTTGGAAGTGTGTATTTGACCATGTTGATGAGTTGGATTTGATTAATTGTAGATTAACCATTCAAGCACTGTATTTGGCTTAGGAAGCAAGCTTGGAAGCATATTTTGAATGGATAAATTTTTGACCTCTTAAAGGTTTGAAGTAACTAAGGGAACTCTATCTTGAGTAGTTGTTTGTTAATTGAGTTTGAATATGAAAATATGTTTAATTGCATGCATGATTGAATTTGTGAATGAGCAAGTTGTTAGATTGGGGGGCACAGTGAAAAAAATCAAAATCAAAATTTAGAAACCCCAATTGCGATCACGTACTGATCGAATTCATTTATGTCAAGGTGGATAAAGAAGTACTTTTTAAACATCAACTTCTCAAGTTTATCTCAACGTTTAAACCTCAAGAGCTAACAACACAGATTGGCTCTCTCTACCGATATCCACATGAACATCTTTCTAATATAAACAGTATGCTAGCACTCCCGATAACTAACATCTATCTATTTGTGCAGAAGCCTTGGAAGATATGATATTGTGGCCTCAATTAGAAATTCCTTTTCTTTTCTCTAGGGTATGTTCATGGCTCTCAAAATATTTTACCATCAAGAGTCTATCTCTCTTAAAAAGCTCATTCTTTTCTATAATATATAGATTAAGGTTTTTGTCTTCCCTTATGAATTTTCAAAAATAATCACAATTATTTCCAAAATCATATCTTATCAATTAATTCTTGATTAATTCATTTTGAATTAAAATGAATTTAGTTTAATATTAAATATGTCCAATAATTCAATTCAAACTATTTATTTTAATATAAAAGAAGAGCCAACGAAATAAAATTTAATTTATCTCATAAATTAAATATATGATATCATATTTTTTTTGAATTTATCTCATAAATTCAAATTATAGAAGTGATATAATATCCTCTCATATCATGTTAGTTATTAAATTTAATATATTATATAAAACTAAATTTAAAACTAATACAATATTATAATATAATGTAATACATACATACATATATATATATATATCAGATACACATAAATATATATTTCAAAAAATATATATAATATTATATTTCATATTTCATATTTCATATACATATACATACATATATACATATATATATATATATATATATTATCAGATAAATATTCAAATACACACACACAAAATTCATTCAATCTAGATAAAGCATTACATTTATTGAATCTAAAAATATTTCAGATTTAATGAACTTAAACATTATAGCTCGAATTAGGCTATTCTTGTGTGCGATCTTGTAGGCCCATATGAAGTTAGTGGTAGGCTAATAACGCTACAAGCCCGTAAGTAACAAGTGGCTTTTAACAAGAAATTGTGACTACCTAAATCATATAAGGATCAATGATTCAATGATCTATCATATAACCGTATCACATTTCTTTTGTCACGCAATATTTCGGTCAAGTGTAAGACATGAAATTATCATTCTCCTTTACTTGACCATTACTTTCTCGATCTTTAAATAGACTGATTATAGTAATGGAAAAACCATTTTCATTATAGTATGGCCATATATTTTTTCAATTTTACTCATCTAGCGGCCTAATAATATCTCTCAATTAATGTAAATTCTATATTGACCATTCATATTCCTCTACATGTATATCACTAAACTCAATCAAGTTTTATGATTACCCAGTTAAAGGTGACTTTTGATTAGGTCAAAGTTCAGTGGTCACCGTGTAGGAATCCATGATGATCTTAGGTCAGAGGGCTTAGTGACATGGTTACATATGAGATAAGCTTATAACTCATGCCGTGTAGCTTTTTCATAACAGATTGATCCAGCACCTTATACCCTTTAGGTGCCTACGACTTTAATTTATATTTCTATAATTAATTAAAGTTATACTAGTCTGATTTCATCAGATCCCTAATAGATCACCGACTATGGACATTTAAGACAATCACCATAGTTTATCCAATGATACAATTATCATAATGAACATGCAATTAATATGATAACAAAAGAGAAATTCATTAAATAACAATATTTATAGTACAATGATTAGTCCTCAGGTATAATTTTCAACACAAACATGCTAAAAAAATCTATGATATTGTATGAATTCTATTCAAATTGAAAAATGGAATTAAATCCTAAATGATTTTCAAAGTTATAACTATGTGTTAAAATGCGAAGTATGCAATATGTGATTATGATGATAATATGATTACATTGATAAGTGATTACGATATGCATGGCTAAATGAGTAAGTAAACTGTGATGTAAGATTGAGGACTGAAGTGAAGAGAGTTGTGAATATAACATTGATGCTCACTTGAGTAGCATACAATTGTCAGCCTTATGTGTTGATATTGAATTAGTAAAATTATGAAATAAGTGATCATTGTATGTTGCATTATTAGTTGCTGAGCGTTTGCCTAAGGAGAAAAGTAGATAAAATTCATATGGTATATACAGCTACCTTTCAGTGCAAGAAGGCATAGCCTTATCCTACTGTTTGTTAAGAGACTATCCTATAATTTGTCGATAGATTATAACTTAACTATCTCTACCTATTTATCAAGGAGATTAGCTTAGGGCATATGACACCCTATAGATTCGAGAATGAGGAAAACTGTGGTCCAAGAGTGAGTTTTATGATCGTTGGCCGTGTCACACCTCACAATTGGTGAGTTTAAGTAGTCCATTCACATGGATGGAGCCATATTTGATGTTATAGCCCACAATTTCAATCAGAGGAAATAATGAGGATATAAGGATGATTTAATCATGCATATGTGTCTATCCAACATGTCGTATGGTTGTTAAATTTGTGGCAAGTCATAGTAGCGAGTGTGCCATTGTCAAAGAGTTATTTGTGTTGTGACAAGGTGCATGGGATAATGATTTGGGTCATTGTCACATATCTATGTGTCTTGTGGCAATATACCTGTGATTTGGGATAAGATATGTGAAAATGAAATGAATTGTGGAATTGTAACTTGTATCACACATAATTGATGCCTTTGAATAATCAACTCATATTTACAATGTTATTTTAATTGATATACAATTGCACAGTGTAGGTGTACTTTGATTACTAAGTGGCTAGACTCACCTCTCTCTTTCAATATTTTATAGGCTATAGCTCTGGTGTAGAAAAGGGAAAGACTCGGAGGCTTAAGAATTCATGAAATTCCTACTATAAAGCCTCCTCATTCCATGTATTTTATGTAATGCACTGGATATTGCTAGTTAGGATATATTTTTGCATACACTTGCACTATATTATTGTTAACGATTTTTAGAATGTATTTTAGGCCTTGGGTTATTGGTTGTAAATTTTTCAAGTGTTTAATAGGACTAAATACTAGTACAAGTGCAGAATTGTTGATTTGGTTTTAACTGTGAATGTTAAATGGTTTATACAATGCTAAAAGGGAACTCCCCCTTATGATTTTGGTATTAAGGGATTGAGGAATGAAATTTTGATGTGATTAGAGTTATGTGTATGTGGTGTGTTGTACAGGGATTCCTAAGTCCTATAAGTGTGTTCTGGGTGATAGAAATAACTTTTGGCACAAATATGGGGTTTTGGACACCCCTTTAGTTGTGAAAGTTGTGAAAAATTGTAAAAATATATTTGAATGTCCAACTTTCTTGTATGACTTACTTTGAAAGTAAAATTTATGCCATTAGCTAATTTGTAAAAAAAGTTTTTCATAGACATCTAGATCATCTCATTTGAATGTCAGATGGAGAAATAAGGCACATTGAAAGTTGCTCAAGTTTACTATCAAATGACAGTTAATTTGCTGTCAAAAGTGTGTAACATGCCACAGTGCATGGTGCTTGTGCCACGGCACTTGGTATAAAGAGTGAGGAGCCGCGATACATTGCTCTATTTTTTAGACTATGATATTTTTCAACTATTTTTGAATCATTTCACTCCTTTAAGGTATCTTACACTTCCGTAACATTATTTTACTCTGGTTAACAGTAAATAAATGATTTTGACTTATTTTAAACTACAAAAACTTGAAATCTCATTTTTACAAATTTCAACTTGGTAATCCCTTATGAGTTAATCCCTTGATTATCTTGAATTTTTCAATTTAATTGTGTTTAGATAAAGGAGATACTACATATTGCACGAGTCCTATATAGTCCATTGAATGTGATCTATGGGTTAGTAAGAGTTTTTGGCACTTAGATCAAATGTGGGACACCCTAGATGTGTGTAATTATAAAAAAAAAAGTGAATTTAAAAATGGGTGTCCAACTTCTGATTGGAAAATGATTTGATTGTGAAACTGGTACTATTAGTTAGAGCTTGGAGAAATCTTTCTTTAGAGGCTTAGAATACCTTAATTAGATGTAGGACGAAAAAATGGGACACATCGAAAGTTCATCTTAGAAGTTGTCATTTGAGAGAAAGTTTGTTGTCATATTCGTGTAATCACTGCGGCACATGGCATAGGGGCAAATGTGCCATGACTCATCTACAATGAGCCACAATGCACCTCTGTCTTTGTGTTGGAATGATGTTTTCCTATCATAATGCATCACAAATCGGATTCATATGCTTCCGTAAACATTCTAACTCTAATTTTTATTGAAGAAAAGATTGTTCATAGTGTTGAGTTTAGAAAACTTAGGATCCTTTTTCTTGTTGATTTTTTGACCTTGGTGTTTCAGTTGGTTTAGCCAAGACTACCTATGATCTGGGAGTTAAGTGCGATTTAATAAGGATAACTTTATACAACCTCTCACCTTTTGCAATTAGTCCCTTGGCTCTCCAGCCTCTAATGCTGGATTAACAATGAAAAGTTGCATTTTCTCATATAGACAATCACCAAACCAATTACGAATTCTGATTAAAATAATATAAATTGATTTATTTTGTATAATTTCTATCTACTACTTCCCCCTCCTACTCTTTGAATTATTGCAATTTAATTTTCACTTTTTGCTCGTTATTCTTTATTGTACAATAACAATCATGCCTCGGGAAAGGGTTAGGGGTCATGGTCTCTTAACATACTAATCTTAATCTAAAAATTGAGTTTTTGTGCTAATGATAACATGTTGAATAGAAAGGACCTTAGAGAAAGTGATGCTTTCATATAGAGGGAGAAGTGGCTGTAGGTTAGAGTACAAATTGCCGTGGATTTAACACTTCCATTTATAAAAGAGGGAAACAATTACATTAGTGATGCATCACATGACAATAAAGTATAAACCCTATTCCAAGTAATCAAAAGGTTGGGCAACCTTGCAATGGTGCGCTGAGCAGCTATAATTTCTATCTCTTTGTATGTATTTGTTAGATAATGTGCTCCTTCAAGTATCTCCTTCTAGCTATACATTAACAATCAATTAATTATTAATTAGTTATATTGTACTTTTTTTCCCACCTCAAATTTAAAAAAATTGTAAGAAGAAAATAGAGGTATTGCCCTATTGGTTTCCAAGTGTTTGAGATTTAGAAAATTTAAAAAATTTTTGGACCGTTATCAAATATCTCTTAAACTTCAGATTTGTTTTTGTGATATTTTGAGGTTTTTGAATAAATCAAGATTGAAACTCGTAAAATAAAATTTTTAATGAAGTAAAACATAGTTCTAATATATAATTTGCACTTTCACTTGATGCATGCATGAACACGATGTATCAATCAATCAACTATCTCGACAAATCTTGTGGATTCTTCATCTGATTGGTCAAATTTGCTCCTCTCTAATGGGTGGGTGAACTTTGGTTTAATTTTAAATCTCTCTCATTGGTGGATGACTTGTATATTCTCGTTGGTTGGTTCTCTCTTGTTTATATGGCATTATGTGTTGGCTTCATTTTTCAAATTTGAAATTGATGCTCATGATTTTCATGGAGCAACAATAACTTCCTTATAATATGGTCCCCATCTGTTTCCCATGCCGTTGGCCTGTCATAAAGGTGTCCATAGGTTTAGTTTTGGGGGGAAAAAACTGAACTAAACCAATCAATTCACTAAAGCTTAAGATGTAACAACCTCCATCATTAACTTTTAACTACTCCACTGGCCAACACCTTTAACAAAAAGATCAATAACTTTTCATTTAAAACATTTACTACAAGACAAGTTGGAATTGAGATCCCAAAATAATTAAAAATTAAACAAAATATGTTTTGAAGGTCAGAGTATTTAAATTGTATGGAAACATGGAATATCTAAACATTGCATTGAACCAAAGTATAAAAAGGACACAACAGTCATTTTGAAATATTGTACAAGCTTGCCACGCCCAAGACCCATTCATCGCGGTCAACACACGTGGTAACCCTCATTGTGACCAACCCCACTATAATATCCTCGCCGCTGCTATTGTCACCTTTGACGTGGTCTATGGAATAGAGGCCTTCTTGCCACAGCCAACGCCAACATACATACTCACCATGGCCACAAGTGACGCTTACCATGACAAGCTCTGCATAAACAGTCTCGCCATGACAGCAAATAGGTTAAACATCCAACCCCTCACAACTAATAACTATGTCCTCCAATTAAGGTGACCCAAGCTTTCATACGCAACTAAAAGAGCACATCACACCTAATACCATGGACCCAAACGCTTTCATGCTAATAGAGGATCCTGGAATACTATGTGGCAACTTAAGTCTTTAGACTCTTTATACATGCACAAGTACCCCCTATTAACTATCAACCAAATTTCCAAGTTTAGTCAGGCATAAATACTCTATTCAACACTACGATTGCATCAAAGCAAGTACCACCCGTTAATCATAATATCCTCACATTTACATAGTTGACCTCTCATTCAAAATATAAGGCCAACTACCAACAAAATTGCCCAAATTACCATTTGAACTCACATGCAAATGAATTATAAATCTCACGTATACAAATGTATACATTCAATTGGCTCGTTAATTCTGTACGTTCGATAAGGAAATATAAGAAAAATATTATTTTTCATTAACTTTTAAAATTTAAATTGTTGAGACATCAACTATCTACTCATTTATATCAGATCAACTCCTACAACGCACAGGGTTTGAGTCTAGTTGTCTTGATCTCCCCTGAAGCTTCAAAAATTTTCATTTAAAATTATATTACTTACTCATGACCTTTTCAGTAATTTACAGAGGTAAATAAACTTCTACTAGTAAATATCCAATCATAAATTAAAATGGGGTCATGAGTTAAAATGGGGTCATATAAAAATTACTTCCCAATTACACAATCCAAAAAAATGGGGTCACAATAAAATCAAGTCTTCCATTCATAAATTAAAATAGGTTCCACAGTATTCTAGAAGATAGATCACAAAAGCAGTGATTATCCATAGGTTCCACACAATGCAATAGAAAACATGATTCCCTGAACTTGGCATCACAGTATCATGCCTACATTAGAGTCCACAATCCACAATAAACTGAATAGTACAACGACGACCAAAATTCGATAGACCAGCCCCAGTGCTTTATTCAGAACCGAACCAGAATCTTCAACCTAAAATGTTTAAATAGAAAGGAATGAGAGATTGATACCGTAAAATAACTAAAATGTACTCAAACCACCATGACTTTATATAAAGGATTCCCATAACAAATTTCAATAAAGAAATGATGTGGATGCCACACAATAGGATTTCTTTCAAAACAGTAATCCAAGTCCCCTGTTGGGACTTCGACTATATCCACACGAACAGATTGCACCACGCCTAATGTACATATCTAGCTTTGAATTGTTTTGGAATTTTGACAACTGAACATATTCAATGATTTTGGTGTGAGTTGCCCTTTCCCTTTATTTTCGAAACAAAGTCTAAGGGAAATTGTTCAAAATAAATGTCGCAGTAGATTTAGACTACTACAAAGCACTGCTCCCAAATTTCCAGATCCCAAAAACAGTAGAGATCCGTGAACGTGAATCAAATGTCTTCTAGCTACTTAAACCAAGAGAAAATCACTAATACATAAATCAATCAAGAGCTTTAAGGAATTCATGATTTTGCTTCATCAGTAAGCAAACAGAGGCCAAAGAAGAAGTGAACTATTTTGATTGGGTACTCTTAAGCATCATACACTAAATATAAATAATACCATTCTTTTGAGAATGATCATACATGATATGCTTTAGCATCTGGTGTTGGGGAATGCAAATCTCTTTTAGATGATCTCAGGCATAATTACTCTCATTTTTAATAGAACTAGAATGGACAAAACGAAACTCACCTTCAATATAGCCACCACATTTGATGATTTGAACAGGTAGCTTAAAACCAGATTCGCCAATCATATTCAGTGTGCGTTTTCCACCAATAAGCTCCCCAAAGACCACGTATGAACTGCACAACATTCCAAACAGGTTCAATGAATTCACTTCTTCAAATGCAATGTTTGCACACCGGGCAACGTATATTCCCACCCCAGCTGATCATGAGAAGGAAAAGATAAGCAAAAACAGTGATAAATACCTCCAATAATTAACTATATAAACAAACCTGTCAAGGGATGGATCAGCTTTCAATGTGATCACAAATAAAGAACCAAATTTTTTGCAATCATCTTTTGACATTGACAAAAGACCTTCTTTAGAATGCTCAAGAGTAGGTGACTCATCTGAAATAAATCACAAGAACAATAAAGAACCTCCATTCATCAAAATAAATAGACAAAGACATCTATGCTTTTTAAAAGCATGATCCAGGATCAAGCATTCTCACCTGGGAAGTTTGAACCATATATGCTTTCTCCACATCCCTCTGCAAAAAGATAAAAATGAAACTTATACTTCCAATCAACATTGTAATTATGAAGAACCGCTTGGTTCACAATACTAACTCAATATGATACAGTATTGAGAGGATCCTTCAAAGCAGAATCACAAGAACAATGCAGAACCTATATTCATCAAAATAAATAAACAAAGACATTTTGGAAGCTTTTTCTAAGTGTGACTCCAGGAACCAGGATCCAACACTCTCACCTGGGCATCTTGAAGTATAAGTGAATTCTTGAAAGTCCCCTGCAAAAAGATAAAATTGAGATGCAGAGGTGTCAGTAAGAGTAGACATTATATCCAGGGATGAAACTTATAATTGCAACTAACATTGTAATTATGAAGAACCGCTTGGTAATACTAGCCCAATATGAAACGGTATTGAAAGGATCCTTCAAAAACGAATTTATAGACAAGCAAAACAGTATTTTTAAGTAAATTGAAGACTAAAGATTTAAATGTACACTAATACACATGAATATCAACAGTAGCATCCGGTTAAACTTTGGATTTCCAAACAGATACACTATTTAACCACTCATTTAGAAATAAATCTTCAGTGAAAACATCTTTAATTGCAAAAAAAAAAAAAATGACCCAGTTAAAATCCTCAATTGCTAATTGTAATCCAATCCTACTATTTAGTGACCCATAAGATTCAAAGACAAGAGGATACAAATTTCCTTATGATCAATATCAAAATATCTAAGATAAAATATATAAGACACATGATTCACAAGTAGTGAACATTATGATTCATACTTCAAATTCTGTCCAATGCTAAAACCTAAAAAAAATCAGCTTTTATTTAATTAGTAATTGATTAGTAATAATAAGGAAAAATAATAAACAATTGCTTCATGGGATAAGTCAAGATGATATGATGAAAAACCATGAGATGGGCAACCTCAAAATAAAAAAATTGATTTATTGTACAGAACTAGTCAAGTAGGCCATCTTAAGGTCAATGCATCAATACAAAACGTACCTCCAGCATAAATATCACCCCCCTGCAAAAGGAAAACCAGCTATCAATACATAGTCAGAATACCACATTGCATACAAAACATGTTTGGACATTACAAAGCCTACTTAGCATTATAAGGTGGACAACTTTGTGGGTGCAAGTTGAAAACTATATTAGTACATGCCTTGATATAGGAGCAACCTTGCTCGATGGGATAAAAGAAAGAGCCTACATACCACAGTACCTGACCATTTGGACTGAGTCCCTTTTCTCCTGAACAAAGAGAAAATTAAATGAGAAATGGGGAACCCATATCATAAACCATAAAATCAAAATGAATTAGCATGTCCTAGCGCTTGTTCAAATACCCAGAGTGTAATTGCATAACAGTAGGGTTTTACCAAAGGGTTATGATGATATCAAATTATCACCTGTACATAGCGCACGGAAATTTTCTGCAGTAAAGGGGGCTATATCATAGAATAGCTGGGAGGACAGAAGAATTTATTAGGTTTCATTTATACTCTCCTCAAAGTCTAAGTTGCAAAATCCAAAAGGCATAAAATTCTTCATGTATTGTTGAAAAAGAATAAAGGTACCTTAAAAATCATCCTTTCACAACAATGATCATCTATACAGACGTCCATAAAAACCAAGGGATTCTTCTGCTTAAGCATCGGCAATACCGTTAGCCTAGTTAAGGGGCGCCTAACTTCAGCTGCAATAATGACATGTATGAAAATTAAAGCAACTGATATACAATTATAATAACGACTTATATTTTAGGGAAGTTTATTATAAATTAATAATTCAGGGAGTTTTATTTTAAATTTGATGTTAAATTATAATAATGACTTACTCCCTCCATTTAAAAATGTAAAACATTTTTTGAAGAATTAGATGTTAAAAAATATAAAGCACTTTTAACCTTTCAAAATATAATTATTGTCCTTTTTCCAAAAGTGTTCCTATTGAATAAATCACTTATATTTATTTTAGAGTGAAACACCCTATTAAATAAGGGTAAATATGAAAATATAAAATTAGTTTGAAAACAAGTAACTACTTTATTAGCGGATGAGATTAGGTTAAAAATACCTTGCATTTTTGAAAGGGGAAGTATTAATTCAGTGAGTTTTATTTTGAATTTAATTTTAAATTGGATAAGATTTAGATCATATTTATATTAGATTAGATTAGATTAAACTATATCATCCACATAAAAACCAGCCTATTTTTCATGATTTTGCTTTTGGTGAGCAAATAGAGGTCAAAGATGAATTGATCTATTTTGATTGTGTGATCTTAAGCATTATACACTGAATATAAATAATACCATTCTTTTGAGAATGATCTATTCGCTTTCGCTTTCCCCATGGAACATCTTCAAGACTTTCATCATCACTGTTGTTGTCAGTTTCGCTTTCACTACCTGAATAGGTCCATCTAATGTCAAGCCAAGAAAGAACCATACACAAAAAGGCGAGACAGATCATGCATTACACAGTAAATATAAATGAGAATGATCTCAACACTTATGATTCTTCTGTTGAACATGACGACCATCAATATAATCAAAGGCATAATTTTGATTGAACTAAGATAGACAAATGAGTCACACCTTCAATATAAACCCCACAATCGTCAACTTTAACAGCGACCAATGAAGCATAATCATCAGCTTCAACAGGCAATGAAGGCAACTCTTCAATCTTTCTCAACGTATCAAATCCATCAACAAGCTGCCCAAAAACCACATTGAACCTGAAAAAGATTCCACACAACAGAATAAGTAAATTATATCAAATTCAATGTTTGCAAACCAGACAATTGAATTGACACCCCAGCAGCTCATGAGAAGAGGAAAAAAAAAAAGGAGCAGAACACAGCACGAAATACCTCAAAAGAGTTAAAATATAAAACATATAAACAAACCTGTCAAGATAGTCATCGGGTTTCAATGTTATTGCAAAATGAGAACCAATACCATAACGATCAGCAATTGATATGGACAAAAGACCTTTTCTATCATGCTTAAACATAGCTGGCTCATCTGAAATAAATCACAAGAACAATGTAAAAACTCAGTTCAAAAAAATAAATAGTCAAAGCCATTTAGGCTTATGTATATAAGACAAAAAATTACTTTGAATTATTGCATTCTATATGGTAAGAGCTTAAAAGAATGACTCCAGATCTAGAATTCTCACTTGGGAATGTGAACCATATATGCTTTCTCCAATCTCTGCTAAACAAAAAAATGAGATGCAAAGGTTAAGAGCAGACATTCCATCGAGGAAGGATAAAAATGATTAAAAAGTTTGGAAAATTATAGAAAACTGAGCATTAGATAGATTGAAATATTGATTATTTGATTGGTGATCTAGTTCCAATATATTCATACCATTCTTTTGAGAATGATCTCTTTCGCTTTCGCTTTCCCCATGGAACATCTTCAAGCTTTCATCATCACTTGTTGTTGTCAGTTTCGCTTTCACTACCTGAATAGGTCCATCTAATGTCAAGCCAAGAAAGAACCATACACAAAAAAGCGAGACAGATCATGCATTACACAGTAAATATAAATGAGAATGATCTCAACACTTATGATTCTTCTGTTGAACATGACGACCATCATATAATCAAAGGCATAATTTGATTGAACTAAGATAGACAAATGAGTCACACCTTCAATATAAACCCCACAATCGTCAACTTTAACAGCGACCAATGAAGCATAATCATCAGCTTCAACAGGCAATGCAATGAATCAACTCTTCAATCTTTCTCAGTATCAAATCCATCAACAAGCTGCCCAAAAACCACATTGAACCTGAAAAAGATTCCACACAACAGAATAAGTAAATTATATCAAATTCAATGTTTGCAAACCAGACAATTGAATTGACACCCCAGCAGCTCATGAGAAGAGGAAAAAAAAAAAAGGAGCAGAACACAGCACGAACAGCACGAAATACCTCAAAAGAGTTAAACATATAAAACATATAAACAAACCTGTCAAGATAGTCATCGGGTTTCAATGTTATTGCAAAATGAGAACCAATACCATAACGATCAGCAATTGATATGGACAAAAGACCTTTTCTATCATGCTTAAACATAGCTGGCTCATCTGAAATAAATCACAAGAACAATGTAAAAACTCAGTTCAAAAAAATAAATAGTCAAAGCCATTTAGGCTTATGTATATAAGACAAAAAATTACTTTGAATTATTGCATTCTATATGGTAAGAGCTTAAAAGAATGACTCCAGGATCTAGAATTCTCACTTGGGAAATGTGAACCATATATGCTTTCTCCAATCTCTGCTAAAACATAAAAAAATGAGATGCAAAGGTGTAAGAGCAGACATTCCCATCGAGGAAGGATAAAAAATGATTAAAAAGTTTGGAAAATTATAGAAAACTGAGCATTAGACTAGATGAAACTTATACTTGTAATTAAAATTGTGATAAAAAATGGTGAAAATCTAGTTCCAGAGTTCATATTCAACTTTCAAACATAATCTGGGGTGACTCTAATGAATAAGCTAAGCACAAAGTGAAGAAAAAGAAAGTAAATAAGGGAAAGACAAATTGAATAAAAATGACGTATTAAACAAGTAAAACAGTATTTTTATATGAATTGAAGATTTACATATAAACTGATACACATAAATATAGCAATTGGTTGAACTTTGGATTTTCCAAACAGATAAACTATTTAATCACTCATTTAGAAATAAATCTTAGGTGACAACATTTTTAATTTGAAAAAAATGATCCAATTAAAATCCTCAATTGTTAGTCTTAATCCAATCCTACTATTCAAAGACCCAAATGATTCAAAGACAAGAGGATACCAAATTTACTTATAATCAATATATCAATATCTAAGATAAAATGTATAACAAGACACATTACACATAGGCAGTGAACAGTTGACTCATTCAAGTTCTATGTAATGCATAAAAAAAAATTATACTTTTATTTAAGTGGTAATAGTAAATAGTAAAGTAATATTAACAACATCATGTGATGAGTCAAGATGATATGACCAAAACCAGGAGACGGACACCTTCAAAAAAATTGACAGTAACTACATGTACTGTATCAAATTACAAGCTTGAAAAACTAGAGCAAGAAGTTTGTCATCCTACTGTCAATGGATCAAGACAACGTACCGGATGAATCCATAAACCACCCCCCTGTAAAAGGGAAACCAGCCATCAATATATAGTCAAGATACCATAATGCATACAAAATGGGTTTCAACATTATGAAGATTATTAGCATTATAAGATGGACAGGTTAGTAAGTACTAGCTTAAAATTACACAACAAGAAAAGCAGTTGCGACAATCAGCCCTGTAACCTACAACATAAACTAGGATAACTGGCTAAAGAAGGGACGACCATTAGGCCATGTTCAACCTCAACCACAACATCAAGGATAGAACAACAATAGAAAACAACGATCTTAGATGTAACAATAGTACAAAAAATAACATACCTTCACAAAGGAGCCATCTTTCACGATGTGATAAAAGGAAGTACCCTTGTAGTGCAGTGGCACATATAATTTGTCATGATTCCCTTCTCCCTCTCTCAACAAATGGAAAAACAAAATGAGAAATGAGGAACTTGTATCATGAACCATAAAATCTAACTGAATTAGCATGGCCAAGGCCTTGTTCAATTAGTCAGGACTATAATTGTAGTATGGGAGGGTTTTACTAGGGAAATAAAAACAACCAACCAATTACAACCTGTACATAGTGCATGAAAATTCTCTGCAGCGTAGGGGAAAATCTCATCGAATAGCTGGTGGGAAGATGAAAGAATTCATTAGGTTACCTTTTGACTCTCCTCAAAGTTGAAAGTTGCAAAATGCAAAATATAAAAACTTTATCAGCTATCACCACAATCATTGTAATCCAAAAGTATTAAAAAGAAAATGGTACCTCAAATCAAAATCAACTTTCCAACACGTTTATTATGTATAGAAATATCCATAAAAACCCGGGGATGCTTCCTCTCTTCCATTGTCTTCCTTTAATGTATCAGAACTCAGGCCAATATAAACACTGAAGTCACAAAAGTCAGTAAAGAGGCACCAATTAATTATTGATATTAAGTAATATTTCACCCGAAGCGTAAACTGATACAAGCACAGTTCACATCAAAGCACGGCATTTATAAGCTTGACAAGCAATAATTTCCTGATGCATTGTGACTTCATAAGTGGTTCCTGCTTAGCAATCGTAAGTGGCTGGCCCGATAACGAAGGTTGAAAAAAAGAGAATGTATGCAGGGAATGTATAGAAGGAAGAAGAGGGAGATGTCAAACATAATTTTTTTCTTTGACTACATATCACAAATTAAGGATTGAGAAGAAAAAAACAATATTCCCATCAAAATCAAACAAAATCCCAACCTTTACCAACAAATTCGCCAGAAATTTACCGGAAAAAATCGTCTAAAAATAGCTAGAAAATTCCCATCATAGCAAATAAAAGAAAAGTTGACTGGCAACGGGCATGAACCTGAAGAAGCGGCCGTTGGAGCAAGGAGAGACGGTTGCGGTGACGAGGAGCAACTGTGGCGGCGGGATGTGGAGGATTCGGCGGACAAGGTCTTCTTTCAAAGTTGAGGAAGAAAGAGATTCGAGTGCGTGAGTCGTGAATGGGTGGGGGGCCGGAGGTTAACGTGTAATGGCATGACCCGCAGGTCGAAAGCACCAACGTCCAAAGCCAACAAATAAATTGCAAGAATGGTCCCTTACTAAGTAACGCCTTTAGAAGTATCTTTTCATTGCCAATTTAACCTTTTCGAGGTGTTTGGCTGAAAAAGAGAGGAGGGAAGGAATGTTGTCCCCCTCCTAAACCTAGAAATTCAAGCTAGCATGAATAATTTCAAAAAAAAAAAATTTGACAGGGCTTAGTATTTTAAAAAAAAAATTGATACTTTGAGCTTATTCGGGTAATTTAAATAAGCTCCAAAAAAATTGAGCTATTGGCTTGAATACTCATTTATCTTAAAAAAAAAATACCTACTAATATGCCGTGGGTGTTTGTGTGTGCGGTGTGCCTGAGGCTGCATCTTGTCTTACGTGGCTAAGCTAAGTCATTCATTAACATTAAAAAAACCCTAAAGCTTAAAATTCCCTTCGCATTCATTCAACCATCTCTAGAATTTCAGATCCAGTCCAGTGTCACTGTTTAGTCTTGAATCTTCACTTCTTCTTACTATAAACTAATCCACTCATCGAACTTCATTATCATTGGTCTTCACTCTTTACTTTCTCAATTTCTCTCGTAGCCTCTGTCACTAACCAACAACTAAGTCTTACTCGCATCCTAAATCTCTCTCACACTTCATGTCGACGTTTGCAATCTCTCACACTCATCGTACTCAAAACTAGAACCCACTACTAGATGAGCTCCATCCAGAACCCATTACGAGAAGGAGGTTCGTCTGAAAGACTAGAGCCCACAGCCACGACGCCAGCTTGAACAAGCTTAAGACTAAAGATGTTTTCTTATTCTTATTATTCTTTCTTTATCTCTCATGTGCACTATCTGAAGGTTTAAGAGGTTGAATCTAATTTGCGGAATCTGAATCTAATTTTTGAAATGTCTACTCTATTTCGATCTTTGTCTTTGTCTTTGATTGATTGATTGCTTCAATCTTTTCTCTGTTTCAATCTTTGAATCTAATTGATTGTTTGATCTTTGAATCAAATTTAATCACATAAATACGTTTACCCATGGGATATTCACATGGTATCACCATATCAACATTGAACTGATTTTGTTTTACTAGTGTTGGTGAACACATTTTAACCTTTGAATTCTCTTGTAAATATATTGGAGCCTCTTTGAGTCTGCCTCTGCTTGTATTTCAATGTAATTGTGCTATTATGTGGAATTAAAGTTCTTAAGCCTTTTGTAACTTGTAATTAAGGTATAATATACTTAAATTGATCTTTAATTTCTAATTCTATGCAGTAAAATATGTCTTCTAGTCAAAAGAAGTAACCAATGAAAATGTGGGTGGTAGTGCTAGTAGTAAGATAAATGATAATGTGCATGGCAACGGTAGGGTAATTTATATGCCTCCCTTTCAAAAGAATAATGAAATAAATTACTTGCCTCTGTAATTAAATCAGTTGCTTCTACAGGTAAGAAACCTATTGCCTCTACAAGTAAGAAATCTGTTAGTTCTGGTAATTCTAGTAAAAGAACCAGTTCTGAGAAAGAAAGGAAGCCATATATTTCTAAAAAATCAAAAACTTGTACGTCTAATGTTTGGAAGTCTTTTTCTAAAATTGTTGTTGATGGAAAAATAAAAGTAAGATGTAATAGTTGTAACAAAGACCTAGCAAGATCTATGGCTGATGGCACAGCTCACTTAGCACGGCATGTCAACATGTTAAAAATTGTCCACAACTTGTTAAGTATCACGATATTAGTTTGATGATGATGGACAAAGAAGGAAAACTGATGAGAGGATTTATCCATGATGATAATTGAATATGATTTGCCTTATTTCATTATTAAATATAAATGACTGAAGTACTATTCTTTAATGTTGAATCCCAGTATAAAGTGCATTACTTGAAAAATAGTTGTGTCTGATGTTACAAAAATCTATCAAGGGCATAAAGAAGCATGAAGCAAAAATTGTTAAACGTGTTGGAAGAATTTGTTTAACGTCTAATTGTTGGACTGCTATAACCTCTGAAGGTTATTTATGCTTGACTACTCATTTTGTTGATGAAAATTGAAAATTAAATAGTAAAATACTTTCTTTTTGTAAGATGGAGCCTCCACATTCTGGAAAATAACTAGCTAAAAAAGTGTATGATTGTTTGAGTGATCGGGGAATCATTAAGAAAGTATTTTCTATCATTTTAGATAATGCATCTATAAATGGTAAATATGCAAGAAATTTTGAAACAAAGGTATAATGGCTTGATTTGTAATGGAGAATTTTTTTCATCAAAGGTGTTATGCCTATACGTTAAATTTAATAGTTCAAGAGGGCTTACAAGTGACAAGTACTACTCGAAACAAGATTAGAGATAGCACTAAGTATGTCAAAGGTTAAGGCAAGGGCAATTGCTTTCAAAAAATGTGTTGAGGAGATTGGTAGTATTGATAATTCAATTGGCTTGAAGATGGATGTACCACTAGATGGAATTCTACTTTTGCAATGCTTGAGAGTGGATTATAATACTGCCAAGCTTTTACTGGCTTTGCATGTGTTGATAATAATTTCATTCATTACCTAACATATGAAGAGTGGAGGAGAGGAGATGTGTAATTTCTTAAGGCCATTTGTTGTTATAATAAGGTTGATGTTTAGAACGTCTTATCCTACTCCAAACTTGTATTTCGCTCAAGTATCAAAAATTTAGATCTTGTTGGATGATAATATGGTAAATGGTGATCCTATGATATAAGAAATGTCTCAAAGAATGAAAGAAAAAATTTAACAAGTATTGAAATGATTATAGTACTATCCTTGCAATTGCAACTGTGTTTGATCCACAAATGAAAATTCAAAAGATGTAGTACATGTATGCAAGGATTAATCCTGTAAATTTTCCTCCCAAGATAGAGAGTATTCAAAGCAAGTTGAAATATATTTTTAATCAATACAAAGAGATGGATGCTCTTTCCTCTGATCTTAAATCAAGTTCAACAATTCCAATACAAGCAAATCAAGTTGAATCCTTCACTATTTATAGTGTTTTAGCTTCAACCATGACTAGTAATGTTCCAGGGGTTTAGATGTAAGTTTCATTTCATGTTATTATTAATCTATTTTTTTATTTTAATTTATTAGTTGGCATTTTATTAAATTTTTACATGTTATAGGATTGGATTAATTGTACAAGCATGGATGTTATGTCCGTTGGAAAGTCTAAGCTAGATTTTTATTTGAATGAAGCAATACTTCAACCCCAAGTATATCAAGATTTAGACGTGCTCAATTGGTGGAACACCAATAAGGGTATATTCCTAACTTTCAAAGATGGCAGTCGATATTCTTAGCATTCCTATTACTACAGTGGCAAGTAAATCGATTTTAGTATTGGATCATGTGTTGTCACAAAAATCAAAGCAGTCTTCTTCCTTCTAATTTTCAAGCTCTTATTGCAGTCATGATTGGCTAAGTGGTTTTCAGTATGATGGTAATGTAAAATTTAAATATATGATTATTTTGTTATATAATTATTAAGTAAAATTTGATTTCATTAAATTATAATTAAAAGCTTTTCCTTTGTTGGCTTGTTGCATATAGTGAAGAGAGAGAGAGAGGACTGAGGGAGAAGATGTAGTGCTAGAGGGAGAAAGAGAGGGAGAGAAAAGGAGGAATCACTTGAACCAAATCCAAATCTGGATATGGATTTGTCTGTTAATAAGGGTAACAAATGTAGTTTTGGATGGTGAATAATGAGTACGAAGGGCCATAGGACTTGGATTTGGTTTAACTTTGATTTGTATTGTTGATTATTGTTATGTTTTAACTTTAATGTTATGTTGAATGTGTTGTTGTCTTGTTTGGACTTGGATTGTTGATTTAATCATTAAAATTGAAAAAGGGCTCTACAACATAAGTATTCACGCCAGCCTAAAGCCTGAAAGAATTCAAGCCAAACTTGTCAATTCGAGGTTCTAAAGAGGTTAGGCCTGTTCGAGTTCGGGCTTAGGCCCTCTTGAATTCCTAACTCTACCTCTCCCTTTTTTTTTGGCTTAAAAAATTGAAGCGGTTTTCCTCCCCTTTCCTCCAAATCCTCCCCTTTAAATTGGAGGGATTGGGAGGGGAGGAGTAAAATTGTCACAACCTGACCAATATGTCCTCAATGATAAATTTTAAAAGATGCAGATTGTAACAGTACGGAGCCACCCCTTGGGCCTCGACTCGGTACTGGACTCTGGCCCATCACTGGACCAAAGCCGACTTTCCCACAGGTGGTACTGTGGTTATTCCTCACCACTGCCTCTCCAGGGTCTTTTGGAACCTCCCCAGACTCGAACCTCCAACCTCTACCACCTTAACAAAGTTGAGGCTAAGTCTGGTACCATTGAGACTCAATGGTACAGACTTAGCCTCAACTTTGTTAAGGTGGTAGAGGTTGGAGGTTCGAGTCTGGGGAGGTTCCAAAAGACCCTGGAGAGGCAGTGGTGAGGAATAACCACAGTACCACCTGTGGGAAAGTCGGCTTTGGTCCAGTGATGGGCCAGAGTCCAGTACCGAGTCGAGGCCCAAGGGGTGGCTCCGTACTGTTACATAAAAGGCGCCTTTTATGTAACAGCCCTCCTGGGTGACCACTGCCTCTCCAGGTCTTTTCCCAGGCGCTGGACAACACACATGTCACCACATGATTGCCGGCTTTCCCACTGGTGGTACAGTGGTTATTCCTCACCCCACCCTCACGGGGGTCTTTTGGAACCTCCCCAGACTCGAACCTTCAACCTCTACCACCTTAACGAAGTTGAGGCTAAGTCTGGTACCATTGGCTCCGTATATATAACACCCTCAAATTTACAAACTGATTTTTCGCAAATCATTAATTCAATAAATCATCATTTTTTTTCATTGAACCCTCATCATACCCTTATCATGGTATAAAAATTTCTACCATGGTACATCCAAGACAATATAATTCTAAAAATTCGTCCAAAATAAATTAAAAATTTTAAAATTATCCTGAAGCCTCAAATCACCTTTCTATAACCTAAAAAATACCTATTCATACTTAAATAAATATTTAATAATCATAGTTTATCCCTACATCTCAGATTCCACATAAATTCAACCATATAGATCTAGATTTTAACTCAAAAATTATTAAACATGAGTTTCACCTCAAGAAAATATTCTATAATATTTATTATATCCCTAAGAGTTTTAACCTATATTTTTAATCCATCATATCATCAGATTAACTATCCTATAGAAAAATTCTAATCAAAATATTTACTCTATCCTACAAAATAATCATATCACTAGAAAGCTAATATTATTTAGAAAATAACTATAAAATTAATTTTGTAATTAAATAAATTTTTAAATGCTAATCTAAACAGGAAAGTTAGAACATACCTGAAGAAAAAGAAAATAATCCCTCCTTGCGAGAAAAACGCCGAGCAACATGAGAGGAAGAGAGAAAAATAATATAAAAAATGGGATTGTGAGTCCCAAAATTATATTAAAAAAAACTATAGGTTTGAATTTAATTATTCAAACCTTTGGGCCAAAAGTTGCAATTTTTTCTAAATTGCGTCTTAGCCTCTCATGCTTCCTAATGCACACACCCCCTCCTTTTATACATGAAAGCGCCTCTTCTCTTCCCTCATCTAACCAATGTGGGATTTAGAAACAACAACCTTCCACCCCCCTTTTTTTTTGTTCCTTCTACCTTCTCTTTTTTTTTAACACACACATAAAAAAATATTTATGTATTATGTATTATATCTTAACTAAATATTACTTATGTGGTTTTAAATTTAAATTTTTAAATTCATAATTAAATACCTAATCATAATATATTTCTAAATAACTCAAATAATATAAATTCCTATTATTATCATTTTTCCTCCCTCAAAACCTAAATTCCATAATTTTTTTATTATATAAAAAATCAGGATGTTACACAGATACATTTTTTCAATATCTTAACAGTCATAAAACAAGAGTAAAGTTTGTTCATATATAATTATTTTTTTTGGTAACTTCAAACCCCTATCTCTCCTCTATTAAAAATCCTCCCCTTCCCTTCCCCTCCCCTTGAACCAAACATACCTTTATTTTATTAGCGTTGAGATATTAGAGAAATGTATTTGCATTTTTTTAAACTTATCATGGGAGGCATTTTGGTTTAGCTGTGAAAAATTTTACCCTTCCCTTCCCAGTCCCTCCAATTTGGAGGGGAGGGTTTGGAGGGAAAGAGAGGGGAAACTTTTTAAAATCTCCCCTCCCCCATCTAATTTTTCAAATCCAATGATCCCCTCCCTCCAACCAAACAACCCCTTAAATTTTAAATCTAGTTTAGAAGTTTTGAAAAATAAAAATTCAATGAAAAGCTTTTTATAGTTTTACTTTAGCGTGCCTCATTAAAAATTAGGTACGATGAATTGACTATTAATATATACTTTATTAAAATTAATCTATAGTTTAGCTATGTTGCATTAAGCAAACAAAATTAATCACTTCACTTAATGGATTGGTAATTGTGCATACCTTGTTAATAACAATTTTTTTGTATCCAAAATATAAGTTATATTTGACTAATTCATGGATTCCAAAAAACAAAACACAAAGTTGGTCACTACCCCCATTTCTTAAAAAGGTCTACATTTTTTCTGTTTTACTCTTGAGATAGTTCAAATTTTAATAGACATTTTTTTTGAAAAGAAATAATAAATCAAGTATTATGAATATTATATGATTATATAAGTGAATGCCTATAACTCCTGATGTTTAGGATTCTTCATCTCTCATAACCTTTTAATGAATGACTTTGAAGGAGTTTCTCAAAGTTTAGGCCTTATAATCTCCAAGGGTTACATACTATGCTATTATATCCCTTTTAAATTCATTTTTAACATTAAGGTTAAGCTTAAATAGTTGAAAGTCTATAAATAGAAATCATGTATAAAACATTGGATATCCAAGTGAATGAACTATGCTCTATTATGTTCTCTCTCAATTCTTCTTCCCTTGTTATTTCTCTTTTCTTCCCCTCTTTCTTTCTATTTTTATAACATGTTATCAGCACGAATTGGCTTTGAAAATCAAGTATCCTTTACTTTCTTAGTTACAAAGAAATTTTACATTTATCCATTTTATTCATTTGAAAATAATCATATGATCAGTAATTCAATTTAATCAAGTCTCACTGATCATTCATTGCTTTATTTTTTTTATTTGTTGTTTTATATTTTTTTGAAGATTGATATACTTTCTTTCTTTCTTTATATTAATGTATTTGATGTCATCTTATTATTATTATTATTATTATTCTTCTTCTTCTTCTTCTTCATTGATTTTTATTTCTTTATTTATTATTATTTTAGTCCTCCATTCAATTAATACTATATATACATATTATACATTTTTGTTTGTTTGTATGTGTGTATTGATCAATTTATATTATTAATACAATTTATTTTATTGGTTAATATCATATGAATTGTTTGCTTTATCCATCAATTTGTTTGCTTTATTGTATTTCTTTCTCTTTATTATACTTTATTCGTTTAGTAAATTTGGTTATTCATATTTATGTTTTTTTATATTGTGCCTCTTTATATTGTGTTTTATTATAAATTATATTTTATAATCTATTTATGGTTATTTATCATTTTAGCATATGTGTGTGAATGATTTTTTTTTACTATAATATTTATTCATTATACTTTATTTATTAATTTGGCCGTAATTGTAATTGTTATTATTATTTTAATTTGAAGCATGACAAGTCTTATTAAACTTGAATTTATGACTCTTGATATTACAAGAAAGAATTATCTGTCATGAGTGCTAGATAATAAAATTCACCTAGACGCCAAAGGTCTAAGAAATACAATTTTACCTAAAAATCAAGCATGTAGTCAAGATAAGGCTAAGGCAATGATATTCCTTTATTATCATCTTTATAAAGGGCTAAAAGCTGAATACCTTACAGTAAAAGATCTGCTAAAATTATGGATTAACCTAAAAGAAAAGCATAACCACCAGAAGATGGTAGTTTTATGTAACATCCCAATTTAAATTTTAATAGTTAATTTAGGTTAATAGAAATTTTTTTTAAAAAAATAATAATATTTAGAGGTAAGAAAATTAGTAGAAAATGATTATTAAATCTAATTTAGGATATAATTCTAAATTTTAAAAAAAATTTAAAAAAAATAAATAAATTTATTAAAAAAATTAATTAAAAAAATTAATTATTAAATATTATTATAATAAAAAAATGGAAAAAGGTATGCCAAAAAAAAAAAAAAGAAGAAGAAGAGAAAACGAATTTGCTTTCGGCGCCGCATGAATAGTAAGTATAAAATAATAATAAAAAAAAGGGGGGAAGAGAGAGAAGAAGAAATAATAATAAAAAAAAATGTGTGGGACCCACTGAATTTTTATAAAAACTCACCTTCCTTCATTTCCTCATTCATTCTGCGTGCGAGCTGAGGCGGAGAGAAGCGAGTTGCCGGTGCGAAATATCTAAATTTTTAAGGTAAGAGTTTTTAATAGGATATTTAGGGTGTGATTTTAAGCTTTTCAAGACTAAGTAAGTGTTCTAAAAATTTTTCTTAGTCATCCTTCTTATTTAGTTTCTGAGTTTGTAGTGGTAGAAAATTTAAGATCTGGAAGAGGGATGAATTTATGTTGAATAAATATGATTTTTTTGAGGTTGTCAGTAGTATAATAAATGTTCTAGAGTATAAATTTATTGATGATCTTTGAATCTGTGGCTTATGGATCAAATTCTAAACTAGATCTGAAAATATATGTTGATTTATTGAGGTTTAGATGATTATTTGGGATGAGAAATGAATTATTATGGTTATAGGATTATGATTCTAAGCTAGAGACTCAATTTTTAATTTTTGAGTATTTTAGGTACGAATTTATAAAATAAAAAAAATTTGATAATAGAAATTAGTTTAAAATTTGATTTTTTAGATTATTAATGTTTATTGATAATTAAAAGAGGAGTTAAAAATTTTACTTAATAGTATTAACTATAGATTTGTATTAAGATTGAGATTAGGAATTATGTTATATTTTTAATTCTATTATTAGAATTATTTTATTAGTTTCAAAAATTGAAACTAATATTTATAAATAATATGTTATTTGTAGATTGTATTACTGGTGAAGATTGTGGAGAGAGAGAAATTTTAAAGAATAATTTATTGAAAAAGCCACAAGGTAACCATGCTTTTAATTTATGATTAGTGTTACTTCTTGTTAATTGGGTGATTATTGAGAAAATTATGAATTTTGTAATATTGTATAATTGTGCAATATTATTATGAATTTGTTTAATTATTGTGGGAGGTGTTGGGAGACTTGCTATTATTGTTGTATTTATGTGCCACGTGGTACGCCCCTATTGTAGCTCAATAGGTGGCTTGTAAGGGCTCGGGCTAATCTACCTTTGGCCGGGTAATTTAGCACCGAGTGAGGGCTACGGCTCGAGGTTAATGGAGGGATATAAGGATGGTTGTTTGTGTTTATTATAATATTTCTTATATTTGTTGGAATTATATTATTTTTAATTCTTACTTAGTAAGCACACACTTAACTGTTTGTATACACTATCATAAATTGGCTTTGGTTACTGGGACTTTTGAGTCTCATTATGTGGTTAACAATTTTCAGGAGAAGAGCCACGAGTGACACGTAGAGGAGTCCCAGAGGCTTAGTGGTATAGATCCACTGTCTCTTTTGGGTATTTAATTTATGATTTATAATGTGTTATATTGCCAATATTAGGACTTTTTTATGTTTATTGTCAATTATATGAATATATAAATGTAATCATGCCTTTCAAACTATTTCTATTTTTGGTACAATTTGGATGACTGTAATTTTAATATTTGGTTTACTTTGGATTGGTTAAAATGGCATGATTATAAGGTCAAATAACTGGCTTGTGTTGAAAATTGATTAAATTGCTTATTTTACTTGTTGGGAGTATAAGGATGGACAAATGTGATTTAGTTTACTTGTTGGGAGTATAAGGATGGACAAATGTGATTTAGCCTAATGGCATGTGGGAGGTAAAAATTTATCTGAAATGTTATAGTGTGTGAGTTGAAGCCAATTATAAAATATTTTATATCGAAATTATTGATATAAAAATGTGTTGGGTGGCTGTAACCCAACTATGGTTGAGTTAAATTATTTAAAAAAAAAAATTTGGTGTGTTACATTTTACCCAAAGCTCAATATAAATAGATGCATTTGAGGTTGTAAAATTTTAAAACTATAAGTAAATATAATTCAGTAGTTTTTAAAATAAATTATCAACTGAAATTATGTGATGAGAAAATAATGATAGGACTTATTAAAGAAGACATTTTCAACTTTTCAAACTTCAAATGTGCTCTTATAACAACAATATTATGAAAAGGATTTTAAAAAGTATTATGAATTAATTTCATGTCTTCTTGTGGCTAAACAAAATAATAAACTGCTGATAAAAAATCATCAAATAAGTTCCACTGGATAGCTTCATTTCCTGAAGTGAATGTGACTATACTTAGTAATTACTATTAGGGGTGTTCAGCCTAGACCCGTCCCGATTGGTTCGGTGTCGTCCCGATCATATTGGGACAAGTCTTGTCCCGGCCCAAAAATAATTGGGACGGGACTTTACGGGACGGGATAGGAAAGGGGTTCGGGACGGGACGGGACACGGAATTACCATCGGGACGTCCCATCCTATCCTGAATATTATATATATTATTTTTTATTTTAAATATATTAATTATATTGATATAATTTATACTTACATTAATTATATCAATTATAATTCTAATACTTGCAATTCTTATTTAAAACTAAAGTTTTTTATATTGATA
Source organism: Prosopis cineraria (assembly GCF_029017545.1). NCBI lineage: Eukaryota > Viridiplantae > Streptophyta > Magnoliopsida > Fabales > Fabaceae > Prosopis > Prosopis cineraria. The sequence goes on from NW_026555343.1 coordinate 3,956,490, forward strand.
ATTTTAATGGCATGGAGTAAACATGGCTATATCTTTCTTTATAATATATTAATTATATTAATATAATTTATTCTTATATCTATCTATTTAATAACTTTTATTTATAACATATTTCTTGCTTATTTTTAGAAGAGTAATTAGCTTAGTATATCTTCACTAAAGTAGAAGAATAATGATTTGATGTTGTGTTTGACTTGCCTGTTGTTGCTAACCTTATAGCATAAAGATCACTTGTATTTGTTATTATAATATGTAGTTATGATTAATATAATTCAATAATTAATTTTAAATTATTATTATTTATGTGCTTGTGTTGTTTTGATTTTAAACTTAATAAATTTTATAATTTAAAATTTTAATGAACGTTATTATCCAGATCTTTTTTCAATGTTATTCCATTTATCGGGACGGCGGGACGTCCCGATCTTATCCCAGTCCCGTCCCGACTCTTAACGGGACGGGACAACTTTCGAGATAGGACAGGACACGGGACCAAAATTCAGTCCCGATCTTTTTTTCGGGATGGGACAAGGGACGGGGGTGTCCTGGTCCCTTCCCGTCCCGTGAACACCCCTATTTCAAGGATTCAAAGTCTCAATTCTTCATTGGAGAAGATGCAATGTCACGGCCGAGTAAGGTGAAGACATTAGAGAGGATCTTACATAATTTTGTGGTTCACTCTGGCTTACTTGAAAGCCATGGCCTCATAATGAATTAGTTAACTAAAACACTTGGTCAACTTTAAAACTAACTGGGAAGATAACCTAAGTGCATTAGTTGATGACTTAGGAAATTAAACTCGTTAGGTTAAGGTTTTTAAGATAGTATTCCTAGGGAACTTCATTTTAGGTAAGAACGAACATTCAACCCTAAAGCTATAATCAATGAAAAGATAATGATTCTTCCACTATCTAGACGTTAGGGTTCCATTTCATGAAAAGGGGATTCACACAGACTTTCACTAACTTAGGTTTGCTAGCATTTTGGATAGATTAGCTTAGTCAAACTCTTGACATTTTGGGTAACTTGTAGCCTTAGATAACCTCTAGATAAATTTGGCTACTCCATAGGGAAATGACCTAGATTGCACCCTTTACTCTATTAGGATTTAGCATAGTACCATTTTGCAAGAGAGATGACACTCTAGTCAATAACACCAAAGGTAAGTACATGTTTTTATTTTATATAATTTTGATGATAGTGTTTTTTAAATATAATTTTGACAATACTTTATTGTTCTACAGAGTCATCATTAGTTCTCTTCTAGCTTGTGCGGCTTTTATATATTAAGATACGTACATAATATCACTGCTAATTTCACTAAGTTCACTAAAAAGATAAATCTAATTTTAGAGGTGTTTATCTATTTTTTATTTACTTGGAATTGCTAAAGTAATTTCTTTTATATTTAATCTTTTCAGATGTTCAACAACCCATCTCCATTTCCTCAATCAAAGATCTAATAAATTAGACAATACTAGGGATTGTTTATGTTAGACCTTCACAACAATCATCCACCAGAAGAGTGAGTTTTCATAGTGATTGTTTAGGATTTTTGTGCAGTTGAATTGTTGTAGAAAGATTATTTTCAGTTATTTGGATATTGGATGTGAATGAAATTGTAAATATTTTACAATTTATTTGATTTCAATTTGATTGAATATGATTGTAATTTGATTGGCTGGCTGGACAGAGTGGTTTTAAATTGCAGCCTATAGTGGCTGGAATAAATGCAAGAAACAAATCAATTTTTTATACAATTTCTAAACTAGTTATGACCATAACCAGTTTAGATATACAGAATAATCTAAACCAGTTATGACCATAATCATTTAGATATTGATTTTTTTAAGAAAAATAATCTTGTTTCTTTTCTTAAACTCTTGTCTAAATTGTTTCTACAACTAGTTTAGAAATTGACTATTTTAAACTGGTTGTGTAATCGATTTAGAAACTGACATGCTTTTTAAATTGGTCTCAAAACTGGTTCAGATAACCAATTTTAACTGGTTTAAATAATGTTTTTTGTACTAGTAAATGGAATGCAATCTAAGTTACATAGTCTTTCTGGTATGTGTTTGGAAAGCTATGGATAAAAATTATTTTAAATATACAGAAAAGTGAACAGTCAGAAATATCATTGTCAATATAATGAGAAAACTCTCATTGTTTCCGTAAGGTCTAAGATAATAGTAATATGATAAGTTATAAATAATGAGCTTTTTTTATTAGTTTTACTACACACACGCACGCGCGCACGAGTAGCAGAGATTTGTTGTTAATTTTAACTTTTGGGGAATAAGCTGGTCGATAAAACTTTTGGGGAACAAGATATTGTAACAAAGACGGGGGATAAATTGTAAAACACTATATAAATACAACAGCAATATTGAAAATAAAATATAACTACTATTCGAACAATGAATTTTAACACCTTAAGGAAAAAACATGAAAACAACAGAGACAAACAACAAGAACAAAGAAACGCGTGTAGTGACATACAGGTACAACTACACTAATATCATATATATGCTTGTGTTTGACTTTTTTTGTATGTTTGTAGCATTGTTTTGAAAACCAGAGTGGACCGGCCGGTTGGACGATCGGACCGGTCAGACCATCAACCGGTCTAATTTTCGGTCTGGTTCAAAGGAAAAAACCATTTTAAGAGTTGAGCCGGTTTGAACCTTTTCAAACTAGCAGTCGGACCGGGAACCGGATCCGGTTTTCAAAAACCGGACTGTTAAAAGAACTTTTTTTTATTTTTTATCACATTTTTTAAAAAAAATGACTAATTTTTTTAATCATTTGATATTATATTGTATCATATGGCTTGTTAAGTCGTGATAAACTTAAAATATTTAATTTTTTAAGTTAAATAGCAATTTCATATGTATTTCTTATATTTAAATTATTATATACATATATAATTTTTTAATTTAATTATTACGTCACCGGTTGGACTATTGGACCATTGGTCCAACCGGTTGAACCATGCGAACCGTGAACCGCTGACTTTTTCAGTTCAATGTTCGGTCCGGTTCTGAAAACATTGATTTGTAGTGAGAGAGCGTGATGGAGGGAGCGATGGTACTTAAACTTTTTAATTTAAAAAGAAAAAAAAGATATTGATAATAGATCATTCAAAGGGGCCATGTAAGCATGAAATTATGATCGAAAATCTCCATGCCAAATTATATTTGTAAAAAAATGTTAAAAAGAGAGAATATGTGAAAAGACTAATATTAAAAAAGTATTATTAATGAAACTTTATTTTTATTAAATTATTTTATATTTAAAATATTAAATCTCCTAAAAAATGTATGGATTAATAATCGTTCATCTAATACATGACTAAAACATATTCATTCAATGCAATAATAACAATGATTATGATTGGAAAGTAGGGAGAAAAAATGATATAGAACGAAATTAAGAGGTTCCTCTCCTAAAATTATAGGAAACCAAAAAAAATTGATTTTTGACCCAAAATAAAGACAACAAATGGTAAAGAGAATAGCAAAAAGATATCACATGTTAACTCAAATTTTCAAGATTTAAATTTATGGATAATTTTTTTTATTTTATATTAATTGTTAAACTCAACTTTATTCGATATAAAATCTCCTACATTGGCTCGTCTCCACTCACATTTGAACATATTTATAATTAACCTTATAAATTTAAATATTTATAAACTTTGATAGAATAATAAAATTTATTAAAATCATAGATCGAAGAAACATAATCGGAAAATTATAAAATCTGCTAAAATATAATTTCTTTAATACCAGCAAAACATGTATTAAAAGTAATTAACCTTACCCAATCCGAATGTGAATGAGAGGCGGTGATGCGGTTGTCGATGTTTTGCTCGAAATTCGATAGGCAAGTAAAGCTCTGTTGTTGAAAACCAAAGAGAGAAAATAATTGAAAAACATAATATTCATATCAATTTTCTCAAAAACGCAGAAATTCTAAAGCCTTTACCTGTATCACACTACTAAAAAAATTAAATTTAATGAAAGATGAATCTCTCACTAAATGTTATTTTTCGTAGTTAAATTATATTTTAGCTACGAATTTTATCTCTCGCTAAATTCATAGTTAAAAAAAGACTCGTTAAGTTTAGCAAGGAATTGTATTTCTCTTGCTAATTAGTGGGGGAATCCTTCGCTAATTAGTGAGGGAATCTCTCGCTAAAATTAGCTAGGAACTGAATCCCTCGTTAAATATACTTATATTTAAAAATAATTATGCTATATCACCCGCCATGTGTGATGTCAACTTGTAACATATTATCAACAACCTCATGTTTTGTCAATCACCATGTCACCTACCATCTCGTGTCCTATCACCTACTAAATGTGCGACAACTCATGACACGTCATTGTCTACCTTGCGCCATGTCACTTGCTCCTAACTATATTATATATTCATCATGTTTATGCCAAAGCCAAGATTTGAACCATTGATCTCATATCTTCCAAGCTTTATGCTCTCCTTTTTTGTCAATTGAACTGAAAGGCATCTACAAGCATTATATGATTAATTAAATATATATATATATATATATATATTGTTTAACTACATAAATATATCAAATAATATATTATAAAAATACACACATATACAAATTAAATTTTATTTTTAATTATTAATATGTTAAAAATATTTATATTTTATATAAATTATTCTTTATATATATTTTTAATAAAATATTATTTTATTAATGAAAATCAACTTAAAATAAAGAAAATATTAAATAATTTTATTATGAATATTTTAGTTAATTTTTAAATTTAATTATTATTTTTAAATGAAAATAATTAAATATGTAATTAAAATTCATTGTCAAAAGGTAATTTTTTTGTAGTAATTAGTTAGGGATAGAATCTCTTGCTAAATCTCTCGCTAATTATCTTATTTTAAAGAGGGATTAACAGTCCCTTGTTATTTTCCTCATTAATTATCTTATTTTAAAGAGGGATTAACAGTCCTTCGCTAATTTCCTCATTAATTTTAAGTCAAATTATAAAATCAACATACCTTATTAATTTTCTCGCTAACTTTGTATTTTAGAAAGGAATAAATAATCTCCACTAAATTTCTTCATTAATTTACATTTTTTTAATAGTGTTACTTTCCGAGTCACTTCTCTTGCCTCACAAATGTCGCGGACGACGTACGGCACCAAAACCTTTCAAGCACAGATTGAAAAAAAAAAAAAAAAAAGATTTTTCTTTTATACAACAAGAACGACGTACGCAACTTTACACACGAAGAAGAATAACAAGCAAGGAAAGAAATCTTCAAACCAACTTCTTCTCTGATCTGTTTCTATCTTGGAAATTAAAAAGATTGGCAAGAAGATAACAACACAACTCAAGCAAAAGAAGAGTGACAGACAACAAAAGAGACTCTTAAATGAAAACACCAACTTTTTTTTTCTTTTTTGAATTTTATACACATAAAGTAGCCACCCAACGGATAACAAATTAAAGATTTCAAAAGATATTTTTGTTGTTTTTTTTTTGAATCATTAAAGATTTTAACAAGTATATGATTTGCAAGAAAGTACGAAACTGGATTCAGAAGAAGAATAGCCGTTTTTTATGTTTTTGGAAAATATCAAAACAAGCTTGATGAAAATATTGAGGACAAATATAAAAACGAAAGCTCGATCGAGACACCTTAGAAAACGAGAAATTTGATTGAAAGAAATAGAGGAAACAGAAGGAATGAAAATTAGATCACCAACACGAAGAAGAGGAGGAATGAAGATGTGCAATCTCAACAAGATCTGTGAGAGAAAAGCATATAAAGAAAGAGTACAGCTTGCCTACCATATTGGACAGGCGATCGACCTGCATTTTTATGTTCAGAGAGTTGTGGTTAGCTCTTAATTATTTTAACAATTTATTCATAGACCAAGACAATTTCCAAAGTTCAAGTCAATTTTTTTTATTCGTGGCCTGCCTAATTTAATTCGATTAGTTGTATATACAAATAATTAGATAAAAATTAGGACAAAATATTTCTTCAATTTTTAGTCTCTAAACTTTTCTCAATTATCAATTTAATTTCTTTTTCTTTTTTAAGTTCAGGTGAGTTGCTTAAATTTTTATTTAAAACAACTCGATTTTGATGGTTTATGAAATTAAAAAAGTATATAAAAATTGAATTGTTTAGTATCAAAAAATTGTTAAAAAAAAAACTCAGTTATTTTGAGCATGGTTTTAAATACGCCAATCAAACCGATTCAATCAAGAAATGGCTTGTGGTCCGGTATGGTAGACAGCATCAAACCGGTTGGTAGAGAACTTTTTTTTTTTTTTTTGATAGCTTTGATTTGAATGCATAGATTTTTTTTTAAAAATTTTTTCTTCCCGTACAATCTGTCATCATGAGATAATCGAGTGTGGGTTCAAAGGAATAATCCATTCCAAATGACTAGTATGTTAAGTAAAAAAGTCCCTCACATTTATAAACTTCACTCAACTGATAAAACTTTTAGTTGTGAAACTCATTACATTTTCACATAGACAAAGAAGAGATGAGAAATTCTTGCTTGAACTGGCTGAAGCTTTATTTGGAGGCTTGGAGGAGATAGAGCTTGATTCTTAACGATGGGATTGGCCATTATATTGCAGTTTCATAGCTTAACCAGATTTAAAGTAAACGGCAGATTACATCCTGTGCAGCAAAAATTAAATATTTATAGGTCTATTTATCTTGGGTCATCTATTTTCCCAACTTTGCTCATTTTTAATTATAGTATTTATTTTGAATCCATTCAACCATTATTATTTGGAACTGGGAAGATTCAATCAGGAATGCTCTTCCTCTTACCTCTCTCTCTTTTTTTTAAGTGAAGTATTCAGTAATCTTATTGTAAGTTTTACCTAATAATGAATATTTGTCACCCTCTCTTATCGTAAAATATTTTTAATCCAATTATACCTTTCAATAAAACTGATATAAATAATGTATATTTGAAAAAAAATCTTATTATTAGTTACATCTAGAAAAAACTAAAATATCTTATACTTTTGAACATGATATATTAAACAACAGTGCTTTTAATTATTTCCTTTCCTCCGTCAAGTTGCCAAAAATACTATTTTTCCATCACATAAGAAACGCAAGTTGAGATTTTTTTTTTTTTTGGTCAAAAGGACGCAGGTTGAGTTGCCTATTAAAGAAAACTCAAGTTGATCATATTTTTATTGCCGTTTAATACGCTATACCGTTTTATTTAGGCTCAATAATTCAAATACCACAACCTAATTTTAACTCAAGTTGATCATATTTTTATTACCAGACATGATTAACTTTATCTAAAAAAATAAACTTTTAATTTTACCTTTACGTAAACGAACACTTTTTTTAATTTGCATTGCATTTTCTTTAATTGTTAAGGAATAAAGATGAAAAAACTAGTCACACATATCGGGCCAACCCGTTTAGGCTAATTTAAATAGAGGGTTAGGCTTGTATTTTGAGGATGACAATGCTTAATCGAGTTTAAATAGGCTGGTCTTTATGGGCTCAAAAACAAATGAGCTAGCCCTCTAAGGCTTAAGATTGGCCGTTCAAATCCATTTATATTTTTTTATATAAAAATTATTTATACTTAATAAATAAGGAGATAGATAATTGAAATATAAAAAAAGATTAAAAATAAAAAAGAAAAAACCAACATAAAAAAATCTCGATACTTTTGTCAATAAAAAGACAATTACTTACCAAATGAAGGACAGTAAAATATTGTTGATATTAAAAATGATACTGATGAAGATGGTAATGATAATCATGCCTTTGCTTTTAATGTTCTGTTATTATTATTATATTAATATTTAGAGAAGATTTATTTATTTTATTTAGCTTTGTTTGGTCTGATTTTATACATTTGAACAATGATTTGGTATTTTAATAAATTAATATTCAATTATTTTTGGTTTACTTTGTTATATTTTCATATTTAAAAAAAAAATTAAGAGTTCAAAGCCTTCAAGACTAGCCTTGAGCTCATGAGTTTTAAGTTGGGCTCTGCATATCAAGGTCTTGGAATGGAAATAGGTTTTTCGAGCTTGAGTTTGAAAGGATTAGCCCATTTTTTCAACTTTATGAATGAATTTAAATAAGAATAAGATTGAAAAAATTTACTTAATATCATATCAGGTGTCTGATAAAGACTAAAAATTAGACGGTATCTATGATTGAAGGAGGGGGCATTAGATTATAACATTCATTTTACTTTTTGTTTTTGGGTTGAAAACGGTACCCAAGCCCAAGAAAAACTAATTACAAACTAGTTAATTACATCATCTCTTTTCACCAAGTATATATTCAAACGCATGAAAAATTTATAATCACATATTAGTATTTGTAATTATATATTTGTACTGTTTGTCTGTGTGAATATACATTTGCGACTGATTTATTAGGATTTTGATTTCAGTTTCTTCCAAGATTTTGAGTTTTACATTTTCTAGGCCATTTTTGAGTGTCCGATATGCAAAGCATTTTGTGGAAGTTAATTAATTGACCTATATCTGAAAATTATTCTTTGATCTATGTTTAAATCGGTGACATTCCTAACGTTGGAAAATCACCAAAGGTTTTAGGGGAATGCTTTTATGTATATTATATGTTTGGCTCCATCAGTGAAATTTTATTAATTATGCTTAGGCCCTAACTTAAGTTAGGGTTTAGGGTTTAGGGTTTAGGGTTTAGGCCCTAACTCTTCGTGGATGATATAGTTCTTATAGCAAAGACAAGAGAAGAGGTTAATTGCAAACTTGAGTTATGGAGGAGGACATTGGAGTTGAAAGGTTTTCGTCTGAGTAGAAGTAAGATGGAATATTTATATTGTAAATTTGGTAAAGGACTATTCGACAATAATTTGAAAGTAAAATTGAGAGATCAAATTATATCTCAAGTGGAAAAGTTTAGATATTTGGGAGCCATTATTCAAAATGATGGCGAAATCAGTGGAGATATTTCACATAGAATTCAAGCTGGGTGGTTTAATTGGAGAAAAGCTAAAGGAGTTATTTGTGACCGTAAGGTGCCTAATAAACTTAAAAAAAAGTTTTATCGCACTGCTATCAGACCGGCAATATTATATAGTAGTAAATGCTGGGTTCTAACGGGACAGCAAGAGCATAAAGTTGGAGTAGTAGAGATGAGAATGTTACGATGGATGTGCGGACATACACGTAAAGATAAAATTCGAAATGAGCACGTACGCGAAAAAGTGAAGGTGGCACCTATTGAGGAAAAAATGGTGGAAAATCGATTGAGATGGTTTGGGTATGTACAAAGAAGACCAAAGGAGGCACCAGTGAGAAGAGTGGAACATATAACTTTGAGTCCGATTAAGAGAGGTAGAGGAAGGCCTAAAAGAACACTCTTGGAAGTTGTTGAACGCGATCTCTTAATTAATAATATTCCTAAAAGCTTGATAAATGATAGAGCATAATGGCGTCTTGTAATCCATGTAGCCGACCCTACCTAGTGGGATAAAGGTTTGTTGTTGTTGTTGTTGTATGCTTAGGCCCTAACTGTTTTTATAATTGGGAGCATAATGCTTTCTAACATTGAAAAATGGGAAAATGACAATAACATTCCACCAAAATATATCAATGACAATCAATCCCTCAAAATGCTATAATTCTTCTAAAGTCCTTAGATACCTTTTTGACATTAATGATTTTATATTAAATGATGGCATTGCCTGTTGTTTAAAATAAAAAAAATAACAGATTCATTTTTTTAAGGAAAAACATAATTTTTGATTCTTATAGTTTTATTAGATTTTGTTTTTAGTTCTTATAGTTTTTTTCTAGTGTTTTCAATTCCTATAAGAACTAAAACCACTGAAAAATGAAAATTATGGGGACATGAAAAATAAAAATCATCCAATCTTTCTGAAACTATAAAAACTGAAAACATGGGAAAAAAACTATGAGGACTGAAACAAAACCTGATGAAACTATAAGAACCAAATATTATTTTTTTTCTTTTTAAAAAAATTCAAAGAAAACAGCTTCTCTACCATCACTAGTACACACAGGAAAATCTACACCGGTTAAAATAGCTTATCTACACCGGTACCAGTGTAGATATCATGAAGTTATCTACACCGATTATTTAACTAGTGTAGTTAATGGATATATCTACACCGGTTATAAAATTCGGTGTAGATAACATCAATTAAAAATATATATGTAATTTTCTTAAAAGTTATCTACACTGGTTCTAAATATAACAAGTGTAGATAATCTATATATCTACACCGGTTATTGAAATAACAGGTGTAGATATATTATTATCTATACCGGTTATTCGTTGAACCGGTGTAGATAATAATATATCTACACCTGTTATTTCAATAATCGGTGTAGATTTTTGTTTTCTAAGTAAAAAATTTTTCATTTTTTTCATTTACCCCAACCATTATAGGCTGCAATTTAAATCCTGCATTAATCAAACATATAATAGCCAAATAAAAATCAGCTAGCTAAACAATTATATATTGTTCAAATCAAATGAATTTAAAATTATGTACAATTCCAAACACATAAAATATAAATTGTCAACTAAGTAATCCTACACACAATATATTTATTAATGTTTACAACTACACAGTTCACTTTTCTAAAGGATGATTATTATGAAGATCGAACATGAAGAGTCCCCAATGTTGCCTTAACCCCATTACTATACTCTGCACTCGTTCATTTGGCATCTATCCAACTACGACCTATGTTTAATTTGTCTTCCTAAAATATGACAAAGTTCATGGATTATTACTGAATCCATTATGATAGGGCCAGACAAAGAGTTATATATTAAAAAAAATAAAAAAGAAGCATGCTAACACAATAATTTCCAATTTAATTTGGAAATTTTCAATCTTTTGAGAATATTTTTTAGAATTGACTTCCCTCCTATCTAATAAGTAGGGAGAAAAAGAAGTCAACTATATATTTTTGGCCCTTTCTATAAAGAAAGAGGGACAAAACAATAATTTTAAAAAAAAAATTGGCAGAGTCTCTCCTAAAAGTTGGACTTTTCAATAAATTTACAATTAAAAATATAAGGAAAAAATAATATCATTTAAATAAAATAAAGTCACATGCAATGCCTAATGGCCTTAGGCCTCTATCAGCACTCCACCAGCATACAGAAAATAAATTAGTAATGATGTCACCACAACAATTTAATTCACAGGAAATAAACTACCCTAATAAAATTTATATACGCACAACCTAATTCCTTTAAATTTAAAATCATGTAAAAATACCTAGTTCAGTTCTAATGAAAATACAAATTAAAAATAGCAATTTGGCTAAGCCCTCAGATGATTGGAACAAATAATCAATACATTACCCTAAGATATACACGAATTAGCAGAGAAAAGAAGGGAAAAATTTCAAACACAATATAAGCAAGATTTCAGACATAATGCAAGCACTCAATAAATAATTAATCTCAATCCACAACAATAAAGAAAGGATCAAAGCTGCTGACCTTAGAACTACAACAACACGAAAAAGGAGGGAGGATTTCACGATCAAGCCATGAACAGGGAAGGATGAAGCTTTATCCACTCACACCAAACCAGTCACCAGCGGCGAAGGGCGTCTCGGCCCTAGTGTTTCAACAGCAAAAGAGATTTTAGCAGAGAAGGGAAAGGGGATTCGAAGAATTTGGCACAGGGAACGATCTCCACCAACTGCAATCAACCCACAGCCACCGACGATGCAAAATGACAGCACAGGCCGAAGGAAGAAGAGCGAAGGAATGAGATAAGTGGGAGGAAGATCAGAGTAACAGAGATTTGGAAACAAAACCTGAACGAGAAGGGTTAGAAGATGATAAACTCTCTCGACGCGAGTGATGAAAATTTTGAAAAATGAAATTTCCAAATGAAAGTGCTATTTAGAAGAGGCGGAGAATGCAATATCTACACCGATTAATAGGGCAAACTGGTGTAGATATGAGTTCAGAAATTTATTGTTTTTTAAAAAAATAAATATATCTACACCAGTTTAATAAAGAACCGGTGTAGATATTAATGTAACTACACCGGGTGTAATTGGAACCAGTGCAGATGTTTGTATCTACACCGGTTTAGAGGTATATCCAGTGTAGATATTGGTGGAAAAAAAATTTATTTACAAAATTGCCACCGCCTTTGATTTTTACACCATAGGCGCTATAACCGGTGTAGATATGGGGGTATAAATTTGATATTTTGTACTAGTGCATATAGGACAGCGCAACCGACCTGCATTTTTATATTCAGAGGATTGTGGTTAGCTCTTAATTATTTTAACAATTTATTCATAGACCAAGACAATTTCCAAAGTTCAAGTCAATTTTGTTTTTTTTTTTTCTATTTGTAGCCTGTCTAATTTAATTTGATTAAGTGTATAAGCAAATAATTAGATAAAAAAAGGACAAAATAATTCTTCAATTTTTTAAAAAAATGTAATATTTTTTAGTCTATAAACTTTCACTTAATTATCAATTTAATTTTTTTGTCAAAAAAAGTTCAGGTGAGTTGCTCAAATTTTTATTCAGAATAACTCAATTTTTATAGTTTATTGAATTAAAAATTATAAAAAATTGGGTTGTTTAGTATGAAAAAATTATAAAAAAATAAATTATGTTGGGCATGGTTTTAAATATGCCAATCAAACCGATTCAACCGAGAAATGGCTTGTGGTCCGGTATGGAAGAAAGCATCAAACCGGCTGGTAGAGAAATTTTTTTAATAGCTTTGAATGCACAGATTTTTAAAATTTTTCATCCTGTACAATCTATCATCGTGAGATAATTTAGTGTGGATTTCTTTTGTGATTGGGTTGAAATTTCACGGGGAGAGTCTGGAGGGTTTGACCCTCTTTGTGAAACGTTCTGATTAGCAATCGACTTGTGGAGCTCACCCAGAATCTGAAGCAAACAATTGTGTTATGAATATAAGTTTAAACAAAGAGCCCATTAAAAATTATTAATGCTTAATAAATAAGGAGGTAGATAATTCAAATATAAAAAAGAGTAAAAAGAAAAAAGAAAACCCTATATAAAAAAAATTCTTGAAACTTTTATCAGTGAAAAAGACAACTTAGGACAATCAAATATTATTGATATCAAAGATGATAGCGATGAAGATGATAATGATGATAATAACAATGCTTTTAATGTTATGGTGTTATTATTTTATCGATATATAAAGAAGATTTATGTAGTTTATTTAGCTTTGTTTGGTTTGATTTTATAAATTTGAACAATAACTTGGTATTTTGCTGGATTAATACTTAATTATTTATTTTTTGATCTTTTGATTTTCATATTTTTGTTTTAAAAAAAAAATTCAAAAAACAAATTAAAAGGGCTAGAAGTCCTCAGCATCAACCCAATGCCTATGACTTTCTAGGACCAAGCTCTACATAACAAGGTAGAGTGAAAACAAGCTTTTTGGGCTCAGGCTTAAACAAAGAGCCGGCTCATTTTCTTAACTCTATTAATGAGTTTAAATAAAAATAATATTAAAAAATATAATTAACATCATACTAAGTGTCTTATAAAAATAAAAAATCCTTCTAGAAGGTAATGGAAGGATGGAGTATTAGATTATAACATTAATGTAATTTTTCTTTTTTGGGTTGAAAACGGTACCGAGCCCAAGAAAAACTAATTACAAACTAATTAATTACCTCCTCTCTTTTTACCAAATATACATTAAAGAGAAAAGGGTAAAAATATCTAAAAAATCATCAGTTGGGAGCATACAATAGCCTACAATAAAAAAAAATAATAGTGCCTATGAAATTAATTTAATCAGTGTATTTGTGACCAAATCATTAAAAGTCAACAATATTGACCCTGTGGATCTGAAATTTAACAATTTGATTACAAATACACCGATTAAATTAACTTCATATGTCCTCATATACTTTTTCTCACTTTAGGCTTTTTGGTACTCTTGGTCAATAATTTCTTAAGTATTTTTGCTCCTATGCCCTATGTCCAAACGCACAACACAAGCATGAAAAATTTATAATTACATATTAGCATTTGCAATTATATATTTGTACTGTTTGTGTGCGTGAATATATATTTGTATCTGATTTATTAGGATTTTGATTTTAGTTTCTTCAAGATTTTGGGTTTTACATTTTCTAGGCCATTTTTGAGTGTTCCATATGCAAAGCATTTTTTAGAACTTTAATTAATTGACCTATATCTGATAATTATTCTTTGATCTATGTTTGGATCGATGAAATTTCTAACATTGAAAAAATCACCAAAGGTTTTAGGAGAATCCTTTATGTATAACGGACTTAGAAGTAGGCCGTGGTCACCAGGGTGTTTATCACCTCTAAAATAAAATAAACCATTCAGATTTAAGTATTTTTTTAAATAGAAATTTATAAAATTTTGAATAAATCTATTAATTATCAATATGTATAGTTCATATTTAATCATATTGGTCCAAATTTAATATTAATTTTTTATAATTTTTATAAATTAATTATATAGATCTATTCTATATTGTTCAAATTTAAAATTTTTAATTTATTATACTGTCAAATTCAAAACAATCCAAATTAAATTTGTATGAATAATTTATAAAAACTATAAAAAAGTAATATTAAATTTAGACCTACTTGATTAAATATGAACTGTATATATTAGTAATTAATAGATATTAAATTTTATAATTTTTTATTTTAAATAAAAATAACAAAAATGTAAACTCATAATTAATAAGATTGTTATATATTGTCTTCAATTTGCAGGCGATGACTTTTGGGCCTTTTTAATTTTATTGAATTATTGGATATATACTACAACTTAAGTTTCAAATATGTCAATGTCTTGCTAATCAATGATCACATGCATGCAAAATGGATAAGGACATGCATTTTACTGGAATAAAAGAAAATTATGAAAAAACTAAGCAAGTTCAAGAAGTGAGAAGAAAACACTAAAATGTGTTGTTCTCAATGAAAAGGGTTGTGATCAGTTGATAAGCACGAGATATTGGATTTGAGTTCATCTAAATAAATTTGGAAGACCTGTTAGATCTAGCAATACTCAAATAAAAAAAAAGAAAAAAACAATTAATTCAATATATATTCTATTGGAATATATATTCAATTGATAAACCCACACGAGCCCTTTTCACTTTCACGGCCCACAAGCCCAAAATTCACAAACCCCTGTAATACTTGTGTGAAGGTCAAATGCTAACCACCAAATGACTATGATGGGTTGTTTTTTTGGGTAAAAAAGGCAAATATAATAACAAATAAAAAGAAAAAGAAGCTACAATGTTAACGTTAAAACAAAATTAACAAAATGACTAGGAACATTAAAAGTCTGAAGAACAGGAATATCATGACCAACCTTTTGAATTCTACACCTATTTAAGTCTTGTAACATCCTGAGCACATCTTGATCAAAGAGGTGAGCAAAAGCAAATTCCCATATTGTGTCACACATGACAGGAATTCAAACTCTGTTGATTGTGTCAATGCCTTTGAGAAAATTCCAAATCCAAAGTAGGAGAGCCCAAAAACAAAAGGTTATATAGGAATAGTTAGGGAGAATAGTTTCAGATATGCAAAAAATCACTTCAACACAGTCTTCACCATTAAGGGACAAATGAGCAGCACAACGGGTTTCTTTTCTTTTTCGTTTCTTTAACAAGTGGAGATTGATTGTCCAAATAGGAAGATCTACTTGAATATGAGACTGAAACAAAGAAGGCACGAATCTTTCCTCTTGAAATACGAAGGAATTAGTTGTTCTTGTACTGTAGATATTCTTCCAATTCCATGCATATGTGAGGAAAAAAACCTTCCCATAAATTGATGAATAAACTGATCCACAGTAATTATCTTTCCTATTTGCAAATCCTGATTTCTGTAGAATTTAATCAAGTGGATTAGAAAAAATATGCTTTCCAAGAGCCAATCTTGTTGATCTCTAAGATCCAAGGAATAAGTCTACTAATTGAGAAATTAGAGGAGCGCATAGACATAGAGCCAAACCAAATAGTGTGAGGACAATCACAAAAAATGTGATTGATAGACTCTAGAGAATCACAGCCAAAGACACATTGTATGGTGGAGTTGAGATGGTGTCTCTGTAAAATATCCCCTATAGGAATAGCTTCATGGGCAAGTTTTCAAATGAAAAGGAGAATTTTAAATGGAAGGTGAAGCTTTCAAATGAAGCTCCAAATATTTTCTCTAGATAGAGCACTATCATGAGATGAGGTAGGTACTCATTGAGAGCCTTCTTTAATAGTGTAAACACTATTGCACTCTTTACAAATGCACGGGTTATGACAAGTAATATTGTAAATACTGTATTTTATCCGGACATTTTTTAAATTTAACAAAAATAATAATAAATAACCAAAAAATATATAAAAATATAAAAATAAAATTTAATCTTTTTTAGGATTATATTTTCAAAAGAAAAAAAATTTAATTTAATTGATAAGGTTTAATTTTATTTTAGACAATCTCTTGTTGGTTAGGATTTTATTTCTTTTAGTTCATTGAAAAAAAACCAAAAAATATAAAAATACAAAAACAAAATTTAATCCTTGTTAAGATTATATTTTAAAAAAAATCTTGCTTGAGTTTTTGAAAAATCTCTTTCAAATTATCTCAACAATTCAAAATGTTGGGAATCAACTTTTGAGAATCAACTTCTTAAAATTTCTCTCCTTAAATCTTATTATTTTTCATTTAAAAAAGAGAGATAAAAGATATTCTTGCTCAACTCAAAATCAGATTTCCTTTTCTAATCTAATTTTTGAGATTAACACTTAAAAAAATCTAGAAAACAAATTAAAAAAAACGACAGAGAGTACGGTGCCCGCTTCCCTTTGAAAAACACATGCATGTATATGAGGAAAGAAGAGGCATGCACACACGAAAAGGCAGAAGAAAAAATGGGAGAGCAGAGAACAGAAAGCAGACGCAACAGCATGCACACACGAAACACACGCAGAGAAGACCCTGAAAGCAAGCTGCGGCCACAAAGCAAACAGCAGATAGAAACAAAGATAGAGAGAAACAAAAATGCAGAAGAGCAAACAACAGACACAAAGGTAGCAAGCAACACGAAAAAAAAGAGAGACGAAGTCAGACAGCACACGAGCTTGGACCTAGTTTTTTTTTTTTTTCTTTTTGCCATTTGCTTTACTTGTTGTGAGTGAAAGACGCAAAGAGCAAGCCCTAAAGGCTCTAGAGACGCACGAGCATAAAAGAAAGCAGAGAGCAAACGCAAACACTGCAAATACAAAACAAAAAGAAACAGAGCCAGACACACACGAACACAGCAAACAGAACAGCAGAGAAAGCAGACGGAACGGCAAAGAAAAAGTGAGAAAAATAGAGCAGAAAGGCAACACGCTCAAACAGCTACACGCAAGCTCTGAAAAAAAAAAAAAAAAAACTCTTCTGCTTTAAAAAGGGAGGCTGGAATGGGAAAAAATTAAGAACAAGAGAGCTGGGTTTTGGAAGCTGAAGCAAGTGAGAGGTGGAGAGGGGGAGAGGAGACCGAGTGAAGAAGGAGATTTCAAAAACAAAAGGAGAATCAAAAAGAGAGGACGGAAAATGAGAGAGCAGTGACAGTGATGAGAGACGAGAGAAAACTGAGAATGAGAGAGCTGGGTTCTAGAAGCTGAAGTAAGAGAGAGACGGAGAGGGGGAGAGGAGACCGAGTGAAGAAGGAGATTTTAAAAACAAAAGGAGAGTCAAAAAGAGAGGACGGAAAATGAGAGAGCAGTGACAGTGATGAGGGACGAGAGAGAAGTTTTGAGAAGGAGAGTCAAAAAGGCCTTGGTATTTGCTTCTGGGGGTTAGAACGAAAGAGAGACCGAGAGAGGGAGAGCAGTGGCAACTGAACAAGGACCGAGAAAGAGGATGGAGGCAGCGGATCATTTGAGCGAGAGAGATTTAGAGACGATGGGAGGAAGAAGATGAGAGATCTGTACGGCAAGAGAGGGTCATCATCATCAATGGCACCTTTAGGCAAGCACCAAAGGTTTTGCCAGTAATGTGCAGGTTCTGATTCAATCCATCAGTTGGAGGAAGTGATATGGCTTTGAAGTGCGTCTTGAAGGAGCTTAAGGACTTATAGAAAGATCCACCAACTTCATTCAGCACAGATTCATTCTAATACAGGTTTTCGTAACTTCATGCAGCCTTACATTATATCATTTCATAGCCTTCATGTATGCATAGCTTGTTATAAGATACTGTAATTGAAGGTGATGGATATATTACTACAAATTTGACTTTGGCTGCCTATAATTAGAACTTAAACAAACTTTTACAATTAGATTCTATTAAACTAAAAATATTGATTACATAATGAATGTGTTCTTAAATAACCTATATCATAAGAGAAAATTAAAATCTCCATAAAATGATCCTCTTTGTGTAAATCAATAAGATTTTGCAGGTGTGTAAATCTAACTTGTATATTAAAGATAGGTTCTAATGGCTCACCATTAAAATTAACTCTCTTTTTATAATTTAAATTAATAAAATATTTAAGTCTTATATGAGATTTCAAGAATCTTCATGGAGAACTAAATTAATTGCATTATCATGTGAAAAAATAAATCCTCGCAGATATCACAATTCTCATTTTATATCAATTTTGTAAATAAAATAATAAACATTTTTATAATATTAATTAATTAAATTAATAATTATAATTATAATTATATTGTCTAATTAGATCTTTTAGTCACGTGAGATTTTTAAAATTTCATAGACTTTTAGGATAGTTATACTACCATATGAGTCAATAAGGCTTTGTAAGTATAACGATTAACATTTCTATATTTAAAAATATACATTGTATAATTACGCATTAAAATATATTTAAAGTAAATATTATTTAATCTTTTTATTGTGTGAGACTTTAAATCTCTACAGATATTTAGGATAATTTCGTATTGTGTGAATCAATAAGGTTTCACAGATATGAAAGTAAAATTTATATGTTAATATGGGTTTCAAAAGCCCATCATTAAAATTAAATTTTTTTTATAATCTAAATTAATAATTTATTTAAGTCCCATGTGAGATTTTAAGAATCTTTGTAGAGACTTAAATTAATTATATTACTGTGTGGGATAATAAGTCCTCACAGATATAGTGATTCTCAATTTTTATAATAAATAAATAATTTTTGTAAATAATGATATAATACAAAATTTAGAAAAATTAATTAATTAAATTAATGTATTTAAATTGTAATCACATTTATCAATTATATCTTTTAGTCATATGAGATTTTTGAATCTTCGTAGACTTTTAAAATAATCGTATTATTATATGAGTCAATAAGACTTTGCAGATATAACGATTAAGTTTTTAAATAAATATGTAAATTATATACATACATAATAAATCTAGTAAATTAATAAAAATATATTTAAATAAATTTAATTCTTTTATCGTGTGAGATTTTGAAATCTCTATAGATATTTAGGATAATTATATTACCGTATAAGTCAATAAGGCTTTACAGATATGATGATTAATATTTTTTGAAAAAGTGTATATGTACATACATGCTTAAAAATTATTATTAATACTTAAAAATATATATAAGAATATAAATAAATAAATTAAGTTGCTAAATTCTTTTATCGTGTGAAATTTTAAAATCTCCACAGATATTTAGAACAATTGCATGACCGTATGAACCAATAAAGTTCTGCAGGTATGACGGTTAAATTTTCAATCATAAAACATAAAAACAATAATTTAAACTCTTTTCTTTTCTTATTTCAAAATTCAAAAATTAAGAAAATAATTAAAATTAAATTATTTTTTGCCATTTAAAACATACATATCAAAATTTTAGAAATTACTTTGTTTGCAAAATAGTGAATTATTTTTAATTAATTTCTTTTCAAAAAAAAATATTTTCACCAATAATTTTTAATTTCAAACTACGTGGACTTTGATCCCCATCACAGGATACGTAGGCCTCAAAGTCAGATTTTGAGTCAAGTCTTTCCTCATAAATAAATAAATTTTCCATTTTATTATTATCATTTTTTTAAAATATGTGAATAAAAAAGGGATAATTAAAATAATTGTAAAGCCATATTAATTTAGCACAACAAACTTTAGGTAACCGTTCTCACGAACGGGTGTTATGGGGTACCTAATACCTTCCTCACACTCAATCAACTCCCAAACTTATTTTCTATTTTGTAGACCATCCTTATTCTCCTTTAATTAGTTTTTCAAAATTTTCCTCAAAATTTTGGTGGCGACACCCATTCAACCGGTTTTTGCCTCAAAGGCTAAAACCTTTGCTCTCACTCACCGTCCGTGTTGCATTTTTGGGTGTGACAAATATAATGTGAGTAAAGTATTATTTCTAAGGAGATTTGTTTGAAAAAGATGATAAGCAAAAGACTAAGCAGATTTAATTAAGTTGAGCGAAGCATAATTAGGTGAAGTTGATTTTGTGAACTAAATTGACACTAAAAAATAAAGAAAAACAAATGATTTACAAGTTCAAGAATAAATTAAGACCTAGGATTGTTTACCCCCTTGTATCTTATAACATCAAAATTACTCTATCTCATAAATGTTTTTAATGAAAATAAGTGCTAACCTAAAGTTTTAAAAATACTTAAATAAGCTCTCTTAAGTTATGAATAAGTATTTAGTTAAATTAATTGCCCAATCTCTTGTTGCAATCAATACAACCAAATTTTAAGCATCAACCCTAATGTGACTATACAAGGTTAATAAGTATATCTCTATCTTACTAACAAAATTATCCATTCAACATACAAATTTTAAGTTTTTACATTATTTTATCCAAGTTCTTCAGCCAATCTAACCCTTTCAAGTATCAATCAAGTAAACCCAATATCTAAATGGTGGCTAATCACTTAAAAGCTTTAAGAGATCAAAAGACTAAAATAAATACTTATATATCATTAGTCACAAAGAGAGAAAAAAATTAGTGTTAATCCATACAAAGATTTCAAATAATTCTAGAACAAAGGTTTTAGCAACTCATAATCATTCAAAAGCTATAAATACACAAAATATTTGGACCCATATTAGAATATAAGAGAGGAAAGGAAAGAGAAATAGAAAAAACAAAGAAAAGGAGATCCAAATATCTTCAAAACTCCAATCTCTTGCTCCAAGCTCTTCTAATGCCTAAACCCTAGCACACTCAAGTTCTAAATATATCTCAAACTGTGAATAATGCATTTTAGGTTGAGCTAGCAGTATATAAGTATCATACCCAATCAATTTCAAATTAATAAAACGTAGTTTTTTTATGACAATGGATAAAGTCATGAACAAAGTTGTGACTTTGGAATGACTTTGGATAATTTTTGCACTCTTTACCAATTAACGCGACAACTCCTTTTTACATATGATTTCATCATCTCCAAGCCTTTTAAAAACACTAACAAAAGTCAAAAAATGCACATAATCAAACTTGAAACTAAAATAACACAAAATTAATCAAAAAGTTAAATTAAAACCTAATGTGAAAATACAAAGCAAGATATATAATTGAGCCCAAAATCTATTGGAACATAAGGAAAATGCACTCAAATGACATGAAATTCTAGAGGTTAATAAACACCAGGTGCCCAAATAAGGAAGTCTTTCAATTTAGTAAAAGAAATTTATGTCTTCACGATCAAACTTGCATCATCCCCAGCATAAAGATTGAGAGAAGAGTTCCATTTAGCCACTATCCAAGGGAATGAGTTTGCAATGATTAAGTCAGAGACCTTAGAAATTCATAGTTTACTAGCTAGATCCACATTGTTTAGCTTCCATCAACATTCATGAGAGAGAGAGAGAGAGAGAGAGAGAGAGATACAGTCTTCACTTCCAACATGCCAAGAAAGATGCTTCTTGATAAGGTCGAAAGCTTTGAAGATACCCTTCCAAGACCAAGAGGCATTGTGATGTACTTTGAATAATAGTCCCTTAGAGTTCTCAAAATATTTGATTTTGATCATGTTACATACCTAGAAGAGAATGCTCCTCAGCACTAAACACTCACCAAATCTGCTTGGCCAAAAGAGCCAAATTCATGTTTTTAGTGTTTCTTAAACCAAGACCACCCTCTTTGGTAGGAGAAAAAAAGAATTTTCCTTTTGACAAGATGAATGTTTTCTAGAAGAAATAAGTGACTTTTGCATCAATGGTATCACAATGATGATTTGAAAGTTTAATACATGAGAGAGTGTAAATATCAGATGTAGAGAGAATTGATTTGATGAGAGTCAATCTAGAAGCTTGAGAAGGCAATTTTAGCTTCCAAGAAGCAATTCTTCTTTCAATAGATTCCATGATCTGGAAAAAAAAAAAAACAATTAAAGATTTGTCTTGCTTAGCATCAATCCAAGTATGTGCTAATATATTTACCAAAAGAATCAGTTGGTCAAATGCCAAAAAAATCAGCAATCTCTTGTTTGAGTTCCAAAGAATAGGTAGGACTAAGGAGCAAGGAATATTTCTGAATGTTAACCGTGAGGCCGAACCAGACCAGTTGCAAAAATTATGAATGACTACCATGGACGAATAGGATGGACGCAATGGCTCTTTCAAATTTAATTATTCAACTCCCGAGTTTCCATGTGCCCTCTTCAATCGTCTAAACCTTCAATTTCTTTGTTTTATTTTTATTAAATATTTCATTTCTTGTTTCATAAAATTAAAATTATAAAATATAAAAGAATCTTTTAAAAATTATTTTTAAAAATATTTTTGATGCAATTAGAGCAAGAAAAATGAGTCTACCTTGTCAGGCCAATCCATTTAGGCTCAAAATATACTAGAACTGGGTTTTAGAAATGAGCTTCCTTCAAAAAATAAAAAATAAAAAACAAGTTTATAGACCCAACCCTTTTAAAGCCCGATACTCTAAGGAATGACTCTAATTATCAGTTCTAACCATGCTCTGTCGATTTGGATTTCTTATAATTTTTTTTAGAAGTGTATATATATGCTGAGAGTTTCTCATTCTTGTATATATATGCTGAGATTTTTTATTAAGTTATAATTTTCAATGTTGCAGTATTATACATTGGGATGCCCTAATTTTCTTTTCTTTTTTTTTTTGCCAATATAATTTTATGAACCAATAAAACTGACAATAAAAGAACAATTTCCAATGAACATGCATGCTTATTTATGCAGCACGTACGCGCATGATGGGTAGCTTCAAAGTTTATGGCTTAGAGGGGCGCCACACATATATATAACGATTAAAAGAATAATAGACTTACCCAATTATGGAATTCATAGAAAGAAACGAATAAGAAAGTAAAGTTTCTAAGGGCAGGAGGAGCATCACACATATCTACACAATTTTTGGAAGATACAAGCAAGAGAGGATATTGTTGATGGTAATATTATTATGATCTTCTGAAGATGACCGATTGTCTTTCTTCTTCCAGTTGCTGAACCACTTGTGCTTTTTTTCCTTCTTCGTCTCTGACTGATCTTCCCTGAATGGACTATACATTACGAGGTATTTCTGTCTGTAAGCTGCATATAATTCTTGCTGATTCTGTGACCTCACAGATTGAGATCGACTCAGATAAAATGAATCAGAAGAAAGATCCTGTTGATGATGATTCTCTTTCCCAATAATAGGAGGTTTCTGGGTCAGGTTTCTTAAGAACTTAGCATCTGCTGATGCTTGACGAATCAGTTTGGCTTTAGCAAAGCTTGCTTCTCCCATTGAATTCTTCTGATCAAAATGCTATTAATCAGCAACTAGTTGCAATCAAAGTGAGTGTCACGCCCTTTGTTTAGTTTTCTCCAATGATTTCTCGTCAATTTCACTTGATATATAAATAATCAGATTGCTGGGTTCATCTGCTTTAATTTGTCATATTGCATTTCTAGCAAACAAGCTAGGAGAGCCGTGGAACATTAATTATGGGACTTTAATTAGAACCTATGTTGTCTTGCTGCTTTAGGACAAATATCGGTATTTTGACTGAAGAAAAATGTTTTAACTTCTTTATGCCAGAACAACTAGTGTGTTATTCCATAATTCAATTTGAAGTTGCAAGTCAGATTACATGTCTCACAACTCAGTTTTTTAAGAAATAATTAAGAGTAACGTGTTGGAATGCAACGCCAAAGAATGGCATTATCATATTAGATATTGAAATTACGCAATTACTCCGTCAGATCCTATTTTTTATAGAATAATTTTTTTGTCCTATTTATAAAGCATGTTATTTTATTTATCACAAGTTTCTTCTTTTTTTTATATGGCTATCTGTTTGAGTCATATTTAAATATTGTTGAATTTAATTGGAGGTAACTCTTGACAAAAACATTTTTTGATTTTACACGCACTTGAACTCGAGCCTTGCGCTTAAGCAATCACAGCCTATTCCACTAGTATCAACTTCTTTTAGTACAATTTTATCCTTTTATCCCCTGTTAGTGAGAAAAAATATATTATTAATATATATACATATATAATTAATAAGAATAAAGTTAAAAATTTATTAATTTTTTGATAAAATTAATTAATTTTAATATTTTTTTTAATTCTGATAGAATATGTTAAAAATGACTTATAATTAAAATTAATAAAATATTCATGCGTACTCTTCTATCATCTTTTTAACTTATTCTTTTATAATTGATTGACTCATCAGGCATTTATTATGGAGTCGCGATAATATTGATTGTGCCAAAGCACAGTATTTCTTAGGGGAGTGCATGGGGACAGATGAAAGAACATAACGACATATATTTGATTTTTTTTTCATTTATTCTCTTAAAATTAAATTAAGGCATTTTAATGTTGCTTTGCTTCCTTCTTTTTCAAATCTAGTAAACTTTGTTCTGTTTCAGCATCATGCTTAACTTGATTGACTCTTTCATAGTCTTCAGCTTCAAAACTCAGATCTAATCCTTTAGCTCCATGAAAAAAATCTATTTGTTTCAATTGGTAAGAAAATTAAACCAATTTAACTGATTAAAGATCTCAAGTTAAATACTGGAAATACAGCGGTGTTAAATATTCATCAGAGTGAGAGATTGCTGCTCGAAAGGATCTCACAAGATCCCAATTCAGATTAGTTTGGATCTTCGTTAAGTTCCTTTAACTGGACTCTGGCAAACCCAGGATACCAGATACAATATGAAAAAAAAGGGGGGGGGGGGGGAAGAAAAGAAATCCATTTGTCGAATACAAACTCTGAGGACAAGGACTGAACAACGAAAACAGGAATCAACATAGGTCCATTTGCTTTATTGGGTCATAAGAACTTCATGGATAGATATGAGGCCCAGCCCATATATGTCAATTATTAGATAATTTATAGTGGCCCAAGCCCAATCCAATTAGAGTACCTAATACACGAATTAACGCCAACTTAACTTCAGTTCGAATTACAACAACGAAGTAACTTTGCGATTAGAGTACCTAATATATATATTTTTTATTCTACATGAATATAAAACACCTGCAAATTACTTGATGTGTATACTATAACAAAAGCTAGCAGTTTTATCTCGCATAATGGATTTGGTGAACAGAAAATAAAGAATATATAGAAATTAATTAGTTTCTAAGAAACTTCAATAATTTATTTTTTGACATTTGTATCCGTTCAAATTAAATATAACCTGTACAGTTTGGATAATTCTAATATTTTAATTAGTACAGTTTTCGTGGGAGTAAAACGCAAAATAGAAAATATTTTTCAAGCTGCGATGTTTAGAAAAATATAATTTAATAACAAAGCAAACACTGGGAAATGTTAGAAGTTTTGGTTATATCATCCTAATCAAACCAAGGGCCAGAAGATGACAGAAGGCAGGACAAATCTATTGGAAAGACAATCAAGGATAGACGAGGAGACATATGATTAAATGGTGGATGAAGCATCACTACCCAACGTTAATTAAGAAATAGTGAAGACACCAAACTATCAAGTAGTTGAGGGCAACTGACATTTCTTTAGCATTAATTCATTAATTAAATTAGTGGTAGTAATAACAATAATAATACTTTTGCATCCGATTAATTGATCATGAGCCAATAGTTAAACTTTCTGCGGACCCCACACTCCGGCATCACTGGCTACTACATAGCCTTTATTGGTGTTGCATGGTCGATGAATGACAAGAACCTCACATCAAACCAATATTTGCTTGCTGCTTGTGGTAGTGCATGATTGCTTGAGTGTACAAAATCTCAAGATAGTGCGGACCATGCTTTTGTCATTTAATATTAATCATATGCGCATCATCTTCCCATTTCTTACATTTTTATTGTGTTTTAAGAACCGAATTAACTCACATGATTAGACTAGTTGAACTACCACCTAGATAAAAAAGCAACTCGATTTGAATTGTTAACCTATTTTAAGGATTGGGTACCATTTTGACAAACCCAAAATTAATTCAGAACTTGAAATGGTAGATTGTTTTGAATTTTTTTTTACTCTTGTTTTTGTAAAAATAATTTTTATTCAGTTTAAAAAATTAATGTCAACTTCCTTATGGGCTATATATTTTTATTTAATTTATTCACCTTTTTAGTCTTACTATAGTTTGATAGTTTAATTGGACAAAAAAATGTTGATGTACGTTATGAGTATGATTTATCATTCATAAACAATTAATCAACATATATTCACTAATCAATGTTAGTCCTAGTGGAAGAAGCTATATCTATTTAAATGTTAATTCTTGAATTTGAGTTCATTTGAATGTAAACTTTATCCATTTCTTATAAGATAAAATATGTACAAAAAGCTTCTATATAGAATATTAATGTATGAGTGGACTTGAACTTTGAGATTTTGAATTAAAATATGGTGGTGTTTGCCCGTTATCATCCAGTTTAAGGTACTTTATATATAAGATACATTTTTTAAAAAAAAAATCTGCCTCTCTTGGAAAATTTATTTTCAATTTTGTGTGTAAGGAGAGTAGAATTAGCATTTAGAAGAAAATATGTAGAAAAATATGAGCTGATTATTACTGAAATCAGTCATCTTTATGACTTTATGCATATTCATTAATTAATTAATTATTCTTGTGCCGCAGAAAGAAACGCACAAGAATGCATAATTGATGAACAAATTAAATGGAATTCGTCTCTTCTGTTTTCCTTTTTTTGGTTTTGCTTGTCCACTAGAATAATGAAAGCTACAATTGAAAGTAACAAAATTTACCCTGTAATAAAGATGAGAGTGTGCGACGGAGCTGAGGAGGGGTGTGGAGGGGACAGTGGTGGAGGTAGAGTACGTTATAAGGGTGGGACTGGTCTGGACCTCAACGTGCCAGAGTTGGTCTTCACTAGTGGTGTGGGAGTTAATAGCTATGAAAGGAAGGAAACAGAGGGTGGAACTCATGGAGGGAGGAGACGTCCTCTACTTATGTCTTTTAAGGATAAACTTCTATCCTTGAGTGGATCTAGTTTTTTGATAAAACATGAGGCTAAAGATGATATTGTTCAGGGCTGGAAATCATATTTCCATAAGAAAAATGAGAAGGCTAATTAGATGAAAAGTCTAGAAGTCATGATGGAGGATGAGGATACTAGGGTTACAGGCAGAGTAAAGATACCGAAACTTCAATTTACTGCTGATGAATATGTAACATGGTGTAAACCATGGGCTAACTCCCTTATCATCAAGTTGCTTGGTTTGTCTATTAGTAAACGCGTCTTAGAGATTCGGATTAATAGGATGTGGAAACCAAATGAACCCATTAAGATTACTCATTTGAATAATGGTTATCATATTGTTTTGTTTATGAATAAGGAGGACAGAGACTATGCTTTCCAATAAGGGCTTTGGATGATTGATGATCACTATTTATTGGTTCAATAATGGTGACCAAACTTCAATCCGTGGAAGGCTGACATGTAGAGATGTATTGCTGTGTGGGTTTGTATTCTAGACCTCCCGGTGGAATTCTATGGGGTTGAGTCACTTTGGAGGATTAGTAATATGATCGGGAAAACACTCTAAAGGTGGGTTTGCTTTTATTGGTGTTGAGGTGGATCTTTAACAGGCCCTCTTTCCTACATTCGAGGCATTTGGTGAGGATAGAGTCATTATTTATGAAGGACTACATCAAGTATGCTTTATGTGTAAGAAGTATATATGGGCACTAAGTGCCTGAGTGCCTTTAACATGATACAGTCGAGGTGGTGACACCACAAACGTATTCGCAATCTCAGACAGAAGGGTCATTGAAGAAATAGATTCAGAACCGAGCTCGACCGCCGACAACGCTTGGCCGAAATACGGCGGAGACCACAGCGGGGGATTCTATAGAAAGAGGAATTTAGGTTATGAAATTTAGGCCAAAAAATCTAGTCTACAGAGATTTTTGCAGATCTGATCTGAATGAGAACTCAAAAGGATATGATAAACAGGGAATCTCTAGTAGTCAACATAACAAAGGTAATCTTAGGGAGGGACAACAAATTTCAAGGACATCCGGGCTAAGAGTAGTTAATGCAGATCAACCAAATGGTGGTAAAAGGGACAAAGGGAAGCATCTTTTTGGAGCAGAAGTGAATGGGTGAGTCTAAAAGAAGGAAGAAAAGGTCCCAATAGGTAGGAAACGAAAGGGTAATGCATGTGTGCATCCTAATGGAAAAGAAAATTATGCCTCAGGAAGAAATGTGGTTAAAATAAAATTATCCAAACAAGTAGGCTCTTCTTCTAGGTCCACACCATCTAGCAATTATTTTAGCCCTCTTTCCACTGAGTCACCCATAAGATTACTGTAAAATCATGGAGAGGAAAATCAAGTTGGTCTAAATAGTTTAAATCGCATGAAGCTGGAAGTCCAAAGTAATGACAATGGTGGTGGTCAGGAAGGCCAAGTCCAGGATGTCATAAACTCTGTGTGACGAGCAAACCACGAGCAATACTTGGATGCTCGAAACTAATGTTTCTAACCAGGATACACACATGGATCACCAAGTCAGTTTAATTACTAAGAGGCAAGCACTCCTTTTGAATACTGTTTCCCCATGAATTGTATGATATGGAACTCTCGTGGTACAAGTATGAAATCTTTTCGTAGCCTCATACGTGACCTTAAAAAACATTACCATCTTGACTTTTTAGCTATTGTTGAAACTCATGCTACTAACAAGAAAGCCTCTGAGACTATTAAGAATCTAGGCTTCTCTTATTTTAACTTTGTGGATGCAAAAGGATTTAGTGGTGGTATTTGGTGTCTTTGGGATAAGGTATTTAAGAGTGTTAAAGTAATATCTCATCATCTCACCAGTTTATGCATTTGAGAATACAAACCTTTAATAATAAAAGCTGGTTCTTCACAGTTGTTTATGCAAGTCCCATAGCTATGAAACGTAAAGAACTCTGGCCTTGAGCTCAGCCTACTGAAAAGCCAAGTTAATCAGGAAGCATGGGTGCTTAGGGGCGATTTTAATGCTACAGTCTTAGGAAGTGAACGTCATTCGATTGAAACTTCACATATTTTTACTGATAGAGTTTGTAAACTGGCTTGATGAATCTTTATTGGTGGATTTGGGCTTTACTAGACCACCTTGCTCCTAGAAGCATGGGCAATCAAAGGCTTGTCTTGATCGTTTTGGGGCTAATGAAAAATGGTTTAATCTATTTTTAAATGCAGGCATGACTCATCTTCTTAATTTTAAGTTTGATCACAGACCCATCCTATTAAAGTGCAACATTAACGTTACCTTGCATGGCAAACATCCCTTCCATTTTATAGCATATTGGGTGTTGCATGAGGGGTTCAACGATCTTGTAAAGAATTTATAGGATCCTCAATGTGGCTGGGTGAATAATGTTACCTACTTCACTGAGTGTTGCAAAGCTTAGAACACGAATGTGTTTGGCATACAAAAATTTGAAAGAAATGTATAATGAGAAGACTTGATGGTGTCTCACGAGCTATTGGCAGAGGGCGTTATGTTGATTATTTCAAAAAGCTCCAATTCCAACTATGGAAGGAGTTAGAAGATGTTATTATACAAGACTCTTTACTTTAGGCCCAAAAAGCACATTTAAAATGGCATGCTTTTGGTGATCGGAATACCAAATTCTTTCACTCTTATGCTAATCATAGAAAGAAGATTAATAAGGTGGAAGCCCTTCGGGATGAAGATGGTGAATGGTGCTATGAACAAGAGGTTTTGGGGAGAAATATGACTAAGTTTTTCTCCTCCTTATTTACTGAAGAATGGAAAAATCGAGTAGCTATCACTTGCAATATATCTTATCCTCCTATGGATGAAAAATATTCTCAAGCAATACTCTTCTAATGTTACAGAAACTGAAATAAAATCAGCTGTGTTTGATATTGGCCCTTGAGATCCCTTAGGCCCGATGGGTTAAATGCTCTATTTTACCACAACCAATGGGATACTATTGGCCCTTCTGTTGCAGAGTTAGTGAAGTTTGCCTCTGACCATCCAGCTAGTATACATGATATTAATGAGACTTTTATTGTTCTTATCCCCAAGAAGACCTCACCTGAGACTGTTCACGACTTGAGACCTATTAGCTTATGTAATATGATATATAAAGTTATTATGAAGGTGGTCTCCAAGAGGCTTCGAACTTTTCTTCCTCATGTTGTTTGCCTAAACCAGAGTAGTTTTATTCTGGGGTGACATAGCTCTGATAATATTATTGTCACACAAGAAGTTATACATTCTATAAGAAATATAAAAGGAAAGAAAGGGTTTATGGCTATTAAAATTAATCTGGAGAAAGCCTATGATTGTGTGAATTGGAATTTTGCAAAGACCTGTTTAGAAGAGTTGAAAATCCCACAGAATCTTATCAATGTTATTGTTTTGGCTATTACTATATCTAATATGCAAGTTCTTTGGAATGACACTAAAGCGGAAACGATTACTCCCTCTAGAGGATTCAGACAAGGAGACCCCATGTCCCCTTATTTGTGCATTATTTGTATAAAGAAACTAGCCCACTTGATCCAGTCTCATCTTAGTTCGGGTGATTGGCTACCAATCAAACTTACTAAAATTAGACCCCTAATTTCTCACTTTTTTTTTGCAGATGATATTATATTATTTGCAGAAGCAAGTCTTCAACAAGCAGAGATTATTAATTCTTATCTCAATATATTTTGTGAAGCCTCTGGTCTCAAGGTTAACTAGGCTAAAACTCATATGTTTTTCTCTGACAATGTTAATCGTACTAGGAGTGCACAAATTAGTGAGTATCTGGGTTTCTCACGCACCATGGACTTGGGTAAGTATCTTAGAGTCCCAATGGTACATAAAAGAGTAACCAAAGATACCTTTCAAGAGACTGTGGATAAAGTTAAGTCCCGCCTCTCCAGATGGCAACCCACTTCGTTATCCCTTGCAGGACGTTCAACCTTGATTTCTACGGTGATTTCTGCAATTCCAGGCCGCGTTATGCAAAACGCCTCCTTTCCCCTGAATACCTGTGATGTGTTAGATCAATGCAACCATAAATTTTTATGGGGAAGTTCAAATAATCAGAGGAAGATACATCTTGTTGCTTGGGATAAGGTGTGTAAACCTAAGAAACAAGGTGGACTTAGGTTGAGACAAGTAAAACTCCAGAACCAAGCGTTCCTTATGAAACTGGGATGGGGTCTTTGCAAAAAGAAGGATGAGTTTTGGGCTCAAGTGTTGAGAAACAAGTGTCGGTATGGTGATGACTTGATTCCCAAAATCAATCCTAAACGGCCAGGGTCTAATGTGTGGGCTGGAATCAAGAAGACTTAGGATAAAGTGTCTGCTGGCTTAGAACGGGTGAATAATGGTACTGTGTTACGCTGGAAAGGGGAACAAGATGGTATGTTCTCAGTCAAATCCGTGTACAACATGCTTTCTCACAACGAGCACAACTTTGGACACGAGTGGAATCATATATGGCGTATTAAAGTTCCACAGCGATGCCGTACGTTCTTGTGGCTAGCTTTTAGAGGTAGCCTCCTCACTAATGCTGCCAAAAAGGAGCGTGGTCTGGGAAATGACGAGCGTTGTCTGCTGTGTAAGGAGGAAACGGAAGAGATTCTGCATGTTCTTCGTGACTGTGCTCACACTAAAGACCTCTGGCGTTCGTTGGTCCCGTCTTCTATATGGCGGAGTTTTGTTGCGGCTGGTCTTAAAGACCGGATCTTGTTGAACATCTCGAAGCGTTGGCACAGTGATCAAACTGACTGGAGCGCCCTTTTCACCATCATCTGTTGGAATCTTTGGCATCGCAAAAACATATTTGTGTTTGAAACGAAACAAACTCGATTATATGACATCATCCCTAAGGCTCGAGCTATGGTTGAGGCTACTATGGAAGCCCATTCCAAATTAAGGGGACATTTACCTGCTAAGCTAGTTGAGGTGAGCGCCAACAGTGGTTGGGTTCCACCAGCAAAGGGCTGGTTGAAGCTTAATGTGGACGGAGCTGCCAGCACGACATGGAGGGGGTCGGCCTATGGTGGTCTACTGCGGAATGAGGACGGACAGCTAATCTTTGGGTTCGTATGTCGTCTTCAGGAAGCAAACAGCATGACAGTAGAACTGTGGGCTTCTTTATTAGGTTTGAATTCTACATGGGACGCTGAATATAAAAAAGTTATTCTGGAGTCAAATTCCACAGATGCCTTAGCAGCTATACTTAAGGAACTGAACTCGGAACATCATGACTTGGGCATCATCCAAGAGACTCATCAAATCATGAGACGAGAGTGGGATGTGAAACTTCAGCATGTTAGACGCGAACACAATATGGCTGCTGACAGCTTAGCGAAACAAGGACTTGGAGTCGCTCCTGGTTTTATGAAATTCTCACACCCGTCGGATGACCTACAGAGAATTCTTGATAAGGATTGGCCGTCTAGGACTACCTCGCAACTTGTTTAGGTAGCTTTTGCTACTCCTTTGTCATAAAAAAAAAAAAAAGAATAATGAAAGTTACAATTATTTGGATTAAATAATGTAATCCAGAACAACTTTTGCATAACAATATATAGCCAAATAGGGTCTGTGGGTGCCATTTATTATACATGAAAAATCCAGAATGCATGAGCTACAATAATTTATAAATGTAAGCTTTACAACTTTAACCGTTGCAGAAAATATGAAAGCTTTTTTTGCCTATACCTTCCTTCCCCTTTCACGTTTCCCAAAAGTTCAGAGCCTTCTCGTTGTAAACAAACACGATACTGTGGAAAAAGTTGCCACTTATTACATCCCGAGGAAAAAAAATGATATTTTGAGGAGAGGAAAAACTTTTTTTTTTTAACTTTGTATATTGATATATAAAGTAACAGAAGAAAGAAAAGAAAAAGTAAAAGTTGAAACCACTGCTTTCTGCGCTTAAAATTAAAGTAGTAAATGTTGACCGGAATTGGAGTTCATCAAGTTGATTGAAAAAATAAACTGAAACGGAAAAACTTAAAATTTTCCTCCTTTTTTTTTTAATAATCGATCTCTCTGTTTTTTTATGGAAAGAAGATCTCTCCATTTTTTTTTCCTTCACTTTCCTCCACTTCTCTCATCCCCACCATTCATTAATTTTATCATTTAAAAAAATTATTTAATAAAATAATTTGAATGATGAGGATAGGAGAATTGGAGGAAGGAAAATGGAGGGAAAAAAATGGAGACCCCTCTCCCGTTTTCCTATAGACCGTGAGATAATAATCCGCATTCCTAAATTGAATCGCTCAACATTTCTCAACTATAAAAAGTGCCCACATGTTTCTATCGCTTGTTATCTTGTGAAACCTATAATATCGGAACCACTTGCATAAACTAATATGAGTTCTCGCTATGCGAGATTGTTCTTTCCAATGAAGGTCTTACAAGTATTTCAACATGTTTTTGACAGTTTTATTTAACATGACTGTATGTTTCTAGACTCAAATTTGAGATTTCAAACTAATTTAATTCCAATTCCTCAATGAGTTAAACCCAAAAAAGAAAAAAGAGCCTACATGTATAATCACGTAAATGTACATAATAGTAATATATCAATTAGTGTAATTACAAATTACCAAGTAAGCTGAAATCTTGAGTTATTCATTGTGGAGAGAATTTCCTGCTAAGAACTTAATTAGAGTAATGGAATTATTTCCCAGCAGAGCTGGCTTTTTGAGGAGTACATTAAAGTTGGATATAAGATGCACTTCAAAATCATTCATGCATGTATATATGTGTGTTATATTTTTTAAATAATATAGGCCTTAAATTTTGAAGTGACGATTTGAGGCTTAAGCTCTGTACAGTTGCCCAACTTGAAAATATCTACACTCCAAAGCGTCACTTGATTACTGGAGTATATAGAGAGCAATAATAATCATCTCGCACAAGGTCTTGTCGTTCTGATCTTTATATTTTGGATTATTTACAGGGAACATTATTGTTTTTCAGTTTAGGAGAATAACGTTGCCTTCCAATTTAAGACTTAAAACATTCTTTCTTATATATATATATATATTACTTCAATTGCAAAGCAAAAAGAAATTTAAGGACAAATTTGGGACCATATATATTAATTTTTAACTAGCTAGGTTGTGAAGCCCGTGTATCATATAAAATCTTAGCAATCAAATCATATTATTCACAACTTGTGGACACTGTAACTTGTAGTAAATTTATTAGATACATAGAGACTATAAAATCAGGGGAGCAGTTTTGGTTCTCTTCGCAGAAATGATGAGCACCAATCTGAATAGTCTAGATTTAACACAATTTTATTTTTATAGTTTAAAAGATTATTATTTTAATAGGTACATAATTTAAAATAAAGATAACTTATAACTGTCACTCTGTAAAAAATAATGATTTTATATGAAAAAAATATAAGTTAGAAATTTTTAAATTTAAATTGTTAAAATAAGTTTTAGACGATCCAATGTCACCACAGATCACATAAACTCAATAGAATCATAACTTGATTCCCCAGTATTGGAAAACAAGTGTATAGTGGGGCCATGGGATAAGGCATGCACGCGTGCAAATGTAAAAGGAATATGAAGTAAAGAATTAAGCTCTACGTTCTGATGAGACAGAAAGGGGAAAAGATATAAAATGGGTGCTTCATAAAGCGATTCCTTGAATCAAAAGGAACTTTGAGATTATGTTCCCACGACGAGACCCTGGGAATTGGATTATTCAATTTAGTCGTTAAAGGATAAAGCAAGAAGAACAAGTATCACATTGATAGCTCTCCAACGTTTGAAAGCCATATACACGCACACTTATATCGGGAAAAGAGATCCATGCACACACCATATGCGCGCGCGCGTGTATTCTTTTCTCCATGCCATTTCTTTATGACTAATTAAAATGATATTCTTTGAGTTGCCTCCCTTAGTTATTTGATCCCACGTTGGAATTAAGGGATTAGAAAAATTTTATGAATATAATTAATGTAGCCTAAAAGGTTTTAGATGAGATAAAGTATCATTTAAATTTGATAGAATAACTGTGTTTCAAATAATTCTATAGTGATGTGTATTACTAATGAAGGGTTGAGTTTAGTGACTCATAACTTGACAGACTAAGGTTTGCATCCTTGTTGAAAAAAACATACCTATATTTAGTGTTCAGTTGTGCCTAAAAATTACTTTCAATATAATAAAATAATTCATGTGTATGATCAATTAAAAAAATGATGATGCATATTGCCACAAAACAAATTATTTTTGAGTTATTTAATCACTTTTAATTAGGAAAAAACTTATATACTTAGTCTTATGTACTTAAAATGCTTGTTTTCAATTAAATCAAGAGATGTAGATCTTTTTATTCCATAACAAACTATTATTATTAATGTTATTAACATATTAAAATCCATTAATTTTGATTAGATTAAATAAAAGTATATTAAATATATAAAGTTAAATATCTGAGTTTAACTCGATCAATCCTGCCCAAAACTTATGACTAGACAAGTAAGAAACTAGCTTATTGGTTCATTATTCTAACCTATCAATCTTAGATAAATGTTAGAGTTAAAGGACAAATTTGTGTGGAAAGTTTTTTGACAAATACAGCTGATATTATTAATTTTTTGTTGATATAATATTACCTCAAAAGTTTTAAAAATGTGCAATTTTGTCATAAAGTAATGTTTGATCATTAGTTGAAAATTTTAAATAGGATTAAAGAGCAATTTTATTTTGAAAGTTTTTATGAACAAACAGTTGATATCATAAACTTTCTATTAACTCAATATTTTTGGGTTATCAATATTCATATCAGAAAAAGAAATTCTAACAATTCATTATTATTGTTGAAATGGTTCCTTTTTAGATTTTAAGTTAAGGTTGAACTTAAGGTTGCTTTGATGCAAAATCAAATCTATTCCAAGCACTCCATAGACTTTTTCTTGATTTTCACATGCTTAAATAAAAATTTGTTTATACCTAGCTTGTTCTTGGGTAACACAAACTATATATCCTGAATTTGAACTTAAAGACCATCAATGTAATTCAACTTAAAATTTTCGTTTGATTTTGGGTTATTACAAGTTGATGAACCTTTCTTTTAATTTGAAAATTGATAACTTAAAAATATTGCACCATTAATTCATCAAAAGTTTAGGATAAACTTATTCTTTCAAAAAAAAAAAAACTTTTGGAAGGCAAAATTGCTTTATAATACTCAAAATAATGGTCCACATTAGCCAAACATTACTTTAGGACAAACTTATATCATTTTTTAAATTTCTAGGATAATATTAGGTCAATCAAAAGTTAAGAGTATCAGAGTGAACACAGACTTAACATAGAATTAATCAAGAGTCACTTTCTCAAGCAACTTCTCTTATTACTTACCTCAGGAGAGTACATGATGGTCTTATATAGGTCAGTGACAGGCTAACCAACACGTGTACATATTAACAGAGTTGTAAAACTAACTCAAGCTAATTAACACCAATATAACATAATGCGTTTAGTGGGCTTTGGCCCAATACAGTAACAAAGAACACCAGTTACACCTGTCGAAAAAAACTGCAAACTTGTCCTTTCATACTATAAGAAGAAAGGACGACACTTCAAACAGCAAGCTAAAACAACACGATGGTATCAACAAACACACAGGCCCTTTTCATTACCAGTCCATAAGCCCAAAATAGACTAAACGCCAAGTCCCAAACCTCAACTCTGTAACAAGGTCAAAAGCTATTGACCAAGCGACTATTTTCTTTTCTGCTTCGATTCCTTCTGCATTCATATCTTCAACGACCAAGATACGACAACATGGCATAAATAAATAAAAAAAGAAAAACGAATAAAACAAAATGGCTCTTTCAAATTAAATTGTTCAACTCCCGGGTTTCCACGGGCGCTCTTCCGCTTGAATTAAAAGTGGATCGATGCTTTGCGTTGATGCTTCAAATGTTTATTTTATTTTTATATATTTCATCTTTAGTTTCATAAAAGTTAAAAAAAATTAAAAATAACCAATTTTTAAATCTCTGTAATTCGGATTTGTATCTCTGATAATTTATTTAAGAAGTCTATAATATATAGTTGATAATTTAGGATATTCTTACTATTATATACTTACTAGTAGTAACTTGTAATTTCTGTGAAAGTTTTTCATTTTTACAATTTTCTTCTTTTTAAAAAAATCATTTCTATAATTTTCAATTTCAGTATTATAAATTGCGAAGTCCCAATTTTCCCCCCAGATTTCTTTTAAAGATCATTCCGACTTAATAATGTAATTTTATGAAACAGTGAAACTGAGAATTAAAGAACAATTTCAAATAAACATGTTTATGCAGCACGTACGTGCATGATGGGTAGCTTCAAAATTGATGGCTTCAAGGCATACGATTAAAAGAAATAGAATTAACGAATTATGGGATTCATAGAAAGGAACGAATAAGAAAGTCTCACATATATCTAAACAATCTTGGGAAGATACAAGCAAGAGAGGATATTGTTGATGGTATTATTATCATCATCTTCAGAAGATGACCACTCGTCTTTCTTCTTCCAGTTGCTGAACCACTTGTGTTTTTTCTCCTTCTTCGTCTCTGACTGGTCTTCCCTGAATGGACTATACATTACCGGATATTTCTGTCTGTAAGCTGCATATAATTCTTGCTGATTCTGTGGCCTCACAGATTGAGATCGACTCAAACAAAATGAATCATCAGAAAGCTCCTCTTGATGAGGATTCTCTTTCCTAATAATAGGAGGTTTCTGGGTCAGGTTTCTTAAGAACTTAGCATCTGCTGATGCTTGACGAATCAGCTTAGCTTTAGCAAAGCTTGCTTCTCCCATTCAATCCTTCTCAAAATGCCATTAATTAGAAACTAGTTGTTTAGTTTTCTTCAATTAATGATCTCTCGTCACTCTCACAATATATACAAATAATCAGATTTCTGGGTTCATCTGCTTTAATTGGTGGTATATTGTATTTCTAGCAAACAAGCTATCTAGGAGACCCGTGGAACATTAATTATTAGACTTTAATTAGAATCTATGTGGTCTTGCTGCTTTAGGACAAATATCGGTATTTTAACTGAAGAAAAATGTTTTAACCTTCTTTATGCCACGACAATTGCTGTGTTATTCAATAATTCAATTTGAAGTTGCAAGTCAGATTACGCGTCTCACAAGTCACAACCCAGTTTTTTAAAGAAATAAAAGTAACGTGTTGGAATGTAACGCCAAAGAATGGCATAATTATACTAGATATTGAAATTATGCAACACTCCTTCCCATCCCTATTTTAGATAGAATAATTTTTTTTTCCTATTTATATAATGCATGTTTTAAATTTTTTCTATCTCAAGTTTTTCCTTTTTTTTCTTTTTGTGGCAACACTTGTCTGGGTCACCCTGTTTTTTCTTCACAATGATTTTTTTACGTTCACATGGACTTGAACTCAAAACTTCACACTTAATTGATCATAGTTTTTTTTTCACTAAAATCCATGCTTGTTGGTAAAAATTTATCCTTTTATTCTCTATTAAATGTTAGTGAAAAAAGTACACACACATCATTAATATATATATATATATATATATAATAAAAAAAGTTGAAAACCTATTAATTTTTTAGATAAAGTTAATAAACCTTAAAGTTTGCTTTAATCTCAATGAAACATGTTGAGAGTAACTTATAATTAAAACTAGTAGAATATTCACAAGGACTCTTATGATCTCAAGATTCTTTTGATTGACTCATGCATTTTTTATGAAATCATAATATTCATTGTGCCAAAGTATAGCATTTCTTTGGGGAGTGCATGGGGACAGATGGAAGACGAGTTTGATTTGTTGCATTTATTCTTTTAAAATTAAATTAATGTATCTGAATGTTGCTTTGCTTACTTCTTTTTCAAATCTAGTAAACTTTTTTCTGCTTCAGCATCACGCTTGATTTGATTGACTCTTCCATCGTCTTCAGCTTCAAAACTCAGATTTAATCCTTTAGCTCCAAAAAAAAAAAAAAATCCCATTTGTAACCACTGACAACTTGATTCAAGTGATCAGGGAGTTACACCAATTTAATCAAAAAATTTAGCATTAAATCCTAAAATTACAGCTGTGTTAAATATTTAATAGAAGAACTTGCCACTCAGAAGGATTTTACAAGTACTCAATCTATTAGTTCAGATCTTGTTAAGTTAATTTAATTGGAACCTGGCAGATCCTTAATGACGGATACAATGTGCCAGGAAAAAAAAAAAAATCGTATACACAAAGGAACATATGTCCATATGTTTTCTGGGCCATAAGAACTTCATGGACAAATATGAAGCCCAGCCCATATTGGTCAATTATTAGAGTAAAGTATAGTGGCTCAAGCCCAAGACAATCGAAACTATCTTGTACGCGAATTAACACCAACTTTTGTTCGAATCACAACAACGAAGTAACTTTGCGATTAGAGTACACCTAATAAAATTTTTTATTATTCTACAGGAATATAAAACACCTGCAAATTACTTGATGTATATACTAAAACAAAAACTAGAAGTTTTATCTCGCATTATGGATTTGGTTAACAAAAAATAAAGAATATATAGAAATCGATTTCTAATATGTGTAAAAGACATTTCTTTTTTTTTTTCAAAAAAAATCTAAACTTAAACACTATAAGCTAGATCAATCTTGGTAACAAATTTAATGTAATTAAAGAAAAAATAAAATGTCAAAGAGAGACCTTTTATTCTAACGTTGTAAACAATTAATTCAGGTGATTAATGTTAAAAAAAAACTTCAATAATTTATTTTTCAACATTTCTCAGCTTTCCTTGTTTTCGAGGGAGTAAAACACGAAATAGAAAATAGTTTATTTCAAACTGCAATCTTTATAAAAATATAATCAATAAGAAAAAATTATATTAATTGTACTGAATGATTTATATTATACCTAATATAGCAAGAAATAAAGCGCACTCTGCAATGTTAGAAGTTTTGGTTATATTATCCTAATCAAACCAAAGAATCAGAAGTTGACGGAAGACAGAGCAAATCTATTGGAAAGACAAGATAGATTAGGAGACATATGATTAAATGGTGGATGAAGCATCACTATCCAACGTTAATTAAGAAATAGTGAAGACACCAAACTATCAACTTAAGGGCAACTGACATTTCTTTAGCATTAATTCATTAATTAAATTAGTAGTAGCAGTCATAATAATAATAATAATAATAATAATAATAATTCTTTTACATCCGATTAATTAATCATGAGCCAATAATTAAACTTTCTGTGGACCCCACGGTCCGGCATCACTGGCTACTTCGCAGCCTTTATTGGTGTTGCATGGTCGATGAGTGAAAAGAACCTCACATCAAATTAACCAGTGAGGCATATATATGTGAAACTGTTTGGATTTTGATGTTGAAGATGAATCTTTGCTTGTTGTTTGTAGTAGGACATGATTGGTTGAGTGTACAAAATCTCAAGATAGTGTGGATCTTGCTTTTGCCGTTTAATAATAATCAGATGCACATCATTTTTTGCACATTTTCTCATTTCGTACATTTTTACTGTTTTTAAGAACTTGATTGACTCATATGGTTGGACCAGTTGAACCACCACCCAGACACAAAAGTGACTTAGTTTAAATTGTTAACCCATTTTAAGGTTTGGGTAAATGGTTAGATTATTTTGAATCAGTTTTTTTTTCTTGTTACTCTTGTTTTAGTGATAATAATTTTTATTCAATTTAAAAATATTGTTGTGAATTTCCTTCTCAGCTATATATTTTTATTCAATTTATTCACATTTTTATTCTTTCTATAGTTTGATAATTTAATTGGATAGAACAATGTTGTTGTACGTTATGAGTAGGATTTATTATTCAAAAACAATTGATCAACATATATTCACCAACCGGTGTTAGTCCTAGTGGAAGAAGCTATATCTATTTAAACATGAAGTTTTGAGTTTGAATTAGTGTAAATGCAAACTTTATCCATTTTCTATAAGATAAAATATGTACATTAAGCTTCTATTATCGGATGTTAATGTTTGGATGAACTTGAACTGATATGAGAATTGAAGCCTCACATTGAATAAAGTAAGACTTAATAATTAATCTATAATATAAAGAAAGAATTTATGAATTTAAATTTTAAGATTTTGAATTAAAATGTGATAAAATTCGCCCTTTATCATCCATTTGTTTCTCTATTCTGTTTTTCAAGTGATCGCTGGTTTACATCAGGACAAATTTCACTGAAAAATTCAATTCTATGAATTAACTCAAACGTTTATATGTACGAGACACATTTCTTATTTAAAAAAAAAATCCGCGTCTCTTTGAAAATTTATTTTCAATTTGTGTGTAAGGAGAGTAGAATCATCATTTAGAACAAGATATATAAAAAAATATGAGCTAATTATTACTGAAATCAGTCATCGTTATCACTTTATGCATATTAATTAACTAATTAATTATTACTGCATGTGCCGCAGAAAGAAACGTACAAGAATGCATAATTAACAAATTTAATGGCTTTTGTCTCCTCCGTTTTCCTTTTTCTGGTTTTGCTTGTCCACTAGAATGATGAAAGTTACAATTATTTGGACTAAAGAATGTAATCCAGAACAACTTTTGCATAACAATATATAGCCAAATAAGGTCTGTGGGTGTTATATATTATACATGAAAATCCAGAATGCATAAGCTACAATAATTTATATATGTAAGCTTTACAAGTTTGACCATTACGGAAAATATGAAAGGTTATTTTGACTATACCTTCCTTCACCTTTCATATTTCCCAAAAGTTCAGAGCCTTCTCGTTGTGACGAAACACGATACTGTGGAAAAAGTTGCCACTTATTACCTCCCAAGGGAGAAAAAAAAAATATTTTGAGCAGGAATTTTTTTTTTGACTTTGGATATTTGATATATAAAGTAACATAACAAAGAAAAGAAAAAGTAAAAGTTGAAACCACTGCTTTCTGCGCTAAAAATTAAAGTAGTAAATGTTGACCAGAATTGGAGCTCATCAAGTTGATTGAAAAAATAAACTGAAATGGAAAAACATAAAATTTTCCTCTTTTTTTTATCGATCTCTCTGTTTTCCCATAGACCGTGAGAGATAATAATCCATATTCCAAAATTGAGTCGCTCAACATTTGTCAACTATAAAAAGTGCCCACATCTTACTGTTGCTCGGTATCTTGTGAAATCTGATAATATTGCGACCACTTGCATAAACTAATATGAGTTCTCGATTGCTATGTGAAACTATTCTTTCAAATGATGATCTTACAGTTACTTCAACATGTCTTTGACAGTTTTATTTAATATGACTGCATGTTTTTAGACTCAAATTTGAGACCTCAAAATAAGTTGATTCAACTTCCTCAACGAGTTAAAAAAAAAAAAGATCCTACATGTATAATCACTTAAACGGACATAATAGTAATATATCAATTAGTGTAATTACAAAATACAAAGTAGGCTGAAATCTTGAGTTATTTCTTGTGGAGAGAATTTCCTGCTAAGAGCTTAATTAGACTAAAAGAATTATTTCCCAGCAGAGCTGGCTTTTTGAGAAGTGCATGCATTAAAGTTGGATATAAGATGCACTTCAAAATCATTCATGCAGGTGTATAGTTATGTTTTTTTTTTAAAAAAAATATAGGCCTTAAAATTTGAAGTGACAATTTGAGGCTTAAACTGTGTACAGTTGCCCAAGCTGAAAATATCCACACTCCGAAGTGTCACTTGATTACTGGAGTATATAGAGAAAAATAATATTCATCTCCCACAAAGTCTTGTCGTTCTGAGCTTTATATTTCGGATTATTTACAGGGAACATTATTGTTTTTCAGTTTAAGAGAATAATATTATTGCCTTTCAATTTAAGACTTAAAACATTCTTTCTTTATATATATATATATATATATACTTCAATTGCAAAGAAAATTTAAGGACAAATTTGGGACTTATATATATATATATATATAAAATTTTAACTAGCTAGATTGTGAAGCCCGTGTATCGTGTAAAATCTTAGCTATTAAATCATATTATTCACAACTTGTAGATATTGCAAATTCTAGTAAATTTATTAGATACATACAGACTATAAAATCATGGGAGCAGTTTTGGTTCTCTTCACAAAAATGATGAGC
The DNA here is from genome assembly GCF_029017545.1 of Prosopis cineraria. Lineage (NCBI taxonomy): Eukaryota > Viridiplantae > Streptophyta > Magnoliopsida > Fabales > Fabaceae > Prosopis > Prosopis cineraria. The sequence goes on from NW_026555343.1 coordinate 4,000,181, forward strand.
ACCAATCTAAACGGTCCTGATTTAACACAATTTCATTTTTATGTTTTTAAAGGATTATTATTTTAATAGGTACATAATTTAAAATAAAGATAACTTATAACCATCACTCTGTAAAAAAATAATTTTTATATGAAAAAATATAAGTTAAAAAATTTTAAATTTAAATTGTTAAAATAAGTTTTAGACGGTCCAAATCTCATCATAGATGACCATGTCAACTTAATAGAATCACAGCTTGATTCCCCAGTATTGGAAAACAATGTGCAGTGGGGCCATGGGATAAGGCATGCACGCGTGCTAATGTAGAAGGAATATGAAGTAAAGAATTAAGCACTACGTTCTGATGGGGAAGATAAGTGGAAAAGATATAAAATGGATGCTTCATAAAGCGATTCCTTGGATCAAAAGCAACTTTGAACTTCCGTTCCCACGACAAGACCCTGGGAATTGGATTATACAACTTGGTGGTTAAAAGGATAAAGCAAGAAGAACAAGTATCATATTGATGGCTCTCCAAAGTTTGAAAGACAAATATATATGTGTGTTATACAAATATGCACACTTATTTCAGGAAAAGAGATCCATGCACACACCATATATAAATATATAAATATATATATTCTTTTCTCCATGTGATTTCTATATGAAAAAAATGATATTATTTGAGTTGCCCTCCCTTAGTTATTTGATACCACGTTGGAATTAAGGGATTGGTAAACTTTTTCTAAATTGAAATGTAGCCTAAAAGGTCTTAGATGAGAAAAAGTATCATTTAAATTTGACAGAAAAACTGTGTTCCTAATAATCCAATAGTGATGTGTAATACCAACGGAGGCTTGAGTTTAGCAAAAGATATTAATTTTTCATAACATGATAAATCAAGATTTAAATTCTTGTTGAGAAAGTACTTATATTTGGTGTCTAGTCATGCCTCAAACAAAATTACTTTCAATATAATAAAATTATACATGATGATAGAAAAAACGACAATACATGCATATTGCAACAAAACAAATAATTTGAGAGTTATTTAATCACTTTTAATTAAGAAAAAACTTATATACTTTTAACCTTATATATTTAAGGTGCTTGTTTCTAATTATATCATGACATGTGGATCATTTAGAGATCATTTATTCCATTAAAATTCACTTGTTTTAATTTGACTAGATAAAAGTATATTAAATATATAAGGCTAAATACCCAAGTTTTTCCCTTTTAATTAGTTCCATCTAAATAATTTTGCACCCATCCTTGGGAGTTAGTAGTCTCAAATCTTGATCCATATGGAGAGTGAGATAAGCAGAAGATCAGTGAGTCAAGATCATTTCTCTCTCAAAATTCAGGATTTAATTACTGGGTTACACCAAATAGTTTAAGGGTGATGAGGGCTCCTCAAAAAAGATTTTAAGGGCACAATGCACATTTACTCTTTAATAAAACACTTGTGTGTTTTTCTTCCCATTTTTATGAGTTGTCCCCGAAGGCACTGTGTGGTTTTCTTAATAACAATAATACATGTGTTGCTGCTTCTTCAGCCTTCACCAGATTATTATATTGAAATATATGAGAAGGTGCGAAAACATCACGTACGTAAATATCAGAAAGTGTGCGACTGAAAGGATATCATTCATTTGAAGCAATTATTGGTCCAAAATGTCAAATGATAGCACGAATAATTAATGTGACACTGATTTCGTCTCTATAATGTCTCGTTTATTTTCTATGGTGTGATTGGAAATTCAATCATCTAGGAATTATTATCGTCACTTGCGATCGCCAACTTTTAATGCAATTATATAAAAAAAGTAGTATTTTAATGCAATTTTTATGCTATATATGTTTTTTAAAAATATATTTTGTACCATGAAGTATTTTAATGCAATTTTTAAGTCAAGGAAGTAAACTTGGGGGGAGATTGTAATTTTTCCCTATAAATAGAAAGGAGAATTAAATACAAGTCCCATATACAAAGTTAAAAAATATTGAAGCTTCACTTGTAAATAAGCTGGAGGAATAATTAATTTTTATATGAGATCTGATTCTAATTTTTCCAATATAGAACGGTAGAGAGGTTGGAATGCTTATGTTGACTTTTAGGTCACAACAACAATTTGTGTACAACATCTTTTGAAGGAAAAATGAACGCTGATATATGTTTAGAGGCTATCCTCTCTTTACAGGTGTTAAAATCTTCCCTTATTTAACATAATATATGGCTGTGAGCAATCTCTGAGTATAAAATTGCGTCTCGAAGGTCCTCTCCTTTGACTTTAAATACAATTTGTCATGAAAATTTGTAAAAGCAGCACATGGAGCCTGCATTTCTTGTCGAGTAGAAACTGAATTGGGTGATGTTGTTGATTACTTATCGAAAAAAATTAATGTAGTTTCTGAATATTGAGGTGTATATACTATTGATATTTAATATTAGTGATATATATATATATATATATATAAGAAAAAGACTAATCACACAAAACAAATAAAAAGAACACAAACTATCGCTTTGCCCAATTGTGTTTCCAAGGAATTAATGACAAAGAATCATTGTTTAGAGACTTATAACGCATCCATACATCTACTCTCTCTCATTCTATTTATAGAGTGGAGAGAAAAATTTTTTTTTAATTTTATTTATAAGTTATCTTATTAAATTTTTCATTAAAAAATTTTTTATTTAACCTTCATTGAATATTGAAGAGATAAAATGCATTGTTAAATTATGTATATTTAATAGGAATAAATTTAAAAAAATATTAAAATTCTAAAAAAAAATTAATAAATTTTAAAGTTTTTTTTAATTATGATGAAACATATTAAAAATACTTTATAAATAAAATCAGAGTATACTGCACTATTTTTGGCGTCAAAACATGGAACACAAAAACATCATTATTACTCATCTCATAGTTAATTATTGATTTCTGTGACGTAAGCATGATGCTGCAACTGATGATTATTTAGTTTTTTTATAAATTAAAAGAGGGAAATTATTATACCACTAATAATTAAAGATCTGAATTGGCGGGAACAAATAAATTTAATAAACAATGAATAATCAATAATAAAGTTGTTGGGCAGTTAATATCAGAAAGATCTCATGTTAATTGGAGCCACATCATGCTTTATGCAAAGCTGCTTGCTTTACCTGTTCCTATTAAATGGGCATATTTGACTTAAATTTTAATTGTTGCACTTTTTCTCATCTGCTTCACTGGGTTTGGTCGTCCGTTACTTATACATGCACCCGCATGCATAAACTTTGAAAATCCTCGAATTAATTGAACTTCTTTTCAAACCAAACCAAATTTCAGGCGTGCCATCATGTATAATATACTCTCATTTAAAAAAAAAATTAACTTAGACGTTTTTGAAATGAACAAAGTTCACACCCCCCCCCACGTTATTTGTTTGAAAATGTTGATTTGTTGTTTTTTCAATAAAACTATCTGATTAAATCATTTCTAAGTATTGTCAAATTTATTAAGAGATAATTTTCTCAAAGATATTTTTTATAATCACACAAACTTGAACTTGAGACCTTAAACTTAAGTGGTCATAGCTCTTTCTAGGAGGACCTTTTGGTTGCTTTGATTTTCTTAATTAAGTGGTGGCTAAGAGTTAGGCTAAGGACTTAATTTCAATCCAGCTGAAAACCAATGATTTGGAACCTCCCATAGAGATAGATTATAAATCGAAAGCAAAGTCAATCCCATTATTGCATTCTTAATTCTATAAATGTACATATGTGCCTTTGATCAGGGCCTTATGTTTATAATTAAAACTAGTTTAAGCAGTTGGATACTTCAGACTGAAATTTAATCAAATCGACGATCTCAAGACTAAAGGAGCTGTTTGGCTTTGGATTTTGATCCATTTCAATTAAGTTGACATAATTTTGTGTGTGTGTGTGTGTAATTTCCAAGTGATTTATTAAATTTAGGTTAAAATATATCTTTGGCTCTCTAACTTTATATAAGGTCTCATTTTGATACTTTAATCATATAAAATATCTTTTTAATCTTCTAATTCTAACATCATTAGTTTTAAATAATTATTTTTATACCAATCATTTTTTTTAAATTAAATTTATTATATCAACATTTCAAAATATTTTGTTACTCCCTCGCTTAAAAAATATAATATATTTTTAGTCTTTTAAGATATAATTATTATCTTTTTTAAAAGTACCCTATTAAATGAATCACTTTATTTATTTTAGAATGTTTAATTAGAATATATATGAAAATATAAAATTAGTTTAAAAATAAATACCTACTTTATTGGTGGTGAGATTTAGTTAAAAATATTTTACATTTTTAAATAAAGGAAATAATTTTAAAATTTCAATGTATAAATTTCTTGTTGGCCAAACTAATGTTCCAATTAAAGGACTGAAAATATATTTTATAAAATTAAAAAATTAAAATAAAACTTTATATAAAGTTAAAAAAATTAAAGATACACTTTAATTTTAAATTTACTTCAAACTCCCATGTTATATGCATTTTAACAATGCATCATTAATATTTAATCATCACTCCCAAAAAATTATTCACTTTATAAAATTAAAAAATTATAATAAAACTTTATATAAAATTAAAGAATTAAAGATACTCTTAAATTTTAAATTTACTGCAGACTTCAACGCATCATTAATATTTAATCATCACTCCCAGAAACATTACTCACTATTTAGAAAAGGGTTCATCTAGCCGGCCAGCCAACCATTTGAAAAGCGTACGTTCCAAAAGTGGTTAACACAATAACATAAGCTGGCAGTGTTACTGAGAAATAACATAACTTTCAAGTAAACATCATATCAATGTACTCCAATATTACATCAACTTTATTTTTTCTGAGTGTAAATCTCAACAAATTACTCAGTCATAAATGAAGAAAATGGAATCCCAAAATACAAATTACTTTCATGTAGTACGACGACCATGCGTTCAAGTTTCTCGTGTTTGCAAGAGGTACCCGTGAAAGAAATAATTAAATATGATGGACCAATAGGATTTGAATCTAACAAAAGGGTTTAACATATAGTACCGGCTGCATCTAACATATAGGATTTGAAAAAGTGTGTTCACATATAGTACCGGCTGCATCTCAAACAAGATTGTACTCAATGAAAAAAAAAAAAAAAAACAAATGTTAACAATAAAAAGAAAGAAATAACAAAAGTGGTGGCAAAAGGCTGAAAGCTATCTATGGAAAGGAAGAAAGAGTGAATAAAAGTGGTGGATGAATAGTGAAATCACTGGACACACCTCACCGTACCATCGCTCTCAACAATCAAACCTTGTGGGCTCCCACTTTCCCCCTTCATGGCAGACATATATGTCTTCTCCTTTGGCCTCTTCTTCCTCTCTCATTTACACTATCACCTGCACTCCCAATACACACAAACACACACACTTTTTTTATTTTTCTCTTTATATCAAACCTTCAACCACATGTCAAGAGAAGCACATCGTTTGCAGACTTACTTCTCTGGGGTTATCAGCTAGATGTTGAAATTGAGCAACTGGATATATAAGAGATATTATTTCTAAGGAAGTGTTTTAAGAATGAGACCGAACCGGAGGATATATAAAAGCCTTCAAAAAGACTTTAAAAATAGAAAAATATAAAAACTGGACCTTTTCAAAAGTTAACTTCATTTGAGAAATATCAAATCAATCTGATTTTGAAAACACTGTCATGGAAAACACATTTTTTCGTGGCCTTATGCTAAAAAAAACTGCTAGCGTCGAAAAATTACACTAGAGTATGACGAATTAGTGATGTTAGGTAGAATGGCAGTAGCAGTAAGGTTTTTCCGATAAATCTTTTATACAGCTTAATATTTACGACTTGAACCCAAGATAGCTAGGTAAACTTGAGGAGTATGTATACTTCTTTACTCATTTCACGCTTTTTCGTGTTTTATTTTTGACAGAATATAGGACTATGATTTTTATCCACTCTTTTTAGGCGTTTAATTTGCAGCTAGCACTAGCTTCGATTTCAGGGAAAAAAATGTTTAATCAAAAATTGCTGCAATACAGAAATCCATGCACCAAAGTTCAAACAAGCGAACCCTTTTTGGAATCGTTTGCGCTTTTTCATGAAATTAAAGTTTCTTATCTCTTGAAATTCAGATTCTCTATACCATGATGAGACCAAAAATAAAAAAACAAAAAAAAAACTTGAAATGAATTCTCTCTATATTTCTTAGGCACCAGGGATACACATTATTTGAGTTGAAAACATATTAATAAATGAGATTTGGACTCTTAAATTTTTTTTCTTATTTTAATTTCAATGTTTTTAAAAATATCATGTAAAATAGATATAAAATTTCAATTAATATATTTTTTTAAGATTATTTTAATTATCAAAATATCATAGTAAAATTTAGATTGTCAAAATGAGATGTGAAAAACTATTTATTAAAGGCATAATTATATCGGTAAGACAAGGTGATGTATATTTAATTTCAAATAATATTTCAATGACAGATAAATTAAAAATGATCTTTACTGAGTTTGAGATGGATGCAATTTCTTTTCTGTCAATATGCCAAGAATCAATTTACGCTCTTGAATGTATAAAAGAAAATTAGTCATTGAACTATTTTCAACATATATATTGTCCAATATATTGTGGAATATTATTCCTCCACCATTCATTTTCATGTGGGAAAGGAAAAGATAAAGAAACAAAAAGAACAATTGCAATGGAATATGAGTTTGGAAAAAAATATTGTATTTGGGTCTTAAAGGTAAAGCAAATTACTATTACCATTACTTTCGTGGGAACATCACTGCTTTGTTTTCCAAAGCAAATAAAATTCCTTTCACACAAATATTGTCCATTAATAGGGTATAGCATGCACCATCCATAAGAGATTTTCAAATTTAACTAGTGATCTCAGGCTCAAGCTTAAATAATGAAGTAACATTAGAACTCGATGGTAGAGCTCGTTATATGTAAGGAGTCTGTCGATACTAGATTTGAATTCGTCTGGACCCTTGTTAAGTCATCTCACCTTAACGCAAGGCAGAGTCATGGTATCGGGTGCACATGACTTAAGAAATGAAACAATAAGTAAATGAATGGAATTGAATTTTTGTGACTGATGAGGGAAAGTAAAAGCAACGCGCCAAAGAAAAAGGGTTTTTTAGAACCTTGTGTATAGTAAGGGAAGGTTAAGAAATCATAAGTATCAAGGAAAAAAATCGACATATATTCTTGTTTTAGGGTTCTCATAGTCAAAAGATTTCTTGAGGAAGCAGCCAAACATGAAAAAGCAATCACACCATCCTCTCACCACCCCATCACTTTCTTTTCGTCAAGCCAATATGGCTGTACCTTTGAAGATTCTTTATTATTTAATTAATATATGCATATTTCTTTCATAAAATTAATTAATGGAGCAATATTGATGGTTGACAATGTGACCTCCTTGTCCTTTTTCATCACTCCGTGGAAATTTCTCCTTATATCATTGAATACATTCTATAATAATAAAAAAGAAAGAAATTATTTGCTTAACATTTGAATTATCTGAAGTGAAATTTAACATTTGAATAATTTGAAGGCAGTGATGTAGAAGGAAAAATCATTCCTGATACTGTGATTGTATTCAAAAATTAATTAGAATTATTCCTACGCCATGCTTTCCGTGCATTTTTTTGCAAGAATAACAATTATGTTGAACAATTATTTAGTAGGCCAAACTTCATAAGAATTTATTGTTAACTCCCTAAAAAAGCTTGCTATGTCAATGAAAGTAAATATAACATAATATTCTTAACATTTAAAGTCTAATTTTTTATATCAATATAAAATATAAAAGTTATAGTAATTAAATCGCAACAATCTCAAACCACAAGCAATCCAATTCATTTTCCAAATCACTCATAATATACGGCGGGTAAAACATGTCAAGTCATTTTTAACAATCAATAATCTTCTTTAAATACAAGAATAAATTTTCAGTATTAAATGTTGGTCTTACATGTTCATTCTTATGAAATACTGAGAGAGGAAAAGAGAGAAAGAAATGAAATACGCCAATGTGAAATTCACGGGGCAAAAATTAATAGATCTCACATTTAGAGTTCTCGTGAGAATTAATGTTTTCCCTTTTTAACTCATGTAAGTTTTGTGTGTGTATGATTGTGCTCATGTATATGCTCCATCCAAATCATAATATATAACATTTTTTAGAAGTCATGCTTAGTTTAAAATACAAGATACTGAGTAATTTTTATAAATTTTTTTAACTATATATACTCTTACTTCATTTATTATATTTTAAAAAAAATGATCCATTATATTAGAATTTTAATTTTCATTACTATGACAGTTATATAAAATATTTAATGAGGACATAATTAAAAGATATACAATTTTTGTAAAAAAATTACAATACCAACTAATTTTTTTTAAATTGTGAAATAATTATCAATATTGTGGATAAGAAAGAATAGTGTGTGTACGTTGTTTTTAGGTCTGATAAATTCACCTCTACACAGCATGAATTAATTGCACAGTAATTAGCGAGGGCTTTTTCGTAAATGCAATGCACACAAAACCTTTAGTATAAACTTCCATGTGAAGTTGGTTTTGGTTTCTCTCCCAAATGTGCATCGAATTTAAAACCCTCCTTTTCAATCACTTTTGCTGAAGCTTCCCTCTCTCCCTCTCTCTCTCCCTCTCTTGCTATCTCTCCCTTCCTTAGCCCTGAGTGCTACCTTCTGGTTCATGGATATTGATCTCTTGTGGATCTTGGGGGGTGGTGTTGTGTTCTCTCAAATTGCATGGCTGAACCTAAATCTTCATCTTCACAGAAATTCTCTTCAAACTTGCTTCAATTCTTCGCCGTCCTCTTCCTTCTGCTTCTTCTCATCAACTTATCTCATAACCAACTAAATCCTTCTTCTTCATCACCACCTTCCATGGCTTCCTCTGAATCATCATCACCTTCATCAGAGTTTACCACAAATGTAAACCCTCAAAAAACCCATAATTCACATACTACTCCGTGCAAGGATGCTTCTGCGAGAGGTAAAGAATTCGGAGCCGACGCTCATGAAGTTCCTAGTGGTCCAAACCCCATCTCAAATCGGTAAGTCCGAAAGCTATATGATCGTACATATATATAGCAACCTAGCTAGCTATGTAGATAGCTAGCTTAGCTTGCTATGTTGAAGATGAAATGGAGATTTAACGGCGACGTCGTATTGTAATTGTCATCGATCTTTAGTAGCTCTTGCTATCCAGTTCGATGGCCATGAATACTTATTTATGTTAGAGGCTTGTTATGGTCTAGTTGTTATCATCCTCATCATAATTAACTAGCTAGCTAGACTTTTGCTTTATCATTTTTTCTTTTCTTTTCTTACTTTTGGGCTGGAAATGTATAGCGAGAGACACTCTATAATTTTTCTGTATGTCTGTATGTACCCTCCTATTTTTATTTCATATATAATAGACTGCGATGATATATATATATGGTGTTGGTGGCATAACAATCTAAGCTGATCGATCTTCCTCTCGATCTATGTGTAGTATAATTTTATTATTGCTTTCCTCTTAATTTGCCTCCAGTAAAGAGATCTCAGCAAGTTTTTTTATTGGATTCTGGTTGATATATATATATATATATTACATATTTATATTCTTTGAAAATGGTGCTGGCTAGATTTTTTCTTTTCCTCAATTAATATCTGAATAATCTGGTTTCAAGTTTGCTTTTGCTTTTACTTTTTCCGTTCTGATCTCCCATATCTTTCTTCTTTAAGCCCATATTAATGTCTTCTCCGTGAAAGTGGGTTCATATAGGAGACTCTATCCCTTAGACAAATTAAAGTGCTGTGCACCTACATATATCTGAATTTCATAAGTGCCTCAAATCCTCTCACCCAGATAGTGTCTACACTGTAATTATAGGATCAGAAACAAAAGAAACCATTGAGTTAAAAGATGTTTATGATTATGTATTCAAACATTTTTATACAATTATATCAATTGTTGGATTAAAGAATAAAACATAGTAAAAGGTAAAGTTGTGATTTGATGTTCTCTTTGTATCTTGTGCTAACATTTCCAGTAACCGTTCAATTGAATCAACGATTTCTATAGTATTGCATGGGACACTCATCAGGAGAGAGGATTTGGGACACTCACCAAATCCGGATCCTGACATGGGATCTTTGCAGAACCCGGGGGTAAAAAAAAGTAGGGAAATGGAAGGGAATTTCTTTGATGAGCAAGGAATTCAGTTTTAGAGAGAGAGAGAGGAGAAAGGGCACAACAGAATTTAGAATTCATGAAGTACCAAGAAAGGAAAAATAGCACAGAAAAGAAGAAAGAGGGAAAGTAGGAGAGGAACAGTAGTAACATAGAAGAAGATATGTAATAATTGGTTGCATGGGTTTCACTGCATTGAAGAAGTTGCAGTAGGAGAAGGAAGAAGAGGACGAGGAAATGAGCAAGAGGAAGATAAGAAGGGAATCTGAGAAATGAAATAAAAGAGATTAAAAGCAGTGGTGTCAGATCTGTGAGAGATAGAGAAACAGTGAGAGGACTTGGGAGCTTTTGTTTTGTCTGACCAAAATTATTTGAACGCCCCTTTGGGGCTTTGCTTTTGTCTTCTCAATCACATTTCTCGAGAAAGCTGACACCAACCAAAGGTAATGAGTGAGCCCATGATTTGATAATTATAACAGTATCATTTCCTATTCTTCGATCACCTTACTTCTTTCCATTTCACAACATAATGCTTTTTTTTATTTAATTTTTTAATGAGGAAAAGGCTTCATATTGATAGAATTCTTTCTCTTTTTTTAATATTCTATATACCCCTTCTTTTATAAAAATAAATTTATGCGAGCTAGAGCTCATAACATGTATCTATATATCTTAAAAAAAAAAACTTACAAATTGCTCTTTAACAAGGCTCTTATATTAAAAATGAGATTTGATTCTCTAATCTTGTGGTTGATTATAAGGCAAATCCTTATGGCCTATCGAACCAATTTTTGTCAGCATTTTTTATTCCTTTCTTATTTTTTAATTACTCTCTTCCTTTCTTTCTCTTAAATTTTCTTCATTCTCACATCAGCATTGGATATCTTGGTTTTTAATTTTTGTGACATTTTCATTAATAAAGGAATAAACATATGCAAGGTAAACCTTTCATTAAAAAAAAAAAGATTAGTGAATTAACTCTTGAATATTTTGTCAAGTTCAAAAATTAGGATATTTATTTCTTGAAAGTGCAGGTAAACTACCATTTGACCTGTTGGATGTTAGATGCAGTCACATAATTACTCTAGCTAGGTAAAATCTTTTAGATATCTATATAGTTACTCTATGAACGTTAAAAAATAAAAATTTATTTGTATAAGCAGAAAAATCTAAAATACTTTGTATCTTTATTAATCTGAATTATATGTAGAGATATATATATTTGAATGAGTGAATTTTGCGGCCTTTGAAATTGATTTGGTGGTCCTTGCAAATCCCAAAATGGTGTGACCACACCTGGCATGAAAGTTATTTAAAAATATAAATATATAAAATTATCAGTGACATCTTTTCTGAAGAAAAGGAAAAGCAGGACTGTTTTGCATTCAAAAATGCCTTTTTGTAAAGCTGTACCTTTTGACTTGTGTCGTTTTCTAATACATAAACCCGGACGTGGGGCTTATTTGCATTTTCTGTGGCATAATTATTGTGAAATGTACATGACCAAATCTCAACCAGTCTTCTTTTTAAGCACATATTCTGCATTTAGAAACAATAGTTTTTAAAATTGGATCAATCCTCACCACTACATATGCTTGGATCAATTAGTAAAAAAGTTGTCCAACTTGAACAGAAGTCTTGATAAGATACCAAAGTTCACAAACACACACACACACAAGAGGATCAATCCTCATAAATCAGTACTTGAAAGCGTGCGTGTGTAAATGTAGAAAATATAAATAATTCATTTTATTATATGGATGCCAATGGAATTCTGCGGTTTTTCTATACGGTGTTACTGTGTTAGTCTTGGAAAAATGAAATGATCAGCTAGCTTGATTGATAAATTGACAATTCAACCTTAATTCTGTTAAAAAAAAGGAAAAATCAAATTAATTATTTGAAAAACAAATTAAAACAAATAAGGTCAGCCAATTAAAATCAATTAAGAAACTATCAAAAAATAATTTTTTTTATTTTGTATATAGTATTTGTGTATAAAATTAATGAAAAGTATAATAATTTATTTATGCTCTTTATGACCATGGCCAGTTGAACAAATGTTTTCACCTATTTCTAAAAACTTTGTTTAGGATGCATATGCATGGCTTGAATACATTTATTAATCGCTGAATAAATGGATCATGTTTTCTTTTTCTTTTCTTTTCTTTTTTTGATCAGAAACAAGGCAAAGCCCAAACTCTTAATTAACTTAAAAGTAAACCAAGATAATTATAATCCCTATTATCTTGATACAACCACTCAATGAGACCATTAGGAGGATCATAAATAATTCTACACTCAGTACATTAATTCAGGCCAAATTATGCAATCCAATCGACACACTTGTTGTTTTCCTTGCACATATAATTCACCTTGATTTGCCAATCCTCAGTTAGAAGCTTAATTGCATACCGTACTTGCCACTGATGACAATCGTTACCCTCAATTGCCTCCTGGACTTCATGAACTATGGAAATGGCGCCACTTTCAACAATAAGCTTAGTAAAATTAAGACTATGAGCCACTTATATAATATGGTAGAAGCTCCAAAATTTAGCTTCTTTAGCTATGCAAATTCCCAAATTACAAACGAAACCTCTCATCCATCATTAACCTCTAGCATTGCAAAAGATACCACTATAACTAGCTCTACCTGGATTGCCTCTCGCAACCCCATCAATGTAAAGCTTGATCCAATCATTCATGGGAGGCTCCCAAATACTTTGATCTGGTCTAAAAACTCTCATCAATCTAACAGCATCCTTAGAGCTTGACTGCACTACTCTAGCAAGGTTGTAGATTCTTTCTTTGAGTACTAATAATGAGGTGGAGCCCTTATTGAAGATTCTCTCATTTCTAAATTTCCAAAGGTTTCGAATTGCGATTGCAAAAAGAATGTCCTAGTCTAGTCCATTGTGCCGCCCCCTATTTTGCAAGTTTCAAGTGAACCAATCATTCTTGTTTAAAGAGAAAAAAAATACCTTCTTTGTCAAATGAAAGGAAATCATTCCAGATGCTCCTAGTTCCAGTACAATTTTGGGTGACATGTAAAACATCTTTCACTTTATTATGACAAATATCACAGCAATTAGAAGCCCTAAAAAGTGAGTTTCTTCTTTGTGCCATCATACTTCTTTCATGCAAAGCCAACCATATGAAGGTTTCGATTCTTCTAGGACCTTTCCATTACCAAATTAATTTCCAAGTTAGATCATAGTTATCACTAGGCACTTCACTCAAAACTTCATACATAGAGGAGATCGTAAAGGTTTTGTTAGTTTCAAACGCCCAACCAATCTTGGCACGGCCAGCATTTTGCCTAGGTGGGTGGTGACTCACAATTAACTTGATCTCATTATCATTAAGGAAATTGGACAGCATAGGCAAATTCCACTCTCCTTGGTCATTCATAGCTTTAGAAACTTTCATATCAATCATCTCCATAGAAATTCACTACGTGCAATGATCTATCAGTATACCATTACAATAAAGCCATTTATCTTTCCAGAACAAAACCCCTTCTCCATCTTTTATTTCTCATTAGAGAAATTTAATGACATTAGGCCACAAATCAACTAAATTCCTCCAAAACATAGAATCATTCGACTTTGCAATAGCACCTTTAGTTAAATCAGCTTTCCTCATAAATTTACCTTGTAGAATAGAAGCACACAAAGGCTTTGCTAAGATATTCCATATTGTTTATAGAGGAGAGCTTCATTCATAATACCCATTCTTTTGTCCTTAAGATCATAGAGTGTCTTCAAACTGAGCACGTGAACTCTTCTCTGGTCTTGGCTTGAATTCTAGATGAAATTTCTCTAGGTTTTTCAATATCTTTACAAATAGCAACTGGCACTTTACTATGCATCATGTTGTAACTTGGAATATGAGAAGTAAAAGACTGAACAAGAGTTAGTCTTCTTGAAAGGGAGAGCGTTTGGGCCTTCCAACCACTTAGCTTTTGTTGAACTTTCTCAATCAAGAAATTAAACTTTTACTATTTTCTGTGTCCCCTTGTGTCTCTAAAGCCAAGATACTTTCGAAGAGCATCACTCCTTGCAAATTCATCCAGCTTAATAATCTCCTCCTGCACATTTAAACGTACATCCTTAGAAAAGAACATGGAGGTTTTATTGATACTCACCTTTTGACCAGATATGTTAGTAAACATCTTTAGGATCTTCTTCACAATATTCAGTTGATCAATGCTAGCTTCACAGAAAATGAGTAGATCATCTGTAAATAAGAGATGTGAAATTGGGGTTCCACATCTTCCCATCCTGATCGGATTCCAATTCTTATAATCTACTGCATCCATAATAACATGTGAGAGTTTATCAATACAAAGAATAAAAGGATAAGGTAAAAGAGGATCTCCTTATCTGAGCCCTCTAGAAGGAATGAAATTATCAATCTTGGACCCATTCCAGAGGATAGAAATATTAGTAGCCATCACACACTCAGTCACAACTTCTCTAAAATGATGGGGAGAGTTAATTTTATTGAAAAGAAGCATAATCAGTTCATAATTTTGTTGGGTTTAATTTATTAACAGCATGAAGATTTATTTATCGACTAGCTAAGTCATTTCACCAAAAAAAAAATGAATCACTATATATATATTTGGATGTTCAAAAGGGTACAATTGGGGCTGACAATTATAGTTTTAATTTTACCTCTCCTTTGGCAGTATATAGCATACAACTTAGGGTATTAGATTTTTTTTCTCTGCAAAGGATGATACATTGCATATCTAGACTATTAAATTAGATTTGATAAATTTTGAAAGTATATATTTAATTTGGACAGCTCAGATTTGCAATAAAAAAATAGTGGAGGAAAAATGCAGTGAAAAGAAGCTAACCTTACAAGCTAAAGATCACAGACCAACAAGGTTGAACCAATGAATCGATTGTGCTCATTTATGTCTTTTTAGTTGGAAGCCATAAAGTTCATCGAAGGAACAAGAACTTAGAAAAGATAAAAAAGAAAAGATTTGTAAACATTTTTATAGGCATCAATCAGAAGCTAGGGACAATTGGAACTTTCACTGTATATGTCTAGGGTTTGTTCTCCTTCACTTGCTCTCCTAGTTTTTAAAGGAATGATTTCAAAACAGATAATGGTGAAGTCAATATTTCTCTCTTTATATATATATATATATATATATTCTTTTTTATGAAATGATGTATTTAACTGAAAGGCGTTTACGGACTAGCTGTTTGAGTGTCAGCGTTCCCAAATATAAGGCTTTAAAGGCACAGTGATACAAAAATTTCAAGCCATAATTTTTTTATTATTTAGGAAAAGTGATTTTTGTCTTAGAAATTAAAGCTCTTCTTTGACTTGATATAAAAATAAGAGACACATCCGTTACTTTTTGGAGTTGTGGAAACTTTCTAATTCATAGCATTTATTATGATTTTGTGGCTGCGAGAATTTAATTTTGTAAAACTTTTCTTTTCTTTTTTATTTCTAATTTTGCACAACTTTTCAGTTTTCATTGCAAAAATAGAGCTAATATAAATATACTTAACTCTCCAAACTTAACTTTGGATCAATTACAGATAGTCACCCTCACCTTTCATTAAGGTCAAAATCAAAATCTCATGTTTTATATTTTAACCCAAAAACACCGTTGGCGTTAATGTAAACAAAGTTTGGGGAAAGTTATATATACTTTTTCCTTTACATGAAAAAGAAATAAAATTTGTATTTTAGTATTATTTTTTTATAATTCAGAGAACAATTTGTATTATTTTTTATATGATACTTATTTGTAATTTTCTGTGTCCTTTTTTTTAAATAATTTTTGAGACTTTTTTAAGAATCTTCTAATTAATTAACAATAAAAGTTAATATTTGTCAAGGGCAGGGATGAGATTGGACCATTTTCAAATATTTAAAAAAAATGTTGCACTCAAAATGAATTTAGGGTTCCATACACTCTTAGACCTATATTTTAAGGGCCAAATTATTATTACACTCAATTTTATTTCTTGTAAATTTATTTCTCATGAAAAACGAAGTAAATTCGATATGATTTTAAAATGGCACTAAAAGATCAGCCATCTCTAATCCATTTTAGAGATACCGATTTCTTTATTCTATATCATTTTTGGTTTTATGCAATATTTAACGAAGTAAATTAATAAATTTTGACAATGGGCTCTGCAATTACTCAAATAATCAAGTAAGAAAAATATCAAACTTTTCACGCATAAATTAAACATATTGATCAAATATTGAGGGGTGTAAATAATTAGAAAAAGAAGTCTTACATTTAATTACCTGGACGTGTTCCAAAAAAGAACATGGCCTTAGTTATATATCCTAAGCTTATTTTCAGCATTAGTAATTATGACTAAGCTAAGTGGCAAAAATATCTGTTATGTATCTATCTTTGTCACATAACATTCTAAAATCACATGCCTTTGTTCAACAACATCATAACTTTTGCACCACAAATTGGTCAAAATTGTTTTAACATTTCTGTCTCTTCTCTGCCATGCTCAAGAGGGCAACATGGATCCTCCACGTACATATCTTTAGAGATTTGTTGGGAGTATATCTGACTTGGACAGTAAAAAATTTATCTTTAACTAATATTTTATTTTAAAAATGTTGAAACATTCAAATGTGATTTTGACAACCCAAATCGGATGCGTACACTTGCACATCCCTAACAATTTGCAGAAGATCAGATTTGTCATGATGGTTTTGAATTTGTTCGAAACCTTGGTCATTGTCCTCTCCACTTTTTTCGGAAACCTCGTATAAAAAAGGTGTCACCCATTTTTGTTCCCTTGACTGACCCAACACACAAGTTTCCCAATTCTTCTCTTTGCCAAGTTTTTGAGAGTGTTGGGTCAGTCGATCCCAAATAGTATGGCAAGTTTCAGCGTCTAGCTAGCTAGATTTTGGTGGCTTTACTTTTAATCACATCTTCAATCTGGCACTCCCTTGAATTAAGGTTTCATTATCTGTACAGTAATTAATTTAGGATTATATATTCAAATCAACATGCATGCATGTGATTGCCTTCCTTTTTGTATGTAGGTATTGGGGAAGAGAAGATATAGACAAGGGATCAGCTTTAGTTTGGATGCATGCACTGGAACAAAGGGGTTTCTAGGAGTTGAAGACATATATATATATATATATTAAACATTTTTCAGACAATAATTAGGCGTCCAGTCACGCAAATGAGTTGCTTCGCATGTTTTTCTTCTCACACAGAAAAGAAAGCATCAAAGAAATCCCACCATGGAAAGAGTATATAATCCCCTCACTCTCAATCTTCTGTTCCATTAGAAGCCTC
Source organism: Prosopis cineraria (assembly GCF_029017545.1). NCBI lineage: Eukaryota > Viridiplantae > Streptophyta > Magnoliopsida > Fabales > Fabaceae > Prosopis > Prosopis cineraria. Next base: position 4,017,756 of record NW_026555343.1, read on the forward strand.
TTCTTCACAGCCACACCATGGTAACACCACGCATTTGTTCTATTTTCTCTTTTTCTTTGTCTCGTATTTGGAGTGTCTGCTTCATTCTCTCCTGCATCCCTAATGTCTCAAATCGCAGCCATTCATTGCAGCTAATGGTGAGAGAAATTTCATCTAATTGGCTGAAATAAAGAGCTGCGATTTTGGGCATTAGGGAGTAGTAGTGAAGGCAGCAGCGACACCTCAAATCCGTCGGGATATGTGTGTGTGTGTCATCGACAATTATTTCTATGTAGTGGCAGATTGTTGTTTAGAGTATGGGTTGCATTAATGAATGTTTGAACATCCTGATTTGTTCAGAAACTCATAACCCTAATCAGATCACTTCACACCAGAAAGAACCTGAAACGAAAAAGGATGCCACCAAAGACATAGGCAGCAATAACATTGCTTCACAGAACTTCACCTTCCGGGATCTAGCAGTGGCCACGAAGAACTTCCGGCAAGAAACCCTAATTGGTGAAGGTGGATTCGGAAGGGTTTATAAAGGGCGAATCGAAAAAACCAACCAGGTAAAAAAATGGAGGTTTATATTGTAAAGTTCTTTATTTTGGATCCCTCTGCTAATCAAAGTAAATGTACATAGATACATTCGAAGAGAGATTGAGAGAAAATAGAAAATAACCAGATAAAATAAGGTATCTATCTAAATGTATAAATGTTGTGGATCCCATTTGAAAGTTCCAAGGTTTCTGTTGTTCATGGAAATATTTTGAACTTTGAACGTGGCGATTTGTCTCATCAGGATGTAGCTGTGAAGCAACTTGACAGGAATGGATTTCAAGGAAACAGAGAGTTCCTTGTTGAAGTTTTGATGTTGAGCCTCTTGCATCATGAAAATCTAATGAATCTAGTTGGGTATTGTGCTGATGGAGATCAGAGACTTCTGGTGTACGAGTACATGCCATCTGGATCTGTAGAGGATCATCTTCTAGGTATCATAATCATACTTAGACTATATCTTTTGTTTTCATCAGATTTTGAATCATAATTTTAACATTAATTAATGGTTTGATTCGAAATAGAAAGATCCCTGATTCATTTTCACAATGACGTGGATTGAATTTTCAGATGTCCCTCCTGATCAAAAGCCACTAGATTGGAATACAAGGATGAAAATAGCACTTGGAGCAGCAAAAGGATTAGAATATTTGCATGACAAGGCCAATCCACCCGTGATATATAGGGACTTGAAAGCAGCCAACATCTTGCTAGACAAGGATTTCAATGCAAAACTTTCAGATTTCGGACTAGCCAAGCTTGGACCTATGGGAGATAAGTCTCATGTGTCTTCTAGAGTAATGGGAACTTATGGATACTGTGCTCCAGAATATCAACGAACAGGTCAGCTTACCATAAAATCAGATGTGTATAGTTTTGGAGTTGTCTTGCTTGAATTGATCACTGGAAAAAGAGTGATTGACACAACAAGATCGACATGGGAACAAAACCTTGTTACTTGGGTGAGTATGAGTTCCCCTCATTTTCTCATTATTAATTAGAGTTTAACATTAATAACAAACTAAGGTTTATCACTTAAGCCAAAATTGCTTGAGCTTAGGACTCGTGATCATGTCATTGTACAACCTAATATAAGTATTGAAGTCTTTCTTTTGACACCAAACTGCAGGCCCAAACAATATTCAAGGATCCTCATAGACACCCAGAACTGGCAGATCCTCTTCTGAAAGGAAACTTTCCTGTAAAAGCACTGAGCCAAGCGGCGGCTATGGCAGCCATGTGCCTGAACGAGGAAGCTACCGCACGGCCACTAATCAGAGACGTAGTGAGTGCTCTCAGCTTTCTTGGGACAGACATTAATGATTCTCCAGAAGGTCTTGCTTCCGTTGACAGTCATGATGAAGATGATGATGATGACACTTCCTTGGAAGGCCAACATAATGCTGCTAAACCAACCGACACTACTGTTCAATGGGATGTTTAACTTCCGCAAATTGAACACAGCTATATATATATATATATATGCTGTGTGAGACTGCTTCCTCTCTGAGATATTAAATCATAGATACAAATATACACATTATACGTGTTCTGATCATCCTCAATATTGTTCTATGTTTTGGTAAGACTAGGGCAAACACAATATGTATTTATGTTTTTATTTTAGGGATTTTTTTTTTTTGGCCCTTCTCCATTTCGCCATAGGCATTAAAGAGCACACAAAGATATGAATAGTGTGAACACAAGGATATATATTTATTTGTAGATATGATATCTATGAATATAAGGAAGCATTGTTGCAGACTACACATGATATACAGATCCCATCGTTGACCTTTATATCTCTCTTTCTCTCTGGTCTTTTGTATTTTTCAGCTATTCTTCTCTCAAGACCTGATATTTGAGACCGATATACATTAGCTGTAATATGGGAATTAGCTTACGGAAAATTTTTAATAAAGGACCATGGATGGAACATATATATAAATCAGGACCAAAACATTATGCGATTTCACTACAGGACCAAGGGACATATTTATAATCTACGCTGCCTCCATCATTTCTGCTTCTCTACTAAAAGCCCGTGGAAGTTGTTTTAAGGATTATGAAACTTGCTGGACGCTCTCAATGAATCATATTCACATTAACTGCAACGTGATATTCAAAAGATGGGGTTGAGTTCTCCAACTTTTTGCCTTTGATTGAGGAGCATAAAATGCGTGATAACATTAACCAACGAGACATAATAACCAGTCTCAGTTTCAAAATGTTAAGTCATAGCCCCAATGGGATTTTCTGAAAAGTGTGCGGGGAAATTAAGGAGAAGAAGAAAGGACGGCAATCAATACATGTGTTGATTGATGTTTTTGCTCCATATAGCTTCAAAAGAACAGCTATGATTTGTCCATTCATTGCTACATGTCAATGCTCACGTTTCCCTAGGGCTTCCGGTTCGAAATCAAATGTTCACCGTTGATGAGATCCATGGATGATATATCGACCCAAGGCAGTAAGATCCATGGACAATGCAGATTCTTTTGTTGGATTTAGCAAGTCCACCATTGATGGATCAAGTTTTGGCCCAAACCCAAGCCCACAGGATATGCTTGAATATTAATAAAAGGGAAAATAACAAGTAGGGACTAAGAACAATAATAAAATTACAGATTTTAAATTATTAAGATCATAATAACAAACCATAGTCCTTACATGAATAGTCAGTTGGAAAATAGACATCTCAATTTCTTCTTGTTAATATACAGATAAATCACTTTGAGAAATCAATAAAATATACACTTAAGATTATTTGCTATGTTAGTTGGAAATTTAATAGTGTTAGTTATGAATTACAAGCGAATCACTTGTAATTTTTTTACTATCAATATATATAGATAAATTGTTTGAGAAATTTACAAAATACCCTCGAGATTATTTATAATATTAGTTAAAAATTTACAAAAGTCAATTGTGAATTACAAGCAATCACTTGTAATTTTTACTATCATTTGAAAAATCAACAAAAAATACTTGAGAATCGTTATAGCATTAGTTGGAAATTTACAAAAGTGTAAATTTTAAACCAATCAACAAAAAATAATTAATTGGAAGTAAGGTAAATATCATAGTCTATTATTGAAATTTTAATAATTTTAAGTTTGTAACTATCAGTTATATTCTTATGGTGTCTCTAATTGTTATTTTTCCTTATTAAAATTTTAGGGTCCTTGAGTGCAATATTCTTATTTATTTATTTATTTTAAATGTGTGCGAGCAGTTTTGAGAGGGACTACCTAAAGTGTGCTTGGGAGTTATATGGGTGTGGGAGGACATAATGAAAACTGACTTAATTATTTACTTTGAATCTAGACGCTTCTCTTGTGTGTATTTTCTGTGTATCAAAAATCGGATTTAAATAACTCCGTTTATCCGTATAGAGGTATCAATTGGTGCAACTGACATATATGTTTCCTATTCTCACATCTTTCATAGACCAAGTTACCACGTTTTTCTTAGCCAGATCTAATACTAATTAATCGTTACGTTGCACTTTATAAGATACTAGTATGGCTTTATTTAATTTTAAAATATATTGATATATAGATTTCAACTCCCCCATCCCCCCCTATGTTGAACCTTTGTGTCACACCCTTAAAATAAAGAGTGATCGGCATAGGATGTGAATTGTATCATACATCCCTTAAGCCTCAAATTAAGTGAAATTTCACTTTTCAAAAACATAATTATATTTTTATTGAAATTATAATATCTTTAACAATGATTGTTTTAATAAAAGTTGTAATATTTTTATAAAAATTTCAGTAGAACCTTTTTTATAAATAAGATTTTCTGAAATCTCTATAACAAAAATTATTATATACATTCAACAGGTTAAAACTATGTTTCTCAGATACAAATAATTAACATAATATAGAACAAAAAATCAGGATCCTACTATAGTTAACGTGGAACTCCTAAAGCATAATTTTTTTTTAAAAAAATAAAACATCTAATTGAATATTTACATTAAAAGAGAAGGGATTTACAAAAATAAATATTTATCTAGCACAGTTGCAAGCCCTTAAAGGTCGACAAGAGTTCCAGCATCAATTAATAAATCTAAGACCAAAATAATTTTCAGTGAATAGCATCTCCAAAAATAAAATTTAACAGAGCAAAATAATAAACTTACTATTATATGAAATAATTGAAAGGAAATTAATTCAGATTAATAACTCATAATATCTAGAAATATTAATTATAATAATAAAACATGAATGAGTTAAAATTTCTCGAATCTGATATGTTAAAAGAGAATAATTTACTCATAATTGAGTAAAAGTAGCAAACTTACTAACTACAAACATTGAAAATTCAATTATACTAGCTGAGAACAATCAATATAATATAATCATGAATTTAAAGATTAAGAAGTTCCATATAACTTCAAAGTACTAAACCACCAAATTGATAATAACAAAACAGTTCAACTCTTTGTGCTTGTAAAGCAAATTAAATAAATAAATAAATAAATAAATAAAAGTACTCTTTATTAAATAAAACCAATAAAGCGTTTATTCATAAATCAATTAAAAGCTAATATTTTTAAGGACTTTTGCAGAACAAGTATCAAACGTGGACACACAGTCCACGAGGGTAAAATAACCAAGCGCGACTTATGCCATGAAAATAAATGTGGACACACCAGTCTATGAGGGTAAGTAATCAAACGCAGTCGCAACCACAAAACAAATGTGTACACACAATCTACGAGGGTAAGTAACCAAACGCGGCTCAAGGCCATAAAACAAACGTGAGTGCGAGGCTTGTGAATAACAAACGTGAGAACAGAGCTCACAAAAACCAAACTAGCTAGTCATTAACCAAGGCACACCAAGCTAACGAAACTGTCGTTAGCAACAATGTTCTGCTTAAAGTCCTCGTGAAATCACTTTTCAAACATGCGAGAATAATCATTTTTGAAATACACTTTGTGTTTTCAATATCAAACTTGGATGAATCATTACAAATCTTAGAGTTTGCCAAAACATTGTTTCATAGCAAATGTATAAGCTTGTACTAGATGAGTAACCAAGAATTTCAAAAGTAAAATAAACAAAGATGCCTCCATTGATCTTGAAAATATATTTCGTAAAGAAAACACATGCATATACCATAATTTAATTAACTTTTACCATCATTCTAAAATTTTCAGAACCAAAATGATTTTATTAACAAAGTACATAATAATCATCGTAGTTGTTAAAATGATTTATATAAAAATGTAATATTTTCAAAAACAGACTACTTTAATTGAAAAATGATGGGGTGCTATTCACTTACCTGCTAAATTTCAAACCCAATGATTTCCTTTCTCAATTCTTATCAAGAGACTCATCTTCCACATACCCTATATGAATAAATAAAACCTCAATTTGCTTCCTATAGTTATATAAACTTTATTTCATTACCAACACAATCCCAACCACTTGAAAGTATTCAAGATTTCAAAAACCAAAATTTATATCTTAATGGTCTCCAAACATCATCACTTACCACCAAGTTATCTCATATCATACCAATCATAACTACTATTTAAATGAGATATGGTTTTTCTTATACCTTATGTCAAACACCTTGGGTGCAAAATTCCCAAACATCTACAATTAAATTTATCATGCTTATTTTGCCCATTTCTCAAATATCTTAAATGTATTCTCAAGATCAAATAATAAACACCCCTTTACATATGAATTTATAAATTACTCAACATAAATCTTCTAAAAATTCAACTAACCACACTATAACTCAAGAATCAAACTCCTTGCAATGCTCAAGTTAAAAACTCACATAAATAAAATTTGAATCGGTCATGCCACTCATCCCACTAAATAGAATTTCAAAAAAGTCTAAATCTAGCAAAACTCTTCAAACAAGCATCTTACCAAACACCTTATAAGCACCAATCTCAATCTCATGCCTAAGCCCTTCCCTTCCAACTTCATCCCACTAAATCCTCAAAATTAATCAATTAAACCAAATTACTTCAACTTAAAATTCAAACCCATATATACCATTACGAAACTTTAAAATCCATTTCTAACTTAACTTTAAATTTTCATTGTCATTTCATTTTTTTTCCAGCAGCACGGCAGCAGCAAAACCAACAGAGAAAAATTTGAATTTTGATATCCATGACTTCATCCACTTACACGTATAGAAATTCTCTAAGGAAAGGAGAAGTGATCACGTTTCTTATCTCTAATAAACCAACATGAATAGGGAAAGGAAGAGAAAATCGTGCCTAGACAGAAGAGGGCAAAAAAACTGTCGTTGAGCGCAAGGAAGAGATGAACAGATTGGTAACTGATAAAGTAAGCAAAAGAAAGAAAACCTTCTTGCACCTATCCATACAGTCACCAATAGCACAGAAAAAAGAATTTTGGTGAGCTGGAACATAGGAGAAGAAAGGAACAGAAGCCACGAGTTGTTGGATCAGTGCCGGACGGAGCTTCCACAATCATACCGGCAAAGATTATGGTTGGAAAGGATGAAGGTGGAGGTGAAGCAGAAGGACCGAGCATTAGAGTTGTTTCTCTCTCTCTCTCTCTCTCTCTCTCTCTCTCAGTCGCTGATCTCTTTGGAAAAATTAAAGGAGCAAAGGAGAATATATCAGATTTATTAGAGGGGTAGTTTGGTAATTTCATAGACCAAAAAGGCAAAAATAATTCTCCTTGTGGCCTCCAGCAGATTCGCACTTGGGACTTATTAAGGGAATACTTGCACAACTACCACTACACTAACTTCCCTTCTTGACATATTTGTCCCAATAATTAATATATTTACAATCAATACATATTATTACATATTTAATTTTTTTATAATTTTTTTATTGGTTATTACACTTTGAGTTACTGTTAGCCAATGTAAAACTTTATTGAATCACACATGGATATAGACAATAGACATTTTTGTGCTAATGCTAAGTTGTTGCCCGTAAGTAATGCACTGCATGACTTATGTGCAGTGATGAGTGAGTTAGGCCCACTGCATTGATGCTCAGATATAGTGTTAAATGAGTAAGAACTGCTGTGTTATTCTAGACATGCATGGCTAAAGAAGTTAGTTCATGTGAGCAAGATCAGACTTGGTACTTGAAATATTGGGACCTTGACTGGTAAATATATGGAGGTGGTAGGAGTTATGATTCAGAGAAAAATTAATATTTTGTGCCTGCAGGAGACTAAATGTGCTGGTGAACAAGCTAAGGATATCTAAGATTTCAAACACTGGTATACTAGGAAAGTAAACACACGCAATAGGGTAGGCATCATTGTCGATAAGAAGTGGAAGAAGAACGTGATAGAAATTAACAGAATTAAGGATAGAATTATTTCCTTAAAATTGATCATCGGACGGGAGACTATCAATATTGTTAGCACTTATACACCTCAAGTTGGGACAGAAGCTAGTCTTAAAAAATTATTTTGGGGAGACTTGGAGGGTTGATTGAAAGCATACCACATAATGAAACGATCTTTATTGGAGGAGACTTTAATGAACATGGCGGGAGGGAGGCAGGTCATTATATGAGGGTGCATGGTGGTTTGGGTTTTGGGAAACTAAATAATGAAGGACAACATATCTTGAATTTCTCTTTAGCATATAATTTTAAGATTGCTAATTCTTGTTTCAAGAAGAAGGATGAGCATCTCATCACTTATAAAAGCAGAGCTTCAAGGTCACAGATTGATTTCTTTTTGGTAAGAAATGCGGATAAAAGATTTGTAAAAACTATAAGGTGATTCCTGGGGATGCTGTTATGGCACAACACAGGATCCTTATCCTTGATGTATATATTATAAGTAAAAACCAAAAGCGTCGACAAGTAATAACTCCAAGAATTAGGTGGTGGCAATTAAAAGGTGAAAAGAGAGAAATATTCAAGGGAAATCTCTTGGCTGAAGGAATTTAGGAGTGTCAAGAAAGTGATAATACCTTGTGGAAAGACTTGACTATGAAGGTAAGGAAGGTTGCAAGAGAAGTTTTGGGAGAATCAAGAGGTTTTGGTTCAAGAGATAAGGAGTTTTGGTGGTGGAATGATAGCATACAAAAAAAAATTAAGTATAAGAAAGAGTATTTCAAAGCCATTCATTTATGCAATCATGATGAAAATTGAGAAAAGTATTGTATGGCTAAAACTAAGAGGGTCATGAGTGAAGCTCGTTCTAAAGCATTTGAAGATTTTTATAATGATCTTAAGACAAAGGATAGAGAACAAAAAATTTATAAGATTGCTATGTGTAAAGAAAGAAAATCAAGAGATTTGGAACAAGTAAGGTGTATAAAAGATGAAGAGAAAAATATTTTGATCACAAATAACGATATTAAAGACAGATAGGAGGCATACTTTTTTAAGCTTTTCAATGATGATGGGGGGTTGTCAATTAACTTGGAAGATTTAGTCATTTCTAAAAGAGAGCAAAATTTGTGTTTTTTTATCAAAGAATACAAGCTTAGGAAGTGAGAGAAGCTCTTAAGAAAATGGCAAATGATAGAGCTAATGGACCAGATTGTATCTCTATTGAAATGTGAAAATATTTAGGTGAAGAAAGAGTGCAGTAGTTAACTAAGTTATTTAACAAGATCTTACAATCCAAGAGAATGTCGAACGATTAGAGGAGAAGCATCTTAGTTCCTATATATAAAAATAAAAGAGATATTTAAAATTGTGCTAACTACAGAGGGATTAAACTTATGAGTTATACTATGAAATTATAGGAAAGAGTGATTGAACACAGGTTGAGATTAAAAATTAAGATTTCGGAGAATCAGTTTAGCTTCATGCAAGGGAGAGCAAATATAAAAGTGATTTATCTACTAAGGGGATTAATGAAAAAGTATTGATGTAAAGGCAAAGATTTACATATGATTTTCATTTATTTGAAAAAAGCTTATGTTCGTGTATCGAGAAAAGTACTTTGAAAGGCTTTAGAAAAGAAGGGTGTCGGTGTTGTGTAGATTCGAGCTATACAAGATATGTATAAGGGAGCAACAACTAGTATAAGAATGCTTGGTCGTGAAACAAAAGATTTTCCTATAAAGATTAGATTGCATCAAGGATTATCCTTGAGTCCTTATTTGTTTGATCTAGTGTTAGATGTTTTGACTGAACATATTTAAGAGGAAATTCCTAAATGCATGCTTTTTGTAGATGATATAGTTCTTATTGCAGACACAAGAGAAGAGATAAATTGCAAACTTGAGTTATGGAGGAAGACATTAGAGTTAAAAGGTTTCCGCTTGTGTAGGAGTAAAATAGAATATTTACATTGCAATTTTGATAAAGGGTAAGTGAGTAGTAACTTGGAAGTAAAATTAGGTGATCAAATCATACCTCAAGTGAAAAAGTTTAGATATTTGGGAGCAATTATTCAACAAAATAGAAACATTGATGGAGATATTACACATAAAATACAAGCAGAGTAGTTTAATTAGAGAAAGGCTAAAGAAGTTATTTGCGATCATAAGGTACCTGATAAGCTTAAAGAAAAGTTTCATCGAACTACTATGAAACCAGCAATTTTATATGATAGTAAATGTTAGGTTCTGATGAGACAGTAAGAACCTAAAGTTGGAAGAGCAAAGATAAAAATGTTGAGATAGATATGTGGATATACCCGTAAAGACAAAATTCCAAATGAGCGAATAGGGAAAAAGTGGGTGTGGCACTTATTGAAGAAAAAATGGTAGAAAATCATTTAAGATAGTTCGAACATGTACAAAGAAGACGATGGGAGGCACTTGTGAGAAAGGTAGAATAGATGACTTTGAGCCTTGTCAAAAAAGGTAGAGGAAGACAAAAAAGAACGCTTTTGGAGGTTATTGAGCGAGATATTTTAATTAATAATATTTTTAAAAACTTAATAAATGATATAGCACAATAGCATCATATAATCCATATAGCTGACCCCACCTAGTAGGATAAGGCGAATAAGGCTGGTTGTTGTTGTTGTTGTTGTTGTTGTACATATATATATATATATATATATTTAATAGACATGGTTATGGTTAAAACCATGCGATTACCAGCCTGTCAAGATAAACCTAACCATAATAAATTGAATTTTGCTACAGGTTTCATCACTTATTTTGGAAGACGATTATTTGTTTTGGAAGACAATTGTTTGTTAGAGTTGGCTTTCCTTCTCTACAGTAGAGAAACTACTACAAATCTGGACCATTTAATTAGATTTGATGACTTAAATTTGATAATTTTCAAAAATATAAATTTAATTTGAATTGTTTAAATTTGCAGTAGAGAAACAGTGGATGAAAAACGTAATGGAGAAAAACCCATCCTGTTTTTGTTATAGTGACAAACTAAGAATGCAAACTCGGCCAACTTGCCTCAATATTGCCCATTTGTACTAATCTATACGCTTGCGTGGTCTTGAAGCAGCTTATTTAAAAAGTTACTCAATGTGTGTCACATGCGTGTCAAGTAGTTTTATACAAACTTTTATATCTTTGCAAATTGCTTTATACATGTTAAGTTTCTCAATGGTATCGATTAGTACCAGTTGATCCTTTAGATTAACTGTCACCCATAGAAATTAGAATTAACTATTAACTTGTTAATTGTTATCGTCAAGTCGTGCTTACTCGTACAGCTCGTGTGCCCGCGCCAGCAATCGTTTGAAATTATTTTACTTTGAAAAGATATAGTTGCTTATTTTTGAAACATGTAATCTAACACAAATTGAGATGTCTCTTCACAAATTTAAAATTGTTACATTTTTTTTAAAACTGTTAGCATAATGATATCTGTATTTTTAATTTCATAGAAGTTAGGTTGATGACTTCTCCACTTAATTTCTAATACATCAATTCTTTAAAGTTGATGTTTGGAATGTTCGTAAACCAAAAAAAAAAGTTAATGTTAGGAATGTGGAGCGACTGTCTAGAAACAAAAGGAGAAGAGAGACAAGTAAAAGTAGTGAAAGGATGTAATATCTTAACTTAAAATTTTAAGATTTAAACTTATGAATCATTTATTATATATTAATTATTAAATTTAATTCTATCCTATATGGTACTTTCCATCGGCAACCTATGAGTTAACATTTACTCATTAATCGATTCATGTGTGTGTGTGTTCATTAATAATATTCTGCACATTCACATGAAATGTCTTTTTTCTAAGCTATATAGCAATATACTTCCTCTGATCCTAATTGTATGACATTTTCTTGAAACAATTTTTGATTCAAAATCTAGGATATTTTGTAATATTTAAACAATTTCCCCCCTCAATTTTAGCCTTTTTTTTTATTAACATGAGATGAATCATGTGTTGTTTACGAAAGGCATTTAAAGCATGGGCATGGGTTACATCATTATTTAATGTCTAGAGTAAAAATAAAAGTTTATTTCATTTTTTAACAACTTCAAGAAAAAATAATGAAATTGTTTTATAATAAGAACTAGAAAAAATATATATTTCATATACAACATTATTCTTCCATGCATTAAAGAACTAGGTCAAACGATGTAATGTAAACATACATAAGGATGGCATCGAACGATAATTAAATTTTCCCAGGATTAATTAAAGTTAAATTGACGTATAATTTAATTATTTTGAGTGATCAAAATAATAAAACGTAGTAAAAACGTAAAAGACTAAATTATATCCTCGAAGTTATAGCTTCTAAAAACTACCAAATACGCAATTAATATCAGAACTAAAACTACAGATTTAATTTCTGAAATATGCGTTTCCCTAATTACTGTTTTTTCGAAGTTGTATTATTTGATGGCAGCCCATGTACTTAACCGGGAAAAATGTTGGTTAAATAAAAGAAAAAAAAATGAAAACATCAGAGGAAATTTACTATTAAAAAAAAAAACTGGACCTACTCTCTCTAGAGAATATGTGGTTATTGCCAATCATAATCAATATCAAATAAAGCAGTGAATTGTACGTGTTGACTGAGATATTATATTTATTATCAAAATGTTATGTTTATCATATTTTAAATAAAATTTGAAGATAAAAGTATAATAATTAAATTCTATATAAGTTTCTTTAAAATTACTATCAAAACTACTTTTTTGTTTTTGGCTATTTGCCACTACCAGTAATGATATTTGAGGCTAATAAAAGTCAAGGGTTTTCTATTGGATATAACATATGACTTTGTTGAGGTGGCTTGCATATGGCCATCAGACAATTGACAATCAGAAGCAATGAAAGGGTAGGAGTAGTAGTAATAATAATAATAATAATAATAATTAAGAAACCCTCAATCTGCTATTGGCGAAGACTGACTCTCGCTGACATGCCTATCATGTTTTTTATTTAAATCCAACCCAACTGTTGGTCCTTTGATTCACATATCTTGAAAATAACAAACAACCTTAAAATGATTGACATGTCTGTTTCATCAATCTCGCACCTTCTTCTTCTTCTTCTTCTTCTATCTGCGTCTTTCCAGTGATCTTCATTGTCATCATCAACACTTAACAGTGGCTTATCCCTCTCGGTGGGTAAACCAGAAGATATTCTTGTCTCACCAAATGGCACCTTCACTGCCGGCTTCTATGTTATTGGTGAAAACGCATGTGTCTTTGCTATCTGGTTCAGCCACCCACCTCAATATTCGCCGATCTCGAATGTGCTTTGGACAGCCAATCGTAACCAACCTGTCAATGGAAAAAGGTCAACACTTTCCCTCCTCAGAACAGGAAACCTTATTCTCTCCGATGCTGGGCTGAGGATATAGAAAAACAAAAATAAACTGGATAATACTTTATTGTGGCAAATAAGCCCAGGAGAAAAACTCTACAGTCTGAATACAAAACATCAAATATAACACTGGAGAATGCAACAATATAATCCAATTAGGAATTATTTTTTACACTCCCCCTCAAGTTAGAACCGAATAAATTTAAGGTTCTTAACTTATTTAGTAGTTTCTCATGGCTCCCTTTACCTAATGCTTTTGTGAGTATATCCACCTGTTGTTCAGCTGAAGATATATATTGAATTGTGATTAATCCTAACCGCAACTTCTCCCTCATGAAGTAGTAATCAATCTCAATGTGTTTTGTTCATTCATGAAACATTGGATTCAAGGCAATCTATATTGCCACCTTTCTGTCACAATATATAACAATAGGCACATAACTTATCACACCTAAATCAGCCAATAACGTCAAAGGTGGATGTGTATAGCTATGGGATTGTTTTGTTGATGATAAGGGGAAGGAGTCCGACGGTGATGGCAAGTCAGAGTGAAGAAGGAGAGGAGGCAGTGAACGGGAGGCTTGTGCCGTGGGTGAGAGAGAAGAAGAAGAAAACGACGTCGGATCGGGAAGGGTCATGTTGCTGGGTAGAGCAGATAATGAATCCTGCCATTTCATCAAAGTATGAGATTGAGATGAGGAAGATAGAAGCTTTGGCAAGTGTGGCTTTGAAGTGCATGGAGGATGACAAAGATGAAAGGGCCACCATGAGCCAAGTTGTAGTAATGCTTCAGAGCCATGAAGACGAAGCTTCTTAGTCATGGCGGCTAAGAAATATATAGATCTTTATGTGCCGTCTCTTTGAATTAAAGCGTGCTTATTCTTTGTTATATAACAACTGGATGAATAATTTCCTTCTATACCCCTCCTCCACACACACTATATATGTTTGTGGGACCCTTTTATATCAATAAATGGAATACCAGATTTTCTCTGAACTTAGGATATGTTAATTTAAATGACGTCTACCTTTTAAAGAAAGAAAGAATATTTTCTATTTTATAAAAAATAATAAAATGATGTAAAATACTGAAATGTGCAAAAACTAAGCTAGGGACTTACCACTAGTTAATGATGAACCAGGCTTTGATATCATAATAAAATTTAACATTGGTTAGAAACTAAGGCTTGTCACTTAATTAAAATGACAAAAACAATTTTAAAAGGACAGGATTCACCACATATTTATAAAGTTCTAATTGTAATTAATTGTTACCAAAAAAAGTTGTCATTAATACTCTAATTAATTACTTAATATGGGACTATCAGACATCTAATATTCATGATCCTCCCATTTATACCACCTAATATAAGTATTGAATTCTTTCTTTTGACACCAATGTGCAGGCACAAACAATATTCAAGGACCCTCATAGGCAACCAGAACTGGCAGATCCTCTTCTGAAAGGAAACTTTCCTGTAAAAGCACTGAGCCAAGCAGTGTGGCAGCCATGTGCTTGAACGAGGAAGCTTCCACAAGGCCACTAGAGAGAGACGTATTAGTAAGTGCGCTCTCAGCTGCTTCCTTGGAACAGACATTAATGATTCTCCAGAAGGTTTTGCTTCCGTTGATAGTCATGATGAGGATGCCACTATTAGAATATAAAAAGAAGTCTCATATTTAAATATAAAAAAATAGATTATACATATATAAGCTTAGGAAGTATTTTATAACCAAATGATTTAAGTTATTTTAGTAGAGTATACTATTTTTAAGTATACTTAATATAAAAAATTTAACATAGTATTAGAGCCATTTGATTGGGGACAAAAAAACAAAAAAAAGAGAGAAAAAAAGAAAAAAAATTAAAGAATGAAATATGAAAAAACGAGATGAAAAAGAGAGAATGAGAAAAAATTGAATAGACCTAATGTCTCTGAGATTTAACCCAAAAAAAAAAGTAAAAGCCCAAGCAAAAAGAAGAAGAAAATGAAAAAAAAGAAGTAGCAAAAAAAAATTAAAATATAAAAAAAGTCTCACATCTAAAGATTAAAATATAAATTATAAATATATAAACTTAAAAAGTATTTAACTAATTGGCTTAAGCTATTTTGGTAGAATATATTATCCTTATCTATACTAAATATTAAAAAAAATCTAATATTCCTCTAAAAGTCAACGTAATGCTGCTAAACAAGCCAACAATACTGTTCAATGGGGTGTTTAACCTCGATCCGCAAATTGAACACGGCTACATATACTGTGTGAAACTGCTTCCTCTCTGTGAGTAATTAAATCATAGATACAAATATACATATCATACATGTTCGGATCATCCTCAACATAGGGCAAACACTATGTATTTATGTTTTTATTTTAGAGATTTTTTTTTTTGGCCCTTCTCCATTTCGCCATAGGCATTAAAGAGCATATACAAGGATATATGAATAGTGTGAACACAAGGATATATGTATTTTTATATATGATATCTATGAATATAAGGAAGCATTATTGCAGACTGCGCATAATGTTACGTTCCAGATTCCACCCTTGGCCTTTACCTTTCTCTTTCTCTCTATTTCTGAGACCAATATATAATGAAGTTGTAATATGGGAGAATTTTAATAAAGGACCATGGATGGAACATGTTTATAAATTAAGACTAAAATATTCTGAAATTTCATTGCAGGAGCATGAGACTTATTTGACATTATATTTCTTGGACTGTTCTTACCAAAATGCTCTTGCCTAATGAAAAAATCAGCTTCCACTTGTTGAAGGCAAAAGTAAACTTTAATTTCTATATCATTTATAGGAGATGGTTGATGATGACATCTCATCTTAATTTCTATATTATTTATTTGAAGTTAGCATTCCATCAAGTTATAGAATTTTGATAACGACGTAATAAAAAATTCTTTGAATTTTAATCAATAATTGCAAATATTATATTCATTATTAATATTCTTTTAAATATTCACTTATTGAAGGTTGCAGAAATATGCTTCATATATACCATGAAAATGAACCCTTTTTTAATTACATGTCCGGATTGAAATCTGAAAATGCTGCTGCTCACGGTCACAGTCATAGTCATGGCGGCTTTGAGAAATCTCTTTTTGTGCCGTCTCTTTTAATTATATATTTTAAATTGAAAACCGTTAAATTTATAAATGAAATAAAACATTTGTATCTAAATTCGATTTAATGGATTCGTATTTGATAAACTTTGATCAGCTTCGTTAAGTAATAGCCCAAACGGGTTTTGAGAAGTGGAATTGGGTTACCAAGTCGAAAGTGTCCGAGGAAATCAAGGAGAAGAAATTAAGACGTGTCGATATCTTTGGAGGCAAATAAGCGCCATCCCACGGTCCATATAGCTTCAAAATTGCGGATGAGATTTGTCCAAATGTCGTTGGTAAGATCCATGGAGCACATATCGACACGTGGCAATGGGGCGTGGGTGTGAGGAATTAAATGTCGCAAAGGATCAGATTGATTATAATTATATTTTTGCTGACCATAAGTAATAGACTCCGCCACGGGATAGAATATCTCAATCAAGGTTTTGATAGTGAGAATAATGAATAGAGCGTTTCAATTAAATTATTATATACATAAGAGATCCAGATTAAGCAACAATTATTTGTTTGAGTAACAAGAATCTTATCATTTATATCAACTAGTTGATGGATCCAGATTTTTTTATGGAAAAATGATAGATAAATTCATCTGAAATAAGAAAATAACAACTTGATCTCATAAAATATAATAATTTCTTTCAAGTTCTAAAAGATTTATTTGTCAACAAATTTTAAAATGAAATGACATTTTTACTTTTATAAAAAAAAAACAAATGAAAGACACTAATCACAAGATTGGTACAAGCATTGCAAATGTAATTCCAGCAATGATTAAAATAATTTAAAGAATTATAATTTTTTATCAATAATTTTTTTGATTAAAAAAATTTAAATAATTTTATATCGTTGATGAGTTTAATATAAATGTTTGCAAATGTGGTTCCACTCATGGTTAAAATAATTTAAGAAATTACAATTTTCTATTACCAATCATTAAAAATGTCATTTCACATAAAATTCATTGACAAATAAATCACTTGGGACTTAGAAGAAATTATCAAATTTTACATGATCAAATTATAAGTTTTTTATTTTAAAAAGAGTTTTTATCATTTTTCCCACTTTTCTAGACTCAGCTATAACTTGTTTCGCAGATTAATGAAATAGGCCTCATAGGCTAAAACCAAAGCTAACACGTGTGCGTATGTAATTCATTAGAGTAAACGAATATTTGGAGGGGGAAAAAAAACTTGAGAAAGACTTGAAAGCTAGCTTAAGCAGTCCCAATTTATAAACTTGTATAGAGAATAGATTATATATAATTGTTTTCAGTTTTTTAAAATTTCAACCTTAATCCTTTCCGTTAGAAAAAACAGACGCACACCATGCATGCACACTAATAATGTGAATGCTAAATTTAAATTTAGCACCTCTTTTAAAAAAGAAAAGTAACATTATTATTAGGACAATTGATGGATAACATATAGTCCCTTCATTAAAAATTATAAGACATTTTTTTGAAGGATTAGATGTTTAAAAATATAAAGTATTTTTAATCTTTTAAGATATAATTATTATTTTAAAAAAAACTGTCTGTATTAAGTAAATGACTTTATATTTTTTTTTAGGGTGAAATATCCTATCAAATAGGATAAATATAAAAAGATATAATTAATTTAAAAATAAATAATTATTTTATTAAAAAGTGAGATTCGTTAAAAATATTTTATATTTTTAAATAGAGGTAATTGTTTAACGTGGAAGAGAATATGGGAAGATACTTCTCATTTCTCAACATTATTTTAGGCTTATGTTATTGAATTTCAACATCAACGAAAATATACTAATAAATTATAGATTATAATAGGTTTTGAGCAAAAAGGACTAGTATGCGCGAGTATCATGTGATTTCGGTCAAAGAATTTTTGCCGGCCTTTCCAACCAATTATTAGAAATCGGCACGTGTGAATGCACTAATATTTTAGGGAAAATGATTGTTAAGGACACGGGAAAAATAATTTTTATTATAAAGGATTATAAAAATTAAAATTAGGTTGAATGACCAAGACAAATATAATTGACTATCATAATCTTAATATAAAACTTGTTAATAATACCTTAAAATTAATGGTATGGCATAAATTACATTAAAAAATCTTTTAAAAATAAAGTTGTGTGGATTTCAATTCTACACAAATATTTTGTCCAAATATAAAAAATTCGACACAAATAAAAACAAAAATATAATATGAAATTTAATTAAATCAATATATTTTAAAAATCATTAATTGAATATAATTTTAAAATCATTACTTTAAAAAAATTAAATCAGTATAATCTTGTTTTTATTTCCAGTATTATTTGTTTATTTATTACTGTCAGTAACGTAATTTTCAAATTCAATTTGAGATTTGATTAAAGAAAATATAGAAAATTTGATTAGTGAAAATTTTGTATTTTAAAATTTATATTTTGATATTCGGTCCTTCTCAATAATTACTATTTTTAAGATCCTTTTCAATAAATATTATTTTCTTCAAGTCCCTAGCAGTAATTTTCCCAATATCTTATAGTAATATCCTAGATTTTTTAAAATAGCAGGTGATAGAATGAAAAAAAAAATTGAACATGAAGGACTAAAACGTATGATGTTTCCAGAGTATATTCTATATTTTTTTAGCAAAATTCTCCTATAATTGTTTTGAACTTTGGTGTGAATGTATATGATTATTTTGTACTCTTTTTTTTTTTTTTGCCTGCAATATATTTTGTACTTTAGTGAGCGAGACCTTGTATTTGCCGTTCTCAGGCTTTTGTCCAAAAAAAAAAAGTTAGGGTCATTTTTATATTTATACACAAAATATCACCAATAATCTAAATTTAACTATGAGACAATTTTATTTTTTAATTTCTAAAATTTCTTTTTTTATTACCTTACCGTTTTTCATTGTTAGTGAACCTATATTATATTTTTTTTAATATTATTTTATTATAAAATATTTAAGTTGAGAGTGCCTACTAACCATTTAAATAAAATTGAGGGACAAAAAATAACATTTAACTTGATAAAAAATATTATAAAAATAATAGACCCCATTGATATGATGACTAATGGATGTTAAATGTTTTTAATATCAAGATGATAATTGAGAAAATTTTTAATGTTAAGAGATATAATTAACTCATAATTGAGTTTAATGTCATTTATAACTTTTCATGTACAATTTAAGAATAAAAATGACCCTTAATTCAAAAAAATTACTAATAAATGTATTTATATATACACACATTTAGTACCCATGATATTTTAAATAGAATTGTCTTCCATTAAAAAATACCTATGAGTAATTAAACAAAAATAAATTTGATAATAAAGTATGAGAATATTTCTATGCAAGTTTCTCTTTAAAATTACCATCAAAACTACAGTTTTGTACTATTTGCCGCTTGCAGTAATGATTAGTTATAAAAGTCAAGGGTTTTCTATTGGTTGAGCTTGCATCTTGCATTTCTCAAAATGACGAAAATGAATGAAAAATCTCCTATTGACGAAGACTGGCTGGCTGACAAGCCTCCTGTTTTCTATATAATCCAACCCAACTGTCGATCATTTCATTCATATATCTTTACTACCAACAAACAACCTTGTTGAAATGATTGATATGACTGTTTCATCAATCTTACTCCTTCTTTTATCTTCATTGTCTTTCCCGTACTCTTCATCTTCATCATCAACACTTGATAGTGGCTTCTCCCTCTCCGTGGATAAACCAGAAGATGTTCTTGTCTCACCAGATGGAACCTTCAGTGCTGGCTTCTATGTCATCGGTGAAAACGCATGTGTCTTCGCCATCTGGTTCACTCGACTACCTCAATCTTCCCCAAACTCAGCTGTGGTTTGGACAGCCAATCGAAACCAGCCTGTCAATGGAAAACGGTCAACACTTTCCCTTCTCAGAACGGGAAACCTTGTTCTCTCCGATGCTGCGCAGAGGAACGTATGGTCAAGTGAAACCACCTCGTCATGGCCGACTCGATTGACTCTCAACGACAATGGAAATCTCGTACTCTCGGAGATCCATTCAGAAGAGACGATTATTCTATGGCAGAGCTTTGATTTCCCGACAGACACTCTGCTTGGTGGCCAACAACTCAAGAAACACACGCAGCTTGTTTCTGCAAGAAGCAACACCAACATTTCCTCTGGCTTCTACAAGCTATTCTTCGACACTGACAATGTTCTTCGCCTTCTTTACGATACCGCCGACATCTCCAGCGTGTACTGGCCACCACCATATCTCACCAGCTTTGAAGCTGGAAGGTCCACATACAATAGTAGTAGAATCGCAGTGCTGGATTCTTTTGGCAGTTTCATTTCAACGGATCAGTTTAAATTTACTACATCGGATCATGGGGCATTCATGCAAAGAAGATTGAAAATCGATCCCGATGGGAACATTCGAGTGTACAGCTTACAGCAGAATAATCAATGGTATGTATCGTGGCAAGCTATACCTGATTCTTGTATTGTTCATGGAATATGTGGAGTCAATAGTATATGCAAGTACAATCCAAGAAAAGGAAGGACATGCTCGTGTCTTCCGGGATACAGAGTCAAGAACCATAGCGATTGGTCTTATGGGTGTGAATCCAAATTCCAACACACATGCGACTCAAATTTCCTAAAATTTCCCCATGTCGAGTTTTACGGAAATGACTATGTCTATGTGAAAAACACTAGTTACAAAAACTGTCGGGATTTATGCCTTCAAGACTGTGAGTGCAAGGTGTTTCAGTTCACGTTCGAAGAGAACAGTGTGTTTACATGCTATATCAAAAGGATCCTGATCAATGGTCGTCATTCACCGACCTTTCTAGGAACATCCTACATAAGACTTCCTCAAAACAAAAGCAATAGCAATAGCAATTCATTCTTCGAAGAAGAAGAATCTGATCATGATAATGGTCAAGTTTGTTTTGTGAAGCTTGAAAGAGCATACGCCTCAGGACACGTCAACAGTTTTGTGAAGTTCTTCCTTTGGTTTTCAATCGCAGTAGGAGCGCTTGAAGTCCTATGTATATGTCTAATCTGGTGTTCTTTGGATAGAACCAAGCAGAACTCTAAAGCAAATCAACAAGGCTACAATTTTCTTTCTCCTTTTGGGTTCAGAAAATTTACTTACTCGGAACTAAAAACAGCAACCAAAGGGTTCAAAGAAGAAATTGGAAGAGGAGCAGGTGGAATAGTGTACAAAGGAGTATTGTCAGATCGACGAGTTGCTGCAATAAAGAAGCTCAATGACACTAATGTTGGGGCCAAACAAGAGGAAGCAGAATTCCGGGCTGAAATGACCATAATCGGTAGGCTTAATCACATGAACTTGATTGAAATGTGGGGTTATTGTGCTGAGGGAAAGCACAGGCTATTGGTGTACGAGTTCATGGAGAATGGTTCTTTAGCTCAAAATCTCAAATCAAACACTCTAGATTGGACAAAAAGATACAACATCGCCCTTGGAACAGCAAGGGTTCTAGCCTACTTACATGAAGAATGCTTGGAGTGGATTCTGCACTGTGACATAAAGCCACAGAATATTCTTTTGGATTCAAAATACCAACCCAAGGTTGCAGATTTTGGGTTATCTAAGCTTTTAAATCGAAGTGACCAAAACACCCAAAGCTTCTCAATGATAAGAGGAACAAGAGGATATATGGCACCCGAGTGGATTTTCAATCTGCCAATAACGTCAAAGGTGGATGTGTATAGCTATGGGATTGTTGTGCTGGAGATGATAACAGGAAGGAGTCCGATGGCGATGGCAAGTCTGAGTGAAGAAGGAGAAGAGGCAATGAATGGGAGGCTTGTGCCGTGGGCGAGAGAGAAGAGGAAGAAAACGACGTCGGATCGGAAAGGGTCAAGTTGGGTAGCGCAAATAATGGATCCTGCCATTGCGTCGAATTTTGAGATTGAGATGAGGAAGATAGAAACTTTGGCAAGTGTGGCTTTGAAATGCGTCGAAGATGACAAAGATGAAAGGCCCACCATGAGCCAAGTTGTAGAAATGCTTCGGAGCCATGAAGAAGAAGCTTCTTAGTTATGGTGGCTAAGAAATATATATATATATATATATATAGTTATGTGTCGCCTCTTTGAAAGCGTGCTTATTCTTTCATATAATAAGTGGATGAATAATTACCTCCCGAACCACGGGCACACATTATATTATATCAATAAATCGAATGACTATGTATATATAGTTGGGCAGCACAATTTCGGACACTTTTAAATTGAATACTTGATGATTTACTTAATTAACATATATCATTCGTGGGTCATGTTAAATATAGGCGAGCTCTATACGTGCTGTTATAACTTTTTTATATTGCCCGTTTTCTTTGTATTTCTTAAGAAAAATTAATTTGCAGGTTCTTATAAATTTTTTCTCAATTTTAAATTAATCCCTATTATTTATTTTATTTTCATTGAGCTCTTATAGTTTGATCTATTAAATCTTTTAATCCCTAAAGGTTAAAATTATTCATGAAAGATTAGTTTTTCCACAACAAAAACACTTAATGTTTATACAAATTTTGGCTAAAAAATTAATTTAATACAATTTTCACATTTTTATTAGAATGTTTATAAAAATTCTATATGTATAAAAATTATTTATTAAATAGGACCTGAATTTATGTAATTAATTCTAAAGTTATAAAATCATTTAATAAAAATATAAAAGTGTCTAACTTTCATCTTTTAAGAAAAATTTCAAGACTTTTAACCTTGATCAGGAATTAATAGATATAACAGTCAAGTTATAAGAATTTAATTAAAACACAATAAATAATAAGGACTTAATTTAAAACTTAGAGAAACTATAAAAGCTCATAGACTAATTTTAACCATTTGTATTTATAAGCATCATTCCATTAATAACTTGGATGGTGATGGGTCCAATTTATACACAGTTTCTTTTATGATTTAGCTCTTAATTTGAACTAATTTTGATATAAAAATTAGTTAGAAAATAGAATAGTATATTGCATCATTGAGTACTTTATGTGTTTTAGCAGAGAAAGGGAGTCGAAAAGGACTAAAACTGCAGTAAAAGGATGAAGAATCAGATCACATTCAGTCATAGATGAGGAAAAGATAAAAATGCTGATATGTGCTTTAACCGCGGGGGGATGAAATTATATTACAAAGGACAAGCCAGCGAGCGGATGAGAGGTTGGTACGTGCTTCGACTGTGAGCAGATGAAATTACAAAGGGCATGATCACAGGCGGATGAAAAATCAAAGACGCATGCATGACAGCTGCAAAATTAATCATGAATTAAAAGAATTAAAATAAAACGGCTAAGACACTTGGACTAATGATCTTTTAGGTTTTTAGGGAGATTAATTATATAAGAAGCCTTGAAGAGTCTCATTTAAGTCATCTAATTTCATATCTGAGAGCTAGGAGGCAAAGCACGGAGTTTGGAAGAGTTCTTCTAAGTTGAGAGTTTTTTTTTCTTTTCTCTTTTCTAGCTTTAGTTTATGTATCTTATTGGAATGTTTACAATAATTCTTTGAATTCTTTCTAAACTCCCAGTTAGGATAGGGAGTAACCTGGATTTAATGAATTTTCTTTTTTAAATTTTGTTTATTTATTTTTCCTGTCAGACATGAGTTTTTGTCTATGAAAATTTATATTTATATTTATATTTATCTCTCTCAATTTAATTCTCTTATTATATAGGCAGCTGTAGTTTGTTTGATGAACTTAAAAGTGAAAAATTAATTTAAACCTAGAGAGATAGACATAAATAACTAAATTAAAAAATAATTTTGAATTTATGGTGAGTTAAATTGTAGCTTGAAGAGCTAATTAGTGCTTTTTCATTAGTTAGGTGTAATCTTATTCTCACGCCCCAAAAATCAGGTGTGACCGGCACGGGATATGGGTACAAAACTCATATCCCTTAAGCCTTGATCGGAGAAACTCTGAAATTAATATGTTAAACACACTAATAAAGTAATTAAAAATTGTTACAATATTAGATTAGATATTCAATTTTGAAAAAAATGTAAGGATCCTACCTGTAATCTATGTGGAGCACCTAAGGCCAAACGCCAACATAGATATAAAGTTCAATTTTTTCATCAAATTAGGATTTGACTAAAATAATTCTTCTGCTTCAATTCAGCAATAAAACTCCTCAATGGATATTTTGAGTCATGAGTTCAACTATAACATTTGAGACCAAAATATCTTTTCCAATGAATAACGTCCCAACAATAAATAATAGAATATAAATAAAATAAAAAGTTTGAAATAGTCATGTAAGTTAAATAGACAAAATTTTCATAAAAATTTTATAAACTTCATAATAAAATGGCTCTATAAATTTCAAATAAAATCTCAAATCATTGAACTATCATAAAAAATGATAATATCACTTGATTTCAAGAAAGCACATAAATGAAATAAATATTTATAAATAACTTACTAAATAAAAACTAATAGAATATGAAATCATCAAACGATTAGATTTATAAATATATGGACTTATCAGAATAATTAACAAACGTGAATACACAATCCACAAGGGTAATTAATCAAATGCGGCTTATGCCATGAAAACAAATGTGGACACTTAGTCCACGAAGGTAAGAAACCAAACGCAACTGAAACCATAAAACAAACGTAGACACACAGTCCATGAAGGTAACGTTAATCAAAAGCGGCTTGAAGCCATAAAACAAACGTGAGTACGATGCTCACGAATAACCATCCCTCCATTCCATGTGCGTTGGCCATCGCACGGGATTAGCACCTCCTATAAACACCCTGCTAACTAGGTGTACCATGGTGTATCAAGGGCTAACGGAACTGCTGTTAGCAGCCAGTTTATATATAAAGTCCCTTTCAAATTCAATTTCAAACATGTGAGAAATTGATCATTATTCAATCAAATTTTCCTTTTCAATGTCGAACTCACATGAATTATTTTTCCGTAGCAATTCAATAATTTCTAAAATAAAATCCCACAATTAGAATTCAAACCTGTATTTACTGATTAATCAAAATGATCAATTCTGGTAAAATAATTTCACGAAATAAAATAATTTAATCAACAAAATATCTCATAATCACATTATTGTCGTAAAAAGAATTTGCATAAAAATGTAATATTTGAATAAAAGAGATTTTAATGAAATATCAGTTGAAACGCTATCCACTTACCTATAGAATCTTTAAAACTCAAAATTTATTTCTTACAACTCCAACCAAGCTACCTTCCTTACAATTACCCTATAAAGTATAATAAAATTTTAATGAACTTTACTTTTGAATCAATAAATCTCTTTAAAGGGAATCCATTCAACAAAACAAAATAAAAATAACTTTGAAATTTTAGCAATAAAATTTATACATAAAAGTTTTTCCTTAGGTTTTTTACCAAACATCTAATGTACGACATTCTAAACCATTGAATAAACATATAACCTTTAATTCTCTTGACTAACCATTTCCAAACACCGCAAGTATGTGTTCTACATTGATAATATACCCTGTACACTCTTTAACCTTATAATTCTCAATAATTTCAGAGCTTAAATAAGATCTCAATAATGCTTTAGCCATATCAACCTATTTACTTGAGATAACATCTTCTCTTTGGTACATTGTTTCCAACCATATAATTAGAATTTTCTAACCTATCATATTTTATCCAACACTTTATTAATAACCATTCTATCCCCAAGAATTTAAAATCATATACAAATTCATAATAATTAAATTCCTTTAATTTGTAACCTACAAGCTAAATTCATGGATCAATAACAATCAAACTAAATGTATCTATCACAATAACTAATTAAATTTCATAAATCTAAGATATTCAAGCAAAACTCTCCTAGAGGCATTTTATTGAACACTTATCATCCATTAATTCTCAGATTAACACCAAACCTCTTTCCCTTAAATCTCATTTCCTACAAATCACAAAATTGATATTGAATTCAATCAGCCAACCCAATTTCAATTCTTTAACCAATAATAATAATAATAATAATAATAATAATAATAATAATAATAATAATTGGAATATCAATCAAAAATCATGTTCTTAAACTCAAGCTTAATTTGATTATCCTTCTAACATGCATAACAGCTGCAATTTAAGGGGAGAAAATAAAAACTCATTTTCAGCCACATCATACAAATGCACACACAAAATAGAAGAAAGATGCATCTTGACCTACCACCAATGCAGTAAAGAAATGAAGAGAAGAAGTTGAACCTCCCTAACTCACATGTGATCACGACAGAGCAAAACAAAAGGAGGTTCTAGTCAAGCAAAAATGGAGAAAGTAGGACACAGAATGAAGGAGGGAGAAGAAGATCTTGAAACATCCACACAAACAGCATAGACGGGAGACGGTCTCATGGCAGCACATTAACAGAGAGAGAAGAAAGAAAGATTCAGGCATCATTATCGCATGAAGAGAAGACCAATGGATGAACAGAGGAGTGGACAAATTTGCGAGTTCGGCCTTGACAGTGGCAGATTCACGGTGATCACAAACACTGGCGACGAACTAAACAGCTAGCCTAACTCCACTCGTGTAAGCTACTAGCAACCGCATGGGGGACGGAAAGGAACTGTAGAGGAAAGAAGCCTGAGCAAAGAGCAAATAAATTGACTTGAACAGCTTTTGTAATGACCTTAAAAAAAATTAAAAAAATTATTATTATCTCCCAATTATATTTTATTGAAAAGGGCGAATTAGTGAAAATTATATTAATAGCTTACTTGAGAGTCTAAAGTTTAAATATTTTTTTTTAAAGATATTAATTTTATTTAGTTTAAAACTTTGGAAAATTTACCAAAGTGCCTGTGACTTTTGTGTTATTAGAGAAAATGTTGGGCTCTCTTTTATAATTTTTGCAATTTCTTAAATTTCAAATTTATATTTCTCCCTCAGTCAGATACGCACGCACCGTGAATTATGTGTAATCAGACTAAATTGAACCTTCCAAATATTACTGATATGATCTAACAGTATCATGTGGTGCATTAGAGCCTCAAATGGATTATAAAATGACAATGATTGTTTGGACTTTGGAGGTGGAGGGTAATGAGAGGTAGTTAGCTGAGTGTCTTCCTTGTACTTTTGTATTTCTTTTTATTTTGGAACGATAATCCATTTTAACTAACTAGTGGGCTTGTACCAAATTAACAAAACCAGTTTAATTATAAAAACATATAATCATCCGTGGGTCATGTTAAGTTCAGGTCTTATAACAAATTAGGGATGATTGATAAAGTTGAGATTGGATAAAAAAAGATTTTATGAATATTTAAGGAATATAAATATTTTTATTGGTCCATCGTGCATCTCTAAAAATATGAAAATACTTATTGTATAATAAAAATGAATATATATAAAAATAAACAAACTAAATGTAGGAATATTAACGTGGGATGAAGTAGGATTTTGTCTTTTTTATTAATGAATTCATATTTAGAGCCCAAAGATTAATCAAATGGCTACTATTTACGGTAGTTATTTATTTTTATTTTTTTTTTTCAATTCTATTCCGAAGCTAGTCTTTCTCTGTAGGAAAGGGAAATATGCACACATACACACAAAACTTTGTCAAGGTTAGTTCAAACCCAAGACGTCTTCCTAAAAAGGGAGATAACGTGCTGCTATGGGACAACTTGGATTTTGGATTGCAGGTACGAATTAATAAAAGAATCCAACCCAACATTTATGGGAGACTTAATTAGACAATCGACTAAAATGCTAATTGGACCTAAATTAAACTTAACTATACAACCATAGATATGTAAAGCCCACATATATCATCCTAATAGTCATCGTAATAGTTCTGATGTGATCTAATAATTAAGGGGTAAGGGTACAGTGTTCGTACCAGCTTAACTTCTTTTTCTACATCTCAATTTTGGGTTGATGATATATTTTAAAATTTATTGAAAAAAATAAAAGAAAAATCACAATTAAGGACCTGGGAAAGCTGATAATAACAAATAAGTACCACAAAATTAAGAGATTACTTTTAAGGACCGTGGTCCTTAAAAAAAAGTTCAAAAAATAATTTTTGACTAAAATACGCCTTGAAATATGCGAATATCACCATGAATGCTCATTCCGTCAGAATGGATGCATGCATAAATGTCTTCTCAATGGTAAATTTCTCGCACTCTCCGCTCAATCTTCCTCCATTTCTCTCTCCCCCAACAGCGTCTAAAACCATGCATGATTCATAGATAGTCACTAAGCTCATTGTCATCCAAGCTTCGTAGTCATGGTAGAGCCATGGATGATATGGACTTCGTTTAATTTCATTGGTGTCCATGTACCATGAAGAGGATGACAACGCCAAATAGAGTTGTCGAACTTCACCACCTCCTTCCCCAATTGACAAGTTCATCAACCTCCTTCCCATTTTCATTTGTTAGGTTATTCAAATGTGAATAGATTTACAATGATGTGAGAAGTGCATATCAGATAAAGTTGGGCTTAATATCTAATATGTAATAAAGAGGAAGAACTCATAAACTTAAGTCTTCATATTTGAGTTAAGATGTGATATTCTTTTGCTACTCCTATCCATCTCTCTCCTCCCCCCATTCTTGGATGGTCACTCCCCATTCCTAACATCATTAAATTTAATTTGTGGCTTGGTGATATTTGTACATGTCAAAGAGGGATATTTTAGTCAAAAAATTATTTTTTTAAACTACAAAAAAAGGGTCATCATACTCATTTGTTATTACCAACTTTCTCAGGTCCTTAATTGGATTTTTCCAAAAGTAAAACTTTTACTGTATCCCAAGATCAAAATGACTTTTTTTTTTTAACAAGGATCATAATTTTTTTTTTTGAGTGCAAGTAAATTCCGTTTTTGTCATGTTCTTCATTCCACTACCTACCTCCAAAGCTTACTTTTCGCCACCAAAAAAAAAAAAATTGTTTATCATTCGAATAGTGTATGCATGTTTATTTGTTCTAATTTCTTCATGATGTAGTCCTTTTAAAAAAGCATTAAAAGAAAACGAGTGATGGTTTGTCTCAATAAAGAAAAAGACTCATGAATAGCAAAGTTGGCCAATTTAGAAAGCTGCCTAGATTGGACGAATCAACTAACCAATATTTAAAATTATTGTGAACTGTACGGTCAGTCAAGGTCCAAATTATAATTGAGGGAATAAATTATATAAAATTGTTTTTTCAGTTGAAGAGACTTCTCAGCATTATTTTAGCCAGCTAGCCTTATATTATTGAATTTCAATATCAATAAAATTCTGGCACTAAATTATTGATTATGCTATGAAAGTATGTATAATACTAATATAAAAACTTATTTCGTGCGCAGGAATGGCAACTTGGCTCAAAGAATGAGATTGAGATGAGGAAGATACAAACTTTGGCAAGTGTGGCTTTCAAGTGCGTGGACGATGACAAAGATGAAAGGCCCACCATGAGCCAAGTTGTAGAAATGCTTCAGACCCATGAAGACGAAGCATCTCAGTCATGGCGGCTAAGAAATATACAGATCGTTATGTGCCGTCTCTTTGAATTAAAGCCTGCTTAATTATTATTCTTTATTTTACTCATATTGTTTAATTTCAATATCCATATTTAATACAAATCCAGTATTAAATTATTGATTTTGCATCGTGGGCAAAAAGACTAGCTAATATGCGTATAATATGGTTTCGGTTTCGGTTACCGTTATCATCTGCATACTATGAAAGATGATAAAATACTAACAAAAACTTACCCACCTATATTTTATACTTCTATACAGTAGAAATACCACAAAATTATCTACTGACAGTAGTCCTAATAGATCCTATGACTACTTAAATATGAAGTATTATATTTAAATTCGTGTAAATACAAAAAAAAATTGTTAAAGAGTTATCTTAATCTCAATTGAACTCGATAATGTTGAGGTCTCACTCAATTATATAGTCCTATTAAAAAGGTGCCGCCAAATTTAACATTTTTTATTACCAATTAAATAATAACTTCCTTATTTTATATTTGAATACCGTGGGCGTGGGCGTGGATGATTCAACCCTCAATAAGGCAACGGGCTTTTTGTCTCTCATTTTCGAGGACAATTTTGTGAGTAGGAATGGCAACTCGATCAAATTTGCCTCTATTAAAACATGTCACATGGTTCCAATCAGTCAATCACGTTGGCTTAGTTTACATGTCATTCAATATATGAAATTTCATGTGAAGCTTCTTTTTCAAAGCAATGTTCTTAGTTTGACTAACTTCCCTAGATTATAAAGAAAACATACAGCTTTCTACTAATTGAAAATACAAATTGAGAAGTGCAAACAAATCCCTTAATTAATTGTTATCCTTAATTATAATCAATTGTTAACTTGTTATTGTACGTCAATCAGTCCGACTTGGAAAGTAAATTAATTTAACATTATTTGACTTAATTTGAAAACAGATACATAGATACCAACTTTCATATATTTCATCTACTTGTATTTAATCAAATCAACAGATATGTATTTTTTTTAATCCATAATTTATCCTCCAACAAACTTTTGATAATAATATTTTAATTTTTTGATCAACAACTTTTAGTCCAATCAGTGAAGATTTGATCTATAATTTATAAAGTTGTGGGTTCAAATTCCATGATTGATGTGAGAATTTTATTACTGAAAGATTCGTAAATACCTCTGTAACCATTATTTGAACTTGGGATGCTTGGCTTTGGTGAGTAACCCAACTCACCTAAATTTTCTATACATGTATAGAATTTTATTCAAGAAAAAATAATAATAAAATTCTTCTGAAATATATAAATGATAATTTGATCCCTTAAAATACTATAATTTTTTTGAAGTCGCTAAAATTTTTTTTGTAATTAATGAATTTATATAAATTATCAAATTATCTTTATTGAAAATAAATAATTCACTAATTTTGTTTAAATATTCACAATTTTTTTCTTATATTCACAACAATGCAATAGCAAATAAGAAATTTAACACTCAAAGTTGTGATTGGCTGTTGTACTGTTGTGAATATAAAAAAAAGTTGTGAATATTTAAATAAAACTTGTGAATCATTTATTTTCAACAGAGGTAATTTAATAATTTATATAAATTCAACAATGACAAAAAAGTCTCTACAAACTTTAGGGAACTATAACATTTTGAAGAATTAAATTATCATTTATATATTTTAAAGGAATTTTATTTTCATTTTTCCTTCATTCAGAGTTAACATTCAATGAAATTTTATATTTTTGATAATATAATAATGAACTCTATGAAATTTGACCAGTGCAATATATGCATATTCGGATATTCATTATGAAAATCTTATGCATTCACATTCACACCACGTATAAAGTAACTAGAGACCGATGACTCGTGTTTTCTATATAATCCAGGCCAACTGCTGATCGTCTGATTCATATATGTCTTGAACTATACCAAGAACCTTAAAATGATTTTGAAGGCTTTTTCATCAATCTTAAACCTTCTTGTTCTTCTTTTATCTGTGTCTCAGTACACTTCATCTTTATCATCAACACTTCCCAGTGACTTCTCCCTCTCAGTGGATGAACCAGAAGATGTTCTTGTCTCACCAAATGGCACCTTCACTGCTGGCTTCTATGCCATTGGTGAAAATGCGTATGTCTTCGCAATCTGGTTCACTCAACTTCCTCAATCTTCCCCAAACTCGAACGTGGTTTGGGTCGGCAACCGTGACCAACCTGTCAATGGAAAACGTTCATCACTTTCCCTCCTTAGATCAGGAAACCTTATCCTCTCCGATGCCGGACAGAGGAACGTGTGGTCAAGCGACACCTCTTCATCTTGGCCGACCAGATTGACTCTCAACGACAATGGAAATCTTGTACTCTCTGAGATCCGTTCACAAGAGTCAAATGTTATATGGCAGAGCTTTGATTTCCCAACAGACACTCTCCTCCCTGGCCAACAACTCATGAATGACACACAGCTTGTCGTTTCGAGAAGTAACACCAACCTTTCCTCTGGCTTCTACAAGCTCTTCTTCGACGACAACAACGTTCTTCGCCTTCTCTATCACAGGTTCGACGTCTCGAGTGTGTATTGGCCAGCGCCGTGGATGTTGAGTTTTGAAGCTGGAAGGAGCACAAACAATAGTAGCAGAGTCGCAGTGTTAGATTCTCTTGGAAGTTTCATTTCAACAGATAACTACAGATTTACGACCTCTGATTATGAGGTATCGACGCAAAGAAAATTGAAAATCGATCCTGATGGGAACCTTCGAGTGTATAGCTTACAACAGAATGATCAATGGTTCGTGTCGTGGCAAGCTATAGCTGATTCTTGTCATGTTCATGGAATATGTGGAGTCAATAGCATGTGCAAGTACGATCATAGCATTAATGAAAGGAAGTGCTCGTGTCTGCCAGGATATAGAGTGAAGAACCATAGCGATTGGTCTTATGGGTGTGAACCCAAGTTTGAATTCTTATGTGGTCAAAATTTCTTAAAATTGCCCAATGTTGAGTTCTACGGAAATGACCATGTCTATAAGCTAAACATCAGTTTCAAGAACTGCAAGGATTTGTGCATACAAGACTGCGAGTGCAAAGTTTTTCAGCACACATTCGGAGAAGACATAGGTCTATTCAGGTGCTATATCAAAAGAACTCTGCTCAGTGGGATTAATTCACCAATTTTTCGAGGAACAACCTACTTAAGACTGCCTAAATCCAGTACACCTTCGTTCCTTGAAGAAGAAGAATCTTCCCTTGATAGTGGTGATGTTTGTTTCGTGAAGCTTGAAAGGGCCTCAGAGCACGACAACAGTTTTGTCAAGTTTCTTCTTTGGTTTTCCATCGCTGTTGGGGTGCTTGAAGTCCTCTGTATATGTCTAATTTGGTGTTCTTTGATTAGACCCACAAAGGACTCTGATGCAAATCAACAAGTCTACAATTTTCTGTCTCCTTTTCGTTCAGAAAATTTACTTACCCTGAGCTAAAACAAGCAACCAAGGGTTCAGAGAAGAAATTGGAAGAGGAGCAGGTGGAATAGTGTACAAAGGAGTACTGTCAGATCAACGAGTCGCTGCAATAAAGAAGCTGACTGGTAACAATGTTGGAGGCAAGCAAGAAGAAGGAGAATTTATGGCTGAAGTAAGCATAATCGGTAGGCTCAACCATATGAACTTGATTGAAATGTGGGGGTATTGTGCTGAGGGAAAGCACAGGCTATTGGTGTACGAGTACATGGAAAATGGTTCTTTAGCAGATAATCTCAAATCAAACACCCTGGATTGGACCAAAAGATACAACATTGCTCTGGGAACAGCAAGAGTACTAGCATACCTACACGAAGAATGCTTGGAGTGGATTCTGCATTGTGACATAAAGCCCCAGAATATCCTTCTGGATTCAAATTACCAGCCCAAGGTAGCAGATTTCGGCTTATCTAAGCTCAGAAATCGGAATGACCAAAACAGTCAAAGCTTCTCAATGATAAGAGGAACGAGGGGATATATGGCGCCAGAGTGGGTTTTCAATCTGCCAATAACATCGAAGGTGGATGTGTATAGTTATGGGATCGTTGTATTGGAGATGATGACAGGAAGGAGTTCCATGACGATGGGAGTTCATAGTGATGATGGAGAAGAGGCTCAGAATGTGAGGCTTGTGACGTGGGTGAGAGAGAAGAAGAAGACGACGACGTCAGAGGAAGGGTCGTCTTCATTGTGTTGGGTGGAGCAAATAATTGATCCAGCAATTGGATCAGAGTACGAGGCTGAGAAGAGGAAGATGGAAACTTTGGCAAGTGTAGCTTTGAAGTGCGTCATGGAAGACAAAGAGGCAAGGCCCACAATGAGCCAAGTTGTAGAAATGCTTCAGAGCCATGAAGACAATGCTTCTTAGTCATGACAGCTTAGTAGAATCTTTACGTACCGTCTCTTTGACGATGTTGTCTCTCTTCTTATCAGTTCTCTTTGGGGATAAAAGGACATGATTTACTTCGCAGAAACATTTGTGGGCAATCATGCGAAATCCAATTTATTGATAAAGTGACTTTCTTAAACTAGGGGTAACGAATTTGACCAAATGTATGTCTCTGGATTATGTATTGCTGTATTAGTTGAGTGGTGTGTTAAAATGATAAGTCTCACATTATTCATATAAAATCTTGAGTGCTAGTTTATAAATCTTATTTAAATAAAGGTTTAAATTTAAAAAATAATAAAGTGTACGACTTATTTATCACTTATCATATGTTTAGTGCTGTGTATGACATCTTTCTCGAGTAATTACGTCATCAACGTCAACTCATGAGATCACTCCTGAGTCCTGATCCCGCAAAGGTAAAAGGCTTAATTTAATTAATTCCCAAGCTATGGCCACAAATCATAAAAATATAACCACTCCACCTTAAATTATAAATTTTTTTTTAAATTGACTTTCTTAAATATAAAATATGTTTGATAAAAATAATATTTTTTTAATAATATTTTTTTAATAATATTTTTTTATATATTCTTCTTTTTCAATATTCTTTTATTAAAGTATTAAATGAATAACATTTTTAAAAGTTTATATTTTTATCTTAAAAAAATAAGATTATAAAAGTGTATTTAATGAACTATATTGATATGTGAAATTTTATCCAAAAACCTCACTCATAGTCAATTGAATCTCCCTCCCGCATCTTCTTGCCCTATAACCCCTAACATCTATTGCATTTAGAGTCGTAAATAAGGGCCGAGCTTGAATGGTCAGGCTTAGAGGCCATATTTAAATAAAAATTTGGACTTAAGAAATTGATTGTTTTTTGAAAATTGAAACTTCTAGGTCTAGCCCTAATAAACTTTGAAAAAAAAAGACTTAGGCTTAGACGGACCTCCAAACCCTATTCTTCAAAAAATTGATAATTTTTTAAGTATTGTGTTGTTAAAATATTTGATGTTGATTCTTTTATCATTTATTTTAATACAATAGTAACAGATTTTTTATTAATTTCTTAAACACGATTACTTTATAACGTTTATTTCTTAATTTTAATTAATGTTATACTCTAAGCTATTTTTACTCCTTGGCATTTATATCCTTGGAGCTCCTTTATATGGGGGTGGAAAAATACGGGCCCAAACACGCCAGCCTTTGAGCTTTTGGGCAATCCTCTTGTGCTCTGTTGTGTTCTTGAGTTAATTTCCTGCTTATTTGTTCGTTCGTTAATCCTGTGAAACACGACTCAGACTTGAGATTGCAACCTACTGCCAACATGCATAACCGGATACAGGGAAATTTTTAGGTAGACACGATGTATCATGTAATATCTGCTCTTTCCAATAAGAATGTAGCAGTTCATATGATTATAATCCCATGTGGTATGTTTTAATTTATATTATTAAAAAAAGTATCCGGCCGTCTCAGCGGTCCCCTTAATCCTTCATTCATTGGCTATGGCGTCCTCCATACTCCCCAGTCCCCACTCTTTTGGCTTTTGCCGAGCAGTCTGGCCTCAATCCCAATGAAGTCACAGAATGAATCGTGGGGGACATTCGTTTAATTTCGAAATTCATAAAATTGTCTCCTATTTTCTGTGCTGCCCGAAATATTATGGAATCAAAGAATGAGTAATCTTGTTAATCGAAACTCTGACAGGCCACTGCGCTATCATAGTTTCAAACAAACTGAAGGGATCGAAAAAGAAGGGGTAAAGCAGAGCCACGGCTGTGTAAAAATCATCTAATCTTGTCTGAATCAATCCAATTCAAAATAATCCAATCTTATTTGTTCTATATAAACACTGATCTTTTAAGAATAAAAAGACTAAAAAAATTACATTATTTATTCAAGTTGAACTGAACAGGAGATTGAGCATCTAGACCACTTAATTCAATCCGATCCTATTAATTTATTTAATATAATTATAATTAATTCATTTTTTATAAATGCTTTAAGTATAGTTGATGCTAAAGAAATGATTGTGTGAAAATTTGTTGAGCTTGTTTTTAAATTGTTGTTGTAATATAGTATTGTAGAAATTTGTTGAATATTATTTTTATTGAAATTATAAATTTAAATCATTTGAACTATAATAAAAATATTTTTTGGTTAGAAATTATTATGAATTTATTATTACTACAAGTATTTTTATTTTTTTAATTGAGTTTATTAAGTTGGAATAAATTATTGTCTTTCATAGAAGAAAAAAGAAAAAAAAGTTAAATAAGTATTGAATTAACAGGACCAGTCTCTCAATCCTATAAACCAAGTCTTATTCTTTTAATCTTCGAGTTATTACTGAATAAAACCAAACTATAAATTGCCTAACCAATTTTTTTTATAAAAAAATTAAACTTTAAATTAAATTAAAATTCAGTGTCGTTTAGTCTTTTTGTGCAGTCCTAGCTCCTAAGCAGAGCAATGCAATTTTTTTTCCCCAGACACTTCTCAACTATGGGGGATGGGTTTGGATCTGCGGATTCTGCGCCGGATTATTGCTCGGATTCGGCCATAGGTACTTTTTTAATAATATAAATATAAATTAAAGCATGCCACATAGGATTGTTATGATCTGAGTTGTTACTTTTTCAAAAGGCGGAATAAATATGACATGGTACCTAAGAATTCCTCATATAATAGTGCGCGCGCGCGCGCGTGTCACCTCAATGATAGTGATATGATGTCCAGAGATTTAAATATAAATCATCTCAATTTCTACGGTAATGTTTTAGGGACAGGTCACCGAACAGTTAAAAGGACTAGTTTAGAATTTAATGATTTGATCATGATTAAATTAAATTTATGTTAATCATTTGTATTGAAAAATAAAGAAACATTTAGATTAATTAGCTTTAATAATACTTCATGTATTATTTTTTTTCGGTAAAACTTTAATAATAAAATAATGATACTTAGCATTTACTATTTGTCTATTTGAAATTTTTTAAGCTAACCCTCAGTCCTATTACCTATTCACCTGTTACCCGTGTAGCTTGTTTTTCTCCTAACTAGATTTGTCCAATTCACAAAAATTGAAAATTCATCTTCGGTCCAACACCTTGTTTATAGTGCACCTGAGTCTTCTCTTAATTGTACTGGCTTTTGCCTAACACTATATTAGTTGGTTCGGTTTGATTGAATCAATATTCTTTTTTAAAAAAAATATATATTACTTTTCCTAAAAAAATTATTATAAATAATTCTTAGTTAATATTAATTATTAATCTAGATTGATTCATGAACCAACATAGAATTATGGCCTTTAAATAAAGGATTTTATTATTTAAAAAATACAACTTCACTGTATAAATATCCTTTATAATCATTCCTTTCTAATAATATCAACTACTAAAATTCATTGTCTTGGTTTTAAGTACAACCATAGATAATGATAGAGTCACCTTATAAAAATTATTGTTATCTTAGTGTCACGCCCTAAAATATAGGAATGACCAGTATGAAATGTACACTTAAACACCCATCCCTTAAACTCTCGATTAAGGAAAGTTCTGAATTAATATATTTGACTTACTATCCGCCTAATTGTATGCATCAGATTTTACTTTTCAAATAATCAAAATATCAAACTTTTTGTAAAAATTTGGACAATACCTCCCTTATAAGTAAGATCTCTCCAAAATCTTTACAACAAAAATTTTAAAATTTATAACTAGCAATACGAAGCTCTGCTTCTCAGCAACAGATAGATAATATAATAAAGAGAATCAGGCCCTTAACTATAATCTATGTGGAGCAACTAATCATATTTTTCATGACATAATTCATAAATTCATATTTACATCAGTAGAAAATATTTACAGAACAAATCTCCACTAAGCTCAGTAGAAATTCCCTCATTGAAAAAGCAGGACGTATAGTATTAGCTACATTATCTGAGACCAGAATAACTTTTTTAGTAAATAATGTCCCAACCATAATATTTTATAGAATCACAATGAATAAAATACAATAATTATATACATGAAAAAGCAATTTAATGTAAGCAAATTTGTTAACTTAGAATAAAAGTTTTATATAACTTCCATAGCAAAAAAATTTAAATCAATAACGACAAAATAGCTTTAACATTTGATCTTGACAAATCAAAATATTAAATAATAAATAAGAATTGCAATGTTTACTAATTTAAAATCATTAAATATGAAAATATGAAATCACCAACTAACTAAAAATTCATATTTTTTGGGATTTATTAGCACAAATCACAAACGTGGACACATAGTCCATGAGGATAAATAACCAAACGCGACTTATGCCACAAATACAAACGTGGATACAGTTCACAAATGTAAGTAACCAAATATAGCCTAAGCTACGAAACAAACGTGAACACACAGTGCACGAGGGTAATGCTAACCAAACGCAGATTGAAGCCATGAAAACAAACGCAGGTACGAGGTCCCATGAATAACAAACGTGAAAATAAAACTCACAAAAATTAAACTAGCTAGTGGTTGACCATAGCGTTAGCAATCAGTGTTCTATATAAAATTTCCTCCAAATCTATTTTCAAACATGTGAGAAAGTCATCACTATTAAAATACAGTTTCCATTCTCAAAATCAAGTTCGCATGAAAAATTTTGAACATTCAAATCTTGCCAGAATAAAATTTCATAACTGCTATCCATGCTTACATTTATTAAGAAACCAAAACTTCCAAAGCTAATAAAAATAATTTCATTAATTTTGAGAGCAACCTTTGTAAGGAAAAACACATACATGTCATAATTCAAATTTCCTTCAACATCTCTTTATAATTTTCTAAGATAAAAATAATTTAATTAACAAAATATTAAATATATAATATAATCATCATAGAATGATCTGTGTAAAAAAAATTCTTGAAAAAAAAATATTAATAAATCAGTTAAGACGTTATTCACTTATCTGTCGAATTTCCAAAACCTAAATATCTACTTCATTTCAACTTTTACCAAGATCCTCTTTCTCCATACCTTCTCAATGAATGAACATATAAATAAAAACTTTAATTAATTCCTACAAATTATATAAATTTCTTTCCACTATTAATGCCACTCCAATCAACTACAACTAGTGAAAATTCCAAAACACTAAAATTCATATCTTAAAGTTTCATCAAGCATCATCATTATATCGCCAAATTCTTTCATCTTACTTTAGACATGAAAATTATTTAAGTGAGATGTGATTCTCTCTCAAACCTTTTTAACAAATGTTGATGTGCATTAGTTTCCAATCTATTCAAATGTAACTCCCTAAATGATATTATAATTTATAATTTATCCATCATATAACTTTCAAGAATCCATAATTTAGATAATCTCCCCATAACTTATTAATAGGTTCTTTCACCATATCTAGCTTACTTTCACAAATGAGAATTAACCAAGCTAGTTCAAGCTTCTTTCGAGATTAATAAAGTTGCATGAACATGATCATTCAAGGAAAGCAAATCTTCACCAAGTCCTTAACAAGTTAAACTTTCCACGTTCCTATGCTCTCTTTTAAATGCCAAACAGCATAAAAAAAGTGAAATTTTATAAAATACATAACCAGGTAATATTCTTCCTAACAAACATTTTAACAACATCTTAGGTGCATTGGTTTACAACCATTCACTCAAACTCCCTTGCCTTCAAATTTTACTCCATAATTCCCAAACACCAATATTTAGATTTATCATACCCTTTTCAATCAAATCCCCCATCAAGAATTTATTTAAACTCAAACCCACTCTATCATTATCTTGTTCATTATACTAAATTTTCAACCTGATTCAATTTCCTCTCCCAACTCAGACACACGTACAGCAACATTATAGGTAACGAAAGAAAAAAATTTCAATCTCAACCAGTTAACCATACACACACAAAATTGAGGAAGAGGAGGATTTGAAGTTCCTCACCTCAAGTCCACCATGATAAGGTAGGAGAAAAATTCAAAGCTTCCTTAAAAACAGAACAATGTTGTGGACAAAGGCAGAGAAAGAGGCTCGATGCACGTTCAAGGTCAATCAGAACCAAGGCGACACGCACACACAAAAAAAAAAAAAAAAAATGGGGGAGGGAACTGAGTGATGCTGCACGAACAAGAAAGAGGGATGCCCAGAAATGTCCGCTGCGTTCTCACGGACAAGAAGCTCCAATAATGACGCACGCACAATAGCAGATAAGCAAGGAAAGAAAATCGCATTCTCCAGCCATCAAACACATACAGCAACAATAAAACACACATAGAGGGACAACAAAGGAGAAGAGACTTCAAGATCCTTACCTCAACTATGGTAGAAACGAGATGGAGAAGGTTCTGGCGTACTAACAGGGAGGAGAAAGAAGACTCTGCACCACCGAACAAGGGAAGGACTGAACGTTGAGCACAGAAGAAAGAAAGAGAAGAAGAAGAGGAATGTCCACGGCATAAAGGGCAAGAGAAACTCACGCCCCAAGTGACAAACGGACCTTCGGCGCTTAACCATAGCAGCGATGAGCTGACGGCAGAGAAGACAAAGAAGAACGGCTGCAACACGAACAGAGGAGGAAGAACGGAGGATTTGCAAGCTCCCAACGCCCATAATAGTGGTGGACAACACACCTAAATCCACCGACAACGGACGATCAGAGGAGGAAGAAATTTCTGGAAGCACTCTCTCTCTCTCTCTCTCTCTCTCTCTCGTTGCAGCCGACGAAAAGGAGGAGGAATGGGGAAAAAATCTGGTGTAATATTTTTATTTGAAACACGAGGGGCATCATGGTAATTTCGCAAAACTGAAACCAAACTATAAATCCTTCATTTTGATTCAGCAAAAATCGAACCCAGGATTTGATACATTAAGCTCCTATTTGGTACAAAGAATTGAAAGAACGGGATTGGAATTGGGATTGGGATTGAGTAATCCCATGTTTTTATGTTTGATAGGAGGGATTGAAAAATTTAATACCAAGCCAAATCCCATTCAAGTAGGATTATCCAGTAACACCTCTCACTTGATATTGAAAAATCAATCTTGAAATTGATTTTTTTCTGACTAAATTACCCCGTTCTCTCACTCTCCTCTCTCTCTCTCTCTCTGGCCTCATCGTCCCCTACCCTCTCATCTCTCCCCCCTATCCTCTCACCATCTTGTCCCTCCCTCGCCCTCACGTCGCTCTCCCCTAACCAAATAACCTCCCTTGCACTTACCACATCTAACGGATTAGGGCTCAAGTTCAAGTCTATCCATTTGTCTTCCTCCTTTTTCCTTCTCTTCAGATCTAGATGTAGATTGTGTCTTTGCCTTTTTTGGGTCACAAGCAGTGTGGCAGAAGCAAGGGCAGATGAAAATGGAGCCACCCTCCCTGACGAAGATGGAGACGGAGGGAGTTTGAGTATTGGCTCAATTTGTTCATGCTCCTCACCCCTTGAAATTGTTTGCAGATTTTACTAAATTTGTAATCTGCGCTTCATAAATTTCTAGGTGATGGTTATTTGTTTGTTTACAACTTTTTCAACAAAGTAAAGCACGTTGTAGCTAATGGAAGGAATAATGGTTTGGGGATGGCTGGAAGATTTGAGTGGAAGAAAGAAGATGAGGGCATTTGTGTCTTTGTTGTAATTTTTTTGTTTCAATCCCAAACTCA
Organism: Prosopis cineraria; assembly: GCF_029017545.1. NCBI lineage: Eukaryota > Viridiplantae > Streptophyta > Magnoliopsida > Fabales > Fabaceae > Prosopis > Prosopis cineraria. The sequence goes on from NW_026555343.1 coordinate 4,059,743, forward strand.
TTTTTTTAATCCCTCGGTGTACCAAACAACATTTTAAAATTTATTCACACTCCCAATCCCATTCTCAATCCCATTCCCAATCTCATTCCCAATCCTTCAAAATGTGATACCTCATACCAAACAGGGCCTAAATTATCAATACAACTCCTACTAGATCAACAATCCTTCTAGTGAAAATATTTCTAAAATTAATACAAATACAATTAAAGCACACTATTATATAATTTAATTTTACTTAAATTTTTTGAGTTATCACACTTAGCTTGAGTTTTAAAAGTACAATCCATACTTAAAAATCTTTGTCGTTTTCAAAAGGAAATTCTCTATCAACTCAATTTATACTTGAAAATTAAGCTTCAAGAAAAGTGCTGCTCATGTCTTGACATAGCGTATAATTTATTTTTTTTTCCCCATCTCTAATTCCTTTATACTTCAAAGAGCGATTCCCACCAACAAAAATGATGAATTATAATTGATTTGGTCTTGGAATGATGGAATTACAAATAAGCTCTGTATAGTTCAAATATAATTTAGATGACTTAATTTAATATTAAAAAATTTATAAATTTTACAAATTAATCATTTAAATATACTCTAAATAGTTCAGATTTAATATTAAGATTTTTTATATTTTTATTTTAATAAATATAATATTAAAATATTTAAAAATTAATTTAAATAAACGACATTAATTAAAAAGGTTGAAATAGAGGATCAAGATTGCTTCAGATCCTAATGAGCATTTGGTACTTATCACTATGATGAGTGCCGAATGCAAACACAAGTCAAGTGAGAGTTGGACACAAAGTTTGCAAAGAGAGAAAGATAATTAGATCTAAAATTTTAGATTTAGGATATTGGGATGTGTGAAGTTGACAATGAGATTATGAAAATTTGAAATAATAGACGGTGAGGGAGGATTGAAATTTTAAAATAATTGAAATATTATGAAGGTTATTTTTTATTAAAACTTTTATTTCAAACTATTTAATTCTTATTTTTTTAGTGGAATTATTTATTTTTTTTTTAAGATTGTCACTAAAACCAAAATAATTTTAACTGTTATATATTCAATTTGTTTTTAAATTTTTTTAGCAAGTCAAGTTGGCATATGTGGTAGATTTCTCATTATTATTTAAACAGGCAGCTGAAATTCAAATTTTAACTTACACGTGTATAAAACTTAGTTCATACGATTCTATCCATTACTTACATGTGAAACAAATTAAATTTTGCTATGGATAGAACATATCATTTGTGGCTCACAAACCAAAAAAAAAAAATTAATAGTAAATTTATTCCCACTAACGTTGAGTCCTGTGTCCGCCACTAATTCTAATTACCAAATATAAATGAGAAGGTCATTTACACAAAAATTTAAGTCTATAAATACAATGGATAAAATGAGAAAAAAATTCTTATAACTATTAAGTTACTTATATTTTGAATCAAGATTAATTAAAAAAATATTTATATTTTGAACTAGAGGAAGTACACTTTAAAACATTTAAAATACCTTATACTCTATCAATCCTTATTATAAAATACCTTTAACTATCTCACCAAAATTAAAGAAAGGTCATTAAGTCATTAACTTTATATGCAAATATAATAAGCCTTTAATTTTATCCCTAATTAATTGAATTTTTTTAAATTTACATTATATTTTTTCTAATAGTTACTTAATTTAAATAAGAGTAACATTGTAAAATGGGTTGACTCTCATGTTATCTCATGTTACTTTAAACTAATTTACATTTTTAACGAGTTAGTTAATTACATTTAAAACTATGCATTTTTTGACATTTATCCTTATTTAATAAAATGCTTCAATTATAAAACCTTATTAATTGAGCAGAGATTCAATGACTGTACTTAATACAAGTATTAAATATCTGTATCATCTAAACTATTAAAATCTAGATCGATGATTAAGATAAATTCATTCATTTATTAATCTTAAGTGGAGTATAAATTTATAACTATTGATCTAGATTTTAATGATTTAAATTGTATAAACATTCAATATTTATATTAAGTACAGCCATCGAATTCAAATCCTTATTAATTACACCCTTATTTAATGTCTTTTTTTCAAAAAAAAAAACTCTATTAATTACAGCTTGAAAGTCTTCAAAATGTTTTATATTTTTTAACATGATACTTAAAAAAAAAAGCCTTATAATACATAATAGAAGAAGTATTTGGGGGACATTTATTCTCATGTCCCACACAAGCAATCTAAATCTAAATACGAAAAAAAAATTCATGAAAAAAATTGAATTTATACAAAATCATAAAATTACTCTAAATTCTCATATTCTTTAATGAAGTTGTCAATTTTGTGATTTGAGATTTTTTATACTTAGATTGCTTTACATATGAGGGTAATTTTTCCTATGTTTAGACTTTTTATTGTTTAAAAGTTTAATAATAAAAAATATTTCTTTCAGTTCTTTGACATTTTGAAATGATAATCATTTTGAAACAAAACTAAAACTTCAACGTAAGAAGTACATGCCCATATATCTTCCAAAAATAAATTGAAGATAACATTAGAAACAATTGAAAAATCAGATAATTAACGTTACCTTCTTTTAAAGAAAATAACTTAACGAGAACAAAAAAGCAAAATCAAATAGGAGAACCAGCTTATATTTCAGCCCTACCCATAACAAGTAAATAAAGTGCAGAAATTGATTCTTTGACTTATTGACTCTGAAGAGGCATCGCCTTTATGGCTCTGAAGCATCTCAACAACTCAGCTCATGGTGGACCTCGCATGTCTGTCTTCTTCAACACATTTCAAAGCCACTTTCACCAAAGTCTCCATCTTACGCTTCTGACCATCCTCCAACTCCGATCCAATGGCTGGATCTATTATCTGCTCCACCCAAAACCACAATGACGACTCTTCCTCCGACGTCATTCTCTTCCTCTTTTCCCTCACCCATGTCACAAGCCTCTTATTTTGTGCCTCTTCTCCTGCCTCACTCTGAATTCCCATAGTTTTCGACCTCCTTCCTGTAATCATCTCTAACACAACAATCCCATAGCTATACGCAACCATCTTTGATGTTATTGGCAAATTGAACACCCACTAAGGTGCATATATCCTCTCGTTCCTCTAATCATTGAGAAGCTTTGAGTGTTCTGGTCATTTCGATTTTGAAGTTTCGATTAGCCAAAATCTGCCACCTTTGGTTGTTAATTTGAAACCAGGAGAATGTTATGGGGTTTTATGTCGCAATGCGAAATCCATTCCAAGCATTCTTCGTGTAAGTAAGCTAGTACCCTTGCTGTTCCAAGTGCGATGTTATATCTTTTGATCCAATCCAGAGTGTTCGATTTGAGGTTTGCAGCTAAAGAACCATTATCCATGTACTCGTACACCAATAGCCTGTGCTTTCCCTCGGCACAATACCCCCACATTTTGATCAAGTTCATGTGTTAAGCCTACTGATTGCGCTCACTTCAGCTAGGAATTCTCCTCCTTGTTTGGCACCAATATTGTCATTCTTCAGCTTCTTTTTTGCTGCGATCCCTTGACCAGGTAATTCTCCTCTGTGTACTATTCCACCTGCTCCTCTTACAATTTCTTCTGTGAACCCTTTCGTTGCTTGTTTTAGCTCAGAGTAAGAAAATTTTCTGAACCCAAAAGGAGAAGGAAAACTGTAGCCTTGTTGATTTCCACTTCTAACCAAAGAACACCAAATTATAGAAATAAGGAGGACTTCAAACACCCCATTTGCGACTGAAAACCAAAGGAAGAGCTTCATAAATCTGTTGATGTGTCTCTTGGCATAGGCTCTTTCAAGCTTCACCAGACAAATATGGCTATTTTGGGCAAATTCCTCTTCTTCATGGAACGAATCACTGTTGCTTTGGGTCTTAGGTAGTCTCAAGTCGGTTATTCCTCTGAAGTACATATGGTGAATGACGACCGTTGAGCAGAAGTCTTTTTGTATAGCACTGGAAAAAGCCGTCCGGGTGAAATGAGCACTGAAACGCCTTGCACTTGCAGTCTTGTAAGCATTTGTCTTCACAGTCACTATAATGAATATTTTCCATATAAATATTGTCAGATCCATATAGCTTAACATCAGGCAATCTAAGGAACGTAGATTCCTTTGGAGCACAAAAAAGTTGAAATTTGGGCTCACACCCATAAGACCAATCGCTATGGTTCTTTACTCTATAACCTGGAAGACACGAACACTTCCTTCCTTCTCTTGGATCATACTTGCACGTGCTGTTATCTCCACAAATTCCATTAACCCTGCAAGAATCGGACATGGCTTGCCACGACACATTCCATCGATTATTTTGCAGTAAACTGCACCCTCGAAAGTTGCCATGGGGATCTAGTTTCAATCTTCTTTGTTTCACTACTCCATAATCGGAGGTTGAAATGAATTTATAATTATCTGTTGAAATGAATTTTCCAAGAGAATATAACATAGCTGTTCTACTATTTTTGTAGGTATTCCTTCCAACTTCCCAGCTCATAAGCCATTGTGCTGGCTAGTATTTGCTGGAGATATCCGATCCATTATACAAAAGGCTAAGAATGTTGTTATCATCGAAGCAAAGCTTGTAGAAGCTAGAGGAGTGGTTGATATCGCTTTTAGAAGAGACAAGCTTTGTATATCTTGTGAGCTGTTGTCCAGGAAGTAGAGTGTTTGTCGGGAAATCGAAGCTCTGCCACAGAATAGTTCTGCTTCCAGTTAATTTGGAGCTCGGAGAGTACTAGATTTCCATTGTTGTTGAGAATCAACTGTGTAGGAAAAGATGAGGTTGTGTGAGTTGATCACGCGATAAACTGGCCAGCATCAGAAAGCACAAGGTTACCATTTCTGTGGAGGGAAAGTGATGACCGTTTTCCGTTGACAGGTTGGTCACGGTTTGCTGACCAAACAATGGTCGGGTTTTGGGTGAACCAGATGGCGAAGAGTAGGCATTAATTGTCACCAACCGCGTAGAAGCCTGCAGAGAAGACACCATTTGGTGAGAGAACAACGTCTTCTAGCTTCTCAACTGAGAGAGAGAAGCCATTGTTAAGTGAAGGCGGCGGCGGCGGTTTTGAAGAAGAAGAAGAAGAAGATGGGAATGGCATAGATAAGAGGAGAAGAAAGTGTAGGATTGATGAAACAGCCTTATCAATTATCTATGGCTGGAAGCGCTACTGGAAGAGTGATGAAACATGGATTAAAATGGCAAGAAATGTGCAGCATTATAAAGGACAAAAATCCGAGAATTAGGAACTGTTAATAGTACTGTACTGTTCAGTCTTCAAATGTTACTGCGCGTTGTTTTCCTCTTCCGGAAATTTAAAGTCAACGCATATACTTTGACCATCGCCGCCTATTTATCAGCAATTCTCGCCTTCTTTGACTCGTACAAGTATTTCCATTTTGTTAGCTCAAGTGTATTTTTGTTCTCTAATTTAATAATTTATACTTTTCTATTAAAAAATATAAGATATTTTTAATTAAATTTTATCCCTCAATGAAATAGTTATCTACTTTCAAACAAACCTTATTTTTTTTATATTTATTCTTATTAAATATCTTACAAAAAATATAAAGTCATTTATTAATAAGGGCACTTTAAAAAAAAGATAATGATTACATATCAAAAAATTAAAAATATCTTACATTTTTTAACATCTAACAATTCAAAAAATGCCTTACATTTTTTAACAGAGGGAGTATAAAATTTTAATTTAATCATTTAATTTTATAAAATATATTTTTAACCCTAATACTATTAGTTTTAATAAATATTTTTTGTGCTAATTATTATTATTTTAAAAAATTAAATTTAATATATAAACATTTAAGAATATTTTGTCAATATTTAAAAATTCAATGTAAAAACTTTTGTGATAAAATTAATGATATTATGATTAAAGAACTGAAAATAAATTTTATAAAATTAAAAAAATTAAAATGAAACGTTATGCAAAGTTCTTTATTCTTTATAAGTAAATTTTTAAATTTTTTAAATTTCATCAAATATTATTCATTACCCTATCTTACCTGTTTATTACCAAACTTTTACTTGATTTCATTCTAGAAAAATAAATAAGTGATAAGGTAATTACCAATATTCGGTAGATAAATGAACAAATGAAGTAGAGCAATTAACAAATATAGTAGAACAATCCTGATATTAATTTAAATGAAGAGTAATTTTATCATTTTTCTTATAAATTTAATATTAAATCAGTATCCTCAGACTGCAGTAAAATTTTAAAAATTTAAGAATTTTGAACGTAGTTAAATATGATCAAGGGATTTTTATTGAAATTGTTTCAAGAGGAGAAACCTCCAAACAAAAACAAAGAAGGAAAATAAACAGGCAAGGATTAGCCTAGATCCAAGAACATTAAGATCTGGCAAGAATCTGGATGTTCTGTGATGAACCCAAATGACAAGGTAAGCCCAGAAGAGCCCAATGTGAACATCCAACCCAATGCAAATCTAATTGAGGAATGGCCTGTTCGAAGAAGCCAGCGAGCATGGAAGATGACGTGGAAACTCCGTGAATTGGCTGGAGAGGAGGAGCTATAATAAGACAAAATCGGTTATGATTTGGAGGTGTGCAATGATTGAATCGTCTTCTCCCTGAGACCTTGTGTCTGTCCTTCTACTTCTTCCTGCATTTCTGTGACTTTTCTGTTATTTCCTTTCCTTCTATATCATCATTCACTGTTTATGCTTATGTAATGCTTGAGACGTTAGTTTGAGCTGATATAAGCAATTTTGCAGAAAGAGTTTTTCATCAAATTCCTGTGTTTATTTTTATAACCATTACATGTTCCTGCAAGGTGAGCAAGCTATCGCAATCTCGTGTGCAATACTGATTCAATATTTATTGAATCGACTAATAATTATTTCTCTTTTTTTTCTTATCCCAATTCTAAGGACTAAAGAAAACATTGATACACGGACTAGCTACAAAATCCGCTCTGTCGCAAGGGGAAAGCCACATATAAGAATTTGATAAGCCTAATAATTACTATTCAGAACCATGAAATAGTTAAATTACATTTAAGGATCATCGTCCCCTACAATTAGAAACTTTTATCTTTGAAAAAATGCCCTCATATCACCACTACTGAGAACACTGGAACTGAGCTTAAAATTTCTTAGTACTTAGTTGAAAAATAACTTTAATTGATTTGGAAACTATTTAATTTTCATATTCAATATTTAGTTCAAAAGCATCATTTTTTTTTAGTTTTCATATTTCTACTACTGAGACTAGTGGAATTTGGTTGAAAATTTCTTAACACTTGGTTAAGAAATTAATTTTAACTAATTAACTTGACAACTATTTAACTTGCAGGCTTGTGAATTGTGATTTAATAAGTTCAAATGTACTCTTTCTATTTAAAAATATTAAGTATTTTTAATCAAATCTTACCTCCTAATAAAATTCTTACCTACTTTTAAACTAATTCTATCTTTCCATATTTACCCATATTAACTACTCTATAATAAATATAAAATCACTATTAATAGGACATTTTTAAAAAAAAGTAATGATTACACCTCGAAAGATTAAAAATACCTTACATTTTTTAACATTTAACTCCTCAAAAAACACCTTACATTTTTTAACGAAGGGAGTATCAATTTTTTTTTTTTGGTTTTCATATCACTACTACTGAGAATGGTGAAATTGAGTAGAAAATTTCTTAATGTTTGGTTAAGAAATAACTCTAATTTAAGCTGATAATCTGGATCAAGTCCAAATAAGTCCAAAAAATTTTATGGCTAGACTTAAAAATTTATAATTTGAAAGAGGTTAGCCTAAATATTTGAATTATTTTTTATTATTAATAAAATAAAATTAACATTCACTTGAAACCTACACTTTACATTCATCACAAACCCACACCAAAACAATTTGCCAATGATATTAAAGGTTAATGTTTATGACTATATACAGGGTTGTGTTGGAGATGTTAAAAGGAAGAAGTCCAACTGCAGTGGGAAGTCAAAGTGATGAAGATAAGAACAGGCATCAAATGAGAGACTTATGCTATGAGTGAGAGAGGAGAGGTGGGCAACCAATAAAGATTGATGTAATTGGTAAAAATTTAGTGCATAATACATAAAGTTATAAGATGAAATCTCACTCTTGATATGAGAACATAATTGATAGGTGGTCATTGAGTATATCTATAAGCATTTTTTTTAATTTAAAGGTATGTTTTAATTTTAATGAGTTCTGAAACTTCATTTGTTTAAATTTTCTCAAACAAAAAAGAAGGCTGTGGTGGTGGGTTGTCCATTGGAAAATTGATGCTACTATTGGTTCGGGCTTTGAAGCTGAGATGCGAAAGTTGGACATTTTGGCAAATGTGGCTTTCAAGTCCGTTGACGAAGACCAAGATGTGAGGCCCACCATGAGCCCATTTGTGGAAATGCCTCAAACCCATGGTGATGATACTTCTTGGTGTTTGTGCTGTAATCATGCGATGTCTTGGGTTGGTGTATCATGGAGTCAAGAAGCAATTAATAGTTGGGAATACGTGTCAGGTCCATCGAACTACCTTCTTCTTTTTTGTTTTTTTAATTTTTTATTGAAAACTCGAGTTTTTAAGTTTTTGTAGTAAAATGGCTTATGGGATTTACTTTTTTAAGCACTAAAAAAAAGGGGGTCCAGTTGGATTCGAGCACTTATTTGAATTCATATTTATTTTAAATTTTAAAAAATTAAAGTATTATATATTTTTGAATTAAATTAAATTTATTTCAAAATATGTATTTGTACTTCAAAATTAGCAATTGAATTTTAAAACACTTTAATATGTACTTTAGAGCTTAAATATGTAATATTATAATGTCAACTTAATTTTCAAAAATTGAAAAAAAAATAAAAGTGGATTTTCAGGCCACAACTAAATATTATTAATAAGGATTGAGTTTTAAGAAATGATCAATTTCAAAGTAGAAGGACTTCAAAGCCAAACCTATTACCTATATAAGCCGGACCAACCGCGTTCCCAACTGTAGCATGCGTGCATTAGAACAATTCTGAAATAAATTATTTACTTGGCATACTCTTAACTCATCCATGGGGGTCATGTTAACTTGATAATTTATTATTAGCGTTTCTTCATTTAGTAATCAACCTTCCGTGTAAATAAGGAAAAAGAAACTAGGTGAGGCTCACGAAATATGTAAATCATTCCCTCATCAAAACATATATTATGATTATGCAAACAATTAATCACCAATAAATCGGAATATTATTGTGTTGTCAGACACTTAGACTAGAATCAACCTTATAATGTCTTTAGGGCCAATTGTTTTTTGTATATATCTAAGGGGTGTTTGGTTGGAGGGGAGGGGCAAAGGAAAAATTTAAAAAAAAAAATTCCATTTCCTCCACTCCAAATTGTGGGGATTAGGAGGTGAGGGTAAAATTTGTCACACCCTAATCAATATGCCTTCTGTAGTAAGTTCAAAAGATGTAGATACACTTCTCCAGTATCTCAATACTAATAAAATGAGGATAAAGTTTTCTATACATAATTATTTTCCTCCCCTCTCCTCTTCAATCAAATAAGGTAGCATCAAACCGCCTTCTCCATTAAAATTCCTCCCCTTCTCTCAAACCAAACACCCCCTAAATATAAACAGTTGACTCAAATATTAATTAGACTAATTAAATTGAGACAACCAAATTTGAATAAATATATATAAACACACTCTTTTCGATCCTATATATAATTCACTTTTTAAAAGAATATTGTAATTTTAAGCATAAGTCACCTTGCAAAAGTTTGTGTAGCCTTAAACTTTATTCCAAATATACCTTTATTCCCAATTTCCAATGAGAAGATAGAAACTGTTTGTTTTTAAAATTTGTGATATTTATTAGGGATAAAAATAAAAATTAAAATAATTTTTAGACAATTTCAACTATGCAACCAACTAACTTGGTTCTTGTAAGTAACTTATAATAGGGGGGAGTATATTATTTCTCTCATGCTATTTATATATTTCTCCTTAGTTACTCCATCCGTTAAAAAATACAATGCATTTTTAACTGAACCTCACTTCCTAATAAAATAGTTACTTACACTACTACAAAATATATCTTTAAGAGCGGGTGTTTAGAAGTGCTTCTTTAAAAAATGCTCTAAAATGTGAATGCAGAATTTACTGAAGCACTTTTTTAAATAAGCGCTCCTGTATGTCAGATCTTCAAGAGCGCTCCTAATTAATATTAATAAAAGATTTTTAAAAATTTAAAAATGCCTTCAGGGGCGCTCATGTAAGAGCGCTCTAAAAGACAAGCTCTTTAGGAGCGCTCGACTATGAGTGCCCTGGAAGAGTGCTATTTGGGAGCTCTCAACAATGAGCGCTCCGAAAGATCGTGTCTTTTGGAGCACTCATATTCGAACGCTCCTGAAAAGCTGCTCTTTATTTTTGTTCTTCCCTATCAGTTTTCCTTTGGTCTGCATTCAGTTTCTTTCATTCCTCTCTCTCATTTACTGTGGTCATGTGTTCCTAATGAGTTGTCCATCGAGTCTCTCGTCTATAGCAATCCGTCCGTCGCTATACCGAGTTTGTTGTCTGTCATTCCATCTCTGTCGCTGCTCATCATCCATTTCTACATCACACTGTCTCTATTTTTTTTCTCACGTCGTCTGTTTCTGCATCACGCCTTCTCTGTTTCTGCATCACTATCACTACCGTCTCTGTTTCATCACTGTCTCTGTGTTTCTACATCACATCGTGAAGTCTCCTGTCTCACTATTCCAGATTTGCATTGTTGCTGTACACCGAAGGAAGCGACACCACGAAGACCATCATTGCTGTCGGGCATCGCTGCTGTACATTAAAGGAAGCGACACTGCGAAGACCTCCGTTGCCACCGTGAAGATCATTGTTTTTCACCGTGAAGATTACACTGTGAAGGTATTTTTTTTAATAATTAATTTATAATTTAATATATTGATATATTTATATATATATTTGAGAATAAGTTTCACATATATTTTTTTTAATAATCAATATTATAGATAATCTAAGAATTGAAGTTATTTATATTAGAACTATGAAGTATTTGTAGTTGATAATTTAGATTAAAGTTGAGGAAACTATTTGAACATTTTTATTTTATTTATGAAATATTCTTTTAAGGGAGATTATTGTTGTTAATTAAATTACAATTGATTGACAGAATTTAGATTCATTACACTACTAAATTTTTATTTGGATGAATTGATTTTTTTTAGTTTAAATGATTGACAGATTATTGTTGTGGAATTTGATTGTTTGAGATTGTTTGATCATTTGGAAGGTTCTTCTTTTAAGGAAGATTTTGTTGAATTTTTTTATAGAAATCTAAGTCTTTTATTTCTTGAATTTTGATAATCATATTAGTGATATGGATCATAAGTGGATGTTGGCTAATCGATTATCTAGAGAATATTGGGATGGTGTGAATGAATTCATTGAATTTGTATTTTGTAGTGATCAAGACTCCCATGGAGTCATGTGTCCTTGTTTGAAATGCTGCCATGAAAAAAGAGTAAGGCTAATAGAATTGAAAGATCATTTAATATGTAATGAAATTGATCCAACTTATACTTGTTGGACCATGCATGGGGAGACAAGGAATAATGCAAATGATTAGAGGAATAGAGCATTTGATCGTGATGGTGGGACACATGATGTTAACCGTCTTGATGAAATGATTGATATGATTGAAGAGGATCTGAGGGACTGTCTTGAGATGTTTGAAAGGTTGAAGAGTAATGCTGATAAACCATTATACCCCAATTGTAAAAAATTCACAAAACTATCATTTATTTTGAAATTATACAACTTAAAAGTAGCGAATGGATAGAGCGATAAAAGTTTCATATATTTACTTGAACTCTTATAGGAGATATTACTTGAGTACAATGAGGTTCTACCTAATACGTATGAGGCTAAAAAAGTGCTCTGTTCTATTGGGATGAGCTATGAGAAGATACATGCATATCCAAATGAATGTGTCCTCTTTTAGAAAGAGAATTCAATCTTAGATAAGTGTCCAAAATGCGATGCATCATGTTATTAGAAAAATAGATGTAGCTCGGCGAAGGCATTACAGTATTTTTCTATCATACCAATATTTAGACGCCTATATAACATTACAAAAGATGCTAAACACTTAATATGGCATGCTGACGAGAGAATTAAGGATGGCAAGCTACGACACCCTATAGATTCTCCTCAATAGAAAAAGTTTGATCTTATGTACCCTGAGTTTAAGGTTGAAGATAGAAACCTACTCCTTGCACTAGCCATTAACGGAATGAATCTACATGGCATGCAAAGTAATGATTATAGTACATGGCCAATTATTTTGATGATCTACAACTTTGCTCCAGCATTGTGCATGAAGCACAATTTTATGATACTGTCATTGTTAATTTTTGAGCCTCAACAACCAAGAAATGATATAAATGTGTACTTAGCTCTTTTGATTGAAGATCTGAAGATTTTATGGGAGATAGGTATGGAAGTTTATGATGGGTATAGAGAAGAACATTTCATCTTGCGAGCAATATTATTTGGCACCATAAATGGCTTTCCTGCCTATGGCAAGTTATCAAGGTACAGTATTAAAGGACAAGATGCATGTCCAGTTTGTGAGGAGTCCACTTGTTCAGTGCAATTAGAACATTATAGCAAGAAGGTCTTCATTGGTCATCAGTGATTTTACTGCAAACACATAATTATCGAAGAAGGCCTTCAATGGCTACCCGGAGAAGGGTAGAGTTCTCATGCCATTAACCGGTGAGTAGCTCTTTAAAAAAGTTAAAGATTTAAATATTGAACTTGAAAAACCATTTATAAGTAAGATTGTTAAGAATGGTTGGAAAAAGAAGTCCATATTCTTTGAGCTACCATACTGGAAGACCTTAGATGTTAGGCATTTCTTGGACGCAATGCACATCAAAAAGAATGTCTGCGACAATCTTGTTAGCACATTACTCCACATTTCAAGAAAGAATAAGGACAGTATTAATGCAAGGATGGATTTGATTAGCATAGGGTCAAGAGAAGAGTTGGCACTAGAGAGGAAGGAAAAATGTACTTTTTTACCTCCAGCAACTCACACCTTGTCTAAAAAAGAAAAATTAACTTTCTGTGAATCCTTGCATGAAGTTAAAATGCCAGAAGGATATTCTTTAAATGTAAGTAGTCTCATATCTATGAAAGACCTCAAACTAGTAGGTCTCAAGACTCATGATTGTTATATCATCATGGAAAATTTGTTGCTGATAGGTATATGATCCATTTTACCAAAGAAGGTGTGAGCCACGATTACTAGATCTTGTTTCTTCTTTAAGGCAATTTGTAGTAAGGTGATTGACTCAGAGAAATTACCAAAGTTAGAACATGAAATAGCTAAGATTTTAAGCGGGCTCAAAATGTATTTTCCACCTTTGTTCTTTGACATCATGTTTCATTTATCATTTCACTTAGTTAAAGAGATAAAGTTGTGTGGCCTCGCTTATTTGAGATAGATGTACCCAGTAGAGCATTACTTGAAAGTATTAAAAGGATATGAAAAAAATCAAAGTTAGCCCGAAGTGTGTATTGTTGAGAGGTCCATCGTGGAAGAAGCAATTGAATTATGCATTAGATATCTCTCTAAAGCGGATGCCATTAGGTTGCCAAAGTACACAAAGGACACCAGAGGTGAACAGGGTGGAATCATTGGGAAGAAACTCATTAGCATAGATAAGATACAATGGGAGCAAGTTTATTTATATATTTTACACAACACTGAGGAAGTTCAATCATATGTCAACGAACATAAGGCAATAGTTAAGAGTTAGAATAAAGGTAAGAATGAAACTTGGCTAGCAACATATTACAACTAGCAATTTATATATTGGTTTAGAGCTCGCATCTTTGAGGTGTCCTACTCATTAGAAAGGTTGAGGTTTTTGGCCAGGGGTCTCAAATTTGAAGTATTTTCTTATACAAATTATGTAATCAATGACTTTACATTTTATATGAAAAGCCAATATGCTCAGAGAACTATGTAAAATAGTAGTGTAACACTTGTAACTCAATCAATGCATGTCTCTAGTTTTAAAAACAAGAACCCAATCTATGCAATGATGTCATATTTCAGGATTATAGAGCACATTTAGGAATTGAATTATATCAAGTTTCGTGAACCTGTCTTTTGTTACATGTGGGTTGACAATAAAAATGGCTTTTGAATTATGAATTGGGTTTTATTCAAGTCAAATCTAGTACATAAAAATTGGTATTATCTAAAGAAGTTGCAAAAACGCCAATCAAAGTGAAAGAAAAGCCATCAAAAGGATCTACTTCTGTGACTAAAGCAGGAATGACCAAACAAAATCTACTTAGTTAAAATATCCTCACCAAAATGCACTTGAAGTAATTATGCGAACAACATTTAAAAATAAGATTTGTGAAGTAGAATTTGAAAAGGAGATTTATGGTGAAATGATTAGCGAAAAATTAGCGGTTGAAAATATTAATGAGATTCTAACTAAGGATTAGCTACAAACCACACAATTAGTTTATACATCAGGTACTTTCTAAATTTTATTGTTTATTGTGGTATTTATTTAATTTTAGTTGTGAATGATTCTATTTGTTTTCATTTTAGGTACTTATATCATACTTTTGTGGTGCTGGGCTCATTGATAACAAAATTTTCATTTATTAACCCTCACAACACTAGTACCTACAGTGTTGAGTACCATTTTCAAAAGATTACTGATTCATTCAAAGCTAAAGGCAAAAGAAACATGCTATTTTTAGCTCTTTACAATCCACGGTAAATTGTTATTGTTGTTTATTTTTAAATTTAGTTGATATTTTAATGAAATATTTTATTTTTTTAGGCAATATTAGGTGCTTGTTTGTATCAATGCATTTATCCCTGTGATTTATCATCTTGACTTATTAAGAGATAATGACTTTAAGAACTACAAATCTATGAGGATATTATTTAATCAATAAGTTTTTAGTTCTATATTATTTATATATGTTTATTATAATAATTAGTTTTTACTTAGTATGCTTAATCATTATATAATAGGGCTCTAGCACATTATCGAGGTGGTGAAGGTCTCCCTCCAAACACCGAAAGACCTAATCTTGTTGAGTTTTATTCATGAAAAGAATAAAGGTTTGCATTATTTTTTTAATAAAATAAGTTGGTATGTATCTAAATGATTGTTTGATTGATATTTTATGTTCGTTATTTTGAATATTTTGTTCTGGATTGATGTAAAATTTTTAAAAAATTATGGAACTTTCAAGTTATAGGGGAGAGTTTGCTGGATTTTCGACAGTAAATACTTGTATCATATATATGCCTTTATCCCTGAAGTATTTTAAATTAAGTTAAAATTTATTTCTACCATATTTTGATAATGACATCTTTCATTGTTTTATAGGTACCTATACAATTATAAGGTTGGGAGTGTAGATACTATGTTATGAGCTTATGAGAGAAGTAATCACACAACAAGAGTTGATCATTTCTAAAAATGTAAGTCAAAAGCTTTGAAATTAAGTTAATATAATGTTAATTACTTATATATTGCTTTCATATCTTGTGTAGTATTTTATTGGAGTAAGATCTTTGCATTTTACTTTGAACAAATAGAAGATTTAGTTGAAGAGTGGTTAGAATATATTATTGGCTGTTTGTGATAGGAAGTTAGATTTCAATGTTAAAAAAATAAAAATAGTTTCATTTGCTAAGCTTGTTAGAAATTAAACTAATTAGTTAGGAAATTGAAATTGTTGTATCAATTTCAAGTTTTTTCTTTGTATATAAATTTTTATGTTGATATTATTTCTGAATTAGTTTTTGATATTGTGATTAGTCATTGTTAAAGAGATATAAAAGGAGAAATTTTAAAAAATCTATTTAAAAAAAAATCTACAAGAGCACTCTACATATGTCACTCTACAGGAGCTCACATCAGATGAATGCTCCTGTATGCTGATATATGGGAGCGCTCTTCTAGTGAGCGCTCCCATATGTGCCTCAGCCAACCATTTTTGGCCCTTATATATGGGAGTGCTTTTTGAAAAGCGCTCCTATACATTTTGGAGCGCTCAATATGGGAGCGCCTTTGAAGCGCTCCCTAAGATAAAAAAAAAAAAAACACTCCCATAAACTTATTTTATAGTAGTGTCACTTTTAAACTAACCTTATCTTTTTATATTTACTCCTATTAAATATCCTACAATAAATATAAAGTCATTATCAATAGGGGCACTTTTAAAAAAAAAGACAAATGATTACACCTCGAAAGGTTAAAAATATCTTACATTTTTTAATATTTAATTTCTTAAAAAATATCTTATATTTTTTAACAAATGAAGTATAATATATTTATTTTGTTATTAATATGTTCTACATGAAGCATTGCGCCAAAAAAAAAAACACAGAAGATCCAAATTTCTTTGAGAGGCAAGATAGAGATAAATTGCACTAGATAGCAAGAGTAAAGGATCATTTGGATACGGGCAATATTTTCCTTTAATTATGTAAGTATATAACCAAAAAAAAAAAATATTTTCCTTGACAAGGGCAGCAACGGTGAGAATGTGAGAAAACTTTTTTTTTAAAAAAAGAAAATTGATAAATTTACAAACAAAATAAAGCTCTAAGTTTATTTTACTGGATTCAAATTAAAGATAAACATTATTCATATTTGAGATATACAAGAGTCAAAAACAAGGAAAGACAAGGGAGAAAAAAAGATAATTAACGTAACACCCCAGGGGGATTTCCTCTCTCAGACACGAAAAGAAAGAAAGAAGGTAATTCTATAGTATTATTACAGCAGAAGCCAAATCTCAGACCTAGACATATGGAGATTGATAATACCACAAGAAACAATTGATGATACCATCAACGAAACTGCATATATGGACATTTTTAAGCCGTCATGCGCATGACTAAGAAGCATCATTTTCATGGCACTGAAGCATCTCAACAACTTGGCTCATGGTGGGCCTCGCATCTTTGTCATCCTCCACGCAATTCAAAGCCACACTTGCCAGAGTTTCCATCTTCATCTTCTTAACCTCAAACTGTGATCCAATGGCTGGATCAATTATTTTCTCCACCCAACACGACGATGTCAACGACGACCCTTCCTCCAACGACGTCGTTCTCTTCCTCTTCTCTCTCACCCACGTCACAAGCCTCCCATTCTGTGCCTCTTCTCCTTCATCACTCCGACTTCCCATCGTTGTCGCACTCCTTCCTGTTAACATCTCCAACACAACAATTCCATAGCTGTAAACATCCACCTTTGACGTTATTGGCAGATTGAAAACCCATTCCGGTGCCATGTAACCTCTCGTTCCTCTTATCATTGAGATGCTTTGAGCGTTCTGTTCATTTCGATTCAGAAGCTTAGATAATCCAAAATCTGCTACCTTGGGTTGATAGTTTGAAACTAGAAGGATATTCTGAGGCTTTATGTCACAATGCAGAATCCACTCCAAGCATTCTTCGTGTAGGTATGCTAGTACTCTTGCTGTTCCCAGAGCGATATTGTATCTTTTGGTCCAACCCAGAGTGTTTGATTTGAGATTTTCTGCTAAAGAACCATTTTCCATGAACTCATACACCAATAGTCTATGCTTTCCCTCAGCACAATACCCCCACATTTCAATCAGGTTCATGTGATTAAGCTTACCGATTATGCTCACTTCTGCTAGAAATTCAGCTTCATCTCGTTTGGCTCCAATGTTGTCATTATTCAGCTTCTTTATTGCAGCGATTCGCTGATCAGGCAATACTCCTTTGTACACTATTCCACCTGCTCCTCTTCCGATTTCTTCTGTGAATCCTTTCGTTGCTTGTTTTAGTTCAGAGTAAGTATATTTTCTGAACCCAAAAGGAGAGAGAAAATTGTACCCTTGTTGATTGACATCTGATTTTTGTTTGGTTCTCATCAAAGAGCACGAAGTTATAGAGATGAAGAGGGCTTCAAACACCCCAAGTGCAATGGAAAACCAAAGAAAGAACTTCACAAAACTGCTGACATGTCTCTTGGTATAGGCTCTTTCCAGCTTTACTGAACAGACACGACCATTTTCTTGAGCAGATTCTTCATCCGCAAAGAACGAACCATTATTTCTTCTGGTTTTAGGCAGTCTCAAGTAGGTTGTTCCTCTGAAGTTTGGTGATCGACGACCATTGAGCAGAACTTTTTTCGTATAGCATTGAAATAAGCCATCATTGTTAAAAGAGTACTGAAATGCCCTGCACTCACAGTCTTGTGAGCATTCATTCTCACAATCACTAAAACTGATATTTTTCTTATAAATATAGTCATACCCATATAGCTCAACATCAGGCAATTTGAAGAAGGTGGACTCATTTCTATCGCATGAGAGCTGAAATCTAGGTTCACACCCATAAGACCAATCGCTATGGTTCTTCACTCTATATCCCGGAAGACATGAGCACTTTCTTCCTTCCCTTGGATCGTGCGTGCACGTGCTGTTAGCACCACAAAGTCCATGCACAATACAAGGACTAGATATGGCTTGCCACGACACATACCATGGATCATTCTGATGTTGTCGGCTGTACACGCGAATGTTACCATCAGGATCCATCTTCAATCTTCTTTGCATCACAACCCCATAATCCGAAGTTATGAATCCGAAATTATCTGTTGAGTTGAAAGTTCCGATAGAATCTATCACTGCGATTCTACTACTGTTATAGGTGGTCCTTCCTGCTTCCCAACTCAGAAGCCATTGTGCTGGCCAGTATATGCTTGAGACATCCGGGCCGTCGTATAAAAGGCTAAGAATGTTGTCATCATCGAAGACAAGCTTGTAAAAGCCACTTGAATGGTTGGTGCTGCTTCTGTCGGAGACAAGCTTTGTGTATCTTGTGAGTTGTTGTCCAGGAAGTAGAGTGTCTGTTGGGAAATCGAAACTCTGCCACAGAACATTGCTTTCATTTGAGTAGAGTTCAGAGAGCACTAGATTTCCATTGTTGTTGAGAATCAAGTATGTCGGAGAAGACGAGGTTGTGTCGGTCGACCACGCGTTGAATTGTCCGGCGTCGGAGAGGACAAGGTTTCCGGTTTTGAGGAGGGAAAGTGATGACCGTTTTCCGTTGATAGGTTGGTCACGATTTGCCATCCAAACCACGGTGGGGTTTCGGGTGAACCAGACAGCGAAGGCATAGGCGTTTTCACCGACAGCATAGAAGCCAGCAGAGAAGACACCGTCCGGTGAGAGAATAGAATCTTCTAGTTTCTCCACACAGAGAGAGAAGCCACTGTTAAGCGAGGACGATGATGAAGATGAAAATTGGAAAGAGAGAGACAAGAGAAGAAGAACGTGGAGGATTAACGAAAGAGCCATATCAATGTGTAATAGTTGAACAGCGACGATACATGCAATGGGATGGGCTTTGATTGTATATGGAGAAGAAGGGGAATTGTTCGTGGTTTAGTCTTCCATGATAGACTTCCAAGTCACAGCTTCTGAATATTTGACCCCTTTTCGGGTAGCTTTTTGGGAAAATTGGCCACTAGGACCAAAAGACCAAAATATTTGGGAATAATCCTTGAATGCAAAAATACAATTCGCAGCAGAACCGGACCATGAAACCCTAATATATTTTCAGAAAAAATAACAAAAGATCCTTCATTTTTCTGTGATCTCTTGAAGCCATGAATCTTCAATAATCAATATTCCGGAGATGAGTACAGAAAAATAAAGAGTATTTTGATAGTTTGACTAAAAAAGTATTGTCTTCAAAAATCACGGTCCCTTGCAAGTTTATTTATTCATTTGGGACTTACACCAAAATATTTTTTTTTTTGTTCTTACAGTCAATTTTCCCTGGCTTTATTATTGTTATTATTATTATTTCGAAAATAATAAGTTTTTCTTTAACGTTCCTCGTGCCTCTTGGACGTGGTTATTTCTCAGCTGGCAGGTTTGGGACTTCACGTCCTCTCGAGTATTGCAACACCGTCAACTCGCAAGTCAGGCCGCCTTTGATACAGTATTTCTCCTTCTAATTTTCCATACATAAAAATTCATATATTCATTTGTTCAAAAAAAAAATCACATTTTTATGTATTTTTTTTTTGAAGTTACAAAGGGCATTTTCTTATTTATATAATCGCATTTATATTTTCTTCGTTTTATTCTACTTACGTACTGCATGTCCCTTGGATATTTTCTCATTATTTTTGTATCTACTATTTAACTTGGCCAAAAATTCTACATGCAACTAGAAGTATATATAACAAGTTTTTAAATGTTTAAAAGTTATTGAATTATCTTGTGGATCTTATTTTTCTGAATTCAAACTCTCTGCCTTCTACTTTACGTCTTTCAGTTTGATTTTTCTTAGAACGTGAGCAGTACGTTGGGAGAGAAATGAATGGGAGGGGAAAAAAGAAATAACGAATAAAGGAAGAGTTTGTGAAAATATTATTTAGCAGAATTATGATCAGTACCTTCCTATTGACTTCGAAGAAATTCCTTTCTTATCTTATGTCACGGAAATCCTCGTCATAAAAAATCCTTAGATAAACTTTAGTATTTAATTAGACAACAATGTCCCTAATATGAAAATATATGGTTAGTAATATTTCATTTAGAGAAAATATATATAACATCAACACCGTGTGTGTGCATCGAAAAGAAAAGTAAGTGAAAGAGAAAATTGATTAGAGGAGAAAATAGGAAGAATAATAATATATCTTTTTCCTATTTTTATAGTAGGAAGAGGAAATAAGAAGAAAATAAATACAAAGGAGGAAAAGAGGCACATTCCTCAAGAGGTAAATAGTTTATGTTATTTAGTATTTATAAAAAAAGGGAGTTGTTATGAAAATAAGAAGAATATAAGAGAATGTGATGGAAAAATAAATAAGACCAAAGAGAATTAGAGAGAAAGGAAGAATAACATTCATTCCCATGGCTATCTTGATCAAATATATGGTACATAGATTCTATTTATAAGCTCCAACTCTAGACAAGATTAATTTATATTAAGATACAATATATAATTTTTGAGTTTATGGGTGTTAAAAATGAGAAAAAAAACTTTTAACCAAAACTATCCATTAGAGAAGTTATGTAGTGTGGGATATAGAATTCCAAGAGTTGAGAAAATTTATAAACATCCACATAATGTAATATTTATAACAGGAGTTCGATAATTGCACATAAAAATTCAATACTATGAAAATTTTCTATATATGACTATGGGATTTCATTTTTCTTAATATATAGTAAACCCATATGTGTAAATTAAACTTAAATTTTCTGGATATAACAACCAAATAAAGTACAAATCACTTGACCAATGGAAATTAAGTTTAGCGAGGGTGACTATTTGAGCTCGCTATTTTTGGTTGTTGAGCATAATTCTCCAAACGCCACCATCGAAGGGGCTGCAAGTCCAGGTCAAAAAAAAAAACAGAGGAGACTGCAAGTAATTTTTTGGGCTCTCGAGAATGACTAATTAACAAGCATCATCTTCATGGCTTTGAAGCATCTCAACAACTTGGTTCATAGTGGGCCTAGCATTTTTTGTCTTCTTCGACGCACTTTAAAACCACATTTGCCAAAGTCTCCATCTTTTGCTTCTCACCCTCTCCAATGGCAGGATCTATGATCTGTCCACCCAACACCACGAAGACGAGGATCCTTCAATCTCCAACGCTTTCATTTTCTTCTCTCTCACCACGTCACAAGCCTCCCATTCTGTGGCTCTTCTCCTTCATCACTCTGAATTCCCATCTTCATCATCGGACTCTTTCCAGTTATCATCTCTAACACAGCAATCCCATAGCTGTAAACATCCACCTTTGACGTTATTGGCAGATTGAATACCCACTCAGGAGCCATATATCCTCTTGTTCCTCTTATCACGGAGAAGCTTTGAGTGTTTTGGTCACTTCGATTTAGAAGCTTAGATAAGCCAAAATCTGCTACCTTGGGTTGGTAATTTGAGTCCAGAAGAATATTCTGTGGCTTTATGTCACAGTGCAGAATCCACTCCAAGCATTCTTAATGTAAGCAGGCCAGAAACCTTGCTGTTCCAAGAGCAATGTGGTATCTTTTGGCCCAATCTAGAGTGTTTGATTTGAGATTTTCTGCTAAAGAACCATTTTCCATGTACTCGTACACCAATAGCCTATGCTTTCCCTCAGCACAATAGCCCCGCATTTCGATCAAGTTCATGTGGTTAAGCCTCCCAATTATGCTTAATTCACCTAGAAATTCAGCTTCTTCTCGTTTGGCTTCAGTGCTGTCATTCTTCAACTTCTTTATTGCGGCGATTCGCTGATCTGGCAACACTCCTTTGTACACTGTACCACCTGAGCCTCTTCCAATTTCTCCTCTGAAACCTTTCGTTGCTTGTTTAAGCTCAGAGTAAGTAAATTTTCTGAACCCAAAAAGAGACCGAAAGTTATTGTAGCCTTGTTGATTCGAATTAGAGTTTTGTTTGGTTCCAATCAAAGAAAACTAAACTATAGAAATAAGGAGGACTTCAAACGCCCCAATTGCGACAGAAAACCAAAGGAAGAACCTCACATAACTGCTGATGTGCCTCTTGAAATAGGCTCTTTCGAGCTTTACCTCACAAATTTGATCATTTTCTTGCACAGACTCTTCTTCTCCAAAGAAGAAACATTTTTTCCCTTCGTTTTAGGCATCTCAAGTCGGTGATTCCACTGAAGCTTGGTGAGTGATGACCATGGAGCAGATGTCTTTTTGGATGGCATTCAGGTAAGCCACCTTTTTTAAATGATGAGTACTGAAACGCCTTGCACGTGCAATCTTGTAAGCATAAATCCATACACTCCTTATAGGTAATGTTTTCGTGATAATTATAGTCACACCCGTATAGCTCAATACCAGCAATGGGAAGAAAGTAGAGTCATTTAGAGCACATGAGAGTTGAAATTTAGGTTCACAACCATAAGACCAATCGCTATAGTTCTTAACTCTCTATCCAGGAAGACACGAGCACTTTCTTCCTTCTCTAGGATCATGCTTGCATGTGCTGTTCTCCCCGCAAAGTCCATGCACAATACAACCATCAGACAGGGCTTGCCATGACACGTCCCATTGGTGATTACTCTCAAGGCTATAAACTCGAAGGTTGCCATCAGGATCTATTTTCAATCTTCTTAGTATCGTAGCCCCATAATCAGAAGTTGTGAATTCATAGTTGTCTGTTGACTTGAATTGTCCAAGAGAATCTAACACTGCGATATTCCCCCTCTATTGAAGCTGAACCTTCCAGCTTCCCAACTCAAACGCCATGGAATAGGCCAGTATTTGCTAGAGACATCAGGACCGTCATACAAAAGGCTGAGAATGTTGTCATCAGCGAACAAAAGCTTGTAAAAGCCAGAGGAATGGTTGGTTTCGCTTCGGGTGGAGACAAGCTTTGTAAATCTCTTGAGTTGTTGTCCAGGAAGTAGAGTGTCAGTCGGGAAATCGAAGCTCTGCCATAGAATAATAATATTGCTTCCTTGTGAATGGAGCTCGGAGAGTGCAAGATTTCCACTGTCATTTAGAAACAATTGTGTCGTTGAAGACGAGAAGGTGTCAGTCGACCAGATGTTGAATTGGGCGGCATCAGAGAGGACAAGGTTCCCGGTTTTGAGGAGGGAAAGTGACGACCGTTTACCTTTGACAGGTCGGTCACGGTTTGCCATCCAAACGACGGTGCGTTTTTGGGTGAACCAAATGGCGAAGACAAAGGCATTTTTACCGACGGCATAGAAGCCAGCAGAGAAGACACCGTTTGGTGAGATTATAACATCTTTTTTCTCCACTGTGAGAGAAAAGTCACTCTTGATTGGTGATGATGAAGATGAAGATTGAAAAGACAGAGGTAAGATAAGAAGAACGTATAGGGTTGAAGCAACAGCCATATCAATCTTCTAAGATTAGAAGACCGTTCAAGAGGGATGAAAATAGCAAGAAATGGGCATGATTATATATGTGTGTGTGGAGAAGACCAGGAATTATTTGTGGTTCGGTACTCGAATTATAAACCTTGTAGTCAGATTGTCTTCTGGATATTGTGAATCGCTGCTCAGACTTTCGGTTTTTCCTTCAGCCTGAGTCACCGTTCAGACTTTCAAATCATAACGTTTCATACTCATCAATTCGGCAGCGTTTGATCCGTCACTTAATTTTTTTTTTTGTTATTACTCATAAATATTCTCACATCTTTTTTAAAATATGTTCGTTTATTAACTGTGAACATCTCTTTTAATAAAAAATTTAATTTAATATTGATTTGCCATATTGTATGGAATTAATCCCTACTCATAGATCCAATTCTCATTGGTTAAAATTATATCATCATTTCTTATGTGTATTTCATGTAATTAAAATTATGTAAAGAAAGAAATATAAATGAAAAAATAAATATGATGAAATTATTTTTTATATTTTTCCCTAAATTTATTACTATATATAAACATTCAAAAAAAAATCCGAATGGTTATGAAACTACTAAGAAAATGAAAGTTGGCCCTTTACTAATTCTTTTTTTTTTTTTTGGCAACTCTCTTACTCCTAATCTACATCTTATAAGTCAAAAGGTTGTAAAATAACAATGGCATTTCCTGCGAGCCAAAAGGTATAATCAGGTGGGCTAGGGAATTAACTTAAATAGGGGAAAGTTGGTGCGTAATTGGTGATAAAACTGCTGTAATAGAATCGTATAAAAATAGATATTTGTGCCATTAAAATAAAATATAAGAAATGCCAGTATATTTTACGTGATCTCCTTGGCTTTCTGATACTATGCTTCTTTATTTTTTCTCTTTTGGGTAAGGTTTTCGTTTAATAATAAGATCTGATTCTCACCTAAATGTGAGTCATAAATTTGAGTTAATTAAGTTATTTATGATAATATGAGTTCTTATAAATTTTATCTAAAATA
The DNA here is from genome assembly GCF_029017545.1 of Prosopis cineraria. Classification (NCBI taxonomy): domain Eukaryota; kingdom Viridiplantae; phylum Streptophyta; class Magnoliopsida; order Fabales; family Fabaceae; genus Prosopis; species Prosopis cineraria. Next base: position 4,084,745 of record NW_026555343.1, read on the forward strand.
TATAGAGTGCAGTTGAACATGTATGGATAGTATATCACACAATCTTTTCGTGTAAATGTATATTTTTATTTTTGAAATATTCCCTGAAAAGTATCCAATACGTTAAAGTATTTGTCAGAGCATATAAAGTAATTAAATTGGAGCATCTTCTACCTTGCATTTAAATCCTTAGAAACATTCATTAAGTGAGAGTTCAACGTTCAAGTTAAGTCAACTTGTTCTACCGGACATTTTTTTGAGATTCCAACAAAGTCTTCACATTGGTAATAGGATCTAATCTTCCGTCTCTATGTGTGTTTTCATTCTCTCTGTCTCTCCCAAGAGCATGCCGTAGCTTTGATGAGTTGTCGGAATTTAATTCACCTAAAATTATATATATATATATATATATATATAAACAAACGATCTTGGATAGTAAAGAGTTTCTAATATTAATTAATTAAATAATTTTGTGATTATAGACAGTTATATTGAACAATTTTTAGCATTTTTAATTAGCATTTTCTTATTTAATTAGAACATCAAAGAAATAAATAAAATAAAATAAAACTCTGCAGGCGCTCGTTCTAACTCTGAATTGACAGTATGGTTATTAATATTGATAGTGTTTTAAGCATTATTGTCGTTGTACATGTAGAATCATATGCCACTCGCTATATATATATATATATGGTGTGTGTGTGTGTGTGTGTGTCCGTTTGGAATTAAAAAGAAGACGCTTGAAGGGTTAATGTGCTTTTCAAACTAAATTCTAGTATTACAAGAAGGGCAAGACTTATGTATATATAATATGTTTTTATTCAAAAAAATCATGATATGTGTCTTTTAATCTGTTAATAACATTAATAATAAAAATTTATTATAGAATAAATAATTTAGAAAAAATTTAATATCTTGATTTAATTGAAAATAAGAATCTAAAATAAATATATAAATTTTTCAGTTACCAAGAATAAGAAATAATAATGCCCATCATCATATATATCAAAATTTCATTGGATATATTCGATCTTATGATTTTTTTTCCCTATTTGACTTTTGATTTTTCTTACATATTGTGAATTTGAGATCAATTGTTTTGTACTCCCTTGCAGTCTGTTGTTTATTAGCTAGTTATTTGTCCTCACATATAAATTTGGCACCAATAACAAATAATGGACTACAATCTGATATACATAACTGTATAAATTTCTCTTTCTATCGCCTCGTAATTTGCTCTCAACTAATTTTTTAATTGCTGGTAAAAAAAAACTAATTTGTTAATTATTCCCTCGTAATTTCTCCTTCTCTTTCTAGTCAATTGTGACTCTTCTACCAAACATGTAAATTTGTTTTCCAGTCTCAAATCTTATTACTCAATAAGTGTTCAGGTCATAGCGTTAGAATTTTATTGATGTTTGAAAATTTATGCTTGACCATAATAATTAAGATGAGTTAAAGGATTAATTAAGATGAGTTAAAGGATGGGAGAGGAGTCTCTTCATTTTCTTCCTCTCCATTTTCCAATCATGGCCGTTCATTTTATTTTATTAAAAGAATTTATTTAATTATAAATTTGATGAATGATCATCATTAGGAAATGCAGTGAAAAGAAGAGAAAGGAAGTGGAAAGAACCCTCTCCCAAGTTGCATTTTATCCATTTCTCTACAATCATATGAAATGTTGGATTAAGATATTGGGCACAATAATAAAAAGTAAAATAATATGCCTTTATTCTCAATTTCCAATGAGAAGATAGAAAATGTTTGTTTTTAAAATTTGTGATATTTATTAGGGATAAAAATAAAAATTAAAATAATTTTTATACAATTTTAACTATCTAACTAACTAACTTGGTACTTGTAAGTGACTTGTAATAAGGATGTGAGGAAGGTATACTATTTCTCTTATGGTATTTATATATTTCTCTTTAGTTATAATATATTTTATATTCTTATTAATATGTTCTACATCAAGCACTGCACCCAAAAAAAGAACAGAAGATCCAAAAAAAAATTTCAGAGGCAAGACGGTGATAAATAGAACCGGATATTTTCCTTGACAAAAAAAAATATTTTCCTTGACAAAATATCATTTGGATACGAGCAATATTTTCCTCTAACTATGTAAGTATATGACCAAAAAAAAAATATTTTCCTTGACAAGGGCAGCAACGGTGAGATTGCGAGAAAACTTGAAAAAAACAAATTTAAATGAAAATTGATAAATTTACAAACGAAAAAAAGCTCTAAGTTTATTTCACTGGACTCATATTAAAGATAAACATTATTCGTATTTGAGATACAGAAGAGTCAAAACAAAAAAGATAATTAACGTAACCCCCGGGAGGATTGCCTCTCTCAGACTCAAAAAAAAAAAAAAAAGTAATATAGTATTATTACAACAGAAGCCTAATCTCAGACCTAGACATATGGAAATTGATAATACCACAAGAAACAATTGATGATACCGTCGAACGAAACTGCATAAATGGACACGTTTAAGCCGCCATGCATGACTAATTAGAAGCATCATTTTCATGGCTTTGAAGCATCTCAACAACTTGGTTCATGGTGGGCCTCGCATCTTTGTCATCCTCCACGCAATTCAAAGCCCCACTTGCCAAAGTTTCAATCTTCATCTTCTCAACCTCAAACTGTGATCTAATGGCTGGATCAATTATTTGCTCTACCCACCAGCACGGCAATATCAACGACGACCCTTCCTCCAACGACGTCGTTCTCTTCCTCTTCTCTCTCACCCACGTCACAAGCCTCCCATTCTGTGCCTCTTCTCCTTCATCACTCCGACTTCCCATCGTTGTCGCACTCCTTCCTGTTAACATCTCCAACACAACAATTCCATAGCTGTAAACATCCACCTTTGACGTTATTGGCAGATTGAAAACCCATTCTTGTGCCATGTAACCTCTCGTTCCTCTGATCATTGAGAAGCTTTGAGCGTTTTGTTCATTCCGATTTAGAAGCTTAGATAAGCCAAAATCTGGTGCCTTGGGTTGGTAGTTTGAATCTAGAAGAATATCTTGGGGCTTTATGTCAAAATCACTATTACAAAAAAAAACATTTCTACTATTCTAATTCACATTCCATTTTAAAAATTAGACTTATAAAGAATACATTCTACATCACCCAAAAAAAAGAAGACATGGATTGAAAAAAATTATTATTATTTTAATTTTAATAAACCACGTCCCCTTATAGTTTGGGAGGACGTGGCTTTATCAGAATCCATGTGCCCCTCATCTTGAGGGAAGTGGCTTTTAACAGAGCCACCTGGCTTCTCAAACCCACGTCCCTCTCCTCTTTAAGGGGACGTAATGGTTTGGAATATAATTTTATTGATGAAGATGCTTGAAGAAAATTTGTGAGGTCACGAGACAATTCTAAATTTTGGATAAATGTTGATATAATTAATAACTTAATTTATTTTTATTTAGTTTACAATTGACTTACTTTATTTTTATTTCATTATAGGAATTAAATGCTGTAAATAAAGAGAGACAATCTAAAAATAAATATTAGCATTACTTGTCTTGGGGGGATATAGGAAGTTGGACCAAAAACTTAAGGAAGTTGATTTGAAGCAATTGGAGGAAGCTACAAGACCTGACCCCAGTATTGTTGATCATCTCCCGGCTCCTCCAACTCGTCAAAGGAAATGGAAAGAGGCTAGAATCAAGAAAGGCCAATATATTACTCCGGAGGTTGCTGAAGTTGCCCAATGGATTGTAAGTAATTATACTAAACGGATTAAATTTTAAATTTTGTATCTTTTAAGATAAATTCATTAATTGTATATTGTAGGATTCACTTGAGGAACAAGTTTCTCAAGATTCATTTCAATCCACTGGAAGAATGGATATCTTGGCATCAACAATTGAAACGCTAGATTATTCTGGTCATGTTAAGGGATAGGAAAAGGAGTTAGTCTAAAGGAGTATTTTGAACCAATTTCACGAGGCTCATCAGGAGTTGTATCAAGAGCTAAGCTTGATGATCTTCTAGTAAAGGTTAGAGACGAATGTGCTCAAAAGTATAAGCAGGATAATTTGTTGTTTCGTGAGTAGATTTTTCAAGAGGTTAGATCTATGGTCACCAACATGAAAACCACACAAGACACTAGACAACAGGAACCCAAAGTTTTCATTACTTTTAATTAGTTTAATATTCAATTTATTTTATTTTCTTTTATTTTCTTTCATTATGTTTACTTATTTCTCCAGACTTCTCCCATACTTTAAAACACCAAAGATAGCTGTAATCCACCAGAGATGGCACTACATGCCTCTAGTCTCTTAATAGAAAAAGAACAAGTTTGTTTGTTTTATTTGGATAATCCTTGGAAGCAGATTATTGGTTCAGCATGGCTATATATACTCATAAAAACAATTCATAACATAAATATTTTGAACGATCAAGTGAAGGTGATGGTTGAAGTTGTTCTTGAGCCAAATGTGAATGTTCCATTCCCTACTGATGAGGTTGAAAAATTAGGTGAGGCATTGGGACAATTCATTTTATAGCCTAAAAGACTTGTTGACACGCAGATGACAATTTCGATGGTAGAAAAACTCTTCACTATTCTTTGATTTTCTCTTTTGATTACTTATATAATTTTTATTCATTTCATGTTTCATTGAGATTTTGATGATGCTGAGGATTGCTCTGCTCTGTTACAATTACATGAATTTTTTAAAGTAATGACAAAGCCTACCAATTTGGCAATGTCTAAAGGAATTGTGGGTATAGACAAGTCATATTTTTTTACAATGGACAAGAAAGACATCTTGAAATTCTTGTTAATGAGGGAGTTGGATATCCCATGGGCTATGTTATCTATCTTGTAATTTTATTACCTCTATTCTATCTCATTTTCATTTATTTTAATTTATATGCAATAATTTTTGTGTCCTTCTATTAATAAGTTTCTTAGTAATATTTGCATTGGACCACAGAAAGATTAATTTGAATTTTTATGTCCAGCTTCTTTGACATTGACTCACAATGATATCAATGATAGGATGAGATATGTGGATAATACTATTTCAAAAATAAAATTGCCATGTTATCTGGCCCTAATTCTTGAAGGGCAAGTTTTTTTATATTCATTTATAAATATATGTTTAGTTTGATAATTTTTTTATGCTTTCATGTACTAATTTCTTTTGTCTCTTTGTAGTTACCATTGGTTCCTTTATGCTATATGCTCGTATTTGCATGAGATCTATCAGTTTTGTTTCATGGGCAAGCAACTAAGTGCTGAAACTAAAAATATGTTCAACACATAAGTTAAGATTATTTTTATAAATATTAGATAATTATTTTATTTTAATACGTTATATTTTATTTAAACTTCATGATAGAGCATTGAAGATATATTATATGACTGGCGGGAAGCATTGCCCAACAAAAAATATATCTTAAAAAAATCCCTTACCAACTTAAATTTTTCCAAACTTAAGTAATTTTAATTCAATACTTTTTATCCACAACTTTTTTATATATATTTTTGTTTATACTTATCATTCGATTCTTAATTTTTAGTGCTATCGCCAGATAAGAAGTACGGAGTGTGGATATTATATTATTCATTTTATGTATGAGATCATTCAATCTGAAACTAACAAAAATTTGAACATGGCAAGTTCCATTATTATTTATTTTAATAATATTAGCTTTGCAAGGCTTTAGAATTTGGATATCTAATGAACATCTGATGAAAATTTGCAGCTTTTTGACAATGAGTACCCGCATACCAGTAAAGACATAACTGACATTCGAAACAATTTAGCAAGTTATCTTCTTCAAGAGCTATTTACATAGTGATTTTATAGTTTGTCCATTAATTAGATAGAAGGATATAAACCCTAATGTGTTCAAATATTTTGCAAGAATTTGGCTGTAAATATTAACATTTGAATAGGTGACCATAGTTTTGTTGTTCCAATATATTTGGTATATTTTGTTGTGATAGTTTATGAATGACTGTAAATAAGTTGCTATTTGCTGAATTTTTGTTGTATAAATTGGCTGTTTCTGTGGTATACTTTGACAGATTCTATTTTGGTTATTAAGAAAATACAAATTATATATAAAAAAATTACAAAAACAACATCACATTATTAAAAGAGGGACATAATACAGAACAAACCACATCATCCTTATTATGAGGAGGACGTGGGATGGTAGTGTGGATGCAAAACCATGTCCCTTAATTAGTGGAGGGGAAGTGGGTTCTTAAAAACCACGTCCTCCATTATAGAGGGGGGTGTGGTTTCTCAAAGAAACCACTTCCCTATTATTATTGAGGGATGTGATTCCTTATCAAATAGCCATTTGGAATGACAAACTATGTTTCCCTTTATAGAGAGGGACATAGTTTCTTAAAGAAACCACTTCCCCCTTATTAATGAGGGATGTGGTTTTTCTCTTATGTACTTTGAAATGAGAAGTCACGTCCCCTTGATTAGAGGAGGATGTGATTTGTTTATGAACCACGTCCAAATCTTATAAGGGGGGACATGATTTATATGGAAATCACACCTCTATTTAGTAAAATGGGGACATGAATTATGTAAAAATTACCTCCTTTAGTATTAAAAGGGACATGGTTTATTCTTTTTCACGTTACAGATATTTGTGATGTGGATATATTTTAAGTCACCCAGTATGATGTCCTCTCTAATTGTGACGTGAAAAGGTCTAAAAATGTGACATAAAAAATCTATTTTATAGTAGTAAATGCAAAAAATCTATTTTGTAGTAGTAAATGCAGATCCACTGCAAACATTCTTAGTGTAAGTACGCAAGTAGCCTTGTTGTTCCCAGAGCGATATTGTATCTTTTGGTCCAATCCAGAGTGTTTGATTTGAGATTTTCTGCTAAAGAACCATTTTCCATGAACTCATACGCCAATAGTCTATGCTTTCCCTTTGCACAATAGCCCCACATTCCAATCAGGTTCATGTGGTTAAGCCTACCAATTATGCTCATTTCCACCAGGAATTCCCTTTCTTCTTGTTTGGCTCCTACGTTATTATTTAGCTTCTTTATTGCAGCGATTCGCTGATCTAGCAATACTCCTTTGTAAACTATTCCATTAGAGCCTCTTCCAATTTCTTCTGTGAACCTTTTTGTTGCTTGTTTGAGCTTTGAGTAAGTAAATCTTTTGAACCCAAAAGGAGAGAAAATTGTAGCCTTGTTGATTTCTAGCAGACTTGTGTTTGGTTTTGATCAAAGAACACCAAATTATAAAAATGAAGAGGACTTCAAACACACCAATTGCCAAGGAAAACTGAAGGAAGAACTTCACAAAACTGCTGACGTGTCTCTTGGTATAGGCTCTTTCGAGCTTCACCGAGCAAAAATGACCAGTCGTTTCTTGAATCGATTCTTCTTCTTCCTCCTCAAGGAACGAATCATTGTAGTTTAGGGATTTGGGGAGTCTCAAGTAGGTTAATCCTTTAAAACTTAGTGAATGATAACCATTGAGCATAACTCTTTCGTATAGCATTGAAATAAGCCATCGTCCTCTTTAGGAGATTATTGAAACACCTTGCACTCACAGTCGTTCAAGCATTGTTGCTCACAGTCACTATAAGTGATGTTATGCATAAAATAAAAGTCATACCTATATAGCTCAACATTGGCCAATTTGATGAAGGTAGACTCTTTTTTATTGCACAACATTCGAAACTTGGGTTCACACCCATAAGACCAATCGCTATGGTTCTTCACTCTATATCCTGGAAGACACGAGAACTTCGTTCATCCTCCTCTTGGATCATACTCGCAAGTGCTGTTAGCCCCACAAAGTCCATGTACAGTGCAAGTATCAGATATGGCTTGCCATGTCAACTCCCATTGATTATTTTGTAGGTTGTACACTCGAATGTTACCATTATCTATTTTCAATCTTCTTTATATAGCCACGCCATGATCTGAAGTTCTGAATTCGTAGTTGTCTGATGAGTTGAAAAATCCAAGAGAATCTAACACTGTAATTCTACTACTATTGTAAGTGCTCTTTCCAACTTCCCAGCTTTTAAGCCATGGGGAAGGCCAGTATCTACTGGAGACATCGGGGCCGTCGTACAAAAGGCTAAGAATGTTTTCATCATCAAAGACAAGCTTGTAGAAGCCAGTGGAATGGTTGGTTTTGCTTCTAGCAAAGACAAGCTTTGTATATCTTGTGAGTTGTTATCCAGGAAGTAGAGTATCTATCGCGTAATCAAAACTCTGCCATAAAATATTGCTTCCTTATGATTGGAGCTTAGAGACAAAGAGTACGAGATTTCTGTTGTTGTTAAGAATCAATCGGGTCGGCAAAGACGAGGTGGTGTCTGTCGACCACACATTGTACTGACCGGCATCTGAGAGGACAAGCTTTCCGGTGCGGTGGATAGAAAGTCATGACCGTTTTTCGTTGACGGGTGGTGGTCACGGTTTGCCATCCAAACCATTGTAGGGTTTTTGGTGAACCAGACGGCGAAGACATAGGCGTTTTCACCAACAGTACGGAAGCCACCTGAGACGACGCCGTTCAGTGAGAGAATAACATTTTCCTGTTTCTCCACTGAAAGAGAGAAGCCACTGTTAAGCAATGATGATGAAGAAGTTGAAGATTGGAAAAACAGGGATAAAAAGAGTGGAATGTGAAACATTAATGAAACCGCCATGTTTAATGATGTTAAGGTCAAAAATAGTATGAAATAGGCTTGATTATATAGGCGGATTAGATGAGGAATTTCTAGTTTCAAATCACAACTTCTGAATATGATTTGCTTGGTGTGGCTTCTTGATGGTTGCTGGTTGAAAATGCATTAATTTTTCGTTCTCATTAAAGTTGGGACAGAACTTCGTGTGACAAGATCATTATCAGAAGCGAAGCGTGTGATATATTCAACGATTATAAAAATTCAATATAAAAAAGTTTTTATTTTACAATATGAAATCCCAAGCCATTTCTAGATCAGCATTGGGGGGCATAGGTACTCAAAGGTTTAATATATATATATATATATATATAAAACTTTAACTTAAAGTATTCCCATTTGCTAATTAATATCGTGTCAAGTTGTCACTGTAATAATACAAATATGTTTGAGAAAATCACATCCAAAAACTTGAGAAGCAAATTGATCTCAAAAAAAGATTAAACAATTATAAAATTGCTCCATAAGACCAATAGACATAAATATAATTAAAATTTATTGTAAAAAAACAAAACTACCCTTCACATTTTTTTTTTAAATTTCCCCCACCATCACTAGCCAGCAGCTCTGCCGTCAGTTGCTGGAGTTTCATAAGTAATTTATCAAGTAACTATTTGTTAAATAGACTTTCTATTACTAACTTTGATAGTTTTCCTTAGTAATTTGACAAGTAAATATAATTTTACCAAAATAACAAGTTTATATTAGTTTTTTATAAGTAAACTTTTGATAATAAAAATAATTAAACATTTATAAAAATCAATGTATATTAAATTTTTTAATAAGTCTTCATTAGTAATTTAATAACTAATCATTTAAAAAATGACAATAATCATTAAGCTTCTAAAGAGCATTGGCTTGGTAAAGTGAAAATAAAGTTAATAATATATATGAATTAAATTGTCAATTGGATGATTAAGAAGTATTGCTAGCTTAGTTGCTAGCAATCTTTTTGGTGATAATTGTGAGTTCAAAACCCTTTGGCCACCTTAAAAATTTAATTTGTCATCAGTGCTAGAATTCCAACAGCTAGTGAAGGGAATTTTAAAAAAAATGTATACGAGAGGTAGTTTTGCCTTTTCATCATAAATATGTACATTTTTTACAAGTATAAAAATATCAACTACAACTTTTTTAAGAATTATGAAATAATTAACTTTTACCATATATTAATTAGGAATTAGATAGTGTATTATAGGTGATCGATTATTCTCATAATTTTATCTAAATACTCCTATTTTGTTAAGCGGCCCTCTAGACCTCTAGTAGCTTTCAATCTTGTTATTTATAAGTCCTTTTGTAAAATTTATGCATGAAACAATTAATTTTTTAATATTGCCTTTAATATATATATATATATATATTGGATAATCATATTATGGTAGAGACAGGGATTATGAAAAAATTTTAGGTAGACTGAGTGTGCCAAGTCATTTGTAGTCTGTTTAATAAAAATATGACATTTAAATAATAAAAATATAAATTAATTTTAATATCAATGATAATAGAGATAAAAAATGCAATAAATTAATTATGCATTCTATTATAAGACTAAAATTAATTAAAATAATATTACATAAGATTTTATTTAAATAACTTGAAGCATTTTAATTGGATAGATAATAAATGAAGTGGTGCACTTGATCTATCTGAAAATTTCTCTAGAAAAGTAGAGATTATTAGTAAAATTAAGTTAAAATTTATTACACTTGATTAAAAGTATTTTTAGAAAGATGAATTCAAAAAAGTTTGACTAATTTTTTATTATCTATATGAATAAGTTAAAAATAACTTATAAAAAGCAACAAACTCGCATGCATCATACATAATCATTCTCTCTCATAATTGTCGTTAGTCATTTCTTAATTGACTTTTCACACATACTCTGAAGTGTCACGTGGCTTGTAGTGATTATATTGGCATGGCTTTCAATTTTAAGACTGTCGTGAACAGTTGGCTAATTAATTAGTTTTTTGTCCTGCCGTTCATGGACTTTTAAGTGATAAGCACAGTACCAAGTTCCTTGTTCTCAATGTCATCGTTTGAGTGGTCGATCGCTAAACTTCTAAAGAGGAGAATTTCACAGACGACGACTTTGACCTCAGCTTCATTAAATGAAATGACGATTAAGTTCCAAAGAATGAAAGAATAGATTTTTTAAGAGTTTTGAAAGCCGGATTGGTCGGCCAATCAACCAGTTGAATTAGCTAACAACTGGCCTAGTTATATTCAGTCCGGTATTGCAGGAAGACCGGGAAAGAACATGGATAAAACCAGCTCTACATATCCTAGAAAAATTGAAAAAATTAATAATCTCTTGTACTATAAATCACTTTTACATAAAAATATAGACTATTAATTACTATCTTCTAATTTTTACCCTTTTATAATTGAAAAAAAACTTAGGATTACACACACAATTAGCATTATATGCTAGTTAAGGTATTCAATTAACAAATCGTCAAGGTAATTGCTTTCAATTAACAAACTTCTTTATCTAATTAAATCAAGACACACGTGTAGATCTTTTTATTTATTATTTATTCTATATAAAACTATAAAAACAACAAGCACTTCATTGACATTTTGAAATGATAATTATTTGGAAACAAAGTTAAAACTTCAATGGAGAGTGAATGTTGAATGAAAAGAGTAAATACCCATGTATAAGTGTGTGTGTGTGTGTCTTCCAATAATTAAAGATAAGATAACATTAAAAACTTCTGAAAAAAGAGATAATTAACATTACCTTCTTTTAAACAAAATAACTTAACGAGAACTTAAAAAATAAAATCAAATAGAAGAACCAGCTGTGTATATTTCAGCCTCACCAGCTGTGTATGCTACAAATAAGTCTGACCCACCACGACCGCCATTATTTAATGTGCACATATGAATAGAGATAGAACCACATACGTGTTGTGAAAAAAGTAGGTCCAGCCAGTCAATTCACTTGGCCTTTCTGTCGCTTCTCTTCATGCTCTCTCTCTCTCTCTGTGGGGCTTGCTTCACTTGTAGTCATTGGACGCCTTTCTTTTGGTCAATGTTGGTTGCAATCTCACCATTCCCCTTCCTTCGAGCACTTCTTGTTGCCGTTCGCTGAAATCTCACTGTTCAAGTTCTGCTTTTGTGTTCAATGGAAAAGGGTTTTAAGAGTCTCTAACAAAATGAATTGATGGGGTATATAATGGATGACTCTTTTAATATAGAACAAGTTTTTCCACTGTTCAACCTCTCTGGAAAGGTAATTTCTTTGAATTGGAAGATTTTGATAGAACCTCATCTAAACAATGCTTCACTTGTGTTTTCAAGCTTTGTCAATGTGAAGCATAAAAAGAAAGTTCACTCACTTGATTTGAGCAAAGAGGCAATCGATGATTGTAAAGGAGTGAACAGTAGCAATGACATCATGATTCTAGGGTTTAGGGAAACATGTAAAAAGAAAAAAATTGTCTACTCATTTGACCTTAACAAGCTTTGATTTTCATAAGAAGATTGATAAATAATAATTTTATACATTTTTATTATTTTAATTTAAATTTTTAAATATTTATTTGAGGCTAATTAAGTTTAATCGAATATTATTTAATTTTATTAGCCAATTTTTAATTTTAAAATTTTAACCAACTAAATCTTAGATTTAAAAATATAAATAATATCTTTAATATTTTACACAGTTACTATTTTATTTTATTTTATTTGTACAGATTCTCTAAATTTAAATTAAAAGATATTAATAGAGATTATTTTGAATAAGAAGAATATGAGTATACTTGAAGCTCAAATTAAGAATCAATTTTTTTTAAATTTTATTTAAATTTATCTTGAATATTTTATTTTAGTTTTTAATTGAGGTCATTTAGTATAGTTTTATTATTTTATTAAATTATTAAGTTTTATATATAAAGAGTTAGAGACGCAGCAGAGGGAGGCACGACTTTTACGAAAAAAAAAGAAGCGAGCAGGCGGCGCAACACTGAATTAAGAGAAGAAGGAACAGAGGCACGCGCGCTAAGCCGTTCACCTATTGCTGTTTGATTTTTAATATTCTAAAGAGTTAATTTTTTTTAATGTGATCAGTCATGATCCTAAATTTTGACTAAAATTTTTTATATTTAAAAAAAATTATTTGAATTTTATTTTAATTTACTTTTTTTCTCTATTTTTAAATTTTAGATTATAAATTTTATCTGAGATTTTATTTGTTATAATTAATTTTTGTGTACAAATATATGACAATTAAGTTGTTTAACCATCATATTATATTATCAATTTTTATTTTTAAAAAATTGTAGAATCCAAAGTTTTATATGACAGGTTTATAAATACCTAACATATATTGTAAAATATATAAATGACGGTGGTTTAAAATACCATCATTTATTGTTTAACAATCACCCACTTCACCATTATGTAACGTATTTTTTTTTAACTATCATTTTTCTTGACATCTTATATCTAGAATTCTGTAATAATGTGTAGAGATTTTAGAAGGTTTTATCATAGAAGAGGTTCTACCAAAATTTTATCAGAAAGTTTAGGAAATCTTTTTGTTTATATGAGAATGTTGCAATGATTTTCAATCTTTTTTTATATGTATTAAAAATATTAAATTAGAGTTTTTCTTGAACGAGATTTAGGGATGTGTGGTTGTGCATATATCACATACCAGTCATGCCTAAATTTTAGAGTGAGACAAAGATATACTTAAAGTATTAAACACTTACATGTTTATAATTAGCTTAGTTTACTTAACCTTTTGTACTCACAGGATTGGTAAGAAATTTTCTTGATGGACATGTATTGAAAATTAAATGCTCTAACTATTACGCGTGCGCTTGCATTTTGCCACAAGTATATGATTGTTCTTCACCTGGGTTACATGCAGGAATCATATGCTGAGCTTGAGAAATCAATCAGAGCGCTGGCAGACTTTTACTCAAGGGCAGGGCCATCAGCCCCATTATGGCATTACCAGAAGAGGTTAAGCCTGAAAAAAAAAAAAAAGATGATCTAAATTTTGCGGATCATATGACTTCAAAAAAAAAAATTCGTAGGTTCTCAACATATGAGATTAACCCTCCTAATTGATTTTAACAAAGGTGTACATTTCTGTGTCGCCTTTATAGAGTTTATGTTTGGTTTATCCTTCTAATTTAGCATCACTGATTCTGTTTGTGTCCCCCACATTTTTGTATTGGATAAAAAATTTAGGGAACTTTCCGTGTTGCATTATGGCGAGGCACTGTTGTTGCTATCAAAACACTTGGGGAAGAAGTATGACTACATAAAAATAAAATATAAACATCTTCTGTTTAAAAATATAAAATATTTTTTAAAGAGTTAAATATTTAAAAATATAAGGCATTTTTAGTTTGTTAAAGTGTAATCATTGTCTTTTTTAAAAAATACCTCGAATAATAATAATTTTATATTTATTATAGAGTATTTGATAGAAGTAAATATAAAAAAATAGAGTTAGTTTAAAAATAAATAATTATTTTATTAAAAAATAAAATTTAATTAAAAATATTTTATATTTTTAAATAGAGAGTATACAGTGCTTATAGTTTTTTATTCATTCATTGTGTGTACGTCCTTATAGTTTCTTTATTCATTCACTGCAATATGTTGACCTTTGCTTTCCTTACTGCTCAGGCACAGGTTGTCACGCGTGAGAAGAACATTTAAGTTCAAGAAATATTGTTGCAACTCCATCTGCCATTTCACATTGTCCCCACTATCCCACGTGGCTAGAGTATTTAAATAAAAAAAAAGCATCATTTTTTCATAGTGAATAGACCCACTTGTGGTCCCTTTTTGTTTTACTCTTTCTATGCGTGCAACGTGCCTCTCTTTTGAAGGGCTATAACTTTTACCTTTTCATCCCTCGCCTGGTGTTAAAAGTTCCCTTTCATTTCACTTTTTCATCTCCTGTCATTGTATAGTTTGCTATTCAAAGTGAGAGAGAGATCTACAGAGAGAATAATATTATATAATTTATTTATTTTTTATTTTTTATTTAAGAGTTATATTTAAAATTTTATTTACTTTTATTTTTTATATTTTTATTGTATTGATATTAATGATATGAAAAAAAATTTTAAATAAAACAAGAATAAATACTTAATTAGTTATCATAGTACAATTAATGTTTTAAGAATTGGATCAATATTAAACTGTGAATATTAATGGTTCACAATTCACATGATCCAATCAGGTTAGACCAACGATCAAATTGATGATATAATAATTAAATTAAATATATATATATAATAATTAAATATAAGAAATAAATATAAAATTATTACTTAACTTAAAAATAAAATAAAATTTTTAAATTTATCATGATTTAACAAGCGACATGATATAACAAAATATCAAATGATTAAAAATATTAGTTATTTTTAAAAAAAATTGATAAAAAACAAAAAAATAGTATTTTTGAACCATCCGATTTTTAAAAACTGAATTGGTTTCCAATCTCAATGCTGGTTTAAAGCGGCTAACCTCCTAAATAATTTTTTCACGTTAACCGAACTGAAATCCAAATAGATTGATAGTCTAATAGTCCGATTCAATCCGATTTTTAAATTACTGTTCACAATGATGCAATGTCAGTGAAGAGATTTCAAGTAACGACTAAGAAGCATCGTCTTCGTGGCTCTGCAGCATATCAACAACTTGGCTCATGGTGGGCCTTGCATCCCTGTCATCTTCCACACACTCCAATGCTACTTCTGCCAAAATCTCCATCTTTCGCTTTTCAACCCCATACTCTGAAATAATGGCAGGATCGATTATCTGCTCCACCCAGCCCCGCGACGTCGTTTTCTTCCTCTTCTCTCTCACCCACGTCACAAGCCTCCCGTTGTGTGCGTCTTCTCCTTTATCACTCTGAATTCCCATCATCGTTGGGCTTCTTCCAGTTATCATCTCCAACACAACAATCCCATAACTGTAAACATCAACTTTTGATGTTATTGGCAGATTGAAAACCCACTCAGGAGCCATATATCCTCTTGTTCCTCTTATCATGGAGAAGCTTTGAGTGTTTCGGTCACTTCGATTTAGAAGCTTAGATAAGCCAAAATCTGCCACCCTGGGTTGGTAATTTGAATCCAGAAGAATATTATGTGGCTTTATGTCACAGTGAAGAATCCACTCCAAGCATTCTTCGTGTAAGTATGCTAAGACCCTTGCTATTCCAAGAGCGATGTTGTATCTCCTGGTCCAATCCAAAACATTTGACTTAAGCTTTTCAGCTAAAGAACTGTTTTCCATGAATTGATACACTAAAAGCCTATGCTTTCCCTCAGCACAATAGCCCCACATTTCGATCAAGTTCATGTGGTTAAGCCTACCGATTATGCTCACTTCGGCCAGGAATTCTCCTTCTTCTTGTGTGGCTCCTATGATGTTATTATTCAGCTTCTTTATTGCTGCGATTCGCTGATCTGGCAATACTCCTTTGTACACTATTCCACTTGAGCCTCTTCCAATTTCTTCTGTGAACCCTTTCGTTGCTTGTTTCAGTTCGGAGTAAGTAAATCTTTTGAACCCAAGAGGAGAGAGAAAATTGTACCCTTGTTGATTTCCACCAGAATTGTGTTTGGTTCTGATCAAAGAACACCAACTTACGAAAACGAAGAGGAATTCGAACACCCCAATTGCCACGGAAAACCAAAGAAAAAACTTTACAAAACTGCTTACGTGTCTCTTGGTATACGCTCTTTCAAGCTCCACCGAGCAAACATGACCATGTCCTTGGACAAATTCTTCTTCTTCAAGGAAAGAAGCATTGGTTCTTCGGGTTTTTGGTACTCTTAAGTACAAGTTTCCTCTGAAGCTCGGTGAATGGTGACCATTGAGCAGCATTATCTTCGTATAGCATTTAAATGTGCCTTCCTGCAGGTCAAATGTGTACTGAACCGCCTTGCACTCACAATCTTTTAAGCATTCATCCTTACAGCCACTTAAAGTGATGTTGCTCACAAAATTAAAGTCATACCCATATAGCTCAACATTGAACAATTTTAAGAAGGTAGACTCGTTTTTACTGCATGAGACTTGAAATTTAGGTTCACACCCATAAGACCAATCGCTAAGGTTCTTCACTCTATATCCCGGAAGACACGAGCACTTCCTTCCCTGTCTCGGATCATACTTGCATGTGCTGTTAGCACCACAAAGTCCATGTACAATACAAGGATCAGATATGGCTTGCCACGTCACCTGCCAGTGATTATTCTGTAGGCTGTAAACTCGAACGTTGCCATCAGAATCTATTTTCAATCTCCTTTGTATCGCCACCCCATAATCTGAAGTTCTGAAGTCATACTTGTCTGTTGAAGTGAAACCTCCAAGTGAATCTAACTCTGCGATTCTACTACTATTGTAGGTGCTCCTTCCAGCTTCCCAGCTCACAAGCCATGGGGAAGGCCAGTATCTGCTGGAGACATCGGGGCCGTCGTACAAAAGGCTGAGAATGTTTTCATCATTGAAGACAAGCTTGTAGAATCCAGAAGATTGGTTGGTCTCACTTCTTGCAGAGACAAGCTTTGTATATCTTGTGAGCTGTTGTCCGGGAAGCAGGGTGTCGGTCGGGTAACGGAAGCTCTGCCACAGAATATTTCTTCTTCCTTGAGGCTGGAGCTCGTAAAGTACTAGATTTCCATTGTCGGTAAGATTCAGTCGTGTTGGCAAAGGCAACGACGAGGCAGTGTCGGTGGACCACACGTTAAACTGTCCAGCATCAGAGAGGACAAGGTTTCCGGCTTTGAGGAGGGAAAGTGATGACCGGTTTCCGCTGACGGGTTGGTCACGGTTTGCCATCCAAACGACGGTGCGTTTTTGGGTGAACCAGATGGCAAAAACATAGGCGTTTGTACTGTTGACGATGGCATAGAAGCCGGCAGAGAAGATGCCATTTTGGGAGATAATAACATCTTCTGGTTTCTCCACCGAGAGGGAGAAGCCATTGCTCAGGGATGATAATGATGAAGAGCATTGAAACGACAGAGAGAAGAGGAGAAAAACGTATAGGATTGATGAAATAGGCATATCAGCTATCTAAGAAGCATAAGTTCAAGAAGGATTAAAATGATTATTCATTTTAATAGACCTTGGCGGTTCGGTCTTCCAATGATTATTCATTTCGTCCACGGAAATTGAGATTTGATCCATAGATTTTATTATCGTGAACTTTATTTGGTGGGCTTGCTTTTAAATGCTTCACGTGGTTAGTTTTTGAGCCGTTCTGGCAACAGTACCATCAGCCGCGTAAGATATGTAATATATATAGAGTGCATTTCTATTTCTTTTACGTAGAAATCGATATATTATTATTTATTTGAACGAAATTTTGCAAAGTGGTTTATTATTCTTTAAAACAAATTATAAAATTTAAGGAGTATTTAATACATTTTTAATATAACTCTGTTGAATTTGTGAAAAAGACTTGCTATTTAATATCTTTTTCCTTTAATATTTACTATATTATATTTTAAATCTCACGCATCCATTTAATTTCCCTGTGTGAAAGAGCTTCTGTGTCTCTTAAAAAAAACATTTTCAAGCACCAAAGCAAACGAAAGAGTCGAAAATTCCGTGAAATTCGACAGACCACCTTAATATTAGGGTTGGACTTGAGAGTTTTTTTTTTATTATTATTTTGGATTTATTCCGGCAACATGAATAAGCTCGAGCTTGAATATATTTAGCCCAAATAGTCTTTCTCCTAAATTTTTACTTTGAACATTTCATGCTCCTAAATGAAATTTTAATATTCTAATAAATGGTTGTTTGGAATATTTTTAAAAATATTAAGAAAAAATAAATACAAGAAATTATTTTATATGTTTTGATTTTTACCCTTTCAATGCTTAGTCTCATCTTATTTTTTTTTAGGGGGGCCAAAAAATTAATCTCACTTTAATAAAGATAGAAAAAAAGCGTGTTGTATGTAGTATTATGTTGCTTGAAAAATATTAATATTATAAGATAAAAATTGAACTTCATGAAAATAAATAAATTAATATTTAACAATCTGGTATTTGGGCTGGAATCTCGAGGTATTAGCGCTAGCTTGGCTATATATATATATATATATTTAAATATTTTAAATCCAACTCAAAAAAGCCATCTTGCTGGAATTAATTAATTGTTGTAGCAAACAAGTTATAATTATATATGTTGCTATACCTTTTTGGAAAGAGAAAATTAACTGAGTTGTTCAATTTCAAATGGTTTGTCAGTCAAGACAAATCTCATGGCGTAAAAGACACCTACCAAAACAAAATCTGATGTGTTATACTCCCTTGTCAAAAAATATAAAATATTTTTAATTAAATCTCACTCATAATAAAATAATTATTTATTTTTAAATTAATTCTATCTTTTCATATTTATTCCTACTTAATAGGATATTTTATTTTAAAATAAATATAAATTAATTTAATTTATTCAATAGAGATACGTTTAAGAAAAAATGCAATAATTACACTTTAAAAAATTAAAAATATCTTACATTATTGAATATTTAATCTTTCAAAAAATGCAATATATTTTTAATAAAGGGAGTATGATTTAATTATATCTTCAAGAAAATTTTAAAATTATTTTGAAAGAATTAAAAAAAAGTCTTGAATTAAAGTTATGAAGACAAAAGTGCATATTTGATTCTTTAATTTATATAAGGTTTCATTTAAATTTTTAATTTAGAAAATTTCTTTTCAATTCTTTAACTCTAACGTTATTAATTAGTTTCATTAATAAAAAATATCGATATCAAAATTTTAAATATCAATAAAATATTTTTAAATATTAACTTATTAAAACTAATTTTTTTAAAAATAATAATAATTTGCATAAAAAATAATCATTTGTGGCTAATAATATTAGGGTTAGAAGATAGAAAATAAACTTCATAAAATTAAGGAATCAAACAAAAACTTTATACAAAGTTAAAGATATAAGTTATGAACTACTACCTCCCTCCCAAATAATAAGATACTTTTAAATAAAATATCATATACTAATAAAATTTATTAAATATACTTTATAACCTTACATTTTTAAGACAAAAATATAAACTTTTAAAAATATTTTTTATTTAATATTTCATTAATGAAACAATATTGAAGAGAGAGAATGTAGAGGAATGATAATATTGAAAA
This sequence comes from Prosopis cineraria, assembly GCF_029017545.1. Lineage (NCBI taxonomy): Eukaryota > Viridiplantae > Streptophyta > Magnoliopsida > Fabales > Fabaceae > Prosopis > Prosopis cineraria. The sequence goes on from NW_026555343.1 coordinate 4,104,636, forward strand.
AGTATTATTAATAAAATTTTATTTTTATTAAAATATCTTATATTTTGGGACGTTAAATCTTCTCTAAAAATTTCTTATAATTTGGGATGAAGGGAGTATATTTTTTTTTTCAAGTGGTGTTGCTTTAAAGAGTTATTTTAGCACAAAATTATATCAAAATAAGTAGTTCAAGCTGGTGTGAGTAATAGCAATTCTTATTCTTTGAGCAAATAATTGGGAATTTAAATCTCAACTTTTATATATGTGTGTAGCAATTTAGCTTAGAAGGATTTACTCTTGTATCTAAAAAAATTAAATTGTATCAAAATAGTTCATAAAAAATCGTTATCACGAGAACAACTATTTATTCTAAAGCCGGGCATTTGAAAAGGCCGAATAATCAAGCCCGGCCTGAATTTCCTTCCTGTTTCGGGTGGCTCAAATACTCAAATTTAATTTTTAAAATTATTTTTAATTATTTTTTTACTTTAAAATTAATTATTTTATTTTATAAAAAATATAAAAAATATTTTTTAAATACTTAAATGATGTCTAGGACTCAAATATATGGTATTTTAATATAAAATAATCTAAAACTTAAAAAATTAATTAATATTTATTATATTTTATATATTTTTAAAAATATAATTTTTTTATTCGGGTATTCGGGCCAAGCCCGAACCCAATCGGGCTTGGCCCGAACATAAAAAAAATCTTTTTTTAAGCTCGGCTCTAAAATTTTTTGAGCCAATTCGGGCTAGCCCGTCGGGCTTGGCCCAAATTACCGGCTCTAATTTATTCCAAATGAAACGTTGGTCCAGAGAATGAAAATGCTGGATCATCCCACCAAGAGTTTATAATTAACGTACTGAAAATGTAAAAAGCTATTCCTTCGTTCAAAAATATAATATATTTTTTAAGAATTGAATGTTTAAAAATGTAAAATATTTTAAATCTTTTAAAATGTAATCATTAACTTTTTTTAAATAGCCTTATCGAATAAATTACTTTATATTTTTTTATGGTGAAACACTTTATTAAATAAAGATAAATATGAAAAAATATGGTTAGTTTAAAGATAAATAATTACTTTATTGAAGGATAAGATTTAATTAAAAATGTCTTACATTTAAAAAAAAATATTATGGAAGCAAGGTGTTGACATAGTGACACGTCTTAGCTGACTTTTTATTTTATTTTATTTTTCTTTTTCCCTGTTTGATCCATAAGGTTTTCCCTTGAGGCGTTCGCACATATTGGCCTTTTTCTTATTCTTCTCCTTTTTTTTTTTGGGGGCCAAATGTTCATACATAGGGTTTTGCTTTGCTTTCCCCGTGTGAAAGAGATTCTGTGTCTTCTTTTAGTTTCCTTTAATTTCTCAAGGAACCAAGGCAAACATGTTATAATTAATATATATAAACATTGCTATAGCTTTTAATTTGACGAGAAAAATTTAACTCAGTTGAATTACAATGGTTCATAGTCAAGAATAATCTCATGGCGTGAAAGACACCTACAAAAATAAAAATAAAAACTTACAAATCAGGGGAAATGGCATTAAATAATTGAAATATCAAATTAAACTTAAATAAGAATTAAAAATTTTAAAAATCTGAAATAATGATCAAAGGTTCAAGTAAATTTTATTGATCTGAAAGTTTGCAATTCTTATTCTATGATTTGCAATTATCAAAAGAAGAACTTATGAACTCACACTAGATTAAGTAATATGGTTGAGTTAGTGTCCTCCATTCCTCCTTTTCAGATGGGTCGTTCCCAAGACCATTTCTGAGAAGTGATATCAAGGCCAGGTCAGTTTCACCAAGTACTTTCATGGGAAAACACTGTAGATATAATTTTTTATATTTATATTTTACTCGCATTTTATTTTTTATCTTTATATTTTTTCTAGTATTTTAGGTTTTTATATTTTTATTTTTTATTATCTTTTATCCCTTTATAAACAAAGTATAAAAACCTTATAAGGACTTAAAATAATAAAAAATAAAAGTATAAAGATCTAAAACATTAAAAAAAAGTATAAAAATTAAAAATAAAATACGAATAAAATATATGAACTAAAAATTATATTTATTAAAAAAAAATCAGTTTGTGAGACTTTGGTATTTGTAGTGTTTTCAATATGAGAAACTTGTGGACTCATTTATGGATTGCTGACAAGTAATATTGGAGTCAGGTATATTGTTAGAACAACATTGTCACTTCCTAACAAGCTAAGTGATATCAAGTGCAAGTTTCGCTTAGGACTTCAAAAGGGCAAAAAAAAAAAAAAAAACAGACAGTATTTGTGAGATCCAATGTTAGAAACTAGAAAAGATAGGAGGAAAGTAGGATGAGAGAAGCCAATTCCAGAACATAAAAGGTTACATAGATTAAATTTTGACCATCATATTAGGACATGTTTGCTAATTGCAATAATTTTTTTATTGTTCACTAATGATGTTGATTAAATATCTATAATTTTTTATTCATAAGTTTTTTTATTTTTTATTATAAATATGAAACATATCATTTTTGTTCTCAGAAATTATTCCCCCGGTCTCTCATATGTGTGCGTACACTCCTTTTGTCATTATTATATATATGACTTTTTTAAGAACAATTCATTGATCCTTAATATAAATCACATAAAATGTTATTAATTAAAATTTTGAAATTGAGGTATGAAGTTTAAACTTCAAAAAGCTTATGTGGCTATCTTTAGCAATCACACCATGCTGCTTGGCGAACTTGGAACTTCTCCATTTTTTTCATCATCTTTTTTCCTTCACTTCCCTAATTATAACTATTCATTAAATTTATAATTAAAAATTATTTAATGCAGTGATATCAATAATTATGATTAAAAAATGAAGAGAAAAAGACAATAAAAAATAGAGAGGTTCCATGTCTGATGCAGTGATGCTTGCCTGCCTTGGTTCAGCTCTCAAGTATTGCGTGTAAAGGAATCTGGACTTTTGGGCCACCCAAAACCTTTAAAGGCCCAATGGAAATTTAATTGTTGAATATTTTAATCCCATTTGTATAATACTTTGATCGGATCTTTGCAGAATGGGCTGACACTGAAATAGTTCAACTTCAACGTGGTTGTTAGGCTTCTCAATTTTTTTTTTTTTTTACAATGAAAGAGCGGCAGACTAGCTGCTAATGCCGATACAGTCTTGGTTCAATAAAGAAACAAGCAATTGAGGACTATTAATAACTGATAATCCAGGCCAAGCATTATGAGCGAGAAAATCAACAACGTGATTTGCTTCCCTGCGAACATGCATTATCGAGATATTCCACTCTTTTTTTTTTTTTTACCAAAGAGAAATGCATTTCGGGACTTCAAAAAGCTAGAAATTTACAGACAAGGCTTAATAAAATATAAAATTATTTTAAGGATCCAAAGATTTCATTTGCAATTATATTTTGGTATGATGACATTGAAAGCCCTAAAACAAAAAATTACTACAATAAAAGCCTATTAACTTTGCATTGCATATTATATTGTGAAAACATGGACCGGCAACAGGAGGAGAGGAGAGACGGGCAAGATTGATAGAAGGACACCACAGCTTAACTCAAAACCTTAAGATTTAAGTTTATAAGCCCTTCCTATTTATTATATATTACTTATTAAGCACAACTTTATTTGATGTGGGATTTCTTGCATTGTTTTAAGTCCACTCATATTTGAATAACTTAATAATCTCCTCTGCAAGTATAAATCTACAAGCTCCCGATATTAAAGACACTCCAAACACTAAGTTCCTATTTTTTAGGGCCAGCCTTATTTTCATGTTTCAAACGGTGTAGTGCACATAAGTCCTTGTTGAATGTTGTTGTGAAAAGCTAAATCTTAATTTGTCAAGTTTATGAGAAAACCCTAACAAAAAAAATACAAGTTAAGGTTTATTTTTTTACAACAATGTATATGTGTTTTACACAATATTCGATGCAAAACTGGTAATAATTTTTCATTTTAAAGCTTTTAATGTCATTTTCCCTTATATTTTTTTGGAAAAATCACAATTAAGGACCTACTAAGAACATTAATATTAATTAGGGACCATAACATTTTAAAATCCCAATTGAGGACTTGAATTGGGATAAAAAATATATCTAATTTTACAAAATTGCCCCTTCTCTAAACACTAACAAGTAATAGCAAATCAACTTATATTGCGTTCTCTATTCTTGTTTCTAGGTGTGAAAAAGCTGCTCTTGTGCATGAAAAATGTGAGCAAAAAATTAGTTGAGTGGATTATCATCTAAATCATCATCTTCTCCTCTCTTGGTAATAGGTAATTACATGATTGCTTCTTTTATATCTTCTTCTCTGTCATGCATGCAAGAAAAATCTACAATTTTCTTTTCTCTATCTTTAACATCTCCTCTGCCATGCATACGCGAGAGAATTGTTATATCTTTGTAAATGTTGCCTTACTCTGTTTTCATTCTATAACTAAAAAAAAAAAAGTAATCTTCTTGATGATTGAAAGATTATATATATATATATAGACACACCAATAAATGATTTCTGAAAACAACAGTGTTAAAAAAATTGAGTGAAAAACAAGAAAGATGCAATATAGATGCTAAATTTTTCTATTATGTGATGAAAAGTGTGTTAATTTTAAAAAAATCAACAACGAAATAAACTCTTGAGGACTACTAATAATTGATAATCCAGGCTAAGTATTATGAGCTTTACGAGCGAGAAAATCAACAACATGATTTGCTTCCTTGCGAACGCGCATCATCGAGATATTCCATTCAAAATTTTTACTAGAGAGAAATGCATTTAAGGACCTCAAAAGTGAGAAATTTACAAACAAGGCTCAATAGAATATAAAATTATTTTAAGGATCCAGAGATTTCATTTGCAATTATGTCTTGGGAGGATGACATTGAAGGCCCTAAAATGAAAAATTATTACAATAAAAACCTATAAATTTTACATCAGATATTATATTGTGAAAATATGGATTGGGAACGGGAGGAGACATAAGTAAGATTGGTGGAAGGACGCCATATCTTAACTCAAAATCTCAAGATTCAAGTTTATTGGCCATTCCTCTTTATTATATATTAGTTATTAAGCCAACTTTATTCAATGTGGGACTTCTCATATCATCCTAAGTCCATTCATATTTGGATAACCTAACAATCTCCCCTTCAAGTATGAATTCACAAGCTCCCCATATCAAAGACACCCCACAACACCAAGTCCTTTTGTTTTAGAATTAATTTCATTTTCGAACTTCAAATGGTGTAGTGCACAAAAATTCTTACTGAATGTTGTTGTGAAAAGCTAAACTTTAATTTGTTAAATTTATGAGAAAACCCTAATAAAAAAATTCAAGTTAAAGTTCAGCTTTTTACAACATGTTTGTACTTTACAACCTAATATTCAGGCTTTAAATGGAGTATTTTTTCAGTGTAATGACTTATTTGCCCCTTTCATAGTCTACTCCTACTGCCAGATGACTATCATCTTCCTCCCTCACTCTTCCTTGTTTATCTTCCCTTTCTTCTTCCTAACTAAAACCTTATCTTCCATTCTCATTCCCTACCTTGAAACTCAAACTCTCTCGCCACTGCCTCGATCTTCAACACGATTGCTGTGGCTAAGCATTTGGATGTGAACATTAACTCTGTTTTCCCCTTGCTCTCGAATAGCCCTTTCAGATCAAACCCATAATATATGGACAATGAACTCGAACATGCTGAAAAATTTGGGCGATGAAGATTTTGTTTTTGAGTTTGTGAGTTCTTATTTCTACAACTTTGTATCATCAGACCTCCATCAAACGAGTTCCTCTAGTTGAAAAGCAAATGCCTTCTCTAAACATTTCAAAACACATGGGACCCACGATATTTCTAGATGAATCTCAAAATCAATCTCTTTGATTCCACAAAAAACAATGTAAGAAATTAGAATTCAGCTTTTAAAATGGGTTGGGTTTTGGTTAGAAAGAAGGGAGGGAAGAGCAACAAGGAAGAGAGAGGAAGACTAGGGTTAAGAGGTTTTAACATACCTTCTTTAATGTCTCTTGTAATTTCTCAATTTTTTAATTTTTTTAGTTTTTTTAAATCACTAGTTTCTATATAAAATAATAAACATTTTGATATTTTGATATCCCAAAATGGTAAAATTTTCTATCTTTTTATGATTTTTCAAAAATAAAATGATGTATTTGTGAAATTTTTCTTTAAAAAATTGTAAAAAAATACAAATCTTTCTATGATTTGTTTTTCATAAATATTTTGATATCTTGATGTTCTGAAATGATAAAAATTTTTATTTTTTTATGATTTTTCAAAAAAAGTTGTTTTTGTGATATTTTTATTTAAAAAAATTGTAAAAAGATACAAATCTTCACTATTTTAGGACATCAAAATATAAAAATGTCTCTTATTTTAAAAGCTAATGATTTAAAGAAAAATAAAAAATAAAATTAAATAATTGAGACATTATAACGGGCATTGTAAAATAATACATTAGAGGTTCCAAGTCCAGGAAAAATAAGACATGAAGAAGGAGAGTTCTCAAACAACATAGATAATTATGGGAGAGGTAAATGAGTCATTCCACTGAAAAAGATAATAACAAGTAGAGAATTTAAACCTTTAGAATAATTTTAAATTTTATTGAACTTTGTCTGTAAATGTTTTACTTTTGGGAGCTCTAAATGCCACTCTCCTTTTTTAATACTTTTTTGGGTCTCTTTTATAAAATGTTTACAAATAAATTATAATCTTAAAAATAAGTTGTAAAAGAAAAAATTTATTCTTATATTATTTTTTATGAAATAAGTTTTAGTTGATGATAATTATAATGTCATTAACCCTTCATTCAAATGGACACAAAAATAGGGAAGAATAAAAACTAAAAAAATCTTAAAAATAGTAAACAAAAAAAGTTAAAATTTCTTCTATTGGCTTTCATCTCTGCCCATTTTCCCTCCATCCAGACTATATATTTGGTGAAATTTTATGATGTTTGGTTAAATTTTTAAAAACAATCAAAATCTGAAAAAAAGAAGAAGTAAAATTTTGATTATTTTAAGAAGTTACTTTGAATAGCTTTTGACAATAATATGATATGTCAGAAAAAATAATATTATAAAAATATGAAAATACATAAAGATATCATAAAACATAATTATTGGTCTCTGTAGTTTTATTATGTTTTGCTTTTAATTCTTGTAATTTTTTTTATATTTTTAATCCCTATAGTTTCAATAAAATTGAGTAAGCTTAATCAAATTTCTATAATTTTAGTGTTTTCAGTGGTTTTTGTTCCTGTAAAAATTGAAAACATGGAAAAAATCTATAAGAATTAAAATAAAAATGCAATAAAATTATAGGAATCAATGACTATATTTTTTCTTTTAAATATAATTTTTTTAAAAATTCAATAAAATATTTATGATTCACTTTTTCTATTGGATGAATATCTCTTTTCAATAAACTGTACCAAAATGCAAATATAGAACGCTTTAAAAATTTATAATATTTACTAATACTGATTTTTTAATATATTACTAATTGTTAATTATTGTAACCTTATAAAAGGGAAAGAAAGGAAATAACATATGTTTTATGTAGCTTATTAAATACAATTGTTGTCGGAGCCAATAAAAAGTAATTTTTTTAAATACCTTTTTTTTATTTACATGACTCAAACTCAAGACTTGTGTTTGTGTCAATTTAACATATAATGTGTGTATGAACTAGCTAATGGGATATTATGTCCATTTAACTCGTGTTTATATTTTATTATAGGTGTGTGTAACTAACCTGTGACTCAATAGGCTTAATTTTTTAGATTGGTCTTAGTGATAGAGTTGTGATAGACCTTAAATTTAGTTTAAATCTAGTTTTGCTCGACTTGATATATATATATATATATATATATATATTAATTGATTTTAAGAGATTTTTTTAAATTTTATGGATCATGCTTAATAAATTACTTTATTAATATTATGAAAACTTTTGAGAAGTCAATATATTATTTTTATTTAAAATTTCAATTTGATTTTTTAGCTTAATATAAAGTAAAAACAACAAATGTTATTGAGTTTTTAAAACTACTGCTTTAAATCATAATATTATTTTACATGAAAATATTTTAGATGGACATAATTTAATATATAAAATGTATTTGTTATTTTACTTTTTAATTTATTGCATTTCTTCAATGCAAAACCCAAACTTGATCTTTTTATATTAGGTTGGCCTGATCTTGATTTTAGTACATAGGCATTGAGTTGATAACTAACTTGATCTTATTTGACCTTTGTGCATCATTATTTTATTGTTTTAAAATATAATATAATTTTAAAAAATTAATATTGTAATGTAATGATTATGCATATAGGGCATTTTTTAAAGTTTAAAATTTTGAATAAAATAAATTTGTAAACTATAATTATTGGACTTATTGATATCCTAATCTTGTTTCAAATTGTTTTATAATTTAAAAACGTTTATTAGGAAATTATTTTCATTGCTCATCACTTTTAGATAATTTATATTTAATTTTTGTGGTCAAGATTTATAATTTTTTAACAAATATTTTTAAAATAAAAAATTATTTTTTTAAAAAACTGACAGTTAAAAGATAGTCTTTATTTTATATTCTATATCCATTAAAATATTTTTTAAAACCATTAAAATAAAAAGTTGTAAATTTAAGCTGTTTAAATCAAATTTGAACGATCATACTACATTCAATTAAGCCTTATTATCTTAACTGTACAGTTGATCTTTTGTTTTTGTTTTTTAAATAAAAGGCCATGGCAAAACTAAATTCTAATCTGTCTAAAGTCGTAAGGCTTTTATGGTTATCCGGTAGATTACAGTTGATTTTTTTGGATCGAGCCTGTAACCATAAAAGGAGAATGATAAATAAGGACCCCAGATAAAAGTTAATGTTAAATTAAGACTTCTTTAACATTAAAATTTTTAAATTCAACACTCTTTCTCCTGAATTGTATCTTAGTATTGAAATTCCTAATTCGAGGGTGTTCTTGTCATTCTTTCGAACAAAACGCAAAAATCCTGTGGGTTGCGCATCCAACTTCTGTTATTCTGGTCTCGTTCAATGGAGATATGTAGCATACATCAGCCTCAACAATTGGCTTGGATAGCATTGTGAGTTTTTTTATTCTAAAACTGGTTAATAGTTAATCATTCTGAGTTCGTCTCGAAGGATCGATCATACTGTCAAAGATTTTTTTGGCCAACCATACTACTTATGAAAGATCGACAGGCTTGGCTTCTCAATTAGATTTTCAGAACCTCAGCTTGTTTCCCCTAATCATCTGGTATTACCCTTCTCTCTGTTTCCGGCTCGGGAAAAATGGCCCTGCAGGGAACGGAGAACGCATGCGAAGATACAAATCTTACCGACAATGAACAAGAAGAATTCTCTGAATCTTTTGTTTGCTGCGTTTGTCTGTAAGTTTATTTTCATCATTCTAATTTTTTCCCAGCCAGATAAAGTGAATTATCTCCTAGCCACCTGCTAAGGTTGATATATCGTATGTCGATTTCTTCTTTTATGATTGAAAAAAGCTGTGGAATTTTATTTTTCGAGAATCAAGTGGAGTATTTCAAGTAGTGGTTGATGAATGCGTTGGTGAAATCCACTTCATTAAAATGCTATGACTAGAAGGGGAAAAAAGAACTAGGAACGATTCTGATCCAGTGAAAGTTAGAATCTTTTAATTTTAATGCCGTATTTGGAAATTAAGTTTCGGTCCCAAGTCCCTATATGACCCTCTTTTCATCGGAGCATGCATACCTTTGTCGACGAACATTGGTCCAGTTTGGACTAATTGAGGTTCTCTTAGGATTAATCAGTCATTTTAAATTTGCAAACAACACCCCCAACCTCCCCAAAACAAAGAGACAACAAGAAAATAGAACACAAAGGGCGTCGTTTATTTTTGGCTGAATTCAATTTTAGTTGGTTTTTGGCTTCTTTACTCCAATTTTAAGTCTTTATGTACTAAATCTTAGTCTACCTTGATCATGCAGGGATCTGTTATACAAGCCTATTGTACTGTGTAAGGCAACATTATTTTCATGGAGGAAGAATTTGTACTTTTTCATTCCGATTACAATCCAACTTTTATTTTTTCATTTTCAGCTTGTGGTCACATATCCTGTTTCTGGTGTGTCCATCGGTCGATGAACCCTCTGCGCGAGTCCCATTGTCCAATTTGTAGGCATCCATATTATCACTTTCCAACAATCTGTCAGATGCTTCACTTTCTGCTTCTGAAGATGTATCCTGCTGCTTACAAGAGAAGGGAAATTCAAACTCTTGGTATGGTTTTTTCTAGGGCCATGTGCAAGAGCGTGTGTGTGCAGTTGACAATTTTTAGTTGTTGCTTCTTTAAATTTATCTTCTCTGAGAAATGGCAACTTAGAATATACTATTGCTGTCAATGCCTTGTGAAAAATGCTTACTTCATGCTTAACTTTACACCACCAATTAATTCAAAGTCTTCCAGAGGGAAATTTATGGGAGAACCGATTTTGGTTGCTAGATTTAGAATAGCTACTTGCATAAAGAGCCAAGTCATTGATGTTGGTGCCTATTGTCCCTTAGGTCACATGTTCAAAATGTCTTGAGTAGGCTGGTCTGATTTTCTTAATTGAAATTATGTTTCTGCACCAGGAATAGTGAACCTTTGAATTTTGACTTGGCCATAATTTGAGGTCAGAAGGCTTTAAGGAGGCATGTTAAAAACTATAGTAAAAACTATTAATAGACCTTCACTTGACATCTTAAACTTTTGAGTCTAAATAGTTCTTGTCGAATAAAAAATTCTCTTCTTTAACATTTCTTGGTATGCAGCAAAAAGAGAGAACATAAGTTCATCATGTGTTTGAAGTGAATGTGATGACTGTAAATTCCAAAGAAGAGAACTTTCTGGAGGTCTGACTTCTGAAGCAGAATGTCGATCACAAGTTTCTTCTGCTCTGTTTATTGGAGACTTTTTGTTCTCATGTTATATAAATACCCTTTTTGTTTAACATGTAAAATTTATTTTGTGTTATATGTATTCCTTATTGATTTAGCATGTGAGGTTTTTTGTTTTTGGTGGTCTTCTGATTCTCGGTTCATCCTTGTATATTGTTTGTAAACTTTGGTTTCCCCTTTTTGTTGTCACTTTCTTTCAAGCACGTTTGCATATATTATGAAAGACAAGTTCTCCTTTTGTCTTCTCCTGGCAAAGTTTGAAGCAATGGTTCATCTCCCTTTTCCAGAGGAAGAAAAGAAACGGGGCTGCTACTCTCCTCAATTTGATGATGATAATCTTGTATCAGAAGTTAAGTTTGACCATCCAGGTACTTCATCTTCCTGCTATGCTGGAAATCTGGGTTCCAACCCACAGAATGCAGGACTTTCTGCAAGGATGGAGCAATCAGGGTCTGAAACTCAAGAGCAACATAAGGGCACCATCTCTAAAGATATTTTTGGTGGAACACCTGAAGCTTTTGGGACTCCTGCTCAAGTAAAACTTCTGCCTCGGAATGATAGGCAGCAGAAGATATTGGTTGAAGATGTCATGTGTTCAGCATGCAAGCAACTGCTTTTTTGTCCAGTTGTTCTTAACTGTGGTCATGGTATTTATGCACAATATTTACCTCTCTTTTCTAAACTATTGAGATCATTAATGGAAAATCTGGGTAGTTGGTATATAACCTCTCTTCTTTCCCTTCATTTCTACAGTATACTGTGAGTCTTGTATCGAGAACTCAGCTGATGAGATGCTTAGATGCCAAATTTGTCAACTTTCACATCCAAGGGGATTTCCAAACGTTTGTTTGGAGCTTGATCACTTTATAAAGGAACAATTTCCGGAGGAATATGCAAAGCAAAGAGATGCTGTTCAACTTAGGCATATCTATGGCAAACCTGAGATCCCTTCTTGTATGTATCTTTGCCTACTGGCTTTAGTATATTTTGGTCATACAATGTTGAGTGAGATCATAAGGAAATCGACTTTCCTCTAAAAATCTCTAGGATAATTGATCCTTCGGAATAAATCATAAGAAGTAGCACATGCATAAAATATAGGGTAAATTATGCAGATATCATCTGAGGTCTGCCCAAATTATCCTTAGCTTCCTTATTTCATAAACTAAGTTGACATCTGTTATTGCTGATTGCTACTTGCCAAATATATAAAGAATAGAAAGCAAAAGTTGTTTTGATAAGCGGAATTGAGTGTTATGATTTGGAAATCATTTACTGCTATGATTTAGGAAGATGCATGGACTCTTCCAGTTGTTTTCTCCTCTTATCTTGTATAAGTTCTGATGCAGGCCATAACCAGAGAGTATTTCAACCTCCAACCTCCTTTCTACTCCCCCACCCCTTTTATTTCATATCATTAATTTTCCTCTTTTAAATTTTATTGTCTCAAACTTCTGGTTGATACCTAATGTCCTAATGTGTTTTAGCCTGCTTAGAATTGCTACTCATGCTAATCCTTCCATGTTTATCCTTGAGGGATATGGTTCTTTTAAATCATTAATTATTTCAGTATTGATGATGATTCTCACATTCAGTTTTGTCAGTTTTTTTGCGTGTGGAATATTCTTTTTTTTATTTTTTTATGCCTTTAAAGCCCTGTCCTTCAAGAATATACCCACCCACTCAAAATTTTTATCCTGGTCAGAGTTCCAGTCTCCTGTAATTTTTTTTTTTTCAAGAACTTGATTCATGGAATGTTGTGTTGATTCGATTATTATTATTATTTTCACTCCAATTTGGATTTTTCTATTCTTGTTCAATCCTCTTAGTCCTCTATTGCTATCATTTTTCAAATGGGCAGGGCGTAGGGGTTCATGCTAGACAAGTCTATACAGAAATCTATACATTCTTCTCTGGTTAGTTCTTTTACCTGGACATTGGTAGTTAATAAAACAAGTACACATAGCTGGTTGTAGAGTTGCCCCAGGTGGCTTATCCTCCTAATTTTCATTATTTGTGAGCTTAAGTTGGATAGAAGTACCCTATTTTACTGGGGTTCCTCTGCTTTCCTTGGATTAATTTGTTTGGATTTCTTGGTGAACATTTGGTGCCCTTCAACAATAACAGCAAGTCTTATTCCATTAGGTGGGATTAGCTACATAGATTGCATAATACCATTGTGCTTTATCATCAACCAATCTTTTAGAAATATTTTTATCTAAGATTTCATTTAATAACTTCCATAAGTGCTCTCTTTGGTTTTTCTCTACCTTTTTTAATAAGGTTTAAGATTATCCGTTCCACTCTCCTTACCGATGTCCTTCGCCTTGGAGTTTTTTCTCATGATAAGTTTCAAAGGTCTTCGTTTGAATAAAGAGGCCAAAATTTTGTGGCAATGTGTGCTTTTGTGGCTATTTGGTATATGTGGTTCGTATGACATGATTTACATCTTTGGGGGTGTCCTAGTCTCTGTCACTTAAATAATGTTGTATTTATGGCTTTCTCTGGTGCTATGCTCTGTGTGTGTGTGTGTGTGTGTGTGTGTGTGTCTGTGTTGACTGCCTTTTATTTTAGTGTTTGGAGAATTTCTCTTCCTTTTCCCATCTTTAATAATTTACCCTCTAATATTTTTTGGGAGAATATCAATGAAGGACTGCATAAATCATTTAATAGCAGACAAGGACTTGGACAGATTAGGTACTTGTTAAAAGTTGAACCTCACTTGTTAATTGTTATTGTTTACTTGTTAGAAATCTTTTCTGATATTAAATTATTTCCCAAGTCCTTCATTGATATTCTCCCATATTTTTTCCTTTCTTCCACATTTGAAGTTTGATTTGCATTAGTGTTTTAATTAATACTATTATTCCATCTTACTTTAGCTTCTGCTTTCAGGTTCATTGAATAAGGGAAAAGGAGGAAAAGCGGCATGGTGGTCTGATCCTCAACCAAAAGTACATGTTGCAGTTGGTTGTGATTTTTGTGGGGTAAAATCTCTGATCTTTGCTTCCTTGAATTCTTTTTTGTATTCGTTTTCCTTAATGTTTATTTATATTTGGGGCTTTGTGCATGGAAATGAGTGTTAAACATTATTACTAGCAGAAACCCTATTTTATTGACCCAGCATGTTGGTGGTCTTTTATACTATACCCTGTTCCAGCTGCAACCATGTAGTTGTAATTTGTTTAGTTCCTGCTGTTATGACTGATGAGGACTACTGCTAGAATTGATTGTGTACGAATGAAGTCAGAGGCTAGACTTTTCATTGAGCAGTTCGTTTTCTCCCCTCTTTTTTGAATTAAAGCTGTACTCTTGGCATCCATTCGGGATTTGCATTACAGATTTGTAGGGCGTTAGAGAGCTCTTTTGATTTGATATTCTATTTTCCCAATTTATTTGCTTTTTTGTTGCGGTAGGAGGATTTGCTATCCTCTCATTGTGCATGTTGATTCGTTCTCTTTGTGGATTCTTCTATAAAAAAGTATGGGTTGAATAATACCTCTGCCCTGTAAGTTCTCTTAATTCTAGCTATAGTTTAAAAATTTGTAATAATTCCTCATAGTTTTAAAATTTTTAATTTAGTCCCTTTTAATAATCATTCAGTGGCGTGCTATTAAATTTTGGTGACATTTATCTCATAATAGATTTCAATATAATCTTTTTTCTTTTTGGGGTACATTACAAATTGGACCTTGATCATTGGGCTGCCCACAGGCGGCTTTTATCTTGGTTATTAAAATATGACTTATAGGGTTTTAATTTGTGGTTTTGGAAAAGTTAAAGCTAGATTTTCATATAACTGAGGCTATGATATTATCTTTCCTTGGACTGCTCTGTTCTTTTGCAAAATATTTAGCTATAATTTATACTTATTCTATCTTTGGCTGCCTAGCTAACCTAATTACTCAGAGATTCCAAGTTGAAAGATGAGATTTGATTTTTTTATTTTTTTTTTTGTAATACAAAGGCCATGGCAAGAAACCATGCAGGAGAAACAAAATTAAGACATCAGAAATCAAAATAACCCCCTCCCTGATTCCCTTTATTTATTTATTTTCCTTGTCAAAGTTGCAGACGGTTTCTTTGATACTTCTAGTTTTCTAGTGTGGTAACGCATGGCTTGTATGTTCAGATGTTTCCAATTGTTGGGGATAGATACAGATGCAAAGACTGTAAGGAGAAGGTTGGTTTTGATCTTTGTGGTGATTGTTACAAAATTCGCAGCAAGATTCCTGGTCGGTTCAATCAGCAGCACACTCCGGACCATGAGTTTGAGCTGAAACAAAGTAATCTTATCCGTAACATAGTGACGCTGGTTGCTGGTCAGTCAGGAGATGGCTCTATTGACTATTTGCCTCTGGAAAGCATAGAGTTTAGACCTGAAGATCCCAATTTGGATGTTGATAGTGATGGAGAACATACCCAGAATGACTCTGAAGGCACCAATTGAAGAGTTGAGTTCACAGAAGTCCCAAGTTCATCTGCTGCAATTTTGGTTGGGAATCAGTCAATAGTTTATTTGGAAAATGACGATATAGGAACCATGAGTAAAATTGATCACAGATAAGGACCATAAAAATCAGAATTACTCTCAAGAACCATAAAAATAAGTTATCATTAGTTACAACTTGATCTTATGCATGTTACAAGAGTGTTTACATTCACTTTTAATGGCAGTGACAATTTTAAACATTCTTGTAAGATTGAAAAGATCAGGTTTTAATTTTAGGAAATATCAGTGATGACTTAAGGTGGCTATTCAAATGGTTCTAGAGATTTTTGTTTTAAATATTTTGAAGGTTTTTAATTGTTATTATTTTGCTTCATGGCATTCTGCCAAAAAAAAAAAAAGGAGTCATATCTGCATGAACTGTCACCTGTGTGATAGCTTGCTTCCTTTCACAGGCTTGTTGGCACTCGAGATTCCGGCTGAACCTGCCCTGCAGTTTGTGGTAGATTTGGTGACCAATCCATCAAGCATTAATAGGGATCCTCTAGAGTTTCAAGAAGATTTACACATTGAATTTCAGAGGGACACGAAACGAAGGAGGCTTGATTAGGGGTTCTTATTTCTGAAGTGGGAATCCCAAGTCTGTTATGTGTTTCTCTCTTCAAAATTTACACACATAGAGTTTCTTTAGAAACGTCAGGATCCAAAGTATGCAGACAACTTTGTTTACTTTGGCCTTGATTGATGGTGAACATTAGTGTCCAATATGGTTGTATATGGCGAGAATGTTTGGAGATTTTCTGCTTTGCTTTTGGGTTTGCTCAAGAGGCAAATAATGTTGAATAATTATGAGACGAAAATGCTATCTTGGTTGGTTTATTTAATTAATACTATTGTTCTATGGGCAGCTCTATTTTGCTATCTTTGGATTCTATAACTGCAGCTTGCCTCCAAGTGAAACTAAGGTGGCGGATGTTTACCTTGTGATTGCCATAACAATGTGACGATGACATAATCAAATTGAACTTGAATTCCCCGAAGTCATTTAGTCATATCTATGTTTTATGGGGTTTTATAGAATCTGTTTTTCTCTTTTTCCTTTTTATTTTAAAAAAAGAAAAGAAATGAACAGGAGGTTACTGCATGCAAATAGATTCTTGACTTCGAATTATGCAAATGGTAAGCAAGCCAATCTTTACAAGTATTAGTTTTTTTTTTTTTTTATTTATGTGGTAGGGGGTTATTGTCTAGTCACGCATCGAGAATTTTCTTTTACAGAATCTTAATTAACGCAGTTAACAAAACGGTTTCCTTGGTCTGAACTTCTTGTAAGCTCGGACAAGGTGCAAGGTAGGCATTCGAATTTCCGGCTGAAACATTTTCCTTTTTCATTACACTTTGACATGTCTTTACTCTCTAATTCACCCCTTCCATCTACTATCATGTTTGGAGAGAAAATTAATCTTTTAGTCTTTTAATATTTAATTTATTTTTAACTTAATCTTTCAACTATGACATGTTATGATTCAATCTTTTAATTATGACTTGTTGCGACTTAATCCTTCAACTATAACTCATTATGATTCAGTCTCTTAAACTTTTGATTTGTTTATAACTTGATCCTTATTTTTTATTTTCTTAATTATCCTTATCAAAGAAGAGGGATAAAAGAAATGCTCATATTTACTCTAAAATATCCTCCTTTTGTATTTTGATATGTGATCTAAGTGAACATATAAAAAAAAAGAACAAACAAAAGTTGAGAGACTAATTCATAGACGAGTGAAAAGTTAAAGGATTAAGGCATAAGCGAGTCAAAAGCTGAAGAACTGAATTACAACGAGTTATAGTTGAGGAACTGAGTTACAAGTGAATTCAAAATTAAAAGACTAAAGGATTAATTTTTTCATGTTTGAACATGTGTTGGGAAAATGATTTTACAATTTTTGAGGCAAAGCGGGTTATGTTTCATATTTTACTGAATCTAACGATTTCCAAATTTATGCAGCGTCAAATAGTGATCAAAGCAATTCTACAACCTTTCCCTGTAACACTCCTCATCCTCTCACAAACATCATCAAAATTAAGTAGTTTTTTAGCTTTTATTTTTATTGTTATAAAATAAAGAAAAAATGTATGGAGAAGAGATAATGGAGACAAGAGAAAGAGAATAACTTTCTTATACAAAGAGCTGCATAAAAGACTAATACAATAGAATTTCAACTTAACAAGAATTATGGTCATTTTTACGGAAAGAACTAGGTTCGGTAATTTATAATCTAGTCTGATATAGGCTTAACTTGAAGTTAAATAGAATGAATTTAATCCATAAAATTGAGAGACTAGTCTCAATAGTTTAGTACCTTGCTTTGTTTTTTCCCCCCTTTTTTCCTCTATGAAATGCAAGAATTCAATTCAACATTATGAACTCAATTAATATAATAAAAATACTTATAATCATGTAAAATTTATCACAAAATATTAAAAGCAAATCATAACAAATCCAGAACAATCTCCAACAAAAATAAAAAGTATTTCAAAGTTCAGGCTAAGGCTGGTTCACTTGGTGAAGATGAAGATATGGAGTGAAGATGGAGAGAGGGAGTGAAGATTTTCACAGTTTAGGCTAGAGCTGGTTCATTGAAATTGAAAAGTAAAAAACTAAAAATGAGGACAAAACGCTGCTTTTAGAGACTTCAAAGTTCAACCTATATTAAAAATAATTATAATTATAATTACATTAAAATTAATTTATAGTACTAGATCGAATCAAGTGGTCTGACATCTTGGTTTCCTGTTCAATCTAACTCAAAGATAGAGTCTAGTTTTTTTGGTCTTTTTACTCCTCAGATCTAACTGGACTAAGCTTATTCAAGTTAGATAGGATTGGGAAGCTTTTGTATAGCCCTACTTATCTCAATATAGATAAGATGTCATCTTTATGAGTATAATCTTACATATTGAATGTATCATCCATGTTAAATGTAGAGTAATGAGAAATAAAGCCTATGAATAGTGAGATAATGAGCGTTACTTGATAAATTTGTAGTAGTAAAAGGGAGATAGACATCCCCAACTTTTTATATTCATAACATTTATAAGTTTTTTATAGTATTGTTTGTGAGAGAATATGCACATAAAGTGTGTGTTTTATTTAAATTTTGTGAACTGGATATTTGCCAAACTGAATTGAAGTTCCATGAAAGCTACTCTGATATGCATATGTTTGTTTTGTAAAATTTGAAAAAGTAACAGCAGCAATGGCAGCAGTAGTATAAAATTAAAGTTCATTTTCTGAAAGTCTTTCTGCGTTGCAAGATCGTACTCCATACATTATGGTCAAGGAGGAAAGTTACATTAAAGAATAATCAAGATAGGCCTTGAGATTCAACCAATAAAAGAGGTTATACCAACTTACTTAAAAGTTTTGAGTTCGAGTTCGAGAAAAACAATAATATTAGTGATAGAGTCTCTATTTAAAAGGATCTTATCTTAACTCAGTCCACATTAATTTGGATTTCTGTTAAGGTTTTGTTAGTTTTAGGCACTGATTATTATTATTTTTTTTTTGAAAAGAAGGCCGTGAGATAGCCTAACGTGCAGTGTCAAATCAGAACGCAACTTGAGGCAGACCAGGGCAGAGCCTGGATGCAAAATGACAGAAGAAAAACAAAAGGGGCTGAATCTTGGAATCCGATGTGGCAGAGCAAAAATGGTAAATCTCTTCCATTGCCCAGTGATGTTTATGCAAAGCTCTTGAAAAGAAGGCCCCCAAAAAAAGCCAAAAAACAAAAAATCTGTGTTGGCCAGCTTAGCTTCTTCAACATTTAGATACCCATACTATAATTTCAGCTTCCAAATTCCAATATGTTCTCATGACATTGACATGGCGCTGAGGCTGAGCAACGGCTCTCATTCATATGGCCTGTGGGTGAGTTGACATGGACCATCATGTTTATACTCATAAAAATTATAAAATATTTGATTTTGTTAATTATAATAGAACTTGAATTTAATTTGGGACAGTTACAGCTAAGTATCCAAATGTTTAAATAATTATTAACATATTTCAGTCATGGGAAAAAACAACGAATGGACGGTAAATACATAGTCTAACTTTTTGCTGGAGACATGCAAATCATCCTATACGAGGTTAAAAAGAGAGATATCACTTTATTTATGAGGTGAAAATAACAAAGAAATGATGGAAAAATTTCATTAAATTAAATTAGTTGCAAAAAATGATAAAAATTTTAAAAAACTAAGATGACTATATGAATAATATTTTTAATTATTAAAATACTACTATTTAAAATAAAAAAATAATACATTAATATTAATTTAATAAGAGATTACCTGCTTGCTGACTTAAATGATGGCTTTATTGGCTATCTTGAGTCCTAACTCGGTTAGTGGCAAGCCAATCTTGATCTAATGATAATATAACCAACTAATCAAAAGAAGAAAGTTAAAAATGAGGTTGAGTTTAGCAGAAAAAGAACATAACATAATAAACAATGTTTAAAATTTTATTAAAAAATATGTTTATATTTAATATTCGGCAGTATTTTGAATATTCCACACAATGAAAAACCAAGTTAATGAACAATCTTCAATGAAGGGAGCGTGAAAAACCAAGGAAGAAGAAGAAGATCAAAATGTAAGTAAGCATTGAAGTTATTCCACACAATTTTTTTTTTTAAATTATCTCAAATTCAAATCCCTTGCAACCTTAAAAAAATAAGTCAATTAGAAGGGATTTTTTTTTTAAAATAAGCATAAGGAGAAAGCGATCTCCCTTAAGGTACTATTGAGTAATACTTCTTTCAACTAAATTTCTATATACAAATGTTAGGGTTTGAACTTCCAATCATATATTTAAGTAACAAGAACATATTTTACTCACACTAATTTTAGTTAGTCAATTACAAGAGATTTATTTGTAAGTAAATCTCTTTCTTGACGAAAGATAAAAAAAATATCTTTCTTGAACTTGTATGTGATTTTTCCCACATGATATTGTTATTACTTACCTTAGATTCTAAATTCTGTGCAATACAAAATATTTCAAAGAGTCACATAAGGAAGTAATTGGAGATTCTAATGTCAAACCTTATAGGGTAACACTAACAACGTAGTTAGGAAAAAAATTATTATTTATTTAGAAAAAAGCAATCATTAATTTTTATAATTTCATCAGATTTTATTTCTAGTCTCTATAAATTTTTTTAGTATTTTCAATCTTTATAGTTTCAAAAAAATTAAGTGATCTTTATTTTTCAGGTTCCTATAATTTTTTGTTTTCAATCCTTATATAAGGATTGAAAACACTAAAAAAACTATAGAGACTAAAATTAAAATTTAATAAAATTATAGGAATCAAAGATTATGAGGCTGTTTGAAATTGTTTTTATTTTATTGTTTTAAAAACTAATATTTTATAAAACATGTTATGAAGATAAAAAATAATAAAAATAAGTATTTTTTTATTTTTTCTTATTCTTAAGAATAATAATCCTAGAATACCTAAAATTTATTTTTATTTTTTTATTCTTTAAAATAATATTTTATTTTTTATTCTCTAAAATACTTTTTAAAAATATATTATTAAAAAAATTTATTTTTTTATTTTAAAAAATAAAAAACTGTTTTTAAAATAAATTGTCAAACATATCTTGTACTTTCCCTTATTTATTCTTGATACTTTTAAATTATGTGTGGAATACTTACTTAAAAAAAAATGTCTTTTCCTCAAAAACTAAAAACAAAAGTAAGAGAATATGCCGATGTGTCTACTTGTAATTAAATTTGTGTATTTATATTTTTTCACCTAAAAAAATTAATTTTTTATATTTACAGTTTTATTAAAAAATATTTGTCTATTTATATGGTCCTGTCCCCTCTTATGACCCCCAACCCTAAGTTACCTTCTTCCCATGCCCTACCTTTTCTCAGACTCTCTCTCTCTCTGTGCCAGCACTCAGTCACTCTCCAAGTTCATTTCATTGCAGTTTCGCATCGTTCTTCTCACTCTCTTGCATGAAACTCTTCGCTCTTAAGAAATTCACCCCGGGCAAGTAGATGAAGAAATCGAAAATCGCAGGTGATGTTGCAGTCATGAAGGTTCCGACTCAGTCCTCAATAGGCGTTCGTACCAGAGCCAAAACCCTTGCGTTACAAACCCATTGCAAGTTGCCTTCGTCTTCGACGACTTCGCCTTCCTCACCTCTGGATGCTGATGATTCTTCCTTTTCCTACCTCCAACTCCGAAGCCGACGCCTCCGGAAGGTCTTCGTCGGCAACAAGAAGCCATCGTCGTCACTACCCAAGTCTCACGGGAGCTGTTGCAGAGAAAGTCCTAACTGTAATTGTCGTGGCATGATTGCGAATTCGACGGTGCGAGAAAGTTCGGTGAAATCAGTGTCGTTGATTAATGAGGAGGGGCATTTTCTAGGGGAATTTGCAAAGGCAAGCGATGATGAAGAAAATGTTGATATGTGTATTGAGAGTTCGTTCGGAGAAAATATCTCGGAGGTTGAAGACAGAGATAGGTATATGCCTCTTCGATTCGCCTTTGAAATGTCATTATCCCAAGTGTTCTTCTAGTGGTTTATCTGGTGGTTTTTTCTCCAATTTTTTTTTTTTATTAATGTTGGGTGCGATCTTTGAAGCATACTCCTTCATGACTTTGTGTAGGTGAAGTATTTCTGGATTTATTTTGTTATTTTTTGTATATATTATGTAACTCTTTCCACCCTTTTTCATTTGTGTAGTTTTTTTGGCCATTAATTAATTAGGGTTTTCTTGAAAAACTAAAGGGAAAACAACCAAATAAATAAAGGGGAAAAAGGAATTCTTAGATATTAATATTGTGTAGTTATTTTTCTTGCACGAATGCTTACCGTGACCCTTTGTGTGTGTGATGTGTGGTCTCAATCCGTGAAATTTTGTTTTATGTTATTTCACTTTCATTTGATTATTGGATTCTAAAATCTTTGTAACCTCAGCACGAAGGAAAGGGACAGTTGTCAGTTGTCACAAGGGTTGGTCAAATTTTAGCGTTTGTGACCTGTGAGAGGTTCTGCAACAAGACCCAGTCCTCAGTAGGGTAATTTATTGCCGCTAGTTGCATCTTCCCGCATTTATAAAAAGTTTGATCTTTTCCAAAGGAATGGAACCTGTGAGATGGACCCCTTAACTGCATCACAATTATCTCTATAACCTTACGTTTGAAGGTTTAAATTAGGAGACTTTTGTTTGCAAGGAACAACCAAATGAAAAATATTATTTTTACTCATTTTCCAAATACTGAAAACAATAATTTACTCAAAGAAATCTTGGTAATTGTTTCTGACTTCCTGGTATGATTCCATCATGTTTTTCACTTTGATTGTCCTTGTTGTTTGTAATGAATGAAAAAGATTTTGGCCGTCTCTTGCTCTGTATCTCTTTTCCTAATATTATGAGCCCACTGTGTCAGACCCTGTCCCATTAAATGCCAGCTACTTTTTTAGAATAGCTACTTGTCTTTAGTTTCAACTTGATCAGATTTTGTAGGGGAAAGGTGTGCCCTTTTCAATTTTCATCAACATCAAGTGACATGTTATGCTGTCAGCTAGCATCATACATATTTCTCTGAAACTTTTGGGTTCCTATGGCCAGTAGTTTCATTTATAAGCAAGTCATATTTGACTAGTTTATTAAATCCCCATATTTAACAAAGAAAAGAAATAGCACATAACAATAAGGAAGAGATGGATTGAAAGCGAAAGGCCGAGCAACTTCCAACATTAAAAGTTGTTGGAAGCACTTCATTTTTTTTTTATCTTACTATTTTGACTGAACTCTTTTTGGGTATAAGCCTACAAGGTATTGATTTTTGGCTATTTTTCTTGGTGGTTAAGCAGGAGTACAGGGGATAGCTCGCCTTGTAGTTTAACAAGGGACTCTGCTACTATGAGCAACCTCGCGTCAACCACAAAACAGATTATATGTGAACACGTGCAAAGGGATATTCCAACGGCTTACGAGATGGAGGAGTTCTTTGCTTTTGCAGAGAAGCAGCAACATACAATCTTTATGGAGAAGTATTCTGTCTTTTTATCACTACCTTTTCCCTTTTTTATTTTTGAGAGAAATGCATTTTATCTTTTCAAATGTAACTTCAAAACCTCAATTACATTATTTACAAATAAAAAAAGTGTTTTGACAAAAACAAGTGTTTTTCTTATGGAATAAACTTAATGTACTAGTTATACTGTTTCCCCCTTTTCAAATGGTGCCTTGTGTAAATATGTAATGTGGGTTCTATTTTGCAGGTATAACTTTGACATTGTGAATGATGTGCCTCTCCCAGGTCGGTTTGAGTGGGTCCAAGTGCTTCACTAGGCCAAGCTTATTGGGGCTTGTCTGATGGGAAAATTGCGCTAAGAAATGGGATTTTGTACGTTTTAGATTAAATAATCTTAAAAACTATAATTATTATTGAAAGCTAAAATTATTATTAAATTTTGGGAAAGTTACTGATAAAAGTCAATCAAAATTATCATGTACATAATATTTAATGGTAACTTTCTTAAATTTTGATAATATTTTGGTTTTATCTAAAAATAATTATAGCTTTCATAACCTTTTGGCTTAGAATTTACAAAATCTGCGTGGTCTTTGATGTAATTTTCCCATCTCTGGATTTCAAGCTGAGCTTAGAAGATGCAACTTAGCAACATGTAGGATTACATGTAATTGCATAGCCGGAGGAATTTGAAAATGCTAACCGACAAGATAATTGAAGGAAGCCTTATCAAGGAAAAGGGAAGGATCTGATCTGATGGCTTTTGGGACTTGGAATGTGTAGGGGTTTTTCTGTAGATGGTAGGCTTTTGTAGTTAATGTAATTTCTTTACTTGTTTGTTCATAATTAGGGCTTAGAGGTAAGGATAAACCTTGTGAAGTAGAGAATTCAGTGTGAAGACTTGCAATCTTCTTGTGGCTTCAACCTGGAAATCTATCATTGGGCTTTCAAATCTGGACCATCACACTATCGCCGGTCTGAAATGCACAAAAATGACTGTCTTTCTAATTAATTAATTATGATTCAATTTCTTATTTTTTTTAATATCTGACACGCTCTTTTATTTGACACTATACTGCAAATTATAATTTATAGTGCATTGGTACTAACTTAGACTCAAGATCTTGTATTTAAGTGTCTGTAATTCCTTTCACCAAGATCAACATATATTAATTAATATTAATAATATTACTCCATAATACTTTTTTTTTTCCTTCAGTAACTGCATAGTCAAGAGTCTTTTACTACCAATCTAACATCATCTTGATGTGCAAACATCTTTCAGTTTGTCAAAATCACTTCTTAAGTAAAACTATCCCAACACGTGTCATAATTACATGAAACTCAATTCCAACCAATGTCATTTGCGTAAAATCAATTCCAGCCAAAGTTTTATAAATGCTAATCCAAATAGTGTCTTCAACCTGGAAATCTAGCATCGGCCTTGGAATCTTGTCTCACTTGCAGAAAAGTTCAACGATTGATATTTTTATTGTTCTTAAATTATCTTAGGGCTTATTTGGTTTTCAGTTAGGATTTCAAAAAGAACTTAAAATGAAATTTCAATTTCTCTCAAGTCCATTTAAAAGTCAAGTCCACGTGTTGTTAAATGTCATTTCAGCCAATGTAAGATTTTTCTTACTTTTGAAACTTACATCATCAAAGCACATTTAAATATAGTTTTTATGGCTCAATTGAAAATTGAATTTTATATTATAAACTGAATAGTTGATCATATTAATTTTTAGTATTAAACTGTTAATATATTCAACTACTTATAATTTGTCCAATAAATCAAACTTTAAATTTTATACTTTTATTAAAGAGCATCAAATTTTGTTATTTACAATTTTTATCACATATTTTTCAACCATTTCTAATATATTTGTGTAATAAAAATTAATATCCTTTTTGGTAATATTACATTTAAAACACTTTTATTATACATAATCTAAACAGTTCTCAATTCATTAAACTGAATTTAAAAAAATATATCTAGACATAAATCTCATTCTAACAATTAATTTTTCTGAAATTAATTTTTATTAAATAAACTTTTAATAAATTGATTTTTGATCAGTGAAAAATCAAACAAGCACTTAACTGAATATGGATAAAAAGGGGGGGGGGGACAAATATGACAAATGATATCCTTCAAGTCATTTCAATAAAATTTCTGCACATTCCGTCACGAATGGTAGGGACTGGAGTTTTATATTCTTGCGAAGATTCAGGGGTCAAACGTCGTAGACAAGTGTCACTATTCTTTGCCAAATCACAGGGATATTGCAACAGCAATTAATCAACATGCTTGATGACTGTTTACCAAAAAATGCCTCATGATTGTACACAAATCTGAACCCGAGTGTGCAAAAAGGCTCCGTGAGTCCCTGATAAACCCAACTGAATCTGAACTGATGAGCTTCTCAATGAACTAAATTTAGGTCATATGGCAAAAACCATGCAACATACAAGTTCACATTTGGAATATGCTATCACAGCAAGCGCGCGCCTCTCCACAAAAATTCTCCTGAACCAAAGACGGCACATGGTGAGATGCTACAAATAATTGTGCCAAAAAATTGTCACCAGAAGGCTAAATAACAATTTGAGGTATTATTGTAAATTCAGATCTTCTAGTGTAGTCATAGCTGCTTCAACAGACTTGGTTACTGGAGTTAGCCAAGAACAAGAAAAAAATCTTTCATGAGGCATCCACAGATCATGGAAATGTAACGTAGTTGGCAGTTAACTAAACTGTTCTTGGGTGATATTGCAGGCTACTTTGCAGGCTTTTCAGAAGAGGATGGAGCCTTCTCGGCCATGGTAGAAGTAGCAGAAGATTCTTCAGCTTCAACAAGCTGCTTAAGCCTTGCCTGAAGACCTCGAACTCTGTCCTCAGTTTTGCGAAGCTTCCTCCATCGATAGGCAGTCCAGAGGCCAAAGCCACCATAGACAACAATATAGGAAGCCCACACATAAGGATAAGTTTCTGCGTGCTCTTTAATTTTGTGATACTGATTTTCTAAAGTTTCTATCATACCAGCAGCAGAAGGGCTTGCAGTGATTCGGTCCTCATCAGTTTTCTGGACAGGCGTGGAATTTGTTGCTTGCTGATTACTATCTACTGGTTTTGTTGCCATGTCCCTCTTTCAATGATGTTCTGTCATTGATTATGTAAGATAATTGAATAAGCAATCACCATTTCAAGCATCCTACTATTTAAAAGCAAATTAAACAGCTACTCTAACAGCCACATACAGAGGCATCACTAAAAGTACGTACATGCATGCAAATGGACAATTTGAACTAAAGCTATAAATATCATAGTATGCAGAAAAAATACATCTAAAATACAGTTGCGTACATGAGACTTGCTACTACGACGAAAATAAGAATATGCACATTTGTGTATATGTGAGTGGGAAATAAGTATATCTTTACGTATTATGATATTGGAAGAGCATAAAATACAAATACTCTTGCTCTATTATAATGTATAGATTGTAAAAAGTAAGATTGTCCAAACTGAGATTTCTATCGAAAGCATTTGATATTCTAGGCAATGAAGCTAAAGCCATCACTTCTACAAACTAAATGAAGTTTTCTTCATTAAATCCATCTATGCATACAACCATTGATAGATGAGCATTAAAAGTTAAGCCTAAGCACCGGATTCAACAATTTTGTAACTTATACGATATTCCAATACCATAGAAGTAGTCTTTATCAAACACCAACAAAATAGAATATGAAGTTTATACAAACTATTGGTGTTTTCCCATCTCCAGGGATACTATTACAATCCATATAATCATTCCCTTCTTTTTTATTTTCTTCATCATAAAAATAGTCAATACCATCAAAGAACTCCAAGTCATCATGAATAAGTCACATCCGATATTTGAACACTCTCTCTCACTTCTACTTCACCATATTGTTGACTGCCTCTTTTCCAGTTGTCTTTCACTCTCTATTTGGTAGTAGAACAGGGTCGTCCTTCTCCCCTTTCGATTTAGCATCATGTCATTGATCATCAACATTAGCTTCCATTTTCAATTGCCTTTAGCTAATCAAACACAAATTACCAGCACGTGGAAGACCCAAAAAAATTAGGCCAAAATTATGTATATAAAGGCATACATCAGTAATGTGCCTTTCATTCAAATCAGTGCAATTTCACTTTCTGCTGGCTTGTGTTGTAGAGCAAAATCTAAAGTGTTTTTCCATTTTTCAAAGCATATACATGATGAATAGTAAGATGGGATGAGTCAATCACTAAATGAGTAGTTAACAAATAGGCAAAAGATGAGCAGGCTGCCCATGCCATCACAGCAACTGTGAGATTAGTCAAATGGTTATGTAATGACAAGCATATAGATTAATAAAACAAAAATAAATTCTGGTCCTGACCTCCTCCAACATTGCAATGACAAAGGAAATCCTAAGGTTGCCTTAAAAAATTAAAAAAGAAGTCCCAGTAAACCCAATTCTCGTTCAAAAAACATCTAAAGAAAGATCGAGTCTTTCTGAGAAAACAAGTGATGAAAGAAGGCAACTGGCTTTTATAACTTTCCAAATTATTAACAAGAAAGTTAACAAATTTTCCGAGCTAAGTTTTATTGCGAAGATAGAACTCCCCACCCATAGGCGGAGCTACTCTGAAATCTCAGAAATATGCATAATTGATATAATACCCTTTTAATTTTTGTTCCAGATACTTTGACAGAACTCGAGCAAAGTCATTTACAAGATCATACATTACAAATACCTTGGGAATTTCCAAAATTGACGATAATATAAAAAGATTAATAAACAGAATGCCAATACACAAAAAATCCAAACATTGCAGAACAATAATATTCAAATCATACAAGCTGCTAGTAATCCGAATGAAGAGGGAAGAAGTATATAGCCAATTACACGCCGTTCAAGCAAAAACTAGTACAAAAAAGTAAACTCAATATGTAAATACTCCCAAATTCAAAGGCGTCAATATTCAACGAATGCACAACTAGATTCAAAGCCAAATTAAAATGGAAAATTTAAAACAAAGCAAGAACAGCCACGCAGGGAACAGATGACGCGGGGAACAAATTCAAATCTAGATTCAAAACCAGATTGAACAAATCAGTCTCACCGGATTTTGGAGTAGAAAAAGCCCAAGGTTCACTTCACTGATTGCCCGAGAACAACCACGCAGGGCTGACAACGGTGGACGGTGTCCACTGTCCAACGGAGTATGGGATGCTTGTTCGTCGACGAAGAGAACTGATCCGGTACGCGCGAGAAGGGTTTTATCGGGGTTTATAATTAATTTTCGGAAGAATTTGGTATAGGTCCAAAATTAATTTGAAACTTAATCTTTACATGTAAAATTATAATTACCTTTCTATATCAAATAAGATTTTTACCAGCATTTTTATTAAACTCTTGGATATACTAAAAATACTTTTTTTTTTCATTCTGACTTTTTCTAATTTTCTCAGACTCATTATTAAATTATATCAAATCAATTTTATATTAAATTAAAATTTATATTAACCTGAAAAATTAAATTAAATTAAATTAAAGATAAAAATAAAAAGAATGATAATACCAATGTCTATAAATTTAAAAGATTACTTGTCACTCACAAAAAAAAAACCACTTGTTTGCCCAAAAAAAAATTACAAAACCATCAGTTGCGACATTTTATAAAAATTATATATTTAGTATAAATAATAAAATGTGTAAATCTCAACCACTATTTAAACTCCTCTCTCATTTTAATAGGACAGGGATGGTTCATATTTATGAATTTATATATTATTAAGAAAGAATTTTATTAAAGGAAAAAAAATTAACATGTAAAGATAAGATTTTAACTCAGGGGTTGGACAGAGCTGTGACGTACATAAACAAAAGAGAGGATGGACATGGCAAGTGAACAATGAAGAGGAGCATCAGTTTTTGGTTTAGGGTTAACATTTTTTCCTCAAATAAAAAATGAATAATTTCTTCTACAAACAGAAATTTAAGATATTTTTCTAAAATGATTATTTAATTTAATTTTCTTAAATTATAAATTATTTTTTAAAATCTCATTATCTTGAAATATAATAAATTTGCAAAACATAATTTGAATATCAAATTATAATTTTTAAAAATATAAACAAACAGTGATCATATCTTTTAAGCTCATTTTGTGAATATTACAACTTTTTTAAACTGAATTATTCTCACTCACTTTTAAAAATAAAGTATTTTAAAAAATATTTTCATAAACTTTTTATAAAATATAAGTTTTTACATAGATTATTGTACGTGATAATTTTTAATAATAATAAAAACAGACATTCAGGCTTTTTATCTTTATTATCAATTATCAATATTCAATATCTTATATGACACCATACAATCCCAACCATATATTGGAAGCTTCTCTCCCTCAACAACAAATATTATCAAATCAAATTTAAGTATTACTAACTAAAATAATATTTTTACTTTTTAAAATATTAATTTTTTATAAAAAATTAATTTTTTAGTTCTCCAACTTTTAAATCACTTGTAACTCAATTCTCAACTATGACTCGCTGTGATTAGTCCCTCAACTATAACTCACTTATGACTCCAGTCCCTCAACTTTTGAATTACTTACAAATTAGTCCCTTAACTTTTGTTAATTTTTTTTTATATTAGCTTATATCTCACATCAATGAGTAAGAGAAGGTATTTTAAAATAATATATGAGCATTTTTTTATCCTCTTATTTGATAAGAAATTTTTTAAAAAAAATTAAAAAATAAAAATCGAATTATAAGTGAATCAAAAGTTGAGGGACTGAATCACAACAAGTTCTAATTAAGGGATTGATTCACAGTGTCATAATTGAATGACTGAGTTATAAACGAGTTAAAAGTTGAAAGATTAAAAGATCAATTTTTTTTTTTTTATATATAAGATTTGGGCTAAAAATGTTAAAGAAAACTCCTTTCATTTAACCTAATCATAATTCATCATTAACAACACACTTCAAACTTGTTTAATGTCATGTGAAGTAGCCATTAATGTCTAATATATGAACATTGATTGAACGCACAAACTCTGCTTTATAAATTAGAAGTGATGCCTAGTATTGCTACACAGGTAGATAATTTGCCATTTGAAAGGTCTCGAAAACTTTTGCTTTCAATTAAGTTCAATTCTATACCTACTTTGCAATTACCAATAAAATTTAGTTTAATAATACTAAAATTGTATTCATACCAAAACTTTTTTCATAAACATAAAAAGTAGGTTCTGCTAATAGAGAAAAATCTTTTCAAAATAGCAATAAATAAACATCTCCTAACTAAATTTATACATGTACAAGGATTAAGTTTCAAATCAAACTCTCAACCATTTATTTAAAGTTATGTTTGGTTGGAGAGAGAGGAAAAAATAATTTTAATAGAAGGGAATGGGGAGAGAGAATCCCTTCAAATCACCCAAATTTGAAGGGGACAGGATGGGAGATCCAAACAAGAAAAGGAGAGTGCCTCCCTCTCCTTGTCCCATCCAAACAAGGGGAAGGGACTTCAACTAAACAAGGAGTAAATGACAAGAATCTATACTACTCAGGTCAATTTTAATTGATTCTTAACAAAACTTTTAACAATGACTTTTCTTCCTGTTTTTTCTTTTAAAGAATTTTCGTCCTTTTACATTAAGTTCTATCCTTACTTCACAGTTCACACAACCTAAAATAAACCCAAATGAATTAGCAACGATCCCTTTTGTTATATCAACGGCCGCAAGATTAATAGGTTAGTTTTTTTTATTGGCAAAAAAAAAGATAAATTTTATGGTAAATCAGTCAAAACCCTTCACTCTTTTTAAAAAAATCACACACGAAATTTCAAATTGAAAAAAATTCCAAAATATAATTGTTCTGGTTTTTTTTTTTTTTGGGGAGCAAGAATGAGAGAAGCACGGATACAGAAAACCATACTAAATTTAAAATCACAGTCACTGACAGATAAAACAGAGTGAGTTCACTTCATCTGCCATCTCAAACATTCTTTAATTCTTTACATCCAATCTGCAAATTTATGCATTGTGTTAAACAAGGTTAAAAATTTGCAAGTTGACAGAAAATAAATACTAATGATTAGTTTAACACACAGAATAGAATAGATAAAAGCGGATGATCGATAATTATAAGAATATTATCATTGTCAAGAGAGAAAGAAAAGGGATAATATGAGCAGAAGGTATGCTCCAGAAAAGCATAGATAATGATAACAATATAGAACAAAACATGATATGGACAATGAGGCATGTCAAAATATTTAGTGTCCAAGTGTAATTTGAAGTGCTGTATCATATTTTGTACTTGAAGTATCAGTTCTTCATAACATTGATTTCATAACAAAATTTGTCACTCACCTACTATGTTCATGCTAGAAAGCAAAAAGTCAAGGTTTCCTTCTATGACTGTTGAGGCTCCATCAGTGCTTCATGCTTTGTTTCTGACATTTCAACTTCGACTGCGCCATTATCTAAAGATTTCTCTTCCTCCATTGCCATCCTTCTTAATTTCTCCTGTTGTATTGCACGTAGCTCGTATCTGATTGACAGCAAAAGAGATCTAATATCATTGATGTTGATGCCTTGGGTTTTTTACTCGATTGATCATCTAGAGAACTCAAGTTATAACAAACTCTAAATGCTATCACATAAATATCCACCACAAAGCAAGAATTTGCAGAACTTACTCGATTATGTGGCTCCTCACAAGCTTAAAGTATATGCTCCAGAATTGTTTTTCCTTCAAACGGCCAGGGCAGAGTTTATATCTAATTTGAGAGAGTTCCTGGAAGGGAATTAAGGAAATTTAGATGATATTTGTATGTTCTGTTGCGAGATTTTCAAAATAATTATGGCACATGGGAATTTTTTATTTATTTTTAAACAGCAACAATGATTCGATGATTGGTGAGAAAAGAATATCCACATGTTAGTGCTTTTATTAAGAATGTCAAAGCAAGCATATATTGAGCTTAACCCCAAGCATATATCAGCAGATTTGAAGGAAAAAACAACACCTTTTGTTTTTTAATTTTGTCTTTCTTAACAACATCAAAGAAACACAAGCAAGAGAAAACCATAAACCAGATTATTACGGTGGCACAAGCTTGCCTTATCTACTGCTCAGCTTCCCAGACAGGTAGAAGGCATCATATCAGGGTCCAAAATAATTTCTGCACTCTAAGTCAACAGTTAAGACTAAAAGCCTATGGCGCAAGCTGCCTTTTGCAGCAGAATCTAAAAACCTGAGGCATAATGTTCGTCTACAACACACTCTTAAATAAAATCCCTGATTCTCCTTCCTACACGTCATTGTTATATTCACATGCATCCATTGAAAAGTAACGCTAATGTTAGGCTTTATGTAAAAGTGAGTTTAAGAATACTCTAAAAGGAAACCAGACAAATATATTTCTTCTAACGTGTCTTCTTTCTTTCATGTGTCTTGCTTCATGCTCTTCGTAGTTAATCAACAAATGATTTTGGCATAAATTACAGACCTTATCCACCAGAAGGGGGAAAAGTTGATCAATATAAGGTGAGCCGCTCATCCATTAGCAAGATACTTGTATTATATCAATGGCTGGTGTAATTGATATAAAAGCCAGCTTAAACAAATGACAAGTAGTGCATAAGCAGTGCTGTTCAAAACTATTTATACTAGAACTTCAAGATAGTCTTAACCCTTAACCATTTTGGCTAACAAGCACAACAGTGAGACATCCAAGGATGAAATTTACAAGTTAAAAGGCTGTTTGATATCACTTTGCAATACATAGGATTTGCAAGTAAAATCCACCTTTTTTTCCACTCACCATTTCTATATACGCACATAATTATTCAATATTTAACAGTTCAGCATCATAACCGAGAATATTTAAAAAAAAAAAATCGACACCCCAAGGAACAACCGGAAACGAACCTTGACTCTTGACAGTATGAGGGTGGCATGTCTCTCCTGCCACTGAGAGAGATCCTTCCTAATTCTGGCTGAATTCAGTCGAATATCTTCAGCACTAGTGGCTTCATCTTCGTCTGGAAACATACAATCAGTACATGAAAAAGATAAATATCATAACAGGATTCTTTATAAAGATTAAAGAATGGTATACTACTGCTGGTTATTAAAAAAAAAAAAAAAAAGAACGGCATGCTGCATCAATTCATTTGTTTTCCAAACCAGTGTGTGTGTGTGTGTGTGCGCGCGCGCGCCGCCGAAAATTGATACCCATAAATCTCCGACGTTTTCCTTACTTTCTATCCGGCAAAGCGAGCGAGTAATATTCAACAAGGAGATTAAAGAGATTTTAATCATTCATGATATATCATAAATAGTGGAAATTATCAAAACTGACAACCTTGTATACCTAATCAACCATAATCCATCATTACTCAACTGGAAATCTAAAGATGGCCAATTCTCATAATTTCTCTCCAATTTCACGAATTTAGGAACTAAATACCATATAGAGAATAGCGACAGAAAGAAAAAGCTGACCTTGGAGAGGAAAATTTTTAAATGTATCAATCGCAAAGGACTTTGTGTAATTTATCAAATCCTGAGTAATCCCATACAATTGGTCCTCGTCTTCCCCCTTGGGTTTGATTGAGATTGAGGATTTGGGGTTTGGGTCCTTCTGGAAGTCCATGTAAGATTGCGAGTGAACCAGCTCATGCTTCGCCGTGTTTTCTGCTACAGTCGCCACTCCAAACTGGCAGAGTGGAGGACACTAACCACAGAACGTAGCACTCAAGTTAGTGAATTCGACTCGATGCAAGTATTTAACTGATTACACGCATTAACATCAAATGTCGGAAGCAAGGAATGAAATTTTTTTTTAATCTTATTTATAAATCATATTATTAAATTTATATTAAAATTTTTTTAAATTAAAATTTATTTTTGCCCTTACATTTGGATAATGTTTGAATCTATAAATTTAAATTTAAACTTAAATTTAATATTTAAAATTTATAAATTTAAATTTTTTTATTTAAAAAATTTAAGAAATTTTAAATGAAAAAATAGATAAATTATGATTCTAATTAAAAATAATAAATTTATTTTTATTTTTTAATTGATAAAAAATAAAAAGAAATATAAGAATTTTGAAAGTATCAATAATAAAAATGTGAAGAGAAAAAATATTAAATATTTAAAATAATTAAAATTTTAAATGATTAAAGTATGAAAAAAAAAAACTTAAAATTACAAATAAATTATAATTTTAAATAAGTTTGGATTTGAATTAAATTTAAATTTAATTCATAAATTTTTATATATTTAAATAAGAAATTTAATTTAAATTTAAATGTTTATTAATTCAGATACAACATTAAACTTCGCTACCTTCTCGGCAGCAGCATGGACGCGGGTCATGGGCAATGCCAATATGGTTATGAGTCATCGTTGTCCATCTGGAATCCCAAGTCCAAAGCTCTTTTTACCTTTACTGGGGCCATTTCCATTCAATCTACTCGGGCTAACTGTGTGTGTGTGTGTGTGTGTGTGTGTGTGTGTTGCCTGAACTGTATATATTATATTCAACAGCATCAACATTTATCAAGCCAAGTCAGTTGTCACATGTTTCAAAAAGTGAATCCTACTTACCTTAACTAACCAACGTTTATGAAGATTTAATGTTATCTTAAAATCGCTATGTTTTAATTATTTAAGTATAATATTGTTACGACAAGGCGGTCCGAACATTGGTGCTTCTCCTCAAACACTTTAAGGTTAAAAATGGATTTTAATTCTTTCTTTTTTCTTTTTACCTTTTTGTTAAATATTGAAAAAAATTGTTATTAAAATTTAATATATATATATATATATATATAATAGGGGCAAAACTAAAAAAAATATTTTTTAGATAAAATTAATAAATTTTAAGTTTTCCTTACCCTATGATTCATGGATTTGCATTTGGTGATCAATGCTCATCACTTGTGATGAGCTGATGATCACCGCATGCTTATTGGCTCATAATTCTTCATTTCAATTCAAATTAATCTCAACCATTTATTTAGATTAATTTATGACTCTTGGTTTGATGAGCACTGAATGCGGATGCATGAATCGTTGAGTCTCACTTGTAAATAAAAATGGAGAAAGTACATCTTTAATAATATCTATGAATATAATAAACCCAAATCCACACACACATGTTATCTTATCAATGAAGAATGGTATTATTAAAATCAACTTAAATTAGAGGTTGAATTGACTAGTAAACCTTTTGATCTAGTTGACTTATAAGATAGGAACGGGAAAAAAAAAAAAAACTTTGATCACTTGAGCTTGCCTCAAATTGGTTGGCTACGTTTAGAGTTTGGAATTTAATTCTCAAGAAATGAAATTAATTTTACTCAAAAGGTCCTTGCCCTCAATATTTTGTAATGAGTGGTTCTTTTACTAAAACCATAAATCAGCTATTATAAAATTGTGCATGACTTTTAAAGCATCTAGAATGAATTAAAAAGACTAACTTTTTTATTAATCAGCTAAAATAATTTTAATCGTGCCAAAAATTACACAAAATCCAAAAAATTTGGACACCAAAAAAGTCAAAAATCCATTTTTTTATCCATAAGTGCAGAAATAACAATAATTGGAAAGGTAACTTTTGCTTTACTTTTCAATTTTGTCAACTATGATTCTAATTCAATGACAACTCAACTCCAATCCAAACTCAATCCGATTATAAAAATATTTTTTTGTCCAAACTAAGCCATTAATGGCTCCCATTGACAGTCCAACAGATGCGACCATTTAGTGTGATTCTTTAAACAATGTTTAATAAATTAAAGCTTCTTCTAGTTGAATGTCTGTTTTCTTCTTTTTCTTTTTTTTTTTTTTTGGTGGTTTTCACCATTTGGTGTCTAAAGATGACAACCTCTACTAATCCGAATTTGAGCTAGGTCGGGGCCCCAAAACAAGGAGAAGCTCTCCCAAGCACATTTTTTCCATTCCCATCACCCCAGGGATCAAACTATAAGAGTTGATGCTTAAGCAAACTTAGATCCATTGTCACCTGAGCCAAGGTGGTTGGTTGGTTGAATGTCTTTTTGAGTTATATTCAAGTCAGCCATTTTATTTATTGATTTATTTCATTAGGTCCAAGTGAGATTAGTTTTTGCTAGGCTAAGTTTCATTTGGATCGGTCCATTGCAGTTCAAGACCCAACAGGGGAACAAAACCAAACAGGGCTGAAGGTTCGCTCCAATCCGCGCCTAGTCCAACTCATGCTTGAATCTTTTAATTTAGTTCTCAAATCAATTTTATTCAACTCAAAATGGTCCCCATAGGCATAAACAGCATATCCCGCATTCGTTATAATTAATGATATTAATTAACTTGCCATCAATATCTTTACATAAAGAACTAAATATTTTTTAGATTAATTATTTTGATTAGAAAAGAATATATTGAATACGAAGGAATGAGATCATTTAACG
Organism: Prosopis cineraria; assembly: GCF_029017545.1. Classification (NCBI taxonomy): domain Eukaryota; kingdom Viridiplantae; phylum Streptophyta; class Magnoliopsida; order Fabales; family Fabaceae; genus Prosopis; species Prosopis cineraria. The sequence goes on from NW_026555343.1 coordinate 4,141,656, forward strand.
ACGAAATCATTATTATAACATAAAAAATAAATTATTACTCTACATTGTCGTACCGGAGGCAAAATATATGTTTCAGTGAAAGTTACTAAAATATCCTTCACTTTTGGCATCAATTTTTACACGTCATTTATGAATCTTCAACAATTTTCAATTTCTCTTCCATGCCTCCGATCCTTCAACATACACTCTTGGTATTTCTTGAAAGCTTCATTCATGATTTGCAATTTTTTTCAATGGGTTCGCTAATCTTCAAATTTTTTCTTCCATGTATATTCAGCATCAATGTTTTTTTTAATGAAATGAAATTTTCTGCACTAGTCTTCAAATGTCATCTACATATCTTTAATGATATTCATTTTTCAACCACGCCTTCAAATTCACAACAGTCTTCCAAGTTCTTTCAATAGGCTTCAGCTTTTTTTTTTTTTTTGGGGGAATGGTCTGCATTTTCTTCAACGATATGAATTAATTTTCAAATATGTTCCATATATCATTAACATATGTTATTAATATTGAAGATAAGTGCAGCCCAATGAAGAATGTTTGAAGGATCGAAGGTATGGAAGAAAAATGAAGATAATTATTAATAACTTCTGAAAAAAAAATCTCTACCAAAAAGAGAAGAATATTTTAATATTTTTCATTGAAACACAATTTCCCCTAGGCTAAATTAATGATTTCCTGTGAGTTTTATTTTAATATTTTACAGCTTATACCCAAATATTTAAACTTTTAATCTCATCTCCAACTTTCCCTTCACACTCTGCTTTTTCCCTTAACACTTTATGCAATGGGGCATATATAAACGGAACACAAGTATGGATTACACTCCTTCCTTCTTTTTCAAATTATAAAACAATTTGAAACAAATTTACAGATACCAATAATTAATAAAATTTAATAATAATACTTTATAAATTTACTTTTTAGGATAAAAGTATAAAATTTAAAAAAATATATTTTTTTAATATAATTTCAAATTTACAATCATTCTAATTATCTGTCAATGTGAAGATAATATTAAAAAAACATTATTAGTAAAATTTTATTTTTATTAAATCATCTTATAATTTGGAACAACAAAATTCCACCCACCCATAAATTACTTCCTCCATTTAAAAATGTGAGGTATTTTTTGAGGGGTCGGATGTTAAAAAATATAAAATCTTTTAATCTTTCGAGATGTAATTATTATTTTTTTCAAAAGTGTCCCTATTGATAGTGACTTTATATTTATTATAAAGTATTTAATAAAGATAAATATAAAAAGATAATATTAATTTAAAAGTACGTAATTATTTTATTAAAGGTAAAATTCAGTTAAAAATATCTTATATTTTAAATAAAGGAAGTATTAATTTTAAGATAAACTGGTGCCAGATGTATCTAGCCTAGTCCCTAGATTGGCGTCTTAGAATATGTCATGTTTACGTTTTGGGTTTCTTGGAGGGGCAATTATTAGGACGTCCTATAGACTTTGGTTTAAGGTATCTCCAAGAGTCAAAAGTTACGTTATTATTTTTGACCACTTTAGTTTCTTCACTGTAGCAAGTCCGTGCTTTGATTTCCAGGTGTGCGTGTGTGTGTATATATACATATATATCAAGAAGTATCTTAGGAACAAATTTTGTTTAACAACATATCTTCTACAAGTTATAGCTAGGTTTATTTCAGTGATTTAGGTGCTTTTTGATTTTTTTTTATGTGTTTGAATTAGGAGATTAATATGTTTAATGTGTTTATTTGATCCTCAAAAATGGTATCAATATGTGATTAAATTGAAGCGGATAAAATAATTAAAAAGTGGTAAGAAAAGGACAAGTAGTAAAGATACAGATAAAATGGATAGATAGGGGCATGACTTGGGATTCCATTTCCTGAGGGAATGGCTATCATTGGGAAGGCAAAGTCGCGTGCATTGAGTCTCATGATGGGATACATGTTTTGGCATGCTTTTCACCTTTTTACTTTCTTTCAAGCAATCCTCTCAATCACTCTCTTACGTCATATTTACTCATCTGTATATATAGACAACAACCACAAGTTGTTATTGCTAGCGCCACCACAAAGGATTAGATAGTATTAAATTTTATTTAATTTAAAATTTGATTTTTTTTGAAAAGAAATACGTTCAGTAATTTATAGTTTGATCTTGTCTAATAATAATTTAAAAATTAATAAAAATAAATTTGATTTACAAAACTGTAAGACTGGTCTTTATAATTTAATATTCATTTTACTTTTTTTTTATGTCCTTTTCTGTCTATGAGAGATAATAATTTATTTTAACCTAATAAACTCAATTAAGATAATAAAATAATTATAATTATAATAAATTCATAATAATTTCAACAATAAAAAAAATATTTTGTTTATAGTCCAAATGATTTAAATTTATAATTTTAACAAAAACAATACTCAACAAATTTTAATACGACATTACAACAATAATTTAAAAACAAACTCAATAAATTTTTATGCAATCATTTCCCTAACGTCAATTACACTTAAAACGATTGTCAAAAATAAATTAATTATAATTATATTAAATAAATTAATAGGATTGGATTGGATTAAGTAGTCCAAATGCTCAGACTCCTATCCAATCCAACTCAAAAAAATAATCTAATTTTTTTTAATCTTTTTGGTCCAAGAGGATTAGTATTTATACGAATCAAATAGAATAGAACCATCTTAAGTTAGGCTAGGTCAGACGGGACCAAAAGACTTTTGTAGAGCCCTAGTTATAGTAATTGCGCCACCTCTTTTATTTGAAAGAGATCATGAATTTAAATCTGATATATATTTGTAACAAGCATGTGTTTAATTTGTATTAGAAGAGATATCATTGGAACGAATGAGTCGCACATTTTTAAAGATGATTCTACACATGTTCATTCAACAAGAACAATCTTTTAGGCCCTTTTGGTTTCACACTGTGCTAAAAGCAAAGTTATCAGTCCAGCTTGACCTAAAGGGTAGTGCCATATAAGTAAGATAACCAAATAAAAAGACCTAATATTAATGGAGTTATCAATGAGTTTGGTTCAAAGAAAGGAGCTGGTATTTTTTATGACATGTCAAATCAAAGTTTAAATTCTTGTTGGAAGAGATATCTCTATTTAATGTTAGTTTGTGCTACTAACTAAATTGCATCTGATAAGAACACTTGTGCAAAAGTTGACCTAATTAAGTTTTCTTAAGCTAATTATTCTTTATTATATCTTTGCTATATCTTCAAAAGAAGGCCTACTTATCATGTGAATCAATGTTACAAAATCTATTACATAGGCCTCTGCTCACTCCCATTATTGCTTATAATGAATTTAATTTATTTTTATCCAAAAAAACCTAAAAAATAAACAAGATCTAGATTTTTTTTTTCATGATTTACTCAACCAAAAACTCACCCACATATTGCGTCTATTGAAGGTCAAATCTGCAACTTCACACTTTTATATAAGACATATTTAAGGAACGTGCTTAGTGCTATTAGTTTACAAGGTCACAAGCAGAACAAGATGGAGAGTAGTTCAATACAACAACTTTGTTGGAAAATTATATCATTAATTATGCATTATACATTATCAATAATTAAAAAACTGGGGAATATAAAGTTTGAAAACATTAAGGCTCTTTATCAATCAATTAGTGTGAAAATGATAGTGTACCAACAATTCACTATTTTCGTCATTACACCAACCAAAACACATCTAATACCTAAGTCTATCTAATCCTTTATTAATTAACATGATATTAATGCATGAAAAATACTCTATTTAACTTGGGGTTTACTCATACGTGTCCATGCTATCTCTAAATTATTAAATCTATCACAACTAACAGTAAAAAAAATACCCACTTCACACTAACAAACGTTGATTCTAATGAAATAGAGTTATGATATCATTTAATTATAAAGTTTCAAATTCGATAATGCTCGATTTAACACAATCAAATATCCAGATTAAAAAACTCACTAAACATTCAAATTATATTAGTTAATAGTTAAGGGTTATTTTTACTTTTAAACTTTTTATTAGGATCTGCTGGTATTTTGAACTCAATTTTAGATTACTTTTGTCCTTGAGCTATTAAAATTTGACACCTCATTGTTTTGCCATTCACACACCGCTTATTGATCACTATCTATTTAGATGAATATGTCCACATGACATCTATGGACATATTTTAGGACATTTTTGGTTAGGTCTTTTAAAGTTTAAGGGGGAAATGACCCAGCAAATTGAGTTTAAAATATTAATTATCCCTAAACGAACACTTTGGGTGCAAAAGTAACCCTCTTATATAAATTCTGTCTAGACATTCACTTGAATGTCACATGGTTCAAAAGAGTCAATAAAGTGCATTCAGCTTATCATGTAATGAATAATGAGCAGTGCATGAACAACAGGATAAAGATACATTGAATTTTAAAAGCTCAATGGTACAAAAAAAACTTTAAAAATTGAGTTCAGAATACTTGCAAACTTTACACGAAAAATTCTAGGCAAAAATGAACATTTATCCTAGTTAATGTCAAATTGTTAAAAAGATCATATGTAATTGTGTGGATAGAATTAATCTATCAGTCAAACCCACATCCACTTTTTCAAGTGTACATATACCGCTTCAACATGCATGTTATGATGGAAAGAGACCTACGTGGAGACAACATAACCATTCGGATAATGATGATCTAACTTGCAACCAGACATGAGAAACATTGCATGCCCTTCCGCAAAAATTATTATCTTTTATCTTTTTTTTTTTCCCGGCAAAATGGAAAGAATTATTGTCGATATTATAGCACTATTACGTACCATTACCACCAACGAATTATTTCATGACCGAATACATTTTTCTAGACGAAATAATACTCTGAATATTGTTATGCACTTCCTTTATAATTAAGTTTATGTCGACTAATCCTTTAGAACCATGACTCGTTAAAGTTATATTAATTAATATATATATATATATATATAAAAAGTTAAATTATGGAAAACCCCACAAATAGTGTTAATCATATACTTTGGGAGGCCACCATTTTCTTTTATTTATTCTCTTCACTTTTCAGCTTTTCTTGTTGTTTCGCTTTTACTCTTTATTTATGGGGACACATGGACACAGCCAATTAGTTTCAATTAAATCTTAAAATATTCCAACTTTAATTAAATCTTGTCTTATATTCTATTTCAATGCCTCAAACAAGGAATTAATCTATCAATCATAAATCTGTTTCCTGTGCTTTACCTTATTACAACATACTTTCACTTTATTATAAGATCTCTTTCTCACCTCCATGCATATATCCTATCAAAAGGTTCAAATCTTCATCAACAATTGATTTCCCCCCAAATTTAATTTTTTTAATTAATTAAATTCCTTGCTCTTCAAAAGAAATTCCATGAATTTGATACAGACAAAAACTCTTGTACGTATATAATCATTATTCTTTTGTACTTACAAACCACATGTGACTTCATACCGGAGAATTGAAACTTTTTTATTTAAACTTTTTGTTATGAATAATGATTATTAGATTATCTTTGAATTTTTAATTTTATCAAACTTATTGTCTCTCTATTAATTATTATATTAACTTTGTTATTATAGAAAAATTAATTTAGACTCGTGCAAAGAAGAACTAAACCCAGTATACCTAAAAGGTCGAGACACCATATAAAAAGAGTATGTGATTATATCATACTTCTCTTTATACAAAGTTGGAACCCTATCACATTATCGTGTGCATATATTAATTATGTAAGAGAGGGACAGAAAATAAATAATGTTGATTAAATGGGACCACCTTCCTGTTCTTTATCTCTAATTGTATATTACGGAAAAGCAAATCCTATTACTTTATATAAAATTCAAAAAGATATAGTGGTCTGGTAGATCGGAGAAAAGCCCCCATATAAACTGTTTTGAAACTTACACACACTTCCATCTGTATAAGGTAAAAAGAATAGATTAACTCTTAAATTATATGTTCAAGAGTGTTTGAAATTTTTAAACTTACTCTTGATATAATGTTTCCCTTTAATTTTTAAAAGTGGTACAATTTAGCATCTACTATTGATAAAAATTAATTTTGATAGTTAGTGGACTAGAAATAATAAAAAAAACCTTAAATTACAAAAATCCAACAAATTTGTCTGGTTCTTTTTTTTTTATTTTGGATTATTTTATGTAATTTTTGGGTCTTTTATTGTCATTTTTTGGTCCTTTTTTGTAATTTTTAATTTTTTTCTTTTATTTTCTGATCAAGTTAAAGTTAACTTTTGTTATCAATAATGGTTAGATTACATGACTTTCAAAGGTTTTGTGAAACATTTATAAAAAAATAAGTTTATAGTCTCAAATGCTTTTGGCCTATAGTTAGGTGTTAATTCTCTCTTTATGTACATTTAGATGCAAATTCAAATATTATGTAGATAGACTTATTTCCTGGTAATGGATTTCACTTATTTATTCACATATTAACATTTTTTTTATATATACTCATCTCGGATTGATGAAATTAAAATAAATAGAATAACAAAAATTGAACGGTAGTGAAGGTTAGGTCAAGTTGAAGGGATTTGTTTTTATCAAGCAAAGATAAAGGTTCAAGAAATACTTAGGTAGATCAGGTATATCACGTCATTTATGATTTATCCAATAAAAATATAACATTAAAAGATATTAAATATAAATTGGTTCTGATATTAATGATATCAGAAAGAAAAAAGGCAAGAAATTAAATATGCATTTTATTATAAAAATAAAATTAATTTAAAAAATGTCACACAAAATTTTATTTAAATTATTTAGAGTATTTTAATTGGACAGATTATAAATGATGTGATGCACTCGGTTCACCTAAGTATTTCTCAAGGTTCAAATCAATGGATATGAAAAAATCACATTGAGAGAATATTTTTAATCGATCCCAATAATACTTGAACCTAGCAGTACTTGCATAAAAATAGCGAAATTTCTAACCATCTCAAGGTGCACATTATTTTATGTTAAAACATATACTTAATTATTTGTTACAGATTTTAATTTATTCACATTTCAATAATTATTAACTAATTTTTTATTGATAAGAGATTAAATATTATCACCAATAGAAAGTTGGTTTACGTAATAAAAATATAACTCATACCTTATATGCTTAATCTTACTGGTAATGCAAGGGTCTCATTGGCAAGAAATCTGCAAATATTTCTATAATTAATGAGTCTTGAAATCTTTTTTGAATCTGATAAGTACTCAAAATTTAAATCATTTAAAACTTTTTTTTTTTCCAATTACATATCCAAAATATTAAATATTATCATAACATGGGCATGGGTTTAGAGAAATGCCGTCCATGCATATAACAAAGAGATGTCTAATACCAAAAGAACATATCACGCACGCTTGCCTCCTTAAAACAATTTGACTTTGGATCCAAAAACTACATTTTTATTTCCATGTCCTTAAAATTGCAGGTGATCCAATGGTTAGTAAGTAGGTGGCTAGCTAGTGGTGGTTTAACTTTTAAAAGTGGTATAATTTAGCATCTACTATTGATAAAAATTATTTTGATAGTTAGTGGACTAGAAATAAAAAAAAAAAACCTTAAATTACAAAAAGATCCAACAAATTTGTTTGGTTCTTTTTTTTTTTGGATTATTTTATGTAATTTTTGGGTCTTTTATTATCATTTTTGGTCCGTTTGTGTAATTTTAATTTTTTGTTATTTTCCAGTCAATTAACAATTAAAGTAACTTTGTTAACAATAATGGTTAGATTACATGACTTCAAAGGTTTTGTGAAACATTTTTATAAAAAATAAGTTATAATCTTAAATGCTTTTGGCCTATAGTTTAGGTGTTAATTTTCTCTCTTTATGTACATTTAGATGCAAATTCAAATATTATGTAGATAGACTTATTTCCTGGTAATGGACTTCACCTATTTATTCACATATTAACATTTTTTTATATATACTCATCTCGGATTGATGAAATTAAAATAAATACAATAACAAAATTGACCGGTAGTGAAGGTTAGGTCAAGTTGAAGGGATTTGTTTTCATCAAGCAAAGATAAAGGTTCAAGAGAAATACTTAGGTAAATCATGTGTACCATGTCATTTATAATTTATCCAATAAATATAACATAAAAGACATTAAATATAAATTGGTTCTGATATTAATGATATCAGAAAGAAAAAAGACAAGAAATCAAATATACATTTTATTATAAAATAAAATCAATTTAAAAAATGTCACACAAAATTTTATTTAAATTATTTGAAGTTTTTAATTGGACAGACTATAAAGGATATGATGCACTCGGTTCACCTAAGTATTTTTTAAGGTTCAATCAAGGATAGGAAAAAAATCACATTGAGAGAATTATTTTTAATCGATCCCAATAATACTTGAAACCTAGCAGTACTTGCATAAAAATAGCGAAATTTCTAACCATCTCAAGGTGCACATTATTTTATGTTAAACATATACTTAATTATTTGTTACGGATTTTAATTTATCACATTTCAATAAAATTAACTAACTTTTTTATTGATAAGAGATTAAATATTATCACCAATAGAAAGTTGTTTTATTACGTAATAAAATATACTCATACCTTATATGCTTAATCTTACTGGTAATGCAAGGGCTCATAGGCAAGAAATCTGCAAAATATGTCTATAATTAATGAGTCTTGAAATCTTTTTTGAATCTGATAAGTACTCAAATTTAAATCATTTAACTTTTTTTTTTCCAATTACATATCCAAAATTAAATATTATCATAACATGGGCATGGGTTTAGAGAAATGCCGTCCATGCAAATAACAAAGAGATGTCTAATACCAAAAGAACATATCACGCACGCTTGCCTCCTTAAAACCAATTTGACTTTGGATACAAAAACAACATTTTTATTTCCATGTCCTTAAAATTGCAGGTGATGCAATGGTTAGTAAGTAGGTGGCTAGCTAGTGGTGGAAGAAATGATTTCATATTATTATCATCACTTTAATTATATTGATTATGGGACCCACTTTTTGTCATGGTCCACACGAGGAGGTGGGTGATCAAATCATCGAACATATAGATAATAAATTATAGAGTGCGATATATATAAATATATTATATAAAAATAAATATATTATAGAGAGTGGCCACACTTAGCTATAGTCCACCTATATATCCGTCGCGTGCACGCTGCACATCTGTTAATACGTAGGTACAGGAAAAATAGGTTAGGTTGTCAATAACGTTTTACAGCTTATCATACTTTAAATTTAACCTAACTTATTTATAAAATAAACTCAGATTAAATTTAAATTTTTAATTAACTTTTTATTTAATAATAGATAGATTTTTTTTTTTAAAATCTAACTTATAAGCCCAACAAGTCAGTTTATATATATATAGATATTTATATATTATGTAATATGTCACAAACACAACTATCTTATCATTTGATTTTTATTAATTTATTTTTTTATTTTTAATTATATTTTCAATCATATTAAATTTTGTATATTAATTTTAATGTTGTTAATTTATTGTTATATTATATTATAGTTGATAATTCCTTTCAATTATTATATATCGTAATTGATAAATTAGGTATATTACATATTATAATAGTACTAAATTATATTTGAGACTTTAAAATTAAAATGTGAGTCCATTCAAGAGATATACACACTGCACACATGAGCGGCGGCTTAAAATATGACAAAAATAACTTAAAAAAAAAAGGGATAAAATAATAATAGAATCCATATGCGTATAATCAAAGTTTTGAGGTTGTTGTTCACCTTTTGACCTTTTGAATCTTTAATTTGTCTTTTTCATTCACGTGGAAAGGGGAATACATTGCACAGTACACAGATTGAACTCACTTTTCCCATTTATTTACTGTTGCTTTCACTTCCTTTTCTTCCTTCTTTTCAATCAATTCCAACTCTTCCAATTTCTCTTCTTCCTCTTCATCAATATAATTTCCATTCTCTATCGCCTTTAATTTTTCTACATTCACTATTCAACAGTGATGCTAACTGATGATTCTCTAATGAGATCATGCATCAAGTTAAATTATAAGATATTTTCCACAACCTTTTCATGAACCATAATATAAGAGGCTTTGTCGTATTTTCTAGCAGCTGAATTTTTTATCTCTTAGCCCTTTGAAAATTGTGAAAGCAATAATTATGGGTTGAAAACGAGTCTTTAGTGAATAAGGGCAAAAAAAAGAATGTTAACATAGTTTTATATCATTTTAATCAAGTGATCATAAACTGTTGTCCATACATGTGAGGAAAACAATAGAAAACATATATATGTAAAGATAAAAGAAATACATTTGATCACCAAAAAGGTTGGATTTAGTGAAAATTATTGATCTAATTTTATCTGTGTGAATATAGAAAATGTTTTTTTATAAGAACAATCTCTAATTGGACCCCATTATGATAGTTATGTTATACATATATATATATATATATATAACATATTTGTGTGGGAGCCTCAAACTTTTGATATGTTATTTAAGAAAAGGGCACGTTAAAAGAGAATGGCTAATATATTAAAATACCCGATATGTTGTGATGATAAAATATATTAATAAATGTCTGATTGTAACAATAAATTTTAATTTCTATAAAAACATATTAGTTTGAACACGCGTCTCTCTTTCGAGTTGAAATTTTACATTTTTATAAACTAAAAAAAAATTCATTGCAGTAGTTAACTTTCCTTAATTAATGTAAAATATGACTACAATTTATGTTTTTCCTAAATTAAATAATAAATACCCTTAAATTTCTTGGACAAACTCAAAGCCATAAACAGTGAGAATAATCGTGAAAAATAATTACTGCTTGTAAAATAAAAAAGGAATTATTGAGAAGAGGGAAAAAAGGAGACAGAAAGAAAAAGATGAGACAAGATTGTCAAAGCCTGCAACAACTTTTGGTGCCGCTTTGTTTCCTGAGATGATTGACTTTTGTGAGAATAAACCTTTGTTTCTACAGATCCCTCTCCAGTCTCCCTCCCTCTTTTTCGCCCCTTTCCTTGCTTAAAGCATGCGCCAAATAAATAGCCTCCAATCAAATTAATAAGTAGGGCCTCTCTCTAGTCTTGTTTTATCCACGTACTAAAAACAATACTAGTTATTGAATCAGATACTGATTTTCAATATTGACAATTAAATTCATAGTTAAATCATAACCAAACAAGCTATAAATAAAACATATCATTGAATTAGTCAAGACACATTATTTACTAGTTCAATCAATTGAATTGATTCAGTTTTCAATACTAATATACCCTTAGCAATTAGTTGAAGACTCTTGGTGCTTTGAAAAAAATAATAAGCAAGGTCTCTTTCTGGATATACTGAAACGTGAACCAATTATTGGGTTGTTTAAGAATTAATAATTAAAATCATGATCAAACTATAAATCGATCTAAATAAAACATCTTATTAAATTGATCAAGGTGTCGGTTTAATAATTTATAAGTTCAATCTGACTCGGTTTTCAATATTATATCCTTTACTGTTGATTGTAGTATACTATTGATAATGGTACATAGAAAAAAATAACAAGTAGGATCACTCTTTATTGCTCACGGCATTATTAAAAACTGGATTGGACATTGAGTCATTCAAGGCATTGATTTATGAATTAATAGTTAAAATTATGATCAAACTAGTCATAAACCAGTCAAAAACAAAGCATTTCATTAAATTGGTTAATGTACTTGCGTAATAGTTTAATGGTTATCACTGGTTTAACAAAAAGTTTAAGTTATAAATTTCAAAATTTCAATTATAAACAGGTACTCATTTTATATCATTTCTTTTATAAAATCCTTAATTGTCATTTTCCATTTAATAATTAGATTTGGTGATTTTATGGAGCCTACTGCACCATGAACAATATCACTTGTGTCGTACAAATGCACAACTCACTCTAGCTATATATATTTTTTAATGATAGCTCCACAATAAAGAAGTGTAGGTGATCCAAATCTGATGATGTGAATGAATCTGTATTTCCAACGCAAAGGGATATAGGAAAGTGTTGTGGTTGCAATTGCCTCCTTTCAAAAATAAAAAAAAGTTACCTAAATCCGAACATTGTTAAATTTAAATAGAAGTAGCTCTCCTAAAAAGTTTTCTGCAAAACTCAAATCAAGATCTTGTAGATAAGCGGTCATAGTTCCTCTTATTATAACCAACAGTTGTTAGCTGTTTATAATCATCTTTATCTTTGCAAAAGATATTTATTTATTTATTTTATTCTAGTGAGAACTTCCTATATATCATGCACATGAAACACCAAGTTGATTCATGGAATGTTAAGTTTTCTAATACGCTGAGAATCTGAGATAGTGCAATCTCATAATGTGTGTGTGTATATTGCTTGAGGACGATCTAAATGTTAAGCATGATTTAATTATACGTTTTGAAATGATTTTTTAGCATTATTCCTTCATGGTGTCTTGCAGCGAAAGGGATTTTTATTTTGAAACAATTCAAGAGAGTGTTGCCGAAAAGCAAAGTGTGACCCACACCACAGGCGCATGGCTTTGGAAGATTGCAATCTAGCTTTGAGCACCACCTGTTTGACGAAAATGGCCAAAGAACTTCTCCAACACCCAATTCTCCAACACTGTCTCTGTCTCTTTCTTCTTCGCTTCACTGCCTTAAACCCACTTCTCCACTTCTCTCTCTCTCTCTCCCCTTGTTCTTCTTCACATTCCATTTTACTTTCCTTGGTTTTTTCCTGATCACTCCCTATGGACCGCACTGACAACAAGCATCAGGTTCAGCATCAGCAACTGTCCTTGGCCAAGAGTGCCAGGCATCGATGCAATGAATGGTTTGTTCGTTTGTTTGGCGTTTTTCTCCCTGCCTTATTTGACTCATATACTTGTGTTTTCCTCACATTGAGGATTTTGGACTTTGCTTGCTTCTTGTCTTACTGTTTAAAAGTGTCTTTCTTTGAGGGTTGAGTGAGTTTCTGATGCGTTTTCCAAGTTCAGAGTTCTTGGCCAAGACTTTGCTTGTTTGTTTTGTAGCACTGAGCAGTGTTTCTTATCAGCTAATTCAACTTGCTTCTTTGAGGATTACTATTACTAATCGTGCCTCTCTTGAAGCTCTTCTGATCTTCTTGCTGGAATGAGCTAGCTGATCAATGATCGGTTGCCAGTAACTATATGAAGTTGACTCTTTAGAACATACTAATTACTGACCTATATATTACCTGTGTTTTTTGGCTCCTGGATGTTGAAATGTCGACTTGAACATCTTAATCACACCGCAATTCTTTTTGCTGAATATCTGTACGAACTTCTTTCTTTTTCAATGATTGCTACAGAATGTGTTTCTCACTTTGGTTTTTCCATTGTTGCCATCTGCTGCACACATAACTCTTTCTATTAAGTAGTAATATAATTTCTTTTTCTTTTTTTGTTTTTTTTGTGAGTGTGTTCGGAACTGAGCAGTGGACATATCACTGAGCAACATGTTTCCAAATCGAGTTAAACAACCATATCATATATATATATATATATAAACACTGTTTTGAATTTCACTGAAAAAATTATCAAGAAAGTTGCTGTTGAATAATAGTTTAATTAACTGAATTAAGCTGATATTAGTAGGATTCTGTTAGAAACTTTTCCCCCCATTGAATTCTTAAATTCTTTGAGTTAGCCTGAAGTTCAATAAACTGTTTCTTATGTATGATTGAATCTTAATCTTTTGTAGGATTTTCCGAGATGTACCCAGTGATATTACTATAGAAGTGAACGGAGGATCATTTTCGTTACACAAGGCAAGTATCTAAATCATGGGTTTTGAATTTATCATAATTCTAAACATTAACATGAGTCATGAGAATTAGTTCAACACTATGGTGATCCTGATTGTTCTTACTTTTAATATGAAGTTTCCTCTTGTCTCTCGAAGTGGGCGAATCCGGAGGCTAGTTGCAGAACACAGGGATTCTGATATCTCAAGAGTGGAGCTTCTGAATCTACCCGGAGGGGCTGAGTCCTTTGAGTTGGCTGCAAAATTCTGTTATGGCATCAATTTTGAGATTACATCTACAAATGTTGCTCAACTCTGTTGTATGTGTGATTACCTCGAGATGACCGAAGAGTTCTCCAAAGACAACCTTGGTTCTCGTGCCGAGGAATACCTGGACAGCATTGTTTGCAAGAACCTTGAAATGTGTGTTGAAGTCTTGCAACAATGTGAAAACTTACTTCCTCTTGCTGATGAGCTGAACATAGTTGGTCGTTGCATTGATGCGATAGCCTCAAAAGCCTGTGCAGAGCAAATAGCTTCCAGTTTCTCAAGGTTAGAGTATAGCAGCTCAGGGAGGCTACACATGAGCAGGCAAGCAAAATGTGAAGGCGACTGGTGGATAGAAGATCTTTCTGTTCTAAGGATTGATATTTATCAAAGAGTCATATCAGCCATGAAATGTCGCGGGGTTCGCCCTGAGAGTATCGGTGCTTCTCTGGTAAATTATGCCCAGAAAGAGTTAACAAAGAAATCCAGCTTGTGGAATCCTTCAAGCCAGACTAAATTTGATTCAAATTTAATAGGGCATGAAAAGCTTGTGGTGGAGACTATTGTCAGCCTCTTGCCAGTTGAGAAACTTGTGGTTCCTATCAATTTTCTTTTTGGGCTATTGAGAAGTGCAGTGATGCTTGACTGTTCAATTGCTTGTAGACTTGATCTAGAAAGGAGGATTGGATCACAGTTGGATGTTGCAAATCTTGATGATCTTCTGATTCCATCTTTCAAGCATGCAGGTGACACCTTATTTGATGTTGACACAGTTCATAGGATCTTGGTAAATTTCTGCCAGCAGGATGATAGTGAAGATGACTTAGAAGATGCTTCTGTTTTTGAATCTGATAGCCCTCACTCACCTTCCCAAACTGCATTAGTTAAAGTGGCCAAGCTAGTCGACAATTACCTTGCCGAAATTGCCCCGGATGCAAACCTGAAGCTTTCAAAGTTCCTGGTCATTGCAGAAACCTTACCAGCACATGCACGGACTGTTCATGATGGGTTATACAGAGCAATTGATATCTATTTGAAAGTATGTTGTGCCACCTTATATCGTGATTTATATGTACCATTTTCCTCAGAAAGACTAACTGAGTTATCTTATTTCTAAACTAGACAAACTTGAATGGTAAAATGTCATCTCATTTGACTGTGCGAGTGAAGTTCATGCTGATTCTTTTGTAAATTTGTTTTACAGGCTCATCAAGGCTTGCCAGATTCAGACAGAAAAAAACTAAGCAAATTGATTGATTTCCAAAAGCTTACACCAGAAGCTGGAGCACATGCTGCACAAAATGAGCGCCTTCCTATCCAATCAGTAGTCCAAGTTTTATATTTTGAGCAGTTAAGGCTTAGAAATTCTTTATGCTCCTCCTATGGGGATGATGACCCCAAGCCAATGCATCAGTCATGGCGCATTGGCAGCGGTGCACTAAGCGCAGCAATGTCTCCAAAAGATAACTACGCATCACTGCGACGGGAAAATCGGGAGCTCAAACTAGAGTTAGCCAGGTTAAGAATGAGATTAAATGATCTCGAGAGAGAGCATGTTTGCATGAAGAGAGATATGGCAAAGTCTGGTTCCCGTAAGTTTATGACTTCATTCTCAAAAAAAATTGGCAAGCTTAGCTTTTTTGGTCATATTTCTTCCAGAGGATCAAGTTCCCCATCCAGAAATTCTCATAGAACAGACTCAAAGGTGATGGAAAGAACCTGTGCTAGCACAGAATAGGTAAACCTGTAACTTGACTTCTTGTTTTTTCCCCCCTGTTTTTTTCATTGTACTCAGTGAGTAACTGTAATCTATGCTTGTGGTGACATGTTTCACTTCATTTCGTTTATCTTTGTTCCTGTCCAGCCACCTTGTATATTAGCATGGCCCCTTTTTTTGTATAACTAGTAGGCTTCCCTTGATTGCAAGATCAGTATTTTGGTGGTTTCTGTAGTAGTTTGCTTTGATTAAACAGACATAGAGAACCTGTACACCAGCATGTAATCAAATGTTTTATGAAATTTTCTGTTCCATCTATATCTGGATTGTATCTGAGAAGAAAAGCAAAGCTTAAATCCCAAATAATCTTCTATTTTAAGAATTCTGGATTGAGAATTTAAATCATCAATTAATTCCCCAAACATTCTGTTGCTGCTCCAACACAATGGACATCAGATGTTAGTATGAACGCAATTATTTTCTGGAATACAGTCCCAATGTATGATGTCCTCTCAAATCTAAAGAAACTGAAAACTCAAAGAAGTGTTGGTGGTCTTGAGAGAAAAATCATTCTTGCTAGTTACTACTCTCATTAACAGTGTGTGAATTTAATAGAAGACAAGTCATTCATTATACATGTTACCTGCGGGATATACAGAACCAAAAATGACATTAGACGTTTCTTTCTTAGCTGTTGCAAATGACCTTAGCTAAGTTATATGGATAAGAATATTCAAAGGGGAATAAAAAAGAAGAAAGAACAAAAAAGAAAAAAGACGCGCTTCACTATTTGCTGGTATCACTATCAATAATCTCGACGCCCAGAAAACTTTGCTCCCCCTCTTTGACTGTTAAGTCAAAAGATACCTTGAGATTAAGCAGCCTGCGAATGCTATCTGGTTTTCTACAACATGATTTCAACATTGCAACCTGTTCATACAGACGCTCTAAATCAACATCTTCCTCAAGAGACTCTTTTCCACTGTACTCTTCACTGCTCTTTCGATATTCTATGGCGTGATAAGCTCTGGTCTCTGCAGTTGATTCTTCCTCCTTCTGGGTGTCTCTGTACTCAATCCCCTTTGGCCATACCTCAACTCGGGATTGTTTTTGGACTGTCATGCAAGGATACATTTTCCAAGGTAGACACTTGGTAGTGAATACTTGCTTCTGGGTTTGACGATTCTTGGTGCTTATATCAGCAGAATACATGGCTAGAGAATGATGGTTTTGTGAATACTGTGGTTTGGATTTAATCAAGTTATAGATAGTGTGATTGGGAACGATGAAGAAAACTGTGCCAGGAAGCAAAATTGATTCTGGTTTAACCACAATCCATGGGAACTGAAACACGTCTGGTCTTGTAATGCAGTGTCTGGGGTTTCTTCTCATGATTTCTGCCGCCATTATTGGTTCTCTGTGAATCTCAACGTGTCTACCAGGATGGACCAGTTTTAGCACACCCTTCTCGTTTCTAATAGCTCTCATTGATTCTGGTTCTTCTTGTTAGTAGACAGGAAAGTAGGAAATGGTGGGGAAGGGGAGGGTTTGAGAAGGAAAATCTGATACTTATAATGGTCGTTTTGGGACAAAAATGGTGGGAAATCCTATGAAACCATCCTTGGAGAAAGAGAATTTTGTTCGAGGAATTTGACTTAATAGCAAATTGACAACTATATTACCTATAGAGGCGAAACTACTGGGGAGATCAGATTACCTTCGTTTCTTTGTTGCTTTTCCACTCTTGGATGCCTTTGGATATTGGATTTGATTTAAACCAAGTTCTGGTAGATAGTTTATCTTTAAATTTAGATTTGATTCATATTTAAATGTATATTTTATTATAATTTTTTATAATTTCAAGTTTTCTCTAAACACATTATTTAAAATTTCAATAATTTCAATCCTCTCATTTTCTTTACATTTTCATTATTAATATTTTTATTATTATCATCATTCCCCTCATCTCTTGTTCCTTTCTCTTATTGATTGAAGAGTAGAGATAAATTTATCATTTTTAATTTTTCATATCTGTTTTGAATCTCAACTCAATTTGATTCTATTTTGGTCATCCACACATTTTTGTTGAGAATGAAAGTTAAGTCTCAAAGTTAATAATTAATAATACTTAGTCTTACAAAATTTTTTCAAAAATAATTTGTAAATTTCAATTTAAATAGTTGCATGTTCACAAATTTTAATTATAAATAAAATATTTAAATTTTAGATATAATTCTTAATTTGCAATTAAGATTTTGATTTGTAATTATTTGAATAAATATTTATTACTTAATTTTTAGAAAATTTTATTAATAATCTAATTTTCATAAATATACTCTTTTAGGATTTCATTGTCATTTTCATTTTTTAAAAAAATTATATCTTAAGACACAATCAAGAACCTAAAAATTGTATACATATTTTGGAAGAATTGTATATAAATATTATTTTGTTATTTAATAATAATAATATTTTTTTTTTTTATGTCAGAATACAATGGTATTCCCCCCGTCTCAAATTTTAAGACATGTTTAGATAAAATTTTATATACCAATAAATTTCAATAAATACGTTTAACAACATTATTTTTTTAAAATAAAATATAAACTTCTAAAAATACTCATAATTTAATATATTAAAGAGAGAACGGGTGGAAATTAATTATAAAGAGAGAAAGGATAATAGAATTGGTGTATTTAATAAAACTTTAATCTAACCAATGTATTTTATATTTTAATATAAATTTTTTTTTTCAAAAGTATACAATAATTTAGGATAGAGATAGTATTTTTTTTTCTTTATTTTTATCAATCGTAAGGGTTCTTCATTCCAATCATAACCCAACTGAACACTCAATTAGGTCCAAATATTCGCATAAAACAAAAGAAAATTTGCCTGAAGAAGATACTAAACAAACCAATTGATAAGTTGAAAGATCATAAGTCGAACTTAATTTCCAAACAGGATCATAGAATTTCGGATTTATCGAGACCAAATGATCACAGAAAAAGTTAAGATTTTCACCCCTAGTGAATTCATGGCGTTAAAAATATTCACTAAGCAATTTGTCCTTTTTTTTTTAATTGTCCCTTTGTTTTTAACTTGCATGATTTGATTACCTTCTACTAACACCATCATACTTATTTTATTTATCCAAAAAAAAAAGTCACACTTGTAAATTATATGTCGTTGTTATTTATGCTTTACAGCACAAATTTGGTCACATGGTTTTCATCGTAGGCAAAAGATACTCATCGCGCCTCATCAAAAAAAATGATGAATATTTAAAAATTAAAGACTTTTAAGTTTTAATGATTTGTGTTTGGTAAAAAAAAAAAAAGGTTTTAATGATTTGTGGACGTGGGTGTTTGAGGTACGAGTTCAAATGAGTTTATTTGATTGGCCAATTATTGAGAAGATTAGTAGAGATATATTTTTATATGTTTATTTAATTGAGTTAAATTTGAATATTTTGAGACTTATTAATATATTTCTCACAAAGAAGTTTTTAACATTCATATGAACTAAAACCTAAGGCTTCGTTTTTAAGAATAATAACTCTTTTTATTATGACCAACATTTGTTTGTAAATATATTAATTCATGATGTTATATCATAAGCTGATCAAATTAAAGTTCATGCAATGACTAAACATTGGCAAGAAAATGAAGTTAAATACTTAAAAATAAAGAAAAATGATAATAAAATCTCTCTAAAATATATAAATGATAATTTGATCATTCAAAATACCACAATTTTCTTAAAATTTTTAGAAGCTTTTCTGTTATTAATAAATTTATATAAATTACTAAATTGTTCTTGTTAAAAATAAATGATTTATAAGTTTTGTTTACATATTCACAACTTTTCTTCTAATATTTATAACAATGCAATAACAAATAAAGAATTTAACATATAAAGTTACAATTTGATGTTGCATTATTGCAAATATAAAAGAAAAATTGTGAATATTTAAACAAAACTTGTGAATGATTTATTTTCAATAAGAGCAATTTGATAATTTATATAATTCATCAATGACAGAAAAGTCTTCAGGGATTTTAAAAAAATTATGATATTTTGAAGGATTAAATTATTATTTATATATTTCAGAATGATTTTATTGTCATTTTTCCTAAAACTAACTGACTTGTTAACATAATATCTGACCAATCGAAAAGAAAATAACTAAACATTGAAATTCGATTAAGCTAAAAATTATTACAATCAAAGTCTCTATACATAATGTACTTTTTTTTAATACAAGGCTACGGAAAAACCGTGCTAGAGGAATCCAGAAATTAGGTGATGTCAGATTCTATGAGGGATCTGCATCCTGAAGGTGGTTGGTTAAAAATAACAAAACTTGAGTTTTTTTTAGAAGCCTGGTAAGCAAGCATGTCAGTGCATATATTCATTTCTCTAAATATGTGATTGAATGTAATGATTTAATCTCTTATGACAAAATCTCTAACTTTATTGATAGTTTTTGAAAGATGATGATTGCCAGAGAGATTATGCTAAATAAGAGAAAGAGTTTTTATAAAGTCAAAATGAACATTGATTTCAATGAATTGTACATTCCAACAGAGGTAAAACCCTTTTAAACTGTCCAAAAATTCTACCGAGGTGCTAGTTTAATAGTCAAGGTATTTGAAAAAATCTCTTAATTTAATTACTTTTATTATCCCAAATGATGTCATGCAGTTCCATTAAAACTAGCAACACATAATGTACGCTTTTAATTGACGAATCTCACCATGATTGATGGCGAGATTATATCATATCATTATCATCAACTACAACTAAAGGAGAATTCCAGCATTAGTTTAGATGATTGATTATCTTGGTGAAAATGTTAAAAATGTTGGGTAACTTATATTTTAATAATTATATTCACTTAATTATTTTTTTTCTTTTGAAAGTTGTTTTACTTTACATAATAGATGCATGTTTAATTGGTGATTAGAAGTTTGGCAATGATGAATAAGGGAAGTGAATGTGATAATAAATCATTATCATCACTTTTTCTTTTGGACAAAAGAATCATTATCATCACTTTTTTTTTGGACAAAAGCATAGATGATTACCCATGCTAAAAAAACAAAAACAAAAGAGTATGATTAAAGTATCCCGGTTCACTCTTAACTGAAAAAAAAAAAAAAAGAAGTATCCCGGTTCACTAGTTAGCTAACCTTTAAAAGTATATTTAAATCAGATATATTTTTGTCAAGTCTAAAAAATAATTGGATTTCTAAATGAACTTTTGCAAGATGTAAAATGAAAATTAAACACACACTTATCTAATCTTGTTACTGCTTTCACTTTTCAATTAGATGGATCTGTGGAATAAATCATACTTCCTTTATTTTAAATTATAAGACACTTTTAAATAAAATTTTATATACAATAAAACTCATTAAATACACTTTACAACTTTATTTTTTTAAGATAAAAAAATAAAATTTTAAAAATTTTCCTCATTTAATACTCCATTAATAAAAATAATAATGAAAAGAGAAAATATATAAGAAGGGTAATATTGAAAAAGTATAATTAATGAAACTTTATTTTTATTAAAGTGTCTCATATTTTAAAACGTTGAATCTTTTTTAAAAGTATTTTATAATTTGGGACGGAAGGAATACTAGATATTATGCCAAAAAAACAACTAAATAAATAAATAAATCACATTGTTACATGCCAATAATAAAAATAGATATAGATTTTATATGTTATATGGAACATTGATGCTCAAATTGACATTAATGTTAGATTATTTAAATAAATTAGTCTTCACTTCTGAACGGGATGTTTTAAGTACTTTTTAATATAATTATATGATATCTGGTATTACTAAATTAAATTTAAGTATTGTTAATAAGCGAGATAGCTCTTTTAACAAGTTTTTATTTTTTATTTTTGTTGCCAATGACCTTATAAGTTATAACCTAGTGATATATAATGATATAAGCACTTCCATAAGTGAGAGATTATAAATTTGATTCCGCTTGTAACTTCATGCCATTAATACTTGTACTTGCCCCTCTAATTCAAAAAAGATTTTCTTTCTCCATGAAGTTTTTTTTTTTTAACCTTGCTTATAATGTTTTGAGTGTCTTCTCGTCCACGTTTTTAGGGTTGTTGGTTCTACACAATATGATCGAAAATTAATTTAAAATGTAAATGATAAATATCCTGCTACTTTATCTCTTATTTAACCAATATCTATTTGACCTAGATCATATCACCCCCAAAACAAAAAAGAAAAACACTCCCAACAAATTATTAACAATCTTGGAAGAGAAAAATAAGGTCAATTATTTAAAGATTTTGTTACATTTGAAAATTTGTATATCATTTTATAATGATAAAATAAAATTTGTTCAACAATTATGTAAAGGGTTCTTTACACTCAAGTTCCAAATAAGGAAATTAATTATTTCTTTAGTCCATTTACAAGTGAAACTTCTATATTTACATGTGAAAATTCAATATTTACAAGTGGATGAGATTTGTAAATAATCAGTCTCTTTATCTGGGACCTTTATATAAGCCTCCCTTATTCATATACAGTTGGCTGCCCTGAACCTCTTCATAACCTTGAAGAGCAATTAACTTACAAGCCCGAGATTCACACTGAAGAAATTTTAAGCCCAAGAAATTCTTAGAACTAGAAAAGGAAATTTTCAGATTGCATAAACTGAAAAAAAAATTATTGCCTCCATTAAGGGAAGCAATTTTGAAAATGCTGACATTATCCAAGACACTCTAGATTGAGAAAAACCTTGCAAGTGCGATTTTAGGTGAAAGAGTTTATCCGGCATGAGGATCTGAATCGTGTCTTTAGTTACAGCTGAGAAAATATGAAGAAAAATACAGCCATTGTAAATGGCAATTATATAGCATGACGCAGGGGATTCTAATATACAGGTATTTTTGCTGTTACTGATGACAAACTAAAACCCTTGGTTAACACTTCAATTTATACAGTAGAAATAGTGAAGACAGAAATTTCCCAAAGTTCATGCAAGATCAAGCAGAAAGTCAAAACGAGATATAACAGTAAAGTAAGGTTTAAAAAAAAAAAAAAAACATATGATAAGTCCTAACACAAACAAGGCAGGATTCTATGGAAGCAAGATTACATTACTGTAAATGTCTACTCCAATACTTCACTTTCAACGATTATGTTGATTTTGTGTAAAAACGGATACCGACAGCCAAACCCAAGATAAGCAACGGAACTAAGAACTGGAGGATCTTGATAAAGAAATCTGGCGACTTGTCCTGATCATGCAGAGGTTGTTTTGGGGGAGTGTACTTAACCTTGGTGGGGATGGTCGAGGAATCGATGTCTCCAACATAAAATTCATCCATCATTGCCACAGCACTGGTGCTGTGTCCTACATCTTCGAAGTCATCAGTTGCATCTTTCCCTGCATACATATGCATTTACAACTATGAAACACCAACATGTCAGAAACAGACCCATATTTGTGTTTTGACATTCATATCAGACATGACACAACATGCAAGCTTTGAACTGCACTAGGATATTGCATATTTAAGCATCCAATTGTCCATATCTTGTCACATCCTGTCTTGTATCCGTGTTAACATATTTGCTTATTAGATTTATTGACATTTGAGTTTTGTGAGACCAGAAGTGATGAATTCCTCAGCCAGTCAGAAAAAAAACAAAGGATGTTACATGTTTTGTACTGTTATAATATCTAAGTCGTGTCATATCTGATGTCAATGCTGGAAGCACTTACAAGATTTAAAAACATCTTTGTCCGGAGTGAGCAAAAGTGATGAATAAGTCAGTGAGTCAGAGAGGCAAAAAGGCTAGTTGCATACCTGTGGCAGATATCAAGGCATCATCCCCACCTGGGTGGTCCTCTAAGAACTTTGTCACGTTATAAACCTGTGCACAAAATATTCTTAAGGTAATGAAAACCAATGATACGAGGAAGTCATGCAGTTATTAAACTCCACAGCCACACGTCTCGCTCTCTATCATAAGTTCAGTACGTATGATAATACTGTTATTTGAGTGAACATCCCCAAGTTTTTGTTTCCGGTACTGATATAATGCGTATGTATCTTGAAAGAAACCGAGTAAAAAGAGATGGATAATAAGAAATGGACAAATTTGTCTGTAATTTGAACTTTTAATGTGAATTAAAACTTAGGTGCTTGGTTTCTTACAGGAAAAGCAACAGTGGTTTTGACAAGTTCGAATTACTACAACATTAAGGTTTCAAAAAGCACTTCATACAATCTTGAGTGATGTGTCCTGGCTAAAAATCAAAGATAAAACAGTTATAATTAGGGTGTTATATGAAACACCAGCAGACCAGAAAGCAATTTTCCCTTTAATGATCAGATTTATCACATGCTTGTTATATATATATATATATATTATAATTACTATCAACTCATTAATAGAATACAATTGAGATAATTTCCTTAACACAACGAAAGAACAAAAAATCAATGACTATGATCCAAGATGTGAATTTTGCAATTTTGAACTTCTGAGATGTGAGGCATCATGAACCATGTTTGGGTTTGAGCCCAGGTTTTAGATGTTCTAATAAAGGACAATACTATATAAATAATCTAAGTTAACATATCATTTCTGACAGAATCTGTTTTAAAAGAAGCAGGTTCAGATCAGTTGCAAAATGTTTTATATCCTGAAAGTATATAGATGATATCACAGAGTAAGAATAAGTGATTCTGCACTCCGAACATACAGAAGTGACCAATGACAGCATCCAAAGCTCGATCATCATAGAAATTCACAAATTCAGAGGTTCTGTAATGACCTTAAGAGAAAAAGACCATTTCCATTCATAATACTAAATGCAGGAGTCATGAATATAGCGGACCTTTTCAAGACATAGCTTGAAAATGTTCAAGAATGACATGAATAGCTTTGATTCAACAAACAATCCATATTCAATTTGATTAATGTGAAATTCCACTAAACCAAGAGAAAACCCCTAATTGGTTACTGCGTGTAGACAACTCAGAGTCAGCATCATTTCAGTGATCTTAATTTTTCTAGGAGATCTACCTTATTATTGATAGGAATTAGAGAAAAGACATGGAGGCAGAGTAAATAAATAAATTCAAAATATATGAAACAAGCACATTGCCTAGATAGATTGTAAATGCTCACTCTTTCCCCTCCATTACATCAATCTTCACAGGCAAATTTATCTTATCACTTTCAGGATTCCAGCCTTTGATTCCAGGCCCACCCACGTTGTCCATAACCTCCCATTTTCCAAAGAGAACAAAAACAATCCATCCAGAAAATCATCACAAGAACGACAAACCAATCAAAATTCAAATCACCATCCAAAGACCCAATAAGAAAAGCAATTGCATGTCGAGCCCATTCCATATACGAAGGAAACAACATGAACGTCACCAGATCAGCCTCAGTCATCATTAATTCCATTAAACCTTGATCCCACTAAAAAACCAAGATCTTGAATTATAATTATTATCAAACCCAAAAAGAAATCCCATAATTAAAACGCAAGCACAGCATGAAACCCGCAATCCAAATCAAGTTCTGCATATCCACAAAATCTTCACAAACCTTGCCATTGATAACAAGCCAGCAATCTGTGGAATTGTTGTGCTGAGAGACCTCAGCAAGAGTGTACACCTTGCGCTCCCCACCCATTGACGAAGGAGAGCGAGAGAGACGAAAGTGTAAATATGTCTTGGAAAACAAGCCGCAAATGCGGTTCCTGTAACTGAAAAAGGTTACAACTTAAAGACGCTGTGAAGGAGGAGAAACGTTTTAATGAGGGGAAACGAGAAGTAGGTAAGGATAGCGATGTTTGGTTGCATACAGATGAAGAAGTAGAAGATGGTTACGATGGGAAAAGATCATTGGCCAATGAAAGTGTGACGAGAGAAAATATGGTTAACCGACCAACCAACCCAGCCAATTGGCCACGTGTTTTGTCTTGAAGCTTTAATCTTGGCCTCTAGTTTTTCAGTTTTTCTACTTTTCAGGTCTAACTCTTCTTTTCAATGATTTGAAAATGTCATCCAAAAAAAAAGAAAAGAAAAGAAAAACAAGCTTTGAGATTTCTTACATTTATAATATGATTTTCAAGCCATCGGCTTACTTTTGTATTTTTATTGATTGAATTATACATTTCTCTGGCTGAATTATGCGTTGTTCTTGTCAAACAAAAATAAGAATAAACAATGTTAAATTTGTTATGTTAATAATTTATTATTCAGTTTTCAAAGTATACTTTTATTTATTTTACTAAAATGTGTAAAACAGCTTCACATAGATTAACTAAAGTTGAAATGAACGGTAGAGATAGGAGTTTAAATTCAGCCATTATATATGTAGTAATGTAGTTGAAAAATATTTACCAATTGATCGTAGTAGCTTGAGAAGATATTATCTACTATCGGTGAGGTCTATTATTTATAAGAGTTTATTATAAATTGTTTTATAATAAAATATTTACTTGATATTTAATATATATTTTTATTGTTTACAGGTAATTAAGACATCCTTTTATTAAAGGTAAGTTCTCAATATTTCGAGAAGATATTTTCTTCTATTTATACTTTAAAAAAATACCTTGACATAAAATTTGATAAATAAATTATACTATTTGCCCAGGAATATGTGTTTATGATGGATTGTTTGTTTTATAGAAAAATATTTTATTGATATTTAATGTTTTATTTTTAATGCTCACATGTATCTTTTTATTAAAGGTATCATATTTAAAATACAGTCAGACACTAAATATAGATATTTTTTTTGTAGGGATTAAAATTTATAAGATGATAAAATCAAAGATAATAAAACTTTTAATCCTCCAAATTTCTCTCAACTATTAATTTAATCTCTTAAATTTTTAATTTTTATCACCTTACATTTGTTTCAATTATTAATTTAATCTTTATTATTTAAAAAGAATGTAGCACTATTAACATGAATAATGAAATATTAATGATAGACTTGTAGATTAATAAAATAAAATATAAATTATTTATGTAAAAAAAAATGAACTCCGAAATTTAAAAAAAAAAAAACAAAGAACAAAACCCAAGTGATCACATTTGGAAAGCTTGTTATTATTCTATAGCTTTTGGAAAGCTCCCATTCTTTGAGATCATCACATTTTTTACTGGGAGAGTGGACTATTTCATACCAATACACATTATACATCATAAAATTTATAAGTAAATTCTTTGCAAATAAGGAACAACATAGCTCATCTTAAATTATAGGAAAAATATATCCGTAAATTCTTATAATTTTGATCAATTTTAAATAAGATCCATATAGCTTATTTTATTTTAATTGAGCCTTTATAATTTAATCAATTAAATTTTTTAATTCCTAAAAGTTAAAATTCTTAAATTTTTTCTTTAAAAAAAATTAAGAAGTTTTATTTTTTTATTAAATGATTTTATAATTTTAAAATTAATTACATAAGTTTTATAATTCAAAATTTATATAATTAAGTTATCTTCTAAATATTTGTCAACATAGAATTTTCACCAAACAATTACTAAAAATGAAAATATTAAATTAAATCAAATTTCCTTTTTTTTTTTCAATTTTAACTAAAAATGTTAAATTAAATTTTTTTGTAAACTCCAAATGTATTTTTATTTTGTCAAATTTAACCTTCAAAAGTTAAGATCAACAATGGATCAAATTATAAGAAGTTAATTTTTCTTAAATTACATATAAAATATAAAACCCACATTTTAGATTGTATAAAATACTTTTGATTAGTATAAGCGAAGGGATTCCAGAGATTTATATTCATAACGAGTCATATTACTTAGAGAATATGCTTTCCATATGTTATATTAACGATCGCTCTTAATTTTGTAACGGATATTTGAAGCAGTAGCACTCGAATAAGATTTGAGTGCAAAATGAATTGGACGGCATCATGAGACAGTTCTCCCCAAATTGAAAGTTAAATCCTGTAGATTGCCATTGGGGGGGGGGGGGGTAAAAAACCCTTAGAGGAACTAATCATGATTAAGTCACATATTATTTGAACCTCACCCACAAAATCAAAAATAAAAAGTTACATTGGGTTAAAATGCCAAAAAAACAAAAAAAAAAAGGGCTCCAACAAAAATTCAAAAGGGAGAAACCAAGATTTAAAACACAAGAAAATAAAAGGCATAATAATCTCTACAGAATTTCATGATGTCAGATGCACAGAGCACCCGATCCCTACTAAAATTAGAAGACATGCCTATTGCAAATCGGCAAGGGAGATAAAGACCAGCTTGATCATCCTTAAAACACCAATCCACTCAACTTCCCAATATAAATGCCATTCTCAATGAACTACAAATTTCCGGCTAAACCACAGCTAAAACATGTTCATGGTTGTTTGGGAGGGGAAAAAAAACACATTTGTGGAGGTTGTCCAATCATATTGGCTTGATCTTGAAGTGCAGCGAAATGAGTGAAAATACAAAACACTTCAAATCCTGCAGAGACATGAAATTTCTCATAAGAATAAAAACATGGCATAACAGGCTAATAAAGGACTGCGAATATTCATTAGGTGCCAAACAGATTAGAAACAATGCCACCCACTCTATAGCACATTACATGTAAATATTTGCTCGGGATTACAATAGAAGTCACTATCAACAAATTTATATTTCTCAAAAAAACAAAGTAGATTAAAATCTTGATTTTCTAAAAATTTAGACTTTCAAATCACGCCCTTGAATGAAATAAATATAACATTTGACTTGTTCAAAACATCCTCATTAACTACTTTAATGGAATATAATAAAAGGAATAATTGGAAAAATATATATAAAACCTACTTTATGAGACTGTCCATATAGCAAGAAAATATGGGAGCAGCTGCTGATATGCATGAATATAAAAAAAAAAAAAATTATGCTTGGTCTTGAATAGTTTGATAGTAATCTTGCTGATTGCATAAAAGATAATTTTGGGTTTGTGTGGAATGAATTATTTGGTGCTGGTTGCTAGTTTTTGTGGCATGGGAGAAACAGAACATTCTTTGAGGAAGGTTTTGAGGAACAAGAATTATCCATTTTTGCTATATACCGGTATGCTGAGAATGTAAAATGGGCACACAGGGAAGAGGAGGTTGGTACTTTGAAGAAATGGGAAAATATAAAGTGGAAACCTCCTGCTATGGGGTGGATAAAGTTGAATCTAGATGGGGCTGTGAAAGGACAGGTTGGAAAGGCTGAATGTGGTGGTTAAATTCAAGATAATAATGGAGGATGGTTATGAGACTTTGTGAATAGAATTGGGTGTTGCATGGCTTTTGATGCTGAATTGTGGGGAATTTGGTCAGGATTTCGTATTTTGAAGAGACTGGGTCTTAAGAAAGTGATTGTTGAAGCTGATTCCATTGCTGTGGTGACTATGATGTAGAATATGATGATTGATTTTGATGTAAATAACAGATTTATTTGAGCTGCACAGAGACTTAGGCTATCCTCCCCTCCCCTCCCCTCCAACCAAACACGACCTTATAGATGATAGTTGGAATATAAAGTTTTCACATACTTATAGAGAGGGTAATTTTTGCGCTGACTGGTTAACAGTTAGCAAACTGGAGTCTAACCTAGGAGCATGGCTGACAGTTACTTAATTGTTCTCCTAGAGGGTTAATAGAGTTTCAGTACAGAGATATTATGGGTACTGCACACCCAAGACTGATTTCTGTGTAATTTTCTGGGTTGAATGCCCCATTTTTAATCCAAAAAAAAAAAACTACCTGATGCCCTATATTTTGGCCCATGCAGTGTTTTCAGAAAATGTCCTATATTGTGGTTAGGGAGTATTGTACAGCCCATTAACTCTTAACAATAAGCAAAGGATGACATATAAATTGTAATCTACAGCCTATTAACTCTAACAATAAGCAAAGGATGACAAATAAACAGAAGCTTGCAAGGAAAATATGTTTAAAAAAAAAAACCTTCAAAGACTGACGAATTTCGACAATAGAAAGTCATGGTAATTCTTCCAAAAATCAAGATTTCGACTTACAGACCCAATCAGACACATTGATGCATTGAAGTTGATCAATCAATTACATTTACTCTTCAGATTGAGATTTTCAATATTTGTTTAGTCCCTACTCAAGTTTTGTATTTGGGTTCAAAATTTAAGCATCTCAAGTCCTATTTAGTGGATAACTTTAACTACATCCCAAACTCATATGACTGTAATGCTAAATTTTGATACAATGCTAAGCTTCGAACTAAAAAAATTATGATTCTTGGTATTTTGCCATACAATTTCATCCCACAATACAAATCCAGAGTATTCCTATGCGTAGGTTATTCTTTGCAATTAAACTGGAACAGCTCCATAGAATACTCTACAGAAATACGATCCCTTAGATACTTTCAAGCAGCCTAACTTAACAGCACTAATATTCAGGATCCGCACATGTCCAGCTTAAGAACACTTATTTCCACAACTCAATATCTAGCTTGCTAAAAATCTAATTCCTCTGCTGTCCTATCTAGTCGGAATGTTATTGGCAGGAGTATATCCACCATTCATTAAATTGACCAGGCAAAAAATATCCACATCAAAATAATGCATTTTGATGCCAGACCAGCAAAACCCATTTTTGCCTTCCTTCTATCCGTTATGTTGTCAGAGCACTTGAATAGATAAAAATTATAGAATATCTTATGAGCCTTCAACTATTCTTTGTATTCAAAATGAAAGATGTGTGTGTAAAAAGATGGAACACCAAACCACGCATACAAATAGGAACAGCACTGAAAACACCATGTAACACAAGTGAGCTTTAACCTATATAATTTCACACCATAACATTTACGATAGCTAACTCAACCATGATTTCAATACTGCCATATCATCTATGTTAAAAAAGAAAGAAAGAAAGAAATAATAAGGCATGCTACCATTAAAATAATTCAATGACTTTGCAAAAGTCTGGACAAGCAAGGACATGAGTTTCATTTCTTCCTTGCATAAGTTATCAATATTGAGAACATAAGCACTATGAATATTTAGAATTGTCCCTTTGGGATTTAATAAAGAAAAATACACGATGCTGTAGTAGCATCTAAAATGCACTGTTGACACTTGATATGATTAAAAACAAAAAGATTAAAATTACACTTTCAACTCCGTTGTAAAACACAAGAAATATTTGGTTTTCCATCTGAACACCATTCATGCAAGTGAACAGAAATCATTCATCCGGAATTAAATAACTCTTTAGAAAATCGATGGATTGCTAAATGACCTCTGGCTCAAATAAAAAATAAAGCATGCAATAGAATGTACCATCATGAAATTTTCGTATCAAATGAAATATAGTCATTTTACGGAAAATATAAAATAAGACAGGAAAATCATATAGAACCAACAAAAAAAAAAACCAATCAATTGTGTCATGCATTGACGAATTTACTCACCTGAACAAGGTAATAGAAGATGCGAAGACCTTCAGGATCTGCACTACTCTGGACATCCACAAGAGATCCGATTTTGGATGTTGTGAAGGAAATATGCTCATTTCCCATCACAATCTCCAGCTCCTGCCGTCCAACTCGATCAGGTTCTGGCCAATTGTTGTCATCTTCCTTCATTATCTGAATGAAGACAGAATTTAGTGAGAAAATACAAGGAACAACCATCTATATAAGAAATGAGAATTCTACAACGAATTGCAGAATAGGATTTGGCACTAATAAAAAGAATATTTTAGATTTTGATCATATTGTAACTATTTAATGAAATAAAGAAATTCTTGTATGGCAAAATTAGCTAGATAAGGCCACATATGAGCATGCAGTTCTTTTTGATAGTAAAATGTGAAATTTATCAGATTCGGATGGGATATGGATGTTGGAAATGTGAACTAATTTCAGATAACAAAATTTTGAACAGGCACCTGCCTATTGCCATTCCTAGCAATCGCTATTACTTATAGAATGATCACCTGCTTCTCGGTTGAAATATGCTAGCTACATTTCTTTCATCTCACCAACTCAGAACAACAACGGAAGTTGTTCTTACAATTTGAATATAAGGAAGGAAGAGGGCAAAAAGTCTAGCAGCCAGAATCCTTCACTAAGCTTTTATATAATAGAGAAAACTTATTAACATCATTCTCGACCCAGCAAATTACATTTAAATCTAAACAGTTAAGACAACAGAATCAATCAACAACTTCCACGACCGTAAAGACTTCATCTTTCAAGTTCTCATCCAAACATCCCAGAAGTCCACATATCGATACAGATACTTCACAAAAGGATACGACTACACAGAGCAGAGTCAGCCCCAAAAAGGTTTCCAACTTTGATTTATTTGAAGAACGAGTAATTGCAAAATAAAAAACGCACCAGACATCTTTGAAAATCTCTACTTCATTTAGCAAATGAAGGGCGGAAGAGAGTAACAAAAATAAAATACCGAACGAGAAATACAAGTCGAGCTAAGGCTTGTGAGAGAAGAGGACCAATAGGAAGACCTAAGAGTAAATACAGAAAGGATTATAAATCAGCAGCCGAGTAGAACAAGAATAAGAAGAAGAAACCCTAGAAAATTAACTATTTTTCCACCAAAAAGAAAAAAACCCTAACCAGAAACGCAGATTTATGTCCCAAAACAAAAACACAAATTTGCTCAATTCCTACTTCATTCAACATATCAAATGAAAAATATGCAAATCAGCGAAGACGAAAAAGCAAGGAAAAGGGAAAGTGGAAACCTCGCTGTCGGCAATAATACGGCGGCACTCGCGAAGAACAGCGGGGGTAAGGTAAACCTCCTTGCGAATGATGGTGTCGTTCTTGTAGTTGGAGTTATTTGCATAGCGAAGCTTGCCATCAGGTCTGAACTCAAACTCAAGGAACTCGTGGCCGAACTTCCCTTTGTGCCCCACATAGTATCTCAGGTAGAACTCACCATTATCATCTTCGCTTGCCATTACTCTGCCACCTCTAGATTTGCCACCAGAGCAAGAGTTCAAAACGGGGGCGGGGGCGGGGGAGAAGAGAGCTCGTAATGTAGTGTCTGCAGTTCCAAGATCTATCGGTGACGGAGAATGCTAATCCCAGAAAAACACGGTTAAAATCTAGAACAAATAATTGTTGGCGCGACAAACCTTAGGGCCTTGAGCTGTAATTTGCTCGATTTGATGAGCCGAGTGCCAGATAAACTTTGGACCTGGCCCGAAGAAAATGATTTGGGCTGATCAAACCTGAAAATTAAAGAAAAATTACAATCAGACCCCACACAAAAAATTAATTATTATAAAATTTATTGATAATTAAACTAAATAATATTAGTAATTAATCGTGTTATCAATATAACTTAATTTAATTATTAATAAATTTTACATTAATTAATTTTTTTATATGAAATTTTAATATAATTGTTTCAAAATTAAAAGCAAGTTATAACATTTGAGCCAGGGGCTGGCCTTTTTATTGTAATTGTTATTGTTCTTGTAATTTAATTTGTTAGATACAATTTACTGAAGTGACAAGATTCTAACCAATAATCATCTTATCTAATACTCCCTCCATTTTTTTTTTCCCTATAAAACCATATTAACAACTTTCATACGATTTAGGAAATCAATTTAAAATAGTTTAATTTAAAAAATTTTAACTTTTCGATGACAACGCTTCAATAAATCCATTCAATGACAATTTAAATGTCAAACTCAAATTTAGTGCAAGATATCAACAAGCTTGTTATTTTACCTGACACGGTTGAGTTTAACACTTCACATTATCTTCATCTTTTCTTATATCCTTGATCTTTAGATTTTTTTTTAAACCACTTATGATGTCTAATTTATTTAAAAAAATATTAAACTAAAGCGAGGTCAAAGGACGAAATATTACTGCAATGAAAATTCCATAATCCAACACTTTGATAAGCTTTGCAAAAGCTAACAGCACTAACTCAGTTTTTTTTTATTTAAAAAAAAAGTTCCTTACAAGCAAAAATAAGGGGTCTTTTTTTTTAGCTTATTTCATAAAAAAATCACATATTTTTTTTAAAAAATCTATTTTGTATGTTTTTATAATGTCTATTTAAACTTTTAAAAATTATCAGAATAAAAAACAATTTTTTGATTAATTTGAGTAGTTTCTAAAAATAATCTAATACAGTAGATGAAAAAAAGTGTTTTAAAGAGATGAGATACTCGAACATCTCATAAAATTTTAAAATAATATAATAATAAATTATTTTTATAAAAAAAATTAAAGAAGATCTCATAAAACTGAAAAATAACTAACTAATAATCACTTATTATTATTATAATCAAATATAAAATAATTTCTACTTTCTATAAAATTTTTATAGAATAGATCTCTTTTTATAAGATCTTTGAAATCATTTATTTTTTAATCTTAAACAAACATGTCACACTCTAAACTTTCAAAATGACCGGCTAAAATATAAGATAACTCGTACCCCCTTCATTAAAAAATGTAAGGTATTTTTTGAGGAGTTAGATATTAAAAAATGTGGGGCATTTTTAGTCTTTCAATATATAATTATTATTTTTTTCAAAAGTACCTCTATTGATAATGACTTTATGTTTATTATAGGATATTTAATAAGAGTAAATATAAAAAGATAGGATTAGTTTGAAAGTAGGTAACTATTTTATTAGGGAGTAAGATTTAGTACAAATGTTTTACATTTTTTTAATGAAAAAAGTATTTTATAAGATTAAACTCTTAACATGTCTAACGTATTAATTAAAAGTTTATCATACAATCATCATTAATATTAAGTAATTGTTTATAAGAACAAAATATTTAAACTTGCTATAGAAATTTCAACAAAATATATGCTATAAGTTGAACTTCTCAAAATCTTTACGACTTGCCAAAAAAACATCTAAACAGCATTTGGAGTTTTACTTCGATATAGTATATACACATATACAAATCAAAATAATTTAACTATGAATCTTGCCTATATGTTTTGTGAAATGATTCTAGACCAAAAATAGAATGTTTAAATATTTACATTAACCCACAACGTAATTGAAACAACAAAATACTTCTCATCTCAAATAGTCCCACGAAATCTATTGAAAAGTAAGTTCACTATTACTATTTGAATATTAAAAATTCTTCCAGTAAATAACATCCTCAAATAATATTAATAAATAAAAATGATAATCGTAAACATATACAATAGAAAACAAGAGACTAATTTAATTATCAATGGTATTAGAAAATAATAATACAATTTATCTTTAGGAATTGAGTAACGAAAATAGAAAAGAGAAAATAGAGAATCATAATTAACAAGTTAGTAATATATCCTTTATATAAAACAAATCATAAAAATAAAATTCTTAAGAGTGAAAGCGAAAATATAATTCGAAAGATTTCTTAGGACTTGAATAGAATGAATAACAGGTGTGGATACACAGTTCACGAGAATAAATAACATCTGGCGTGATTAAAAGCCACAAAAAACAGGTGCAAGCATAAATCTCACGAATAACGGGCATAAATTATATTCATAAAATTTTATCTTTCCTTCCACATGTGTTAGCCAACACACGGGGCAAACACCTCCAATATATCTTACTAACAAGGTGTGTCATGGCATGTCAAGGGTTAACGAAACTATCTTTAACAACAAACATTTTGTATTAAGTCCTATAAGACATTTCTATCATGCATGAAATCCAAAAATCCTTATAGCTCAAAATTTTAAATTTGTGAAGTATAAATAACTTTTTTATCTATAATTTATCCAGTCCATATTTAAAAGAAAAATAAAATGCCATGGGAGTATATACATAATTAAACTCAAATAATGAATGAGCTCATTACACACTTTAAGTTAGCTTAATCATACAAGATAATAAGAAGATTTGTTTATAACAATTAAAACAGATAAATAAATAGATAGATAGATAAAGAGAAATACCATTACTTCTTTGTTATTTACTCATCTGATATGTCATCCAATTCGAAAATTCTCTTATTACAATTGCAATTAATTTTTCTCTTCTTCCACTGATCCTAACAAACATAAAAAGAATTTTAATAGATTTTCTACTAGATAAATAAACTTTCTCTCTCACTACAATAGTTCGTTCACAATTAACTTAAATAAGTCAAAGATCACCCTTCATCATCATTTAAGCATCTAAATTTCTCATATTATTTTAACCCAATAAATTGAATTATTAGGATATAATTTTATTTCAAACTTTTTTTTACAAACACCTAGCATACATAAATTTTCAATTTCAAAGTAGTCCATCTAAACTTCTTAGTATTCAATCTTTTGCCCCAACAATTCTAATATTACTATTATGCGGTACAAATCAAACTCCTAATTGAAGATCAATTTAGACTTAAGAAAGGACTAATTCTATACCTATCTTCTTCCTCCTATAATAATCAAAATAGCTGAAATGAAATTACCTAATGAAATATAATCTTTAAAATTAAATTTATAGCTTAATTAAATTCTATCCACATTCTAATCCACACATCAAACATGAATAGGGAGAAAAATCAAATTTTACAACAACTCAAACAACACACACAAACACAGGTGGGCGACAGCAGCACAAAAAAATGAGGAGGAGAGATTTCAAGCATAACCACACCAAACCAAGCTAAGGGAAGAAGGAGGAACAAGTGCTGAACCACTAGACAAGAATGAATCAATTGGCAAGGGGAGTCTTCAACGTCGCTGCAGCAAACGAAGAGGGACGAAGAGCAGAGTGACAGCAACAAGCAGGGAAGAGAGAAGACCACTGGAACCGATCTTCAACAGCATCAACGGACGAACCATTGTCACTGGCGTCTAACAAAAGCAGTCGGAAGAAGAAGAACAAAGCAGGGAAATAAGGACGAGTTTCTCTTGTGCTCTGTCTCTCTCTCTCTCATATTGAAGTTTTGAGAATATGCAAGGAATGAAAAGGATGAGAATTAATGTCTGCTGTCCACCGTGTGTGTTTACTCCTTTTTATTAATATTATATTCTCTTTGACATCAAGTATATTGAACTTTAAACCTATCAACAGAGACTCAAAAATATTCTCACCAAACTACCATTCACTTTATTATAATTACCCAAAATTTTAAAAATACACTTAACTATTTTATCATAAATTTTTACTCAGTTAATGAATTAATTTAATTTATATATATACACACTGGGTTGTTACAAAACAGGCCATAATTTAATTTGAGTGGGCTAAAAGCAGCTCAAACCAAAATCAAAATCAAAACCAATTGCCATGATGAAACTTCTAGCATTAAATCAGTTTTATACTA
The DNA here is from genome assembly GCF_029017545.1 of Prosopis cineraria. Classification (NCBI taxonomy): domain Eukaryota; kingdom Viridiplantae; phylum Streptophyta; class Magnoliopsida; order Fabales; family Fabaceae; genus Prosopis; species Prosopis cineraria. Next base: position 4,178,826 of record NW_026555343.1, read on the forward strand.
AGGATTCAAGCAACAATAAAAACTATAATATAATCAAACAGGATCTAGATTGTCTGCATCAGAAATAACACAAAAATTTGAATAGAAAATCTTGGAAATTCAAAAACAACACAACTTTCTATACAATCAAAAAATTTTATTCCAAAAGGCATATCAAGACTACTCATAACAAATAATCAAGGTTTCCAGGCATTAAACATAATAAAAATCTAAAATCTCAACACTAATTTAGTAATTTGGGGTTTGATCAAATAATCATATTTTAATTTTCACAATTTTCACGGACTAAATTTGCTTTAGAAGTTAGAACCAAGAACAAACTTCCACAAACTCTCAAAAGCTTCAAATATACCAACAACGACACAAAGAAATTATGGATCTATAGCTGCCATAACAGAATCTGGCCAAAAATCACACTTTAATTGGCTGAAAATGGTAGAAAATAAGAGAGGATGGGAAGTTAATGAAACTTAATTTGATGATTCTCAAAATTTTGAAGCTTCATTTTACCCAAAAAAACAAGATTTAAAAATTTCAATCACGTCTCGATACTCTCAAAGAACTTGCCCTAACAAGGAATTAAAAGAGGACGTGCCCCTAACTTTTGAAACCCTAAAAATCTAATCTATAACATCAATCATCTACGTGTTTGATATAACTGGTGTCGATCACTGCTAGCTATGTAAGCATTGTTTAAGGCTGATTTTTTATTATAAAACCAAAAAACATCCCTTTTTTGGTATCCACCCAAGATAATCCACATCTAGACTTAATTTAAAGGATGTTACAAATCAGAGCATGCATCAATTAGAAAAAATGTAATGGGTTGATATTTGATAAAGAATAAAATAAACCAAAATAAGTTTATGAATTGATATTAACATGGGAATGATAGAGATAAAAGCTATTGAATGATAGAGAGATAAAAATGAGAATTGACATGAATAAGGATATCAATCCTCATTCTCAACTCATCTTTATTACCCTATATGCTTCATCTTTATTATAAATCATGTATCTTTGGTTTTTACCCTTAAATACAGTTGTAGGTATTTAGTTATTTTGTTCTCTTTCGTATTTGTGTATTCACACCAATAAAAAATAATTACAATGTACATTAAACACTGGGCCACCTCAAATAGTTATTTAATCTTGTAAACTCAACCATTAGAAAATAGCAAATTATGCAATAATAAAGAAGAAAATTTCAAAAAACCCAGGAATTAAATTCATTCCAAAGAACGAATTTTTAAATGTTGGAAGTTATTGTTGTTGTTGTTGTCGTTGTTAATAATAATGAGGGATTAAAAAAAGGGAGAATCACATCCAGCGCCTCCTAAGGAAATTTATTACAAATTAATTTCCTTGGGAGGGGGCTGGATGTGATTTTCCCTTAAAAAAAACTCATGTTCTCTTAGCTTATCCGCTAGCTCATAAATAAGTACCATAGACAAGAATGAATATCATATTGGTTTAGAAGCTTACATGAATTAAAAAAAAATCTTCACCCCCAAGTATTCATTCACATCTCTTTAATCTTTTATCCAAAATTATATTTTTTCTTATCAATACAAGATTAGAAATCCATATACTCCAAGAGAAAAAAATCATCAAACATGGACTAAAATAAACAACAGTTTATAGGATATATATTGGTTTATAAATAGAGGAGGGATTTAATACCACTCTTTTAGTCATATTACTTCAACTTCCAAATGATAAAGTGGAATAATGTATTATATAATGGCTTAATTGAATATATTAAACTTTTATATCCTTTATGTATTGAAACATAATATTGTAAAGGACATGAATGTACTAATGGTTTACATGAATGTTAATGTTTTTTTATAATACAAATATTACAATGAAATCGTGCATGAATAAAATGAAAACTAGATAAAATCAGCTAATATAACTAGTCTCTGCACCTAGGGATTTACATGAATGTATTGAAATTTTACCATGATGTATTGAAACAGAAAATTGGAAAGGACATGAATGTACTAATAATGGTTTGCATGAATGAATGTATTAAACCCTTACTTCCATGGTTAATCCATGTATTAAAGCCAAAAAAAACATAAGTGTAAATTAAAGGACACATGAATGTATTAAAGGCTTGCATGAATGTATTAAACAATTAATAAAATAAACAATGAATTTAAGGCTTAGATGAATGTATTAAACGCTTCCTTGCAAATATTTATACACATCTCTTCAATTTCTTATCCTCCATAGTTTCATCTAAATCTCTTGAACCTCTTATCTTTAATTGTTCTTCATTTCAATCTCTTTGATCTCTTCTTTTCCTCTTTTCTTATCTGTTCTTCAAAGGCCTTGCTAGCTTCATCAATGGCAAACAATTTGTTCCTTATTAATTATCGTCCATCGTGAGAGGAACAATTGTTAGGGTAAGAAATGCAACCCCTTGTGATTAGTACATGACTTGTTCTCAATTAGTCTTGTATTTCTCTTTGGGGATTCATATCTTGTTTGTTACTTCCTTTTGTATTTGTGCCTTAGACTAAATCTATTGTACCAATAGTATCTGTTCTATCTTGTTTTGTTGTTCTCACATTAATATATATTTGCTTCTTGTATTTGATGTCCATGTATAATATTTGTGTCTATCAACCATTTCATATATATTCTCGTTTTGTCATGATATGTGTCTTTATCATGTATTGGGTTATGATAGTCAATATGCATTTTTCCTAGGTATAAAAAAGACAAACAAGGAAAAGCATCATGGAAAAAGACCTTCCAGGGGTTGCACAATAGCCCTACAAAGATATGCTCTGTTAGGGCTTTGCCCTTCCCTCATCATCGAGGGGGTCACCGAACATCAGTCAAACATTCATCGATTCTCTCTTCTTGGCTCACATTGGGCATGGGTGGATAAGTTGGTCATTTAGAATGGGTGTGTGTGTGTGTGGATAAGTTGGTCATTTAGGAACGTCAGTGAAACATTCATTGATTCTCTCTTCTTGGCTCACATTTGGCATGTGTGGATAAGTCTCTCTCGCGCGCGCGCGCGTGATGGTGTTGATTGTTCAAGATATCAAGCTATTCAAATATAGGTATGTTGTTCCTTGTGGTTGAATCTTGTCTATTGGTAATTGTTAATGATTTTCTTGGTCACCTTGTTTTCATTAACTGGGGAGAAGCTCGTACGGGATATAGATATCTGGATTTCTACTTACATGGTATATGCTTGGGTGGGGTTGGAGTTTATTTGCTGTGTTTGATATTTTTGGTGCAATTTTGTGGTGTATTTTATGAGCAGTCTTTGTTGAGAAGGATGATTAAGACAAGTATTAATTGAGTTATTACATTTTGTCTTGGATGGTCTTGCCTTGGTTATGCCCTGACAAATTCTTTTTTGGGGGGAGCAGGGAGGATGAGGAGTGTAATAGTCTTCCCTTGGTGCAAGCTGCGTCCAAGGTTACATGTTGTTTTGAAGATATACTTGTCATTGGCAGGGACAGATCTAGAACTTAATATATGGGGGCCAAAAATGAAAGATTACAAGAAAGTGAGGGGGCCAAAATTAATTTTTACATGTGTTACAAAAGAAAATAAACCCATTTTGCAAAGAAAACTTATATCGGGGGGGCCAACAAGCACCCATGCTTGCCTCCCTTCTATCCATCCTTGGTAACTGGTGGATTATTTTACTTTTGGCAAAGCTCTATGGCTTTTTAAATTTAAGTGGAATCCAAGTTTGTCTTAGTTAGCTATGGCGTTTATTTCTTACATAGATTTTAAAGGGATGTGTTCAGTAAAGTGGCTGTTAGTTAAAGTCCCCATCCTTCTCCCTCTCTTCCTGACTCTTAGCTCTAGGTTGGCTAGGATTTGGGTCGGTCTCCTTTGCTCCCAAGCTCCTTTTCGGCTGCTACCTTTCATTTTGGGTTTTGGTTTTGGTTTGTCTTTTGTATTGGACTTACAAGTTTTGCTCAAGTTCAATAATATACATTTTTTCTTTTTATTGGCCAAAACAAAAAAGACAAACAAGCATATTTAGATTTGAGACCTATCAGTGAAAATAAAGTGAAATTAAAATATAAGCAAGTTCACCATATATATATATATATGATATGTATTTTTCTTCACTTAATATCTCTTCCATTTTCTTCAATTCAACCTTGTTTTGAAAAGAGAGTTACACATTTTAAGTTATGCGGAAATATCTGCAACTATATGACCTCAAAAAAAAAAAAAAACAAAGAGAGAGAGAGGGGAATATAAAGATAACCACTGTAGATGAATTCTCAATGTCAAATGAGGTTCCTCATATTTACCTTCAAAATAACATTGACTTAATTGGCTTAGACATGTATGCACTTGCTTTGAATGTAACATTTCATAGGTATTCCTTTTTCTTCTCAAAACACACACACATGTTTGTGCATACTAATGGATGCATTTTTCTTTCTATGACGTTGAAGAGGTTGTTTAATTTCAATTATATTCATGTAATTAAGAAAATAATTAAGGAAAAACATTGTGACTTATTATCTTTGGAATGAACAAATTTCATCATATTCAATAATTTAATTAGTGCAATGTATTTAGACTAACGACATGTATCACATCAATATGGGTTTGAAACTTTCTTATAAAATTTGTACATGCGAAAATTTGAAGATGAAAGTCATTTCTTTTTCTTTTAAGGATTATGCTTATCTAAAATGTGCAAATATATTTATGTCTATGTTTATTTGTTTCATGTGCTATTATCGTCACATAATATCTGGAAGTTCATTAATTAGGATTAACGAAGCAACCTGCGGGCTTCTGGCTAATTATATGAAAGGTACTCATCAAATTAAAGCCAAACAACAAGAAAGATAAGAAGTCTGAAGATGATCAGGTAAGTAACCTTATGCAATATAAAATCTTGTATAGTTTTTTCTTGGTATAATAAAAAAGTGGCAAAATGAATAAATTTTTATAAAGAGAAATTTGAGATAGATACACATCATTGGGGACCATAAATAGTGGATCAATTACAATGGTTGAAATAAGGAATTTGATGAATAGTGAGTCAATTTTTGTTGTTTTGAAATTTCCCTTAGAACGCTAGTGTTCCAACTTGCAACTAATGAATCCTTAGGCAAGAAGAAATAAATTGGTTGGAGGTAAAAGAGAAAATTAATTAATGTGGTCATATGAAAATTTGATGAATTTAAAAGTGTTACACCACATATGTTGTGTTTACTATAAAAATTATCTAGCAGAGTGGTAAGATTGTAAGAATATTAATTATAACTGGGATTTCTTCATTTTTTTCATGTTTACAAGACGATGAATTATCACACTACAGTAAGTTCCATCTTAAACAATTTATAAATGAGCATTTTAGATTAGAATATTATAGAGTATACCATTGTAATTTATGTCAACTCAAGCATTTTCTTTTGGAGGTATTGATGAACTCAACCAATAAAGGAATCATACATGCATGCACACACACATTAAATTAAATTATTAAATATGACATGAAAAACAAAATCTGGTTAATTAAGAGAATATTTATGACATCAAATATAATTCATATTTTTGCACTAAGGAAGAAGGTATTTTTTTGCTTTCCATTTATTATTTAAAAAAACGGTTGTTTTTTCATCCATTTTCTCTAGAATTAATCATCAATTAATCCCAAACTACAAGAAATTACCACTACCATAAAATTGAATGCATTGTTGTAACTTCAACCAAGGGTTAAAAATATTGGAATCCAATTTCTGTTTTTTTAACTTAAATAAAGTACATGATAATTAATATATTTATGTTACTTTTGAAACAATAACAACCACTACTACTAACATAAACTGAAAATTATTAAATTCTTATTTCATTTGAACTATGCATCGTCTCCTCAAAATTATATCCTCACCCTTTTAAACAAAATAAACTGATGCTCTTTTATTTCATTGCCTGAACTTATAATTCATCTACAATCAATGTGGAATTTGACAACCTTCAGCCTCAACATAAGTCAATTTATCTTATTTATTTTATCATTATATGAGAGTTCTATTCCCTTTGGCATGATTTTCTTTAGTATTTTTAACAAAAAATTTTATAACGACTAAGTAAATATGTTAATGCACTACTTTATTTATATATTTTTTTTCAATGACAACGCTAGAGAAAGTTTAGTTTTCATCCTGCTAAAGGAAACAAAATTCTAATATGATGATGGGATAAAAAGGAAATGACTCATGATGAGGCAAATGTTGTCAAATTTCACATTAAATTGTACCAAAATTTGATGAATTATAGGTTATAAGTTTAACAGTTGTTCAGGAGATGAAACGCAAGAGTGTTATTTTAGTTTGTTTCATTGGGTAATTAAGGATAATTTTGAGAGATGAGATAAGAATGTTATGCTTTTAAGTTTATGGTTTTGTTATTGGGCTTGTCTCAACAGTAACATAAAATATCTCGTTTCATTTGAACCATTGTGTATTTTATGTAAAGAATAAATTTGCGATTTCAATAATTTAAGTGTACTTGGTTGAAGTTACAACAATTCATTTCATTCTTGTGGTAATTAATGGTTATTCCTTGTGTTTTGGAATGGTGATTTATTCTATTAGATAAGGGATAGAAAAACTGAGGATAAGATAATGAATGAAAAGCTTCATTAAAATACCTTTTTCCTTAACAATTTATTTTGAGAAAAGCGCGGTTTCCTTGGGAAATTGCATTATATTTATACCACAAATGTGTTCTTTTCTTGCAAAACCGGCATAACAATAATACAAGAATATTATAACTTCTCTTTGATTAGTACACTTCATTTAAATAAATCTATGAATTGAACTCAAATCAAATATAAATATTTACGTTTACAAGACCATAAATTACTTATTATGATAAGTACGTAAGTGTCATCTTAAACAACTGCTTAAATGATTAATTTAATTAATTCAATAAAAACTAGAGAATCAACCATCAAACATGAAAAGAAAGTTTAAGACTGTTTCTCTACATTATTAAATTTAGCAGTCGTAGATCTTTTTTGCCAAAAAAATAACATTAGATTAGAAGATCATAAATTAATTGTTCTGTTATACTAATCCTTATCAATTCTTTTTTTTTTTTTCGTAGGAGACTGGATGAATAACTCAACCAATATATAGGAAGCAAATAAGCATGCATATTAAATTATTAGATATGATATAAACTGAAACCTTTTAATTAAAAGAATATTTATGAGATTGAACAATACTTGCCTATCATTAATATATATATATATATATATATATATATTGTTTTCAAGCATAATATGATAATGAACTAGCTCTAATACTGGTATCCTACAAAGAAAACCAAGTAATGCAATTAACATAATCACATTTAAGTTTGTGAAACTTTTTCATATTTTTTTCATGATTTGAAAAATGTGCAAGAATATGTAATGTTATATTACCATATCTTTTTTCTCTTTATTTGTTTTGTTGGAAAAGTCTCGTACATTAAGAAATGCACAATCTCTTGGGTTGATATAAATAATGAACCCTTCGATCTTGTTTGGTAGTAGTACTGCATCGTATAATTTTATCTTTGATCATCAAGGGGTTCATCATTTAGATCAGAGGGTTCATTTATCAACCTAAGAGCAGGCTGTGCTATTCTTATGTATGAGATTTACTCCAAGAAAGCCAAACAAGGCAAGCAAAGGGAGAGATAAAAGTTGTCGTAAGTAACATTTATTAGTGAAATTAACATATAATCACTTTTAACGTTGTCAAAACATTTTTTTATTTTTTGTAAGACTAAAAGTTATCTTTTAACCAATTTATGACACTTAGGAAAAAGAAAAGACACAAAATATATTTTAGCTAATTATTTAAGGAAAGATACGTAAAAAAAAAAAATCTCTCCTGAAAACTCCCCCTCCCTCCCTCCCTCCTCCCTCCCTCCCTCCCTCTCTCTCTCTCTCTCTCTCTCTCTCTCTCTCACACAGAGCTTTGTCATCTACTATGAAGATATATCTGAAATTCATGACTATAACCTGGATTACCATGTGGAAGGAGACAGAAGAGAATCGTCATTGAAGGTATGCTTTCTGGCGCTAAAAATTAAACTAACTGTATCTATCAATTCTTCAATCTTCAAAACTTCCAAGAAGATTTATGGTGTCAATTATCTGATATATATAGTGAAAAAATTATTAAATATATACTTTGCTTGAGTTATGTTATGGTCAGATCTTACTGCAGCCATTATAATTCAAGCTATCCTTAAACTATGTATTACGGCGTTAGATCCTTTGAGAACTGATGCGGGAATTAAAACTTTTCACTCAACTTATTTATATATAAAAATTCCGTTGACTGCATTTCTACTTTAGTTCTATGTGCTTTCAAAATTAATTAGTCTAAGGTTTCTGGAGTTGACCTCATAAGACGTAAATGCACTGCTAGCTTAAACAACACGATGAAGAAACATTAAGAACCGATCAGTTAATAAATAAAATATAAGGATTGAAAATATAAGAGGTTGTCAAATTAAAGTCAAACTTCAGTCAATTTTGATATCTGAGAAATTAAGACCCTTTTGCAAAAACAAACATTAATCAACTCCATTCAAACGATTAATTGATAGAGAGAGAAAATGTTAGGAAGAAGTTGCTGCATAATATATATTAGGAAATAAATATATTTACTTACATTTACACTGTGAAGAGATCAATGACCTTGAAAAGTAGACATTAATTACCCCTCTACCATTGAGAGAAAAGGTAATTAATTCAATTTTTTTTTTGGATGATCAACAACAAATCAACAAACTAGGAAATAATTCTATAATACTACCAATAAAAAATAATTTTGTTTTATAATTATAATTATAATCAATACTATTTTTCCAAGTCACAGATATTTTCCATTGTTAAATTTTTCCCAAAGAAGGACCCAAAAAGACAAAAGAAAAATGTGACATGTAAGAAGGAAAAAATAAATTGATAAATCTCTTTAGGAGTGAATGACAGGCAGCGTTTCGGGTAGTGTAGAAATAAAAGAGAATAGTCAAAGTATTAGAAATTATAAATTTACATTCAATAAAGAAGTAAGCCTAAATTACACATTGACATCTCCTCTATTTTACCTTAAAATTATAGTTAAAAGATACAAATCTTTCTTCTACTTTTAAAATTTCATTCACATACCCAATCGTTAGTTGATCATTAAGTCACATATGTTTGATCAAACTACCTCTTTTAAAAGATCAGTTTTATCTAAAAATCATTTAAGTTACTCAAAAGAAATTAATGGATATATTTTTCCCTTTTCATTCATATTTTAATTTTTTAATTATGCAAGCTTATTTTTTAGTATTTCTAAAAAGTAATTATATCAGTTAGCTAAAATAATATTTCAAACTTGTATGTAAAAAAATTAATGAAATAGATATTTAATATATTAAAATATAAATTAGTCAATATAATTTATTTTTATTTTTATTTAATTTTTATAAATTTAATAAAATATTTTAAAATTATGCATATAAATATTTTCATACTTAATTATTTAAAGTTTCTTAAATTGGAGGGAGAGAAGATAATTAGATTATAAGTGCAAATTATTGATTTTAAAATTTTTAACATAATTATAAATAAAAAATAAATATTTTAGAATCTTTAACAAAATATTTTTAATGGTGTTAAAAATTAGACTAAAATATAGGTTTTGAAAATAGAAGTGAAACCTATTTAATTCTATTAATATTAAAATACACTTGATTTAATTGGATGAAAGTATATTAAGTATATAAGGTTAAATACCTAAATCTTGCTCTCTAGCAAAATAGAAGGAAGATCATTATATTTTTACTCAAAAAATAATGAATTTATTTTAAACTTAAATTTAATTCGAAATTATAGAATTAAAAGAAACAAGTACATTGTAAGATAATCAATTAAAATCAATTATAATCATGCTATAAATGCACACAAAATGTGAATTGAACTTATCAAGAGGTTGGATCTAGTGACATGGATTATTCTTTCACAATGTGCGATTATGTGCAATCAAAAAATAACGTGCATTGAACTTTAGGCAAATTGAAATAGTTTTTAAAAGGTGACTAACAAATAGAACTGGAAGGAGTATCTTAGAAGAACTACGAAAAATTTTACCTTATATCATGCATTAAAAATAATGAAAATTATTACGTTATTTAATACAATACTTCACATCGTTTCAAATTCTACAGAAGAATTTTCATATTTTTAATGCTAATAATAATAATAATAATAATAATAATAATAATAATAATAATCTCTCGATCTATTTTTTGAGAAACATATTTGGAATTCTTTTTATAAGTCGTTTGATATAGAGTTTATTATATTTTTTAAGCTCAGGTTGGAGAGATGTATATGAATAATTGCAATGAATTTTTGTACATCCCCGTTGTCTCTGTGCAACAACTATTTAATTCGCAGCGATTCTATTGGCTAATAAAATTATAGTGTTACTATATCATAAATGAATGTAGCTCTCTCAACATGATTTTAATATTTTATTTATTTATAAGGTTTAAATAAGAGACCTTAAATTAAGGCTATTAATTCTATTATACATGAATCCACCACGGTTAAGGTCCATGTATAGTTAAAAAATATTGTATCGTTAAGGTTCATGTATTGTTAAAAAAACATTGTATTGTTAAGGTTCATGTGTTGTTAAATATTGGCCCATAATTCTATAATCTTTTTCTTTGAAGCATACAAAAAAAAAATTGTCCATGGAAGTATACAGATATTTAATGCTTCGTTGATGATTAAAAAAAATATCTCCATCTGTTTTTTTTAGGAAAATATTAGAAGGAATGATTGATTCTTTTTATAATTCACTTGTACTGTATTTATTATATTTTTTAATATTATACCTATTAATCATAAATGAATGCAACTTTCTCAATTCAACTCCTTAAATTAATGGTATGAAGTCCATTATACATGAATCACCGCCATTAAGGTTCATGTATTGTTAAAAACACATTGTATCATTAAGGTTCATGTATTGTTAAAAAACATTGTATTGTTAAGGTTCGTATACTGCCAAATATTTGTCCACAATTCCATAACCTTTTTGCTTGGAGTTTACAGAAGTTTTTGGCCATCAGAGAATAGCATTAAATATCCATATACTCTAATGGCCAAACCTTTTGTAAACTCTGAGCAAAAAGGTTATGAACTGATGGACAGATATTTAATGATACAAGAATTATAATGACACAATGTTTTTTAGCAATACATGAATCTTAATGATACAAAGCTTTTTAACAATACATGAATCTTAATGGCTGTGAATTCATTAATAATAGACTTAGTACTCCTAATTTAAGGTCTTGAATTGAGACAGCTACATTCATTGATGATTAATGGGTATAATATTAAAAAATATAATAATATGGTATAAGTGACTTATAAAAAGAATCAATCATTTCTTCTCATGCATTCCTCAAAAAATAGATGGAGGTTTTTTTTTTCATTATCAATGAAGCATTAAAAATTCATATACTCCAATGGCCAAAAATTTCTGTATACTCCAAGGAAAAATGTCATAGAATTATGGATCAATATTTAACAATACATGAACCTTAACAATGCAACATTTTTTTTAACGATACATGAACCTTAATGGCAGTGGATTCATGTATATAATAGAATTAATAGACCTAATTGAAGGTCTTGCATTTAAACCTTAATAAGTAAAAAATATAAAAATCAAGTTGAGAGAGCTGCATGCATTCATTTATGATTTAGTAATACTGGAATTTTATTAGCACATAGAATTGCTACGAATTAAATAGTTGTTGCAAAGAGAAAAGGGGGATGTACAAAAATTCATTACAATTATTCATATACATCTCTCCAACCTGAGCATACATGAATCTTCCAACTATTTATACACATCTTTAGCCTCTTGTCCTCCCCAGGTTTCATTTTCTTCATTTGAATCCAAGTCTTTCAGTCAAACCCACTTCATCGATGGCTGACAATATTCCTGCTTCCTCTTACCCAACATTAGTAGAAAAATTGCCAGGGCAGGAAACACAACCACAAGTGCTGAATCAATACCAAATTGAGCAGGTTTCTCAAGATTTGAGAGACCAAATCTCTGTATGTGGATTTCTCTGTTATTATTGGATTATCTTTGAGATTTGTATTCTCATGCTAGATGTCATCGATTTTGATCATGTAGTCAAGTTGAAGTTTGTTAGTACTTGTAATTGCTTCCTCCTCAATTCAAATAGCATTTAAGCCAGTCTCAATAAGCTGGTATAGTTTAGTCTCTTATGACAAAGGATGAATGCGTAAAGGGAAAAGAATAGGTGCTTGCCCCCTGATTTCACTATTTCTTTGTAAGTTTTTTAAATTTTGTTTGTAAAAAATTTGAAATTAATTTTCAGCCCCTCGTATCTTTGACAGTTTTCAATGTTGTCCCCCGTGTATGTGTATCTAGATTCATTACTGCTTGTAAGTCGATATTGTTTGGCCTCTTGCAAGCAAAATTTTCTAGTTAGTTTTTCCCTTCTTTGACGTTACTTAGTGATTTATAATTAACCATTTTTAATCAAATGTAGAAATCAATCAAAGATATGAAGAATGTGGTGTGCTCTGAACGAAGTTCTGAAACATCTCATGCCCAATCTGTTGTGCCAATATCTGCTATATCACCTCAAGATCAGGTTGATGCACTTGATGAAGTAAGTTTGTTCTTAATAACGTCTCTCAAATTCTCTATAAAAATTTATGTAGTTGATTGCGGTATTGATAACATCGAATACCATTCAAATTAAAGTGTTACAAGTTATGAAGCAAAAATATTTAAAACGTAAATTATATACAGTGCCATCAAGTACTCTTTGCCTCTTTTATACGATCTAGTTTCATTATGGGTCAAAATGTTTCTTATTTTTCCCATTTGTCTTATGTATGTGATTTAGGTTCATTATTCTCACCATATATGTCCTGTATTTGATTTGGTTTTTTGTTGTTCCGTGGATTTGATCTAGTATTGTGAAGCCTATAGTACTTGGCTAAGACGGATCGAAGGGGGACAAGGAGAGTCTTTCCCCAGCCCACTATTTTTAGTTTCTTTATATCTGGTTTTGTTTTTTCTTTGTAAAAAATGATAAAATTGTTTCTTGGTCCCCATATTTTATGTGATTTGGAAATTTGGCCCCATATATATGAGAGTAGTTTGGATCCGTCCCTAGTACTTGGGCCTTATATATTATCTGATTTTGTTGTTCCCCCAGCATTTATCTCCTGCATTTGATCTATTTTGGTTGTGCCTAGAATATTTATCTCCTATATTTGCTTTGGTTTTATCGTGCCCATAGTATTTATCTCTGTATATACTATTTGGTTTTGTTGTTCTCACAGTATTTGTCTCCTGCATATTATCTTTGTACAGAAATTTTTTTTCTAAATTTGATTTTTTTTATCTGTAATATTTATGTATCTATTCCTTCTTAGTCTCTTTTTTTTGGGTAATCTCCTTCTTGGTCCCATTTTGTCATGCCCATTGTATATGCATGCATCTTTGTCATGTCCTGTGTCATTATTGTAGTGATCTATACTCATTTTTCCCAAATATAAACAATATCAACTAAGAATATATCTTTAGAATGGACACATGATAGGGGGAAATGGAGTGAAATTAAAATATAAACCAAAAAAAATTTAAATAAGTTAAGTTTCCTTCACTTCGTAATATCTATTTTATTGTCTTCAATTCAAACTTATACTTGTACTGAAAAAGTAGTTATCCCATTTTGATTTGTGTACAACAGCTAATTTCCATTGGTTTCCTTTTTACACAGACTCCAAAAAAGAGAGGGAGAAAAACAACTAATAAGGTCGTAAGGCAATTCTCTGTTTCATATGATGTTCCTCAATTCTGCATTCAGAATAACATTGATTTAGACAAGGTATGTTACTATTGGCTTTGAATGTCTCACTTTTCATTGTGTATGTATGTCTTTGGATATAAATTTTCAAATATTCTCCACACCAAAATTAATTCTAGATAATCTCTGCGACAAATTAATTATGTGCAGCCAATATTATATGATGAAAGTGCAAGCGACACTAATAAGGATCATCCGTTTTCCTTCACTCAAAGACTTCAAAATTGGACTCTTCAACAAAGGGAACGTGGCAATGGCCGGATGCGCGATGTTGTAAGTTCTTTCTATGTTATAAAATGTTTTTGTTATTATTAAATTGTCCAAGCATAAGTGAACCTATAAATTTAAATCTTAAGATTTTAAATTAAAATATTATGTTCTCTATTCTTATTGCTCATTTAATTTGTTCTTCTCACATTCGCATTTCTAACGTTTCAAATTTACTCATGCTTTATTAAAAAAACAAAAGCAAAACATGATGACTTAATTTGTGTAGAAAAGAAATTTTATGATATTCAATAATTAAGTTAAATATAATATTTATTTTCCTCGTTAAATATAACAATTGTATATTCAGAGTTTTAAAGATAGGATTATCTCATTTCTTAAGTATTAATGTATATATTTGTTTAATGCAGTATTATCATCATGTGTTATCTCGAAGTACATTTCGATCCGTGAGAGAAGTTGTGAATTTCATTCTATATGAAAAGTATCCAAAGGGAAGCAACGAGAATGATAAGAATCTTGAAGAAGTTGTGGTAACCAATACAATCTTTTCTTAGTATCATAAAATAAAGTTGAAAAATGAAAATAAAATCTTGAGGTACATACATTTGGCTGAAGCTACTATATTATATATACACACACGGACAGACACATAACTGATAAGAAGAGAAAATGACATTTAAGGATATTCTAAACATTAATTAATTAGGGATCCTGAAATTTTGAAATGTGATTAATGTGATTAATTAGGGTACGTAAAAGGTCCTTAAATGTGATTAATGGTTCTTAGAAGTCTTTAAATGACAATTTCTTTTTTTTAAAAAAAATCGAAATAAGGATTTTTGGGGGGTGTATGTTTTTTTGTTGATTATTGCGGCTGTGTTCTCTTATAGGAAGGAAGTGTTGCAACCACTGGATCGTTAGGCAAAGAGAAGCGAAAGGGTGATGATGAAATTGATAAACTAGCTATGGATAGAGAGAAGGTTATCAAGTTCCTTGCTGAATCATATGAAAATTTGATGAATTCCAAATTTGATTAGGATGATGAAATGTGAAAAATGCACCATTTTAATTTTGTTTGAACTTTATCTACATTTGTATTTCTGTGAAAGTGTTATGCTTCAACTTTCTATCATAAAATTATGGTCAGGAATAAAGTTTATACCATCAATGTCGTATTTTTTCTGAAAAATCTATAATATAATGTAGCCAGCTGAAAAATCTATAATATAATGTAGCCAGCCCTTGTACTTTATATGAAGTCTGAGTAATCTACATTATTTATTATAAATAGTACAACCTTTTACAATATGTAAATGTGTGTGTGTGTGTGTGTGTGTGTGTGTGTGTGTGTGTGTGTTGGGGGTGTTAACAACATGGACTAATAAGATGGCAAGAATGAAATACCCTGGGATTATTTTTCATGCCAAAAACATGGGAAAAAAATTTATCATGCACATATTTTCTTTTATTAAAAGCAATCCTATTTAAGATAAAATCAGGCACTAACTATGAGTTTCTCTCAATAGAGATTCATACATGCATTGGTTTGTTACACTGTGAAGGATTAATCATTTCCAGTAGATCCAATTCCAGTTAGTGAAAAATTTATCGAATATAGCAAAAAAAAAAAAACAAATTGTATAAAGGGTGGGTTGGTTTCTCCATATAAAAGCAGGTTAGCTCAACCCATTCCAACCCTTTTCCAATTTAAATTGACTCTCATTTTATTTGTATTATTTTTACAAATGTACAGGTATAATTATAATTAAGGATTTGTTTCTGAAAATAATTAATAGTGGAAAAAATACAAAAAATACAATATATAACTCAATATTATAATTTTGAAATTTTAGATGATTAATTTTGATTCAATTTTAATATCAATAAAAAATAAAGTTTAGCTTCTTTGAATTTTTTTTCTAATGTTGGAAATATCAAACGAATTTCTTTTCACTTTGATCTAAAGTTGGATCTTTAAAACAATTAGACAAATTTCTTTTTTTTTTTTTGGACATGCATATGTAGCTAAATGATAACAAATTAACTCTCAAATGAGCTTAATTTTTATCAATATAATTCATTACAATGTGTTTTGTTCTCTTATTTGTCAAAGCTTTACAGTTTTTTTCATACCCAAATAATTATACTCCATTTCATTAATCTACATAGCTTGCTATCAATATTCCGGTATTCAAGTTAGCAAATTTTAATAGTGTAACCTCATTTTTAAATAAAAAAAACTAAATCGATAATCAAAATAAACTTAAGAGACTAAATTAATAGAAATTAAACTTGAAATACTAAATTAATAATTGAAACAAACATGAAGAACTAAAAGTTACATTATTCCTTTAATAAACAACCATGTCTAAATACATGTGTGATGAAATACATTAAATAAGATCATATAAAATATAATACACATAATCAATATCTGTAAATGTATAATATCTCTTTTTAAGTTGTACCAAAAAAAATATGAATAATATCTGACATTCTAAGAAAAATGTTATCTCTTTCATTAAAGTATACTGGAATTGAAAATAAAGTGTGTTTAAAATAATATATTAATATATATATATATATATATTATTGAATTGAATATTTATGAAACAATAAATTAGTTAGATTTGCAAAATAGTACAGGATTCTGTGGAAAAAGAAAAAAAGAAAAGAAAAGTAGTGAAATTTAGAAGAAGCAAAAGATTAATCCTTCTGAATTATCCAAATTAATTATTTTGGATCTCATTCATGTATTCTCAAAAGCTAAGAAATCAAAAGGCTACACTTTTTCTTTATATATATATATATATATATATAAAAGCCTCTGGTTATAATGAGAAATACATTCCCATCTACAATGCTATTGGTTGCAATTGTGTTAGTTCTTCTGGCAAATAATGCCATTAAAGTTGCAGAATCAGGTAATAATTATGTGTGATTTAGTTAAAAGGAATATGAATGATCTAATTATTATTGTTCTTATAGAAAATTTTAGAATTTTCTTCTAATTTTAAAATTATTAATGCCATTGAAGTTTCAGAATCCGTTGATAATGTGCACGCATTTTATTAGTATCGTTTTTGTGGAAATTTTCCAAATTACACTCTAATTTTAATTTATTCAAAATTGCACAGAAATGATCTCGAGATTGAGTCCAAGAGGGCCAGATCAAACATCACTAACAAGTAATCTCTTTAACCCAATCTTCAGATAATTAGGAGTGTGGATGTGTCTGCCTTACATGTTCTTTTTTATTGCCATTTTGGAAATTTTCCAAATTTTCCTCTAACTTTAATTTTATAAACATAACATAGAAACGATCTTGAGATTGGATCCTGAAGGGCCAGACCAAACACCACCAACAAGTAATTTCTTATAACCCAATCTTCATAGAAAATTAGAAGTAGGGATGTGTCTAACCTACATGTGCTTTTTTATTGTCATTTTGGAAATTTTCCAAATTTTCCTCTAATGCTAATTTTAAAAAAATTACACAGAAACGATCTTGAGATTGAGTCCAGGAGGGCCAAATCAAACACCACCAACAAGTAATTTCTTGTGTCCCAATCCTCATAGAAAATTAGGAGTATTGATGTGTCTGCCAAACGTGCTTTTTTATTGTCATTTTGTTATTTTCCAAATTTTTCTCTAATTTTAATTTTATCAAAATCACACAGAAATGATCTTGAGATTGAGTATAGAAGGGCCAGATCAAACACCACCACCAACTAATTATTTATAACCCAATTCTCATAGAAAATTAGGAGTATTGATTTATCAACCTTACATGTACTTTTTTAGTGTCATTTTTGAAAATTTTCAAATTTTCTTCTTCTAATCTTAATTTTATCAAAACTACATAGAAACTATCTTGAGATTGAGTCCTGGAGGGCCAGACCAAACACCACCAACAAGTAATTTCTTATAACCCAATCCTCATATAAAATTAGGAGTATGGATGTGCCTACCTTACAAGTGCTTTTTCATTGTCATTTTGGAAATTTTCCAAATTTTTCTCTAATTTTAATTTTATCAATATTACACAGAAACGGTCTTGAGATTGAGTCCAGGAGGGCCAAATCAAATGCCACCAACAAGTAATTTCTAACCCAATTCTCAAAGAAAATTAGGAGTAGGGATGTGTCTACCTTACATGTGCTTTTTTATTGTCATTTTGGAAATTTTCCTCTAATGTTAATTTTCATCAAAATTACATAGAAACGATCTTGAGATTGAGTCCTGGAGGGACAAATCAAACACCACCAACAAGTAATTTCTTATAACCCAATCCTCATGGAAAATTAGGAGTAGGGATGTTTCCACCTTGCATGTGCTTTTTTATTGTCATTTTGGAAATTTTTCAAATTTTCCTCTAATCTTAATTTTATCAATATTACACAGAAACGATCTTGAGATTGAGTCCAGGAGGGCCAAATCAAACACCACCAACAAGTAATTTCTTATAACCCAATCCTCATAGAAAATTAGGAGTATTGATGTGTCTAACTTACAGGTGTTTTTGTATTGTCTTTTTCTTTTCCCCAACAGTTGTGTTTTTTATTGTCATTTAGGAAATTTTCCAAATTTTTCTCTAATTTTAATTTTATCAATATTGCACAGAAACGATCTTGAGATTGAGTCCAGGAGGGCCAGATCAAACACCACCAACAAGTAATTTCTTATAACCCAATCCTTATAAAATTAGAAGTATTGATTTGTCCACCTTACATGTGCTTTTTTATTGTCATTTTGGAAATTTTCTAAATTTTCTCCTAATCTTAATTTTATCAAAATTACACAGAAACGATCTTGAGATTGAGTCCTGGAGGGCCAGATCAAACACCACAAACAAGTAATCTCTTATCACCCTCTTCTCATGGAAAATTTGGTGTATGGATGTGTCTACCTTAGACGTGGTTTTTTATTGTCATTTTGGAATTATTTTTTTTAAATTTCCTCTAATCTTAATTTTATCAAGATGACATAGAAACACTGTTGACATCTAGGAGGGCTAGGTCAAACACCACCAACATGTAATTTCTTATAATCCAATCCTCATAGAAAATAAAGAGTATGGATGTGTTTACCTTACATGTGCTTTTTTATTGTCATTTTGGAAATTTTACAAATATTCCTCTAATTTTAATTTTATGAAAATGACCCAGAAATGATCTTGAGATTGAGTTCAGGAGGGCCAAATCAAACACCACCAACAGGTAATTACCTATCATCTTATCCTCATTAATAATTAGGAGTATTGATGTGTCTGCCTTGCATGTGTTTTTCTATTGTCTTTTTTTTTTTTTTACCAATACTTGTGTTTTTTAATTTATTGTCGTTTTGGAATTTTTCCAAATTTTCCTCTAGTCTTAAATTTATCAAAATGATACAGAAACGATCTTAAGATTGAGTCCTGGAGGGCCAAAGCAAACACCACCAACAAGTAATTATTTATGACCCATTCCTCATTTAAAATTAGCAGTATGGACGTGGCTACCTCACATGTGCTTTTTTATTGTCATTTTAGAAATTTTTCAAGAATTCCTCTAATCTTAATTTTATCAAAATTACACAGAAACGATCTTGAGATTGAGTCAAGGAGGGCCAAATCAAATACCACCAACAAGTAAATACTTATTGCCCTATCCTCATTGATAATTAGGAGTATGGATATGTCTACCTTGCATGTGTTTTTTATTTTCATTTCTGAAATTTTAAAAATTTTCTTCTAAATTTAATTTTATCAAAATTACACACAAACTATCATGAGATTAAGTCCAAGGGACCCAAATCACCCTTGGTAAAAAAAAAAGGTTATTAATTATCACCCTGTTCTCATTTAAAACGAATATGGATGTATTTACTTTACGTTATTATTGTTTTTTTTTGTGGAAATTTTACAAAATTTTAATTTGAACATCTTTTTTTTTTAACTTTTTGTCAAATAAACATTATTAATTATAAGATTAAGTATAGAAGGTCCGTAGGCCCCTAAAAAAAAGCAAGAATTGAGGAATAATGAGCAGGCTCAAAACATCGTTTTTGCATGTATGAAATGTTTTTGTTATTATTTTTATTGTTTAAATTTCACAAAAAAATTATTTAATGTTAAAACTAACATATATGTATTTTTTTATCCACAGAGACTATTAACAGACGTGTGCCTGATGATCATTCAAATCGTCTTCAAGGCTTGTCTGATGTGAAGAAGCACAGAGCACCAGAGAATTAAAATATATTCCTATTATGCTAGAAATGTCCTGTTAATGGTTATATATATGTAGCCCCAAAGTTGTAAATGAGCTTATAAGGCTTGTTAATCATTAAATAAAAGAAGGTTGTAAGACTTGTTATATTTGCAATTAAGTAAATAAAAAATACCTGTGTGTTCACAATGTAATATCCTCTTCCTTCTTATTCCATAATTAACTCCAATTCTCAAGTAACAAGGAAATGAGATTACAGTAATTAACATAATACCAAGTTTCATTAGACAAATTGGGATCTCAAGTTTTATAAAACTAAAACCATTTTCAAAATCCTTTCAATTAACAAATTAGAATTCACAAATATGTGAAAGCATGAGATCATTCGAAACACCAATGTATTTGATTAAGAATTTGAAAATAAGAAAATTTTGAAAAAATTTTAAGGCGTGCACCGTGGCTCGTTGAACATGCGTTGTGGCCTGTTCGCCTCTGTAACATGTGCCACGGTGCAATTGCATAAATTTTAACAATAAATTTTACTGTCAATTTGACAGCTTTTGGGGCAACTTCCGACGTGCCTCAATTCTTCGTCCGACATTCGCTTGATGTGATCTAAGTATTTATATAAAGTTCTTTCCAAATTCTAACTAATGACTTTAGTTTTATAATCAAATTATTATTCAATCAAAATTTGGACACTCCTTTTAAAACTTGTATTTTTTCAACACTTTTCACAAAACCAAGTGTCCAAATCAATTACCAAAAGCCATTAGCCATTAACATCCATTTGACCACATGTAAAACAACTCTAACTCGTGCAATGCACCATATCACAATAAACACTTATAAATCACATTTTCACTACTCAACCCTTTAATCTCAAAAAATACAAAGGGGAGTTTAACACAAATTTCATCAAGTATTGAGGGACGATAGATATGATTGTGTATGAAGAGGTGTATTGAGGGAGGATATTGAGAGGATCTAAAACCACTATTTCGATGGATCAAAGTGATTTGATTTGATTTACATTAATTAATGTGAATAATTTTTGTGCTTAGCAATTATCTCATCAACAGTGGCCAAGAAAAGAAATAATCTCATTGACAAATCTTTGGGGAAACATTTCCATTCTGATTCCAAAAAGTGAATTGAAAAATTTAAATTTACAATGTATTTACCATGGCAAATGACATAGAACGTGAAACCATAATTTATTCACTAATTTGGGCTCAAGGTGGCCCAATAGTTTCCTAGGTCCCACTTTAAGCTCCATATAAGATTCAATGGACCCAATGGTCATCTACTTGCTATATATAATTAACTCCTAAAAACTTCAATTAATTAATTGAACTCTTTAATTAATTTAGTTAACACCATTTTAAAATTTTGGGATGTTACAAAGATCACTATGTCAAAAGGTGTAAAATCTTTAATTATTTTCAATTCTCAAGGGTCGGAAGTGCAAAATATTAAAATGTAAGGGTAAGTATTCAAATTTTCAAGAATAACGATACAAAATACTAAAACCTAGCTTACGCACCAAATTTATAATTTTCTCCAAAATGAGGGGTGCATTTTCCCTGAAAAATGATTCATATTAAAAAATATTCAGAGAGAAGATAAAAGGAGAGGGGGAAACATGCAATTCATTAGATAAGGTCATCGAAGATGTAATACGTATAGCTAACATCTATTGTGCACTATAATATATGCTTTGTAAATCTTAACAAGCAAAAGATGGAAGTTTAACATATGTATAAACGGGTTGAAGAAATATTTGTGTGAAATATTAACTTAGTTATTTGTTAACTATACGTGAAAATGAATTTCAATTTAAACACAAAAGCTATTATTTCATATATTAAATAATATTCAAGTATTTTTGAATCAGACATAATGGTCTTCAACAGTAGTGCTTTACATTTAATTTCGAGCAAATTATGTGAGATTTGAAAAGCAGCAGAGTATATTCAGTGAACTTTCCAAGATGCAAAAAAACCCTCCTCAATTATCCACATATTAATTATATGAATCTCTTGTATTCTCAAAAGCTTCACTTTTATTATATATATATATATATATATATATATAACCCTGTTGGCGTTGAGAAATACGTTCCCCTTTACAGTGCTATTAGTGGCTTGTGTATTAATGCTTGTGGCAAATAATGCCATTAGAGTTGCAGAATCAGGTAGTAATAATAGTGTTGATAATCTCATGAGACTAAGCCCTGAAGGGCCAGATCCACTGCATCATGGGGTCCCACCACCAGGTAATTAGTTAATTAATTCCCTATTTAATTTCACAGAAAATGAATATGCATGCATTTTATGCCTTCTGGTCCTAATTATAAAACAGAGAAATAAATGTTTTTTTTTCTAATTCTATTTATAAGTCATGTGACTAATTTTATTATTTATAAGTTATCCTATTCTGGTAGAGAAGGAATTAGTATGGATATATGTGTGTGTGTGTGTGTGTACCTTACATGTATTTTATTAAATATTGTTTTTGTGGACATTTTACAAATTTTTTTAATTGTAATTTTATCAAAATTACACAGAAACTCTACATTATGAGATCCAATCCAGGATGGCCAAACCCAAAACATAACCCTTCATGTGAGGATAGGAGTGAGTAGGAGAGATCCTTCTTCCGTTATAAAACCCAATTTTAAAATTCACAGATGATAAAAGTAATTAAAATTGGTTAATGTTAATTTTTTTGCTTATTTCCAATTCAGCCTTTTCTTAAATATAATTAGTTGCACAATTTCAAACGTTCCTTTATTATGATCTAATCATTTATTGAGAGTATACTTAAAAACATAATTTAATTCGTCCCAGAATTGCCAAAAAATTTATTTAAAAACGACATTATATATAACCTTAACACTGAGTCTTGTAAAAAGAAATGAAAAGATTGCAACAAAAAGATAGCTATAGCGCATTTGCAAATTAAGAATAGTTATAAGTTTGTGCATGCATGGAATGTTTTTAATTTGTTATTAATTTTTATTGTTGAAATTTCACAAAAAAAAACTTTTAATGTTAAAACTAACATATATGTATTTTTTTTTATCTTACAGAGACTATAAAAAGACGTGTACCTGATGATTATTCAAATCGTCCTCAAGGCTTGTTTAATAAGAAGAAGCAGAGACCACCAGAGCATTAACATATAGTCCTATATTCTGCTAGAAATATCCTGTTAATGGTAATATATATGTAGCCCCAAAGTTGTAAATGAGCTTATAAGGCTCGTTAATCATTAAATAAAAGAAGTATATTTGCACTTAAGTAAATTAAAAAATACCTGTGTATTGACAATATATAGAATCTCTCATTGAAAGAAAAGAAAATGTGTCTCATTTTTTTACTTTTGAAAAACACTACCAACATCTGATTATATCTCAAACATAATAAAAGTATACCTACACATAATAAAAAAATTAAATTTTGAAAATTATACATTTAATTCTTAACTCACCGTAGATTCACATCTAATGGTAGTAAAACTTCTTGACAAGTAGAACTAGGTGCTCCCCCGGGGGAAAAAATATTTTTAAGTTTCTTTGTATTTAGTTTAAATTGTTTGTTTCTAGCCCCTAAGATTTTATATGATTTCAAATCCCTCCACATGAGACCCTCGATCCGTCCCTGGCCATGGCAGTAAGCTTTTCACCACCAAATGAATACCATTTTTATATGGACCAATTAATGTGATTTGATTTGTATTAATTAATGTGAATAATTTTTGTACTCTTTTTTTACCAACAATAATTTTTGTACTTAGCAATTATCTCAATGACAGGGGGCAAGGGGGGAAAATTTCATTGGACGAATCTTTGGGAAAACAATACATTATAAAAAAATTTTAGATAGACCTGATGCATTATATCATTCATGGTTCATCCAATAAAAAATAACATTCAGATGTCATTAAAAATAAATTAATTTTGATATTAATAATAATAAAGAGAGAGAAAAAAAATTAAATAGACATTCTATTATAAAAATAATGATACATAAAAATTTATTTAATTGAATAATTGTAATTTTATTAACATAATGCATTACACTGGATCTATCAAAGATATAAATAAGGAATAACTATCACATTAACTTATAAATTGAAAAGAAAAATATGAGTTTTAATTTCTTTCCTCAATTGGTTATATGCCAAAACAAAAGAAAGGCTTGTATTTAAAAATTTTAAGAAAATATGTCAAAATATATACAATAAAATAAAATTGAAAGGACTTTATAGTTTAAATTTTGTCTGAATTTTGTTACATGCCAAATCAAAATAAAGGTTTTTATTGAATGAGCAAATTAAAATGGCTCATCAAAAGTACATTTGGATTTTAGAGCATGCACTAGAATTAAAAGGGGACATGTAATATAAGGTTATGATAATTTGTGAATATCAAAAGCCACACTATAAATATAATATATATATATATATATATATAGAGAGAGAGAGAGAGCCTTGGTTGAGGTTAATTAAAATATTCATTCTTAACTTTCGTAAGTTTGTGTGAGCTAGTGATCAATGGCAAACTTGAATGGTACTTCTTTTTCTTCTATACTGCCATTGTTATCTGTTATTGTAATTTTAATATTACTTGCAAGCCATGCTTTCGTAGTACTCGCAACTCGCTCTCTAAGTTCTGATGATGAAATCTATCTTCAAGAAAAGTTGAAGCACATTTCTGGTAATCCTAATGGTCCTAAAGGCTTGTTTGGAGGAAAGATATGGATACCTAAACATCCTAATGGTCCTAATAAAGGCGTGTTTGAAGAGAAGCAATGTAAGGGTCCGAATATAGTCGTGTATGAAGGAAAGCAGATAGAAATACCAGTGTATCCTTCCGGTCCTAAAGGCTTGTTTGGAGAGAAAGGTATGGATCCTTGAGATTACTATCCTAGTGGTCATCATATACATGAGAGAAATACCAACTTATTTTATTTGTATTACCATTAAGATTATATTGTTACCTAGGTACCTTGAATAAAAGTTATGTACAAGAGCTTATCACGCTCAGTTATGATATGAATCAGTATAAATTATTATCATCACATTTGTAGAGAGCTATAGTTATATTGTTTATAAGTAGCTAATGTTGTAATTAATTTAATTTCTAGAATTTTTAAGTGAGGAGCTAGAGTGAGAATAATCAATAGTAGTATATCACCGAATAAACACATTATTTAGGAACTTCTTGATCTTCCGATACAGACAGTGGTGGAGCCAAGACCACCATGTAAAAAGGTATAAAATCTTTAATTAATTTCAATTCTCAAGAATAGTGCAAAATATTAATATTTAAGGGTAAGTAGTTCGAATTTTCAAGAATAAGGATACAAAATACGAAAACCTAACTTACACATCAAATTTATAATTTTCCCTAAAAAATGATTCATATTAAAATGTATTCAGAGAAGATAAAAAGAGAGAGGGGAACGTGCAATTCATTGAATAAGGTCATTGAAAATATAATACGTATATAGCTAATATCTATGTATGTACTATAATATATTTTGTAAATTTTGATAAGGAAAAAAATGGAAGTTTAACATATATATAAACGGGTTGAGGAAATAATTGTGTGAAACATTAACTTACTTAGGTTATGTTTGGTTTCTATTCTCATTAAAAAAACTATTTTGTAATATAGTTTTTAAAAATATTTTTCAAAACAAAACAAAACAAAAGAAAAATCTGTTTCATTCTATTAATTTATAAACAGTTTTATGATTGAAAAATCAATCAATAATGATGGTCACCCTCGATGATGGCTTATGATAATTATTA
Organism: Prosopis cineraria; assembly: GCF_029017545.1. Taxonomy (NCBI): domain Eukaryota; kingdom Viridiplantae; phylum Streptophyta; class Magnoliopsida; order Fabales; family Fabaceae; genus Prosopis; species Prosopis cineraria. Next base: position 4,205,030 of record NW_026555343.1, read on the forward strand.
ATTAAGTAATTATAGTCATATGTATCTTGAAAATAAGAAATAAAAAATAAAAAATTTTAAAGATATTTCTATTTTTTATTTTAAAAATAAAAAATAAAAACAGTTTTAAAAACAATTAGATTTAAAATATTCATCCAAACAATTTTTTATTTTTTTATTTTTAAAAATAAAGAACTGTTACTAGATTTAATTTTTTATTTTTAAAGCAAAAACCAAACAGGCTCTTAGTTTTTTTTTTTTTTAATCAACAAAGGGGGCAAAGCCCAGACAAAACTAACTAGAATTAGAAACAGGATGGAGGCCACCTTTGATATCTCGATGCAGCCACTGCAAGAGTTCTCTAGTTATTAATTGTTCCCGAAAATTAATATTATTTTTTCATAATGGATAAAGCTATTATTGCATATATTTAATAATATTGAAATGTTTATAAACCAGACATAGATTACACGCAAACATGATATGGTCTTCAACAATAAAATGCTTTACATTTAATGCTGAGCAAATTACGTCCGATTTGAAAAGTAGAAAAGCATATTTTTCCAACTTTGGAAGATGCAGAAGAATCCTTCTCAATTATATTATCCACATATTAATTGTTTGAATCTCACGTATTCTCAAAAGCTTAACTGTTATTTTATAAATATATATATAAGATGGATGTAATGGCGTTGAGAAATACATTCGCCTTTACAATGATATTAGTGGCTTCAGTGATAATACTTGTGGCAAATAATGCCATTAGATCGTTGCAGAATCAGGTAATAATAATATAATGTTGATCTTCCACTGCATAATGTGGACCCACCCACAAGTAATTAGTTAATTAATTCCCCATTTAATTTCAGAGAAGAGGATAATGTGCATGCATTTTATTATTGCTCATTGATGATGTTGAAATTTTACAAAATTTCCTTCTAACTTTAAAATTATTAAGAACTCCAATACATTAACTTGCAGAATCAAGTGATATATAATGTTGATCATTATATTATCATGAGACTAAATCCAGAAAGATTAGATTATAGTTGGAAATACGGGTGGACCTAGCCCTTAAAAGCTCGACCCTTATAAGCCTAGCCCTTGAACCCAGTTCTTTATTTTTAGCCCCTTTTTTGAGAGCCGAACCTTATGTAAAGGGCTCAGGGTCAAGCCCAGAAGCCTATTCTATAAAATTAAAAAAAATTAAATTAAATTAAACATTATAAATTAATTAGAATATTTTAAAATTAAAAAAATTAAAATTATCACAATATTTTAAAAATTAAACAACATAATTAAAAATTTAAACAACACGCATTCATCAATCAAAACTCAAATTCTCCTCATCCTCATCATTTACAAATAAAACATTAAATCCTTCGAATGTAAGTTCACTTATTGAAGATGGAGATGAAGATTTAATGTTAATTGCCTTTATAACTTCTTCTTCACCACCTATAATAAATATTAACTAAATTGTATCATTATCAATTAAATATATGTATGTGTGTGTGTAAGATAAGCAAGTTTATCAAGGCTTGGAGGGTTACCCAGGCCCGAGCCCCTTTTTCACAGGGCTTATTAAAACTAGGCGCTCCAGCCTAATTTTTTTTAAAAAAATAATTTTTAAAACTCAAACCCTTATTTAAATAGGGCCTCTAGACTCAGCCCTTATTCCTGACTCTAGACCAGATCCAATGCATCATGGGGACCCACCACCAAGTAATTAATTAATTCCTTCCCTGTTTAATTTTAGTGAAAAGGAATGTGCGAGCATTATTTTATTATCATTATTGGTGTACAATTTTCCTTCCAATCTTAAAATTTAAAATTAATAATGCCATTGAAGGTGATTAATTTAGTTAATTATCATCATATTCTCATAGAGAAAGGAATATGGATGTGCATATATACCTACATGCATGTATTTTTTTTTATAGTTAAATTTTACAAATTTTTCTTTTACTTGTAATAGAAAAAACATATGTAGCTACTTGTGTTGGTTAAGTTTTGATGCTTTATCTAATATACGTTTGTGTTTTTGCTTTCTGAACTTGTATAGAGTTCTGTGTTTTGTCTCTGTACTGGTTTTTATTTTTAGTTTTGATGAATCGAAGATTGTTTTCGTGGGCAAAGAAAAAAAATACAATTAATTAACATCTTAAAATGTTACTATGTATCTCTTGAAATTATGCACTGGATTTGAAAATATAGTATATATACATGCATGTACAGCTTTAAAAATGGGGTGATGATCTTCATTCTGATATATATAACTGTATTAATTATTTAATTTACTATGACAAAATTAATTTTTATATGATAGTATTCAATTACGTCAATTTATCTCGTTTTTTTGGTTTAGAGATAATATCTATTTTTGATAAAGAGAAAATAGAAAGATAATATAGTCAATAGGAATTCGATAAATCTAATAATGGACCTCTGTGTTAAAAAAATTAAATTTTAATTAAAAAATCACATTAAGAGACCTATTTTTATTTGGGTTTGACAATATTTATAGCTTAGAAATACGAAATATCACTTAATTTTATCAGGAAAATTCAAGTTTTAAGCATTCATAAGTTTTTTTTACCTCAAGCAAAAGTTTTAATTGTTGGTCAAATGTAATTCTTAAATGTTCAATCACATTATATTTTCCATACCCATATTAATTAATAAAAATATTTGAAAAATTACTTACAATATTTCAGACCAAGGTTAGATAGGAAAAAATATCTTACAATTTAAACCATGGAATAATTTTAAATATCATACCCAAAAAGCACATACTCCTTATTAAGCCACACACTATATGTTTTAATTTATATAGCTTATATTCAAATTCTTAATTTTCATGCCATTGTGTGAGTGATCAATGGCAAACTTGCAAGGTATATACTTCTTTTCCTTCTTCGCTAATGTTATGTGTTATTGTAATACTTGCAAGCCATGTTTTTGTAGCACTCGCAGCTGATCATTCTCAAGGTTCTGATCATGAAATCCATTTTCAACAAAAGAAGCATATTCCTGAGTATCCTAATGGTCCTAAAGGTGTGTTTGGAGAGAGGAAATTGCATATCCCTGAGAATCCAAATGGTCCAATAGGCTTGTTTGGTGGAAAGAAGATACAAATACCAGAGCATCCTAATGGTCCTAAAGGTGTGTTTGAAAAAAAAGGTACAGATTCCTGAGAATCCTAGTGGTCCGATAGGGTTTTCTAGTAAAAATAAGAACACACCTGAGTACCCTAATGGTCCTAGATCTGTGCGTGTTAACAGTGTTGGTCATCTCATGAGAGAAATACCAAAATTAGGTCATTTTCATTTTCACCATTAAGATTGTACTTAATGTTGGGTCCAAAGATATTTAAACGAGCCTACATGATGCTCAGTTGTGGTTTAAATAAAGTTTTTTATAATGCATAACTGCATAATCGTCGTCCTTATTCTAAGTGGCCTTATGATCCAATCAATACGTACTTCTTGTAAGCTATATTTGAATGCACGAGAACTTTGATTTATATTTGAATCAAATCCCTCTCATCTAGATCCTCCCTCCGGTCCAAAATATAGAACATTAGATAACTTTTATATTTATTTATTTAATTATACCCCTACTTCATTTATTATCCTTTTTGAAAAAAAATATGTATTAAAATTTTAATTACTATCATCAAAACTCTTACATAAAATATTTAATGAGTATAAATGAAAAAATGTGAATATTTTAAAAAAATTTAAGATTTCAACTAACATTGTTCGTAAATAATGAATTAATTAACTATAACTTATATTATAATTCGAGGGAGTATATACAAATATATTTCATTTAAATCCAAATTTATATATTGTAATAACTTCTTTCACCCTAATTGAATCCTTTGCATTTACTTCAACGCTCAACCCTTTCCTTTCCATTACTTTTGCATCCCCCACCCCTCCATCTTTCATCAATTGAAAAATAAAAATAAACCTGTCACTATCCCAATCCTTTTCATTTCTCTCTACTTTTAAAATTTCTTAGATAGCTATCCAAGCAAATAATTTGATGTTTTTTGTGTTCGATTTTTTTCGATACAATGAATGCGAGTTTCTTCCATTAATTTACAGAAGGAGTATTGCCAAAAATAAAAAATTCTCGACCTTGTCATCTACCCTTCTTCATTATCCTTGTCATCCTACCTAAATTTACAGAGCTATATATGGATAAAAGACTACACATTTTTTTAATGTTGGGGTTGTTTTATTTTCATGATATAGCTATAAAATAATAAATTATTAACTATCTTTTTATTTTTAATTATCTTAACAGTTTCTACTTCAAAAACTAAGAATAATAAATTCATGAACAATTTGTTAGCTGGAAGATACTCTCACCAAGGTATCATAGTATCATCTAAGAATAAGAAAAATTTATTCATATTCGATAACATTAAATATACTGAATCACATACTAATTATTAGAAAAACCTGATGCAATAACATGAAATACAATTAGGTCTTAGGCGTCACATAGAATTCATAACGGCAAAAAAAAAAATTAAAATAACAAGTCAAAGGTGAAAGCGACAGTTAACCAACTAAATTGAAGTACACAAAGCAGAACTTCAATCAAACTTTTAGTTAAAAAAAAAAAAAACTAGTTAATTATTCATCTGCCACTCAATTTGGGTATGCAAAAATACAATCATCGACCGAGAAAGTTGGTTCAACAGGCATTGGAAAGAATTATGTGTCAAGATATGGGCAATAAAAAAAAAATACAATCGTAGGTCAACCTTCATTTTCAAGTCCTCTGTGGTTTGTTCATCAGAAACCCGAATTTCCCTTGTTTTCCAATACTACAGACGATCATTGACACCATATAAACCATGCACATTAGGATAATGCTAGCTAAAAGACGGAAAAGAAAAGAAAAGAGAAGTGTGTGTGTGTGTGTGTGTTATATTAGCCACCCGATATTTCTGTCCAGACATCAGGAATATCAGCATCTTCCATTTTCAAAACCTCTGGGGTTTGATTCTGTCCCAAGCGATGGCCATCATAAGTGAATCAAGCAGCTGCAAGGCCCTTTCTGTGATAGTTATCCTTCATCAGAAACCCTAACTTCATAGTTCTGCCAATCCTGTAGCACACATCTTGTTCATTTTGCTTCTGCACATTTATTGTTATTTTCTCTTCTCCTGGCTTCTCTCCACCAGCGAAACGAATAATGTTTGCTTGACTTACAAAGCGGCCTCCCAAATGCTCCTCTTCACTTATCTTCTCCCTCTTTATCACCCTCTCCATTTTCACTGAACTACGTATGTCTTATCTACTGTATTTTTCCTCTTTATTAGATGTGTGTGTGTGTGTGTGTGTGTGTGTGTAATCGCTTGTGTCATCAATTAATAATTATCTGAGTTGCTGCAATTAACGTAACGATGCAAACACTGAATAGTGATAAGGCCAATATTGAAATTAAATGCGAAGTTTTCATCAAATTGGCAGCTTAACAAGTTCAGTTCAGAGCCTTATTCTTCACAGAGAAGCATGTGGAACGCCTTTCTGGTTTTGGGTGCCCATTTTGTCTTCATTAATTATCTATTGTATATTACTACAATTTCTGATCCAAGTTCAATCGCCACATCTTTACTAAGCATCTTAATATCTGTTTTAGGTACGTACTCTACGGAGTTGGCTTTCTTCCTTTGCAAACGAGAGCAAATGAGGAACTACTACAGATTTGGACCATTAAATTATATTTGATGATTTTAAAAAGTATATATTTAATTTGAAGAGGTCAGATTTATATTCGAGGGAAACCCACCTGAACTCTACTCTTTGATCCATCCTAGAATGAGAAATTAATACAATTGGAGTTTTCTGTAGCGTATTTCCAATGGTTTAATTAAGTGCAACCTTTGACGGGTGTGGCCTTAGAGAAATGACATTATGTTCGATGGAGGCAGTAGTGATAGTGAGTGAAGAGATAAGTCGTTGCTTTATTAATAACCAAATCGGATATATTGTTAACTAACAATGTCTTTTGTAATAACTGTTTTCTTTAGTTTTTCTCTATCTCACTTTACATAACTCAAGATTGTTTGTTACACCTTCCTTATGGACATCACTTATGACTTTCTTTGTATCAATTTTTTTTAAACTGGTTTTTACCATTTTCTCCTCAATACAGTGGTCACATGCATCAACTCTTCTCCCCCCCCCCCATATGTCTATATCCATTTCAATATTATCAATTCTTTGATTTACTCCAACTTTATGTTTTTGTCATCTCTAAATCTAACATTTATTATCATATAATATACGTGGTCTTAATAGCAGTGCAATAAAACTTTGTTTTAAACAACTTATTAAGTACTTTACAATTCTATTTTATATATAACATTTCCATGAATTTCAAATTAGTAGTGCATATACTTTGTCTTACCTCTTACAAGCACAAAAACCTTCAACTTTCAATGTTGGTCGTCTTGTATATATGTTAACAATGTTGGTTGTCTCAATATCAAGACAAGGATACAGTATCGGACAAGAAAGCCATATTATCCAAAGATATATGTAAATGAGCCAATATGACGCTTGATTTATGATTTGATAAAAGTTTCTTAAAATGCATAAAAATATCAATCAATATAAATATAAATATAAATAATGCATAGTCCTCATTTTTGTTATCCATCGGCTTCTGATATAAGTATGCATGAGTTCCTAGATGACGGGTAAGGGAAAAAATAATAATTTATCGGAATAATAGTTTCTTATTATTAATTAATAATTATATTAACAATTTTTAATTTTAAAAATTATGAATAAATTCATAATAATTTGTCGAAAGATATACTCTTACCAAGTTATTGTAATAACATTTAAAATTAAGTATTTATTGATCATAATGTTCTATCTAAACTAACAAGCAAGTATAACAATATTCGATGGAAAAAAGTTACAATCCAATTTCGTTTCATAACTTTCAAACAAAGAAACTTTTCTTTCATTCCATTTCATTCTAATCTCACAAAGGTACCCCAGAGAAAATGCATTGAATCATCATACTCCAGATTTCAAACCAAGTACGTATCACGCTCTGGATTTTCAAACTTCAGATTTCAAACCTCGTACATTTATAATGTATATATCATGAAATATAATTAGGTGAAAGAATAAAATCTAGATGAAATTAATGTAAGAAAATTAAAAATAACAACTGGGATAGATGAAAGCTATAGTACACACTACAAAAAATATAACTTTTGATGGCGAAGTTTAGCGGCGACTAAAAAAGTCGCAATTAAAAGTTCACTTTTGACGGTAACCAATTAAAGTTACTGTCAAAAGTTTACTTTTGAAAACAACAATTTGTCACCACCGTGACTATACTTTTGGTGGCAATAATTAAATGTTGCTGTCAAAAGTGAATTTTTGATGACAACTTTAATTTGTTATCATTAAAAATCTATTTTTGACGGAGACATTTATCATCACCAAAAATATGTTTATAACAAATAATTTAAAATTTTAAAATAATTCATATAATTTACTTTTAGTAGTGACATTTGTTGCTATCAAAAGTATTTTTTATAAAAAATAATTTAAAAATTAAAAATAATTAATATAATTCATTTTTGGCCGTGACATCACCACCAAAAGTATTTTTATACAAAATAATTTAAAAATTAAAAATAATTTATATAATTTACTTTTGGCAGCAACATTTATAAAATTATAATTTAAATTTTTAAAAAAATTTATGAATTTTTTAAAAATTTGAAATTAAATAAAATTATTCAAAATATATTTATGAAATTAAATTTTTTATTTTATGTATAGAATTAAAAATAAATTGTATACAAGATCGTGAAACAAACGAAAATAGTTAAGATGTACTAAGTTTAATTATTAAATTATTTCTAATTTTATATTATTTATAATCATTTTTTAGACATATATAGCTCATATATTTTTTAAGAATTATGCTATTAAGCTATTATTTTGATATGATAAATCAAAATCTTGATGGGTTTATTACTTTCAATTATGATTAGGTTAAGTTATACATAAATTATTATTTACAATCAAATATATAAATGGCATTGGGATGTTAAAGTTATACAAATGTCATGAGATACAAATGATATTGTAGACTACTTAGCATATTGCATACTTGATGCTTAGCTTGATATATATATATATATATATATATATGGTGTTTACTTCTTCTATTGAGCTCTAATGACTTTTAGACAAGGATTCCATGTAATTCCTCCTAATATATTTACGTTTACATTGCTATAAAAAAGAAGTTATTAATAATATTTTTATAACTAATTGTCATTAGAAATAATATGAATAACTATTCAAATCCACCTGGCTATGAGATTGAGGATGATTAATTGTTAACTAGATTGATCACATATGAGATTCTTGTAATTATCATATATTATAAAAGTTATTAGTCTTCATTCTCAAAATTATTTAAAATGACTATTAACAAAATTTACGTGGTTAAAGTTAATTTTTTACAAAATAATTTTTTAAGATATGAAAAAATTATTGATAAAATATATTTTTAATAAAAGAGGGGGAAACATTTAGCTATTTTGAGAGAAGATAAAAATGTAATCATTTAGTTTATCAATTTTTAAGAAAAATATGGAGAAGAAAAAATTAAAATATATTTAACATAAAATAATATAATACATATTTATAAATAAATTATATACTTAATAATTTTCATTTAAAAAATAAAAATATAATTTAAAAACTGATTACAATGTATATAAGAATATTATTTAATATTTAAAAATTGTTTATTTTAAGTTCATTTTCCGAACAAAAATAATATTTACTAGTGAAAAATAATATTTTATTACAATTATAATTTAAGTATTCATATAAATCATTTTGCCATATTAATAATTGAAAATAAAATATAATATGTGTATATCTTTTTAATATTATTATTTGATATATGTGTATATAGTTACATAACATATATTTAATTTCACATATAATAATTGTATGTGCATTTTAATTCAACTAGCAAAGAAGGGAGACTTAAGGCTTGGAGGAGGGAGAGGTCAAGAGTTCAAACCTTGATTTTGTCATATTTTACAGCAAATATGTGATATGGCATATAAGGTAGCTTGAGAAGACACACACGTGATAGGTAACATGGCACAAGATGGTGGCGTAGCGCATGAGGTGGCTTGAGGGGGCATATGTAGCAGGTGACATGACACGAGATGGTGGTGTGGCATATAAGATGGTTTGAAGAAATGCACACATGGCATGTGACATGGCATGAAGTGGCTAGGTGATGTGACATCATCCATCGAACACATAGCTTGTGATGCAACACAAGATGGCAAGTGACGTGGCATCATCTGTCGCATGTATGGCAGGTAACGTGGCATTACTTGATGCACACGTAGCAGAATGATGAGGCATAAAATAAATTGTTATTTTAAAAAAAATTGATGTCACCACTAAAAAAACTTTTAGTGACAATATTTATTGTCACTAAAAATACTTTTAGTGGCAAAAAACCATTGATGACAACAAAAATTTACTTTTGATAGCGACAATATTGCGACAATATTTCTGGTCGCCAAAAATTATTAGCAAATAATTGTTATAGCGACAATTTTTTAACAACCAATTTAGTAGTGACTTTTGGACTTTTGGCTGCGACAAAAGTTTGTTTTTTTTTTTTTTGTAGTGATTTAATGAACCAAATTAAGTACACAAAATAGAACTTCGACTAAATATTTAAAAAAAAAACCCACGAACACGTTGATAAACTCCTCTCAATTTGTGTATTCACACAAACATGTATGTTGACATATATATATATATATATATATATATAAAATTGCTGTACGTGTCAGTTAATTATCTGAATTTAATTTGGGATATGATCGTTGGTTGTAAATAATTAACCGTACGTGCATACACTAAATATTAACAAGTTCAGCGGTCCTCACACAGAGAAGAGAAGCATCAGGAACGCCTTTCTGGTATTGTGCGCCCGTATTGTCTTCATTAATTACTCATTTCTTATCCAAATTCAATCGCCACACATCTTTACTAGGCATCTTATCTCGTTTTATGAGTATATGTTCAATAAACGCAAGGATAGTTAGCGAGTCCCTCCAGTCCTATTCATAAAGTAGAGAAAAAAATGATTTTTTATCTTATTTATAAGATTTATTATTAACTTTTTATTGCAATTTTTTTATGTTCTTTCTAAGTATTGATAAAAGAAAGTACATTAATAATTAAGTAGTTAAAATAAGACGGGAAATATAACGTCGATCAGCAAGTTTAAAGTTCAACAACTTTAAACAGCAGGCGAGTTTCGACAGTAGATGATCTATAACACGCCATTTATATGTTATCTAACAGCACTCATTTTATAATTTTAATTTTAAATAATGTCTAAATTATATAATTTGTATTAATAAAATTCAAATTTTGTTTAATATAAAATTCAAAAAAAAAAGTTAACTGCGAGAATTAAAAACAGTTTACTGAAAAATAATAAAACATACGTAAAGAATAATTATAAACATTTTAACAGTACAGATAATAAGATTATAAAAAAAATCATTTCACAAAAATGGATAATTATAAAAATAGAATCATAAAATCATAAAACTACATTTATTTTGACATTCACTAGAGAGTTAGCTATATAAATGGTACAAAAGGAAGGGTTGAAAATTACTTAATTTTTTAATAACTTAAAATGACTTAATTTCTCACTAGGTCTTTATAATTTTTTATTTTGACAGTATTAACTTTATCGCATATGTGAAGGAAGTAGGATAATGTATCCTTGGTAGTGAAAGTGGGTAAATGCACTCACTTTGAAAAAATAAATTATAAGTAAGGTATATATATTTTACAATTTTACACCCCCACTCTTTATATTTTGCACCATTAACTAAATAAAAAAATATTTAGAGCTCAAGAGCTTATTAAATATGTAATATATTACTTAATGATCAATAGAAGATATAAAGAGTATATTTACATAAAATACTATATTAACACTAATATAACTTTCTAAAAAAAATATGATCAATCTATGCAAATCCTTTGAAATGGTGAGGATATTCAACAGCTTTCTGCTACTAGAGAAGTGAGACAAGGAGACCCTTTATGTCCTCACTTGTTTGTCTTGTGTATGGAGAGGCTTAGACATTTGATCCAAAGACAGGTACGATCTAAACAATGGAAACCAATTCAACTTAGAGGAAGGGGACCATGCATTTCACACCTATTTTTCACTGATGACTTGATTCTGTTTACTGAGGCAAGCAAGGAGTAGATGGAGATCATTAAAGACATCATGACCAAATTCTGCATGGCATCTGGCCATCGAGTGAACCTTGAGAAATCTAAAGTGTTCTTTTCTTGTAACATTCATTTTCATCATATGAAGGAGCTTAACGATGAGTTGGGAATTGGGCTTACAGCAAATTTAGGTAAATATCTTGAAGTTCCTCTTTTACATGATTAGGTCAAATGTAATACCTACTCTCCTATTTTGCATAGGGTATAGAAGAGACTTTCAACTTGAAAAGGTAAATATCTTTCTTTGGCAGATAGAGCCATTTTAATTAAGTCAATGTTGTTAGACTTACCTAATTACCAAATGCAAACTATTATTATTCCTAAAGGGATTCTAAATGAGATTGAAAAAACTAGTAGGAATTTTTAGTGAAATCAAGGTAGAGAAGGGAGGAAAATGCATTTGATTGCCTGGGATGTTTTGAAGAAAGATAAAGAGGATGGGGGTTTGGGATTTAAAGATTTGTTCCATCAAAATTTGGCTTATACTATGAAACTATGTTGGGGTTTAACTACAAAGCCTGAGTCTCTGTGGGTTATAATTCAAAAGTTTAAATATTTGTGTGGAAATAATCTTTACCCTTCTATCTAAAAGAAAAAAAAAAGAAAGAAAGCCTCTGTTGTTTAGAGTGGTGTGTTCATGATTTAGGATATATTTAGAGATGCTGTAAGCAGGAAAGTTAATAATGGAGCAAAAACATTATTTTGGTGGGACCTTTGGACTTCTCTAAAATAGCCTCTTATTTCCTATATTGATAAGAATCAGCATTTGATTAACCTGAAAGCTAATGTGGCTAGCTTCATCCAACCTAATGGAGAATGAAATGTTAGTAAATGCTTAAGATTCCTCCCAGATTGGATTGTTCAAAAAATCAAGATGGTGAAACTCTCTATATTATGTCAAGAGGATTGCTTTTGGTGGAAGAAGTCTTCAGGTGGTAATTTCAATGTTTGCTCAGCCTTTAAACTTCTACAAAATCCTAGAAACCAACAATTTGAGTCTTTCTAGAGGAAACTATGGTGATGGTCTATTCTATAAAAGATTAAGCATTTTTTATGACAGGTTATTCATGAGAGAATTCCCTCTAACTCCCTCAGAGCCAAGAGAAGGTTATGTGAGAGCATAAATTGTCCCTTTGAGTGTAATAGTGAGGAAACAATTATTCATCTGTTATGGGATTGTGATATAATGAGAGCTGTATGGCTTGATTTAATTAACCCTATATCTATTGTATCTTTTTTCTCATGTGATTTATAGGCTTGGCTGAGGAAGAATACAAGCAATGCCTTTGGAAATACTAAAAGAAGTAGGTAGACATGGCACAAGGTGTTTGGTTTCACTTGTTGGACACTTTGGAAGAACATATGCAAGGGTGCTATAGAGGGATAACGATACTTTGCTCAAGAGACTATGCATGGTGTGATTGATCAATTAATGGAGTAGGTAGATAATGAAAGACTCAACAATCAAATCTTTCATAAGATTGAAGATTCAGATGAGAAGTGGATCCTACCACCTATAGACTACTTCAGGATGAATGTTGATGGATCAGTTAACCATATTGGATATGCCACTAGAAGAGGTGTTCTTAGAGACGCTAATGGTAAATGGGTTATTGTTTTTCAAAGTCAATTTGGATACTTCCTATTGCTGCAAAATTGTTGGCTTTAAAAGAGGGGTTGAAGCTGTGTAAATTGTTACATTTACCAAATTTAAATGTCATTTAGACTCTTTTAATAGTATTTAGTTAATTAGAATAGCAGGTGGATTTGATCATCCATCAAAATATGATATTTTGGAGATTTGTGAATTGCTTATCTCAGGATAGGATGTGGAGATTATTTACTCACCGAGGGAGGTTAACAGGGTAGCTAACTAGCTTGTGAAGGATGCTCAAAATAGGAAGGATGATTCGAATGTCTGGTATGAACCTATATTAGGTTGTTTTGACTTGTATACGTTTGATGTTTTAATGTAATTTTGTGTAACATCCAGGCTTTGACCTGTGTCTTGTGTAATAAAAAAAATATGATCAATCTACTTATTTATTTACAATTTTAGTACAAATGTAATTATTATTTTTAATTGTTTCAATTACTTTTTAAAAAATTATTAATCTTTAGATTAAATTATCTTGCACTCCCTAACTCTGAATCCTAACCCTACCATTGCTTGGTGTCATATTTTCTGACTTGTAAGCCCATTTAGATTAAATCAAACGATCTGTTTCTTCTTTCTTCTCGTGCTATTTGTTTTCTGAATTTTATGGTATTTTACTAAGTAAATAAGTAAGTTATTCCCTGAACCTTAGGTATAATAACATCATAAACCTGAAGCTCGTTTATTATGAAAATTATTCCTTAACTTTTGAAAACAGTATGATCTGACTGTCACCATTAACAAAAGTTAACTTTAACTGTTCCTTGACAAGAAAATAATAGAAAAGGAGGGTTTCAAAATTATTTTTGGTTCTCTTCTATAATTTTTGAAATAATTTTTTATCACTAACTAACCAACCAACAGTCAAAGTTATTGACCAAAAAAGTTGAAATTAACTTTTGTTTGCAACGAGAGCTAAATTTTATCATTTTTTAAAATTAAAAGAATGATTTACACAATAAATAAATTCAAGATTTACACTGCTATTTGGCCAAAAGGTCAAAAGATATTGTGTAAATTCAAGGCATGTGCAGGGCCATGTTAATCTTTTTTATATTATTCCAATTTTATCAGATGTCTTAGGACTTCAAGTTCAATCCATTAACCTGACAATTCATCCAAATTCTCCTTCACATCAACATAAGCATTAAGCACCATGTTTGCTGGCATACTGTTTCAACATACAAGAAGTTGCCTCCCAAATAGTTCCCCCTTAACTCTATAGTTCTGAGATTTTTAATTTAGGGACCAGACTTCGTTTTTCTTTTTGTCACTTCCCTTTTCGGATGAAAATACTATTAAAATTGGGAAAATCACATTTAATCCCAGCTAAACAAGTTAGTCCTATTTAAGTCTCCTGAATTTGCCTTAATTGTCAAGGAGTGGCTTCTCTCCCGTTTACTTGTCCCTCCTCTCCCTCTCCATTATACATTTTAGTTATTAGATTATATATTGAATGGTCCAGATTTAATATTTTAAAAAATATTATTAAAATGTAAAATTGTAAAAAAAAAAATCAAAACTCCTGAAACTTGATCTCAAAATTTCAAAACTGTAGAAAAATATTTTTTAAAAAAAAATTACCCTCTAAATAATATATCTAGAACATTCAAAAAATAAACTAATGGCTAAGATGTGCAGAGGAAAGGAAGTGAAGGCACAGGTAAATGAAGAGAAGCCTGTTGAGAGGTGGGATTTAGTTGTTAATCATGATACATGTGAAAAGACAAAATAGCCCAAGCAATATGGAGAAAATCCCTCCATTCCGCCCTTTTGCCAGCATGATTCCTAGTCATTATCCTCTCGACAAAACTCTCTTCCCAGCTGAACTCCGTTGCGGCTTGCCCTGACCGATATTCATGTAAATATTGGAAGATGACATGACAGGCATCGTACATCTTTCGACCAAGAAGAATAAAACACAATTAATAGTGATGATGATCATCATCATCAATTATTATTATTTAATAGTAAATGAGCGATCCAAAAAACTAATGAATTCAAGCAAGAAAAGATATGGGTTGTTGACACTCGCCAAAAAACAAGAAGAGCAAGAGATGAAAAAAGATGAAGATGCATCACACATATCTCCTCACTTCTCAGGCTTATGTATCTATATCTCCAATAAATATTTGCAATGTTAAACTATTATAATATAAATTAATCCTATCATTGATGATGATTGAGAGAGAAAAAAGATAAAAAAAATTAAAGAGGAATTATATTATAAAAATAAAATCATTAAAAATAATAATATATAAGATTATATTATGTTACACTGGTACATGTCATGTATTTATTAGAAGAAACATAATGATAATAAAAGTAACTATTATTTTGTGATTTTTATATCGTATAATATCTTAATATATTTTTATTGATAAAAGATAATTTATTATTTGGTTATTCTAAAATTTTATGATATTTTGTCTATCAGTTGTATAATATTCTCTATCATTCAGAAGCTAATCAAATATAGTTTCTAAAGGTAAGTAGAGATATTTTTTTTCAGATCTGATTATTTTTAAAAATTCAAATAAATATAATAAAATTGTATAAAATATATTTTAAAAATCGAATATTTTTTCATGAAAAAAAAAAGACTTAAACAAATAGACTAGAATATTAAAAACTCATTATTTATCAGAAACTGATGGGTTTGGGCCAGTACTCTAAGCTAAGTTAATTATTTTGTTAATCTGTACCATTTCTGTATGGGCCGGGTTTCTAGTGTGGAAGCCGAGCCCATAATCAAAACGCAAAAACCCTAGCTACTACTTCGTCATTCCTCTCTTCCTTATAGTCTCAAACGCAGCAGAGAGCGGCAAAGAGGTCCTGCGAGCGAGAGTTTGTGAGAGTGAGCGACAATGGTGTCAGGATCAGGGATCTGCGCGAAGAGGGTGGTGGTTGACGCTCGTCACCACATGTTGGGTCGTCTGGCCTCGATCGTGGCCAAGGAGCTCCTCAATGGCCAGAGCGTTGTCGTGGTGAGGTGTGAGGAGATTTGCATCTCCGGCGGCCTTGTGAGGCAGAAAATGAAGTACATGAGGTTCCTTCGCAAGCGCATGAACACCAAGCCTTCCCACGGGCCCATTCACTTCCGAGCTCCAAGCAAGATCTTCTGGCGCACTGTTCGTGGGTGAGTTTCTCAGGCTGAGCATTTTTGTCTGTTTTCAATGAATAGGACAGTCGGTGTGTTTTTAGGATCATTTGAAATATTGGGATTCATTTTTTAGTGGTCTGAATTTTTTTCCGGATGCGTCTGCTTTGCTTCCAAGGTAATATGGCTAGTTGTGCCTAGTTGATGTTCTTATATTATTTCTGAATTCAATGAATATCGATGTGTAGTGATTACTTTGAATGCCAAGCTGCCCAAGTGAAATTCAGGGAATGAATAGATCCTTCGTGATATGATTATGCATGGTTTGTTTTGAGCAAATCAATATGATTATGTTGGCATCAACCTTGTTGAGTGAGTTTTAGGTATTGCATGTTGGTGGATATTACTTTCCGGTTTGCATTGCACATCACATACTTTCTTATTTGTCTATACATCAAAGTTTGACTTTTATCTACTCACTTGATAGCTTAGATTATTTTTCTTTAGAGATGTTACGCTTGTTTAAGGAAAATTGCAAACTATTATTACTTTTTTATTGTGTTTATGATTTGATATTAATCGGCGTTATCTCTATTTATAGAATGATCCCCCACAAGACCAAGCGTGGAGCAGCTGCACTTGCTCGATTGAAGGTTTATGAGGGCATACCCCCTCCATATGACAAGAAGAAGAGGATGGTTGTCCCTGATGCTTTGAAGTAAGCTTTAGTTCTACCCGTGTTATCCCTTTCCTGTGTTGGCAAGCTGCAATTGAGGTATTTTAAGAATCAGTGTATTTGTATTAACTTTTCTCTTATGAATTTTGATCTGAATGCAATCAGAGTGTTGAGGCTTCAGAAAGGACACAAATACTGCTTGTTAGGAAAATTGTCATCTGAGGTTGGATGGAACTACTATGATACCATCAGGGTAAGTGCTTCCGTGTCTGAACTCCTTCCTTTATGTCATTCTACATTACACAAATGTTTAACAGTGCCTTTGTACAAATTATCAATATCAATAGACCGATCGGATACACTAATTGCAAAGGCCATTTATGGGTTTGATAACTGCACATGTAACTGATCAACTACAACTAATTGAAATTCCTGGTGTCATCGTTTTTTCTTCTGGGTTGTTGTTTTGTTGGATACACTAATTGCTGATCCCATCTAGTGGGATGTGGCTTGGCTTCTTGTTGTAACATTTTTTCTTGCGGATTATGAAACTTTGGAAAATTGAGTGAAACATTCATTTTGGGTGCTGAAGTTTCTGACCATTCTATGACTCACAGGAGTTGGAGAAGAAGAGAAAGGAGAGAGCACAATTGGTTTATGAGAGGAAGAAGCAGCTCAACAAACTGAGGGTGAAAGCTGAAAAGATCGCAGACGAAAAGCTTGGTCCCCAGCTTGAAATCCTTGCTCCCGTTAAGTACTGAGTTGTCTTTTTTTAGGTAGTGCTTTTGAAGTTTTGACGAGAGTTATACCATATTGAACTCTGCATCTTTGTTGCTTGTACCTGGTATTGGACCCTCAAATCTGTTAAATCTTGAAAGCCGTTTTTATTGATATCTTAGAGCTACTTATGTTATTTAGACAATATATTTTCCTCAAATGAGTTGTGGTTTTGCTTCCAAGGGGTGAATGTTTATAAACTGAATGCTTTTTCATCACAAACCCCATTGATACACGGTTGGGTGTGTGATGTTTGTGGTAACATATCAAGTCTAGTTTGTTTCAAGAAGTGGCTGAAGCCAGTAAACTCTTGATGGCTTGAGAGCATACACAAGGCCAGGGACTGCAAAAAGATTATGTTTCTTTATGGACGTTGCTGCTTTTATTTTCGCCCGCAGGAGACATCGTTAGTGAAAATGACGAAAGTGAGTTTACGATCTCACTATTTCAGAGTTGATGTTTCCTGGCCCTGACCAGACAAATGGCCGTTCCTGTTCGTCGAACCGTTTTGTGGATTGGATCGGGTTGAGTCGGTTGCCACCGGATTTGCGCCAGAAATTAGAGCAAATTTTGCTGTAACTTCATTTTAACTATTTTAATTGAGAAATTTGTTTTGGTTCTAAAATCTAGAATCTTAATTTTTTTTCACGCCCATTCAGTTTTTTTTTTCCTAAATTACTCTTGCTAATTTTATAATTTTTTTCAATCTCTGATTGTTATATGTAATATATATTTAATGTATTTTTCTCCAATCAAATTAATATAAGTAAATTTAAATCTGTTGATAATATTAATGATATTGTTTTAGAATAAAGGATAAATGAATAAATTATTTTTTAAACTTTAGGTTTAGTTAAATTTAAAACTTATTTAATGCGTAAATTGTATTTTAAATTTTGAAAATAGTGTGACTTAACTATTGTTAAAAAAGTCAATTGTTAGCAGAATATAAAAAAATGATTAAAAATTATAATAAAAGTTTTAAAAATTACAGCCAATTATAAAAAAATTATAAAAAAAGATAAAATAATTTTTGGCTCTCTTTTTCATAATTTTTGATATCCTTTTTTTTTATTTTTTATTAACTAACAATTACAATTAATTTTTATTAAAAATAAAGTTAGATTGTATCATTTTTAAAAGGTGAGAAAATAGTTCGTACATATAAAGAAGGAGTAAGGTGTGTGGACCAACTAACTAGGAATGCCCATCATGGTAGTTTTGACTTGCAAGTTATGCATACGATTCCTATAAACTATTTCAATATCTTTTATTTTGAAGTACCTGCCAATCGTTCGGTGAACTAGACTTCTCTTTGTAATCCAATTATCAAACTTAGGCTTGCCTTAATGTTAAAAAAAAATAGTTCGTATAATAAATGAGTTTATAATTTATAGTGTCACCGGATCTAAAGTTCAGTGAATAATTTACTCATTTATTCTAAAATAAATAATATATGAAGAAATTTGCAAAAACAAGAACTTTAAATATATAAGCTTAACTGTATAGAAAAATCATAGGAAAGGATTCATAAAATTATATATAAGTATCGTATAAGAAAATTCATATTAATTAAATCTCCTCAATTACATTTAAATAACTGGATACAAATATTATTTATTATCCATGTAAAAGACCAAAATATGCTTTTAACCAACCATTATTTTAGGGACTTAATCAATGTTCATTTTTTATATGATACTTCTTTGCAATTTTATGAGTCATTATTTGTAATTTGTAGGTTTATTTTGTAATTTTTACAGTCAATTAATAGTCAAAGTAAATTATTTTAATGACAGGGTGTCTAGTGCACCATTTTTAAAAGTTGAAGGACAAAATTGTACTATATAAAAGTTTAGGATATTAGATACTCTTGAGCAAATAATTGAAGAATAAAAATGTTTTTTAATCCTTAAACATAAAGATATTTTTAAATAGAGCATGCAAAATAAGAAAAAAAAATAGGTGGTTTAGATTTTAAAATTCCCCTATTTTACAATTAATTTAATAATCTACCAATCATTAATTACATTTTTGTTATATGGGAGGCAACAAAGGTGGGAATAGGCCAAACTTTCAAAAAGAGCCTACAATTTAGCTTATTTTAGGTTTAAGCTAATATATTTATTAAATAAGTTTAGGTCAGGTTCAAACCTTTAATTAAATAAGCCAAGCTTATTTTTTAAGGCCTAGTCTATGAGTTAAACATATTGACTTATTTACATACACACACATCACAAACATATCAATTTTACCATTTAATTTTTCTTGTCAATCTATTTTTTTATTTTCAGTTATTTCTTTAATCATATTAGATTTATATATATTAATTTTAAAAGACTTTTGTAGATATAATTCATGTTACAGGAGAAAATCCAGCAAATAGCCTAATATTTATTATATTTTATATTATAGCTAGTTTATTATATTTGTCAATGATATACCATTGTATATATATGATAAACTTCTTGCATATCAATGTAAATTGGCCATACTCTTACATTTTTTAAAATTTAGTCCATATTTTTTGGGCACAAAATTTATTTCGACCAATAGGCTAATTTATCGTAATTTTAATGTTATTCCTTTGTCATTATTAGGGGTGTTCACAAGACAGGATCGAGACACCTCTATCCCGT
This sequence comes from Prosopis cineraria, assembly GCF_029017545.1. Taxonomy (NCBI): domain Eukaryota; kingdom Viridiplantae; phylum Streptophyta; class Magnoliopsida; order Fabales; family Fabaceae; genus Prosopis; species Prosopis cineraria. Next base: position 4,225,224 of record NW_026555343.1, read on the forward strand.
GTCACGTCCTAAAAAAAGATTGAGACTAAATTTTTGTCTTGTGTCTCGTTCCGTTAGGAATCAAGATGGGAGTGGGATGAGATCGAGACATTTTGCCGTCCCAATAAATCGAAAAATATTGGAGAAAGATTTGGATAATAATATTTATTAAAATTTTAAATCATATAATTTATTGAGTTTAAAATCATAACAACACAAGTATATAAATCACAACAATTTAAAGTCAATTATTGAATTACATTAATCACAACTACACATTATAATAACAATTACAGGTGATCTTTAGGTTATAAGAGTAACAACAATATGCAAGCCAAGCACAATACCAAATTATTGTTCTTTTCTTTCCTTGAGATATGTTAAGCTAATTGTTTTTTTGAAAATAAAGCAAGAAATATGATATAAATAAAAGTTGTTAAATAGATAGATATAAAAATAAATTGTATTAATGTAATTAATATATTATAAAAAAATATATCATCCTATTTACTTTATGTCATTAAAATTATCAATATAAAAAACTTTAGTTTTATATAAGTATTGTAATTATAATTAATATAAGTACAAATTATATTAATATAATTAATATATTTAATATATATTTATAAAATAAAAATAATATATATAATATTTGGGATGGAACAAGACAGGACATCCCGATGGTAATCCCGTCTCCCATCCCGTCCTGAACTTTTTTTCTATCCCATCCTACAAAGTCAAGTCTCAATTATTTTCGGGCCGGGATGAGAGCTGTCCCAATATGATCAGGACGATATCGGGCTAATCAAAACTGGTACAAGCTGAACATTTCTAATTATTATATTATATTATAGTTGGTAAGTCATTTCAATTATTACATATTGTAATTACTTTATTGTTATATTGTATTATAGTTGATAAGTCATTTCAATTATTATGTATTGTAATTGATAAATTAAGAGAGTAGATCAAGAGTTAATGGTTAAACTCATAGTTAGACTCATCTTAATTAGAATAATATAATTTAACTTATAAAAAAAATATTCATATTTGAATATAAAAAAGAATATTTAAATAAAAAATTATTAGCTCTACTAAAACAACCCAACAAAAATTAAATAAAGAGATAAAAATCTTAAACATATCAATATAATTCCAACAAAAATTCAACAAACTCGGTAAAATTCGGGAGAGGATTCTCTCCTCTTCCTTCCCCTCCTCTTCTTAATCTCTAACCATTAAATTAAAATTTTGAATGATTCAGATTTGATTGCACTCCTTCAAAAAATTTTATTTTATTTTATTTTTACTGTATTTTTAAATTGTTTTTATTAAATTTTAGGAGTTTGAATTTTATTATCTGTATTTTTTATAATTTAATATTGTGATAATAATTTTATAGGATATCAAATCTAAACTATCTAAATTTTGATTTAATGGTTAAAAAGAGAAAATAATGGAAGAGGAAGGAAAGGAAGATGAGAGAATCCGTACGCATAAGATTCTAATAAAAAGTTAAATAATTTTTTCTCATTCATCCTAACAAAAATTTAATATAAAGAGAAATGTTCTCCATCACAATTGATATTTAAAGATTATTTTGCAATCTCCCTCCTGCAAATCTATGATTATTTTGCAATCCCCTTCTCCCAAATCTATCACATAATTTTATCATAAATACAAAAATTATCAAATATATTATTAAAATAAATACATTACAATGGACCAAATTGACTAGATCATCAATGGATTGACCGGATTAGTTTGAGCTAGCACTACCCCGAGTTAGGTCATTAACTAAATCAACCAATTGGCTAGTTTAGTTAATGATCAGATTGGCCCAATTTTCCATTCATTGCTATAAATAACCAAAAGGACCTTCAATTTCTGTTTTTGCCTTTATCTTATATGGCTTTTTTTGGGCTATATTAAGATTGTTTTTAAATTATATATTTATTTTTTTTAAAAAATACAATTTTAAAAGTTTAGTATGAACATTATATCATTTTTACTAAAATAATTATTTTAAAGATATAAAAAAAATGGTGGTTACTTTCTTCTCTTAAAAAAGGAACTTCCAAAAAACATTCCAATAAATAATGAAATAACTAACATCCCAACTCAGTAATTCCCAGAAGGCTTCTTACTCTGTTTTAATGCCAATATTATCGTATGAAATTCAATTTTTATCAAATCCAATTGGATGTAATTCTTATTATTTCTCTTTTGATACAAGTAATTCTTGTTATTTTTTGTAAAAAAAAATCTTATTATTTCATCCCAATGTGTTTTTTTTTTTTTTTAATCTTTCACAATGTCATTCTTCCCAAACTAAGGCTGCACAAAGGACTGGATGACACTGAACTTTAGTTTAACTCGAAATCTAGTTTCTTTTATGAAAATGATTGGGTTAGGCAACTCGTAGTCTGGTCTTGTCCAATGATAATCTGAAGATTAACAGGACAAGACTTGATCTATAGAACTGGGAGACTGATCTTGTTAATCCAGTACTCATTTAGTTTTTTTTCCTCCCTTTTTCATCTATGAGAGGCAATAATCCATTTCCACCTAATAAATTTAATTAAAATAATAAAAACACTTATAATAATAATAATAATAATAATAATAATAATAATAATAATAATAATAATAAATCCATAATAATTTTCAACAACAAATTTTTTTTTATTATAATTCAAATGATTTAAATTTATAATTTTAACAAAAACAACACTCAACAAACTTTAATAACACTACATTACAATAATAATTTAGAAACAAATTCAATAAATTTTTATATAATCATCTCCTTAGCGTCAATTACACTTGAAACATTTGTTAAAAATTAATTAATTATAATTATATTAAATAAATTAATAGGACCAGACTGGATCAAGTGGTTTAAATGTTTAGTTTCCTGTCCAATTCAACCTAAAAAAAGTTTAATTTTTTTAATCTTTTTGATCTAAAAAGATTAGCATTTATATATATCAAATAAGATTGGACCATGTCAAATTGAATTGGGTCGAACTAAATTTAAATTAAAAGATTTTTGCATGGCCCTATCCCAAAACCCGTCTTGCTTTGACCCGTGTCTGAACAGAAAATCTCTAAAACGACGCAGTTTCGAATCAGAACCAAAAAAGGTTCCAAGAGAAAAAGGCTCTAGGAGATAACTGAAGAATCGAAGTCATTTCGCAATTCCTGGAGTCTAATTTCATTCCCCTTTCTGCCCTATTCTCTCCTGCCTTAGAATCACAACCTCTCTGAAATCTTGATCAATCCTCGAATCGAAAACAATTTCGGTTGACGGGCAAAGCTCTAAGCTGCAATAAGCACCCAATTTTAATCTTCAAAGAAGACGATGTGGGCTGCTTCCTGCCTCGCATCATGCTGCGCGGCCTGCGCTTGTGATGCGTGCCGGACGGCGGTGTCAAGTATCAGCCGGCGTTCCGCTAGGATTGCCTACTGTGGGCTTTTTGCGTTCTCCCTAATTGTTGCATGGATTCTTCGTGTGGTCGCCGCTCCCTTAATGGAGAAAATCCCCTGTAAGCAGTTGAATGTTTTGCTTCTTGATTTTCATCTGTTTGTTTGTGGGTCTTGTTGCATCACCTCTTGATTACGCAAGGAAAATAAAATGTTTTAATTTATTTAATGGATTTGTGTTTTGGATATTTGATTTCTTCTATGAATTTCGACAATATTTTATCTTTGAAAATTTGGGCTTTGATTATAAGGTATTTTAAGCTAGTTCGACTAGATGACCATTACACGACTTGGATTTGTGTGTAGGCAATCAGACGTATTATGGATATTGGTAGTTTTATCACAGACAATTTTGGATTTTTGTTGATATATCTAGGAAGCCGGAATAGACTATCATTGCACGACTAACTATGCAGACAGTTGGATATGTTAATGTTACAGATGATAGTCGGGGCTATCAAATCAATCAGCTATTTCCAAAAGCTAAAAGTCTCTTGTGCACCTCAGTCGTAAATATTTCTTGCTTGGTTCCCCCTCCCCACCAAAAGTTAAAACTCTCTATTGTTTTATCACTCTGTTGAGAAGTGCCATCAATCATCAATCAATGTAACCTATAAAATCTTCAGGAGTCACTCTATTCACAAGCGTATGACATTTCTAGAGCTCCTTTTTTTTTTTTAGAAAAAAGAAAGGTCTCTTAATTTTTCTTGACATTTTTTTTGTATTCCTTCCCGTATGGTTTTTTTTATTCCTTCAATCTTTTTCTATGCATATCAACATGATTTACATGTCTGAGAAAAGTTAGGTGCAAGCTTTACATTTTTTTTAAAGTTATTCTTTGTCATGCATCATGCAACACGTGGAGAAATATGTCTAGTTGTTGTAAGTAAGTATGTATCATGTAATTTACACAGTCACAAAGACTGTATTAATATATATTAATGCTTTCCCAGCTAAAGCTTTGCTGCTAGCAAATTAGTGGCTAACTGAGTATAAAATATCTATAAATAAATTCTATACTGCTGAATCAGCTGTGCTAGTATTTTATTAACCAAGTCAAGATGAGGATGGCATTCTTATTTTAAGGTTAGGGCTAATCCATCATACTTTTGTCATGGCTGCAGGGATCAATCACTTCGCACATACACCTAGCAAAGAATGGTTTGAAATAGATGCAGTTCTGCGGGTTAGCTTGGGAAATTTTGTCTTTTTCACTATTCTAGCAATTCTAATGATTGGTGTGAGGAGCCAGAAGGATCCTCGTGATAGTTTGCACCATGGAGGATGGATGATGAAAATCATATGTTGGTGCCTTTTGGTCATTTTCATGTTTTTCCTTCCAAATGAGGTTATTGACTTGTATGGTAAGTAGTTCCTATAATTTAGTTTAAGTTATTTAATTTTGAATTGATTTTCTACAGTAAAGTCCCCATGCATAGTAAGCTATGTGAATGTGAACTTGAGAGTGCTAAGTGCTAACGCAATAATTATTTTGATTTCTACCGTAGATCCACTGTGCAATTTTTTTGAGGAATTGTATAATGATTTGAGTTTTTATGAAGTATAAGGACATTGTTACTGGCGCATCTGGATGGAGCTATTTGCAAAAGAGTGATGGGAGCATCATTCTTGGTTCATGCCTTGAAGAATTCTATTATTTTTATTCTGTTATATCTTGTAACAAGCCATCTTCATGTCCAATGAGAATCATGGTTGTCAGCTAATGCAGTTTATCATATTGGAAGGCCTATCTTTTGGATGGTGGAGAAACTTGAATTATGGATGATTTAAATTCTGAAAATAATTTTACGTTTTTGTAAGTAATATTAGTGTATATATTTTCCTAAAAAGAAATCATTATTCATAGGCTAGTTTAAGACATTTTTTGATAACATTAATGCACTATAACTGTAAATTGACCCGCCAATACAAGATCCTTTTAGTTCTAGGTAAAATATATAATATGCTGAAGTCTAATTTTCAACATTGATTTAAGTTTTAATTACGTAATTGTTAGAATTACCTGCTCAGGCTTATCAGGGGTATAATTCGTACTTACCAGTCTATTCATATTAAAGCAGATTATGAATTGAAGGAGTTTAATAAAGATAGGCCTTTTCATTGTATTCTTTTGAGTTTTGACATGCCAATCTTCCTGTGTTCTGATTCTGATGAAATTTCTGTTGTTTCCAGAAACGTCATCAAAGTTTGGCTCAGGTTTGTTTCTTCTTGTTCAAGTTGTGCTGCTGTTGGATTTTGTTCATAGATGGAATGACACATGGGTTGGATATGATGAGCAGTTCTGGTGAGCTTAGCCTTTTGCTATACTAACTTATCTTCTCTGATGTAATTTGCTTTACTTGACATGACAAATTTTCAATTATCTCCTCATTATTTTTCTTTTATACAGGTACATTGCTCTGTTTGTGGTTTCTCTCGTTTGTTATGTGGGCACATTTGCATTCTCTGGAGTTCTCTTTCACTTCTTCACAGCATCTGGACAGGACTGTGGCCTCAATACCTTTTTTATTACCATGACCCTGATTTTCGCGTTTGTTTTTGCTATAGTTGCTTTGCATCCTGCTGTAAGTTCATCGTTTGATTTCATTATAACTAACCTTATTGATTTGATTTCTTTAGGTCAATGCAAATTTGTTGATTGTGTTGTCTTATGCTATCAGATTGCCCTTTTTTGTTTTGGTTTAAGCGCTGGTTGAATGTGTTGCATATTATCCTTGTTTTCTTCTGTGCTATTTATACCATTTTATAAACGTTTATCATGTGTAAATGAGGATTTAGATCATGGTAAATCCAGCTGAATATTAGCCGGGGATATGTTCTTGCTACTGAAGGGCATGATCTGTACCTTTTATAGCTTGTCTGGTCTTGTTTCTTTGGGATAAACTTATTTTACAGAAATGTACTTATGATTGTTTTGGAGCCTTTGGCTGTACCTGTTAAAAAAATAGGATACTTTTGAGTGGTAGCATTTTTGTTTTGGGTCATTTTAAATTATTAGGAAAATTGATTTATATGTGGTTTCTTATGTATTTGCTATTGGGAATCCCAATTTAAACAGAGCAAGTATCATGTTTGGCAAACAAATGTATAATTTCTTAATTAAACTTCCATATTTTATTTGGAAAATCTGATGTCAAGATGTAAGGAGCTGGACCTAAGTTTAATCCAATCATTAATTATCTGTTATTTCTTACAATTTTACATTAAGTCTACCTCATCCAAAGAAAACATGGCTTTTTAATAATTTAACTATAAAAAGCACTTCTTGGACAGTTTTGCTGAACTCATTAATATTGATAACCTGATAAAATTTTAAACAAAACTACTTTTTTGAATAGATTTCTTTTAAACTTTCACTTGGGGATGGGGTTCGTCAGAATGAGTAAAAATCTGCATGCATGTTAATCAGTCTTTAAATTAATCTCTTTGCATGACCTTGTTGAATCGACTTATTTTTTGACAGGTAAATAGTAGCATCCTGCCTGCATCGGTGATATCCTTATACTGCACTTATCTCTGTTATAGTGCACTGGCCAGTGAACCAAGAGATTATGAGTGCAATGGTCTTCACAAGCACTCAAAAGCTGTTTCCACTGGCACCCTTACCTTAGGTTTAATTACAACCGTTCTGTCTGTTGTCTATTCTGCTGTACGAGCTGGATCATCGGCTGCAGTGCTTTCTCCGCCAAGTTCACCTCGTGCTGGTAATTGCTGAAATCCAAAGTTTTCAGTGCAATAAAATGCCACATTCAAAAGTATGACTGCATCATAACATTTTCAGAGACATCAATGCCCTGAAAGAAATCATGATTGATTTGTCATATTGATAGTCATTAGGAATTGCATCACATTTCCTGTTTAGCCACAGATGCTAGCTAATAACTGGTAATCTGGTTTTTGTCTGCAGGGAAGCCTTTGCTTCCTATGGATGCCAAGGAGGAAGACGAGAAGGAAAAAGCAAAGCCAGTTACATATTCGTATGCCTTTTTCCATTTGATTTTTTCTCTTGCTAGCATGTACTCTGCAATGCTTCTGATTGGGTGGACAACCTCTGTCGGGGAGAGCAGCAAGATAGTAGATGTTGGGTGGCCTTCCGTGTGGGTTCGCATCATCACTAGCTGGGCAACCGCTGCACTGTACATGTGGTCTCTTGTTGCTCCTATCCTCTTCCCCGATCGGGAGTTCTAAGTGCCCTGCTACTCAGCTGCAAGGTTCTGGAGAAGGGTTCATGTCTCATCAAAGTACCAACTACTCTATATATATATATATATATATATTGGTTTGCTGTGGTGTGTCACTTCTATTATCATATCATGTGTGCCCTGGAATAAATGTTGTTTGACATAATGCCGGTTTCCAAGTGACCAAACTTGCTTGTATAGTTAACTGTTTGATACCCAGAAGGATTTGTTGCTCTATTATCCTCAAGGACTAATGGAAGGCTATGATGAACTTTGTTTACTTTACCATGAGGCTTGCCCATGTCGGTGATCAAATTAGTAATTAGTAATTGAGGTAACGTAAATTAAGAGAGCATTGCTTCCGGGTTAGGCCGATAGATATAGAAGCATGAATTGCTTACCTCTATGTTTGAATGGGTAATCAATCATTGCTCTGCTAACAGCCGAAATGCATGGATATGGTTGCAGGAAAAACGTATAGTTAGCCACGAAAAATCCCTTCCGATTATATAATGAGTGATTTCCTTATGTATGTTTCATTTTATTTTGTAAAAATTACATAAATATGAAATATACACACGTGTTTTAATATAAACTCATCTTTATTGAAAGTTGTTCTACTAAAAATATGTATGAGGATCATTAGTTAAAAAAATGTGTGTAGATTAATGGATGATATTTTAAAAAACTAAACCAAAATTAAATCATAGCTTTAATTCTTATTCCATAATTTTATAATTTTAACAAAATAAAAATATATATAGTTTGCTTATAGCTTTTAAGAATGGGTATTTATGATTCAGTTTCATGTAAGTGGAAACCAGGGTCTCATGTACTGTAATTTGTAGGCAGGGAGTATAATAAAGAATTAACCGAATTATTTATAATTTATAAATATTCTGGTTTGTTAAAATTTTTTGTAATATGTATGCATACATGAATGGACTACTTGTCGCCCAAATCTTACGTTTTGACTTCGAAGACTTTTAGATCCAATTGTCAAATGCCGATTTTTTTAATTATTATTCTAAAACATGCCATTAAAATGGAGCTATTATGTTTATAGAAGTACTTAAAGTTGTTTATCAATGAAGTCATCATCGTAGAACTGAATCTCACCATCTGGTGGATTATAAATAAAATGGTCAAGATTTTTATAATGAACCAATCCCTGTTGGTTAACTCAATAACATTTTAAAATTTATTTTGATAAATCTAATCCGTTTTTATTCAGGAAGCCAATTATTCAATAGTTTAGGTAGAATCAATAATTCGGATCAAGTTTGAACCCGCTTAAAATAATTAGGGCCGAATTTAATTATATTAATTTTTTTTAAGAAGATAAAATATTTTAAGTTGAATCTGAATAAGTCCAATTCGAATTAAACTCGATTCGAATAAGTTCGACAGTTAAAATTTTCGATTCTATATACATATAAAGTTAATAATTTTGGATGGGCTAGCGTGAAATTAATTAAAAAAATTTAAGATTAAATTTAGTTATATAATTTTTTTAAAAAATAAAATATTTTAAATTTAATTTAAATAAATTCAATTTAAATTGAGTCTGATTAAATAAACTTGATGCGCCCAAATTACGCCTTTCACACCTAAAGTTTTGGGACCGGAATAGGCTTATCTAAGTAACCAAATATGTCCCACCAATAGGCGAGATCATCAAAGTCGAGGACTTGGAGAACAGAAACGAACATTCGATCTCGAGGGTGTGAGAGAGGAAGTGTAGAAGTGAAAAGCAAAATCAGGGAAGATGGGAGGAGGAATGGAAGCCCACAAGAACAGGTTCATAGAGGATTGGAGCACTGCTAGAGAGAATCTCGAGCACAACTTCCGATGGACTCGCCGCAACTTGGCCCTCGTTGGTATCTTCGGAATCGCTATTCCCGTCCTTGTCTACAAGGGAATTGTTAGAGAATTTGTATGTCCCTCAATCTTTCTCTGTCATTTTCTCTTATTTTTCATTTGAATGATTTCTTTTGTTTTATGATTTGATGGCCATTTGCTTCTGCTTTGGGATAGATCCATCGATGCCCTAAGATAGTCATGTTCACGTGTGATAGTTCTGTGAAAGAATATTTGTAGCAGCCTATGGTTAAAGATGCCCCCTTTTCTCTTGTATGCGAATTTTTCACTTATGAAGTAACTTTCTGGGAAAAGACATTGGTAGAAATGTGGGATGCATGGATATTTGAGGCTGCTTTGAGGGAACTTAAGGATTTTTGTCTGGAAAGGTCTGGAGTAGCATGGATGATGTGGCAGGACATAGTGGGTAGGGTTGCTGGACTTATAAGCAATGGGTTAACTTCCCACTGTTTCTATCTTGAAAAGAATTGCGTGTTGGGAGTGATAAGAATGCGGATACATGATAGAATATAGATGATGCCCTAAACTGGTTGTGCCTGTATTATTACAGAATTCACTAATCTGCACTTAATTTCCTCACCTGGTCCTGAGGACTTGGAGCTTTTATTGTAGATTTAGCTGGTTTTGGGTTTGGATCTTGGAATCTTGGTCTTGATATGGGCATTTGGAGGTGTTGATGAGGTGGGTGGAACGTGTAGTCTTGAGCCTTGAGTCTTGTAACGAGAGGTAGAGAAAGATCAAAGAAAACACTTAATAAAGTTGTTGAATGAGACATTTTGATTAACAACATACTCAAAGTCTTGGTTGTTGATAGGGTACAATGATGTTTAGCTATCCATGTAGTTGGCCTCACTTAGTGAGATAAGGCTTGTCGTCGTTTGCTAATCTTGATATGGGCATTTGGAACTACTCTCTTTCCCCCTCCTCATGCCACGTCATTGCATTATTAAATTTGAGCATCTAGTTTACAAGTTCCTACTTTGTGTGAGGATTTGAATGAGAATCTTATATCTTTCCTGTTAGATTGTGAACTACTTGGATTTTGATTGGTACAACAGAAGTTTTTTAGTTGTTGAAATGGTGAATAAGCTCAGCTGAGCACTTGCAACTGTCTTGTCTATGCAGTTTGGAAGTATGAGTGCTTTATCTTAATTAATGGTTTTATTGCAATATCTAGACTTCACTGGGTTGTCATGAAATGGATGGCTACCAGCAGTCTACAGACACTACTATTAAATACAAAATAGATAAATTTCAACATCACATATGATTTCTTTAAAGGATCCTTGCCTATATACTGGATTTTTCTGGTTGAAAATGATGTGAGTTTTACATCCTGCATAAACTTCATCCTTGGTTATACCTATGCTGCTAAATAAGATTTGAGCTTTATTTGGCTCTCTTTTGGTTGATCTTTGTTGGGACATTGATACTCCTTAGTTTCTATATGGTAGGATATATTTCTCAAAATTTTCGTTAATGCTGTTTCCTATATACTATGTGCAAGAAAGTTTGTTCCTTGTGTCTTACAATCATTTTGTTGCGTTTACAGCATATGCAAGACGAAGATGCAGGTCGACCATACAGGAAGTTCCTGTGAGAATTTGACAAATGCTTTGCAATAATTGTGGGACTTACGAAAATTAGACCTTAAATGAAACCACAAGCGTGTGCGTTTTCTTCCCGGACTAAGTGTTTTTCTATTTTATCTCTTGGGGTAAAAACCGAAGATCTTGTGGACTTGATTACATTGCAGGTTACGTGATTTCTATTTTGGTAGAAAAGAATCACCGTGTCATCTTTTTGTTCTGTGTTGTTTCACTCATCATGACAACAGCTTCACCACACCAATAAACAGTCGTAGCTTTACTCTTCATATGAATCCAGCAGAGGCTCTTTCTTGTTTTTTGTTCATTTTTTTTTTTTTAATGAACAAAGGGAGAATTACAGATGCTAAGGATAAACCATAAGGTAAAAAGGGCCAACGATTAGAAACATTTTGCACATTAAATTGATCAGCAATTAACAAGGTGATGTCGAAAAAAATGAGGTCTGTTCATATTTTGGGTGTCTTGAGCAAACCATTTTACATACTTTTCCAAACACATGGTTATAGATGACTGATCTAATAATTATGTTCTTCATCTCATTGAGGGCGTTTCTTTGTAAATGTTGGCACAGATATTTTGTGGAGACAAGTGTCAATGCATCAACTGGATTAGCACATAGCATAATTTTTTGTATTATAGCTCACAACAATGTCGAAGTGGCGCAGAGAGAAACAAATTAGGATCGAAGGATTGACACTTGTTTCCACGAAACATTTGAGCCAAGACTCATGAAGAAGCACTCAATGAGATAAAAAGTAAAAACTTAAGCCAATCTATCTCCATCAGCTCAGCCATTCCAGAAGAGACTTGAGGTTCATTTATTGCTGTTCGGTGTCTATCGCGATATTACAATAACTAGAGCACAATTTGGCAGACTAACATACATTGCCATGACAATAAACCGTTGGCGAATTCAATGCTCTGCTCATATAATGGAAATCCAAAGGAGTGGAATTTTAGGTTGGAATATACGCGCAACGTGCTTAAACATCAGGATTTGAATGGGACTTGCCACTTTCAGATATGTTTCCAATGTGGTTTGTTATTGTTGTTGGGGTTAAGGATCATTTTTTATTTTGAACCATACACAAAAGGTTACAAATGACTCTAGATTCAATTATAGGTCAATTTAGCATTATATTTTTTTAAATGACCCTAGACTCAATTATAGGTCAATTTAGCATTATATTTTTTTAATATTTTTTATTATAAAATATTTGAGTTAAGGGTGTTCATTGACTCTTCGAATAGAATTGGGAGGCAAAAATGACTCTTAACCTAAAAAAATATTAAAGAAATAGTAGGTTCTAATGATGGATATTGATAAAAAGAATCTTTAAAGTTGACAGATATAATTTAATTTAGAGTCATTTGTGATTTTTTGTGTATAGTTTAGAAACAAAAATAATCTTTAACCTTTGTTATTACTCTCTCCTAATGATATTATAAGACATCTTTTAGAAAAGATTGATAGTCATTAATTGATAAGTTATTAGGTATTTTTAATATACTTCTATTTCAACTCATTAACTATAAAAGATTGCAGTTAAATATAAGAAAAATTAGAAGTTTATTTTATTTCTAAATAAAGTTAATAACTTAATCATCTCTCCTTAATTAGGGTAAAGTGATTAAAGGTACCTTATCATAAGTACAAGATGAAGTATTTGCTTGAGTGCTATGCTGAATGTCCTATATTTGACGTGTCTTGTTCTTCAATCATTGGAAATCATGGTGTAGAATAAATTTGGTAGGGTTACAACTTCCATCTATCTTAATCATATAGCACATTGAAACATGTTATGGAATGAGATCACATAACCAACCACCTGCAATGAAATCTATGGTCTCTATATTTTCACGAGCGTCTGATGAAATATGAATATTCTGCCTTCCCTCTTGGATTCACATGTATGCAATAGATATTCGGTGCTTCTCATGTTGTTTTGATTATTAATTCCCTTCTACCCACCGATTCTACAAATCACCATATATGTCATTTATCATGGGTTGGGTAGGTGTCATCATCATGAATATTATGATATTCCTTTATTGCAATTCTTCTTCTAATTTTATTTATAAATTACTTTCAGCATATTTTGTTAGAATCAAAAATCTCAACCTTTATTTTTAATAAATTTTTTTAAATTTCATTATTGATATTTTTATTTAAAACATGTAATAAAGACAAAAATATAAAAGAATATTAAAAATTGACAATTTTTTTATGAATAGAACCAAAATTTTCTCTCTACTGTATAGTATGTAATTATTTTAGTCTTTTACCCCATCTAAAGCGGACAAAATGCTTCTGTACTTTGGTGGGCGAGCGGCACCGTTAACTATATTTGGTTTCATACAATTACTCGAGCCACTTTAGTGTTATGCTTGAACGTTTCTTTTATTTTTTTTAAAAAAAAATTAATCACTTGATTAATATAATTTTGACTCCAATATAATTCAGTTCTTAATTTTTAATTTGATGTAATTCAGTTATTATAGTTTTAGTTATTTAAAATATTTGGCTCTAAGCTTTAAAAAAATAATTTGTGATTTTTTAAATATAAAGACAAATATTTTAAATAATTAAAATTATAGGGATTGAATTATTAGTTGTTGCTATTATCATTCTTCCTCTTATTTATTATGACTCTCCCATCTAATATTATAAGACATTTTTAACTAAATACACCCCCAATAAATTAGTTAATAGTTAATTTTCTTTAAAATTACACATTCTTTCTATGTTTATCCTATTTAATAAAGTGTCTCAATTAAAAAATATTGTTAATTATATCCCTAATTAAGGATATTTTTTGAAAAAAAGCTCATTTAATTGCACCTTGAAAAAATCCAAAATACTTTATATTTTTTAATATTTTACCTTAAGAAATGTCTTATGTTATTCTTTAACACCTTACTTTAAAATAACATCTCATAATCTAGATTAAATGAGATAATCTTGGTTGTTGTTTTTGTTGTATTATTATTAATTTTAATAAAAAAATTGGGGTCACCACTCCTGTGTTCGTACATGTAGTTAAATTTACACTTTGAAATCTATACAAATTTCATGCTCAGGAAGGAACCAAAACCAAGCATCAATAGTGTGCATTGGGCTGTATCGAAGATTCAACCTTTTATATGTTCGTTTCCCAATTTGTCAACTAATATGGTCCAGAATCCCACACCACAATCCACATGATAAATGGGAAAAGCAAGCTCGTTTTGCAGATCTCTTCCGAATATTATTCAATAAGATGTGGTACTTCCAACACCAGTGGGAACGGACAAGCGAGAGACACAAACAGACAGACATTTGTCGGTGGGTCATGCATGGCCACACAGGTCCAGAAAAAACTGGGTGGTTAGAGAGAGAAAGAATGTAAAGATATTGCGATGTTGTGGTACAGCCTTGCCCTGCCTTTCCCTCCTCGCTTGATCTACGTTCAGTCCAACTACATTTCACACCGCCACCATGTCGGTGGCATCATTTTTTTTCTATTTCACTTCCCGCCCTTTTGGTTTTTGGGGCTCTTTATGAAGTGGGAAATAGATTCAGCCTTTCTGTAATCAACTTTGTTCACCAATCACCACCCCAGTTCATTACTATCGAAGGCCATTTCATGTGATTCTAGTTTTGCTAGTGAAGCTGCCGGTTGTTGATTTGCATTTACTTTAGCTTTCCTGTTTTATTTTTCTTCTGTAATCTGTTGACTGTTTTAAATGCTCCGTGTTTTCTCCCCCTTCATCGGACCACATTTTTGTCACCTAGGGGCTAAGAGGGCTTTGTTATTTGTTGTCTTTGATTTTTGAACTTTTCATTTTCATCTCCTGGACATTGTCATCCTCCGAAAGAATCAAGCTTGCCCTTCACTGGCATTGCTTCCCTCCTCTTTCTTGGGAACATTCCCTTCAAATCCAAGTTTAAAATTCTGGGGAAGCTCCTTTTCGTTTCGGCATTGTCTTCTATTTTGGTTTCTGTAGACCTGAGCTGTAAGAACAATGTGCAAAACAAGTAAGAGTTCATTAGTCATGAAGCTATGGTGGGTGTTTGGGTTTGTAGGATTGGTGATTATCAAAGTGGTCGAAGGTTTCGACAATGCCAATGTGACAGACATGGATTCTGTCAAGAGAATGGGTTTCAATAACCGGCCCTTGATGGTCGGTATTACTCTTATTAATGGAGCTGCTGCCAAAGGCGCTGGTATTTCTTCTTCCTATCTAACCGCTTTCTCTGCATTTATTTCCCATTGCAAATGAGCTTTCCTTTTGTTTTGCTTTGTTCCTTTTTTTCTTTTGTTATTTTTTTTTACCAGAATGTGTTTTTGGCTCTCTTTTTTTAAATCTTTTGCACAGATACTGTTAAATCTGCTTGTTCTTGTTGAGGGGGGCACATGGCCATCAATCGTTATTTTGTTCTTATGGTAGCTTTATTCATAGCATATTGTTAGCTTCACCTATGAGATTGAGCATGGAACAGCTAATTCAAGCCATGGTGCCTACGCCATCATCATATAAACATTAAGAACTATGAAGATTTAACCATTGATGAGCAACGAAGTCCCTATTATTACCAGTAACAAAGCTATAAGTATTTTTTTTGGAAAACATAACTTTGGGTCCCTACACTTTGCTTGAATTTTGTTATAAATCTCTGTATTTTTTTTTTCGATGTTTAAGATTTCTACACTTTTTTTTTAGCGTTTTAAGTCTCTATAACACCACTCATAGAAGGGCTTAGAACATGGAATAAAAAGCGTAGAGACTTGGGCCACAAAAAAAAAAAATGCAGGAATATGTAACAAAACTCGAGCAAAGTGCAAAGATTTAAAGTTATGTTTCTCCTTTTTTTTTTCCTTGTTTGGGTTTACTTTAACTGAGACTCAGAGACTGACACATCTAAACTAATTTTTCAAAAATTATGGTTTTAATTTAATTGAGATCTTGTGTTCGATATATCAACTTTCAAAATTTTAAAAGCACTATGCAGGTCACTGCTTTGAAATAAATTGAACTTTATCAGATAATTACCCACTATCATATACTATAGCATGACTTGCATTCTCCATGTTCAGTCTGCCTGGATGGATCTTTACCTGCTTACCATCTTCACCGTGGTTATGGTTCTGGATCAAATAGTTGGCTTATACAATTGGAGGTGTGTGTTTTTCTGTTCAATTTGTTGCCATATCCTCTTTTTTAATTTTATAATAGAGTTGGTGAGTGATCATGCCTTGATCAGCTGACATGTTTAAGCTAATGCATTCTTAATTGACACTTAAGTAAGCAAGCTCAACTTGTTATGCAAGTAGTTTTTTTGGTGCATGCTTCCAGAAATCAAAAGTAGTTAATGAACTAGCTTTTCTTCATTACTTCAGAAGGATGTCTTCTTCGCCATGCACCTTAGCTGCTTATATTAACTTTGTCAATTGAGGTATGATTTGTTTGGTCAGGATCTCATATTGTTAAGATAGGTACTTTGTGTGGATTATTCCATAAAAAAAAAACCATATTTGCCCTCGGCAAGAGAGTAAGAGGGAGAGATAAGATATGTGTTTATGAGAATGTAATTCATGTACAGCACTCTATCTGTGGTCTTGAATTCATGGTGTCTCAAATAATTAACTTGCTGATAGAATGAAATGAATGGGGATACTTTTTATACTGAAATCAAATCACAGGTAATACTAGTTGCTTTTCAGAATCAAGTTGTATAATTCCCGTGATAGTAAATTAAAGCGTTATACATGATGGTGGCCTTTGTTAGGTTGCAGTTGGAGCGAGAAATTCCAACAGTTTCATCCCCGAAGAATAAGTTATTAGAAATCAGTTTGATTCATTGCATAAAATGTGATTATGGGAGTGCTTTGCCTGCTTGGCATCTGTTCCAAATTCATACTAACTTTATGGCATTTCTCTATATTTTTTGTGTCCACTTAGAAAGGAATTATAACAAGCATCCTATTTAGTAGGGCCAATAGTTAATACACATTTATTTGTAGGCTGAATAATGCAGGGAAAAGGTTGCCCAAGAAAAACCCAGGGGGGGGGGTCAGGATATAGTCGTTGGGCATGAAACTTCTGGTTTTCCTTATTGTTAGCTTGTTCCACCTTAATTGATAACTTCACCAAGGCTTTTCATGGCAGGGAGGAGGCTGGTGTGGAAATATCAAAACTTGTGAGTACAGTAAGAGAACTCGCCATGGTTCATCCAATTTCATGGAAAAGAAGATTCCGTTTGTTGGAATTTTGAGCAACAATGCTAAAGAAAACCCTGGTCATAACACAAACTCAGGATCACTAGGTTTTCCATTATACAAATACTGTTCTATTTTCACTGGAAATCAACTTCATCGTTCTTCTTGATGAATATGTTTGCAGATTTTTTCAACTGGAACAGAGTAAAAATTCGTTACTGTGATGGTTCATCCTTTAGCGGGGACAGTCAAAATAAGGCAAGTGGCAAAACTAGTTGATTTTCAATATTATCTTTTTCCCATGAGACATGCATTGTTACAAGCATGATTTGTAATTATCTTCTAGTTGAATACTGTTTCCGTGCTTGCATAAGTTTTACCAAGCTGCCATTTGTAGGAGCTAGAGTTTTTCCTTCTAATTTTGTTCTGTTCTACAATTTTTATAAGTTTATAGTTATGGTCATTTTAGTATCTACTCTTAAGGCATGGCATTCTTTATTCTTTATTTGCCATAATTTTGCATCTTGTTTTCCCAGTTTACTTGTTAAGTTGGTTTTATGTTTTTTTTTGAATTATATTTATAGAAAGCGAAAATTGAATGGTCAAGTCAAGACAAGTGACTCAAGGGTTTAGTCTCACAGTATTGTCTGTGATGGATCATGATAGTTGAGAATGTAGTTGAATTATTACTAATCCCATCTTTGTTCCATAGGCTGCAAATTTGTACTTCAGAGGACAGCGCATATGGGCAGCTGCTATGCAGGATTTAATGTCAAAGGGCATGCGCTATTCTAAACAGGTTTATCTGACAGTTTCAGCAAGATAAAAGATAATTAGCTACTTGACTTCTGTTTGATTTCATTGATTTGTTCAATTAGGCTCTTCTATCCGGATGTTCTGCTGGAGGTTTAGCATCTATACTTCATTGTGATGAATTTAGGGGACTGTTTCCTGCAACTTCAAGAGTCAAGTGCTTAAGTGATGCTGGGATTGTTCCTTGACAGGTAAATATCATTACATGGACTTTCAATTCTAAACCTTAATTCAATGGATATGCTCATAGGTCATGGTGTTTATTTGTGGGCAAGCCAATAACAAATGATTTTCTTGGGTTGCAGTGTTGATGTATCTGGCAGTCGCACTTTGAGGAGGACATTCAGAGATGTGGTCGCCTTACATGTATTTTTTCTTTATACTTTCTTGTTGATGTCGTTCTGTTTCTAATTTCATGACAGATTAAGTGAAATGAACAACCAATGAAGAGTAGAAAACCAAGATCTTGTATTTACTATTATACTCACTGAAGATCAGAGAAGAGACTGTTTCAACTTGTTTGACTAGTGAGTTAACAGTGAGCAATTATATTAGGATTTTAAGTCACATCATATCAGCTGACCGTTGAGTCAGCAACTTCAATCACCCTGCTCCCTTGTTTTTCTCGTCTCCCAAGGAAAAAGAAATATTAAGGGCTTGTTTGGTTGTCAGGAAGAAATGATGTGGAGTGGAATAGGTTGATAATTATAAAATAGACTAAAATAAGGTTATGGATTGATAGAAATGAGAACGATAGAGAGAGGAGAGCCATGGAGCGATAGAAAGGTGAGAATGGAGATAGATGACCTTATTCATGCCAATCCCTATTCCCATCTCTCTATCCCTTCATGGCTCCCCTCTTTATTATTCCTACCTCTCTATCAATCCATGACCTTATTTTAATCCATTGCATTCTCTATCAACATATTTCTTTCCAACAACCAGACACTAAGTGTTATAGCCAGATGAGAATTTTGACCTCAATTTCACGAAGCAGAAATTTATGTCATTTTCATCGTTGGATGCTTCAGTGGGGTCATCTGATTGCTTGAATATTGTTAGCAAGACGGTAAACCTAGATATACTGAAAATAGAAATTGGTCTGTATCTTTCATGGCAGGGAGCGGCAAGGAGCCTTCCAAGGAGTTGTACCAGTCACTTCAATCCAACTTTGGTAACTATTGTTTTTGGTCTTTCAATATTACTGCCTCCGGGTCTATTTATAAAACCCAAGTTATAATTAAAAGTTTAACTATAGCTTGTTTCTGATAAATAGGCTTCGAGGTAGTATTAGATCACTAGCATAACATTATCATATGTCTTGTCACTGAGGATATATCTTGTGAAAATGGGCATAACATTTACATCAAATGCTGTGCTGTCATTTTTCAACTGCAGAAGCTCAAGCTGTGTGAGAAAATATTTGTATTGTTCTATTATGTGATTGTGAATTTATCATTTGAGAGCTAGGGATTTTAATAGAGAAATTTTAGTAATTAGAGTTTTGAACAAAGTTCTGGACCTATGCTTTTTTTTTTTTTTTGAATAAGGACCTACGCTTTGTAAGCCCATACTTAGTATCCTTGTAGAATTTGGAAACTTAATATCATCAGAATTTCTTATTTTCGTTTCTTATAGAAGGCGTCAAGTTAGTTCTTCTCATTGACCCTTTACTATTAACTAGACCATGATAGATTGTATGTTGTTTAATTGTTGTCTAACCATAGCACATGTTTTTGTTTTTTTGCTATTAATTAAAAATTGTAGGTGGAAATTACTATGAAAAGTTATTAACATCGAAATTTAAAGGAGAATAAAGTGGTATTTGAGCATATAGAAAAGTGTACATTACTGACGGATTGTACATGACTCAATATCTCCACACGTGACAATTTAAAAGGAAAAATGGAATTAATGTTAAATTTCCTTTTTGTTGACATTTTTTATTTGTTATTTTTTATTAGTGCTTCTTCCCTCAGTATTTAATTTCGAGTGTCAGGACACCACTATTTATTCTCAACACAGCTTATGATACTTGGCAGGTAAAGCCCTACAACCCTGTCTCTTTTGATTGAATATTTATGAGAAATACCATAGTAGTCTTTATAAAACTTCACAAGTTACTCTAGTCTTCCTTAAAGAAACAGCACATTGGTGATGTTGAAAGATTCTATGAAATTTATTCAAAAGCCAATTCCTTTACATGGAAGAATCTCATAATTTTGTGGACACGTGGCCTTATCAGCCATTACCTCATCTTGTTGAGTGTGGATATTAAGGATGAATTAGGAACATGTAATCTTCATCTTGTTGACTGATGTAATTCCTTTCACTTTTATCAGATTCAAGCCAGCCTAGCGCCACCATCGGTGGATCGTCGTTGGAATTGGGCTGAGTGCAGAAAAAATTATGCACGTTGCAGTGCATCACAGATTCATTATCTTCAAGGTGGTTAAGTTGAACTTTTAAGAATACTTATATCTTGAATCTGTCTGTGTTTTAACAAGCAGTAGTTTCAAGTTCTTAGCCGTTCTCTTTATATTTCAGTTATTATCTTCAATGTTGTTAAACCTTGTACAATGCAGGATTCCGAAATCAAATGCTTAATGCTGTAAGGGGATTTTCGAGGTCTCGCAAAAATGGCTTGTTCATAAACTCATGTTTCGCGCATTGTCAGACCGAAAGACAGGATACGTGGTTTGCTTACAATTCTCCCCATATTGGAAACAGAGTATGTGCATTCTAAATTATTTGTTATGATTTATGAATAATCAACACTCACTACAATACTCTCTGTGGTCCTATACATAACTCATAAGTCACCTTCTAAAAGAAATTGATGATTCTTTTTATCAATCACTTTACATAAAAAAATCGATCATTAATTACTTTCTTTTAATTTTACCTTTTTCACAATTTTATGTGAGTAGAGTAAAATGTTACATGAGAGAGAAATTGTTTTTAAAGATGATGCATTTAATCAGGGTAGATTGAGAAATTTCTTCCTTTTTCATAATAATTTAAGTTAGATGTACTTTTCTCTCAATGTACCACTATATGCATTCCAATTTGTATATGCAAAGAATTGGGATTAGATGACATTTCTTCTGAATAAACAAATCCTAAATTGCTTCAATTCAATTATGTTGCTACAAATATTTAAAGGGTTAAGGGTAATTTTTGTCCTTGAATTGTACACGAAAGGTCACAAATGTCCTTAAATTCAATTATAAGTCAATTCTATCTTTGAACTTTAAAGATTTCTTCTGTCATTACCCTGATATTAAAAATACTTAATACCGTTAGTCATTAGTGCGTCCCACTCTCTTTTTAAATATTTTTTATTAGATTAAGAGTTATTTTTCCTCTTTGACTTTTATTTGAAGGGTTTTTTTTTGTAGTTCAACTCACATTTTATAATGAAAAAAAAAATATAATGTGGGGCTTACTAACAGTCAACTAATGGTGAGAAAATAGTAGAGTGACGAGTAAGGGAATATGTAAAGTTAAGGGATATAATTGATCTATAATTAAGTTTAGGGATATTTATGACCTTTCGTGTATAACTAGAGAAAAAATAATCCTTAAGCCATTTAAATCACATATCTATAGCATGCCATGTTTATATTTCTATTTAATTTTCTGATATTTGCTTTATGGGCTTAAAGAGCTTATTTCTTTCTCTAAAACACATGCAGGGGATTGCAGAGTCTGTTGGAAATTGGTTTTTTGACAGAGTTGGAATACAGGCTATTGGTTGTGCCTACCCTTGTGACAAAAGCTGTCATAATTTGGTCTTCGAGTGAAAAATAAAACTTCCTAAAATATCATTCTTTAAGAATTTAGTTCTAATCTTCTTTTACATTGCCGATATATCATCGGAATGTTTAAAGTTAGGACCTTGCTAGGAGAAGCAAGCGTGTTATAAAACCAGATCACAGCCATAGAACCATTCGTAATACTCATTCATTCATGTGAACTGTTGGTTGCTTATATTAATTATTGTAAGCATTTAAATCGGAATTTCTGTCTCTGAAACTTCATTGTTCAATGATATGTTTGATTTGGACAACGTTAAATAATGTCTTTGTTTTCTTCCTTTTTTGGGCTTTCCTCATAATCAAAGTTGTCTTGCTTATTTATGTTAAGCTTTTTTTTAAAAAAAAAATTCAATTTCTTTATGCAAAGTTCTTTTAGTTGTAATTTTCATTTGCAATCACCCCTACACAGAAATTTTGAACCCACATTATATTTTGCTCTCCTTTGCCCTGCAATGTTAGATTTTCTTCTGGATTGAAATCAAAAAGTTAAAGCACAGCATGAAATCCTAAGAATGAAAAGCTGATGATACCTGTTCAGGTGGCGAGCGTCAGACAATCGAGAACATTCATGGTCAATACAAAGCTACAATCATAGATGTGGATATGTCTAAGAGAGCCTTTATAGTTTATATCTCCTTTATTCTTACATTTATGTTGTGTGTGTGTGTGTGTGTGTGTGTTATTATTTTTTTTTTTTTGGGGTGTTGGGACAACAAAGTTACATGTAGTGTAGAGTTAATGTTTCATAATTACATTAGCTTCTCTAAAATGTACACTGCATATCCATAAGCAAATGAAGGGAAGGGAAATCGACCAGCAATCAATAGTGAATAGATGGTTGCACTCAGGTGCCTCGATTATTGTCCCGTGTGCCGCAACAGGGAGGATGGGTGTTCGAACCTGGAATGGAATGCGATGATTGTGTGTCTTCCGTTATGAAGAAGTGTAAATATAAGTGGGTAGGTGGATGTTACTTGTAATTGTTCAATAAGTGGTACGCGGATGTTATTTGTAATTGTTCCTTCCACGCCCCCCCCCCCCCAAAAAAAAGCTGCTTTCGTCTTCATGTATAATTCTCCTATTTCTCAGTTTTAGATTTTAGCTTTAATTTTTCCCTCCATTTTTTTAATCAACCAAAGTTTAGATAAGTTAAATTCTTAAAGCTCATGAGGATCATAGCATATCTTAAGGTTTCAAAAGCATTCATAAAAATACTTACAAGTCACATACCAATAAGAGCTTCAAATCAATAACATGATTTGATATCAACACTTGCAATTTTGTAAATTATGAATTAAATTCTTATCAATTAAACTAACATTTGTTAGTTTTTTCCCTCCATTTTATTGCTAAGAAAAATTAATCGTGACTAAAACATTTGTATGACTAGAATTCCGATAAAAGTAACATAATTAAAACCAAAAATGTAATGTGATGTGATGTGATGGGAAATTTATGAAATTTTAAGGTATATAAAATATTATCCAAATGTGGTATCCTATGTTTTTCCTAGATAAGCAAGCTATAACAATGGAAAGAGAGTACATTTTCATTGTCTCCAATAACAACTATAATCATTTCATTACTCAACGATATCTATTTTATTCTTCTAGTTCTTAAAAATAGAAAAGTAAACTAATTCTCATCCTCAATAATTTTTTATTCTATTTTCCATTACATTCCTCTGTCTATTTGGTGCTCTAAACAAAACTGTTGTTCAGACCAAATCTGTTATTAGTGGACTATACAAATGCTGAAATGCACGTTACTTGTCACATAATATATGGGATATAATGCAAGATTTAAAACTTGTTTAGGCGCCTCAATCTACTGAGCAGTACCAAATTCTCCATCACAAGATTTTCTCTGCGACACCTCATTTTTGCTACACTAAACTGATATGTAACGAGTAAATAAAGAACAAATAGTTTAGTTAGTTGGGGGTTAATTAGTTAGGTTCTGTTAGAATAAAGGGATGGAGGAGCCTATAAGGGATCTTAAGTGTAGTCAGATATTAAGCAAAATTGAAAATAAGGAAACATAGTTCAGTTCTCCCTTTTCTCTGTTTTCCTTTCTCTCTCATCTCTTATCTCTTCCTCTCTCTCTCCTGTTTTCTCTTGTTTCTTCCTCTTTCCTTCTGTTTCACTCCCCTATTTCTCTCTCTTCTTTCAACCATATCATAAACCCTAAACATTCTATAAATTCTATAAGAAGCTACACTATAAGCCTTAAACATAACTAATTCTCTTAGACTCCAAGCAATCATTCCCCTTTCCCACAAACATTTCTCTGCACATTTTCTTAGGCCTTGTGCGACTATGTTTCCATTTTTTAATATTTCTCAACATATTCAATAGAGTTTTAAAGCTAGAAAGATGAATATAATCTTTGAAAAACTTTCAAGTTATTATATTTCACGTGCACCGTACAAGAAAAAAAAAGACGTTCTTTCCCAAATATAACAACACTCGTTCTCATGCTCAGCTCATTTATTTTCTCATCAATGTCTGAACAGTGATCCATTCTGCACAACAACAAAAAATGACTGTCATCCCAACGCTCTTAATGAGACATCTCAGCTAAGTCTAAGAAGCCCTGGAACATGGAATGGAGAAATAAAAAAACTGCCTCTTTGAGATATGCCAAATACTCAAACTGCAGAAACCTTTTCTCCTTGTTTTGGATGTTACGCCCAGCACCCTTGGATTTAGTTATCATCAATGATTCCTAGAATGTTTGCTATCAGGTTTTCCAATAATAACATAACATGAGAAGCGAATTTTTTTAGCGATCCAACTATGTGATACCAAGTTGGAGAAAAAAATATCTACTTGTCATGTTTTTGAACAAGAACTGATAGCAAAATACCTAAAAACTGTACCTAACTTTTGGCATTCAAAATTTGTGAAGCTTCCTCTGGGATTGTAGATGTGGACGGCTGGTTTTGGTTGGCATGGAACGTTTCTAGCTGACGTGCAGCAGAAATTTTTTCTGCTTCAACTTGATCGAGCAAAGCCTGTTGCTCCATTGCTTTTAACATGTCCTCTGAAGTTTTCTCTTTCCCTTCTAGCTGCATTTTCATTATAATCTCAGCTTCCTCGTCAATTGGTTTGAAGTATTCTTCAACTGCTGCTTCCTGTATGGAAGTTAAAAACAAATTTGAGTTCCTCAAACCAAAGAATTATAGAGGAAAGATTAATGAAATGCAAACAAACATAGTTGACAATTTTTCATACAAAAGAAAATGTCTCATTCAAGACAATCATGATGGAATGGGAGTGATGCGGTATTTGGAAAAGAAGGATCAAACTGTATTTCAAATGGAAAGTGTAGGTCCTGTAATACAAGAGGGCCAAAATGTAGGCCCAACATAAGAAGTTCTGGAATGCACATAATATGATCTTTTTTAAAAATAAAAATTCTTTTCAGGTTTATACAGTGCCTGTCAAATTGGTAAGCAACAGACAAGGATCATATTTAAACTTCTTAGTTCAGTTTCCATAATTTAAAATGCTAAGAGATTTAGCTCACTGTCTCTTCCAACTTCTTGTTTAAAGCCTGCATCTCTTCAACCATACGGCGAACCTCAGACAAAATAATCTGCTCAGGTACTTTGTTCAAAGCTGCCTTCCTCTCATGTGCCTTTCACAATCAAATACCATACACACCAGAGTGGAAGTAAATATACCAAATATCAGAAAGAAATTGAGGGCACGTAGCTCACAGCAGATCAAATTTTGGTGCAAAAAGAATGAAGGTTAAAATCATTTTAGTCTCTGGTAATAAGGAGCTTAGCAACAATGGAAAATATAAATATTTTAAATTCAAATCTTTATTATGTTGTTTTCCCTATATTATAGGATTCTGATATTTCTATTTTGGAAAAGTATGCTGTTGCTACATCACAGTTTGCTCCTTATTCAGGTAACTAATAAACATGAACATTCCTATTAATAACAGGTAGCATTTAAAAAGTACAAATGACCCAGCACCTCATTTTTAGTACATTTGAAATAATTTGAGCCTAGGATTTCCGGAGGCTAACACACTTAACAGAACTAATAGCCTTGTTTTCTACATAAAAAATCTTCACAGATTTTTCTTAAATGGTGAATGCATGCAAAAGTTGTGACAAATTAAAAATTACTGTATTCTCTTGATTGAATCGGGATTCCATCCCTGCTGCTTTCTATGAACAGGGCTGCATCACGCTTTCTCACACTTCACATTAAGGTGGGGTCTCACTTGATTTTTAAAATGTGAGGTTCACTTCTCTCCCTTGCACAGAACCACAACTCCATTTGAATAAAGTCCCAGTTCATCCTAGCTCCTAAAAGGAAACCGTTACTGATTCAAGGATATGATTGCTGCTGTTAAGATAAGAGATGACGTCAGACCTGTTTAAGATGATTCTCCAGCTGCAACCTGAAAGATCGTATTCTTCGCTCCTCATATCCAGAAAGCACCCGTACATAAAATAGCGCTTTTCTTCCAAACTCTAACAACTTATTCATGTTAACCAATGATCACCAACTAAATTTATTATCTTTTTCCTGCAAGAATAAAATTTTCCACCTCAGAGATGCCACAATCAAAGTTTGATCAAAACTAATTCACATGAAATCTTTGAACGAATGCATTTACAAAGCCTTACATGGCTGGCCCATGGAATCAAACACAGATAAACTATCACCATGTGAAAGAGACAAACAAGTTACAGGAAAGAGTGCTAAATTCCAGGTTTTTTATTTCATTTCTGATTGTCTAATATAAATTGTTTAATATATGTACCCTTTCAATCCATCTCTCAGCTCTCCCTGCTGATATAAAAAACACTATTTACTATTAAGACAATCCAGTAAGAAAATTAAGTTTGATCAATCGTCATATGACATAGGATAATTTTTTTTTTTTTAGGCGTACATTTCTTTTGGGCGGAAGCCAAAAAAAAAAAATGGCAAACGAGCAACTGAGTGGAAAGTTGCCAGGAGAAGACTCTGAAGGTAAATGTATGTCAACATAATTAGGAATCAGTGCCGGAAACGGATGTAGCTACTTACAATATGAAGCACAATGCTGGGATACTTAACATTAAAAGGTACTGTTCTCCAAGGATCATTTCAAGATGGCCGAATTACAATTTCTCAAATTCAAAGGAGTCGTTGAATTTCCCTTTACTCTAAAATGGTGAGCCAAAAAAAAAAAGGTCACTCCAATGTTAAAGCATCCGTTTCACTCCATGATTCGAAGGAATCCTTCCGACACAAACAGACCAGGAGTTCAAAGAAGGCATAGACAAATGATCGTTAGGTAGCCTTACCAGTGCCGAATGGAGCAGCAAGTCCGGCTAAGTGAACCACAGACGATCGACGGCGGTAGTGGATGGCGTCTGGGTATGAGAGATTCAATGATCTCCGAGCTATGCGTGGGGCGAATCGGGCGATGAAGCTCACGATTCCGCTAAGGCTGAGATCAGACTCAAATAATAAATCCTAAAATAAGGGGAAAATAGAGACGCCGTCGTTTCTCCCTCAACAATTACCAATGCAAAAGAAGAGTACATGAATTCATATATAGATAGGATTATACAGACAAATGACATAACATATTATGGATATAATAATGAAATATTTTTCTGCCAAATCTTAGACAGAAAGATATTCTTTTACGGGAAAATTCGCCAAAAATCCTTCACCAGCAAATTTATTGCTCTAAGTTTAAGGTACATTGAATTTGTTTAGGGACTTGGGTCCGTTAGAAGAATAAAAATTGATAATTAGACAATTAAAATGTCCATATTTAATCAATTAAAAATGTACATTTTTCATAATGTCCTCAAAAAAATTGAATATATATTCGAATATCCATAACCATTACCAAAAATTTTTTTGTTGGACTATCAAGTTAGGTTTTCATGAAAATTGAAGATATATTCAAACATGTATAATCAATATTATGAAAAAAAATGTTCTCCCATCATATACAACATGTTTTTGCATTTGCACAGTCCTTTCATACATGCAAGGAAGCTAGCGTTAGATGTAAAATACTTTCATGATGTTGCATATTTCATTGGGTACAATAAATCTTTCAGAAAATGTAATTTTTTTTCCATCACATACAAATATCTTTCATAGGTGCACATTTTCTTTATCTATATGCAAGGTCCTTCTATGATACACAATATTCTCCTCTTAGATGCAAAGCATTGTTGCAAGGCAGCATATGTTCTCAAATGCAATACATCTTCCACGATATGTAAATATCTTTTGTCATATTCAAATATTCATAGTTGATGCATATTTTTTCCATACAAAAATTTAATGTTCCCAAATATTGACAATCGAAGAATCATGATCCTTTAAGGTTCCAAAATAGTGACATCCACAAACTTTGGTCTTTTTTTTTTTAATTTCATTAAGGACATTTAACTTAAAACCATACAAAGGTGAGTGGTAATAAAACAGTTTATAACTATTTAAATACAGAGTTTTGGATTTGAATTTATGTAAATAAAAAAATCAAACATGTTCTAGAGGATAATACATCGAATAAACTGGGTAATGCTAGAATATAAGCAAAAAAATATTGGATCTATTATAGTCGTATAAAAAATAAATACCAAAAAATTTATGAACAAAAAAAATTTCATATATTCTTTATATGGCTGTCCGTCAAGCACAGAAAATTCAAACAAAAAAGGAAATGACACAAATGCAACTTTAATCCTTTAATTTTATGTAAATTTTTAGTCTGATCCATTGATTTTATAAAATATTTGTTATTCTTTCATCTCTAGTCTCAAATGATAATCTTTTGTATTAATCATCGTTATTTTAAAGAATTAAGTTTAATATGTTAATATTTTCAAAATGTTTTGTTAACATTTAAAAATTCAATATTTTATTTTTTTGTTGATAAAATTAATAGTGTTAGGGATTAATGATGGAAAAGACACTTTATGAAATTAAAAGATTAAAATAAAATATTGTTTAAAATTAAATAACTAACTTTTTTCTTTTTTTTTAAGAAGAAATTTAGGTGGTTTTGGTATTCGAGACTCGCTATGACTAACCTTTGTTTGTTGTTGATGATTAATTCTTTTTTTTATTGAACATTGACTTAATCTAGTTTAAGACAAGGTCGAATACTAAATGTGAGTGCCTTTCTCTCAATGGGGATTAGAACTTTGATCCCCCACAATGTGAGGGATTGGCTCCTTCCACTAAACCTATCCTTCGCTGGTTATTGGTGACTAGTTATTTATTTATTTTTTTGATAATATCAATTTTAGATGAGTTAGGTTTTGAGACTCACCAAGTTAGAGTATGCCTCTGAACTCAAAAAATGCTTACAGAGATATTAATAACATCACCCACAATAGAGTTCTCAAGTTGATAGCGGAATTTAATTTCATGATCTTATAAATTATAGGTTGAATTTTTATCAACTGGATCAATCTTTGTTGGTTATTGGTGACCAATTCTAAATATATAGTTTTGTCAAAAGAAAGCTAATTATTAATCTAGCCCAACTTGATCTGTTGATGACTTTCGGCAACCTATAGTCTCTTTGCCCTTGTTTATAATAAAACTAGGAGGCACTTATTTGACCATAGCAGGGAGAGCTACAATCATCAAATTAGTTATGTCAGCAATGTCAAGCTATTATATACAAATTATGCTTCTCCCTTAAAAACTCTTGAATAATCATCAAATTAGTTATGTTGGCAATGCCAAGCTATTATATACAAACTATGCTTCTCCCTTAAAAACTCTTGAATGGAATTGAGAAGCAATGTAGAAGTTTTCTCTAGGGAAACATTGATGATTAGAACAAACTTCACCTTGTCTCCTGGGCTAAAATCACACAAGACAAATCAAAAAGGGGTCTAGGTGTAAAGGATCTTCAAAAGCAAAATCAAGCTTATGTAAGCTGGAATCTTCTCACCTGACCATCCAAACTCTAGGTCCAAGTGGTAAGGAGTAAATATAATTGTGGGGAGTAGGTTGTTCCTAAGGTGAAACACAAGCAAAATTTGTCACTTATTTGGAGAAGTTTAGTTAAAGTTTAGGTTCATTTTAAGGGAGGAGTGATAGCTCGAACCATTGTTGATGCCAATAATTTTTTTTCTGGATTGATAGATGGCTCAATGATCATACAAGAGTCATTGACAAGATGCCCATACCAATGAGGGGTATTAATATGAAAGATGAAATTGCTGATTTCATCCTTTCTTCAGGAGCTTGGAACTGCTCTAAACTAAAGGAATTGCTGCCACTTGATGTGGTGGACACCATTATTCACACTTTTCCTAGCAGTAAGAAAGAGAGGGGGTTACTTTTATTTGGAAACGCTCACAGGATAGGAATTTTAGTGTCACATCTGCCCATCTTTCTTTTTTTTGTAGGTCCAAGTAGTGGGTCCAATTTCAAGTGGTGATTAATATGGAGACTCAATATACCAGAAAAACTCAAAACCTTACTCTGGTTGATTGCTAATTAAGCAGTGCACACAAAATCCCTGAGACACAAATGTGGCTTAGACGAGGAGGCATGCTGCCCGAGAGGATGCTTGGAAGAAGAGAGTATACTTCACCTTTTTAGAGATTGCAAGGAGGTAGAAATCAAGTGGAGAATGCTAATCAAGGTTGATAAATAGGATGAGTTCAAGAGAGGCAACACACGAGATGGCTTGAATGGAATCTAAAAGCTGATGCAGGAAATTCACAAGTGAAACCACTTCCTTGGTGTCAAATGTTCACTTACACCGATGCCAATGGGTTTTTAACAATGCAGAATATCAAGGAGTTGCTCCTGTCAAGAAAAGTATTTTTAAGGCTAAGCAAGACAACCATATGCTCAACATGTTGAAGGAAAACTATTTTGATAGATCTTACAGGAATAACCCTTACATGCACGCTCAAAAGACTGCTCGCCTTTTAGTCAAGGGGGAAACCTATCTAAATGACATATCTGTGAGTGCTGGAATTATTAGGAGTCATGATCAGGAGTGGGTATATGGGTTTAATGCCATAAATGTGCTCTTTCCACATGACATTGCTGTAATTAATGCCATTAGACTGGGTCTACAAGCTTGCGCAAGCAGAGGAATTCAAGATGTGGAAGTTTGTATCCAAAATGTCCAGTCCTACAATCTCCTCACTTGCAATAATCTGATTGGCCACCCATTTTTTGGTGTTGTACATGAAACTAGATTGCTACTTACACAGTCTAGGAATGCTTTCTTCTCTTTTTACAGTGATGATGAAAATCATCAATTATGTAATCTTATTAATTTAGGACCTAGTTCTAACAGTACATTTTGGTCCTCTGATCGTCAATTCCCTCCCAACATAGAGGCTGTTAATGATGAGAGGAATTGATCTCCTTTCGTTTTTGTAAACACTTTTTTTTCTGGTGATATGTAGTCCCCTGTTCATCCAAAAAAAAAAATTTGAGCCTGCGAGTGATTAGCCCATTACTGAATTGGTGGGTTTCTCGAACTAAGGCTGCGTGGGCCTAAGAAAACGGACTGTTAAAAGTGATCTATCGCCCTACGATTGAGCCGAGCATCCACGAGCTGTCCCCTCCTGCGTTTAACCAAGCGATACCTTTCCCGATTTCTTTGTTTGGTGGTGACCTTCGGCAACACGGGAAGCGATGAAACGTCCGGTCGATGACATCGTCGTGCCCTTGGCTTCTTCCTCCACCGTTGCTGCGCCTTCGAAGCCGGTGTTCTTAACAAAAGCTCAACGCGAACAATTGGCCCTTCAACGACGCCAAGAAGAAATCACAGAACAAAGACGCCGTCAGGAACAGCTGCTTTCTCGGAACCGCCCATCCGACCCGAACCCCGAGTCTAAACCCTCCGATTCCGACCGACGCGACCGCGACCGAGAACGCGATCGTGACCGCGATCGTGACCGGGATAGAGAGCGGGAGCGCGACCGTGAGCGCGAGCGAGATAGGGCTCGCGATCGGGACCGTGAAACAGAACGTAGGAACCGCGAGAGGGAGCGTGAAGAGGAGGCTAAGACCCGCGAGCGTGCTCGGATGGAGAAATTGGCAGAGCGGGAGCGTGAGAAAGAGCTTGAAGCGATCAAGGAGCAGTATCTTGGATCAAAGAAGCCTAAGAAGCGGGTCATCAAACCCAGTGAGAAGTTTCGGTTTTCCTTCGACTGGGAGAACACGGAGGATACTTCTCGTGACATGAACACACTTTACCAGAACCCTCATGAAGCGCAGCTTCTCTTTGGTCGAGGCTTTCGTGCTGGCATGGACCGGCGTGAGCAGAAAAAGCTCGCTGCCAAGAATGAGAAGGAGATGCGTGAACAGATCCGGAAGAAGGAGGGGGTGGAGGAGAAGCCCGAAGAGGCCGTTGCACAACGGCGAAAGGAGGCTGCTGCTGACCTCTATGACACCTTTGACATGAGAGTTGACCGTCATTGGAGCGAGAAGAAGCTTGAGGAGATGACTGAGAGGGATTGGCGTATATTTAGGGAGGATTTCAACATTTCCTACAAGGGTTCTAAAATTCCTCGTCCAATGCGTAGCTGGGTTGAGAGTAAGCTGAGTCCTGAGCTATTGAAGGCGGTTGAGAAGGCTGGGTACAAGACCCCTTCTCCCATTCAGATGGCTGCCATTCCTCTTGGCCTTCAGCAGCGTGATGTTATTGGCGTTGCCGAGACTGGTTCAGGGAAGACTGCTGCTTTTGTGCTTCCCATGCTGAGTTACATCACAAGGCTTCCTCCCATGAGTGAAGAGAATGAGGCTGAGGGTCCCTATGCTGTTGTCATGGCACCTACTCGTGAACTTGCACAGCAGATTGAGGATGAGACGGTGAAGTTTGCTCAATATCTCGGGATCAAAGTGGTTTCCATTGTTGGTGGACAGTCAATTGAAGAGCAAGGTTTTAAGATAAGGCAAGGTTGCGAAATTGTAATTGCGACTCCCGGTCGATTGATTGATTGCCTGGAGAGGCGTTATGCTGTCCTAAATCAGTGCAATTATGTTGTTCTGGATGAGGCTGACCGCATGATTGATATGGGATTTGAGCCTCAAGTTATGGGTGTCCTGGATGCAATGCCTTCCAGCAATCTGAAACCAGAAAATGAAGATGAAGAGCTTGATGAGAAGAGGATTTATAGAACCACTTATATGTTCAGTGCCACCATGCCTCCTGCTGTTGAGCGGCTTGCCAGGAAATATTTAAGGAATCCTGTTGTGGTAACCATAGGCACTGCAGGAAAGGCTACTGATTTGATCAGCCAGCATGTGATTATGATGAAGGAATCTGAGAAATTTTACAAACTGCAACGTTTACTTGATGAACTTAATGACAAGACAGCAATTGTATTTGTTAACACTAAGAAAAATGCTGATATGGTTGCAAAGAATTTGGACAGGGAAGGCTACCGTGTAACCACTTTGCATGGTGGCAAGTCACAGGAGCAGAGGGAGATTAGTCTTGAAGGATTTAGGACCAAAAGATATAATGTCTTGGTTGCTACTGATGTTGCAGGGCGTGGGATTGACATACCTGATGTGGCTCATGTCATAAATTATGACATGCCTGGAAATATTGAGATGTACACACATCGTATTGGACGTACTGGTCGTGCAGGGAAGACTGGTGTGGCCACAACGTTCCTGACTCTTCAAGACAGTGATGTTTTTTATGACCTCAAACAGATGCTTATACAGAGTAATAGTCCTGTTCCTCCTGAATTGGCGAGACACGAGGCTTCAAAATTCAAGCCAGGAACTATTCCTGATAGACCACCTAGACGAAACGACACTGTATTTGCACACTGAAAACTTAGTTGTTTGAATAGGCAGTTCCAAAAGGGAGCACTGGCTTTGTGGGTGATAAGAAGTGTTTTAGATCGTTAAACAGCTTGCCAGTGAAGCTATGGGGGCAAAATCTGCTTTTTGTAGACGTGTGATGATGTATTTAATTTAATCATAACTATCCTTAAGTCCTGGTAATCTTACTATTGCCTATATTCTGCTTCACAAATGTTACTGCTCTTCTGATTATTTGGAGTAGAATTGCATTTGTTGGTGGAGAATCCTTGATTGATGCTTTTTCAGTTGACCTCAACATTTAAATCATATAGTAGCATGGCTTTTTCCGATCTGTTCATGCTTTATTGGCTTTATTCTGGATATTATTGTAATGTTATTGTTGTATATTATAGTTTTGGATTATCAAGGATTTTATTTAGCTTTTAAAGCTTTGCTGATTTGTGGGATCATAGGGGATGATATTTTGTTGTGACATCATTTGAATGAATTGATTGTGCTAAGGCCTGATCTTTCCATGCTATATGCCTTTTACCTCTGGCACAGATCTTGTGTGGTTTTGTGAAATATGTTTTTAATTAACTTGGCTGTAGATGAGTTTTCAGTGGATTGTTTCTTTCTTGAATAGTGTCATATTTAATATGACGCAATCATGATGTTAAAAGAGAAAAGCTTTATGGAACAGGTAAAAAGAAAATTGACTGTTTAACATCCTTGACCAAATCTTTCTCTAGCTAGATAGGTTTATACTTTATTATTTATCGTGCTTTCTTAGTTGTTTCCTTGGTTTCTTTTATTCTTGTTGGCACTACTTGTTGACATTTTTTGTTCCTTATGAGAGTTGCCCTACCCAAAGGTTTGATTGTTCATAGGGCATAATGGTGTTGTGCAATCCAAGTAGCTAAATTCTTCTAATGGGATAAGGCTTATTGTTGCTGTTAGAGTTGCCCCTTCATGGGGCAATGGATGAGGTTTGGAAGTATTAGTAATGATATTACTCTTAGTGGGATAATAGGTTTTTTCTTATTCTAGCATTTTGCCTGGCATGTGTGTTACCAAAAGACCAGAAAGTTTGAGTCGTTTGACAAATATTTTATCTTATAATCTGATTCCATTCTTGATTGTATTTATGTTTTTGTGGTACGTACCATTTCCTGCTTTAAGTATG
Source organism: Prosopis cineraria (assembly GCF_029017545.1). Taxonomy (NCBI): domain Eukaryota; kingdom Viridiplantae; phylum Streptophyta; class Magnoliopsida; order Fabales; family Fabaceae; genus Prosopis; species Prosopis cineraria. The sequence continues at coordinate 4,260,191 of NW_026555343.1, forward strand.
TAGTTTATTTGCAGTATTTTGTTGTGTAAAATTGTCTTCGTTGATTAGATTGAACTAACGTGGCAAGTGTGTCAATTAAAGAGACTCTGTTCTACAGAAACATTGTTTGTTGACATTTTGGCATTTTACGCTATACCTTGCTCATTAACTTTTTCTCATAGGTATGGTATTTCTACGCATGTTTTATGGTTGTTGATAATTCACTTTGTCCTATTTCCTTTCTTTTGGTGGTATCGGGTATCAAAATTCGTTTTGGAGCTAAATAGGTTTTTCCCCATATTCTATCATTTTTACCTTTATTGAGGCATTAGCTTAAATTATGGAAAAAGCATCTGCTATCTTATTGTCTCATTGTCTTATAGGTTGTGGAATTTGGGGAGAGTTGTCTTGTTCGTTACTCATGTTGCGAGGTCAACATAAATCCTTTCGTGAAAGTTGTTGATCCCGGAAGTTGCTTCTTCTGCCATTTGGGTGGTCAGTAATATTTACATCTTTTACACAAGTACTCATTCAGTAATGTTTAGCTTCTTGAATTTTTTTTGTATGTGGTATGGAAGTTGGCAACAGATTTAACGTGTTCTCCAGTTTCTTTTCTGTTGGAGTTAAATTGGGGACTCGGGAAAGAATGCAGCTTTACTTTGATTGACGAACAGGGTTGGTCCGAAACTCTGCATATTGGTTGATTATCATGAATCGAATGCCATTTTTTTTAATTAAACCACATTTTACTTGATAATAGATTTGAAGTATTTGACTGTGATCTTAAGATATGTGTATCACACAATCCATATCTTGTTGAAGACCAAGATTCTCATGGCATATATCAACTGTCGCAAATTTTAACTGGTTTATTTACAAAAAACAGAAAATGGTCCTCATGACACTTCGATATCATTTGGCATTTGTATGATGGGATCTTCATTGTTTAGCCATGTAACATGGTGACCATACTTGTTATGAAGTTTGCTTGACAATACCAGGTCACATGTGGAGTCTGATGTAGAAAGTGCCGGGGATTTGCAAGTTGAATGGGTTATTTGCCAATTTTTTAAAGGAATAACTCTCATATGTGTTGTAGTTTGTTTTATTGGCGGGGAGAGTGGGTTGGTTTGGCATTTGCTTATTTCTCCCCGAAAAGAGAAAAAAATTGAGTTGCGTCCTAATAATGTCTGCAAAGTCAATAAAATCGAAATTAACTGAGTGATGTCATATTTGTTTACAAGTGCTTGTGAAATCCGTTCAAAATATAAATAAACGTATTTAAGATTCAGAGAGACAAAAAAAGCATTATTAGCCATAGAGGATGTTCATTTTGCTGATCGTTAACTATGTTTCATCCGTGATAGGTGATTCCCAACATAGAGAAATTGGCACTAAACAAAAGGGGTCTTTTTACCAAGTTGAAACTTCTCATAAATTCCCTGTTTGAGCATGAACCAAATAAGGACAGATGCAAAAACAACAGAGTTCTTGAGGCTCTTTAGACGATATCTTTTAAACAATGTTCAAGTCTGGAACATATCGTGGTGGTGCGTTGCTGTTTGACATTGGATCACTTGACATGCTTAGATGTCTGGTCAATTAGCATTGGATACATAGACTTGTTTGCCTTATCATCAAGAAGGAGCTTGTTGTGATGCAATGCTTCAGTTGGTACTGAAATCTGTAATTGGCAATTTTTGCTTAGGATGTGGACATGTGTATTGAATGGGATATGTGATGGTAAGGTGCATATTGAATATAAAACATAATTGAGTTTTATAGAAGCATTTTAGATATAAGTTATCAAGAAAAATAAATTAAAACTACAGTTTTCGATTATAGTTAGATATAATAAGTTAATTCATATCATTGAAGTTTGCATGGTATGTTTAGAGTATATGAGACTTCGATTATGGGGCTTGAAGGCAAGAAATTAGGAACTGACAATAGATATCCTCCCACGTTGTTGGAGTTCATAAAGCATTGTTAGTGCTGCTGAGTCAAATGAGGTTTTCTTGTCAGCCTTGGGATTTCCTGTACACTCCATGATGCCAGAGCTTGGGATCTGTAGCATGATTTTAGATACATAGCTATTGAAACCGTATCTTTTATCTGAGCCTTCTCTAAATTCGATCGGAGTTCTGAGGATGCAAAAAAAAAAAAAAAAAAAATTAGGCAATCTGGAGAACAATCATGGCAAAGAGTAACATGCCTAAAATGGTAACAAAGGAGCATCCGATGAGAGTTGAGATAGAATCAATGAAGCATTGTGTGCAACACTTTGCATTAGATACGAATTTTACTCTACAAGACCCTTTTCAAGATGGTGCTGTGGTTCTTAATCCAAGTTTTTTTTTTTTAAGAAAAAGAAAAGAAAAGAAGCAAAAGAATTTAGCGAAGCATTTATGCTATAGTTTCAAAAATGTTTCTTATACAATTAGCTTTGAATTTATTGGGGAGTATCATCTTTCACTATATGATGAGGTTAAATGAGTTGAATTATGGGGAGTTTATGGAATGTTAAAATGTTTTTTTTAAAAAAATAAAAAATCAAGATCATTAACTCTTTCATAAATCGGTTATATTATGGATTGGAGGTATTATATAGGACACTCCAGCTTGCACCGAAGCATTGCATTTGTTGTCATGTTAGCTATTATGTAAAAAATGGGTTGACTGAAATGACCTGGATTTAGTTTCTTTGGTTCTGAATGTTGGCATTGGCCACTGTAATGTCTTGCAAATTCCAAATATTGAGGTCCGGGGTCCACCTTTGCTCATATTTATTGGTCCAATAACTGTAAAGGGTCAAAAATAAAATTTTATTTACCGGAAAAAAAAAAGAGTATAAAAGGTTAGACTAATAGGACAGTTATAAAACTTTAGATTACCAAATTAACAAGTAATGATTACTATGAAAGCATCAACCACATTCACTTCCCTTAGAATGAAGGCCATAATCCACACATTTTCCCCACTTGGGTAAGAGAAGAACATGAAAATGTTTGTATTAATAAGGAGAGGAAACCAAGAGATGGAAACTGAGAGGAATAGAAACTTCAAAATGCCACAACTATGGCCAACCTCACAGCTTATCTAATAAACTGACTCCTTTTGTGAACTGAACACTTTGTAAGAAGCTGCAAAATTTTTAATTATAATCAAGGGCAAAGAGACGCCCTTGAAGATATAAGCATTTCATTGTTCCAAATCACAAACAAAATTGTAATAGCTACAGTATTTCACCCTCGTTTTCCTGTACAAAATCTCAAAGGACATAAAGCTCTGGCTGAACATGCAAAACTCAATTGCTTCTCCCATTTATAGTCAAGTATAAAATTAATCTAGAGGAAGGGGATTAAACAAACCTAGGGTAGCAGGACTGATGCTGCAGGTTTTCCCAGGACAACCATTGATTGGGAAAGAAGCTTTAGCTGATCGTTCTGGACATTGACTTTCAGTTACCTTTTGCTTTTCTTTCCTACAAGATTCCTCATTAGTCACTTGGCTACATGTTTTCATATTCAGTGAAGAGGTAGGGAAAGCATCATCAGAATCAGAATCTTTTTTTGTCCACTTGGAAATGCCATTACGGTTTGAAACATCTTTCTTCTTCTGCATCCCAAGTAACACATCATTAGTAATGATGAAGGAAAGGATACAAAACAAAGTAGGCCATCCTTAAGGAAACTAGCAAACCTCAAGTTCTTCTAACAGACAGCTTGCAGCTGCTGCTTTGGCAGCCTTCTTGTTTCGTTCACAGCCTCTTCCAATTAATAAGACATCTTCCATCTGCAATCTAAGTTCAGAATGCACCATTTCTCCTACTTTTATGCATCTTTCTTTTATAAAGTACCCAAGAGAGTCACACATTTCATTGAGTTTACGCAGTGAAGGGAGTTTTAGGCTGTCAGGAGTCACTATTGGAGACAATAGTGGTTCAAAGATTCTCCATACTTTCTCCAGATCGAGATTGGTATCAATAAGTATAGCACCAGCAATGCTTTCCACCATGTCTCCAAGAGCCTATGGCAAGGAAACAAATATTTAGTTTGAATAATATGATCTGATGAAAATAACACAGCCAGCTGATGTGAAGGGATTGGGTTGATTTAGTTTACAAGAGGATGTTGAGAAGACAATAATGAATCGACGATGCAACTAGAATTTGATGATACATTTCATATGTGAACTCATCAATATTAGCTGTAATTGTCATGAGAACTTACTTTTGGAGCCTTAATCTTTTCATGTAAGCTGGAGTTGTTGAGAGGCTCAGTCAATGACCTCACAAACTCTGTTACTTGGCTTTGAAGAAACCCTGAGCAGTGCAGAAGGTGTGGTTGAAGGTTCCTTCTTATGCAAACTAGAGCAAAATTTTCATTGCTAATTGCATTTGAACGCAAATCAGTCAATCTTCCTGGATCAATATCTTGGTAGGTCTTGTGGAGATGCCACGTAAGGAGAAGACCCAAAACTGAGTCGCCTAGAAATTCAGGCCTCTGGAAAAAAGTATACAAGTACAGGAAAAAGTATTAGCTGTGATCTTCAAGATCTTGTTGGAAACATGCATTACTCAACTTAGGTTGTGCTAGGCTGGCCAGTGGAAAGGTAATGGGAATGGAACGGAGGGTGATTTCTTTTTCTTTTTTCTTTTTAAAATAAAATGTCTATTATATTCTTCAAAAGTGAATTTTAAATAAGTCAATAATGTGCTGCTAAGTGAGAAAATATTGTCTGCACTCTGCATGCTGTGTCTTATTAAAGAAATTCATAGAAAATACCTTATAAACAATACCAACAATACCCAAGTCTTTAACTTTGAAAAAGACTTGGAAAATAATGTAAAAACAGATACCTGGTAACAATAGCCAACCCCTAGTTCTTGCTCTGATGCATGAGTTATAGCCTCCCGTAAGAAACCCTTGCAAGAAAATTCATACCCAAGCTTTGATTCTAAGGCTGTGATTTCATTAGCTTTTGGGACATAGCACCTTAAAGATGCCTTGTTGATTGCTTCTTCTACTAACGAGGGATCAAGTTCAAGGCCAATACCAAGCCACTTCATTGTATGAAGTGCAGCAACAAGGCCATTGCCCACATAATAAGCTCCAATAAGGGCCTCAACACAATCAGATATAGTCTTTGAACAAATCCACCTGTGTCCTCTGTCACACAACTTTCCAACCTTACAAGTTGGATTCTTAGTTTGGAATTTCTCATCCAAAGGCACTTCTGAAGTATCCACACCACATCTACAAGGAACACCATGTATAGAAATCTGCCCTGGAGCGGCCCAACGACGTGGTTCAAATGCACTATCACGTATATATCCCTGTCAAATCAAGAAAACTTAGAACTCAGATGGTGTTACTGTTATGGCATGTAAAAATGTTAAAGTTTCCCAACCTCTTGGAAACAACAACAACAACAAACCTTACCCCATTAAGTGGGATTGATTACATGGATTGCACGATACCATTATGTTCTATCAAACCTCTTGGAAACCATTTGCAAAATTTGAGTTTATAGTCAATAAGGAAATTTCAAAATTTGTCTTGTATATGCCCTAGATTCTAGTTGGATAAGGCTTGTTGTTGTTATTGTTGTCTATGTCTTGGATAAATTTAAGGAGGCGAGTTGTGTACCATCACTAGCTAGAATTAAGCCAGTTGAAGCCTCTAGTGTAAAGAAGGGAACATGCTGTTGCAGCTATCTCAGTTGATCCAATATATAAACATTTAAATGTATTATTCTGGCCAATGTGTATATACATAGATATGAATATTTAGATAGTCGTAATGATATAATTTTCTCAGAGTATCAAAGGTTACTTCAACTCTAAAAGCTTAAGCTAAGTGAATCTTTATAGATGGTTGAATAGAAAGTAATGATGCCAACCAACTTGCAAAAATAGTTGAAGTCAATTATATAATAAACACGCTAAATTCTTGGTAATAAAGAGATAGACTACATTCATGCGGTGAAAATAATGATCGCCCGGAATTTTAAATGATGTGGGGCAAAAAAGTGCCGACAATATCAAAGGTTATCTGTCCTTGTATATCCTACATTACTCAATAAAACCTCACAAGCAAGGGAAAGATTTCAATGATATTTCCATTCCTTTCCCTCCCCACCATTATTTCTTATCCAAAGCATACCCGTAAGCAAGTGGGAATGCATTAGATCAAGTACCTGCAAATTGCAGTTGGTTCCCAATTTATGCAAGGCTGAATTTGAAATAAGAGACGAACGCCAATCAGATAGCTGTCCTTCATGTTTCTCAGGATATCTAAGGTAAAGGTGGCAGCTCACTGCATACTTTAGAACTGAATCCCCAAGCAATTCCAAACGTTCCATGGAGAAGATTTCACAGCATTTCAGTGTTGTCAATGCTTCAAGAATCTGATCATATATAATAATCAAGTGAAGCAAATCGTAATGATATGGTGATTCACTATAAAGGTCTAATACAGTTTGATCCCTATAGTTTTAGAGAGATTAAATTTCATTCATCAAGTTCAAAACCATGCATTCACCCATTTAGTGTAAAAAATCTTGCGTTCTTCATCTTATGATTTGGTCATGGAGTTAGCAAAGTGCCAGTTTTGATGATGAATCTCAAAACGCTGGAAAATTTCATCTCTACAAATTTCTTCATCCTTTTCTAGTAGCTTTTGGATTTGGAACCTTTGAACAGCCAAAACAAATTTTGTTTGTCACCTAGGATCTAACTCTCAAATTAATGGACAATACATAAGTAATTTCTATTAACTTGATGATGGAGTAGTGACAAAGGGTTTAATTGGAACTTATTAGAGAATGAAAGGGTAACATTGCTAAGTCTTGAACCAAAGGGACCAAGTTGAAACTTTTGTTAAAACAGGGGTAGCAAAAGTGACAGCACGAACCAGAGAACTTGGTATCTGAAAGCTGCCGGAGTTAAAATTGATCTCCTTTCTCAGCTGGCTGGCTAACATCAAGGATTCTAAGCGGTGCATCAGTGATGGCAGTAAGTAAAATGACTTCAAAACTTGCACAGGAACGTCAGTTTTGACTAAAACTTCGGGTGGCATATAAACATGAACTTGTTCTTTTTCTGAAACTGAAGATACGCCTGATCAAAAAGAAATATAGTAGTCATGTTGTTATACGGTTAATTGGAATTACTTAATAATCTGTTAAGCTGTTAGCTATGATTAGGAAGTTTGTTGTGTCCCTAACAGTATAAACGATAGGATAGATCATAGACCTGGGCTACATATATCCTATGAAAAGCATTAAGGTTTTATTTTAATATGGAAATCATTGTGTCGATTTCTTTTTCTTTTAATCTTATCAAGAATGCTCATATTCATTTAAGTCTCTAAGACTCAAGTATATTGAGATATTCAGTTATATAATGAATCAAACTTCGATTTTCTAGTTGACACACTCACACATACAAAACAATTATCAACTTTATGCAAGTGGCTTTCATTTTAGCAGTGTTTGTCATATTCACTGATGTTTTATGGGAAAGGATGGAAGACGGTAAATGATATAACCAAGAAAAAGTAAATAAAACCTTCACTCCTGAAGTTCACAAGAAGATTATGAGGATTATGACTTTGCTTCAACCTCAACAAAGGCTGTCCAGGGTACATTAGCATAATCCCGTATCTGAATAAGATTCATTTTACCAGCGTAATTAACCAGTAAATGCAGATAAAAAGAGCGAATCACAATCAAAACAGTAAAACATAGGATCTAAAAACACCAACCTTTTTCTGTAGTATTCAATATAAGTACTATATTCAGATGAAACAGACACATCGGATCCATTGTAGCTGAAAGGACACTCAGCAGAAGTATTGGTCACAACCTCAACTACAGAATAGAACCTCCCAGTGTGAATAGCCAAAACTACCATATCTTTGAGACCATCAATATCAACTACACAATTAGCCAAATGAGCTGTCATTGAGCTCTTCTGCTCCATATCAGATGAACCATTTCGATTTGATAAATTTTGTTTGTGACAGAGCTCAGAACTTAATACATAGCTCAGAGCTCTACTCTGAAAATATTGTATCACTTCTATACAGGAGTTCACCCCTCTCCAGTTTATTCTCAGAGCTTCTCCTTCACTGTTCAATGTCTCTAATGGCAAAAGCAAATACATCTTTGACGGGCTCCACAATTTGCTTGTTTGATGCTGAAGTAAGAATACTCTCTTCACTCCAGATTCTTCTGATCCAACAAAAAGTCTCCCAAACAAACCATTGAAGAAAAGTTCCTGAAAACCCTTTGCTTTGAACATCTGATTAAAAAAAAAAAAAAAAAGGACTATGAGCAAGACCACAAAAGTGGTTCCCGGAGGATGAGAAGTAACTTCATTTCTGGGGTGAATAGAAGATAACTAATACTTGAACAAAAAAAATGTCATACCTGTTCTGCATCCAAATACACATTTCCCCATGCAGAAACACGAGACTTAACTGTCTTTGAGATCAAGTATAGATCTGCCTCACAATTTCCCACATCATCATCAAGTTTTGATTCCATCAGAAGAACAAATCCAGAATAAATCTCTTCAATAATGTCACAAGTGAAATCAAATTTGTAGGCATGAAAATTGGCTCCATTTGGATTTGCAATCCAAGTTCCAGATAATGCACGAATACAAGCAGTCCCATGTAATTCCTTCAGTTTGGTCGTTCCTACAGTATTGATATATATGAGTGATAAAAGAGGGAACAACATAAAAGTTATGATGAACACTCTCAGCCCTTGAAAAATGAGTGCTCTTTCAATTATTTCTCTTAATCATTAAAATATTTTCAATGTTGCTCTCTATGCTATTTCCATCCAAAATATAATGATAATCCTAACATAGTGCTAACTTGGAGGAATCTGAGGTGAATTACTGGTGCTAGTTAAATCAATATGTCCAAGTCAATCATTTTTAGATAGAACGAAGTAAGGTGGACCAACGTTAAAGTACTTTAATGCTCAAGGAGCTAAATTGAAAGAAAAGACTTGGAGGGAACAAAATTAAAATTGCAATTATCTGGGAGGGACCAAACCAGAGTTTCCGCAATATGCTAAATATAAAACAGACACGAAAATGACCCCTTGAGAGTTGCAACATGATAAATATCTAAATTGAAAGCATATCAATGTGAAAATGTATATAATTTAGGTCTAAAAGGGGAATGAAGAGGAAATTGAGCATATTAGTTCAGTATATCCATCACAACAGGACAGGAATTTAGAAAACGGAATACTATTTTCATTTAGTCTCCATATCAACATTTAATTTGAAATAAACAAATACAATGAGCAAATTATCCAATCTAGCCGAAATTACTGAGATGGTTCACTTTAAAAAGTCCACAGTTTGATTAAATTATGCACATATACCTTCTCCGGCTGGTGACTTTTTCCAATTAAAGCACGTATTACTATCCAAGGGCTCTTCAGAAAAAGGGAGAAGATGGTCATTCAGAGCACCTATCTGATGCAGCTTTTTACATGCCTCCAAGCATACAAGCTGCTTTGACAACTGAGAATTACTACTCGCAGGACCAATTAATGTTTGAAAAGGTGCATTAGGAGGCAATGATAATTTACATTGATAATTCCCTTCAGAATATGACAATTGGAAAATTGGTTTCGGAACAAAGTACCTATTTCATGGGAAACAAATCAAATTGTTCATATTTGCTAAGATACCAGAGTCACAAATACTACCAAAGTTTAAAGGAACGCATGTCGTGGCATTGAAAAAGTAAAATATTCATACTTATCACCAGGGAGTTTTTCACAATATCTATGGATGAGACTGACACTAGAATCCGCAGTAACACATGCACCCGTTGTATTGACACAATACGTGTGTATTTCCTCAGTCCTATAGGGTACCAGAGCAGAAGAATCATCTCTTTTCATTGTCACATCTGCCATTGAGTATTCACTCCTAATAATGTCAAACAGTTGATTTCTTTGCTTCACATTTTCCCTGTACAACTTGCAAAGTGATATTCTCTTAACAAAAAAACATGAAGAGAATATCATTAAGAATATGTTGACATGCTCTATATGCAGGTGTGCATGCACGTATATGTTAGATCAGTATGATGAGAAAGAATAAGAAGGAAGAAAGAGTAAGACAGAGTGTAGAGAAGAAGGAAATTTTAATTAACAGCTAATACACATTACTTGCCACCTAGCGCGAGGCTTTTATATCCATTGGACATCAACGGTCATGGTAACTAGCTCCCCACTTTCTAACGATTTCACCTATCCCTTCTATATTACATGTCTAGTAATACTAGCCAATGACAACTTAGATAAAAACCATATGTTGATTATTAGTTGCACTTGAACTGATTTATGACAATAAATTGATACGAACCAGCCTGGTTGATCCCATTCAGATTAATCATTTCTTTGTTTTTCTCTGTTAATTGTATGCATATGAGCATCTGGTGTGTTATGGGTTAAAGAAGATAATTTTTTTACCTTTCAATCATGATGACAAATTGGGAATTATTTTGCCGAGCCCTTCCCCTTGATTGGACATAACTACGAACTGTTTTGGGCAGATCAAAACGTATCACACAAGAGCAATTTGCCACTTGAATTCCCTCCTCAACGAAATCAGTTGCAAATAGTAAGTTAACCTATATTTTGGAATTTGTATGATACTTTTCAGATGTACATGTTCAACATAAGTGTATTTCCATGCTAGATGTTATAGTTCATATAATTACTGGTTCGTGTGATTAGATGCTAAAGGATCCCCCAAAATTGGCTTCTCTATTATCTCCCTCTACTTCTCAACCATTGGGCCATCCATATCAAATATAAATAACTTAGGATTTTCTTTTAATATTTGATGTATGAATCGTTATTTTTTTTTTTTAAAAAAAAAACATCGAATCTAGATCATCCAAATTTAAGCTGAATGACCAAAGATCAAGGAGCAGGGGTTTGAGGCATGGAAATGCTGATTAGTACACATATACTCTCACTGTACATGAAGATTAAGAGCAAGTCAAAAAACTTGAGCAAATATAAAAATTTTCAAATAAATTCCTCTTCCATAGATAAACTTCGCTTCCTCCTTCCAACACTAGGTACAAAGTTTGAACAGCAGAACAGATTCAAGGCTATGAAGAATAAACATTTCTTAATCGATTGATAAATAGCATCCAATACCTTTCCACAGGAAAACAACTGTAAGATTTCATTCTGCATCTTTGGCACCACTGAATCACAAGAGCTATTGCTTCCAGTTATATGTGACACAGTAAAATGTGACAAAAACTTAATTTTCTTCACAAGTCTGTCGAGGACTTTTGCTGTGATAATTCTTTCAACAAATACGAGGCACAATACTTCATTACTTTCTCTGCAATGTAAAATACGATGGTCAATTTCTGTACAATCATTACTCTTATTAATTATTAATATTATAAAAGGTCATGTAAACAACTTACCCAAATGATTTGAAAATGTTTATAAGTTCATGTAATTTTGGAGAAATATATCCCAAGTCTACTGCTTTTACAAGGTCATCACTAAAGTCCCCAAAATTGTTAATGCCTGAGAAGAAATGAAGATGAAAATAGTTTCTGCAAATTTTCTTGCTTATTAATATTAGGCTTCGGCAAGTTACAACATAAGGAAACTTACTTCAAATTTTGTGTAACTGGATCTCACTAGATGTTATCCCTTGAGAAAATGTAATAAATCAAGAACTAAAGCAGAAGACCTTTTGAGAAAAGAAATCCACATTCTAACATACCAGTCAGGGAAAATACCCCAAGTAGTTGCAGCAGTTCATTAAGAAATTGTGTGTGCTTCAAATGGCTTTCATTATAAAGTTTACTGTCTTCTTGGGGATCAGAGCTGTTCTCTTGACAGAATTTAGCAGCCTATAGAAAGATGGACAGTATTAAAAAAAGAAAAAGAAAAAAAGTTAAGGGACAAAGCAATCACAATGAATGACGGGAATGAAGGTATAAATAAGAGTAGTTTACAAAAAGCTTTGACTCCATCTCTAGAACTATGTGATGATAAATTGCTACACCATTGAAATTATGACGAGTAATACATAACTGTGAAAGAGATCAAGAAAGAATCAATAAAAATTGAAAAACAGTCCTATGAGAATGAGAAGTTAGTTACTTCAAGTGTAGGTAAATGTTGTAAATGTCACTATATAATTGTTTCATCACCCCAAATAAATATTAAGTATACTTGTCAGTGTTGGGTACACTATTCATCCACCTATCAATCAATATGTTTGTATTCTCTCTCTCTCTCTCTCTCTCTCTCTCTCTCACTCCCTATTTTCTTGACAGTTACACTTGAACATCTTAGCTTGGTAACTTTGGCTATGCATGGATAGCACTCAAAATGGTCCGCACATTGCAGACTATTCACTCCAAAAGCTGTCTAGTCTTCCTGGACGTAAAAGTATATTCCCTGTTAGCCTTCTGAAGAGAGAACCACAAATAAATCATAAAAATCCTTTCTGCCATGAACAGCTGATGATATAGAAAACGGAATAAAAACTACCTTTTTGTCATAGTTAAAGGTTTTAATTCCATTGACTTTAAAATATCTAGATTTTAGTTGATTCCCCCATGGTCCTCTCTATGGAACCCACTCTGGCGTTGACTATATATGGAAGAAGACAGGAGCAAAAGATTAATCAATGAGGACTATAAACGTACCTCATAAGCGCATACAAGGCCAAGATCTTCAAGGCAATACAAGATCTTTGAATAGTCTTTAGAAAATCGCTTTCTCATTCTCTCAAGTCTATCACCCACATCTTTGTATTGGTTTTCCCTTGATCGTTGCAGTCTCAGCAATGAAGCATCAAACTGTCAAAGCAGAAGAGTTTCTCGCTATCCTTTTTGCTTCAACAGTAAATAAATATGATATTATTGATACCATGCACACATGTCATATGCACACATGGAATCAGATAAACATGTGCCGGATTATATCGTAGATAAGAGTGAATTTGTGTAATAATATAGACATTGCATTGCTGTTGAAACAACGTCAAAAAGTTTTAAGTAAAACTTCACCTAAAAGTCTAAGCTGTTAAGGAATTAAAAGAATGGAAGCTGTAAAGTTCGAGCTCCAGACCACTAAATTATAGTGCTCTAATAGTATTTCAAAGACCATTTTAATTTAAAAGCTTAAGCTAACAAGCAAAGACTCATAATTGGTACTATTCTGGCACAACGTACCCCAGACCATAAAGTTTCCATCATTAGCTTTAGACCCTGAAATGGAAATTGTGCCTGATCATAGAATCTACAAGTTTCAGAGGCAGAGGGCACACATATTTCCAATTCCGTTCTGTCTTTAATAGTATAAATCTGCAAGACAACATTTGATATTTTCAAAAATTTACATTGACCTTGGAATACATCGTCCATGGATGGCTGAAAATTGATCTATTAACGTCACCTGAGAATTCAAGATGATTTCAAGAGTAGAGATCTGACCCTTGCAATCCGTAGTGGATGAGATAACTGATGCAAAAAGTTCAGTTTAGAATCCATTTAACATTTCAAAACATCCTAAAGTAACATAAATATCAAGATATTTGTCCTTTGCAAAGAAATAAAAATAATCTACTTGTGATAACTAACTTACTTCTTAGCCAAGAACCCTGTGCGTATATACATGTCACACGATTAAAAATTCTAATTGAGGCCAAAATGAATATTACAAATTGTAATGACTATTTATGTAGCATATATTTCCTATATTGCCTTGGAAAATTAAAGGGAAGCCAATATATGCTCCATGCAGAGATTGAATCTAGATAGGTACTAATAGAAACTAAGGTATCATGACGCCTAATCCCACATTGAGCAGTATGGCTGCTCTATGGATTAAGTGAATTGATTCCCTCATGTCAATAGAAATACTTTGTGAAACATTTTTTCAGCCCTCTTAGGTCCTCATCAAATACAAATCATAAAGATAGATTATTTCTAAGGAAGAACCAAAATAAACAACCATTTATAGATTTTGATTACAAACTAGCTTCATTCCATCTCGCAGCATAAATTTAGATTTGAAACAGAGAGTGAATCTGAACAACTATGAATAGAAAATAATAAATTTCAACCGCTTGATGTTAGCCCTTGAAGTTGATACAGAACATCAGAGGCATGTAAACTTCCTTCAGCCAACTTTTCACTGAAACGCAAAAAATATCTTACCCTTTCCAATAACTGGTGATGCTGTCATTCCAAAAATCTTTGGCTTGTCACTAGATGTGTGATAAAATTCCTAGAAAGGAAAAGGATGAAGGTAATAAGCCTCCCGATTATAATAAGTACAGTGAATAAACACTGCAACAAAGAAAATTCTTCAGCAATACAAGTTACTGGTATTTCAACACTGCATTACCTACATGAAATTCTTGGAAAAATGTAAAAGAAAAATACCCTTGAACTTTGAGTCAATTTTAAATAGTTACCTAAACTTGGAAACTAGAAAATAGGCCCCTCGACTTCCAAACTCTAGGAAATGGGTCATTCAATCAACTTCTTATTCTCTTGCATAATTTGCTACTTACCTTCATTATTTTAACGCAAGGATGGTTCCCACTTGCACGATAGCATTCATCAATAACCAACAAAGAGACTGTTTCCATTTTAAAGAATTCTTTTCTTAAGCCATCCAAGAGAATTTGTGGTGTCATGACCATGACCTGTATCATTAGTAAGGGGGGAAAAGTAAAATGTTCTATCAAAGGAAAGTGAAAGTGAAATAGTAGGACTAAGAAAGAAAGCTATAATTGTGATCTTGTAAGACCATAAAACTTAGTCATAGCTAGTATTTTATAGAGAACTTTTTAGAACTGTTTAAAAAGCAAGCTTACATCCTGCACTTCAATTCCCTTTTCCCAGCCATTCAAATTCCAATCGTCTATTCCCTTGGCTCCATGGTATTCTTCCACCGCCAAATTCGTGTAACTTTTTATGACCCCAAATTGCTGCATATAGAGGGTAAATCTGTCATCCATAAATTCGAGGTAGTTCTCCTTCCCAGTGTTTTGGTCGTTTTATCATTTTTTTAAATCAAGAGAAAAATCAAGGCAATCAGTAAATGGTGATAGAGCTGCAAGAAAATGCCTGATTAACAAGATGGACAGTGGGTGCCAAGAAAACAATCAACTTCTTTTGGTGAGTGGACTTAGTGGAATGAGCAATCTGCCTAATAAGCATCACAGCTATCATAGTCTTTCCAGCACCAGTATCCAGCACCTCCATAGTATTCCTCCTCTTCGCAACTTCAACACCTCAACTTGATACCTGAGAGGAAACACAATACCACAAACAAAAAGACACTTCAAATGTCAAATTCCGAGTCAATATCATCACATAAATAGGTTAAAATTTTCAAGAGAAATGGATCGTTGCCTAGTTAAGTACCGTCTGGGATTGAAATCTTGAGCAGTAGAAGGTTCAGAGTTTTGAGCAGAATGATAAGCTGTAGGTTTTTGATCCATTTCAGGATTGGAAATCATGAGATTGAAAGATTGTGTTGTTGGGAGAAGTTTGAAGAACTTGTTTTTGGGAATTCACTTTTGGACTGTGCAGCAAATGTGATTAATTATGTTCCAAGCAACGACTTGTTCTTTTTATTCGTTCGTTTTTCTTTATGATACAAAAGATTGGAACTGGTTTAGCTCAAACCTTGTGAAGGGCCTGTCTTGAACCATATCCAAATCATAGGTAGAATTTGATGAGGCTCGTTTTCAAAATTAAGGATTAAGTTTTGAATTAAATCAAAGTTTAAGTTGAAAAATATAGATAAAAAATTTGGGAAACTAAAGTTGAATTTCACGGTATTATAATGTGAGAAGTTAGGCACATGCAAGTTTCATTCTTACCGAGAAGTTAGATGAGAACACATGGCATGAAGATATCGTGATTTTCTTTCTAAACCCATGCACAAGCCAAAGAAAAAAGGCAGAGTGACAACTAGGACCCAAAGGTCATTAATTATAATTAGAAATATAAATTATTAAAATCTCAATAATGGACGATAATTCTCACTTAGAATTAAAAAATAAAAATGATCTAAAATGTCTCTTAAAAGTAACTTTAGTAAAATTTTAAGTAACTAATGTATATTTATAAATATTCTTAAAAATTTTTAAAATTAAATTTTAATTTCATATTGAAAAACAATCCATTTTTAACTATTTTTTCTTGATTTTCTAACTGAGATCAATAATATTCTCATCATAGTAATTTAAACATATCACTTCTTTATTTTCCAAATGGTTTACATATATATATATATATTAATAAGTATAAAAATTCATATGTTATTGGGTTCATATTTAAAAATAACTTTAATAAATTTTTAATTGACTATTATATATTTATGAGTGTCTTTGAAAAGTTTTAAAAGTAAATTTTAGTTTTATATTAAGAAACAATCAATTCTAATTATTGTTCTTTGGTGTTCTAATTGAGATTAATAATATTCTTATTCCATGACAGTAATCTCAACGATGACATTTGTTTATTTTTCAAATGAAAGGTAATTTTATAAATTCATATCTGTTTTTAATTTCAAATAAAGACCATAATCTATTATTAAAATTTTAATAATTTAGGATCCATAATTATGATTAATAGCCATAAGGGTCCTAATTGTCCTTTTCCCAAGAAAAAAAGGGGAATGACAGATAGGGACCTTTTGAGTAAAACAAGTTAAGGACCCAAAATTTGAAAATGGCAGGATCAAGGTCCCTAAAAGAAATTTTAAAAACTAAAATGCTCCTACTAGTAAATCCGTGGGTTAAAATATGTTTGAGCTTTCATAATTTCATAATTTTTGTGAAGGGAGAATTATATTGAAGTCTCACATAAAAAAATTAATTATTATAATATCTATCAATAACTAAGCTAAATTGTATTGACAACACAATACAATTTAATTTAATTATTAATAAATTTTGTAATAATTAATTTATATGCATGGGACTGATTATAATTCTCTCTTTTGTGAAAGCCCAAAAGTTGATTCGCTTAGGTATCGCTTGTGTTTTCGGCCAACCGCTCAGGTGCCTTCTCTGCCAGTTGAGAATTTAAAAGAATGATTAATAAACATGTATAATTTATAGAAATAACTACGCACATTCTTTTTATGTGTTATATAAGAAAATTTGGCAAAAGTTTACTTTTGTCATCTTTCAATGTTAAAGTCAGCTTCAGATCTTGGCTTATTTTAATTACATTTTTCATGACTAATCATTTATCTTTAGGAAGTTCAGTTTCGTGTTGGTACCTTCAAACTTTTAAGATGTGATCAAAAAGTTCTTCCTAGTCAGCAATATTAAATAAGCAGAAGATGATAATTTGCATATTCAAAAGCCACATCGTTAGTATTTTTATGTATTAATTATTAATCAAATAATTACAATTTAAACATTTTTCAAGGCCTAAAATAAACAATTATGACCTTGGAAATATACTTTAACTTAATGAGCGGGATATGTTACATCCCGTCTATTGAAAAGAGTAAATGACAAGAACATGACATAGAAGAAAGCCGGTTAGATCTTTAAAAAAGAAATAATAACAATTAAACTCCAATAAAATTTTCTAAAAAATAAATTACAAACAGTTAGAATTTTAAGATCACTGAAAAGCATATTGATGCTGCTCACAGGCAACAGGGAAAGTTATGCTATTGCTCTCAAGGCATTTACGTTCAATGAGAATTATTTTCCCTTTGTGGTTGGATTAGGCGGTTCTAAGGGTGAAAACAAACCAAGCCCTTAATAAAGACTTACAACCTAATTTGTTTTAAACCCAGCCCAACTTTCTTATTAAATTGGCTCAAGTCAAATTCATACTTTTTATTAAATTTATGCAGTTAAATAAGCCAAGCCTTTTTACAAACCCAACAGATTGACCTATATATATATATATATTGTGTGATATATCACAAACACATCAATTTTATCATTTAATTTTTTTTATCAATCTACCCTTTTTTTTATTTCTAACTATATTTTCAATCATATTAACTTTTATATTAATCTTAATATTGTCACTTTATTATTATATTGTATTGTAGTTAGTAAGTCCTTTCAATTATTATATATTGTAATTAATAAATCAAATTATATATTATATATTATAATTATAATAGTCCTAAAACATATTTAAGATGTTTAAAACTAAAATGCAAATATATTTAAAAGATTTAATTTTAAATAAACTTTTAAATAAGTTTTCATCTCAGTCAGGCTAAACTTTAGATAAGCTCAAGCCTTAGCTGCAAAAAAAACATTATACAATCTTCAAGCCAAGCTTGAGCCTCTAATTTACCAGACAATCTCATGCCTATTTAGCTAAGACTTAGCTTAGCCTAACTCATTTCTATCCCAAGGCTGTCCGCAAGTGATCACTCAAACCATTAAATCCTTCGATGTCAGAAGAAGCTCATTCAAGAAAACATCTTTGATTACGATTAAAAGGCAGTGGAACTGGACTCCTATACAACAATGAAAAACAAAAACAGGAAAAAAAAAAAAGGAATTACAGAACCAAGTAAAAGTGCAGAAGCATAATGATTACCTATTATGACTGGGTTTAAAAAAAATGAAAAATTCCATACTCTAAGAGTAAGTTATGTAATTCAATTTATAATAAAAATTAAAATTTATAATTATTTAAATCGATATTTATAACTTATTTTTAAAAAAAAATTATTAAAAACATAACCCTCACTATCTTTTCTTTTTAAACTACTGCAAATCTCCCTCTAGCTTCTTGAATTCCTGGATGGCTTTATTTAACCTGGAGGAATCAAACCCCAGTAGTGCTTTAATCCTAGAGGAATCTAAGTCCTTGATAAAACATTATAACACCAAGAAGATTAAAAATTCTAGCCAAAACATACCATGTAATGAGCCTTATTTTATGTGTCAAAACAAAGAATCAACATAACAGAAATATGTAGCACTATCCATCTGTCAGAACAATAAAACGAGAAATTACTGAGTGTACCTAAACCAGCTGGCTGGATTTGCAAGAAGCCAATACAAACATACTAATACAAGTGCATCAGTGGATCGCACCACTTTCAAAACCTGCTTCGAAAAGTGTATTGACTCTTTACATGCAGGGAACATTGGATATCACCTGCTAAAAGATGGAGCGCTTACCATAACAGTCCCTGCTTCCTCACTTGCCACAGTAGGCCCTAAGTCAGCTTCGACCAAACTACAAGTACTTAATAATATATTACTTCTAATCTGGCTATCAGTGCTCAGAAATATGATAATAAATCATAAATCAGATCCACGAGCAACCAAATAACTCCCTCTATAGCTGTCTCCCATCTCACAGTAATAGCGGTATTCCACGTCATCTCAGAAGGAAAAACATACTTTCTTCCAGTACAACAT
The DNA here is from genome assembly GCF_029017545.1 of Prosopis cineraria. Classification (NCBI taxonomy): domain Eukaryota; kingdom Viridiplantae; phylum Streptophyta; class Magnoliopsida; order Fabales; family Fabaceae; genus Prosopis; species Prosopis cineraria. Next base: position 4,279,638 of record NW_026555343.1, read on the forward strand.
ATACACTTCCTCAAAAATGATAGCATTTAAAAAAAAAATACAGTGCAATAATCTATATCTCCTGTGGGGAAAAAAAAATTTAAATGAAAGTTCAGACACATGTAACAAAACATAACCACAAAATACCTCTAATAACGAGGGTAAAGCACAAAAGTAATAGGACTGAAGGCTATAATCCACAAAATTATTTAAAAATATAAATAAAAAGTAAAACACTTACTTCCAAAAACCCAAACCAATTTCAAACCACCAACTATGGTACTGCTTCCCATGGACACCTGCAGAATACAAACATTTTGTCCCAGAAATTCATATATTGCATAACACTGATACATGAAATGACTCGTTGAACATGAGGAACAGAAAATAATCACAAGATTCAGCACTTCCGCAAGTGCATGTACAGGGAAAAAAAAAAGATTGCATTGCCTGGTGCAAAAACTTGTATTCACAAATATTTGAATCGAATCGGCTTTCGCCCATAAAAATGATTGCTATCCCAATTAACTAAAAGGATAACAATATACAACTAATCTACCAAAAGAAAAAAGGAATTGTGTTCCTCTCTACACAAGGGCCAGGAGAGACGATCCTGCACAAACCTCTATATTCGTCTTTCCCCTAAAAAAAGGGGGCCCTTTAAGGAAGGTGGTAATATACAAGATCAGAATGACACATAAAATAACCAATAATGCCTGCCAACACTACTTCAGTTGATTTTTCAACAAGACCAGCAGGAATCAACGTGTATCTGTTTCCATATTCACCAGCTTGATCTGCACAAAACCCCAAAAAATAAATAATGCTATTTTTTCCTATCATAAAAGGACATAAACCTGGCAAAAGAGCAAACAAAAAGGCCAGATGAATACGCACACAACAAATCAGACCAACTTTCATTAAGTACCTTGCAACGTAACGCAACACTTGAAAACAATTCCATTACTATATTCTACATGAGACAAAATTAATGGGGGATCAAAGTTCATGCGCATTTCAGCTGAGAGAAGGGTTGCAACATAGATCCATGAATTATGTATGTACCAGATCAAAATTGGGAGGAAAACCCTGCTGATACCATATCATTATCAGTTACAACTCACATACTATATATAACGTCATCTAATTTGCATGACTGTTCCTTTAGATTCAAATTAGGAAAGAACAAGCTAGAAAGAATTTGGATGGAGGAAAAGATCAAGATGAAAGTTGATGCAGATAGATTTCCTGTTGTAAACTACGAACAGTAGTAACAATAACCTAAACCAGTTGGGCTTGATTATGCTAAGATTGATATCATTGTGCTCAAAATAGAGGGATAATACCTAAGAATTAAACATAACCACATTAGCTCAATGGAAAATTTGTAGTAAAAAGGAACGAAGACATTACAGGTCTAACTGGAGCCAGGCTGCTGATTCTCATCAAAACAAGACCTCAATGTCGAAACAAATTTGACAATAGCCACCATTGTCGCCATGTGGAAAAGGGTCATATTTTAAGTGCTGATATGACCATTGAGGATACTTTATCTACACCAAAATTTTGTTGACTGTATGCCTGATGTGTATAGTGCTGTAATATCACTGTAGTTATTGTAGTTAAATGTCTTGTATCAAGCCTCTGTAAATACAAGGTTTTATATAGGTCAGGTGTGCCAGAATACATTTGCCACAAAATGCTCCTATCTTTAGTCGGTAATGGTTCGGAAAAATCATTTGATGTTTGTAAATAGCAACACTTTCTTTTACCATAAACTCAGAAGCCACATTCCCCCTCCAACAAAATATATATATATATATATATATTAAAAGAACAAAAAATGGATATACTAAAATCAATGCTCGCTATATTTGTGAATACAAGGGCAGGCAAAGTAAACTTAATAAATAAATACCTGAAAATAGCTGCCAAGAGGGCATAAAAATTCCAATCCTGACAATCAACTTGCAGGGTGGTTGCTGTGTCCATTTGATTGTATCATTCCCATTTAGAATGAGGACAGACAAAAAAAATATTCCGCCCTGGCTGAAGATGCTGCAATTATTACTGAGGTTGATGTTGCAAAGTCACATGTTTAGGTGAATGTTAATCTTGGTCCCGTTGATGCTGTTTGTGGGGCTCATGTGGTTGTTGGGATAGAATAGGTTGTGATGACGATTGTTGAATAGGCAGTGGCTGTTGCCGCCGCTGTGCAACTGAATTATGTACATGAGGCATGACAAATGACAACTGCCTAGGCCCTTGCCCTTGACTGATAGTCGGTTGTGGCCCATTTCCCACTGAATTTCTAACAGGTGCTTTCCCCAAGGAACCCACTTGAGTGGCAGGAGTTGGAACATGGGAATCAAATGGCGCTTCTGAGTTTCTCCGCTGAGAAGTCATGGTGGGAATAACTGTTACCACACTAGAAGAATCAACACAACCATGAGTCACAGCAGTGCCTTTACTAATCTGAGAAGCATTAATTTCAGCAGGCTGATCCGCCTGAGTTGAGTCAGGTTGAGGCTTGCTTGATGACTCACAATGCAATTGACAAGTCCGTTGCAACATTCTCTGCGCATTTTGAGTTTGATTCATTTTATTAGATTGTAGCTGAGATTGTTGCTGACGCTGGGGCTTATCAGCAGAAGAAAGAACAGCTGATGAGACAGCTGTCTTTGGAGATGAAATTACATGACCTGATCGGACTGGTGGAACCTGGCCTTGAGTACTATTATCAGGTGATGCCATTGGCTGAAGTTGCTTTGATGAAGTGTTTGTTGGTCCTGAATTTAAGTTCTGCTGTAACTGGGAATGATTTGAAGAAAGAGCAGGACCCAATGGCTTTGACGGTTGAGTAGGATTTAAGTTAGAAACAGGCTTTATGTGTTGAACTCGTATCATGTGTGTAATTTGGTCCCCTTTGTCAGCAGTTTGACTTGTTGGAGGCACAGATAATCCACTGACATGAGAAGAATCTATAGAGATATTCTGTTGGACTGAGATGCTTCCTCTTCCTATGCCTTTCACAAGTTTAGCCTGCTGTTGAGACGGTGGATGCTGCCGCTGATTAGGATGCTGCCTACCAGATTGTTGATGCTGCTGCTGCTGAGGTGGCCGTTGCCTTTGCTTCACTGCTTGATTGTTCAATCCACTAGCACCAGGATTCCTGCTGAATCCATGTGCCATGTGATGTTTCTGCTGTTGGTGCAGAGATGACATGGGAGTCAAAGGGGATGAAGGCGTCACTGGAGAATGAATCACTTGTTGAGATGAATTTTGAGACTGGACGGGGGTATTATTTTGCAGAGATGATGACATGGGAAGTTCAGACTGTGCCTGAGCATGTGGCCTCAGAGCATTTGGTGCAGTAAACTGTTGCTGCTGCTGAGGATATCGCTGCTGATGTAACTGTCTTTCCTTTGCCAGTCGCATTGCATAGGCTTGCTGCTGCGGATGAGCAGAATGGTTTGGACCTTGAGGATGAGAATGAGGACTGCTAAGATGTGACTGTTGTTGGGACAACTGATGTGGCTGCTGAACTTGCCCTGGGTATGGCTGAGCAGGTGTTGGAGCAGTCTGATTACTAAAGGAAGAACTCAACCCACTGAAAGCTGAAATACCTTGGCTATTCCCTTGAGTGACCTGCATCTGAATCTCTGGAATCACCACTTGCCTTTGATGTTCTGGATTATGTCCAGGCTAGTGACCAGGCAAAAGTTATTAGTCAAAATTGTAATGGATTTACAACATGTGTCAACAAAAGAAAGAAAAAATAATAGTAAAAATGACTGATGTTAAATTTATTAACAAGTACCAAGGAAGCCATTTAAGATACGTCAATGAATAGATGCTGAGTTGGATGGAGTAAGAACTTTATAGTCATAATTCCACCAATGAAATTAAACCCCAAAAAAATCAAACTAGAGCACCCCTCACCCTTATCATATGTGTCTCATGAGGTCTCAGCATCGAATTGCCTTGTCCAGAATTAACTCCAGAGTGTTTGTTTACAGGGCTTGGCATCCCCGTCATATTAGAGGCAAGCATGCTCCCAGAACTCACCATAGGCGATGATGCCATTCCTTGAAACCCTGATCTTGACAGTCCCATATTTCTATTAATCCCACCAATCACACCCACGCCATTTCCACTAGGAAACATGTGCACACTACGTTCACTTACAGAAAGAGATCCAGGAATAGACATGCTAGGCTGCCGAATATTTCGGCCAGACAACATTTGATTATATTGTTGAATTCTTTGCTGCTCATCAAATGACAAAGGTGAAGTTCTTGGAACCCCATATCTGTTGTCACAGAAAAAATAGTAAGTACACATCAATTTGGGTTGTGAAACTAATGCGACACATTTATAGTTGCAAAGCAAGAATCTCCAGCTGTAATAAGATCATACCTAGCAGAAGCAGCAGCTGGACCAGATGGTGAAGACAAATTATTACCAGGAACCATACCAGAAGACCCTGAAAGTGCAGGACTTGCCCCTGATGTAGGAAGTGCTGACATCACAGAACCTTGATTTGGTAGTAGCAAACCACCACCACCATAAGAACCTTGATACCCAAGGGAAAGGGAGTCTGCTGCTGGTGCATTTATGTCACAAAGATCAAGCGGCCTTCACCAAGAAATCAGAAAGTTAAAAAACTTATGCCAAATGAAATAGAAAAAGAAAAAGAAAAAAAGGAAACCAAAAATGTGAAAATCACAATGTGAAACTAAATCCAACAAGATGAGCTAAGTAGGCAATGGAATAGAAAGTGAAATGGAGGTTAAACTGATGTTGGATGTGGGCCTTTAGTCTTATGGGGCCTAGACCCACAAAACACAACTCAGTTTTCCTTTTAGGCTAATAACGTTAATTTTCCTTTTATATTTAGTTTTATCATTATTAGATTAGATTTTATAGAGAGAATTGAGGGATCCAAATTGGATTATTTTCTCCCTCCCTCATCAATGTATGTATCGTGTTTTTGTCAAAGAAATACAAGAAATTATTCAGTAAATAATTTCATGGTATAAGAGCAAACATCTTGGCCCCCTCATCTTTTTCTTCTTCTATAGTATTTGGTACGATGTCGTTCATAGATGCCTCAACAAACCAGCCACCACAGGCACTCTAAATTGGCAATGGAAACAAGAACTCAACTGGTGATTGCAACGGGAGGGAGTACTGGGCTGAATGGTGCGACTGATGGCAAAGGATCGAAGGGTGTGTTTGGTGGCACAGGGTCAAAGGGTCCAACTCTCTTCCCTAGAACAAGAGCATTAGTGACTGAGGTAGTTTCTCATATTGCAATTACTCATCGATTCAATGGAAACAACTACCTACAAAGGTCCCGAAATGTTCTATGGCTGTATGAGGGAGAAACAAAGGGAAATCTTTAACAGGTATTCCTTCTCCACCACCTGCTGATGATACCCAGTATGAAGTCTGAGTTGCTGAAGAAAATATGGTAATGATGTGGCTCGTGAACTCCAAGACAGTGGAGATCAGTAAGAATTACCTGCTCGCAACCACCACCAAAGAAATATGGGAGTCAACAAAGAATACTTGCTTGGTTAGAGAAAATTCTGCCACCATATTCCAGGTAAAACGTTCCCTTACAAGTCTGTAACTAAGTATTATACTAGTCTAATGAAATTCTGGCAGCAAATCAATCTCTATGAGATCCATGAGCAGTCTTGTCACAGGGATGGGATTTATTACAGAAAACTAATTGATCAAGACAGGTGTTATGATTTCCTGTTGGGCCTCAATGACCCCTTTCAGGATATCCACGGTCAAATAATGAGCATGATGCCTATTCCTACACTGGAAGAGACCTTCAATATGGTCCGATGTGAGGAGAGCAGAAAAATACTAACTCAAAGATCCATGACAGCTACTTCTCTTCTAAATAATGCTTCTGCACTTGCTGTCCGTGGAGCTCAAGGAGATATGAAGGGCAAAAGACCTGGAAAATGGTATGATCACTGCAATAAGGGCGGACACACCAAGGACATTTGCTGGAAATTACATGGCAAGCCTCCAAATTCAAAAGAAAAGCCTAAAAATTAAGGTATGGGGCCTATGGTTGGTACAGCAGAACCTGAAAATGGATCTTTAAGTACTGAAGCGTTGTCCATTCACCGAAAATCCTAGAGAAGCACACTTCTTTCAACTGCAACTAACGTAAGTGAGGCAACACACCCTTCTGTAACCTTGGCACAATTAAGCACTGCCCTTACTAATACTCTTAGTGGGATAGCTAACCCAAAAAATATTTGGGTGGTGGATTCAGATGCTACTGATCATATAACAGGTTTCAAAGAACTATTTGCTGAATTTAATGAATATTCTAAGCATAAATATGTTGAAAAAGCTAATGATGAATCTGCAAAAATCATGGGTACTGGAACTATAATTATTTCTAAACATATTATCTCAAATAACATTTTCTATGTTCCTACTATTAATTGCAATTTGTTGTCTATAAGTTGCATTGTCACCCGCTTGGTGGTTTTTGACAAAAATGGTTGTGAATTTCAGGACTTGGCCTTGGGAAAGAAGATTGGCAATGCTAAGGAATGGAGTGGGCTCTACTAAATCTATGGATCTCCATCTAAGAATAATCGTGCCATTTGTTCAGTCATGACCAGTGCAGACTTTACTTTATGGAACTCTAGGTTATGCCACCCGAGCCTCCAATATATGAAATTTCTATTTCCTAGCATCAACAGTAAAACAATCTCTGAATTTCATTATGATACTTGCAATTTTCCTAAGCAAATCTGAAACTCTTTCCCCACCAATTCTTATACTCCAACTCACCCTTTCTCCCATATCCATAGTAATGTATGGGGTCCATCAAAATTTGAAACAAACTCAAAGTCTAAATGGTTTGTTACATTCATAGAAATTTGAAGCATTCAGAAGCAAGTTGGGAACGATCAACATCTACTCACCAACTTGAAGGAGAGTGTTGGATGTGGACCTTCAGTCTTATTGGGCCTAGACCCACAAAACCCAGTTTTCCTTTTAGTTTTCCTTTTAGGCTGATAATGTTAACTTTCCTTTTATATTCTGCAATTAGTTTTATCATTATTAGATTAGATTTTATAGAGAGAATTGAGGGATCCAAATCAGATTGTTCTCTCCCTCCCCCATCTATATATGTATTCCGTTTTTATCAGAGAAATACAAGAAATTATTCAGCATATAATTTCAACTGACATCAATTACTGTTGGACGTCAAAGGAGATCATAATTTCTCCTGCAAAATTATTAGTAATTTTTCTCCTAATTATTAGCCTATTTTATTATTTTGTCTACTCAAACATCATCATTATGCTTCTATTACTTTTACCTGTTTTGTGGCTAGTTTGGACGGATTAGATTGGAGGTTTGTCTCCTTTCATTCTCTATATATTTTATCACTTCTCATTCAATAAAATTTGAATTCAGAGTTCAAATTCTCTGAACTTCCACAATTATTGCTTAAAAACTAAACTAAAATAAAATAAAATAAAACTTACGTTAAAAGACCTCCATTCAGGTTGTTTGGGAAGACTTGGGAAAGAGCAATGACATGTGAGTTATGGACACTCGTTATTTGTTTTACATCCTGATTATCATTCTGCATTAAAACAGAAAACCTCAAATTAGAAGAATCAAATTATGAGACTTAGAGGGATAAAAGGACAACAAAGTTGTCTTTCCAAGTCCTCCACTGCCCCAAAGCTGCTCAGAACTACAAGCTCATAATTACAAATGATCAGATGACGCATCAATTACTTAATCTTATCATAGATCAACAGGGCACTACCAAAGAAACTCAAATGGAAAAATTCCACGATCACTTTTGTTCACAGCATGTACTGTTTGGTATACAGGAAAAAACTGGTAAATACTTATGAAGAAAATTAAGGAATTCCAGTTCCTTTCAAGGCAGATAATAGCCTGCATGCTACTTAACCACAAGATCATGTAATAGACACTGAATAATATCTTGCACCATCTCTATCCCCAGCAATCACAAGAAAACATAAAATATAGATTATATCCAAATAACAATATGCAGCACATGATTATCATAGCCACACCTCCCCTAGGATTAGTTATTACAAACGATCTAACATGATTATGCAGAACATAATCAAAACACTCAACTTAACCAACCACAAGGGAGCAACCTAAAGCATGATTAAGTGAGCAGAGTCTATCATTGTAATATAAATCAAGACCCATTAGAAGCAATAAGGATAGAAAATATTTGAAATTTAATAATAAAAGATGATAAAAGGTGTAAATGTTGGCAAGGAAAAGAAGTCCCAGTGTCATAACAACTAAACCTGATTCAGGTGGTATTTTTGTCCAATCTTAATAATTTTCTCAAAATGAGACTTGATGGTGTCCTCCTCCATAGGCCCTTGCAAACGCTGAAACAACTGTCTAGCACTGCCCTGCAAAAGTTAGAACAAATCTAATCAATCAAAACCTCAAAGCTAAGGTAGTTACGTTCAATACACATAGTTTCACCATTGCATATTAAATAATTGTTAATTAGAAAAAATGAAATTTGATAATAGATTCCTGCCTTTGGAATTCCAGGTAATGTGTATGGATAAGACTGAGAAGACCCTGAATCTTCAGCACTATCTGCACCATCCCCAGCACTTTTATCCATTAAGACCCTATGACGCTCTTTGCACTCTTTTGGTTCCCGAAAGATATACTAGAAATGTCACAAATTTTTATCAAGTAAGTGAAGAATCCATTATAGAACAATGATCCAAATAAAATTAAACTAAATAAGAAACTTCAACAGTCAAAGCTTCTAAATCATGAAAAAAGGAAGGGGGGAGGAATATGACATCTCCTTTTGACCTGGCAGCATAGTCAATATTGGCAATTGCTGAAATCTTGTTCCTAAATATTACATATCGAAGCCCTATCACTTGCCATGCTGGATCAAGGGCAAGTAGCGTGAGAAAACATTCCAGGATGAACATTTTTCAGAGGGTAAAGGACCGTCGCCCTTTCATTTATACTGTATCTAGTCAAAACCACAAAAGGAAAATGATGCTTGAAATTTCACTTAATCAAGTCATTCTATAAACCCCTAGTCCCCAAAATGACATGGTTAATTTTCTTTTAAAAAAAAAAATCATCACATTTCATTTCAACAATATATCTTTAAATTAGTAGAAGAAAAATTAACATGACGCACACCCCTATAATCTTAATTTGCTTCAAAACCAAGTGACATGGATTGATTTTCTTCAAAACAGAGAAAACAAAATGAATCTAAGTATACATTTCAACAATAAATCTTTACAGTACTATAGATCTTCCCTCCATATGCAAGATTATTCATATATCATCACTACCTTGAACTGGAGTGTACTATTGATTGCATCACTCACAAGCTCCCAGTTTGGACCCATATCATGCACCAACACAACAAGGGCCTGCAACAGAAAATAGAGGAAAGCCCTTTTTAGATTAGTCCTTTTGAAAGATCATAGAACCTACACTAATTATACAAAAATTGGACAAAAGAAAGTCCAATACAGCTGAGGAACAACAAACAACCTGGTCTTCAAACAGCGACCAAGGACCTCCAGAACCTAACTGTCCAGCAGATATCTAAATGAAAAACAAATAAGCAATTCAGCAAAATCATAGCAAGAGAAATTGCCTGAAGATAACCCCCTAGGTCAACATCAAAGTTACCTTCAAAGTTTTAGCTTTCCGGCCCGTTATGATTTTAATAGATTTACTGAGATTGGACATGTTACTCATTTGTGATGCAGCAGGGGAGGGAATAGAATTAGCCATTGGACTAATATTGTCAAAAGTGTTATCAAATGATTGCTTAGCTATCTTTGGCTTCTTGGCATTATGTTGTCTATACAAACCTATAAACAGGACAGTTGAATGTGTAAAGAGCAAAGAATACTAATCATGAACAAAAAAGATTTGCAAACTATAACAGATAACAAGGTGAAATACCATTAGATTCAAAATGATGATCATCCAATCTCTTCTTGGAAAGATCCCTCTGCATTGACAAGAGAACACGTTATGACTAAATTAGAAAATATTAATATTAACTCAGATGAGTGAAGAATGGACTAAAAAGAAAAGCATTTAAAAAAATGACTACAATAACAGTGACAAAGAAATTGACTGTCATAGTCAAAATGTATTTTATTATGCTTTTCAATTTTTCTAAATATTTAACTTGGATAAAATAGGAAGGTATACTCATCGACTTCTCAAAACAATGTGCTCCCTAAAATCAAACTTCGCCCCAGTGAATTTGCATATGTAACTAAAAGTAAAAAGGTAGAGGAAGAGAGCAGAGAGAGAGGCCAAAATCAACTTCTAACAATCTATTCGAAGTCCAAGCACACCATTCTACAATCTATAAAACCAGCATCAATAATCCCAGTATCTTAGAAAATAGCTTTACAAAATAGAGTCAACATTTAATAGTTATAAACTGTTGATCTAACGCTGATCTAATAACATACTCCCTATTAATGTCAAACAGCCAGAAGTTTTGATTTGGTTTCATGACCTCCCAAGAGCAACACTGATATCATGGCAAGGAATTTTATTATATACAGGAACTACCTGTTCATTTAGAACAACAGAATCCAACTGCCATCTCTGATCATATGCAGAAACCTGCAGACATGCTTGTTAAGCAACTAAAGCTGAAGTACGTATGAAAGTTTGTTTATACATTATAAAAAAATCTACACATCTCTAAAAGTATGCCTTGGAGTTACATGAAAATGAGAAAATCCAAAACGATGATTACCAGATTCTTTGCCTTCTTCTTTGGTTTAAAAGATATTTCTACACAATCAGAAGGTAACTGCTTCTCTAGGTCTTCAACTGACTCACATCCATACTTTTCAGGATCTGCAATCCGCTATGTAAAGTACTCTGGTCATCCTGAAAGGAACTGGTATCTCCGCTTGAAGCATCTGCCTTAGTTAGAGCCTGCATGGTCCCAGTGACCATGAAAGGATTCACAACTCTCTGCCTAGAAACCATACGCTTGCGTTTTCGTTTTGTTGGTACTGACCCAACATTTAAACTACCAGGCCTTCTTCCAAATAGCGTGGATGGCTGAGTTCCAACAGTATACTTATCACAGGACCCTGGAGCATGAGACTTCATATTTCTATTTTTCTTCTGCGCATGCAAGTAATAAGTGCAGGTCTCTCCTTCATCCTCATAACATGCAATCTCTTCAGAACCAGCCTCTACATTTAAATTAAAGTAGAAAACTGTAACAAGTGCACAACTGGTCAAGAATGCATTCCCGTATTAAATAATATATATTGATGGAAACCACTGACTATTCAGATTAGTTTTTCTGTTATTATTTGGGCATTTTCCCATTATTTGTTGCTTATTATCTTTTCTGTTATCATTTTGGCCAGATAGGATTAGCTAACTGGTCCTACTAAAGTGACCAGATATCCAGGAGGAAACTGATCTAAATTAGTTAAGAATCTTCCATTAATACGTAAGCCACCAATTGAATGAATGAATAATTCACAGGATCACAAGTTATGACCTTTGTTCCACATTTATAGTCCCAACATTACCTGCTGCAGGATCATACAAAGATGTCTCAACTTCCTCTTGAATGCCACTCCCAGTTCTCTGGAAAAACCATAAATTAATTAGCCCTAATGAGAGCAATCAAAGGCTAAATGATGATTAGGCACAATCACATTGATAATATATGAGAAACAAACATTGTCCCTGCAAAAATTCTCTAAATGCTTGTTATCTTTAACCAACAAGACTAAAATGTGATTCCCAGCAACTCTATGATCTAAACCACTCGAGAGTAGAAAACGCAATAAATGGAACATCTATAATCATAATTTTACCTCGAACTGTAGAAAATGGTATTCAACAGATTTTCTATATGCATGAATTGCCATAGGAGGAACTGTATAGAAAAGATTTTCCTGTCAAATCAAAATGAAATGGAAAGAGTTACTTGCTTAAATCCATGAAATGAATAAAAATACAAAAAAAAAAAATCCACCTAAATCATCTACTAAGCCATCCAATAGATAAAGCAGTCTCATCTAATGGGAATCAACTACAACATTTGATAAAACTAGCATGCCAGTGCCAAAATAAAGGTGATGGAGAGAAAAAGAGTAAGAGAGATGGGTCACTAACATCAACATTAACATGTTAACCAAATACTTATAAGCTAACTTGGCCCATACTTCAGTAAGAAGCTCTTCCCATGACATGTCCATGTCGCCAGATACTGACATCCTTTCAGGTGTCTTCATTGAGTCTGTTTGAGAGGAAATTCCAAGGGAGCTGTTATACTTCAAAAATCTCAAAGCATATGCTTGCAATTTAAGTGCCACAATTTTTCTGGGAGATTGTCCCTCCAAGCCTTTGCTTGTCTCCTGGCAAGTGGCAACCAAACATTATAACATCAGTAAAAAAAATTAGGTCACAATACAAAACAGTACAGAAAGCAAAAGATATACAATTTTCTCTAGATGCATCCCTGTTATAAGCATAACATAATATTCTTTCCCATTATAGTATCATTCAACAATTCTGAACCTCTGATGCATCCAGTTACAGTGCACAAAACAGGCTAACATCAAGCAAATGAACATATCAGAAAAAGTTGATAATAGTGCAACACAGGGAGGCAAAACAGTAATATGCACAGCCAATATATCGTCTGCAAACAATGAAAGGTAAGGATAGAAACTTTTCAAGTAAGATTGTAATTTTCAATTCAGAAATAGTCACCAGTTGTAAATGATACGAGAACATAAAGCATAATCAAACTAATTTGAGGTGTTAAGGTTTAGAACCATTAAATAGCTAAGAATAACAAAGATCAACAAATCAACCAGATCCATAAAATTTGGCAAAGGTCAACAAGTCAACAACGTCATTGTATGAATGAAAAAAGGTTTTATATGCCAATTAGATGATATTGATTAAGTGGCTTGACATAGAATTATCTGACTCCTACCCAAATAATGTTCAGATGATAGCTAAATTAAATTTAAAAAGAATTGTATAACAGAAGTCATATCACCAAATTGACCAACCCAAAGCAGTGGCAAACAGAGAAGGTCTGAGAAATTTTCTTTCTTTTCTTTTCTTTTTTCTTTTTTGGTCATGGATAAAGTGAAAGGTTCAAGCGAACAACCAGCATCACGTTGGAATCTCTGTTCTTGTCACTAGAAGCTTCATTTGAATAAACTTTCCCAGATTCCAGTGAAGAACCCATGTCTTTATAGCTAGGATCATCATTATCCACAAAGTGCTCAACCGAATGCCAAAACTTCATGACAGCCTTTGCCATGCTGTGAGCCAAATTTGTTGACTCCCAAGGTTTGTTTTGTTTGCCATATCTTATTTGATATGTAAAAACAGCTTGACGACACAATTGGGCAGCAACAGTTGTCTTCCAAAGACGCTCCTACAAACACATTCAATAAACAGAGATCAAAATTCAAAATATAAAAATGGCAAGACATAAATTTGCCAATCCAAAATCCAAAAGACCCTAATATAGCAAGGGGGAGAGATGGGAATCTCTAGTAGATTTAGTTATTTGAACCTGTGCAAAATCATTTGCCAACCATGCCATTTCCTCAAGGACAAAACCCCAATGAGATATTTTCTGGTTTTCTGAAGGCAATTTCTGAATTGATAATTCTGCAATCCTCCTGCGCTTGGCCTATTTATCATTGCCATATAACGTCAGAACTTTTGATGCTTACACAAAACAAAAATAAGAACTCCAAAAAATTGACAAATAGCAGATCGTTGATCACAAGAAATCAAGACCAAAAAAAAGACCTCTATGATCCGAGCCTCTTCCAAAATAAAATCTTCATTGGCCTTGTCTGCCGACTTCAAGTGACTAGAACATGGTCCACAGTCAGAGGCAGCACCATTAGCCTTTTCTGCCAGAGCAGCCTGAGGTTCTGAAATTGACACACCCATAGGACCAGAATGTCTTACACAGCCACTGTCTTTGATGGAGCAACAATGATCCACCATGACACCACTTCCTTTATCAGTCTTTGATGTAGTATTAGCATCATGCTGCACTTCCTTTCTATTGCAAGAATCATTACTGCTAACATGCACATCTTCCTCATCCTTAACGATATTAATAGTACCACAATGGTTTTGACAACCAGCATCATGATTATAGCTAGCAATAGCATTACTTTCACCATTGTTGGTCTTGTTATTTTCTTTTACAACTTCAAGAGTTAAATTTAGTTTCTTCTCAAATTCTGCTGCCTGATTTACATCACTTCCATCAGCATCAACATTCTTTATACCAGTATGTATGTCATTATCATTATTTACATATCTAACTAGGCATGTTTGGGTGCAAGAAGACTCTGAATCAAAATTTTTCATGCCTAGTACACTTGTCCGATCTACTTTTATGTTGCCAAAGCCATTGGGTTGACCAGAACAAATTTCATTCTGACATTTTGTAGTATCAGTGAAAGGGGGAGGCTCATGGTCATCTGAAACTGCCAGTTCCTTGGACTCAACCACATTAGCCTCCCTTGAAGCCACAACAACTGAGTTTTGTGCAGTATCATCTTGAGAAGGTAAAACACATTTATCTTCCTTAACACTAATGCTGCTATTACCTGTTTGATTTGTTCGTACATGATCCAAGTCATTTTCCAAATCCTTAGAAACCACATCACCATTTAAACTAGCAGGCTTTGGCTTGGAAGCAGAAGACAAGTTGTGAACTTTTTGGCTGTTTGCCTCAGATGTTAACCCCTTCCCATCTCTTGAAGCCCCGCGAGGACCATGATTTGGTCGGGACCTATTCCTTCGAGCATAAGGGCGGAAAATAGCAGAATCTTCTGACTCCTTAGCATTTTGACTCCCCCCAATTTTAGAAGAGTGTTCCGATGGGGCAACATGATTCCTTCTATTCAAATGTAGAGTCCTCCGTTTACTTTCAGTTGACGCATTCTCTCGATCAAAAAGTAAGAGATTATCAGCAGTATTAGGTTCATTAATCAAAGGAGCCACTGGTCTAGCACTGCTATCAACTGAGTCACCATGAGGGGAGGCAGCCAATGCAAAACTACCTTTTGCTTCACTGACATCATAATATAAGAAGCGAGCAGGAGAAAGACGCAAGATATATCAATAGGCAAATTATACACAGAAGAGGTTCATAAACAAATAGATCATAGGCCAAGATGGGGGGAAAACAGCCAACCTTGTCACGAATTGCTCATGACGTTGGTCAGTGAGTGAAGTAGACTGGACGCTAACTGAAGCAGCATTCCCAAACTTGAAGTCCAGGGGATTTCCACCCTGCACACAAAGGATAAGTCCCCATCATTTAAATAGAAAAATTTGGAAACATAGGCTCAATGGATCAAAACACCATACTTTTTCAAGAAATTCTAGCTCCCTTCTTCTTTCCTCACGGACATCACACTCCTGTCTGTTATCAACATTTAACAGTTACTATTTCAGCATCAAAATAAAATTAAGCTAAAAATTACTCAAATGATGAACCACACAATAGGATCTCCCCATCACCTGAGTTCTGCTTGAGCTTTCTCAACTGCTGCTTGGTGAGAAGTTTTCAAACCTTTACCAGTTCTGCAGTCAACAACTCCTCCCATGGAATCAACCTCAGCATTTACAAGGAATGTGGGGCCTGAGTTACATCCATGCATTCCCACCGCTATTGTCCATAAGCTTCACCTTCCATCTATTACTGAATCTGCCCATTTATTAAGACATAGGATAAAGAAAGCCACAAGCTATAAGTCCATATATAAAAACAACACCTAATTATATAGAAACCTCATGGAAATATTAAGGCACAAAAGCTCCCATTTCAGCCAAACATTAGAATGTGAGCACTACTAGTACTCATCATTTGATATCAACCAAACATCATCTGAAATATGAAATTCACTCCAAAATAAGAAGCATAACATTTGCACGCGCTTTTCAGCAAGGTTTGATCACTATAAGAAAAATCCCCTTCCAAAAATAAAACAGTGAACTCTCTGCACAACTCAACTGTAAAAGTATGAAATCCAAAAGACCACCCGCACTTTATGGCTGCAATGCTTGCAAACCACATTTATTGTCCAGCAAAGTGATGTTGTCACTATATCAGCAATATTGTGGCCACATCACAAAATGTGATCTGCAATAAACAACCATGCCTGGAAAATAACATGGGTTGCAATGTTTCTGCAGGCTGAATATAAAAGAAGCAAACGGGAAGAAAACCAGAAAATTATGCACATATTATTTATAAAGAAAATTTCTATGTAAGTAAATTTTCACCAAGAAACATGAAAAATATTGAAGGATCACAGAGCTTTTATGTTACTTATTGATATGTTTTCAATGCATAAGTAAACTTTGGTTTTAAAAAAGCCCTTTACTACTCATACTTATTAAATAATGCTATATCAAAAGAGTATGGTCTACTTACATGCACTTAAATTTCAAAGAAATGCATTTTTCAAGTAAAGTTTATACTACATCTATATAAATGAATCTATAGAAAGCCAAATGGCTTATGAAAAGTAACAACATAGCTTCTCTTGAAATCCATGCTTTTGTCCCCTCTCTTTTATTTTTTTTTTTAAATAATTCTCGCTTTTACCTTTTGCACAACACATTAATTACATTTTTTAAATTTTAATTGTGATTTTCTCTCCAATTTTTTTCAATTTTTCTTTCAAGTATTACATTCCCTCAAATTATTATCTATCCTGTGCAAGGCAGAGGACAAAATCTATCTAGTTAGATATAATTTTTCGAAAATAAAGTCAAATTCAAAGGAAAAACCAATATTAAATAATTCAAACATTCTTTAAAAAAGGAAATTTTTTAATATGAAAAATAGGTTAGTCAACATTTATTGCACAGATAAAACTTTCACCGTTCCAAAATGTTCACCCAATTATAGGGACCTTTCCTCGCCCCAAAAATGAAATTAGGATACCTTTAAATGGAAAGTAGCAATCCTAACCTAGAGGGGACAGAATATTCTTTGAAAGCCTTGATAATGGTAGGCTTTTGATACATATATTTAGAGTAGAATCAAATGTTTAGTTTCAGATGCACCATAAGAATAATTCATAAACCAGATAATACTGATGCTATTTTACCAAACATTTAACCGGCAGTTTTATGCTTTGGCATGCCAGTGAAAACATCCTTAGGCCCTATAAACTAACCATTTTCTACAAATAAATAATTATTTTCATAAAGTTTTTCTGTAAACAATTAAATCAATTAGATATTAACTCTTCCATGAAAATTCAAACTCAGAGCTTCTTTTAAAAATTTAAAGGATCAACTTTCTTAAATTGCTTCAAAGTTGAGAAACTCTACATAATCCAAATAGCAATTACGTATAGTGGAGATGTAACCAAAGTAAGAAAAGAGAAATCCCAACCGTTCAGCAGGCAAAGGGTCCTCATCATAAAATCAAATTCACACGATTTTTCCTCTCTAGTTTCTGCAACTAACTGAAAGGACGTCCGTAACTCAGAAGGTTATGTCATTTAATTACCATGTTAAAATATCTACAGTCGTACAGAAGCCGAAATGAATGACCAGACAGAAGTTGTGCACTTCCACGACACATATGCAGAAGGGGGGCAAGGAATACTTAGTAATTAATACCTAAATTACAAGTCAGTATACTTATTGATACGTAAGTTGGTCAACTATTGCAATTGGCATGAATGAAGGTCGCCTCCAATGATTTGCCTCCAAAATTTCAAACAGTTGTCACTTATCACTAACCATACGTTTATGCTTCAAATTACTTGATTACCACTTAAAGGACGCATTCTACTTTGTTTCCCAATAAGGTCAGACACATTTCCGCCATTCATGGACGCATTAATGCCACAAACCCATAAACAGACACAAATTCCAGCAAAAACCCGTAGGCATTCCATCACAATGTATAGGACAGTCTCAATGAAAAACAGTTTGGCATAAATCGCCCAAGAAATTGATGAGCTAATGATAAACGTTTTCACGAATTCCCAAATTGATGAGTCTAGGGTTTCCCAAATACACCAAACGCCAAAACAAGAGCAATCAAGACAAGAAAAATACCCGGGAATACACAAGAGTCGCGAAATTGGAAGCCTGGGCACTGCTAGTGACAACTTGAAGGCGTCTATCCCTGAATTTTCTCTCTCCTAGGGTTTTGGAAGAGGGCCCTTGTCAGTGGGAATAACACGAATTTGACCTAAAAACTAACATTTCACATCAAATGATCGCCATTAAAGCGTTTCTCAATGTTGGCGCGGAATCCAATCTCCCCAATTAGGTTGTCTTAAACAAATCTTGTAAGAATTTCGCAAAGAACTGATTTTGTTTCTTACATCTCCAACTAGTTAGTTCATCGTGCGGCGTAGAAGGACCATGCGACTTCTGCGATAGTGGGCTGGGCATGAAGACGACGATGACGATCAAGAGGGCTTCACAGATCAAACAATTTGGAGGCTCGCTTTGGGCTTTTATTACGTAATATTTATATTTCTGAAATCTAGCAGGTTCAGCTTTCAGACAACCTAGTGGCATATAAACATCTCGTTTGTAATCTCAAATTATTAAAGCATGTCGCTCTAATTTAAAAGAAAATTCAGCTTGCATTTTGTGATTGATTGAGTGTCTTTTATTATGGTGATTAATTAATAAATCATTTTTCCTTGGTGGTTTGTTTGTGGGTACAGTCCTCTAAAGTATCAATTTGTCTATTTTATTCGAAAAATAGAATAACTTGTTTATTTTATTCCAAAAAAAGATTAATTTGTTCATTTGATTGATAAGCAGATCGAATAAAATGAAAAAGGATATTTCTAAGAATAAAAATGGTATCTATATACCCTTCTGTTTAAAAAGTTAAAAGATAACGACAAACATTGCTGAATTATAATTAATTAATTAACTAATGTTTTTTGCCAGAATTAATTAATTAATTAATGCTATATGATAGAATTGTTATTCCTGAACAAATTTTATCATTAAAATTAATTTAGAACTCTGAAAATTCCTTCTGTGTGATTATAAAGTTGCCCTTCTTTTAGTAGTAAATGCCCAGTGTTGCTGCTACCTCGTAAATCATAAACATTCAATCATTATATTGCTTTTCCCTTTTTTTACCTAATAATTTCAAAAATTTAAGGCATGACTGGGTTAAATTCAAGGATTATTGGATACAATTAAGAACAATTGTTTCAAAAAAGCTCTTAACATTCACATATATTTGAAATTGAGACTTGTATTTAAGTGATCATAATGAACCAATTTTCAATATTAAAATAATTCATTATGGTGATTCATGAATCAACAAAAAGTGATAAATCAATATAAATATGTTCATAAATCAACATAAGGTTGTTTAACCAAGTATAGGACTATAACTTCTAAGTTTTGTTACTTAAAAGGTACTAATTTAAGACAACACTTCAATATTTATAAATGTCTCTCTTACCGTCACTCATTTTAGAAATTTAACTATTAAAATTTATTGTATTTGTCTTTAAATGCATTAGAGATAAAGTCAAATCATTATTTTTTAATATTAAAATTTATTGTATTTGTCTTTAAATGCATTAGAGATAAAGTCAAATCATTATTTTTTAAAATTATTATTATTTTGTCTTATGTTTTGAAAATGCAATTCCCACTCAAAGATGTTCATTGTATTTTAAAAGAAATTCATCATTGACCCAATTGGCATCCAAAAAG
The DNA here is from genome assembly GCF_029017545.1 of Prosopis cineraria. Lineage (NCBI taxonomy): Eukaryota > Viridiplantae > Streptophyta > Magnoliopsida > Fabales > Fabaceae > Prosopis > Prosopis cineraria. The sequence goes on from NW_026555343.1 coordinate 4,299,447, forward strand.
TGAAATAGGTGAGAGTGAATTAAGTTTAAAAAAACTGCTGCTCACATCTTAAAAGACATTGTGTATAGCTTTACTTTTCATTTTTTTTTTTAATATATTTTTTAGAGAGCCATGCAAACAATTTCTCTCCCTCTTCTCATATAACCAAGCCCACTTCTCAAGCAATTTCTCTCCCCTTTCTCATATAACCCAAACCCACTTCTCATCTTTCTCTCTCTGATTAAGGTTTAAAGAACATTGGGCTTGCTTGCTTGAGCTTGACCTCCAGCAGACAATGAGAATGGAATCAAAGGAGAACAAATGGAAGAGGATGTTGCTGTTGTTTATTCCAAGGACCAGTACAATATCATTTCAACTTTCAGGCAATGGAATCAAAACTTTTGCTATATATCCTGGTTACGTTTAATCCAGCTGACAATTTTTTTGTTATTAGGAGTTACCATGTGGTGAAAATGAGAGGGAAAGAAAAAGAGAGAGTAAATAAATGAGGATGGTGAATGTATAATGAATTTTCCCATGCCGCACCTGTAAAGTTTAAATATAATATTTACAAGTCTAAACGTTGCATTTTAATAGTACATTGAGCAAAACGATTCTGCACTTTTAAAAGGTTTAAATAACTATAACTGTGCATTTGATTCCATATTATCCACAAAAATATATCGTGACACCATTGGATTATTTGTGTTAAAGAGTTTTTTTAAGAGAAATTATTAAAATAATATAAATTAAAAGGTACATGCACTGGTTGCCATGTAAAATTTAAAATTTCCAGTCAGCATGTTTTTACTAAGAAACGTACAATTGAAACGATACACTTAACTGCCTAACAATATTTTCTTTTTTTTTTTTATCCACTTAACAAGAGGTCTCAAATTGATGGTTAAAAAACAAGAGACCTCAAATTGATAGAATTTCTATTAAAAAAGAGTCCCAATTCAGCTCAATCTGAATTAATTCAAGCTCCTATCAAACTCAGCTCGATGTGAAGTTGGTACCTAATATGATGTTTGGATAAAAAAAAAATCAAAAACTAATTAAGATTTTCCTCTTGACATTTTCCCCATTTTATTCCCATCCAATGCTTTTAAAACTGAACTAAATATTAAATAAAAATGTTAGTAACTTTGGGTTCAAATAATCCAACCCAATTGAACCAATAATTGAATTAATGACTGAATCAATGACATAAGAGTTAAATTAAAATAAATTATATATATAATAATAATCTAAATATAAAAAATAAATATAAACTTACAATTTAACTTAAAAATAAAATTAAATATTTTAAACTTATTATGACTTAATAAATCATATAACACAAATAATATTAAATAATTAAAAAATAAATCATTATAATAAAAAAGAAAAAGGAAAAATAATATTTTTTAAGCTATCCGTTTTTTAAGGATCGGATCCAACTCCTAATCCAAAACAGTCTACTCTAACCTAACAGTTCAATCGATTTTGTCAGTTTGATCGGGCCATTAACTTGACCAATCAACAACGAACAGTCCAGTTTGAGTTTTCAATCATTGATTTTATATATATGATGGTTTATTAATTTCTTATGAATGAAAAAAAATGAAGCCAGATGGGTCGTGCAATCAGTGACGGGCAGAAGAAGGAGAGAGGAGACAGGATCATTAGGAAATGGTAAAAATTAATTGCATTCCACACGTGAGAGATAGAAGTCAAAGGTTCATAAATCACCATGGATGAACGTTCCTGAGGCAAACATCGATGTTTACTTTAACGACATCAACAGATGGACTCTAAACCCAAAACTCAAATCATCAGAATATGAAATACAAATAATTAAATTTCAGCGAATCCTTCACTATTTTTTCTTGCCTCCACCAACTGCGTTATTCCCTCCTGCAGATTGAGCTGCCTTCCTTGCTGCTTTCTCTTGTAATGCCTTTGCATCTCTGCAAATCACAGGCAGAATACACAGACCAAGGTATTAGAAAGCATTCAACATAGACAGACAACAACAAAATCTTATTCATGCATAATTCAATTTCTGGAGTAATGTGGCAGCAAGATCGTATGGAGACCAGACCTGAGATTATAATGAACCAACCTTAAATCTCCACTCACACTTAAACTAATAAAAAGTATTTCAATAATTGCAGGCCACGCTTGGTTACCTCCACATGAAAGGAAAGAAGTATTCCATCCCATTAGATGAAATTTGAGATATTTAATCTCCATTATACCCCGATATCATTATTTAACAATAACTATGTATATATTTTTAATTTTTTTTATTCAAGGACATCAAAAACACTTCCCAGGAAATCGCTTTTCTGTCCCATTGCCTTGTTCATTCCATCCTGATGGGGCAGATCAATTGGTATCATAAATAGTACTTTATGTTATGCATCATGATCCATTATCATAGTCTAGAAGCGGCTGATTTGAAATTTTACGAGTGAATAAACTGTGGTTTGAATGTTCATAAATAGAACTAACAATATACGATTCATATGACACAACTAGAGTTCAAAGGAGCATTGTTCCCGAAAAAGAAAAGAATGATCAGATGGAATATAAGAAACTAAAATTCTAATTCAACTTATAAAGAAGAAAAAGTTGGATGACAGAGAGAGAAAGAGAGTTAAAAAGTACAACCTTTCCCGGCGTTGTTCAGGGGTTAAACCATCGTTCTTAGGTTGCTTGCCTTTAGTAGTAGCCCTAGCTTGAGCTCGTTCTCGATCTCGATCCCTCTGGTTTCCACGTGCGCTTCAGTTAAAGCTAAACAAAAGAACAAAGAGGGGAGGGAGGAGAAAAAGAAGAAGCATCAAGTAGTTTCCAGATAATACTCTCAGATTTTCTAGCTAACGAAACGGCGAGACAATCCAATCCAAGATCAACATAGTTCGTTAAAAGAAAATACAAGCCTTGTGAAACATATCAAAGGATATGAGTCATTGTTGTTGATTGATTCTTGTCAGGACGATAGCTAGAAAGCACAGAAAGATAGAAATCAAGAAACAATCAAATAATCAATCCCAAAAAAATTAGGAATACTTCGGAAGAGAACAAAGAGGAAGAGAAATTGCACCTGAAGAGGAGAAACGACCGAGAGAGAATGCGTGGACTCGGGCAAGGGAGATGCGACTAAGAAAGGGACAGGATTTGGAATCGAAGAGTCTAGATGGGGAGAGAGAGAAACGAAAAGCAAAACGAAGAAAGCGACTTTATTGGATGAGAAGAAAAGACATGTTACCGTCTGTTTGGTTTCAAAATAAGTTAGTGAAATTTCATTTGATAAAAATTAATTATTATAATAAAATTTATATTAAATATATTTTTTTAAAAATAATTAATACATTAAAAATTATTAAATTATGATTTTAAAATATAATTTTAATATAGAATTATTAAAATAATATTAATTTATGAAAATTTATAATTTTATTATATAAATATAATATATTAAAATTTGAAAAAATATGATAAAGATTTTAAATAATATAAAAGTTGATCTATAAAGCTGAAAATTTGATATTTAGTTATTTATAATTTTTTTAATTTATAATTTTAAAACTTGTAATTTTATTATAATTAATGCTAAAAATTACATAATTAATTATTCAATTTATAATTTATAATGCTAAAAATTTGATATCTAATTATTATTATTATTAAAATGATAATTATATATTTTAATGAATTAATTATTTTTTAAATAAAATAATAAAAATTAAATTTGAGATAGTATGGGGTAAATAATACTTCACTTTTAAATTTATGTTTTCAAAAACTACAAAATGTAATTTCCAATTTTTCATGTTTAAATTCAGTTAGGAAGTCTTTTCTAAAATACATTTAATTTCATAAAAGATCTCAAATAACTTTTCACATTCAAAAGTAAAAAAAAACACTTTTTGGAATGTGAAAAGTAAATAAATCAAACGGTGCCTTAAGTTCAAAAATTCTTTAATTACAAGTATATGTGTTTAGCTGGAGAGATGTTCTCCATTTCACATTTCACAATTCATATCAATAGATAAAAGGCTGAAAAACAAGATAGAGAATATTCTTTTTTTAATTCTTATTCTTCCTTTCTCTCTTTTTTATTTTTTTCGTTTTCATGTTCATTCCTGCAAGTCATTAAATTAACTTTTCAGAAGTCCAATGAAAGTTTTTAAATTTATTTTTAACTCTAATCTTATACTCCTTCCGGTCTAGATTATGAGTCGCTTTCTAGAAGGCAAACTTTGTCCACGATATTAGTCACTCAAAGCAAGATTTTGTATTTCAAAACAAAATTCTCAAAATACCCATCTCTTTCTCTTTCCTACTTTCTCTTTCTAATACTTTTGACCTGCTCTCTCTCACTCTCTCTCTCCACTTATTCTCTCATCATCTTCAATCTCTCTTTATCAATCGCCTCTTACCATCGAGCTCATCATTCCTCTATTGTAGTTCCTCTTTCGTTGTAGTTTGCACAAGTCTCGTCGATAAATTTGTGATTTGAGATATCACTGGATTCTCGTCGTTCAAGTCTGATGAAAGAGTGTTTTGAGGGTTTGTCATGGGATTAACTAATGAGGTGAGTAGTCGATGATTCTTTTGATAAGAAAGAAGATTTACGGCTGCTCGACTTCTCTAGAAAGATAACCTCTTTGAATCAAAAGATTTTGAAGGCATCTCATCTAAATGATTCTTCCCTTACATCTTCTTACTTAGTTAAGGCTGTGCATGAGAAAAGGTCTAATCGTTTGATTTGAATAAAGAGGCAATCAAGGATGGTGAAGAAGTAAGTGGTGGTAACGGCAACTTGATTTTAGGGTTTGGGAAAGCAAGTGAAAGAAGAAGATTGTCCACCCATTTGACCTGAATAAGTTTCCATTTCCAAAGGAAGACTATAAACATCTAACAAAGGAAGAGAAGGACTATAAGCAATTTATGTATGACACTTTGCATTATATGCTTTGATTAGTCTCAAATTTCTATGCCTTTGTGTAATTTTGGTTAGTCTAGAATTTAAGCTTATTCTGATCTATGATGGAAGTTAAGCTTATGGTCTGTTAGTCTAATGAATGATGATATTCTATTTTATTAATCCACTTCTATTTTGTGTGCACCTCTATTATGTTCTATTTTGTTACAATGCGTGTGTTTTGTTTTAATGGGAAATGGATCTTGTATTGGGATCTTATAAAAGAGAGATTTGGCCAAGATGTAGCCCTTCTAAGTGAGCTTTATTATTGCTCTTAGTTTCCCTATTAGAAGATAACTTAAACTAGGAAATGAGATTTGGTGTCTTCAAATATTGCATTAAAATTTGGAAATACCAAGTGATAAAATTTTCCTAGTATGGTTCTTATACCTTATAAATTTATGAGCATTAACTAAAGCTGCAACCTTTCTTATCTTATCTTCAGTTGCATTCTCTTTCCTAAAGGCAATGTTTTCTTGAATGGTCCTAGCAAAAAGGGTTAGCTCCTAACTTACAAGGGCAATATATGACCTTAGCTCTTTCAAGTTATAAGATTTGATATCCAGTCTATGCACACCATTCCATCCACTGGTTTGTAAAATCTTTCAGTAAGAGCAATAATAATCTTTCAGTAAGAGCGATAATAGTTGATTTACCACACTGCTTACTTTAGATTAGTCAAAGTCATGCTTTTGGCTTCTGCAATGATATAAGCACTGAAGAACAATATATAAAATTCTTCCTTTAGCTCTTGAATCTCAGTTCTTTTTTAAACTCACGACTAATTAATACACTTTGTTTAGATTTTCTCCTATTTTTAAATCAACTTCATTCCATGCATGAATTAATTTCTCTTGTGTCACTTTGTTCAGATTTGTGTCACTTTAATTAGTTTTCTTCCTTTATCTTCTTTGTTTAACATCTATTACAAAATAAATGCTTCGTTGTCAATGGCATCTATTATAAAATATTGATTGTTAATATTATGTGTTGTAATTTACATGACAAATTGTAACACAAAATATTAATGACCAAAACATAGAGGATCCACAAAAGTATTCACCCCTTAATCTGAATCATCCACCAACTTGTGCTAAGTGCTCCAATACTTCTTCAACTAGGTAGGGATCACACTTAAGTTGATTGTGCAGTTCCCCTCTTCCTTGCATAACATCCTTCTTCCACACTTGTTTGTCTTTCTATGACTTGCATCCCATATTTCCTTAACTTGACGCCAAATGTGTTGTGAAATATCTCCTTTACTAATCATACTTAACCAATTAAACTCATGTTAATCAACATATTGACCCATTTAGGAGATTACCAAGTTTTTTTTATTTCAAAATCAAGAAATCTCAAGTTTTTCATAATCAAAATGAGTTTAAACCATTCATGACCTCTTATATCAAAGAAAAAATAAATTACGAAAGCATGAAATACTTCAGAGGAGTGAAAGAAATTGAAAATAGTTGATAAAATAACTTATTTGCTATAGAACAGGGTAATGCGCCATGACTTGTGCACATCATGCCATAGCATGTTGCTCTTTATGCCACACGTCACAGCTTAGGCGCCAACACATTGCGGCATGTTCCACATTTTCTTGACAGCTAATTTTGCTGTCATTTGACAGTAAAATCAGGCAACTTTTGATGCACTTTGATTCTTTATCTGACGTTCGAATGACATGATCTAGGTGTCTACAAAAAGCTCTTTTCATAAACTAGCTAATGGCACGAGTTTTGTAACATCCCAATTTAAATTTTAATAGTTAATTTGGGTTAATAGAAATTTAAAAAAAATAATATTTAGAGGTACGAAAATTAGTAAGAGATAATTATTAAATCTAACTTAGGATATAATTCTAAAAATTTAAAAAATAATTAAAAATAAAAAAAATATTATTAATTATTATATAATAAAAAAAAAAGGGAAAAGGTATTAAAAAAGGGGGGAAGAAGAAGAAGAACAAAATTGCTTTTGGCCGCCGCACAACAATCATTATGTATATAATAATAAACAAAAAGAAGGAGAGAGAGAAAAGAAGAAATAATAAAAAAAATGTGTAGGACCCACTGAATTTTTATAAAAACTTACATGTTCCTTCGTTTCTTCATTCATTCCTTCGTGCGCGCTGAGGCAGAGAGAACGCGAGTCGTCGATGCTCCATATCTAAATTTTTAAGGTAAGAGTTTTTAATATGATTTTAGGGTCTAATTTTAAGCTCTTCAAGACTAAGTAAGTGTTCTAAAAATTTTTCTTAGTCATCTTTCTTTTTTGGTTTCTGAGTTTGTAGTGGTAGAAAATTTAAGATCTAGAAGAGGGATGAATTTATGTTGAATAAATATGGTTTTTGAGGTTGTCAATAGTATAATAAATGTTCTAGAGTATAAATTTGTTGATGATCTTTGAATTTATGGCTTATGGATCAAATTCTAAACTAGATCTGAAAATATATATTGATTTTATTGAGGTTTAGATGATTATTTAGGATGAGAAATGAATTATTAATGGTTATAGGATTATGATTCTAAGCTAGAGACTCAATTTTTAATTTTTGGGTATTTTAGGTACGAATTTATGAAATAAAAAGAAAATTTTAATAATAGAAATTAGTTTAGAAGTTGATTTTTAGATTATTAATGTTTATTGATAATTAAAAGAGGAGTTAAAAATTTTACTTAATAGTATTAACTATAGATTTGTATTAAGATTGAGATTAGGAATTATGTTATATTTTTAATTCTATTATTAGAATTATTTTATTAGTTTCAAAAATTGAAACTAATATTTATAAATAATATGTTATTTGTAGATTGTATTACTGGTGAAGATTGTGGTGAGAGAGAAATTTTAAGGAATAATTTATTAAAAAAGCCATAAGGTAACCATGCTTTTAATTTATGATTAGTGTTACTTCATGTTAATTGGGTGATTATTGAGAAAATTATGAATTTTGTAATATTGTATAATTGTGCAATATTATTATGAATTTATTTGATTATTGTGGGAGGTATTGGGAGACTTGCTATTATTGTTGTATTTATGTGCCACGTGGTACACCCTTATTGGAGTTCAATGGGTGGTTTGTAAGGGCTCGGGCTAATCTACCTTTGACCGGGTAATTTAGCACCGAGTGAGGGTTATGGCTCGAGGTTAATGGAGGGATATAAGGATGGTTATTTGTGTGTATTGCAATATTTCTTATATTTGTTGGAATTATATTATTTTTAATTCTCACTTAGTAAGCACACACTTAACTGTTTGTATACACTATCATAAATTGGCTTTGGTTACTGGGACTTTTGAGTCTCATTATGTGGTTAACAATTTTCAGGAGAAGAGCCACGAGTGACACGTGGAGGAGTTCTAGAGGCTTAGTGGTATAGATCCACTGTCTCTTTTGGGTATTTAATTTATGATTTATAATGTGTTATATTGTCAATATTAGGGCTTTTTGTTTATTGTCAATTATATGAATATATAAATGTAATCATGCCTTTCAAACTATTTCTATTTTTAGTACAATTTGGATGACTGTAATTTTAATATTTGGTTTACTTTGGATTAGTTAAAATGGCATGATTATAAGGCCAAATAACTGGCTTGTGTTAAAAATTGACTAAATTGCTTATTTTACTTGTTGGGAGTATAAGGATGGACAAATGTGATTTAGTTTACTTGTTGAGAGTATAAGGATAGACAAATGTGATTTAGCCTAATGGCATGTGAAAGGTAAAAATTTATCTGAAATGTTATAGTGTGTGAGTTGAAGCCAATTATAAAATATTTTATATTGAAATTATTGATATAAGAATGTGTTGGGTGACTGTAACCTAACTATAGTTGAGTTAAATTATTTTAAAAAAAAAATTTGGTGTGTTACAAGTTTCACTTCCAAAACAAGCCACACCAGGAAATTAGACACCGAAATACATTTTCACAACTTTTACACAAAAAAAAGGTGTCTAAAACATATAATAAATGTCAAAGCTATTCCTAACACCTAGACTATATTCCTTAGACCTACGACTACTAGTATAACACAACACATGCTTACAATTACTAGTATGGTATAAAATTACTCCTCAACCCTTTTTCATACTAAAAACAAAAAGGGAAGGTAATTTGTCTTGCATTGTGTCAAAATTAATCATAACATATTTGAAACATTATTTCTATACTTGCACTAGTATTTTGGCCCTATCAACATATATAACTTATCACATGCAATTTCTCAAGGCCTAAAATATAATTTAGTCATTGAAATAACCATATAGTACAAATGTAACCAAACGCAACCTAGAATTGACAATAATATTCTATTATACAAAATAAATATAAACTAAAGCCATACAGTAGGAATGTATCAATTTCTAAGCCTTCTGAGCTTTCTCCCTCATAGCACCAGAGCTAAAGCCTGAAAAATGTTAATTGAAAGGGGTGAATCTAGCCATTCAGTAACTAAGGTAAAACCTACCTTTTTCAGTTATATATTAATTGTAATCAAACACATACATATGAAATCAAATTCTTAAAACATGTTTGGACAAATATCATAAATTATTGTTCCAGTTAACATATTTTTCATCTCACACTTGCTAGGTACATAGTCACAAGACACTCAGACATGTAACCATGACCCAATATATTACACGACTTACTACAACTCAAAATGTGTGACATGTCATATAAACTCATAGACAATGATTAACTAACCTTATACTCTCCTTATTTCCTCCGGTTAAAACCATAGGCTATATTATTAAATAAGGCTCTGTTTGTATGACCGAACTACTTAAGCTCACCAATCGTGAGGTGTGACCTGGCCAAAAATCACTACTTATTCTTGGACCACGGATTCCTCTACTCTTGAATCTCTAGGGTGTCTATAATCTAGGCTAATTCTCTTCGATAAACTAGTGGAGATAGCTAGGTTCTAGTTCCTCAATAAATTATGGGACAGTCCCTCGACAAACTGTCAGACAAGGCTAAGCCTCCTAATCCCTGGACAAACTCCTGCTTATTGATCGTGCCATATACGATGCTCACTTATTTTCATGTTCTCATTTATTGATTATCATAATCAACACATTGGGCTCACGATCACGTGCTACCTAAGTGAGCATCTAATTCAATTTCAAAGCATTATTCTCACTTATTACAGCAATCATTTCTTTATCAACCCACATTTACCTCATCACAATAACACATCCATTTTCCTAAAGGCATATGCATGCTCCTAGTTTGAAAACTATCTTGATTTCACATTTGCATTACAATCCAGATATAACATTATGTGTAAAAAAGATGTCCTAAATTAAAACTTAAATCATCACACTAACCATAGTTAATTAAGAACTAATCCAAAATGATTATCCTATAAGAGATTAACCTAAAAAAATCTTTAACATGTATTTTTACAAATGATTCAAAATAAAGGAATTCCAAGTCTTTAAAATATTTAAAAACTTATATCATTCAATTAAACATATGTGAAAGTATGATAAAGGAAACACATATCAACATGGAAGAAAAACTTTCCTCTTTGTTTTCTCTCTATGCCTTACCCCACAATGTGTGTGTGTGTGTGTGTTTACAACATAATACTTGGCCACTCAAACCCTTCCATATCTGACAGCGGGGGGCCAAGGTCTCAATCACATTTATCACAATGACTATTACGTAGTTATCATATTTTATATATCATCTATTCATCAATAGCCCATTATATGCATCGATTTTATTTTTCATTTACACATAATTAATATCAACTACTCATCCTTGGACATCAAAAACATAAGGGGAGACTATAACAACATTCAAGTTCTTAAATTAAGCAGGTACGAACTATTTCTACTTGTACAAATATTTTGGCTCATTAATATAAACACAAGCATCCAATCACATTTTCAAGGGCCCAAAATACATTTCCACCAAACACAAAACCTATAATGCAAGTGGATCTAGAATGTATTATCCTAGTTGGCAATATCATAAACTAAATATGCATATCAAAATAAAAAGAGAAAGGAATATAGAAGTGATTATTATCACTTGACCTAATGCCCTTTTTCTCTGTTCTTCCTAAATGAGCTAATGCCTGTAATATGTTAAAAAAGAGGGGTGAGTACAACCACTTAGTAACCAAGGTATATCTAAGTTATACAAATACATGATAATTAATCATGAATACAAGTGGCTAATAATTTATCAAGATGCTTATGTAAACAATCAGATCAAGATCATGATAATCACATTAACATCTAACTCATGTGAATAATTTAAAGAATAAAGTTGAGTACAAAATTGGCTCGATTGCCCACAAGTACTAAGTACTCATACAAAATTGGCACAAGTAGTCACATATACATTATTCACATATTTATCACATGTTCTCATTTTCACAATTACAATCATATTTTCAAACACAGCTATCAATCATTCAAATGGCATGATAATAATAATATGCATGATCAATCTTTTCCTTATATCTTCCCTTATTTCCTTTGATATGAAATCCATGGGCCAACAACCGAAAGGGATCATCCATGTGGTGAGACTACCCAGAGCCTTAATCATAGCGTGAGGGGCTACTAGGCCAAGGTCACCTTACTCAATTATGAATACAGTTTCCCTCAAATCACACATTATGGGGTGTCAAACCCAAGACTAGCTTTACCCAAAACTTCAAGTAGGTCAGTAGGGTTAGTTTCCTCAATAGGAACAATGTTACAATACCTTATAAGGCAAGTAGTAGCTATAACCTCTAGGAATATTAGTTGATAGCCAAGTACCATATGGATTTTGCATAATTGTTAGCTCTTTCACTAAGACGAACTCTTGCCATATGATCATGCTCATGAAAGATGTATTTTAAGAACTCATATACATACAATTTGTAATTATCCCACATGCTCATCGACTTTTTTACTCAACAAGCATCAAGAATCATCATATTTCAACCATGCCTTTTGCATCAATTTTTATATTACCACATAAATTACATTAACATCATATAAAACTCAACATACTCATCTACAATTCATTACTATGCATAATCCATAATTTATAATTAAGAGTATGCACATCATCATCAACCATCAATCTTATGACTCACATCAAGTCATAATTAACTTGGTCACAAATTATAGGGTCTCAACAAAGCCACAATATGCATTACAAACAACAATTCAAGATTTAGATACACATACACACACATATTCATTTGTTTTATAAATATAAATAATTAATTAACACTCGAATGTATAAAATAAATTTCCCTCGGTTACCTCAATGTTTGAAAGATCAAAAGTTACCCTCAAGTTACAACACTTTCAAAGCTTTCTAAAGCTTGAAGGGTGCCAAAAAAAAATTAATCTACAATTAACATAATTTTCATTCATATTCCAACACCTAAGTATTTATTTTATTTTATTTCATTTTTTTAAGACCTTAATCTTAGCCTCTTAAATTTAAAATTTAATTTTATATATTTGAACCTATCTACTTAATTCAATAGCCTCATTTACAATAATTTCATTGAAGTTTGGCTAAAATTATCATTCAAACAATTTCTAATATCAAAATTTCCCTTTTCATTATAAAAATTCGCACCTAAAAATACTTAAAAATTGCAAACTTAGCCTCAAGCCTATAATTATTATTCTATAGCTATAATTATTTATTTCTCATCTCAAATAACCATCTAGACATCAACAAATCAACTTATATCTTCAAATTTAACCAAAAATCTAAAGAGATCTAGAGATAAACTCAAAGGCTTCAAAATCCAATTCTATTAACAAAACAAACTCTAAGATATGTATTACACTATCAACAACCTCAATAATAATATTTATTCATTAAAAATTCATTCCTCTTTCAAACCCTAGATTTCTCATAATCTGCACATAAAAAATTTAAGGAAAAATCTAACTAAGAAAAATATTTGAGACACTTACATAGTTTTAGAATACTTAAAATCTCAATTGAAATATCCTACTATAGAACTTCACCTTCTAAATCAACTCCAGTCACGACGTCTCTCTCTCTCTTGCTCGCTCTCTGCATGCGGACACAAAATGAAAAGGAAGAAGAAAGGAAATGAAAAGCCAAAAAGTTGTGTTGGCTTATTTTTAAAATAGTATGGTCCCACGTCAAGAATTCACACCACTCTTTCTTTCTTTCTTTCTTTTTCATATATACATATTAGCTCACACACATCTATGGTTTCGTCTCCCATCTCCTTTTCTTTTTCTTATCTTTTTTTGTTTTTTTTTAATATATACTAAACACACACACAACGTCCATCTCTCTTCTCCTTTTCTTCTTTTTTTAATATATAATAATAATTCTCTAACTAAAATTATTTATCTTCAAATATTCCTTTAAAATTACTCATTTACCCTTGATTAACTTAATTAATCTTAGGTTAAATTTTGAAATATTACATTATACACATTCATATTTTCAAAACATAGATTGAAAGTATTAACATGCTTTCACATTGAAAATCAACTCATACATGTGACAATCCATATTATCTACAATTAACAATTAATTGACATATAACTACTTAGAATAGAGTTCCTTTAGTTACCTCGAACCTTTGAGAGATCAAAGGTTTATCCCTCAATAATCTAAGCTTCCAAACTTGATTTTTCCCAAGCCAAAACGGTGTGCAAGAGCTCAATCTATAATTATCAATAATTTAACTCATCAACATTGCTAAACACACATTTCAATTCTCATCTTACATTTCTAGGTTACCTAATGCCCACTTTGTATAAGTTTAGGCCTATCCATTGGTTATATTAACTCTCTTTAATCTCCAATAACATTAATAAGCCATTAAACTCTCATTAATAGCATTGCAACTCTCTCAACAACCTTTATTAATATCATTTTCGCATAATAATGAGGTCCAACTACTAGAAGTGCCAAAATTTAATATATCTAGGTTTAAATACTCTAATCTACTCCTATTAACTCTATTTAAGTTAATGAATTCAAACCTATAACTTATATGGATCAAAAAATTATCTCCCACTATCAAACTCTTAACAAAAACTCATAAATGTGGAAGAAAAGGGATATATTAGTGAGTATGATACTTATCTTTGGTATTTGTAGCTTTCAAAATACTTACAATGTCATCCAAAAATAAACCTTAGCAGATCATAAAATGTCTCCCTCGTTCTCTCCTTTTTCTCCTTTCTATTTCTGCCTCAGTTTGCAATTGATAAGTTGTAAAAAATGACCACGCGCCGTGGTGAATGTACAATGTGCCATTATGCATGACATAAAGAGAGCCTTCATAGGCAGGTCAATACACATGCACCGCAGTGGCTTGGTCCACAAGCAACGGCACATGGCACAGAGTCTTCCCTCTTCACTTTTCTTCCTTTTTTCATATTTGAGTGACTTGATTCTTCTTCAGACCCACTTTTATGGCTGAAATCACAATCAAACACGCCCATTAAATCTCTTTGACCATAAACCTTATTACCAACTTAATCAACCTAATTAGGCTTAAATAACCAGATTAAAATCTGAGGATGTTACACATTGAATGACTCTAATTAAAACTGAATATGCTGAAGCACTTGTTGTAATATTATTCAATTTACCTTGACAACTTGAGTTTAACAATATCTTAAATGGATACACGCTCTTCATTTGATAAGAACCTTTTTCTTTTACACAGTAGTTGCCTTGGTGATTTAATTGTAGTGCCCCCTATATCTGTCTATATTTCAAAAGTTTATAGATGTTAGATTTCTTGACAAACCATATAATCTAATGAACTTTTTTCTACAGAAAAAATGCTCAAAGGGAGGTTAAGCTACATTTCAAATTAAGCAAGCTTATAGGAGATGAAAAAGATGCAAGCTATAACAAGGTACTCTACTTGTTAAGTTATTAAATTTAATTACACATTCATATTGAGAGTTGTTACTGGTATAGTGCTATGTAGGTATATTGAGATCTTACTTAATTTAAATAAACTGTGAAAATTTATTGGGATTCAAAAATAGAGTGTTAAGGAATTAGGGGTTTGTAATTGGAGCATGAGGTGAGGATTTTTATTAATGCTTTTAGTTGTGTGGTTTTCTTAGCAATAGAGTTTTGGTCTATGTATCTAATCTTTATGGGATTGTGGTCAAGGCTCATGGCTCTTTTGGAAAGCTTCCAATTATTCTATTTCAAAGAGGTTGAGTTGATTTTATGCATGAATGTATTATTTATTCTCTGCTTGGTTTTGTTTGGTTACTTTTGCACGTCTAGAATAATTTATTTTCTACCATTGCTATTTACTTTCTAATAGTATTTTCTCCTTGTATTTTACCCAAAAACAAATTTTTTTAATTTTAAATACTATGCATATTTGACATCCAACCAAAGTGATTGTTCTAATCTAAGCTAAGATTCACCATATGTTTTGCAAAACTTTTTGAATTACAATTGAGATGCTTAGCAGGATGTGGGATAGGGCAATGTCTTAATTGGAATTTAGAATATCAACATTTTTATTGAAAAGCACAAGCCTACATAGAACTAGTTTAGGTGTTGAATTTTTAAGATTTTGAGTATAGTCATACAATTAAATGTTACAAATGATTATAACAAGTGAGCAAATGATTATCCATTCTTAACAAGAGATGGTAGGGTTAATGCAACTAATATATCTCAATGATCTAGAGATAGTAGGGTCAATGCACCTAATCTATCTTAATAAAATTTGCATTACAAGGTCAATATTTTCCACCAATGATCTTACACTAGGAAAAAAAATCATCTTGAAACTTCCACTCCAATGTCATATTTATTTCTTCTAATGAAATCCTTTATACAAAAGGAATAAATTAGAGTGAAATCCAATAATCCATTTAGTCATATGTCTATGACTCTGTACCATAACAACTTGCAGCAATTGACTATAAGGGACAAGAAGAATATGTACATGTTCACTTTTCTATTTTTAACTATATTATGAGTTAGTAAGATAAGTATTCACTTACGTGGTTTCAAATAATTTAATTTAGGCAATCAAACATATCCAAATAACTAAGGAGGCTAAATTTTTTTTGATAAAAATTAATCACATTAAAAAATGCATTTTTCACGTCTGCATCAATATATCTTTACTATTGTAATTTAAATGTTTGAGTTTGTCTTTCAATTTCTTTTAGTCACACCTTATTCCAATGTGATAACCAGTTCTATATGTCAAGCAGCTTGCCTATCCGTATGTGGCTAAGTGACTCCTAACATACCAAAATCCAGCTCTATGTGAATTGTGAATGTCTTATACAGGTTAGTTTAAAGTTGGAGGTCAAAATGCTAATTTTAGAAACATAACGGTTTTTTACTTTATGTTGTCTGAGTTAAAAAATTTTGTTGTTGGTGATTTTAAAGGTATTAAGTTTCATATTTTTATTATTCATCCTTTTTATAGGTTTTCACAATGTAAATTTTACATGGGATATTCATGAGTTTTATAAAGAGAGATGTTCTTATCATTTCTTTTTTCATTAACTGTAATATGTTAACTTTCATTTTTATTGTTGTCTAGTTGGACATTCTCACACATAGTAGGAGCATTTAAGTCCAAGTAAATGGTGTTGCTGTCCTTATTATCTTCCTCATTGGCTGGAGCATTTAAATCAAAGGAGAGGGAGCACTTTTCCATGGTGGAGAGTGAATATTCTGAGCTTTTGTTTTTTTATTTTTCAATTCTACAATTTGACTCTCTCATAAACGGAGCTAACTTTTGCAAAATTCACTCGCCAATGTTTTTCAACTCCTGCCAAAAAATTTAGCAACTTTTTTAGTCAAATATTTATAAAGTAAGGGAGAGAGAAATACTAAAAAATGATACTATATTAACTTACTTTTTGCTCTTTTCATTGAGGGTTACTTTTGAAATTTCATTTCTAATTATTCCTTGTACTTGTATTGTATTGGTATTAATAAGGTTGGTAGAAATAATTTATAAATAAGACTAGAGGGAGCATGTAATGAAATAGAAATTTTTCACGATTCATTAAACCATAGAATTAATAATAATAGTAGGGCTTACTATTTTTTTTCTAAATGCAATGATATTTTTTTTTAAACATTTTCATGTTTATTAGTTGTAGGGCCCACATCAACTCATTCTTTTTTATTTTTTTGCTCTCAAATTCATTTTTTATTAATGCATCTTGTGGTTAGATATCATAAGATATAAATGTGATAAGGATTATTTATACGGATAATGACTACTAAAAAAATGATTGTATAATATGGTGAAAATGTTGAATTTCATAATAAAGAATATGTTAATATACTAACAAAATAAGCTATTTAGAGAGCTATATAATTGTGATATTGACATTGAGTATACAATTGTTGAAAATTACTTCTATTGATTTTTTGAGAAGTTTAATAAATGCACTAATAAATACTCATAACATTTATTTATTATAAAAGTAAGATTTATGTACTTAACCTTATATATTTAATATATGTTTATTATTTAATTAAATTAAATTTTTTTACAACAATCTAACAACACGCCCTTGGAACAAGGGGCTAAATAATGTATTATGTATCTTAAAAATGTTAATATATTGGTATATAACATCAACTCTTACATTAGTTATGGTTAGCCCAAAAGAAAAAAAAAACTCTTACCTTAGTTGTTTACATTGGGAGTGTTTTATTGAAAATTTGGCCGGTTATTGAACAACATCAACTCTTATCTTAGTTATTTTCAATTGAGAGCAACGTATTTAAAACCTAGCTAGTCATTGAACCAATTAAAATATTAATTCAAGGACTAATGATCAAAATCATAGTCAAACCATTATCAAACCAATGATAAACAAAACATTTTATCAAATTGATCAAGATACTAGTTTAATAATTCAACTTGGTAGGTTGACTTGAATTTCTATATTATATTTGGGAGCTCGACCAATTAAGAGAAAACTACCATTAACTTTTGAAAACCATAATCTTTACTTACATAACAAATAACAATGCTTTAATGAGCAAGGAAACTTTGGGTAAAGATTTATACATTTGGGTTTAAGCCAATGGCAAGCTTACCACTAGGCTAATTCACAATTAAGGTAAGCTACGCATGGATGAGATTGATTCTGCTCATTTATGGAAGTCTAATAAATGCCAAAAATCCTATCTTGGAGTTCATGAAAGGACATCTTAACAATATATGGTATGGCTGATTTGATACATAATAGCAAAGAGATCTTAGACCATGTTTGGTATAAAAGCCTCGATTTAAAGGGATTGGTTATAGGTGTAAGAGTGTGAATGATGTTTTTAAATTGTATTTGATATAAAATAATATTTACAGGCAATACTTACCTCATCTTTTCCAATTAAATATAAATTATAAAAAGACTATAATACCCTTAAAATAATAAAAAGAAAAAATTGTAACCTTATCTCATCTAACACCTCGATCACTCTCCTCCTCCCTAGAGAGCAACCACAATAACACCAAAGGCCATTGCCTCTGCTTTCCAACCATGAACGAGGGCTTCTTATCGCTATTCTAGTTTTTCATCATTCTTTTATGTTATTATTACCCAGTATCACCGTTCTTCTTCTTCCCCTTCCTCCTCCTCCTAGTTCAAGCATTGCCGTTGTGCTTGTGTGTGGTTGTGGGAAGCGTCAGTGTCGCCATCACCGTTGTGGCTGTGAGGAGAAATGGAGAGATGAGAAGGAAAGGGTGGAAGGTATTTTGGTCAAAAAATAATGAATTATAATATTGATTTTCTAATACTAAAGGGTGAGTGATATTGAGTAATCACACATAGATGGGATTGGAATTGAGATTAAATTTCTTATTACCCCATACCAAATATGAAAATGTAATATTATCTAATACCAATCTCAATTCTATCTCGTCAATCTTTTGTACCAAACAAGATCTTAGGGACTGAACATGTCCTAGGAACAGAATTGAAATGAAAATTCAGCAGAACCAAATCAACCAAATGTACCCAAGTTTTTGATAATTTTGTATTTGCCTTTGAAATTCAGGTATCAACAATACTGATGGATTTGAGGAATGGTTTTGCTCATGCTTAGAGTGACTGATGACTATTCTTCCCTAGTCAATCATAGTTTTCAGTTTTTTTTTTTTAAAAAAAAAAACAACTGACAGATGACAGGAAAGAGTTAAAAATGGCTGTGTAAGTAAACGCACTGCAATGACTGAGTCAGATCGAACACTTAGACCTATGAGGCACTAAATTAAAAATAAACGTATATTTATTTTATAAGACTCCCCACTCTGTGTGTGTGTTTAATTTCTCTCTAATACTAAACATGTTTTTTTTTAATACTATGTCATGAGAGATATGCCTGTGGACCGCAGATTGGCTTGGTGTTGCCAAGTTACTTCAAGCCAAGCCAAAATAAAAAGGAAAGAAATCAACCTTGGTCAAATTGAGCGGAGCTGGCATATTGGGCTCCCAGTAGTATATTATATACGCGTGTGTATTTCTTTAGTTGTTGGAAAAATTTTATACAAATCCTGTTGATTAATGGGATTGTCTTTGTTGATAAATAGCAAATAATAAGTTGATTTCATAATTATTATGAATAATTTTTGCAATTGGAATCTTTTAATTTCATTAAAATTTTAAATTGATTTCTTGACTTCATATTAAATTATAAAATAAGCATCCTGGTTTTGTAACCTCCGAGGAGCAACCTACCCATATTCAAAATCCTGGTCTGTTTAGTACAAAAAAGGAAGGAAAAATATAATTTTGAGTTCTTGCACTTTGCCATTGGTCCTTACATTTTTTTCAGTATTTTAAGTTTTTACATCTTTGTCTTTTGATATTTTAAATCCCTCCAAAATTTTTACACTTTGTTCGTGAAGAGATTAAAAACAATAGAAAACAAAAATACAATTTAAAATATTAAAAAAATGTAAGGATCAATAATAAAATACAAACAAACTGCATAAACTCAAAGTTATGTATTCCGAAAAGGAACGTCATAAGAAACCTTTCTTCCATGAGGCGTAGAAGCTAGTAGAATACTTTCCATTCCCATTGCATTTTCTCTTTCTTTAAATTATTTTTCCATGCAATCTTAGGGATATATATATCTACTATAAATATTTAGTTTGTTTTTAGTTTATTGTAACTAAAAAATTAATTGATGCATGAGATTGTGAGATGAAAAGAAATTTTCTCCGCAAACAAGGGGAAGGACGATGGCTTGTACGTTCCTCCATAAAATTCGTCTCGCTATTCAAAACCCAATCTTCTCTTTCCCGGGTCTTCCCTTTCTGTTCTCTTTTTCTCTGTCTACTCACAACCCATTGCAAATTATACAACATCGTCGATCAGGAGACTTGAACAAGAACTATCACAAGGTTACACATTCATCTATAAAAGAAGCATTATTCAACAGTAATCCACCTGATGATCTCTCCCCCCATCTTCTTTGTCTTTAGCAATGATAGATTTTCAATTTAATGTGGTGTACTGTAATATAGTCACTCACGTTTCCTCGTTTTCTCCTTGTTGATGAAATCATGTTTTCTGGGTTGTCACTTTCAGAATAGTAAGTTGATTCAACGCATCGTCATTGCCATCTAATCGATAGACATACCATTTCCGTTGGGGGGGCCAGGTAATTAGCTTGTCTTTTCATTTCGTTCTTGTTCATTTTGATCTGGACATTGAATCCGGTGAGCAGGTTAAATTTACTCCATCAAAGAGTCTCTTAATTATAATTATTAGATTTCATTAAAATTTAAAATTTATTAAAGCATATTTCTGTCCAAAAGTGTCTTAATTATAATTGAATCCTTACTTTTAACAATACATTTCTCACATGCTTGTCCTCTAAAAAAATTTGAGATTTAGCATTTCCTGAGTATTTTATAACAAAATTTTTAAGGATTATCATATCATTTGAGATGCTCATTGAATGAGTAGATATGTGCCACTCACTTATCTAAATCTCGCAAGAAACTCCGATGTTATTTGTGCGTGCAAGATCATTTGTTCCCGTCCTAGTCATTAACGTCTATGTCATTTTCATTGCAGCTTCTTTTTACTTTGCAAAACGTTTTTCAGTGTTCATATATTATGAATGATTCAACTTTCTTTATACTCTACATGGAATCCACCTAATTATGTTTAGGTTTAAATTGTTTTGAAGTTAATTTTTTAAATATTCACTAATGAATTAATTTCAAATTTAAATGATATTATTTTCTTTGGCTGATAATTATTGACTTGTTCTTTGTGCCTTGCAATGTTCCGTTTCATTTTCTACTTTTTTTCCTGTTAAATCATAAATGTTTTGACCCACTTTTGTCTGTGCATTATTAATGCATTTTTCTATTTTCCCTTCCTAAATGTTCTCATGAAAATGTGAACCATAATGAGTTTTCTGGTAATTTTTGGCATGGAAAAAATTTGAAAAAAAAAATAAAAATAAAAGCAGAAGGTCGCCGGAGAACACCTGATTATGGTGAAATGCCATTAGCGGATAGCCAACGAGACTCGCTAGCCGGATTAACCCTCGACGACGTGTTAGCCAACCGAGCCGCCGCGTCGAGCCATCAGCTCACAATCACAAACCGTCGAACCCTCCTTGACATCATCCGTGAAGACGAGTCCGCCAATAGGGATCGCAAGTCTTGGAAAGCCTTTAAAGACAAGCTTCGGCTGAAACGCGCCGGATCTGCTTGGACTTCCTCCGTCCTTATCCCTGCCTCAGATATCCCTTTCCCTATCCGGAATAACAGAAACTTCCCCCCACAGCTTCCCCGTCGCAGCTCCGTCCGAGTCCTCACATTCTCCCCCCTGGACGTCACCGCTCACTGCATGGCTGATCCCACCGAAGAAGCCATCAAGAGTTCCCATCTCGCTCCCGCAATCACGCGCCAGAGATCCACGCGCCAGGTCGGGGATGCCGTTTTCGTCGACGATAAACTCAAGCCTCAGATTTCCCGCCCGAACTCCGCACGCCTGGCGGCGGCAGTGCGGGCGGATTCCATCCGGCGAAAGCGCGTGGTGACATTTCGAGACAACATTGAAAGCGATGACGACGAGGACGAGGACGGCCACATGCGCCAGCCGAGGGAGGAGAGACAGATGTCTGCTAGGGAAGCTGTGGCTGCACAGGAGGCGGCGGAGGCGGCAGCGATGGCGGAGGAGGAGGAAGATGATGAAGACGAAGAGGAAGAATCGTTCGGGGCTGGGGGACGCGGGGTGACAATGTCGCTGATGGACCTGTTGGAGGAGACGGATAGGCAAATGGGACTCGAAGGATCGACGTACAGAATGGAAAACGATGACGACGAGGATTTTGATGAGGATGATGAAGACGACGAAGGAGGTGAGGAGCACGATTGCTGCGTGTGCATGGTGAAGCATAGAGGTGCGGCTTTTGTGCCGTGTGGGCACTCGTTTTGCAGGATGTGTTCCAGGGAGCTCACTGTGAGCAAGGGAAATTGCCCCCTCTGCAACAATTTCATCTTGGAGATTCTTGAGGTTTTCTGATCCACATAACACTTTTTCTTTTCATAATTGATTTTGTTTTTCAATTTGCTGGGCTGGGAATTTTGAATTTTTTCCCTACTCTGTTGTTGTTGTTCTTTCATTTTTTTTGTTAAAGACAAATTTCGCGCGTTAAGGCCGTGAATTCTGATCTGTAAAGAGAAGTGCAAAGAAAGAACTTAAAGAGTGTTGTGATTTACAATTTCAATTGTCCATGAACATGATTATCATATGATGTGAACTTTTCTAAAGATTAAGTGCATGTTCGCACTTCACACCTTCATATAAAGTTGGCTGGTTGTTTTTAACCAATCCATAATTTCTAATAAGTAAACATCATAAAATTAATAAATAAAGTTATTATTTTAATAAATATTGATCACTTCAAGTGATCATCAAATATTTTAAGCAATTTAGTTCAGTTATAATTTTGTTTGATCACTTTTTTTTGTTGGAAAAAACGTCAACTTTATTAAACAATAAAAAACAAAAAACAATTGCAACTTAAAAGCTAGTAGGTAGTAGCTATGGATAACCAAGGCCCAGAGAAGTGCAAAGAAACAAAAATAAATAAATAAATAAATAAAGCAAAGACAAGACTTAGGCTAGAGAAATAACAAGATAATATCGAAAAATAAAACTCAAACAAACACAACCCTCTAAGAACAGAAAAAAAAAAAAGAAAACAAACAACGACTCAAAAACCAGTAAAGTCTGAGATATTTTTTAAAGGTGCTTGCAGATGAAAAGAGTATTGGCTCTAATCAGATACCAAATCCTTTTAGCTAAAATGTTTTAAATTTTTAATTGTACAATAAGCATATATCTAAGTTAAAATTTAAATTAGATTTTATTCTTAACTATTCGTACCTTCTATTGACCCAGTGTTCTTAACTAAACAAGTGTTTGGTTCAACTACAAGGGAGTTATACTAGTCTAAATGTCTAGTAAGAGATTTCAAATTCAAATCCTAAAAATGCAACAATATCGGTGGACAATGGTAGAACTTCTCCTCAAAAGGGTCCTAACCCCACTCACACTAGATTAATCTAAGTTGTTGACTAGATGGTTTGCTACAAAAACAAAAGGTATTGAAAACTAAATTGGTTGTTGAACTAGTTAACTAGTTAAGGTATTGATCCAATGTTTAATGATTAAAATTATAGTTAAACCATAATCAAACTGATTATGAACAAAGCATTTCATTGATTTGGTCAATATGTTAGTTTATCAAGTTATTAGTTTAACTAACTAGGTTGACTTGAATTTTAATACTATGTTTAACTTTTTTTAAAAAAAAATCTCTTATTTCAAGGTTTAAACTAGAGTAATAAAATAGATAGCACATGTAAATTATTATATATACTATGCATATTTTCATAACTATTTATATCTAATACTATTCATTTATATATGAATATATCATTGAGCCTAAATGATGATAGTAACTTTCCAATTATGATTTTTTTTTTGTTGCCCAAGGTATTCACTGCCAGTAGCAGTAACTAATCCTTTCACCGCGGGGTCTCCCACAAAGGGGCAAATAGCTGGCCATAGAGTGCTCTCCATTCGCATGAGTAAGGAATTGAATCCCCTATCACATGCTTAAGAGACGAAGTGAGATAGCTATTACGCCACACTCATATGGTTAATTATGAATTTTTTCCATACATCATCTTGCTTTACGCCATTACTCTCCAGGCCAAGGCTAGCTTTATGGGCCCGGTCCATTCTTTTTAAACAGAAAAGGTTTGGACATAATAAAATTTGGCTTGGCTTGCCACAACAATATACAGATATTTTGATTAAACATTAGGTCTCAATTTCAAATTCGCGTGATTACAAAAAATGTTGTTGGGAGAATTATTCTCAATTAAACTTGACAATGAATATGATCCAATTATACAGTTATATATATATATATATGTATATATAAAACAAACGGACATTTTTTTTGGGGTCAAAATAGAAAAAAGACATTAAGGCACTTTGAAAAAGCAGTTTTCATTCCCAAATTGATATATTAGTACAAATACTTGGAATTCCTCGTCCCATTGTTTCACACGCACTGTGAATCTATAGCAAAACAAACAAGAATCTTAAGTGTGATCACATGGTAGCTGTGACCTTCAGCTTTTCATAATGATCTCCACATGAATTTAGATGGCTTCATCATCAGATGAACAGGACATAAATCAGGTTGCCTCACAATATAAATTTGATCTCCCACTCTATTGCCTGCGTCCTGGTTTCGGTACCATGTCCACAAAGCCCATGTCTCATTTTTTACCTGAAAATTACATATCAAAGCACTCCCTAAGCGATTAGCAAAAGTTCGGACACTTGATAAAAAATATATTAGTAAATGTATTATCTGTTATTTCTGCACTCGCAAAAATTATTTAAAACAAATTAGTAAAATCTTGGCCCCTCTTGCATGGAGGGCTAAGATTAAAAGTAGCATGGAAATGCTACTAAACAAGCAGAAGAGAAACTAGAGAGGATACAAATTCGACATAATGCATGTAATACAAATATCAAATTGTGCAGTGTCTATCAGTTTTAGTGCTTAATAGCTCTCTAGGAACCTATAAATCTTCTATCCTATATCTTCCTCAAAAAGAACACAATCCAGGAGTTTGTCTACTTGGTTCAGCTCAGTGAGACTTAGTGCAGACTTCCGTATGGTTGACAGGGATATATGAACCCAGGTTCCGTTAGCATGCTAAGATGTTGCTTATATTGAAAATTAATATTCAGTAAAAAAAAAAAACATAAAAAACAAGATCAAACAAAAGGTTATGCATTGATATGTTGGATCCTCTATTATGACATGAGAACTCCAGAGAATATGAAGATAGATGTCGGGTTCACATAGCTGGAAATGGGATCCCCTATGCAGCTATGCTCTGTTTCTCTCTTCCCCTCACTCGCCTGTTGATCATTTGATCTCATGTCACAAGAGAAGACCTAAATTTGATACTCCCTCTGTTCAGAAATTACAAGATATTTTTAACCGAACCACACATCCCAATGAGTTAATTAATTATCTTTAAAATTACATACTTTTTCCACATTTACTCTTATTCAATAAGGTATCTCAATTAGAAAACCTTACTAATTACACCCCCATAATTGAGGATATTTTTGGGAAAACTTTATTACTTGTACTTTGAAAGACCCAAAATGCTTCATATTTTTTTAACATGATACTTTGAAAAAAGTGCCTTATAATATTGAATGAAGGAAGGAATGAATGTAAGGTATTTTCTTTCTAAATTTCAACTTCTTTTTAAAAAGATATGCCATGCCATCAAGTTTTGAATTCCCGGACATATTTTTCGAGAAGGAAGTTTTGTCATATTACATGTGCATGAAGAAATTGATACCTCTAGAATTCCATGGCCGAAGCTACTTTCTCTGAATGCACTGAACTCCGGCTGCCAATCCCAGCAAAACTGACCCTCTGCAGGGCCAGATGTAAAGTTTGTTACACAGTAGCCTCCCATGTAAGGATCAGGAGTACTTGATGGATCGGGACATTGTCCAGGCTCATCTGCAAATTGGATTGACATCTTCTCTCGGTTACCTCCATCCCCAACAGTAATATAGACAGGACCGCATGGGTCTAAACTGTAATTGTAAACCCTATTTGACCTCTCATAAGCATGCACCTGCTCATCAATTTTAAAAACCAAACAAATGAGTGAAGACTTGAGCCTTAGGATGCAAGATCATTAAACATTAAAATCATTTGTGTGTATCATGAAGTGTGCGTAAGCACTTTTGTAAACCTCCAGACAACAAACAGGTAGGAGGCAGAGAAGCCAATCATACACATGCTCGAGATGATCTGTTTATCTGCTTCATAGAAATTTAGGTCTCCAATTTGTTTTTCAAAATAGAGCCATTTATTTACCTCAGCGTTCAGATTTGATATTTGATTCATTAAATTTGTATATTGAGCAGAAGTAGCCAAGGCTTATAAGTTATAATTACTTATAATATAAACATAACAATACATAAGCCTGCAAAAACCCAGTAAGGAATCAGGACTTGTGCCACTGGTCAAAAGCTTTTTTATTGTATTGGTTCATTGTTGATCTTGTGACATGAAGCAAGTTCATGAACCTAAATGGATTCAATCATATTAAATGGTGAAAATAACTCACATGCCCATTAAATACTATATCCACGCCGTGTGAGTATAGAAGTTCTTCCATCTCCACCCTCATGCACTCTGCTTCTCGGTAATGTGCCACATAAGAACTATACCATGGAGGATGCCAAGTAGCTATAAGCCAGGGAGTTATGGACCTATCAAGACTAGCCAGATCTCTTTGCAACCACTTATATTGTTCAGCTGGCAAGGGATAGTCACAGTTAACTTCCAAAGGTTACAAGGAATAAAACATATCATCTCAACTTCAACCAGTATATGCATCGATTCAAAAAACAAAACATCTACGGTTCAAACCCAAGAGAATATTAATGGATTTTAAGCATATTCAAAACTTTATCAATTAGCCTTTCTCTTCCTGATTGTTAATACGCTAATTAACTTCCAAAATTGAATATTGGTAGATTATTGCCATTTATTATTTTAGTAAAATAAAAGGTCCATGACGTGAAAGGAGTGGAGAAAGGGGAATGGGTAGAGATGGGACCCAAGTACATCAAGCTTAACTCAGTCTTAATGAGAAAGGCTGGTCCATTTGAGCTACTCACTCCTTGTCTGTGGCCAATGCTTTCCAAAACTAAGCTGGTAGTAAACAAGTCCTCATAGTTAATCATCCCGTTGAGCCAGGCCTTCAAAACATATAATTTCAATTTTTACATTTTTCAAGGCACACCTATGTTTCAATTGAGGCTAAACAAACAGGTCCACTGACAGAAATACCACTAACAAAAAAATAAATATCTTGAATTAAAAATGATTACACAATAAAAACAGTTAGAAAAGGGAAAAAGAAGGACTAATACCTGATTTATCATAACCAATGTAAGCCCCAAGCATAATAAAATGGATCCCCCCAGCATTAAAGGAGTAGTAAAACGTGGATGAAGACCCGCTTTCTTCAGAGGGGAAGGCAAACCTAGAACTGTAAGCCACAAATGTCCTGTTAAATGCCTGTTCTTCTATTTCATGATTTCCTTCCACCACCATCATCGGTACTTTGGAAACCAAATTCTGCATAAACCTGGAATTATTCAGTTATTGTAGCATAAAAGGTTAAAAAAGCGAAGTGTTGCCCCATCAGCCAAAAAATTTGTCAAAAGTTTGTAACAACTTTTCCATGTACCTTCCCCAATAATCCCATCGAGGCTGGTAGGTCTCATGTATGGGACTTTCTGGGAATGAGCAGGTATAGCAGTCAGAGCCAGTTCCATTTGTTAGGTATAGATTTGCATAGGTCACATCACCAATCAATAGGAAAAGATCAGGTTTGTTATTGATCATGTGACTGATGGTTGTAGTTGTATTATACGTAAGGCCAAGATCTCCCACTACTGCAATTCTGTCTGGATAGCTCTGTGGACTAGAAGCTGGCATTGTCTTGAAATGGTAGATGTCACTCATTGCTTTTAGTGAGGAGTCTCCACATTGATAATAGTATATTGTGCTTGGTTCTAACCCTGCATAGAGTGAAAGCTGTTAAAATAACGTAACATGTGACTTTCCAGGCGAAAATGATATAATGAGACATGTATATGGGAAATTACTTAAACTTTCTACACACGGGTAGGCAAGGAAGCTTTGACACCCCAGAGACACAACACCCTGACACAACAATATTTGTAGGTGTTGTGTTATGTCCATGATCCTTTTTTGAAGTCTCACACTGAAATCATTATACAACTATATGACATGTGATAAATTCTTACACAATCCATTTTTTGAAGAGTCATGGCTTAAAAACTTAGCCAAACTTTCAATGATAATGTTTGAGATGAATGAACATTTAGTTTAAAAGCCCCATTAAATTTCATTCATGGACAATTCTACTGAGATATTGACAGTTTCTGCTGATTGACAGAGGATGTAAATGAGACATCGACTGACTGCAAAAGAATCCTCATTATGGTTTACTCTAGACAAATTTCCCTCAAACTCTTGTCTTTCTCCCCACAAAAGAAATTTATGAATGTGGGTTAGTCAAAAAGCCCTCACCTGACGTTTATATTCTTGGGTACAGAAGTGAGCAGCCATTGAGGAATCTCATAAGTAGTGCTTATCAATTAAAATTATAAAATATGAAGAGGCATGCATCTTATAAACAAACTATAAGTGAATTAAGAAAACCGAAAAGAAAGCGTTATATAGTGATGTAATGTAAGATGTGTCCACTGTTTTCTTTCAATTCTAAATCTGCAAAGCTCACCTGCAAGTCGAACATGGTGGATGATTCCTGAGGTATAGTTCTGAAGTCCTTCAAAAGGATAAAGCTGACTGTAAATGAGAGAATGACCACTAGCCTCATGTACTAATTCGGATTCTGAGGTTCCATAATAAACAGTACTTGAGACAGCCTTAGGATCCAATGGCTTGATATTGTCACCAATTTGAAATTTCCCTGATATTATCCATGAATTCAGGATCCTTGATCAACAGAAGAATATGAATATGACGGGGGTACAAACAAATCTTTTTCCAAATAAATTCAATAAATTCTAGCAAATTTGCTCTTGATTTTTAATCTCTAGAATAGATCAGAAAATCTCCTTCGTTACAGACTCACCTTCTACTAAAAGAAATAGTGATAATTGGACCATTTCAAGAGAAGTGTGTTGTAGAAAACTAGAAAGAGAAGTGACTCCAAAATTGATAACGAAAGACCGAGCATGGAACTCCATTTATGTTAGTATAGTTAGCTATAGACATGGACATAATCACATAAACAGCTGTCTCTATACATTTACATGGAGAAGTTCACTAGATTCATGACTGACCAGCCATGTATTCCTGAACTTCAAAAAAACCAGTTGCCAAGAGTTGACATGAGGCTTATAAGGAGTTGCATTTAGCACGTTGCACATAACAATAAATAAACGGTTAAACTTTTTATGGAGTTAGAGCAGCAACTTATATGGATTTAGTTCCAAATTCATTGATAACCTCATCAATAAACGCACTAGCATTTCAATATCTAAGGTGCAACCTGCACATTAGTGAACCCAAATGTTCTAAGTGAGAAGCCTTTGAAGTCTAAAACAGTGTGATGTGACCCAATCAATAGGTCATAGCGACAATACCCCACATTAAAATATTCGATACTGATAAAAACTAAAATGAATTTTTGCTTTAACGCTTAGAAAATTTGATTCAATCCACCCAGTGAAATGCAGGTTGAAACAAGAAATCCACCCAGTGAAATATAGCTCAAGCAATAAAATAAGAGAAAAACTCAATTTTAGTCCCCGGTAATTCCGACAGATTGTTAGTTATCGCCTGAGCTGAGGTGAGAGTTAATGGTTCGGCAGAATGCTAGATTTTGCGTTAAATTTTGAGTAGAGATAGAATGAAAAGGTAATATTACAATCATTTTAGACCATATTAAATCAAAAATAAATAAATACTCACCAAATCTGTCAGCAGTAAATATGTTTTTCTTATAAATTAATTGAAAAAATTAGAGATCAAAAATACCTGTAATCCATGAGATCCAAACTGAATCATGGCTGGCCGAGAGAGACACTGAAATCTGCTCAGGCTCGAAACCCTGAACGAGGCGGCGAACGCGAGGATCGGTGTTAGGCAAATCAACGGCGATGCCGCGCAGACTAGGATCGAAAGGAACAGTGACGGGCTCAAAGGGGCCTTCAAGGGTCGTCGGAATATCGCAGCGAACCGCAGCAACAAGCAGATTCAGCAGAAGAATCGAACCCGGGTAACGAAAGAGAACGGGAAGACAACGTATCGGAAGATCACCAGCTTCGGAATTTTCCATTTGTGGGGGGGGGGAGAGAGAGAGATGAAAAGGAAGAAAAAGAAGGAACAGAGGAAGCGGCTTTGGGCAGTGAGGTGGCGAGAAGAGAGTGAGGAGGAATCGCTTGGGAATAAGCGAGTGACAGTTGGTGACCGTTGGTCGGATGAACGTGGCGCTGCACGGACGATGTTGACAAATTTTTTATTCTCAAGATAAATTATTCCATCTATATTTTTAATTAAAAATTAAACTTTTTTTTGCCGGCAAATTAAAAATTAAACTTAAATAAAATGCTAAACAATAAAATATTTCATATAATTTAATATTTCATATATTAAATTATATAATCCATCTCATAATGTAATATCTATTACTCCCTCTGTTTTATTTATTGGAAAGAATTGTCTAATTCTCACACACTAATTAAGCTGAGTTAACTAATTTATGTCTTAAAGATATTTTCATTTTTTTTAATTTTACTTTTATTTAATGCCTGCTTAATTTGCTAATATTTAATAGAGAATGCAGCATTGTTAGCAAGTTATTTTATACACTCAACAAGGACATATTAGGGGAAAAAAATTAAATACTCCTCAAATTTTACAATTTGTCTTATAAAAAAACCATCTTTCAAAATTTATTTCTATAAATAAAAACAAAGGAAGTCTTACTCATCACATAGTTATAGTAGCATATAAGTTACAGAGCTCACTTTTTATTATTAATTTATTTTTTCTTTTTACAGGAACTTTTTGGTAACTTTGTGTTTTTGTAGATCTTCTTTGCAATCTAGCACTTCTTTCTCAAAACATTCGCAGTGGCCGCCTTAGAGCTTCCGCCTTCGCCAACCTCGAGAGCTAATGCTGCTCATAAAGAAACAAAATAATAATAATAATAATAATAATAATAATAATAATAATAAATAAAAAGATCTTCTTTGCAATCATCCAGCTCATTTATTAGTTTTTTAAAAAAATTCTCCTATTAAATATATTCAAACATTAAAGCTATTTAACGAAGGGTATTGTTGATAAAATGAAGTCAATTATTGACACATGGTATTGTTTTTAACTAAAGTAACCTGCTTTCTTAATATAAAGTAGTTAATAGGTTCTTTAAAAAAGGAAGAAAGAAGTAAAGTATGACAACTGTATGTGAAAAATTGGTGAGTTTACTTATTGTTTAGTATTAACACCATAAAATCAACAAAAATTGATTCGTTGATATAAAGTTGGCCAAGATCCGATGAAGACGCGAGCAAATTTCCCTATCAATGTGAACAAATAGGATAAGATGTTTCATAAAACTTTCTTTGGTCATGAATGGAAAAAAGCCAACTAAAAATTATGACATAAAATCAAACCCTCCATAGATCTACATCTTCCTCTCTATAGCTTTCATGGTTGTCTCAACTTCTGTTCATTTGGAACAAATCTGTTCACCTGCACTTTTAATGCAAATGGGTTTTGTTGATTTCATTATTCATCAGCTTTTTCATCTACTTACCTTCACCCTTGCCAAAGTGACTATTGTTCAAGGTCTAATTCATTCTTCTCCTCACAAAGCTTTCATTCCCTTTTGTGTATTGGTTTTAAACGATTGTTAATGGTTTAGAAATAAAGTGTTTATTGAGGATGACATTTGACATTGAGTATTTTGATCTTTATTTTGGCTGCGAAGATCTTCTTGGCGGTTAGTGAAGATGAAGATTTTTTATTTGTTTGACGGTGTTTTTTTCTTTAAAATTTTATGAAAATACCCATCAATTTTCTTCTCCCAAAACACCCAGTATCCTTAAATAACTAAAAATATAAAAATATTCATAAATTTAATTTAAAGAGTGTAATTTTTTTTGGAACTGTAAAAAAATAGTAAACGACTGGTAGTTTTGTAGAATGGGTTTCATAATCATGCCACGTGTCAAGTTCTCATGATCTACCGTCCACTTCTATCTCCTTTTTTCTTTTCTTTTCTTTTATGTCCTGTCTCTTCCAACCCATCCCCCTTCTTATTAACTATCAATCTCTCCTTTCCTTATCTTCTCTCTCTCTCCCCCCCTCCTCCCTTCTCTTAACCCATCATCTTCTTTGATACATCTTTACTTGCCCCACTATACCTTCATGCTTGCCAATTTCATTTGTTGAACCATACCATTATGGGGCATGATTTGGTTGATGGCCATTTTCACTTCAACTATGTTGGCCTTCTTTTTGTTTAAATTTTCCTTTACCTTCTCCCTAAGCTTTGCATGAGCACCATGTTGTACAGTAACAACTGCACCATCATCACTCATAACCAAGGTTTTAAAAACCAAATCGAACCGGCTGGTTTGACCGATTGAATTGAGAACTGGTTCTTGGTCCAGTCCGGTTGACCCCCTAAAAATCGATCATTATGGAATCGATCAACAATCGGTAAAACTGGATAAAAACCGTACAAAAAATAAAAAAAAATTAAAATTAAAATTAAAATACATCTTTCTTGATATTTAAATGAAAAGCTTCACTTATAATTAATATTAATTATGTATTTATCAATAATAAATTATATTACCAAGCATCTATAATATATTTTTGAAAAAAATACACATTTAAATGTATTTCTTATTTAATTATGATATATAAATTAAAAATATATTAATTTAATGTTAATTGGTTTGACCCCGGTTAGACCACGGTTCGACCAATGAACCGTGAACCAGTGCCTCGTCCGGTTCAATGATCAGTCTGGTTTTTAAAACCTTGCTCATAACCTCTATCCTCATCTCTCTTAGCACTTGCATCACATCCAACAACAATGCCTCCTTGTTCTTGCATTCTAGCTCCAATAGCGCATTGTTCTCTATAATTGACACTTGCATTAATGTCACCACTCCTGACGGTAGAGATGCCTTCACTGTCTTCGGCTTCCCTATCCCTCCACTCCGCTCCACAATCTTCATCTTGCTCTTGTTTGACCCTACCCTTATCAAGCTCCTCTGTTGCTCCTTCAACTATTGCTCTACTTCCATTTGGTAGTTATGAGCCTCCAGATCCTGCATCATGCACTCGATGGTGTCCCTCAATATAGATGCCTTGTCCATTTTGGTGACAAAGGGCATAAGCAATCTCAGTATGATAAACCTCTATTAAGCTTCTTGCAGTCATGGTGCTTTGCCAACACATGGTATAGCAAGGAGGTATGTTTCTTTCTAGCAAGATAAAAAGAGAAGAAAGGAAGGTTGAGGGAAGAAAAAGAAAAAGAAAAGAAATGGAGAGGAGACCTACTCTACAAGACCAACAAAAATTTGCCATTTTTCACTATTTATGAAAAATTGCACTCATTAAACCAAATTCATGGATAATTTTGCACTCTTGTTGAATTAAAGATATTGGAGTATTGAAGAAAAAGTTAATGAATATTTTTACCCTTTAATACTTTATTTAATTAAAAACAACAAGAAGTTTTTTTTCAACATTTTTCAATATGTATAAAAAAAAATTATCCCCAATAAGCCCAATAATGGTTGAACTAACCTAGTTAGATAGCCATATAAAAAGAAAAGGCTAAATAACCCTTCCCTTGTTCATAACTTGCTAGGCTTGTGGAGCATCATGAAAAAGGGAAAAACATAGTTAGGCTACCTAATGGTTTCAAGATGACAAATATAAGTGGGTATAGCACCACATTTTAACCCAAAATCTTAAGCCATGGAATTTATAGGTCTTTTTCACTTATATATCTTTTATCTAGCCCAACTTTGTTCGATATGAGACTTTCTCTCTACATCAAGTCAAGTCCACTCACACTTGATAATCCAACAATCTCCTCAAGTGTGAATCCATCATTGATCACACAAACATACTCCCCTTATTTGCTCGCACTTGACAAGCCAACAATCTCTCCCTCTTTGC
This sequence comes from Prosopis cineraria, assembly GCF_029017545.1. NCBI lineage: Eukaryota > Viridiplantae > Streptophyta > Magnoliopsida > Fabales > Fabaceae > Prosopis > Prosopis cineraria. The sequence goes on from NW_026555343.1 coordinate 4,333,771, forward strand.
CCCTACTTTGAAGACACCAACCTACTACAAATAGTTCAACCTGATAACACTTGTGAGCTTCCAACGCTTTTTCCATCATCTTTACACTGGGTCCCTTCCTAAAAGGAGGTTTTGATACCACTTGTTAGGCTTAAAAAGCATCATGGAAGAATATAATGAGTATGATACTACATCTTAACCTAAAATCTTAAGACTTTGAGTTTATGAGTCATTTCTATTTATATTCCTCTTATTTAGCCCAACTCTATCCAATATGAGGCTTTCTCTCCACACTAAGTCGAGTCCACTCAAGCTTGATAGCCCAACATAACTAATATAATACAATATATAAATCTAAAAGATAACAAAAACATCTCCAATCGAACTTTCATACAATACCAATTGCACGTTAATTTATCACATAAATCTGCTGTAGACAACCTCATAATACAAATAGTTGGTGGGAATAGGGATCTAACCTATCTCTATGTCTTAGAAGTACTGATCTCTTTAGGTACCGCAAGATATGCCTACCTTGAATTACTACATTGTATTATTCTGTGTCCAAGACCAAAAAATCTAGACACAAAACATGCCCGGGAAATCAGTGGCAGCAGCCATAATTTGCCATACGTTGGACCAAGTGAAAGAAATGTCGAGTCTAGATGGAGGCATTGCACATCAATTACTGCTCATTTAGAGTGGCAAGTTCTTCAACTAGAGAATGCTTCTCCAAGATGGCCCTTGTCTCTTCCATCGCGCTACACAACATGAAAATGAACACGGTTAAAGCAGCATGTAGCAAAGTTCAAATCCTCATTGGGTTATATGTCCACATTTAATATTTGACCGTATCTTGAATAGAACTGCCTCTAATAGAAAGACACCCGTAAGTAATTAAAAAAAAAAGGCCTGTAGCATGCCCTCTTTGAGGGTCGTAGACTACTTTCATAGCCTGCGTTATATTATTATATATAGACACGAACCACGTGTTGCTCTTTTTATAACCCCATCCTGAAGCATCTCTATAATTCCCACCAATTCTATCCCAAATATGAAAACGAACACTATCTAACCAAAATCTGGTCTTCGTTATTAGTATGACATAAAACATCCCATTCTGAAACTAAATTAAGAAACTTGAAAGACAAGAATTAGCTCAATAAAATCTACCTTCCAGGTCTGAGTATCTTGTACTTATGTGGTACAGTGAGGTCCACAATCGTCGAACCTGCACGACCCAATGGAAGCAGGCCACCATTGTACACATAGGCGCAATGTCCCCAGAGGTCCTCAAAATCGTTGATGCAAACACTACTTGACTGTCCACTTAAGTTTGCACTGGTCAGGGCCAAGGCAGTACCCGAGTGACGAGCAATGGCCCTAATAAAATTGCAGTCTGGGACTCTAACCCCTATGCTATCAAGTCCCGGGTTCAAAGATTGCTCAAGAACACTTGATTCTCCTGTAGAATATGCCAGCATACAGACTAATAAATATTGATGCTAGACAACAGAACGAGATACAAATTAATTCTGCTTCAAAATTCAAATCCATTTCTTGAACTGACCTAGTATGGTTAAACAAGTTGAGGACTGTGTAACTACTTATAGCATAATATTCTCATCTATTTATATGCCTTTTAGCATGGCATGTGACTGACGAACCTCGTTTAAGCACAACTGTAACGGGGCCTGGAAGGAGGGAATCAAGGAGGCCCTGAGGCAAATAGTCAGTTACTGCAAAACGCTCAATGTCTGACACGTCCCCAACACAAATAGCCAAGGGGCTTGTATGTTTACGTCCTTTAATCTCATAAATTCTGCTAACTGCATCCAATGAACTGTAAAATGTTCCAGTAAAAGGCAAAAGTTAATTAACGATAAAAAAAAATCCAATTTTAAATAATTGCGATATGCAGAAACTTTGAAATGCATATGATTTTTGTATTTAAAGAACACTTTAAAAGGTAACTAAAAGGAAGGACATCATGCAGAGCCAACTTTTAATGGGTCTGAGATATAAAAAGGAAATTAATGTAACATAGAATGATTACTTAGCCTCTTGCTTTCACGGAAAAGGGGTTTCATAAATCATAACGTACAAGTCCATCACTTCCTTTTTTATTGTCCTTGGTGGTCTCATCTAAATAAATTGAGAAAATTACATTAAAATCTTACACAAAAAAATTAATTATTACAAGGTCCATTAATAACTGAAATAAACTGCATTGACAACACAACCAGTTATCAATGCAGTTTAGTTCAGTTGTCAATGGACATTACAGTAATTAATTTTTTTATGTAGAACCTGGTTGTAATTCTCCCAAATAAATTTCCCGTCCAGGAACTCATGGATCTAAATGTTTCCAATGGATAACTTAATATTGGCTTTACTTTTGACAGCACAATTAGCATGTTATGGTCCTTACATTAATAACCAGATTGCGGCCTTGTGGGCAAGGGGGGCGGGGGAATCAGTGAAACGATAAAGGAACAGCAAGCCAAAATAGGAATAATAATAGCGCTATGAGGATTTTAAACAAACAGGTTGTCTGCAAAATACGAAAACATGAACTAAAAATAGCATACCAAGCATCACAAGCAAACCCATAGAGTGTATCAGTGGGCACAGCAATAACCTTCCCAAATCTCAAAGCTTCAACTGCCTCTGCAACAAAAGCATCAGTTGCTGGACGAACCACCCCAATCTTGCTTTCAATACTCGCCTCAGAATTCTCCACACTCCAAGCCATATTTCTGGAAAATTTTCTATTCAACCTCCTACGAACCCCAACTTGCAAACCCCTAGAAGCACAGATACAATTCCCTCCGTCAGCCATTTCAACAACTAGCAGTGTTCGATTAAATAAATAAAACACACACAGACAGAGGAGGAGAGAGATGGGAAGGGAGGGTGTGACTGACAGTGATGAGTAAAAGGCACCTCGAATGGAGACGATGGGAATGGGATAAACGTGGAGAAAATGGGATGCTTGTGCTGCAATTCTGGTCGCAATATTCATTCTAGTTTTGGCCTAATCCTTGGTCAACAGTTCCATTTTTTAGCAGTAAGCACAGTAATAAGATCACAAGCTTCAACTTTTGGCTGCAAGATACAAGCAGCGTGACATTGACAAAAATACCTAATACTTCCCTGACATATAGCAGCCAAGTTAGTCATGAGCCATTAACATAATAACAGAAGTTTGAAATGCACCAATTCACAGAAATAGAGAAACAAAATAATAATAATACAAAAATAATGGCATCACAGAACAAAAGATGAACCGTATATGCAGGGTCTCACACAAATTCCTAAATTTCCAAGAGCAATAATACCAGAAAATACAGAGAAATGCCCAAAAATTAATATTTAAACATGAGAAGAAAATCTAGAAACGAGACCACTGCCAACTACAAGAGAGGAGGAAGGTAACGTGGCGAACAAAAGAGAGAAGCAAAACCCTACCGAACACAAACACTATCTTCCTTCGGCGAAATTTTCCGAGGGGAACAGTGCCGAAGCTAGCTGGCACGTTTGATTACACGAAGTGGAAGAAGAAGAGGAACAGTGCCAAAGCCAGCTTCGTTCAAGCGGAGATGTTTATTATCCTTCCGAGAGAGCTGGGTCAAGGAAGGAACGGGCACATAATTACTGAACTACCCTTAAGGAAGTTGAGCAAAGGAGTATTGTATTAGTTAACAATAATTATTAAGCAAATATAACATAGAAATTAAATTTTAGGTAATTAACTGTATTGTACGATAAGACATTTTAACGTATCGATGTTGGAATCTCCGCGGGTGAGGTGTCACTTTTAATACTTCATCATGTGATGTTACCGCATAGATCAAGTTTATAAACTCTCTCATTTTCACCCATCAAATAATATTTAAATATTTGAGAAGTCAGATTGACAGGAAAGAATAACTATTTCATTTTTTGATATAAATTTGACACAATGGGAGTAAACTACTCAAAAAATTATACCAAATAAAAATAAATAAATGACCTAATTGTGTATCAACTGCCATTTTTCAATAGAAGAAAAGGTTTTATCGGAATAATTATTGATTTTTATTTCAGAATATTTGATTTCTTTTTTATTTGGAATATGATTAGTTTTAATAAAAAATACATGTAAATAATTAAAATACAAAATATGACACCTTATCAGTGAGGGTTAAGACTAACAATAAGGCCAATTTTTCACAATGAATTAAAATTTGAATCCTTCCATCAAAAATAATCAACATTTAATATTCAAATAATATTACTTTTTTATAAAAAGATACTTGAAAGTAATAAAAAAAGTAAACACTTTTCTATTGAGAGATAGAAAATGACCAATATGCATATGTATTTTAATATTTTAATAATTTTAATCTAAACGACTACAACTGTGATTTACAATAATTTATGTTTATAACACAAATTGGATTTCAAAATTTTCATTAGTTTTTTAATAACATAACTAAATATTAACCATTATATTATATATATATATATCCTCTAGCAAAAAAAACACTGTATATATATGTATATATTAAATAATTATAATTTATCAGCTAAAAAAAATTATAATTTTAAAAAATCAAATATTCTGTTCAGCTCTACTTTCTCTATCCCACCATCCATCCATTTATGACATCACATTATAATATTATAATTTCATAAAAATTTATAAAGCAAACACTTATAATGATATTCTTTAGGTAAATAATATAGGAGTTCCATGTTGAAATTTATAAAGTAAGAAATTGATGAATTGTAACCTAACCATTCTTTTTTAAATAATTTTTTTATTATTTTCCCTTTCTTTTCATTCAAAGCCAAATAATACAATATTAAAATATATTCTGTTCTTTCCCACCTAGCTAAACGAGAGAATATTAAAATAATGCAATATTTGTTTTTGTTAAACCAAACATTATGCCAAAGTTTTGAAGGTAAGTAAAAAAAATTTTGGATTTGAAAATTGTCAAAAATTGTAGACAACAAATGTAACATTTTCTTTTTCAAAAAAAATTAAAATAACATTTCCATTTGGCATTCTAGTTTGTTTACAGGAATAAGGCACAACATTTGTGAAATAATAAACACCATCCATCTCTAGATAAGAGTGTTTAGATGTCTACACACACACACACACACACACACACACCAAGGGTATTTAGATGTTTGCCAGCAAGTTTTTTTCTTTTTTTTTTTAAGAAACATTGTGAAAAAAAAAATTTTAGCATGCCAAGTATATAATGTTAAATTATAAAAAAAAAATCATTTGTCAAAGTTTTGTTGGAGAACATGTTAATAGTCACTGGCAGTAGCACCTAAGTTTAGCCTTGAAAGTTGAAACATCAATATATATTAACAAATTACATAAAATTTATAGATAACTATGTCATTCATAAATTATAAAAATTATGACTTACGAGAATTTAGAGAACATGTTAATAGTCACTGACAAGTTTTTGCTTCTTGGAACATTACTCAAGAACCTAAAAACTTGTCATAAGTTTTGTGAAATTAAAACTTCAAAGTATTGGCATGAAACGGTCAAAATCATCTCACACAATGCACAAAAAAAGTTTGTTAGTGTGGAATAGCCAAAATCATCTCATGTGCATCAGGCGTGCCAAAAGAACTAGTCTTCAATTGTGATGTTTGTGAATTCTCAAGGTATTTTACTTCAATTTTCTTGGATCATCTAAACTTTTACCACTTATTTGGAGGATCATGCAAATCAAGAAATCAAATTGTATTAAAGGAAAATGGATGAATACTATGCTAGAAAGAAAAATGCAAAGAGCTATGCCTACTCGTAGGTTGATCTACACTAAGCAAACTACATCACATAGTTCACGGTAATGCTTCATGGTTAATTAAGTGTGTTTAATTTTCAATTTGTTAAAAGTCAGTTTAGTAAAAAGTTTATTTGATAAAAATTAATTTAATGACAGTCAGTTGTTATAATAAAATTTATGTTTGGATACATTTTTTCAAAAGTCAGTTTGACAAATTAAAAATTCTTTAAATTAATGAAAATTTGTGCTTTTGAAATGTACTTTTGAATATACAATGATAAAAAAAAGACATTAATTTATAATTTTTATTATATAAATATTATATATTAGAAATTTTTAAAAATGTCAAAAAAATTTTCAATAACATAAAATTTAAGATGTTAAATAATAAGAATAAAAAATTATATAATTTAATATTTAAAAAAATTATGTAATAAATAGTTCACATTCATTAATATTGAATAGTTACATTAATGGTTCAATTATAATATATAATTTGATTTTTAATAGAATCTTTAAACTGTTAATTTGAAAAAAAAAGTAAACTTATGAGTATTAATTTGAAATCAGGATAAATTATAGGACTTAAAATACTAATTTTCCTTGCACAAACTTTATAATAATTTTTCCCTCTTTCTTTTTCAAGCAAAGAATGTCTTTCTAGTGAAGGAGCAGATTTTGGTTAAAAGAAAAGAAGATCAAGATGAGACAGAGGAGACGCAAAGGAGAGACGGAAGAGACAAAGCTCAAGACGCCAACAAAACAAGAAACCAAACTTGGAAGAAGAAATGGAGGGACTCAAGTCTGATCTGTGACCAAAAGATTGTGGAGACGCAGAGGAGAGATGGCAAAGAAGGAGGCGTGAGATGGGAGAGCTCAAGTAGAAGAGATGAGAGTGACAATAAACACAAGCCTCGAGTGCACACGACAAGAATAAACATAATGAAGGTATTATGGTCAAATGCAAAAGTAGGTACCAATTTGATCACGTTCACATATGAAAAGCTACTCAATGGAGCTTTGAAAAATTCCACATTTCATCCCATCCTAGAAGTCTTTTCCAAAAATCCTTTTGATTTGATTGATCCCAAACAACATTTCACTTCCCCAAAGTAAAAAAGTACTGTTAGGATGTGAAATATGGAGTTTCCAACCGCACCCCAAGTTGTCTAAAGTGCTTGGTCTGAGTGCTGCTATCATTCTCGTGTCGTCCTTTGTCTTAAATAGGGGTAGAACAGTTAACTCTCTTTCAAACTTGTAACTTTCCCGCCAATCCTCCAGGGCAACTGCTCTTCCTTCAGTGGGTCATGAATTGCTTCCTGTGGCCGTAGAATGTTCTGAAATAAAAGGGATTGTGGTCGAAATACACTTCTGGGTAGCGATGCATCATTTCATTAATCTTGACTGCTCCGCTCATTTCGCTGGGCCTAACTAATGAACTGCGGATGCCTATTTTCCCTAGCCCAATACCTACTTCTAGCCCAAAAGTTCCTGCGGCCAAACACTAAGGTTATATGAAAAATGAAATTTCAGGAAGATCAAGAATCTCATTACAGACTTAGCTCAGGCACTAAGGCATCAATAAACATCTATAAAACATCTACATCCTACAAGGAAACAAGCATAAAGGTGGTGTAATTTATAGATGCAATAGCTAAAAAGAACAAAAGTTACAATTTCATGTTGTACATGTCATATATATATGTATAGATATTACAGAAAATGAGCTCAACCCCGCTAGGGTATGACTCAACAATTTAAACTCAGCCTTTAGTTCTCATGATTGTGATGCTACCTTTTCCTCCTTCTGTACGAATTTTCGTTTTGCCTACAACAGGTTTCCCAGAAAATGCTGACTTAGGGTAAGAAGATGGATCTTCAACTTTTGGCTTGGATTTCGAATATGTCCGAGTTTGTATCCGCTGATTTATTTCCTTCAGAGTGACATCTCCTTGGGCACCACTAGGTTTGATGAAAGCAAATGGATACGCCACAGAAGTTGCCAACTTGGTTGGCATCTGTATCATAGATTTCCTTCCTACATACACATGTAAAATAAGTCCAACTTTAAAGGTGGGGGGGGGGGGGCGGGACATACATTACATATATAAAAGCATGCTTCACGTTTTATGCATCATTACATCATAGCATGCAAGGAAATTCAGCTAAACGTCCATGTCATTGAAGTTGAAAGATAATTCCAGAAAGCATAGTTATATAGGATCTAAATCGACTTGGTTGAAACCAGTCTGTTTATAATAATTAGACTATATTTACAATTGAACTGGATAAAGTTACATTCACTAGGCAGATTTGATTGCCCCAATGAGTAAAGGAACCTTATATGTAATGTCTATTATACCCTTAGTATCATTACTCAATGAAAATGTTCCTTTTGATGACTTTTTCTCTCAAATAGGTGCACAAGTATCAACTTCCATGCATTTTATTCACTTTTTCATTTTCTTTCCAATCCATTCCTTCCCATTCTATGGTACCAAATGTAGCACTCGACGATTGAATGAGGGAGCCATCACTTGAATCATATCGATCTTTCTTTAATATAAAAAAAAAAATATTTGTTTTCTGTTGTTCTATGATTCAGACATTCAATATTACTTTAGTGAAAATAATATACATTATCAGTATTAGTATTACTATTTTTTCAAAAATATTATCTTAAATTTGAAGCATATATATAGTATTTTTCAATGTAGGCTAAATCGGCTCCACCAGCTTCAAAACTATGTCTAGAAGTGAAATTAAGCAAAGGTCCAGTGAAATTGTAAGTTTGCAAGGAAGGCAAAAAGACAGAGAAAGTCAAACCTTTGAAGATAACATTTCTGTGTGGTCGAGTAGCATGCTGCTTAACCACATTTTGCTCATTTGCCGGTTGGATGTCGCAGAGCTCTGTAAAAAAATTATGAGTAAACCAAGTGAAAAGCCAAAGAGAGTGAAGGAAGGAAGAACTGTCATGAGTAACCAGCCGTGAATATCCTAACAATTCATTCACCTGCAACATCAATCTGAACATCACCTGCCCCTGAAACATTCCTGAATCAAAAGGCATAATCATCAGATCATTATTCATAATAGGCAACATTATGACACAAATCATTAAAGGGCTAAATTGCATCTAAAGAAGCATACATATAATCAGTGTTGAATTCCATTTCAGCATCATTAAAGCATTCTGCAAGCCATCCTTCAGCTGACAGCTCAAGGTCCTCATAACTGGAGGCAGAAGCACTTCCTAATGCATATTCCAATATGAATGGGGAAACATCAGAAATAAATATCCACAAATATTATCAGAAGATAATCATTCAAGAGGCAAACCTGACGTTCCAGGCACCCACTGTGAGATGTCTGGGAAAGCATCTTCGATTAAGTCCTCCTTCCCCTAGATAAGAAAAGAAGCATGAATTATACAATCAGGCAATTCCACAACTCTAGTTTGTATTGAAAGATTCTCAGCCAAATCACTATGACACTATCAGACACACTTGACAAGCAAAAATGTGAAGAACAGAGCATTATCCTCAATTGCCAACGCCAACTCAATAAGATGAGCTCTAAATAGCAAGAATAAAATAAAATTAAGCACATTACTTTTTTAGAACTTCTGTGGCATGTAATTTGGGTGATGGTGCATAACAGAATTTGAGAGGATCTTAGGATTGGGAATGTTCCTTTAGTCAAGCTTTCTCAAATTTGGATCATCTTCCACATTGCAAAACTCTCTCATTTGAGATTTTTGGTCTTTCCAGAAATATTTTTTTAATTGGAATCTTCATTTTGCCACAAATCCCTCTGATAGAGAAACCATGAACTTCAGGCTCTTTAGCCTATTCATCTTTCTTCCTCTTCAGATAAGAGAGCTTGCATTATGATTTGGCGAGTGCAATTTTGATTTCTTAACTTCTTCTCCCAGCAAGAAACCATTTTACTTGAAGCATTTAATTGGAAATCTAAAACTCTCCTAGAAGTGGAATCCTCTGTGTGGACAGCAGTACCCAACAGAATAAATACTTGTGAAAAGCTGCAAGTTCCAAAGCCAAATAATGCACTTTCCGCTATTATTTGTTTTTTGAGTAGGGAAAGTCCAAATTCTGAAACAACTATGTAGCACGGCTACTTTGTTTGGAACAAGTTCTTGTTAAGTTGAGTATCTGCAGAAAGTGAATGGATCAATTTTCATTGATTTGGTATAATCACTTGAGAAGGAACAATGACGGCAGCATTCTGTGGTAATACCCAGTTTTTGCTGTGATCTCTTTTTTTGGTTAGAAAGGAATGCTAGAATTTTTAATGGAGCCTTAGCTACATTAAATGACTTAAGGGAAAGGATAGTTTCTCTTGCTGTCCTTCACTTTTTTGTTCATAGTTGATCTTAAGTTCATCGTTTTTCTCCCAGTTTCCCTCCTCTTTTCTTGGGGATTTTTCCTTCCAGATGGTTGTCTTTATCCCCTTCTATAATTCACTTCTTTTCTAACAAGCTTCTTTTTCAACAAAAACAATAAAAACAAATTAAGCACATAGATTGAGGTGGAATACAAGCAAAATTCCTATCACATAAAGAACTAAGACACATCATATGAGAAGGACTCATGCAAAGCATATGTACCGCTAAACAATCTCTGTGACAGAGACACAGAGGTCTGAACCGAACATGTAAAAAAGAAACTAAGGTATTTTAAAGGGAAAAGAAAGCGACCCTAAATGCCAATATATGTTAAAAATAACATGAAGAGGAAAGAACTGTGAATAACAATAGTTATGGAAGATATAGGTCTAACATCAGAAAAGATAGATCTTACAGAAATAAGCAGACAAGTTACATCAAGTTATAGCCTGAAGTATTTTTCTTCCAATCAACAAAAATTAGCATGCAATTTATCTCAGACAAACTTCAAATATTTGCACAAGTCATCAGTCTGGTAACTATTCAGCATTTGAATCTAAAAAGCCAGTCATTTTTAGAGTCTCTTTTGCACATAGCTTGAATAGTTCAATGTGAATGCCACTCAAGAAAAAAAAATTAGCACTGACATCATTAAATTTCAAGCATGCTGAAGACATCTCTTCATTGGAAAGAGAAACATGCACGTCATTGCTGTGCAAGTGGAACTGGAGCATCCGACGTCTCTTGAGAAGAGAGGTCTCCCTGCATTCCTCTGGCTCCTTTACTATATTACCTGAAATTCAACTTCATTTAAATCAGAAAAAGAAAAAGAACACTTAAGATAACGTCAAGAAATCTGCTTCCTGCCAGAGAATTGTCCTACCACTGTAAGTAACACGGTAAGCCAAATCCCCACAAGCCTTAACTGGGGTTGTTTCATCATCAAACACGTGGGAACTCTCGTCTTCATTTTGAGGCACTTCATTCCAAAGCTCCTGAGACATGTCTGGTCAAAACAATACAATTCTCTCAGGGATCAGTCATTTAAGAATTGTATTGTTACCATTGAAAGACTTACCAAAAGTGGATGTCTTTTGTAAACAATTGACCTCCTTTTGCCAACCCCACGGCTCCCTTCCACCATTAATAGATAACAGATAAGTAATTGCCAAAAAGTTCACAACAACAGAACAGAAGATGTCAGAGAAATATCAAAGAAGATGCAGAACCAAAACTAATGGGGAAAAATTCTCAAGAGTTGGGATGAGTTCAGTCCTTGGAGAATGATTCTAGACATCATACTTATAACTGAAGACAATCCCGCAAAAAGTAAATGGCACAAAGATTTACCACATTGTAAACTAAAGAAGCAATGACCAACAATGAAATGTAGTACAATGACACTAAAGAGACATCTGAAGAACAGAGAGCAAAAGCTAATCTGGATCCTCTAAAATTGAAGTGTTTGTGAACTCATTTACTGTCTATCTACCGACTCTTTTATTGTCACATCAAAAGAGCTTCACAAGCTTCAACTTAAGAGTGTGTTTGGGTTTAAGTGGTTTTTCTTCATCTGTTGATGATGTGAGTAACGGAAAAACTCCAAAAGGAAAAAGGGGAAAGGGGAAAAAACAAAAAGAGGAAGGGGATAAAATGATAACCCTAAGGCCCCAATTAAATCAGAGCCCACATTCTCACCTTTTCTTTATCCTTTACAACCTCACACACATCGAACAATCTCGAGTAAAACTAATATACATATAGAAAATTACCTTATCAAACAGAAACATTTTTCAGCATGTGATGCTTTCTTTTAAAAATGCAGAATAAGAGCAGAACGAGAAGTCCAAAAAAAAGACTTACATGAGAGCTGAAAATACTGCTAATTAAAGGGAACCTATTTCATTTCTCAAATTAAAAAAACAAAAGCTCCAAATTAAAGAAGAAAAATATGTGAATAACCAAAATCAACATCTGCAAACACAAAAATGAAAGCATTCAAGTGTAGCTTGTTAAACTAAACAAATCATGCGTGCCTTCGGAAGAACTCATATAGAAACACAGAATTTTACTTGTCATTATTGAAATCCATCACAATATCAGCTGCAATTAAATTCTTCTTACTGATCACAATCCAATATCTTTCTTTATTCCCTTAAATCCAAGTCACAGGAGATCGATTTTGCTCACTCGAAGTAGCAGCGTCCACTTCAAATAGATGATTGGTATGAGAGAAGAATCATCACAAGTACCCGCCGTCTCTCTTCCTTTTGGTGTCTCTGCTTCCCCTCTTCCTGCATTTTATACGTGCTTTTTTAAAAAAATTCTTAATAATTTTAATTATTAATTTAATTGTGATGGGCTCTCGGCAATAAAAACTGTTACTTTTTAATTCTTAATTATAAATGTTAGCAAAACTTTAAAAAAAATTACAAAAGAATACTGAATGAAACATGATCCATGGTTCCATACACATCTTAATAAGACCAAAGGACGGAGCCCGCTTTTATTCAAGGGGACCAGTGTCAGTCTGCTACTCGTGAACCGTGATATTTGTTTCGGTAATGTGATATTATTTCTTTTTTATAAATCATATGTATTTGACTCCATGTTAAATATTTATATATATAATTTAAATATTTTGATTCATCATATTAATATTAATATATTAATAAAAATTATTAAAAGTGCACATATATAAAATTTTAATTTGGTTCCTTAATTTTTTTAAAAAATTAAAAAAATAAATTAACCCCTAAATTATAAGTCTATAATCCTAAAATTATTTTTATAATATTTTTAAATTTTTAAAAACTATACAATGCATTATTATTAATAAAATTTAATTTTGATCATTAGATGATTAAAAAATGAACAAAAAAATTTGTAAAAAATGACTTAAAATTTATAGACAATGACCCACAAAGTTACATAAAATTACAAATAAAAGTTTTTATTCTTTTTTTTTGTAATTATTGATGTCATTTTCTATTATGATCAACTAAGAATTAAAATTAACTTTTATTAATATTAGGAGTTATGAATATTGCACAAAAAATAAATTTAGAATCCCAAACACTTCTAAAGCTATAGTTTGGAGATCAAATTATTATTTAACCCTTTTATAAAACATTTTATAGTTTTTAACTTAACATCATTAGTTTTAAATGATATTTTTTTCAATCAATGTTATTTTAAAAATAAAATTTAATATGTCAACATTTAAAAATATTTTGTCAACATTTAAAAGTTTAATGGTAGCATTTCTTGCTAATGAAACTGATATTAGAGTTAAGAAAATGAAGGAATATTTCATAAAATTAAGAATCAAAATAAAACCTTACATAAATTTGAAAAATAAAAAAATTACGTTATAAAAAAAAAAAGAACAGACTAGCATACTAAACAATATATACCTACTATACGTTACAAAACTAGTGGTAGATCAAATATTAAAAAAAGACTTATATACTTAATTCTATATGCTTAATATATTTTTTTTTCAATCAAATCAAAATAAATGAAGTTTAAAATACAAATTATATCGATAAAAAGAAATTATTCTAGTATAAATAATCTACCAAAAAAAAATCCACGCGTTAAATTGATTGGAAGCATGTACATTAAGTACAAGGAATTGCACCTATACCAAATATCCAATTGATCTTAAATATTTAATATACCATTATCTGATCAAATTAAAACAGTTGAGTTTTAATGTGTTGAAAAAATCAATAATAAAAGTTTTTTATAGAATAAAAAATGTGTAAAATATTCACATATATTCTTTATTTAATTAAAAATAAGTACCTTAAGTATGTGGTGCTAAAAATGAATTTTAAGATTTTCCTAACTCCACTAAAAAAAAACACTACTCATTCCCATAACTAAGGGCATTTTTTGAAAGTCTTGCTTTGTTCAAAATATAAAATGTTTGGTAGTCCCTGATTTTTTTTTCCCAACTATGACTAATGTTATGTTTGAATGTATGGGAATTTTGATTTGAATTTCTATTTAAGCCAAATCCCCTGTTTACATACATAAAAGTTTATGGATTTGAATTTGATCTAAATTTAAAGTCATGTTTTGTTATAATTTTTGTGTAATTTTAAATTTTCTTTGTATCCTAATTATTTAAATTTTTAGCTATTCCAATCCTCTCCTTCTCTTCATGTTTTCACTTTCAAGATCATTGTTATTCTTGTATCTCCTCTCTTCTCTCACCTATTGGAAAATAAAGGTAAATGCATGCTCCTTCAAGTGTCTGTGGTCAATCAAGTTTTTGATGTTGTAAAAAATTATAACTTTATTAATTTAAATAATTAACAGTTCAAGAAAAATGAATAACATAAATTAATAGATATGGATATAAAAAAAATATAGAAATAAAAGTAAGCAATAATTAATTATGAGGAAAACGTAATAACTTAAAGCTTTGGGCTTCAAAATTCAATATATAGGTCACTAGTTTTTGTCTTTTAAATTGACTTTTTAATCAATCAATATCATTAACAAATCAATTCCACCCAAGCCACTCTGGACACAGCTTCTGATTTAAACCATTGTTCAATAGTTCAGTGAACAGTAACTAGTTGTATTTACAGTACTAACTCCAAGTTGATGAAAGATGGCTCCTGACATGGCTTCACAGAAACGAGGATCTCGAAGAACGTTTCTCAGAGCTGCCTAACAATGGCTCTTTTCACGGCTGCACAAATATGAGGATCCTTAAAAAGATGTGTTTGGTAATTTTGCTGCCAATTCAGAGGGATGACAATTTCTTTTTCCATTGAGTAATAATCATGCATATCGGGCAACATCTAGACCCATTTGTCATTGCATTTTACCACTGTCCCATATCTCATATCAAGACCCATGGCGTTTTCAAATTTCATGTTCTCTACTATTGCCATCTACCATCCCTTGTTTGCTACATATGTCTAAACATGAAATTGGCATCCATCCTCCACCAGCTTCTAAGAAAGGTTAGCGAAAAATGCATTTATTTCCCGGGCTATCAATTACTGCTTCTCTACTCACCTCATGTCTTTTCAAAGAAGGTGAAGAGGGATATAGTTTTAATGAGCTATTTGAGTTCCATTTCTTATGTATTACCATGACTTTCCCTTCCCCTGTTTTCATCTCATCGCTGTCATCAGAGGATTCAGTGAGTATTAATGTTTTGTGCATTCATTTAGATGACCTGTTCATGTTTTTTTTTTTTTTTTCAAGTTATGGAGGTGTTAATGAGATGGTTGTAACTCACCTTTTCATGTTTTGTTTTTAGCATTATCAGCTTGCATTTCTTCAGCAGCAGCATCTTGAAGATCTATTCTCATTCTTCAAGCATCCTCTATCAGAGTATCAGACATCTCAAGCTGAATGGATCATTATATGTTGATAGACCTTGCTCTTCCTAATAGAGCATGAAAGATCTTGATGAGATATGCTCGAGTCATCCACCGAATGAACGCATGAGGTTGTTGCTAGTTATAGTGACAATTATTTTTAAAATATCTTAATATTTTTTTAAATTATTAGTTTTTTTTTAAATTAATGCTGAGTTCATTCTCATAATACCAAAGTAATTAATTAAATTATGAAATTATAGTTTTAAGTCACCACAAGTTTAAATCATGAAATTATTACTTGTGTCTATTTTTCTATATCTAAGTTTTTTCTCTACATTTCAATTCATCAAAATTACCTACAAATTTAATTAAATGGTGGCCAATCGTATAATCAACATAAAGAACATGAGAAATATATATAATTGAAAAAAATCAAAATATGTTCATAAATATAAATTCATAGTCCCAATAAAAAATAAAAAATAAATTAGCTCTATAGTTATACTACATTTCTATCCCAATGAGGTAATTTAAAAATGCATCATAAAATTAAAAAATAACAAAAACCTAAAATTCCAAACATGATAAGTGATCACATGAAAAATTAAGGACTAGAATATAAATAACTTCTAATAATCTCATCCTCAGCTTTTATAATGTTTATATGAGTTTTAAATATTTCATAAAAAATTCTTCAACTACTCATATGAGTGATTAGATGTATTTGAATAATATTACATTAAGGGTATGTTTAAGAGCATATAATGGAATAAAAAGGAACGGTCACTAATGAAATAAAATGTGGTGGAATGAAACAAAGTGAAATGAAACAGAACATTCTATTGTTTGGAAATTTTATTAAAGAAATAAATAATTTTATTTAATTATTATTTAAAAATAATTATAAAATTAATAAATTTGAGTTAGATATATTTATATTTTTTAGTATTGAAGTAAAGGAGAATAAAGGAGTAAGAGAGGGTGAGAAGGATAAGGATAATTTTATTTATATATTATCATTCCATTCTCGACCTCTAATATTAGAGTTTAAGAAAATGAGTTTAGGATGGTAAAGAATGATTTGAAAGGCCGCCCAAACCATTCTACTTTCATTTAAAAATTTATTCAAAGTAATGGTATAAGGTTGTAGCCATTCTATTTCATCTTAAAAATTCTAAAAAAAACTCTCAAACATTACCTTATTTTTTTATTCTTCTAAAATGCCAAAATATTGTTTTTATGGATTTAATAAGATTTGAATTTTGAATCTAATTTTAACTTCCCTTTTTAAAAAGATTGAGCATGCTCCCCCACACACACGCACACACACATATATCTCTTTATCTTCTCCATCTGTTATTTTTACTGTACAGAGGGAAGAGAAATAAAAGTAGTTTTTTTATTCAAATCTCATCTTTATCTAACAATTAAATATAGGGAGATAAATATATAAAATAAATTAAATAGGTATAAAATATTTATAAATTTAATCTAATACATTTTAAAATCTATACCTATTTAATTATAAAATATACACTTATTAGTAAGTTTTTTACTTTCAATATTCCATTTCTCCTTTGTTTCTCAACTTGTATCTCCTATTTTTTTTAATTTAAATAAAAAATTTTAAATATATGAATTTTAAATATAAAATTTTAAATCTAAATACTTCATTCATTGTTCATCTTTTTTAAAAAATTGATGCCTTAAATTTTAATTATTTTTATTAAGACATTTATATAACTTAATTGAAAGGATGTACAATTTTTTAAAGATCAAGACTTTAACTAAATTTTATTAAAGCATTAAAATAATTATTAATACTCTATATTATAAACGAGAGAAAGTAGTTTTTTCTATCCTAAATATATAATACCTGGGTAACTAATTCACAAAAAGTTAATAAAAATTAGCTAAGTTAGTTATATGGTATTATTCTGTAAAAAATTATATATATATATATATATACATATTTTCTCTAATCTTATTTATAAATATTTTAAGATACATGGTTTAATAATATATTTTGTCTCACTAATAGTTAATGGATGAAGAGTAAAAGGTAAATTTATGATAAAAATTTAATCATGTGACTTATATATGAGACAAAAACATATTTTCTCCTCAGTATGGCCCTACGGAAGGATGGCATGCAGAAATTGAGGAGGGAGGGGAATTTCTCTTCCCACCTTATAAATATGACTAAAGTGAGTGTTACTTTCTTTTAAATATGCCTCCCTTAAAGAGTATTAAATATGAGAGACAAGGAAAAATAGAAAAATCTTGAAATTAATAAGAGTAATGTGAAAACAAATCCATATCAAAAAATGTGAAAATAACTTAAAATCTGTCTAAATAACTCTCAAAAGTATATTCAAATTATATTTGAGATGTGTTTTTATTAAATTTAATAAATAATTATCTTGTAAATATATTTTTGTCAAACATAAATTGAAATACAAAGGGCAGTTAAATGGAGAGGGGGAAAAATTGATGTTGGATCCCTGCCAGTTTACCTTATGAAGTCATTTTTTCATTTCATTTTGCATACTGAACAAGCACTAATTAAGTTCAACTAATGTAATGGACTGGGAAAATTCCATCTTAAGCCTCTGAACCATAAAAAATTGTTAGGTATTATTCCTATAAATATATATATATATATATAATCAAAATATCTCTAATCAAATAAAATATTTTTTTATCTTTCTCATGCACCTACTATTTTTTTCTCGTTTTACTTATAAGTTATAACCATGCCTACTAGGAAAATTAAGCATGCATGGCACCCCACGATATGCCACGGCCAAATAAACCACTTATATTTGTGGGTATTTTTAAAATTAATTCATAAATACTTCACTGAATTTAAAAATTTTCTTAAATCAAGAACTAAACAAAAACTTTAAAATACTCTCTCCCCGAAAAAGAAAAAAACAATGCCTAAGAAGAGAGCCCTCAAGAAGTAGGTTCATGATCGTAAATCAAGTGATCAAGTCATCCACATTAACCTTAAAACCAATCAGGTTAAGGAAACGTTGTTCTATCTTTAAAGCAAGCAATCGGCCAATAACTTTGGTTTAGGAGCTTCCAGAAAAATAAAACGGTGGCTCTTCCCTCTGTGAAACGAAATCCAAATTCCAACCTCGTTTCCGATAATTTCCAGCTAATGAAACGCTCTTCTTCTCAGTGGAATAATCTTCATCCAATTTGATTTTCTGACCAATTCCTGCTTCTTCTTCTTCTTCTGTTAACAAAAAGATTCTGATCACTTTCAGTCCAGTCCATGCACTTAGGCTCTTTTAAAAAAAATAATAATAATAACCTTCTCCCGACCCTTTCATAATTTTTAATATAATTTACCACTATTTAAGTCTCGTTTCTTATTTTATTGTTAATATAATTCACCACTATTTAACTTAAATTATGTGTAGTTACTAACTACTTAGCTCCTATATCACTCGCCAATCATATTAATTTGGGGGCTAATTAATCTCATATTTCCCGGACCAAAAAAAAAAATTGTATAGCAATACGTTCGGGCATGAGTCGGACGTTAATGAAGAAACTCAAAATGGTTCTCTGCCATTAGATTTAACTTGATAGCAAATTATTTAGTTTCAAATTTAATGGATATTTTAATTTAATTTAGGGGGTAACAGATTAAAAGGTCTCATTAGTTTTCTGGTATAATGATAATGTTTGAAGCTTTGAAGTCCGGAATATGGATCAGATGAGCTCAGAGGCCAAAAATCTTTAACCCATTTAAAGGCGGCCTCATCTGGCCCACCTTGCCTAATCCGTAACCTATGGCAGGCTGGCCCACTTTTAATTAAAAAAAATAGTTTTTTGAATTTTTTGTTTTAAATTTTAGATTTATAAAAAAAGAACTCATTGTTTTATGCTTATTTTAAGTATAGCCTTGGTTGTTTTTATGTTAGGAACATAATTTCATATTTGCTTTTTCTGCTTTTATTGATTTACAATTTTTATTAATTTCGTAATTTCAAGTTATACAATATACATGCATGCTTCACAAGAACGACAGCTACTCATCATCGTCAAACTGAACTACAACTAAAATTCAATGCATATATTATTTCTCCCTAGAGAAACTAATGAATTCCACCTTCAGTCCGGTGCAGCATTGCATCTATCTCATCGCCGTCTTCCATTTCAAGCTGGAAGAAATAAGTGAAAGATGATGATAATAACCTTATCAAAGATATAGATATAGATATACATATACATATATATATATATATATGTATAGTTGTAGGAATAATATTCAAGACTCTACACGTAGACTGAATCTAAAACCTGCCAGCCTGCCAATAAGTTTCCTCCCAAATTTAAAAGCGAGAAAGAAACAAACGAAACATGAAAGGAGGGGGAGACGATCTTTCACGTGGGTCTAATCTATAATTTAATTTACTATATCTCGTTTTCTCTGAATAATTTTCTGCTAAATTAAACTTAGATAGATTGAGATTTCCGAAAATTTACTTCACGAGGAGTATGTTCGGGCCTGATTCTGCGTCCATCAAAAAGGAAAGCAACGGACTCTGGGTTCTGCGATGTTCGATCACAATAAGCATTGATGAGTTTTCGCAGTGGAGTTCCTTTTTTGATCTTGAAGAACACCTCGTCACCGTCCTGCAGCACACAAATAAAAAACCGGTGAAGAGAGATGAAGAATTACCACACAGTACGCGTAAAATCGCCATTCTCCATATCGAAAATTGAAGATTCAGAATCAAATTTCATTTATTATAGTACCAAAAAACCGAAAATTAGAAACAATTAAGATCGGAAGTGACGATTCTGACGAAATTAAACCTGGCTCTTGACTTTGAGATAATGTGAGCTGATAGATCGTCCGGCTGGCTCCCACCACCGCCAGCGCCACTTCCACTTGCAGATATCTTCGCTTCTGCAACTTATTAACTTCTCTGTTGCGTCGTAGTCGACATGGAATCTCTTGAGGCACTCGCAATTATACAAGGCAGTGGCCAGTGGTAACCTTCCGCTTCACAAGAATAATCACAGCTTCGCTATGCAGTTCCCGAGGCGTTTCAATCAACCTTTGATGTATCTATGTCCGTTCCTTCGCTCTCTCTCATAGCAAGTTAGCAACGACACAATTCACATGACCAATGCCACCGATAAGGTCAAAAAAGTCATTTCAATCGCAATTCTTAATTATTTCAAAAAATTAAAATTTAGTTTTTATAATTTTAATTTTATTGAAATTCAGTTATTGAACTTTAATCTAATGCAATTTAATCTTTATAATTTTAATTTGATGCAACTCAACTCGTAAATTCTAATTCATTACAATTTAATTTTTATAGTTATTTCAATCACATTTCTTAATTATTTAAAAATATAAAATTTAGATTATAAAATTATTTTTTTAATAAAACAACTCATTTTTACATATTAAGAAAGGAGAGTAGGGCTGTGCAAAATTTTTTCAATCCCATTCAACCTAATCTAACTCGAGAAGGTCTAATCTTATTCAGTTCTATTAAAAAATGATCCTTTAAGATTGAAAAGATTAAAAAAATTAAATTTTTTTTGGGTTGGATTGACTGGAGACTAGGTATTTGAACTACTTAATCCAGTCCAGTCCTATTAAATTTATTTAATATGATTGTAATTAATTTATTAATTATTTATAACAATAAGTTAAGACTATTAATAATTTAATAAGTCTGGTTCCTAAATACGATCGCATGCTTAGACTAATAGGTTAATAATTTAGACCACTTAGATTGTAACTAAAATATTTTTTTCTCGTTGTTGAAAATTATTATGAATTTATTATGATTATAAATATTTTTATTATATTAATTGAGTTTAATTGGTTGAAATTGATTATTGCCTCTCTTAAAGGAAAAAGGAAAAAAAAATGCTATGTAGTACTAGACTAATAGGACTATTCTTCCAATTTTATGAACCAAGTTTAATCTTGCTAATTTTTAAGTTATTATAAAATCAGATCGGATTACATGTTGCCTCACCCAATCATTTTCATAAAAGAGATTAGACTTTAAATTAAGGTGAAGTCCAGTCCCGTCTAATTTCTTGTGCAACCCTAAAGGAGAGGTGGAGAGATAAGTGAATTTTAATTGACTACAAGATTTAAGGGTATAAAATAAAATAAAAGAAGAGTGATACACAATTTCTTAACTTTTATCACAATATTTTTTAACATCTTAGAAAGACTTCAATGATTTAGGTTGATTAGGTGAAGTTCAATGCCATACATGCATATGTTAGGGAAAAAATCATCATACTATCCATAAAAGCATTACAAGACCTTGCCGCTCTTACTACATCCTCTATTTTCTTGTCCATGGCGCAGGGGCAATTCAGTTTGATCAAAGAGCTCAACCAAGGGAAGGAGCGAGCAGGTTGCTCTGCCACCATATTGCTTCTTCTTCTTTTTCATCTTCTTAACACGAGGCGAATGGGTTCTTGATTGAGAAAATGCTCTGTTGTTATGAGAATGCATTGAAGATTCTTACATGCGGGGAAAATGCGGGCCAGAGTAAATGAAGTGGGTGAGGGAGGATCTACTTGCAACATGTCTGATTTATAGCCTCGCCCAAAGGGTACTTAGTTTGATTAGTCAAGAGGTCGAATCATCTTACCTTGGGGTCTCATATTCACCCAAAATGAAAATAAATGCATTCCCATTGCTGTTGAACAGACGAGCCACATTTCAGCGAGTGGGACAAATACACCCCCTTACTTTGACAAATATTACAAACAAGGTATATAAATTTTATAATCTCGCACCATCTAGACTAAATGAAAGATATATTTGGATTCAAAAGCTTATTAGATATAAAATAATTTAATAATTTATATAATATATGAAGCGTATATTTATATAAAAGATTATATTAATCTGTTCAATATAATTTTTTAAAATAAAAATGATAGGCAATTTATTTATGTTATTGTAATTTTATTTTAGTTTAGAGCAGTAAGCAATAAAGATTTGAAATTATAAGTGAGATTAAACTTGCAATTTTCTACCTACTTGAGAGCTCTCATGCCTAACAAGATTTAAAAAATTAAAATAGGTATTTAATTATTTTCACTTGTCCTTTGTTTTTTTTTTTGACCAAATCACTTGTCCTTTGTTAAAAAATAAGGAAAAACTCAATTTCGGTCCTTATAATTTTATCAGATTTTATTTTTAATTCATGTAATTTTTATCCAGTGTTTTCAATTTCTATAATTTTAATAAGATTGAGCGAGATTTATTATTCAAATTCTTATAGTTTCAATATTTTCAATTTCTATAAAAATTGAAAACACTAAAAAATTACGAGAATTAAAAACAAAATTCAATAAAATTATAGAAATTAATAATTATATTTTTCTGAAAAATAACTCCTTTAGAATCTTTTATGCTCTCTCTTTCCTTTTGAATGAGTGGGATGATATTTTCATACATTATATGAGTCTAAAATCTAGTTTTTTTTTTAAATGAGAGATGAGATGAGAAGATAGAGGATTAGGAGAGGGTCCCAACCCCAAATGATGGATCCAAAAGAATAATAATAAATGAGAGTATGTGTGGACAAAGTTAAAAATTTGGATGAAATGTGCTTATTTAAATTGAGTTTATTCAAACTGGTCTAAAATAAAGTCAAACTTAAAAAAATTCTCACATGTCCTGCTTTTTAATGCAACAAATGTCAACTTTTTAAGTTGTTACATCATACTTTTTCTAATTTTATTTATAAAACATATTTTAAAAAATTTATTTTATTCTATTTATAAGTCACATTGTGTCTTTTTAAGTAATATTTAAAAATATTTTTAAAATTATTTTTTATAAAAGAAAAAAATAATATAATATCACTTTTTAAATTTATTATATGAGATATATTTAAAAATTAAAATTCTATACATTTTTATTTTTTATATTAATATTTATAAAGTTAATAAAAATAATTTATAAAGAAGATCAAAGTAACCAACTGCGACCACTATTCAATTACCATTATTTTCTAGAACTGAGGTATGCGTATGCCATGACGCATCTTATCAGATAACGCAATTCTATTTTAGTTGTGTTTGACCGTTCGAGTCCAGCAAGTCGGGAATACTTTATTTTTTCAGATTGAATTCGGCATTCTTTTTCAAAATTTATCCAAAACAAATGTATTTTTAGTAGCTCAGGATAATTACAGACACTTGTTAATATATAAATTCTAGTCAAAATATAAATTTATTCAGTATTTTCATTTAATTTAAATAAAATTATAATTGAATCAGTAAATCATTAACCCATTGTCCTGATCGTGTCGATAATCAATTTAATTTTTAATGTATTTATTTTTTTTTATAAAAAGTAAGTTCTGCCTATAATAAAAAAAAAATATCTCCTCCTAAGTAGGAGTGAATAATAAGTAATTTTTTTAATTAAATTGCTATACACATTAGCATCACTCCTCACGGCAATTAATTACATTACATTTTCTCAAGGTGCACTCATCTTTTCATAACATTTTGCATGTCATGAATTTTAACTCTGGTGGAGGCTGGGTTGAAGAATAACGGGAAAAAAAAACTCAATGGATTCTTTCTTCAACGTCGTAGTTTGAAGTTTCTCAAATCTTCTATTGAAAATTTTTAAAATAGCGGCCATTAAATACCCACGAAATCGCACATACGAAATCCCAACAAGAACTATCATCGTCATCAATCAGGGGGAAAAGCCCATCCATGGCTTCTTCTTTTTCTTCTTCATCGTCTCGTCCACTGACAGACCGCGTGGCCATAGTGACGGGGGCTTCTCGAGGCATAGGCCGAGCCATAGCTGTTCATCTCCACTCACTCGGAGCCAAGGTTGTAATCAACTACGCTTTGAGCTCGACCCAAGCCGATTTGCTCGCTTCTGAGCTCAATAATGCCTCCAGTTCGTCAGAGCTTCAAGCCGTTGCTGTTCAGGCGGACGTATCGGATCCGGATCAGGTGAAGCTGCTGTTTGAGAAATCGGAGCAAGTGTTTGGGCCGATCCATATTCTTGTGAACTGTGCCGGAGTGCTTGATCCGAAGTACCCGACAATTGCAAATACCGCGTTGGAGGATTGGGACAGAACCTTCAACATCAACACTAGAGGTGATTATGCCATAAATTGTTAATATTCTTTGCTTTCGAAATCTGGTATTTGAGCCTCAGCCTAGACAAATGGTGCGAGTGGTTGAGATAGTGATTCTTTAAGTTTCTAATTAAACTGAGTAAGAATACTTTCTCTTTTTTAATAACAAATTCTAAAAGCACTTGTTAAAAGAACAAAGGCAAGATCAACATGTCTAAACATTTCAAGGGTTAGGTAGTTAACTTGCTCCGCTGAAATCCTAAATTTGTTGCATTTTTATCTTTTTTCAAATGGTTCATACGTGATGCACAAGCTAACACAGAAATAAAGTTGCTATTTCTTACATTCAACGTGTACATATAATCATAATTTTTTTTAGAGCTAGGCTCTGAATAAATCAAATAATTTTCTGGGTCAGCAGTTACTTGTTTGATGAGCATAAAGTTGAAGCTTCTCCAGAGGCAAGGAGAGACCTATATTCCATTTGGTTTAATAGGGAATACTAAGAGAAAGAACCACTAACATTATAAGTTATTAAAGCTAGGAGAATTTGAAGCCACATATCATGAGTATAACGAAAAAAGCTTTATCATTTCCTCTTTACTAGATAACCCAACAACTCATGTTGACACTGAATCAATAGTTCCCAATCATGATACTAGTATATGTTTAAATCTTTGTTGATGAAGGATGTATCTGCAATCATGTTGGAATGGGGCAAAAACTAAGTTTTGACATAAGCATATCAAAGGCTGCTTCTATCAAAACTTAATCCCTCGCAGAGTGGGAGAGGCACTCATATTTAGTATTGACTTTAAACAGGATGGTCTCTACTAATATATGTATGTATGTATGTATGCGCGCTTAATCAAAGGTTGGTTCTATCAAAACCATGTTTTAACCCCTGCTACATGATCCTAAATTCTGAAAAAACTCTGTTTCTTTTTCCTTGTGGGGTTGAATAGGTGCATTTCTGTGCACAAGAGAGGCGACAAATAGGCTAGTTCGAGGTGGTGGAGGAAGGATCATACTGATAAGTACGTCAATTGTTGGGAACAACTTGCCAGGTTATGGAGCCTATGCAGCTTCAAAAGCTGCAGTGGAGACGATGACAAAGATAGTGGCTAAGGAGGTGAAAGGAACAAAGATCACAGCCAATTGTGTGGCACCAGGGCCTGTAGCCACTGAGCTATTCTTTGAAGGCAAAACTGAGGAAACCATAAAGAGAATTGTGGATGCTTGCCCTTTGGAAAGACTTGGAGAGCCCAAGGATGTGGCTCACTTCGTGGGCTTCTTGGCTAGTGATGCTGGAGAGTGGATCAACGGCCAGGTTGTTAGAGTCAATGGTGGCTTTGTTGTTTAGACACTTTGTCTGTTCTAAATCTCTTAAATCATAATCAGTTGTGATTCCTCCACCTTTTTAAATTTTAGTTTTAGTTATAAATTATGCGAATCATGTGTAGCATTTTATAGAGGGATGCTTGTTGTATCAATGTCAATATAGTATAAGGCATATTCTACTAGGAATAGTTGGTCTAAGTGACTTGATGGGTATTCATTACTATATATATATATATTTAAATGTTATTCCTATTAAAAATATGTTAGATAATACGAGAGAATGTAATAATTTTCATTATTTTCTTTTAAATAATGTACTATGAATTTAGCATACGCAAAATTTGAAATCTTTTTCATTTTCAGACAGGATTAATAGTTTAATCATCCTTTTTTAATTCTAGTAAGATGTTTAAAAGTTTTTTTTTTAACAAAATACTGGAGGAGGTATTAATTATTCAATAAATCTATAACGTAAAATAACTATTAAGTTAATCATTCTATTATAAATAGAAGAGAAAATGGAGAAAAAAATTGTCATGTTTGATAAGGAATCTGATATCCATGATATTATAATTAGTAGTCAAATTCAAACATTGTTGAATCAAATAGAAGTAAAAGCTTATAACTTCTACCAAGACCAATTTATAGTGGTAGGCCCACGTTTTTTTTTAAGGTTTCTCTTAAAAAAAGGGAGAAATAAATCTTTCGATACATATTTCCGTCCCGAAAATGTCAAAATCCGAAATCTAAGCATGACATTAGACCTCGGGCCACAAGCTTTGCATGATGAGAACATTCAAGATTATTAATGTATGTAAATCACGAAAACCAGCAAATTATATGAGCATTGAATAAAAGTGAAAATAGTAAAATTTCAATTCAGATTTAATTTGTCGATTAACAAATTGAGACAAAAGAAGGAAGCTTCTCCCACATCGTAGTAATTACCTTTGATGCTTTATTACAGTATATATTGGACAGCATTATTGACTGTCCAACAATTTAAAAGCTGGAGATTCTTGTGTTATTTTGTAGGACATGCATTTTCGTAACACCATAACCACCTAAATAATTACAAATGAACAAATTATAAATTACTTGTGTATAAAATAAATAGAAATTTATTAGTTAGTGTGGAGAGGTAATTTCTATATATCTATTGATTGTAGGGTTAATATGTAATTTGAATATTGAATTATAGATTTAAGGACGATTTAAACCTTAAACTATTATTTGATACATTTTAAACCTCAAACAATTAAAGTTAATGCAATTTCATCCCTACAATTAAATTGAAGCAAATGTCTATTATTTTTTCACAAAATAAGGTTCAATATGCAATTTTTTTCAAATGAGGGTAAGAGAGAGAGGGAGAGTAAAATTTGGTTAAAAGTGCACATTAAGCCTCATTTAAAAAAAATAACAGAGATTTGCTTTAATTTAACAGTAGGGTAAAATTGTATAAACTTTAATTGTTTAGAATTTAGAATATATCAAATAAAAGTTTAAGATTCAAATTCTCTCTAAACCTATAATTCAAGGTCCAAATTGTATTAACCTTTGATTGAATCAACGTTTATAGTATTTTATATTCAAAAAATTATACCTCTAATGCACTTGTTAAAAAAAGACAAGTGTCTCAAGTTATAAGTTTTATTAAATATTACCCATATTTAAAATTATTAACTGTATTACATAATTACTTTTTTGACGAATATATTAATTTTTGCTTCGAAAGTAAGGTATCATGCATGAATTGGTGAAGTGATTTACTACAGGGAGAATAGTATGGCGGCACTTTGTTATATTACGGACCATTTTCTTGTTGCTTTTCAAAATCTTCGTAATCACATAAAGCTTACGTCCTTCTTATCGTGTGTGTGTAGTCTGCAACAGCTTGAAAGTTCTCCTCTCTCTCTCTCTCTCTCTCTCTATATATATATATATATATATATCAAATTGAATAAGCAAGGTATAGAAAATTGGGTGACTTGGGGCTAATATGGAATCTTGGTTGCTATTTGTGTTTGTTATAATAAATATCCTCGTTGCTAAGGATAATAAAGGGATCGTTGTTGGGAGTGATAATAATGATGAAGTAAGCTTTGAGGAGCACTATGAGGTTATGTATGGGGATGACCATGTTGT
Source organism: Prosopis cineraria (assembly GCF_029017545.1). Classification (NCBI taxonomy): domain Eukaryota; kingdom Viridiplantae; phylum Streptophyta; class Magnoliopsida; order Fabales; family Fabaceae; genus Prosopis; species Prosopis cineraria. The sequence goes on from NW_026555343.1 coordinate 4,361,930, forward strand.
GTTGCCCTCCGACCGAGCAAATCAACTTCAGCTCTCCATGGATAATTCTTCAGGTTCTTTAATTTCCCTCTCAATTTCTTTTTTACGCACACAACACTCACACACCTCCTTTTGTTTGTGTTTCTACACACACACATATCCACACACAAATTAAATTTACAATCTCAAGAATTTAGGGCGCTGGTTTGTTTGAGCTTTTTTTTTAATGAAAAATACTAATTTTTGGGGAAAAAATCTATTTTGTAAACTTTGATCATCATTTTAAATTTTTGAAAATAGTCAAGATCTGAAAAAAAAATCCTGATTACATTCAGAAACGACTTTAAATAGTTTCTACAAATAATCTGATGCTGTAATAGATGAGAAAGAATGCCACAAAAATATGAAGATACATGGATATTATAAAATTTTAAAATAACTAAATAATAAATTATTTTTATAAATAAAGATTCACGAAAATATAAAAAATAACTAAATAATAATTAGTTTTTATTATTGTAAGTTTATAACCAAACATAAAATAATATATGATTTTTATAAAATCTGTATAAAATAAATATATTTTGATAAAATTTTTAGATTATTTAAAAATGACTTATTTTTTTAATTTTAAACGAATCTTAGTCTTCAGATGTTCGACTTGAAATTGGGACTTTTGAAAATGTGAAACAAGAAAGAATGCGTAATATACTTTACTGTATCAAAATATAAGTCTTTTCAGAAGAATTTTTTGTTTCATTTTACATGTCTTTTTAAAAATTCATGACAACATTTATTAAGGTTTTTTTCTATTATACACTTATTAACTCCAGCAATTTTAAAACAACATTTATTAGGGTTAAATTTGACAATGTAGTAAATATTCGTGTTTATTAATTGCATTTCTTAGTCTATGTGCAAAATATTTAAAAGGATGAATGTATAAATAAGATCTTGAATTATTGCTCAAAAATTGCCCTAAACCTTGAATTCTTAAAATATGCAAAATAAACCCTAAACTTTTAAATTCATAACAAAATAAACTGTGATTATTAACTTTTTTAATACCATAACTGTCTATGTAGATATTATAATGGTCAGTGTTACATTCGGAGGAAAATAAACCCTAAACAATATCTGTGTAGACAATAACAGTGTTAAAAAGTTAACGGTCAGGATTTATTTTGTTATGAATTTAAAAATTTTAAATTTATTTTATATATTTTAAGAGTTTAAGGTTCAGAGTGATTTTCGAACAAAAATTTAAGATTCTATTTACTCATTAATTCTATTTAAAAAGATGTATCTTTTGAAATGGAGAGAGTAAAAGTCTATGGTTCAACATGTACTTTATGGCGTCTCTCTTTAAACCACTATTAGTTTTGTTAGAATTGCAAGACATTATATAGAATAATGGCACACATTTTATATAAAAAGATATACAGACAACACCATACGAACATGAAGGATTCAACTTTCTTAAGATCTAATTCAGCTTTGTGATTTTGATTTCATTCTTAGTTAGAATATATATATATATAGATATATAATTAATCTGTAAATCATTCGAATTCTCCTCAATTTTAAATTAGGAAATATTTAATACAATATTTATATTTTTATTAACTTTTTATGAAAATTCTACGTGCATGGAAGTTATTGAGAACACATAATATGATTATATAAATTTTGAATTACTGAAATTATGCAATTAATTTTAAAATTATACAGTCTTTTAAAATTATATAAATATATAAGAATCCTTAATTTCATTTTTAAAATAAAAAAATTAAAATATTTTAATAATTAAGAGCTAACATATTTAATCAATTAAACTATAAAAATTTAATTAAAATAAAATAAAATATAGAACTTATTCAAAATCGAAAAAAAAATTAGAAGAACCTGTAAATTAATTTTTTCCAAAATGATCGGTTGGAATTTTGGACAAAACTAAAACCCAAAGACATTGGAAACTAATTAAATTTCGGATTTTTTATCTATTAAATATTCTTTTTCGTGGGCATTAAATAGGATCCGGGTTTGGATCAAAGATGACCTATGGTTCAGGATTCTTCCACATGAGGATCAAAGTGCCAGGTGGAGATACTTCCGGAGTTGTAACTGCTTACTATGTATGATGCTTCCTTTAATTTTATACGATTCTATAAATTTAATATCTAATTAATTAATTTGGACGATGGATATATGTATATAGCTGAGTTCACATGGCGATCATCACGACGAGATAGACTACGAGTTCTTGGGAAATAAAGAAGGAGGGCCCCACACATTACAGACCAATATATACGTAGATGGCAATGGTGGTAGAGAGCAAAGGCTTCATCTTTGGTTTGACCCTTCTCAGGGTTTTCACAATTATTCCATTCTTTTCAATCAGCATCAGATTGTGTAAGCTAATCTATATCTATCTTTTAATATTGTTCATTATTATTTTTTTATTTTGAATGGAACATCCATAATTTTGTCTTTCATATGCATGGTTTTGTCATTTTGTGTATATATATAATTTTTATTTGCTCAAACTTAATTAATGCTCTTCATTTAATTAGGTGATATTTAATTTTTTAATTACTTAAGAAGGATTTAAATCATGGTCATATTCAACTTGAATTTAATTATCATCACTTGGATCCAAATGAGGCCTCGTCTACATCCCAAAAAAAAAAAAAAAAAAGAAACAGAAAAAGAAAAGACAGAGGCCTACTAACATGTGCACCATGCATACTTCTATTTTTCTCCTTTGACATTACATTCTGTGACGGATCAAGAAATTTTTAATTGTATATTGGCACATATAAAAATAAACTTGTCATATAAAAAATGTATCATAATAATACTAAAAAATAAAATATAATAGGTATAAGATGTGATATTTTTTGTAAGATATGAACATTATGAATATAAAAAATAATAAAAAATTGAATGGCATAAAAAAATAATATTATTAATCACCGGGGACAATTAATGTTTTGAATGAATTAGCCCACTGACCACTGACAAAAAAAAAAATCTTGTGCTTAGAAAATATGGACCAAATTTTTAAAAATTTAGGAGTATGATCGGTTCATATTGATATACAAGGGTTTATTATTGATATATATGAAGTTTATCATTGAAAATTTAAAAATTTATAATGAATTTATTATTGATGCACAATGATATATCATTAATAAATATAATAAATCAGCAATAATACAAAATATAATAAGTGTTAAGCTGTTTGTTTGATTTGGTCATATGACATAGACCATATCTACAAAAGTCCTTAACATATATGAGATGAAGACACATGATTTTTATATTATACATAATAGATTGAAGAATAGTTGCCCCACTTTGTTACATGTAAGTTCGTCCCTAATTATGTTGATCATGGACTAATTTTGATTCCGCACGGTGGCTCAACTCATAACAAGAAGAGATATAGACACATGATAGTTTAGGATCCATGTGTAAGAAACAGAACTCAAAACCCATTTGAATACATGACTTTTAAACTTTTTGAAATATGCTTTTGCACTTTTAAAATGTGAGATTTTATTTAAAAATTTTATAATTGAATAAATTGACTTTTTAAATGCATGTTGAGAAAATTATTGAAAGTGAATTTAAAAATGCATATTATTAAAGCTTTTTAAATTGACTTTCTAATGTCATGTTTTTAAATTTTCCATGCTATCCTTATTCCCTTACATTTATTAGTTTGCCAAAAACCCAATACTAGAAAGTCATTTAATAAAACAAAGTATGCAATAAATATTGAAAGAGGGTACTAACACACAAAAAAGTCAAAAAACTAGATTTCAAACTAACACATACAAGGGAATAAGGATGGTATGGTAAATTCAAGAACCCAATATCAAAAAGTTAATTTGAAAAGCTCTAATAATGTGGTTCCCAAATTCACTTTCAATAATTTCCTTAATGCATATTTAAAAAATCAATTTACCTAATTATAAAATTTTTAAACAATATTTCACATCTCAAAAATACAAAACTACATTCTAAAAACTAAAAGTCATGAGTTCAAATGGTCCTAACACACCTAATGTCATGTATCTATCTCTTTTATATGAAATCTTAGTATCCTCGCTCGTGAGGGAGTCCATTTTCAATGTGAACAAAAGTTTTAAATTGACAATCATGCCATAATGTAATTTTCATATTTAATGAAAAAAAAAATACATGGAAAGTACAATGTTATAGAGCCTACTTCACACATAAGTTTGCCCATACTTCTTTCTTTTTTAACTCCCACATGTTCTCTGTTACACAGATTTTTTGTGGACAGAGTTCCCATTAGGGTATACAAGAACAAGACTGATATAGGAGCAGGATACCCAACAAAGGCAATGAGAATAGAAGCAACATTGTGGGATGGAAATAACTGGGCAACAAATGGAGGCAAAAGCAAAGTGAATTGGGACTATGCTCCTTTCCAAGCTTCCTTCAAAGACTTTGGTGTTAGAGGCTGTGAAGTTCAAACCTTTTCATCATCATCAAACCTTCAAGATTGTTTCTCTGACAGGTTCTCTTGGAACAGACAGAAGTTTTGGCAGCTAGATCCTACAAGGCAGACCTTGTATGAAAATGTGCAGAAAACTTATGTCACCTATGATTATTGTGATGATTCGCCTAGGTTTTCTACACGTCCTAAAGAATGCTAATTATTCGCTACGAATCTAGTTTTTACTGTAACCAGTAGTGCGAGTTTCAAACATTACACGAAGCATAGGGAACAAGTCATACTGCTTTCATGAGTTATAATATTATGATTTATTATAGTTTTTAAGTATGAATATAAATATCAAATGTTGCTGCATTATTGATACACAAACCACATTTAATTTGTATGGATATTATGAAGAGATTTGGTTCTCATCAGTTATACCACCAATTTCACTTTCAAGCGCGATTCTGATTGACATTTTATTGAACTTAATTTACATCTATGATTTTTTGTTGATCATGTGCAAAATGTCTTGCAGAGAAAATAATTCTAAAAATGTTTTGGAGAATACATGTTAGGAAATGAATTTTGAGGCTTTGTGAAAGGAATTGTTTTTCTCATAGAATTATATGAACATGCAACTTGTTTAACGGGAATTGAATCACTTCTAATCAATTCAACATTGTTGATAAAGATGAAAATTTTACCTTTCAATTCATGGCATATTTTCCATGTCCTGATTGAACATGATCAGGGCAATTGAAGGAATCGATGATAAAAAAGTTAATTTAGACTTTGATACAGAACTCCTATTTAGCCTTTTTTTTTTTTTGTCTTTTTCTTTCTTTTTGATTAATTATCTAGATGAATTAGACTTGCATATTGTCACGTATAATGCTCTAATTAGATGTGGCAATTCAAGGTCTACAAGGGGCCGTCTTCCTAGCCAAAGATGCTCAATATAGATATGAAAATAAATCTATTATTGGTTGCTCTGTCTTTTATTAGGTTGATAAATTTATTATTACTTATTAGATGAATCTTGTCCAAATTATAGCTTGTCTTTTGTATGTCAAAAATAAAAAAGAAGAGGTAGCTATTTAAAGTTTGCATTTACATAAATTTAAGGAAGACTTACAATTAGATCCCATATAAAAAATTATTTATTTTAAAGGTTTATTAACAATTAAACTGAGGTTATTAATAACTGATTAACCTTATTTCAGTTTTTAACGAATGATTTTAGTTCAATTGTTAATAAATTTTATAATAATTAATTTTTTTATATGAGATTTAAATATATTTTTCCCTAAATTTAAAATAAAGATGTGGTGCTTAAACAATCGTAATCGGTTATTTTCTTTTCTTTTTTTGTGTTTTTGAAATTTAGGCTAATATATGTTGATATTGATTTTGAGCTTGTCCACTGATTGTGAGTCATGACGATGGATCTCTATAGGCCCAATTCTTAATCGCTGGTCACTGCGCGAACATCTTGGAATCCAAAAAAAAAAAAAAAAACTTCTTTGACCAATTTACAGCTCGCGAGTTCACACTCCGAGTGATTGAGTGTGTCCAATCCATGGCGAACTCCGTATAGCAGTCAGATCACTGTGTTGCCAAAGACACCAATGGCTCTTCTCCCAATTAGGAGCTCTTCTCTCTTTCTATTATTTTTCTTTCCGATCGTATTTTCTGGAATTGCAATCAGATCGGCGTTCGGAGAAGAAGAATTCACCGAGGAGTTGCTCCTCAAGCCTTTGCCTGATCGTAAAGTGCTCGCGCATTTCCACTTCCAAAGCAATGCTCCCCTCACCGATTCATTTGCTCGCCATCACCACCTCTTCCCTAAAGCTATATCTCAGTTGGTATGTATTTGCTCTCCAACTTTTACCTTGGTTTTTGCTTGATGGGAAAACTTGTGATAGTAAATTTGCGGGAAAGGAATGCTTTTGTCTTCAATCCGTTGAACTGTTTCACTGAAATCTTGATATGCATGAGTAGTTAGTTTAAATTTTAGGATCATAAACTTATTGGGCGCCGTCCCAAGATGGTCTGTTAAATAATTCGTGTGCCAAAGTTAAGTCGACTAATTAGATTTTAGCTAGTGAAAATAGGAAAGTAATTCTTCCCTGCTTCAGTTGTGTGACCAAACTCAGCTTGTCATATATATCACGAAAAGAAAGATTTCTTTACGTAGAGACATTGGACAAAGTTAATGGACCTATCTTCACATGGTTAAGTAATTGAAGTTTAGCAAGATGTGAATTATTCATTCGAGTTCGTTGATTGTTCAAATTAGTTCACGAAGCTGAACCCACATCCTGTTTTGATTATTATTCATTTGCTTGGAAAATATTGTAGCATCTAGTTACTGTTACTAAGGGAAAACGGGTGGTTAAAATCTGAGAATCTGCATTTCCTTGGTTATATACTGGTGGTACTTTTTCAAATTCACAGCCTTCGATAGGTTTCTTTTTCTCATTGTTGGTTTTGGCGGACCTTACAATCATTCATAGCTTGTGCTTTCTGTTGCACCACAATGGAAAGACGAAGTCTCTCACTGTTAGTGCACTTGAGAAAATCAAAATGTTGACTACCCTTTATCAATTTGCTCGAAGTATAAGGAACAAAGAGGTTTACTGTGGGACTTCTTATGGTTCAGTGGGAGGATAAATCTGGGATATCTTAACATAGCTGTTGAGGTTGAAATGGCAATGGACAAATTCTTTTACTCTGTAAAAGAACAGGCAACAGTTGCTGCAAACACACAAGATTGAAAATCCATACCTTTCAATTGTTCATTCAAGTCATGAGGTTTTTTTTGGTGGCCATTTCTCATATGGGGCGTATTATTTGGTGTAAATGGTGGATGCTGGATTTGTTATGTTTGAAAATTTTCTTTTGACCAGCTTAGGCATTTTAAGGACTACAAGTGCTGTTATGTTCTGTATTTTGCTAAAGCAAAATTCTTGTGTCTTTAATTCAGCACATGGCTTTCTTAATATAGCTTCTTTATTGAATATGATGATGAAGGTCTAAAGTAGTAAAGAAATTCCTTTATTTAACATTAATTTGTTAAGCTTATACTTTGGTCTAAACTATTGTTTTTCGTAATGAAAATGCTTTTGCTATGGATTGTTGAGTAAAATTTGATTTTTTTTTTTTTTTAAAATCTTTTGGTGCTCCAAAAGAATTGCTCTCTTCTGAGTGCTAAATAACATGTGGATTAGTATTAAATTGACAGGTTCAGAAGTATCATGTTAATGCGATGGAGTTATCTTTCACACAAGGTCGGTGGAACTACGAAAGCTGGGGTGGTTTTGATCCAATATCAAGCAGCAATGCAAAGCCTCCTGGAGTTGAGTTGTGGGCAGTCTTTGATGTCCCAGAACATCAGGTTGATGCATCTTGGAAGAATTTAACACACTCACTGTCAGGACTCTTCTGTGCTTCAATCAACTTCCTAGAGTCTTCCACCACTTATTTTCCTCCTAAATTGGTCTTTCAACCAGCTTCAGGAAGTTTGAGATATGGTACATTGCCACGTGAAGCAGTATGCACTGAGAATCTCACTCCCTGGTTGAAACTCCTTCCTTGTCGAGATAAAGCTGGTCTCTCTGCCTTGATGGATAGACCATCTATTTACAGAAGCTTTTACCATTCTCAGAGATTGAGATTGACTCTATCTAAATCTGCTGATGGATTAGATTCAGGAGTTATGTTAGAACAAACTCTTACAGTTGCACTTCTGCCTAATGGTCAGAGAGCTGGTGTGGACTATGAGAATGAGTCAAAAATGCAGCCAAGCTGGTCTTTGAGTTCAATTTTTGGCAGGCAAATAAATGGAAGATGTACTCTTGCCAAGTCAAGTAATGTTTATCTTCAAGTTGAAAGAGGTCTTGTCGCTGAACTTGAGAATCTCCAGAAGCATGCTTATGATACAGCAACTGAAAATTTGAAGAATAACATTGGCTTTGAATTGTCTATTAATCCTGACAGGGTGCATAAGGAACTAGAAAAAAGCCCATCAATTCTGTATGAATATTCAATCAAAGAGCATAGAGAAACTGAGAAATTTGATTTAAGGTTTACATGGAACCAACCAGTTCTTTGGTCAAGCTCACCTGCCCCTTTATATGCAAGTAGATTTTTAATGGGAAGTGGAAATGAAAGGGGGGCTATTGCAATATCCTTGAAATCCACTGAACTGACCCTGGGTTTCCTTGGTGCTAATGGTGTAGAAGAGGGGTGTAGGTTCCAAGTTAATGTTCTACAAATTGTTCCTTGGTATGTTAAAGTATACTATCATACTCTACAACTATTTGTTGATGAAAGGCGTCGAGTAGTTACTGATTTTGTTGAGAGAATGCATGTTTCTCCATCTGAAGACAAAGTATCACCTGGGGTGATGGAGCTGGTTCTTAAATTTCCCTGTGACATGAAGTCAGCTGTCCTAAATTTAGAGTTTGACAAGGTTTGTTCTGTGTTTTTTATTTTGTTTAATTTCCTTTTGGATTACTTTACTTTGGTTGATGTCAAGCACTATTTGCATAACACTGTTAAAACCAACCTCACAAGACAATTAGGTAGGAGTGTTGATGATGCGGTGTCATATGAAGAATGAGGAATCATACACAATATTAATTTTGTTTGTGTAATGCCTTTTAAAATATATAAGTACTCAAAGGTCCAAATCCTTAGTTTTGAAAGATGAATGCATTGTGTTGTCTAATGTTAGTAATGCAAGTTTCTCGATGTTTTAAACTTCAACTCAAAATATTTACTTCAATGAATTCAGGCTGGTGATGGGAAGTGGAAACAAAATAACAGAATATGGTGGAGTTCTATCTGCATAGTTATCATGGAGTTATATGTCTTAAATTATGGATTATTATCATCTGCATAGTTATTAATGGTAGGCTATATTGTGTATTGTAATGCCATGGAGGATGGCACTATGCCACATGTATGGCTGCAGAGCGCACTATGTATATAATTCAGATAAAAAGTCAAGAGACCTGATAAAAGCTTACATTTTGAGGCTGAAGAGGCCAGTAGCCTTCATCTTCTATTTTTAATTTCCCCCCTGATTTTCAACAGTTCCATCTTACTAATGGTTGGCTTTCACCCTCTCCTTGCTACCCATCAAAAGCAACTTTCTTTTTCTTTTTTTCTTTTTGATCTGCTTCTAGATTATTGTAGAAATTCTGAGTTAATGATCTTCTGAACCTACTCCTTAGATGGAAGCAATGTTTGAATCTTTAAAATAGAATATTAGAGCGTTCAATTAACACTTCAACCACATCTTCTTTGGAAGAGGATTTTTTTTGTATGTCCTAGTTGTGGGTCACCGCAAATTATTTTTTTTTTAGAGGGATACCCCTTACAAAACTTCAAAGGGATCCGCAGGCTTTTCTTAGTTAGAGCCTGGATTGTTTCTTTTATGTTAACTTTTCTTTGTAAAGGATTCTTTATCCTCTGTATTTGTAACTTCAGGATTATTCTCCCATCTCATCAGTCAATTATTTTTCCATTACCAAAAATAATGGTTGCTATCTTGTATGAAAAGAAATGTAGTAGACAGTTTCAAGGTGGATGAATGTGAAATCAGTTTCTTCTTCTGATGTTGGTTCTTAACCGACCTTCTTCGGTCTTCACAGGGCTTTTTGCACATTGATGAGTATCCTCCAGATGCTAACCAAGGATTTGACATTCCATCAGCAATAATAAGCTTTCCAAACTTCCATGCTGGATTGAATTTTCCTGACGATTCTATAAGCAAGCCACCAATGTTATCAAAATTACAGGTAATTTGAATTTGAACAATCATGGTCATAACTCTGGTATGTTTAAGATTTCCATCCGTCATACCTATGTATATGGGATCTGTAATGCAGGAGAAGGGTCCTGTTCTTTCATATACAGAAATTCTGCTGGTGCCCTTGACGACACCTGATTTTAGCATGCCTTACAATGTCATCACAATTACATGCACAGTTTTTGCATTGTACTTTGGATCTTTGCTAAATGTACTCCGTAGGCGTGTTGGAGAGGAGGAAAGACGTATGAAAGATAAAGGTAATCCCTAACTAGTGCACTAATTGCGTCTTGATCCCCACAAGTAAATCGATTTTGTTGCCAAATACCAAGTCAAAATGCTAAAAGATGCCTACAAGATTTCCATGTATATCAATATCTCAATCTTCATCTAATATGTACCCTTTTTCTGCAAACCTTCCTTGTATGCTATATTCACTCTCTATTAATGACGACCATATTCATGTTATGCTCTTAAACTTAGGTGCAATAAAATTTGAGTGTGCACTTTTTAAATGGTTACTCAGTTTCTGATTCCGCCGCCCCCCCCCCCTCTTTTGTATTTTTTGCTTGTAGGTGCCAAGAAAATTGGGTTTCTTCGCCAAGTATTAGCTAAGCTGTCTGCCAAACTAAGAGGGAAATCATCAGAGACGTCTCAGCCATCATCAACCTCCTCATCCCTTGTCAGTCCAAAATTGATTCTAAAAGTGGTAATTGTTGCAGGCATTGCTGTTGCTTGGCAATACTTCTCACAATGATACCGAATAGGTAGTTTTTTTAATTGTACCATATTCTCATTGCATATAGTTAATATGCTTGCCTTTGTATCTTTTTTCCTAGTTGATCAAAAGGCAACACAGATTCCATTACCCTGTTACATTTAACGCATGAACAACTGGAGTTGTTGACCATATACACATTTTAACTATTTGATTTCGATTATTGTCACGTAATAGAAAATTAGAGATTGCAATTACTCCACAAATACCTTGGATATTGAAATGGTACGGATATCACAAACTTTATAACCCCCTTTAGCATGGCTAAAGGACATCACGAAGAGCATCAAAGTTACAGCTTTCACTTCAACTTAGAATGTACAGGCTGATGTACATAATGGCGATGTATGGTGAGTCCGTCAAAATAACAAATTTGGAAGAAAATCATAGGAGCTACTTGATGGAGCTCCAATAACAAGAATGAAGCGGGTTGGGGCATGGGCAACGATTAAAAGTTCAAATTCTCCTAATATACCCAAAAAAAAAGAAGGTAAATTGTACTTAGATAATAAAATGAGAATTCATCTAATCCTTTTACAATGAGCAGCTACAATTGCCTCGTCTCTTATCCGCTTCAGATTCTTATTTGCATTTCTGCATGTAAACTGGTTGCCTGAAATGTCACTGGCAGGAACACTTGCTTGATCTTGACTATCTGTGTAGATTCCATTCAACGTTCAGTTTTGTTGAAATGAAATTCATCAATAAAAATGTAACATTCACGTATTTAACAGTTAGATGCCACAATATTAACTTTCAGAAATATTAATAGATCGACATTTTCAAAAAATTAAAAGCTGATCAGATCATGGACCAATCCCGAGATTCAATCGAAGTTAAAAAACCATGATCATGATAAGAAAATCAATAGAAGAGAGCGGTTGAATGGAGAATTAGAACAAACACATGCCTGTCGTATCATTTATTTTTAGCTTCTTGAATAGGTTGGAATCTTCACATAGTTGCTTTCTCTTGCAGCCTAGGCCATTCATGATAACTGCAATACAAATACACCAAAATGATCCATGTCATAAACATTCGATAGAGTTTTACATGCAAGCATCTTTTGTCTAGGCTATGGACAAGCTATGAAGAAATATAAGCTGAGTTACAAATATAGCAAAATGAATGCTGCAAAATATTTTATAAGCTTATGCTTATCATCTATTGCCTTGTAAACTAGAATGTCTCTGAACTTGTTGTGGTACCTAAATACCACATACTCCTCTGATTCTATTTATAGGGTAGAGAGAGAAGAAAAAATTTAATCCTATTTATAGGGTACTTGTCAATTTTCAATATTCCTCTTTATATTTTTGTTCTTATTAAATGCTTTGAATAAAAATACTAATAATGAGATTTAAAAATATTTATTAGGGACAAAGGTGCAAACTTGTTAATTTTAAGATAAAATTAACAAGGTTTAAAGTTTTTTTTGGTTATATATTGGAAATGGCTTATACATCAGACTAAAGAGAGTGCTCGGATATATAGAGCACACAATCTAATCACATTATTATTACATTATTATTCATAATCATAAGTGTTTTCTTCTGCTCTACATTTTATACCCATGGTTCTAGAAGGGGTCAGTCAACTAGATATATATAAAAGTCATACATATATCTTCATATATATATCTTCAGCCTTCAAGAATCACCAAGATTGCCATCCATATAAAAAGATTTCATGAAAACATTTACCTGGGTTGCTTTCTCTGAACTTCTTATTCTTAAGCAAGTCGATTATTTCCTGAGTCCCTCCACTGCTACCAAAATTCTCACCTTCTATCTCTTTACAAACCTCATTTCCAGCATATTGTGAGTCATGCCCTCCTGCAAAACGAAAAGTTCACAACTCATCAGATGCCTCAGAAGCAGTAATACTAACATGGATACAAGACATAGCACAATAAGAGCACCCTGTGACGATCTGTGTCTAGAAGGATGGAAAGCCATGTTACCTGCTTTTGAGGTTTTGGCTGACTTAGGATCAAAAGGAGATTTCAAGGGGACACAAAAAAGATATATAGTGATTTATAAATGTAAAAGTGATAAACATACAAATCTACAATTTTTTTTTATTATGTACAAGTGTCCAACTAATGAATATAATCATGTTTGAAATACATTCGGACACTAAATATTGACAACTCTCCCCGTGAGGTTTGAGCAAACATTGTACTAAATATACAAATCTACATTGTTCAAACACCCACAAACTTTTGGGCTAAAAGTATCAAATTCTAATAATAATCATACCAAATAAAATTTCCCTGACACAATGGGGTATCCCAACCGAATTAAATTGTTGCACGCAATCAAACAAAAAATTCCTGCCCAAACAAACAAATAAATAGTCGTTGTGATACATGACACAAAATTTTAAGATCAACCAAATAGAGCATGCCCTTTTCCTTATTCTAACGACAGTTTTCCACAAAAGATCAAGCATTCGCAATCGGAGAGGGGATACCCATTGATTGTCACAGTTTCAAGAAATCCAATAAACACATGAGCATACAAAACAAATAGTTGCGACGTATATGTGAATAGATAGCACACAGACTCACGTTTATTCCCAGCTTTACAGAGTTTGCCGGTGACATCAAGAGCATCACCGTCGTCTTTCCCAGTGGGCAATCCTTTAGCAGAGAAGAAAGAGAGGAGAGACTTCCAAGTAACAGAGGAGGCAACGAGGTCGACGCCTCTACTTATAAAGTGACCGTTCAACTTGATCGTCGATGGGTCGAGCCCAAAATCTCGAGCTATGGAGCCCAGGTCGATTCTCTGTTCATCCGAAGCAACTAGAAGTCGGACTACTTTCGACAGTGAAGGGCATAGCAGTTTTATCGCTATGGGTTTCTTAGCTGACATTTTCTCCGAAATTGCGATGAATGATCTCTCTTGAGAAATTCTTGAAGGTGGTTAGTGATGCTCTTGAAGACTCACTACTGTGTATATTTCCTTTTCTTTAGGTTCCAACGGTTTCTGGAAGTGTCCCGGGAGATGACTGGGATTCACAGTGGACCCGGATCCGCGTATCTTTGGTCGGGTATGAGGATCGGGTCGGTGTACTTCGCACGTAACTTTTGTTTGGGCACAATAGAAAATTTAATCCCAAACTATTTTTCCAATAACATCTAGTAGTTTAAATTATTAAATAGTATAAAATAAATTATAAAATTTTAAAAATAGAGTATCAGTAACTAATCGTTAACTTTAGCTAATGGGTATTATGTATGGCTCATAATGACATGTGACATGACACGTCAACATGATGAAGACTCAAATTTAGTCACGAATTATTTTTTAAGGAGCGCTAAGTAATCTCTATTATAGAAAAACAAATCATCCAACACTTTATCTTTAATTTTGATCAAATACTATTTATTTTCATATTTATGAAGTCCACAAAGCATTAATTTTTTTAATTTTCTTGCCTTCTTTCACAATATAAGTTTCAAAAGAAAAGGTTCAATGAATTCTTATCTAAAGATGTTCACAAGGGCGATGTCAATGAAGTAGAAGTTTGATTTTATTATGCATGAAATAAGCTTGATTCTTGCTTAATTTAGTTACAAATTGTTTATTCTACTTTATTAATTTCATCTTTTTAAATGTTTTCAAATAAGAATGCTTTAAACCTTTTCTTCTCGAGTTGAGATTGAGAACGAAGGCAAAAAGATTGAAGAAATTAATGCTTTATGAGCCTCATATCATCCAACATCTTCTCTTCAATTTTGACCAAACATTATTTATTTTCATACTTATGAGGCCCATAAAGCATTAATCTTTTTAATCTTCTTACCTTCATTTTTAATTTTAGCTTGAGAAGATGTTCAAAAAGTTTTTATTTGAAGACATTCACAAAAACGACATTAACAAAGTAGAAGAAATAATTCATAACTAAATTAAGCTAGAATCAAACTTCTTTTATGCGTAATAAAATCAAGCTTCTACTTCATTGATATTGTCCTTGTAAATATCTTTAGATAAAAACTCATTAAACCTCTTTTTTTAGAGTTATATTGTGAACAAAGGTAAGAAGATTGGAGAGATTAATACTTTATGGATCTCATAAATATGAAAATAAATGATGTTTAGTCAAAATTGAGAGAAATGTGTTGGATGGTCTTTTTTTTATAGTACAGGCTATTCAGTGCTTCTCAAAAAATAATTTATAGTTAAATTTGCACATTTACCATGCTGATGTGTTGTGCGCTCGTCATGGCATTATGAGCCCCATATAATGTTCATTAGTTGAAGTTAATGGTGGGCTACTGAATGCTACATTTTTTAAAATTTATGATTTATTTTATACTATGTAATAGTTTAAGCTATTAAATGCTCCTCAAAAAATATTTTGTAACTAAATTTACTACTTTACTTGTTTTGTTTTTAGACGGCAAGGATTTGGTCACATCCACGGAGGTTTGAAAAATTGTTAATCATTTATTCATTTGGTTTATAAATGGTTAATTTTGTTTTTAAAGCTAAGTAATTTTCAATTTTGCTCATTTCACAAAATTTTTCCATAATCGTAAAAATATATTATTGTTTTAGAAAAATCTCCACCCTCGATGAGGATGATACTCAGCAATCTTAGATATTTAGACACATGACAACTTCTTGCACATCTTCAACATTAACATTTTACGTATAGAAAAAACTTATATATATTTAAAGTATTTATTTTCAATTATATTATTATATGTATATTTTTAATAGATTATTTATTCTATAATAAATTTTTATTATTGATATTATTAACATATTAAAATTTACATGTTATGACTTGATTGAGTAAAAATATATTAAGTATATAAGTTTTGCCTTTTATGTATAACAAAATCATCAAGTTATTTTAATTTTCATGACTCTTTAGGATTTGTCTCACAAATCACTACTTTTAAGAACAGTGTTAGCTTATGCTAAAATGCATATCTTTATTCTTCAGATATTAAATTGCACCAGACTTAGCCATACAACAACCACTCCCATGACCATTTGATATAAAAACACATTATGTATATTTTTAAAAAACAATAATTTGCCAGTTCTTATATTTTGTTTCTCCGAGGATTATTGCTTGACCAGATTTCACTCATGAACCACTGTTTCCCTAGAAGTTTAGGTGGGTTTAAGTCAAATTTATGAGTTTTAGCCCAAAAAATTAGGATTGGACTAAAAATTATATTTTAGTCTAATCAGATTCTTAAAATTCGCCTTATTTTAATTAAGTTTTTATAATTTGATTGATTAAATGCATTCCGGATCACAGCAAAATACCTACAGTCCCACAACTCTACCTCCCTCCCGCTTTATTCATATTTTATTATAAATTTTTATACTTTTTTTGATATTTTAAATTCTTCTATTTTTATTTTTTAATATTTTACGTTCATCTAAAATTCTTATATTTTATTCATTTTGTTCATTTAAAAATTTAAAATATTAAAAAATAAAAATGTAGAGATCTAAACATTAGAAAAATACAGGAATCTATAACAAAATACGAACAAGACCAAAATGTATGGGGTTGTTTGAAACTATTTTTATTTTATTATTTTGAGAACTGATATTTTGTTGAACATGTTTTGAGAATAAAAAAATTAAAAATAAGTTTTTTTTTTCATTCTCCCTTATTCTCTAGAACAATAATCACAGAACACCTAAAAATTGTTTTCATTTTTCTATTCTTCAAAATAATATTTTATTTTTTTATTCTTAAAAATACTTTTTAAAAACATGTTATCAAACAAATTTTTTTATTTTCTTATTTTGAAGAATAAAAAACTGTTCCCAAAATAGATTTCCAAACAGATCCTATATTTTCTTTTATATATATATATATATATAGTTGAATGAAAAACACCATATATTTTCTTCACACAAATGCAATAAACCCAAACCCAAGGATTTCAAGAAGGTTGGTCCTTTCTTCCATAAGTATGAAGCACGACAAGTGAGTCCCCTCCTCCCAAAAAAATATATAATGCAATTCTATTTTTCCAGACGAGATTGTAACGTAATTCTCCGAATGTTTCTTCAACCATATCAAAAAATAAAATAAAATTCTTAATTCGACCATCACTTCAACACATCGTTCACAAACACAAAGCATGTGCCCTGAAATTTTAGGACAGGGTAACTGAGAACTCTAATGCAACATTTGATAAGTAAAAAAGTATTTTTAAAAAAATAAGAATACAAATGTATTTATTTATTTTCTAAAATATATCATATATGTTGGATCGAACAGGCCTTTTAGTATAAAAAACATTGCATATTGTTTGATGCATTTATTGCATTTTTGCTATTATGTCTTTATTAATTGTGAGATACTAATTTAGTGTCATTAAGAAGTTATTAGGTCAAACATTTAATGTGGGTGTATTTTGGAAAGAATTTTAAATTAAAACAGAGTACTTTCTTTGCCCCAAATTATAATATAACTTTAAAAGAATTTTTATTTTAAAATATAAGATAATTTAAAAAAAATAAAATTTTATTAATGATATTTTTTTCAATATAGAAAGAGAATTGAACTAATAAAATAATATAATGATTAAATATGTGAGGATGTTTTTAAAAGTTTATAGTTTTGTTATAAAAAAATAAATTTATAAAGTATCATTATTGTATTTTATTGATATCTATACATATATATAATCTTGTCTCAAATTGTTTCATAATTTGGGACAAGGAGAGTACTCCTTTCATTTCTATATATAAAAAAAAAAACTATAGAAGTATCATATAATTTTAAAAAATTAATTAACTATAATAATTATATTTGAAATTTTTTTGATTAAAATACCTTATATTAATCAATATAAGCATATGTTAATTATTTTTTATTAATGTAAATTATGAAGGACAATTTAAAAATTTATAATAAATATTTATTAAAATATGTGATTTTATTTATGAAAAATATGAATTAAAAGTAATGATTTCTCTGACAAATAAAAATTGGAGGCATTACTATTTAAGAAATCTAACTAATTTTAACCACATTTTTTCATCTTGAAAATTCAGATATTTCTTTTATAGAAATGAATTTCGGAGCAATACTTCACTGCCATCCTCCAAAAGCTTATTCTGGTTACCGTTAGGCGGCGCTTCAACAGAAGAAATCAGCGCGAAGTTCTTTTATTGACAAACAAGCAAACCAAAAGCTCGAAGCATCAGAATGTTAAAGAAAACACAGCGAGAAAGAAAGAGGGTTAGAGAAACCCAGATATGGGTGGAGGCTTTCTCGACTTCTCTTCTCGTGTTGGAAATCGAAGAGGAATCTCCATTCATAGCATTCAGATATTCTTGTTGCTTCCAATGTGGGTTTTCTTCAAGGCAATGGAAGAATTTCAAGAAATTTATACCTCGCTCTCTGCATACCCTAATTGATATTTTAAAGCTTCATCAATTGAACTGAGCATCTTATTATCCTCTGGGAGACGGTATTTATATTTTTAAACTTTTTATTTGATGCCTGGGCATTTAAGATTTTTTTTCTTAATCAGCGGCATTTAATATTTTTAATCTCAAAATACGTTCACAGAAATTGACTTCAGGTTGTTATGGAGAAGTACTATCTTTTCTTATTGATCCTGCCCCTTTGGATTTTGGTTTTTTAAACTTTTGTGTGTCACGTTTGGCTGATGAAAAATTGTGGATAATCAAATGAGTATAAAAATTGTAATTTGTAACAAATGAAATAATTTTTCTTTTTTTCTTTAAAAGCCCAATTCGTGCTGCTGTATGGCTGCTTAGTTGCTCTTAGTTGCCGCCAGAGAGTCCAGCTCTTTGTTAAACTGTTTTTGTCTATCCAGAAAATGATCTGAAGGTTGGGGGAATATTTAGTTGTTGTTCTTATTTTTCAGATTAGAATGCTCTTCTTTTTTTGGCCAAACAGATCATGATGGTCTTGATAGTGAATCTGTTCATATCCTATTCACTTTTTGGAAAATTACGGAATTAATTATTGATACCTTTTTGTGAGGGAGGGAATTGGGAAATAACATGTCATATCCATGTTGGATTTTCTCACGAAGGAATGAAAATATGCTGCTTTTGGTTGCAGTCTCTTGTTTTGTCCATTGAAATGGCTGTTCCAAAAGTGGACAAAAAGATGCTTGAAGAACTTGAAGTAATGGGATTTCCAAAGGCAAAGGCAACGCGAGGCCTCCATTATTCTGGTTAGTCTATCATATAAAGATATTTCTTAGACGTGTTATTTTTGTACAAGCTGGTTATCATACTAAAAGCTGTTTCTAATTTTTTTTTTTTTTTGGATGTTAGGAAATTGTTAGATTGTAATGCTTGAATGAATAGTTCATATGAAATTTCATTCCTGATTGACACAGTAATCAGTACAGTTATTTTGTATACTTCCTGTTATGCTTGCTTTAATTTTTAGCTCAAAAAGGACAGATACTTAGGAAAAAGATGAGATGCCTTTAACCATATTTATCTGTCTCTCCATTCATAAGTCATTTTTTTCAGATGGGATGCAATACATGTCATCGTCCAAATTCCAAAAGAACAAATTGATTAATAAGAAAGTTGTGTCCTAGACAAAATTATCCTTGCAAATTCACATAAAACTGAAAGGGTGCATCTCTGTTTCATTGGGTAAAACACGTGTACTTGTATGCATTGGGGTTATTATAGAAAATGGTAATTGGAAAAAGAACTATTTATTTGATCAAGACTACTTTAAGTTTTTGGGGAAATCATTTGTAATTAGAAAGATGTACTTCTTTTGGCATGTCCTAGAGTGTGCTTTTTGTGTAGGTATACTTTTTTGTTAGCTTTAGCTATTTTTTAATTTGTGCTATATTTCCTTAAACCATGTTCTTTCTCTTTTCCAGGCAATACTAATGTAGAGGACGCTATAAATTGGATAATTGATCATGAAAATGATCCTGATATTGATGAGATTCCGTTGGTAAGTTTCTGCGCCATTGATTCCATAATTTCAAATATTGTTCGGTAGATTTAGTTTGATGCATGCTAGTTCCTGTTTCCTCGCATATCCTTAAAGTCTGTTGAGTAATTATTAAAGGCTGGAGACATTGTTATAACTTATAAGATGGGAGTGGAAGATGTTATTTGACATTCTTAATAGTCATATGATATTAATAGTGGTTTAAACTAATTTATATCTGTGTCCCATTAGAACTTGGAGGTGTTGTCATGGCAGCCACCATGATGGAATGGAGTGGCAGTTTTGGGTCAAGAAGCATGCATACTGACACAGCGATAAAATTTGAAGCATCTACATGTAACCTAAAGTGTTGTATCATATCAATTGTGATGTAATGTTATACAATGACATGGCTTTTATCCCAAGTGTCTGTGCTGTGAAACCTCCAAGGCATGGTGGCTGTGGCAGCTATCAATTGTGCCATATTTTGGGCTTTCTGCCATGCGCCATTGACAACACCAGTACTAATTTGACAAGGAAAAATCTCAGGACACTAAATTCTGGGAAAATAAATGCGTTCAAGGTGAAATGATAATCAAAGTTCTCACTTTATGAAGCAGAAGCTACCATCACAAGATTAAAGATATATATATATATTATATGCAATTTTAGTTACATGGATTTCAATTATTCTTCATGTATTGAGTTACACTAGGAGTGATTTACTAAAATACTTCAGTTTGATAGGTACACATTCTGGTAGGTTGCTATGGCTGGGCTAATCCATTGTTTCAACTGTTCTCATTCTTCCAGGTAGATATAGATATTGAGATCGGTTCTTCTCAATCATTCCCTATTACAGAAGAAGTGAAAATCAAAGCACAGAAGTTAAGGTTCATTTACGGCCTTTCACACCATTTTCCAAGCAGTTGTTTATTAAGAAATAATGACTTTATCTGATTATTGAGAACTCCAGATGATATATTTTATATGGTTCTATAACTTCATCTCAATAATGGAAATCTTAAATTCATCGTTTCCCTTTCTTCTGGTTGGTTCTTATTGCCATTGTTGCTCTGTTGTAGGGAACAATTGCACAAGAGGAAGGATGAAGAAGAAAGGAAATTGGAGATACAAAGGGAAAAGGTACATGCTTTTATTTAATTATCTCTCAACCGTACAATAACAATAACTTATTTTTCCTCTTTGCTTTTCTTTCCCCTATATTTCATAATTCAGTTGTTTGTCCCTTTTATTATTCATAATTCAATAAATTTCAAATATTTGCTAAGATCAAAATAATTTCTTACTTGTTCAACCCTTTTTGGTGGAACCATGAAGAAGTTAATATTTCTGTTAACTCTGTTTAGGCCTTGCAATTGTCGTCAATTGTGGCAACATTAATTTATGTTAATTTTCCTGTTCTGATTCTAGGAGAGAATGCTATATTAATTTATGTTAATTTTCCTGTTCTGATTCCAGGAGAGAATCCAAGCTGGTAAGAAACTCAATGAGATGAAGCGAATTGCCGAAGAAAATGAAAGGCAACGGTATGTTCATATTTAATTATTGATCTCTATAGTTTTTCCTATTTATAAGGATTTTAGGTGGTTGCACTTATGTACGTGAGTTGTCAGACATATAGCCTTGCGGAAAGCAGAGAAAGAAGAAGAGAAAAGAGCAAGGGAAAAGGTCATGCAGAAACTTGAACAGGATAAGGTGAAGAACTCACTATCTATATTTTGACTGCAAATTTTGAATAACAACTTTGATCTAAAGTATTGAATTTGAGAAATTTCTTCATCGTAGTTCATAAAATGCCTTCATCACTTAGCATGAATGAGAAATTCAATCTGTGAAAGCTGAACCCCCTTTCCATTTTGAGCCCAGTCATCAGAGATAAGAAAAGTAACATATACATGCATAATCCTGTGATATACTTTCACAAGTTCTCTTCTGAACACCAGACTGAGGAGGATGCGTACTGATTATGTGTTCCATTTTATTTGAGCATTGTTGAGAAGTCTCTGAGTTTGTCTATCTTCACAGATAAACAGAAGATCTAAACCTGGGTTGCCCCTAGAAGGCCATGCGACCAGGAAATCTTTATCTTTAACAATACAGAAAGAAACGGTATGATGTCTGTTCTTGTATTTCATATTTAAATGAATCTTACCCTTCCACTACATCAATGAAACTTTATTGCTTCAATGGAAACTGCAGAATCCGAAGCCTGTTTACACCGTTACAAAAGTTGACCTGTTGAGAGAATGTTTGAGGTCCCTCAAGCGTAACCACCAGGTTAATAAATTTTATTTCTCTGTCTTAAGCTTACTTTTCGACTTATTGGTCTACTCCAAGAGTTATGGAATCCTTCTATAAGGTAAAGAGTCATTTGGCATTTAAAGTAGAATAAAATTTAAAAAAATGAACAAGAAGTCTAATATTACTCATTTTTACTGAGTGATCCAAGTCATTCGTGCACACTGTCTGTTCTGTACACGAGATGCTTATGCGGACCTTCACTCATGTCATTTCTTGCTTGGATAACTTTTTTGTCTTTGGTTCATAGATTTTTTTTTTTCATTAGAACAAAGCATTTTTCTAATCAGTCCACGTTGTTTCATGGCAAGGTCCAGTTTTTCATGTGCATGTTCTAGATGAAAGATGTAGTGATCTGATTATCTGCAGAAAATAACGTATGAGTTTATCACTGTCTACACCATTCAGCCATTCCTTCAAACGTCGCTTATTTAAACTTTACATTCACACCTAAGTTTTGGTTGGATGGTATATGTTGAAGGTTTATGTGTCTTTGTAGTTTTAACCTTATCTCATGAAAATCCACAAGAAGCAGTCTACAGACACAGAAACTTTCAATCACAATTATGTCGGGAGGTTGACATAACATGCTTTATTCACCCAGTCTTGCATTAGTTTTCTGGTACGGAAGTTAATCTTTATGGCTGTTTTTTCTAATGTTTTATTTATTGGTTTTTAAAATTCTCTATAGGATGAGCATGCAAGAGTCAGAAGGGCCTTTGAAACACTCTTAATTTATGTTGGGAATGTTGTCAAGAATCCCAACCAAGAAAAATACAGGAAGATCCGATTGAGCAACCCATTATTCCAGGTAAGACAGTGTTTTGATCAATGGGAAGACCTTGTGTTCTCTGAAACCTATGATAATTTAGATAGCCATATTTTTATCCCTCTAAATAGTTTGTTCAAGGCCCAAACTGGAGCGATTTTGAGTTGTTTGCTTGTGGCTCCATGGTGAAAGTTTGGGGGATATGGTGAATTCCTTGTGTGTAATTGAGTAGATTAAGTTAGAACTGGTTTTTACACTTTAGAGTTGTTATAGTGAACTGAATATGTTTTTATCAGTCATAATTTTCTATCTCTTTTTGAACAGGATAGAGTTGGGAGTTTGAACGGAGGTGTGGATTTTCTTGAACTCTGTGGGTTTGAGAAAATGGATGACTTTTTGTATCTCCCTGAGGAAAAAGTAGATATAACACTGCTAAATTCAGCTGGATTAGTATTAAAGTCTGCCATTACAAATCCCTTCTTCGGACTTTTTAGCACTCGGACATTGTTATAAACAAGTTTCAGTGATATTCAGCCGGAACTCGTGATACTTGTATGGAACTGGATCCACCAAAGCAAAGTATTTCCTCTAAGAGGACTGATAGGCTCCCTTGTATCAAATAAAGAAACCATGTTGCACTACATATTTCGAATCTTCTTTATGAATCATATGAATGGTTTTTAGCACTCACTATACTCTGTAAGGTTGTGACAAATTCATATGTCAGTTGAGACTTGAGAACTAAGATGCTCCATAAATGCAATAAAGAATTCAACCCCAAGGGCCGGTATGTTACCAAAAGTGAGTGGTGTGTAGTTAGGCCCAATATCATATAGTTGAACCCCAACAAGGCCAATGAAAATTCATATTATTGGAAATATCATTGCATATACTGTCTCATATTTCTTTTTTTTTAAGAAAAAGGAAATTATAAGTCTAGGACGCATATAGACTCTATCTTATTAGAGGTAAATAAGTTCATGCTTCAAGCATGATCCTGCAGAACTCCTGCATCTGATCCTCAGGCAATTCCAGGCAAATAGTAAGGCCTCCTTTACCTTCTGTTCCTGTCAACATCATAACCAAACCAGGCTTAAGTTCAAGTGGAGTAGCACATTTTACTCTCCCCCAAGCAAATTGCTGATCCTCTAGCCCTAATTTCCACCAAGCCACCAGTGAAAAACTGTTTTCTGTACAAGGCACTCCTCTGTTCACCTCTAACCAGTCTATCCCTGACCTCACATACTCTTCATCCATCCTCTCAATCCCTTCTTGCACTTTCATTATCAGAAAAGCATCTTCCAGTTCTACGAGCTCCTTCACTGTAGCCCTTGCAAAGCCAGGAACCAATGCATTACCTGCAAACCCTTCTTGCAGTCCAGGGACAACCAACTTCCTCACTTCGACCGGGAACAGCATCGTGGATATCTCCTCCTCTGGCATCTTCATCGCAATGCTCCTCGCCTTCCATATTCTGGCTGCAACTACATGAAATGTAGTGATGTTCTTTAAGGTGTTAGACTTCATAGCATTGTTCTTGAATCTGGAAACTTCTTGTGGTGATAAATGAAGCACGTGAACTTTGTTTTCTGTCATGGATCGCCGTTTGGTGATGCCAATCTGACTTGTGCCGCGAGAGGTGAACACATTGTATGTGCTTGGGGTTTTGGAGTACTCATAATGTGGATGTGTTATCTTTAGAGGGTTTCTTGCTTTAAGGAAGGTTCTATCTGCATTTGGTATTACTATGAAGTCATCACCTCTTGTTAAGGCACATAAGTTCATCTCAAAGTCTCTTATGGCTACACCATCAAGTGTGCAGTGGTTGTAGTGAGAGGCAAGTGCTAAGCTTCCACATCCAAACTGAGTCAGCTATCATTATCAACAAAATAATTAACTTTAAACAATTTATTTTGTGGGAAAATAATCTATACATACGAAAGGGAAAATCATTTTGTAAATGGTGATAGTTTTTCTCAATTTTAAAGTAGGTCCTTGTAATTTTTTTTTTTTTGCCAAAATCAAATCCTTGTAGTTTGATCCATTAGATATGTCAATCCTAGAGGTTAAAATTAACAATAAATTATTTTCTTAATTAAAGGGGCAAGTACTAACAACCTAAAGTTACAAGCAAGATTGAATCCGTAACCTCCCACTTATAAAGGAGTTCTCATACTATTAGGTTACAAAGTCATTGGTTAATAATAAATTATTAACTTTACTAAAACAGAAACACTTTTAGAGTTTACAAAAATTTTGATCTAATGCTTTGGCCAAAAAAAGAAAAAATAAAATTTGATTTTATACAATATCTACATTTTTATTAAATTTTTTATTAAAATTTTATATTTATAAAAATTATTTAGAAGACGACCTAATTATATAAACTTTGAATTATAATTACAAATTAATTCTAAAATTATATAAAAAGTTCTTAATTTTATTTTTAAAAGGAAAATTCAAGAATTTTAATATTCAGGGATTAAAAAATCTAATAAAGTAAATTATAAGCACTCGATCAAAACAAAATAAATGACCAGAATCTATATAGTTAATACAAATTTTAAAGATATGAAAATATATTTTCCTGTACAAAATATATATTTAAAAGAAGCAAAACATATGATGATGAAGATAGAAATGGTTTATGTTGTGATAGTTGAAAACCCATGCAGTTCTTTAAAAAAAAAAAAAGATGGTTTAAATAAAAAAATGAATAAAAATCTACACTATTCAATAAACTATTTGAGAACCCATATTTATAAATATGTTCCATCAATTTAATTTTTTATTTTGTTGTTATCTTCATTTGACATCAATTTCTTTGAAAGCACAAAACCATTAATATGATTTGTTCCTGACTTCTATTAACATGATACGTTTCTAAATAGTGATTTAATTAGTATATCAATTTTTTAGAACCTTTTAAAATTAAATTAAATATAAATTTAACTGAACATGTAAAATACATTTTAAGAACTCAAATGATATTTTGTTGTTGTTAAGAACAAAATTTAAAAATCAGATATGTTGTTTCAATTCCATATTAGTTTGTATCGCAAATAATAAATGTTTACTAGCAAAGGATCAACCAAACAAAACTCTAAAATCAGTTAAATTGCATCTATGTTGAACATATGCATATTGCAACAGACAATATTTAGATCAGGATTATGGAATTGTGAAGAATCATGAAAGAAACAAGAAAATTTTTCTATGAAATTAGGAACCTGTATGGATGCAAGAGGCATGTCGTTCACGTTAATTTCTTCATCCTCTTCACGCACGAAACAAATAAGTTGCTTTAACCTTGGATTAGACAAAGAAATTTCACCAAATTCACTCAACTTTTTATCGATTTTAGCTGCAGCGACGACGATGCCGGCACCATTGCAGTCGATCTCAAATCGACCATCCTCTTCCAAGCTCGGCACAAGCCGACCAGCCATGAAATCATAATGCACGACCATTTTACGTAGAGCACAATACAATTTGTTACAAATCTGAGAAAAGCTCATTTGGCTACTCGGAGGATCAAAGAAGGATGCAGAATCTTGATAAGCCACTAGGGATAAGTCAATATTTGACAAGAAAATTCTCTTATTGGGTGTGGATTTCTCAGGACAAATCACAATTTTCTCAACTAGCTCTATATTATCCATATTTGTCATCCACCGAATTAATCAGAATCAAAGTCTGATGAAATTTATAGATACCGTGAAACTTAATCCAATGTTTGATGGTGTTTGCTTACGGTGATCATATATAATATGCTTTTTTGTTTTTTTTTTTTATATAACGTTATGAAAAGCATATTTATGTTGAATTAATGAAAGTTGAGTGACTTCCATTAATTAAAAAAAAAAATGAAAGTTTCAGAAACTTTAATAGAAACTGCAGGATCCAAAGCCTCGATGTTACAAGCATATTTAGTAACTTCCACTAATGTTACAAGAGTTGTGCTCTTGAGAGAATGTTTAAGGTCCCTCAAGCATAACAACCAGGTTAATAAATTTCATTTCTGTTTTCTTCAGCTTACTTTGCAGCTTATTGGTCTACAGCAAAGAGTTATGGAATCTTTCTATATAAGGTAGATATAGGGTCATTTTGCATGTAAAAGATAATAAAATTTCAAAAAAAAAAAAAAAACAAGAAGAAGAAGGAACAAGAAGTCTAAGATGCCTATGTGGACCTTCCCTCATATCCTGTCTTGCTTGCATAGATTTTTGTCTTTGGTTCATAGATATTTTTTTCTCATTAGAACAAAGCATTTTTTTTTTCCTGATCAGTCCACATTGTTTCATGACAAGTTCCAATTTTTCATGTGCATAGATGGTTTAAATTAAAAAAAAAAAAGGGAGGGAGAATATCAATAGAAGACTTCTGAAATAATTTAATATCTAATAATAATCTAGATGGATCGGATACTACTTGTTGAAACATGAATTTTATTTATTAATTGTTAATGTTTATATGTCAATGGTCCTTTTATAAAATTATATTGCTTAATTATGGGGTCATTGACTGATGTTCTCCAAAAGATAATGTATTCTATTCATAATGCAACTTGAGAATCCATATTCTTCATGAATTTCTTTTAAAGCACAAGAACATTAAATATGATTAGTTCCAAACTTGTAGTCTAGTGTATGAATTTTTTAGAATCTTTTAAAATTAAATTAAATATGGTTATTAATTCTTATTGATTAAATTAGCGGAACAGATGTAGAATTAATGAAAGTTGAGTAACTTAAACAAAGTTATTTATTGATGAAAGTTGAACCTATGAAGAATTTATAAAATACGTTCCTTGCTACTAGTAATTTAGTGTATGAATTTTTCTAGAGAACCTTATAGAATTAAATTAAATATGGTTATTAATTCTTATTGATTATATTGACTGAACATGTGTAGAATCAAAGTCCAAGGAAATTTATAGAGATCATGAAACGTAATCCAATATTTGATGTCTTTGTCTAAGGTGGCCATATATAATGCCCCCTCCATCTTAAATTATAAAATACTTTTAAATAAAATCTCACATATCAATAAAACTTATTAAATGTACTTAACAACCCTATCTTTCCAAAATAAAAATGTAAATTTTTAAAAAATATCCATCATTTAATATATTAAAAAGAGAAAGGATAAAATTAATTGTAAAAAGAGAAAGAGTAATATTGAAATTGATGCATTTAATAAAACATTAATCTACCCAAAATATTTTATATTTTGAGACGGAAAAATTTATTTAAAAATGTGCTATAATTTGGGACAGAGAGTATGGTTTTTTGTAACATCATGAGATGCATATTTAAGTAGAATTAATGAAATTGAGTAACAATATTTTGTCAAGTTACATAACATCTTTTGTCTTTAGTTATGACTTTATAAAATAGAAGGGACTTGGCTTCTCTTCATTTCTTTCTATCTCAATTTTTTCTTCACTTGCTATCTTAACCATTAGAACTATTTTTAAATGGTTGAGATTTAATATTTTATAAAATTAAATTTTTTAATTTTTTAATTATACTACTAAATATTGAATTTTAGTTTAGAATAAATTAATTATATTTTAAATCTTAACTATTTAAAAATAGATCTAACATAATGGTTGAGATGGAAGGTGGAGAGGGAGAAAATGGAAAGAAGCCAAATCTAAATAGAAGTTGCATTTGAAAAAAATAATAATAATCATTTCATTGCAAATAATTTGACATATGAATTTGAATTGTTATATGTTTTTTTACACTGTTTCTGAAACTTTTTTCAATGTTGGGTATATGTTGCTCATTTATGAAGGCGGGCCTAAAAAAAATAAATAAATAAAAACACCACGCTGGTTACCAGACTATTTTCATTTTATAATAACATAATTCTTTCAACAAGGGGTTACAAGTTCAATCTCTAGTGTGGGATTTAATCTATAGAAAAAGGTCTATGCGTGTTAATTGTGTATAACTGAGGAAAAAAAAAAGAAAAGATGATAATAAAATCTCATCAAAATATATAAATAATAATTAAATTCTTTAAAATGATATAATTTTTCTAGAACTCTAGGTACTTTTTTGATATTAATAATTTTATGTTAAATAATTAAATTATTTTTTATTTTTCAATGACAATTTATATTTAAGCAATCACAACTTTTGTTATATGAATTATAAAAATTAAACAAGAAATTACAATAATTCACATAAAATTTCTTTTATGGTTGATGATAAGTTCTAAAAATAACCAACAATCACAACTTTATTTTGTAAATTGTAAAATTTTAACAAGAAATTACAACTTTCCAACATGAAACTCCTTTTATAATTGAAGTCCAAGTTTTAAAATAACTAATCACAACTTTTATTATATGAATCATAAGAATTCAATAAGAAAATCATAATTTTTTACATGAAATTTCTTTTATCATTGAAGTCTAAGTTTTGAAAATAATCAATTATAACTTTTATTCTATAAATTACAAGAATTGAACAAAAAATTATAATTTTCTATTTGAACATATTTTTTTATTTTAAATAAAGAGCAATTTAATTATTTAACATAAAATCGTTAATGTCAAAAAGATACTTGAAGGACTTTAAAGGAACTATGTCATTAGAGCAGCTCATCGAGCCTGCCCTTTTAAACCCGAAAATAACTAAGACTAGGCCTCTCCTTTAGTAGGAAAAATGATAATTAAAAGGGCCAACCCTTTTAAGTTTGAAAATAAAAGTACTGACCCTATTAAGCCTTTTTATTTTTTTAAAAAAATTATAATATAAAAAAATAGAAGATTAAATATAAAACCAAAAAAAATAAATATATTAAACTCATTCGTCCCTTCTTCATTCATTCATTAAGATTTAGCTAATAATGTTAGTCAAGTCTAATTTTTATTGATATTAATTTTAATGTTGTTATTTAATATTAGACTTGAATATTTAATTTTTTTATTTATTATGGTATAAATTGATTTAAATTATTTTTTAGACTTAATTTTATGTATGATAACTTTTTTTAAAAATTATAAATATACTTTTTAAAAGTTTAAATTAAAAAAGTAAAAAAAAAAGAGTCAAGATTTTGAGGGCCAACCTTCAACCCTGAGAACTAGAGTTGGGTCTTGTAAAAGAAAATCCTAAAGGATGATTGGGTTTATTAGGGCTGGCCCATTTAAGCTCTGGCCCTTCAAAAGCCGACCCTAGTTAATAACTCTATATGTTATTTCAAAAGACTTGATTATTATTGATATATTTTGATAGAATTTTATTATTTTTTTTTTACAATAATAATTCATTTAACCATACTTACCTTTTGGTGTATATAAACATGTACAATCCTTTGTTTTTATTGAAGGTTATTTTTAACATATTTTATTATAATCAATAAAAATTTTAAAATTTATTAAATTTATTTAAAAATTTATTAAGTCTTTGACTTTATTCGTATTAAATATGATTGCTTTAATAACATATTGTTTTCACTTATATTTAAGGTATTATACGCTTTCTAGAGTGGATATAATACCATCGACGGTGCAGTGGTTGCAAGGAGGGTCAAATGCCAAGCTTCCACATCCTAACTGGGTCAACTAATAATCAACAAAGCAATCGACTTTAAAAGAAAAAAGCAACTCCTCCTTTCAGTAGCTCAAGGGCTTGCCAAACATTTATGCTCCTCTAATCTTAATTATAAATTATTTTTAACATATTTTATAAAAACTAAAAAAATTTTAAAATTTTTTAATGATATTTAAAAATTTAATAAATTTTTAATTTTTTTATTAAATATGTATGCTTTAATAATATTTTTTATCACTAATATTTAATAAAAGGTCAATGAAAAAATTTATGATAAAAATTGATTGACATGACTTATAAATATTAAAAAAATTCTATTTACGTTATAAATAGGATATGTGAGCATTTTCTTTGCTAACCAACCAAAGAACTACCCCCTTTGAGGAGGAGGACTACGCCCAATGCATAAAAATTAACCACGTTAAAGAGGATTGAAATTTTAAAAATTCAATGTTCACAAAGTCCCTCAAAAGGTTAAAGACTTTTTTCCCCTATTAAATCAATATATGTCTTCATAATCTTGTAAAATAAAGGTGGAAAATAGCTTGGCCCATTTTGTATGGCTTAGTCTTATGAGCTTAGCCTACTTGACCATTTTTTATAGAATTAAAGTCAATTTTTATTCTTAAACTATATTTTTAAGAGTACTCTGTGTTCTATACTATTCTTTGATTTAACAAATCTCTTTAATCTTTTAAAAATGAATTACAAAGTAGTTTATCATTAAACATAAGCTAGTAGATATTAAGTGAGCTAAGTGAGACCCAAAAATTTGATGAGTTGGCAACACGTGTCTCCATCTCATCATCTCACCCTTTCTTTCTCTACCTCATCATCAACCCATTCTTCCCTCTCTCTCTCCTCCACATTCATATCTGTCTCCCTCCCTCTTTAGATTCATCTCAAACCCCCTATCTCTCTTGTGCCTTCATATTTGTCTCCCTCCTTTTTTAGATTCACCTTATACCCCCCCTCTCTCCCTTGTGCCTTTCATCATCTGCACCTGCCTCTCTCTTTACTTCTAATATTAAGCAGTCCTTCCAAAACTCAGTGATGCTCATGAAGGTATAGTTCAGAGATACAAAAAATACTTTAATCCTTTCTTATACGACATTACTAGTATGGTCTTTGCACGCACATGCATGCAAGCGTGCATGCATTTTTCTTTTTTTTCCTTAAAATAAAATTTTGAGTTGTATACATAACAAAATATTCAAATTTCAATTCTCAACCAGATAAATAACAAGACAACACATATCACACACTCATTCTCATTGGAAAGTTGGAACACAAGACCAAATATCATTTTGGTGTGATAAATGGACTCTCATACTTGATCCTCTTATTAAACATACTTTCCATAATACCAATTTTTTTCCTTCATGCTAAGGTCTCTTATTTCCACAATCCCATGAGAGGATGAAACTTTGATATTTTAAGATACTATCTCCACCCTAACGTGACTAAGCATATTGTGCTCTTTCAACCTCCTAACTGACAAGGTAAATATGATGTTCTTTTTTGGAGGCCATCTTGTGATGGTAACTTCTCCGTTAAATCCACTTACAAAATTATAGAGACTCATCAAAGCCATGACCATAATAATATTTGGTCCAAGATTTGAAAATGGCCTACATATGAACAAATTAAATATTTCCTTTGAAAAGTTATTTGGAATTGTCTTCAAACAAACTGCGCACAAATTAATGGAGATACTTCTCAATAGCATACTCGCTTTTTTTTTATTGTAACTCTCTTGACTCTTTCATTCATATCTCACGTGATTGTAAGAAAGCTAAAGAGATTTGAAAAAAATTAGCCACTCATACCAAATTTAATACCTTCTTCTCTCTATGTGTGTAGAATTGGATAACATGGAATGTTAAAAACAAAGTAAGTAGCCTTGGTACAAGAAGAACGCTCCAGCAGAGACTTTTTTGCCCATGCTTGCTAGAATAAATAGAAAGCTAGATGCAAGATCTACTTTGAAGATGATATCTTGGCTAGCGACATTACCTTCTATTGCACTTAATAGATAATCAACAACCTAAAACTTCAATCCAAAATCAACAATTTGAGCAAATTTGACATTAGATATGAAGCTAAATGGAGCCCACTAAATCCTGAGTGGATTAGACTCAATGTTGACGGTTTAGTCAATTTTAATGATACTGCTACTTGTGGTGACATCATTGGAGATGACAAGGGTAACTGAATTAAGTGATTTTTCAAATATTGGTTATCATCTCACCATAATAGTTGAGCTTATGGGGATTTTAGAAAGTCTTAAGCTTTGCTAGAATGTCATCATATTCAAAGTTAATGTTTACTCTAATTTAATAGAAGACCTATCACTAATTGAATGCAACTATTTCAAAACCCACAGACACTCAACAGTTATTAGGAAAATCAAAGAGCACTAGAAGGAATTGGGTGATCATTTTTTTTCCATGTTTATAAATAAGCAAATAATTGCATCAACCTTCTAGCTCATAAGGCATCAATTAATAATTTTGATGTTATGATCTTGAAAAGCCCATCATTTGACTGTAAAAAAACCTTATAGTTTCAGACATGACTTAATTTTAGTCTATCTTTGCTTGGTTTTTTTTTTGTGGCTTTATATTTAAAAAAAAATTATAGCATCCAATATTCTAGAATTTCATAATTCAAAGATAATGATTGAATCATTTAAAATTTATCTATCATTATTGGTCGTTCAATTATTATTAAGGATGAAGAGGGAAGAATTTTAGTTACAGATGATGAAATTAAAAATAGATGGGAGACTTATTTTTCTAAACTTTTCAATGATGGAGAGGATTCATCTAGTAACTTGGAGGATTTAGTAACTGGTGAAGGAGAACAAAATTTGTCATTCTATCGAAAAATACGTGATAAGGAGGTAAAGGAAGCTCTTAAGAAAATGGCAAATGGTAGAGCTAACGGACCTGATTGTATATCTATCGAAGCGTGGAAATGTTTAGGTGAAGAAGGGGTGAGATGGTTAACTAAGTTATTTAATGTGATTTTACGGTCCAAGAAAATGCCTGATGAGTGGAGGAGAAGTACATTAATTCCTATTTATAAAAATAAAGGAGATATTCAGAATTGTACTAACTATAGAGGGATTAAACTCATGAGCCACACAATGAAATTGTGGGAGAAAGTAATTGAGCACAGGTTGAGATTGGAGACAAGTATTTCTGAGAATCAATTTGGTTTTATGCCAGGTAGATCAACTACAGAGGCGATTTATCTACTAAGGGGATTAATGGAAAAGTATCGTTGTAAAGATAAAGATCTACACATGGTTTTTATTGATTTGGAAAAAGCTTATGACTGTATACCAAGAGAAGTGCTTTGGAAAGCGTTGGAAAAAAGGGAGTACGGATTGCTTATATTAAAGCCATACAAGATATGTATGAGGGGGTAAAAACTAGTATAAGAACGCCTAGTGGTCAAACAAAGGATTTTCCTATAAAGATTGGGCTACATCAGGGATCATCTCTGAGTCCTTATTTATTCAACTTGATTTTAAATGTTTTGACGGAACATATTCAAGAGGAAATCCCGAAATGTATGCTCTTCGCGGATGATATAGTTCTTATAGCAGAGACAAGAGAAGAGGTTAATTGCAAACTTGAGTTATGGAGGAGGACATTGGAGTCGAAAGGTTTTCGTCTGAGTAGAAGTAAGACGGAATATTTATATTGTAAATTTGATAAAGGACTATTCGAAAATAATTTGGAAGTGAAATTGGGAGATCAAATTATACCTCAAGTGGAAAAGTTTAGATATTTGGGAGCCATTATTCAAAATGATGGCGAAATCAGTGGAGATATTTCACATAGAATTCAAGCTGGGTGGTTTAATTGGAGAAAAGCTAAAGGAGTTATTTGTGACCGTAAGGTGCCTAATAAACTTAAAGGAAAGTTTTATCGTACTGCTATCAGACCGGCAATGTTATATAGTAGTGAATGCTGGGCTCTAACGGGACAGCAAGAGCATAAAGTTGGAGTAGCAGAGATGAGAATGTTACGATGGATGTGCGGACATACACGTAAAGATAAAATTCGAAATGAGCACATACGTGAAAAAGTGAGGGTGGCACCTATTGAGGAAAAAATGGTAGAAAATCGGTTGAGATGGTTTGGGCATGTACAAAGAAGACCAAGGGAGGCACCAGTGAGAAGAGTGGAACATATAACTTTGAGTCCGATTAAGAGAGGTAGAGGAAGGCCTAAGAGAACACTCTTGGAAGTTGTTGAACGTGATCTCTTAATTAATAATATTTCTAAAAGCTTAATAAATGATAGAGCACAATGGCGTCTTGCAATCCATGTAGCCGACCCCACCTAGTGGGATAAAGGCTTGTTGTTGTTGTTGTTGTTGTTGTATTGGTCGTTCAATTCGAGGTCTACTCTGCCTCCACTTTTTTTCGTCTCTTTTGTAGGATTCCGAAAGGGTAAAAAAGTTATATTGGATATCACGTGTTATGCCACCTAAACATAGTTTAGTCAAATGATGTCAAAAACATTGATGTTAATTGTTAATGTAACACCTCTGTCACCGCGGGGAATTTTTACAGCATTAAAAAATGTTAGAGCGGCATTGTACTCCGGGGAAAAGAAATTTAAGGGCAAATTTATATTTTAATTCTTTGTTTGCTCAACATCAATACTCACACTAAAGGAAAAGACCATGAAACTTATGGGCTAGCTTTCATTTATTTATTTTTTTAGGTATGAACTAGCATGTTTGGTACAAAAGGTTCTGAGTTGAGGTTGACAAGCCTTTTTTTTTTTTAAATATCTTTTTTGAGCTAAAATTTTTAAACTCCAGCATATAAAAGTATGATATATAAAAACTGATAGATCCTAATTTATCAAACTGGCTCTAACACAAAGTTTGAGAAATAAGACATATCCAAATCATCCTTTAATACTAATTATGCACTAAACAAGGGATTACCTTTGTCTTCTAAAAAAAAGTAGAAATTTTCTTTTTAGAAAGAGAATCAATTGAGTGCGTTTGTTTATTGGCTAAGAATGTAGACAGAGAGAATCAAGGTTTTTGGACATTAAATGATGTTCTTAGGGTTAATCAAGAAATTGTTAATCAAGAATAGAGCTTGTGTTCTAGTGATTAGTTTCGTATCGTTTTTGGCTTTTCAAGCTTTAACTTGCCTATTGTATTGACAAAAAAAAAAAAAGAAAGAAAAGAAATAAAGACATACTTTTTGTTGTTCGTGAAGAGTGAGAATTGTAAGATTTTTCATGTTATATATGGATTCTTCTTCTTTTTGATGTTAGCAATAATGTAAAGATGTACATACCAACTTCTCAGCTCTAGCACAAAGCTTGAGAATATCACATAATAATTTTTTAGTTTTCTTTGCTCACGAAGGGAAAAAATGTTGAAATTTTCATGTTATACATTGATAATACCTATTTTTTACTTGACATTAGCATATGATGTAAATGTATTTCTCATTTAATAATTAATTACAATTAGTTTTTTAAATAAAGTTTTATTTTTATTTCAATTAAATTTCAAGTAAAAATTTTTTAATTAATATTTTTTGTAAAAAAATTTCAATTTAATTCGCTATGCCATCCAAAAACTAAGAATTTGCTTAATAAACATTTAAGTTTTACACTCTGGTCTAAAAAAACATTTGGTGTTTTACATAGCAGACTTTGGGGTTATGGCTCGTTTAAGATTTATTTAATTATTTAATAATGTTTAATATTTCACATTGCGATATCCGATAGCTAACCGGTGAGTCTGCGTCGCTTCTCTGGTGAGTGTCAAAGCGGATCCCCGAAAAGTCCCTTCGGCTCATCTGCACTCTCAACCAGAAGCTCTGTTGATTCTGTTCGAACAACCTTTAGTCTCTCTTCCTCTCTCTCTCTTCCCCTCAAACTGTGATTGTGTCAACACTATCAAATCAAGAATTAATAGCTGTCCGGTTTTTGTTTTGTTTTGTTTTTTTGGGCCAACTCAGAAACTTTCCTTCAAACCCGCTTTTCTCCGAATTCGAATTTTCCTTATACCCCTTATTTTTTGTTTGCTTTGCCTTCCAAATTTTTGATTCTTTTGTAAGGTTACGAGGGCTAGGGTTTTTTCATATTCTCTGATCCTTTCTGGAGCTGGGTATTCGACGTCTAGGTAATTTTGCGATTGCCTTCTACAATCTTTTTCTCGGTGCCGTCAAATTAGGGTTCAGGGTTAGGGTTGGCTTTTCTTCGTTTCGAATTAGCAGTTGAAGATGTATGCTGATCGTGTGGAGACTGGAGCGAGGAGGTCAGTAAAGGAACGCCTTAATGGCAATTTTGTCACTGACTCTACTAGGCCTCGGCAAATCACCGGAAAGAGGTCTGTTGTCTGCCCACTCATTTTGTTTTTGCTGTGAACGTTCGTTTACTTGAAAAAAAAAAAATGCTTGATGAAATATTTAGTGATTATTCATTGGCTTCGTATCGAATTACATTTTGTATTTTCCGGTTGGGTGGGCTGCTTTTAATGATTATTTTCTCTTGATCTTCTTGCTGAATGGTATCGCAGCACATTCTTCTCAGCTCAGTAGCAGGAATTCGGCTGATAGGGATTAAGTCTTTTTACGCTGTTTGAGAAATGGGCTGTAGTTTACTAGCTGCAATTTGGTTCTTGAACTGCCGGCTTAAGTAGGAAGATAGTATGTTTTTTTTATTACACTTATTTGAATTCCCGTCACATTTGGCTTGTATTTTTCAGAACATGGAATCTGATTTTAAGGGTTTTCTTTTAAGTTACTGGTGGTGAAGGAGTCATTCTCTTTTATGCTTTGTCATGCATGGAGTAGGGAAAGATGGGAAAAAGATTTCTTAGTGGGGTAGCAGATGTTCTGAGACATATTTAACTCATTGGAAGTTCTTGTGTAGACAGCATAATTTTTAGCTTCTGGTTTCTTTGTTTTATAATAACCTTGGGTTTTCACATTTGGTTATTTACTTTTTGTCTGTTGGAGTCTTATCATTTACATGCTGAATTACCACTTGTATTTTCTTACTTTCTAGTTGATTGTATGGCCATAATTGCTTGAAATAAGTATGCCCATCCTATGTGGCAAGTTCATCCAAATTCTTGAATGTTCAAATGATTGTTGGAAATAAAAATTTTAATGATTTAGTCAAGGGGCATATGTTTTGCAGGCAGAGACAAGATGACAAGTGGGAGCATGATCTTTTTGAGGATGACGAACCACGAGTTTCTAGTATGGACTGACTGTGTTATTATCATATGCAAGTATAAGTTGCTGATCTTGTTGGATGCCATTAGTTCTTTTTATGGGTTTTCATTTTTTTTAAATGACTTGTGAAGATCGTCAAGTCACTGCTCAAGATCTTCGTCTGAAGCTTCAGAAAAAGGGTCTTCAGCCAGCTGGTCAGGGTGGAAAGAATTCTGCTCCAGGTATGCGTGATCTACGTGAAAAGTTATCAGGGACAATGACTCAACAGCCTAGAAACTCAGATCCACCAAAGTCAAAAGTGGAAGTTAAAACAAGCACTAAAAGTGTCATTGTTGAGGCTCCTGCACCACATGTTAAAAGAGCAGCTAACCCAGCTCCCAAAAAGAAGACTTCGCAAAAGGTAAATTGCTATTATTTTTTTTATTTCTTCAGTAATTAGGTATAAACTAATTGTGTTGTTTGGTCATTGTTAATGCTCATCATGCTTTAACACCAACTTTTACTGGATGATGCATGCCCTGCTGCTTCTTATGTGGAGGATGACTGCATGGTAATTTAAAATGTGTTATTACTTAAGAATTTTTTTTTTCAATAATAAAAAAAGATGAAGAAGTTATTTGGGGAACATTTGTTTCCTTTCTTCAATTAAAAGCATAAACTTGGAGAAAGAGATGCTTGGAATCTCACTTAGCCATTTTTGTAGAAGGCTTCAAGACCCTTTGAATTACTTGCTTTGAGATCTATTGAGCTGCTACCAACCAATTAGCTCCTTTCTCACATATTATCCCCTCATCTGACCAACCCTTGAGATGGCTTCTGAGGACTGATTTTGGGTTAAAATAGGGTTATCCTAGCCGAAGAATCTGATTCATTTGGCTGGTCACTACGTGTAACATTGTGTCAAGTGAAGAAGTGAATCAGGAGATTTTATCTGATTATGTATTCCTTCAAGATTGAATTGTAAATTTTGGTTCTGCCAGCTGACCCATTATCTGTCACAAAGTACAACAATGAATATGATTTGCTATCAAGATTTAATATTTTAGATGTCTATTAGTCAGAGATATATATATATATATATATTTAAAAAAAAAAGATGCCGGTTTGGATAGTTGTAGTGGAGATGTTGGTGTTGAAATAGGTGAATAGTAGCATGATAAGAGATAGGTAAGCATTTGTATATTCTTTTCTTTAGTTTGTTTTTGTTAAATTTGGTTGAAGGTGAGATAAAAGCAATAAATAGGGTGGTTTTCTTGCATATAGAGGTAAATATACTTTTTTGCCATAAGATAGATGTTTTGGGGTATTTATAGAATATGATTCGAAGAATAATAACAATGTAGCTATGACCATTTGTCATATGCCTTCAGAACTTGGTAAAAATTATTGTAGTTTTAGGGAGTTGTATCATTGAAGAGCAGGGGCAAAATTATTAATTTGTCAGGAGGTTCATGTGTAAAAAGGCATCAATTGGTTGAATATTATAGCGGCCATGGGAACCCGGAACTGCAATTAAGTGCACTTGATGCTATTGTGAGGATCTGCCATTGTACTGCACAGTCACAATGTGCAATTGCAGATATTTTATGGTAATAATAATGACAAGATCATTATTTATTAAACATTAATCTTGTGTTAGTGGTATTTTAATTTGTTGAATGAAGAAGGTGAAAGTGGGCGAAGCATTGGTGGTATGTGTAATGCTCACAGGCTGAATGTTTAATGAGATATAGGCTTAATTCGGTTGCCTACTTAATATAGATGTAAGCCCATTTTGATGGACCAGAGGTCATAGTTGTCTTACGTGACTCTGCTTATTTTGTAGTCATTTTATGTTTGTAGATTAATTTTTATTTTTATCTTTATTTTTGGTCCAAGAAGTATCATACTGTCATCTTCACATAATTTGCAAGAGGATATCAATTTAGTTAAATGTTTCAGGGAATACTTAGGTATTTAGTCTTATTTACTTAATATATTTTTATCCATTCAAATCAAGACAAGTGGAGTTTAATGTATTAATAATATTAACAAGAGTTTGTTATAAAATAAATGATATACAAAAAATCCCCATCTCTTGATTTAATTGGAAGCAAACTTGAGTTTAAGTATACGGCTAAATATATAAGTTTCTCCCAATGGTTTCTCCTTCTCAATTTCCAGAACTCTTGATGTATTATGCATTTTCTCACTGAAACTATTGTTCTTACTTTACAGACTGATACTTCAGTGGATGAATTTTTGCATTCCCTGGGTCTTGAGAAGTATCTCATAACTTTTCAAGCTGAAGAAGTATGCAGCGCATTAAATAATTTTTCTTTTCATTTTCCTTTTGGTTGCTAGTTCAATGCCTTATTGGGATTTCATTTTTTCATCTGGAGTTAGTATTCATCTGTAAAACCTGTTTCTTCAGGTTGACATGACAGCTCTCATGCACATGACTGATGAGGATCTCAAGGTTATGGGTATACCAATGGTAAGCGTAATTGAAGTCCTTGCGCTATGCTTTGTTTTCCAACAGCAATAATTTACATGTGCCTCGATCATGTTGGATAGGCAAATGGCCTCGTTGGCCCCATTTGAAACTGTTGATTATCACTTGTTAGTGAATAAGTATTAAAGCCGCATACTTGAAATCATGCTTTAATAGGAAATAAAATTCACATTTAACATACTTGAATTTCCTATGCTTGTTAGGAAAATGGCTTCGATCATTTCAAATGCATACTTGAAATCCCATACACTGAATGTTATGTTCCTATTAAAGCTGCCATGAGACGGGTACTCCATTAATGACATGAAATTGGTAATGCTTGGCCATGCATGCCTTTGTGCAATTTACCTGTAGCATATCAAATTAGGCAATTCAATGCAACTCCTGTCCTACTAGAAGAAGATTTTTTCGTCTAGTTGGACGGTCTCAAGGTTAAGGGGTTTAATGTTACCTTTGAAAGCAACGCTTTACACTGATTAAAGTAGCGTGGAATATTAATTTTTCAGAAATGCCCAAGTCTTCTTAATATTGTTGGCCAAAAGACAAAAATATCAATCCCACGCTTGTGGTTGTGGTGTTATGGATCATTTTGATGTGATAGTTTCAGACCAGTATTATATTGTAGTCACTCCATTTCTCTCATTTCTGCAAGCATGTTTTGGCGTTAAGGATTAATTGTGTCTTCAATTTCCTTTTGCTTTAACGTGTCTCATTCTGGCTTTGCTTTGATGGTTTCAGGGGCCAAGGAAGAAGATACTTTTAGCTTTAGAGTCAAAGGGTTGACAATTAGAATCGGAGTCACATTTTTTTTCGTTTTGTAGTGTAATATTGTTACTTATATAGCTCATGCTTTGTAGGCTTATGTTTATACTTGATTGACATTGTTTCTAACCACCCTTTGTTTTGGGTTTTTCGTTATGAAGCTTTTATAACCCCCCCCCCTTTCCTTCATCCTCCACCCCGACCCTCCGCAAGTTTCATTGATTATTATTGATATTAGATAATTCATGTCTGATCTAACGGAATTTACTAAAGCTCCCCAGTTTTTTGTAGCGTGGCTTGTTTTAAGTAGTCAATTCCATATAATGGGATAAGACTTGTTGTAACCTGTTTTATGCTCTTCCTTCACTTTCACCCCCCTTTTTGTTTTTAAATTCCATGAATGGAGAAAAGCATTAAGCGATTTTAATTGTTTGTTAATCAACAAGCCTTGAGTAATTTAGGAGTGCTTAGTGCTTACCCTCGTATTGATCACTGGATTCGATAATGTTGGGGTTGACTTGTCAGGCAAGATCTGCTGCATTTTTCTGGATGAGAAAAGTTTTTTATGAGAAGTGAGAAAACTATGCGAGTACCAAAATGCAAGATGATAAATGCTCCTAAACGGAATGTAGAAACAAGAGGGAAGCTTTTATCTCAGGACCTTTCTCAATCCCTTGGAAGATTCAAAAGGGATTAGCTAAAATAGTCATTGGGATTTGACGCGATGCTAAAAGCCTTCTGTTTGCTTCACCTAACGAATTCAATTTTCATCGAAATAAGTCGGACACAGTCCATGTCTTGTCGCCTCAGAGTGTATAAGTCATTTGTTTTTAAACTTTTGGGGCGCGTCGTACGGAAGAGAGTCTCTGTTGATGTTTGGAAGAGGCTTGGAAGGATAAAAAGAAGAAAAAGAAACCTTCAGTTGAAAGGGTTCACCATTGAAGTTAAACCACACGCTGACATTGTACGTTTATTATTCTAATAAGAACAGGCACTACACATTAAGCTAATAGGAGTGGAAGGTATATCGTCCTATGATTATTATGAAAGCTCAAAGGGAAGAAAGCTGTTGTCATGCACCACATTCAGTGTTGTTAGGAAGTGTCATCCTCTCTTTAAATCAAGCCAGGTGATGGCAGTAATATCAAAAATAAAAATCACCTCATTTTATTTGTTTTTCTTTTTTTAAAAAATTCATATGAGATATCTTGAGCCTACCTTAGTTCCAGGTGAGGGACTAAATGAGGATCCAGACTAAATTGGATATAGCTACATTCAAAGGATTTAAACTTCAGATCTTTGATAAAGAGAATACAACTTCTTTACCAATTAAATCAAATGTCTGGTGGTAGCTAGTAGATTAATATTACTACTACAACAGCAAATCTTAATATTATTAGGTGAGATTAGTTATATAAATTGTACGATACTATCGTGCTTTATCATTTATAATAACATAATATTATTATTATAATATAATATTGCATGGGCACGGTTGCTCCATGGATTTGGCAAAAATTAACATTTTGCCACAGATTTTATAAAATTTTCCTGTCTTGACACTTGTTTGCCTCTTATTAATACATACAGTTCGTTCAATTTATTCTCCTAATTTTTCCTCCACCCATTCTTCATGGATCAAAACAAAAGGCCATGATGAATGATGAATGATGACAAGTCCAATGACAAAATATGGTTCTGCATCTATCAAATTTATCACGAGGCCCCTTAGTAAGATTTTCTTGCCTTTTCGTTCGCCATTTTTTACTCCCACTTATCTTAAACCTTTCGAGTGACTTCATAAAGCTAGACTAGAGTTAGCTCAATGAGTTCTTGCCTCGTTGATTTTGCCAAGTTCATTTCCTTGATTTTTGTCGGATAGTAGAAAGGAACAGTGAAAATTTCATCAATCCATTCATGCACGTCACGAATTCGATGATCTTTTGGTTACCTCGAAAGAGTCAAATAGTTACTCCTGCCATTTCTTGTTAACAGACAAAATCTTTTGATGTGTAACAAAATTTACCGTTTCAACATTCAATTGTCGACAGAAATATAGCTAGGTCCAAAAATGTCTTCGTGAAAACATCTAATTTCTATATAAACACAACAAAGAAGCAAAACTTCAGGAGAAGGAATTCACATCAGTCAGAATGCTTCACCCCTCGTCTAGATCGTACTCAACAGTGGAAAGCCATGGGGATCAAGATGTAATTTTTGCCCTGGTCTTCCATACCAAGTACTTCCTATTTTCTTGCTTGTATCTTTTCCATTCTCTTAAAGCAGCCAGGACTACATGCATTAAAACCGGAAGAAAGAAAGGCTGCAACAAAAGAAAGAAATAAGACAAGAATTTACTTCAACTTTCAACTCAAGAATGTCTAGAAAGCAACTTGTCTTGTAAGGGAAATGCAATCCCCAGTATCCCGAGCCATTTTCAACTCCTGGTAGAGTTAAAAATGGGCATACAACTCAATGCCCACGAACCCTAATGTGTGTTCTCATGCGTGTAGATGGGACACAAAGATTTAAGACATAATTTATCAAATGAATAACGCAAATGAATGATAAAGGGAGGGGGGGGGGACAAAAGCTGGAGATAAAAATTTAGTTGGAGCTTTGGCCTTCAATGTCAATAGTTCGACCCTCTTTTTTGAAAAGTATGGTTCTTCCACTTTAGTAATAGTTTCATTTTCATTCTCTTCTTTCAAAAGAAAGATCTAATCAAGCTAAAGAGGAATTTTATTTGGATGAAAGATTAATACACCACGTACAATCCCTAAGAGTGCATTAGATTTAGTCAATGTAGTGTAATCAGATAGATCACGTTTGTCTTAATCCATCACCTAATAGCTATATAACAAATTGTTAGTAATTTAATTTAGAATAGACAGAGTTGAGAAACAAACCGAATAGACGGCAAAACAATGCTCAAATGAATAATAGCTGATTGACATGATTGATGGGTGAAAAAAGGCATCTTCTGCCAAAGACCTTGACTGCCTCGAGGATACTGGCAATCAAAGATATCAACCATAATTTAGCAAC
This sequence comes from Prosopis cineraria, assembly GCF_029017545.1. Taxonomy (NCBI): domain Eukaryota; kingdom Viridiplantae; phylum Streptophyta; class Magnoliopsida; order Fabales; family Fabaceae; genus Prosopis; species Prosopis cineraria. The sequence continues at coordinate 4,406,113 of NW_026555343.1, forward strand.
AAGGAATATAAATAGTAATCCTGCAGCAACAAGATTTGATATCAATGTTTAAGTCAAGGAAGAACATTACCAGCTGCAGCATCATATATACCAACAGACGCATTATTTTGAGCCAATTTTGCAGCCTCCAGAGAAAATTTCACCTGCTCAAAGACAAAACATTGAAGGGATGAGACAGAGAAAATCTAAATCCACATCTAGAAGGTAAAAAGTGATTTAGAAAAATTAGCATATAGATTATTTAGGCATGAGTGGTATTAAATAACGAGTCATATTGTGATTGATAAAACTGAAAAATTGAAGCACACAATTTCTGAACATATTTGAAATTGTATAACCAAGATATTCGCACCTGGATGCAAATGGGGAAAAATTGCAGTGCTGCGATCACTTACATATCATTGCTAAAAACTTAATAGTATCATCTATCTATATTTGCCCTATAGACCAAATATATATATATATATATATATTTTTGAACCCACCTGTTTTCCAATTTCATCCTTGATAATCATCCTAGGCAACGATTGTACCTATGAGAAATTTTGAGCTTTTAGCAAATAATAGAAAGCTAAATCATGTGCTTGTGACATCACATAAGGAAAGGATATCATTGATAACAATACCAATCTAGAAAGAGATCCAAGCGTTGTAGCACATGAATGAAGATTAAAGCATGTGTGTTGCCGAGATAAAACATCCAATTCCCTACACATGCAGACGATTCTTTCAGTGTCTTTCTATAAAAGTCAGAAAGCAACGAAAAAAGAACTCAGCCATTTAAAGTATATGCACATAATATGTAATGTAAATGGGTTCCACATGCAGCATCCCAAGAAGCTAATTGAGTGAGTCACTGCCAAGGCATGAGTCAATTATGTCAATGCCACACTGTAAAATGCTTCAGCCTGTTACCAGTAACATCCTACTCATGTCTTACCATGAATCTCCCACAAATTGTTCTGCAGAAGGACCTCTTCCATTGAATTCTGCTGCAATTTCAATGGGGGACTTGGGAAGTTGCATAATTACAAATGAAAATGCAAAATATTTGCTCCTTTAGGAGTCAGAATATAAGTTCACTAAATCCATTTGAAATATGATGGTCATTTAGCACCTTTGCAGTTAGTTTATGCAATTGGTATCACGCTTTCAAAAGTTCTCCAAAAAATTCTGAAGGTTACTAAGAACCATTGTTTTTTACCATTCTGTGAAACCTCTTTCACTCCCAAGGAGGATGGATGTCCCTGATAGACCAACATAGAGGTTACTGGACTTAAGACCAAAAAGTTGCCGCAGCTGCCCCATAATAACTTCAAAAAGCTTCTGGAGATCCTGTTTCAATATATGCAAGCTTCAATCTAGAGGAAAATAATGCATGACCATCTGCAAAAATGCAACTCTGTATGTGTGTTCGGGTGTCATCAAATTCTTTCGATGGAAATTCATGGATGCACTTCAAAAACCAGAAAAACGAAATTCCTTAGGACTATTTCTAGAAATGATTGCTTTATGTCAGTGTCCTACAAATACAATAAAATGTTAAAGGGTATTGGTATATGGCAGATATGAAACTAATAAACACTAATCAAAGAAGAAAAGGAAACCTTCGGAGAAATCATATTCCTGGCTATATCCTTCGTATCTGAGTCCTTTACACAGCTCTTGGGATTCCAGACAACAACACCACCCCACATCTACAATTTTCCAGTTTAGAACCTTCAATGTTAAGCAATTTGGAAATTTCATGAGAGGAAAAATACAAAGAGTAGAGGTGATGCAATTTTAAAGTTGAGACTAACCGGTGATATAAAACCATTTGTCTCAGATATCTCTCCATTTGGAAGCACCAATTGAAGAGGATACTCTTTTGCAGATGGTATATACCTGATATAATAGACAAAGAAGAAAACATTTGAGAAGATATATATTTCAGCAAAGAGAGAGAAGAGATAAAGTCAGAAAAGTTATACAAAGCTTTTCTTTTTTTTCCTGATGCTAAGGCCATAAACAAAATGATCAAAACCAAATTTTTATCTCAGACGTAAGCCAAAGGAGTACAAATTTCTCTGGCACTGTGCAGTCTCTGCTGACTTGTTTGTGGTGTCTTTGGTTAGAATAGAATGCTCTAGCATGTAATTAGCAGTTACTGTTCCCATGTCTTCTATCGTAGAGTATTATTTTTATGCCCTTCTCATGGGTTTCTGATTTTTTTTTTTTTTAATCCTAGGAAGAATTGTTTTTTTTTCTTTTGGAGGTTTGATGAAAAAGGGGGCTATCCCTTGGAGATCTTCATAAGGATTAAAAGGCTATTTTGAGTTAAAGCCTGGGTTTTTTACGTATTTTTCCCTTTAGGAGAGAAACTTGTATCCTGTCATTCTATCTCAGCAAATCATTATTCTCTCATCCATGAATTACTTTTTCATTAAAATTTTTATCTTCAGGTGTACTTATCGATTAGTCAACAGGTCATATCTCATTAAAATATGAGAATAAATACTAAATAATTGTAGGATCGAGTCAAAGAATATACACCACAAATTGCAATATCTTTGACCTCCCGCTAGCAGCAGCAGAAGTATCCAAGTGCCACTCATTTGAATTAACCTGTTTAAAAAAGAAATATTGAGTCACCAAAAACAACTTTTTACAATATTCTAGATCCTAGCAACATTACATTATGAGGGACAAATAGGACAATAGGCTGGTATATTTTAAGCATAACAGTGACAAAGAATTCATAACTATTTTTCTGCTATGAACCAAAAAAGTGAACAAACGAGTTAACATCAAACATCTTCATTTTACAAGTTAGATATCATGTTTTGCAACATATATAGGGCTCTAAATAGAAATGCATATTGAATAATAAGAGCCGCATTTCTTAAATTCATATTCATCTTATTCAATAAAGGCTGTAAACCACTAGACAAGAAGCGTACAAAGAAAGGAAGGTCCTTGGTACTAAATATATGACTGCCATGTTTATCATCCCAGAAAGATAATGAAGACTTCGGCGTGTAGTATAAAACCTGCCAATGATGACAAACATAAAAATCATTCAAAGCCAAATTATCAAATTACTCTCATCACTCTTGGACTTACAAGCACCTACCTGGCTTTCAACTGTTACATTTGCAATAGGTTGCAAAGCGTCAATCACAGGGTGCAATAAAGCCTCGTCTACTTCATGAAAATTCCTACAATGGCATCATCATGAGAACTCTAGAATACCATCAAGTTGATGATGCTACACATTATAAACAGTGTCTAGTTTTTTATTTATTAAAAAAAAAACTCAGCAGTTAAGGTTTTTATATAAAAATTAGGCAAGTGTCGGCCAGAATAAGTTCCGATCAACTAGTACCACATATATTGATATCTGATCCAACTTATACATAAACCATACCTTTATTTAGTTCCATGCACAATGAAAATCGCATCCCTCAAATCGAACAAAAGAATTTAGTTTAGAAGAAAAGGGAAGAAAAGGGACAAAGATGAAAAAAGGGAAAATTATCCCTAACATATCCCTGAACGCATGTGAAGTTATGAGATAATGAATAGGCCATCAATATCTCTTATATAAATTAAGGCTTTAATCTAACATTAAAAATTCAAAGTTAATCAGATTAGCATAATGGGTCAATACGATCTCATAGATCAATATTTCCAAAGCAACAAGAAAAATGATGTGGTTGAGATAAGCCCTGAGATAATGAAGACCAGAGAACGAATGCTCTCAGTCCCTCAAAGTATCTCTTCTATAGGAGAATAAAAAGAAAAGAAAATGAACATTTAGAAAACATTTTAACGAAATTAATGTAACAAAAATATTTGAATTTTCATACCAATCATATATCCAATCTCGTGGGTCTGCATTGAGCAAACTAAAAGACAGAACAATCTTCCCATCAGCACCGACAGGCATGAACTCTCCATGAATCGAATCTTCTTCTTTTCCACCGTTAACAAACACCCTAACAAAGATTTCTGCTATCCTCGACACCGCCTCCTCCTCAGAAATTCTTCCAGTTATCCATGCATGACGATACTTCCCAACCACGGCTCTCACTTGCTCCTCCGCGTTCACCACAATAACACTATAAACCTTCCCTCCAAACACAGAATCATAACAAGCCCCTAGCATAGACTGCAGCAATTCGTCAGCCTCTTCGTCATTATCCTTCAACTTCCCAAAAGAATCAAATTTATTGATTGTACCACACTTCCAAGAGCACGAAGATTTCAGATTCTCTGTTTCCACATAGTTGGACCCGGAATCCACAACCACGGATACAGTATAATTGTCACTACAAGCGCCACATTGGGAAGCGTTGGAGTTGAACTCAAACATTCTCTTCATAATCGCTGATTCAAGCGCATCTGCCCTGAAGCTCCTAGAATCAAAGCCAACAAATACTGCTTGGAATTGGCATGGAAATAGTAACGGGTTGGACTCGATTTGAGCTGAAAATGACTCAATACTCCGGAACGGAAGTGGGGCACGGTAGATTTCGATGGATTTCCACAGAAGAGGGAATCCTGAAAAGAATAAATGCACACCAATTAGTTGTAGAATTACAAGCATACAAACACATCACGAAGTTAGAGAGTGGGCAGACCGAGGATGAAGGAGAGGAGGACAGAGAGAGTGAGGATAAGGCGCTTCAGTCCAGGTTTCGTCTTTCGCATGGTCTTAGGGTCGAAGCCGGGATCGGATTCGGGTGGCTTCGACATCTGTGTCTGTGGGCTCTTCTCTTCGGAAGGTTGTGACGGAGACTCAGAGATCTCCGCCATTGCAGCAGCGGCAAGCAACCAAAGCTTCTATAACATCGAATTGGCTTCGTTTCTAGCTCAATTTGCAATAGATCGATCAACTTGAGGCTAGCGATATTCAGGTAAATGACTCGTAAAAGTATAAAACAAGTATTTAATCCCTGTTTTATTTGCCTAAAAATACAAAACAAATATTCAATCATAAATTTGAAAGACCCAGCTTCAGATCCATTTAGCATTTAATCATTAATTTGTTTATATAGACTAATGACAAAATATCTTGATTTTATAATATTACTTCTATTTGAATTTATTAATTTTAAGATGAATATAATGTATATTTTTTAAAAATATTTTTTTGTATACAAACATATTAAAATTAAAAGTTTATTTTAAAAAATATATAATTTCAAATTTTTACACTTTATTCATAAATTTTTATATTTTTTTAATATTTTTAATATTTTAAATTTTTATTTTTTTATTTTTTAAATTTATAAATAAATAAAATGTACGGGTTTAAATTTAGTATATCATGAAATAAAAGTGCGAAGATTCTTGGAACATCTTAAAAAAAAAAAAGTGCACGAACACACATAACTATAAATACACAGAAGGAGTAATTTTCATCCCCTGTTTGTACTTTCATTTCCTCTGGATTCCAGAGTCCACACCTCCGCCGGCTCCCTCCAGTCCAAACCTCGCGCAGCTCTGAAACTCCGTTGGTCACCCATCCTCTATTCTTGACTTCGACTTCGCTCTGCATTAGCCACTATGCAACTTCTCAAGTCCTCAATCAATCATCCATTCACTCCACTCTCTTTCTCCCTCCTTCATTGTCCTCCATTGATACTCACAGTGAGTTTTTTCCGCTTTTACTAGTTTGCTTCTGCTATGAGTTATATATTACTATAGGTTTCTTTGCATCTGGTTCTGTGTATTCTCTTATTACAAAATTTCAGAGCACCATATTAGCATATTCGCTCTTATTCTGTTCGTCCACTTTCTATTTCTCTGTACCCCGTTTACTAGTTTACTTTTCACTGCTATTAATTTAATTTGTGATCAATTTATATATATATATATATATATATTCATTGCCTCACACAGTGCTGTTACCCAGAATTAGATGATCATGCCCTTTGGAACAATTTTGTCCTTAATCCACATGTAAATTGGCATTAATATAGTAAGTGTCTGCAAGTTCACCAAGAATGAACCGAGAAAGACACACGACTGGACGTCTACAGATTTTCTGAAATTGATGCATTTACAAATACATTAAATGTTGTGCTAAAGTTGTTACTGGAAATATGTATTTTTAGTGTACAGGTTTTATTTGGTGTTATGTTGATTACTTTATATTATTAGTGTGTTACTTCTAGTTATTTTGTTGTTTTGGAACATATATTGTTACATGTGAGCTTGCTAACTTATCATCAATTTAGAATATTTGTTTTTTTTTTCAAATTATACATAACAATTTCATATTTATATCATTATATATGTGCATAATATTTTTTGTTTATTACCGGTTCAACCAAGAAAATCATGAACTACTGGTCTCTCCGGTTCAACGTCTGATCTGCTTTTAAAACATTGATGATGGGTAAACCGGTGAAGATGAGAAGATAATAATAAACACTTTTGTATTCCAATTTGATTTTTATGCCTGATTTTGTATGTATTTTAATTAATGTCTGTTATGATCTATGAACTTCGTTAAAATAAACTGTAAGCTCTTACATTCTTACCTGGTTCCCTTTCACCACTTGATCTAAGCAAATGGTTCAGAGCTTGTAGCTTCGACATGCGATTGCTGCGTCCATGGGCTAATCACTTCAAGCTTGTCCTTTTGGCATGTCAAGAAAAGCCTTCCATTGCGAAGCTTCACGCTTTGATAATCTTGACCGGTACCTTCATCCAAAATGGCATAAACGGCCAGCTCATCGCTCTTATGCACGTGTTGGTGATATCAAATCAGCCCGTCAAGTGTTCGATCAAATGTCTCAACGAGGTGTTCATGCATGGAACGCCATGATTGTTGCCTATTCTCGTAAAGGATACCCAGACGAAGTTCTGAGTCTTTACCATAGGATGATTTCTGAAGGGGTGAGACCCGACAGTTCCATTTTTACTGTGGCATTGAAGGTGTGCACTAGGTTGCTCGATTTGAGAATGGGGATGGAGATTTGGAGCAAGGCGGTGGATTGTGGGTATGGAAATGATGTCTTTGTCGGGTGTTCCGCGTTGAATATGTATGCGAAGTGTGGGAAGATGGATGAAGCAATGGAACTGTTCGATAAAATGCCAAGGAAGGATATAGTTTGTTGGACAACTATGATATCTGGTTATGCTCAGTGTGGAAGAGCAACAGAAGCTCTTGATGTTTACAGAACAATGCTAAAAGAGGGAATGGATGGAGATGGGGTTGTCATGTTGGGGTTGGTTCAAGCTATTGCAAATCTGGGTGACTCCAGATTGAGTCTCTCAGTTCATGGGTATCTAATTCGGAGAGATATACCAATGGATGTAGTAATCCAAACCAGTCTTGTAGATATGTATACTAAAACAGGACATCTAAGACTTGCTTTTCAAGTGTTCTCGACAATGACTCATAAAAATGTCATATCTTGGGCTGCTTTGATTTCAGGTTTGGCTCAAAATGGTTTTGCAGGAAACACACTTGAATTGTTGGTAGAGATGCAGAGTCAAGGCTATGAACCTGACTTCGTTTGTCTTGTAAGTGCGCTTCTAGCTTGTTCACAAATTGGGTGTCTCAAGTTGGGAAAATCCATCCATGGATATCTTATGAAGAGACTGGATTTTGAGCGAGTTTCTGGAACTGCAGTTATTGACATGTATTCCAAATGTGGATCACTTTCTTATGCATGTGCCCTTTTTGATCAGATGAGATTTAAGGACACAGTTTCTTGGAATGCAATGATTTCCACATGTGGAGTCCATGGAATGGGAAGGAAGCTCTATCACTGTTCCAACAGATGATAGAAACAAATACGGAACCAGATCATGCAACTTTTGCTGCTCTTCTCTCTGCTTTAAGCCACTCAGGTCTTGTGCAAGAAGGTCGATGCTGGTTCAATTTCATGATCAATGAATTCAAGATACCTGCAGATGAGAAGCATTATGCTTGCATGATTGATCTCCTGGCTCGTGCAGGCCAAGTTGAAGAAGCTTTGAAGTTGATAGATTCCATGAAAGCTGAACCTGGGGTTGCTGTATGGGTTGCCCTCCTTGGAGGTTGCTGCAACTATGAGAAGTTTTTGGTTGGGGAGAAGGTGGCAAAGAAGGTTCTCGAGTTGAATCCAGATGATCCTGGAATATATGCCCTAGTCTCTAACTTCTTTGCCAAGGCACGTAAGTGGGATGAAGTAGCTGAAGTGAAAAAGATCATGAATATGTCTGGAGTGAAAAAGGCCCCTGGTTTTAGTGTGATTGAAGTGAATGGAAAGCAACATGCTTTTCTCATGGAAGATAAAAGCCACCATCTTTGTAAGAATATTGTTTGTATTTTGGATAATTTAGATATTGAAATGAGAGTGGCAGGTTATGTCATGTTTGATGAATTTTTGCTGTTTGATCTGGAAGAGGATACTAATGAAAAAGTTTACAGTAAACAATAAAATATAGTTTACTCTCATGAGGTGTGGCACAAAATATGCTTCTCCTGGCGTGTTCAAGTCTTCAATTCAATTCCCTCTCATTATTCAGGTCAGAGAAGAAAATTCCTCTCATTTTTGCTACAGTATTTTTAATATATCAATTTAAAATACGATCGTATAAAAGTCATATATTTTGCATTTACATAAACTTAAATTCAAAATTTCTTGTTCTAAAATGATATTATTATCGTAATTGAAATGATATTTCACTATTTATTTGTAACTCTCTTATTTAAATAAATTTTTTAGAGAATCTACTTATTAAGTAACATTTTGTTGTCTAAAAGACTAACTGAAATAATAAGGATGTATGAAAGATTAAGGTTACTTCAAGGAGTATTCAGTGTTCATTTTTACTGGCTAGTTTAATAACCGAAAAGGAAAAAAAAAATCTACAACTTTTTAACAGTTAGACATGATTGTAAAAAAAAAAAAATAGATAAATGGCCATATTTACTGATCATGACTTGTAAAAGTTGTGTATTGTAATACATTTTATTCAATTGTTATTATATATATAAATTTACATCAAGAAAACTAATTTCTTAACAAGTGCTAATGTTTTTTTTTTTTTTTGCCAGAACAAGTACTAATGTTAAATATGAAGAAAACGAAAAAAATAATTTTGAACCAACTCATTTGTGTAGTTTATTTTTGGGATAATCACATTCAAAAACTATTTAAAAAATTTATTTACAAACAAAGAACAATATTAAATAGATTATCGTTGAAATGAGAATCTGAAGTTTTTTTTAAATGGGATTTATTATTAATTTTAGCTTGTGTATCAATTTTTTTAGTAGTTATTGGTGTAATTATCCCTCTAATTTAAAAATACTTTTTATTCAAGCCAAGAATACCATAGATTCGGGAGGTTAATGACCCAATAATCAACGGTCAGTCAATTCTAAACAAATCTGCCGACAAAAGCAAACATGCTCCGCTGGCGCTAACAGGAACGTCGTCCTTTTTGTTTATTTGTTTATTTCTTTTGTTTTGTTTAGTCTTTTTTTTTTTTTTTGGGAATGAAAGGTGAAATTCACGAAGTCATAAATGTATGTATAGTATAAACCTGTCCTTTATAAGAATTCAAATTTTCCGGGGAGCATCGCATCGAAGGGTGCCAAGGGAGAAAAGTGCACTTGTGAACCAATATACTATGACATTATTCTTGAGGTTCAAGGCCCTTTTTACAAATATATTTTAAAGAGAAAAAATACAGTTGTCCTTAATAAATAATAAAGAATTTTAAATTCATTATCAATAAATAATTATCTATTAACATGTAAATTTAAAATTGTAAATTTACAAACATTTAGCTATAAAAATATAGACTTATTATCATAATAAATTTTAATTCTACATACATGAAGTTATAAATTCTGTACTTTAATTTATAAATAGATCAATCTATATTTGTGAATACTCAAACTTTAAATTGTAAATTAAATTGATCAAGACAAACTTGTAAATCCTAAGCAAGAATTTCACTACCAATGAATAATTACTTCTTAATATGTGAACCTAAAATTTTGAATTGGTGAACATGTAGTTGTAAAAATTTAAACTTATTTTCATGATGAACTTTAATTCTAAACATATGAAGTTATAAATTTTGAACTTTGATTTATGAATAGATGGACATGTACTTATAAATATTTGAATTTTAAATTGTAAATTTATTAAGTTAATCAACACGAACATGTCGACTTTAAACAAACAAGTCACTTCCACTAGTCAGTTATTTGTTAGTATATAAACATAAAATTAAAAATTTATGAACATGTAATTATAAAAATCTGAACTTATATTTGTTGCCTTTTTTTACTAAGAACATTTGTGTTGCAAAACGAACTATTGGACTTGCAGAATAATTTTAAAATGTATTAAGCCTAATTGTATTTTTTTTTCTTCCTTGAAGGCGCGGGATGAGATTCTCCCAATTTTTTGTCAGTTAATTTATTATCAGAAAAGATGTAAGAAGTATAGCCAAAAAAAAAAAGATAATATGTTTTTTGATTTTTATTTTTTTCTCAATTATTAATTTAGTTTTTAAACTTGAAATTAATATAACTTAATCTTTATAATTTATTGAGCTACGAGTCAAAAAAAACTATAAAAATCAAGTCGTTTTAAGTGAAGAAACTGAAGGACTTATCCACTTTTAAGTTTAAGGATTCAATCAACAATTGAAGAAAATTTCATGAAACAAAAATTATATTTATCTCTGAAAAAATATTAAAATGAGTGTAAATAAATGAAGGGTAAAGGAGTAAAATTAACCTCCCATTATAAGTTCAAAAACATTTTGGATCCTAAATTCACCTTTTATACAATATATTTGTCAATTTTAAAAATAATGCACTCTAACATTTGCAATTAATAAAAGTTAACTTTAATTATTAATTGATAAGAAAATGATAAAAAAAATTTTAAAATTTCCTAAAAGGACTAAATATTACAGTACATGACCTAAAAATTACAAACAATAATCAATAAAATATTTATCATTTAATGTAATTTTTAGGTTTTTTTTTAACTAACAGTTAAAATTAACTTTTATTAATAGTAAGAATCAAATTACATTATTTTTAACTAGAGTAAAATATTGAACAAAAGATAGTCAATTTTTTATAATTTAATAGCCAATTTACTTATTTACCCATAAATGAAATGAAATTTTTGATTTTATTCTTTGACAATCTCTTTCTTGTAATACTATACAAATGCTGTTATAAGATATAGGAGGCAAGCATCCTTGTTAGTGAATTTTGTTCATATTCACTTGGAAAAAAAATGATAAAAGTAATTTTGGTCCCCAACTTTCATGAATTTGAATCCCTTCATTTTGGTCCCCACCAGTTAAGTTCAACATCGGACACTAGTTATCAATGTTAAATAATGTATCGTATTATTAATCACAATACAAATTTAGACAACATTTAAAAGGCCTTAAAGTACGGAGTCGCTTGTTATAAGTTACAATCATGAGAGAGGGACCTACAAAGGACGAAGAATGATTATTAGTAACATAATTAATAATTAAACTTTCATTAATATTCATATCCATTTATATTGCTTGCAGAAATGGATATGAATCGAAGAACATGGGATATTAATATCTGACAGCATCTTTCAATTTGACCAAAAATGTTTAATAAATAGCTCAGTTACTCAAAATATCACCAATGACAATAGGTACCATACAACTGTGCTTAAAAAGTCAATTACTAGACTGATAAATAATAAATTGAAGTGTAGCAAAAATGCTTACTGAGATCTCCAATTCAGACATACAGAAAATTATACTACTTCATAAATTTATGGATAAAAGAAGTTGATTCTTCACCAAAAAAAAAACAGTTGATAAATCATATATATATATATATATATATATTACTAAACTGATATGCAATAAACATAAAACATTAGAAAAACCACTCTAAATTTTCACTCAATAAATTTAAATACAAGAAATTCATGATTTTTCAGTTCTTTAATTCCAACTAATTCAGTTAATAGATTGCGAACATTTCTTTATTTTATAATCGAGATTTCTTATTTAAAAGACATTAACTCTAACCCGTTAATCAAGCTCATTATACTTAACCTTATTTTTTAAAACTAATATTAACAACATTTGAATTTTTTAAAGGATAATTCATAAGGAAAAGAAAACTAATTTTTAAATTCAACTTTAAGAGAAAAATGAGAAATAAAAATTCCTACAAAAGTTAATTTTTTCACGGCTGAAAAAAAAAAAGTAAAAGAAGAACACTATATGGCAATGATGACTGCGGGGGAAACAGCTCGGAGAGGGCGAAGAAACTCGGAATTTACAGAGAGAAAGGAAGAAGGAAGAGAATGGTCAAACATTACCGGTGGCACCGGTCAATGGTTGTAAAACCTCTTTCTATGGTTCTTCCTCTCTCTCTCCTGTTGGGTCCTTCAATTTTGTGGAGTGGCTTCTTGCGTTGAGTTGTCTCCGTGGTCTGGTCCGTAAAGCTTAATTTCTTGACGAATTAGTAGCTAAGATTTCTGAGTTTCTTTCCAAGTTCAGCTTAGGAAGAAATGGCGGTAAGTTTTTTCTTTCTCTTCTCTTGGGTAAGTTTTCTTTTTCGTAGGTTCGACACCCTTTATCTCTCTGTATTGATGAGAAATCGGAGTTTCAATCACCTGCATTATGTTGCTTTTTCCCTAGCTAAGTTGAGAATCTCTTCTTCTTCATCTTCTGATGCCTTGATCAAGTTGAACTAAGCTAGATTCTTTGTTGCAGCCAGATCGAGCATATTAAATTAGAATCTCGCGATGTTTAGTTTTGTTGGTTTATGCTGGCAAGTGGCAGCTGCTTTTATAATTATAAACCATATACGCTGTGTTCAAGTTATGCTAAGCATGATGAATCGAGGATTATGGAAAACCTTAAGGCCTTTGGTGTTTTCTCTCGTTGAATCAATATAAGCTGCTAGTTAAGCTGTACAAGTTTGATCTTTGGCTTTAATCCCTTGTTTGATGCCGGAGATAGCTACTTTTACGAGGAGCGCCCTAATTTCTGTGTTTATAAATATTGACGCAGGAAATTTAGTCAGACAATTTATTGCTTCCGGGAGCACATCTTCTCTCTGATCACAATGTGCCATGTTTGGAGAAGTGCTTAAATTTTGAAGTCTAATATCTAATATTTCATTTGCTTTGGAAAAGATTATCATGTTGCCTTTGTTGTGGACCTTTGTATGTTTTTCTTTCTTAGTTTATAAGGAAAACTTCAGTATGAAATTAAGATTGAGCTTTATGGGATACTAAATCATCCACTACCAGCAGTTGTTAAAGTTGCCACTTTTCACACATGTTTAGTCAAATGGAGCTACATTGTTCGTTTGATTATGCACAAAAATGCATTTTTTTTTAACCTAATACTTACCATACAGTTTTGCCGCAAGATGTTTGTAAGGGAAGGATCTTAAATAAATTCTTCCAATACTAAACTCTGTATGTCGTCAACATAATCTCTTTGGAAGTAACCTTGAATATGTTGAATTGTTGAATCTTTTTCTTGTTTCCTTTTCTCTTTCTGTTTTTGTTTTTGCTAGTAAAAAGGAGAATATTTGATTCTATTTCCCATTTTGTTATTTTTTTTTATTTCCTGTTTTGATTCAGGGTTTTGTTTGAATTAGTGTAGCCTTTTAGATTATTAGGGTCAACTTCTATTTAAACTGAGATTTGTTTTGATTGTTTTTAAACCATTGGTAGGGCTCTATAAATATGTCCTAAAACTCTTCATTTGTACAATCTTTGCCGTTGAATAATATTAAGAACTTTGAATTACTGTCTTCTCCTTCAAATTCTTTCTGCTACTTCCCCCTCCCCTTTCTCTCCTTCCCTCATCTTTTGGCATTCTACATCAACCTCCCTTTTGTGCCGAAATTAAATCCTCATTCCCAGGCAAGAGAAGCGAGCTATTTATTTTTATGTTTTTTTTTTTCCTTTCACCATTTTCTTTACTGTTGACTCTTATCCTGATTTGTGAAAGAAAAATCATTTTCCCTTAAAACTTGTATTTTGAGGTCTATTTTTTGATATTTTACTGGTAGATTTAACAGGCTACTTTTAATGTGTCAATGTGACAGCAACGTTCTCACGTACCAAGATTTGGCAATTGGGAAAATGAGGATAATGTTCCTTATACGGCTTATTTTGAGAAGGCACGAAAAGATCGAACTGGCTCAATGACGAATCCAAATGTTCCTGAGGGAAATCCAGATTCAGTTCATGATAATTCATCTTCATCCAATCTCCCACCTACTGAACCCATGGTTAATTCAGAGGATCAAAGTGGAAAAGGATCAGTGAGTCCAGCACTCGAGTTACAAAAGAGCAAGGATGATGCTGTTCCTAAGCCTTTTACAGACTCTCCAGCTAGTCATGACAATATGGGAAATAGAAGTGGCAATGAGTCTACACATCGTCGGGGAGTAGGTTCTGCTGACACTCGTCAAAAACCTGCAAGACAAAGTGCTGGACCCGAGTACAGCATTGAACGTTCACCACTTCATCGCCTGGCAAAGACCCCTGGCAGAGATAGTCCCTCTTTGGAAGGCAAGAATTCCTATGACAGCAGCCATGGTACCCCAGGGCGATCCCGACTAAGAACACCTCATCGAGGAGATGAATCTGTTAGTTCTTTGATTCTTCTCTCCTACTGTTTTATTATAATATTTGTTTTTAAGAATGAAAAATCTTAATACATTTGACATCAAGAGTGAAACCACATTTTGGACATCAAAGACAGCGCAGTATCAATTGGTTCCCTAATGATTTCCTGATTTTTAAGAATACTGAGTTGGGTTCTGGTTACCTTTTTTTATTTTTATTTTGTGGTACATAGTGGTGTTCGATTAACTCAAAAGATGGATTTGGTTTCAACTCCATTTGAATATTTACTCCATGAAATATTTTATGCCATCATTTTGGTACCTAGAAAAGGATGAAATTGGAGGAGAAAAAATATATTTTCAAGTTTTAAGTGATAGGGGAAACATTAAGGAAGAAAACTGATGACAGGGTCATTCATCTTTGGAGGACCAAAATGAGACTTTACTCTGATGATCAGCTGGCCAATTTTCAATGATTTGACTTTTTGGAGTCCTTATAAAACATTTTACAAATAAACTCAGACATTTGATATTTAGCATTCTGGTGTTGCAGCCTGACAAAGCTGCCGCTGTTCCCAAATTTGGGGAGTGGGATGACAATGACCCTGCATCAGCTGATGGCTTCACTCAACTTTTCAACAAAGTGAGGGAGGAGAAAGCTGGTTCCGGACAACCACCTGGCACGCCAACCCAGAGACCATATGCTGTCCGGAACCAAAAGACCAATGAAAAAGGAAAGGTATGCCGACAATGAATGAAGCATGGTGTGGCTAGAATCAAGTTGTGCTGATACATACATACATACATACATACCGTGGCAATTATCTTTGGGTACTTGAAACTTAAAAATATGTATCGTCTACAACAACAAGCCTTTATCCCACTAGGTGGGGTCAGCTACATGGATTGCAAGACGCCATTGTGCTCTATCATTTATCAAGCTTTTAGGAATATTATTAATTAAGAGATTGCGTTCAATAACTTCTAAGAGTGTTCTCTTAGACCTTCCAAAAATATGTATCGTCTAACATTGAATAAATTTTAAGCCCACATACAAACTTATTCTTCAAATTTTGAAATGAAATCTTACTAACTCAAAAATTAAAATAACCATGCATGAAGCTGCATGCTAAACTCTGGTTTAGTATATTACTCTGATTTACTTTTGATAAAGTTATTGAACTTCGCTAGCATATTAGAAACTTAGATTGTCTATTTTGGTTAATTACTTGCTATAGAAGGTTTACAATCTACTTATATCACATAAGAAATGTGGTGTATTATAAATATTATTTATTTTTATGGCATATTTGATGTGCCTGTAACTTGTGCCATGAAATAGTTATTGTATCCGGTACCCTGTACCCCTGTCAAATGCATACTGAAATCAATTCCTATGCAAGATCGCCGGCAATGCTTAGTGTTATATTGAGAATGGTTTTGAAAGTTTGTAGTTCTTCCCTATACTGATGCTTCTATCTTTAAACCTGTTTTCTTAGAGCTGCTGCTTTGGCTGGTGCAAATAATGATTTCTGGAAAGAGATGAGTTGGATTCTGAACAGAGAGAAAAGTAGTGTTGTGATTGATCATGAGGTTTGTGTAGTACTTGTAAATATCCAAGGCTCTCATCCTGCGGCAAAACATCAATGAAGTGCATTTATCGGAACTACTTTGCGGTAACATATTGAAACCAGTTGTATCTATCAAAACCAATATATATATGATTTGGCGAATAAAGACACTCATCAATCAGGCAAGATTATGATTTTATGCTTATCTTGTTGGATTTTTGTTGTGTGGTTGTCTGCTCACCATACTGATCGTAAAATTCTTTCCTAATGAATTGATGGGTTTTTAAATGGATCTCGTGTTCTGTAGTTTTTTTTTTTTTTTAAATGAATCAATGTAGTTTTACTTGAATGTTAAATATCTTGATTTTCTTTAAAGATAAAAATAGCTCTTCTTGTATCATATCTGGATAAATTTTTGGGAATGACAAGTATCAAGAATTGATGGGGGAAAGGAAGTGAAATTATATAAATTAAAAGTCCTCTCACTTATCTACCTTCCTCAATTCCTCAATTCTAACCTAGCATGTGGAGTTGCAGGGCCGAAAAATAGTGTGCCTATGGAGAATGATTACAATTTATTTTATTGATGGTTTGATCCATTTATTAGTTATATTATTAGTAAATATTATTGGCACTCGTGTGTGATGTATGGGATGTTTTAGTAACAACTGGCAAATAAGTTACCCTAATTGTACTGTTATTTATTAAATATTATTAAGATGCTATGATTATATAAGTATTAAAAATAATAATTCACAACTGTTGCATTAGTAGCAACAAGTTTTATCTCACTAGATAGAGTCGGCAATATGAATTATATGATATTTTTGTGCTATGTTATTTATTAAACTTTTAAAAATATTATTAATGAAGAGATTTCAATCAACAGCTTTTAAAAATATTTTTTTTAACCTTTCTTTACCCCTTGATAGGTTTTAAAATTGTTTGTTTTACTCTCTTCACAGGTGCCTTCGATGGTTTTTTTTTATATGTTTAGATCACCTCATATGATTTTCAACTATTTTTCCTTCAATAAATGCAACACTCACCTTTTTTCGTATACACTCATTTCGAATTTTGTCTTTTTGTATATGTTCACATATTTATCTCAACATTTTTACCTTTGTTATTTTAATTTTATATTTTTGCTGTCTTGTTAAAACTAAACATTTACTACCATTTAATATTGTTGGTTTTATAGCAGTTCAATAATTTTTTTTTAAGTTTATTAGGTACCTTATGATTATAAATAACTCTTTTAACCTTTCTTCAATTAAACTATCAACTTGTATTCTATGTGTAATATTTCTATTAATTTTTCTATTATGTTGAATAATCACTCTCAAATATTTAAATTTTTTTATTTGAAGCATAATTTGATTACTCAATTAATAATTTTGAAATAATTCCTACTTGATTTCCTAGGTATATAATTGTAAAATAGCTCCCAAAAACAAAATTACAAGAATCCTTCTATTCACAATAACAGTAATTTATTTTTATATATTCATAGATACCCCTCATCCAAAATATAACCATTTCTTTTAAGCTAATGTTAATTCAAAATATAAGTAACCTGTTACATGTGATTTTTTTTTTCATTTTATTCCTTATATTTATCAACCTAAATATTTGTATAAATATATTTTTCACTTATCATGAAGTATATTGGTAGTTGTGACTAAGAGTTAAAAAGAAAAATAATTTATATTTTTATAAAAATGAGGAATTTATTGATATGCTATTTAAAAAAAAACTATTTATATTTCAGACCGGGAGAGTTTATGTATATGGTTTTTCATATAAGATATATTATATATGTTAGCTACACACTAAAATTTTTTCAAAGAGGATGTATAAATAATATACACAGTAATATACTTTGAATCTTACTGGATTGATATGCTATTTAAAAAAAAAACTATTTATATTTCAGACCGGGAGAGTTTATGTATATGGTTTTTCATATAAGATATATTATATATGTTAGCTACACACAAAAATTTTTTCAAAGAGGATATATAAATAATATACACAGTAATATACTTTGAATCTTACTGGTTTCGCCGTTTAGCCCATTAAGACCGAGCTGAGGGACACAATTATATTTGCCCATTAATGACGATACTGTTGAATTAACAGTTGCCACACTCTTTATGAAGTTCAAATGTATGATGGTAACGATGGCAATGACTATTTATTAAGTTAATATATTCAATATAAAATTGGTTTAGTGTAATTTACTAAATATCAATGTAAAATATAAAATTTATATTATTTTTTAATAATTATTCTTTTTGAATATTTATAAATAACCAAATGTTTTTACCAAAATCTGCATTCCATTGCTAGTAAATATTTAATACATACGTATACATATATATATATATATATATATATTGTAAAATAATACTCTTTTCGTTTAAAAATATAAAGTATTTTTTGAAGAATTAGATGTTAAAAAATATAAGGCATTTTTAATCTTTTGAAGTGTAATTATTTTTTTTTAAAAGTGTCCTCATTGATAGTGACTTTATATTTATTATTGGGTGGTTAATAGGGGTAAATATAAAAAAATATGATTAATTTAAAAATAGATAATTACTTTATTAGAGGGTGAGATTTAATTAAAAATATTTTATATTTTTTAACGGAGAGAGTAGCTATTTTATAATTTCATACTCCTATATATTTTCAATTATTATGTTTGCTATTTATATACACACACACACACATATATATATAGTGTTAAAATTTATTTTTTTACCTGATTTACTTTTTTTAATCAACCTCAATTCTCCCATTTAATTTAACATAGTAAAGTTTAAATTTTTTTAGGCAAAAAAAGTTTTAATTTTTTTAATTATTTGAATTTTTTAAAAGAAATAGATATGAAAAAACCGGAAAAATGTAATGAAAAAGAGAAAAGAAATTTTAAAATGCATTTGGAACATTCAAGAGTTTAAATAAAATTCTGATAAAATATTCTATTTGATATTGAATAATTTTTTTAATGCTACCTGAATTCTGATGTAAAAGAGGTGGGTATAAATCAGTGTTTTAAAAATTAGATCAAATTAGTCGGTTCAACCAGTTGAACATGAAATCAGCTCTTAATTCAATTCAATCGACTCCTCAAAACCTCTCAATGATTGAAAAAATTAATTGAAAATTGAACTGATTCCCTTAAAAAATCAACCTAAATTAATTAAAAATTTTAAAAAATTAAATTAAAAAAATTAATATCAAAATTAAAAATTAATTAAAACAAAGAATAGTCAAATATAATGAATATTAATCATGTATTCATCAACAATAAATCATTTATCATGCAATTATTAATATTTTTTAAAAATATAAAAATTTACATGTATTTCTTATTTAATTATGATATATAAATTTAAAATATATTAATTTAATATCAATCAATTTGATCACAATTAAAGATGAATCAGCATCTAATTTGATTTAATGATTAATAAAACTTTGGTATAAATTGATAAGTAAAAATATGAACTTTGGCCAAAAGAAAAATAAAAGTAAAAATTTAAAAGAATTACAACCAGATCTCATATAGAGAAATTAATTATTATAAAATTTATTAATAATTAAATTAAACTTGATAATTAATTATATTGTCAATTTAAATTAATTCAGTTGTTAATAAATTTTATAATAATTAATTTTTTTATGTGAAATTTTGATGTAATTTTTTTTAAATATTTTGGCAAAAAACAAATTTTGTTATTCGAAGTAATTAATTTTGGACATATGCCAGATTCTTCCTAAAATTAATTATAACCCCGATAAAACCCATTCTCGAGAGTAGCGGATCCAGTTCTATTAGTCGACGAGCAAGCATTCCACGCTCCGTCGGACGCCGTCCACTGTTGTCAGCCTTGCGTGGTTGTTCTCGTGCAAGCAGAGAAGAAGGTTCGAACTCAAAATCCGGTAAGATTGGTTTGTTCAATCTGGCTTTGAAGATTTGAATTATTTCCCTGCGTGGCTGTTCTTGCTTTGTTTAAAATTTTTCACTTTAATTTGGCTTTGAATCTGGTCGTGTAATCGTTGAATATTGACGCTTTTGAATTTGGGAATATTTACATTTTGAGGTTTTTTTTTTTTTTTGGTACTAGTTTTTGCTTGAATGGTGTGTAACCGGCTATTATACTTCTTCCCTCTTCATTTTGATTGCTAGCGACTTGGATAATTTGGATTGTATTGTTTTGCAATGTTGGATTTGCTGTGGATTGGCATTCTGTTTATTAGTCTTTTTTATATTATCGCCAATTTTGGAAAATTCTCAAGGTATTTGTGATGTATGATCTTATAAATGACATGGCTCGAGTTGTGTCAAAGTATCTGGAAGAAAAATTAAGAGGGTATTATATCAACTATGCATATTTCAAAGATTTCAGTGGGGTAGATGCCCCCACTGAGTATAGTATAGGTCCACCTATGGTTATAAACTTTCCCTGAATAAAACAAGTTGAGTTCTTACCTGATTTGATGTCAACACTAACATTCTGTGAATCAGCAAAAGGACTAATTTGTACCCGAGTTTCCAAATGAAAAATGAAATTTTGAGGACTCCATTATATATTTACATTATTTTCCCAGTTGAAAACTCTGGTGAGTATAATTTAGTATGCTTGGTGACATTTGAATCAACAAGGAATTTCTTAAACGTCTTGATCTTTATCACAAAAAAAAAAAAGTCTTGATCTTTAAATATGTCCTACTTTCGGCTTTGCCTCTTCATTGTTTGCCTGGCAAGGTAATTTTATCTCTCATAGTCTAGATTTGAGCCTTCAGGTTAGCAATGGCATGGAGGGGAAATCTCTCAAAGTACCTGAAGGAGCTTCGGTTTTTGATGTGCCAGACATCACCTGCAAGCTCCACCACAAGGTCATAGTTATATTACTCTTTCTCTTGATAAACTCTAATGCGAGCTTAATTGCACATGCTATGCATAGAAACCTGATATGAGCCCTTAATTTTATCCCAGGACATTTGTGGAAAAGAATTATAAAGAGCTAAAGACATTGAACCCCAAATTGCCAATATTGATCCGCGAGTGCAGTGGGGTTGAACCCCAATTATGGGCAAGATATGGTATCATCTGTCATAAATCCTTTTTTCTTTTCTTTTTTTTTCAATTTGAGTTTCTCATGCTGCACTGGGGTAGTCCCTTTCAATGCCATTATTCCAAAACCTCTTGTGCCTAGATAAGTATTTTTTACATTTGAAAAGGAAAACTACTGTATTTGGGCTAAGTTCTATTGTACTTCCTCTGATCCTAAATATAAGAGTTATTTGAGAAATTTGCTTTGGTTCTAAATATGAGGCCCTAATCTCTTTTGTCTTCCAAATGTATTATTTTCAAGCAAACTACACCTATTAATTGCACACATCAGGGATAGTTGTCAATGTAAATGATTAAAAAGAGAATTGTTTTAGAGAAACCAGCACATTTTTTCCAAATAATTAACTTAACAAATTTCCTTAATTTGTGTCAATTAGTAATCTTGCTCTTACATTTAGGACTGGAGGGAGTAGCTTCATTTATTTATCTGGGCTTTGTGCTGATAAACTTTCTAGTGTCTGGAGCGCTGTCTATTTAGTTTGCAGGGACCGAAGGTTTGCTGGCTTTGAAATTTGTAGAACGGCATATCACCTATGACTGTATAGCCATGTTCTTTAGATGATAATATTCTTGAACTTTCTGTTTTGATTTCTTTTCATCGAGTTGTAAGATTATCAATCTCATCTTAGGATTTGCATTTTCATAAGTTTTTGTTCGCTGATGTTCTAAACTTCCAAAGTTCTAATCATGGCTTACTTTTAAGGAAGAAATACCTCCTTCTCCATAAGAAACGTGTCATAGATTGTTTGTAGAAGATATTTGTGGTTTAAAGTATATTTTGCATACCTATCTCTCCCTGGCCTTTCTCTCTCTTACTCTCTTAGAATAAATAGAAGAGAGGGGGAGGGGAGTGAGTGGAATGGAGATATTCAGGAAAGGTAGTGATGAGAGTGAGTTCATCTGAAGTTTCATTTATTTTTCATATTTTGCAAAATCACATTTACCTCTCCTTTGTTTGACATTTTATATTAGGATCAGTTCCCATGATCTGTGGTGTTAGTGTTCTCATTTATAGGGAAGTTTGATGTCTGAGTAGAAGCCAACAAAGTAATTGTCTCTCTTCTTGGTCACAGACTTGGGTGTTGAGAAAGGCATCAGGTTGGAAGGTTTAACAGAGGAGCAGATTTCAAAGGCACTTCAAGATCTGGTAAAAGCAGGAGAGTCTTTGAAAGCTTGATGTTGTCATATTGCTCAGCTCATGAACCGTATGAAGTGGAATAAATGATCTCTCTTGCAGTTCTTTTACTGCGTATTACTAATTTTTCTGTGTCTGATAGTTCTCTGGTTTTCCAGATTTCATTTCCTTTCCTTCCTTCATCAAGACAAAACTAAGATTCAACTGTATCTTGACCTTGCTTTTCGACTGTTGAGTAACTTATCTTGATGACTCTATTCAGAACACAGGTGAAAACATGTTATGATTCGGTTCTGGTATTACCTATCTAAGAATCATCTCATCCATATCCATATTACAATTTATTTATTGTAATTTGGCTTGAGCCTTGATGGCGGATTTTGAGCTTGATTCCCTTTTACTTTAATTATTTAAAAAAGTTAAATTAATATAAAAAAAGTAAGAGATAAATAAATTTTAATTGATTAATAAATTACTTTCTTATACACTTAGGTAAATATATCCTTACTTTAACTTGCTCCTTCAAATGATAGCAAAACCAAGTAACATATAAGAGCTCGACATTTTTATTTACTATTTTGTTTGGTTGTAGAGCTCTCAAAACGGGTTTCGTATTTTGTTAGGAGTTCGGTCTTGATTGATCGAGCTTAGGCTTGAAATCGAAAGTGTGCATATTTTTTTTCTATATTTTTTAATTTAAGTTTTCAATTATGATACATATATAAATTTTAAAGGACACAAATAAATATCTAAAGAACCATATTGTGCTCCATATTGAATAGTATAGATACAAAAACAAAATATAAATAATACAAGTTCAAATTGTCATTCTCCAAAATATAAATATTCTTGAGTCAATCGTCATCATCCAAATGGAAAAAAGAAAAAAGGGACTTAGAGTTTCAAAGAAAAAAATACAAAAAACCAAATATATGTATATATATATATATAGTAAATGCCCCGACAGTGCACTTTACTCTAATATAACAAAACGTAAAAGAGGCAAATTATCCAAAAAAAAAAAGTTAATTCAAATCCTTTTTTATGGGTTTATTGAGGCCGGGCCAAAAGCTCTTCTATACTAATTTTCTCTTTTTATTTTTCATGTAATGTAAATATTATTTTTTCAATTTTTTTTTAAAGATGCTTTTACTAAGTTATTACGGTGGAAGAAAAAGTTAAAACGAAAAGAATTTATTCATAATATTTCATTTACATCAGCTAATAAGTATACATAAAAGCTTTCTATTCTATTAATTTATACTAATTTTCAATTTTCAATTAATGATCAAATAAAATCATTTCATTTTTTTGATAAAACTATCAAGCAATAAAATATTTCATTCTATTCCACTCTAGTAGCTCACTCCACTTCATCATGTTCCATTAATGATTATTATCATGTCCATTCTATTTCATACTCCTAAACATAACTTAAGGCGAAAAAGAAAAATTGCAGAACATCCCATGTTACAATAAAACATAAAAATTTGAGAATATCCAAAAAGAAACACCATAAAAATTTGAAATTGAATTGTTTTCTGTTTATTCAGGTAGGTAAATCCCCATGAAATAGTACGAAAATGAGATATAATTTGTTCTAATTTTTTATTTTTTATTGATAATCAATAATAGTAGAGAAAATTTCTTGTGAGCACCAAACAAGGGACTTATTTATAAGTAAATCCAACAAATTTGCTAAAATACTTTAAAGCCTTTTTAGAATTTGGTTGTAGTTGATTTTGCTGGTAAAATGTCACATATGTTATTTGCCTTTGATTAACATTTATTGATTTTGACTAAGCGCCAATGATTATTGACTAGTAGCCGATACCCATTGACCATATACTGCCGTTATCCAATCAAATAAAATAACTTTTTTAAAAGATATTTTCAATACAATATTAATATTTTAATATTGATATTTTAATGTTTACAAGCCAAACATAATAGATTTACAAGTAAATCTTTAAGACTTACAAATCAAACTTCTCAAATTTACAAATCAACCTCTTATAATATTAATACTTTAATACACACTAATCAAACTTTGGAGAAGGTGGTCTAGTGCTTTTTTATAGCGCTCTGTGTTGGATTAGTACTTTTATTACACTCGATAGATGGCTGTGTGTATTGAGTAATTTGTTGAGTTTTCTTCATCAAAAAAACAAAAACAACAACAAAGAAACAAACAAGTTTTGCACATTTACAAGTACATCTTTAAAATTTAAAGTTAAACATATTAAATTATAAGTAAATCTTTAATAAAATTTAATACTTTAATATTTACAAATCAGCATCATAGAGTTACAAGGGAATTTACATGATTTTTTATTTTTTGCATTGATCCTTCATATTTCACAAATTGATTTTCAAGTTAGCGTTTTAAATTTGTAAGTCATCCTTTTAAATTTATAAACTAAACTTTGAAATATATAACTTGATAAGGTAAATAACACCTAGGTACACTTACAAATTTATGATGATAATTTATAAATTTAAGAAGTTGATTTGTGTTAACAAAAAATGAGTGAATCATCTTAAATGCATTAGACATGTTGAAGAAGCGCGTCTTCAATCGAGAAATGTGGGGACTTCAAATCATTTACGTCAATTCTTTTGGATTGTAGGGACTAAACCGATAAGCAAGGCTCAAATCACTAGAAAATTTAAGTTTTATTGAAGGAAATGGAACAAATTTGGGTAGAAGTGAACATAAATATCCTAAGAAATATGACTAATCCTAAGTCTGATTAGATAGAGTAGCTAAATCACTAAGTTACATCAAGAGGCTCTGTGTGGTGAGTGTTAACAATAAAGAGTGTGTTGATTGACTGGAATGGTTAGCAGGCTAGCTAATATCCTTCTGATTGTCTTTCCTTGTTTTAAAAGGAAGAGTAGTTACTTACTTGGGAATTAAATTCATAACCTCTCTCGCCATGTAAGGAAACTATTCCTCTATCATGGGATGCAAAGTGCTTCACATAAATCAGGCATCATTGGCTAGTAGATACACTGGTACATGGTAGAGGAAACATATCATTCCATTTAAGTGCTATGCTTCTCCAGAGATTTGATTTGTAAATTTTAATTAATATTATAAAAGGAAGACATGTAAATTAAGAAATTTGACTTATAAATTTACAATGCTTGACTTGTAAATAAAAAAAAAAAGTCGACATGCTAATGTAAAAAATTGACTCATAGAACGTGTATCCCATACTCTCAACTGCAAACAATGCAATAATATCTCTCATTGATTCACCACTCATCAGATGAATATATAATTGGAAAAGCACTTTTGCAGGTCCCTATAGTTTAATCTAATTTTTAATCAGGCCCTAATAATTTTGTTTGTTTTAATTGAATCCTTGTACTTTCAAATGTTAAGCCCAATAATCCCTTCCTTGTTTGAAAATTGCTAATGTGGCTAACGATCAATGATGTAACTGACACGCAAGCATTCAGGTGATTAATAGCTAACACGATAGATTCACAAAGGGAGGAAGGGAGAATCTCTATAAAGTGATTAATTGGATCCTTGTATTTTCAAATGTTCTGTTATGTTGATACATGAGAAAGAAAAGTTTAAAATCGTCATTGGACTCTTTGCCTTTGCACTCATTATATTTCTCTTTATCATCATGGTCTCTCTTTGTGCGTTGCATGACTATCCCAGTAAACTCTTGTGTGGCCTCTTGGCATATAATCAATTCAACTCTCAATCAATTATATGTGGCTAGATGCTGGCTTCATATATATATATATATATATATATTGTTGTCTTTTTCCACTTTAATCAATCTCTCCCTTGTTTTCATTTCCCTTAACAAGGTCTAACACACAATAAGAAAATAGAACCATTTCTCTCTATTTCAAGTTTTTCTTTCCCTCTCAAGTATCTCTACCTACCATGATTGAGAGGGGTGAATTATAAACTATACATGATAATCGAGTATAGATGCTACTATTGAGGCCACACACAAGAGTTTTCTAGGATAGTTGTGCTGCACAGAGAGAGGGATCACGATGATGAGGAGAAATGCAATGAGTATAATGGCGAAGAGTTCAATAATTTTAACCCTTTCTTTCTCGAGTGCCAACTTAATAAAGATTAAAACATATCACTCTATCTCTCTCTCAAAATCTCTCTCAAAATCTACCTTGTAATCAACTTTGATGCTGTGTGAAGATATCTTTTAGCCACATCAATCATTTCACTGTCAGGCATATCAATAATTTTCAAATGGTGTTAAAGGGGAGGGATTAACGTACTTGACATTTGAAAGTATAAGGATGAAATTAAAATAATCAAAATTATAGAGGCCTGGTTAAAAATTAATGTAAACTATGAGGACTTGCAAAGGTATTTTCCTTATATAATATCACAAAATCTTATGTGATAAATGAATACTAGATAATATTCCTCAATGGAGTCTATTCATTATCTATCTATTAATTAATAATAGCACAAAATATTATGTGATAACAAGGGATTTATTATAAATTTTCACTTTTTTTTTATACACAAGGATAACCAGAACTTGTTAATATCAGGTCATAGTATGAAGCCCAATACAATCACTTCGCATCATCCTCTGAAGATTCGTAGAAGCTTGATGAATGGCATGGAAATCTGACAGAGATGAAACTCCCCATCTAGCGAGAAAATCACCACTTTATGCCCAGTTCGAGTAATATGCCTCGTTTTCACATCCCCATTCGATATTGCTTCCATATACATCCCGCTTTATTGTAAATTTTTACTTTTTAGTGGGTACATTTTCTTATATAAAAATTAAAGAATCTATCTATTAACAAAAAAGAAGAGAACTCAAAGAATCTTAAATTTTTACCTTTTAGTGGGTACATTTTCTTATATAAAAATTAAAGAATCTATCTATCAATTAACAAAAAGGAAAAGGAGAGCTTCAAGACTCATAACTATTTGTGACGTCTTTTTTATGGATTACATTAAATATCATCGCATTATTATAGATATATTAACATATTGATCAGGATGGGTTGACGTTGATTACTTATATTACGCATTCCTTATAGTTTTCATAGAACGTGCGCAAAGTAATCCCGTGCCACGTGGGAAAAAGCCCGCTTCGTCATTCTGGACGCGCTGGTTATTTCACTCACGCTCTCCGTCCACAACCGTTGTCTTCGCCCTTGCCCTTGCTGCTTCTTTTTCGATCCTCTTCGCAGAATCTTCCTCATTCAAATCGAAACAAAAGGGACGAATCCCGCCGATTCTGTCTGCGAAGCTCTTTGTGGTTCCGATTTGCTTCTTCGATTGAAAAGGTTCGTTTGCTCACTTCCGTTACCTGATGCGTTTTTCTTTTTCAAGGCATTAGTCGGTTGATTAGGTCGGTTGCTTCGATTTCGATTTCTGAATGCTTGGTTTGATTTCGCCGTTTAGGTTTCGGTTCGTTGATTTCATTAACACTCATTACTTGTTCGTCTCAAATTTTGTATATTGCTGCCTGGAAATTTCATTCGTCCTCTTTTTTTTTTTTTTCCCGTTTTTGCATATACTGTTTAGTTTTTGCTTTGATTTTAACGTACGATATCCAGGAAGTGATGTTTGTAGAGTTAAAAGGTCCGGTTTTGCTTTGAATATTCAATTTAGTGTTTTCTAAGTTGTTGAATTGATAAAGCTGGCTGGTCAAACTTGGTCTTGTTTGTCGGCTACTATTTCTGAATGATTTATTGTGATTATCCGTGGCTTATGGTTTATCTCTCTGAATAATCTTTTGACGATTTCTAAGTTTGATGGTCTGGTGATCATTGTACTTCTCGTGTACCTTTTTGTTCGAAGAATTTTTTCTGTCGGGATTCCTTTTTATATTTGCTACTTCGTGTAGAGTAAAATTTTCTGAAATGTATGGTTTTGATGTTCAACTGCTGAAAATATAGGAGAAGAGTTGTCAAAGGCTCTGGTTCAATTAGTTTTTTGAGTAGTTATCGTTACTTTATGGTCTGAAATAAGAACATGTTTAAGTTACAGATTATTTTATGTTGCTTTGTTTTACTTTTCACTGCCGATAAATCTTTAAAGCTTCTGAAGCTTTTCTATTCGTAACTTCTCTTGCTTTGAACAGATGGGAACAGGTAGTTGTATCTAGTGTTTCTTTTTCGATTTTCTAGCACATCTAATTTTTTTCTGTTTTATGCTTCATCTTGTTTCCAGCATTTTATGTTTGCCCTTTTTTTGGCTGTTTCCATTTATCATTAATCAGACCAATAATCTCTTGCCTTGTAATTTCTGGGTTTTCAGGTTTCATAATTTGGATTGGGTGATATAGTGCACAATGAGTACTCAAGCAGTCAGGGGGCCAGCTGCCAGAAGTGGTCGAAGGAGGAAGACAGGTTTGGACTTGGACCTGAACTGTTCCCCACCAAATGAGAATCAGGAACAGGGGGGACCTTCAATTCAATTGGTGCCTCAGGAAGTTCAAGCTGGCCAGCAACCGCCAGTTGCACAACGTGTGATGATTGACGTGGAGGCCATCGAAGACGATGATGTTGTTGAATCCAGTCCCAGGGCTTTTGCTGAGGCATGACTACAACCTTCTGTATTCTGATTTTATTGTATCTTAAATCTGCGTCATATTCATATGTTGGAAACTAATCTTTTCTCCAAATTTTCTTTCATCTAGGCTAAAAACAATTTGAGAAGAAATCGTAGGAGGACTAGAGTTGATGTGGATTTAGGTAACATGGCAACCCTTTCCTCCAATGTTTTTTCTTGATCAAAACATTATATGACATTTATTTTTTTAAATGAATTTTAATAACTCTTTCAAGAATTTCCTTTTTATTCTCTTTGAAATCATTTTTCACTTTACTTTATCTTCTTATGCCACTTTTCTTTCTAAACTCTATATGGATGTGGTAGTTTGATTCGATTGACCTGTTGACATTACGTAATATATGTTGCACGATATTCAGTCTACTACTAATCATGCGGTGCTTCATTCCACATTTCCACTCTGCTGTCCCTGTGACCGACTGGTTGATCTCTGGGATATTCTAGAAGAATCAAAGGGAGTGGAGTGGCAATGAAGCAGCTGATCATCTGTCTAAGCATGCTTGATCTGTTCCACCAGGTTTTCATGATGTGTTTGCTCATCGGTGGATTTGCTTGATTTTCTTGATCAGTTACTGAGTATTTGATTTAGGGAGTTCTGTGAAAAAGGTATGGAAAGAATTACGGAAGAGTTTTGGGGAGAAAACTAGCATATTGTGCAAGGTTGTCAGAATGGAGTTTAACTGAACTCATGAAAAAGAGATAGACTTGCAACATAAATTCATATCATAAACTTGCAAGAGTTTAATCTTATCGATGAATAGATATTAAAATATGTAAAATATAATTGAGAGGTAATATAAAATGTAAATCTTATCCAAGTTGCCATAAATGAGAAGAAATTTAGGTATGTTCTAAAATGCAATATTTTGATGAAGTTTAACAAACTTTATATGTAATTTTATTTATGAAGATCAATTTTTAATGTATTTATTTTATTTCATTTATTATTTATGCTAGAACAATTTCATTTAACCATGAAATTTGATCTTAGTAGTGAACCTTTGAAGATTAAATTCGCCATAGGGTCTTGAGTCCAAATACTGCACTGAGAAGAATAGCACAATCTAATTTAAAGATACAATTAAAACAATTTTTTTTTTGGAGAAAGCAGTTGTCTAATTAATTCAATATTGAATGATATATTTTTTCTAATTTTATCATTTTTTGAATTAATTTTGGAGGAAAATATAATGTATAGTTTACAAAATTGATCTATGCTTTATGACTTTAATCATTTTGATTACCCATATTGAAGAGGTGAATAATAAAATAGTCCTTCCATTTGTTAAGCATTTCAAGCTGCTGAACCATTGCGTTGGGGTTTGATCCTCAATGCTGCAACTTTTGGTTCAGCAATTTTATCAAAATTAACTTGCCCAATTCACTTCAGAAATGTCGAGTTGATAGAGCCTGCAAGTCACTCACAATTTAATATGATTGGATCGAGTTTATTGGTGGCTTAACTCATTTTGTAGACATAAATGGTGACTCTTAAATCTGTGAGTTAAGTCGTGTGTTTTTGACAGCAATGTTGCTGTGTTCAACTTCTCATATGTTGTACTGCTGAGTGTTTGTTTCAAGTGTTGTCCTGTTGTTTTTCTGAACTCTCTTGGTATAATCAACAGCAGCAACAAGCAGCCTTGTCTCACTAGGTGGTTTGTTGGTATAATCATTAACCACTATTATATAGGTTCTCACTATAAATAAGAAGTTTATGTAAGCCAGAACTCATTGACTACATTTCTCACATTCTCTCCAACCCTTTCTGATACAGTATAAATTACTGTGGGACAGTGGGTTTTCACTGGTAGCGCTCTGTCTGCTAGTCTGCTCAAAGAGGAATGGGATTGATTCTGATCATGATTTCTTGAATTTTTGTGGATTAATTGTTCATCAAGGAAAGCCAATTGTTGGTCATGCTGGACCTAAGTTCTTTGGGAACGTGAAATATTTTCTAGGTTGTGGTGACGGTGGAGGGTTTGATTACATCACTTTGCTAGATACTTGGTGCATGGGGTATAGGACAGGACATCCAATTAGTTATTTTGGGAATGGCATTTTGTAACAACTTGCTTATTGCTGGTTTTACGTTTTTTTTTTTTTTTTGTATTGCATTTGACATGAATAGTTGAGTCTGTCTCGCACTTTACACTAATGCCTGGACTGTAACTGTGACCAAAGATTATAAGGGTTGCATCAATGCTAATAAAAAACTCTTTTCACAAAGGTTCAGAAAGCTTATAAATAAGGAAGGGAAAACAGCATCAATTGAACAAAAGTAGTAGAATTGTTGAATAGTTTTCAGAAAATACAATGTGGATTTGACGGACGGTCATCTGTAAAATTTGGAGCACCTCTGCACAGTCTTGTAAGTTTCTTTGTTACTGATGGTAGTTGTTATTATCTTTTCGTTGTTCATGTCTATTACAGAAGAGTGGACTAGAGGAAACAATAATGATTGCAACAAACGCAGAAGAAGTTCCTCAAGCCAAACAATTATTAACTGCGATCTTTATGTAAACCTGGAAGCCAGTAACAGTTCTATGGTAATTGATTCTTTTGATTCATGTTATATTACTTTATGTCCCATGCTTTTTTTTCCAGATGCGTAACTTATGAATGTGCTCTGTTTTCTTACTGTTTATATGTTGATTTTAATATATCCTATTTCTTATTGCCATTAATGCATCAGGCATCTAGTGTATGGTTTATTCTTATTAAAGGAAATTCCTGTTATCTTGATTGCTGCTACCTTCAACCTCTTTAACAAATATTCATGTCATTGGTTCTGAAATCAAGTAATGCTTATGATAGACCTCTGTAATTCTGACAGAAGAGAGAAAGGGAGACAAAGAGAGAAAAGAGAGAAAGATAGAGAAGAGAGGCAAAGAGAGATATGAGAGGGATGAGACAGATAGGAGAAAACAGGGATAAACTAACCAACCTTACTAACTTTTATTTATTATTATTATTATATCATATCATCACATGTTCTTGTTATAAATAATTTTTCTTGGTTGCTTCTCAAGGGAAATGCTTTTGACTTAATGTTATGCAACTGAAAATTCGGCTATTTTTCTGCATACTTTTTGGTGTTGTTCATGAATAGGGTGTCCTAGAATATTTCACTATTTTAGTTCTACACATATCAAGCTTGTTCATCACTTCATACTTTACCAGCACACTCGTAACCATCATAAGTGGTAGCGGTACCCGGGTCATTGGTCCCATAATGGAACTGTGCCCCAAAATGCATGATTTTGAATGTGAGCTTTTCATGCCTTGGATCAATGAAAGTGATTATCTCACTTGACAATCATTGAGAGGGAGAGGGATGGATATAGGATATGAGAAAGAGGGATAGAGAGAATGGGGGAAATGTAGCCATTGAGTATTAATCTACATGTCTGGTCAAAAAGAGAAAAAAAGAAAGATTATTAATCTAAATGAGTATCTTATTTATAATGAGGATAAAAGACAATGCATTGATGAGTAATAATTATAAAATGATTTCCTGATTAATTTACAATCAATTCTAATAATATACAATCAAATCATATCCTAATCATGTCACAATCAACAAGAAGAATTAAAATCCACATATATGCCAACCTTAGGAGTCAGATAAGATCCAAAGTGAAATTCCTGGTAATATGGGAGAAAAAGAAATCAGAAATTTATGCTCCCAGATCCAGAACTGGAGTAGAGTTTTGGAAGGTGTGGCTTCCAATGTCAGGGAACTCTTGGTAGTTTGGTGATCAGTGGTGACTCAGTCATTGACCCTCCACTGGAGTTAGATGAAAGGAGTGAGGGGAAAGCGTGAGAAGTAGGGAAGGGATAGGTGTGGCGTGTTAAGTAGAATTTACCCAATTGTTGTCATGAGCATGAAACAGAGAACAAGTATCAAGAAATTATACTTAGGTTTGATTTTTATGCTTTAATTTTTCCACAGAAATCAATGGAAATATTTAAATTCCAATTAAAAAATTTAGTATAAAAAATTGTTACTATTTCATAGTTTTGTGAAATATATAATTTGGATAGGGTGAGTTGATACCATTTTTTAATATATTCAGTAGCTGGCTGAAAATGGTTCCGAATTCAAATTGCTGACTTGAATATTTCATTTACAGACGGAGAGCATGAGCATGCCACCGGAACCTCCAAAGAATCCTGTCTTTAACTGCCCAATATGTATGGGTCAATTAGTAGAAGAAACGTCAACAAGATGTGGTCATATATTTTGCAACAATTGCATTAGGGCTGCAATAAAAGTGCAAAGTAAATGCCCCACCTGCAGGAAAAAGGTTACTGTCAAAGAGCTTAGAAGGGTGTTTCTGCCAGCAACTAGTTAAAGGTTTGGCCAAAACCACAGATTATATAGATCGGTTGAAGTGCTTCCCCTTGTTTCTGACTTTGTAGGTGTAACAAGTGGTAGATTTAATATTTCCTACCACTACCTGCTGACTTTCAGCACAAGTGATGAAATGGTGGTGTAAGTTATATGAATTCAATTTTGTTAAGTTTCCAGTAATATATAAAGGGAATATGTAATATTCATGATACAATGAAAGGCTGATTTTTTAAATAGGGCGGTTAGTCAAGATAAGTCAATGCCCTACATGCTGTTTTGCACTTTCCAATCTGTGTTTTATGTCTTCCTCATTTTTGAATCTGAACTTCTTGTCGATAATCATAACTCCAGGGAAATATTGACCATGGACTGCACTTCTTGCAGATGATATTCTTGTTTTTTTGGTTGACCTCAATTGAGTCGAAATTTTAGCTACCCTTGATATCTAACGCTGGTTGCTTGAAAGATAAATTTCACTAATAGAAGACTTTGGTTACTGAGATTTTGGTTGTGAGAGAGAGCCACCTGAACTTCCAAAGTTGTTTAACTGTTAAATATAGATGGACCCTTCCTTAAAAGAGAGTTTGGCGGATGTTTTTTTTTCCCCCAACAACTTCACTACGGCTTCAATAAATGCACTGGATAAATGCTGTGATAGAGTTTGTTTCTCCCATCAACTAGTTGAAGGTATGACAAAGCAAGTGATATTGCTTCCTCTTCCTCAACCTCCTCTTTTAATTTTATTGATAGTGTTTATGTGACAAGTAGTGCATGACCAAAAGGCTGCCATTAGACGGTGTACCTGACTTGGACTCGTCTTTAGGGTGGTGAAATGTAAATGGGCCTAATTGTAAATTTGTTCAGAGACATTGTTTGGGTGTGCTTAAATTCTATAATCATATGGTACGATGAAAAAGTTTTTTATGAAATTAAAATTGGAATTGATATTGGGATATAATTGAGTTATATATATATATATATATATTTTGAAATTACAAGACAAGCCCAGGCTTGAACAAAAACTAAAGACATGAGAGGAGAGTCAGCTGTTCCTATCCTCCGGGAATAAATTCATGCATCGCGATGGGGGTTTATGTAGTACAACCAATTCTTCAGTGTTGTTGTGAGCTTCTTCAACTAGATAATCTGCAACATAATTGCTTTTCCTATTAGAGAAATACTGAACGTTTCCAAAAGAGAAAAGAGCATTTCGAGCTTGATGAAGCTCCTGGCGTAGGGGATGATCCGTGTTGTAACCTTGATGAAGGAGATTAATCAATTCAATGCAATCAACATGGCACTGAACTGGATTAACTCTGTACTGGTTGCATAATTGCAGGCCTTCCATAAGCCTATGTAGGTCAACAACTGTAGGTGGAAAAAGGTCGAGTCGCTTTTGAAAACCAATAATCCAATCCTCTTTTTCGTTTTTGATAATTCCACCGCATGTAGCAAATCCTTCCTTGTTTACAGAGCCATCCGTATCCAGTGGATAGTGTCCTTTGGGGGGTGATGCCATCTATTTGCAACCACATCCATAGACTTGAATATTTGATGTTGGAGTTTACCATTTGCTGCAGTTTCCATCAGATGGGACTTGATTTTTTAAGTAATTTCACTTGCATTAAAATGATTTCCTTCCATTGCTCTCCTACATCAATTTTTCCATAGTAGCCAGCATGTTGGACAAAAAATTTTGATCCAAGGCCGTTGGTGAAATTGAGTATTACCCAATTGATGTTGAGCATTGTACTTTAACTAGACTTGCAAATCAGATGAAAAAAACAAAGGCAGATAAACTGGGTTAATTAAATTCAACCAAACTTTCGTAGCTGTTGTACACTCGCGAAGGATGTGTATTATACTCTCCTCACTAGAACATTCAAAGGAACACCTCTCATTATGTGAAATGCCTCATCTCGCTCTGAGTAGGTTTGTAGGAAGTCGCTCATGGAACACTTGTTAGAAAAAATGCTTAACTTGTTTAGAAATTGGCCAGTGCCATAATTTTTTTCAAAAAGGTTCTTTGGGGTTGGTATTAAGAATTTTCAAAAAATTATAAGCCACTTTGACACTAAAATGATCATCTAAGGAATGTCTCCAAGTAAATACATCTTCCTGACCCTCACGAGGAGGATTAATCATTTTGATTTTCTGAATGACCCAATTGGAAAGATATTTGGCCCATTTTCTGACATCCTAATCATCATTGGGTAGAACGAATTGGTTCACCTTAGCCTTTGGGTCAACGGAGCTTATGTTGCAAGAAATGAAGTGCATAAGTGGCTCATTAAGAGGTGTCTATAGGTCCTACTAGCAGCTGGTAGCATTATCATTATTAATTTTCCTACCCATTCCTTTATTGAAATTATCCCACACTGAGACAATGTTGTTCCAGATGACAGATGCCTCCTTCTTGGTAATTTTAGGAAACCCATCTGCACCACAGTTGTATTTTTTTTTTGAATACAAGGCCACGGTAAAAGAAAACCGTGCAAAAGGACCAAATCAGCTTATGTCAAAAGACAAAAAACTTCTACAATCATTAGGAACGTCATTGAGAATCGTAGTGTCAAAATGGTCGCTAGAGGCCTTATGAGCTAAGAGATCAGCACAACGATTTGCTTCTCTGTAGACGTGATCCAGGGTGACCTTCCAGTTCCTCATTATGAGATTTCTAATGCTTTTTATGATAGTTAATAGCGGATGACCCTGATCTAGATTGCCATTAATGAGGGATATGGCCTCCATTGAGTCGGTGTGAACATTAAGTCTAGGAATTTTAGCATTCCAGCAGATGGTTAGGCCTTCTAGAATCTCGATAAGCTCAGCAGCTGTGATATGTTAGTAACCAAGGTTTTTAGTGAAGCCTTTGATCCAGTTACCCTTGTCATCTCTTATAAGCCCTCCACAGGCTGCGGCACCATTTTGTTTGACTGAGCCATCAACATCAAGTCTCATCCATCTAGGCTTTGGAGGCTTCCAACTTGCTTCATGTCTAGTATCTAAGATGTGTGAATGAACATACTTGGACTGGAGCTGCATGTCAATTATAATTTGTTGGGTGTTAGAAAAGGCAATGTCTTTGTCCACAATATCATTTTTAGCAAAAATTTCCTTGCATCTTGCTTTCCAAATGTTCCAACAGGCTTGAGCAAAGAGTTTCTTCCAAGATAATCCTCTAGTATAACTGCTTCCTGCTTCGCTATTAGCATTCCAAATTATCCAGTCCTGTACAGGAAGAGAAAAAAAGTTATTATATTTGGAAGGGCTAACTAATTTTTTCCAAACCTTTTTAGCTTCTTTACAATCTCGTAAGATATGAATAGAAGATTCAGGAGAATTACAACCCCATCGGCAGGTGCTATGCTGTAAAGTATTTCCATTAGCGAGCATAACATTTATTTGTAAGCGATCCCATGCTGCTTTCCAAAGGAAATACTTAATCTTTTCATAAGTAGGCCAATTCCAGATTTTAGACCAAATATCATTGGAATCCTGAGCCTGATGGTTTTCTATAGCTTTGTAAGCAGATTTTATAGAAAAGTTTCCATCTGAGGAGGGTCTCCAAATAAGAATGTCATCGTCACCCTGAGTCTTTGGAGGTTGAACAAGAGCGATATGTTTAATAATATTTAGGCGGAGGTATCTTTTTAAAAGATCTAAATTCCTCCCTCCATTGGGCCTGCAGAAATCCAAAACTCTTGTATGAAGAATAGAGTCGGCGTTTTGAGAGGCATGATAGACAAGAGGATCAGGCAGGGAAGTCCATCTATCATACCAAAAGGATGTTTTGTTACCTTTACCAATCTTCCAACCAACTAGAGACATAAATTTGTCCCAAATTTTGCAAATGCTACTCCAGGTGTAGGAGCAGGAATTAGGTCTGACAACCATAGGGATAGTCAGTCGGTTGCATTTATATTTATCCCTTAGAACTCGAACCCAAAGACAGTTTGTTTTAGTGAGGATGCCCCAGTAAAGCTTCATGATAAAGGCAATATTATGGCTTTTAAGTTTTCTAAGGCCAAGACCGCCAACCTTTTTATCAGATGTGACACAATCCCAAGATATAAGGTGAGGTTTTTTCCTCCCATCAGAAGAGTCCCAAAAAAAATTTCTAGAAATTTTATCCAACTCTGCTAACACATTATCAGGTAATAGAATAGTTTGCATAGTGTAGCTAGGGACAGTCGAAAGAACAGATTTTATAAGGACAGATTTTCCTGCCATGTTAAGGTAACGACTTCTCCAATTTTCCAATTGTGAATTCGTCTTCTCAATTAAAGGCGCAAAAGTGAGCTTCGTAACCTTCTCATGAATGATAGGGATTCCAAGATATTTTTCAAGGTTACCGGTGAGAGAGATTCCAAGATTATCGCTAATTTGTAAAGCTCTGTTGATATTGACATTTCTAGAGCAGAAAAGTTTAGATTTGTCAGCATTGATCTTTTGCCCAGAAGCTTTACAAAAATCAGAGAGGCATTGTAGAATGATTTGCGTTTGAGAAAGAGATAGTTCTGTAAAAAGCAACAAATCATCAGCAAAGAATAAGTGAGAAATAGGGGGCCCATTAGGTGTTAGTCTAATATGTTTCCATTCATTTTTATCGATGTTACTAAGAATACAATGACTCAGGCGTTCAATACAGAGAACAAAAATATAAGGGGAAAGAGGATCTCCCTGACGAATGCCGCGAGAAGGCCTAAACTCTTCAGTTGGTTCGCCATTCCAAAGGATTTTCATTCGGGAGGTGGAAATGGCTGCCATGATAAGTTTTCTGAAGTGATTGTTTATGCCAATGGAGATAAGAGTATCGTCAATGAAATTCCATGAAAGTCTGTCAAAAGCTTTTTCAAGGTCAACCTTGAGAGCCATGAAACCTTTTTTACCAGTTTTCTTCCTCATAGAATGAATGACTTCTTGAGCGATAATAATATTGTCACTACTCTGCCGTCCCTGGATGAAGCTACTTTGATAATCACCAATTAAATGATTCATGCATGCGCGCATTCTTGTAGAAAGAATTTTGGTGATGATTTTATAACTAACATTGCAAAGAGAAATAGGCCGGAAGTCTTTAATACAAGTAGGGTGATCCATTTTAGGGATTAAGGTAATAAAAGTGTCGTTAATCTCCCTTATAGAATCCGGGTCTGTAAAAGCCTTTCTGACCAGATTAAAGATGCTATCTTTAAGATCATTCCAATAAGAATGAATGAATCCAGTATTGATACCATCGGGGCCTGGGGCTTTAAATGCCCCAATATCAAAGGCAGCATTTTTAATTTCTTCTTCAGACACATCCCTATGCAAAGATTGAAGTTGGACAGGGGAAAGAGGAGGAAAGCAAGTGGCAGTAGAGAGTTTGGGCCTAATAACGTTGTCTTCCTTAAAAAGGTCTTTAAAGAAGGAAACTGCCATGTTCTTGAGGGTGATAGGGTCTTCCACCCAGTTGTTGTCAACATTTTTAAGTGATAAGATTTGATTTCTTTTCTTTTTGATGATAGATGTAGTATGAAAGAATTTGGTTGGTATTTTGGTCACCCCATATAAGCCATTTACATCTTGATTTCTGGAACCAAATCATCTCTTCTTGTAAAAGAA
This sequence comes from Prosopis cineraria, assembly GCF_029017545.1. NCBI lineage: Eukaryota > Viridiplantae > Streptophyta > Magnoliopsida > Fabales > Fabaceae > Prosopis > Prosopis cineraria. The sequence continues at coordinate 4,445,141 of NW_026555343.1, forward strand.
TTTTATTGTAATCTTCCTAAAGGGATGTTTCTAATTTTCGAAGGAAATAATTATCTTTGTAGCTTTTGTTCTTATCGATGCCATCCAATCTCTTCAGTATTCTTTTCTTCTTGGAAGAAATATTGCCAATTATATCCTTATTCCAAGTAGTAGCCATATTGGCAAAGTTAGAAGCTCCTTCTGTCCAGTTATTATTGATCCAAGAGTTCTTGACCATAGGATGAAAGGATTCCTCAAGCATCCAAGCATTATGGCATCAAAAAGGTATAGACTGGTTTTTATAAGAAGACTCTTTGAAAAGTTGAATTCTAATTGGACGGTGATCAGAACCATATCTAAGCAGATGAAAGGAAGTAGCTTGATGAAATTTAAGTCTCCAATCAGTATTGAAAAAAGCCTAATCAATCCGTTCTTTAACATTACCTTTTTCCCAAGTAAATCTATTACCACAGAAATCGAGTTCAAGAAGATTGGAAGAATTAATACATTGTCTAAAAATTTTCATGGATCTCCAATTGAAACTTTCCCCACCACTCTTGTCATCATATGAAAGATAGGAATTGAAATCACCAACAATAAGCCAAGGATCAGTAATAGTATGGGCAAGGGAATTAATAGAATCCCAAAGCAGATCACGTTGGAAATGATTGGGATCACTATAAACACAAGATAGCAAATAAGAGCAATTTTTAGCTAAGATATTAACCCTACAATGCAATAGTTGCACATTAGAGTAAATATAGTCAATATTAACAAAATCATTATTCCAAAGTAACCAAATACCGCCAGCATAACCAGTAGCTTCAACACTAATCCAGTCAGAAAAGCCTAATTTTTTAACAATATTATCCGCTCTAGAACCACTAGCTCTAGTTTCAAGAAGAACTAGAATTTGAGTATTAAAATTTTTTGTCATATCTTTAATACGTGAAGGAAAATTCTTAGCACAAGAACCTCTACAATTCCAATAAATTAAATCCATAATAATAATGATAATAAAAGAAAAGGAGAAGATAAACCTGTATGGAGATTACTCAACATGATCATCACTAAAATCATCATTTTCAAGATCATCGCAATGGGCAGATTTGCTAAAGTCTTCATCTAAGAGATCATCCTTAAGAATATCATCCACATCATTTCCTTGAATGGGTTCGTTTAGCTCAGCTTCCATAGCAGAAAGATCATTCACCAAGACTTTAGAAGAGACATCATAGAATTGGGTTTCTGGAACGATGCTAAGGTTGATATTAGGATCAGGAGGTTCTTTATGATCACTTCTAGAGGAGGTAAAGATGATGTAATTTTGCTGGCTGGAGGCAATTAGATCCTCATTATTATTTTTCCAGACACTCATATCAGGTGTGAAAGCATTATCAGTCGGATTATGATCAAAGTTGTTCCCTTGGGCATTTATTTTCATTGCTTCGTTTATGAGCTTAGAAGTGGAGCCCAGATTCCTCTTGTTGCCTTTAACCATGTTATGTACACGTTTGGACTGCTTGTTAGAGACGTTATTGGGCTCAACTTCATTTGTGGCCTTCTTTCCTAAATTGACCATTTTTGGGCTTACCCATTCGAAACTCGGCCCAGGTCTGTCAATTTTGGCCATTTTCTCTCCTCCGTTACTTTCTCTTGGCCTTACTTCATCAGTTTCCTCATCCTCTCTCGCTTGATTTCTTTTCGTACCAGTCAGATCTTTCCTCCTCCAAATCTGTCTGACAATCCTCATAGGTGGAGGCTTAGATGGACCGTTGGAGGTGTGTTCTCTCTGATTTGCGCCGCTAGCGTCCTGGTTGAGGTCGGCGAGGACGTCAAATCATGATCTAGAAGCAAAGGTTTATCCGCGATTGTGACGTGTGGTCTGGGAATCCGCTGGGTTTCTCGGGAATCGAGAGTTTTTTGAGGGTTTGTACTTTATCCATTCTCCATATTCATTTTCCGACAGGTCGGGATTATTTCTCGGTGAGTCACGAGATGTTTGGTTAATATAATCATCTTGAGCTTTCTTTGAATACCTTTGGTTATTGTTGATGGTGTTGTTCTGGCCGGTAGGTTGTTCTCTTTCTGTAGGTCAATTTTCACTTTTGTTCTTTGAGTTATAGGGGCAGATATTTTTATTATGCCCATAGCATCCACACCTAAAGCAGATTAGGTTTAAACTTTCATATTCTATGTTATATAGTTCATCACTGATTAGTAATCTCGGTACTAATTTTTTCTGGAGATCAACTTCAACACTAATCCTCACGAACTTCCCTCTTTTCGTCTTTCCCTGTTTGTCTTTGGAATTAGTTTCAGATAAAGAGTTGGAATCAACTTTCAGAGTTCTTCCAATGCAATTTCTTAATCTCCATAGAATTTCTTTGTCATAGCATTGAATAGGGATATTAGATAATCTAACCCAAAGTGCGACCTTGCCTAAGATATTAGAGTTCGGATTGAAATTGGGTGCCCAACGTTGCACAAGAATACAGTGATCAAAAATTGTCCAGGGGCCATCGTTTAGGATTTTATCATAGGCAGATTGATCATTGGTTCTAATAATGCAATAACAATTAACCAGATCAATCAATTCAAAATCTCTTAGTTGCCACATTTTAGCTAACCTGGGCTTTAGAGATTTGGGATTGAGGTGTAATCCAAGAGTATTGATGACTATGGCATCCATCCATGGCAAGCATATATTCTTCCATTCTTCGTTAGAGATTTGGAGGGCTGGGTACTGGTCCATCAGTATTTTTGTTCTTTCAGATGGTGACCAATCTGTCTCCAGTTCTTTTGCAAGTGCTTCATTTCTATGGCTAGATTCCTTTCCAGCTTTGATTCCATAGCAACCATTGTAGCCTATGAGTGACTCCTTATAAGAGATAGGAGCTTTAATTCCTTGAGGTATTGAATGGTTGTTATGGATTTCTTTTTCAGCAGGGGCATTGTGTGATTGCCTTTCCATTTGTTGGTCTGGGTGATCCACAGTCTGGATATGTGATTGGTGTTGAGATTCTAGATGTGAATGTTGTTGAGCTTTTGTTTCTTTGTCGATCATCACCTCATCTGGTTTAGAGTTGTTTCTGCGCAGTAAGTCAGTTTCCTCCTTTGATGCAGGTGGATTTATAGCCTCTTTAAGTGAATGTATTACTGAGAAGATAAAGCTTGGATTGATTGCTTGTTTGGTGATCATGGAGAAGAGCAGAGCGATTCCAAACCCAGAAAATTTTTTAGAAAGCTTGTGTCTTGAAGAGTGTGCTGTAAGGAAGATGTTGAGGGAAGCTTTTTAGAGTGTTCCACCACAGTTGTATTTAGCTCTAAGGCATGTACTCTAGAGAGAATGTGGTTTTACCACTAAGTTCCAATATAATTTCATTTTAAAAGCTCGGTTCTATAAATGAAGATCTTTGAATCTAAGACCACCAAACTCCTTCGCTTGCTTCAAAATGTCCCAAGCCATAAGATGTAGTTTCCTCCCTTCTTGACCTTGGTTCTAATAAAATGATATGTTAGTTTTCTTGGTATCCTTCATAATACCTTTAAGGATGAGCATGGATTGCATTTGGTAGCTAGGGATAGCATTGATGACAGATTTAATAAGAACAGCCCATCCCATTGGGGAGAGATACCGACCCTTCCAAGTAGACAGTTTCTTTTGAACTTTCTGAAGGATCGGTCTGAATGTTGTAGTTAAGGCTCTATGATGTATCAAGGGCACCCCCAAGTATTTGCCCAAACCCACTGTTAAGCTAATACCAGTAAGTCACTCAATTCTTTTTCATGGTTGAAACATATATTTTTTTGAAAAGAAAGCCTTGGATTGCTTAAGTTAATCTTGTGTCCTGACATTACAAAAGGTAGTCATAGTGTCATGGATAACCCTCATATATGATCGAGAAGCTTCTGCAAAGAGAAAGAGGTCATCTGTGAAGAACAAGTGGGATAAAAAGGGTCCATGGCAGCTGAGCTTAAGAGGCTTCCATTTTTTGTCATTTACCTTCATATTGATCAAATGTCCTAGTTGTTCCATACATAAAATGAATAGATAAGGACTAAGAGGGTCACCTTGGCGAATGCCCTGTAAAGGTGTAAGAGCTTCAGTCTCCACCATTCCAAATGACCTTCATAGTAGTAAGAGACACACTCGCCATGATAACACTGATGAAATCTTGCTTGAGACTAACATTGTGAAGGGTGTCTTCCAAGAACTTCCAATCTAGTTTGTCATATGCTTTCTCCATATCCACTTTGATGGCCACATACCCTTTACTCCTCATTTTATTACACATTGTATGGATGGCCACTTAAGCAATTATAATGTTATCAGAGCCCTGACGCCCTGAAATGAAGTTGCATTGGTTTGGTGCAATAACCTTATCTAGCATACTTTTCAGCCTACTAGCTATGATTTTCATAATGACTTTCAGGCTGACATTGCACAGTGAAATGGGTCGAAACTCTTTGAGAGATATTGGATGCTCAACCTTCAGAATTAATACTATATTTTTGTCATTGATATCTTGTATCTTCAGAGGATTTTAGAAAACTTCTTTAACAAGGTCACAGATTTTATGGTCCACTAAATTCCATTGACTTTGTAAGAAATGAGCTTGAAGACCATCATGTCCAGGGGCTTTGAAGGCACCCATGCTAAAAGCTGCATTTTTTATTTCCCCATAAGTAGTAGCATCTTGAATGTAGTTCAATTTCATGTTGCTGATAATTGGAAAATCATTTGGCCACTTTGCCTCTCTTGGTGATGTTTGTTCACTAGTGTATAGGGTCTTGAAGAAATTACAAGTCATTTGTTTAAGGACTTCTTTATCTGAGACCTAATTTCCTGAGTCATCTTGTAAGGCATCAATATTACCTCTTTTACACTTTAACATGGTTGTGGCATGAAAATACTTAGTATTTTGTCCCCCCATTGGAGCCATTTGCACCTAAACTTTTGTAACCAAATCATTTCCTCTTGTGCTAGTAGTTTTTGATAATCCTGCCATGATCTCTTTTCAAGTCGATACAGTCCTTGATGATTGCAAATTTGGCATTGCCTATCAATACCTTCGAGTCTCTTGAGTGTTGCATATCTCTTTCTTAGTATACTACCAATGTGGCTTTCATTCCATTCTAAAGCTGTTCTGCTGAAGGTGTTGACACCATTAGCCCAATCTCTACTATCTCAAGCATCCTTCACAATATCTGAGAATTCCTCTTGGAGTGCCCAAGCAGCTTGGTACATGAATCGTTTTTATTTAATCCTTTTCTGAGAATGAGTCTTATTAGAAACAACCAATAACCGGTGGTCAGATTTGTAGTGAAGATAATGAAAGACGTTGAAGTGAGGGTGGCTTTCCTCTGATCGAAGATTACAAAAAGCCCAATCCAAACGTTCTTTGACTTTTTTTCCTCCCAAGTAAACCGATCCCTCATGAATGGAATCTCCATGAGTTCAGAATTAGTAATGCAGTCATTAAATTGAGTTATAAAATTTAGTTTGGTATAAAGATGAAATCTTGATATAATTCTAATGATAATTTTATGTATTTTAAATAAAGAAATACCAAAATGTCCCTTGCTTAACAAAGGAAAGGAAGTCTCACCACTCGCAACTTTCAACTGCAATTACGCTTCTTCCCCATCGACAAGATTGAGATATTTAAAAGATTTTTAGATTTAATCAACATGAACAAGATTTGAAAGATTTCATATTTGCAACATTTTCACATTCAATCAACATACACAACGTTTGCAAGATTCTCCAAATAAACCATATTTCAAAAAAAAAAAGTTGCCCGAGCTCGCCAGCCCATCTTCTCATTCAATATGCAGAGACCAGTGTCATTGGAGAAGCTCAACCTCTTATAGATGTTGCCTTCTTGATGCGTTTGGTAGCAGAGGGAGATATCTCCGAGGTCGGTCCCGTTAGTATTATAGTTTGGAAATTGAGTAGCTAGAGGGATCATTGGATGGAGACAAGATCTAATCTGGGTTTTTATTTTTTAATATAAATCATGATTTAAATTTGAATAATGAATAATGGAATGCTCTTTATTTTCAATAACTATGTATTTGAATTTCAAATTCTTGAAACTACCAAATAATTGTCCATTAATGAATTTAAATCATGTTTATTGCCATCAATAAAATTAAATTGTATTTAATGGATTATTCTCCTGTTATAAAGGAGAGGCTGCCAGATTAAGCAATTATGAAATTTTAAAATTTGTGTCTCTCTATAATTCTGTCTATTTTTTACTTTGAAATTCGTGTGATCAAGGAAGCTTCAAAAGTTGCTGTCTACTTGTCTCTATAGTACATGTAATAACTCTTAAGAGTGGTTTGCCAAATACCTTGCAGCAAATATAATGGGGGCGAATAACACTTGAAGGACAGTGTGATATACATAAGTTTTTGAGCATAGCCTTCAAATAACATCTGTTCTAATAGGTCCAAGTAGCCGTGTGGAATGCCGACATGGTTGTTAATGCGCAGAGGATGGTAGAAGCAGAAGGGATAGCGGCAGCTTGGGTTCTGTAAAATTGACTTCATTTGAGAAGAGCAAGATTGTGATAGAAATTGAAGCTAACCTCTATCCCATCCCATCCCATAACTCTCTTGAGTGAAGATGATGGATTTAGAACAAGAAGATCAAGACAGAGGAGACCAAAGCCAACATGGTGGCACCAAAGCTGGGGGCTAAAGGGGTGGCAGAGGTGCAACAGCGAAGGGTGGAGCCATTCACTGGCTTTGGATAGGTGTGAGGGTGGATCGAAAAGCTGAAGATTGAAGGGTTAAAAGAGATATAAGTTTGGATTCTAGAGAGAGTTGCCCGATGGAATTTGATTCTTGGAGTTTTGATGGAGTTGGAATCCATATAGGCTCATATTCCTATTTACCAAATTCTCCAAAATAACGATTCCTATTCTATTTACATTTTCCTTCTTATGATTCCCCCTATACCAAACATGGTCTAAATGAAGGCAGGCCTATGATCCAATTTTATATTTCACATTTTATATGGACGAGAGGTTTTTCCCACTTTTCTCTTTCCTTTGTATGAGTGGTTCAATTACCAAACAAATAAGTGCATGTTTGATATATGAAAGAGTACTATTTTCTAGAAAGAAAATGAAAAATAAATTTAGGAATAAAATGAGATAGGTATGTTTCTCATTTTCTTTCAAGAGAACATTTGTCTAACTATTAAACATTGCATAAATGAAAGGGAACTTTGATCCAATTCTATACTTAACCTTTTATTGGGATGAGAGGTTTTTCCCACTTTTCTCTTTCCTCCATATGAATGGTTCAATTACCAAATAAATAAGTGCATGTTTAATACATGAAAGAGTGCTTCTAAAGAGAAAATTGAGAAATATATCTTTTAAAGAACAATTTTCTACTTATTAAACATTGCATAAGGGTAAATAGTTTCTACTCCCTTGAGTGATGCCCGATTTATCTGGCCCTTCTCTTTGTTTATGAAAAATCACATTATATTCCCTCAAAGTTGGGATAAAATCTATGAAATAAAAACCTCATTTTGGTACCTCACCGATGCGGTATTTTATCAGTTTGATCGCTGATAAATTTGTCTTGATTAAAATCATAGTTAAACCGTGATTAAATTGATTATGAATAAATCATTTTAATAAACCAGTCAATATATTAATTTAATGATTTATTGATTCAACTGAACAAATGAATGAAAATGATAGATTATAAGAATAGTGGATGAATGAAATAAAATCGAAATCAAAGTTTGACTGTGTCGTGTTCATCATTAATTCGTTTTTTTCTGGCCATTCTTTTTTTTTTCCTGGGACAAGCTTCTTGTTATTAAGTTCTCATCTCTTTCGGTCATTTAAAAAGCATTTTTGGATTTTTTTTTCTTGACCATACTCTTCATTTATTATTTCTTTCTCGATCAAATTGAAAATCAGATCACACAATCACCACCAATATTCTTCTCGCCGTGCTGCGTTATCCTGCAGGGTCTTAATTTTATGTTCCCCCCTTTTTTAATTCGACGTAGTTTCATATTCCACACACAGCTAAATATAATAATAAATATATGTATTTATTCTCAGAAATTTATATGGAACTGAAAAATTCAAAGGATATGCTAAGTGAAAATTTAGCAGCTCTAACCCCCCGGGGGGGGTACTCTTTCCTTTAAAAGCTATAAAGTATTTTAATTGAATTATATCACAACCAGTTCACAGAAGAAATTCTTATAGAATGTTTATTCAAAGAAGCAGCAAATCACATATACAGCCATTAGCAGGCTCACTAATGTACACCATATAAAACGTACCCTAGAAGCTATTTAGGGCACAACCAATTCATCATCAAGCTAAGCCAAATATAATGCATGCAAATTATTTATAGGATATTAGGGCATGCATGCAAACCCTAAATACCACACAACCACAAGCACACACGTAAGCAATAAGCTTTCATTTCACTCCATAATGATGATATTAAATTATTAATATCATGGAGAATGATAAGTAGGGGCAAGGTTGCCAACTTCAGAGGTACTGTCATGGCCATCATTATTATTATAACCAGAAGCTTTAGGGTTAGGGTTTGTGGTTTTGACATGTTTGAACCACCAGAAGGGACCGGGACCAAAAAAGAGCCATGGATGAAGCAGACCAAGTCCCCAAGGTCCCCAAAAGAACTTAGAAGCGCCATACAGCTTATCTTCACTGTGATTATCATCCACGTTAACCTTCTCGCCGTGGCCACCGCCGCCTGGCATGCTTCTTCCTGCTGCAACAGCTTCAATGGCATTCAGAAATGGCGTGGCTATGAGAGCCAAAACCAGGAAAGCACAAGTGAGTTTGGCCATGGAATGAGCTCTGGCGGTTCTTGATCTGTTTCTCTTGGTTTTGCATGTAGAGGATTGTCTATGACCCTAATTTATAGAACTTCAAGTGAGAGTGATGAGATCTCCTCACCTTCTGGTTTTCCTGATAAGGAAACATGGGAATCTAATTAAATTTGCTTTCCCATGAAGGATCAGATCACTGAGAGGATTAATATTACTTTTCTTGAAAGTAATTTCAATCTGTCAGAAAGAAATTGACTTTTATAACTTTGAATTCAATAGCCAACATAGTACTCTCGCTTTTTTATGTCATTTTTTCTGCTAAACGGTATGCCTAGTTTATCTTAATCTTAATTTGATTAAGTGAATTTGCCTAAATATTTCTCTATTTAGAAGAGTATTTAATTAAGTTGTTAAATTTGATGGGCCATATGGTTTGCTTTTGTGGTAGGAATTAGGTGGGACTATAATCCTAAATGAGCAATAAGAAGAAAAACTTCATAGAGCACTGCTTTTGTATTTTGCAATAAAATTAAATTCATCAACTTGTGATTCATTCCATGAATTAATGAGCATTCTAGTTAAGCTGTCCCTTTCTTCATATGAGGAATGAAATGGTATATGGTCTTATATATAAGTCACATTTTGAAAAAGTTTGATAATCATTTTTATAAGTCACTATAAAAAATAATCATTTTACATTTTTCTAATTGTTGTAAATTTTTATAAGTAAAGTAAAATATTGTTACATATGAGGAAAAATATATATAAGGATAAATCAAGAAAATTCTCTTTTTTAAAAAAATATCAATAGTTTAATTATTTCACTTTTTGAGGTGGCTAGAAAAAATGATTTATAAGGAATATGTGTGTTCAATTAGTTAATAAGGTAATGGGTGTGCTAACTCTGAAATTAGTTAATTGCAATAATTATTTGAAATTGAAATGTTTGAATTAAAATGCCCGTATAATTAATATTTACTTTTTCCATCTAAGTTAAGGGATAATTTGGAAAAAAAAAAAAGGTAACTAATGCTTCTTAAAATTTAGTTTTACTTATAATAAAAAATAAAGAAACATGATTATAAACAAAAAACAAAAAAAGAAGTATAGCTAGTTTTTCTTGTATTTGAAAACAAAGTATTACCTTAATTTATACTCTCTCCGTTTTTATTTACAAAAGAAACTATCATTTTTAATTAGTTTTTTATATAAAAAAATTACATTTTTCAATAAGTATTAATTATAAATTTTTTAAATTATCCTTCATAATTTTATCATTTATAGTCATAAGAAACAATTAATAGAGATTTAATTAACAAAATTAATAAAAAGTATTATAATCCAATTCTTTTATTTTCGAATACAATTAATATAATTAATTAATTTTTTTAAACTGTATGATATAATTTTTTCTTTTATAAATAGAAACGGAAGGAGTAACCATTTGGGAGGATTTGGTAGTTGTGCCCATTAAGTTTACTTTCTCTAGTCTTAAATATAGGTCTTTTAATTTCGAGTACTTTACTTTAATCCTTCATAGAGGACACCATCCATTTTGTCCCTAAATTATGTTTTTTTCACCAAAATAGCTCTAATTAAAGCTTTCTTTTTAATAGGTAAGTGAAAAAGAGTAACACAAATATTTGATGTATTAAAATTAAATAGGCTTATATAACGACCCCCCCTTAGAGTGCAAGGACCAATTTCTTTCCTCAAAAGTAATTTAATTTTCATTTGTACGGTCTTAATCGCAGTCTTTGTAATTAAAAAGTAGTTTCATATTTTGGGTTAAGAGTAAATATTTTGGATTTTGAATTTAGTCTAGCTGGTACTCAGCTTTCTCCTCTTCCAAACGCTAGTCATATTGTAGAAAGATTGTTTGGTCCAACGCTAGTCACATTGTAGAAAGATTGTTTGGTCCAAATACAAGTCACTAGCACAACTCAACTTTTTTATTCTTGTGTGATTCTGTTCACACTTGCATAACTCAAACTTTTTTATTTTATTCGTAAGTTGTAGTTAAACATAAAACATAAATAATTGTTGATTCAAAATGTCTGAAATGGAGGCATGCTGTTTTGCTTAGTGGATATAATCATATGACCATTTAATCACAAAAACGATCCACTTGATCATAATTCTAAAATAACAATATATCTCGACAAACTTTATAACAAGCGTATAAAACTATACTTATACAGCCGTAGAAAAAGTTTGTGAATTCTAAGCAAAATCTTTATGCCGAAAAGAAGACAACCCAGGGAGAATAAGAAACAGAACAATCATAAACAAATGAAAGAAACATATATAGAATAATGTTCAAGCAAAGGCAGGTAGTACAAGAGAGTACATGCATCATCTTGGTGACTTCCTTCTCCATTCTGTTCGTCCTCGGTTGATCTCCAGTCCATCGCCTGACAACCTAAGTAGATGTAGAAACTGCCGGCAATCTCGTTTGTCTTCCCTTGCGGTGGCGGATCCATTTGTACCACGGAGTTCTGCAACTGCCTCGGCTCCCTCTGATAGTTCTGAGCTTGTCAGGGAGTCAACTACGTCATCTTGTTGGCACTCACGTCTGTAATCCAATGTTATACTCTGCAACTCATAGTTGTCGATAATTTCTTGAGGCATGCTCTGCCATAAAACTTTGTCAGCTCATGACACCAACATGAAGGATTGAAGGAAAGGACTCATTTTGATAAGGAACTGATGAATTAGGATGCAATCTATTGCATTCGCATATGCATGCATCGCAAGAAAAAGAAAATAAAGGATTAAAAATGCATACCATAAAAAATAGTAGAATAAATTACACAGACCTCTTTTGAATTATACTGATATTATTGACCGTACCTTGTATTTTCAAAATCTGTGCAAATCTTCCTTAAAGCAAATCATTCTCAAAACTTGCACGCGTAAAAATAGAGTAAGCTTAGCTGAGATTATACATACATCTTTCTCTGTTTTTTTAACTTTGGAGAGGCTTATGTTATGGGTGTTAGGTACATTGAAAATACAGAGGAGCTACAAGTAATTCCAGCAAAATTCAAAGTAATTGTGTAATTTACACTTTGTTTCAGGCAAAGCATGTGTAAGTTCCAAATCTTGTATGGAGTTTGAGTTGGTTTTGATTATGGCGGGAAGGTAGTAAAACTCTTGCCAATATGTATAGAACATGCATATATATATGGTTAGTGAGACATGGGAGATTGATGACGAATGACTTGAAATTTCAGAGAGGATTGCATACTTCCGGAGAGTGTGATTTATGCAATGGAGAGAAAGAAGATGCCTCACACGTTCTTCAAGATCGTGGTGCAGTCAGACAAGTTTGGGGAAACGTTATTTTTCCTTCTATGCATGGGTCGTTTTTCCAAGCAGATTGGTTTCTTGGTTGAATATTAATATCAGAAACAAGTATGCTCAGGTGTTTGGTCGATGGTGTGATTTTTTTGGGGGTTATTTGTTGGCTTTTCTTGAAAGAGTACATTAAAACTCAACGGAAGTGTTATCGTCCTTTGAAGCTGAAGCGAAGGGCATCCTGCGTTGCATGAGGGAGGCTGCCTCGCATACACATGACGTGAGGCATCAGATTAGGCTTCATGATGGAATGCAACAAGAGAACAGGGGAGTGAAGGTATGGGCAGATGGTGCCTTCTCTCACATCAATAAAGCTGTCAGAAGTGGGGGGATCTTGAGGAGGGTGAATGGGGAGATGGTCGAGGCATTCTCGTTTCGACTTCAGGATGGGGATAGCTTCGTGGCTGAGCTGTGGGGATGCTTGATGGGGCTTCGAAGGGCCTAGGGTGGAGAATTCCGTAATGTGGCATTATTCTGAGAGAACATGGAGGTTATTCAAGCTGTCAATTCTGATGACCATGAGATGCACAGGGATCGGGGTCTGATTGCAGAAATCAAGCAGATGTTTCATTGAGAATGGCAGGTCCAACTTCAGCATATTGACCGTGATGAGAATGCATCAGCTGACTACTTTGCCGAACATGCATTCAGCCACAATTTTGATCTACACGTCATCCCTGGAAATTTGATCTCGGAACTTCTTCAGAGAGACGGAATTACATAGGCTTGGGCTTGTGTCGTAGTTTGTTTTGTTTTGTTTTTTCTATTTCCATCTTATCAAACCAAAAAAAGAAAAAAATACAAATATATTGCACCGGAATTAGAACAAATTTAAGGCTTTTTCTAAGTACCTCTAGCAGCCATCCAATATAAGTGACATTGTTAACATGCTGGTTCATGTCTAGATCTGCTCTTCGAGGCTGCAATTTCAAAAGTTTAGCATGAGGAGCCAGGATCTTGATATTTTCTTTTATAATATGAGAAATTACATCCAGAGAGAAGAAATATACAAGAGAGTACGATAGGGTATCCTCATTAGATGAAGTACTAAAACCATAACAAGATCAGAAAAGATATAAGAACCTTAACATGTTGCAAATTACGAGTTAAAAATGTTATATAAGCCAAATGATCGTACCACAAGTCCTAGTTTGTAATTCTCAGCAGGATCTTCCAGCTTTGTAATTTTCTTCAAGCTATTATTATTCTCCTCAGGAAATGATAGCCTAAAACCACACAACAAATACAAGAAAATTAAAAGTAACTATGGACCAGGATGCTTCAGCCAAGCTACTTCTAATATGCTGCTTATATAAGCATAGAAACTCAAGAAGTTTGAACCCTTTCACATCAATGTGGCGCTAGTGACACCAGTGCCCCTCCCTTTTAGCTCACCAAAATTGTAGCAATTTTAAAAGGCAATTATCTAACAAAAATAGAAATTACTAGGTTTATATTGTGCAACATTTTTTCAACTAGTAATAATCTCAAAATAGGTAGAGAATCAACATGCCTTGGCTCTCGTGGACAGAAAACTAGATACTCCTCACGGACATCATCAGAGACTTTTTGGAGTCGTCTAGTGTCCTGGTTCATCATTACCCACTTGCTGAAACAATAAAATGCATTGTCAGCTTTAAGAAAGCATCTAAAGCACAAAACTGTTCTGACAGTTTGCAGATATGACATCAAAATCTAGAGAAGCGTCAATTTTACAGGCCAGAAAAATTTCAGACTGCAACTAGGAATTATTTGTTAAAATTTCTTGAATTGAATCATAGGATAGTTTCCAGTCAACTTCAGATTTTAAGGACACTATAATTTATGAGGCTTAGGTGTTATTAAAATCCCTGGCATCCTAGTGACAAGGATCTCAAAAGTCACAATTATTGGGGAGATTTGCAAAAGCTATACTTCTAGAAAAATATAAGGATGTTCAAGACCTTAAATTAATAATAAAAATCCAAAAGAACTTGAATGAACCTTGGAACATGACGAAGAGCTTAATATTACACTATTGGAAAGATAGAAATTAGAGTGAGCATAATTTATGGCAAAGAACATTAGTTCTGATAAGAAATATTAAATTCTTCACTTCAAATCCCTCAATATTCATCAAGTTCCTCGACAAAAAATGACACACAGAGCTTAATATTACATGACACGAAGAGCTTAATATTACACTATTGGAAAGCTAGAAATTAGAGTAAGCGTACTTTATGGCAAACAACATTAGTTCCAATAAGAAATATTAATCATATTCATCAAGTAGAATGCAGGCATTGCAGCCCAGTAATTTAGTTGGATGATTAACCTTGAACCATGATTTTGATAGTTAATTAGAAGATTTTTGATGATATGACCCCAAAGCAATAGAAATTGAAAGTTTGGCTCCAACCATTATTCTATCTTATGGAAGACAAATGATATGAGGAATCACTGGCTCAAGCACACATTGCTGAACCATGAAGCTTGTCATTTTAGAAGGAGGCATCTCCAGTGTTTGGTCAAAAATGCTCCAATAATAGAGAAGTTCCGTGATTTGACAGTGCATATCAATAAGCTATGCATTTCCAGAAGCAGCAAGTTATGCTTCAACATGATCAATAGCAAGATAAAACATCAGCTTGAGGGTATATGAGTTCCATTGAGGAAATGGGTGACATAAATAAAGATAAAGGGCAAAACAAGGGAAGGACTTTCTACCTTCCAAAACCATAAAAAGTAGTTCATCAAGTCATATATTACTTTACAAAGTTTCCCACAAATCAAATACTACCAATCCTCGAGGGTTTCACAATATCCTCATGCATTGCATATGGAGTAAAAAGAGCCACACCAGAAAATTTTAACAGAGTCAAAGTGCAGATAATTGATCACCCAATCTATAACTAGGGATAATTTCAAAAAAATTGAAAAATCTCACCTGGTTGCTCTTCCAATGATTTGATTGGTACCATAGTCCTTGAGTATAAAGTCACGTCTGGTTCCAACTCTCCCTTCCCCTTGACACCATGTCTCGATTTCAACTACATCACTCCTGTTGGAGTTTTCAAGTCAAATATTTTTCTCGTTAGAGTTTCAAACTTAAAAGAAGTCTGGTAAAAAGCAAAACCCACCAAGCAGGGTATTTGTAGATTTCGATGTGCATGCGAGCAGTCACCCATATGAGGCGCAATTTTCTCATAGTAGGGGTCGTAGCAAAACCATCTGTCGAAAATCCAACACTCTGAGCATGATTACATCCAACCTCCTATGGTCACAAAGTCGTAGGAGAAGTCATAAATAAAATGTTAGGAAACAAACAAAACGTCATCTAATATCAGACAAGTTCAGTTGCCAAGCAACTCAATAGAAAACAATAACGAACAGATTATCGCAACAGCAATCCAAAATCTTATCCTCTATACTGGCCAGACTCCATGATTAAATTGTTCATAAAAGCAACTGAAATAGAAACACAATGCAACCAGAGGATGGAGGGGGGGGTGTCAAATGTCCAAATTTAAACTTCAGTTTTGGAACAATCCGCACAAAAAATTGAAGACAAGGAATGCCCCAAAAAAAAAAAAGAACTTTTGAAAGGTTCCCAATCTAATTCAAAGATACATATCTAACGATACACCCAGGAAATGCAAAAATTCACACAATCTACCGGACAAAAACTAGCGGGGACGTATCCAGGATCACATACATGGAGGGCAAGAATTGGAAAATAAGAAAGGAAGTAAAAAGCATACAAGTTATAACAAATCATGAAAGTGTGGGGGGCAATGGCCCCCCTTGTCCCCTGCAGATTCGTCACTGACAAAAAGGGAACATCTTGTCGGTCACACTTAATTCCAGTAAAACAGTTAAAGATCAAAATGCATATAATGTTCAACCTGCAAGAGATTGGCAATGGTCTCTACAGTGGCTGTCTTATTAATCCCAACTTCATAGCTCCTCACAATGAACTTCTCCTTATAAGACAACCCATCCTCCGTCAAGCTCCCCGGCCGCAACCGGTCCGCCAAAGTTCCCGAACCGGATTCAAGACGGGTCACAGCGCCGTCCAATCCAACGCTTCCACGGTCCGACACGACGGCAAGAACCGGCGACGCTTTGTTCTCGCGAGAGCACACAACGACGCCGTTCCTCCGGCGATTGAAGAGTGACATGGGCGGAGCTTTGAATCTGCATTGTGCTAGAGCTTGAATGGGATCGGTCCCATTACACGAAATCTTCAACATTTTCCGTTGGAAGCTCTCTTTGTCTCTCTCCCCTCTTCTCGGCTTCAGCAGACTTTGAGAGGAGAGCAGAGAGTGTGCGCCTCGCGGCGTGTTTGTAGCTTTCTAAGTCCGACTAAAGGATGCTGGGTGAGAAACGTGGTCGATGAGACCGAGGGGAGTGAATAGGGAAATGCCACTGAGGGTGGAGAAAATAACGAAGGTGCCATGATTGATGAGGTGTATAGCAAAGCTCAGCTGCTTTCTGCTTTGCGTTGACGATGATGGAAGATCAATCGGTGAGAAGAATGTGATTTTCGTTGGATAGGGATTGTGAAGACAAGTGGTGATGAGAAGGACATCTATCATGATTCATGAACAACATCCTTACGAGTGATTAGTCCATTATCCATTATGGTTTTATCACGCTGTTAAAAAAGCCTATGTATGCGCCAGTATCTTTGGTTTATGGCTGTATTCTCTGTTGTTGGGGTCAATCACGCTTGAGCTTGACACAGGTTAGATAATGCACAATTAATATTATAGAATTAGCAAGTAATAAAAAAATTAATCAGTAATATTAGAGATTTTATAAGTAAAATTAATTAATAATTTAATAAGTCCTGAACTCATGATAAATGAATTTTGTACAAGGTAGATAACGCACGAATAATGTTATAGATGAAAGAGAATTAGCAAATAATGTTAGTGATTTTACAAATACAAGTAATAATTTAATAAGTTGTGATGAATAGATTTAATGCAAGTTAGATAATGGACAAATAAATTTATAGGCTTAACAAGTAACTCAAAAAAATTAATATGTAATATTAGAGATTTTACTGGTGAAATTAATAATTTTTCTGAATCACTCAAGGAGGACAATTTACTTTAATATTTTATTTCACTTTAATCCAAAAAACCTGCAATATAATTTTAAGTTTTCTAGGGTTTGATTTGTAAATCAACATTAGAATCTTTTATGAGCCACAGTGCCACACCACATAGATAAATTTCATTTTTCGATAGCCCTTTCAATTCAAGATATGAGCTTTTTTTTTTCGGCTAACTTAATTCAAAATAAAAGTAATATAATACATAAAAAAAATCATTTTACCCATTGTATAACTTAGATCTTGTGTGAATTTATACTTCACTTATCATAAAATACATTCATAATTGAGATTAAAAGTGAAAAGAAAAAATAATATATATTTTTATGAAAATAATAGCTTTATCGGTGTGCAAATTTTTTAAAAAAACTACTTTTACTTTGGACCAAAAGATGTATAGTTTAATCTAGTTTCTTTTCTGCACGGAACTAAAAATAGAATATCCATCACATTTTTATAATAAGAAAAGGTTGAGGTAAGTGAAACCTAAAAACTTACCAAAACTAGGATATATCTCTAGAATATTCATCATTTCATTGGAGGACTGTAGCACGTGGTTATCTTATATTAGATGTTTGCAAAGATTGGCAATCAAGTGCTCACCACTTTCTAGGCAAATGTCTTTGGTAGCAAAGGACCATCTTTTGCATGTAATGGAATATAATGTTAAGAAATAAAATGCAGTACAACCATGATTATCATATATTTGTTTGATATTATATATATATATATATATATATATTTTAAAAAAAAAAAAGTCCTACCCAGGCCAACACCTTCCTTCTACCTGGACGATGGCTTTCCGACAACATCACCATCATTGATCAACAACTTTGCCGACATAGACCATACTCAACAAGATAATCAACCAAGAAAAACGTTGATTTGTGTAAGGATGGATAAATATCAAGTTTAAAGGAGTGTCCTCAATTTGATATGAATTATTGGATAAAGGTGATGGGAACAAGGATTATATAGGTTCAATAATATTTTTTTTAAAATCTTCTTTACCTTATATTGAACTAATCAAATAACGGGAATGTCCATGTGCATGGGTTATAGGTTAATATCTATAGCTTTGATTTGGTTAAGACTCACTCCTTGAGGTTTTTCTGGTTGCAACACAATCCTTTATTTTTCTCTACAAAATTATGATATTGAGCTTCACTTTATAAAGGATATAATGGTAACATAATTTAAAGATGAATGATACAAAAAAAAAATTTACAAAATACACTACTAGAAAATAAAATTTAGTGAGGAATAAATTAAAAAGGAATTTTAGCTACGAATTTAATTTAAATTAAATTCCTTACTAAATGCTATTTTCTCTCATTAAAATCGTAACCAACAGATGGCTCGTTAAATTTAGTGAGGGATCATCTTTTTATCGCTAATATTATTCAAAATTTGATAACTTTAGCGAGGGATTAGTTCCTTGCTAGTCCCTCACTAAATATATTTATGTTTAAAAATGATGATATCATATCACTCGTCATGTGTGCGTCAACTTGTGACATGTAAAAATATCATATATTCATTATGTTTATGTCAAAGCTAATACTTCAACTCTTGACCTTCTACCTTTTAAGTCTTATACTCTCATTCTTTACCAATTAAATTGAAAGATACTTGCAGTCATTATATGATAAATTAAATATATATTATTTAACAACACAAATATATCAAATAATATATTATAAAAAAATACACACATATTATATTTTATTTTCAATTATTAATATGTTAAAAGTATTTATATTTTATTTAAAATATTCTTTATATTATATTTTTAATAAAATATTGTTTTATTAATGAAATAAGCTTAAAATAAAAAATATTAAATATTAAATAATCTTATTATAAATATTTTAGTCAATTTTAAATTTAATTTTTATTTTTAAATAAAAATAATTAAATGTATAATTAAAATTCATTTGCCAAACGTCAAAAAATTTTGCAATAATTAGCAAGGAATTAATCTCTCACTAATTATCTTATTTTAGAGAGGGGTTGATAGTTTCTCACTTTTTATTTTATTTTAAAAAGGGATTGACAGTATTTCACTATTTTTTTTATCAATTTTAAATTAAATTACAAAATCAATATTTCTAACTAATTTTCTTGCTAATTGAATATTTTAGAGAGAAATAGATAATTTTTTGTTAATTTATATTTTTTTAGTAGTGAAAAAATTGACTATTGAAACATGTGTAGAGCATAAATAGAAAGCAAAGTGGATGATATCATTTTATATATATATATATATATATGCAAGGATAATTTGATGACAATTTTAGTCATTAGATCACACATTTATTTAAATATTTTACTGGTATTAATATTATTGATGATATCGATAATGACTTCTAGTACTGAGAGAAGTTTTTTTATTTTAAAATTGTGCAAATTCTACCAAAGATGAGCTATATCACAAGGCAAATTGAATGGATTAAATGCATTACTAATTAAGAGTAAAATGTTAAAATTATTTTATTATAAAACTTTGATAAATAAATGTTGCGGCTTAGAAAAATAAAAGGAATAATAATATAAGAATTTAGGAATCCTAAATGAGTTCTAGACAGTAGACACTTTTGAAGGAAGAATAATTGCCAATGGGTCTTGATGGTGAGTTGATTATTATTAATGACAAGGGTGAAGATGCAAATTAATTTCATATGTTCAAGGGCATTTAAAATGTGTATATATTATTCTTCTTTTTTGTCAAAAAATGTGTGTATGTTCAACATTAAAATGATAAGTCAAACTGAAATGGTAAACATACATTTAAAAAATTAAGCTGATCATAAGGGTTATAGTTTGAAAACTATGTCATTCACACTGTCACGTGTCAAACAATGGATGATTAGAAAAAAAAAATGCCTATAAAACTGGACTAGCTTGTCTAACATGTAAACTGAGTAGACCAAAAAGCTTTAATATGAATGTCATATGGTTGATAAATCTTCTTCTAACCACCAAATTAATGAATTTAATTAAGTATTTTAAATTTGATGGTTCTGGAAGGGAGGGATATCTTCAAATTGCATCAAGTTTATCGTACACTCAATGTTAATACAAAATAAACCTGCTTTATATTAATATATAAATTAGGAGCTTAGTGTCACGGGCCATTATTCTTTCCCCAAAAGGATAACCTATTAGGACGTGTAGCACACCCGTTTATATAGTCAGGATCCTCTCCAAATCCCTCCAACGTAGGACCTGACAACTTCCTCGACCAATCTGTGATACCCCCATCATGGGTAGCTCACCAAAGGAGCCCACCAACTAGACAAACTCGGGTCTGTCTCTGATACCACTTTGTCACGGGGCCATTACTCTCTCCCCAAAAGGCTAATCTATTAGGACGTGCAGCGCGCCCGCTTACATAGCTAAGGTCCTTTCCAAGTCCCTCCGATGTGAGACTTGACATTAGTCTCTCCTTCTCTTTCTCTCTCTAAAAAAAGGGGAAAAGATATGGCCTTAAGTGAAATAAACAAGTAATATGCTTATTACTTGCCTTAATTTATCAGCCAAGAAAGTTGGTTTATATATGCTTATTTTTTAAAATTGGCTAATTTATTTTACTTGGACACGCCTAATTTAATAGGTTAGTCCAACAAGTCTTACTAATTCACAACTTTAATTTTGTGTCACCCATACTATATTATAAGATCATCAATTAAAAAGACATCAGCCAAATGCTTTTTAGAAATTAAAGTCAAAGCTTAAAATCTAAGGTATTTAAACCTTGACTGGTCATTTAATTAATTAAGATTTTAAATCATATCAAATTAATTATTTTATTAAATTAATCAAGACACTAAACATAATTAATTAGGGGTTGATTTGGATTTTCATGCTACACTAAAATCCATCTTTTATTTGGGTTGGTCCCCTCCAATTTGTCTCTCCAAATTTATCCTCATATAGGTTTGTGTCTCTTTTTATTTTATTTTGAATTAAATGACTCGATATTTTGAACCTGTCCTACTTTCAACTAAAGAATTTAATGAAAGTCAAAGTAATTTAAATCATGTCGTGGAGAACAACAAAGTGGCAAATCTCTCCCATATCATATATTTAACATGACTGCATTTTGGGATTCAATTTTTAAACATGTTGTGTTGACTAAACTGATCACCAGAACAAGCCATTGAACCAAACCAAGCATTAATTAGGGTTTCCTTTTAATTTTCTTTATGGTAAAACCTCCTTGAGCTTTAAGATAGTTATATCTAACTCTCTTTAACTTTAAAAATTTAAAATTAACTCCATAACCTTAAATTTTGTTTTTAAAAACCCTCTATTATTAATTATATTATTTTTCATGAGGGTTAAACTGCCATTCAACTAAAAAATATTATTAAAAAAATATTATATTGTATAACTATTTATAATAAATTTATTATATTTTTTTAAATAATTGAGGCATTGATAATAACCAAAACAAATATTATTATCACCATATAAAATTTTAAATATTTAATTTTGTGTTATTTTTTTGTCATCAATGTTAAATAGTTTTCTAGTATTAAAAAGATAAATTAATCTAACATGGTAATATTTAAAATTTTAAATATTTTAGCCATGTATATTACATTAACTTAACATAAAAATATAAATAAAAATTTATTTTTTAAAATAATAAAATCATGCACCATTAATAAAAAAAAATATGAATGAAACTAATATAAGCATAAATATTTAAAATTTTATATAGTGATAATAACAGTTTTTTTATTATCAATGTCTCAACTATCCAAAAAATATAAAAAATTTATTATAAATAGTTATACAATATAATATTTTTGTTTAATAATATTTTTTAGTTGAATGATATTTTAACCCTCATAAAAAAATAATATAATTAATAATAGGAGGTTTTGAAAAACAAAATTAAAAGTTGAAGGAGTTAATTTTAAAGTTTTAAAAGTGAAGGGGGTTTATTGCAAGTGTTTCAAAGTTTGGAGGCATTTTATGCATTTTAGCCTTCCTTTATCACAGTCTGAGAGAATCTCCACGGGCGATGTCCGAAACTGGTCAGGACTCACGAGAGTGGTTAAAAAAATGGCCATTTTAATAAGCATTGGCGCCATTAGAGGGTACTGAAATGCTCTCCAGCTAGTAGTACCCAGAAGGTCACGACACTGTTATCTCTATCGCCACCAACCTTTCAACATGGAATCTACGAACCCTATAAACTGCAGGACAACTTCCATTCACACAATACAGACAATGTTTTTTCAAAAAAAATTAATTTTTCCTTGCACGAGTAACATGTTCTGCAATCTGCATTCAATATATTAACTCCGTTTACCTTAGTTGAGTTGTAGTTCTAATAACGTTCTATATATAGATACATGCCTGGAGGCTTGCCTTTTGCTTGAGTGTGTGAACTGTGAAACTGTGAATAATGGAAGAAGTAATGAAGCAATGGAGCGAGAAAGAAGAAGAAGAAGAAGTAGCAGAGGTTGAGGTTGAAGAAGAGGGCTTAGTTAGACGCCAAGTTCACACGCAGGTCACCACCATTGTTACTACTTCAAGTATTGATGTTCAAGGTACGCTATAATCAACTTCAAGCACGACAATGAAATCTTATCAGGTATATTTTCATTTCCCCATATTTTGGTATGACGTTGTAATTTGACAAAATATATATATATATATATATTTTTTTTGACATAAAAATATGTTTTTAGTTTTTTGATAAAAATTGCCTTTCAAAATTTGTTGTTTCTTATGACGGGACAATCAACATATTTGATATTTTTTTACCGGATCTTTTTCTCCAGTATTTTTGTAGTCCTAATAGTGAATGAGTTAATAGAGAAAATAATAATGTATTTTGACTATTTTCCCTCTGCTTTACTAAAAAGGTCAGGGAAGAACCCTACAAAACAAATAAGGAGTGTTTAGTGAAAATCAAAAGTTTAATATTTAAAATCATTTAATGGGTTTCCTACAAATAATAATTTTTCTTCAAAATCGCTTTTTTGTGCTCAAGCTTTTCCCAGCTGCAGACTCTGTTTTTTTTCCCCCGGCTTGTTTTGTCCTGCAGAAACATTAGATTTACTTCATGTTTTGACGCAAGAAGAAATTCAAGAAGTTTATATGCAACATGTGGTCTATGCTCTTTTTTATGATGACGAAGATGTGGGTTTTGCCGCACTAAAAAATGAGTTTCTGTTTTGCTTTTATGGTGAGGAACATCAGGTTTAGGAGGACTCTTAGTTCCTTCTTTAATAAGGTTCATTTAATGCAGGGCAAGAAATCTCTGAAACATATGATGTTTCCAGTGACATTGAGAAGAGCATTACTTCACTTTCCTCTGATCCTATCATTGCTGGGGATTCAACTTCTCCCCAAATTTTCACAATTCAAAGTGAAAAAAGTGAGTTTTTTTTTTCCTACTTAGGAAAATGAGTTTCTGTTTTGCCTTTATAGTTCAAGGAACATCAGATTTAGGAGTACTCTTTATAGTTCCTTATTTAATAAAGTTCATGTAATGCAGGGCAAGAGATCTTTGAAACAAAGGACTATTTCAGTGACATTGAGAAAAAGAACATTGCTTCACCACCCTCTGATCCTTTCATTCCTGGGGATTCAACTTCTCCCAAAAATGTGACAATTGAAAGTGAAAAAAGTGAGTTTTTTTTTTTTTCCTACTTAGGAAAATGAGTTTTTGTTTTGCCTTTGTCGTTCAAGGAACATTCAGATTTAAGAGGACTCTTCACAGTTTGCCTATTTAATAAAGTTCACGTAATGCAGGGCAAGAGATCTCTGAAACAAAGGTTTATTTAAGTGACATTGAGAAGAAGAACGTTGCTTCGCCTTCCTCTGATCCTATTATTCCTATGTATTCAACTTCTCCCAAATATGCCAACATTGAAAGTGAAAGAATTGGCATAATAACAGAGAATGTGCAATTAGTGAAAGAACTATATCTGGAAAGTCTTTATCAGAAGCCACCCACACAAGGATTCTATTGTCCCAATTGTAGGGCTTGTATCCAGAAAGTTTTGATTTTGGATACAGTGAGGGAAGAACCTGGTGTTCCCGCACAACCTCTTCCACCATTGGATAGATTCAGATGCTCAACTTGCTTCAGTTTCCTCATCCCAATGAGTAACATGTTCAAGATGACCAGTGCATTACACAGACTATGAGAAATGACCTGCATTATTTACAATTTTCTTATGAACAGTGTGATTTGATATGGAATTTTATATTTTATATTTATATAAAGCATGCATTAAAAATTGTTCTGCATTTTTCAACAGGTAGTTGGCTTTTTCCTGGGTTGGCATGTGACGGAGAAGGTGAAGTGTTTCCTGAGTCTATGTTATTTATTGGATAGCTCATACACACTAAAACACTTTTGACTTCTTGAATGAGCTTGCCATCTGAGTACTGTTTGTGGGGCACCCTTGGATTTTGGAATGTTATCATCAAGTGAATTAACCATTTATATGTCATACCAATACAAACATGAAACATAACCTTATTAGCTGAACACAAGTTTAATAACTGGCAGTGCATCTCCTTGCTGATGAATTGAGATGTTATCGTTTACTTTTGCCAATGAAATCAATGTAGAAGTGCAGAATTTACAAGATCAGTCTAAAGAACTTTTCCAACTCAGCCTTTGGCTTTTGGATTAATCTTAATTCCTGAAATTTAAAATCAATTCAAGTTCTTTATTAAATTAATCTAAATATCGGCCTAGATAAATTTAAAACAATCTCTTATTTCTGCACTGCTAATTATTTCCTCGCCTAAATTTTAACCACCAGGCGTGAGATTATTTGTAAGAAAAGAAAGACAATACATTGCCTTTTATTCCATTTTTTTTTCTGGGTTATCTTAAGATTATCATCTGTGGATTCTTGTTGCCTATCATAAATAAAAGAGCTTGTTGAATCTCAGGAAAATGTCTACTAAAAGCAAATTATTCTTCAGAACAGTAATCTCTTCATGCTTCAAGCATTATTGTCTTCATATATATATATATATATATATATTATTATTATTATTATTATTTTTCCAACAGATGTACCAGAAACAACGGTTCCAGCCCCTGATCAAGTTCCTCCTGATTCAGGAAGTCAAACGCTGCAACCTGAACCAATAATTTCTGATGGCGCAAGTAAAACTCAAGGTAAGCATAATCCTTTCTTTGTTTAGTTGCTTGGGATACCTCAAACAATTAATCAAGCTCAACGAAAAGACCTTACTAAGTACTATATGGTACATGTATATGCATTGACTTGATGGAGTTTGAATCCCTTTAAATAGATAGTGAGGATAAAGTTGAGAGAAAATGGAGAAGAGAAGTAGGTTTCACCTCTGTACATATGGCTCTCGTGTCAAACTACAAAGACTAATCATAACCATAAGTACTTGTGGTATATGTTACCTAAGATTTTTTCATTCAATGTGATGTGCGGGAATAATTGTACCTTAGTAAATACTTTTCTAATTTACGAGAATTTATAAATATTGCCTTGTTTTCCTAATTTTTACTCCCTTGAGTTTTGTCAAAATTATGTACAACAAAATCACAAGTCTTTCCTTAGTCATAGACTATTGTTTCACATTATCTGCATATCTGGAAAGTAATCTCCAAAATAACTCAAATTCCCAGAAGATGAACAAGTCCCAGATGGATCCAGCACCCAACCTTCACGTTGGGGAGTTTTGGCTAGTGCTTCAGCAATTGCTATGCAGAAAAGACCTCAAGTTGATATTTCAAAAATTCCAGAACAACAGCGACCACTTGAAGAGGTGGTAGATGAGGGAGTAAGCATAGGTACATAGAATATCATTTTTGGCATTATGGCGTATTCAAATGTTTTAGTCTCATTTAACAGATAATACTGGAGATAAAAAATTAAAGTGACCTAGAAATGTAATAGAAGATAAATGAGAGAGCAGAGATCTTGAAATAAGACATGAGTTCACTGAGTGTAATAGGAGATAACCTCAAAATACGTTTGCTCTCTTGAAATTTCTCAAGATCATATGCAACACAGTCACATGTCTTTTATAGTCATAACTTTCTTTTCACATGATCTGCATATCTGGGAAGTAATCTCCAAAATAACAAAATGTTCTGAATCCTAAACCATGGACTTTAGCAAGTTTAAATGAGACAGCAGAGATCTAGAAATAAGAAACCATGGGTTCAATGATGTAATAGAAGATGACCTGACCATATTTTTACTCTCTTGAGTTTTATCAAAATTATATAAAACAGTCACATATATTTTATTAGTCAGACTATTTGGGAAGTAATCTCTAAAATAACATCAAATTGGCAGATTCATCATATCAAGCTATTGAAATCCCAGAAGATGAGCCAGGCCCAGATGGATCTGGAGCCAAACCTTCACGTTGGAGGCTTTTAGCTAGTGCTTCAGCGTTTGCTATACCAAAAAAACCTCAAGCAGATATTTCAAAAATTCCAGAACAGAAACCAGTTGAAGAGGTTGTACGTGATGGAGTAAGCACAGGTATGCAGAATAACATTGTAAGCATCATGATACATTCAAACACTCAAGTCTCCATAATATTTCTGAATTTAATATATAATGCTGAAGATAAAAAATGAAAGTGATCTAAAAATGCGCTGAAGCCTAAATCAAGGATTACAATAAGGTTAAATGAGATAGAAGGGATAATCAAACACGGTACAATGAATTTAATAGCACATAAACACATGAAAAGTAATCCTTCTTCAGTGTACCCCTCAGCGCTTAGCACCTCCATCGAGTTAAGATGGTTTTTAAGTAAACTAGACTGTAGGGCTCATACTTTACTAGAATCTAAGGGAGCTACATTATTATGGCTTACAAATAGTACAGCTTTCTACAGATATTATATCAGATATAGATATATACAGGAAAATACTTACTATTGGTACTAGTAGATGCTTCTGTTAACCATGTGTCAGTACTCAATGGTTTTGACCTTCTTTACCATTCAATCCTGAAATCATGTCTTACGTTCATTATTTTACATCTTAGACATTATGGCACTGTGATATATTGCAATGAAATGATGAGGTGTATTCATTGAACAGAGCCTCTGGCAATCACAACACCCGCTCCTACAACTACAGCAGGTGAAGTTCAAGAACCAGGAAGCAGTAAGACATGGGATATTCTGAAAAGTATTGTGTATGGTGGTCTGGTTGAATCTATTGCAAGCCTTAGTATTGTGGCATCTTCAGCAAGTGCAGATGCTGCCACATGTAAGTCTTAAATCTTTCTTCAATGTTCAGTTATTTGTTCTTCCTTTCTTTTGCTTCTGAAATCATTTTTCAACAAGACTACTGGATTAGTGTTCTGTTTAAAATAAGTCAATATCTCAAAACGCGTGGCAAAGGGTCTTCACTTTGATTCTCACTCTGTCTTGTGGTATCAAATCTAACTCCTAAAAATTTCTAGGCTTTAAATAAGTCATGAACTTTGTTCACTTATGGTAATTTAGCGTATCAGCATGCATATTAATAAAAGGAATTATTGCATATCATCATAAAGTTGACGATGTTAATTTTTTGGTATAATGTGTATCATGAACTTCTGATCTATATCTTACGGGTTATGATACACGTATGCCAAATTAGTGTCATTTAGATCGGACGGCGTTGTAGAACACAAAAGAATAAAAGGTTTAAAGATTAGTTTAACACAGGCAAACGTGAGGCACTAGATTGAAACAATACACAAATTAGATGACCATCAGTTCACCAATTAGATGGCATGTTTAAAAAATTCTAAGATGTTTTAATTAATAAACATACAACAAAGCAATAGCTATTATATTTGAGTTTGTGTGCGTTATTACTTTGATCTAATGATATTCTTCTACTCGCCGAATTGAATTTTCAGTGAGCATTATAGCTTTGTCTCTTGCAAACCTGATTGGAGGACTTTTCATCCTTGTTCATCATGTGAGTTTCTTTCAACACACATTTAGGTTGAAGCTACAGCTATTTATCATCAATATCCATTTCAATATCCCTATTACTCAATCAATATGTCAATATTTGATATAAAATATAAAGCCATTGTAGTTCAGTTCACACTTTATGTACTGTGCCAAAAAAAAAAAAAACCTGCTGGCTTTGAAACTTACACATGGATTTGCAGATCTGGGACCTGAAGCCGAGGAACCAAGTACAAATGAAGTTGTGGATCGATACTATCTTTCCCTGGGGAAGAGGGAAAATTTCTATCTTCATCTGTGCATAGCCATATTATCATTCATCATATTTGGGGTAGTGCCACCATTAGCGTATGGCTTGACCTTCTACGAGGTCAACAACAAGAATGTGGCGCTTGCAGCGGTTGCCGGAGCGGCTGTAATATGCATCACTCTTCTGGCCATCACAAAAACATACATCCAGAGGCCAAATACTTACATACCATATCTCAAAACAGTGCTTTACTATCTCAGCACTGGAGCTTTGACCTCTGTAATTTCTTACTTGGCTGGTGTTCTTATTAGGGAACTTTTGGAGAAGCTTGGAATTGGCTCTGAGAGCTCATCAGGTTTACCCTGATGCTACCCGAGATGAGTGTATTGAGAAGCCTAGTTTGGATCCTACTGATAAGCACTGTGTTTCATAGATAGAGATTAATTGGAATCTGGGGCAATGCGGAAGCTTAGGTTTTCATTGGGGATTCAAGTCTTTTAGGCTAAGATTTATGTTGTAGTAGTTGGATTAGATTGTGCCTCTATTTGCATTGAGCTAATTAGGATTGTTACTCTTTGATTATTGAATTAAAAATTAGCCTTGTTCCCTT